>NW_026087742.1:27878505-30720250 GCF_022539395.1 Myiozetetes cayanensis | reverse complement strand
AAAAAGATCATCTTTACTTCTTTTCTTGGAATACTGCAATGTGTTTCCTGCTCTGTAGAGATCATCCTCATTCTTCAACTTTTTTTTCCTTACTCTCAGACTCCGACAGAAAACCAGCCCACAAAAAAGAGTACAATCCCTGTGCTTCATTGGATGCAGAAAATAAATAATGTGTCTCCTGCACCCATTACTTATCCTTGCTGTGTGTTTTTAGCCTACCTCCTATAAAAAGACGAAACTAATTTATAATCATGTTGTTTGTCGGTAGTGTTTGTTCACATCTGTCTGTCGGCAAGTTTTATAAATCAATTAGCCTCAGACAGACACACTCTGTAGCTTTCTGTGTTCCCACAGATGTCACTTACTCATCAGCAGAAATAACAGTAGCCTTCACTGGCTCCTAATTTGGGTGCAGAGGAAAAACAATTAAGTATGTCTTCTGCACATGTGTATCGAAAGTGTTCCAGTTACCGGGCAACCAATGAAAAAACTATGCTGGAAAGCCAAACACCTGAGTACAATACTGTATAGATTTGCATATATGTGCATATGTAAGCCTGAAGAGATATATGTGGAGTTATTTTAGTATTAAAGAGTAAGGACTTTGGGATTTTCTTAAAATAACTGGGTTAGTTTATTACCAGTTTTGCAAATGTGAACTTAGGAGTAAGGTGGAGGAAAATAAAGCTGAGTCTGAGATGGAGAGGGATTTTGGGAAGCCACAGTGGTATGCTGCAGTCAGAGGGATTTATGAGGAGTGTTGAAGTGGCAGGTAAAGTTTACAAGCACTGCATAGGAGATAATTGCACTCAGCTGGTGCTTTACCAGCCTACTAACTCCTCTAGTTTGCTTGAAGACTCGTAGCAATATATTCTGTCTTTGCTCAGTACATATGTTCTCAAATTCTCATAGGAAAACCACCTTAATAGAATATCCTGAATTGGAAGAGACCCACAAGGATCATTAAATCCAGCTCCTGGTGCTGCACAGGGCAACCCCAAGAATCACACCGTGTGCCTGAGAGTGTTGTCCAAATGCTTTAGGATTCTGTCAGGCTTGGTGCTGTGACCACTTCCCTGGTGAGCCTGTTCCAGTGCCCAGCTACTCTCAGGGTGAAGAAATTTCCTGACATTCAACCTAAATTTACCCCAAAAAAGCTCCATGAAGATTGATCTCTCTTTGGTTGCAAAGCACTTGGTATGAAATCTTAGGTTTGTCAGTTCTTCGGCTTCATCTTCTGCTGGACACAATAGAACAGGGGTGGACAACGTATGGACAGAGATCTGTGTCTGTGCTAAGCATAGAAGGAAGATGACCGGATTAAAACACTGTTTTTCTCGACTGTGGATAAGTGTGTGGTTTGAGGGAATGGCAAAGAGTGGAATGTGTGATGAAAAGGACAGAGAGGAGGTGAGATACAGCTGAGAGGAGGAATGGAGAAGTGTGGCAGAGGGGGAGGAAGAAGAACACTGGGGAACATGAAGAGAGGAGAGGCTGGCCACCAGTAGGTGTGCACCTCATCTTCTGCAACTCTTGCCCCTAGGCAGGGTTATAGAAAAGAAAATGGGTGCAATGGGGCACGAGCACAGAGAAAGATCACCAGACCAGGCAATACAACCAAGCTGTGAACCTTGGGCAACTACAGCACATTGCGTGATCAAATAAAACAGATGTAGTTGTCATTCCTGTCCGGTCTTTTCTCTGGTTTACTAACCCTTCTGTTTCTTCACCTTGACTTTACTTTCTTTCCTATAGAACAGTGGAGGGCTTAGTCTTTAATACCTTCCAGTAATAAAACTGTTTTAATTAGCATTAGTTTGGAATGACAAGACTACAAGTAATTAAGTTACACTGGGATCTAGTTAGAATGAAATTGATACCAGGGGATAGCATAAACATAAATCAGCATTTAAATAAACTGAAATCAGATTGCTGTAATTAAAAGAAAAATCCATTGGCATTAAGACATAAAAGTAACAGATACAGATTTAATAAACATTGTGAAGGAGAGGGAAAGACCCTGGAAAAATGTAAATTGTTCCTCCCCACACGTCCACTGTCAAAAATAAAGGAAAAGAGATCACGGTTTGGTTAGTATTAAGGAAATACAATTACGTTGGGATGGGAGAGAAGTTGGAGAAGATTATGAGTGTCTGTACAGAATGCCATTAACCCGATGCATTGCAAGTGAGTTCTACTTCTAAAAGTAATTACTGGCTACCAAACCCATCTGGAATCTGCAATCAAAGGACAAAAAGGGAGGAACGAGTTGAGGAGAAAGTGATTACTTCTCTAAAGTTAAGACTGGCATGTGCAGTCAGGAGCCAGCAGCAGGCTGATGCGTTTTTTTCATCCTATGGAAAGAGCAAGCCAGCATATGCCTGCCAACTCCTGTTTTCTTTAGGTTGCTTACTATTATAGGACATGACATTTTTGTGTGATTAAAAATTATTCATTAGCCTTTTGGATTAACAGAATCATGGAATCATGTATTTTCTTTAAATGTTATAGCAATTAAGATATACTAGATGAAGTGCCCTAGTTTTTGTTTGTTTGTTTGTTTGTTTGCAAGACAATAATCTCCTTTGAAGGAATATAAAGGATTTGGAGGAACTGATGTAGGAAGGAAGATTAAGAGAACTCTGTGTGAAGTGATTCCAGTTCTGTTGGGACCTCTCAGGTAAGAAAATCCTACCAGAGCTGGGAGTACTCACCAAAAGCACTTGGGCAGGTTACAGTGACCGTCATAACATAGTAAATATTGCTTTATGCTCTGGGTCCTTAGATTTTCTACAGACAGGTCTTACCTTCGACAGCAGGGTCATCCAATATGAAGTTGTAAAGGCCAGTGTGGATCAATGCAGAGAGGGAATAGAAGCATGACATTATTTATGTACTATGCAACAGAAAGTGTCAGGCAAGCTTCATAGACGGAGCAAAGATGTGGCTGTGTTTAGAGTTTGCTGACTAATGTGAAAGATTGCTCAAGACTGAGCTTGCTCTCTGGGGTATTTTTAGTCTGTGTAGATGGCCTGCACACAACGTGGAAGCTCAACCCATCCCTCATTTCAAACTTGTTGATCATACCTGGTGGATATGAAAACAGGTTGACAAAGTTGGGGTTGTTCAACCTGAAGAAGAAGAAGCTCCAGGGAGGCCTTAGAGCCCCTTCCAGTATCTAAAGGGGCTGCAAGAGGACTGGAGAGGGACTTCTGGACAAGGGTATGGAGTGACAGAACAAGGGGAAAAGGCTTCAAATTGACAGAGGGCAGGATGATATTAGATGTTAGGAAGATATTCTTCCCTGTGAGGATGATGAGGCACCAACACAGGTTGTCCAGAGAAGTTGTGGCTGCCACATCCCAGGAAGTGTCCAAGGCCAGGAAGGTATCTCTATCCATGGCAGAGATGTTGGAACTCTCTTCCAACCAATGGTTCTCTTCCAACCAAATCAGTCTATGATTCAATGTTATAGGAAGTCCACGTGTCATAGGACTGAAGTATTTGGGAACTTTGAGAACTACCACACCTGCACTGATGTGTAGATATGTCGAGTGAGTCTAACATCTATTCTATGTGCTAGACTTACTGTAAACATGTGAGTGGGTTATTCAGGGTATATAAGGAATGATAGGGGCATCCCAACTGAGTTACATATGTAGTGCATCCAACAGAGAGTTGACCTGCACTTGAGGAGAAGACATTCAGTTGGGATTTCAAAATATTTTGTAGTCATATCATGGCTTGAGTAGAAAGGGACCTGTGGAGGTGAATTTATCTGACAAGTTTTTCTAGCTAGACCTTTTTTCCCAGTTGCAATAATGGATATTTTGAACCTAAAATAAAAGTCTTTGAATTACATATCTTAAAAATCCAATTGGTTAGAATGAGAAAGCATTTCCGTCTAATTTTTTGAGATTAAGGTGAAGAGATTTATTTTAAGCTGTTGTAAAAGCATTCTCCTATTCTATTCCAATACTGGCTTCATTCATTTATTATATTTAAAATAGTATAAAGTTAGAGAAGCAGATGCAATTTCTTACTTGATCTAAGAACCTTAAGCAGAGCTTGTGTCATATAAGTAACATGGTACACATATGTCAAGCACCATGGCTCAGTGATGGTAAGAGTGAGAAAGACAGAGATCTGATTTTTAAAATTGAGGACAGAGAAGACAAGTAAATAAACTCTTTGACAGTGTCACACTGATGTTTCCTTTTGCTTATTCAAATATAAAAAATTATGAAATTAGTGGATTTTTGTAAAAGTGAATAATGTTCATCCCCTTCTAGATACTGGGAGTTTTGCCATTAACTTAATGGGACTGAGGTTCCAGTTCCTGTATTTAATCATCAGAAATATATTTTTGTTGAGTAGTAACAGAGCAATATCACACCACATACTAGATGTTACTTGCATTACATCAAAGCTGTTCCTTCCACAGTGATCGCATTACTTGGCCTAGGATAATTAGCATTAATAATAGTGTTGTCATTTGCGGGGAAAGAGTCAGGATTAACCAAATAAATAAACAGAACAACTTTTTGATGTAAGTCAGGCAGGCACTGTTCAACCTTACTTGATCATACATTCACCTCCCCAGACTGAATGAGTGCTTTTAATGTGGACCTGCCTAAGTCCAGGCCTAAATTGCTCTCTGCAGGTCAGTGGGTTTTTCTAGACATGTTTGTGCCCCTGGATAGAAGGGCACAGAGGAATAGTTTGATGAGGGTCTTCCACTTGTTCTTAAGATGACAACCTATGGAACCATCAGCTGGCAAATGTTAAGTGGGATGGGGAACTGACTGATCACACCCTGGTTATTGTGACTGTGATCTTGCACTTGCACAACCCTGCCCCGAGCCTGTTTTACAGACACTGCCAGCTATGAATGTATAATTGTACCTCTGTAGTGTCTTCACCTTATGGGTGAAACTCAGCAACTGGCTTGACAATCATCCTGCCTCCTTACATGAGAAATCTGGGGACAGAAGGAGAAATTCTCCTGCCAAGTGAGAATACAGGGAGAACTTTCCTAGGTCAGCTGCAAACACTAAATGTAACATGAGACCAGGATGACTACATGGATATTGTACTTTCACCTGGAGTACTGCATGTGGAGTCCTTAGCACAGGAAGAGCATGGACCTGTTAGAGCAGGTCCAGAGGAGGCCACAAAGATGATCATAGGATTGGAGCACCTCTTCTATGAAGACAAGTTGAGAGAGTTAGCGTTATTCAGCCTGGAGAAAAGAAGACTCCAGGGAGACCTTATAGGACCTTCCAGTATCTAAAGCTGCAGAAGAGCTGGAAAGGTACTTTTGACAAGGGCATGTGGGGATAGAAAAGGGGTAATGCTTCAAACTGATGGAGGGTAGATTTAGATTAATACTGGAAAGAGATTATTTACTGTGAGGGTGGTGAATACTGGCACAGGTTTCCCAGAGAAGCTGTGGATGACCCATCCATGGAAGCGTTAAGGTCAGGTTGGATGGGGCTCTAAGCAACCTTGTTTAGTAGGTGGCATCCCTGCCCACGGCAGGGTGGTTGGAACTACATGATCTTTAATGTCCCTTCCAACACAAACCATTTCTTATGGTATGAATAGTCTTCATCAGAAGGACCAAAAATGACAGAGAAAAGGTCTTTGTTTTCTTGTTTCTCCTTCTGTTCCTTACTCACTCCATGTGAACCAAGGGATTAACTCTTGTACATCCCTCACAGCATCTCTCTTCTTCTTATACAAATCTTTTGTTAAACCAACAGTTGCTTTTTTGGGGAATTTCACAGAATCATGTCTTGCAACTATAAAGTTGCAAAATGGACTGAATTATCTTTGCTGTGTTTTTCTAGCACGGAAAAAAAAAAAATCACATGAAAGCTTTCTGCTAGGCTACTCCTGCCCAAGGGCACCAGACAGGCATTTGATGCAGCACTGCCATCTTGCCTGGACAGAGCAGCTATCTTCCTCCTCATGCCAGGAGTTAGTAGCACAATTTTATCACTATTTAGATGAAGAAATTCAAGGAAAGAAGTAAGAAGCCAGATTTCATAGCAGAAGTCTCTAGAAAGCTGGGGACCCAGTTTCTTGCTAATACTGCATTTCCACAGTATCAACTTCCCATTCCCCACGTGTGTCTTGCTGTTCATTTTTTAAAAATTTATATCTTGAGTCTATCAAAAATATAGAACACAGCTACCTTCTGAAATCAGTTACATTGATAAAGTGTCAGCAATCCCAGAATAGTGTTTTCATCCCCTACTGTGCCAAAAAACAGAGTATGTCTAAATACACTGGCAGATCATGAACTACACCCTGATGGATAGCAAGGACTTGTTACATGGAAAAGAATTTTTTGCTAAAATTGAGACTTGCTCATCTGAGAGTGCCCTGCCTTATAATACATGAATCTAGAAGTTGTCTGCCAATCATAACTTTCGAGCAATATTGAAAGTAGGCAAGTGATCTTTTGTGTCACTAGAGCACAAAACATAATTCTAAGCATGAAAATATGCATTGAAACATCTCTATGGAGCACTGGTTTATCTTGATATATACATAAAATATTGCAAAGGAAGGTGATCATTAGACTTCAAGATCAGATGAAGTTTCTGGGCAAACTTTGGGTTTAGACCTAAAGTGAGTGCAATGCAAAAAGCTAGTCTGAAGGGCAGATAGGAATAACACCAGCAACAGATATAGAGTCAGCTGGCACTTGGATAAAACTGGAGAACAGTAGCTGGGATTTGCTATGTTAGATAAAAGCAATATGTCTGTGCTTTTGCAGAACCTTTCATTTGCTTTCTTCTTATTTAGACTTCTTTAGTGAGGTGGGCACAGCTTTCCCACTCCCCATTCTCCATTCTCAGCCTGTGAAATGATTGCCCCATCCAGCTCTAGTGAAATAAGCAATGGTGTCTCATTACATCACATTCCAAATCTTTAGATAATTCTCTGTGTGTAGTGGGAAGAGCAAGGAGCAAATAGCTCAAAATAGCCCCTCTGTCTCACAGATATGTTGTGAATGACAGCATTACAAAAATATATGATTGTTGATGTCAACAAGGCAATGTGATGATTGCTGAGTGGGAGGTTTTTCTTCATTGTGTTGTCTATTCTGGGCTTTGACATTGCTGCATGACCTTGATGAACTCACTTCACTTCAGCATGAATCAGCTGGTCAATATGTAATATGGGGCTAACCATACTTAAAAACCCTTTTTAAGTTTCCTAACATTCATGCAGGACAAGTACAATAGGCAAGCTGGATCCTACTCAGCTGTGGTCTTACGGTTTCTTGTCTCAGGATGCTGTATGGATGAAGCATGCTATAGTTCTTGTTTGCCTCCATTGCCTGTTGTAAATGAAATTGGCACTGTGGTCTAGCCTCTGGAATCTTCCAGAGGATGGCAGAGCTGTCTCTGTTGTCGCAGGGTTTTGCTGGAGGGTTACCATGGCTTTTGAACAAGGAGAATAATAAGGACATACTATTCTTTCTCCTTCCTGATGTCTTTCCCACTGTGTGAGCTTAACCACAGGACATATTTTTCCTGCATCTTGCCAATGTATGAGAAGTCAATGCCTCATTAGAAAATGACCAACACACAGGAAAGCAGGTTCAGTCTCTGCTGTAGAGAGAGCGCATGTCAGGGACAGAGGGGAAAAGAGACTCCTATACCTTTTGGAAAACCAGATTAGGATTGCATGGAAATGTTGAGCTGTTCATGAAAAGAGTCTGATTTAGGGGAAGGAGGGAGGGGAGAAGAGATTGTGGAAGGGATGGAGGGCAGGAACAAGCATTAAGAAATGATGTGTCAGAAAAGCCATTTCAGTTAAACCACAGAATTCCTTTGCCAGGTTGGAAAAATATGAAACCTACCCTTGCTCTGTTCTTGTAAGTCTTTGGGTGTGGAGGCTATGATGGAGAATGAAGTGTTGTGTGGTGCTGGCTCAAAGTTGAATCAGTTTCTCCATGTGGACCTTTATGTCCTGCTATGTAAAACTGAAAGATTATTTCTTTCAGATTTCAGTTTTTTGGCCTCTTCTTTTGGAATTATTTACAAAATCCAGCACTGCCTCCATGTCCCTGAGTAAGTCTCACTGTCAGGTGGATCTGGCTCTATGCCCTGCTCTCAAGAAGTAAATCTCCCAAGTCAGACCTGCTGACGAGCTCTCAGTTTCTTTTTTGCATGTTGTTGTTTGCTGGTTGATCTGTGCCATGGGACAGAGCACAATTAAATGAAGAGAAATGAAAATGTGGTGCTATGCCAGACAGTTTTGCTGCTGTCTTGCTGATTATGAAAGATGAGTGTGTTTCTGGGCAAACAGACAAGAATGGATAATGCTGTGTCCTTGATATACTCCACCTCAGGCAGTTTCTTCAGAGCTTTGGTCCTTCCTCGGGACCTGTGGGAAGAATGGCAGCACTGATGTAAGCAGGAGCTGCCCTTGTCCCTGGGCTTTTTTTTTTTGTAGAGCTTGTCACAACCTAAAGCACATGATGGTTTGGTATTCCTAGACAGGCATTATTTTGAGATACATTATTTTGTAATGATAGGACAAGGAAAAATGTCTTTAAACAGAAAAAAGGCAGGTTTAGATAAGATATTAGGAAGAAATTATTCACCATTGTGAGGGTGGTAATTGGCACAGGTTCCTCAGGGAAATTGTGTCTGCCCCACCCCTGGAGTGTTCAAGGTCAGGTTGGGTGGGGCCCTGAGCAACCTGGTCTACTGGAAGGTGTCCCTACACATGGAAAGAGGGTTTGAATGGGATGATCTTTAAGGTCCTTTCCAACCCAAACCATTCTGTGGTTCTATGATATCTTTGTATAGGATGTAAATCTGGGCTATGCTGAAAAAGCCTGCTGTTAATTTGCATGTGAATTTTTTGTTATAAGGCAGCCCATCTTCTACTTCTTCTTCTTGTTTCCTCAGCAAAAACACAAGCTCTTACACAACATCTTAGTACTATTATTACCAATTACTATTTGCTCATTGGCTTAAAATTTATTCCAACACCTTTCCTTCTTCAAGGCCTCTGTTTTCTTCCTCTCTCCTCCTCATTTCTATTTCTACCCCTACATCTGCCTCTAGTATTCCCACCATATCAATTAAGAGGATCTACTACCACGTTTTATTTCCCAAACACTGCCACTAGTACGCCTTCTGAGATCACTTCATGCAGCAGCTGTCTTCCTCTGGAAGTTTACTCTTCTGGGTCCTTGATCTTCCACAGCCACATGACACCTTTAATTCTCTGTTCTGAACCCATCACCCATGCACCATAGAACCAAACTCCCATGTCCTGACCTCCTGCTTGTCTGGGTTTATTGTTCCTGCTGCCCTGGAACCAATATCACTTACTTTTCACCTTGTCATTGACACCCATCTTCTTCTGGATGGTTCATTAGGGAAGATGACCGCAAGATAATTGGTGTTCAGTGGAGCTATCCTTGACTAACTCTTTACAATGTCCTCCTGATTTCATTCAGGGTGTAGGACTCCCACAGTGAAGCCAGGCTCTGGCAGATCTACCATCCCAGAAATATGTGATGCAACGCTCAGCACCTTATTATGACAGGGAAGACTTTTTACAGACCAGACTGGAGGAACTATTTGGCCACTATGTTATCTCACGTGAGTTGACTGTGGCCTCTGGGCTGCCCACTGACAAAGTGCCAGACAGCACCCATGAGGACTGGGTGCACCGTGCAAAGATCTTGGACGTACAGTACTACCAGATTTAGAACTAAATCTTCTGGATACCACAGTATAGTCTGCAGTTTGTTATCCAGGAGATCATGTTCTTACCACTCTTGAAATGCATGAATTCCTTTGCTGCAGTGGTTCAAAAAACATAAGGTACCTGGATAGGGTTATTGCTTCTGCTGGTCCTTCAATACCTATACTGTTTTATTAATTTTAAGATAATACCTGGATTCTGAGCTTTCCTTTTAGAAGCCTAAATTATTTAACCCAGAGAACTATTTAAACCACGACTCATTTCCTATGTTGAGATGGAGAACTGAGGATGCTCATATGATAGCAAAGGAAGCCTGCATTAAGCTGGTAGCAAATTCGGAATAGAACCTTGGATAAGTGTCTGAGAACATTGTCTCAATCCAAAAACTGTCTTTACTGTCCTTGCAACCCAGAAAAGCCCAAGTCCAGCAGCAAACTACAGCCTGCACGTAACTGTCAGCTGAAGGAGTGATTTCGGCCAGATGTCTCTCATGCTTTTGCTGTTGATTCCTGCGCTGATTTGGCATCTCACCAGATTAAAGGCCCATCCTTGTCCTCCTCCCTGAATTTTCACCTGAAATTTTCATAGAAGTAGATTGTTTACTGAGACTTGGAATAGACTGCTCATTTTTCTTCTTTCTCCAGATTGTAATTTTTGATTAATTTTGCATCTAGATCTTGGTGTTTCATTGCACCCTACCTCCTGAAGCACATTTTGTACTAGAAATCTCTATAGGAATGAGCGTTTCCTAAAATATGTTAGAGAAGAACTTACAAATTCCATTTTTATCTAGGATTTAGTCTGAAATGAAGAAAACACTGGTGGAGGTCGAGGTATAGAACAGCTTTCTCTTGTGGACTGACAGCAAAACTTGCAAGATGTAGTCGGCCATCAGCAGGATGCTGCATGCATCTAGCACCTGCTGGGCCTAAGTCTACTGGAAATACAGCCAGAGCAGTCAGTTTTCTTTTTTTCGCAAGAAAAGAGAGAGATGGATTTCCTCAGTCCTGGGGGAATTAAATGCCCGGTTGGGTTGGCTGGATAACGTGGAGTGAACAGGGTCAAAAGACGACTTCAGATTTCAAGTGATGGGTTTGTCTGCACTGGCATGAACAAATTCTTCATTGTATTCACCACAAACAGGCTTTTCTTCCCGTATCAGCCTGCAAGGGCTTTTTGTTCCAAGGACTTTTTCACGACCATAGAACAAACATATTTATTGTCAACACTACAAAAAAAATCCCACTTTCCTTATGTCTGAGTTCCCATGTGTCTCTCTTACACTATTCCAGGGCATTAATAGACTGTAGGATCTTGTTCCAGGTCCTTATCAGGTTTTCATTTCAGTAGTCCTTTTTGAGACTACTCCTATACAGCAACTTACCCGTGTATCTGTCTGACCTTCTGCACCAAAAGCCACTCTGTCTTTTAAGCACTGAAATAGATTTCCCTTCTTTCATCAGCCTGGCAGGCGAAGCCCCAGAATTTACCTCTAGCCCCACCACTGTCGAGTTTATATCAACATTGCCAGAAACGGATGTCGAGGCAATGGTTTTCCAGGTCTCAGCAGTGATATTATCAGACCATTAAGCTGAGGAAGCTGTATCTCTATACCTGCGTATTTTGACACCTCCAAAGTACTTTGCACTCTCTCTTGCAGCAGACAGCTTCTTCTTTGTAGCACTGGTTCCACATTTGCTTTTTAAGATGTGTAAAGCTTATCTCCTTCTCCTGTGCATGTAATTCCTATTTTCGATGTGGGTTTTTTTCCCCTTAAAGTCAATTTTTCAGTTCGTTTAAATGAAGGCAGTGAACTGCAGTGAAATTTACGGGAGCCAGCTCCACAGTCCCTGTTTGGAGAGCTGTTAACCATTTGCTATTCTTGGGAAGCAATTACGTATTCTGGGTAATATGCAATAGCATAACACTTGGAGCAAACCATGCATTTAACAAGAGTGCATTCGTAGTAAAGGGTGAACTTTAATAGGATTAAGAAAAAACATTTCTTCACGTGCCTGGGCATTTTAATTACTGTTTGTAGGTAGGTGAGAATATTGTCCCTGTGTGAGACACTGCGTGCAACTGATTTCCTGTGTGTCTGTAGCTTAACCACTTCAGTCTATTGTATATAGACAGGCTTAGAGAGTTGGGGTTGTTCAGCCTGGAGAAAAGAATGATCCAGGGAGACCTTATAGCACATTCCAGTATATAAAGAGGCTGCAAGAGGGCATGGAGTGACAGAAGGGAAAATGGCTTTAAGATTACAGAGGGCAGGTTTAGATTAGATATTAGGAAGAAATCCTTTGCTGGATGGATGGTACAGGCTGCCCAGAGAAGCTGTGGATGCCCCATCCCTGGAAGTGTTCAAGACAAGTTTGGATGGGGTGGAAGGTGTCCCTGCCCATGTCAGGGTGGTTAAAACTACATGATCTTGAATTTCCTTTCCAACCCAAACCATTCTATGTCCATGATTTGTCTAATATATATTGAGTTTAATATATTTATCCAAATGGGCTCATTTTTTTAGAGTTAAGGTGACCCATATGAAACAACTTTTAATGGAGCTATGTGGTTAGGCATTTAGTTTTGTTTTGTTGTTTTGTTTTTTTTCTTTAATATCTTAAGCAAGAATGCATTAATTCTTGTTCACAAATCAGGAAGTCATTTAAAATCACCTAAACTTTACACAGTGGTAAGAGATCAGACAGCCTACCATCCATTTTTAAGTTGTGTGTCATGATTTCTTCTTTCAGCTAATGGTATGGTTAAGGATCTGGATGCCTTGAGTAGCAATAATCTGAATTGCTTACTGCTGAGGCATCATAGAAGTTACAACATGTAAGAGAGGGATATAGAATATCTGCTGCGCATATGGACTTTGGCCTCAGTTTTACAGATTAAGGACATGAAACTGTCCTCTCTACTGGACAGTGTAGGGTCATCAATGTACAGCTTGTGTCGTTGTGGGCTTTTGAGGAGTGAGGAGCTGGAGGGTTCTCCACTGGCTGTATCACAGAACTGCTGGCACATAGTAAGAAGGTGTCTTCTTTCACCTCCTGCTGGATGAATGTAAATCCCTCATCACTAGAGCCATGAGTTGTTTTTGTCATTCCAAGAGTGTTCCTGGTTATGTGATGTCATATTTCACAGGTGACTCTGCTGTTTTATCTCAGCAGGTACATGGTCGATCTGAGAACACTGACTCCTTACTTAGGCAAGCGGCACTCATCATCTGATGATCAAAACAGGAGAACTGCTCAGTCACCGAGTTAAATTCCAGAGAGTTGCAGAATTATTACAGAGACATGTCTCACTGCAATCCAGCATCTTTCTTTACTGATGCAATGCTGTGATGAAAACATTGCAGCACATATCAGGACCATAGAATCATTAGTGTTGGAAAAGATTGAGTCCAGCTATTAACCCAGTACTGCCAATTCCACCGCTAAACCATATCCCTAAGTACCACATCATCATGCTTCTTGAAACACTTCCAGGGATGGTGTTACCATCACTTCCCTGAGCAGCCTGTTCCAACGCTTGACCACGCTTTCAGTGAATTTTTTTTTCCTAACATTCAACCTCTCTCCAGTTATGATAATTTTGTAGTTCCATTACTCTTTATGTTATAAACCATCTCTACTTGCAGTTTTAAGGATGCAAGGAAGGATCATACTCATCACCACTAGTTGAAGAACACAACTAAGCCAGTTGCTGAGCTGTCTGCTTTAGCAATTCTTCTTCTTCTCTGCCTGTGCTTAAACTTTATGGGCTTGCAGTACTTCATATACCCTAAAGCCAGTCACTTTCTTTTTAATGTCACTAAATGTTTAAAAACATGTTTGAATTTACAAATTGCTGTGTTTCCTAACCGTGGAAATGTATTATTTTAAATCAGGCAGAATTTGTTTATATGAGATCAGTTGCAACTGCTACAATTCTAGCATATGACTTCTGGGACACAAATAATTCTTTAAAAACAGAGAGGCATATTTTCTCCTGGATCCAGTTGCAGGTAGAGGTTAGAACAGTCTGTGATTTTTTTAAACATATGCCTATTCATTGTGACATTCAGATACGACAGCTGAAGGCAGCATTTTCCAGCCACCCCCTGCTCTGAATTTATGAGCTAGCTCAACCAGGCTGCTGCTTGAACACCTGGGAGGGTGGTATCACGGCTTTCTGTAGCATTTTAATGTGGCCCAAGTGCAGCAGAGAATATCTGAAATAGAATCCAAACACTTGGAAACTGAGAAAGTGTGAGGGTCTCTCCGTATTGATCTCCAATATGAGGTGTGGTCTGGCTCTCAGATGGCTTTTGGAAGTGTTTTGAATATCATTGATGTGATGTTAATGGAAAACTCCCTAAAAGAGCACCTGTTATAGCCACTTCATATTACACTTAAAATTTCTGGTAGAAATTTCTGGACTCATAAGAAACAATTCTATGTAAAAAGTGCATTTTTGCCAGTCCATGGGGAAAATCGTTAAGATAAATTTTGCTCCTCGCTGAATGCTCCAGCAGCCCAGATGTTTTTTCTCAGACAGATGTTGCCTTGCCCAATACCAGTCATCGGCACTCCTGAGCTACTACTCTGTGTGTACACAACGTCTGTTCCTGGAGCCACAAAAGCTGCAAGTCAAAGATTTTTTTCTCTCACTTTTTGTCATTTGTGCCTCCTGCACAATTCAAATAAGCAAATGGCTTCCTATTTAAGAAGCCAGCAGTTAAATGATGAAATTTGTTTAAAAACTTCTGGACGACGGAAGTCTTAGACAATAAACAGTCCTCCTTTCATTTTATCAGACTTCTGAGTTCCACAGCATAACTACACTCTGTGCAGCATAACTATGTTCTCGTGTTTAACCCCCAGGCACACATGCACACAAATCCCTTCCCTTTGGTTCAGCATGCCACCTGGCTTCATTTGCTCTTTGTGAACTCTGGTATTGAAAGGGACCATGAAAACACCCAGACTGTGTCTCAGTCACAGTCTCTCTCAGCTGCCTCTGGCAAGCTAAAGAACCTCTGCGTGTTTAGTATTTTCTAATGAGAAAGCTTACCTATACTTTTGCATTTTCCTTAAAATTTCTAGTTTTCACATCTTTTCAGCACAGAAAGTTCTGCATTTTATATGTAAGGATTGGACACACATACTTTTATTTCTATTCTCTATTTATTTCTTAATTTCTCTGATGTTCTTTTGCTTTTGCCTTGTGAGTAGCCACAGGGTCATTTAAACTCCCAGGCATTTTTTACAAGGTCAAGGCCATCTTTGTGTACAAGAGGAGGAGTTCTGCAAAGTACAGGTCCAAAGGACAGTATCCTGGAGGTCCAAAGTACAGTATCCTGGTCCAATTTGCCCTCTTAAGGGATTAGTTTTTTCCATAGATTGTAGTCCACAAAGGATCAGAGATGGACATTTCACTGGGTACCTTGTGTTATACAGGATGAATCTGGATCTATGCAGTTTAGTCAAAGTGATTTTTTGAAATTAATATGGTGTAATGCCTAAATGTAATGGCTTGTGACATACACGCAGTCACACAAATGATCTCACAATCTCTTCTGTCTTTAAATTATGAGTATATGTGATTGCCACTGTAATTTTTAGACTACGTTTTCAAAGCCTGCTTCTGAAAGTGTAGGCAGATATCTAAACCAGCTAGCATCAGTGAAAAGAGCAGCGCCTGAATCAGTGCCAGTCAAAACATGTACTGAGTAGCCACTCTTGGATAACAAAGACTGTTCCTCTGAGGATAAAACTGAAGGGACTGAAAATACTATCAAGAAGCTGACAGCCTCCCGTCAAGTCAATACATGACTTGTGGGTGTCCTTGAAGGGGTATAAAATTTTTGTACAAAAAAAGTTACAAGAATGGTTTACAAATGTACTGTACCAGCTGCTATAAGGAAATAAATTAGAGGGAACTTACCAATATACAGTTCCATGCCAAGAAATAGTCTACACACCTGTCTCATACTTCTCAGATTAAAGATGCAGAGCAGTGTTGACTTTTTGTCATGATGGGGATCAATCCTCAAGAACAGAAGACTTTCCCTCTAAGAAATATTTAATGGAATGTTATGTTTTTAGCTAAGTTTATGTTGTCACATAACAGGAATAGCAGTACTGTTTGGAAAAATATGAGAAATGTAAATATTTCCTTTTTCTTATTAGACTTATGCATATGTAGAGCTGTAATTATTACATCTAGTTAACAAAGAATATTTTCTGTAGCCTTTCATTAAAAAAATCCTTGAGGAACATTTGTATACCAATGGCATATATTTCTTCAGTTTCTAATTCAGTTATTCACCAGTTTTCCAGTCCTTAGAGTGACAAGTTCTTTATTAT
Organism: Myiozetetes cayanensis; assembly: GCF_022539395.1. Lineage (NCBI taxonomy): Eukaryota > Metazoa > Chordata > Aves > Passeriformes > Tyrannidae > Myiozetetes > Myiozetetes cayanensis. The sequence goes on along the minus strand of NW_026087742.1, from coordinate 30,704,147 downwards.
TAGGATGTCTTTAGTCCTCTTTTTAAATAGTATATTAGAAATATCCCGTACAATATTTCTCTAAATAATAATTGTTAAAATTGTATTCTGTAGAAAAAAGTACCTATTGATATAAGAAAGCCATAAGAACAGAATGGCAGAGTCTTTATTATCTCACTGAAACGTTTTTGAGTCCTCTTTCACAATATGCTTGTTTTTAACTATGGCTCGAAGTCTTTAAATACTTGAGTTAATAAATGGTTCCTTTCCTCAGATCATCTTTGATATGCAGGTGTGTTTCCACACACTAGAAGTCTAAGTGAAGTGTTACCTGTCATACAAAAAGGAAAAGAAAATGGATTTGGTCTTTCATAGAATACACCCAGTGCCATTTCGAAATGAAAGATTAACATCTTGATAAAAAATTTAAATATATTAGGAGGATGAAAATGTTTGCTGTGTAGTGATACTTTAGGCAAGGATTAATAATAACTTGTTCTGTAAAAAACTGATCAAAACAGAAAATGACAACTAAACCTCAAAAATATGTATAATGAATTAAAAAGGGAAAGACAAAAAAAGAGAGTATCAAATGCATAGGTTTTTATAAGAACCCTAAATTCCCAGAAATAAAGAAGAATAAAAGTCCATTAGGAACCAATAATATCCACTTCAGCTCCAGGAAACCTTCTAATAACAAATTTCCAGGAATGGGCAGCTCAAGCATATACTTGTTTAAATCTTCCTAGTAGCCCCTAGTGCCTCAAATATTTCAAATCTTCCAACACTCCATTGAGCAGGGAAGACTGCCTGATTCCCTCTTGGAAGCCAATAGATTATCATTCTCTTAACCATTAACATTAATTAATCCAGGCAATAAAACATTACAAACATCTTAGTGGACCAGCTATCTCCTGGCAGGCAGCTACTAATTTACACTGAACCAGCATGGCTTTATTCCAAGTTTGAGCCACAAATTCTTGTTTTTTGTAAACATTAAGTATCATTCATCATATTGGTGGAGCAGCCTTTTCCTACTATTTATTTCTATCTATACATAGAAATATACATATAAGTGTATATGTACATAAACAAATACATAAGCACATACATTCGAAGAGGGGTTTGGACTTCTGAAGAGACAACTAGGGGCTGTGATTTCCAGCAAGCTGTTTAACATTTTTTTAAGAGTTTTTCTTTGAGCAGCTTCAGATCAAGTATTTTCTCATTAAGGATTGATTGGGCCCATTTTTGGTCACCTTTTAAATTGTTTTCAAGTTCTCTTACAGATCCTCAACGTCTTCTACCTTTTCAAGAACTAGAGCAGTTCACAGCCAAAAATGGAATATTGCATCAGCTTGTAAATCAGCATATTGTAAATATGATGCAGAAATGGTATTCATTTAAGGAAGACATAGACCTATTGGAGCAGGTCCAGAGGAGGGTCACAAAAATTATCAGAGGAAGCACCTCTCCTGTGAAAAAAGGCTGAGAGAATTTGGGTTGTTCAGCCTGTAGAAGAGAAGGCTCTGGGGGGACATTATTCTAGCCTTGCAATATTTAAAAGGAGCTTATAAAAGGATGGGGATGGACTTTTTAATAAGCCCTGTAGCAATAGGACAAGGGATAATTTTAACTAGATCATAGATTCACACTATAATTAAGGAAGTTTTTTACAATAAGGGTGGAGAAACACTGGCAAGTTTACCCAGAGAGGTGGTGGATGTCCCATTCCTGGAAACATTCAAGACTAGGTTGAATGGGGCTCTGAGCAGTCTGGTCTAGTGGAAGGGGTTGGACAAGGTGAACTTTAAAAGTCTTTTCTAACCCAAGCCATTCTGTGATACCTGCAGACCTCAGTCTCTGGGACACTGCTTGTTTGTCCATATAAACTACTTCACTGAAGTAAAGAGGTAGTAAACACTGACATCAAGCATTGTCTCCTTTCTTCATTCAAGTAACAGCTTAGGTGGGATTCATTTCAATAATGCTGGGCATTTAAAAGCATATCTCTGCAATTTATTGTTGATTAAACCACCTTCTACTTTTATTCTTTTCTTGTCCTACAATTTTTGATGTTGCCCACATTCCAGTGAATGTCCCTTTCTTTATCTCTCAGGCATTAATGACCAAGGCACTGCATTTCCTCTTGAAATCTGATTTGGTTTTTGTTTTTTCTCCCATGTTGATTAAATCAAAGGATGCACTCAAAGGTATTACTTCATATAACTTGTAGTGTTCAGGAATTTACCTCTAAGCTCTCTTTTCCTTCAGATGGAGTTGAACATTTGCACACACCTTCTCACAATGTTTCCTTGCCTGTATGATCTAAAATATTTTTAAAATAATTTTAAAGTACTGGATAAAAACTCTGCCATGGACCATATCAGCAGTTTTACAGTGGGAACAATCATAGGTTGATGGTCATACTTTTGGCACTCTCTAATTCATCCAGACTAACTGTTTCTGATTACCAAATCTACAAAGCTACTTTCTCAATACAATTTTGCTGACTTAAATAAAACCCTCTGGGTTTACTTAGCACTTTTTGTACTAGAATTGTGTTCACTAACTGCGTGTCAATATGTGTGTCATCTTTGACCTTTTAAGTCAGAAATAGATCTTCTTCTTGCAGTGGCTCTCTTCTCTCTTGCACTAATAAGAGAATGTAGGCAGTGCATGCACTATCAGAATAGAAGATTTCATCTGGAACAATTGTAAACTGTTTTCTTGTTTATTCTAGGTACTTACACCTCATGGATACCAAAGGTTAAAAAAATAAGAAAGTAGTTAAATGAGCTTCCATCACCATATGAGCTGCATTTCTTTATGGAGTTACCCAGACCTCTGCATTTCTCAGTCAGATGCTTCATGAAAGTGCTTACATTCATTCGCAGTGAATCTGTGATTGTCTGTCTTGTCCATGCATGAGGGAAATAAACAGATCAGGGGATTGTCACCAGATTGCTGCGGTGCTGAAAAGTACAGCCTGCTGGTCCCTTGACAGTCTTTGTCATGTTATTTCCTCCTTAAAAGTTCCCTAGGAGATTGGGGAAGCTCCTCACTCACAGACACAGCTAGTGTTGATCTGCAATTATTGAAGCTCTTGCCCAAGCCTGGTATTACATGTTGGTCACACAGAAAGACCTACAGATGCATGTTGTGTTTTGGTAACTTCTTGTGGTGTTGGGCACTAGGGAGGATAGTCCTGATTACTAGTCTTTTAGGATCATAGAATCATTAAGGTTGGAAAGGACCTCTGAGATCATCAAGTCCAACATTTGACCAAATACCACCATGCCCACAAAACCATTTTGCAAAGTGCCATGTCTTCTTTTTTTTTGAATACTTCCAGGGAGGCTGACATCACCATTTCCCTGGGGAACTTATTCCAATCCTTAATCACTCTTGCAATGAAGGAATTTTTCCTAATAACCAACTTGAACCTCCCCTGCTGCCACTTGAGGCCGTTTCCCCTTGTCCTATCACTAGTGACCTGGGAGAGGAGACTGAACCCCACATGGCTACAATCTCCTTTCAGGTAGTTGTAGAGATTGATGAAGTCTTCCTTGAGCCTACTTTTCTCCAGACTGAGCATCCGCAGCTCCCACAGCCACCCCTCACAGGACTTATGCTCCAGACCCTTCACCAGCTTTAATGCCCTTCTCTGGACAAACATTGTTGATATCAGAAAAAATGGAAGTTGGACGATTCACTTCTCCCAGCTAATCTGCATTTCAGCTAATCTGCATTTTTTATTTGTCATTCTGTTCCTGATATTTTGCTATTTCAGCATTTCAAAGTCCACTGTGCAGCCTGCTTTTCCTACCCACCCCCCCCGCCCAGTTTGAGCAATAAAGCACCGTGAGGGAAACCTGCTTTGAAGACACTGTGTTCTGTAGGTGATTAAACAACTTTAATGTGCACTGCATCTTCCCTGCTCTCTTTTTACTTGTCACAAATTGTGAATTTATCGCTACTACCTGCAACTAAGGAGAGTCATCAAAGGCAAACAAATTACATGTTGTTTTCTGCACCAGACGGGTTTCAAGTTTCCTGAGGGCTCTGAGTGTTTGTTTGTTCCCCAGAAAGAATTAGATAGTTAATTCCCCTGCATTTCTTGCTGGTCTTTTACATCAGCTTCTTTGATAAATCATTTGGGACATCACATAATCAAGTGTTGCCATAAAACATTTATACAGATCTATAAACTAGATTACATTATGTGGGAAATCATTAACCTCCTCTGCTTGAATTGTGCTGTTTGTACTAAAAAGGTACAGATAAGCATGGGTACAGAACAGTAGCTTTCATATTTATCCTCTGGCTCAAGAGTTAAACCCACTCAACAGCATCATCAGAGACAACATCTGGAAAGAAACACCTGGTGATTCCAAATTCCCTCTTGGTTTTGCTGGTGGTGCAGGGGGTTTAATCTCATTTTTCTCTGCCAAGCCTTTGTCTTTTATCTGTGACTGTGGCAGAATGGTTCTGAATAATTAAAAAATTGTGCATTACTGTTTGGCAACTACTTTAATATTCCCAGGCCATCCTGCACTGGCGTAGTCAGGCATATACTGAATAATTTTTTTGCTTTAGAGTAGATGTTAAAGCTCATCTCACAGATGAGAATATTAAGACTATAACCAAGAAGTAAATTAAACAGTGTCTGGGATCAGTCCTAGGCACTGCAATACAATAATTTCTTCCGTTGCACTGTTAGAAACATCTGTGACATGGTGTTTGCCTGTGTCAACTGATGCTCTCCCAAGTAGTTCTTGAGTCTGGATCAGGAACTAGGAAAAAAACAAAACAAAACAAAACAAAACAAAATTAAACACACACACACACCAAAAAAAAAAAAAATCATTCCCACCAGTGTCTTTTTATGCAACTGTGTTGTTTCAGAAACCAAGGCAGGTTACTGGCTTAGACACTCACTGCTCTGTGCCAGTTGGCCTCAGAGCTTGTGAATGGTTTTTGTGTATTTAAATACCTTTGTAGATGAAGTCGAATTTAGTGCAGCCTCTATGAGAACAGCATCCTTGGGACCAGTCCTTACTTGTGTGATAGGCAGAGCTCAGGTATTACCCCTCTCCATTGGCACAGACAGGGCAAAACCTTGGGCACACCTTTCCAATGTCGTAGCAGAGGTTATCACTGAGCAAGAGAACAACCCTATTTTACACCTGTTTTACAGCATTGTTTCTGGTGGAATGCCCTGCAATCTGTTCCATCTAATTTATTTGATCAATAATGTCTTCATCCTTTGGTTTTGCACTGCTAGTGATAAATGTAACAATCTCTCCATCCTACCAATGCAAAATCTTGACTGATGGAAAACAACAGTTGCATGGGTGTTATAAATGTCTAGTGCTCACTTTCAAAAAAAATCCTTCCAATATAACATGAAGTTTGCTTATAACACAGACATGCCCTCTACCCCTCACAATTGTGACTTCAGTCAATCAAATAACAGCAAAATAAAATCAGTTACACAGAAAAATCAATCAACCATCAAAACCACAAATCAAAGCAAGAGTAAAAATGGAAAACTCTCCCTTCTAAAACCTAAGAATTATTACCAAAGAGAAAAGCCATAGCAGCACCAAAAAGTCACAGAACTTTTCTATTGCTCTTGGTTACTAATGAAATCTCATATGGTTTGCTTCTTTTTCAGAAGCTGTGATGATGTAGAGTAGTATAACATCTTAAAGAAAGACAGATTATTGCTATGTTGAATCAAACCATTGATATTTATGTCCTTTGTGAATAATTTCATGTACTCATTTGATAACTTTACAAACTTTCACACCCTGTGGAAAAAACCAGCTGGTTCCCTCATTTAATAGAAGGGAAATGGGGAGAAAGACTATGTGCCTTGCTCTTTGTCTCAAGATTAAAGTGGAAGGGACTGTCTCCCAGTTCTGTATGCAGAAAGGCACTGGTTGAACTTCTTGATAGATGACATAATAACAGTCTAACCCAGCACCCCTTTTGATGTTAGATCTGCATGGAAATACTGGCCCATAGAAAGTGAAACATGGCTTTGTTTATATAATAAAATATTTCACAGGTATGACATATGGGTAAGTGCAGAGCAAGGCTGACAATTTATATCCACGTGTGGAATATAAAGATAGGATTGTACATTCATAACTGCAAACCACAGTTGCTGGAATTGTGTTTTCAAGTAGATTGGTTGTTTATTCCTATTCCCATGCAATTTGCATTGGGAAAAAAATCATTCTTTCTACTGGAGGTTCTCCTGTAGACATTCCTAATGCAACATCTAATGCAGAAAACTCTCAAACACAGAAAATTTATAAATATAATTTTTCTGTATTTATTTTAATAGAGATCTGAAAATCAAATAAAAAACTGTTCATTTGTTACCTGAATTATCATTTCATGATAAAAAAAGAAAATACAAAAGCCAGTAGTTCCTTCACAAATAATTCTTAGGCTCCTGTTGACAAAATGTCAATTTTGCATTTTGTCATTTGACAATCTGCTCCCCTGGATCATATGGCTTTTGTGGAACTGGGAAATTATTAATCTGAACATTCCATTCACTTTTACTTGTATTTTCATGTTTTAAAAAGTAGGGGTTTATGTGTCTATTTTTTTTATTTAATGGTTATGGCATGAAGTAGACCAGGTAGGGGTACTAAACATTTCCAGGAGATAGTTTCAGAAGTACAGTGATTATTATCTTAGAGGAAGTCCTGTCTTGCAAGAGGAAGAATCAGATTCTCTTCTGTTCTAATTTCTGGCTTAAAACTGTGGTAATTATGCTTGAAGTTCAGTTGTTCAAGATTGCCCTTTTAGCCAGTGCACAGAAGCATCTTTATCTATTAATGAGTTATTTCCATTCCACAAAAGGATTATGCTTTTAATTTAGCAGATCAGGTAAGTATTCAAAGTCAGGGTGAGAGGATCTGTCCCCCAAAATCCTCCAGTGCTAAGCTTTAGCTGGATATTGGGTTATTCATTTTGGTAAATCATGTAGAACCACCTGGAAAGGCCTTTAAATGTGCAGAAGGCCTCTGGAGAGTGTTAACCTCATCTCTGGGATGGAAGAGTTCCACAGCTTGTGAACTTACTGTGATTTTCCTTTCAGCTAATGTAGACTCAGCTAATGCTGGAACATTTTCCAGGAATGGAAGAGAATGTTTAAATACCAACATATATAGAATCACAGAATTATTTAGGTTGGAAAAGACCACTAAGATCATGAAATCCATCTGTTAATCCAGCACTGTCAGGTCTACCATCAAACCATGCACTTCAAACATATCTTCGCTAGTGGATCATAAAGCATTTAGGGGCTTCCTACCTGGAAGCTGCTCTGTCATTTCAGTAGGATGCTGGCACTACTCTGTTCCTGGGATTTCTCAATGCAAATTCATCCCCTCATGCTTGACTAGACTATTCCTCATTCTGCCAAACTATCAGTTTTCCCAGTAATGGTGCTTTCATTGTTATGTTCCTCTTACACACAGGTATTTGCTGTTCAGGGAGTACCATCCATCCAGTCTTTCAAGGGTCATTATATTGTCCACAAGGCATAATGCTCTTGCCATTTTCAGTTTTTCTCTAGTGTGCTGAGTTGTCAGCAGGGTAAATAGTCACCTTTCTTCATAAATAAGTAGTAGCTTTGTATCAGACTCAGTCCAGCCATAGACCAATAAGGCTCTAAATAGCAGTGGAACAAAACAGCTGCACAAATGTGAGAAGTTCATGTAATTTCTTCTGCTTAGGATTCACTTTGATGTTGTTTACACATCCTTAAACACAAACAAGGAAGGTCTATTTTTTGGTCAGACCTGACTCTCAGAGATCTCATTATAGTGACTTTCAACAGCACAATTGTGTTTTCAAGCTTTGAGAGGTGCAGCAGCTCTTCATTATTACCAAAATGGGGGGGGGGGGGGGGGGCTCTCAACAGCCATTTCTTTAATGGCTGTTGAGAGACAAATCTCTCTTTCTTTGTTGTCCCTGATCAAAGACAAATCCAGAAAGATGCCTTACATCCCACCATGCTCTGGGGATCAGTTTGTGGTTTCAGATATTTTGTCTGAACCCCATTTTTCATGAATCTATTTAGCAGGGTTCTCCTTGGAATTAGTGGAGAGGGAAGGCACCTGGTACTTTAGTGAGCCTGAGAAGTCTACAGTCACAAACACCACCAATGTTTCCCTGGTACTGCCTTAGTTTTGTAATCAATCACGTATAAATCCCCTTCTCATAGACAAAATCTCTCTTACTTTTCCACTCTTTCCTCTTCCTCCATTCCTAATTCACCCTTGCAGATGAGATTGGGGTCTTTGGGAATAGAATCTCATTTGAATTCTGAAACTAACTTTTAAGACTAACTTAGTACATCTAGTGAGGCAACATCTGATCTATCCAATCTCTAATCGATTTAACAGTGGTAAGGGCATGGGCAGGCAGGACTTAGGATTTTCCTTCTTATTTCCACAGAGCCCTTCTGGGTATTTCACAGAGCTGCTAAAGTTCATGTTCCAGGACAAGGTAAAATGTCTTTGAGGCATCGAATAGCACACATTTAATGAAGATAGAAAGCCAATCACTTAACATCAGATGAGGAACAGCAATTTCCTTCAGTCTGGCACTTTGTGTATTGAACAAAATTGCATGAGAGCTTTGAGCACTAGGAGAGCTGTCAAGCGGCCGTTTGTCTGGGAGCCGGAGCAGTCCCCTTGGAAACAGCTTAAACCTTTTAAATGAAAGCATTACAAAATGTACATCTGTGTGTAATATATTGGCCATAGCCTCAACTGTCAAGGGCCAGGCTATGCAATGTTGATATATATTTTTGCCTGGTAGCCATTTTCATGCTTTCACATGTAAACACAACCTAGTTTAAGATTGCAGGGTACTTGGCTGCTCAATAAGCAAGCATCATAAAAAAGGTTTGCCCTTAAAACTGGTTCAGCTGGGTTATCTGACCATAACATTTAACTCAAAAATTGTGATGTTCCCTGGACGTCTCTACTGCAAATACATAGAGATTTCTTATTAGATAAGGCAAAATGAGAAATTTGACAGTCACCATATTATGGTGAGAATTACAGGTTTTAGAGGGGACATATTAATAAACATACTGCTGCCATATGTCATCACCTACATATAACGCTAATCCAAATTCAGAAGTTTTTTTATTGTATCAGTCATCTGTGAATGTGAACTTTGAGAAAACATGTTGTTTGTTTTATTTCTTTTTATCATTTTTTATAAAGCAAGGTATTTACTCTTTGTATTTTTTTTCTATGAAAATGGCTAACAAAAAAGCCAGATAAAAGAATACAGGGATGGTACATAATTTAAAATATATTTCCTGGGAACACACTTGGTCTCATGTTCTCACACTGCTGAAAATGTGGAGCAGCTCTTCTAAAATCAGCTGACTTTTAACAAGTAAAACTGCTTTAAGTGAGAGGAAAATCAAGCCTGTTTTTTTCTAGTCCTCTCTGTCTCTCACTCTGAGATTTCCTTGATCCTCTCCCTGTTCATCATCTCCTCCAAAGCCTGCTTGCAACTTGTACTCCTAGCAGCCACTTTCTTTAATGAAAAGTAATGCTGAGCACTGAGCAGATTCCACTTCAGCTTTGACAGTGGGAAGTGGATTTAAAGTATCTGACAGAGCTGTGAACTACAGCTGATTGGGCATTTTGGCAGTTTAAAAGTATTGCTCTTCTTTTTTTTCTATTTCTTTTTTTTCTGCCTTTGGCATCTCACTTTTTTTCCTCCTCACTACTCCCATGTATTACTTTTAATCCCCACAGAATGCCTTATCCTCGATCGTGTCACCAGCTTACTCCAGGAGTGTTCAGTAACAGATATTCTAGGTCTTCAGCACTAAGACCCTTGCCATGCCGTACTCAGAATCCATTCCATCAAGCAGGTGTTTGACCTAAATCTGTGCAACAAGATCACAAGATCAACTTTCAACCTTCACCATATAATTTAATTGGTCTGGTGGTATTTGGTCAAAGGTTGGACTTGCTGATCTTGGAGGTCTTTTCCAATCTTAATGGTTCTGTGATTCCATTAACAAATGAGAAAACTACCTGAGAAGCATCTTAGTAAAGAGTGTACAGTGAAGACCTTATCTTCTGTTATAGGCACAAGGGCATATTTTCTGTTGATTTATATTGAACTCGAAGTGAAATAATAAAGAAAAAGAGGTTTCTTGAAGGAATCCCGTTCTATCTCTCCCAGAATAACCATAGGAAATGCATGTAGGAAGATGACAGTTGTGATCTTCATCATGAAATTTTGATTCCTCTTGTGGTTAAAGATCCAATCCTTCTCTCATTCTCCAGCAAGGGTTTCCTTTTTTTTTTTTTCCTATGATCACAGGGAATTTGTAAATTTGAATTTGGGGGAGAACACAATGAGAATTGATCCAATAGTTCACAGAAGGACAGGAGAGGTGTACTGCTGTTTTCTAAGAAGTTTTGTGATGATAGATGGGACTATGGTTGATGTTCTGAAGATATTATTCATGCCATGACAGTGATCCATTGCAATCAAAATAAATCCACAGCAGCAAAATAAAAAATCATAAAACAGGCCTATTGTAAGCAAGTGAGAGAGAAGATGGTAGTTATATGACAACTGGGTAGATTTTAGAAGTTGAAAATTGGGAAAGGCTCCAGCCCATGATTTAAAAGACAGCTACTGCAAGCAGTGGGAGTTTATAGATCAGCAGAACAAGCTATCAATTTTCAATAAAATATTAGGAGTGGTTTAATGCAATTAACCTCCTGGGAAGTGTGGTGGGCCAAGTTCAGAGGTGCACTTGAAACAAAGTCCTGGCTCCAAGCCACACCTGGAGAGTATGGTTATTTATTGAGTAGAAATGAACTGCATCTTGTTTTCATTCCCCTTATCCCTCAATTCCTCCTCCAGCCTTTAATCTTCATAGAATCATAGAATAGTATGGGTTGGAAGGGCCCTTAAATATCATCTGGTTCCAACCCCCGTGCCATGGGAAGGGACGCATACCACTAGACCAGGTTGTTCAAAGCCCCATCCGACCTGGCCTTGAACACTTCCACAGATGGGGTATCCACAGCTTCTCTGGGATACGATCTTCACTTACACTGTTTTCCTTGCAAGTAATCTGACCAATTCAGCCTACCACAGGGATATACCCCACCTCCTGAATAGTGTTCGGGCTGGTAGTTACTGTGGCATCATGACTTTGTTCTCCTGTGGAAAGAAAGGGGACAATACATTGCCATCAGAAGTAAAAATAAAAAATTGCTGTAGAACAGCAATAAAATACAGGGCTTAGAGACTGAACTTCTTTCTGACTTTAGCCATGTACAAATTCATTATCCAACTGGCTGTGGATTTTTCAAACAACTTCATGTAGAAACATCCTTTGAAAACTATTAATCACAGAATCTTTCTCTGACTGAAGAGGTCCCTGAGTCACTATGTATGGGGATCCAGGAGAATATTCAGCAGACATAGCTCTCAGTATGCTTGCTTGTTCTTGTGCTGTTTTTCTAGAAGTCCATGTTGGTCACTTGAGTTGATGAGTCACTGGTCCACCCAAGACACTCATTCCTACAGGAGTCATCTGGACATCTTGTATCATTAATAGAGAGAGAGAACAAAATTTTCTGGAGGTGGTTCTCAATGCTCAAGTATAGAAGCAGCCCAGTGACTAACAGAGCCGGAACATCCATCTCTGAGAAAGTTATGTCTATTCCCATTGTGAAAAAGAGGTGTTAAGTGAAGGACCTCTTCAGATGCTGGATGCTGGTAGCTCACAAAGGACTAGGGTAAAAAGTTGAGGGATGGGTTTCTGAGAGCTGTGATCATTTCACCTCTAGATTGTAAAGCTCTTTTAACATTGAGAGTTTTACAGGGGTGCAAGTTTCCAAGTAAGTAGTTGGGTTCTTCTAGATCCTGCCACAATTAAATGGGAGAAAAAAAAGTAATAGAAGGTGGTATAAGATGAAGTATGTGAATATTACTAGAAAATACACTATTTCTTTATTATTTGCATTGTAGCAAGTGACAATGACATTGCATTGCAGGAATGACAAACCCCATTTGGAATTAGACCTCACTTTAAGATATTTAAGACTCTGCAAGAGACTCGAGAGGAAGTGAAATTGCTAAGGTGAGCCAACTGAGGTTACAAACGAAGTCAGTGGCAGAGCTGGGAAAATGTCTTCTGACTCTTAGGCCACTGCTTATGGCAGGAGACCATTGTGCTATCAAAAAACCCATGATTTTTTCTTTCTGTGCAGGACCATTTATTACTGAACAGCTGTTGTCAGTCCATTTAGTCTATTTGAAAAAGTTCTGAAGAAAGGAAATATCTATTCTTCCCTGAGAAATGCTTTAAGTTTTCTGGATATGAGTAGTTTAACTTTCTATATTTTTCCTTTTCTAATTTCACCCCATCACATTTAATTCTCCACCTTCAGCAACCCTAAATAATTCCTACATGAACTACTGTTCAGTAATCTAATAAGGCAGTAAAGTGTGCCTTGACATCCTAACCAAGGTAGTAAATATTTAATATAATGCACTCTATGAGAAGCAAAGTACAATTAAATGAAAAGTCATATAAAATGAGCTTAAATGTAATAAATACCAGTTACTATTCCGTGCCGAGAAGTTGCATGTGTATTTATTTCTTCTCAGCGCTATTGGCAGCCTGCATTTTTGTGGGTTTGAAATGGCAACAGACACCCACTTGCAAGCCTGCTTCATCATGTCTGTTAAAATAATTATTGATATTATTGGGTTTATTGTTTGTCATCCCATTTTCTTTTTTCACTGAGGTGCAAAAATCTGTGTTACTGGGTTAATTATTTCTTATTTTTTTCTTCCTTTTTGGTTTGCGTGGAAAAAACCACAAAATATAGAAAAGTTGCAATAAATATTGAAAAATTACTCATTTTTTAAAAATAGATTTGGAAAATAAAATACAGATTTGATCCAAAACTATTTTTAGCCTGCAAGGTGGAAGCATGCAAAAAGAAGCAAAACTTTCCCTATGCTTTCATTTCCACCTTGAACCAGATATGGTATTCTTTACTTATTGTCCCATACTTTTATGTTCTCACCAGATGCTGTGCTCCATCCAGAACCACCTATGCTTTACCACCTCCTTTTGGGAAAATAGATAATTTTCTATCAACTCATCATCTAAATTCTGAGAAACCATTCCTTGGAATAGGACTTTTCTCACTAGCATATGGAGAAGCAATACTAGTTAAGATCCAAATTAATCCAAATTAAGGATGGTTTCAAAGCTTCCTAGAACCACTCATGAAGATTGCTGCAGGCCTCTAGTCTTTAGTCTTCAAGAATTTTTTCTAACTTTGACTATTGAAGAGCAACTATATTTAGATTTTGTACTTGAAAAAAAAATATTGTCTACAGATATATGCATTTTTTTAACTAGAATCTACAAATAATAAGCACATCCTTCTGTCTAATAAAAGAGTGCAAGAAGAATCATAGAATTGCAGAATGGTTTGGGTTGAAAGGGACCTTAAAGATCATCTCGTTCCAACTCCCCTGCCCTGGGTAGGGACACCTGCTATCCAGCCGTGTGCAACCTGGCCTTGAACACTTTCAGGAATGGAAAAATACATTAGGTGCACTAGTTAGTTTAATTATTCTAATTTTAAAAGCACTGAAACATTTACATCTTTTATGTTTTAGTCTGAAACATTAATTTGAAAACTGTTGGCTTCAAGTATCATAAATTTAATTCGTACTGCATTTTTTGTGGGATGATATAGAACCATAGAATCTTTAAGGTTGGAAAATATCTCAAACATCACCAAGTTCAACCTTTGACCAAATACCACTTTGCCCATTATACTGCATTGAAAAGTGTCAAATCTACTCAGTTTTTGAATGCTTCCAGGGATGGTGACTCCACCACTTGCCTGAGGAGTCTGTTCCTGATATCTCACATATCACGCTGATGATGGGAGTTTCCGTCACACAAGACCACACACACTTCTTTATGCATATTCTTTCCATGGATCCAACCTGATTCTTAGTTCCTGGGGGACATCACAGTCTTTGTTCTAGTTTGCATAGAAAAAGGCAAAGTTTGGAAAAACTTGTCCCTTTAATAAAATTTTCAGGAGGCAGACTGACTAGTCTGAATACAAACCAGCAGTATGCCCAGGTAGCCAAGAAGGCCAATGTCACCCTGGTTTAGATCAGCAATAGTGTGGCCAGCAGGACAGGCAGTGATTGTCCCCCTGTGCTCAGCACTGGTGAGGCCTCACCTCAAATCCTATGTCCAGTTTCATGCTCCTCACAACAAGAGAGGCATTGAGGTGCTGGAGTGTCCAGAGAAGGACAACAGAGCTAGGGAAGGGGATGAAACACAAATCTGATGAAGAAAGGCTGAGGTAGCTGAGGGTGTTTAGCCTGAAGAAGAGGAGGCTCAGGGGGGACCTTATCACTCTCTGCACCTAGGTAGAGGAGGTTATAGTGAGGTGGGTGTCAGTCTTTTCTCCCAGTTAACAAGTGACAGGAGATGAACTCTAGCTGAGCCTGGGTAGGTTTAGATTAGATATTAGGAAAGAATACTTCACAGAATATCTACATTCTGTGGAGTCAACTTCCCCGGAAATGTTCAAAAAACATGTGGCTATGGCACTTGGAACATGGTTTTATGGTGAACATGGCAGTGGCGCTGGGTTGATGCTTGGACTTGACGACCTTAAAGGTCTTTTACAACTTTAATGATTCTATGATTCTATTCTATGACTGCCCACACCACCCAAGAGCAGACAGATTCTGGGATGTGTTCTCACACAGAATATTTTGAACTATTAATGTAGTTTACTACAGAGTGGTCACTTCCATTAATAAAATCATTGTTCCTAAGATGCTATTGGTAATTCTACTGGTAATTAATTCAAAGAGATATGCTGACCTGCATCTGAATGCTGTTCTCTGCCATTAAAGTTGCTTTGCAGTTATAATTAAATACACAAAATGGACATCACTGCTTTCACTTGATTGTGTATCTTTCATTTTGAAGGTCACTGTAGCAGAGACTCATACAATGGCTCACATCGGCAATTTTTTTCAAACAAGATGTCTCATAGTCAAACAGGATACTTCCAACCTTTCTGAATGCGAGATGCTTTAAAAGGATAACTTTTCCCTGAGTATCCCTGGGTAAATACTTCCTCTTGAAATGATGCACTCATTGATTGCACACTGGTAGAGTGATTTGAGCATAATAAACAGTTACTTTGAGGAGGTACGCACAGGAATGGAGTTTCGCTTGCATCCATATTGGAACTGCAAAGACAGCTAGACAATAAAGATTATCACTGAAATCAATAGGAACATGGTGGACAAGGAGGGAATAAACACACTGAATTGCTACTGCATAGTAATTGTTCATTTTAGCACCACATATTAATAAGTTACTTGTGGCTATTACCACAACATCTACAAAAACATTTCAGGCGTTAAAAAGATATGCAGCTTACATTGTCAATATAAAATTTTGAGATTAGTGAGAAAAGAGGATCCTGCTGGCTCGTAAAGTTAGTTTATACATTGGATTTGACTCATTCTAAAAAGTAAGGGAAATAACCATGGATAACAGAAGACCCAAGTCTAAAAACAGGGGAAAAAATGAGTTTAATATGCCATTCCAATTAATTCCCTGGAGGATTAGGCAGAAGAATGTAATTAAAGTTTCAGATCTTTATGGAATGTTCCATGTTGTTAAACAAACAATAAAATTCATAGCTATTCCTATAATAAAACTTAAGGAGATTTCTCTTGTTGAAATAAACTTAATGTACGTTATCATATGGGGGGCAAGTGTCTTCATATTTGCTAGGTTTGATAGGATTCAGGAACTGTGTCATGTCAGTGCTTGAGAAGCCAGGTTATAATCAGAATTTCACCTTCAGCTCTTCAGTTTGTAATAGATTAATGAAGTTGAAAATTTGTGGAACTGTGGGGTGCTGCAGTTATAGTTGTGGTAAACTATCTGATCTTTTCTTAATGAAGTGATGCAAGAAACACTTGGAGACTCTTTTGTATATTATTGAGAGAAATACGTCCTACAGAACAGTTTTCAAGGTAGTAAATATATGAGAGGGGTGGTTTATTTTTTGTGTTACTTCGTTTCTATTTTTTTTATATTACCGCTTTACACTGATATCATGAATAGGTTTATGTGTTTGTAATGTCACTGAGATACAATTTGATAATGAATAGCAGAAAGTGGAATACTTCAGATAAAATTACACAGGATGAAAGACATCAGTAGGCACCTGTTGCAGACCTTGAAATGAAAGAAAGTATAAATTCCTTAGATCAGTTATTAAAAAACTGGATAAAGGATATAGTAGTTGTGTACTACTTTTACTGCCCAGACCCTTTTTACTGCTGGGTAAAACTCACAGTTAAACATGGATCATCAAAAATTATCCTAATTTACACAGATGAGAAATTTTATGATATGGAAAAAAGTGAACTAAATGTAAAGAAGGTCTTATGCTTTTACATTTTAGTAGTTAGGAAAAAAATGAAAGAGTAAATCATGAAGCCAGTCAAAGAAGATTTCTGCAGTTGTCTGTAGCTGTTTAAATATCTACAGCCAGGTCTACTGAACTCTACCCATGCCCATTGAAATAAAACAAACATTTCCAGAGTGTAACCTGAACATGTGCATTTTTAAATTCCTTTGACTGTAGAAGAGCTTATACTAGTTCAGGATTCAGTAAATTGTCTACACTGTAGATACCCAAAGCTAGGTAGGACGGTTGCATTTTTCTTACTGGATAACATGCAAGGACAAGAGAGAGCTACAGGGCTGCCTTTTGGCACCTGCACAGTCAATCACACTGATAAAAAAAATTAGTGTCCCAGCAGTGAACAAGAGTGTTGCACCCAGTAGAATCAGGGCAAGACAGACATAAATGTATAAAAGGACTGAAATACTCTGATCAAATCTTATCCAAATCTTAATAAGGATCTTCCAACTTCTACCTCAAAATAACAAACTATGTTTAATTACCAGGAAATAGTGCAAGGAGAATGGGACATGTCATAAATATGTGGTTCAAGTAACAGGATGAGATTTGACCTGGAAAAATATAGGCTAATAAATCTTAAAGGGAAATAATCTAAAGCACAGTTATTAAGTCAGACAAAGATACCTGGAAAGCAGAAATGTCAAAGGAGACCTTGGGGTTTTAGCAGACAGCAAATGATATATGCATGCTGGAATGCTAGAGGATGACAAAAAGGGATATTGTGATTTCAGTCTGTACATGCAGAGTCGTCATTCCTTTGTCCATATGGGAGGTGATTTTCTTGCTATACAGCAGTGATGAGATTGTACCTTGAATATAATGATGGATGTTGACAAATTGAAGGGAATTCCGAGAACAGCAGCAAAAATCATTAAGGGGCTGAACAACCTGACTTGGTAGGAAACAGAAAGTCCTGCTCTCAGAGGATAAAGGGAAAAGATTGTTTCTGTTATCCCAAGGTGACAAAGACAGGCATGATGGGATTATGTTAAACAAAAGAAAATTTGAGCTGCAAAGCAGGAAAAAATTCCTGCTGCAGTGTGACTTAAAGAATTTTCTCAAGTATATGGTGGAAGACATTTATGTTAATAAAAGGGGATGTCAGCAGCAAAAGTTAATCAGAACTTAATTTGTTCTGGCATTTGCACAAATACCTTTTTAAATTAAAATTAAATGAAATACAATAACCTGTGTTTTCAGATTGTGCATTTCGTGCATCTGATGACCTGAGGCATCCTGTGAGTGTCACTGGTCTATTGCTGGTTGTATTGCACATATAACGATGACCTTGCATGAAGTTATTTTTCTGAACTTTTCTGGGGAATTAACATTATCGCCTCCTGATTTTCTGCCACCTTCTACTGGTGGTTAAACATAGAGGTTTATGAATTGACTACAGCCTTTTAGCTGATGGGCAACATGTGTACACTTATCTATATTCAGCAAAATAAGTTAATATTTATTCTCCCTTACATAGGCTTTTTCACTGGTACCCTGTTATATTGTTGTTAATGCAGTGGTGACAAGTCTTCCAAAAAAATAGGTTTTAAACACAAACCACTTTGTGAATACCAGAACTCATAGTTCAGGCCAGGTTGAATGAGGCATTGAGCAACCTGGTCTAGTGGAAGGTTCCCAGCCCATGAAAGGAGAGGAACAAGATGATCTTTGTGGTCCCTTCCAGTCCCATTCTGGTATTTAATGATTTCTGGAGACATCAAGATCAGGGTAGAAAAGGCTGATTTTGACTGCTTTCTTGTATGGGAAACACAGTGAGAAAAGTATTCAACATGCCTAAATTGGATATAACAAGAAGGTGGTTGTGAACAAGCTTCTCAGCATTTACTGAACAAAACAGCTTCAATGTTAAAACTTGGAAGGAAGCAGTGAACTATTTGCATTGAAAAGAAATCATCTCTGTCCCTTGCACTGAGCTCAAATGTTTTTCTAATGTATATTTCTAATTGTGTAGGAATTTACAGTATACAGTACTTACAGATTACTTGCCAAGAGGTTTCACTAAAAAAAATAATTTAGTTAATTAACAACAGAAAATTCTAAATCACTGAATCACTTTTAAACCTTCTTGAGTAGGATACTTCATCGGATGCTTCATAGAAGAGAGGAAATTGCAGTGGCAAGGGTATGGATTAGTAAGCCTTTTCTAGGCATAATTTCAATTTTCTTGTGATGAGACTTTTTCACCACATTTTCTTCATATTGGACTCCCCACACAACTAGAGTGTATGGCAAATAATACAGGTATCTCGTTTCTTTCGCTACTTAGCTATGAAAAATTAATGGCAATTAACTTAAAATTAGTTGACAGGAAATAGAACCTTAATGCTATTAGAATCTTAAACTATGGAAGATTAATTTACTTTTTTATCTGATAATCTGTTAATCTGCTTTAATATTTATGGATAATGATAGCTATTATTTTCTTGTTATTTTCGCTACCTCCGTCCTCCCCTTTGTCAACTGAATCTGTTTCTTAAAGAATAAATAAACTCATTTCTGTAGGCATTTCTCAAATATGTGCTTGACAGGATCATGCCACACCATAAATTTTAGGTGTAAGCATCTTTCAGGAATTTCTATAGCCCACTGCCATATGCAAGGCTGGAATCAGATGTGATCTGGAAGGAAAGGAGTGAAAGGATGAAGATCTGCTCCATGATTGCTCTGCAGTCACACAAGTAATAACTAGGGCACACTGCGTGGTGCACTAAAAATGCTCTAAAATGCTTGCCAGCCTCCTACACCTTTGTAGTAAATCTGTTTCTTTACAAAGAGATCTCATAGTGAAAGGACTTTGAGCCAAGCTCATCAAGTTCTTCATGAAAATCTGGTCTGTAGTTTCCAGTGTACCGTCCTTATTATTTACTGGAGGATTGGCTGTAAAAAGGTGTTTCTCACATTCATTAGCTTATATTTTAACTGAAAATCTTTTACTTATCTTGAGAGAACAAGAGTCTGAGCATAGAATGTGCAAAGGGGCTCTGCAGCCAAGCTGACTGGGAAAAATTTAGTGGACTTCTTTCATTAGTTGTGAAGGTCATATCCCATTGACTTCTGTGGCACTGCACCAACACAATTCAAAGCACAATTTGTTCCAGTAAAGTTGGACTTGATCTCCTGTTTCAGTTGTTCTGTCTTTAAACCATTTAGTAGTGTGAAGTGAGTGTCAAAGTTTTGCTGGTGTGATTGGTTGTGATTTAAGATTCTTTGTGCATTTACTTTCTGGTTCATAAATGACTTTTCAAGGAATGCAACAAAGGAAAGGCTCTTTGATTTCATTCATTTGATCATTGCTTGATTCCATATCTTGTTAATTTCTAAAGGAATGTGCTCACATGTTCTACATGTCTGAAAGTGTTTAACTTAAAAACATTACCCCCATTTTATAATTTGAAAGATATTTTGTACTCAGTGATCTTGAAATTCTTTTCCAACCTAAATGATTCTATAAATTTACATCTTGGATTGCTAGGCTTCCTCTGGATGCTGGTTAGATTTAATGCAAAGTTAAATTTCACATGTAAGGCAAACACCATGAGGTGGAATACATGAGCAACATAACTTTTCAAAGGTTTGGCCCAGTTTATTTAATTTTGGGTAATTCTATCTGAACTAATCTCCCATGGTTTATTCTAAAAAATGTGGGATGTAATTCTTTAATCCAAAAAAGGCAGTTTATGCAGTTGGTGAGTACTTCTGACAAGAAGAAGGGCAGTTTGGTGCTCTCATCTCCTGTCTCTGTCCCATGGCATATCTCTGGGCATATCTCAGGGCATATCTCTGTCTCATGACTCTTTACTGTAGAACTCTAGGAATGCCAGCACTGTCTATACCCATATTCAAATGCTACATGGGATTTCCTAACATTAATTGAAAAACTAATTAATAGACTTTTAAAGCGGTATGGATTCATCTGAATTGTCTGTTCTAGTCACTGCTGAAGAACTAAAAGGCTTTGAAGTATACTAGGTAGTCTAAAAAAAATCTAGGAACTGGGAGTTCAAAACACTTTGATGTTATCGAGTGCCAGAAAAGCAGTGCTGTCTTTTATATTCAGATACAAACAGATTGAATTCTTGTAGCTGAACTGTACTGCGTGGATCAGTCAACCCTAGTTGAAGAGGTAGACCAGTTCCTTTTTATTTTGTTGTTGTTGTCATTGCAACATTAACCTCCAGGATGTTTTTCTTTATTGCTGGCCTGTTCCCCAGATGACTGTTTTCAAGTGGAAGGGGAGGTAAATCTGACAAAAAAGCAATAATTCATAGAGAAAATGACAGCGATAAAGAAAGTGGTGGAAAGATTTCGCCAGCAGAAATGTGCAGCCTAGCTCACCTGCTGGAAGTTCATTGTCTTCAATATACCTCCTCCAGACTTGATTTTGGCACAATGCATTTTCTTAAGCATAAGAACACTTCACTATTTCAGAGCTCTCACTTACTGGTAACATTGACACAAATCTCAACAACTGTTATGTGAATCAAATCCTAATAACTTATTACCCAAGTGCTGTAATATGAATGTGCTGCCTGGCAAAAGGCATTGTGTATTCTTTGTTTGTGTGAGCTGATCTTTTGGTGAAGTTACAGAAAAATGAGAAAAGCATTTCCATGACAAGGACCAAGGACTTAAAACTGCTTGGTTTTGCCTGTCAGGCCATTCATTCTAAGGAAAGAGGTAAAGGACCATAATTCTTCCATGAAACCAAGTAACAACCTTTTAATAAGCATCATTAAGTCTTTAGATTGAAATAAGAGTATATCTACCCTTTTATCCCATATTATATTGCCCAAATTCCTCTTTGCCGTCCTCACTGTGGTTAGATGAAAGCCCCCTGTTTTCATATCGATCACTAAAAGCACTTTCCCCTCATACCAGTTCATTGCATCACTTCTAAATGCAGTTCATCTGATCTCTTTTACTTTGACTGCTGCTCATTCAAGGCTACAAAAACTGTAGTTTCAGGCAGGTCTTGGAACCAAATGATCATGTTTCTTACCTCATTCCAGTGGATAACATTAGGATCTTTGTTTAGGTGGGATTCAGAATAAAAATAAAGCTCACTTTGCTTTCCCATGCATGCCCACACATGTGCACACCCATATATATATACACCACTCTTTCTCCAGAAGGCTTATTTGAAGCCAGAACAGTAGACATCTGTGTATGTTTGTGCTTATTTCTTTTCAGTAACATACTTTCCAAATGCTAGATTCTGGGGAAGTATAACTGCTCTGAAATGTTACCCTGTGTTGAATCTAAGCTATGCAGGGCTGTGGATTGAGTGGTTTTCAGTTATTCTTTTTCACTGGCAAAAAAATGTTGCTCTTTGACAAGGAAATTATTCAGGCAACAAAGTTCTTGGCTTAGGGGTTATGAAGAATTTACTTGTAAGCAGCTCTTAGTTTAAGTCTCATTGTTTCCCTTCAGTTGGTTGCATGTGGCTGTAGATCTTTCCGCCTACAATTTTTGTATGTGTGGAATTTTACAAGCATGAAACTCAATGGAGTGCTTCCATGTCTGTTTTCTCTTCTTGTTTTATCCCTGCCAGATCTGCACAAAAAAAAATCCATATTCTAGCTTGAAGGAAAACCATCCACAATGATAAGAACCAACCTCACATGCCAGATAGATTGGAAAATCAGACTAACATTTTAGAGAACTGTTCCAGCACTAAAGTGAAATGACAGGCGTAGGTTCACACAGCAGGCTGGATTTTATGAATGCACATTAGCAGGGTATCTGCTGTGTTCAGAGGAGTCTTCAAGCTGCAAAGTGAAAAAACCCAAACACACAGAAAAATTGGTTTTTAAATACTATGACCTTTCCACAGTCCAAGTCTTGTTAGTCTTAGGCAGTGACAGTCCTGATCTTGTTTACATTTATGTTCCCCATTTTAATGTTCTCCAGCTTAATTTTATGATGATACAGGCAGCAGTTTCTCTCCTCTGCTCCTTGTGGGCAAGTGATTTTTTGTATGTGTCTGATACCTGGGATTACATTGTCAGTAAATGAGAACACTAACTCCTGGCCAGGCTTCACCCTCCCTTTCCTTCC
This sequence comes from Myiozetetes cayanensis, assembly GCF_022539395.1. NCBI lineage: Eukaryota > Metazoa > Chordata > Aves > Passeriformes > Tyrannidae > Myiozetetes > Myiozetetes cayanensis. The sequence continues at coordinate 30,681,495 of NW_026087742.1, read as the reverse complement.
CATAAGGTTTAATTGATCAGTTTCATCATATGCAGCTTAACCTTATGCAAGAGCATGAAATAGCATATGGTTTTCATCCTAGAAAGATAATTAACCCCCAGGAGACTTCAAAATGGAAAGAAAAAAATATAGCGGAGTTGTTTTTGGAAGGGACAAGAAAAGGAGGAAGCAGGGAAATGATGTCACCTCTAGTAGCTTTTTGAACTTTGAGCCCTGAAATCTCAGTTTTGATGAATGCACTCAATCCACTCATTATGGGAAAACTGAAGCAGGTCTCGGGGTCTCCTGATCATGAAATCAATGCCCTAGGGCATCAGTGTGCACAGTACTTCCTACACCAGCAAGTTCGGTTGCTTATTCAGCAAAGAACTCTTGTTCTTGGCCTGATCACAGAAGCACCATCTCTCCCAAACAATGTTTGCATTTAGAGAAATAATGTTGTTCCTGGTTTCCTTCCTTCCTCTAGGGAGACTAGCTCCATGGTATTCCATTGGCCCTTCAATGTAAATTGTTTCAGTTGGTCTCCTCTTCCCCACTGGCAAGTTATAAACTAGTTTTTGTGTTTGTTCCCTCTACTTTATGCTTTTCTTTCTGTGACATTGCATCTGTGCTGCACTGGCTGATGTATGATAGGAGAAGGGCTGTTACATTTGTACATCAAATCCTATATCCGTAGTTTGCCCTACACAGTCAAAACATATTTGTAGGCTTTCCATCTGATAAAGGTCATCTTCTGAAATGCAGAGGTGCAGAAGAATCTTCCTGAGTCTGAAGACAGATTAGCTGCAATGATCTTTGCTATGGTTCATTTCTTTTGTAGAAGGAAGAGGCTTCACATATTCTGGACAGGTTCACCACTGCTCAACAAGAACTGTGGATCATGTTGATATGTTGTAGGTGCAGCATGGGAAATTTTGAGCAGGAGCTGGGATGGATGCTGGAAAATTTTCAGGAAAGGGGATTTAACAAAATGAAATAATAGAGTGACATGAAGACCTGAATGCTTTTTCCTCAGTCTACCACCAACTTGAGGAAGGAAAGTTGCAGGAAGAAAAATAAATATTATTTTTGACAAGTTTAGATGGGAGACAGAACTCCAAGTATGACACTTGCCTACTAGAGGTAGAATGACATGAAATATGGAGTTGTCAAGCAGAGGGCAGAACTTATACAAATCTGACAAGTCTTAATATACTGAGCTCAACAATCTTGACTCCCTCCTCCCCAGTCCCATCAGCCAGGGTTACAATTCAAATGTTTAAGTAGCACTGAACCATCACCAGCCACTCTTCTATAAAATGGTCCTCACCAAATGCTGTGGGGTGACACATGCTGTGGTCCTGAAGATCTGTGCAGAAATGAGACCTGCTCTAGCACATCTTCTCTTTGAGCTACCACTTCATTCGGCATCGTATATTCTCATTGCTCCCACTTATTCTCACTGGCTGTCCTGCTTTGAGACCTGGAAGGGACAATTTTGGATACGTCTGTTGTCTTGCTATCAAAAAGTCACAAAGTGGTAGATGCTGTCCTATACCAGGTGATTGCCCTTAGATCTCTTTGTAAGAGCATTCCATATCCCTTTGACAGATTTATTTCCATGTCAGAGACTAAGCACTTTTGAATCAGTGAATCCTGGCAAATGTTTCAAGCACCTGCCTTGCTTCTGGCGGAATGCTGAGCAGTGCTACGGTTGCGCTGTTGAGAATGTCTTTCAGGCTCTGAAATCTAGGATCTGTTGAGATGGTTCTCCTGCAGCTCCATGGGATGCTCCTTTTGTCACCAACCATCTGCCAGTTCCTCTGGCTATGCAGGTATAAAGCATGCATGCCAGCCTGACATAGTGTCAGTTCTGAAAATTCCCCAGTACTGTGTGCAAACAAAATGCTCCATTCCAAGTATGGAGGAAATATTCTATCATTCTGAGAAAAAAGTCCCAAATCCCCTTGGGAAGAAAGAAAAAAGAACTCTTCTTCTTACCAAGATCAAAAGTGATAAAAGGAGGGAAAATGTCATTATGATGGGATCAACACAACTACCCAACAAGCTGTATGGAGGGGTTTTAATAGCATCAAAAATCTGTGTGTTATCAAGTACAGCCTTGGTAGCAACATGGGATCAATTAGAAATTGTGTTGGCAAAATGGACTTGACCCAGATGGTCCTTTCAGGGTCCCATGAAATAACACTAAAGTATTAGTTTTGAGCTCTTCCTTCCATGAAATGGATCACAGAACCATTTATAGCAACTCAAGTAAAAGTAGGTGAAAGCCACCATTGAAAGAAACACTATACTTCTTTTACTTGTAATCTGTGGTCAATTCTGCAGTAAAATTAGCAGTGTTTTACTTTCTCCATTGTCATGCAGAGGTATTGCTCTGTCTCACTGCTTCTGAACTAACCATGGTGACAAATATGACCCTGTGTGCCTGGAATCATATATGATATTTTGCAATATGGGGGTAAAGTAGTTCCCATTTTGCAGACAAGTTCATTTAACTACAGGGAATTCTACAGGTACAATATTAAACAATGGCCACTGGTTACTTTTTCACATGCTTTGTGAGTATGCATCCAGGGCTCTTAAAGGGAGAGTCCTCTTGGCATGGTGAAACAGATGGAAACAGGGGCCAGTTATGAGTATTTTGGCTTTTGTGTGAGTATGTGAAAGAGCCAGCGACGGAAACCTGGGAATCCACTTGTGTGACTTCATCTTACGGACTCAGAACTAAAGAATATCACAGAGGCTGGAAGAGACCTTGGAGATCATCTAGTCTAACACACACTACTTAAAGACAGATCAGCTACAAGAGCCCAGGATTGCATCTTGTCAGATTGCCAAGGCTGGAGACTCCACAGCCTTTTGGTTGGTCAACTTGTCCCGATGTTCAACCACCCTTCACCAGTCCAGAAACTTTATGGGACTCACGTGTTTCTGTTTCTCTGTTGGTGATTCTTTTATAGAGAAGATGTGTATGTGTAGAATAGTAAAACATTAGTCAGTAGACCAAAAAGCTTTCTTTTCAAGGCAAAGGCATCCTTAGTCAGGGACATGTGCATAAATAAATGAGCTTTCTTAGATGACGCAGGGCGACCCTTGACCTGAGTATTATTTATCTTATTTAATAAAGGATGTTCTGGGGGTACATTGAGGATCAAGAAGAGTTTTGTTAATGGTGAAGGACGGTAGTGGTATTGTAGCCAATTAATGTGCCTGTTCCTACTGATGATAAATGGGTCTGTCGTCTGTTAGTCTGGCATTGTGCCTCCAGCCTTACTTAACCATTTGTGGATATACCCAAGGGTTTTGATAGTTAACATTTCAGCTTTTACAGGTCATCAGAATTTTTCAAGAAAGATAGATTTGGTAAATAGTAGTCTGCAGCAGAAAACTGGAGCTGAAAAGCAAACAGTATTCAGGGGATGATAAGGTCTGTAAAAATGGGCCAAAACTTATCTGAGGCAGAATCTTTTTGTTTAGATTTCACCAAAGTTCAGGGGTAGGAGAAAACAAAAATGAAAGAAGAGAAAATGCATCAAAGGAATGCTAGTAAGTCCAGTCTGGCTTAGCCTTCATGGGTTAATAGCTCATTTGAAACTGCTGTTTTCAGTGGCTCTGAAATTGCAGGAAGTGGTCTGAAGCTGAGAGGGAATAATGACTCCAGGAGACATAATTTCTAGGGAGGAACTGAGGTCCTGCAGTTCTACTTTGGAGGAAACACAAGCCACAGAATGAATTCCCTAGCAGTTTCAAGGTTAGCAGAGAAGCTGATGGCTGGAAGAGAGAAATCTGAGGAGGGAAGCAGAAAATATGAAACAATCTCTGTGTGTCTATGTGTACGCAGAGTTGAGCCACACGGCCAACACCTTTTGTCCTTTAGCCAAGAATCTGAGCTAAAATCTCCTTTTGCAAGGTACTTGCAAGATGTACCACAGCTCTCCCATTCAGGGTAATTCATGTTCATTAATAATTTCATGTTAATTTAACATTAAATGTTAATTTAATTTCATGTTAGTTTAACATGAAATGTTGGGATCTGGGTTTTGAAATGTTTTAGTAGTTACTGTCCTCAGACAGATAATGGACAGGAGGAAGAGGGAGGGAGGGAGGGAGGGAGGAAGAAACTCTGCTCGCCTTGACGTTATCATTGACCAGATGATAAGATAGTGATGGCCATGCACAACTTGCAGCATTGTCATTGCTCTTTCTGATGGTTTTCTATCAATAGACTCACATCTGAGAATTACGGACAAAGAGAAAAGCACACCATTACAAATTGATCCCACTGAATCGGCAGAGGCACAAAAGTTAGTTATAGCCTAAATTTAATCAGCGAGTCTCCCTGGAGTCAGTGAATAGAGGCACCTTCAGAGGGTAATTCAGAGAAGGAATCCTACTGCAAGGGCAGCATTAACCTATATGGCTGTTCTCCCTGTGCCAAGAGTCAATGGGATCAATTCATAGCTGAGTGGAGAAGACTTATACTGGCTAAAAAGCTAATAAAACTACCAGTGTGTTCTCTGTATCACAAAACTGCCATATGTCTCCACTTATGGGGATTGGGCATGGGGACTGTGGAGGGAATTGCTTTCCTGGGCAGGTTAATATAACAAAAAGCGAGCCGCTCTGCAGCCCTAAATCTCCCTAAAGCCCACAGTCTCAGTCCTCCTGTGCTGTGCTCTGTGCTATGCTTCATTATGGAGACTTTAAACACCTCAGCTAAAGATGGAGAAAGTAATTTAAAAAGAAAACACAACTGTGGCTCCTTTAGTTGGATTTTTAGAGAAGTGAGGTTCCTTCTGGGTTAAACTTATTAGATTTTTCTAATTTTGTTTATATTTTATTACAAAGTCCAAGTGCTGTTGAGTAGACACCCAAAATTAATGCCCAACTCTAGAATACTTAATAACTCAAGATAAATTAAGGTATTTAGAAATGTGAGTTTTAAATATTAGAGCATTTTTGTTCCTTTTATTTTTCATCCCAAACCAGAACTCCTATTTCCAATTTAGTAACAAAATCTGATGGTCTTGCTCTTATTTTTAATAATAATCTAACTTACTCACAGTACTCTAGGAACTGTAACTTCAAGAAGAAAACTTAAATGAATGCTTATAATATAAAAACCACTTTTATTTAATACCTTGGAGGCTTGAGGGCTTTGTTTGGGTTTTTTTGTCATCAAGAGTTATCCAATAACAATTTTCTTTGTTTTAATTATGTCTGGAATATACTGCTCATTGTAAACAAAACATGTAGTTATTTAACATGCAGATTTCAGCTTGGGGATTTGAATCAGTTTAGTGAGCTAGGACACGTTTTATATTTCCATTCATTTGCTTATAGAAGTTTGTCAGGACTCCCTAGATACCTTTGAATAATCTCAACTTTTCTTTGTGTTCTGATTTTCCTTTTCCTTATTGAAATAATATTATAAATACATTTGTGGAGCTCTTGGTGGAGAGAAGATATACTGTTTCTGATAGTTGCTTCACTGCTGTAAATCAGCATAGTGCCACTTACATCAGCAAAGCTACTGTTTATCCCAGCTGAACGTCTCCTCCTTCACTTCTAATATTAACTCAGTTAAAAATAAGAGTTTTATATTTAAACCTCTTTTTCCTGATGTGACAGTAGGTGGGCCAACTTGTAACATGATCAACATTTACAGCATTATCTCTACTGGAATCCATTTGTGTCAGCTCCTAACAATCAAAACATAATGGCTTTTTTGGGATTCCCATTGCTTTAATTTTTCAAAATGGCAATATTAATTAAAGAATAAAAAAATGTGAGCCCTGATACAGCATGCATGCATGTGCCTAAATAGCATACAATACAAAAATATTGTGATCTTGTTATGCAACTCATTCTCAGAAGCAGTACTTGTGGAAAGGGGTGGTGTGCCGGTGTTAGACGTGGGGAGTAGCAGCAGTGAGGTGGAGTATCACTGAGTCCTGTTCTCAGTGCATAACTTGTGATTTAGTCCACAATTTAGTTTTAAAATAAACTTAGAGACATTTGAGATGCCCAGAGCCATCTTAGATGCCCAAAATTATTTAAGAGACTGGCAGAGAAGATGTAGGATTTGCAGGAAATCCATGTCTTTCTGGACAGCAGATGAAGGACAATCAGAATAACTAGGGCATCTCTAGTGATACTGGACAGTTTTATGTGGACAGCTGAACTGGACTGCATCTTACATCTGCAATCACAAATTTTCAAGCTATTTTTTGATAACACTGAGGGGCATGCTAATTGTGACCTATCAGAAACTGTTGGCCTTTAGCAAAATCATGCACTGGCTCATTTTTACTGCTGTGCCACATATTATACCAGTGAGTGTTATCACTAAACTGAGTGACATTACCCAATATGTCTCACGGTAAACTTATATATAGATTTTAGTGCCTCTAAAATTGAGAGTTGTCTTCAAGTCCCCATTAAATATAGAGCTGCTAAAAAAGAAATGCTTAGGACATTACTAGGTTAAAATGTCTAAACAATATGCACTGCAGGACAGAGATGGTAATTTTGTTGATGCATGTTGAAACAATTGGACTTATCCAGGTGTCAGACACAGGAACATATCTCCTAAATTTCTTCAAAAAGACCAATGTAAATCTGTAAAAGATACAATATTTTAGTGTTATCTTTTAAAAAGTCAATATGGTTTATTATCAGCATTAAGCATGAAATATAGCAAAAAATGGGAAAAATATTGTAGTTAGAAGGTTTGTCTCATGAAAAACATATTTTATCTTTGTCCAGATTTAAATATGTATAAATATGTATGCATAGTAACTTAGGTCCACTTTCGTTCCATTCAGCTTGAAATATCTCACATTCAGTGTACTCCTTATCCAGCATTTGAGACCACATCTAATGTGTGAAGACACCAATGGGTGGTGGCATGTCCTGTGTATCTTGGGTAGGAACGAGTCTGGAACATGCTGTAACTCTGTTTCTAGGGAAATCAAAGCATGGGAAGGCAGCATGGGCATCGCTGTCCTGTATTTATGAAGGTAGATATCCACTTGTCCGTATCAATACAGATATAATGACAGGCACCAGTTGCTGTTTGATGTGATGGTAGCCTGGCTTCTGATGTAGGTACCTTGGTAGGTAAAGGGAGTCTGGGTCTTGGAACTTATAAGGGATCCTTCATGTACAATCCTGACAGCTGCCATGCAAACAACCTTTACAAATCCATGCCAGTCTTGTCTGACACTCAACACCTGGCTCCTTTTCTGTAGTGAGAATGGCTGGACCATTGCAGTGGCGCGCTGATTTTTGTGGATGGTGAACAAAAAAAGGGGATTGAGAAGAGACCACACGAGTTATTCTGACACATGACTTGAGTGCTTTCTATTCTTAGACAGATGAGGATCTGAAATATGTAAGTATACCATCATTGTTTTTTAGATTTATTTGTAAAGATGAGAGAAAGAAGTAAAAAACTTAATCTATCATGAGTATGGTATTTAGACATTTATAATTCTCTTCTGATGTGTGTTTATACTTAAGTGGAGTTGATAAATCAAGCTTTTCCTCATGATATTTTAAGCATCATTATTTGTCTCCATCCTTGTTTTTCGTTAAAGAAATGAAAAGAGCAAAAACCATGAAATTATATTTGTTGTGTCATTTAAAATTTATTGTCTAATAAATAGAGATCACTTGGAAAATCCATTTTTTTTCTGTATTGTTAACAAGAGGTTTAACCAAAGTGATTGAATCAAGTTGAGAAATGATCCCAGGTTCCTGAAGCTTAAATAAATTATATTGTCAATGTTAATGTGCTGGCCTGGAAGTTCATTTGAAGTATAAGAAATAACCTAAATATAATTTCATGGCAGCTTGTATGCTACCTAGGATCATTTATTTCTCAATACAGAATCTCCATTCCCTGTGTTTTAGCAGCACTTCCAATTCACCAAATACCTACCAACACTCAGCTTTTTACTTTTGCACACTCCTAGTACAAGTAAAGATAATAGTTCCTTTTTTGCAAAACAAATAAAATGTATGTTGACTTTCAACTTTATCTTGAATGCCACCAACAGTTTTGCTGAATGAGAGTAACCACCACTGATTTTACAATATCATGTGGATCTAGTACGTCTGACTCATCTAGTGATGCTGCATAAGATCTCTTTTAGAACTGTATTATCCCACATAAAACAGTATTTGTGTGTAACAATTAATAAATAGAACTTGCCAATTGCAGAATGTTGTACCTCTGTTTTACAAATGAGTGTCCACCCCAAATTATTTCAAAGAGAACAAAAGAAAATCAATAGAAATTTGAATTACTCTTACAGTGCTACATACATCAAGACTTTAAGTAGCCATGGATAAAGATTTAGAAACACAATTAAGTATATTTCTACAACTTGTAGAAACTGTACAGGAACACTGTACTTAAAAGTACAGAAACAAACAAAGAAGATCTGTAGTGGCTTGACTTGTAAGGACGAGACTAAGAGTCCTATGACATTTCTGATTTTGAAATCCATCACAGGGGAATGTCTTTACTCAGACAGAGTTCAAAGTATAGCTTTATGTTTCAAGAATGCTGATTCTCCTCTGGATTTGAGCAATAAGCACATGCTTGTTTTCTTCCCTCAGTCCAAGCTAAAAACATGTTTCAGATTATTGTGTTTATATAGTAATGAGACTAGCCTGAATTCTTGCTGCTTTGGGCAAGTTCTTGAAAATACACGTTGTACCAGTGACAGGCAGTTTGTTCTTGATATGTCTTTATTAAAATAAATGCATTTTAAGGAATATTTAGATTTCTGACTGTAGCTGACTGATTTGGTAGAGATTGGTATAACAACATTGTCATTATATCAAGGCTCTTTTTCTTTTGGAGATTCCCAGAGGTATTGCAATAAAAGAAACTATAGCTTAGGCTCCTTCACCGTGTTAGAGGGAGAAAACAAGGTTTTTCAGAACAAATGAAAAGTATGAGGTGAAAAGAAAAGGTGAGGCAATAGTAGAGCATTCAGGTTTCCTTTCAGAAAAGAAAATAAGTGAATAGCTTCTGAGTGGAAAATGAAAGCATTGGACATTTTCTCAGATGTGCAGATATGCAAAGGATGCTGATACTGCTGGGAAGTATCTGCATATCTCCAGATATGATATTTTGTTTCATAATTTGTGTAGCATCTATCAAAATATCTTATTCCTGGAAGAAAAAGCCCTCATAAGTATCAGGACTTTCTTAAAAAGAAGAAGAATAATTCAATTGCCACAAACTGTAGTTTTTAAGAGACCTATCAACTTAACCTAGACTTTGTGACAGCTATGGAAACAAGCCAAGATTATATTAAAAAGTGATATTGTACTGGAAGTAACCATTCTTTGTCAGATGTGTTGCATATAACCTGCTGTGTGCATGGATATTTATGGATATATCTATAAAACATATGAAGTCAAGGAAGAAAAAACTTACAGGAATGTGTGCTAATATCTGTTTATCCATGCCTAAAAGATACAGCATTAATGCATTGTGCTGGCAAATAAAAGCGAAGGACACAAATGAAGGGTTATTCCCATAGTGATGCAGTAGTTCAAGGACATTTGTCAGGACTACATATCTGCTGGAAAAGAGTGGATGGGGTATTCATTCATCTTAGTTCCCTATGGTTACTATCTGCTAGTAAATCACATCTACTGTTACGTGTATGGAGAACCTTGCCCAACTGGGGAGAATTCGAGTTATTTAACCATGCCTCTCTCCACATGTCACCAGAATGGGGATTTACATTTGAAACTGGAATTAGTTTATAACCTTGCAGAAATACACAGGAGTAGTAAATGGATCTTATCAGTATGTCTGGTTAGTTTTGAGTTCCTGCAGAAACGTTGCCACTTAAGGATCTCCTCTGAGGTACTCAAATATCAGTGTGATTAGCCTGGCAGACAGACCTCTGCATTGGGGAAGCAAGGTCAGTGCTCCTGGGACAATAGGAGACATAAAGATTCAATAATAAGACCTTATTATTCTATCAAATGATGTCTGCAGAACACTTTAAAATCATTATGTGAAGGACAAAGGATACTATATAACAGAGGGGTAAAGGCTGACATTTCTACAGTGCATTTAATTAAAGAATTCCATGTAAGTCTGGCCTTTGGAAGAAAAATAATCTTTGGTTGCTTACTGGGCACATTGAACTTCCATAATAAACACCAAGGAACCATTGTAAGGCATTTACAGAATCAAGGCTATTGTATTGCCAGTGCCATGTCCTCAAACATCCTGAGGTTCAAAGATCTGTTACTACAAGTGGGGAGTTGATAAAGACAAGAAATAGCTGGTGTAGGTGATCATTTTTATTAATGCTGCCTCTCAAGCTTTTGGAGCTCTTGACATAGCTGAATTTTGGGGAGCAGATAGAATATGTTCATATAGGAATATCTTCCCTGAGCCAGTTCATGGGAAGTGTTGTGGTGCCTCTTGTTAAGTGGATGGTCAAATGAGCTCTAATTAGCATGGGTTTTATTGGTTTCTACTAAGAAATTGACATTTCATTCTGACACTTATGGCAACGCTTCAATGTGCTCAAACTGCAAATTAGCAGACTACAAATAAAGCCATTTATTGCTCCATGTCAGGGTTCATCCCTATTTTTATGGGACACAGGAGATGATTGGAAATGATCCTCAGACCATTGTATCCCTTAGGTCACACGTTGTATCCCACATGGTTTGTTCTCTCTGTGATCATATTTCTCTGCTGTCAAAAATCAAGGGAGTTGGTATGGCCTAGTGTGGAGAACAGGGCTGAGATGGGTAAAGTAATCTTACATTTACTCTAGATTTGCAAGGATTTGATAGATTGTATCAGTCCATCCTGCCCATTTATACAATGAAATTAATGAGATTGCCCAACACTCATAAAGGACACAAAGATAAATAGAAGAAAATTAACTCTTCGTAGTTTTATGGTTTAATTATATTTTCCTTTTCTCTTAATGATATGCTCTTTCCAGAAAATGGGCCCAGGATGAGAACAGGTGATATGCTCAGACCCTTGCAGCCTCCGCTGCAGAAATTAACCCCAACACCCTTTTAGTTGAAAACATAAAAGTGTTTCATTAGACATGGATCATTTCTATAGTGAATGGTTGGCATTGCTGCATGATAATTTATCAGGATTTGGGAAAGGCGTAGAATAACAGAAAATAAAGCTGATTCTAGTTTTAGAGGTGGGACAAGAGAAAAGATATTTGCTGATGTGCACAGTAATTTTTACCTCAGACATAAACCTGTTGGGAGAACTACAGTATGTGAAGTGAGACATGGAGCTCTTCTAGAAATCACAAATATCTGTAGAGATTGAATATTTATAATGTAATTTAAAGATTACCACTGTGGTAGCTTCAGATTTGAAGTCACTAATCAGTGGCTTCAGTCTATGAGAGAATAAATTGTATAATGGGTGTAAAGTGGTTAAAAAAAAAAAGAAAAATGCCAAACAATTTTTTTTTAAATTTATCACATGAAGATAATCAGATGTTTGAACAGGTTGACCAGGAAAGTTAGGTAATCTCTGTCCTTGGTGACTTTCAAATAGAGGGGCAAGTTCTTGAGCCCCCTAATCTAAGCACCTGCTTTTGACTACAGGGCTCCAGAGGTGCTGGTCAAAGCTGAATTATTTGGGATTCTAGGAAGGGAGACCATCAAAGATGAAAGTTGAAAGAAAAATCTGGAAAGATCATCTTTGTCATGGTCCAAAGGCATCTCTATAGCTACAGATGTCTTAGTGGGGCAGGGAGGTTTTCTGTTTATCTACTTTAAAGAGGGAAGAACAAGGCCACCTTCTCTGACAGCTCTTGGAAACAGTGTAAGGAGAGGTCAGCTGAATTTGCTGCCACTCATATTTAGCTTCAGCTAAACATTAGCTGAAGTTCCCTTTCTCCAAGTCATCACTTTTGTAGTGGGGATTTAGCACTACCTTTTTTGCACTAGATATCCCCATGTAAAGTAGTGGGATAAGATTTCTGACTGAAGGCTTTCCCATCTTTGCAGGTTCCCTTCATATGTAATGTCATTGCAGTCACTGTACGTGAACAGTGAAGTGAACTGTTATCAGCCACTTCAGAATATCCCTGCTAAGGAGGAGATTATTCCTTCTGTGTCCTTGACTCAGGTTGCTCATAACAGCAATATAACAGACACCACAGACAAACCCAAACTGTGTGAAGGGTCAAGATATGGGCCAAATGGCTTTCTGCATTCTTGAGTTTTTCTCCCAAAGTGTGCTGTGATTTGCTTCAACGTAAAGTAAGACTGCCAGCCAGCAGATAGATCATACAGACAACACTTACAATATTCTTTGGGATTCTCCTACCACCTGGTCCGCACTTTCTCATCTCCCCTCAGTCCTATACCTTTATCCTTTCTTGCTTTTCCTACTTGTGATTTGAGTGGAGGAAGCACATTTTTCTGCTTGTCTTCTTGTTTATGCACTACAAGAAGGTAGGACTGTAATTAGGAAATCACCAGTGTGCATATCAGGAGTGAGGTTTTTGAAGAGGGCTCCACAATATCGATTATATCTATCCTGGCCTCACAGGTAACTCTAAATTGAGCCAGAATATCAATTTCAGGCTTTTTAACCCTTACAACAGTAGGATTACTACTGTGTATGCTTCTCAGTTTTTGCTGAAGTTGGATCTAGGTAGTCAAACTGGTCTTTCCTTGGCCACTGCTCTGTTACAGTCTGTGTTGTCCTCCCTGTGTCTGGATATGTGGCATTTTTGGTCAGTTCAACTGCTATGGTTGTATGAGATGTTACTTAAAGGTTTTCTCCTGTTTCTCCTAACCCACACCTGCTGCATGAGTCCCAGTTCACCATATTTTAGTAAAACATTCACAAACATGGGGTCAAGGGTGTTTGTGGCAAAGGATTGTCTGAGCAACAATCTTCTGCTGTATCAACTTCCATTGCACTTTGGTGGCCTTCAGCTGATAGGAGGGATTTGAAGTTTTGTACCATTAGAAATAGTAAAGGAGGTTTTCACAGGGAAGAGCTTTACTATGGAGCTTGCAAAACAGATCTGCTAAGCAGTATTCTGAGTACTCTTTTTCAACACCTGTGTGGCTAGATAGCACAATCCTCAGTGTATCAGCAGGTAAAGCAATTACATATTTTAAGTTGGTCCTTAAAAGTGCACCCAGCCCTATACAAATACATTTATCCTTTGCGTACAACATGGATGCAAGACCTTTCCACCTGCCTCTTATCTTTCTATTGTAGGTAGGGCAGAAGGGAAAGATGCCTTCTGCCATGAACTCTGAATTTTGTTTGTGATCTGCAGAACAGAAACAGTTAATTCCTCTGAATGCATTCTTTTCAGTAGGGATGGTTTTTGAAAACAAAATTTAATGAAATCCAGTGTCCTTTTCATAAGATGTTTGAAGGAAATCTTGTTTGATAGCACTTGTCAATCAATTCTGCTACTGTAGGATTTTTCATTTCTTTTTTGCCCCCTTTTTTTTTAATTGGCATATGTTTGGAAGGACACAAACAAATTACAAGCTGGTATTTTAACTAGGATATTGTGAAATATTCTCTAAATTCTTGAATCTCCCTGCTGATAAAGATAAATAAATTGCAAAGTCTATATTAATAGGGCCAAGGGGCAAAAGCATGATAAAAGCTTCAAAATGCTTATGTAAAAATGATCTCTGAGTATGTTGAGAGAATGCTTTTTGAAATCATATTTACCCTATTATTAATAAGTTTTCAAAATAGAGGCAAGATACTGCAAACTCTAAAATTATCAGACAATTAATTTGCCTTTTCTCTCCAAGAAGTCAAACTCAAAATAAACAGATATTTACCCTTCCAACATTGGATGTTCCCTTTGCATTAAGTAGTTAGAATATTTCTAGCAGTTTCCAGTGTTTTAGTAGAAATGTTTTAGTATAAGCAGAGTATTTTCAAAAATCAGATTTAGGACATATATAAAAGTCTGCAGCAATGTTTCCTACTGACTCTGCCATTTATTTCCATTTCATTGTAGAGTGAAATGTTCAGCTATTTTACATTTGCTGGTGTTTCTTTAATCAGTTGCACTGCACTTACGATTTAGTTATCTAGGGTTTCATTCTCCATCCTTGGAAGTGTTCAAAGCCATGTGAAAAGAGCTTCAAGCAACATGGTCTAGTGGAATGTATCCCTGCCCATGGCAGAGGGGTTGGGACTAGGTGTTCTTTAAAGTCCCTTCCAACCCAAACCATTCTATGATTCTGTGATTTATCATTCTCAGTTAACCTCAGACCTGCTATTTCAAACCATTGGTACACAACTTAAACAGGACTTCATGAAGAATCCAGCTTAAATAACGTCATGCAGGCTGTGTAACAATAGGTGAAAGTATGTGTGTTATGTGTAGGGCCAAAGGATTGCTAAGCACCTTTAGCAGAAGAATTATTATGTACAAGGAAACAAATTTCTTGTCAGCCAGTGCAACAGTATCTTAGATTGTGGCATTTTCTATCAATAGTCATATGAGGTAGAAGGATTCATTTTAAATTCAAACATTGCAGTCCACCAGATTAACAAGCTATATTTGTGAAATAATAACTCCCTGAATGTGTTTTTTAGCTCAGGAGAATGGGCACTGATATTGAACAGGTGTCTTTTTTCAGGATCTCGTGGTGATATATGGCACACTATTTGCCGTGATATTGATGTACATGGAGCCAGACTGACGGATGGGTTCGGCACACATAAAGCCTGCAAGTTTCTACTCCAGTGTACAGTTCTATAAAAGCATGGAGGGATATTTTGCTGGGAGGTTCTTAAGTTCAGAGATTTGTGTTCTCTCTTCTCTTTGTTGATGAGTGGAAATGTGAATACATGTGCAGTCTTCAGATGCTCTTTAAAAATAAACAAACATCAAGAACAGAGGAAGGCTTAAAATTTCATCAGGTTTAAGCATCAGCAAGGATAGTTAACTAGGCATTATGAGTCTCTGGTTTGCTCAAATGGCTTAAGAAGGTAGAAATTTTGATGGGAAAAAATGTGACTTGAGTAAAATTTTGTGATAAAATATTTTTTAAAAATGTTTTCAGGGAGAAAACTAGAACACCTTTTCTTTTCCCCTGTCTCTCACATGTTCAACTTTCTGATACCAAGATGAAATTGAGTTTGTGCTCACCATGTGTTCACAGTGACCCTAACAATTTCTGCTGATTCTTAGACTCTGTTGTAAAACAAATGGACTGTTCTTTCATACTTTGAGCAGGAAAAATCTAGGCAAGACCAAGGTTAGTGCATCTTGACTGAGGGCTTCTCTGTCCTCCATATAGGTGCAATGCTTCCATTGTACTCCTGTAAAGGAAGTCATGCACCTCTTCCCAACGGGAATAATTGGCTGCTAGCCTAAGTAAGCCTTATACCACTCCTATTGTTCTTCCCCTGTTGTAAGGAAAATAAGTTGCATAGAATTGTCACACTTTTAAGTTAGTTTAATAGGAAATTGAGTGCCATAAAAGTACAGCCATATGGTTAACTAACTGCCTCAGAATTTACCAAGGTATGTAGGTAAAGAAATGTGTTCTTGTATTTTAAAAGTCTGAAACACTGGTTCTGCACAATGCAGAAAGGCAATGATGGTAAGATACAGCCCTGCCATCTCATCAGGGAGCTTCAGCTCCACAGCCATTTTATAATAATTTAAAGCCACAGCTGTCTAATTGTTTTAGAAAAAAGAATAAATCACTAGGCCTTTCAGCATTCAGGATGAATATTTGGGCTACATTGAACACCATGATCTCTAGAGGTCTCCTAGCGGACCCTCAAGAGACTAGGATGCTTTTAGCAAGACAACATTTATTTTGCCATGGAAATACATACAGCCATGTTCCTGTTCAGCTGTTGCGAGGGAGAGCACTACAGAAGTGTGTCTAAAGGACAAAACATTGGGATTTGATTGGCTGCAAAACATCACAAATGTGAATCTGAATTAGTAATTAATTGTATCAGACCAATGCTTGGCCAGGCCTATAAGCAGGTTTGTTTTTATTTCATCAAGCTTCATATGTTAGTGCTGGCGACAGGCAGGGGGCAAAGCGAAAGGCACCACATCCCCAGCACTGTTGGCCACCAAAACAATAATAAAGGAAGACCTGAGAGAGCTGAATTTATTTTAAAAAAAAAAAAAAAAAAAGGAAAAGAGCAGCTTAATTTCTTCCCACGTTCGGAAGCTACTTTTCAATAAACAAATTCAATAAATAAATATTTACAGCCAGATTTGCCCTAAAGGTTCAGTAGATTATCTATAAGTATAAGCTCATATCTAGTGTCTCTGAGATTCCTTAAAAAGTTATTTTAGTTAGGTTTTCCTTTGTTGTTATGAAACATCTCTCCTAGAACCTGAATATTAAAGGATTTTGAATCATTTTATTCACTGGGTTAGGGCACTATATCTGCAAGAGTGCTCCACTTTTCCTTCATCTGCAAAACCCTTGGTTACAAAACAAGCACCAATTATTTTTCTGGATATATTGCAGAGAAGGAATTTAGCTTTAGAAAGACGAGCAAAATTAAAGTTACAGCTCTGGGAAGAATGCCAATCTTTAGTATTATTAATAATTCCATTGTTTTTAATTCACTTATAATTACCTAAGTTGATTTTTCTTTATTGCTAATTAACAAATACTTAATTGCTTTAGCAATTCACTAATGTTCTTGATGACAAAATATTTAAAAGAGGATGCAGTGTAGAGAATGGCTTTAAGGGGTTTTGAAGGTTTTTTTTTTTTCACATTGTAGTTACTTAATGCCAACCAGCATTTATGATCTACAAAAATCCCTTGTTTTTAGAGAAGCTGTGTCTTGAAAAATAACTAAAGGTTAATTATTGTATCTATCCCAACTATAATAAGTCATAAGCAATATATTAAATTTAAAAGCCTGTATAAAAACCCCCACAACTCCAAGTGACCCAGACAATTAGATCAGCAACCTAATCTAATGGTTTCATAATTTCAAAGATTTTTGAGGTCACAGAAACCATTAGCTCCTCCACCTTGACCTCCTATTTAATGGAGGTGATGGAATTTCATTCATTCCCAGTTGGAGCCTAACAACTTCTGTGGACAACTCTTATCTTCGGGAGACGCACTGAGCACATTAAGAGACTGAGATCCCACCATGACTGTGGCAACTGTGCTGTAAGTGGTTAAGTGCATTCATTGTTAAGCATCCATACATTTTTCTTGGTATAAATTTTTTTAACTTTACCTTTTGATCCCTGATTTGTGCCTTTCAATACTAAATAGAGCATGCTCCAGTGTCTGTATCATCCTCTTGGATTTATTTGTGTAGCCAAAGAAGGTTTTCTCTTCATGTCTTTCCTAGTACCTTTACTTTTCTTTGCATTTCATTTATCTGGGGCAGGGGAAGTTAGTTGATCAGTTCCTCTATTGATTTCAGTGTGATTCTTATTTCTAGCACACTGTCTGGCAAATTTTGAGGACTTAATTTTTTAAACATTTTTCTTTAATTAACATGGGAAAATCATTTCAGTTTCTCCCAACACTGCTCTTTACTAAAAGCTGCAATTTAATTTTGAATTCCTGGGCAATATCTTTATAAAATTAAAATGAGACCCTTCATTGTGACACAGTCACAAACAAAAGCCTGTCAGTTAAAAAAAATATGTTTATTGGTCACCTGGTTTGCTCCTACAACTGCTGATAACAAGCAGATGGGAAAGAGCGTACTTTAGCCAACTTTTACCTTCAGCCCAAGTGTTTCTCATTAATGTGTAGCTACTGATCCTATGTGAAAAGAATTCTTTTCTGGTATTTCTATGTTAGAACCACAAGAGCCGTGATTTAATAGACGTGCTTATAGCACATTATACGTTACAGGAGTCTTTTCAAAGATTTCAAAGCCACATCTTGACAGTTTCATTTTTTTTAAGAGATGCCTTTAATAACCATTTCTTGCTGACTTAAGAAATGAGGGAGCAAAGTGTAACTTCAAAGTGTTGGCAAAATAATATGAATTATACAAATGTAGTTGTAAAGTTGTTTCCAGTTACAGTAGTAGTAACTCAAGACTGATAGCTGGTTTCCTCTTTCACAAGGGTTTCCAATTTAAAACACCATCTTTTGGAGTTGTTCCACACTATATTACTACTCTAGAACAAACCAGTTCGTTCAACTGTATTTTCTAAAAATATTGGGAGCAAAATAAGAAACAATACAAAAATATATGAATGAGTATACTAAGTAGGTAAGATACTTCCAGCTCTTTCGGTAAAGTGCTGAAAGACATAATTACCACAAGTGGAATTAAACAGGTTTATAAAAATTTGCATCTGAACATTAGGACCCATGTATCTCACAGTAGAGAATTGAAAAATCCAATAGGAACTTTTACATATATGCTATTATATGATGTTTTTGCCTGCTATGCATTATGGCAAAGTGAAAGAAAGTAATGAAAGATATTAATATTTAAGTAGTGAATCATACATTATTAATGGTATTTTAAGTGGCATTAATTAAGACCCCTACATACCTTTTCCCATCCTTTCTCTATGTTGCTGATCAAACTAATCATGTAACCTTACTGTACCATTGACCTTTCACCAGATGCGTAATTATTATTAATTATTATTCTTACTGCTGGCACCAGGACCACAAAACTTTTTCTTTCAGTGCTGTTTTCAGAGTTGCAAAATGTTGAACTAATGCAGAAAAACCTATGGACTCCTGTAGGCTTTTTCTTTTATTCCCCTTTTTCTCCCTCAGGTATTAATTTTTTTTCCTATTGTCCATTTTCTTGCTGTTGATCTTTCCTTCTTCTTTTCTTCCAACAACACGGGTAGATTTATAACACTGGGAAGGAAATATTTTTAGTGATGAGGACACTAAGGACCAGGCACAGATTATCTGCAATGGTTGTGGAGTTTCCATCATTCTGAGAGCAAGTTAAACAAACATCAGTCAGGCCTGACCTCCCTGTAGTTAAGCCTGCCTTGGAGCAAGGGGATGGACTGGATGACCTCTAGACATCTTTTATGGCCCTGGGTTTCCATGAGGGGAATAAAACAGCTTGGGCTCACCACCCATTCCTTGCTGAGACCTGGTCTGTCCTGTGCTCACATACCTTGCAGTGCTGTAGAAGTCCAGGGAGCATCCTGACCTTGCCTAAAATACAACACATAACTGACTGTAGATATGGGCTGTAGCACATAAATACACATACATAGCACATATGTATAGATGTGGTGCTTAGGGACACGGTTTGGTGGTGGACTTGGCAGTTCTGGGTTAACGGTTGGTCACAGTGATCTTAGAGGTCTTTTCAAACTTAAATGATTCTGTGCTTCTACGAATTCTCCCCCAAGTCCTGCAAGTATATTGACAAAAAGAGGACTGAATGATGATTTTAAGTGATCTTCTGAGATCACTTTTCAATATGCTTCTTTTTCCTCTTGGTCATCTGCAGTAGAATTCATAAAGAGAAATGGTTTGCTGGCAAAGTGGTAGGATGCAAATAGAAACACAGCAATCTCTTTACACTGTTGTAAAGATTTTAAAAGGTGAGTTCCTGCTAATTTTGAAGATTGTGCATAATCCTATGGCCAGAAAGGGACTATATGCTCTAGCAAGGCCTATTTGTTAGTCTTTTTGGGCTAGCAAATACTTTGTGTATTCAAAGTAGTCCCCTTTCTTTCTCCAAGAGCAACACCTGATCCTGTTGCGTGACCTGAGAATTTGTGTGTTTCTCATCTTTACACACTCTGTGATTGGTCATAGTCCTGACAAGTAATGGAAATAAAATCAACAGGTTCACTGTTGCAAAGTGACTTTTCCCTTACTCTCCCCTTTTGCTGCTTCCATCCTCTGTCCTGTAAGAGGCTTTGATGAAGAGACTGAAGGGGTAAAACTCAACTCCCCATCCCCGATCTCTCACAACAGAGGCAGGTGTTGCATTATGCAGGGGGAGTGTGCTCTTCAGTAATACTATCCTGGGAATTATCTTAGAGAGATTGACCTGTGAATAATAGCCAAGCCTCAGGGTTAGCCCCACAGTAATTATCTGCTAGACATTTTCACTAGCCATATCCTTTCAGGTCAGGAGGCAAACATGAGGACTCACATCCATACTTCACGGCAAATTATTATTCAATTACAGTGACTTTTCAACCTCACCAAATGTAAATTGAATTGTCCTTCCTTTCAGATATTTATTTGTATGAAAAATTCCAGGGAATTTAAAATGCAAGATGCATAAGCAGCCCAGACAGTATGAAGAGTCTGGGACTGTAATTAAATACTTAAAAATTTTTCCATACAATCATTTTTGGAGGTATCTATGCTTCAGAGAAAAAGGCTGTGTCTTCATAGCAACTTAAGTTATTCAATGTCAGGCATTTTTGAGCAAGCCATTTTCTGAAAAAGAAGTCACTCAGTATAAGCATCTTCTTGCACAGAGAGGATATATTAAGGAGAATAAGATAGTCATGGAGCAGCAACTCCTGAGTTGTATTAGCTTGGCTCTATCCTAAGATGCACTCCCTGGCTGGGATTCATCCCAGCCGGAGGGAGCCGGCAGTAGGAGATTCTTTCCATTAACAATCTCACGAGATGCATGTGGCTAGCTCACGTGAAGGTGTACTCGATATCCAAAGTTTAATGAGAGAGAAATCCTACCCAGGTGTGCCTGGAGGAGTTCACAGTAAGTGTCTCTCTGACCTACACTCATTTTTTGCTGGAACTTGCTTGGTAAAACCCTAATTGTAAAGTCAGCTCTTGGAGACAGAGTCCTGATGGGGTGAGGTACCATAGCTCAGTAAGATGTAAAAGGCTATACAAAGCTTGGGAAAAAGGAGTTGGATGTCATGGTAGCTCTTTTTCTGTGAGAGAAAACATTTTACCATTATCATGCACAGGCAGTAGAGACCTGTACTTGGTTAACAGCTTTTGGATAATATAAATTCTTTTATTCTATCAAGGTTATCAGCATGAAAACCTATTGAAGTGAATACTTAAATGGACATAATCCACTTCAAATCATAACTTGCAGGTATCTTTCTTCATCTGACTTATTGAAGGAATGCCATAGACCATGGAGAGGGAATTAATTTGAAAATACACTTGACTTGTTGTTAGTTATTGCTATTCTATGTTTGATTTTGATTTTGCATGCAGCTTAGCCTGCATAGGGAAAAATCAATAAAATCTGTTTCAGTTTTGTTTATACTCTGCTTCTCCCTCTGGCTGCACAAGTAGTAGTGGTTACATATCAGGGTCTATTCCAGGACATGTATGTCTAAAAACAGGAGGTTTTAATTTGATTTTTTTTTTCATCCTGGGTTTTATAAAGGTTTTGTTTTGAGATAGTATGAAAGAGGTTTCTTAACAAAATATAAGTTTATTTTGGAAAGGAAGATGACAGAAACTCAGCCTAGATTAGGTACATCTGATCAAATGTAAATATTCACAGCTGAGACAGTCATCACAGACTGTTTTTTCAGTCAGTGGAGAGAAACAAGCACATCCAGGGTGAAAGATTTTGATTTCAAAAGGCACACCTAAAATAAAAACACATAATATGTGCCTAAAATCCTCTGCTTCTCCCTGGGGATTAAAAAGGAGCCCAGGGTGACAAGTTTGCATAGACACTGGAGAGACCTAAATTATATGATTTTCCTTCCCATCTGCATGGGATCTCTCTCTATCACTCATGCTGGAATTGCTCCACTGCACAGGAAAGACACCATTCCCTGGGTGAGAAAACAGGGCTAGAGATAAGTCTCTTAAAGACTCAGCTACATGCTAACGATCCCATTCTTGCTGGTAGCTTGGCTGCCTTGTGTTCTTGCCTGCAAAGGTGAAAAGCTTCAACAAGGAGGAAAGAGAGCATCCTTTAAATTGGTTCTGAGATCATTCAATAGGGAAGAGGTAAGGTCCTATGTTAGCAGAACCCCTTTCTCACCTCTACTTGTGGAGCAAGTTTTAAATGTAAATCTATTTCCTTTGTGACAGTTTAGGTCAATATGTTTCTGCATAAAAGAGTAGGGAACAGTGCAGTGTGCCATTGTCCATGTCTTTGAAGAAAAAAGAGAGAGTTACAAAAGGGTTATAGATACGCAGGCTATGGCCAACCTACGAACCTCAAGATGAACCAAATCATTTCAGTTTTTAAGCCATGAATGTGGGCAGAGCCGAAGAGACCTACTCTCTGTAGTGACATCCTCTGCTCTCTTTCTGGAGAGAACTGTGACTTTATAAATTTTATGCACGATCTCGACAGGTAGCAAAGAAAAAACAGAAATACATTTTTAGTGTACTTTCAGACATGACACAGGGGTCCTTGCTGCAGTGGAAAATACGTAAGAGAGGTTTCAGAGAGTAAAGCTTGAAAATGACTGTGCAGAGGAAGCGTAAAAAGGCAACTCTAACTGTAAGTTCATCCTTTCTCTGCCAGATAGAACAAACTTGTATTGAGTCTGTGTGAACCTTAATTCCTTACTGATGATATGTCCTGATCGTATAGTTAATGATTGTACAAATATATAGTATTTCGGATTGGTCTGTTTGTTTGTTATATATTGTGGTGTGACATCAATATATTTTAAGAACTCTCTCCTCCAGGGAAGAAAAACTGGAAACTAGAAAAACATTGATAAAATATTTCAGTGGCTTGATAGAAACTGTCGGTTTAAGCCTGTTGGCTTAAATGTAAAGGAACCAAGGAAAACTCCAACCTCCACAAAGGAAAACATGTCCAAGTAAAATGTTTTGTTAATCCCATTCCTTTTTTTTTTCCTCTTCAGTTTTGCAGCTGCTTTGTTAGTGAAAAGAAAAACAGTAAACAGGCTCACTCAAGTCAGTCCAAGCTATAGTTTCTCCTTTTTAATTTTTTGAGATTCAGGTTGTGACTCAAAAAGGGAAACAAAGTTTCTTGCAAAACGCCTTTAATAGCATAAACCAATGGCTGTAGTATAAGTTACTGATAATGACAGTGTGTTGCATTTTAATCTTACAGTGAAATATGTTATTACTTTATTTTAGACTTGAGGCAAAGTTTATCCTCATGATGAACTTATGCTGGTTAGAGTGACTGCATGCATGAGGTTCTCTGTATGGAAATGTTACCTTGAAAATATATAGGGAAAACTGGAAAATCAAAAGACAATGATGTCAGCAATGACAAAAAGCCAGCAGAGCAGCAGTCAATAAAGTGTTGGCTGGGGAATAAAATTTGATTATTAAATTCAATTAAGTGAAGTAAGACTATAACTTTTTACACATGGATAAGGAAATGTTTGCTGCAGCAGTGTGGAAGTAGTAATAATACTAATTCCCATAAGGAATTCTGTATTCTACTGCAGCATAAATATTTTCTCATAATAATAATAATTTTAAAAAGCAGCCATCCTGGCTAGATTTTTGTGAAGTAAGGTGATTTAATCAATACCGATTGGAGTGATGTGAAATCAAGCTGAGCTTTTGAGTAAACATTTACCATCATGATTTAAAAGACAATAAAAAAAAAGTTTTGATTTTCAAGGAAAAAGGGAGTAGAACTGTTTAGAATACTTAGCCTTTAAATAATTTAATTGTTTCTTTGTATTTCTGTGCCTTAATTAGTAAAAAAATAGAAATCAATTCTGACTATTTCAATGAGGAGAAAAAGTAGACAAAAGGTTAAACCTTACAAAGCAGTATGTGAAAGCTAAGAAGAGGGGAAGAAGACGTGATAGCTCAGAGGTTAAAAAAAGCATCATTGTAAGCTTCACTGGTTAAAAAAATTGAATTTTTGTAATTCTTTGGCTATGATATCAGACAGGGCTTATAGTAATCCTCATAGAAGATAGATGATCTATAGGTATTTAATATATTCATGAAAGTTGTTCAGGGAATTGGCAGAATTCAGAGCCTGGAGTAGGGAGTCCATGTGAGTGTTGCTGAGCCAGAGCCCCCATTGATTTACAAATCCAGTGTGCAGAAATATGTGCAAACCAGCACCTGTGCCAGGCAACTGCACTGTGTATATCAACACATGTCAAAACCGGCCTTTCATTAGTTCCCACCTCGGGCTGTGTTGGATGCACCAGGAAATGCATGTCCGAAAGTTGGACATGACTCATAAGAAAACAGGTGAGCAACCCTGATGCTGTCACTGCCACACCTGGCAACAACTTTATTATGCCTGACATGTCTTGTGGCTGGACTCAAACTCCTTTTGTCCTCTGCAGCAGAGTGAAGGCAAGTCCTCCACCCCATCATGCTATTACAGCCAACCTTGCAGCAAAATAGGAAAAGGTTGCCTAGATTTATCAACTAATGGACTGGCATCTGTTTCTGTTTTTCTGCTGGCAAGCTTTTTGCCTTTTGGCCTTTGCTGTGCATAGGAAGGATAAGACTTTAGATACAGAGGGCAGGACCTCAGGTTGAGCACCAGGAGACGGAGGAACTGCTTTTCTTGATCAGAGTTTTCCAATCTTGTTTGACACCCAGCAGTCCCTGACTACTTAAAGGCTCTGAAGAGTTGAATATTTGACCTTACCCTGATGTCTAAATTACTATTTAATTGCTTTATTTGTAAGGCAAGAAACTGTATACCTCTTCCACATTCTCAATGAGTAGCTAATTAGAGAAGATGTGAGGTTTTCCTACCAGCAGTTTATCGAGATGACTGTGCTGAGATCTATAACTGTGATACAAGTAAATGGTCCTTCTTGCATTGATACAAAGAGTGGTGAAGCTGATGCAAACCAGCTGGGCCTGGTCTTACAGTTTATTTAACAGTAAACTATCTAAAAATATTGATTTGCACTGTCTGTGCTTCTGCTCTGTGCCTCTGACCCGTGGCCTCCTCTTGTGTAAACACACATTCTTTGGTTGGTGAGAGACATAATGATGGTCTGGTTCCATAAGCTGAAGTCAGGTTTGTTTAAAAAGCCTCTCCGAGGACACTTCACCCACTGATGGTCCTTATAAATCTGACACTAATAACAACATTGTGACCTGCATGGCAATGTGGTAGTACTGACCCAAAAAAGCACAGGCTCAAACAACATAAAGATCATTTTAACACGTTAACATTTATAAACTAAGAGATTTTGAAGTTTTAAGTTGCAATGTAGAAAAGCTGCTTCAGTGCTGTGGAGCTGCACTGGAAGGGACTGGTTCAGTACAGAGGACCAATTAGCACTTACCTTGGCCAGGTTGTGTCTCTTGCAGTGGTGTTTGTGTGCCAAAGACGAAAGGATGTTGCTTGAATTTTAAGAGGCCTGTTCCTCTTCACCTAAAAAAAGTCAGGAGACCTGAGTGCCCCAGCAGACTGCCTAGGCACTTTAGTGCCTAGGATCCAATCCTGCCAAGAGACCCAGATAAGGACAGAATAACTGAGTGCCATATGTACAGGTATTTCTGGGGTACAGATATTTGGAAATATTTAGGAATTATTTATTTGCTGCAAAGATGAATCTAGGTCTTGGTGAGACACTGTGCCATGGACTGAGGTTAGAACTGGGGCCTCTTATTGCTGCTGGTGGTAGGAGGGGAGGAGGAAGATCCTTAGTCATAGAAGGGCAACTTATGTGCTCAGATGAGCCTTTTCTAGCTAATTCTGTCAAAAGCTTCCCTTCTCATTTGTTCCTACTAAAAAGGTAGAACTTGCTTTTATTGGACAAGGCCAGAGGGCTGTTAGAGAATGCATAAGGACTAGACTGTGGTAGGATTATCTCTTGCCCTTCAGCATACTGTCTCTGTAGAAGGGATATAAATCATTTCAGTCCCACTAGCTTTACATTTCAAGCTAGACCGCACATATATTTCAGTTCTCACAGAAATAATCAGTCCCTCCAGATTTTAATGAAGGACTGTATATCAACCTCCTGCTGGAGCTGGTTAAAAAAAGGCTGCATGTCTCCTTCTACCTCTGAACCTGAATGTGCAGTAGGTTGTCAGAGGCACTCCACACTTTCTTGATCAAAGGCACATAGAACCTAACATGTTGGGTAGGAGTTACTGCACAAACCTAGGCACTTGAAAGAGATGCATCTTTAACCAGACCAGATCCATTTCATATGTTGCAATAGGCTGCCCAGGCAAGTGGTGGAATCATCATCCTTGGAAGTGTTCAAAACACATACGAATGTGACACTTGGGGATATGGTTTTGTGGTGAGTATGACAGTGCTGGGTTAACAGTTGGACTCGATGATCTTAGAGATCTTTTCCAACCTCAGCCATTCTGTGATTCTATTTCCCCTCTGTGCCCTGATCTAATAAATTACCTTCTGGAGAAACCTGTTTCCACTGGGTTGAAATAAAAGCCAAGTGAGACTAACATGTACACAGAGGTCTAACATAAATTGATCACCTGCCTATTCAAGAAACCAATATGAGTATACATTGTATTCAAAACTCTTTAATGCCCTGTGTTTGGATTTGAATACTCAAAACCTTTGTATCTTTCTGAAAAGATCAGCTGGATTAAAAGATAAGTGAAAGTAATATGTAAAATTTCTGACATTGAAGAAAGTTGAAGGGAAATGTCCACCGAGCCACATTTTTGGGTATTAGGAAAGCAGTGAAATTCTGCATCTCTGGATGCAAATATACAGGTGGTTTCATCTGTGAATTTTAAACCCACCAGTAAAAAGCAGAGCTAACATCCTTGTACCCTGCTACAGAGACACTGAGATCCTTGTCACTTATTAAAGTTTTATTTTGTTCCCCCACGAACAAGGCAATTAATTATTTAGCAAACCAATCGATCAGGGGTTAGATGTACTAATCAAACACATTTCAGCTGCTAAGTATTGCTCACTTAAGACATTGATCAGCTGTAGGATGCTCTGTAGACCATTTAGATGAGTATTTTCTGACAATGTGCTTTAAACCCCCTTGAGGTCAAATCTTTGACACCGTCTGCTGGACCATGTGGAAGTTTGAATGCCAGACTGTCTGACAGACTGTAATTATTTTCTGTCCTGATGCCCTTTCTGCAGTCATTAGGGGATCAAATTTCTGAGAAAGCCAGAAAAGTTCCTTGTACTGCAAGCAGCTAATGGCCTGAAAATGAGCCTCTTTTGTTATGTTGATGATTTGCCACTGGATGTTGTTTGAAGCCCAGGATCGATTATTTAAGGCTAACTCCATTGGTATCATGTATTCTTGGTCTTGTGCAGCTCTTTGCTTTCTTGCCATTTCCCTTATGCTGAAAGATGTGTGGTCTGTACTGAAGCGCTTTTGGTCTGCTGGTGGTACCTTCAGCTGCTCTGGTAAGGACAGATGTCAGTGGGGAGCCCCACAGGAGTGCTGATCCAGGACTCTCCAGCAAAATGCTGAATGAGCATGAGGAAGTCAAGATTTTCTGCCTTTCAAGACAATGCCCTGCCTGTTCACAGAAATAGCTAAGAGAAATTAAGACGACATTTCTCAATAAATAATTGAAGAATGAGAGACATTGTTTGCAGTCCTAACATGACTGCAAATTTAGGCTATTGCCTAGCAAGTTACTATACGAATTCTCCTTACGTTGACCCCTGTGGTAATTGGAATTTCAATTATTCATTTTCAATTACAAGCATAGCATGATGATCACAAATGTCATTAAGTATTAAATTACTTCTAATGATGGATGGATGGATAGAAGAATAGATAGATGCCTCTCCAGATCCTTTCTTTATTTAATGCTGGTAAAACAAGCTCATGGTTTTTACAGAAGATCTTTTTAAAATACTAAAAAGATGGTAAAGTGCCATTTATTTGCAGCAGATAAAACCTTGTTAATACACATTACCTGAGCTCAGCATTAAGTTTTCATCCTCTCTGTCATTAAGATGAGTGGTCCCCAGTGTGTGTGTACACAAAGGCGGGTACCTTGGCCTGAAACGAGTGGCACGGCAGAGGGAGGCCATTTGCTTCCTGCCTTATTAGAGATGATATCCCGGTGCTCATAATTGGAATCTTAGTTTAACAGCGTGCTCAGTGCCTTTCCATCGTACATTTGCACACAGAGTGAGCTCAGTCACACAACATATTTTAGCAGCCTGGAATCATAGAATCACAGAATGGTTTGGGTTTGAAAGGATCTTAAAGATCATCTAGTTTCAACCCCCCCTGCCATGGGCAGGAACATCTTCCACTGGACCAGGTTGCTCCAAGCCCTGTCCAACATGGTTTTAAACACTTTCAGGATGGGGCAACCACTCTGGGCAACCTGTGACTGTGCCTCACCACTTTCACAATAAAGAATTTCCTCCTAATATCTAATCTAAATCTCTTTTTTTCAGATTAAAACCATTCCCACTTGTCCTATCATTCCATGCCCTTGTCAAAAGTCCCTCTCCAGCTGTTTTGTAGCCCACTTAGGTACTGGAAGATGCTGTAACATCACTCTGGAGCCTTCTCTTCCCCAGGCTGAACAATCCCATCTCAGCCTGTGTTCCTCACAGGAGAGATGTTCCATCCTCTAATCATCTTTGTGACCTCGTCTGGACTCTCTCCAACAGGTCTATGGAAGTCTTTATCAGGAAGGAGCAATGGCAGAAATATACTTGACCTGTGTTAGATGACCCGCATTCACTTGTGTGAAACCCTGTGAGCAATTTTTATGCCTATGAACAAGAAAGAGGTTGAGAACAGGGTGTTTAGGCCAGGTTTAGCCCTGAACTAGCTCTAGAGCTGCAGGGTGTAGTGAGAGGCGGAAAACCACAGGAGTGCTCTTGCTTTGAAGCACATGCAAAGGGGCACTTACCTCCTGCCTTAGCTACATTTTGCTATTCTGCCTGTGGTATTCAGTTCACCTCAGCAGGAAAAATCTGCAAAAAGACTGAGCAGATGAGAGAGCTCAGAACTGCCAATAGGAGAACAAGAATGCAGGTTGCAGCAGGGAAGAGTTCATGCTAGCTTTCAGGGAAATAAGGACATGAAGCACTGCCTTTTGGGGTCACTTAGGCCAGGGAGCTTTGGGAGCACTGAGGAGAGACTTGCTGCAGAAGCTAGTTTAGCTTCAGATTATGATCACTTACATTAGAACTAGAAATTCCTGTTTTACATTTCTGGCATTTATTTAAAGTAGAGAGGAATCCCACCTTAGGTAAATCCTGTTTCCACTCTGTTGTAATGAACTGCTGAACAATCAGGCACCCAGTCTAAATTAGTAGCCTTGAACTATTGATTTTAACATGTGCGTGGATGCCAAACTTCTGATCTCACATTTCTTGTGCCTAATTTCCTTATTTCCAAAACTGACAATGACACAATTTGTTCAAGTGCTGCTGTGATGCTTAATTATCCTATAATTGTAAGGTACTTTCAAAATTATAATGTCTGGACATAAGTAATGCCTATAAACTGCTTGGTGTTCCTGACACAGTTATCTTTTATTCAAAACAGACATGAGACTCACAGTATTAAAATAACTTGCCCCAGCTGCATATCAGCAGGGGCATTCATTGTCAGAGTAAAGAGAGAACCTAGAGCTTTGGCTTAACTATCCCTTTTCTACCAGTCCTTAGTTTCTCATTGTCCTAGGGGAATGAGATTATTCTTATCAGATCTTCACATACAGAATTTACATTTGCCACTTCTACTGTTAACTCATGACCTTCAGCACAGGGGTATTTTTTTCATGAACACCACCCTTTCTGCTGCCCAGGTATATTTTTTTTCCATTTCCACTGCCATCTTAATGTTTCCTCTCTTCCCTCTTTGCCCCCTTTCTCTTTTTCGCAAAGATATTTATACATGTCATGACTTGGGAGCATCCTTTTGCCAGTTGCAACATGTAACCCCACTTGGCTATCGGTCCTTCAGCCTGTCTTCCTCAGGATTTATTTATATAGTTATCCACTGTCTCCATTTTCATCCTTCCTTTCCAAAACTCTTTTTGCAGTGCCCGTAGCAACAGTTGGAGAATCATCAACCCCTGAGATCATGGTTTGCTTCTGCAAGGCACAGCATCTGCAGCCCTGTCCACAGAGTCATGAAACTGATTAGAGTTGCACACACAGTCCCAGTTGTGGGTTTGTGTTGTTGCCAGCACATCCCAGGAATTGCTACCTTGCAGATTCTCCAGATGTGCTCTCATCTGAGCTGATAAATAATTCTTCAGGGATGTTGTTTTTTTTTTCCTTCCCCCTCTTCCCCCTGCTGCTAAGACCATAAAACACCAGAATGGTCACCCTCTTCTTATGCAAAAACCTACTTTCTTCACACAGAATGGTTTGGGTTGCAAGGGATCTTTAAAGGTCATTCAGTTCCAACCCCTGCCATGGGCAGAGACGCCTTCCACTAGACCACATTGCTCAGTGTTCCATCCAACCTGGCCTTGAACATTTCTGAGGATGGGTATCCACAGCTTTGCTGGGCAGCCTATGTCCATGCCTCACCTTTACCTTACAGTAAAGAATTTCATCCTAATATCTAATCTAAATCTCTCTTGTATTTTAAAACCATTCCCCTTTGTCCCATCACACATGCCCTTGTCAAGTCACTCTACAGCTCTTCTGTAGACCACTTAAGTACTGGAAGGTGCTCTAAGGTCTCCCCAGAGTCTACCACAGACTGAATAATTCCAAATCTTTCAGCCTGTCTTCAAAGCAGAGGTGCTTCAGCCCTTGGATAGTCTTTATGGCCTCCTCTGGACTTGTTCCAACAGGTCCATGTCCTTCCTCTGCTGAGAATCCCAGAGCTGGATGCAGTACTCCAGGTTGGGTCTTATCAGGGTGAAGTAGAGGGGCAACACATACCAATATTCATGATAGAATGCATCAGTACTACAGCCCTGCTGCCACTAACTTTCATAATTTTATTTGCAACCAAGTCTGAACTTCAATGTTCTTAAACAACCTGAATCTGAGAAAGCTGATTGCATTTTTTTCTGATATATTACCTAATTGCTGAGTGTCTGCAAACCTGCAATCCCAGTAAAGAAAGGAAAATAAAAAGAAAAAGAAAAAAGTGGATTATGGTTGCACAAAGAAAGTAGACTGAAAATTTCTCTACTGATAGGTCATGGTAGTCAAAAAGGCAGGGAAGCAAAATATTATATTGCATGTTTGCCAGTTATAAAAAAATATATTAAATATTGTGATTATATAACTTTGCAAATGTTCAGTATTAACTTCAGAGAGATGCAATGCAAGTAGCAGAAAAATTATGCAATTGCTTATAGTTAAGGAGTGACTTTCTATGTAATAGGAAGGAGATTGAAACAGTAATTCAGGTAGAAAAGACATATGATTAGTTAAACTTGTGTAGGAAAGGTTTTGTACTCTGTACATATTTTCCATTTAACCTGTTGGGAACCATATTTAAAAGACAAGACAAGAAGTTACCCAATGAGAGTGTGTGGCAGTAAATTTAGGCTGAATAAATACGTTTGTTTTGTTTTTGTTTGGTTTGGTTTGGTTTTGTTGTTAGTTGTTGTTTTAAAGAACAAAAACATACAATATAGGAATTGCGCCCTGGATCTCAAGGAGGGGGAAAAAAGCAAGTGCAGTTAAAATCTGAGAAAAAAGTAGTGAAAATTCAGAGATTTGTATAGAGCCATATTGTGTTCTGTAAAACAGACAGAATTGTGTGATTCTGCTAAAGAAGGGCTGGCGCTGATGGGGCTTGGATGGAAACAGAAGTGAGTTGTTAAGACAGCAAGTGAAATGCAACAACTAAACCGGCCAAGCTTGGTTCTCATTCTGCATGATGAAGGTCAATTTTACCAGACCCACATGATCCCCCACCTGTGCACCAAACCCAGGGTGTCCGGCAGTCATCCTGTTCTATCTCTCTTCCATAGAGTTGGAGAGCAATGGAGGAAAGCTTTAGAGAACTGAGAGGGAGCCCAAAACTAAGATGCAGGGAGACGGACAGACTATGTGATTTGGAGGTTACAGAGTTCACCATCTGCTGTTCATCAAAATGAAAATTGACAGAGGTTTGGCTTCAGTATGCAGGCACCAGTGCCCAGATAAACTTTTACACAGGGAGGTCTTTTCGGTCTTGCAAACTAAGGCATATCATAATTCATTGGCTGGAAGAAAAAGTTGGACAAATTCAACCTTGAAAGAATGTACAGTTTTCTAGCAGTGAGGGGAATTAAGCATCACAACACCTTAGAAGGAGAGGTGGCAGACTCATCATGATTCTGGTTCTTTGAAACAAGATTAGCTATCTTTCAAAAGGTTTAATCCACCTCCTGGGAATAGCTGTTTTGTCTGTTGGGAAGGACTTGTGAGAGATCCCTCTGGCCTTACAGTCTGTGCATCTCTGACTCATTTTGTAGATGATGAGCTGAGGCACCAAGGGTGAAATTCACCCTGCTGCAGAATGATCCAGCTACATTTGTGTACTGCCTAAATCCCTTCCTGTCCTCAAACCAGAATTGATTTTGCACTCATGGGATGCAGGCACCCTGCTTGGGACTTACCCCAAGAGATGTTCAAATCCCAAGAGTCTGTCCTGTCCCTGGAGACTGCCTGAAAGGCAGATCCCAGAGGGTTATAGGTTATGTCTTAGTATGCAAAATTGGAAGTAGGTTGGTTTAATAATCTTAGCAATAAACAGAACCCATTGAAACAGTGCTTTATATGATTTTTTTTTTGTTAATACTGCTCATGAAGCTGTGGCCACTGAGTCACAGCCTGGACAGTTTGACTCCCAAACTTAACCACCTGGTGCATATGCAGTGCATCCTTCCACCCATCTTTTTGGGCAGGCCACATCTTATATGGCTTTCATTCTCAAAGGCTGGGATTCATTTTGCTTAAACTTAAAAGTCTCCATCTAAGCTAAGCACCTTGGTCTATTTATGCTCAGTGTTAAGGAAGAGGCCCTGTTCAAGGAGGGATAGGTCACAACTATTGCAGATGTCACTTTTAAGATGTGATGAATCTTACTGCAGCAATGATCCTGGTTCTCCAAAGGTTAAAGAGGGAATCTGAAGTATAAGCTTGGTGGTCATAATTTGGTCATGTGAACCTATCAATAGTATCTCAACACTTTGGAAATTCAACCTTTACTTTATGTTTGGTTAGATAGTTATTATAGATTAACAATAATAATCAACCGTGACCCACATTATTTATTCATTTTCCTGCTCTGCTGCCTGCAACTAATTCCTATCTGGAAAATGAAGCATTTGGATGCTTAAGATTCTCTGCAAATGCTTTGGTTTGGCTTTTAAGAAGGGTCTTAGTGACAGGTACAACTATGCCAAAAATAAGTCTTAATCTTGTCTGTCTCTATATTTTGCATCATTGTGTGGCATTGTTTACATCCAGTTATTTCCAGAACTTTAAAGGGAATCTGTCATTCATTGTTACCAATTAGATGCCTTACAATATGACCTGGAAACTGTTTTCCCAACAACTTGGTGTTATTAATAACATGCATTACAGCTGGGGCGTGCCAGCAGTTCAGGAGTCACAGAGCAGCATGACAGTTTAATTTGGTACCTTGATGAGATTTCTGCCTGCAAAGTTGCACAGAATATAAAAGACTCTGCCAGTACAACATTGGTGGGAGCACTTTAAGG
Organism: Myiozetetes cayanensis; assembly: GCF_022539395.1. Classification (NCBI taxonomy): domain Eukaryota; kingdom Metazoa; phylum Chordata; class Aves; order Passeriformes; family Tyrannidae; genus Myiozetetes; species Myiozetetes cayanensis. The sequence goes on along the minus strand of NW_026087742.1, from coordinate 30,647,955 downwards.
GATTTTCAGACTGTCTTTACTTAGTTAAAAGCATTTTTGTTTAGTGATTTGGAAAAGCATGTATTGTAGCTTAGAAAACTGGAAGGGACAGTGCTGGTCACCCTAATAATTAATAATATTATGTAAGTATTTTTATTACTACCTAGACTTTTGTAGAACAGTCAAAACAGTTCCATCAAGACAAGTAAGAACCATTATTTCTTCTGCTTAAATGACATGCATTCCAGCACTGATGGAGTCCTCTTCATGAAGTTGTGGACTTATGGGCTTCAGCTTATCAAGTTTAATATGCAGGGCTGAAGAGCTGCAGCAGTACCGAAGCACTGGCTAAAGTCCATCACTGGAGCAAAAGATTTTTCACATACTACTATAAGTCACTATATACAACACATCCTAAATTTGGCAGATAAACCACAGGTTTAGTCTTGCCACTCCAGACTGTCTGTTGCTCTGGTGTCAATCCACATTAATCTGGCAGCAGTCAGTGGCTTTGCTGTGGGGAGCCCTGTGGCTGGGATCTTTACAGTTGTTATACTCTGAGACTGCAGTCCCACTGTGATGAAGACTGAGTGAAGAAGAAAGCAAATCTTTGCTTCGTCTAAGTCATTTGGCAACTTTCTAAAAACTACACCAAAAAAAGAAATACACAAATCTCCCAACACTGCCATTTACATAATGAAATATCATTTCAATCCAGTTAATGACAAAATGAAAGAATATCTGGTCTGAACCATTTATGAAGATGCTGGAAAAAGCTGGACCTTCTCCAGATTTTTGTTTAACTATTCACCAGAGAATATAATGTAACAGTGAGTCTCTCTGTGTCTGCCCAAGTCTGCAAGAAACTCTGAAAGACTATGAGTGGCTCTCACTTTATTGCAATCTATGTCAAAATTTGCAAACTAGTTCAGCACCAGGCTTTTCCAAAAGCTTGAGAACATAGATGTGCCCAATTCCATACATCCTTGTTATCACTACTAGATGGAGTAGCTGGAATACAGTTATGCAATGACTGTCACCTCTGAATGTTATCTAGACATTTCTTTTAGCATCACAAGATAGCTGGGCACCCCAAGAGTTTACAAAAATGTCAGGGAAAATACTGATAGTAAAGTGTCATTGTGTATTGGCATAGAAATTTTTGTGAAAGTTTGCAGCATATAGTACATCAGAGTTGACACAGGAAATGAGTGAACAAATGAATCATTGGGCAGATGAGTTCTCCTTTTTCCTCTCTTTTCTGAATGAAAACAAGTACTGTACTTATTTTCCAGCTGAGAAGTGAAATTAAATTGTCTGAGTACTTGATGGCCTACTGTTTTTAGAAAGCTATTAAGATGCTGCTATCAAGTGGAGGACAGCTTTCTTGACCCTCTTTAGCTGGCTTATCTAGTGGCCACCTGATGACTTCATCACTGTGCAGAAGGAGGATCTCCAGTGGTAACCACGTTTGACAGTGCCTTCCTCAAAGTGGCAATTTAGTGAGCAAGGGAACACACTGAACTGACACCTCAGTCCAGTGGGGGAGACCTTAGGGAGGAAGGGAACATTCTGTGCCATTTATCTTGTCTCTAAGGAGAGTGGTGATACAACAGCTTTCCAGTTACTCCAGCTCATAACTTTTTTGGTTGCTGTGAATTAGAAATGGGCATGCTAAGGAGTCTGTCTGGGATCAGATTATCAAGCAGAAAGGTCCCACTCTAAAAGAAATTTCTTTTAGAGGTTTTGTAGTGAAAATATGGGTTTACATATTATTGGCTCTTCATGAAATGTCTAGCTCCTGGCTCATTGTTCTTAGTTGATGCCTGCAACTTGATAGTGGACAAAACTTGATTTTGCTAGTGAGGTCAGTCAGTTGGGCAAGTAATGCCAAGTCTGCTCACTTTGCTTATGCTTGTTGCTTTATTAGCCTTCAGTCAAAGGAAACCCAATTGATTTTTCTTCTTTTTTGGACTGAGAGAGGACCTTAGACAGTAATAACAAAGACGATTTAGCACTCAAAGCCTTTTTTTTTTTTCCAATCACTTCTTTGGTAGCAGCATTTTGACCCAAGCTCACTTCAATATTCCTGTGGTCTGAGCCCCCTACATCCACATTAATCTTCTGACAGGGTAGTGTTTTCCAAAAAAGTGTTTGAGCAAGGGAAAGTATCTGGATGGGCACAGGGTCACAGACAGCACCTTACTTTTTGGGTCAGATGTGGTGTGAGGTCTCTGCTCACACAAAAACCTGGTATTCAGAGATATAGCTGCTTATTTGGTCACAAATGCATTGCTGCCAAGGCAGCACCTATTCTGGCATCTTCCTCCACATGTTAGTCAGGCTGAGGTTAAATGTGATGCTTCAGGGGTGTTTAAGGCAAAGTCTTGTGATTTTAGTAACTAAGCAGTGAACAGGATACAGTTTTGCTCTCCTGGACATCCAGCGTTTCCTGCCAGAGGTATTTTCCCTCTTCTTTCTTTTATTTTTCTCTCTGGTCTTTAGCCAATGCTGTTTAAAGAGCAAAAAGGTTCACCTAAAGGGGAGCAGTGACAGATAGCAATCATTCATCAAAAAGAAACCCTTTCAGAGACAGAGGGAAGCAGAAAATACAAATGGCAAAGATACCCTCTAGGCAGATTTCTGGTTAAATACTTCTGTGGGCCCAAGTTCAAACACTTGCTCCAGGAGCAAGCAGCCCTTCTCACATCCTGGCTTTCAGTGTAACTGTTTGCTCACAAGCCACATAGGTGCCAGAATGTTGTGATCACGGAACGGATGAACGATTGTCTTCGTTGTCCAGCTCTGAACCTTTCACTCAGGGTTTCTGAACCATTCTTTGCAAAGAGCAAAGCTGACCATCAGACAATGTCAGCAAATGAACCAAAAGGAGAAGTGGTTTCACTCTGAAGTGAACCTATTGTGTGGGCACTTTAGAGTGCGGTGACAGCAGCTTAAGATGCTCCTTTATTTTTCCTTCTGCAGATTGTTCGTTTTAGAAAGCTAACCCTGAATCTGATTATTTTTTATGATCTGAGAAAAGGCTATGGCAACTGTTTATCTTTTTGTGTTTATATAAGTTCTCTAATCTAAATCTAACCACTCATCCATTCAAAAGCAAAAGAGACTTTTATGGTACTGTGACAAAGATCCTCTGCTTGCAAATCAGCACATCACCATTGAATTTCACTTAATTTCACTGTTGGCTAAGTAGACTGCAAGGGATCTAGGTAGCTGAGTGATCTGGCCTTTTGGTTTAGTGGATTATAATATTCACACTTGTAGGAAATAAAGGAATGGGTATAATTATAGGGCATTAGTCTGCGATAACATAGCTGTATATTTTATTTGAGCTCACCAAGTATATTGCTCTACAGTACAAATTCTTCTTTCTTCCTTTCCCTCTTTTCTCTTTTTTGGTAAAAGTCATTACAGTCCAAATTTAAGGAAGGTAATAAAAATGAAGAAGAAAATTCTTTCCCTATAATTTTATAGGAATTCAGCCTTTAGAGTATTCTTCAAACTTAGATGATTAGCTTGCATTGACATGAGTTGCTTTCACAGTGGAAATATTCTCAAATGCTTGGCCACAACAGAAAATAATCAACTTATTGAAACCATGCCTCCTTGTTGTTGCACAAAATCTAACCACAAGTAGCTTTAATTACCCAGAAATAAAATAGTAAGTCTTCTTAATACAGGTACTCAAATGCATGTTTCCAGTCCTGCCTGTATCTCCATTGATGAATTGGTTGTAGGATCAGGCTTGAGAACTCTGTGAGCTGTGTAGCTGAATAAAAAGAAATAATAAGAGGGGGAAAGGACTTAAAAAAAAATATTAAAAGAGTCTTGGTCCTATTTTTCATGGATCTGGTGGACTCTCTGATGTGGTATGGCACTTAATCCTGCCCAAACCCTATCTCAGAATCTTCTCCTTCCTGGAAACAAGAGCTTTCTCTCATTTCTTCTTTGCAGAAATTGCCTCAAGAGGAAAAATATAGCATTATAACTGAAGCCAAGGGCAAAATTCGTCTTTCCGTGCCATACAACATTCACACACATAGGTGCATTAGTGAGAGTCCACTTCTAAAAATTAATAGCAATAGTAGCAACAACAACAATAATGTGCAAGTGTCTTGATCACATTCAGCTGAACACTGAGTAGTTTCCGTGGCAGTTAATGGTGTTTTGTGTGGCTCATCATCCAAACAGTCTCATGTGCAACATGGGAAGAAGAAGAACCAGAAAAACAAAACAAAACAAAACAAAAAGAGACAATGCTTTAAGACATTACATATTGTGAGTATCTCAGAACTGATCCTTCATGAACCCTGGCCACAAAACCAGAAGTTCAGCTGTAGTTGTCAATACCAGCATCATTTTCCAGTAAATTCAGAAATGTGTCAGTAGTTTTAAGTATTTCCTGCCACACATACCCATCTCACTGGGGTCAGTCTACAGCCCAAAACTTAAACCCCACTGCAGCCTAGCAGAAATTTCACCATGACTTAGGAGAAACTAAGATTTTTCTCTGGTCTGACTCCAGTCCTAAACTTGGCCAGGAAGCTTCTGGCCTCCAACATGCCACATTCAGAATGAACTTGCTGAGGTCAGGATGACTGTGAGCAGTTCCCAGGTATATTTTCTCTACCTAAATATAATTTTCCAGCAGTCTGGAGTCTGCTGTTACTATATTAGGGAAGGTCTGTTTCCTGTGTGCATCTACCTTGCTATCTTCTTGAGAAAGAGATAGAGTATAGCAAATCATTTAATCAGCTTTAAAATGTTTTTTTTAACTCCGTGTCCACTCTCATTTTCCTGGGAAGTCTTCTGAACATTTCCTTGCTAACTCTTCTCTGTTACTTCATTTACATTCAGGCCCACAGTTTATAACCTTCCCCTGTCTTGTTTCTTTTGGTCAGATGTCCAAAGACTTTCTCATTGTTTTTGCTGCCTTGTTAAAAAAAAAAAAAAAAAAAAAGGTGCTGCCAGAGTCAAGAGAAGGAAAAGCACAAGCAGGAAGACTAGGGCAGGAACTTAGAATCTGGGAACTTTAGATCAGTTTCTCACTCCATACTTTTTCACTGCAACTTTAAACACATCCTTTTCTTTCTCAAAACCTCTGTTTTACTGATTCAAAGCAAGGAACACAAGTGACTAGTCTTTACACTGGAGTTCAGAAGCAACTAGCTTATCTAGGAGCAGGGAAGGAAGAAAATGAGAGATGTTTACATGCTATCACGTTTGATAAGGCAAATCATACTTTTTTGCTGCTACTGAAGGATGAAATTAAATGCATTCCTGTTTTGTAATGAATAATCAAAACCTGTTCACTTGGAGTTTCTAACTCTTGAAGCAATGGCACAGTGAATTTTTAATGACCCAGAGAGGAGGACAATAACCAAAAATGCTGTCTGGGAGCACAGCGTTATTGTCTTTTTTATTTCAGATTCCCTAAATTCCTTTTTTTTTTTTTTTTTTTTAATTTTAAGCCTTTGTTCTCTACTTTTCAACAGACAGTTCTGTTGTATGGCTATAAATAACTTTACAGGCTGCTTTTACTTACACACACAAACACTACATTTTGCAAAGTGAATGGCAACACTGAAATCCAGAACCGTGCTTCTCCAACCCCAAACAAAGGTGCTTCTACTTCTCAGCAGCACCAGGATTTGACCTGGGGGTCCTCTGGAGTGGGGACTACAAAAGATTAACATTTCAGTCTGCTGAGCCCACCACTGCAGTCTTGCCTTATCTCATAAGCTCTACCAGAGGAATGAATTACCCTAGTTCATTAGAACTCGTTTTGAATTGTGGTGAGAGGTCACCACATAAGTCACCTCCAGTCTATTTTGCGAATAATGTGGATTATGATAAAAGCCGTCTGGGAGGTTGAAGACCAAGGATTTTGTTTTCTTTATCCTTCAAGGTGGGTAGAATACAGGGTGGGGAAACCCTGATCTGGACATTTCCTAGCACTGCATAGTAGACTATAGAAAAGTCCTTTTTGTTCTTTTTTCTTTTTTTTTTTTTTTTAAACCCATGAATGGGTGACCTCTTGATCTCTCTGACCCCTTTATTTTTGCCATGAAAGAACTAAAACTAGCTCTGCCCCTACAAAACCTTCTTTCACTTCAGTTTTCTCATGATTAAATTCCCTGCTGTGTTTTTGTTTAAGTGCTCTGATGCTGCCCTTTGGAATTGGGCAGATGTTTGACTCTTTGAAATGGCACTTTTTTTTTTTTTTAAATTTTTTAATTTGGCAGTGGTCTACAATTAAGGCATGTTCATCCACACCAGGAATAAATGAGAAATGTTTCTGCAATGGCATTCAGGTCTCACCACCTAAAAGTACTTTGCAAGTGATACAGTGGGATACAGTAATTGATAATCTACATCAAAACATACTTTGATGCACAGAATGCTGTACATAATGAAACAAAGGCTGCCTCCGTGTTGAGTAGATGACTGGGAATATATTAATTACAGTTGTAGACTTCTTTAAACCTAACCATGTCAAATGTAGGTAATGGAGGGTAAGGTTGAAGGCAGATGGCTCATGATCTACTTTAATAAGTTATGTAAAAATAACTGGAGGCCAGTCATTGGGGAAAAGATGTGAAAATAATGTCGAAGAAAATGGATGTGCTTCAATTATCAGTTAGTGCTGTACATGCACAATCCCACTAGTTTTGTGGGAACTGTGTTAATTCATTACTGCATGGTCTTTAGGAGAGGAAAGGTAAACTTGGATAATGTTTAGACCTGTTGTTGGAAACACACTTTTATCAGGATTGAACTAAATCCAGATTTTCTTTACCTGACCCTTTGTCAGGCCTCTGTAGAACATGGTTCTTAAAGATGAGCATTCATATAACATCAGCAAGTAATTGAGCTCAAGGCATTATTTTGCTACTTGTTTTGCAAATAAACTAAATTTTGTCCCAGAGGAAAGATAAGCTTAAGATTTACCAGAAGTCAGTAATATACCAGCTGAGCTAATGATTAAATCCTCAAATTTTGCAATGCTGGACTTGGATTTGCTCTAAAAAGATGTATGAATTGAATCCCACTAAATCTGGCATAACTTCCTACATTCCTCACAGAAGCAAGCCAAGCCCTATGGCATCCCTTTTCTGGCTGTGTTTCCAAAGTGCTCTACATCACACTACTGAACCTAATATCCAGGTACAGCACCCGGCTGGATTTTGGGGTCCAGGATGTTTACTCCTCTGTCCCATCTTTCTCACTGTAGTGAGTAATTCAAGTCCATGTAACTTTGAGTAAAGCCTATTACCTCATCTACTTTCAATTCTATGCAGTCTAATACAAACCAAATAAACCAGAAAGAAATAACATATGATATATTAAATAGATGTCTACTGGCAATCAACTTGCACTAAAGGCCACCCCCCATGGGGGCAGTCTGGTTTAATTATCCACTTGAAAACATGTCTAAGGTTTCCAGCACAATTTTTTCAACCTTTACTTAAAAGACAAATTCCACCAGAGGACTGAATCTTGTTCTGATCCCTCAAGAGGGTGCTTAGGATAGGTTTCAAAATGTAAATTTAGTCCAAATATTTTAACCAAGAAAAAGGAGATTTCATATTAAAAAAACCAACCAACCAATCAAAAAAAAAAAAAGGACAAACAAACAAACAAACCAAAAAAGCAAACCCCACACAACAAAAAAACCCCTAACAACCCAATCTCTCAAGCTCCAGTCTTGGAATGTCCTGCATTCAGGCTCATCTTCCCATGAGATGCCATTAGTGGCAATATTGAGTGTAGGCATTTTGAAGCACAAGAATGATTTAGATCTCAGTCAACAAGGCACAGACAGTGGACAAGGCACTGCTTATACCTGGAAAATATTGTCAGTGAGATGTGAATGTGAGTGACTTAAACAGATCTGTAATCTTCTTCTTCCTTCCCATACTTCTCAAGAAGAAAGATCACTGTCCTTTCCCCAGCCCTGGCTTACAGAAGGCTGGATATGAGGAAGGGAGAGTGAGAGAGATTTAGAAATGTGTCAGCTTTATCCTGGGATTGCTGTGCTGAAGTAAATTATTGCCTAGCAGTGAATTATCATTTTTGTGAGATCTTAAAAACCAACAGCTGTGAAATTGACTTCTAACCTATTTTAATTGAGATGGACCAAAACTTAAAATACCAGAAGTAAAAGTCTGGATGCTATATTGGGTCTGGCTGGGATAGAGTTACTTTTTCCCCTAGCAGCCCTCAGAGTGCTGTGCCTTGATAGGTAGAAAGGTATTGATAACACACCAGTGCTCTCACTACTGATGAGCTGTGCTCCACAGCATCCAGGCTTCTCTCCAATATTCCTCACTCACCAGTTGGCTGGGGCTGGGCAAAGTCTTGGAAGGGGACAGCCAATCCAAACTGACCAAAGTGATGTTCCATATCATGTGATATGAGTTGCTATGAAGAACATAATTGATCTTGAACTATGTTAGATATGTCAAGTCTTGCAGAGCCTTGGAGATGAACACTAGTGATGGTGGACACTGCTGCGGCTTTAATAGCTGGTGGGATCCCAGCAGAAGTGCTCCCTACCAGTAACTGCCCATATAGCTTGAGATATCACTGGTCTGAGATGTAGCAGAAGCTATAGCTAAAGACTGGATATTGAATGCTCTCTTTCAAGCAGTTTTTTGACTCCTTATAACTTCTGTGTGTGGAAAACTCAGTTCTTTTTGGTGAGCTCTCTGATATTTGGCTCTTTACCTCTTCCACACATAGTTGTTTGATCCACTTTCATGTGACAGGAACTGTCACATGACAGGCTCAGCCTGTCTCATTCCACATATTGGGTTGTGCACTATTGCTTATGCTTCTCTGGGAGTAACAGCACTATTAATATAGATTGTTGTAGATTTGCTTCTTTACAGGCAGAATTATTTTTAAACCCAAGACTGTTAAAGGATCTTTATTAGCATCCCAAGTAAAGCTCTTTTTTTGGTGACAAGACTGTGAATATACAACCGTATTTTTTTCTGAAATCTGTAATATTTTAGAGCAGATAGTCTTAGCAAATGTGTTAGGACATCTGCACTGTAGTTATTGAGTGCAAGTATGGAAAAAGAAGGATAAAAGCAGGGTACTAAGTGTAACAGATTAATGATACAACATTACTTCTTTAAGAAAATGTATTCTAATTACTTTGTTTACTATTATCTCTTCTATTATTCTTACTGTTATTCTCTCTAAAGACTTAGTTTTAAAAATCAAGTTTTCCTAAAATTATAAGCTTAGGGTTTTTTTATTTTGAGTCTCTTTTATTAACACTACCAAAAAACCCACGCTAACTCAGAAGCACACAAAGTTGGTTCTACAGAAAGACAGCTGGATCACTTTGTTTAGGAGTTAGTACATTGAACCTAGGTTTGGATGGGATCCTCCATGGAACTGTGGGCTTCCGTGCAATCACTTTAGTTTTGTCATTGCATTCAAACTGAGTTGGCCATTCTTTTCATGTAAACAGCTCCCCCAGGGATCCAGATGGCTACTGCCACTCTCTGGGAGACACTTTCTGTTTTGGTCTCATAATCAGAACAAGTGATGAGAGAGTAATAGAACACAGACGGCAATTCGGAAATTATGAGCAATCTATTAATCTTTGGGGGCTAATATCACAAAGTAAGGAGTGTAACACTACTCCCAGTGTAATTGCAAACTCTCTGCATAAAGAACAATTAATGAGAAATGAACAATTTTGTGCTTCAGGAGAGATGAAATGATGGAACCTCAGGGTATATCAAAGATTTAAGTATTGTATTTGACTCTCTCCTGTGACAGGTGGGAAGTTATTTAGTCAAAAAAACATGTGCAGTCTTATATTCTGTCGTGCTGCTCTGGCAAACAGACCTGACTTTGCCCACTTCTTGTTCTCTTTTTCACACCACCTTAGCATACACTGATGATGTCAGTGGAAAAACAACAAGGTTGTTACAACCATTGGAACTGATGACATGAAGAAAGTTGTGTTTTGCAAGTTGATTACTCAAGCTAGCAATGTCATTGCTGTTGTGATACAACTTACCAGGTTTAATAGGCTCCATCTCATACCAAAAGGGTATGACCTCCTTTGTTAAAGTACCTTGGAAGAAATAGGGCACAAAATCATTGGCTGGGGAAAGTTTTTCTTTAGGGATTTTAGTGTAGGTTTGTATGCAGAAACTCCTGAGATTTCATCTCTCCTTCTCTCAATTGCTATATTTGTTCGCAGTCTATGTAACCATAGCTGGGGGTCATAGGAGCTCCTTCTACCGGAACAGGGATGTGTGGGGATTCATTGTTTAACTTTGATTGTTACATAGAGTTTGGAAATCTCATGATTTTCACTGTCAACACGATGACCAAATTTGGGCCAAATGTTGGCCTTTTTTGTCTTCAGTAAAAATGCTGCCTTTGATTGCACATAATCAATCTCCATTGGCCTGCAGACTTCACAGAAATAAACAATTACATTGAGCGTAATGTTGCCTTGTTGGCACTTTGTTCAAGGACTACATAAGCTTTTATGAAAAATAAAGACAATTTCTGTTCATTTCCTCCTCATGTACTCTTCTAGAGGAGGTCAGGCAATTTGTTTGGTCGTAATATGCTCTCACTTGAGATTTTTCTGATTCAAGGTGAGGAAAGATGAAAAGCTGCAAGTGCAGGTTATTTTGAATAACATTTGTTTTGTGGTGGTTGCTGCTTTTTGTTCTTTCTAAAGAGATTTCTTTGGGGGAAAAAAAAGACAACTGAATAAAATAGCCCTTAACATACAATAGAAAGTGTTTAGCTTGTTTTATTGATTGTGTTACATGTTGCTACAAATTTTGGAGAGGTACTTGTGTTTCAGTACTCCACTTTCATTGCACTGGCCTTGGTTTACTATCTCAGATCTGTAAGTATGCATGGGAGGAATTTCATTAAAGTGTGATAAGCTGAAAGATGAGTATGAAGGAGAGAGCAAGCATTATCAGAATAAGGGGAATGTAGAAATACGTGAAATGTTTTCCAGTTTGGGAAAAATATGTTGCTTATCATCGTCCAGAAAATCTGCAGTTGCACAGCAATCAAGGCAGTGTGCAGTTTTTTGACTGCCTTGTAATATCAACAGAGGAACCTCTAATAGCACAGTGAGAATGCTGGTTTAGGTAAATCAGAGAATCCTAGAATGGTTTGGGTTGTAAGGGACCTTAAAGATCATCTAGTTTCAAACCCCTGCCATAGGCAGGGATACCTTCCAGTAGACCAAGTTACTTCAAGCCCTCCTCAAGCTGGCCTTGAACACTTACAGGGATGGAGCATCCACTTTTCTGGGCAACCTATGCCAGTGCCTCATCACTCTCACATTGAAGAATTTCTACATAATATCTAAACCTACTCTAAACCCACCTTCTGTCAGTTTAAAGCCATTAACCCCTGTCCTATCACTCCATGCCCTTGTCAAAAGTCTCTCTCCAACTGTCTTGTAACCCCTTTAGGTACTGGAAGGTACTATATGGTCTCAGGCATGCTGTGGCTGAGCTGTTCCACTGCTTCATCTTGATACACACATGCATACACATGACCTGGGAATTGCTACATCAAAATAAATAAATATATATTAAAAAAAGCATTGGCCAGGATTCATCAGCACGTTTAAGCAGATGAATTTTATTGTGAATCGAATTGTGATCTAGATGGCAAAGCTCCTTTTAAATTTGATCTCTTCAATGCAGACAATGGAGTCCAGAGAACTATTTATCTGACTCTGAGATAGACACCTGCATTTGACCAGCCAAATGGCTTTCTAGACTTCACTGACTGTGCTGATTAGGTCTCCTCTGACTGTAATTGAAGTGTAGACAGACACCTGTCTCTCCTGTAGAAGTCTAATTTCAGATGTCTGAATCTGGCCATTAACCCACCCTTTCTCTACCAGAGCTGAAATAAAACCTACGCACTTCAGAAGAAAAGAAAATTATTTATACTTCACAGTGGCTCCTGCTAGTTTTTCCTGACTCCATCTGGTGGTCAGTGTCCCACTCAAATAATGAAGATTGTTGATTTTTAGCACTATTCTAATTGCTGGTTTATTTGAAAATTTTCCTTTGCTGCTGTTAACCTTTCGTTGGTGCCTTTGCTCACATTCAGATTACCTGAGATGTACCACGCTTCTCTACAGCATCAGCAAATTTGGCAATAAGATTAGAGTACAAGCTGGAAACAGTCCAACTATTAGCAGCTAAAATATACGATCAGGCTTTGATTACTGACTGTGATTGCCATAGTAAGTTGTTCTAGTGGCAGTTTTACAACAGAGCCGAGTAATTTGCTTCATTTCTTCATGTTTGTATGTGTGCATTTGTGCACATATATATTTGCCAGCATCATTATTCAGGTTTTTATATGGTGGGCAGAAGAGATTGTGAATCATGCTTAGAACAATTAGGCTATTTCTTAAAACCTTATCTCTTTCTCTGACACTTTTACTTGTGGCCTCAAACCTTACCTACAACCTACATTAAGCAAAAATATTACTGTCCATTGCTTCTGCAGTGCATCTGTTCCCTACATCATTAATCCTAGATTTGCACTGGAAGACAGTTGGCATTTTTCTTATGGTAGGATAGAGTTACTCAAAGACAAGAAACGTGGAAATGATACAGACAACAGGGTTTTGGAAAGCCGTTACTTTTAAGCCAGAGTAGTTATTTGCATGTCTTGCTTGACAGCTGCAGTTGGGAGCTTTCTAAAATGTGGCTGCTAATACAAATTACATATTATTATTAAAAAAAAAAATCATACTTGTTCCATACCCTTCACAAGTCTATTAACAGATTGGATGATTTTTTTATGTTAGGTTGGGAAGGATACGCCAGGCAACACGAAAAATACCTACTGGGCTGACCTAGGCTTATTCTGATAACACCTTAGAAAGGTTTGGCTTGGAAAGGACCTTAAAGATCATCTCAAATTCATTTCTCTTGAACCACCTTAAAACGTGATTACAGGTATCTGACTAGCTGATAAAAAGATTAGTATTGCCATGCTGGAGTCATGATTTCTGTGTCCACAGGTTCCCATGTCTTAACATGGTTAAAAATTAGGTCATCTAATTAAATGAAACGCAGAAGGTTTTGACTAGTGCCTCTCTGCCAACCCAGTACCGTGCAACAAACTTAGGGAAATGACACAGAAGACTCAGTAACAGATATTGAGCTCATTTTTGTCTGGCAAGAAAAGCAGATGGATGTTCAGGCAGCCAGTCTCCAAACACTTCCAAATGCAAAATGGGAGTTTGCATCCCAGAAGACACAAAAAGGCTTTATCTTCTTAGCGTGATTAGTTGTTTGCAGCTAACTGAGCAGTTAGATGAAGACAGGAAATTTAGAAAGCTAGCTTGGAATGAGAAGTTAAGAGTCTATTCTAATTGCTATTCCAGCTAGAGTAAGCCTCTTGCCCCGAGCATATACAGAGTTTTCTGAGTGCTATATATATTAGATAGTCATCTACGGGATATTAATGTCAACAAACGTGACATGTGCTAAAAAAGGGTATGGAAATGCTCACATGAGCTGCATGATGCTGTGGGTTGAAGCTTGCCGTAGTCTGTGGTTGTCTGTGCTGAGAACTATTGAGTTGTCAACATAGCTTGCAGCAGGATTCAGGTTATTTGCATGTACACCTTAATGAAGTTGAGCCTGCTAGCTCCCATTACCTCAAATGGATTCCTGGTCGTCAAGACCCTTCCCCTTTTAAGAATCATAATATATAAAAGTTAACCAAATGTGATGCACTCTTGGCTGTGAATACTGGTGTATAAAGCTTTTAGCTGTAACCTGATTCACATCTGCTCTCAGCACTTAAGCTGATGAAAAGTGACAAGCCTGAACCACTGCCACTGACCCAGGTTCTTTCAGTCTTTTTGTTAAGTAAATGGAAAAAAAAATTCATACTAATTATTGATAACAATCTGTAATTTCCCAACTCTTTGCAGCATTATGCACAACATTTTCTGTGCATTTCTAAGCACAAAATACTGGCTTCAAGGGTCACAGCCCAGTTACTCAACAAAAAGCACCAGGACTTGTTATAAGGATGTATGCCAGTTCAGAAAGTCATATTCATTCTCTCCTTATAGCCCCAAAAAAACCCAAAAATGACCCTTAACCTTCTACTCAGGCTTGAGATGGTTATCTGTATAATTTACTAACCGATCTTCGAAGAAGTTTGGGTTACTTGAAATGTGTACACAAACAGCCTTCCAACTGCATGGATAAAAATCTTTCAATGAAATTTATCCAGACTGTTGGCAGCGCATGTGCTCAGTGTTCAGAGATGGGCCAGTTGGATGTGCTGCAAAGCAGCACCATTTAAACCCCACAGTGAAACACGAGCATTTTCCTCTGGACTATGAATCTGCAAGATCCCTTTTGCTCTTACACTTCTCTTAATATTCTCTCTCAAGTTTCTCTTGATTTTGGAAACAACTCTTATTCTCCTTTCCGAAGGGATGAGTACCCATCTCTGTGTATTACTGTGTGCCTCCTGGTGTTCTCTGTATGTAGAAAAGACGACAACTCCTTTACTGCCACTTGGGAACCATAAAACTTCCAAATATACTTTGGTGCCAGTTCCGCTCACAGGTGGAGAAGGCAGTAATTCTCTCTGCATTATGGTATGCTGTGATGTGTGTTCCTGGGGTCCACATTTCCAAGCCAAGCAGAAACTGGTGTCACCATGTAGCCTGCGGCCAAACCCATACTAATAGGCTTGGTATTAGCAGGATATATGAGCTCAGAGTTGTAACCTTGTTAACACAGTCACACTTTTTGACCTGGAGCTGAGCTGAGTTCTGTAGACACAGTAGTGTCTTATCTGCTCATAAGATATTGCCCAGACCTATAAGCACTATGGAAGTGAGTGACTAAAAGATGAAAAAGAATCTTGTGTTATCCACATCCTTTCTTACCCCCATATGTGCAAAAATAATAAAAAAAAAAAAATTCAAAACATGCTGCTGGAGTATATCAAGGAGCGATTTCCAAAGTTAATCCCTTTAACTATCCTGATACTAAAAGTGAAAAGGACAAGATGCTTCAAGGGAAACCCAAACTAATCAGCTGCCATGACTTACACAGCCACAAAACTAAGAGGGCAAGTTTAGATTAGATATTAGGAAGAAATTCTTTACAGTGAGGGTGGTGAGACACTGGCACAGGTCTCTGTGGATGCCCCATCCCTGGAAGTGTTCAAGGCCAGGTTGGAGGGGGCTTTGAGCAACCTGGTCTAGTAGAAGTTGTCTCTGCTCATGACAAGGGGGATTGGAACTAGATGATCTTTAGGATCCTTTCCAAACCAAACCATTCTATGATTCTATGAAATTCATTGTCACTGTTAGTTCTAATAGAGTCAGAATATGCTACTGGACCTGAGTACAGATGAAATGATTGAAAATGCAGATTGACAAAAATATTTATAAGATACTTGGGATATTTGAGGACCTACTTGCTTTGCAGATGGTGAGACTTAAGAGGATGGTGGTGTTTTGTTAGCGAACAGTTTCACATAGAGTCAACAGAAGTTGACAACATTTTTAAAATACTTGGTTTGAAGCTTTTTGTACTCCTGTAGCAATGAGCTCCACCAGGGATTCAAGGCTCCTCGATTCAAATGGTATTTGAGATGAGTACTGGAAATTAGTCGGATGCTCTTTGCTTGTCTGCTAGGTCTTACCTTCCTAATATTCCTCCTGACAAAAGCTAACAGGGTGGGAAGGGTAGGAAAGTTTGTTATAGAGTCTGTAACATAACTTAGCATTCAAAAGGAAGTGTTTAAGTCACTGCCATGTGGGTGTGCATCCAGCTCTCTGGGAGCACAGACAGCAAAAAATATGAACAAAGGTGAGGGGAAAAATGACGTCTTTGTAAACACCCTTGGATGTTTAACTCTCTATGAGTTAAAGACAGAAAGGCAAACTTCCCTAACAAATGCAGGAACTTTCTATTTTAACTAAATATACCTTGAGCAGTTGAATCTACTGACAAGACATATATTTTGATAAACCATTTTATCATCAGTATTTTGATGGCTTCCTCCCCTAATAACCCTGCCATTTCCATTTCTTTAATACATCCTCATTCAAGTGTTTTGTAACATTTTAAATAGCTGCCTCATCTCCAAGATGCTGACATCTCCCAAAGTCTCTGTGCTCTTCAGACACCTTCTTTGTCATCATATAACTGCATTGTGTATATTTACCTTCGGAAGTCATTCCTCATTAGTGAATCCTTCTACATTCCTGTGAACAAAATGCTATGACAGTGACCACATTTAATGAACCCCTGCTGTTTTGACATATCTTAGGCTTCATGAGCCTTGTGGCTGTGAATGCAGCTCTAGTCACAGAAAGCTGTGCTCCTCATGATCTTCTGTGGATTATCAGAGCAGGACTGAAAATGGACAATGAAACATTTGACAAATACAGTCTTGGGAGAAGAGACTTCCTTCTTGCAGAAAATCTTTGAAGTTTTTCTTCCCTTACTCATTCAGATGTTAAGCATGAATGAATTCCTGCCACTGTTTGAACCAATTATTCAGTGATCCAGAAAGTAAAGATACATAATCAGTAAACTATCATACTCATAGTATATAATTTTGCACTTTAAGCTTAGACATGGAGCATTTTCAGTGTAATCACAACAGGTTTATCATTCCAATTAAAAAAAAAAAGGCAACTTGCATCATCATTAGGGGTTTCCAATTAATCCTTTTATTCTTGTTATTATTTCTTAAGCTTATTTGTTAGCATCTAATAGGCAGAGTTTTCCATTGTGATCTGCCCTGCATCCTGCAGTTCCAGGGTCTCTGTGGCACATAATTGTCTGCATGGCCAGCGTTGGAAAAGCTGTGAGTGGAACAGAATATCTACAACAGAAAGGCACACTGCAGAAAAGGAGGTGGGGAGGACATGTGTGCAGTGAAAACTCACAAGAAATAATATTACATCAAACCTATAAATAATATAAAGAGCTTTATTTGCGTACCTCTGTGAGTCAGTTAGTTTTGCTCCATACATCTCTTAACACTCAGACTGTATGTAAGTAAAGGGTCTCAAAGTATTGTATATATAAATAAGGAATAGTAGTATGTTTCATCTGATGGGAAGAAGGTGATGCTAAGGTAAAGTAATTGGATAGGTAAGTCAGTGGTAGAGAAAGCACAGCCAAGCTGAGCGTAAAATCTCAGCCTCCAGTCCTGAAATGTACTTTTGGACCATGTTAAGATAGTTTGGGAGGGGGAATAAAACTCTGTCCCTTTTTATAGAAAATATGTTTGCATTTTTTCTCTTCACTATCACTGTGTTTGTGGTAGGCAAAATGTTGGCTTTGGTAAATGGTCTCATGAGTTTTTGTGGTATTTGGGATTGAATTCTTTTCTTTTAGTGGGTACACCAGACAGGAAAGAGAAGTTATAATTTTACTCATAAAGGGAGGACAGAAAATATCCAAATTCTTACTCTCTTTAAAATAAAAGTCCTAAAAATGTGAATTTCATGTTGACTTGCCCATAGGACCTTCAAGTCAGAGATACAGAAGGCATTGCTAAACATATAGAGCTAGAAAGGATGTGTTCTTGTTGTTTCTGTCTGCCTTTGTATAAGTCTTTAGACTCAATCTTTGGATCAGTCATACTGGATTGCTATACATCTGTTTCTCCAAGCAACCATGTTGATTGCTCCCAAGCACTGTAGCCTGCCTGTTAATTGCTTCTTTTTGCTTCTTGTCTCTGTAAATTCTTTGTGCCCTCTGGCTGAATGAGGTCCATGACTGTATGACAAATGTCATTCTCCTGCAAGTGCAGAATAACTTCAGGATTATTTGGTTTTGCTGCATTAGTACAAGACTTACACCACTGTTGAAAAGAAGAATCAAGTCCATATTAAGCCCCATGGCAAGATACTGGTAAGAGCAGCAACCTCTTTGCAATATAATCCATCTTCTAAATCTAAGCCAGTAATAGCTTTATTTCTCTTCAGAAACAATCATATGGGTCTGCATTCTCATATATATTTATCACTTAAACATCCACGTATAGACCTTCATACATGATTACGACATTTATAAAAGCAAATAAGGTCCCATGAGGGAGATAATCAAGGTGCTCAGGGTATACAGCACAGTGCTGGAGATCTCACAGGAGACCTCTTCATATGAGATTGCACATACCCCTAGGAAACAAAGATCCAGATAACCCATCACTGGATGAAAATAGAGTAAAACGTTTTTCCAATAGTAAGTGTGATCGAAGACAAAGATTAATTTTGAATCAGGAGCATTTGAGGGTGGAAATATGATGTCATGCTCTTTTCGGACAATGGTTTCAGTGCTGATAATGCTAGCAATCCTATTGTTAGTCCAATCATATTTGGAATTCTTCAATTCTTGGAGTCAGTTAACTGGACAAAGATCTCAACCTTCATTCAAAAAGGAAAAGATTCTCAGATTTTCCAGTCACAAAGAACTAGCTTGAAAGCATATCCTAATTCTGCAATTAATTGCTAAGATCCAAGACAAAAGTTTTTACTCTTTTACTTTGCTTCTCCTCCGCCCCTTTTTAAACAGAATACTAATGGGTCATAAAGATGCATGGCCTTAGGAAGACTGTGATGTGTAATTAGAAGTGACATTTGTTTGGCCCAAAATTTGGGTTAGGGAATGTGTCAACCCTGTTGGAGGTCAACAACACCATGACTGGTCTCTTCATCTACTCCTCGTGTTTTCTCATCCTGTATTCTCAGTTCTCATGCCCATTTTTTCTGAGAAAAAGATTACAGCAGATTATCATTAGTGGATAACAGTGAAGAAGTGTTACTGGATTTCAAACCACATGGCAGGCTTGCTTCTTTGTTGGCTATTTAGCCAACTTCCTTCTGTCCAATTTGGTTTCTTCACTTTTAAAATGGCCTCCTTCCTAAAACACTTAAAAGTTTCACGGATTGCTGAAAAAAGGTGAATATGAAGAGTATAGCTGACATGTTGAAGAGGGAGGGCAGCCACTTAGGCAAGGAAAAAAGAGGAAGCAGGAAGTTCTTATATATGCCATAAGAAAAATAGAGTGAGTGAAAATCTAGGGAAGGAAGTTGAAAGCAAAGAAAATGGACACATTTGGAGAATAGTAGCTAAGTAACAGAGGAACCTGCATTGGTCAGCTCTCAGGCTACAGAGGTTACATCCACACTGACAATTAATAATAAAGGAATCATAGGATCATAAGTCTGGAAGGGATTCAAAAGACCCCCAAGGCAGGATCAGCTATATCTCTGTCATTTCTGGTGCACGTTTCCATAATTTGTTTTGAAGACTTCCTTTGATGGAGACTTCACAACCTTCCTAGACCATTTATCTCAGTGTTTGCCTTACCCTTAGAAAGTTCCTGTTATGGAAATAGTCATGTAGGCAGAAAAAAAATGTCATTTAGGACTGAAGGAATTTAAACTTTCTTTCTTTTCTTTCTTTCTTTTCTTTCTTTCTTTCTTTCTTTCTTTCTTTCTTTCTTTTTTCTTTCTTTTTTCTTTCTTTTTTCTTTCTTTTTTCTTTCTTTTTTCTTTCTTTCTTCTTTCTTTTTTCTTTCTTTCTTTCTTTCTTTCTTTCTTTCTTTCTTTCTTTCTTTTTCTTTCTTTTTTCTTTCTTTCTTTCTTTCTTTTTTCTTTTTTTTTTCTTTCTTTTTTCTTTCTTTTTTCTTTCTTTTTTCTTTCTTTTTTCTTTCTTTTTTTTTTTCTTTTTCCTTCCTTCCTTCCTTCCTTCCTTCCACCCTTCCTTCCTTCCTTCCTTCCACCCTTCCTTCCACCCTTCCTTCCTTCCACCCTTCCTTCCTTCCTTCCTTCCACCCTTCCTTCCTTCCTGCCTGCCTGCCTACCTGCCTGCCTGCCTCCCTCCCTCCCTCCCTCCTTCCCTCCTTCCCTCTCTTCCTCTCTTCCTCTCTTTTTGGACTTTGTGAGCACTTTACAAGAAAAGAAGAACAAGAGGCTGTTAAGGTACTTTCTACTTTTATACTTGTGCAGGACTGAACAGAACCCTCAAGAACAGGCATGTCCAGAGGAGACCAATTCACTCATCCTTCTCATACATCCCTTTGTTTTTCCAGCTACTGAATTGTTATGTTTAAAGGCATCAATACAAAACAAATGCCATCCATACCAGCATCTCCTGCAGAGGAATCTCACCTGCACTCACTGTGGCTTTAAAGTACTGCATGCTTCATGCTAGCAGGCTCTAACCACAAAGGACCAGTAAAAAAGCTCTTTCTGTCCGACATGAATTAGGACACTCCGTTAAAAATTCATAGGAAGATTACATAAAAACATATGCTGCCTTTATTTTTCCCCTTTTGCATTAAAAATGTACAGCTGCTCTGCATTAGACATTCCATTAGCCTGCGAGTCTCACAATCTGGACTTTGTAGTTAATTATAGGGGGAGGACTAAATAAGAGGGAAGAAGGGGTAGAGTGAAGGTGTTTTAGGCGCAGTATTCAAGGCTTCCCTACAAAAGACAATATATAAGGTGGATGAAGGGTTTAGGTGTGGGAGTAGAAGGTTTGCTGAAGAGAAACTACATAAAAGAGGAGACCTGTTTTCGAAATTATTGCCTTGCTCTCGAAACCCCTGAGCAGCATCAGCAATAATTAAAATGATATAACCTGTTTCCTGTGGTCATTTGGGAAGAAAATAAAAAATCTATATTCCAAATGGAATCAGGAAATGTTTAGACTCCTCTAACAGTGTTAAGTTGCAGAGAGTTTTATGGCCACTCCATTTCTTCTGCAAGAGACCCTTTAATTTAGTTGGAAGTCTTGAAGGGTACAGCTTTATTATTACATAATTGACTGTGTTGGTCAGTTAATTGCCTGAGATTGAATATATGGCCACTTGATGTACTAACAAAGTGAATCATTTAGCAATAATCTTTCTATACCTTGTAATGTATGGAGATGCTTTCTAAAGAGTCTTCTTGATGATGTTGTATCAATAAGTGTTCTAAAAGGCGCTATAGGAAAGCTTGTAGAGATGCTGCTAATTATAGGTGTACGCAGCATGATGACGAGTTCAACAGGAAGCAAGCTAGCTACAGAATAGTCCTCTTACTTTTACACACACCAGGCCTGAGTCTGTCTTTGCTCATAGGGCAGAAGCTAAGAGGAAAAAGAAGTTATGTCTTATTTACATTGTGAACTCATCTATGTGTATTTAGTCATTCCAGGTGGCATGTGCCATCTCTATATGAAAAAAAAAAAAACACATCTAAACAGTACTTAAAATGTCCTCAGCAGACAAAGAAAAGAAATATTTTGTTCATCATTTATGAATTATGAAGAGGATGTTTCATTTCCAACTAGGCATATTTCAAAATTTCTTTTTTTAAAAAATTTATTTCACATTATATACAAAAATGAGATACAGCACCAAAGTCTATTCTCTCCCTACACAGTTGATCCTCAAAGAGACATCTTGTATTTTCTGTATACATTTATTTCTTCTTGGTTTTATCCAGTATTAAAAGTCATAAACACTGCACCTTCTAGGACTGATTATTGTTTGTCACACTGACACGAGTTGAGAAGACTGAGCAAATAATTTGTGGGGGCTGAGTCACAAATAAAATTTTAATACAAGACTTTGTGAAATGTGTGGAGCAGTCACCATTGCTAAGCTGCATGTTTAATTAACTGCCGCCTGAGTGCAGGTACTCGGCAACAGGAAAGCAGGAGCACATTAAAATGTCTTAATTAAATTATATACAGTATGGTCATATTTAATTGCACACAGGACACGCTTTCTCTTTTATTCCTACATGCCTTTTGTTTCTACATCATAAAGTGAATAGAGTACTTTGGAGGTACACTATATCCACAGGAAAATAAGGTGGATTTTCCCACATTTTTGGGGGATGGATGCAATTTCATCTGGTGCTTTTTTGCCTTAAGCATGGTGCAGGATGAGCATACTGATATAAGGAGAAACATAGTAAGCAGCAGGAATGAATCTTCACTTCAGACCATACTCTTTTGAAATTTAAACTGCATGTCATGCACCAAACACAGCTGCATTGTCTTCTTAGTCTAGGAAATAATTAGAATAGATGTAATGCTTATGAATTTGTGACTGATGGCCAGTCCTTTTGGAGCTTTACACAGACTGTTTTCTAACAGTTTAAGCAAGTTTGTTTGGTTGTTTGTTTTTAATTATCAGTGATGAAATAATACTACTGTAATAAATACTGTGGATAAATATAAATAAAGCAGATATTTCAAAGTTTGCACTAATAATAGAGCAGAATAAAAAGAACCAATCTGGGAGGCTGAGATCTTGGTCACAACCCAGAGCAGATGTCATGGCCAGACATAATCTCTGCTCTCCCAGGGAGCACAGCTGATGTGCTGCAAAACTTCCAGCTACAAGTGCTGTGAAAAATGGCCTGTTTCTGCAGGTTTTAAGGAAGCATCTTGACCATTTGTCTCGGGAACACAGCTGTATGTGACTGTGAATCACCTTGAGCAAGTTGCTATGTGCCAGAGAGACATAGCATAGCCGCCGTCCTCTAGGTCAGTGCACTGAGCGGGAGACATGCTGATGTGAATTTTGGGTAAACTGAGGTGTTGCAGTAGTGCCAAGCTCATATTTGGCCACAGTCTTAAAACTGAGCCTGATACAGCTAGATTTGGCAATGCTATTTTTAGCCAATTTTTCCCTCATGCTACAGGGAAACCTTTCCTTTTCTGCCAAAGTTTGTTCCTCCCAATGGGGATATCATAGTCTACACCTCAGCCTCATCTATGTAGCAGCATCTTAGTCCCTTTGAAGTGACAGAAAAGATTTAAAAAAAAAAAAAATCCTTTATTCATTGCAAATGTCACTTTGCTGCTCAGATGGCTTCTTAGAGTAGCCTGGGAGATATGATGTAGCAGCCCTTCTCTGTGCTATCTCAGGCTTGGTTTCTCTCCAGCTAACCTCTCCCATGCTGGCACTTGGCTTGACCAGTTGTGGCCTGACTGGCCTTCAAAGGTAAAATAGCCCCAGAATTACAGGCTGTAGGCTCCTGTTCACTGTGACTTCACACACAACTATGTTATGGCTCCTGGTCCAGCCAGAAATGGGGAGTACAGGGAGAGGAAAAGAGGACAGTACAGGGAGCTGTGTATACCTGCAGTAAAACTGTTGGGACAGTGATGGAAGCATGTGAAGTAGTATCATCAGATCAACATAATTCTCAGTGCATGATATTTCATATGCTCCTGAACTTCTCGTCATACAGACTTTCTCAGACTGGGGTTCTGGAAAGTAGTGCTGACCTTTTAATCTTTGTAAGCATGGAAGATGTAAAGTAATAACTAATGTAATGGAAACTTCACCCATAGAGGCCTCAGTCTCTGTCATGGCCTTGAGACGTCAACATGAGTGTGAAACCTGCCATCCTTAACAAAGCTTAAAGAAACCTAATATTGTACCAATGTTTTAGAAGGGTAAATGGAACAACCCAGGTAATTACAGTCTTGTCAGATTGACATTGATCCCAGGCAAAATAATGGCATGGCTGGTGCAGCTCTCAAATTATAAAGACATACAGGAGAGTAATGTAATTAATGCCAATCAATGTAGTTTTCTACAAAAACTGTATTTCTTGTCAAATAATCCTGATGTCTTTTTTATGAGATTACAAGTTTGTTATAGAAAGGTACTAGTTTTGATGTAATAGACTTAGACTTCTGTAAGATTTGACTTTGTGCTGCAAGACATATCGATTAAGTAACCAGAATGACACAAGCTCAAACCAGAACTTATTAAAATTATAAAACCTGGATGAATATTAGATGTTAAAATATGTTTGTGAATGGGGGCTGTTTCTAGTGGGCCAAGCACATATGATTTGCTGAGCTTCAGCTGTCTGATAATTTTATGAACAACATGAAAGAAGATGTGCTCATTATTCATAAAGTTTCAGATTTCACAGTTTGAGGGAGTGATAAATCATGAATAGGACTGATCAGTGGTACAGAACAATCTGGATTGCTTGATAGCAATGAGACAAAAGTAAAGTCAAATGTGTAGGAACAAAGGCCACAGATTGATTCTATTTTCAGAGTTACTGATTCAGAGATATGTTTGAGGGGTCCTGGTTTATTACTCACTGAACATTAGTGCCAAAAATATGTGACATAGTTTTGGGGAGATCTTCAATAAAATTAACTGTAACACTTTTGTGATTTGTGCTGATGAGACTGTTATCAGAATATTGCATGTGACATCGACAGGGATGTTAAAAAACTGGGGATGGTTCAGGCAAAATTCCTAAGAATGATTAAGCAATTGCAAATCATGCACATAATGGAAGATTTCAGAATACCATAAATGCTGTTTGAGTTAAAGAAGCAGAAAGAGGCTTGATTAGGTCCTTAGATGTACTTTTGCAGAAAATAAACATTGCAAATGGCTCTTCAATCTGTTGAAAAGAGCTGAGAGGATCTTGATGCAGCCTGAACCTAGACAACCTCAACCTTGAAAATAGGCACCAGTTTCTCAAGGGTTGTATTTAATCGTGCAAATAACTGGGGATTTTAGAATCAAGATAGGATATCTTCTTAAGAGAGAAGATCGAGTTCAAAACCATTATGCAGAAATAAAGAATGATGTTTATGAAGGTCGTTTAAAATCCATGAATCTCTGAGTATGAGCATATAGCAATTGTGCGTATTCTTGTCAGAGTCTGTGGCAAAATTCTTATTAGCTTTATGGACCTGTGCCCTCCTATATATGTCTTTATGTGAGCTCATTCCACGCCTCACACTGAGACCTTTTCTGTGACCACCTTTGCAGTAGCACATTACTACCTCCTTTTCTAGTTGGGGAAAAAATTGACCTGTTCCAGAAGGCAGACCTTTGAAATATCTCATTTTCCAGAAAGACTGGGAAATATAAAGCATTAAATAAAAGTGCTGTCAGATGCTTTTTGCTCTGGGTAATAGCCTTGCCTTTGACTGCTGGAGATTCATTTTAGCCTGTGGTAGCTGTCCCTTTGGACCCTCTCTTGTTCCCTCCTTTATGGCCCAACTCCCACTGCATTTGAGCTGAACTCCCAGTCTGACTGTATCATATAGAAAAGAAGTAGAATAAGAAGTCATCAGAGTTGGTGTCTATCACCCCTATTTAACAGTGTTTCTTTCACTGCCTACCAAGGACTGCTCTTCAGAGGACACAGAGATAGAAAACCCTAACTCCACATAGTAATGTTTATATGTAATGAACTGGTTAACTATATGTATGCTCCTACTAATAATGAGAGCTATTGTGGAGAAGATTGCAGCTCATGTCATATCCCTAAGCCTTGATACATACCTGGGACTTAACAGAAAATCTTTCAACATTGTACCTGGGGGAAAAAAATCATTTGGCTGTTGGGAAAGAGTTTCAGAATGAATTACACTGAGTCTTTTTCTATAAGAGCATTTTTTACTTCCCACCCTTGATGCTTCTCTTTCCGGGAACCTTTGCCCATATGTATGAATCCAAGTTCAGTAATAATATTTAGCTCTCATGACATCAAGAGTTGCACACTTAATCTCCAAAGCACTTTCTGAGCATTAATTAATTGTTTCTGCTTGCTGACATGTGGTAAGGATTTGCAATCATCATCTCCTTACTTAGAGGACACAAAATGGTTGTGATTTACCAAAGGTCTCCTAAGTAACCAGTGTCAGAGACATAATTAATGTTATGAGTCCCAGTTCACTGTCCTTTGTTTTGATCCTTTAGTGTCTCAATAGTGTCATTCAGAAAAAAAGGGTTTAGAAGGAACAAGTGTCAAGGTAGTTAGCTGGTGATGAGAAAGTGAAGTCAAGCTCTCTGTAGGTCTGCTATGCATTTTGTCATAACACATTATCACTGGCTCTATTTACCTGGATCGTATATCCCCAAGATATGTCTGGGCTTGTCTAAGAGATTGCTTGTGATTATGGACCGAACCCAAAACAGAGAGAGTGCTGATATGAAACAATGTGGGCAGTCACACTCAATTTCTCCAGCCCAAACCCTGTCCCTGTTTAAATTGGTGGAATAGTTGTAGCTTTTGTGTCTGAACTGACCATTTATTAACTTGGGGAATATTTTGGGTCCCATGTGGTTTGATACCATAAGACAACAAGGACCATGATACTAAATAAGCTGCATGATGAATGAAAGAAAGGATGTGGTTTTTTCTTTCCCTTTTTTTTTTTTCCCCCCCTGCATGTGCTCTTTCAAGCCGCATTGTCCCTCCTTGGTGCCACAGTGCTTGCCCCTGTTATGACTTTGAGGCTGGATAGCAGCACTGTGCATGATAGTATCAAAGCCCAGGGACAAGTCTGGTAATTTGAGACTCATTTTCCTTCATCTGTGAACAGGAACAGACTATTGTCAGCTTGATCCAGGGCTGTCTGTGTACACCATGATGCCCATCATCAGCAGGAGGGGATTCCATGTGGATATTTCTCTTAATTTCTGGTTTGAATAACACAAGCACTTGATCTGGGTGCTAGTCACTCTTGAAAAGAGCAAAGCTGCCTTTGCTAACAATGATCCCAGGGGTCCTTACTAGGTAAGAAGGTCATGACTCAAATTTCATTTTAGACTATCTTTCTGCAGACAGGGAAGTCTGGGCAAGGTAGAGAAACATTTCTAATTCTGGTCCTTGTATCTCTTTCCTGTTGCTAGAGATAATACAGCAGATTCAATGACCTTTTTCATGAAAGAGAAGCTGAAGCTGATAGCAATTGATGTGAGCTGATGGAGCCCCCTTGTTTGTTCCCTGCAAAGGTGGATGTGAAGAGCTGTCCCACTGCCTCTTCCACATCTCTTTATCTTTACCAAAGCTGCACAAAACTAGTTTAACATCTTAGTGTTGAGCTCTTGCTGCTGTTATTACTGCTTTTATGCCTAAGGTTCAAGGTACTGACTGTCCTTCCTATGTTGCTGCTAAATTTCCCTTGAAGCACAGCCTGGTGTGTAGGGGCAAGGAGAAATGTGGCATTATATAGGTGGTGAAAAGCAGTCAATAAAGATCTCTTCCATTTTCTGGGAGGCCAAAAGGCATATTTTAGACTGAAGGCTTGACTTTTGCACTGAAATATACAGGATGTTGTTCTTTCTGGGCAAGCAAGTGATCTTTATGCTTTCTTTATCTATGTCCCATGTGAGGGATGTATGATAGATGTATGATAGATGTATCTATCATACATCCTCAACTTGTATCTATCAAACACCTGAACTTGGACTGAGATGATCAATCCATATCTCAGATAGCAGAGAGTGGGAAGTAAGTAATAAAAACTTCTGGTTACAGTGATCCTGGAATGGATTTGACCTTCACATTACCTTACAAACCCCAGACTATAATGGTTCCCTCCTGCAGTTATTCTAATGAACTGAAAAAATAGTTTTAGACAGACTTTTAGAGTGTTGTTCAGACATAAATATACTGTAAGTGAAGACTACATAATATTTTCCTGTTTGTGTATTAAAAATAGTTCAGCAGTAATCTAGTAACCCAGAGGCGGGAGCCGGTGCATTCCATATTGCCAATTTATTACACATGCAAAATGTAAGCATACAACTTAATTCCTGTGCAGTTATAGAGCTTCGTTGTGATTCCTCTAATCAGTTTTTCAGTAATTTAGATTCCAAGCACTCCCTGTTCAGGTCGGTGGTCTGCCATAGAACAGCCATCCATGCTTTTTACTATTGCTGGAAGCTTCTTGCTCTATAATCCCCTGTGAAAGGTCATTCCCACTGCTGTGTCCTAGCAGAGGGGGTGCAGTCAGTCTGCCCTGGTAGTTGGATACCTCAGGGATGTTTATGCAGATATGGATCACACATATCATGAGGCCCGATTCCCAGTGTTTGCAGTTCTGAGTCCTTGAGCTATTCCTACAGGCATCAGTCATTAACTTTAAGGACCAGGTGGAAATCAGTCCATGGCTTAGTTTTATTGGGATCAGGGGGTAAAGGAAAGCAGAAATTGAGCTGCAATATTTCTTCCTGCCATTATTCAGGCAGGAATGTCTGTACCTAACTATAAAACACACATGAACTAAGCCAAATGCTGCCTGAACACCTTGGACTTGCAATGCACCTGACTGAACAGCTTTCCAGGTGAGTCCTGTGTATGCCTGGGGTTTGCTGCAAGTATTGGAAGTGCAGCTTTTGCAGCCTGAAAACATGAAGCATATGTAAGTCTGGTATTTCAAGGGGGAAATGTTGTTTTCCATATCTGCATCAGAGAGCTGATCTGTTCAAGAAAAATGGAAATGTCTGTAATTTCCAGACCTGAGGCAGGTGACTGAATCTCACATCTGGCTGAGACTGACACACATCAGAAATCTAGGAGAAATGTGAAAGTCCTTAAACTTTTTTTTCCAGAAGAGAAAACAACTGATGTTAGACAGACTTATCGCTAGCAGAAACAGTATTTAGGAGGCCATGGTCATTACTTTGCTCTCAATCAGCAACATGTTTTTGCTGTGACCCTGGGAATAGGAGGCCATGCAGCTTTCTCTAAGGCACTGGCCTTTGCTTTTCCCCTCTGTTGGCTGACAAATTTGTCCCACTGCAGACTGGGAAACATAGACTTGGCGGTACAGTAAGTAAAACTCTACTGCAGGCTTGGGATTGAGGAATCTTTGCCTTCAGGGTTTAGGAAAGAGCATCACAGATGGACTTGAGGTGAGTTCACTAGACTAACTGAGAATTGGGTCACCTTGTAGGAAGGCAAGATGATACCAGATTTAACACACCAGTGGACTGTTTCTGTATGACAAATAGCCTATGTTCTTGAACTACTGTAGTAGAATCAAGTCAATGTCTCTGCTAAAGAGAACCACTTCAAAAAAACCATATCTGCAACCTGCAGTTTGGTAGGTAGTTCATGCCATGTCTCTGGGATAAATATTGCATTTATTTATCCAAATTCCATTGCGTTTCTGACCTTTTGGAACCCTGTCTTCCTTTAAAGATTGAAGGATAACAGAAGAGGCAAGAAACCAGGTCTTTCATGACTTAACCTCATCACTCTCTACAACTACCTGAGAGGAGGTTGTATCCAGGTGGGGGTCAGACTCTTCTCTCAGGCAATCAACAGGAGGACAAGAGGGCACAGGCTTAGGCTCTACCAGGGGAGGTTTAGGTTGGATATTAGAAAGAAGTTCTTTACAGAGAGAGTGATCAGGCATTGGAATGGCCTGCCCAGAGAGGTGGTGGATTCACCGTCCCTGGAGGTTTTTAGGATGAGGCTGGATGTGGCACTGAGTGCCATGATCTGGTAACCACAGTGGGGTTGGATCAAGGGTTGGACTTGATGATCTCGGAGGTCTCTTCCAACCCAGTTATTTCTCTGATTCTCTGATTCTGTGATTAACTAGCTCCTAGCTTTTTCTGTGTGAGTTTGCAAGGGGTAAACTCTGTAATCACAGAGCCCCTTGGGCAACTTTTTGTAGTGGTTGATACAGCACTACTGTGTGTACCTCAGTGAAAATGATGGCTCCTAGGTATTCAGATTTCAGTTTTATGTGGTCCAAACACCATTGCTGTAAACAATATTACTTGAGTTGCTGTTAATAAAACACTCTAATGTAATCATTACTTACCTGTTTCATGTCCTCCCAGCAGCAGGTCTGGGTAGACATATCTATACAATTAGAATTAATGCAAACCACTTAAAACTTGAATGCTTAGTTTATTTTCAAATGGGAAGGTCAGCATCATTATCCTTGGTGGATTCAATTACCAAATCCTGCATAATCACAGACCATGCTTCCTGCCTGTAATCACGACTTGTTCTGCATACATTATGTGCAAATATAACCAAAACAAGAGATGGCATTTCCATATGTTTTGTGCCTGTAATTACTTCTTACAGGTTGTATTTAACTTTTTTAGTATAATGTAAAATCCTTTTATTGACTTTGTTTTAAAAAAAAAACACAGAAGAATAATAAAAAACAGTGGCAAGAAGAAATAGTAAAGCATCTGTATGCAATTAATCATTCTGCTTCATTTAGACCCCACAGAATCTGTGAATGTAAGTCACAACAGTAGAACAAAGTTGTTAGAGACATCGCATTTAAAAACGCCTCTTGCAAAGAACAGCGTGTGTAATTAGTGGCTTTGGAATTACTTTGTTGGTTTTGGTTTAGTTTTGCTTAAGGAAGAGAAATCTAATAAACTTGTATTCAGCTTTTTTTTATTATTGACACATTCACCACTACTGTAAACAAAAATCCTAATGATGAGAGTAGGGAGAACTAATACATAATTAAAAATACAGTCACCTAATTAAATGTAAACATCCTCTAATGAGAGAAATTGCATTGTTGTGTGGTGAGCTTGATCTATAACCAGTGTGAAATCAACAAGTGTCTTTCCCAGAGCTCACTGAGTTTTGAATCATTCATTAAATTTGTGCCTTCTCTGTGTTATATGTAGTGCTTTGGAGGGTTAGAAACTGGTAATTTTTTATATTCTTGAACATACAATTTTCCCCATGCAGCCTTTTTGGGTATGGGTGTGTATGTCCATGCACACACAGGCACAGGTACACTTTGTTGAGCTTGGAACTCTGAAGTATAGAAGTTTGCTTCATTTTCTGCCATAGATTTTGTTCTCCTGACATCCTCAGGGCATGTGAACGCTCCGTTGTTTAACACTGTGGTGATACGCCATCTGGATGGAAAATATCATATATTAATATTAGGGCACAGCAGATCTCCAGTTTCTACTTTGCCACGACAGCTATTGTGAAGCTGCTATCACACCTGGTTCTATTCTTCAGTGATGTGTGGAAGACCTGTCACCCCACAAACAGCAGAGAGACCATCTCCTGTGTTTGACTAGCATGAAGAGGTGCTGCAGTGGTCCTCTCTACCCAAAAAGTCCGAGTTACCTGAGGACTGCTCTGAAACCACTCCGGAAATGAGGCTGTCTGAAAAAAAGTTCAACCCCACTAAAAGAACAAAAACTCCTCAAACAAATAAGATAAAGAATTTTTTGCTAAAAGTATTTTAAATGTTTAAGCATTTGCTTTAGCTTTTATTAAATTCTCTCTCTGCATTTATCTTAACATTTTTTATTTATCCTTTCCTGGGACGAGGTTGTGCGTATAAGCTAACAGCAATGATTAAATCTTCTTTGGCAAGAGAATTTCACTATAGGGGAATTGGATATGTTTTAAATGCACAAATGAGAGGTAGAGGGTAACAAATCACAATTAGCAGAATTAAATTAATATCAAAGATGACATTTGATGGGACTTTGCTCCTCCATGTCATCAATATTTGAGCCACTTTGAGAGCTGAATATAGGGAAAATTTAGAAATCAATTTGGAATGGAATAGGCCTGATTCTGGATTTGATTTCTCTCAGATTTAGACCACTATAATTGGATATACCTGGATATTTGGGGTGCCCTTTCTGATTGCCTTAGGGTAATTTAGATGAGAATCCAACTCATTAGCTATGGGATTTTGCAAATTGGAGGGTGGGATCACGTTAAACAACAAGCCACAGATCATGTTCTTTTTCGTTTAAATGGGAATCGCGGGGAACTCCCAGCAGGTAGTATCACTGCAGCGGCAAAGACTTTCATTGAAACTGTTTCCAATATATCAATAACTTTTCAAGCCTGCAGTGAGAGACCCCCCAAAGCTTTGCAATCTAAATGACTCCTTGCCTCAAAGAGTTTAAGTGAAGAGCTTTGACAGCTCTTAGGAGATGAATTCTAGGGTGGGATTTACCTCCTCCAGCTTCAGACGTTTCAGTGTAATTTTCTGCATGTGAGCTCCACGACTAAACTCCTGCAAAGGACAGGCAAGACAGACACTCTTCAGGTGTGATTCCTCTGAGCCGTTTTAAATGCCTACTTTGGGATGGGATGAATTCCACCCCAGAAGCAGCTTTCTTTGCTCTAAAGTGAATATCAAAGGAGCAGATCAGACAAGATGTACTTTGTAGATGGCTAAAGATGGGAGATATTAATCTTGTCAAAAAACACAAAACTTGTAGTATTCTGAACATTGCAATTGAATTGAAATGGATGATGTCGTTTAAAACCTATACTTGAAAAGGTCAGAAACCGCTTCTGAGGAGGGTGATGTAAGTTCCTGTAACACATGAAATAAAAACAGAGTTCTGCTGCTCTGCTGAGTTCTGCTGCTCTGTGATTTTACAAGCTGGAGTAACACAGAATCATAAAATCACATAATGGGTTGGCTTGGAAGGGACATGAAAGATCATCTAGTTCCAATGCCTCTACCATGGGCAGGGACACCTTCAACCAGATAAGGTTGCTCAGAGTCCCATCCAACGTGTCCTTAAACATTTCCAGGGATGGGGCATACAAAGATTCTCTGGGCAAACTTTTTCCATGCCTCACCACCTTCCCAGACAGAAATTTCATTCTAATATCTAATCTAAATCTCTCCTTGTTTAGTTTCAGACCATTCCCCTCTGTCTCATCACTCCATGCCTTTGTCTAAAGTCCTTCTCCAGGTCTCTTGGAGCGCCTTTAGGTACTAGAAGGTGCTCTAAGGTCTCCCTGGATACTTCTCCATGCTGAACACTTGCAGCTCTCTAAGCGTCTTCATAGAAGATGTGCTCCAGTCCTCTGAACATCTTCATGGGCCTCCTCTGGACTTGCTCCAAAAGGTCCATGTCCTTCTTATGTTGGGGCCCCAGAACTGGACACAGCACTCTGGGGTGGGTCTTACCAGAGTGGAGCAGAAGGAGACAATCACTTCCCTCAACTGCCAGCTACTGCTTTTGGCTACTTTCACACTGACTCCTGACAGGGACATCTAAGCCAGTTAAGACTGAGGAGCTGCTGTATCAAATTCAGTGACAAATAGATGTTGTTACAGTGCTTCAAGAAGGTGAAAAATTCCCTTCAGTTACTTCATGGTGAGATCAGCAAAGCCCTCTTTCTTCTGGTGTCATCCTGTTCCCTCTGGCCCTTGGTGCTCAACGCAGTGCTGGGAATCCATCTGGTCTCACTCATCTCCCTTTCACAGTGAGGTCAGTTGTGTTTTTTCTCAGCAGGGGGTTACTCTTGATCCTACACTGTTGTGAAATGCAGGCAGGATGGGTCTTGCTTACAGCTTAATGCATTTTTCTACCAGTAAGCAAATACCTAAAGAGAATGAGATTGTTGTGGGAAGTTCAATCACATAACTTCCCACAATGGGGTAAAAAAAGAGCAATTCCGATGCTTTTACAAAGCATCTTGTGTATTAATTACAATTCACATTTTGTATTGTAATTAATACTGCATATATAGTTTATTATATATAAATTCAAGAGTCAGGATACCTCTGCAGATTTCAGGTGCCTACCTGCTACCCTTGCCTCACCAAGGGCACTTCTAGTTAGTGACTAAGTTTCACCTCCAGGTTTTCTGGTTTTGAATAGCTTAATGACACATGTCCCTCCACCACAGAAAGCTCTTGGCGTGCTAGCCCTCCATTTCCATGTATCTCTTTACAAGTTGCATCACATCTGTGCCCCTTCTCTTTTAATAAAGATTTGTACATAATTTTCTTTTAATACGCACAACTTGGTGAAACGCTGTAAAGACAAAAACCCTGATGAACAGATCATGCTGAAATTTCAGACCTAATTTTTCACTGTCTATCAACTTAACATCCTAACAATTACATGAATTTAAATATACTCCACCAGCCTGTTGTGTTAGAGCACCATGCTGATTGATCCTTGCTACCTAAATTAGGGAGATTGCTTCTGCGTATATTTATTGGCCCTCAGGATTTACTTGTTTCTCTAACTTAAGGATCTGGGGTCCTTATGATTCATTTTAAGCTACATAGAGCACAGAGGAACCATTCTAGCAAAAGGCACCAGCAACAGGGCATCTGTTCAATTCAATCATAACCTCTTTGATCACAAGCAGGAGCTGATGGCCACATACATGATAGAAGCACTCACGAGCTTGGTTTTTGAAGTGTTCTGAGACATCGTGTCTTCATCAGCACAGTGTCCACAAACACTATGCTTGGATATTTGCTTCTGCTTCTCTAGGGAGGAAAGAGGATATCCAATAGATACATTTGCTGTCAAAAACCTGAGAAGAGACTTTTTAGTAGGGCCTGCAGTGATAGGACGAGGTAATATTTTTAATTTTAAAAGGGGTATATATAGGTTAGATAAAAGAATTTTTTTTCGAAGAGGGTAGTGAAACAGGTTGCCCAGAGAGGTTGTGGATTCCCCAGCCCTGGAAATATTCAAGGCCAACTTGGAAGAGGCTTTGAGCAACCTTATCTACTTGGAGTTGTCCCTGATCATTGCAGGGCAGTTGGACTGGATGAGCTTTAAAGGTCTCTTCCAATCCAAACCATTCTATGACTTTATGGAAATGCAGCAGGTTTCCTCCCAAGACTTTGCTTCTGCTGTTTATTGGGATAATTTGAGTGGTTTTCTGCCTCTTTTTTCCTGATGATAAATTCCAGAGTTTAAGCTGTTTTCTTGACATACATTCCTGGGGCGGGTGGATGAGCAGAACAGAAGCATGGGTTAGTTTTGCTTCGTTTGGTTTTCGACTTGTATACAACTTTCTCATTTTTGTAATTGAGCCATCTTTACTGGTTCTGCTGCTCTCACAGCACGATGGGGAAGCTGTTGAGTTCCCTTAACATTAATTTGCTCATACAAGGCAAAAAAAGGGAAAAGATTCCTTTTTTTTTTTTCTTGCAAACTCTGCTGCCTTTCTGGTCTGCACCAATAGGAAAACATTTGCAAATGCTCCTGTCTCAGTTGCTGAAAACTGCCTCCCCATATGTTTTCCTGATTAAGAAATTCAGTCCACCAAATGGCAGAGTTTGCTCAGCTGGAGTTGACTGTTTGGTTGGGATTAATAAGCAGTTCTCCTCTTCCCATACATCTTCCTGTTTAGCATAAAAGAAAACAAATTACTTCAGGGCTTTCCTGCTTATTTGTTCTCACACAAAAAAGTATATTCTGGGAGCTTTTACAGTGCGTCTGCCTCCACACAATGCAACACGAGGCTGTCTCCACTGGGCACTGGTGCCTAACAAGGTCCATGCCTGGGCAGTGTGAGAGCCAGCTGGTTAAGCCATGAATGCTGAGGGAGAGAAAAATAACTGACTGATCTGGGTTACACAAACTCTTGTGGGGATTTATTGGTAGATTTTCTTTAACAAAGACAAGAAGCGGCAAATTTAGTGCCTGGATTGATTGCTCAGGTAGCTGAAAATCCTCCAAGGAGAGGACAAACACTGCCCAGGCCAAGCAAAGCCATCATTTCTCATGCTGTCTTATATGTTTGCCTGTTTCTTTTTTAACTTTTCCCATATGGCAGCTTTATGGGCTACAAAATCTGCTGTTCTGATTCTATCCAACTTTGAAAATGTTACTGAGTTTGACAAAAGAGTCACTCTAGTTTCTGAAAGAGTAATAAGAGCTTAAGTTTCTAAAAGATCCAAAGCTTTTAGGTGCTGACACCTGCATTTGGACATTAAAAAAAAATCTTATGGCTCTTGAGTGTCCTAAATCCAGACTAAACTCAACAGGCTTGGGGTGCCTGACACTAACAGGCCTCCTGTCAGGTTTTGGACTTTCCAAAATTCTGTCTTTTGGGACCACTGAACTGACCAAGTCCACCAGCTGGCAGTGGCACATGGTGAGAGTTTTGAGAAATTATGGTTAGACATAGATTGATATATATTTCTGATTTTTTTTCTTTCACTACTTTAGGATAAAATTCCTCCTTTTTTCTTTATGTGTTGATCTTTTTATTTTCTGAGTAACTTTGAAACATTATTACATACATGTGTGTATGTACATGTGCAAATATGTAAGCCACATTTTTCCATTGGGGCCCTCTGTTACATTTCATGTTACAGATGCTGCTCCTTTATAAGTCTTTACTTTTTCCTGCTGATGAAGTTTCTGAAAAGATCTTTCCATAAAATGAAGCTTTCTGAGGTTTGCTTCTGCTCAAAGGTGGAGTTTTTCACTCCCAGGTTGGAGAGCAAATTATTTTTAGACCTTTTCTCACATGTGGAAGACCAAGGGAAGGAAACAGTGTTCTACTGTCTAAATAATCTAGATATGATGTGTTTTCTTTTCTTTTCTGAACAGACTACAGGGACTTGGCTAAATGCTTGATTAAGTGTGGGCTTTGAGATTAGAACTGGGCCCTGAGTCCTTACAGCAAAAAAGATGGGTAACTTGTAAGCAGAGGCTGACCTGAAAGAGATTTCTCTTCCTGACATCCAAATACCTTTGCACTTTAAAAGATTTATTATAGGGTCTGAATTTTTCAGTGGAATCCAGCCTGTGGCTGTCTAACCATATTTGATGGGGATTTAGTGTGGTACAAGAGACAAGAGCCTCTCTGTAAACCCTTGCAAAGGGTAAATTTCACTGAATGTGGAGGTGTTTTTTCCTAAAAGGCACTTTACCTGGTCCAAATCATTCATGAAAGCATCTTTGGGAAACATCTGTTTCCAGATGTGCCTGTTGAATGGAATATAACGAAGTGCTCATTTAACAGAGTAGCTTACAAAGAAATGTACTGGGTGGAGACAGAAGTTGCCATTCACGGTACCCAATCGCTGTCGTACAGAGATGAGGGTGCAAGATGGACACGTGGTACAATTCCGCTGGATCACCTCCCACCTCCCAGCAATCTGCTATCCTAGGATTATTCGAGCCAGAGGTGGTATCTTTGTGTGTAATAACCTTTGATGGATTTTTCTGCAGCTGTCTACTCCTGTCTTTGGCATATATTTATGCAAAAGAACAGCAACAGAGAGCAGTCGTTGTGTCTTATTATACACCAACCAGGACAAACAGAAAATAGGTCTCCAGCTCCAAAGTTAGAAGGTTTTTAGACTTTTCCATTTCAAGTTCCCATTATAATTCTAGCATTTAAACAGGCACGTTAGAGCACTCGTATTCTTTGCCAAGTAGCCATACAAAGCTGCCAGGTTTTATTCTTTTGCCTTGAGAAACATTTATGTTTTGTTGTGCCTCTTTTTTGATGGTAGTGTTGCATGGGTGTTTCCTAATATCGTCCGTGTTTGGGAATCTCTGTTGTACAATCAAAGGATAATTTCCCTCTAAGAACTACACTGGTCTTTTGAAACGCTATGTTTCCCATTTCATCTGTCTGTAACCTGTGGCATTCTACAGGGGGAGAAAAAGCAGCAGCAGCAGCAGCAGAGCCAGGTAGATTCTGATATATGGGCTATTTGGCAGACAGTGTGGGTTTCACGCTGTTACCCATATGCAGAAGCGAGCAGCAAAACCCTGCTGACGTGCTGGTGAATGACCTGGAACTATCTTGTGAAGGATATTGTAATACAGGACACAAGTGAATAGTAGGAATGTTTTCAGTAAAGAGCAATACAATCCTTAAACTAGTGCCTTGGATAACTAGATGAATTGCTGTTTCTTTTCCATTGAAGCAAACCATCTCTCTTTTGGCCGGAAGCTCCCTCTGCTACAAAGGCACTAGCAATCTTTTTTTTCTCTTGGATTTTCTAATTGAGTAACACAGATTAATTAAACTGAAGTGTGTAATAACCCAGTATGTTGCCTTTGGCACTAAAGCCACTTAAGAAATTCTCATCCCCATCTCTTTGCTTTTTCTGCAGAGTCTGT
Source organism: Myiozetetes cayanensis (assembly GCF_022539395.1). Classification (NCBI taxonomy): domain Eukaryota; kingdom Metazoa; phylum Chordata; class Aves; order Passeriformes; family Tyrannidae; genus Myiozetetes; species Myiozetetes cayanensis. Next base: position 30,610,257 of record NW_026087742.1, on the reverse strand, counting down.
TCATACAGTTCAAACAATTCAGATAAAAAGAAAAAGAAACAACACTTTTAAATCAGCATCATTTAATACACTTATTTAAATCCCAGTCATGCAGATGGTGGTATTGGCCCAACTCAGTGAATGAAGAGTAGTGGGGATCCAGCAGGACTGAGTGCCTGGTGTACAAAAGTCTTGCACCGACTTTTCTGCCAAAGACAAAGTATCGTAGGATGACAAATTTGGAGCAATTATATTCAGTTTTGATTTAGCTTGGATTTTCCTACTTCAAGCCTGAGCATATGCCTAAAAGCTTATTCATTTCCTCCAAGTTTATCTGTTGGGTTAATAAAAGATAAAATCTCTTCCCACAAATGTTGCTTCTTTCAAAGCATATTTTCACTTCAGTGTTTGGTTTTTTTATCATAATAAGTAGAAAAACTTGAAGGCAACATGACTGTGAACTATTTAAGAGCAGAGTTTTAAGAACCAGTACTGAGTACCATTAGCACTGGATGAAGATTAATTTGTGGAAGTCTAAACTGAGGATACTTTAGAAGTGCAAGATCTTCAGTTCCTGGTGTTAGAAGAGACTAACTCGAGGCAGGCTTGAATCCTGTTTCATGGCAATGAATGCTTTGCATTATCAACCCTCTTTGGAAGCGTCTCAGCTGGAGCAGCTAAACCCTCAGGCCCTATAAACAACCAAACACTTTCGTAAATCTTGGATTTCCTTTGGATCCTTCCTCGTGACAGCTTTTTCCTTTCTGCTCTATTCTATACCGCAGATGCATCTTCTCCCTGTTTCTATTTGCCTTCAGGGTAAAGACTGTCTTTTATCTAGGTTTGTATGGTAGGCACCAATAATGCTGTTTAGAGTCTCTAGGCACTACTGGAATGTGCATAAATAAAATGACGAACTACAGATTTACAAAACAAAATCATTTCAGGATTAAACAAACTGTAGAAAGAGGACATCTACCTAATCCAACTGAAGATTTTTAAAATCATCTGTAAAAGCATAAATAAGTGAATTTCCAAGGTCTTCTTCAGAGTACTTTTTACTTTAGTAGTTAGAATCTTCACTGTTGTTTCTTTGCAGGAATGTTTTTTCTTGCCCTGGAGTTACAGAAATTGAAATTGAAAGACCTTTATAAAACCCCCAGCATTTGTGTGTTCTGCCTAATATGTTAATATCGTCATAGCAGTGCAGCAGGCACCTTCATGCTTTCTTCCTCTGCTGACAGTCAAGCTTAGGGAAGACTTGGCCCCTCTGCTAAGGTTTCATCATTTTCTTGTGCTCTCCGTTCTCCTGCCTGTGGTCGTGATCCAGAGGGTGGCATCCCTTCCCATGGTGGTGGGTGGGAAATAGAGGATATGTAACGTCCCTTCCAATGCAAGCCTCTCTGTGATTCTATGATTTCTATCACTCGTACCTCTTGAATTCTAATTTGTCAGTGGCAGGGTTCCTAGCTGAAAGGGATCTTTACTTTTTGAAGATATACCATATGGAATACAGGTGCTTTAAGGTGTATCTCCTGCCTTAGTAGGAGTCCAGCAACATCTGAGCTTTCCACCTTGGAATGATAGTTGTGATGCAAGATTTATGAGATATCCACAACTGTTTGGGGTGGCAGATAGAAACCTATCAGAATAATAAATAAGTGACTAAAATCTACCTGACTGTCCTACCTGGGACCCAAAGAACATTAGTGATAGAAGTAACAGTTAATAACTGTGTCATGGGAATATTGGTAAGGTGAATTTTTTTTTTTAATTTTTATTTTGATACAGTTTTTTGGCGGATCCACCATATGTATCATAGCACTTTCTTCCTTTTCCACACAAAGTTATACTCTCTGGAGCAATCTTTATTGTTTATAGTAGTGATTACACTTGGATAGGTGATTCCAGACATTTATACTTGTCCTGGGGGCAAAGGAAGTGTCCTTGTCTTTGTTTGACTAAACGGCTATGATTTTTTTATTAAATGGCTTGCTCTGTGTGAGGTCTGACAAGAGAATGGAGCACTGTGTGATGCTCTGTAAGGAGAGATGACCTTGGTGAAAATCTCAGAGGCAAATATCTCTAAGCATTGGGAGGAATTCCATGTGGATCTGTATTTTGCATGGGGGCAGGGTAGTCCCTCCAGCAATTCGAACTTGGACAAAGGACCACCAGTATTATGGCCCTCAGGCTCACAAGCAGAGGGTTTATGGAGAAAACAAAGAAAAACGAAACCCAAGTTTTTGTTGCTGGGGTTTTTTGTTTGTTTGTTTTGGGTTTTATTGTTTGTTTCTTTGGTTTAATGTGTGGGTTTTCTAAAAAAGGCTTGAGAATGGACAGGGAATGTGAAAGTACTTCAGATGAATCCAAAGTGGATCCTACCATCAGAGCAGCTGCATAGCAGAAGATACAATTTCCAGCTCTGCTCTCGGCTCAGCAGCCACTGGGTGCATTGATTCAATTTGCAGTGGAAAATGATGCAATTGTTTTACTAGTTCCACAAGATAAATGTCTGTATTTCATCAGAACAAGCACATAAATGAGCAGCAGTTCTATAATCTATCCTTCTTGGTGACACTGGCACTGAGCACATTTGGCTCTGAAGTTGGCAAGTCTCTCATTTGAACAGAAACAACTTTGAAAAGGAAAGTTTAATAACCAAATGGAAACTTTCACATTCTTCTTCCTTCCCCACCGTTCATTCTAAATCAAATACACATTTTTACTCCATTTGGTTTTCTGGAACATGTTACTATAGGTTAAGGATGAGCATTGTAAGCCTTCTTGGGGCCAAACACATTTGCATGAGTTGGCTCTCAGATGGTCCTTTGTCATAAGGGAGTTCCAGATGTTGCCATTCCCCCTTTTCACTGTGTGGTGGGCACTTCCTGTGTAAGATGTGGCTTTGGTGGCTATTTTTTCCTTTACACTTCTTATTTACTGTAGGCCAGAGGGTTTTGGAAGCTGAGGTGGGTTTTTAAAAGTGATATACCTAAGTACATGATATAAAGGGGGTGGCCATTAATATTTTTCATGCATCAATACTCAGCAAGAGTTTGCTCTCAGACAAGAACAGTCAGTATCTTAACTTTGCAAAGTGAGGAACCTTTCAGCAGGATGAATATGGTCCAAAACCTCCATCAAGGTGAAATTGTGGCAGCTCCAAGGAAATCAGAGCTTGCAGAAAGAAATTTGAGCAAGCACTTCCCTTCTGCTTCTTCAAGAAATGTGTATCTTGAAGAGGACAGCTTATCAGCACAGAGTTAGATGATTGCAGAGCAACAGAGGAAAGAGAAGGGCAGGACAGGTCTTCCCTTATGAAAAGACAATAAGGCAAAGCTATTGGAGATCTTCAGTCCCTAATGCTCCCCAGATAAGTTTGCCAATTCTGCATGCTCAGCATGTCTTCTTCACAATTTGTGTGTATACTACTGAATGACAACAGATTTAATCAAACTAGGCTTGCAAGAGAAACAGAGGCTATATTTTACTTTCTTATTGCTGCCATTTTTATTAAAGTCTTCAGACTATTGCTGACTTACTCCTCTGACACTCTGTGTCTTTTGCAGAAGAGAACTGGTATTAAAATAAGCAGCAATCTCTCTGTTAGGTATATGCATGAAGTAATTAGGGCACCACAAATGGGTTCACTGTGCTTTGAGACAGATATCAAATTGTGCTGCCTGAGTTACTGATACGATGTGAAATTGTTGGTAAGCTGATTATTTGCAACCACGGTTGTATATTTAAAGACAAGTAGTAATGCACTGAGGTAAATATTCTCCATAAGACAACCTGATTTGCCCAGGAATAAATATGGTGGTGATAGCTGAGGCAGAGAGAGCAAGGAAGGATAAGTCACAAAGTAAGCTTCCTTAGGAAGATGCATAAGGGCAAGCTCTGAGAAGATAACATCTCTGGACAATACCATCATGTCTGTACAATGCAGAAACCCATACACGTGCCAGATGTCTGCTTTGTCACTAATCTTAGCAGAAAATCCAAGGACTTTGTGAAAAATGACGCTTCCCTGGAGCTATATTTTGAAGTGTTTGTCTCCCCTTGACTTCGGAATCAATCCCACATCAGCACCTAAATAGAAACACACTGATCATAATGTTCAAAGCCACTGACTTCCCGTGTGAACTCATCACAAGACTTTCAAAGGAGCTAAAGAGCAGAAGGAATTTTTGACCTGTATTTGTTGGTATATAGAAGCATGTGTATTCAAGCTTAAGAGAAATCAAGTTTGTTTTAAAAGCCAGTTCCAAGTGGGTGCACTGCTTTAGAATGCAAATTTCAAAAATTAAAAGAAAATAAGAAAAAAGGCTAAGAACTGGTCACTTTCAGAAATGTCTCTAGCGATGGAGTTTTGAGTGCTGGAAATGCTGGGGAAACTCCAGCCAGCAGCGCCTCTACCCTCATCCATCCTGTAGATAAGTAGAGGCCATCCTCCCCCAACCCTTTCGCACTCCAGTCTTTCACTTGATTTTTCCTTTCTTTGGGATGAAGGGCAGAGTGTCATTTCCTGTCCCCTTAGATGCCATCTCACACAGCATGGCCTGCAGGCAGCGCAGTGGCATGGGTGCCAAACACTCTGGGAGAAAAGAGCAAGTGAAGTGGGGAGAGAAGACAGCATGAAGGGTAAATCTCAGTTCGGCAGTTAAGGTTAATTATTTGGGCCATCGTGGTAAAACTATGAGCCCCAAGAGCTACTTATTAAGTGAATACAGAACATTTCCTCCTTTTATAAGGTGGGATAGAGGTCTTTTTGCTCCGGAGATCTGGAAGAAGTACGTCTTGACCTTAACTGACAGCATCTGCATCTGTTTTGACTGTATTGATGAATAAGAAAACAGCAACGTGGTGGTGTGGAGAGCCCTGGGGAATATTTATAAGGCACATTAGTATGGCAAAGTAAAACAGCTATTGACAAGCATGAAGTTCAGAAGCTGTGATTTTGCCTGTAGCCATGACTGCTCCCCCCTTCCTTGAAAACCCTTGTCAAGACCTATCATTACAACATAAGGAGGCGAGAACAAGGTGCCATTTCCATGAAACAAACATGGCAATATGGGGAAGGATAGAAAAGGGCTTTGGTAGCCTTAATGCTCATTCACTGGAGACATTTGCAACAGGGAAGAGAGGTTTCATGTCTGGATCCCTTCTCATGGGAGAGATTAGGAAAAAGGTCTTCTTGATGTTTGCCGATCTATCACATCTAGGAAATTTCAGTTGAATTTAATAGGATGTTACTTGCTTTCTGTGCTGTGACTTTTGTAGTTTATAATAAAGTTTTTTCTGGAGTATGTAGAGAGTCATAAATCTTATATGGAATCTTATAAGATGCTTTAAAAAGTCCTGTAGTAAAGATTTTTTTAATTAAAATAGTGGTTAGCAAAATTTCAAAAGAAACTGAATTACACTTCTGTAGACTTTCAGTATGGGAGTATTAGAGTTTTAATCAAGACAAAAATGCTATATTGGTTCTCTGACTCTTTTGTCAGACATACAGCAGTCATGCATACTACTGAAAAATATTCCAGGGCACAAAATTCAAGGAAAATAATTAAGTATGTTTGGGTTCTAGATTTGAAGATTTTTTCTTTTTTTTTTCTTGAATAGGGGTTAACAGTTAATTGTTCTATTTCTGTTTCCTCTGTAAAATGAAGATTATACTCAAACAGACCACAAGGATGTATTCTCAGTCACATTTAATTATTTCTTCAGTGATTCAGATGAAATTTTATTTTGTTGAAGCAAAAACCCCCAAGTGAGAACCACCACAGCACATTTTTATTTGTGTCTTACAAAGTCTGCAAGTTAGCAAGTGAGCACATACACCTAAAACAGTCCCTCTGCTCTGCAAAATGTAGAGTGTCAATTGTTTTGGCAAGCATGACTGACTTTTAGTTGTTTAGGGTAATTCCGTACTGGTTGCTTGTATATTTTCTCTGGTATTTTTTAAAGAAAGAAGATCTCTTATTATGAAGAACAAGCTTGAGCATAAGGCACTTGAATTCTACTTTCACCACCAAGTTCCCTATGTAACTCTGACTAAATCATTTTATCATGGCATTTTCTTCCCATATTAAAAAAAAAATAATAGTTACTGTAGTCTTTAGGTGCAGTGATACAATTTACACGTTAGAAAATTGACTCCAAAGCAACAGAAATCAGGGTTGTCCTTCACCTTATGCCTGGAATTTCACTCAGACTTCTGTCTTTTCAGGTTTAGGGTAGCAACTGCATTTTTCAATGTGACAACCATCAGAGCAGAGAGATTTTCATGCTTGTTAATAACATCTTTTCACATTAATGAAAGGAAAAGTAAATTGAGACTCATTGTGCCAGATAATTTTCTCATTTTGTGATCTCACTCTCTCATTTCACCCTTCATCTTTCTGTGTTTATTTAATCTCTTCTATGACTCAGACAGTACATATTGTTTGCAGAATATTTTTGTGAAATATTCACCTGTCCAGAATACCTTAATTCCAGATTGTTCTTCCTGGAAGCTACTGGAGGATGAGGAATAAAAAATAACAACAAATAAATCTTAAAAATAAAAATAATAAAAAAAAAAGGGGAGAGAGAGGTTGACTTTGAAAACTTCATATCAGAAAACAGGTTAGAAAATGAAATTAATCTTACCAAATTATAAGTTGTCATAGAATTTTTATTACTCTCTGACAAAAGATACGGTGTATTTGAAGGACAGATTTGTAATTCTATAATATAGTGTGAGTCTTTTACTATACCTGCACATCTCATGTATCAGCTCTACCAGCCTGATGGTATAAGAAAATTTTTAAGAGAATTTATTCTCCTACTCTAGAAAAACACTGAATAGTGAAGCACACACACCCCATATACAATGGTTTCATTAATCCTCTAGAAGACAAAAAGCTACCTGGTCTGTCCATTTCTCTGGAATTCTGTTTGGCAGGAATCAGATCTATTTTTACTCCATGTTCGAACACTGTACATCATGACCATAAATTCATGTCTTTTTGAGTCAAATTCCCTTTGGCTTCAGTAGGAACTTATTGGGCCACAAGTGAGGAAAGATTAACAAAGGATTTGTCAGAGATTAGTAATAGATCAGTCCATGTTGACTAGAGGTTTTGGAAGGTTTAAGTTAGCAGGAATGAAGGAGGATGGTGGAGAGTGACATTGAGAACATGGGCAGCATGCTGTCTGAGCATATCCACAGTAGCAGATAGTATAATCTCATTTGATGCATTAACTAACACAGGGAAAGTTGCTGAGAGATACCTCTGAGAAGAAGAACAGTAAAACAAAAAGGTGTGACAAATGATTTCCAGTGAAATTACGGTGATGCTGAGATACACCATCCCACAGAGGAGCACATTTCTGAGCCGTGGACTCTCACACAGACATAATGTCCTCAAAAGAGTCCACTACCTTAGGCTGAGAGATGGAAAGGAGTAGATGCATAAAGGTTATCTCAAGGTCTAACAAATAGTGAGTGTGAGCAGGCACTCTCTGTATCATAGACTTGTGAAAGCTAAAGGACTCATGGTCAAGAAAGCCAGAATAGCCACACCATTGGCATCTATTTCATCACAAGGACTAGAGCACTTCCCTGAGCAGTGCTCTTTTTGAGTTGCAACATATTAAGTATTTGTGTGGTGGCAAATTTCTCATTCGATAGGAAAATATGGTATATTGGTCACTCCACTGGAACTTTTGGCAAGTTTATAACTGTTATCACTGTTCTATGAGTTTAAAAAACCTTAGACTGAAGTTAACTATCTTCTGCTTCCAGACAGTACATTTTACTGTCTCTTCCTTTTATAGTTTCTCTGCTAGTAGATTTATCTCACTTTGTACCATGGATATTTCTTTGTCATACTAAGTCACGAAGGAACAGAACTTTGGAGTTGGCACTGAAGCAGGAACTCCTTATCTAGAACTCTTCCAGAGCTCAGTTCTTTCCTTAGATATTGAAAGACATTTGTTGAATTATGAACATCTGAGAATATGACAAAGAAGGTCTTCCTTAGTCTGTTGGGTGCAGTTCCTTCAGTAATTCAGATGGCCATACCTGCTGCTTCCTCAGAGGCTCAATAGGTCCAGATTCTTCCAGACTAACTTGTAATTAAGTTTCTGTGTCTGATATCCATTTTGGCTGTCTTGCAGTGCATGTAGCTAATAAGTGTATATTATGCTAGATGCCAGTTAAGGTTCAAGTGTTTACATGTTAAGTCAAAAATACAATTTTCAAAATGTGATTGTGGAAGATATGGAAGACGGAGTTTCTTCAGTAGTGGTCCAAACCTTAGTCCCATTTTTTCTTACCTTGCTAAGGTTCTTTCAGCTGAGTTGATTTTTATTAAAGTACCTTCAGTTTAGTAAACTGCCTTGGGAACTTTCAATACAAGCATGCCAAACACAGTCAGTCCTCTCTTTCATCTCGCAGTTCTGTAGATGGTGAAAGCTTGTGGACTCTGCCCAAGTGAAAATAAAGAGATTGATTTAGTGCATTTGGACACCTAGAAGAAGCTGCCTTTCCTAGAGGTGATTTACATTTGCATTTGTTTTTCATCTCAGAGCTGTGGAACATGTTTGACAGCCTGTATATGAACCCCCTAAGAAATTGTTTGGTTTGGCTACTATGATGCTTAATCCTTCCCACATTATGAGTCTGTGAATTCTTTACTAGAGGGTATTTGTTCAAGTTTTTTGTATTCTGTCAGAATAATGCAAGCTGACAAGTAAGCAGGGAGATGATAAATCTAGACTTGAGGTCTCATGGTAGGTGAAGAATGAGCTAGAACTGTTTTTGTGGAGAGGAGTAAATCTCAGTGGTAATTTTTTCAAGCATCAGACAGTGTTGTAGTCATGTGGTTGCCATGAAAAACAGTATAAAAGGGTCATGTGTCTAATAACTCCTACACTATGGCACTTTGAAAATGTACCTGTGGTTCGATGGTCTAAATATATGGGTTTCTAGATAATGAAAAGGTTTAGGACCTGTGTTTTCTGTATTTGTTCTTAATGTCAGTGCTTAAGGGGATTCAGAGGATCCAGAGGCATGCAAGTAAGGTCTTAGGGTAAGATTCCAAGAAAATGGTATTATCAAAGTTTCATTCAACTGTATGTTCAGAATTAGTTTCTTGTTCACTTGATAATTTTAAGAAAGTTGCCATGAAGCCTCAGTATCTCCTTTCTTGATTACAGTAACCTCCTGCCTGCCGTATCATATACTTATCTTCTCTGCCTGCTCTAGAAATTTTTCTTTGGTGTTTTTCGGTTGTAAAACATTTCTTTCCCATTATCCTTCATCCACCTTTTATGTCTTTTGACAGCTCCCTTTCACATCATGTGATGTTCAAACCTCTTGCGCTGTTCAAAGACTCTGTCCTCCTCCCCCAAATACTTCAAATATCTGTCCTTCTCCAACCTCTCCCTGAAAACCCACTTCTATCACTGTGCCCATAAGAAATGGATTGAGATCAGCCAGAGATGGTTAATAGAACCTGCTGAAGTATCTGAAGCTGAAGTGACTGACATGCAGAGATTTATCTTAGATAACCCCTTGCTTTTATGACTGTGTCTTTCTCCATAAAGCTCCCTTGTATTATCTACTTGAAAAAGTTATGATTCTGTTTTTCATATGTAAAAAAAAAAAAAGAAAGAAAAAGTCTGTGAAACTGAACCATAGGCTTCTGCAAATTTTTCTATTCTGGGAAAAAAAAACTTCTTTTACCCTATCAGAATGTGTCCCTGTGAATATTTGAAGCTAAAGCATTTCAACTCTGAGTCTTAGATTCTCGTTCTGGCTGCAACATCAAATGAAGAAGTTTGCTATAAATGAACAATATATATATATATAATAATATGCTGTAATATGTTGTTTCAGCCTCAAAAGCCACTGGTTTTTTCCTTTTACATTTCCTTTCTGTGTACCATGTCCCCAAGACCACAATGTTGCAGAGTCACACTCTGGAGACTCAAGCAGCTATTGTGTTTTCACATCACCAAGAGTAGAGCTCCCACTGATGTCATGAGAGTTCGGTGTAGGATTCCAGCAGAGGATGCACAGGAGGAGAGATAAGAGGGCACCTGATAAGAGTTCACATGCCTGATAAGAGTTCTGCAGCATAGACAGGAGAGCAGCATTTTCACCTTAATTATCAGTCACCTTCTTTTGTGGCTCAATGAAGGATGCTCTATTTTAATAGAACATCAAGACAAGCACCTAGGAACTGCCTGAAGTCCCACAAAAAATAGCACTGATACCATCTTTAAAGTATGCATCTCGTCTCTGCTGTGAATTTTAAATAAAGCACTCAGCAAGCAAGGGAAGATTGAAAAACAATGATCAAACACAGTCCTTGGTGATAATCTCCAGCAAACTAGTTCAGTGCTGAGCAACAAACCAGGAAGAGTCTTTGGAAAGGATTTACTTTTTTAGTACATGCCTTAAAAATAAATTGCAATATTTCAGTTTGTATGACAGAAACGTGGAGGTTTTCTCTGAAAGGCAGTGGTGATAACAATAGGCTTATTAATACTAAAAACCGAGCTATATAATTATAATAAAACCGTTGAGTCTCATTTCTTTTATATAGATGGCAGTATGCAAATAGGGAGCCATCCGTCTTGATAGCTGCAGAAGCTATGAAATCCTTATTTGAAGAATTTCAATCCGTTTTTACTATAGCATTCAGTGCTTCAAAGTTAGAAAAGAAGCTTCCCCCCTCCTCCCCTCTTCTTTCTCAATATAACAATGCATTTTAAACTGCTCCAAAATTGCAAAGCTATTTCACAGTTTCATAGAGAGAAAATGGCTTGAGGGAACCATTTGCTTTTTTATGCCTGGAACATCAAAATAAAATACCAAGTGGGGAAATGAATTCTGTGGTATAAAGGATGGGAACAAGTCAGAAAGGGCGTTGTGGCAGAGGGTGAGTTGTCTCTGGAGCCTGAATGGGATTGCAGAGCCTAGCAAGGGACCTCAGAGGTAGACTTGGATATGCCGAGGTTCCCTGAGCATGGCAGGAGACCTTATAGGAACCCACAGCCCTTTGTTCCCTGTTCATCTAAGGACGTGTCCTGCATGGGCCTCATCACAAGAGAAAGGAAGAGTGTGTGGGATATTCGAGAACTCAGTGATGTAAAAATCACTCGATTTTTGTGGTCTCTCTGTCTGTGCTGTTGTAAAATAGACGATCCTAGATAAATCCATTCAATTCTTTTTGGCTTTGTTACTCCTCAGTGATTTTTGTGAACGATGAACTCTGCTTAAAGGAAAAAAAAAATCAGGAAATGCTAAACTTCATTTTGAACTTTAGAGGTTCATTGTTCCAAATTAAAAAGTAGCTAATAAGCTTTTCTTTCAGTGTTTTCAATGGAAATAAGGATATGTTTAGATGCCTCAAGAATGGGGATGTTCTCAGGAAAGAGGAAATGAAATCACAGAGGAAATTAATTTCAGGAATAATGAAAAGTTTGATGAAGCATTCACTGGTGACCTGTTAATCATGCCTTAACCAGTGGGGAGGGCTCAGAGCTTGGCTGCATGTTGACCAAGTTGATATTTTAGCTGGAAACTGGGCTGTTCTTGTTTTCTTGCTTAGCCAGAGGCTCCTTCCATGAAATTTGAATGCTGTTATTCTCCAGAGTATAGCACATGTAGTTCAACACTCTAATTTTGAGCCTCAACCTGCAGAGTGACCTTGGGCAAAGTACTTTTTCTCTCTACTTTTGCTTGCTCTTCTGTGCAGGCTGCAGGAGCCTTCTGCCTTTGAACACCAAGGATTGTAGTCAAGGGCGATACATAACATTGAGTACCATGAACAACATGTGAGTGTCCTCTCCCGTGACAACTGAAGAGAGTTGCTCAAAGGCTTACAGCATTTGCCTACTGATCTTCACCTCTTGATAGCCAAACTCATCCTGGACAAGAGAAGAAAGTGTTCCCACTAAGGGGTAGCACCTTTTAACCCGCAGGGGGTTTTGCTACATTTCCAAAGATCTTGAAATGCTTTTCCTTGAGTTTATGATTTACCCTAAGGGACAAGGCTAATTTGCTTTATCATAAATTCATGGTGCTTTGGGAATGAAAGATAGTATTCCAGAACTGAAATATGAGTGGCAACCAAAGTGAAAGGGAATTAGGTACGTACAACCTCTAATGTAGGTGTGAAAAGCTGTGACTGAGTTATTTCTATGTGGCTCCCCATCTAACAGGGAAAGAAATTACACTTGTATCTGACACAAATTTAGAGACATCCAGGGACCTTGTTTTTTCTTTGAGGGCATAAGTCTGGTCTACAGAGGGATGGATTTCTGGTGTAGCTGTTCCTACAAACCTGGTTTATGAAGACATATGTTTATACTGGCAAGAGATTTTGACCATTTGCTTTAGCACTAACTCCCTGAATGCTGTCTTCCTGTGCTAGTGACAAAAGTGTTTTGAAGTGTTGTAACCATATCATGGCAACAGGTCTTGGTGCTATAGATGAATAACATCAAATCATGCTCTATTTAGGTTTAGATATAAATGCATATTTCCATTCAAGCATATATCTGTACATTGACAACTGCTTGTACATACAGCAATATGTATAAAAGATTTTACAGATATCATTCTGTGTGTGAATACATATTCCTATAAATCCATGCCAACATGCATTAGAGAATTACATACTCAGTGTTCAGTGCCTTCCCTTGCCATTAGAACTCCCTACTCAATAGCTGTATTTTGTAAAAAAAAATCAGTTAGAAATAAAATGGCTTTTCCACTCATGCATCCATAAATGTCCTTCAGATGTGCTTGAATTTAGGCCACCAGATCTTCAAAAGCATTAGGCAGGAGTACTATGTCCCAGAACAAAATGATTGTCACAGTTTGGTTCCCCAAAACAGAACAGACTTTCTCACACCGTGTAGCTCTAGAAAACAAAGGACACATGAAAACAGAAAAATTGTAACTGTTTCCCTGTAGCAAGTGACATCCTGTCTAGAGACTTTTTTTCCTCTAAGTAAAGAAAAAAAAATTGAAAAGACCCAATCAAACAAGTAATCCATTTAAATTAAACTGATATATGTTAAAGGAATTGCATAATACAATGTTATTTAAGCTTCCTGTGAATTATTTTTTGGAGTACAAGTGAACAGAAAAAAAAAAATCTCTGGAAGTCCATGAAACTTATTGTTTTCTCCCAGTGAGCTCTAGATCACATAAGAAAGCCCAAATTAAGTTTTGTGACTCTTCTTAGTGACTTATTGAGGAACCTCTCTTCAGATATCCTGACTTAGTTCGCCATTCGTCCGTTCAAAAACATATCAATGCCTTAAAAGATTGATGTAGGTATATACACAGTAGCTAATGGAAACATGGCTTGTTTTGGATTCTGTGTGTAAAAGTATATTTTCCTAATTTTGGACTGCAAAAGTCAGAAGTAATCTTTCCCACTGGTGGATTGAACCTGAATACTGAAAAAACTTGAAGAGTAGAGTTTTGGCAGAAATTCTGTATTTTGAGTGAGGAAAGTTCTGAGTTTAAAACAGAATGGACTAGGAAGAGAAACAGGTAAAGTGAGACAGGTCATTTCCAAAGGGGAAGAGATGAAGGGAGAAAGAGGTTGAATTTCAGGACCATGGTATCCGATTTGATTGGAAAAAAGGGAATTGCCAAGGTATAGCTCATACATATTTTACTCCAGATACATGAGGAAAAAGGGAAATAAAAGACTTGCACTGCAACATGTATCCTGGCTCCACATCGCCAGTGGGAGACTGACCTTGAAATCTGCTACTGCATGGTAAAGGGGGTCAGTATTGATTGTTACATTCAAGGTGACAGGATGTTTTTCAGTTTGGTATCATGATTTCAAATAGCTGCAGTTCTTCACAGCATTTAAGAGTACCTAATACCAAGAAAACAGATGTGATGGAGTTAAATAAAGGATAAGAGCCCATTTCTAGATACATTTTGATTTGTTTTTTCTCTTTCGCATACAGAAGTTCACATGGAGTCCTTCTAAACTACATTCAGATGCTCGAGTTTAGCCATCTCCTAAAAGTGAATTTTTACATTCACATGTATTTTACAGACATGTTTTCTCTGGCTTATAGAAGACATGACTAATATTTATAATTTCATGGTCTAGTTCAGCACTGAGACTGGCTGAAGACATTGTTTTACCACCACTAGCTTGCTTTGGTGACAGTGGGTTTAGTAAAAACAAATTAGAATAACAAAATTTGCTACTCTGAGATTCATCCCAAACGAGTTACCAGATAAAAATCAGTGTTAGCTCATTATTCAGTTAGGGAAACTAAAGAGGAATTAGAAGAAAGTGGGTCCATGTATCTATTGCATTTTAGCATTTTTTAATGTAGATTTTGCTGAATCTTCCCATTCCTTTCTTTCTCCTTCCCTTTCTGCCCTCCAAAAGAAAACACATCTAGTTACCTTAGGAAGAGATGATATATCACATTTACAAAATAAACCAGAGCCAAATTTCCTGTGAGGTATAGCTGGGGAAACTGTTGAAAACCACATACCATCACAACTTTCAAGTCTGTATCCAAAATATACACGGTAAGGCAGGTGAGGATTACAGCACAGAGAAGGAATCACAGGTGGGACATCCTTCATCAAGGCAGCAAAGGAGACTAAAGCCAAAGTTTTCTCTGTTCTTGCCTTTCTTAAACTGACTAATGCTGCTGGCTTATGTTCCTGCAATGGTTTTTTTCCAAGATAGCAGGGAGCAGTACAGAAATACCCAGTTGTATTTTGTCTTCGCAGCCCACTCTCGTGCTTCTTCCCTGCTTAAACCTCTGCATCTACAGAGCAGCATCCCACAGACTGTGCTGATATCAAGCAGTGCTGCCTTAAAGGCTGTCTCATCCCACCGAGGTGAATATCAAACTCCGCAAGTGGGATGTAACTGGAATACATATGTGAGGGCATCCCTGCTTGCTCTGAGCAGGGACATGCTGTTTGGTTCATTATCCGTGTTAACTAGCTTGGCTTCTGCAGCTAGTCCTGCCTCTTTGAAATGTCTAATGTGCAGGACCAGCAATGGCAACAGCCTGTGCACGGTGTCACTGTTCCTGCCTTAGTCTGGAAATCCCTTCCTAAAGAAAGCACATGCAAGTCTGATGAGGATCTCCCAGAATCCCTGGAGGCGGGAGGAAGAGAAGGAGGAGCAGAAGGAAGAAGAGGAGGGAGACCTGTCTAGAGGCTCTAAAGCAGTTCCCAGGCTGAGCTTTGGGCTGCAACCCCTGAGCTCTCTGCACTGCTTGGCTGTTGACCTGACTCTGGCTGAATCACTTGATTCCTTAGTGCATGGAATTTCTCTCGGTGCTCTTAACACTCAGGCCAGGCACATCAAAGGTCCACCTAGTCTTGTGTCTGTCTCTGACAATAGCCATGTGTCAGCACTTAAGGAGCTGTTTGAGAACAGGGCACAAATGCTGTGGGATTTCCCAAATACTCTGCTAGTCCTTTGCCCACACTGCTGTGCTTCTACAATAGGATCCCAGTCAATTTTGAGGCCAGGTAGTGTTTGTATCATATAAAAAATGTTCATTAGTGGCCTGTGACTGGAAATTGGAATTGGGTTCACAGAAACATGTTTGTTGCTGCTGCTTTCAGAGAGCATGGTAGAGTTATTTCCACGCTCTGAACAGTTTACTGCTCCGTAACCATTACAGGGGTTAACACAGACAATGCTAGCAAGGACCCACTGAGCATCTAAAAGGGTTACAGATGATAACTGTATAACAGGAAAGTCAGTTATCAGCTAGATCCTGGTGTTACCTTCCAAGGCACAGAATTATAGCCTGCCACTTGCCTTTTGTAGGTCACCTTTCAGAGTGTTACAGACCCACATTAAAATGACTTGTGATTAACAACAGAGCAGGGCTTAGTGCCTCTTTATCACTCTTCAGTGAAAGGAAGGTCTTCTCTTTAATATTGTAGAAAAACCTTTGTGATTGAGATTTCAGAGTAGCTACGGAAGATTTGCATCACTGAAAAGAATTGCTTGGTTTATGCTTTGACACAATTCAGCTCACTGTTTGCATTATTCACAAACCTGACAAAGTCTATTTTTTATAAAATCTGTTTTGTTTTGTTTTGTTTTACACACACTATAGTAAATTCTTCCTCTACTGTGTTACCTGTTTGGGTTAACCTTTGCAGTATAAATGCTGTATTAAAACATCTAAAGAATCAGGTATTTCTAAAATGCATTTTTAAAAGTAGGTCAGTGGTGTGGCATCCATAGGATATACACTTTAAAAAATGTAAAGACAAAATAAATATGGTCACAAAAAAAGGAAGACACTGAGAAGTGAACACTTGGAGAAACTTCCCCTGGAAGCAGACAGCTTGTTTGGGATCTCTACAGCTGTGTTTATGTTGATTAAAAAAAAAAAAAAAGGGAGGAGAGAGAAAAAAAGGAAGAGAAAAAAAAGAAGAGAAAGAAATGAGGGGAGGAAAAAAAAAAAGAGAAAAAAGTGTCCTAGAGGCTTTAGTATCACCTAAAGAACAATTCCCTTAGCCTAAAAGACAAAGACTACCCTCTCCAGAGCTGATTTATTTTGTTGAGATCCAGCAGGAAGAGTCAAAAAATAAACTTGGAGCACCAGAAGCCAAACAGTGCCAGCTGTTGTCGAGTCACCTGAAGCTCAGCTTCCAGCCCCTGGTAGTGCAAGAATGTAGGTATGTCCTGTCATACCTGGGGCAAGACTTGAATTCATCTGGAAGAGAGGGAGTCTGGGGCATACTCCATCTTAGAATCATAGAATTTTTTAGGTCAGAAAAGATCTCTAAGATCATGGGGTCCAATCGTTAACCCAGCACTGCCAATCCACTACTAATCCATGTCCCCAAGTGCCACATCTGCATGTCTTTTAAATACCTCCAGGGATGGTGACACAACCACTTCCCTGGACAGACTATTCCATTGCTTTGCAATACTTTTAGTCAAGAAATTTTTCCTAATATTTAATCTAAACCTCCCCTGACACAATTGGAGGCCTTCTAGGCCTTTTGTCCCAGCACTTGTTGCCTAAGAGAAGAGACCAATCCCCACCTGTCTAAAACCTCATTTCAGGCAGTTGTAGAGAGTGACAAGCTCCCCCTTAGCCTCCTTTTCTACAGGTTAAACACCCCCAGCTCTTTCAGCGGCTTCTCATCAGACTTGTGCTCCAGACCTTTCATCAGCTCAGTAGCCCTTCTCTGGACACACTCCAGCACCTCAATGTCTTTCCTGTAGTGAGGGGCCCAGAACTGAACACAGGATTCAAGGTGCAGCCTCACCAGTGTTGAATATGGGGGGAAAAGCCAGGTGCAAGTCATCATCCTGCATTGACTCACTGACTCAGTGGAATTGTACCGACATCCGCCAAGTGTGAAAGCATCACCCAATTTAGTGCACAGCCTTCAGCAAGGGCTGCACATCATGAGACGGTTACAGCAGCCCTGAAGAAGCCAAGAAGTACTACAAACTGTTCATCTCTGAGTCACAATTTCCTCCACGCCTGGCTCTTTCCTACAGCTAAAGCAACAAATAACCCACATCTCGGGTGCCACATGTACGTACCAAGAAGTGTTGAAGGAGAGATCAGGCTGTGCTCCGGCATGTTCCCCTCAGCCTGAAGGAAGTAGGAATGAAGTAGTGCAGCTGTGTAATAAGTTTGAGATTCACCTAATGTTCCAAAAAATAGAGGGCAAAAATATTGTGGCAGGCAGAGCTAAAGCAGACATACAAACAACTGCTCTGGAGAAAAAAAAAACCACAAATGCATGTATTTCAGGTCAATTAAAATGTCTCAATTCTTTTGGAGTATTTAAACATTTTGAAAAATAATATTACAAATACCCTAGAGCAAATTTATAATCTAAGACTTTCTTTTCAAGGAAAGTTTGAAATAATTTCGTTTAGAAAGAAGAATAAACAATTTATAGAGCTGATGACCATACATCACTATCTTTGTTTGCTTACTAGTTATAAGGTTAAGGATCACATCTGAAACGGAACTTTTCAAGAAAATTGACCAAATTACCAAGATTTGGGAAATCTATAAAAATTTATGAATGGCAATCATTTTTGATCTCCTGGAGAACTGAATACAGCTTAATTGGACAAACTGAATATTTCATCTATAAGTACATTAAAAAATTGAATTAATTTTGAGACAGTGGGTATTTTTCCCTCACAGAGTACATTAACATGGCCTTTCTCATAGAATTCACTGTCTTGTTGCTAAGTGTTCACACAGAGTTGCTCAGGTTACTCAGATTGCTGTATGACATTTCTCCACTTTTTTTTTTTTTTTTTTTGTGGAGATCAGGATCTTCTGAAAGTGAAGATACTGAAGTGGTACCCACTGTTAGTATCATTGCTTTCACAAAACTAAAATTATATTCTTAAACTGCTTAATGGTGTTCTTTTAATGCATTGGATGTGTTACTCTTGTTCCTCAACTGAATACCAAATTAAGAATGATCTCTTTGTCTTCTTTTTTTCTGGAGTATCGTTATTGTTTTATATCTGGAAAGAATGGAAAGAAAATAAAAAACACAAACAGTGAAAAGCCAAATCAATTGCATGGTGCAGCATTTAAAGGCTGGTCTTAATTCAGATCAGTATTGGCAGTAGGTTATTTAGGAAGTACTTTCTGGACTTACTGGCCTAGGGTATTAAATTTTAAAATCCTATCAATGGGCCATGTAGTAGGAATCATGAAGAAAGTGTATCCATAACAGAACTGCATGCATGTAATCTGTCTACAATCTGGAGATATTTTATTTATGTACCTGCTCTTAAATGTCCAATTGATGAGTCTCCAGTGATTGAGATTACTGTAACTCATACCCAGCATGTAATTTATAGTGCAATCCTGTCCTGCTTGTTAGAGTTCCCAGACCATGAAGGTTTCTTCCCCTTCTACCAGCTTGGCATTCAAAGCCTTGATCTGGGAAATGTTGCTCCCCTGTTCTAATTATAATGCTCTGTTGGCATGAACTGCCTTCTGATATAGGAAAAAAAAAAAAAGTCACCATAATCAATCAAGCATATTAGCAATGGATTGGTAATGAGTTTAACCAATGTGATGGTCTTCCCTTCCTTCCCTTTTACCTAACTAAATATCAACATGAAGTGGACTCTCAAGTTACAAGTAAGCAGTGGATGAAGATCATACCTTCCTTAGCCCTGGAATACACATCCAGCTCTGACCATCCCTGAAGTGAATAATCAGAATCTTTTATGACTGAGTGAAGTGTCTTTAAAATGAGCCCAAAACCACTTGTCTTTCATGCCATTTTTCTCTTCATCTCTTATCAGACAAGTATCTCTCTAGACTTAGGAGTATCAGATGGATCTATCTGACTGCATCTTTTTTTCTTCAAAGCAGCCATTTACATCGAAACCTAATCAGATTTGATGACAAGATGAGCTCTGGCTAATGCCCAAGTTCCCCACCTGCAGTACTCTATTGAGCTCTGGGATCCCCAGCATAAGACAGACATGGACCTGTTGGAGCTAGTCCAGAGAAGGCCATGAAGGTGCTCAGAGGGCTGGAGCATCTCTGCTATGGAGACAGGCTGAGAGAGCTGAAGTTGTTCAACCTGGAGAAGAGAAGGCTCCAGGGAGACCTTAGAGCACTTTCCAATACCTAAAAGGGCTATAAGAGAGATGGAGAGAGACTTTTGACAGGGGTATAGAGTGACAGGACAAGGAGTAATGGCAGTTTTAGATTAGATATTGGAAATAAATTCTTTCCTGTGAGGGTGGTGAGGCACTGGCAGATGTTACCCAAAGAAGTTGTGACTGCCTCATCCCTGGAAGAGTTCAAGGCCAGGCTCGATGGGGCTTTATGCAATCTGCCCATCACAGGGGTGTTGGGGTGTTTAAATAACTAGGTGGTTCGCAAGGGTACAAAAGCAAACAGCTATTTCTGTTTCTGTGTCCCTAGTACACAAGAGAGGGAGGAAGAAGATCATTTTCCGTAGCCTGATGAAGGCGTGAGTGAGGCTTCCACTCAGGAATAACAGAAAGTTGAAGAGGGCTTTCAGCCATTTCAGGAAGTGGATCCAGTCATCTAGTGCAGTGACTTAGGGACCTAAGGAAGCAAAGAGGATCGAGAACTGCATTCTGGTATGACCAAAGTCTGCACTCTGTTCTGCTATGGAGATGGATGAGAAAATAGGGACAGAAGTTGTGCTACAATTTTTGTGAAAGCAGTTGGGTCACCTTCAGGGAAATCCTATGGAAAGGCCTCAATCAGAGTTAAACTGAATCCTTTTCCATTTTCCTGACTGCTTTCTGAGGCTGTCATATTGCACTTCTGCAACATAACCCAGGTGTTGTCACATCCATCACACCTGTCCTTCTGCACTGTGAGTTGACCAAAGACAGAAAAACAGTGCCAAGTAACCCTCCAGTGTAATTCCAGCCCTGTTATACTCATTCTCTTGTGTAATGTGCAAAATAAACAGTCTGAATTGCTATTTACCATTTTTACATGGGTCATATGGCAGCTTCCCTCTCCCTAGAAAGCATTGTTTGGTAAGTGGTGAGTCCTCATAATAATAATAATAAAAAAAGAAGTCTTTTCATATACATTGAGACTTGCATTGTGAAGAGAGAGGAGAGTCAATTTGCCTTCAGTCCTTTATTACCATAACTCATTGCAGCACTCAAGTGGGTCAGCTAATGTTATCACTGAGCATTGTGATGGGGAGGAAAGTTAGTGCTGGCTTTGTGTCCCAAAGGCTTTTAGGAGACAAAAGCAAATCAGCTAAAGAAATAAAATAATATGCTGATGAAAATATCTTTTTTTAGCTGAGGGTCACTACATCTGGCAGATATTATGGGGGCTTTTTTTCTTGAACAGTACAGTGAATTTTGCTTGGAGGAAGCCAAGTGAATCCAGGTCAATTTGATTAGAACAAAATAAAATAGGCTTTGGGTATGCTGGAAGAAAAATTTGCCCCAGTCCCTAGTTGCAAAGGGCACAAAATCTCACAAGCTTGTGCAGGTTAAAGCCTGAAGAGCAAAGCTGCAGCCACTTCGAAGTTATTTAAATACCCCAAATTATTTAAAGTTATTTTAATCTCTGTTTCTGTGGTACAATTCTGAAGCCGTCACTGGAATCACTCAATATTTACAGCAGTGTAACAAGGATCCATAACTTGTCGTGTTTGCAGCATGACTGGATGTAAAACACCACTGCCTGTCCAGATCAAACAAGGTCAGATTATTAAAATACAAATCAATCTGTTATTGTTTAATGTGCTGCTCACTGTGACTTGCATACGTGACTGACCAATAGAAGCACATCATGTTGTGTGCAAGTCATTTTAGGAAATAAAGATGGCTCATCAGCAATGAAATGGTTAAGGGGTCTGCACATTTTGGGGAGGATGGCAGAAAAAAATAAAGTGTGATTGACCTTCCTGGGAAGAATTGAAGTCAAAAATGTAATGAGGTAATGAGGTATTTATTAAAAATACTCCTTCGCACTTTCATAGCTCAGCTCATATGACAAATGACAGCCAGCTAATCCTCCTATGCACTTTGCAAAGCAGTTATGTAAGTGCTGTCCCCATTTTGTAGGTGGGGAAAGAAAGGCAAGGAAAAAAACCCAATCATTCTCATGACAACAGAGGGAATTCATGCAGGAACTGGAGTCTGCAGGAATTTCTCTTTTCCCTTTACATTATTCTTGCATGTACAGGATGTTCTCTTAGTGGTGACTTCTGAGATCTGTTTTTGTCTCATTCTTTCTTCTCTGTCTTAAGTGACCTGATTTTATCTTTCTTGACATGAAGAGAAGCTCAGCAGCATCTCTTGTTTATGTGTGTACAGAGGCTTAAAGAAGCATTTCAAATGTGGGACATCTGTTATTGTAACCCTTCCCTGGCCGTGATGACTCCTTCCAAAAATGCCCAGATCCATCTACCAGGCAAATCAAAGGGATCTGTCAGAAGGGAAAATACAAAGTTGGGCAGACTGATCATATGTGAGCTCATTCTATATGAGGGGTTTTCTTAAAGGCTTGGAAGTTCCATAATTTCTCAAAAATTAACTCCATAATTTCAATAAAAATCATAGTATCTTTTTCCATCATATCTACAGTCAGCCTGTTTTCTCTCTTTCTCTTCATGTGATTATTTCATCCTGAAGATTTTCATGATCAAAACTCTGCTGCTCACTGCTCCTTGTAGCAAGGTGTAAAACACCATGCTGGCATCTTTAAAGGGTTTGGGAGCCTTTATTTTGCAAGTGTGAGGAGTGAGGCAGAGCAAAAGAGGTTGTTATACACTGCTGTCCTGGTGCAAATGAGGAATTCTCACCCAGTCCACATGCATTTGATTCTCCATCATAACTTTCAAAGAGGGGTTGTGCTTTGTGCAGGGATTCACTTACCTGTTTGCATGTGCTTCTCCACCTTTTTAGATTACCCTTCACATACGGAATCATCCATCTTGATGAAGTGTAAGCTCAAAGGAGCTTTCTAGGCATAACGTGCCTTATCAACCAGCTAATTTTTGCCACATACATTCCCAAATCCCCTTTTGTTTTACCAAACATCCTATAGAAGATGGTGGTTTAGCTTAGGAGCCTACTTGGAGAGACATCATTTAAGGGAAAGGTGTCAGATGCACATTCCCTGCCAAAGTGCTTTTGAACTTATCTGTCCTGTGTAGCTAATGGGACAGAGCTCTGAGTTGCTTCAGTTTTAAAGATAACACTGGATTTCTTTTCTTAGAACAAGTATAGGAGGAGGCACTTGGGAAGTTGCCATGAATTTGACCAAGTCTGGGAGTCAAGTGACTCCCAGGTAGTTGAACTTGGAGCTGCATGTGAAGAAAGTCCCGAGCAGAACCTACCAGCCCAGCCTTCATGCAAAGCACAGGATCCTAATCTTTCTCGTCCATGTTATTTTGCTGTTGAAAGACAAACATAAAAAAGGTAGCTTGGGGTTGCCTTGTCTTAATCAAGGACTTGGATGGATCTTCAGAGTCCCAAGTCTTGAAAGTACTCTCTGCAGCTACACCTAATACTTGCGATGAAATTAATGTAGAACTGGTGCCCCAGTGTTGCAAATGTGGAATACCTGCCTTGCACTGTCACACGGATGTAGAACTGGTATTAGAGCAGAATTCAGTGAGATTTATATGAGGCATTAGGCAAATGCCTGTTTAATAGGTTACAGTTTTGAGTTTTCAGCCTACAAATAAGAAAAATCTTTAAGACTTGACATCTAGACCTAAGAGTTTTTCTTCTGACGTTTGCTGTGGGTTGAGAGGCTTGATCTGCTCCCCATGCTGCCAGCCAGAGAGGGTAAATGAGTTCTACACTGGCCAGATATTTTCATCCTGCCTCTGCAGTGTTTTGTTCTCCAAGGACTAATTGCTAGTGTGATCCAAGCAAGCAAAGGAAACTTTCTGCGAACACTGCTATCTCATCACGAACTAGCCTCAGGCTGAAACTGTAGCCCAGAATAGACTGAAGAGTGGTTTGGGTACCTAACACAGGCTTTTACTGCTGTATGAGATGCCACAAGGTATTCCAGAGGATGGAGAGGAGATGGGCAACAAGCTGTGGGATACTCCAGGAGATCTCAAACAGGACTAGAAGCCCCTACTTAGGCAAGTGAGTAACTCTTTTGGAGTTTTGCTGTTGAACCTATCAAAGTTAAGATTTTTTTTCTCAGCATGTGAATCCCATAAAAATATGGCATAAAATAAAAATATAAGGCATAAAATCTGACTTTCAGATAGAAGAAAATTTTTTTTAGACTCTGTAGTTTTGAAATAATTTCCTCATTATCCTCAGCCACTCTGGGAAATGCAGGGCTGGGTCTGAGTGAGTGGAGGGATGGTTTTGTGAAGCTGATGGAGGGTGTTGAGTTAACACTCGCAGTCTCCCCAGACTGCTGTCTGGCACCTCATTCATCTGAAGACCTCTGAGCATATAAGGTCTGTGATAAACAAAGGGGGTCTGTCTTGTGCCTCTGGGCTTCCAGTGACTTATTAAAGATTGGATTGTTTAATGTTGTCCTTTAATGTAGAGATATTTCCGTGGATAGGGAGACTCCTGTGTCAATGGAAAAGGAAGAACAAGGCTTTCATGTTACTTGTTTAAACCATCAAGCAGAGATGTTTTGTTGTTTGACATGCCATTGCTTCTTGCTTTTTCTAACCAGTCCCATTTTTTCATTCCTTGTGGTTAATTTTTGCTCTCATTTTCTTTCTGGAACATCTTCTGCTCTGTTACTGGATCCATAGGGGAAAAGTGACTGAGGGAAATAAGCACAGGACCAGGGAGCAGAGAATTAACTGTCCCCTTGGGAAGCTTGAGTTACTAGCTGCCACATACGTACATTTTCACTGCTAACAGTGAAGGAAAAGTTGACAAAGAGCTTGTCACAAAGAGCAGAATACAGACGAGCAGAAAAAAATTCTGCAAGTAATTTGTATTGCTTACCCATGGCAGCCCAGTGAATGCACTTCACATTCAAGTATTACTTTTTATTATTCATTATTTGCATTATGGTAACATCTACATGTACCAATCAGGACTGCAGCAGCAATGTGAGATGTTCTACTCCAGCAAAGACTAGAAGTTTTTAGCAGCATAACTATGTCATGCAAAACCATAGATATTCTACTAAAATAACTATACTGCTACAAACCAGAACATTGCATCACAGCAGACCTGCCTTTCATTTTTACAGCTTATTCCCCTTCACACACAGAAAATATATGATGCACTTGTAGACATTTTTCTGTTGTTTTGAATATAGCTGCAGCAGGGTAATGCTGCTATAGTTTCAGGCAACATCAGTCCACAGATAAATGCATGTAAGACAGACCCTGTCCCAGAAGGTGAGATGTCTCAGTAGACAAGTGAGAAAGGAATTGGAGGCATAAAGGAGTCATTATTCTGTTTAATGGTGGCAGTGGGCAAGGTGCAGGTATCATCCCTGAATCTGGACTGGCATTTACCTGCTAGAGTAGGAACCAAACTACTGTTCACACTAATTCCATGCCAGTGTCAATGCAGTTCTCCTGAAGTTAATGAAAAGTGAGGGTAATTCCATCTAGGCCAGACATTATTAAAGGTCTGGTTTGTTCTTTGCAGCTTTTGGGGAGTAAATGTGTCAGGAGCTTCTCAGAGAGTAGCTGGCTGGAACACTAGTTTTGCAGCCTGAAGAACACTTATAGTCTGATCCACCTTGAAGAGTGTCTTGGGCATCTTCTTCCCAATCACCAAGTAAAGCAGAAATAAGAAGGAATTCAGGTCCTGTTACAGTTTGATATAGTTTCTGCCACATTTGGCGAGTTGTCTTCAACCTGTGACAAGAGATGCTTGAAATATTGTAAGAATAAATGCACCTGCAGAATTTTCTTCAAGGCTCAGTGTGACAAATACTAAAGCAGACAACTTTTGATGACTTTTTCTTCAGCATTTTAATGTAATGGTTCTGAGATAAGCTGTTGGGCAGCTCTGGAGCTCGTTGCTCTTTCAACTCGGATGGCAACCTTTTTGTAGGGTAGATTATTACTCAAGACTGGTAGTGTGGTCTGTGCGGAATGTGGGCTTTGTTAATGCTTCACATAGCCACATAGCTTTGTGCTTGAGATAAATTCCATTATATTCATGTTCTCAGAATACTCTCTTTTAGGTTGGCACCAATGGCATAGCACTTGTTTGCAGTAGGTGTAGAAATATAGAAAAAGTCTGAACAAAGCAAATTACCTTATCAATTCCCAGCAAAGATGACAGTTTGGAACACTGACCTCTAAATTTTGCTGAATTTTGGGGATGTTTTTTCAAATACAGATATGAAAGCAGAAATTGCTGATTTATAAACTTTTGGTGGCTATGTAGAATATTTCTATGTATTTCTCTGTATTTTTTAAATACAGATACTCCTGTCTGTATGTAGAGATGTATCAAAGCACATCTGTTATCTCGTTTTATCACTTCCTAGTTGCTTATGATCTCCATAGTCCTATTGAATACATTCTGTAGATTTAAGAAGCTCTCTGATCTGAATTGTAGTCTAAAGTAGAAATATACATGTCAGAGCCAGTGGTAGCTGGCAGTTGACAAATATGAGTGAGAAAATTTCTGCTATGGATTTAAAGCTGGGAAAGTAATGGGTTGAACTACTAAGGCATTGCATGACACTGAGCTAAACTGCTCCTCTGGTGACAGCTTACATGTGATGTTTTAAAATATGTTGGGTATGCATGATAAAGCTATTGGGTATAAGCAGTTACAGGACCAAAGAAAAGCCAATCATCAGTGGGAGAACAATTGTCATGATGTCATGAAAATAAAAAAATGACTGCAAAAAGAACTAGGATCATAATCTTCAGACTGAACTGCTTGAGTATTAGAAACTTCCTGAGATGCCACAGTGCTGCTCAGTACTGTAGCTTGGGAAAAAAAAAACTTATGTAGAAGCATCTGATGAGCATCAGATTCATCACAAAAGTGTCCCTTGTAATGGGAAAAAGAGATAAGGGCTGGAACAACTGTTTGTGACTAGTAGATGGTCAACAGTATCCTTTATTAGCTGAACTGGAAATGTGTGGGCTAATGTCCCTGGAAATAATGTATGGAGTTCATTGCAGATAGACAGGAAACAAATCCAGGTATCCTACTTCCCAGTTAGTGCTCTGTCTCTAGGCAAGACTGACTCTTTGCCTTCTTGTTTTGTCAGCAAAGTGGACAATTATTGGGCTATTCATGCCATCTGTTAGTTAAATATTTGGTTTAAACCTTAGTTTATCTGGAAATGTCTACGTTAACTAGCAGAGGGTTTAGGCTCCCCATTTTAGGTGCTTTGTGTTGCCTGTAAGTAGGAGCTAAAATACTCTGAAGTGTTTTATATGAATTCTCACTGTGTTTGTTGTGATCATCTTCTGCATATGACCATCCAACCAGGAAAAGGTTGACTGAAATCTCCACTTACTATGCATTAAATTGCCTTGGTATGGTGTGGGTTATCTTCTAGTCTGCTTGCAAAGGCTGGTGTTTCTCACTGATAACCATCATCAGACATGGGGCACTTTTGAGTCTATGACTACTATGAAAACACTGCTGTCAAGAAAGGAAACACTGTTTGAGTACTGTTATTTGGGTATGGAAAACACACCCAAAAAGCTGGACATTTGTAGATAACCACCTACTGCTATGAAGATTATATACATATACATATATATATATATAGTCTTTATCCTGGTTTCCCATTAACTTACCTAACTATTGGCTGTAGTGGGACCATAAGCAGTTGTTGATCTCTCTTTCCAGAACACATAATATAATACTATCAGCAAAACAGCACAAAACTTGTTACCCAGGTCCAGATCCTTTCAAAGAATCTATATCATCAGCTGCTAGGAAAAGGGGACAGAAAGGACTGGATATGGGCATTGCTGTGTTAAGTAGAAGACAGTATCACTTTACAAAGTTTTGTCTGTGTTTGGCATCATCTATCGAGTCTGTACTTTGCACAACTGAGTTTTGAACAGGTGTCTACTGACTGGAGTATCTATACTCACTAGACATAAGAGCCCAAAGCCTGTTTCTAGTACCAGGGTGCTAGATCAAAGAATGTGTTACTTACCATTTAGTTTTAAATTTAGTAGCAATTATGCTATCTTTCTCTTCCTTGGGTAGTCTGTGCTGTACCACAGAGCCGGTTTTCATCACATGCTAATTTAACTCAGAAGGTTTCTGCTGGATTAGGTGAGGTACGATGCATGTGGGAGGAGAGGTCCTGTAGCTTTAAGTGCTGTGGTTAAGAAATATTTCTGGATTTCAGACTCATTTGGGGGCCACTTAATTTCCAAAACAAGCTTCTCAGATTCTCCATACATAATCTGCACACTCTA
This sequence comes from Myiozetetes cayanensis, assembly GCF_022539395.1. Classification (NCBI taxonomy): domain Eukaryota; kingdom Metazoa; phylum Chordata; class Aves; order Passeriformes; family Tyrannidae; genus Myiozetetes; species Myiozetetes cayanensis. Next base: position 30,582,362 of record NW_026087742.1, on the reverse strand, counting down.
CAGGCAGACAGGGATCAGCTCTTCACTCCACAGCCTGAAACGCCTGAGGCTCTTGTCTCTGCTTATATCCATTAGAGGTAAACCAAGGCTGATTATGGGGAACACCGTACTTCTGATCATGTCAATGAGCATAGCTAGCAAGTGTTCTGGGGGCAGATTCTCATCTCATTTGCATTGGTGCAAATCATGAGTAATTGAGTTATTCCAGATTGAGAGCAAGCAAACTGCCTTAATAGGATTTTCTGTCTCAATAAAGATATTATTGAATTCAGCCAGTGATTCTGTTTTGACAATGTTTTTCTTGGATTTTATGCTGATATACAGTGTTTAGCATTGGTTCACAGCAAAGTCCACAGTGTGTGCAAAGAGAAGGACACTTGAGAAGGAATTATGTTTGAGCCACAGTTCTGGGACCACTTGTTTGCGAATAGGGTGTTCAGCAGTTGCTCCTAAAACACACTGTTTCTAGCAAGTCAGGTACCTGTCTGCTGGCTCTAATCAAACCGGGGCTCAGGGGAAACCAGTAGCCTCATGTGCTATGATCACTCATCAAAAAAATGGGTGGAGAGAAAAGCATCCCTTGCAGTAGAATGACATTAAGCTTAGAGATAAAAGGCACTCTCTAAAAAACCCCGAACAAACAAACAAAACCAAAATAACAACAGCAACAACAACAACAAACAAAAACAAAAAAAAGGAAAACAAAATAATGCAAAAAAAGGGACCAGCCTGAAAGATGATTTAAAAACAGAAAATGCTTCACATGACCCTTTAAGACAGCAAAACAACGTAAGCCTCTTTTTGTTTCCTGCGTATTTCAGCCTGTTCCTGGTCAAGAACGCCACAGCTAATAATTGTGTCAGAAAACCTTCCTGTCTGAAAATGATCTCTTCCTAATGGATAGATGATTCCATATGGTTTCATATGTCATAGATGGAGAGAGAACATATTGGGTGACTGGCCACAGCTGGCAGTTCATGTTAGTGCCATATGGATAAATGTGCAAGCTCTCCTGCATTGTGTATTTCAAGTAAACCATTTATCTAAACAGGTGCTGACCCACTGGGAATGCATTTTTATGGTCAAGCTTGCAGCATGCAGCGACACAAGCTGCTCTGTTAACCCCTCCTATTTCTGCAGTGCAAACCCACAACATTTATGTATCGTTTGCCTCCATTCTGCGTAACTCCAATGATGTCCATAAAAGCACACCTGGGCAGACCCTTTGTAAATGAGACCTGAATCTGGCTCACTGAACTGTGTGGATATTGTAAGACCAGTCTCCTAAATGCTCTTTGGGAATCAGTCTGTGATATTCAGTTCTAATAGGTATTACTATATCATATGCAGGGGATTAAAATCACCCTATTTATGAGACTATATAAATAAAGAATCAGACTTTCCACCTCCTTCAGCTACTGTGCTCTGTCCCTGATTACAGCTGAAATTTTTGCACTCCTTTCCTCTCCATGCTATAATTGCCTCTTTGTCTAAACATGCTTCATTTTGGAATTCCTCTCACTTACATTCCTAATATATGTGGTTCAAGGTACTTGCTGACTGATTTATGCTAGTCTTGTGTGGCTCCCTTGGAAATGGAGCAGAACACATTCCATCCACCTGCGTAATAAAACCAGCTGGTGCAGGGTGGGAGCATTCAAACTGCAGCAGAAATACAATTCACCTAAGTTTTGACTCAGTTATCCATCTCTCTATCAACTCTTCTGATTGTCTCTGGTATTAAAATCATGCCAAGGAGTAAGCCCTTGTGAAAAAAGTCTCTAATTATGCTGTTTATTCTAGATTTCTGTGTCACTACCAGAACCAAATACTGGGGTGAGGGTAAAGGCATTGTCTGCATTTCTGAGCAAGTATTTTGATAAGAGTGCAGCCCTGATGATATGGTCCTAACATCCAGAAAATTTTAATATCAGTTAAACCCTCTGGGCTCCTTCTAGAATCATTGAATCACAGAATGGTTTGGATTGGAAGAGACCTTTAAAGGTCATCCAGTTCAATCCCCCTGCCATAGGCAGGGACACCTTCCACTAGATCAGGTTGTTCAGAGCCCTGTCAGCCTGACTTTCAATGTTTCCAGGGATGGTGCATCCAACACCTATGTGGGCAACCTGTGCTGGTGTTTCACCATGCTCATTTCTTTCTGTGTAGTCTAAATGTACACTCTTTTAGTTTAGATCCATTACCCCTTGTCCTATAACTACAGGTCTTACTAAGCTGTCCCAGTCTTTCTCATAAGCCCCCTTTAAGTACTGCAAGGATGAAAAAAGGTGTCTCCTTAGCCTCCTTCCCTCTGCTTTACAAGCAGTGTAACTCTATCAGAGGAGGCAACAATTCATACGAGAGCAAATTTAGTCAGTTTGGGGTTAGACCAATCTATAGTCCAAAACTCAGATAGGTAATTTCATTAATGAAGTTTGAGATGGATTTCCCATTTACAGCTATATAAACCCCATGGTAGGCAAAAGGGGCAGAGAGTTAGTTCAGGTAGGAAGTTCAGGAATTCAGCAGTGGCTGGAGAAATAAGCCTGAGAGCTGCTTTTCCCTGCTTAGCAGTTTCACATCAGTAATAGTTCACTTGTGGTTCCTTGGAAGTGAGAAAACAGAGTAAGACTCAACCCAACTCTTAACTCTTACCTCCTGTCATCTTCTCTGCTGTACCCGCATCTGATGTGCCTGGTCCCTCGCTTCAATTCATTTGTGCTCATCTATTCCGAACAGTACTTAAGCTCTCATAGCGTAACAGTAATAAGGCAGCCTAAATAGCGAGTTCTCAGCTGTGTTTGGTGCACGCTGTGCTGAGGGAGATTAAAAGGAAAATCAGAAAGTGCGTGATGGAGATTAAGATGATTCTGAACTGCTGCGTAGAAGACTGAGTCCTCTTTGTGCCTCTTATCTGCTGTTTGAAGTACCGTTACTTAAGCTTGGTGTTAGGGGGGAATGAAAATAAAGTCTTTCTCAGAGGATGTGAGAAGCCATTTCAAAAGGCGATGCCTCTCCAGTAAATAAAACACAAATGTTACAGGTCAGCACTGAAATGGTGAATGAGATGGAGTTTCACCCAAAAGAAAACTTGTTCAACCAGGAGGCTTTCAAATCTCCTTGCTGAGATAAAGAAGATCAAAGTGTTTAAACACGTTGATCCACTACTAAGGAAAATTTAGTGCTGGCAACAGACAGCAGCTGCAGTATAGCTGGCGTGTCTAAACTCACAGCAGGGGACTAATTGCTCCTATGGATATAGGTTTTCCTTACAAAACCAGGTCTGAAGGAATGTCATTCTCATTCACAGAATTATGGAGATCTATTGATAAGAAATAAAATGCCAATCTACACCATGCAGCATCAGGAGGGACAGAGTGCTGGGAGCTGAGCATGGGGGATGTATGAGGCTTCTTTGCTTTTATTCGGCCTATATTGTGCAGGGAAAGATCCCATCAATTTACTCAATATTATAACAGTAGCTTCACACCTTCCTTGGTAATTAAATGAGGAAGCATAGCTCAAAGTCAAACCTTAATGCCATTTGTACAACTTATTGTTCTGAGAAGAAGCCTGGATTAGGGGGCCTATTGCCATCAGAGAATTGCAAATTTTCTATAAAAACAGAAACGTTATATTTATACAAATTATTAGCTGGACAGGGAGTGGAGGGTAATAAGTCTGGTTATAAAAAATTATTCAGTGAACTATTCCTGAATTCAGTGAACTATTCCTGATACAAACACAGCTGTAAAGATAACTTGTGACAAGTCAGGTAGAGAGGCTGTTATGGCATCTCATTAAACAGGCTCCTTCTTGCCGTCTCATCACGTGACAGAGGGCGTGTTTCTGTTTTATTAAGGGACTGAGTAGAAAGAAAGCCTGAAGCAAGGGTTAGTGGTGAGGCTTTTCCCATGACACAGAGGTTGTTTCTAGCAGAGGTAGGAACTGAATGGAATTTTTACATTTCGTTGTGAATACTGAGGTGTTTGAGTTCTTCTGCATAGCTAATACCTGAATGCCCATTTTTTATTTATTCTAAGGGAAATTAAGAAAAATCCATATCCATAGCATCTTCCTTATAAAAGTATCTTCATATATACCCAGGAAAAAGCAATCGCAGCTCAGCCACCCCAGTCTTTCCAGTTCAGAAAGAGACATTTTGACTCTTCAAAGAAATTAAGTAATCCTGTGCTGTCACTACAGTACAGTACAATATACCAATCTAGCTCCAGCTGTTCAGCCCTTCTATGCTACTTGTAGTTCTTTTGATAACAGTGAATTTCACTAAATGCATGTGTATATGTTTATGTATATATATGTAGATACATGTTTATGTGTTTATGTCCAGCCTCATAAACAAAATGCGTGCTTTGACCTTTCTTAATACCGTTTCATTCTTGGGATTTTCCAGAAGTATCTAAATTATTCACCCCTGGATTCCAAAATAGGCAAAGCAGGGAGAGAAGGGCATTCAGAGGCCACAGACCTCTCCTCTCACCACAAATGAAAATCTTTTCATAACCCTACCCTTGATTGTTCCTTTGCAATGGGGAGCCTTGTTAAATGTCTATACCCTGCCTAAATGTAGGAGGCAAATTCTTCCATGGTTTCCAGAAAGGACATCACAGCATGCCTTAGTGTAAGGGCCAGCAGGACAGGCTACTACGCAGGCAGCAACAGGGTAAACACAGCATGTTGTGGGCTGAAGAGATAGAATACAGTTATGAATGTATTCTCTGATGGATTAAAGAGCTAATTCCTTTTATTTTTGCTAATTTGGAAAGCTGCAGGTCTTAAGTATTGTGTCAGAACTGCCAGCCCAGAAGATGCCTCAGATAGGTGGTGACATCTCTCAGGGTCAGAAGCACCCTTAGTTAGACCCAAGTGAACCAGTGCCCATACCTCTTTGGGCCTGTCCTGGGGTGTGATCTCATTGAACTGGAGGCAGAGGCAGTTGCAGAGGAACAGTAGATGGAATAAGAAGTCCCTACATGATCCACCTTGAGTGTACCCCTTTCTCCACACCCTCCCGAGCAGTGTTACACCCCCAGGAAGTGAGGAGACAGTGATGAGGAGCACATCCTCCCAACACAGGGGCACTGAGATTTAGGAACAGTGTCCTTACCCTCTGTCCTTGTAGCACTTTTCTCACTAATGCAACAACCAGTTGATTTACACCTGTAAATCAATTACAAATTGATGAATGGGTTCAACAACACATTTTAGGCCTCCAAGCAGTGCAGAACTATCTAACTCAATCTACCTGTTGGTTCACTGCAGCAGCTACATAATATTTTAATGTCTAAGAAAACAGCTTTTAAAAATGTGTTAAAAGATTATTTAATATCCATTTCATGTACCTGTAATTAGGCAGTGATTATACTAGAAGCTTTTGCTTTGTCATCTTCTTAATCATTGGTGTCTGGCACTTTTTATTCTACTCTTAAGAAATTTACAAACACAAATGCTTCAGTGGAATTTTTATAGAAAATGTGCTATCTGTGGCAAGCAGGTTAAAAACATTGCAAGAAAGGCTCCATTCTCTTCAGCATTTCCAGACCAGAATACATCAAAGTTCAGGTGTACAAATAACTTACAAAATGACCAGATTCGATCTGTAAGGTGAGATGCAGGAGTATTCATAGTCTGCAAGAAACATGGGGTCCATATAGCTTAGTCCACAATTGCCAGCCCTTATTAGGGTCAAGTTTTCCATCCTTACTCTCTATAGCTGTGCTCCTCTACACTTCTCAATGTCAGCTTACCTACCCACTGGCAAAAAAATAGAGCCAAAAAAAATTACCCTTCCTTTCAAAACTTTGGAAGGGTTATAGATCAGCATTCGATTAGAGGGAAAGATTATTGCTTCCATTTAACAGCTTTAACGAAAAGTGTATTGATGGTCAGATTATGTTTTATTGTTGGTCAAGGCTGCGCTGAAAGACCTGAAACCGTTACAGGACAACAGTCAAGCAATAATTATAGAAACATCTGTTATGAACTGGGAAACACACTGTGACACTTTTTCTAGGCAATATGGAAACTCTTTTACAATATACAGTTCAAATAGGCCAGGACAAATTTTTTACTTATGAAATGAACCCAACAGAAAAAATATTTTTTTCCCAGAGATGAAGGAGTAGCTGAAAAAAATTATCCAGAAACCAAAAGAGACTTTTATTTATTTATTTATTTATTTTCCCCCCACAGTAGACCAGGAAAATATTTATTTTGGAGAAGCTATTGTACAAAAGGCATACTGTAACGCTTTGAATTTTGAGATATGAATTATGAACATTTCAAAGTGAATTTTGCAGTAAGATCCAAAGAAATGTTTTACATCTGGGGAAAGCTGCTTTGCCAGCCTTGATCAGACAGGTATAGAATCATAGAATCATCAAATATTTTAGACTGGAAGGAACCTTAAAGATCATCTCATTCCAATCTGCTCCAATGGGCAGGGGTGCCACCCCCTAGACCAGGTTACTCAGAGCCCCATCCAACCTGGTTTTGAACACATTCAGGTAAGGGAAACCCCCGACTTCTCTGGGCAGCCTGTTCCAGTGCCTCACTAGGCTAATGTAGTATGGGTATGTTAATTTTAAACTCTGCAAGTATAGGACCAATTTCACTTTGAGATAGAAGCTGTTGCATTTTGGTCAGCTTCTTCATCGACCTGAAATGTAAGATCAATATATCAAATTTCCACAAAAGAAGCAACTCATTTAATGTTGCCAATTTTAGGCTCATGGAAATGCCTTGTTTCTTTGTTCCAACTGGCCAAAACTGTGTATTTTATCTGTGAGTTCTTCTGGCTTGATAAAATAAGTTATTTACCAGATTTATTAGTGTAGTTAACTGCAATATTTTGAACAGAGCTATATCTGAAATGCTGCTTAGCTTTTGTCAAGGCAACATTAAAATTGATGGCTGAAGGATTGGTTATTCATTTGCACTGAGAAAACATGGCTTGGGGTGAGACTCTTTGACTGTTAACTCATGTAACTAAAAACTAGGCATCTGATTTAGTCTAGGTTAATAGCTCTTTAACTTCTATGATGTAGATGTCTAAAGGTAGCTTAGATAAATCTATGATGATCTAAGTATGCGCAGGCAAATGAGATTTAAATAAAGCACAATTAAAAGTAGAACATGAAAGCAAATTTTTTATACAAAGCATATTTGGTCATCTTGTAAGAAGTGAGAAGGAAGAGCTTGGTATGCAAAGGGCATGGGACTGCAATTCTTTGATGAACATTAAAATGTAATTCTGCCAAAACTCAAGAGGACACATTCTACATCTTTTAGTTGTGCTACCATTTCCTAGAAATCCAATTTTTCACTTGAAGTTATTAGACACTGAGAAAATTACCTTAATTCCAAGAAGCCTCCACTATGTAGCCTTTTTCCAACCTCCTCTATAAACCACTTAAAAACCAGTCTCACCCTTCCTAAAAAACCCCCAAACAAACCCAGAAAAACATCAGAGACAAAACAATATTAAATGGCCCCTACAACACAATTGGAACAGACTGGGATGTGCAAAACACTCCACTGGGAGCCATTCTGGCTGATGGAGGTCAAAATTGCCTTCTTCCCTGGGCAGCGTGTTCTAGTGGCTAGCAACTCTTTCTGTGAAAAAATTTTCTCTAATATCCAATCAAAACTTCCCCTGGCGCAACTTGAGGCCATTTCCTCTTGTCTTCTTGCTTGTTACCGGGGAGAAGAGACCAACCTACACCTCACTAAAGCCTCCTTTCAGGTAATTGTAGAGAGTTAGGCTTCAGTGACTGCAAAGGAATAAGCCATCTTACAGAAAGTTGTCCTTTGCCTCTAAGTAACCCAACAAGACTCTCTTCTACTTTCATTTGCTGCCTTTTGGAACATGCCTATGATCTCCAGATGCAACAGCCATGCCTTTGTGTTCTCCACGGGGGAACAAAATAATGAGATCTTGTTCTATGAGCCAGGCTTCATTTGGGAGGATGATTTTCAGCTCATTCTGCATGTGCTGTCTCCACTTCCCACCTCACTCCACCCAGCCACCATGTCAGACAGCAAACCCCCAGTCGCCATTTATAGCAGAGGATGATAGTGGAAAAGGAGATGGAGAGAAATGTGCTGCACAGAGACAATCAGAAGCAGCAGCAACAAGTTTATGTATGCATATATGTATTTAATCCCAGTCATAAGTGTCTCCAGCTCCTCAGACTGCCCCCATTCAGCCCATTGAGGAAACACTTGACTTCAGGCACATATTGAAGCTTTGCTGTCTCAAGTGAGACCTCAGCTTGTGCTTAATGGTAAATGTCTGCTAAAAGCATTATTTGGGTTTGGAAAAAACTACAGAACATGTGTGACTGCTTGTGCAGGACACTTTGATCAGGCCCAGAGGTGGGCACTAAGGTATTCCTAGCCAGAAATTCATAGTCAGTATGAACATCCTTGGTGAGGGCATATCCGTGACCTTTCCTCAGCCTCCCACTGGCAGCCAGGCAGGCAGGACATCCACGAACATTTCTTATGCCTTTGAGGTTGGCACTAATTGCCATCTCAGGAGGGGCGTTTTCCTGCAAAGTGGCCACTGTTATCAGCAATTCAGTTGGTACCACAGTAATTCAGGGGCATCTCACCTACTGTGGGTTAATCAAGGATGGACCAAAGCAGCATGCTAGCTAGGAAAAGCTCCACTAGTTCCAGCACTGAACACCGCTTAAGCCCCTCAATTGCTTTTTGAATATATGATACATTTGGAAATAATATATCTGGAAAACCCCCGAGCAAGCAAACTCCAAAGCAATCCAACCATCAAAAGTCTGGATTAAATAGCACAGGTGGCAAAGAAATTGTTCTCTCCTTGTGTGTGGTCCCTGATGCAGATGCCTTGTTTTCACAACACTTATAATGAAAGCGTTTTTATTTTTGGATGCTCTTTAGGGTACAATGTAATACATCAAAATAAATCATTGTATCATATGCCTGTTAAGAATGAAAGCTGATGCACCAAATGTCAGGGTTGCTTGCTTTGATTAATCAATGAATATTGAGTTTTGCTAACAGTGTGAAGGAAAGAAACAGTAGTGAAGTAGGAAATGTTTACTTGATACAAAGCTATAGATATATAGTTAAAGTTTCAATAAGATTGTGTAGATTAGTGATGATATTGTTTCAAATAAGGCAAAATATCCACTCGATCTGTGCTTTAGTAGAGAAACTGTGTGCCATTTCCCCTCTGTATTTTCACTTATTAAATGAATTTGATAATCATCATTGAAAAGGCATTCATTTCAATTGCTAGGGAGAAAACTTCTGATCAGATCAAGAGCATTAGCTGCAAGGCCACCCTGCTTCCTATGAGACAGGAAGTATCTGTATGATAAATTAACTGTGGATGAATGCTAAGTCTTTAATGAGAAAAACCATGTTCTCTTGGATTCAACCTTTCATGTGAAAGCTGTTTGGGACCTTACTGAAAAGAATGTGTTAATCAAGAGAAAAGCATAATTACTGTCTTGTCAACAGACACAAATGAGAAAGCCTGGTGAAAATGGGATTGAAATGAACTCCAAAAAACCACACAAAAAAAGGAGTTTTTCTACACTGTTTTTGGAGAGCTTACTTTACACTGCACAGTGATTTATGACAATTGGAATCTCACTATTTCTGCAATTAATATTACTGGATGCTTCCTATTCAGAGGAATGTTAATCATAATAATGCAAATGGAAGTATTATTGCAGCTATGCCTCAGAGTTCGTTATTTCATATTGAGCCAAAGGTTCAGTATTCAGCATCCTTCTCAATGGAGCATTCTCATTGTATGGGTGGATGAATGTGCACCAAAGGTAAAATAACGGAATTAATATAAACCAGAATAATATGCCTGGCATACAGCTTCCCATTTTCCCATTTTGCTGTAAGGTCCTGATTTTTCAGGCTTTTTAAACCAATAATAAATTATTGTGATGCACTGCTAATTGCACCTCACCAAAGTTATGTATAGTATAAATTGCACTGGTGATGGACTTAGATTAAGTTTCTTATGCTTATTTTTAGCAAGTCAAAGGCAGTTCATTTCCAACTGGGCCACATTTAAAAGTTTAAAGTGAAAAACTTGTGTAATTATTTCCTAATATGAGGATAATATTGGTGACAAACATTTTATCCTGCATATCTTTTTTCACTAAATATATTAATGAGAAAGGTAGAAGGAAGAATACATAATTATTTGGTCATGTATTTAAAGATATAATGAGTATTTATAAATTTTCCTCCTGCAAATATTTTCTAAATTGTCTTCTTCATGTTGTTACCTCCCTCTGCTCTCCCTCAGATCATTTCTTAGCTTGTGATTAGTTTCTTTATGACTGCTGATGCTTTTGAAAATATTTGGTCCTTTTCCTTATTAATTCTTTTTCTTTCCTTCTTTTTGTTTGGTTGTTTTTTAGTTTGGTTTGGTTTGGGTTTTGTTTGTCCCTATGAGTTTTGGTTGGTGAGGGGGGTGGGAGGAAGAGGGGATAATGGCAATTTAAAAAAAAAAAATCCTTATGGCTTTTATTAAAAACCACATAAACATGAAGTTTCTGAGAATATTTCAAATCTCATTCAGAAACATAAATTAATACTTCAGAAAACAAATAGCCCATGTTAATACGTCCGTACTACAAATGCTTTTCCAAATCCTTCTTGCTGTAGCAGAAATGTGCTTTTTTATTTCTATCCAAAAGAAATGTAACTCCAACATTAAAACCATTTATCAAAAGGTGACAGTGGAGGAGGTTGTGCATGTGGTCAAGGTGAGACCCTACTTTTTGGGGAACATAAGGCAGTGCCTGGACGTTAAATGTCCATTACACAACATTATTATCCTCTTGATAGGAAAGTAGAGAAGTCCTTAAGTGGGGAACATATTTTAGACTTTGCAGATCTGGGTTCAAATACAGTACAAACAGCAAGGATCAAGGAAAGCACTTTGGTCCAGATCTTCAGAAATATCTCAACAACAAACTGAGTGAGAAGGAGGTGCCCAAATAACTTTCAGGGTCAGATCCAACAGATATCACTATATGTCTTATTCTATATCCTGTGGTCTGGATTAAGCAGTTATGTGGACTGAGTACCTTATTTTCACTTCTTCTGGAATTACTTGACATTACTTGGGCCCATTCTTTCAAAATATGTATATGTGTGTATATATATGTATGTATGTATGTATGCATGTAGATATGTACATACTGACATATAATCATGGGGTTTTTCTTTGGTTTAGGTTGGTGTTTTGGGCTTTTTTGTTGTTTGTTTCAGAAGAGATGAAATCACTTTGATGGTGCATTTGATGGGTCATCCCAGAGATACACAGGCAGGCATGTCACAGTAACTTCCAGAAGAAAGGTTTAAATGCAAAAGCAACTGTAAACTTTCAATTTCTAACCATGAATGTCAAAGGAGTAGAGCAGATCTTATTCCCTTATACTCTCAGTGCTGGAGCTTAATCTTCAAGATGGGAATAATAACACTTTCCTGTCTTTTCAACCAGTTTAAAAATACTTACATTGAAAATCAAGAGAAGAATAGATATTATGGTGGGGAACTCAAAGTGTACCTGAGTCCTGAGAGAGGAGAATGAATAATTTGTTCTCACCTCCTGCTCCACATTTTCAGATTCCCTAGAAATTCATTCTGGTAAGCGATGGCTTCTTCTGCTTTTGTTTTCCCTCTCATTGAAGTGAACATCAGCAAGAGAGAAGACTCACAAATTAATTCAGATTGGCTTAGATAAGGACCCTGTGATGTTGATTAGAAACCATCCACAGGGCCATTAGCAAAGTGAGATAATAAATGAAAATGTGTTGAATTGCATGAGTTTTCTAGTGGGGGAACATCAGGGAGCAGTCTCGAGTCCAGTCTTCTTTAAATATCTTCATTCATTAGCAAAAGACAGGAAAAGAGTACATGTTAATTAAAATCACAAATGATCCAAATTGGGAAGCACTGCATAAATCAGTGAAGATAGAGAGATTAGAAACCTTAGGCAGGAAATGACAAAATGAGATGCAGCTTTGAAAAATGCATGTGGAGGAGAAATAATCTATGCGAGAACACAATCAGCAGCAAGAAGGGTCCTTCAAGAAGCAGAATTAATGGGAGGAAGCCAAAGGATGTGGACCATGGAGTAAAGGGCAACGAAGCAGAGCACCTATTTAAAGGTGACCTTTGCACCTTTTCAGTGGACAGCTTGGATTCAAAATTAATTTACAATTGGCAAGAATGAAAGGTCAATGTAGTTTTGGACTATATACACAGAAATGGGGTGCCAAGGAAGGACGTGGTAGCCCACCTCTAGAACAGTAACCACATCTTTCAGTCTCCTAATTTTATTTTTTCTCCTTTTCTGCAAGACCTTGTGCAACAGAGTGAATGTAAAATAGATGCATATCAAATGAAATGAGTGGCCTGGTAAAGCTGCTGGCTCTGGCAAATGTGACTTTCAATGGAACTACACACACTCTCTTGCTGCAGTCTCTTCTCCACCTTTCCAGTCCCTATGGGATTTTGTCTCCCTGAGACAAGGAAAGGAGCTAAGAGCGGGGGCGTGACAATAACCGGCTAATGAGAGTCGTAAGAGAAGAGGAGCCCCAGTGCTGTTCTACATTTTCTTTGAACCTGCTGCTTGTGGTGTGACAGGTTTGTCACACATGCATCATTGCTTTTAAACTGGGGCTCTTCAATGCCACAAGCAACTCAGATGTGACATAATTTACTGATGTGAGTGGAAACAGCAAGAAGCTTTTGTGTACGATCTTGGTCATTTCACTCTAACAAAGGGAGAAGATTTAAGAAAGGAGATATTTGGGATAACCACATAAATAAAACAAAAATTCTTTCACCTTCTGAGGCCTTCAAAATCACAGAACAGGAAAGGAAAAACTGCCATGTTAATTTGAAACCCTTAAAACCACAATAGGGAAATTAGTAAATTTCTCTTTTGGCAAAGGGATAGGTGTTTGCACAGTTAGTCAAGGACAGCTATTTAATTCTGAGTGCTGTACAGAAAACCTTAGTTTATACTTAGGAAACATATTTATTTCCATGGCATAACTAAGCATACCCTAGTATTGCTGATACGATATTACAGCAGGAACCTTGTATGTAGAGATGACTATTTCATGTACCCTGTCTAACTGTTAGCTGTTGGTTTTAATTCATTTTTATACAGGAAATAAATTAAAAATCACTGAACAAAACCCTGATTTTTTTTATGTCTGTGTATTTTTACAGGTAGACTGAGAATAATGCATCTCGGTTAAAACAGTATCCTACAAGACGTATTTGATGGATTGTTCCTAGATATTTCTAAGAAGGCAAATACAAAAAGTGAGTACTAATTCCAGTACCTGGGATGCTTTAATTATGTTTTGTTAATTAAAATCAAATTATGATAGTTGTAATGTTTCTTGAGCAGATTTGTCTAAGTGGAATCATGAGGAATTTCTCTAATTTCTCTAGAATATGTCTGTTACTGACCTGTGTCTATTTTTATTATCTGACAATGACAATTTGCATCACAGTCCCAGTCAAGGATTCAGTTTTGCTGTGCCAGGCACTCTAGAAACATAAATGTTCTCTGCTTGAAATTACTTGTATCTTAGTAGAAATCAAGAAGGTATGAATAGTGACAGAAAGATGGAGACCCATGAATGTAATAAGAAAGTGCTGGTCAGTACGACAGGCAATGCTAATAGCACATCTGCAGCCTAACCCTTATCAGAGCTTTCTAGACATTTCTGCAGAGAAAGGAAGGGACTAGAAGGTTATTTTATAGATTTTAGAGAGCCCAGCATGGAATAAAATACAAAAGCACTCATTTGAAAATCCAGCCCATGGAATATGGAAAATGACTGCAAGGGTTGATTGGATGCAGACAGCCTAGTTTTGATAGAAATGGGAAAGGGAAATCAATGCTGTGTCTGGAAAAAATGGCCTTTGTATCCAGGGAATATCATCAGGGCAAATTTGCATCTGTGTCATAAATGAGAGACAGGGATTCTGCAGTAATTAAGATGTTCAATGATAAGGTCTGAGAAAGGAGATTTACCTAGATGGGTAGAGAGAGAGGAAAGGCATTACTGTAAGTATGATACACAGAATTTACTTATAATATGTATGTAGCTTCAGTATAACTGGGAAGTGGCATCTGAGAGAGGAATATGAGTTGAAGTTGATAGCAAGGTTACACTTGTACCCATGTGACAGGATAGTGGCATTATCCACAGTGATCAAGAAGGAAAGTTGCTCAGGGATCATTGCTGGGACTCCTAAAATGGAAGGAAAGCTGGGACTGTTCAGCACACAGAAAATGACTAGGAAACAGCAGAGAAGCAGAACCATGAATTAAAGAATCACTGAATATTTGAGGTTGGCAGGGACCACTGAAGATTGTCTAGTCACCTTCTTAATCAAAGCAGGCTTTCCTGGAGAAGGCTGTTGAGAGATAATCTTTAAGGGCCTTTCACCTGGAACATGCCTATAGATCACCTAGCACTACAGATGAGGGTTGGGGCACCTGTGGCTCCTGCCATATAAAGAAGCAGCAAGCATTCACCTCAGCCTGGAAAGACTTGATGGGAGTGATGAATAGAGAGAAAGAAATGCCTATTAATGTTAAAACCACTGGTATGGTAGGGAGAGTTCTAAAACTCAAAGCCATGAATATAAAGTGATATTTAAATGAAATTGATGCAGAATTATGTGTACTTGCAAGATAGAATGGAAGTCATTAGTGAACACCTATGCTTTAATAGCAGCACTACAAAGACATTGGCATAAATAAGAAGAGGCAGTTCCCAAGCATGATAACTCTGCCTGTAAGTTATATCCTATAAACCACTTGCTCCTATGAGGAATTAAGTTGCTTTTTTACATAATCATAGAATCACAGAAAGGTTTGGGTTGGAAGGGACAATAAAGATCATCTAGTTCCAACCCCACTGCCATGGGCAGGAAAGTATTAGGGGTGGTGTAAGCTGAAATGTGTCTGTAGCAAGGGTTCAAGGAGTTGAGCCCTGAGAAAGATTTCAGTGCAAGACAAAAGCTGCTCATCAAAGAAAAAGAAAAAGGAAAAGGAGAGGTGAAAAATTGTCAGAAAAAGAGGTGTTTTCAAAGTTGAGGTTACATGGTAAGTGGTAACAGTATTATGAGGTGAGAGCCTAAAGGAAACTGAGTGGAGTGAGGAATAGGAGAGGAAATACCTAAAATAAAACTTCCCAAATTGCTGGAAGTTGCTACACATGACAAGCTCTCCTTATTAATAGATGGGAATTTCATGGGACATATCTAGATGGCTTTTTACTGAAGATGAACTCTTACTTGTCAACATAATATGAAGAATTTTTTTCCTTAAAAAATGCTACTCAGTGTTTCACAACTTTGATGCATTTGTTATTAACCTTTTTGCTACCAGGAGATCTGAATAGTGACAAAAGTTCAGAGTCAAAAATAGACCCCAAATCAATTATTTGTTGTGGAAACACAGATCTTTTCCCCAGTTATGTCCAACTGGACAGTGGAGTCGGTCATGCCAGGTGTGAGGCAAACACATTTCACTCTCAAGGGTCAGTCCACAGCTGCTTCCCAGATATGTCATGCTGGCTAGTCCAGTGCTATCTGCTGAGTATTAGAACTATAGAATGTTTTGGGTTGGAAAGGACCTGAAAGATCTTCTAGTTCCAACCCCACTGACATGGGCAGCAACACCTTGCACTAGACCATGTGGCTCAGGGTTTCATCCAGCTTGGCCTTGAACATTTCCATGGATGGAGGAGCCACACCTTTGGGCAACCTGTACCAGTGCCCCTCCACACTTGGAGGAAAGAATTTCTTCCTAATATCCAATTTAAACTTGACCTCTTTCAATTTAAAGCCGTTCCTCCATGTCCTTTTATTCCATCACCTTGTCAAAAGTCCGTCTCCAGCCCTCTTGTAGCCCCTTTAGGTACTGGAAGGGGCTATAAGGTCCCCCTAGAGCCTTTTCTTCTCCAGGTTGAGCAACCCCAACTCTCTCAGCTAGTCTTCAAAAGAGAGGTGCTCCAGCCTTTTGATCACCTTTGTGGCCCTCTTCAATGCACACAGACGATGAATATGAACAGTACAAAAAAGGGGATCAGTTATTTATTGTGGCATTAAAAGGAATAACATGCCTCAGGGTATGTAGAGTATTTCTTAGGGTGCTTTTCAGACGTCTTTGTTTTGGAGCAGCCAACATGGATCAGGAAACAGGATGATTTTAGGAGTTGCTGTCCCTTAGTCTTGATCAATCTGTCACAGGAACTACATGGTATATCTTCTTGTTTACACTACAAATCCAAGATAAGCATCTTTATCAACTGTATATTTATACAGTATCTAACAGGTTGGGCTCATGATACACTTAAAGCCTCCAGGTACTAAAACTATAGAGCTATTATATTATACTATGGAGCTGATCATTCCTCCCACAGGCATCTTGTTTCAACCCACAATATAGAGAGACATCCTTTTAAAGATTCTGTTTATTCAAATCAATGCCATGCAGTGTTAATTAAGCATTAATCGATAATTATTTCTTATTCTTTGAGGTGCCAGATCATAATTTTTCTTGAATAACCCTTGAAGTTTGGCTCAAGATATTGGAGGAATAATGGAATAGACTTGTGTTGGAGACTACTAGATGCATTATTTATTTATTTATGTATTCATTTGCTTATTTATTTTTGCTGTCAAGTGCATCAGTTTCCATAATCCTTTCCCCTACCATTATTTGACAGATGAAGAACTGGAAAACAACAGGAAGGCTGTAATTAGCAACTTGGCTGTGGAGTGTGCAGTGGAGTAGGGGGTGGGTGTGGAAATCAGTATGAACTCAGAAGTTTATTACGAAAACTGTTTGTACATTGTCTGTCAAGCGTTTTGTCCCTGTTTAGATTTGGGAGTGAATTGCAGATGTATTTCTTGAACACCTCAGATTTTACTTTTCTATTGCTTTGCTGCAGAAAGCTATTTTCAGCCCAGGTTTTGTTCCTCCTGTTGTGACATGCAGGAGGTGTGATCTCACACCCTCCAAAGAATTGATACACAACAGCAATGCAATAACAAAGATCTCATCATTACAGTGTTTGGAAAAAGAGGTAACTCCATAGCAGTGCAACTGTACTTAGCTGCAGATGTGGTTTATCTCAGACAAATCTTCCCCTAGGGATACTTATTGCTCATCTCCTTGTAGGTTTAATAAATACACCAAAATATCATAGCATCTTTCTCCTGAAAACTATGTGCTATTTGGAGAGCATTATTGACACAGGCTTAACCCACAGCCTTGCACAGTGAAATACCATTTGCCCATACCACCCACTCCCAGGAACAGGCTGATCCATCCAGATGCATTGTCCTCGAGCAGGTTTGAACGCCACTGTACTGTGGCCAAAGCTCCTCAACACTCCTTGCTTTGTAGCTCTGACTAAGCAGCACAGCCTGCAGTGCCATGTGCCACCCCTGGGAATTGTGTGCAAGCCCTGGTTTGTCACCCACAGCCATGGTACAGAAAGGTGACTTCACTTTGGGCTCCAGTGAGAACCATGCATCCAGGGATTTTCATCCCAGTTTGCTTTTCATAAAATCATAGAATCACAGAATGATTTGAGTTGGAAAGGACCTTAAAGATCATTCAGTTCCAACCCCACTGCCATGGGTAGGGACACCTTCCACTAGGCTAGGTGGCCCAAAGCCCCATCTAAACTGGCCTAGAACACTTCCAGGGACGGAAGAGCCACATATTCTCTGGGCAACCTGCACCAGTGTCTCACCACCTCATAGTGAACAGTTTCTTCCTAATATCTGATCTAAACCTGCCCTCTGTCAGTTTGAAGATATTTGCCCTTGTCCTGACCCTCCATGTCCTTGTCAAAAGTCCCTCTCCAATAGCCTCTTTAGGTACTGGAAGATGCTTTTCCTTGTTCATGTTGGCTGAAGAAACATTTTGTTCATGGTAAAGCTTTCAAATGCTTTAGTTGTCCAAAGCAAGATTTGTTTTAATTTACAGATTCTAATTAGACAATGACTTATAGGGTGGAGTGACAGTGGAAAGAGGGAGCAAAGTTTGCTTTGGGGCACATTAGCATAGTTTCCATTTTGCAGGAAAGCATAAAATGTTTCTGTATTAGAAATACTGAGCTTTTTTATCCCATTTTAATGCTAATTTTGCATCTGTGTGACTCTGTCCTCAACTCTGCTCCTGAGGAAGTTTGTATTTTGTATGCTTTCTCAGTGGGGCTAAGGAGCCCCTGCATATCATCAGGCACAATAAAAAAGAAGGTGAGTAGGGACATTCATTTCTTGTGCAACAGGGTAACCCAAAACACAGAAGTATGGAAAAATAAATGAAAGTGAGTTATAAGATCTGTCTTCACCTGATACATGAAAGTACCCTTGAGTACTGCTGCTGCAAAACTCTCCAGCATGTGTTTAGCTCCTGTGAGGGGTCCTATTAAGCCCTAACATGAAGGACAGGCTTAAATGTGGAAGGCAATTTAAAATGTACTTCAACAGGTGAGGTTCTTCCCCAGTTCCATTTTATAATAACAGCATAGTGTTACCAGTGATAATAATAGACAATTTGGTAAGGTTTATGTGCCCCTGAAGTGGAAGATTGCTAAATACAAGGTACTTGTGGGGAGGGGAAGGCGGGTGTGTGCCTAAGGCATGCTCTCAGACCTACAGAGCATCTAGTTCTTTGGGGAAAATAAAAATTAAGTTGGCCAGCCTCATGCAGAGTTGCTGCCCTGTTTGAGGCAAACACATAATTCACCTGCAATCCTCACTTTTTGCTGTCTGTGCCAGGGAACTGGCACTTTTAAGTGTAATTACCAGGCACTAAGGAGTAATTCTTCTGGCTGTCCCATTAAGAACAGAGCAGGAGAGGCTCCCCAAGGAGCTTCAACAGGCAAATGCAGAATATGCTGTTTACTTTTACGGGATCTTGTTCACCCATATTAGACCATGTGTTAAAGTAATGCAGCTGTGCTGGGCAGTGCTCAGCTGCAGAATTTGCTCCAGGGGCTGTTCCCCCTTAGACTCAGCCACACCCCAAAGGATGCTGGCAAAATATCCTTGCTGTCCATAAAACATGTGCTCTGAAGTCATAGGTGAAGGCCTTGATGAGGTGAAAGAACTATTTAGCACTTCTCCTACACACTTCCTTACCAAGGAGACTGTCCATGACCCTGATTGTCTGAGAATGAGTTTCAAGCTGTCGTTTATCTGGACAGCGTTTTTGAGTTTCTCTTTATTTTCTTAATTCTACTGCAGGGAGGAGTTGTTGCATTTTAATGGTGTGACATTTGCCAGGGAAAACATTTGCAGCAATAAATCTCATCAAAATCTCCACCAAAATCTCATCTATTGCTTGACATTAATTTCAATCCTTTCCACTGCAGCTGTCTCCCTGCAGGTTTCATCTTTGCGCTAGAAGACAGGGATTTGTTCATCCTGCTCCACTGCTCTCAGAGCAGCCTCTGGGTATTACATGATGGGAGGGCACAGGGGAAATTTTTGTATTTTTGTAGTTAAATGCAATGGCATAATTTCCACGTTGTTCCCTTTTCTTTGATCTTCTGATCTCTTTAACCAATTCCTTACCAATCGCTGGTGATCTGTTAGAACACTTACCCAACTAGCAGAAGCTCCACAAAAACTGGGAATAAATCCATTGGTAGAACTGTTTTCTCTGCTTATGTAAACAGTCTGCAGCAGCCACATCTGTTCCATTGGCTCTTAGAGGGGACATTGTCTCTCTCCCTCCCACTGCACTGGCCAACCTTGGTAAAATCAAAAAGCATGGATGCCATGACAAAAGCAAACAGCACATGTGCACTGACATGGTTTTCTGCTTGGGCAGAAGAACTGTGTAGCTGCAGCATTGAGCTGTCCAGGGAAGAAAGCAGGAGACCTGCTGTAGGGGTCAAAGAGCTGATGGCATCCTAAAAACCATCCTCCCAGGCATTATTCTGTTAACTTGATTTGGAAATTAAATCAATTTGCAAGCCTATGCAATGACTGTAAAAGTGAACCTCTTAAAAATGTTAACATTGAGATTTTCTGACAAAACCTTGGGGCAGCAGACAAGCACCTCTTAAAAGGAATGTTCTGCTTTTCACCTTGACGCACTACATTCTTCCTTACATTTAAACTGGGCCTTGCACATGTTGAAAACAAAGCAGTGGAATATCCCAAAGAGATAAAACCAACAACAACAAAAACAAGGCATCTTGTTTGTTTGTTTCCTTGCTCAGTTTTTTAAAGCCTGTACTTATCAGCCATGGGGAAAATGGAAGGAATCAGCTGGGACACGTACTGCTTTGCGATGGCATGACTTGCTGAAGCGATAAAATGCATGACGTTTCCTGACACATACATATTCTTAGTATCTGCTGATGAGACAGGATGAGTGGTAGTGCAAATGTTTGCTAACTTGGGGACGGCTCCTGATATGGAAGGTATGCAGAGCTATCTTTGAAGCCTCTCATAGCCAGGCATATTTGTAACTAACATCAGTGGTGGGTGTTCATTCTCCAAGGACACATTAAATATTGTATCAAAACCCCCAGGAATGAGGTCACTGGAACACTCTTCCACTCATAATAATCTTGGAGTGCTGACCATCCACGTGGATCTCAGGGTTGCAGGAATTCATGTGTAGGCCATAGCTCTGAAGTATTCAGCAGTAGGATATGGATTTAAAAGTTGACTCTGAGCTCCAGTTTAAAAGGGGTCTTTTGGTTTCCTGTGAGACATTTTCCCATAGTTGTACCAGAGGAACCATAGTGGAATTATCAATTTCATAGCTTTCTGAGACAGCTTGGACTTTCTGGCAAGACACTTGTGTCTATTTTTCCTCTTCTTCTTTGGTCATCTCCTTTATTTTTCCAGGCTGGCATCCAAACTCTACGAGTGCATTTTGAATCTTAGGTCAGTTACTCCCTAGTGAAAATAAATGTATTTAGAAAATCATCCAGAAATCCAGATCAAATATTTTAAAAAACCCACTGCCCTTCAGCTCACCAAAGCCAGGACCACTTGCGCCTCCTTTGTTTTGTTTATGACCTTTACAAAAATTTTTATAAGAAAAGGTGGCTGCTCTCAGACTACCAATGCTTCTCTTATCTATGTCTCTCTGTTGGTGGAGGATGCTAATAGTTAAAGAGAGATAATTGTGCTTTAATTGGGTTCTGCTTGTTCAGGAGGGGGCAAGGGATACCTTTTGGTTCCCATGGCCTTCTGGATAAGTCTCCATATAGTGCCAATTAGGAATAAAATAAGGTGTATGCAAAACGGATGACAACTGCTGCTCACCAGGAATGGTTCTTTTGTGGCTAAAACAATGGGGTCTTCAACCAAGGGTGCACTTTTTGCTGCTGTATTTTCCCTTGGTTTTTTATTGCGTTTTGCATAAGTTTTGCTGCTGAATGGATCAAACCTAGCGAAGTTTAAAATGACTGTGACAGTGGGGGCCTTCCAATTATGTGTATAGATACATATATGTGTATGTGTATGTATATGTAGGTATATATGTAAGTGTGTCTGTACACTTATCAAAAGCAGAGAGGAAAGACAAATTAACTTATTTTTCCCCCTCCTAGTCATTTTTATTTTGTTTTCATTTCAAAGGGAGCTGTTGTTTATGGGGATGGGGTCAAGGGTTTTTTTCTTCTGTTTTTATGCGATTTTTTTCTTTCTGGTTGTTTGTTAGTTTTAAGGGTAGTTATTCACCAGGGCCTTTTCAACTGTCAAATCCAACAAAAGGTAATCTGACCCTCTTCTCTGCCCTGCCCCCACACTCGCCTTTCCCTCCAACAAAAGCAGCCTTTGTTGGGGATGGTCATAATTTCATAGGGATCCTTCTTCATCCCACAAGTCAGGAACACTCTTCTACTTTACATCAAGGTGACCTCTTATGAATTCTGGGAGACTCGGGATGTTGCAGCTGATGCTCTGCCCTGGGTGATGTTGCCTGTGGACAGTTGCCAATTTGACAAATAGATCCTCAGAATCCTTTATTTTTCTTCAAGCAGAATTCCTAACTTACTACATGAAGTGGTTATCAATTTATCTACAATGCATACCCTGGCATTAGCCATTCTCCCTCTAAAGGATGAACCTAACCACGGGCTTGGATTTGAAGCCACATTTGAATGGGATGAGCCCTCTGACTTCCCAAATTGTGTTTTTTTTCTTCATGACTTGCAGCTCCTTGCTGTTGAGAAAGCACATAGGGGAAAGAGCACTGCTCAATGCCAATGCATTTTGCAGACAGAATTATGTTCCTTATAAACAGATCAATATATGCCTATCTCCAGCTTTATATAAATATTTGCTTAGATACTAAATTGATCTTGTCCTAGATTTGCCATAATTTAAGTCTATGAAGCTATAATCAAGACTCCTTGATAATAAAAAGAACCCATCAGCAATTATACTCATTCACTTCACCATATTCAAGGCTATTTCAGCATTGCACTGATAAACTCCTGTTTTCAATCAAATTTGCAACGTGAAAATCAACACTGCACACCACTGTTAATGATGTTGGAGTGCTTCGTGTGTGGCATTTTGAAGTTCTATCAGAGTGGAGATAGGAGTGATTTCTGAGGGACTTTTATCTCATATGAAAACTAGATTTTACTAAAAGTATACCTAAAACCTTCACTCAAAACTCAAACTGAGTATCATCTTTGTGGATTTAAATGTACCTTAATATTTCTGAAAGTTTCCAGGAGCCAAATTTCTTGGAAACCAAAGCATCTAAGAACATTTCTTTTATATATTTCTTATTTTTCTCATATTCTTATTATTCTGTCATATATTTCTTATCATCAAACAATTGCACAAGAGGAAACTCCTTCCTTGAAGATACTGAGAACTGATTTGAGCAGGGCCCTGAGCTGCTTGATCTAATTCCCTAATTAGATTCTACTTCAAATTTGGCCCTGCCCTGAGCAGGATGTTGGGCTAGAAAGTCTCCAACCAAAATTACTCCACATTACTCTGAACTACTCTCAGCAGATTTGTATGTGCATAAACATATAATAAGAACCCAAAGGAAGGCATATTTTAGTAACCAATAATTGGAACAGGTTTGGAGGTAGATTCTTATAAGGACATCAGATGTCAGGTGTCACGGGTTATGCTCACTGGGTGAAAGGGCTAAAATCCCTTCACTTTCTCAGTGACTATGTACCTAACTGTAAGACAAAGTTGTGTGTACTAATGGTTTTTCATAATTGAAAGTACTGTGATTTTAAATCATGGCATTTCCAAAATAAGCCCATTTTTGTGGTTTAGCCCTGGTAGGCAGCTAACCCTTGCACAACTGCTGGATCACTCATCCCAGGTGAGATGGAGGACAGAATTGAAAGGGTAAAACTGCAAAAGCTCATGAGTTTGGATAAAGACAATTTAACAGGTAAATCAAAAGCCAGGTGCACAAGCAAAGCAAGTAAAGAAACCCATTCACTACTTCCACCAGCATGCAGATGTTTGGCCATCCCTGAGGAGGCAGGGCTCTGTCATATATAATGGTTACTTGGGAAGACAAGCGTAACACCGTGCCAGCCACTGTGAAGAAATTTATCTCTCTCCTAGCCAAAAACTTTATCCATCTCCAAAACTCTATCCATCACCAAAACCTTTTCTGGGCTAAACTTGGCCTCACTATCCTGGGGCGTATCCTAGAATCAGAAACATCTGTCATCATCCATAACTGTTAAAACCACCTGAGAGTGCTTTACAAGTAGATGTGTTAAGAGATCCTCTGAGTGCCTCCTGATACCTTGTTCATCATGTATGGTTGCACTGATTATTAAAATGGACCTGTGTTGGGAGTGCTGCACAACACATGCGGAAGAAAGTCAATCTTTTAATCAAGAATTACATGTGCAAATGAAAGCTTTAGGAAGGTCAGAATATTACACAAATAATGAACAAATGCATAACCAAGTCAAGAGACTGCCTCAACACTTCCATTCCCTTTAAAGATTCCTGGGGACTTCTATAACCAAGCCCAATAAAGTCTAGTTTGAGTCCTCGTTTGAAATTCTTTCAAACTCCACTACACCCCTGTAGTCTTTGTTAATTCAGAGAAATATCTGTTCAGGACTTGCTTTTCCATTCTAACTGGCATTAGCATCCTATATGGATGAGATGCATATTGTATACTGCAGGGTGCACCTGTGCTCACCGCAGTTCCATCACTGCTTGAGTAGTTCATATTTCCTAAGAAGCCTGGAGCATCCAAAACCATTAGCAACCCAAATACATCATGCTCCCCTGGAGGAAGACAAATAGAATTAGACCTATTTTACAGATAAGAAAACTGAGGTCATTTTCAGCTGATGTCTGAAGTTAAGCACCTAACTCACTGCTTTCAGCTGTAAAATGATCTAAACACTGACAGCCCACAGTGCTCGCTCTTTACCTTCACTTTTGAGACCCAAATGTTCAGCTCCTACCATCCCTCCCTCTTTCCCCCATGTCAGCTGTCACAGTATTTTGGGTTTAATTGTCAGGAGAGCAGAGGCCCCTGGTAATCATCAAAACATGGTGAATGCGCAGCACCGTCTGTGTCCATTTAATGCCTGGCTTTGCATGTAAGGTGGCTTTTCTCAGGCTTGTCACCCAAATTTGCAGCAGACAAATGAGCTCTGACCAGAAAAATAAGAACTGCAGAGGAGTCTGGAAGCATTGGCCTGCTTGGTCTCCAAAAAGCCTTGCAAACTGTTTTGTTGATAATGTGAACAAATTGGTATTTAGGGCCAGGACTCTAAATCAAAGAAAACACATGAAAAAGCACCTAATAAGTAGCACTCATTATCTGATTATCACTGGCTCCAGAGCCTGTGGGGCAGGATCGTATTCTGTTTCCTTTATCAGTCCTACCGATAGCTGGAGCCAACAATGATATGTGGAGTTGTCCCTTGAGATTAATTACCAACTCCTTATGGCTGATCATTAAAAACAAAAATAAATGTCTCTGACCATGTATTTCCATAGGAAAATCAAGTGAAATAATTGTGATGTTAGTTTCTACACCAGCATGCTGAATGCAATCCAGAGATTCTGCCCATGGAGGAAATAAAGAATTTTGCCCAGCAATTAACTGGGGGTATCTTTACTGGTGCTGTAGAGACACGTGTGTGTCACATCACATCAGCACAGCCGTCCTCCCCCGTGCCTCAACCCGCTTCCTCTCACTTGAGGGTTGGCTCCCAGCAGCAGTGCTGGCACCAGAGATTAGAAACTCAGCTGTACAATAGCAGGTGGAGGGCTTTATTTTTTACTGATGTTGGAAAAAAAAAAAAAAAAAAAAAAAGAACAACAACGTAATAAAGCTAGTTACTTTCTGTGTTGCTCCCTTCATGATCAGCAGCTGTCAGGGTGGAAGGGTGGAAAGGTGGAAGTGATGAAAGATCGTCATCCCTTTCATGGAGGGTGGTGTCTGCTTTCTCAGACCAGCTGCATATGCCTTGGGAAAACAAGAGGAAAAGAGATGTGTTCAGAGGTAGGGATGTAATGCGTAAGAGAGCAATGCCAAGTAGTCTCTTCCAGATAAACTGTCCTATGCTTCTTTTTTTATTTCCATAGAATTTTTATAACCATTTTTTATAGGATTTCAATATACCCTTTCTGATTATAAGAAACAATGAATTTCCATTTCTCACAATACAGTTAAAGAATGAATAGATGAGCCTGGGATCACTCTGCTTATCCCTACTGCAGGCAGTATTCATCTCTGCTAAAAAGCCCCTAAGTGTCTCCTTTAAACTTCAAAAAGAAAAAGGCATTTAAAATGTCTTTTTGCTCTCACCTTCAGTGAACATAAAAAACCAGGGTGGCTAAGTTGAACACAAAAGTGTAACTTTTTATTTTCTATACATTGGGGAAGTCTAGAAAACTAGCAAGGGGTCACTGTCTTGTGAGATTAATTCCATTTCCTACATCCCCTGGGTTTCTTCCAGATATAGTCACCTCCAGAGGAGATTCATAGATCTTAATGAGGAAACCACCCTCAGGAACTTCCATTCTGTCTGCACCAATTAATGAAGAAAATCCAGGCCAAACTATCTTCTTACCTAGACACATCAGCCAGGTTGGGTGAGATGAATCCGAACCTTACATTGCCCAAAGGCGATGCAGGTGTGAACACTGCCTCGGCATTGCCATAGAAGCATTTATGTTGGAAAAGACCCTTAACATCACTGATTCCAACAGTTCTTTGCTTTCCCCAAGACAAAGTCTATTACCTTACACTGTGCAGCTGCACAGCCAGCACTGCAGGAATGTTGTCTCTCAGATACCGTATGGAAAATCATTTAAAATTAACCCCAGGGCTTCTTGATGAGTGTTGCACGTTGACTGATTGAAAAAAAACCCTGTAAGTAAGTAATGGCTAATGGATGTATTAATCAAAGCAGGACACACAACTTGAGAACATTTAAGATA
This sequence comes from Myiozetetes cayanensis, assembly GCF_022539395.1. Taxonomy (NCBI): domain Eukaryota; kingdom Metazoa; phylum Chordata; class Aves; order Passeriformes; family Tyrannidae; genus Myiozetetes; species Myiozetetes cayanensis. The sequence goes on along the minus strand of NW_026087742.1, from coordinate 30,555,833 downwards.
AAGGCCCTATTTCAAATAGAAAGAAGGTGAGATCAAGGTTGACTTGTCCTTTCATGCTCGATGACTACTAGGGGTTGTCGTCCAAAGACTGAAGAATTGATGCAACTCAGCATAGGTTATTTTAAAAAGCAGACTAAAATCAAATAAAAAGCAGTAAAAATACCAGAATATGATGATATGAAAACCTGTGCTTTTCAAAGTGTGCTCTTTAAAAACTGGGTGGAATTAAACTTGATTCTGAAGTCTTGTATTTCATACATTTTTATGTTCATTCCAATGAACACATTATCCAGAGATGTTGAACTGATTATGCTTTTTCAGTTTAATGAACTAATAAGATACTGGCACGTTGATCTTCCCAGATGTTGAATAACTCATGTGGGCTTGTTGAGTACTTAAAAGACCTGTCAAAGTTTTGGGATCTGAGGAATTATGCAGATTTCAAAAAAATCCTTGGCAATTCATAGAAGTAGATATTGCCATGCCTTATGTTTTAGTCCTCAGCAGTGCAGACATCCACATTTTGACTGGTCATCCTGGACTTCATCTACTGTCAGTGAAGGGGAAAGGCCTTTTGCAGACCTCTTTGGCTAATGTATTTTATATGTGTACATTAGGATAAGATGAATTGCACCTGTAAACCCCATGTAGATAGCAATACCACAGACATTTTAATGATGCTGTAAAATTTGCACCCTTTTCATTATTTGAACTGAGGTCTGATGTTATCGTGCCACAAAGATTTGCAGACTGTCATCTACCATTGACATGTTGATTATGCATCTTTTAACCAAAATAAATACAGATGTATCTTTGATGTCCAATTACACTGAAGAATAAAGATTGTACTTTTGTTCTTCATTTCAGCATTGCTCTTCAACCTCACAGGAAGCTCAATACTGATAATCAGTCTGGTTCCCCATAAATTTGATGTGTCTCCTAGGTAAATTTGTGAGAGTTCAGGTCATTCTTTGCTTCCCATGAATGGGCTATGAGGAAGGAGAGATCTCAAAGAGTTGCAGAATTTGAAGGACTCACATTTTGATGGTCTGAACAAGAATTACAGAGGACATTAAAGTAAAGAACCTATTTCCTGAGGAGGTGGGCGAAACTTTTCCTGAATTGTTGCCACTTACAAACTACTTTCCTCTCCACAAGATATAAAAAGAGGCATTTTTAAATAACATAGAACACCTCTTCTTCGGTTGGGAAGCTCAGATGCAGTGTGGATAAGTGGTTTTGAGAAAGCATTTTCCTGAGTCAGTGTTGAAGCTGCAGATAGTACTGAAAAAGAGCCTAACTCCCAGTAACAAATTTGATCCTCTTCTGGTGGCTTTTGTGACCAGTCACAAAACCAACACACATTACAATTTCCATAAACTGCATGTTAAAAAAATAAAAATGCAACCACCTAAGCTTCTGTAATTCTTTGTAAGTAGTGAGGATTGTATGTGAATTTTAATACCTGATTTGAGTGTTAGACAGAAAGATGGATGCCAGTGGCTGCAATGATCCTAACTGTCTCATGGTGCAAGTTGATATTTAAAGAGTGGGCTGAACATTGCATGCTGGTGGCCAAATGCCAGCTTAAGGATCCCTGTCTCCCACAAGTTCTTTGTGGATATGGTGGCTGGTCCTCTTGCTGAGAAGTGGTTTAGGAAGAAGATTCCTTCATGGGCTTTACTACTCTACACCTTACTTCTCCTCTGTGGCGACAAAGGACAGAATTTGTGGCTTCCACCATCCCTGTCTAGTGGAAGGTTTCCCTGTGCGTGGCAGGGGAATTAGTCCCTTCTAACACTAACCATCCTATAGGTCTATGACAACAGAAGGTGACTCTGGACTATCTTGATCTAATATGCTACATCAATGTCCAGTCACAGCTTTCTTTAACATTTACAGATACATATATCTATATGGAGTAGAGACTTAAAAATAGACACACGCACACCAAAACACACAAACCTTTTTGGCATTTATACAGATAAGGCCAATTTTATTGGCAAATATTTTGCTTGGCACAGATTCAGCATGTACTAATAGCTTAATAATTTTGGCAGACACACCAATGAAAAATGTTACTGAACCAGACCCAATTATGTGCATAAAATGTAAACAGTTGTGTCTGCTGGGGATAACTGCAGTATGTTGTCAAGCCACGGCTGTAAATTACATATGGTAGATTGGTCTAAATTTGTTTTTGACAAACGACCGTCTGATGAGGTTGTTTCAGGGGCACACAACCAATGGAGGGACATTATCAGCAGAGCACAATACCAGCATGGCTTTTGTTCCAGTTCCTGGACCAGCTTTCTAAAGTTTGGCAGCTCTGATATAAGTTTCGAACTGGTTTTGTGCTGTTCACTCTCAGTTAGACCCTCCACAGTGTCCTCACACTGTAGTTATAATGAGTTAATTCTCGATAATTATTTCTTGTTCTCCATATTAGACATCAGTGGATTAGCTATTTAGGTTATTTCGTAGTCTGGAAAAATTCCTGTGGCACTGGCAGAAGCAGAAGTTTTACAGCAAAGCTTTGAAAGCACAACAAAGCCCTTCCTTACCTCCTTTATGCACCCTTTTGCTAAGCTGGATACACATATGCCGTTGAAGCTTCTATTCAGCTCTCTTAAATGAAAAGCAACTCTGAAACTGTCTAAAAATGCTTTCAGGAAGAATTTGAGTTAAGCCTAGTCTGCAATTAAAGAAAGACCGTGACGAAGGTGGGGTGAGTGGGCATTGGAAAAAGGAAAAAAACAGCAAAGCTTTTCAGAACATGGCTATGACGAGACCCCTCCAGCCCAGCACCTGGTGAAGCCATCGAGCATGCCCTCCCAACAGCTTAAATTAGAGTAACACTGCCATGCAGCAGGCTTCTGTTAAAAGCAGGCAGAGAGGGAAAAGTCTGTAAAAGAGCCTTTTCTGATGCATTCAGGTAGAAGAGTGTAAAGTAAATAATGAAGCCGAAGGGCAGCGCACAAGAGCATGAGTTTGCATTCCTTTCGTGCTCGCTGCCACATAGCTCAAGGAGAGCACAGCAAATGAACTGCTGAAGGGTGCAGAGAGCTCTGCTCCGGCTTTGCTGAAAGCCAGCATCAACAGGGAAAGGAAGTTTGAGCCATTTGGAGCATAGCCTGCCACCAATCTCTGCTCTTATCAGACTTTTCCAGAGAGCCTATAAACATGCACACTTCAGTAAATGGCATGTTATAAATATGGGTGAGTAACAGCATTGTAGTGGGAAAGCAAACAGGCTATTATTTATCACCGCCTTTCTATGATCAGCATATTCTTGTAGAAGTAGGTAGTTATTAGGAGAGGTTATTGACAGGGCTTTGTCAAGCTTCATATAAGTAAGCTTAATTTTTAAATAACAATGGTTTATTTATTCAGTCATTCCTAAAATCACATTTTCACTGAAAATTCCCCAGCTTTGGAAGTCGGTTTACTTCCTTACCCCCACAGCAACATTGCATTAGTTGTTTTCTTCAGGTATCCACTGACATATGCAAAGTAAAAAAAAAGGAGAATTATTGGTATGTTTAACTGGAAAACACATTTCTGATATTGATTCTATTACATTTTTATTTGTTTAGAGTTATATTATAAAATACATCTGTAATAAGGAATGAAAATTGAATGAGAATAATAATTATATGGCACACAAAATAAGGAAATGGCTCACTTTCTGTTCAGTTCAACAATTGTGAGCTAGATAATATAAGAAAAAATAAAATTATGGGTTTGGATAAACATGGTTTAACTCTTAGAGTGTTACTGATACAGAATGAGTAATCCTGGTAGGGCATGATTAAACTTCAGGCAGAGATTCATTACAGAAGATAGGATCCAGACCAAAATTCTTCAAACTTAGGAAGTTGTTTGGTTATTGAGGTTGACTTTGGTGCAATGTTCCTCCTCTCCATGAAATGACATATAATGACTTCCAGTGTGCTTTAAATGAACATCTTCCTTGTCTTGATGCACTTTCCCTTCTGAGCTAGGCTAATGGAAAATGAAAATGAAAATGAAAAGTAATCATGCTATGGGATTTTCCTGAGGTGACACTTGTGTCCTGAATCTCTACTACATTAGTAAAAAATCAACCCCAAATGATAAGTGCATTGGTCAGAACTCCTGAGTCTGATTTTCTCTGTTTGTCAGCTTGGGAACTGATGGGAACTCTTTCAACATCCTCAGTGCTCAGTCAGTGTGTGGAGCAGGAAACTGGGTAGTTACTGCATCTGAAAAATAGGTCTCACAGAAGTTCTTCCGAAGAGAGATGCAGAACTACCTTGAATATTGCACCATTTGTATGCAGAGTTGACTCCCAAAGCAGGAATCGCTCTCAGTGGGATTTTAACGAGGGAGAAAGACCAAGACCATTTGCCGTTACCATCCTGTCATTTAGAGTTTTGCACAGCTTTGCATCTTCCTTGTCCTTCAAAATTTATTTCTTTAATTTCTCTTTTCCCAAAAGATAATTCCTATCTTTTTTTATTTGCCCAAACTTCCTTTTCAGTAGCAACTTACTCTAAATTTAGATCTCAGTTTTCATTGGGCAGACACCTTTTCTTTCTTGGTACTTTCATATCTTTATATGGAGCTATAGGCTAGTTATAGGTTCATGAGGAGACATTAATAATAGATTTTTAAAAGACAAGAAAACCCTCAAAATGGAGATTAGAAACCTCTCAAGTTTGAGAGTTGTTTTAACACCAGAATATAAATCTGATGCATTTCAATTTAACACATGTAAGGCATCTGTCTTCTGGTTTTAAGTTGTTGTGGAGGACTAGCTGGCTAGCTGCTTTAATATGAAAAATAATGTTTATGTATATAGAGTTAGGTATAAAATTACAGATTAAGAGGGGAGAAATCCAGTGGAGAAAGATATAAGCATTACTCCTTCCTTGACAGACAACCTAATTCATTTCTCTGGGTTGCTTACGTGATGCAGAGATCATTATAGTACTTGTTATTTTCTGGCCTATGGTGGGAGAAAACTAAGTTATAAATTGCATTGCTTTCCACCTCTACCATCATGGCAAATTCCAGTGTTTATAAGCTGCTCAACTGAGCCATTTAGATGGGGCACATTGGCAAAGTCCATCAGAGATTTGTAAATACGTGAGGAGTGTCTGATTGCACAGTGACCTGATAGCACAGTGCAAACATCAGCAGACTGATCCTCAGCAGGAATGATTTACAGTAAGGCTGAATCCTGTCCCTTTGAAGAAGCTGATATGCTTGGCTAGACCTAAAGCCATATACTGTTATCCTATACTTACTATACTGACTTTTATTTAAACAGATCTGTAAAGATTTTTCATATGAGCTGCTCACACGCTGTTGATTGACTATTGTTTGGGGGAGAGCAGGTTTACAAATAAAAAAGAAATATTTAGAGACAGAAATTTTTACCCAAAATAGGAAAAATATTTTTAGTGTAAGAATGCTTACGGTTCTTTAAAGTTCACCAAAAAAAACCAACCAACCAACCAACCAACCAAACAAACAAAAAAAAAAAAAAAAAAAAAAAAAAAAAAAAACAAAAAAAAAAAAAAAAAAAAAAAAAAAAAAAAAAAAAAAAAAAAAAAAAAGACAAATGTATTGAGACTTTAATTCTCATCTGGGAAAGAACAAAACCACATATCCAAGGAGCTGCATGCAACCAGGTTTGTATCAGAAAGAAAGAAAGCTGACTTAGGAACCAGAGATCTGTTAATACCTTCACACATGCTACCCAAAATGCAGTTCTTCTACAGACTATCATTTAAAAGCTGAGTTTGAGTTTAGTTGCCTATTTCATGACAAAATTATTCATCTGCTGAAAGTTCTTGTTCCACTTTATACAGAATCTGGAGTCTGAGCATACCTCAAATACAGATGCAGAACTTCCTAACATGTAAATTTGGGGATCTGAATCCCACCCACTAACTTGGAGATGAGATAAACTCAGAAATTTTAAGACATTTTCTGACTTATCTATGATTGGAATTACACTTCAGAAATATTCTTGCAGCAGTATTTGGTGACCTGCTGTAGGATCTGAGGTATTCTCCAACATCCTTTCTTCATCCTTCAGATTTTAGTGGGAACAATTTTGCAGCACAGTTCCCTGTTGAAGTCACTGGGAATATCTACTGAAAAACCTAGCAGGCATGCATTGCAGTGGCACCAAAGCTTGGTTGTGCTCGGCACTGTGCAAACTTATAGTGAGATACATATATGGCCATGAAGGATGAGTTAACATAAACAGAAAACAGCCATGAAGGCTGTAGACAGTAGCACCGCAGGGAGAAAAGCTCTGAGCTCCCTGGTAACATCCAATCCTTAAGTTTGCAGTCATTAACTCGATTAACTATTTCTCATTAACTGTACTAACTGATTGACTGGAGAATCAGCCTTTGACAGAGCAGACCGATGTGCCAGATACACTGAGAGTCTCCCATATTAGTGAAAAAATTTTCCCTATGTGATATTAGCAGGAATGATGAAGCTTTCCTTAAAAAAATGGTGGGTGGCCCACTGAGGAATTTTCCCCATATATTTCCCACATTTATAGGGGATTTACAGCACTGGCCATGCCCTTAGTTTGCCCTGGTTTTTATAGGTGACCCAGTGTAGATTTTACTTCTTATGGTTGTAGGTGCTGAAGGTCTTTCCATTGTTACACTGTCTAGAGGAGTGATTTATGACTTCTGCTCAGGGTTTTTGAGGGGATGTTGTGTGGGCAAGGGCTTGACTTTGTTGTTGAATAACCCAGTGTTTGCATTAGGAGCCTTCCTGCCAAATCAGGCATCTTCGGGGTGGGGTTGCTGTGTCTGATGTGGGCTATGCCAATCCCTGGGGGAAAAACGGATCCATCAGAGTGTCTTAATTTAGGTAGATCTTCGAATTTGATATAATTGCCTGTGACTGTAGGGGCCTAAAGATGAAGGCATTCCCTTCTGGTGCTCAGGGAGATAATGATGACCTGTGAATGGTGCTGTAGCTCTTTTTTACCCGTTTCTTTCTCTGTTTGCTAAAGAATAAAACAATAGAGTGTGAAGTTTCAACTCTCTCATGAGCTTAACCAATTACTGTTTTCCTTCAAGCTATATAAATCGTGTGCATTTAATATTTAGTTATCTCCAGACTGTTTACACTAATTTTCATTTATACAATGCATCTAGTAACAGAGGTAGAGTGCATTTCTTTTTCTATTTCTCTTTTGAATGAAAGCCTTGAGGGAAGCCTGCAATTTTTGATCATGCTCACTTAGATGTAAGCAAATGTTTAAGTTATGCTCTGGCAGAATGTCTGAGATTCATGTTCATGAATGATGCAGGATTTGTCCTCCTTCCTCAGTGGCTCTATTTATAGCCATGACTGTTTTTATTTTCTATGCAGTCATGAGAAAGAAGGTGAGAAGGAAGCAACCACAAGTCCTTTGTCTAGGCACAGCTAAGTTTGCTCTCATGCTTTGCTGTGTTTTCTATTCTTTCATGCTGTATTTCATCCATCTATCTATAGAACAGATAAAGATCCTTTCCCAGCCCTGGGCTCTAGCAACCCAACTCTCTACTGCTCTGTGCTCCACAGGATCACGTACTCTGCAGTGATGTGGCTGCAGAGAGCCACCAGAGGAAAACAATGAACCTATTTCTGTGTTCCCAGAATCACTGAATAGCAGAATCGCAGAATCACAGTAAGGTTGGAAGGGACCACAGTGCATCATCTGGTCCAAGTTCCCTGCTCAAGCAGGGTCATCCTAGAGCACATTGAATGGGACTTTCTACAGACACTCTTTAATATCTCCAGTGAGAGACAATCCACAACATCTCTGGGCAGTCTGTTCCAGTGTGTGTGCTTGGCACCACCAAGAAGAGCCTGGATCCATCCTCTTGAAACATTTCCTTCAGATACTTATATGCATTCACGAGGTCCCCTCTCAGTCATCTCATCTTGAGAGGGGATAGGCCCAGTTCCTTCAGCCTTTCCTTGCAAAAGAGATGATCCAGTCCCTTAATCATCTTTATTGCGCTCCACTGGACCCATTCCAGGAGCTCCATGTCTCTCTTGTACTGAGGAGCCCAGACTGCACACAGCAGTCCAGATGTACCTCACCAGGGCTGAGTAGAGGGGCAGAATCACTTCTCTCTTGACCTGCTGGCAATGGTCTTCCTAATATACCCTGGGATACTATTAGCCTTCTTGGACACACTGCCGGCTCATGGACATCTTGCTGTCCACCAGGACCCCCAGGTCCTTCTCTGCTTTCCAACACGTCAGCTCCCAGCCTGTGTTCATTCATGGGGTTATTATTCCTCAGGTGCATGACCCTCCATTTGCTTTTGTTGAATTTCAGAGTGTTCTTCTCTGCTCATCTCTCTAATCTGTCAAACCCCTTCGGAAGGGCTACACAGCACTCTGGGACATTGGCTATTCCTCCCACCTTTGTACTCTCAGTAAACTTACTGCAGAGGCACCACCTTCCCTTCATCCAAATCACTGCTGAATAAGCTAAACAATTCTGGGCCTAATATTGACCCTTGAGTTCCCTTACAGCATGTCTAGTCCCCTGACCTAGCCACTGCTGCTGGTTTTGCAAGGGTGTAAATTCAAACCAACCTCCACCAATACACAGAAGAGACCAAATCAGGCACTCTGGCTGTTTGTGGTTTTTTCCCAGCATGTTTTTTGTTTGTTTGTTTCGTTTTTGCTTTTTTCCTTTCAGAGCTGCTCTTTGTCCTGTTAGACAGCAACCTAAAGCTGTGTTTGGATCAGAATGGTTGACTGTGTTAAAGGCTGGGATGTTGTGATAAGGTTGTGCAGGGTGCTAGGAATGGACAGTCATTCTCCAGGGGAGGATGTGTAGCTCTAAGCTACTGCAGGTTAATAGGAAAAGAGGCAGGATTTCTTCCAAAGGGCATGTCTTTGGAGGGTTCAGTGCATTGTGTTTCCAGCATTTCATAGCATGGTTTGGATGGGACCTTAAAAATCATCCAGTTCCAACCTCTATTTTATGGTAAACCTTCCATTTACCTCACAAGGGGGATGAAAACTATCTATGCCTGGCAGAAACTGTGAAATACAGTAGGATACTGGTAGGGAATTAGTGCCAGTGCACCTGGCTCTTTTGTCAAATAAAGTCCCTGCTTTTCCGTATTTTTCTGCTATAAATGTCTGCTCTGATGGTATATTGGACCCTAGGAGGCTGGGATCTGACAAGGAGATACCTTTAGAAAGGGTGATAAATAATGGCAAAATGGGTTGTGCTCAGTTCACACTCAACATCAAGGCAGAAGAAGTTCACCTTATAAAGGAACAACACGGCTTTGTCTTTAGGATGAGAACAGTAGGAAGTAAACTGAACATAGGGGGTGCTTTCAGGGACACAATAGCAAGATCTAAGAAAATATGATGATCAGAGGCTTAATTAAAAACAAGTGACTCAGAAATGGAAGTTAGAGAAGAACTCAACAATTAAGTTTAACATAACAGAACAAAAGCCTTGCAAACCCATCAGGGTTTGTTTTGACAGGATTTTAGAATCATATAATCACAGAATGGTTTGGGTTAATGGTTTGGGCTGTGGATAGGGATACCTTCCACTTCCAGACCAGATTGCTCAAAAACACATCTAGCTGGGCCTTGAGGACTTCCAGTGTTCTGCCCTTTTCTCCTACTTGATTCTATGAAGGACTAGATATGTGCCTGGAGTTTGTAAGGTGATTTGTTTTCCAGCTCCTTGCTATTTCACCATTTCCCCTGCTTTTTGCTTTGGGAAACTGGGTTTCACTAAGGCCAGTGCTCAGATCACCGTCTGTGAGCCAGGGAAAAAGTATCTCAGGTGGATGCAAAGAACCTCAGTGTCTCACAAAGCTTCATGTTTCATAGCCACTTTTAGAGAACCCTCAGTGGAGATCCAGCTGCTAAAAAGCCATTTTGCATTCTCACGTGTTAGAAGTTTGCTCAACTAAAAAAGCACACTTTTTCTGAACACACTGCATTCTAGCTCTTCACTTTGTTGGCTTTTGTTCACTTTAGTACTCTGTGTGGTAGTTTGACATTTGAAGTCTTAGAGTTATCATATTCCCCAATAGAAACTTATGGTCTGACTATTTCCCAAACTTTTGGAAGTGCCCATTACCAAGCTGGGTGGGAGTGCCAATCTGCTTAAGGGTAGGAAGGCTCTGCAGAGGGATCTGGACAGGCTAGATAGATGGGCCAGGACCAGTGATATGAGGTTCAACAAGACCAAGTGCTGGGTCCTACACTTTGGCCAAAACAACCCCATTCAGTGCTACAAGTTTGGGGCAGAGTGGTTGGAAAGCAGCCCAGAGGAAAACAACCTGAGCATGCTGGTCCACAGACACCATCAGTGTCCCCAGGTGGCAAAGAAGGCCAATGGCATCCTGGATTGTATCAGAAATAGTGTGGACAGCAGGGCTAGGGCAGTGATTGTCCCCCTGTACTTGGCACTGGTGCGGCCACACCTGGAGGCCTGTATCCAGTTCTGGGCCCCTCAGTTCAGGAAGGACATTGAGGTGCTGGAGCAGGTCCAAAGAAGGACAATGAGGCTGGTGAAGGGACTGGGGCACAAGTCCTATGAGGAGTGGCTGAGGGAGCTGGGGTTCTCAGAAAGGAGAAGGCTCAGGGGTGACCTTATCACTCTCAACCTGATGGGAGGTTGTAGCAAGGTGGGGGTTGATCTCTTCTCCCAGAAAAGCAGAAACAGGACAAGAGGACACATCCTCAACCTGCAGCAGGGGATGTTCTGGTTAGATATCAGAAGGAATTCCTTCACAGAAAGGATGATTAAACATTGAAATTAACTGCCCAGGGAGGTGGTGAACTCACCGTCCCTGGAGGTGTTTAAGAAAAGACTGGATGGGGCACTTAGTGCCACAGTCTAGTTGACAAGGTGGTGTTTGGTCAAAGATTGGGCTTAATGATCTCAGAGATCTTTTCCAACCTTACTGATTCTGTGATTCTGTGATTCTGTGATTCAGTACAATGGAACCTCTGCTGAATCTTTTTGAGAATTAGTCCTGACTCTAGTCTCTCTGGATTGTTTCCCTATCTTTTAATTATTATTTTTATATCTATATATATATAAACTCCCTCGTTCTTTTTATGCTGTTCTTCAAACTTGGGAAATTTCTTGTCCACTTCATTACTGCTAGTTGGATATAGTTTAAACAGCCTATTCCTGTGCTAGTTAGCAGAAGTTATAATGTCATTTATATAACATGCGTTATTAAATATTGACAAATACAGCTTTTGAATATACACCCACGTAATAGCACCCACGTGCTATTGACCTGCCCAAGGTCAAACATCAGGGCAGTGGTAGAGTGCAGTATGTCACTTACCTGGGTGCCCCTGTATCTGAAACAAAAGCTTTCGCAAAGCCCTGGCTGACAAGCTAAGTCAGGTAACAAAAGAATATATACAAGCACACAGCAACTGTAGGGTGTGGGAAGGGATTTAAATAGGGCCTTTCTTAGGAAGCACTGATGGCAGACACCTGCTGCAGGGAAAGAGTAGAGACAGGGCTTAAGAATGACCTAGAATTTTACAAAAGACTGGTAGTGTTGATGATAGTGAAATACCACAAAGTTAAACACCACAGAGAAGTTAGGGGAATTGCTGTTCAAGATACCATACAGTAAGGAAGCCAGATGGATAACATGAGGATCAGACCCTCGTTTCCCTTTCCTTCTTCTTTTCTTTTCTCAAAGGCAACACTGATGAATGCTGATTAAAAAATAATAGAGGGCAGAAGCCAAAAAGCCCAGGCTTCCCAGAAAGCCTTTGTATCTTGACCACCTCTGAGATTTGTCTTACCATGTTGCAGAACTGTGAGAGTCAACAGCTGTGTTTTCCCTCCCCTCTCCCTTTTAAAAAAATAAAATACAATAAGAAAAATGAGAAAAGGGAAGAAACCATGTGGAGAGAGAACGGGGGGAACATTACATGGGCACTAGAGACATCAAGGCTGTGTACATCTATGAAACACAGTTCTCTAAGCCTCGTGATTGTAGTTGCAGCACCATGACTGTACTCAACAGGGGTCTACTTGAGTTTCAGTTAATATAATTTTAGAAGTACTTTAAAGTGCTGAAACCCATTGGAAATAAATCTGAAATAACCCAGTGGACTTATTTTTCTTCCACCAGCTTCCACTTAAAAAATAATACACGCAAATATCCTATAACAGGGGGCTAGATCATGTTTCCATTTACAGGGGTCGAATGAATGCCACATGATTCCCTCACTAAATAGCATTAACGTATTCAAAAATATCACTCAAAGAACTAGATAGTGAAAAAAGTTTATTGTTTTTATTTTTTCCTTATACATGTTTGGATTTTTTAGCTTGCTGTTTCATTGCAATAAAATGCAATGATGAAAGCAATATGAATACCAAATGAAACTGTTTATGTTCACAGCCTTCCTAAAGCAGCAAAATTTAATTGCATAAACACGGGTCTAATGCAAAGGTGAACGAGTGTGCTCGATGTACTTTGTTTTTCAAATATACTCCTGAGAACATCACCAACCCTCTAATTCTTCTATTCATTTCCGTGTCTTGCCATAATACCTGGTGGTAGTTCAATACAGAAGTGTGATGATACTTTGTTTTGAAGAAGGCACACAGAGCTAGGGATTATTATATCAATTTCGCAAGACTCATGTAACATGTGCTTATCTTTCACTTACTTCACATTAGCTGAATAAATTGCCACTCTCTACAGTTTAATCAACTGCTATGGATCACACTATCAAGCTAGAAATAAATGAATGTGGATTAATGAAATAGTAAAGGAACATGTCCAAACACTCAGCTGGTGATTTCTTTTTTTTGCTGTTTTCCCTTCTATGTTGTTGAAAGAATAATGCTGTACTGTTGAACTTCCACTTTAAATACTATTGATGGTTTTTTACCACTTTCCCTCCCCTGTGTTTGCTTTGTAAAATTAAGTAAAAATACATCAGATAGGAATTCTGGCCATTTGCCTTTGTTGTCACCAGCTACATGGCTTCGGTCTTTTCCCTTGTCTCCCTCTCTTGGACAGCTCCCTCCCAGCCCTTTCTGATGACTGGAGACGTCTCAAATACACCATGAGACTAGTTTGATCATCAGATTAACCTTTGTTGTCCTCTGTTTTTACTAGTTCAAAGGGAAAACTCTCTTACATCTTTCAAATGCTCTTCAGGTCTACTCAGTAGCACTCTGTTGAGCTTGCCAAGGGATGCCTTTTATTGGCCCCGCAAAACAGTTCCTGTAAGATTTCCATGCCACATCTCGATTTTGTATACGCAGCATGCTTTCCACATGCAAACACCATCCATAGCAAAGTGCGGAGGATCTGGTTGCCATCGTTACTTAACTGGAAATGGCTGTGAGTCTTTCCAGTGACTGGAGTGCATCTGAAGAATTATGTTTTCAATTCATGTGGCAGGGGCATATACATCTGATGCTGATCCATGTGAAGATGGAGTCAACAGTGCATCAGTTGAAGGATAAAACTGCCTTATTTTTTCTTGACCAAATATTCTCAAAAAATAAGTAAAATTACCAACCAAGAGTAAATGTCTTCCCTTGCTAGGCTGGGAATACATTTACAACACATTTACACTCCCATAAATGAGATCAAATTTTGCCTCTCTTAATTAATCCTGGGTCATAGGGAGACTTCACAGTTCTTTACTCTGGAAAACTTGAAATAACTTCAAAGAATATATTTTAATTGACAAGTGTATTCATTGCCAGAAAGGGGTATACCATGAAAAGGGGATTAACACCCAGCTGCTCTCTAGAGGAGATTTAAGGCACAGTCATATTGTACATGAGATAAAATCTACATTACTGCTCATGAATGTGGAATTTCATTGTCTCCAGCAATGCCAAGCAGTGCACATCTGCCAATTAAACGTCTCTCCATTCTGGTGTCCTCTTTATAGTGGTAGGTCTGCTCGCCCTGACTCATTGTTACTATTGAATTAGTGCAGTTAGAGTTGCACATACTCAGAGTCAGCAGAGTATTTGCTTCTTCCCTGAGGGTGCTACAAAGCTGGAACAAGCTGACAGTTTCCAGATCTCCAGTGAATGTGCCTCACAAAAGCAAGAACACTGGGATATTTGGAAACTTCGTGATGTCAGTCAGGGGCTCTGATTCTCCTCTCTGCCAAACCTGCTATGAGAAGCATCTCTTGCTTTCAGTCAAGCTATCATCTCTCAACTCTCATCTCTCAACTGCCCTCCTGGACAGCCTTCCAGCAGTTGTTGTGATAAGTTAAGGATTTTTTAGGGTCCATTACAAACTGCTGGGGATTGCCATTGATTAAGGAATCTAGACCACACTCAATCCAAGTAACAAGCAGATGTTTAGATTGTGGAAAGACGTCTACAGCAGTTCTGCAGCTCCAGAGGTTTTTCTTGCAGAAAATCAATTTCCCAATGTGAAGGCTATGAATTCAGGCTTGATTTGGGTCAATTAAGCTTTCTGATTATATAGAGGGTACTTCAGCGTTGTGATCTGAGTAGGGATCCACACCAAATGGAAACATCTTGTTTTCTTTTTCCATTAGAATTCTGGGTGGTGGCCAAGTGGTTAGGAGCTTGGTCCACATCTCCCTGGTTTGGTCTACTGAGAAACAGAGACAGGCTTTTGCAATCATTGGTACAGATTTACCTATCTCCACTATGAATTATCTGGTATAGTAAAGCTAAGAAGTGGAAGAGAATCTGCAAGGTTGTTCCATCTCCAATCCAACATAATACCGCTCATTTTTATACAGCACCGTAGTGCTTTTTCTATAGTGCTTTGGGTAGTCACAGAGTCACAGAATGGGTAAGGTTGGAAGGGACCTCCTGAGGCAGTCATCTAGTCCAACCTCCCTGCTCGAGCAGGGTCATCCTTGAGCACATTGCACAGAATTGCGTCCAGACTTCTTGCATATCTCCAGTGAGGTAAAACCAATGACCTCTCTGGGCAATCTGTTCCAGTGCACAGTCACCAGTAGAGTAAAGAAGTTCTTTCTCATGTTTGGGTCAGTCCATTTTCTCATCAGATATTTATTTTTTTTTATTGTTATTACTTATTTTATTTAACTTCACTAAGGGATCTGATCATTAGGAAAAATACTTAATTATGTTAATTAGAAATTAACTTTTTATCAAATCTTCTTATGAGTTAAGGAGTAGCACTAATATCCATTGCTTTGTTGTTGTTGTTGTTTGGTTGGTTGGTTTTTTGCTTTGTTTTTTTTTCTTGAGCTTGAATCCTTCAGATTTTGGTGGATTTTTATAACCCCTT
The DNA here is from genome assembly GCF_022539395.1 of Myiozetetes cayanensis. NCBI lineage: Eukaryota > Metazoa > Chordata > Aves > Passeriformes > Tyrannidae > Myiozetetes > Myiozetetes cayanensis. The sequence continues at coordinate 30,540,519 of NW_026087742.1, read as the reverse complement.
AGGTTTTTACTGCTTGCCAATCTGTATATATTTACTGCAGGTGTTTAATAGAATGGTTCTTCTTACCTACTCTCTTTAAGCTTTACCATAAGTATTTCCACATCGATACACTTTTGGTAACCACCTAGGGATATATGACACACTTCCAGCCTGCCCTTAGCAGAGTCATGCAGAGAGAGACACACACTTCCCAGCTGTAGGAGGTAGAAATGAAACTGTAAAGAGTTAGTGATGACACCAATCTATGAATGAAATAGAAGGGGTCACTCTGCCTCCCCCATCTGTCCTCCCAGGAACACTTTAAATCAAATGTAGAGAGAAACATCACCCCTGTTACAATTGTTCATGTTCTGCAGCTTGACTGTGATGTAGGACTGTAATCCAGGGAATAAACCCCATCACAGCCTATTTTTAAAATGTTGGGGAGTAGCAAAGCACCTGGAACATCTACTGAGAACAGTGAGACCTTAGTATTCTCTCCCTTCAAGCTGAAGGGATTAAAACTCCACATTTCTCATAGCAGAAATCATCATAGAATCACAGAAATGTTTGGGTTGGAAGGCACCTTCAATATCATCTAATTCAAAACCCCCTCCCGAAGGCTGGGAATCTTCCACTAGACCAGGTTGTTTCTGATCTGGTGATAAAATTACCTCCTATTTTACAGGTATGGAATGTAAAAGCAGAATTTTAGGCAACCCTTTACAGGTATTGAGCAGTAAAAAAATAATGAAACCATTTTAATTGTATTGCCATAAGGGTCTGGTTTTACATGCCCTGCACTGGAATCACTGCGACTCAATTGAGCTGGACTGGGTCCAGCATTTACTGACCTGGAAAAAGGCAAAAAAACTTTTCTGGATGGATTAAGCCAACTTCCCCTTACCTCAAAGCTTCTAATACACTACGACAAGCCCTAATAGTCTCCTTCACTTGTTTCTTCTGTTCCAAAAACTAAGTATGGAATATGTGCATCCTCCTCTCCACCTTAAGCTAACAGATAAAAACTAGGTTTTGCTGCTGCTGCTATTTTTTTAAGGCAAAAAGAAATTATCTGTCATATTTCTGTGTAATTAAGAAGATAACAATCATTACATGAGCACCCTGCTATCACTCTTTGACATGCATTTCAGTGGCTCAGGTCATAATCTAAGGGAAGTTTGAGGAATATCACATTGATGATAATCACACAGCTGGTTATCTCCACTGCACAGTCTTTTCCAGGCTCTTCTTCAAGGTACTATGACTCACGGGGTAGTGACATAAACAGCATGGGCTACATGGACCTTCTACTGTACACCAGTCCCTTTCTCTGTTTCATGTCCAGTATCGCCAGCCAAGCGTGACAGAATGCATCTGACCCATTTATCAGCCAGCTCGCAAGTGGTTAGCAGCACTTGCCAGACTCAAACTGCTAAAACCTTTCAGAAACAAATGCTCTGGATACACAGCTTGTAGTTCTGATGTGTGTTTCTTCCACCATGCCGGTCTCTTCCTTGATTTGGGCAACCTTTACTGCCTCTTATGGTTTTGACATCAAACTTTTCTCCTGTTAACATTTCAGGTCCTGGAACACACTCATTTTTTTAAGGTCCTACGAGTGTTCAAGTCCTTTCATTGCTCCTTTCATTGTACCAGAGGCTGATTCTCTTAAACTGGGAAGGTAAACTCTATGGCCACTGTAAGAAAACTGCACCCATTGAAGGTTTCTCCTTAACTTCCACTGATTAAAGTGTGCTGTCTTCTCTCTCTGTGCCTGCCAAATAAATTGGCTCCTTCAACCTCTGCATAGCCTTAGCTTCTTAGATGATATGAAAGTGTTTCCTGCTTAGATTTGAGCCCTGAAGGAAGGACCTTCATTGTCCTGGGACCACAATGTCCTCCATGAGAGACCCATGGAACATGACCCACCTGGAAGATGTCCACAACACAGTCACCATGTGCAGGTGCCTCCCTGAGGAAAGGCTTGTCTTTGGATGGTCTTTCAAGCTAATCTGATCTGAAATAGCAACAGTTATCTCACTCTGTGAACCAGCCTGCTTCCGACTTCAGAAGTTGCCCAATCCTCAGCTGTCAGGATGCCTTTCTAGAGAAGTAAAACATATGTCTGACAGTTTCTGTCTGGAGTCTGCATATTAAATGAGGCCTGAAAAGCAATAGAGTTAACAAGAAATGTCCAACAATACAGCTCTGTTTTATTTAAAAGACGATTAAAGAAAAAGGCTTAATAGACAAATTTAGAAGGAACATGTGAAGTCACCACTGAAACATCCACTTCTGAGTTCCATGAAGCATCTGCATATTTGAATACACTTTACTAGGAAGGAAAAAAGCCAAGGCATAAAAGGCAAGGAAGGAAAGGAGGGATTTTAGCTGTTAAGCCGACAAGATTGGAATGAAAACATGCTCTCCAGTGAATAATGCTTACTCCTCAGTGACAGAAAAGCATAAGCAACTCAAAGTTGAAACAAGCCTAACTGTGAGACTTAGGCTAGGTCTAGATTGGGAAACAGAAAAACTCTGTTCAGTCCCTGATTCTACTGCCAGCTGAGACATCCAGTGTTTCACCACCTGTGTTTGTCCCTTAATTTTCTTCCTCTTTACCTCTGCTTCCCCAGCTGCAACTGGAGCTCTGCTTTTCAGCACACTGTCTGTGGTCATTTCATAGACTTTTTTACTGAGAAGACCTTTTTATTAATCACGTGGACAGCTCAACAAGCAAACCTCTATAACTAATGAGAGCAAAATCCTTTAATTATTTTACCTTGCTGTTTGCCTTGGTGGGATATCCACATCTGAGAATCACAAAATTAATGAAAACAAACAGAAACTCATAAGTGGAAAGGGCTCAGCCAGAAAACAAACTCAGCCTATTTATTCTGATGGATAGGCAGGAGCGTGGGTCATTGCTACAAACAGTACCAGTTAGTTGCCTGTGCTTTGATCAGGGCCAGAGTATTTGACCTGCCTTGGCCACTCTTTCCATCATCTTGTGATTCACAATTAATTTACTTGATGGATGGCACTTTACAGATGTCAAGCAAAGTCACAGCCTTGGTCTTTGGGGAGACCTACCTCTACATCAACCACCCTGAAGATAAACAGCAGCATAAATGCTGCTGAGGTAGGTACCCTTGGTCTGGTTAGGTCTCTGCTAAGTGTTTTTTCCACAAAGAGCCCAGGCTTTGCTTAATTTGTTGGCGTGCCCTTCTGATACTAACTTATTTATCTTGCATTCAAAAAATTGTACTCACAATGATTTCAGTTGGAAGGAATCTTTTAAAGGCTGTCTAATCTAACTCCCCTGTGATGAGCATGGATATCTCCAACTCAATCAGATTGGTTGGAGCCCCATCCAACCTGGATTTTAATGTTTTCAGGGATAGGGCATCTAACACCTCCCTGGACATCTGTGCCAGTGTCTCACCACCCTAATTTTAAAAGACTTCTTGCATATATCTAATCTGAATTGACTGTCTTTTACTTTAAAACTATTAGCCCTTCTCCTAGGTCAACAAGACCTGCTAAGAAGTTTGTCCCTTGTGTAATGTGTAATTTGTAAGCACTTTAAGACAATGTTGCGAATTCATCTTGGAGACAGGCTTTCAGAATCAGGCCATTAGGGTGCTCTGAGCAATCCTGCTCTGCGTTTCTGTCCTGTGACTCTGAGGGAAAGCTTTTGTTTGGTTGGGTTTTTGTTTGTTTGCTTTTTCTTGTTTTTCTTCTGAGAAGTTTCTTATACTCCTGTCTGACAAGTGTTATCAAAAAGGCCAATTCTCCAAATGTGGCAGGATTAAAATGCTCTGTCTCCTGGTGAATTCCATGTGCTTATGGGCTTCAAAATCAATTGTTCATAATGCACCTTTTAAGGTGAACACTTGAAGGGAGAGAGGGGAGAAGGGAGACAGAGAGAGAGAGAGAAGACATCTGTTTCAGAAAGGAATGAAATCATAGCTGCAGGCAGGCATGGGAGACATCAAGGGATGCTTTTAAAATATTAACAAAATTGCAAAACAATCCCTAGGGGTGCTTTAGGAATATTTGATTTGACGGCAATGCAGTTGCAATTCGTTCTTTGGCTGGGAGAGATACCGTTCACGTCCGGTAATCTCCCCCCAAATGGCACCTTTTTTTCTTAAACACCCCTTCATTATTGTTCACATTGTTTGGTGATTTGCTTCATGTAATAGCTTGAAATCAGAGATTAGAGTCGGGAGGGCAAGCTGGCAGCATTTCCTCTCTGGCTAGTGTTCCTTCACTTCTAGACAACCTGTTTTAAATGATATCTGCTCCATCAATGGATTTCTAATGAAAGATCAGTTCCATTTAATTTGCTTTTTTCTCTTAAATAAAAAAAAAAAAAAAGGAAGAAAGAAAATTAAATTGAATACTGAGAAAAGTAACAATGCTCAACAATCTTGTGGGAAGGGGAAGGAGCAGGGTTTTCCTTATAAAAACAAACCCAAGGTCCCACTTATTGTTATGTTCAAGCCTGCCAGCTCTGAGACTACCAACACTCGGGTCTTCCAAGGTCTCTGCAATACATATGAGGCAATGCTAGGGTGGGTTAAAGAACTGATGTCAGGGCTTGCATAATTAACTTACAGTCAAAATAAGAAGAAAATTTTCTTTTACAAAAGAATCTGAAAACTACTGTAAATATGGAGGTACCTGCTTCCTTACAGTTTGGCCAGCTGCAGTTTTGGCTCTGCTTATGCTAGTAAGTTAAACAATACCACGTAGTTATTGTTTATATTGTTGAATAGCAGCTAAAAAACAATTAATTAAGGTTCCTGGCAAGGTTTTGACCTGTACAATTTCTGAGCCCAGCTAAAGCACCAGCATAGTCCAGGAACCAGTCCCAAAATGCAGAAGACTACACTACCCTGTTTTGGATACTAGGAAGGTTTTTTATATAGATGAAGACTTCTCTGTGCCAGTTGGCCTCAGTACCACGGAATAGTCCCAGACTGTTATTTACTGTAATAAAATATTTAATTTACTAGTGTAGATATCTCCTTTGTGTCTTGTATTTCAGCTGAACCAAGTTCCTAGATTAGATTGGTGAAAAATCTGATTAAGGACCAATATATTATTAGCATTCCTGTTTAGCAATAAATGTAACCATCAAAGCCATTTACAGCTTTTGTTGCTGTTTGCTTGTTTGCTTGACAGTAAGTCTAAATACATTTGTTTTGAAATTTACAAATTACTGAGACTTTCTCTTATGTCTTAGTGAAATGGTTTAATTTGAGCCTTAGTCTATATAAAACCCTGGGCCAACTGGAAACCTTCTATAGTTCTCATACAAGTTTATAGTAAACAGAGGGCAGAACAAGGGTGAGAGGTGTCAGCTGAGGAAGGGACACAGAGAGGCATGTTAATAATATTGACATAATTAATGCACTGCCTAAGCATTCTCCTGGAGTGTTTCTCCTTCTGCAGGAGAAAGTGTTGGACTCAGAGTTGGGGTCTCAGCCCCTTTCCCATCACATCTACTTTATTTCCAAAATTCTGGAGCCAGATACGTGATCTATACCTTCTCTCCTCCTTCCCCCATGAAACAGCTGCCCTCTCTGACTCAGATAAGCTAATTTGAGCTGAAAAGCATGAAGTAAGAAAGCCACAGGCATGTTTGCCTTAGGCCAGGATCTTGACGGTGTCTGTCTGTGATCCCAATGCCCCTTCCCTCTACATCTATGCCGAGCCCTCATGCTGAGAGCAGCTCTGCACAGCAGCATAAAATCAGGGGCTTAAAATATGCTCAAGCCCAGCTGCTCCCCTGCCCTTGTCACAACACAGGCAGTGGAATGGAAGGTGGAAGGAGGCTCATGCTTCCATCCTTGTGCCAACCCAGCCTATTCAGAGTTAATAAATTGATTTATAATGCTGGGGTTTACACTACTGAAGCTCCAGGATAGGCACATTTATTTATTGCTGCTGCCCTTAGAGGACCATTAAGAAAGGGTGATGTGGAAAACCAGCCTGGAAGGGAAATACTCCATGTCACAACACGTCAAACCAGATCACCTCTGTCACACCCTTGGGCTCTGTTTTTGGCACCAATGATACCATGTGCTTTCAGAGCTGCAGCTGGGAGGTCCTCAGCAGGGGAAGAGTGACCACTTGGTGCAACTTCTTGCTCCTGATTTACCATCTGAGAAAGTGCTAAAGCAGGCATTGATTGATTTTAGAGTTAGCTGGGTAGCAGAGCATAGCCTCAAGACCACAGGTTCCCACTATGACTGGTGCCTTTCCAACATCCCTTCTGCATGTGACTTATACATGTTCCTCCCCAGCTCTTCCTCAGAGGCAACTACTTAAGAAACAATCCTCTCCAAATCTAGGCCATGGAGACCTCTGCTTGTTTCCATTCAGCACATAATTACACAGAGAATGTAGTTTGATTCATTGGCTCTGGTCCAAGCCAATGAACAGACAATAAACCATGCCAGGGTAGGAGATAAAACACATGTGCATAAGAGTTCCACTTACAGCTCTTTGCTTTGATGCTGCACTCATCCCCCCCTTACACACATTCTTCCCCGAATTGCAATTTGCAGCCTAACACAAGCTCAGCTCAGTGAGAAAGTTCAGCTATGGGTTTCTCCTCCACATTCCTGGACAAGAAGAGGTTTGAGGGAGCTAAAAAGGCACTTATGATCCTCCAGTCTGGCTAAAACCTTCACACCCTTTCCATCCAGCTTTTCCATGTTGCAACATCTGGGGATGCAGAGCAGACAGGAGTTATGGCACAATCCTGAACAGTACAGCAGAATGGCACAGACTTGGGACCTACCTTTCCCCTAAATACAGCATTATTGTCTTTCATAAGTCCTCCTTCAGGCCATAGCTTTGGCCAACAGCAGATTCTGGCTGCCCTGCACTCCATCCCACTATGCATCAGTGAACCAGATTGGACCCCAGTCTGCAAAAAACCACTTTTGATTAATTTTTGTTTCTGCAATCATTTCATACCAGATGAGAGCCCCACAGATGCATATATTATCTCAAGGAAGGAGACACTGAGTAAAAATGACCAGACACTGTGAGATAGGAAAGAACTGCTTGCTTTAATTTTTTTGTCTGTGCAAACATTTCTCTGCCTTGGAAGACTATGAGGTGCAGGAAGACCTATGATGCCCAGGACCACTCCAAAGAAGTAAAAGGAAAAGAAACTAAAATCCAGAGTTTTCCATCTCAGGGAAAAGGGGAAAAACATGTTTGAGAGAGGAAGATCGCAGAGATGGGTGGAAAAAAAAATCTCTTGATTAGATTTCTCCCCTGTGTAGAGTCCAATCAACTGACCTGCAGATTTGGCTTTTTATAAGATTGTCATCACCATCACCTTCTAGTTGAAAGTGTCCCTGCCCATGGAAGGGGAGTTGGAACTAGATAATCTTTAAGGTCCTTTCCAACCCAAACCATTCTATGATTCTATGATATCTAAGTGTTTTGACATTATTGCTTGACAGAGGAAATAATTGAGTGCTCTTCAGTTTATGCCCCAGCACCATCCCAGTACATTTGGGACAGAGCAGCTGAAGATACTGAGCCCACCCACAGGTGAGGGTAAAAGCCAAGGAGCATGAATCATCCTCTGAATTTCCCTAAGAGCAAACCAGATTGTTAAAAGAATCACATATTTCACCTCCTTTCACTTTTAATTACTGTTTGCAGCGTGCATCTCCCAGCAGCAGGACCTTGTGTCCATGCCTGCTTAGAAAGGCAAGGGTCACATTTACATATCCACATGCTTCAAGAAAACTGCAAAGGCATCCCAACCATTGGTGTTGGCAGGACTGGAATATTCCCATCTGCACTAAGGGCCACTGAGTGAGCTGTAAGAGCCTGGTGTGTGTTCCCCACCTTTAGCATCATTGTGGGTGTTTGCCTCCAGCCTGCTGTGCCTATCAAGGATGGGGAGAGGCATTTTTTTCTCTCATTACCATTCCCATTAATACAGTTGTATGTTGTGAGATGTTTGTTTACGTGAGCCTTCTTGGTTGTCTCCTCTCAGGGGAGCCATTAATTTATCTGCTTTGCTTTTCATCGATGAGGGTTGACAGAGAGAGTTATGGGTTAACTGCTCTGTTTAGAGCAAGTGGCAGGTGCTGGTATAACTCAAACTAAATGAAAATATAAATATCTCTTTACCTACCCAAGAAATCAGCTTAAATGCACAGACCCCAGTGTTTAGATTCAACCTGTTAGTAAGCCTAATGACCCAACGTGGCACTGAACATGTTTAGTGACAGCTTGAGAGCTGGACTGCCCCTGACCCCAGCTATATATAATTATGGAATGAAAATCTCAAAAATGCCTTAATTTTAAAAGGCGATATGCTTATAATGCCAGAAAGGAGCCTAATTTTGCTCTATCAAACCCAGGCCCCCTCGAGAGTCCTCAGGGGAAAATCAGAGGCTCCCAAGGTCATAGGTTACATCTGAAAAAATTGCCGATGTGCTTTCTTACTTGTTTCTTTGTAGTTTCATTTTAGCTCACTCTGGGAAGGAGATTTTCAAAAGACTCCAATTTCTTAATTTCATTCCTTTTCATCCTCAGCACTGACACTTTTGAGGGCTGAAATATGATGCAGTGCAGCACGTATCATAAATAGGAACGTTAAAAGGTTTTGTACGGGGAGTTGAGCTTATAAAGTCCTATTTTACTCCCCAAGTGAAATGAATAGAAAATACCTCTATGTAATTTAAAGGACTTTGGATCAGATGCACAGTTCACAGAAACCATGTTGGTGTAAAACCCACTGCCAGTCAGGAGATGACACAACTGGTCAGCAATACAGGGAGAGAAATAGTGATTCATGGAATATCTTAAAATATAACTTATAGACAGCATGATTTACAAAGCAAAAAGCTACAAAGCAGTAAGAAAGATCTAATTTTTTTAAAACATTCATTTGTCTTACATGGGATACTAGTAATTGCTACTGAAATAAAAAGAAAAAAAAAAAAAAAGAAAAGAGGAGAAAAAGAAGGAAGAAAAGGGAAGAAAAAGAAGAAAAATGCTGACTGCATTTGACTGGTTTTCTTACAGCAGTTTTCAACTTCTCTTGAATGCAATGTGGTAAAGACATGGCAGAGAGAATAAAGTCTTTCCAGAAATTGCAATTAAAGGCAGAGAAACTTCATCTGTAATCAAGGAGGAATAGATGAGGTGTGGGCACCGTTCAGGGGCTTTCAGCAAGGCAGCTTCCATGAAGCAGCATCAGCTCTCTTGGCAAGAAATGGAGTGATACTCTCAGTCACAAAATGTACACCTGCCCATGCATGGTAGGGGTGAGAGCTGGCAAAGATGTAGTACAAGGGCTGTTAGAAACCTCCAGTTCTACTGCTTGAAAACTGGTTAAAAATACAGATTTTTAGGTCAGGCAAGTTATTGCAACCTCAAGTTGAATCACCTCCTTCTTCCAGTTTAGATGATAGGAAAGAGTATCCCAGTCTGTTTTCCTTTCCACCCCAGTGTATTGCCCTCTTGCCTGAGCCTTGCATCTAATTGTGAAACCAGATTCATATTAATCTAGCTCGAATAAAGTTGGGAAAGACTAAAAAAAATTTAAAAATAAGGATTTTGCAGATAAGAGCTCTTTTTCTTTTAGTTTACAGACAATTTCCCTGATCTGCTTATGGTGTGGTTTTATGAACAGCTGCATAGTTTCCCCAGGGTGGCTGAGCCCTAGCAGGAGGGAACATCTCAAGCAGGGTTTGTCATCAGAAACATTGAAACGTGGAACTGTTCCTCTACTGAGGCTGACATTTTCAAACCCAGGAGCCTGAACTTTGGTGAAAACAAACTTATGCTTAAAGGATTCTTGGCAATTGGATTTCCTGCAGATTTCTGCATCCAACAGATGCAAGCATTGATCCAGCTTTACTTGGGCAATGATAAGTACAGTGAGACATTTGGCTTCAGAAGCTTATGACAGAGGATGTTGCTGTCTCCTCTGTCTCCATCTGTACTGCTTCCTTTACAGACATAATTGCTAATAAATTAACATTTGTATACTACTTTGAAAGTCATGAGCTTAAATATAAGTTTTTATTAGCTCATATCCTTGCAAAATATTTCTTTCATACAAATTACTTTTTGTAATTGAATTATCCTTTGTGATTTTTAAAACTTACAAGTGGTTGGACCTCTGCTATTCATCATTCTTCTCTGCCAGGTAGGAAGGAAATTGGGTCAAGAATTTATTGCAAAAAAGCAGATAAGCATTTTACTTTAGGGTTCTTTTATGTCCATGATTCCAGTGAGCCTAATCTTTGCAAATCATTAGCATGTCTTGGCCCAGGATCCATCCTGAAAGTGTATGATCTCACCTCATAAGTTTCCTATTAGACTCCTAGACTCTCTCAGACATCTTCTTAATAGTGATATGTCTCATAAATTATTTATTGAAATGACACGCTTAAAAGCATCAAAAAAGACCTTTTACTTGGCTGTGAAACAGCTAAGAATGGTTATATCTGTTTTTCATAAAACAGGCCCAAAAGGTTAAATGCCTTGTCCAGGATCACACAATAAATTAGTGGTACAGCAGGGCATAACAGCAACTAGTGCTGTTTCCCAGACTCTTGCACCTCAGAAGTAGACATAACTATCTCTTCATCTCAGTATTTATTGGATGGTCCAGAATGAAGATGGTTTACTTGCATTTGGAAACCCATGGCCTCCATCTCCTAAATTCTCTTGTCTTTTGACCTTGGTGGAGAAGCTGACCTTGGAGCTTTGGGTTTGGTTGTTTATTTTTTTTTCATTTTCCAGAAAACGCACTTTCCAGAGATAGGCTGTCATCTGTGACTTCAAATGAAACATTCACAGTTCAGAAATACCCACTGAATAAGACTTATTGTGTTTTTCCAAATGTGCTCTGATAAGTCTCAGTCAAATGATGGAACCTGTTACTGAGTTTTGCATGTGAAAGATTGTGTTTGTTGCATCTATTTCAAACAAATAGTAATAATTAACATTTATACAGCACTTTCTGATTTTTAAGCACTGCACAAACACTAATTACTCTTGGTTTAGTGTAAACTAATGTAATCCCACTCTGCTTTACAATCTATTTGCATCTTTTGTTGACTGAGAGCTAGTTCAATTACTTCTGATCTTTGGTCTAACTAGTCATTAAAGGTATGACTAAGAAGAGCCATTTACATCTTCAATTGCCTTCTTCCCTCCCCAGCTCCTTCATTTGCTTTTTCCTTTTCTTCCCAATGTCTTTTTGCTGAATATTCCTAAAGCTGGATTCCTTAGCATCACAGCAAAGCTTTTCTTCAGCAAAACAGTGAGCCTTTCCACTCATTTTGTTAAATGATATAGAAACTTGGTCTTATAAGAATGATTTAATAAGTCATTCCATTTTGCCACAGAGAGTCACACAAGATGTTTTCCTATGGCAAACTAAAAGATTTATCACTTAGTCACTAAATTAGTGATCTTAATACCAACAATGCAGAATTTATTGTCCTATTTGGATTTGGATAAACCACTGATCTTTTACCTACCATTTTATCTATTGAAAGATGTGAAAAACATTTGGCTTTCATAGATACTGGCACAAAATCCAAGAACTCTAGTAAATAGGCTTCTGATGTCCAAACAGGAGCTGGGGTTTTTGTAGTCTCTGCCACTGACTTTTTGCATTATTTGGTCAGGCCACTTCCCTGTTCTGCCTGTAACATGGCAGAGATGCAAATGCACCTCCCTGAATGGCTAAATCCATAAGAAATCTCAAACATGCAGCAACACAAATTAATAACTTCACTGTGTGGTGAATGCAACCAAATTTAGACTCCTAGTCCTGAATGAGTCAGCCTAGGCTTCCCCTTGGAGTCCATAAGGAGAAGGAGTCATTTCCAGGTAAAAATAATTTATCCATGACTTTAATAACTGTCTAAATTAATTTTTATATTAATTTTGCCCTAGAAATTACTCTTTTTTCTTCATTGACTGTAGAAGGAATCAGCTCTGAGTACTTTAGTTGTAGATATTTGAAGGACTGATATCCACAGTTAGGTGGAACAACTTTGACTTTTCACCCTGCCTGATCACCCTGCCATGTAGATGCACAAATTATAAAAACAGAATCTACATTTTACCTTCTGAGTTTTTACCATGTGCTAAAAATGAAAAGTAAATAAAAATAAACCCTGCTATTTTTCTGATACCTTTGGGCAAGTAGAAAAGCAGCATTTTGCAACAATAGAATAAATGTAATGTTATATATTTTCCTCTGAGCTACAGTATCAGTTATTATAACCTTAGAATGCTCCCCTCCTTAATATACCTTGCAGTCGAGCAGCATTTGTGCATCTGTAAGAGTGTATTAATGTCTGTTTTAGAAGGTCATAGACTCATAGAATCATTAAAGGGTTTGGGTTGGAAGGGACATTCGAGCTCATCTAGTGGGCAGGGACATTTTCCACTAAACCAGGTTGCTCAAAGCCCCACCCAACCTGGCCTTGAACACTTCCACAGATAGGGCATCTACAGCTTCTCTTGGCAACCTGTGCCAGTCCTTCACCATTCTCACAGTGAAGAATTTCTTTCTAATATCAAATCTAGCCCTGCCCTCTGTCAGTCTGAAGTCATTCCCCCTTGTCCTATCATTACTTATCCTTGTCAAAAGCCCCTCCCCAGCTCTCTTGTAGCCTCTGTAGGTACTGGGAGGTGCTCTAAGGTTTCTCCCTTTGTTTCAGAAAAAAAGCAACATTTTCTTTTTCTAATTTACTATTTTTATCTCTCAATTTTTCCTTCATGGGCATTTTACCTAAGAAAAATATCCTTCCTACTGCACAAGCTTGATATGTCATTGAAAGTTAAGCTCTGGACACAGTAGGGGTTACACTGATTAATCAATCCTTAGCATCTCTCAATGCACTCTGATTATCTTACATAGAAGTCCTAAAATAAATCAATTCATGGGCCTTTGCAGTCTTTTTTCAGATAACTCCTATTTTAATAACCTTAGTTTGAAGTTTGACCCTTTGGGGGATTTTATCAGAACAAGAAAACAGGCTGGTTTCTCTCCCTGCTGAATGAAAGCAAGGACAGATCACCCAATACTACAACATCTGTGACAAGAGCAGGGACAATTTTTAGCATGATACTGCAGTAAGACAAGAACAGGTTGGCCTTGTGACTAATCCTGCAGGAGTTTTGTGTGTTAGTTATTTGAATCCAAGGAACTGAGTAAGACAGTCGACTTTGCCTGCAGAAGAAGGATGGTAATACCTTTTTCCCTATGCTGTGTGTCCTGCCTGGTTAGGTGAGAGCTTCCCTCTGCTGCAGGAAGTTTTCCATCATACTCTTTTGCAGAGTGTCTCTATAAATAGTGTTAATAAATAGGCAGATACAAAATAAATCTGTCCCTAGAAATGCTTTTTGAACATAGCTGAGTATATTCCTCCAAATTCAGCTGAGCCTATGACATCCCCTGCCATTCGATAGCAGTAGTGAAAGCCAGTGTAAGCATAAACTATTATTCTACTGTTTTCACAGCCAAGCCAGTAAAAGGCTTGGGGGGGTGGGGGGGTGGGTGTAGAAATTCAGATGATGCAAGTTTTACATTACAGGCCTCCTTCAATTCAAGCTGTCACTCTGTGAGTAGCTTAGAACCCAGGCTGCATCGAAAGGCTGTAGAACAGGAGATGCTCTGAACCCTGTTTCACACAGGTGGTGCACACCAACGTGATACTTTTACTGAGGGATACAGATACATGGCAAGCTTCACTCTTTATCTACCAACAGTTTTCTCTTAGTTTTCCTGCAGCTGATTGTGTCAATGTTTTTAGAGGCAGGATTAGAGCCTGTGGTGGTGGCCACAGGGAGAAAAGGCAGACATACTTTCTTTCCTAAAATAGCCTCCATTCAATTATCTTCTGTGGGAACAGAAATAGTGTGTAATAGTAAAAAATAAGTTACATCTGAGAGCTTTTTTCTTATGGAAAAGGCTGAGGGCTCATCAATATCCCCATGAAAGACAAGAGTGTAAACAGCAACTTTAAAGGACTATTCACAGGTGTTGGAAAGGCCAAAAGTATTTAAGAGTCAAAGGGGATTAGGCAGACTCTCAGAGGACAGGTTCATGAAGGGTTGCCAAACCCAGTGGTCCTGCAAAGAAATTTCTTGAAGCATATGGAGGGGAAGGACCAACCTTAATAGTTAAATCACCATTCACAACTACTTTCTCCTTCTTCTCTTCCAAATTCACCTCAGTCCATACAGGGTTAATAAAATGGATAGTTTCCTTGTTCAGTTTATGGGAAGAAAAGCAGGGATACAGAGGTAGTATATCTACATGTGGCAATTCACTGGTTATGGAATTACCTAGTTATGGAATAAAGAGGTTGAATGGCACAAGATGTGCACAGTAATTGTTTTGGGATTCTTGCCACATTTTCATATGGGTCACCATTTTATTCCAAAGGTTTCCCATGGACCACAAGAGAACACTGAGAACTAGACATAAAGCTTACCCAAGAGTGGGTACAAAGCTTAGCACCCTGAGCAAGCCCTTTACCAACCTTTTCTTACTGTCTAGGAGATGAGAGACTGGCACAAGTTGCCAAGGGAAACTATAGGTGCCCCACCTCGGAAGTGTTCAAGGCCAGTGTCACTGCTCATTGCAGGGGTTTTGAAACTAGAGGATCTTTAATGTCCCTTCCAACACAAAGACACTTTCTTTGTTGTGACAGTGTCCATTCTACGGTTCTATGACACCATACACACAAACCTTGAGTCTGACATAGTGAATTAGAAAAATTTTCCAGGCTGAACCTGAAACAGTCTACATGGTCAGGGCTGTCTCTTTGGGTATTTATTATTTAAATACCTTTATGCATTATCTATTAAATGGAGGTTCTGAAGAAAACCCACTTCATCCAAGAATGGCTAAAAGACTCATAATGAGAGTTTCAGAATAAAGCTAAGATTGTTTCAAAAATAATTTCTATTTTACTGGAAGATGGAGTAGGATTCTGATGATTACAGCTGCAAACTGCTTATACTAGTCAAAAACTATTCCAAAGCTTTGTTAATTTCTGGCTCCAAAATCTTCCCCTAGCACAGGTTAAATGCTCCAGCCCATGAGAGAAGACTTAGGGGTTTGCAAACCAGAAATAACTGAGATAATTGCATTCCAGCCTCCTTCATGGTTTCCCACCATATTTCAAATCTTCACTACTGTTTCAAGTTTTCCTGGGCCTCCAGCTCCTTGCAGTTTTGGATTTATTCACAAAAAGGTCACAAACCACATCTTTTGGACAGGACATTACCAAGTGCCTAGCAAGCAGAAGAAAGGCTTAGTGGTTAAGACTAGAAAAGGGAGGTTTGGTTACTTTCTTTGAGCACTGGGTCGAAGCCAAGCAGTATTAATTCAACTGTTCCTTCTCCTCTGTTGTGCCTGCTTCTTTCCAAAGCCTTTGCCAAAAATGTGTTGTACCTGTACCTTAATTTATTTTCTACAAAAACCTTGTGGGATTTGAACCTCTGTTATAAATCTGAAGCTTAAAAGTTTAATAAAAAACACAGGAGTCCTTTATGTTATAGAAGAACTTCCCAGAAACATGGTAAATGGCACCACACTGTTTAAGTCATGGTCATGTATTTATTAAAATCAGATCATTGCTGACTCTGATCACTGGGCAATACAAACTTGATTTGAATCACCCCTGAGTACATGCCTAAGCATTTGCTGAATGCATCATAACATTTATCACTACATTTATGCCAGCTTTGTGCTTTAGACCAGGTGTGGAATGGAAGGCAATATCACAGACAATTCTGGACAAATGAAAATGATCAAATAAGACTTCCCAGATTCAACATTTTGTGTAAAGAAGACCAGGTTTTGTCAAGATCAGTCTGGATGTGGCTCCGAGCAACGTGAACTAGTGGGAGGTGTCCCTGCCTATGGCAGAGGGCATGGAACTAGATAATCCTTAAGGTCCCTTCCAACACAAGACTTTCTATGATTCTATGAAATTAGAATATGGAGCCTCCAACCAGTCAGTTGCATCCTCATTGAAGTGCAGTGGGACTGTCACAGTGGACTGTGCAGTGGGACTGTCACAGTGGACTGCATTCTTTCAAATAGGATGTAAAACACCAGGTGATGACCTAACTTGGTGTAGGATATTAAAAATCACAGACACAAAGTCATTTTATCATCTGAACTCACAACATCTTTGGTTGCACCTTAGAATCCTGAGTTTAATTTCCCAAATAACATTGCTAGTCTGGCCCCAGTATCTGTTGGTACCTTCAAGATTATTATACAGAGAGGTGAAAATGTGTTTCTCTTTTGACTCTGAGTGGGGTTTTCATCATTCACCATGGGATTTCACTGGTCAGACACAACTGCAATTGTACATGCTCCACAGTCCTTCAGACTGAAGGACACTATCCAAACATGAAAGGGAATCTTGTTAATAATACCTGAGGTTCATGCTGCTCTTCTCCGACAAAGATTTCAGATGTGCATTGGTTAAGATTTTTTTAATTAAGTATTCTACTGTGCTTATGTGACTTGGTTCTCTAAAAAGCCCAGGGCTCAGTATCAGATTCAGCCTGGGAGATCAAGAGTCTGCTCTCAGTTGTGTTGCTTTCTTCTTGTACCACCTTAAGCAGTTCACATCATCTTTCCATGGCTCATCTCTTCCTCTATAAAGTGAAGGAAACAATACTTGCTCACTACTTACCAACATTAGTTCCTAGTTAATGTTTTGATTTGTGGAGCTCGAAGGATGGAAAATAAAACTCACCTACCTCTCAGTATTCTATGGCTTGCTCATTCTACAAAGGGCAGCAGCAATAAAAAATAAAGAAAAATATTACCCTAAGCAATGACATGAGAAAATCTATTTTAACAAGACAAAAAGCAGGTCCTACCAAGTAAGATGAAGCTATTTTTGCATAGACAGTCTTTCAGAGGAAAACAGATGTGTATGGGAAGTCACTTTGCTTCTTCCAGTACAAAGGTGGAGGGTGGAATCAACCCACCAGGATTCATGCTCACGTTTTCATGGAGTCAAGATATTTCACTCTTCCAGTTTTCTCATCACCCTGTTACCGTAACTATATGGGAAACACATAAAGCTATCTCTACTATATAAACCCTCACATTCTGACAGAAAATTGGATGATACGACATGCTGCCTTCTAGAACAGGCGCTGTCTATCACCTTGCTGCTAATCTCTGTGATTAGTGACCTGCAATGTGAGTCAGCTATCAAAGACCACCTGTCCTTTTTGCTGTAAGCGCCTCCTAGCATATCGCTTTGTGGTGTCACACTCTCTTGTCTGGTTTTTGATTGATGCAAGTTTGTCTTTTGAGCAGTGACTCAGAAAATAAATCATCCCCCTTGCCATTCATTGAGTGCGATTCTGCAGCACAAAGCCGGTGTGGTTAATCAAAGCTCCAAAGAGCAACAAAAAGCAACAGAACTGAGAATAAGGAGGATAGATATAAAGGATAAAACATCATAAAAAGGATTATTTGGGAGCCAACCAAAGCAAAAGCAGAACACAAAGAGCTGCAAATAAGCCTTGCGTTTGCTGCACTACCACACGAGAACCAGAAAGATGATTTTTTTGTTCCATTCCTTGACATATATGCAAGGATGTGAAAGGAGTCCCACACCTCTGAAAATTGCAACTTTTTCAGAGTCTGATTTTACATGTGAGTAACCCTTTCCAGGTAAGTGGGATTTTTCTGAGTAGAGTAAGTAAAGCTTGAAGGATGTTTCTGTTGTGAACTGTACCCCAGTTGTTACAGGACAAGAAAGCCCTTTCCAAATAGAAACGGTTCAGAGCAGGAGGGTTTTGTGCTTCTGTGGAGGGAAAAGGAGCAAAGGGATCAAAAGGAACATTATTAGAAGCCTTGCTTTCTTACATCCGGTCCAGCAAGTTTATGGAAGCTTTTAAAATTATGAGCAGCAATCATGAGTGAAACACGGAAAGAAACTGGTGGTTGAGTATGTAACTGAGACGAGTGTGATTCTTTGTATTCGTCGTGGGCCAGAGAAGCCAGGAAAAATGTGAGGTGTTGATGGCACAGATGAAATTGTAGCAGAAGTGAGATCTAGACACAAGAAGTAGCAGATAAAAAAATAATAATCTGTCACAGAAACATTATGAGGCAAATTCCCTGACAACACAACTCCACTGAAAGTAAGGTATCTAAACCATCTGGGAATTGGGCCATAAAACTCAGATGACAAGAACTGCATGTCCGTGGAGAGGTGCTGGAAATTTACTTAAGTCAGTTAAATGCAACAGTTTCTTCTTAAAAAAAAAAAATTAAAAAACCCAAAACAAAACAAAAACCCCAAAACAAACAAACACCCCCCCCCAAAAACAAAACAAAAGAAAATAAAACAAAATCAAAAAACCAAAACCAAAAACATAACCAAAACCACTTAATTATGTTTTTGGGAGGTGACCTTTCTAGTTGGAAAGTCACGCCAAGTGGTGAGGGACAGAGAAATAAAAAGTTGAGAAGAGCTAAATTTATAAAGATATGAATGAACTGGGAATAGAAACAGTGTTACAGAGGAATGTGCATGTGGATGGTGCAGATTTACAGGGCTATGTTTGATGAACTGTAGGAGGAATTTCAGTTTTTCAGCACCTTTCTTTACAAAAAGAAAAGCCTTCATCTGGTGGGAATTCAGTCAATTTCCTCATGGTTTTTTGTCATTTCCTAAGTTGCAAGGTTACTAATGGTAATTACAGACCCTGTTTGTAGCTTGTGGCTCTAACTGTGCAGAAAGGTTATTTGGCACATGTGCCTCTCCCAGTAGAGGGGTTTTAAATGACTAGCCCTCAGTAGGAATTGCTACAATGCTCAGAAGCAGATAGAAGCCACCTTTCCTCATCTCTTTCTTATAGAGTAACTGCTTCTCGCTCACATTTTACTATCTCCATCCCCCATGACAATAAACCACAAGTTCAGTGTTCATTTTAACAGCTCTTACTACAGGGCTGTTGTGAAGGAGCCTGTTTTAAGGTGTTTTATTCAAAAGTATAACAAACGTGGTCCTTCCAAGGATTTCACACAAAAAAAGATGCTACAAAGCAGACAAACTGATTCAAAAGTACAAAAAAAGTCACAATTTTTCAAGACAAAAAGAACGCTTTTTTTTTTTTTTTTTTTTTAAGGGAAGAAGACAGTGCACTGAAAAGCAATTAGATGCTCTATTTCTTTTAGATCTCTCCAGTGTGAAAGCACCAATATATTTGATTCAATGCAAAAAAATATCTACCATGTTTGGTAGATCTCTTGCGTGCTACTACTGGTCCTTAGCATAACACAATTTCCTTCACTAGAACTTCTACATTCAGGCCTTACTTTTTGCATATTTGGTTGCAAAACATTTAACATGTGTCAGTTTTGGCCGGTGAGTAATCCCATTTGCATTCACTGTGTTGAATTTACATGACTGAATTTAAGTCACAGAGTTCAGTGTGTTTAAAAACATATTAAAAAAATATTAAAAATATATTAAAACATAATCAAAGTGGTGCTCAGATCTCTGGGAATGATTTAAGTAAAGCTCAGTTATAAGACACTCCTTTTCCCCTCATCCTCCCATCAGTGTTTGATAGTTCCTGTGCATTTTGCTGACAACTAGAAAGTGTGAACTTGGTCTGCCACCATCAGTGGAATAGACTGGAAGAAAATGAAGTGCATTTTTATATATATATATATATAGTAGTGTCTTAGTATCCAGGAGAGAATCCGGCAGGAACTGTACAAGGTGTTAGAATTGGGGTCTGCCATTGAAAAGTTCGTTTTGGAGGTTAAAGGGACTAAAACCCAGTTAGCAGTTTTAGCAAAACCAGAATTGCAGAAATAGGAGTGTGTTATGTTTTATCCCCATGAGTCCTCCTTTGCTTTGCCCAGCTGCAAGCATATCTCTCTTCAGCTCCAGTATTTTTTTAGTTGTGCTTGTATCAGACACTTGGGCAAGTAAGGGATTACTAATATAATGTTGTCTTCAGGCTTCAGCCTTAGTATTATGGTTTGTCAGTTTTCAGAACCTGTGCCAGGAGTCTTCCATCCTTCACACACTCATGGTTTTGAAACCCACAAATGCCACATTAC
The DNA here is from genome assembly GCF_022539395.1 of Myiozetetes cayanensis. NCBI lineage: Eukaryota > Metazoa > Chordata > Aves > Passeriformes > Tyrannidae > Myiozetetes > Myiozetetes cayanensis. The sequence goes on along the minus strand of NW_026087742.1, from coordinate 30,520,388 downwards.
ACCTTTAAACCAATCTGCAAAGCTCACAGCACGTCCATCCTCAGCTACTGCACCATAGCTGTGTGAGGGCAGGTGTAGATTAGATATTAGAAAGACACTCTTTACTGTGAGGGTGGTGAGGCACTAGCACAGGTTGTTCAGAGAAGCCATGGCTGCCCCATCCCAGGAAGTGTTCAAGGCCGGGTTGAATGGGTCTTAGAGCAACCTGGTCTAGTGGAAGGTGTCCCAGCCTGTGTCAGGGGTGCTGGAGCTAGATGATCTTGAAGGACCCTTCCAACCCAAACCCTTCTAGGATTCTATGATTCTCTGAAATCCGGGGCACAACACCTGAAACAGGTCTGTGGTCTGAGTCATGGAGGAGTAAGATTTCATTAGTACATTCAGGCTTTAGACTTTCAAGAGAGAAATGACACAGGACTGTGATTCAGTCCTTGCCATATGTATTTCCTATGAAAAAGACCAAGAACTGATAGGTGCTTTCTGAACCTCTCCCTTTATGTTTTTAAATGCTGCTGGTAGAGAACAGTATTCTGGGGTGGCATTTAGAGACTCGACTTCTGTTCCTTAGCAGTCAGGAGAACTCAGTTTCTGAGAAGCTCAGCTCATAATTACTGATTTTCAATGTTTGGTTTGTGGATTTTATATTTTTTTTCCTCATAAACCAATTTAGATATTAAAAAACATATTTTACTACCTTGATGCAAGTAATTGACTTTTTTTTTCTGTTGCATTTAATAACCTTGAAGTGAAAATACCATTTATTAATTATTTTGAAAAATGTACTTTTAAGGTGTTTTATTTCTGTTATCTATTTTCTCTGTGTGCAGATATGTATGCTTGCATAGCATTGCTTATATATACATTAGTTTTCCAACAGGCACAAATTCCAGGCCATGTTTGAAGCAGGGCACTATCATTTATTTACACTTTCTCAGCTCTGCTTAAGTTCTAATATATTTCCAGCTGAGTAAAGATGAACCCTCTGAATAGGAAGACATTTTTGTCCATTTTCCATCCGTATCTCAGCCCTTCATTCTTCTTTTCTCCCTCCCCCTTCCCAGTTTTCTTTTTACACTGTCTCAGTCTTTTGTTCATCCCTTCTAACCTCACAATCTAACAAAACACTTTTAAAACCACAGGACAGCATTTTTCCAAATTCCTCTGGACACCCAAATAGAGACATTTCAACATTACCTGATTTCCAAGAGATTAGGGGACTGATGAATACATGCCTCCTAGAGGAGTCTGAATCACTTCCCATGGAAAAAAAGACACAAAATATCACAATCAGTTTCAAATTCCCAAGTGTGTTCCCAGTTCAGACAGATGCAGGTTGCTGCATGTATGTGTCCTGTTAGCGGTGGCAATTATTAAATGAGTCACGCATAATTGAAACTTTCTTTTTATTGGTAATTGTTCTAAGAGGGCTTTCCTGTGATCCGTTGAGTAACATCTCTTTTCTTCAATGCAAGAATGTATAAAGAAGGCAAATTAGTCATTAAGTGCCCAAAGGCATGAATTTCTTTTATTCTTTTTTCTTCAGGTTATTCCAATCTGACCACCACACAGACGTCACTATTTTAATGTTGAATACTCAGATAAGGGTGCCATGGATGTAAAAGAGAGGAAACCGTATCGGTCTCTGACTCGGCGCCGCGACACTGAGCGTCGCTACACGAGCTCTTCGGCTGAGAGCGAGGACAGCAAGGTACCCCAGAAGTCCTACAGCTCCAGCGAGACCCTGAAGGCTTATGATCAAGATTCCAGGTTGACCTACAGCAATCGGGTCAAAGACATGGTGCACCAGGAGGCCGATGAATTCTGCCGAGCAGGTGGGTACTTTTCAGCAGATGGAGCTGTAAGCAGCATGAGGGAATCAGCTGAGAGCTGGGGCTGGGTGGGAGGCTACCTTTGAAGGACTCTGAAAGCAAGATAGAGAGATTCAAAGAGAGCAGCAAGGATCATCTTCATTGTATTGCACAGACACTGAGTGCAGACCAGTGTCCTTAACTGGCATACCCATATCCCATGGTCATTTGCAGTTACTAAGACACATTTTCTGTGTCTTAGTCTTTCTGCCTCCAACAGCACTTTGCCACTTCCCACCATGAGACTAGACCCCCCATGCACGTGCTGTACAGTACTGACATGGTGTGGAAAGCTCTTGCCTGCTCAGGAGAACTTTTGCTATGTCCTGTGCCTGTTCTGTCATGAAGGAAGTCAACAAGGAGGCTGAGGCAGAAGACAGTGAGAGGAGAGTGCCACTGTCCACAGTGTCCATCTTATCTACAGCAAAACTAAAGAAGCCTGGAAGAAGGAAGGCAACTGAGCTCTAGATGGGATGAACCACCCCTGGCATTGTACATGGCCTGCAGGCTTTAGGTTTGACCTGGGGACATGCTCCAATATTAGAGGAGTAAGGAACCCCTTTTAGGACTTACAGGAACCTGTTAAGTGCATCTGGGTCACAGCCTCTGTGAAGATGGGAGTTTCAGGGGTCACCATGGGCACCACAGTTCTAATAGAGGTTCCAGATATTCTCTTTTTTTTTTGCTATCTAAAGTCAGTGCAGTTACATTTTCACTGTTGCTGTTGCCTATTTCAGGTAGATTTCTGGCCCCTGCTATGTCATCTTCATTTTTCTGTAGAGGCACAAGTGTTGTAGTTCAGAAGCCAAGCAGGACTTCACATAAATTATTTTTAGAAGTCTATCAAGAAAAGAAAAAATGGAAAAGTGAGTCAAATGGAGTAGGCAGCATTCCAAAAAATTAACATAAACTAGCCAACCCAGAGTGCTCTGAACACATCCTCTGCAATTTGAAGGAGCTGATTGCCCAAAGGGAATGCATATAGTTGCACTCTTTTAACTTGGGGGCTGCTTAATTTCAATCCTTAAACATCATGCACTTGTGGTTTTGGTGGAAGACACGTCTTCAAGGCACGCACAAGCAAAATGATTTGTAGAAGTATCTTTGTGTACATGGCTTTGGTGTTTGTATTTCAGGATAGCTACAACATGCAATAATCAACAAAAGGGCCAATAGGTGTTGTAAATAGTACTGCAACATCATAAAAGCACTTTCCCTCTTAGCAACACTGAAGTATTTCATCCTCTCTCAGGAATCTGCGATGTTATAAAGAAAAGGAAACTTGAGGTCATCGAGTTTGCTCACTTCATACAATATATTCACCATGCAGGATAGATTTGAATTAGTCCAGGTCAGCGGTTTTCAACTTGAGGGTCTGTGAGGCCATGCAGGTCCACAGACTTCTCCTAAGAAGCCCACAAAAGGTTACTTTTCTTGAAAAGGGAGCATAAATTTAATAGACACAAATTCATACAAATTCATAGGAAAATTTTGGAGTGTACAGAGAAATAGTAACAATGACTGGTCAAAGTGTCTGAAATTAATTGAGAAGTTAAGATTAACCACAACCGGGCATCAGTTCTATTTCTGATATAACACCCAGAGATTTTTCAGTTTCAAGCTTTTTCCTAGTTTATCCTGAGAATCCCTAAACTGCCCTGATGATTAACAATAACCCCAGACTTTCTGTGCCACATTTTCCACTGGCAGTAAGCCATGAATGGACCTCACTTTTTGATGCTGCTTGGCCTCCTGCCAACTGAAACCAAGCCTTATTAGCCTCCTCAACATCAACAAGGCAAAGTGAATTTCTCTCATGCATTGGTTTGGAAGGCAAAGGAGGGAAACATTTCAAATAGACCAAATAAATTCAGTAAATAAACAAGTCAGCATTTAAATGGTTTTAGCTAGAGTGAGTGCCAGCAAATGTGCAAGTCAGCACAGGAGAAAATAGACCAGATCTGAATTAAAAAGTCTCAGATATTTATTATCTTCCCCTTATTGACTTGAGTTCTTCCAGCTTAAAAGGCACCAGTGAGTATAGAATATGAAAATCAATGCATCTGCTGCTGTTTATTGCAAATAAATTTGATTTTCAGTTAATTGTAGCAGTCATTTTTCATAATTTATGAGCTGCTGTTACTGGATAGCATCAGTCATGCTTCATGTTGATGTGCCTGATGATGCTGAGTGTGGCTTGTTTCATGGGAAGGTAGAACTCTCAGTCAGTGACTCAAACACACAAACAAAACCAAAGGATGTTTTCCAGTCCTCTGAAAAGGATGGTTTAAAAATTATCCCAGCCTTGCCCATAGGTCAAAACTGGAAGAGAAGAGCAAGGTCTCTGTGGTGATACTGCTTCCTTGTGTTTACAACTTTGGTCAAGTTATTTGCTACCTCATGCAATGAAGTCATAGAGGACACGCTCACAAGCCACTTTGCAATCAAGTTAAATGGATTACTTTGCCACAAGCTTGCATGATGCTTCCCAAGCAAAGCCCAAGGGTTGGACAGAGGTGTGAGCCCTAAGCCACCTTTTCTGTCCACTCTGTCTGAAAGCTTTAATCTTGTTTGGTCAATTAAAAAGGTGTGAAGTTCATGAATGCTTTATGAACTTTGAGTTGTCGGCTGCAGATCCGTGACCAGCTGAACCAGAGTTACTACCTCCTGCCATCAAACAGTTCCTTCTCTGAGCTTTGCATGAAAATGTTGCCCAGTCTCATTATTTACCTTGTGTTCAAGTATCTGCTCTTTGTTCACTGAGAGCTGCAAAGTCAACTGAATGAAAAAATGTAGTAAAATATCATCTAGTTTAGGCCAACTGTCTTCTGATACGTGTGCTCTAATACAAGAGACCTTCCCTAAGCAGTAGGATTCAAGGACAAGCCCAGGGTGTTTCTACATGTGCGAAACCGTACTCTGGGAAAGTAGAAATCTGATTATTTCTGTTGGATACACATTTTCCACTATATGCTATTTAACATTAACAATTGGAAATGTGAGGACAACCCCATGATTGTGGGGTCTTGAGAAAGGACAAAATGATAATTCAGTTTTGGATACAACATTGAGATGCAGACTCCATGAACTGATTTCAATAATGAGTAGGTAAGAACTTCGGTGTTCACAGGTAGGTTTGTACCTGAACTTTCCTGGGGATTGTTGATTCAGATTTATCTTGTTGAGATATGTCTGAGCTGCAAACACTGCTCAGTTCCTTCATCCATCCAAAGCACAGCATAACAGAAGCAGGGGTGCATTGAGCTGTATAATGCACTGTATGGCTAAAGGCACTTGTGGGCAGCCAAAACCTTTTCAAGACATTTAGGGTTGAAAAAATAAATGCATGCATTAATAAATAAATGTGGATTAAGATCCCCAGCCTCCTTGTGCAACTTTCCAAACAAAGTGTGCTAATATTTGAAGCCTCATTCACATCAATTCAGTTGGATTTTGAAGCTCTGCAGGTAACCAGTCATGAAGTCAAGAGTCACTTTTCAGGTTGTATTTTTAGTCAGCTAAACAATTGCATCTATTTGCAGCCAAATAACCTCTGCTGTGACTGTATCAGAATGAATAGCTAAACTGAGTCAAGGTGTGAGTGGTCAGCAAGGGGAAAGTGAAATCGCCGGAGGAAATTTAAATCCCCAGTATGTAATTTCAGGGATTTCAATGAGCAGAACTCACTCAAATTGCCTATTGTAGTGAAGTTGCCAGGTGTACGGTAGGACTTTTGATCATTGCACGCCTCATTTTGCTTTTCTCCCAAGAAGATTACTTTTTGCCTCTCCTAAAGAGGTCCACCATTTCTACATCCGTCTTTGCTTTCAAGTTTGATGATTTCATTTAACATGCTCTGAGATTTTGTCAGGTTCCCAAAGCAGGAATCCAGCTGCTTTTTGGTCTTGGCATATGAGAAAGGAGGTTGTTGTGAGGTGAGGGCCAGTCTCATCTCCCAAGTAACAGGCAATAGCACAACAGGAATTGGCCTGAAGTGACACCAGGCAAGACTGAGATTGGATATTAGGAAAAATGTCTTCACTCAGAAGGTGGTCAAGGATTGCAACAGGTTGCCTACAAAAGTAGTAGAATCATTGTCTCTGGAAATGTTAAATAAAAGTGTAGATGTGGTGCTTTGAGACTGGTGTAGTGTCGGACTTGGAAGTGCTGGGTAATGATTGGACTTGATAATCTTAAAACATCTTTTCTAACCTTAATAACTGTATGATTCTATGATCACTTGGTCTCAGACTGAGCAAGACCACAGAAGCGGGGACTCTTTGGTGTGATGTCAGGACTCGCAAGCTGCTGTGCCCCACAGGAAGACAGAGGATGAACGTTTCTGCCATTGACTTGTGCTAGATGGAACTCTGCCCTAATAACGAATAACCAAACCCATGTGTCTTCTCACAGGAGCCAACTTCTCTTTGCGAGAACTGGGTCTTGAAGATGTGACACCCACACATGGAACTTTGTACCGGACCGATATCGGGCTGCCTCACTGTGGCTACTCCATCAGCGCCGGATCGGATGCCGACACAGAGGCAGATGTGGTCATGTCACCTGAGCACCCAGTGAGGCTCTGGGGACGCAACACCAAGTCCGGACGCAGTTCCTGCTTGTCAAGTCGGGCCAACTCCAACCTCACCCTCACTGACACAGAGCATGAGAATACTGAAACTGGTAAGTGGTGACAGCAAATGCGGTGTCAGCCTTGAGCTCTAACAGGAATAATTCTTCTTACTACTCCACCTTAATCCTTCTTAGGTTTTGTGTTGGTGGTTTTTTATCAGACTCGATAAAAACACTCTTTTAACAACCCCATGTCATGGCCTTTTGTACTGTCCTACAGAGTGTTTGTTAATGAACTACTGCAGAAGCTCCTACTTATTTATCACAGTGACAGAGATCATTAAGCAGCTGTAATACTCTCCCTACTTTTTGCAGCAACCAAAAAGCATTTAAATCTCCCCTCCCCTCGCTAATGCTACTCTTATCTTTGCTACAGATTTTTGGGGCAGATAATTTCCTTCTTTTGCTTTCTGGTTCCTTGACAGGAGCCATTTTATTTATGTAAATGGGCTGACTGCTCTCTGAAGGAAAACAACAGCAAAATATTTTTAGAAGCCTTTTTCTTTGTGCAAAATAAAAGCTGAAGGTCACTGATTTTTTTTATCTCTGTAACTGGCTGTGGGGATTCCTGCATGCGTTTTGTAGGTCTGTGAACATTTTGGTCAGCACTTCTGCCAAGCAGTGTAGGAAGGAGAGAGGATTTTGATTCAATTGCAACTTGACCCAGTAGTTCATCCAGCCCTATATGCCTTTGCACCTTTAATTCAATTATAGTACAGTCTCCTTCTTAATATAGCTGCTGCATACAAGTCATCAGGCGCTTGAGCTCGGCACAGAAAGCTGATGTGAAATGACTGTATCGCTTGTTCTTTTCATGCTTTTTGCCACAGTATTATAGTGACAAATGATGATAAGTTTTCCTCTGGAAGCCATGACATGGTGAGACATATACCACCCACATGATTTTATGTTTAACTCCAACAAAATTACAGTAGAAGCTTATTAAGTTTCTACTCAGAGATAATGATGTATTAGGCAGAGTTCAAAGATAAATGGCCTTCTGTTTAAAGACTGTACAGATGAATCTTTTTAAATTATCTTTACCATATTTTTTAAGTTTCTTAGTGTAATATCTTACAGGCAGGCACATAGTGCTAGGTTATATTGTCTTCCTTCTGATCCTTGTGTTTTGATGAAAAATCAGAGGGATCATCAGGGTCAATTAGAGTTTTGCATACTCACTAGAAAACAGCCAAAAGCTTGAGCTTCTATTCCATTCTTCTCTATCCAAAGCTCTCTCTTGTGCTTTCCATAGTGATGTGTGAGCAGCTGTGTCCCATACATTTTTCTTTCTATGCCTACTCAGAAAAACAAAATACAGAATTTTAGTTTTGAGGTTAGGGTTTTTTTGGTCTTAAGAGACAAGAATTGCATTATCTGCTGGAGTCTTTTTCACTAGTTTCTGTAATGCTATCTCTACATTTGCAAATGCAGCTTTGTACCTACAGATCACTTACAAATGAAATTCTATTAGCAACAACACATTAGCAACTTCACATGCCTTTGAAAGGCTTTTCTGAAAGCAATCACAGAGGCAGTAATACTCGCGTCAGGAAAGAGACAACCTTGAACTCCTCTTCCCTTAAATTTAGTGACACACTAACCAGTCATTGAACCATCATTTCGTACCAATTTGAAAAAGGGAAATATGGAAGGTGGAGAACATACAGTGCCGTACAAATGTGGAATAAGTTTCTTTGGGACATAGGCATTTGCAGTCTTAGGTGTTGGGTGTTTTGGATGAGAAAAGCTATATCATACCCAAAAATACAAAATCTATACAGCACAAATAAAATCTAGATCACTATGGTATCCAGTATGTAATTGTATTGTTAATATTGACAAAAAAGACATGATGGGACTTGAGGGAAAATATTACAATCCAAACTGTGCTGCTGATGAGCTTCATCTGATGTTTAGAGTTCCCTGGGAATATGTCATGGACATGAGCCAGGTTCAGGTCAGAAAAACTTGTGCGGAACATATTATTTCAATATAGGGATTGAGGTTGAATGGGTAGTATAAAATGTATCCAAACAAAGGTTGCAAGGGAGGAAGAATAGAAGGATTAAGGAAAAGTCTTAACTGTACACAAAATTTGAGTGTTTTCTTAGTGTAATTGCTTAACGCTGATAAAGGTGTGAGAACCCTTTGTGCACAAAACACTCACAGCCTGAGACCTGCTGCTGGAGCAAATGAAGCTTGAGATCCTCTCAGAAGCTTTATCTGGCAAACAAAGAGGTTGCTCTGTGTTTCCTTCCTCTGCACATAAGCACTGTTACTCAGGGCTGCTAGCTATCACACAGGCTATTTTGAGAAAATCCAGATTTATAGGAGAAGTGTTTGCAAGAAGACATGAAATTTTGCTAATGGCAACGTAAAATAACATAATGCTATGACTCAGTTTACAGGATACCTTTATGAGTCAATATTAATTGTTGACAGTATTGATAGAAGTTATAGCCTTTAGCTGAAGTCAATATGGACTTTATGAAGTCCATCAATAGAAGATTTTTATGGGGCCCATTAAACAAACTTTCCCAATGAAGGTCAACATCAGCAATTTTTGTCCTGTTCATTATTTATCCAAAATAAATAATCAGAATTTACTTCTGATGTTTGTAAATCCAAAGCTGTCAAAGCACAATTCTACCAAGACATTTGTTGTGTTCTTAGAAAAGGGGAGATGTGCCTCCCTTGAAAAGCTGGTTTGTTTTTATTTCAGAAATGGTGATGTCTTGAAAGAACAGATATGCTGCACAGAAAGTGCAGTCATAATCCACCCCTCTGTCTTTAAGGAAACCTATGAGGTGCTCTGGTTCCATGGTATATTGCAGTCCATAAATCCCTTGCACAAGCAGCTGGCATAGAAAGTCATGTGCAGCTTCACATAAGTTGTTCCCAGCTTTCATAGAATCCCAGAATGGTTTGGTTTGGAAGCAGCCTTAAGGATCATCTAGTTCCAACCCCTTGCCATGAGCAGGGACGCCTTCCACTAAAAGGCTAAATGTTGCCAGGAGTCTGAATGCTTATTTTAGATTAAGAGTTTGTTTTCACTGAAGAGTTGAGTTATATCTCTGGCATCACCCTGAGCTCAGATCCTGCACACCTAATCAGCCACAACAGCTTCCCTTCCAGTGGGCAGTGCATTTAGCTCGACCTGGATAGTCACTTTGCAGAGTGAGGGAAAAGAGGGGACAGCTCAAATTGCTGCACCTTGTCTGGTGATAATGCAATAATTCTGTGCTGCTGATGTAGCAGGCACTTTATATAGCTCAAGGGTTTTTCTGCAGCATGACCATCTAGGCCGAGTAACTGTAACTGTGAACTCCCATTAACAGTTCAGACACAAGCATGGAGGGCAGTTTGGTTCCTGGAAGTCTAGCAATGATGTTAGGAGAACCTCTTTCCTATACTATTTTGCACTATTTCTCAGCAAGACTGATTCAAGGAAAAGAAGTTCCTGAAGTGGCCATTTGGAATGAAGCCTGGACTTTACTGGTGCTACCTTAGGTAACCCTGAACAGTCTTTGTACTGAGCCAGAAATTATTTACTATAGAGAAGAGCACAATGAAGAAGAACAAGATAATAGTTTTCCAGAAATTGACTTGTTTTGCAGTAATTTAGTCACATACTAGGAAAAAAATATATTTCTAATCACAAGGATTTAGTCATAAAAATACAGTATCACAGGATAATTTGTATTGGAAGGCACTGCTGAAGGTCTCCGGTCCATCTCTGGTTTTAAAGCAGGGCTAACTTTGAGGTTAGATTGGGTCACTTTTGGGCCTTGATCAGTTACACTTTGAGTATCCACCAGGATGGAGAGGCCACAATCTTTATGTCCTGGTTCTGGTCCTGACCATGCTTGTTATGAACAACTCATCTCCTAAAAGCTAGTAGGGATTTCCACTGCCACAACTCATGTCCATTGCTCCCACTAAGTATCTCCAAGAACAGTCTGACTCCATCTTCTGAACATCATTCATACCTAAAATAGTTGAAAGGCAGCAGCTAGGTCTCCCTTTAGCAATGTCTTCTACTAGCTGAACAAAGCCACTTGGATCCTCCTCTCCTCATAAAAATTTTGTAGGCAGTTAGACGCTGGAGGAGATGGAGGAGTCTGAGGAACTCCAGTGCTAAAAGTTTTTAAGTGTAAACTAGACAAATAGTCTAGTTTACTGGCTGAGAATTATCTAGACTATTATCAAATCTAGATAATTCTCAGCTCCAGAATTTCATCAGCTTTTTCCAAATATTTTCTCTTCAGAGCTGTTTTACAACAGCTAAGAACTTTGGGCAAACAATGTTTTCCTTGTTCCCTTTGGTGATTGAGAGCTCATCTCCTACTGTTATCTATATTTTCTACCAGAGGCCTTGCAAGGTTCTCCTAAATAGCTCTGACCCTCTGCAGAGGAAGGACTTTTACTCACTCTTCTTAACACTGACTTTCCTGTTTCCCAAATCGTGTTGACCCAAATCATTTGCCCAAAGTATAGTTCATTATATCAGCACAATTAGCAGTGCCAGAATTACTGTATAATCTCAGCATTACAAATAATTTGTTAATACCCCAGTTGATAATCCATGGTGACTTTTCTTTTTATTACCATGTTTTGCTGAGTAATTTCCTTTCAGGCCTCATACACTCTATTGTTAATATTGTTACCGTGGTTGCAACATCATCTCTTTTTTTTCTCCTTTGAATTAAGCAGTGCGTGATAAAGTACTTCCAGTAAATGAGTGTGTGCTTCAGACATGCTTCTTCTGCAAAGTGTGTAGGCAAAAAGGTGATACTCAGACTCTAAAGTATTTAGAAAAGAGATTTAACAAAACAAAAACAAAAAAAAAAAAAAAAAAAAAAAAAAAAAAAACCCACCAAAACACACACAACCCAAAATTTTTCACAATAAGTAATGATAAAAAATGTTCTGTGAACTATACTTTATTAAGTTTCCCTTATGGCTTTTAATAGAGGAAGACAAGAATAAATTAGAATTACCCAGTTAAGATCAGGCATCTGCTGGCTGTCATCTTTCACTTGCCTCCTATCAGTTTTAACCTTAATATTAACAAGATGTCTCAACCTGAAATAAAAATTTACCAGAATCCTGACTACTAAAGATCTATTGCAGAAGTTAGTGAAGAACTACAAAAAGGAGTAGTACATTTAGAAGGTAATTTTCACTAATACCCTTCCTTGTTTCAGCTTCTCAAAACTCTTACACTGCTCCTTTCCAGGTAGGATTTGCAAAAATTTCCGCATTTTAATGGTACGTGGGGATTGCTTGGATATTGCAATATACTGAAGCCACTTTATAGAGATATTCAGAGATTTGGTGATTACTTGAAATGTGAAGGCCAGGGGAAGGAATGTGTCTTCAGGCTCTCAAACCATAAAGATACTAATATTCCTATGAAGAATATTGGTCCTAAAAAGGAGACCTTTATCTGCATGACCAGCAAATGCTACATTCTCCCCTGAAAAATGGTTCCCTTGAAGGCTGTTACATCTTCCTTACTTGTTATCCAGATTTCTAACCACTAACATTTTTGATGATGGATTCCTCATATTTTCTGTCCTCTCGTCTTTTTTTTTTGGTGCCTTTTTTAGATATTAGCCCTGAGATGCTTCTTGAAAGTCAATAGATGAGTCACCACCTCACTTCTTCACAAGAGTCTCAAAAAAAGTTTTACCTCAATGGGGCAGTAAATTGATGGTGTTTAGGACAACATATCCTTAATCTCTCTCCACATTCAACCAACTCTCTGCCCACTCACTGGGTATAAAACAGCCTTTCAAATGAGGATGTCACTGTCTGTCAGGAAGGATTCAACCCACTCGAGAGCAGATTGCCTCTTTGGTCACACCCCAGTGGGAGCCAGTGGCATCTTTGCTCCCCGTTTAAGTAGCAAAGGCACCCATCTGAGTTTAATACTTCAGTTGCTGCATTAGTGATCAGTGTCATGATTTTGTTCCACAACAAAAGAATACCAACTGATTTCCAGGGCTAATTTATCTCATCGCTGGCCTCTTTGTCTCTAGAGGAAAAGAAGTCTTTCCATTTTCTTGTTTTATTATTTTTATTCCCATATGGTATGTCCCATAGAGAATGTATTTTCTGTATTATTGTAATATGCATCTGAAAGGATGCTGACATTAAAACCTTTCTCAGCATTATTCTGCTGTAATGAACTGCAGTTCAATATAGGTTAGTGTGTAGGTTTCACATTATTATTACTGTGATGATGCTGAAAAAAGGCACAGACTCTAGAAACTCATTAATAGCCTGGATATATCAGTGGAGATGGCATGTAGAAACAACACTAACAGGTAAGAATTTGCTGTTCTTTTCAATTACACCATTAATTTTTGTCCTTTCCTTCACCACTTTAAACTGTCTTGTCATGGGTATCTTTTTCTTAAGGAAAATAATTGCATTTATTAATATTGCAGACAAGCTGACAAGTGTGCTGGAAGCAAATCTGTGCCTTCCATATTCTCATGTCTGTATTTCTGAATTCCCATTTGGACAACTGGATCTGCTTCTGAGTGCAGCACACAGAGTATTACTCCACATCTGGTTCAGTCTCCTCCCATGTCCCTTGAGGTATCTGGCTTTGCTTCTTTCAGTGAAGATGTGTCTTTATCCGTAATCGGAACAAAGTGAGAGGAAGGAGCACGTTATTTTTGTTTTACTCATGCCCAGAGGTGCACACTGAGCTCCAAATAAAGGAAAGCATAGCTTCTGCCATGAGAATTTGTTCATTAAAATCTCATTGCTTTATTTCTCAGAGGATTTTGATTAACTTTTAGCAACTTTATTCAATCAAGGGCAGTGATTGAAAATGCATTACTGCCCTAATTCTACAAAGTTTTCAGTGTTTCTTTGGACTGGCCCTAAAAACTTTAATTATATGCTCTAGGGTAGCTTGTTGTTTTCTTTTTTCTATCCCAGCACAGATCATATTGAATCATGTATATAAACAGAAAAACAATAATTCCTAATTTTTTACACAGTCTGATAGTGACAGGACGATGGGGAACAGTTTTCAACTAACAGACAGGAGATTTAGATTAGATGTTAGGAGGAAATTCTTTACTGTGAGGGTGATGAGGCAGGTTGCCCAGAGGAGTCATAGCTGTCTTATCCGTGGAAGTGTTGAAGGCCAGGTTGGTTGGGGTTCTGAGCAACCTGGTCTCGTGGAAAGTGTCCCTGCCCATGGAAGTGGGGCTGGAACTAGATGATCGTGAAGGTCTCTTTCAACCCGAATAATTCTGTGATCCTGTGATTACATCTGGAGGGACAACTGGTTTAAGAGGTTACCACCCTGAGTACCCAGTCCCATGCCCTTGCAAGGATTCTCCATCCCCATGGTCATCATAATTCAGCTGTTTATGTAGTCCAGCTCTGATTTACACCCCAAAAGCATATGATTTAAAGGTGTGCCTTTAATCCTCAAGGGTGCCAGCACAGAGAGCTCTGATTTCAGAGCTGCCGCTCTGCTTGTGTCCCACAGAGAGATCAGTTCAGCCCAAGGTACAGCAGCAGAAATTCCACCCAACAGAAAATCTCCCTGATCTGCGTCAAATAAGGGTCAGTGACTGAGGGTGGTGTAACAAAAACACCTGGGAGCTATTTTAGCCAGCTTTGCCAGTCAGGAAGAAGCATTGCCAAGCTCTCTTGGAAATGCACCCCTGTTCCAGCTTCCCAGCGACAACGAGCACTGTCTTTGTTCACACCAACTCGTCTTCTGTTGAAGACTTATTTTCCTCTTCAATATCCAGCATGTTCAAGTATTTTATTACCCTTACTTTGGGAGGAGGAGGGTGAAATTATGACCAAATTCCAGTTTCCATTTAAATGCAGTTTTGATGTGTATTTCAAATAAATGCAAAACAACAACAATGAAAAAAAAATCAGAAAAAAGCTAGTAATCATCTACTGAATAAGAAATCTGTTGTTCACCATTTTCTGTTCATAAAAAATGTAAAAAAGTAGGAATCTGAATAAATGCATGCTAAACTATATAATTGCTGAAATAAATATGTATAGATATAGGATACTTTTTGATTTAGCATAAAGCAGCAGCAAATTATACCAATCAGTAAGAATCAACCAGTTTTTAAAAAGAATAGCTGAAAAGCACGCATGCAAAACAAGATTAAAACTGATTATTTAAATCCAGATTCTCTGTTTCCTGGTTTAAACTATGATTGCAATTTAAATCAAGCCACTCTGCCACAAATAGTTTAGGGACAATGATTTCTCTCACTTATGTAATGTGCAGATTTTATAGCTGAGAGAGCATCATGTTGCTTGTAAGGAACGTGCATGTGCTGAGTCTTCAACCACATTCTTAGTTTGGTTCTAGTTTGGTTCACATGCTTGAAGGAGGCAGTTGGTAATCCTCATCTGAAAGAATGGGAATCTGGAAGCTAACAAAAAAATTCAAGATGTTTTTCTTTTGGGAGCTTTGCTTTTTTATTAGGATGGAAATTAAGATGAGATTCAACTGCAAACTCAGAGCCGGTGTTGGATGCTGATTCACCAGTAACAGAGGGGCTGAAAAAGCAACCATAGCCCAAAATTAGAGTATGAAGAGAAATGTCTCCCTTTCTCTTCTTTGGATAATTACATTCCACTTAACAAAATTCCCTTTGCTCCTGTAGTTGAACAGGGTGTTTCTCCTCCATTAAATTGCTCTGGTTTGCTGCTGTGCTCTACCAAGCAGCTGTTAATGTTCCACCCCAGAGGTGTCTGCAGTTCAGTGATGGGTGAAATGATTAAGGCTCACAAGGCACTTGATCATTTGGAATGAAAGGTGCTACATAAACATACCCCATTAGTTTTATTAGTGCTCAACAAAGCAAACTTTACCTCTCACTGGTTCTACTCCTCCCTGGCATTTAGTACAAGGTGTTCCCTCCAGAATACATGCAGTTTGCTGGATGCATTCTTCAGCTGTCCTTAAAGAAGCCTGTTCCTCAGACTGGTGATTTGACCCATCATATGTTGGGGGACTGCTTATCAAATGAGTGCTGTGTTTGTAGAAGTTTGAAGGAGTGTTAATCCTGGACCACTTCTCAGGAAAAGGAACATAATGAACTTGGGTATTGCAGACACTTGCTCATGGTGTCAGGAGAGTAGAAAACTTGGCATGGCATCAGTCTACAACGAAGAATAGGGAAAGGTATTCGAGGAATGCCCCCTGATGGAGATGTACAGAAGCATGCCAGAAGTTTGATTGATAAAGAGAGTTTGTTTGGTAAAGATTGACTTAAACATTTATGCAAACAGAATAAAAATGCATGTATTTGTAAATTATATGTCTAAACCAGGCTTGTTGTGACACACAGGACCAGGGGAAATGCGCTCTCCTTGTCCCCTCCCAAGCCACAGCATTCCTAAAGCCCATTAGAATATTTTTGGCTGTAGACTGGTTCCATTCTGTCTGCATAGGACCCCTTCCACTGGTATGCTGACTGCTCTCAAATCAGGACTCAATTTGCTTTCTTTGGTCATTTTCCTTATGTGAATGGAGCTGTGAATGGAGAAATCAGAAAGCAGAAAACAATTCACAAGAGCTCCATGGGTCCTAAGGCTTAACGTTAAAACTACTATGTTAATTGTTGGATTGTTAGACACTGAATTTCTGGGGTTAAAAGGGTAGATATTGGGGTTGTTGGTACTGGAACTCAGTACAGTGCTTCTCCGTATTTCAGTGGTTATCTAGTGGAAAAAGGAACAGAACAGTTCAGACTAACTTCTCTCTGTAAGCTTCATGACTATGGAAAAGATAGTTCCCAAAGGAATATTTTGCAAGGGATTAGTGCTTTTTCCTAGGGAGATATTTTACCACCTTAGAGCAGAAGGTTTTTTTGAAGACTTTTAGAAAGAGCCATTCTGAAGCAAATGCAGCCCCCAAACATTTTTATCTCAGTCATTGGCACCAGAGTTCTGCATTCTCTGTATCAGATTATGATTGGTCTCATATAACCACAAAAAATAAGTGAAGATATTCAGGAAGGGTTCCCAAAGATACCCTAGACCCTATCATCTATTATTGTCCCTGAGCAGTACTCTGATAGATTCATGTCTCCGTAGACAATGATGAACTGAGTCCTTAACTTTCTTTTGGTTCTTTTCTTCTGTAGTTTCTCACTGTAAGTAATGTTTTCCAAACCTTTAATGCTCTCATGAGCCATGTAATGTCCTCCCTGAATTGGATTTGGTTAATTCATTCTTGGCTTTGTCTAAAGTTCTTGCCAGTACATTTGCATCCTTCAAGAGAAGAATGTCCAGACCATGTTAGAGATGGGGAGAGGTCAATACCCCTTTTCCCCAGCAGACACAGAAAGCAGATAGAGTCTGCAGAGGAATCACTCAGATGCTTTCCTGGAGAAACTACTAAAAAAATCTCTCCCAGAACTATGTCCCAAATTGATGTCTTATCCATGGTGGCATGTGGGGGTTGAGAGGATAGGAGGGACAGATGGTCCATAAGGTTCCTTTGAGCTACAGCCAGACTCAAAGAAGAAAAAGGAAGATTGGTGAATTTCTGGAAAAGCTTATTTCCTCCTTGGACTTAAACAGGGTGTTGAAATTCATCCAACAGACTCTGTAAAGCCTTTGGATTCTAAGAAGAAGACATAGATCTACAGCCTCATTATTGCTTATTCGGCTGTAAAACAAGGCTGTAAGGAAGGAGGGAGACAATAGGGTTTTCTTCCTTCCTGTTTATACCAGCTCTTCTCCAACTGGAAATGTGCTAATATGGCTGTTATGAAATAATTATTTCAGCATTGCTTCTTTTGGCACAAGTATCTGTCTGATCTTTCTGATTCCATGTAGTCAGTTACTTTGAAATGAATAATTCCAAATAATTTTCTAGGAATAATTATATTGGTACATTTTCAAGTCTAGATAAGCCCATGAACAGGATTCAAGACTAGGATGAAAAAAAGAAATTATGAGATTCTTTACTTACATGTTTTTGGAAATATGCAGACATATCTTCACTTGCAAAAATACTATCTGAAAACTGTTTAGTGATTATGGTTTCTAATATTTTTAAGTAAGAGCATTAGGAATTACAGGGAATTCAGAAGGTCACTAATAGGGAGTATTTTGAAAATATCACTTTGCTAGGAAAGTTGATGTGGTAAGACCAGGAATTAGGATTTTTTGAGATTTTGTGTAGCCCTGAAGGGAGTTAGGAAGCAGTCAGTAATTCCCTTTATCATGACATGCCACAAAATCTGTGAAATGCCACTCAAAACCATTGAGGTCCCAACCCACTTGGGCAAGAGAGAGAAGAACAGAAGAGTGTGGCTTTGTCCATCTGTTTAAGGCATGACCTTGCCTTGGGGTAATTTTTCCCTTAATGAATGTAAGAAAGGTTCGTAAGGTGGGTTATTGCAGTGTGTGTTTTACACAGCTTCAGGGGAAAAAAAAATCTGTTACATGACTCAGACTCATCCAGCACTTACATCTCAGCATTTGCTGTTTCTTCCACTCAGATTTTGCATTCAGCAACCTCACTCAAACAACTCCATTTCCTCCCTCCCTTTCTTCACCTTTATTTCTTCCTGATGAGCAATTCAAACAGCAAACTGTTCCTCTCCTTCATTCCCATCAGTGACTCCATTCAAAGTCCTGCCCATGTTCTTATTTTCTTGGCAGAGCTATATTCAGTGAATGCATTTGTTTCTTTAGCTAGAGAACAAAAATATCTGCAAGCAAACTCATTTCCCTTCCAAACGACTTAGGAAAGTAGTGCTGGGAAGGGGAGCAAAGTGCTTTGTCAAGTGTTAGAGGAACAAGAGAGACATCTTCTCCCCCCTGACATCCCTCTTTTATTATTATTGGGAAGGCTCTGTTAGTCTCTCGCTTCCTCGGGGACTAGAAACATCTTGAAAAGATCTTTCATGCAGGCAGATAACAAACTCACTGCAGAGCTGCATCAGAAAGGGAAAAATTACTTGCTAGTAATGATGTTTATCACAATCCTTCCTCCTTTCCCAATACTACAAAGGAAGCTATCTCTCATATAAAGGCCAAGTCTTGTGCCTTTTTTTTTTTTTTTTCTCCTGGCAAACTACCCATTGTGCAAATTCAGTGAATGTAAGCTTGGCTGATGGAAGTTTTACAGAAAAAGTGGGTGGAAGGAGATGACAGTGTGGGCTGATATGATTTATTTGAGATAGGCCCGGTCTGATAATACACAACATAGAAAACGCCACGTTGCTTCCGCTTAATAAATTGGCATGAGGGCTGTTCCCGTGGCAGAGAAACATCAGTTAAGGCCAGATGTTGGGGGACTCACACTCCCACTGGACTGAACTCCTCATCAGAGTCCACTTGGCTTTTCATCACACCAGGACAGGAAAACACAGCTATGTGGCACTGAGAGCTGCTGCTTTGAAGGAGACTTTGATTTCATCTGCTCTGCATGGATGTTAAAAATCTCGCAGCGCTTTAATGGAAAGGGTGACCTAGGTTTTTGTGCTGAGGTGTCTTTCTCATGAGCAACGTATAGTTAGCACTGAACCAACTGGCTACCATCCTCAACACTACAGGCATCCACATTCTAATAACTTCCTGTTGCTAAAAGTTAAGAGTAGTAAATGTCATGAAAATTCTGTAAAATGGCAATGTATAAGTCTGCAAAGTGTGTGTGTGCATGGGAAGCTGCAAGGCCAGGTGGTTCCTTGGGATGAATTTTCATCCCTGTTAATTATATCTGCTTGATATTGCATGCTGTGTCATTGGAAGGGCTAGGACCAGACCCCATGACTCTAACATCCAGTCCCAGTCTATGACCCATTTTGAGAGTCTGATCAAAATGCTACTGAGATCATCAGGGAATAGGAATTGATGTGGCGCTACCGACTCCAACCCTCTGAAACACTCAAGATATGAGGGCATACACCTCTAGCATGGTCAGTCCACTGAGTTTATGGGACCAAATAATAAGCTTCTGGCTTTAATAGATGGTACTATTTATTAAATTCAGGGGGAAAGTATCCATATATCAGTTAGTTTTTTCACAAAGGTAAAAAGAAAATGTACTCCGAAGTGGCTACTACTCACTTAAGGGTCAAGTAAATGACAGCCTTAAAGCAGGTGTTCACCCAGTAATATCTCACCTAATGTCTCATTATATGATGATTTAAGTATCAAGATCAGTCAAGTTTAAGATGCAGAAGACCTTGCAAACATGGTGAGAATGAAATGCAATTTTCCTGGAGATGTGCTCAAAAACAATAAAATGATTTAGAGTCATAGAAAGTTTAGGTTGGAAAAGCTCTCTAAAACCATAAACTCCAACCATTAACCCAGCACTGCCAAGTCCACCACTAAACCATGTGCCCAGGTGCCACATCTACATGTCTCTTAAATCACTCCAGGGACTGTGACTCCACCGCTTCCCTGCACAGCCTCTTCCAATGCCTGACAAACCTGTCGATCAAGGAACTTTTCCTAATATCCAATCTAAACCTCCCTTGGTGACACTTGAGGCTGTTTCCTCTTGTCTTGTTTTTTGTTACCTGGGAGAAGAGATTGACTCCCACCTTTCTACAACCTCCTTTCAGGTAGTTGAAGAGAGTAGTATGTGATGTATATACATATGAAAAAAATATCTAACCAGCTGCAGAGAGCAAATTTCTGGAGAAATATGATTCAGTCTTCAGTATCCTCCTGCCACAATTTCTTAATGAACATTTGTAAGAAGTTGTAAAGATGGAGCAGGTACACAACTGAGGTACCAACCCAAAGAGTTCGAACTCTTCCATTTTGAACAGAGATCCCTTTTTCAAGAGGAAGATGTTTCTGGTACAAATGTACATAAATATATGACTTTTTAATAAGGGCATGTAGCTCATTACCCTCTGCAAATTAACCATATCTAATCATATATTTCCTAAAAAATAAAATAGCACATTGCATCTGTTAGTCTTCATTCAAATACAAACCAAGTATGCATGAATACTGTAGTATAAACTGTTCCATCTGTTTCCATGAATGTATAGTCATGCTGGTCACCCCCACACACACAACAGAAGGGACTTTCACTCTCAGCATCTGTCTTCACTGAAGAACTGTATTTCAACTGGAAGTAGTCAAGCAAGAGTAAGAGCAGCACTATAACTCAAATCCCTGTGCCCATGCTGTCATTGCATGTGTTTGGCTTCAGGAATACTGAGGGAAAGTCTTTTGGTTTTTAGTATTTCCGTAGAGCTGATCTTCACCCTAAAGTCTTGAAGAAATGATAAAAGAAATGTCTGTCCTCTCTGGGTATACAGAGGGAACTGTGGGAAGGTGCTGGATGACAGTCATTACTTGAGAGGTACAAAATGGTCAGTGTCAGCAGCTGGTCTGTAATGCTGCTCTGAGTTTCATCCTATATACACTTATGAGCGGGTGGCTTCAAATTTATTGCATTGCCATGTTTGAATCAAGTGGTTTGGTATGTGACCGAGAGGAGATTTACTAGCAACTCTGAAGATGCAGTGCAGGATAGTATGGTGGGAAAGACAAGTTACTATTTTTAGAAAATGTGGATTTGCCATTCAGCCTGTGACAAGGTCACAACCATTCTTACTTTCTCCTGCTCTTTCCCTCTGGCCTGCACATCTCAAACACTTGCACTCACATCACTGCAGAATCATGACAGGCAATGGCTCTCCAAGATTCAGTTCCTACTAATGGATCACAAACCAGTCCAATATAGCCAATTCTTCTACAGGAAGAGGAAATTTCAGTCCATGGAGACCACTGTGTCTATACTGGGGACTGTGCTGGCATGACCTCAGCACTGAAAAAAGCCAACCTTCTTCCTCATGTAGTTACTCACCACTGTCATAGTTTCACCTGAATTCCCTTTCTTGCTCATCAGGCTTCAGGAGCACAACAACTTGGTTTTTTGGATTTGTGAAAACCAAAGATCTGCTTGAGGAGTGAGCTGTTGCACCCCATGCCCATGAAATTACTCTGGTGTCACCAGAGCAGATGAGATTGTGCCACAGTATGTCTGTGTATGTGTGTGTGTGTGTGTGTGTATTTTGGCCCAGTATATAGAGGTGCCCCAAGTTCAGATGTACTAAGCACAGCAGATACATCCAGAGTTCCTGGATACTTCTCTGAGATAACATTTTACTCTCCAAAAATGACAGTTCTTTTGAGGATAAATTAGATCACCCCTCTTTGCTCCAGTTATCGACTTCTTTTATACTTTCAGTTACATGGCTATGGAAGTTTTCATATTTGTGACTCATTTCTGGGCAAACAGTGTCCTTCCTCTCGTGGCTTGGGCTTGGTTTGCTGACAGTACATCAGAGCAGTCAGAGAAATGTCAACTTCATAAAACACAGCCACATCCCCAATTGCTGTCCAGGCAGATGTCCTCAGTCATCGCAAGACTAAAAAAAATCACGTTCTGAAACGGCATGGTGGGTGCATCCTGGGGACTGGTGACCATCTTTGGCGAGTAGGGGCTGATGAAGAAATGTGCTGTGCAGAAAGATCTGTCCCAGTTGGCAAGTGGTGCCAGCGCTGTCATTTTAATTAGCTGTGTGTATATATACACTTGTATAATACACACTGTACCTCTTTATCAGCAGGATGGGTTCACTAAATATATGTCAGCTGAAATTGCTTTAGAAAGAGCCTCAGCACTCAGCTTCCCACCTGTTTCTCTTTGACAGCTGCCCAGACTCTGCAAAACACATCAGATGAAAGGCACTGTAGAGCTACAGCACGATACTATTATTACATCTAACAGATGAGCAATCAGATCTGAACTGACCGGGGACTGAGCATATGAGGCAAGAGGAGAATCCTTTGGGGAGACCATTACCATGAAAGTAATACAATTCAGTATTTGTACCAGTGACTCTGAAATTCAACAGCAGTCAACCTAGTACTAGCATCCTTTTAAATATCATCTTTCATTTCTTAGCAAACAGCAATATCCTATAACAACATTAGGACAGGAAAAGGAGGGGAGCTGCACAGCAACCAAACAACAGGAGCATAAAAAGCAAAGTCTTGGGGAATTTCTGGGAGTTCTGAAAAACAAAGTACAGGGACAGACTTGCATCCCTGAGGTGAATTTTAAGCAAAGGGCAAGAAATAGAGACCACCAGTGAGATGGTTGGGGGAAGCAGCTTTCAGGTAGAGGTCACATCCCTGCTGATACCACAAGCCCACAATGCTGTTTTTGTTCTTGGGACCCAGTGAGCTAAAAGACAGTCTAGCAACATGCATGGAACAAATCCAAGTGGATGAACTATGTGAATATCTGTGCAGTGAGCATTTGTTTCATCTTCAGGAGAAAAGGGGAACAACAACAATAACAAAAAAACAAAACAAAACAAAACAAAAAAACAACCAACAAAAGAACAAAACCTGCTTTGACCATTAAAGGCAGCTTTAGGGAAAAGACAGTGTACAAATAAATTAAAACAGCTTCCCAAGGGTTTGCAAAGCTTTGTCTTGGTAGTGGAAAGACATTGAAGTTCTCTTTTAAAATTTATTTTACTCTCTAAGGTTATCTTTTTAAAATGCACAAAGAGCAGCAGGCTATCAATGAGCCTTACGTTGCAATGCACTGATTTCCTGGACACACTCAATATCAATAACTCAAAATCTCTGAATAAACCAATAAACATGGATAGTGGCTGACCTTAAGTATAACCTTCACACTGCCTCCATGGCAAAAAAGGAAAATGATAATGAAAGCTCTTGTTTTAGTTCATATTAATATGCACAGACAGCAAACCCTTACTGATAGATTTTCATTTCATGAGCAAATTGTGTGAGACTCAGAAGATCACAGGATGAAATGCTGGTTTTGAGAGCCAAGTGTCTCACACCTTAATAACCCTTTACTATGATGGAGGTATGCCATGAATAAAACTGTTTAAAGGTAGTGAACTTTGCATCAGGAGACTCAAATTCTCCTCTTGCTTCTGTCATTTCTTATTCCAAATTATTAAAATCTCTTTTTCTCTCCAGACTTGCATTTTCTTCACAGCAATACTGACTCTAACACTATTTTTCTCCCCCTCTTCTTCCATATTCTGATGAACATGTTCAAGAAAGAGGCATTTAAACTGAAATTGTTGAAAGAAAACTGGCAATTTGGATGGCTACAGCACAGGGAAGCATGGGGTTACTATGAAGTTACTATCTGAGTTTCATCTCTTACATGGAGGATTGGAGGAGGGGGGCAGGGAAAGGATACGACTGCAGACTAAATATATCATTCAGGTAAACACCAAGGAGGCAGCAGAGGTCTTTAAGCTAAAACATGATGTTGGCACAAGAACAGATGACTACAAATATGCCAAAAATAAATTTAGACAGGAAACTAGAAATTTTCTAATTGTTTAGAGGATGAGTTCTGGAATTCCTTCCCTTTCAGATTAGACAAGAAAAAATTAGTTTTTAGACAGTGGTGAGAATGCTTTCATGGGATGATGCCTTACATTTGAGAGGTAGATTTGGTGACCTTAAACATCCCTCTTAATCCCATGTTCCTCTTTCATTTCTGTGTCATCCAATGCCTGCAGTGTCCTGAATAACATGCCAGGGAGAGTTGTGTCAGACAGGTCATTTTTTCACACCAGCAGCCCCTGTTTTAATATACTGCCAGTTCACAAGGCTGAGAGCCACAGCAGTGGTAGTGGATCAAAGACAAGCCATATTTGAAGGTTTGCTTCCCATGCAGGAGAGCAGAGGGCTCTTTTAATTGCAAACTATATCAGACAGTAAAGATATCTCTGCATTCAGCACAGAAAT
Organism: Myiozetetes cayanensis; assembly: GCF_022539395.1. Taxonomy (NCBI): domain Eukaryota; kingdom Metazoa; phylum Chordata; class Aves; order Passeriformes; family Tyrannidae; genus Myiozetetes; species Myiozetetes cayanensis. The sequence continues at coordinate 30,496,077 of NW_026087742.1, read as the reverse complement.
AAGGTAAATTTGAAAGTAGCTTGAAATCTACCCACTACTGTTACCCTTTTGGTTTGTGTATTTTTGCCTCACTGCAAATTCAAGGCATTCAATGAAAAGTCAGAGCCCTGCTGGGCAAAGCACTGCTCATTTCACATTAAGGAACAATCCTTGTCCTAAAGGAATTGCAAGGATTAGCAGAGAAAGAGGTTATTGTCCCCACCTCTCACATAGGGAAATGCAACAGGGGCTTCATTAGGGCTTTATATTTCTACAAATGGCCTCAGCTTGGGACCTTACAGGCTTGATCTTACTTTCATCTCCTCTCAAAATAAGAGCAATCGAGTATGCAGCCTGACACCAAAAATGCTATTTCTTTTTTTCCAGTAAACACATTGCTGTTCTGCCTCTTACACCTTCTGACTCCTGGATGCAAACTCCCACCGCTGATGTGGTGTGTTTCTTCTTCTGTTTGGTGGCTGTCAAAGCCACTTTCAACCTACTCCATGACTGAGGCAAGTAAAGGATTCCAGTGTGCCTCCATGAAGCAGAGCTGCCTGGCTAGTTGGTTAGAGAATGGTGCCTGTAATACCAAGCTTATGGGTTTGATCCCCATATGGGCCATTCTCTTAAGAGCTGGACTCAGTGATCCTTGTGGGTCCCTTCCAACTCAGGATATTCTGTGATTCTGCAAACTACCTGAAAGGAGGCTGTAGCCAGATGGGGGTTGGTCTCTTCTCCCAGGTAGCAAGCGATAGGACAAGAGGAAATGGCATCAGCTTGTGCCACAGGAGGTTTAGATTGGATATCAGGAAACAATGCTTCCCCAAAAGGGTTGTTAAGCATTGGAACAGGCTGCCCAGGAAAGTGGTGGAGTCAGTGTCCCTGAAAGTGATTAAAAGACATAGAGACACATGGTTTAGTGATGGGCTTGGCAGTGCTGGGTTAATGGTTGGACTCAATGATCTTAGACATCTTTTCCAACCTCCATGATTCTGTGATTCTATGTACTTTAAGAACTGAGGCAAAAACATGTCACTCAGTTTTCCTATCTAATAAGCCTTTAATCTGAACACTTACTATTCCATGTTTTTCCTCTAATATTTCAAGCTCTCCAGTCTCCATATTTTTGCCTTGTACATTCTTCCTTGATGCTCCCTGCTTAACAGAATTATCATCACCCCTGACGACCATTTTGCTCAGCAGTGATGGCTTAGTATTTGTGCCTTGCATTTGCCCTCAGAACTCCTGACATGGGATAAAAGAGCAAAACAATTGAAACATAATATTCTGCTACATGATGATAATTTTCCTTCATTGGTGAAGATTAGGAAATGGCATTATTGTAAAGACCCAATTACCTTTTTTATGAGCATTGTATATTTGGAAAGTAATAAAACAGAGTTATAAAACTCAGATGATTAGGAATCTCGGAGATGCTCTGCATTTTAAGAGGTGGGTGTGGAATATTCTTTTAATTGCATCTAAGCACAGCCCAACCAATGATTAGTTACTTTCAAAGCAATAAACATTACCTGGGAAGCAATAAAAGGAAATGCAGGAAAGTTATTTGATGGATGATTCCCAGAAGACATAAGGCAAAAGAAGGGAATGTGGTTTAGTGGTTAGAATAACAGCCGAGCAGTCAGAACTCCTGCCATCTCATCCAGACTGTGAAGCTGACTTACTAAATGCTCTGGAGTTCAACATTTCACTTTATTTAGTGTTAAATTCGGTCTAACAATATCCAGAGATTCAATCTGAAGCTAAATATACAAGTGTTTGTCAAGGGCTTGGAAAGTTAGGATGAAAGAAGTCATTATAAATACAAAGTATGAGTGGATGAAAAACAAAGTATGTATTTTGTTGAAGTCTGACTCTGTAAATGCTAGCACAAGTGAAAATGGACTAAAGGAAGCTCCTATCATATATAGGTCAGAGATCGGTTGTTTGTTTTCATCAGGGAAAGCACAAATATCTTTAATTTCAGTTCTTGGAGAATTTAATGAAGTCTCATCTAATTTTCAGTGATTTCCATGGTGCCAGCTTTGACCCTACAACCTAAATCTGTTTAAGGCAATCCCATGCCTTCCATACCCTACAAATACCAATTTCTTCTCGGTAAAATGATCAGTCAGTGTGCAGGCAGAACTAGAGAGCAGAAAGCACAAAAGAGAGTTCCTAAGCACAAGTTCCTAAGACAGAGCATCCTTGCAAAGCATCCTAGAAAGCTGAAATCAGAACAAAAAAACACCCATGATTCATGACAGTGGAGAAATTGCACCACAATGGTTTTCAGGTTCCAGTTAGAACAATCAAAAAGAAAAACTCATTAAACAAAAAAAAAAATTCTGATGTTCTTCCATTCTTTGCAAAATTATTCTGTTTACCTTATCCTTCAAGGCTAAGAGACAATGGGACACAGCGGTTTTTACTACATCAGTCATCTCTATTCCGAGCACTGTTGGAAGCCCTGATGAGAATAATAAGAAAATGAATATTTAGACATGTTAATTGAGTGATAAAGATAAATCTATTGAGAAAGTTGCAAGAGAGCAAGAGGTAGAAGCAGCCAGAGACAAGTCCACTCCTTATGTCGGGTTCTCATGTTCTTGTCAAAATTCAAGTCGGCTTTTGCCAACACAGCTAGAAAAATGTGGCCTCTGGCTGCCCTTTATGAGCACATGGAGGTTGTTTAAAAGTGCAGAACTGAGTTGCTGAGTCTCACCAAGAATACATATCCAAAATGAGGTATGTCTTATCATTCCCTGGAAACAAAACAAAAAAAGGGCTCTAAAGCACTGGTTACTTTTTCATCCATATAAGTCCCTATGCAGACCTGGAAACAAAGCTATTTTTAGAGTCTTTGGAACTGATTGTCCTCATTTCCTCTACCATAGTCAGGATTTGGGTGCATATCAGCCTTCGTAAGCATTATTCTTACTTTGCATAACTCATTTCGCTGATACCAGAACTCAGCACATGAAAAACATGAGCTGCTTCAGATAGACTTCTTTTCCCCCAAGTTCCAGGCTGTGATCTTCAGGGACAAACATTGTCCATAAACTAGTTAGATCATTTCCTTCCACTGGTATGAACAACCTGCCAGAAAATAAGATTGCATGCATACTTGAGTTTCTGGTTGTTCTCCTTTTGTGCCAAAACATTAATTTTCCTTAATCACAAAGAATTTTGACCAGGTTTATGCCAGAATTATACAAGTTCTTTGTATGTAGCTATTGGTGTCTGTATGTACTTTGGGATTTAATACTTGTACAACAGGAGAGGGGGGAAGATCTGGTTAAGGGCCCTGAGATGTTGCTTGAGATCATCTGGGTTTGTCCTTTTACTGTCATCATTTTTTATGTGTATTCTCATCACATAAAGGACTTCAACAGTTTTTATGCTAAACACAGAAAACATCCTGAAGCTGCCCCTCCTTCTCCAGTGAAGCCAAGGACCACTGCTCACCTCTTCTCTGCTTCAGTTAAGTGCCTGTAGTTAGATGGCATGAATCTGGAACTAAACCCTGTTGATCTCATTGGGATATAGGCAAGAGCTTAAAATCAGGCATAGCTGAAGCTCTCTGGAAGATCAGGACCTCAAAGCATAATTCTAAAAGATGCCAAAATCCTTTATGGTTCATTTAATCAGCAAGAGCGTAGGATATTCAGCATTTTGCCAAGCTGGCCTTTCCAGCTGTGTTATATTGGTTTTGATTGCTTTTAGTTTGCTCATGTTCATGCCCCGTTCAATTTGATTTGAATGAAAACCAAGCCTGCAAAGAGACTCTGCTGAGAGCTCCATAACCTACCCAGTTCTGCCTGGAAATGTGGAAAAATAGTATTTCAGCTTCATTTTTAAAGGACAGAATCGCAACGGTTCCTATTGAGGGGCATTGATGACAGAAAACTTGAAGGGAAAGGAAGTACAGAAAATCAGGGAAAAGTAATTTGAATAAAGATTATGAGAAACTTAGGAGCAGAGTGGAGGGGTGAGAAGAAAGCATATAGTCTGATGGTTTGTTCATCATAGTCAGTGATGAAAATCCTATTGACTTTAATAGCACATGGTCAGGCTTCCCATGTGTAAAGTTAATATTGAATAGGAAGCAGTCTAGTTTCTGAAGGATACTTCTGGTGCTACCAGTTGAAATCCAAAAAAACCATATAGGAACAAACTTTTCATTACCTTGTACTTTAACTAGTTGTATATTAAAAATCATGTTCAGAGTTGGTATAAAAAGTTCTGTTTTATACGGGAGCATTCTTGTACAATTTTAGATCACTTTGCACCAATATAAATGGTGTTTTCCTGTTGCAAAGAAGCAGAGAATCAAGTCTGAACCTTTTTTATTTTAACTCAACAGCTCTTGGGATACCTCGCGACCTGCCACATTAGCTGAGGATGGGCCCAGGAGCACAGATTAAGGGAGAGAAAAGGAAGGATTCGTAAACTCAGACTTGTTTTGCAGACTTAGGGTGGGGTGGAATTAAAAATCGTGTATCAAATATCCAGTCATTTAGCTTCCATGAGGTTAAAATACCTTTTTTTGAAATAAGATGAAAACATCCTATTTGAATTATTTGCCTCAGTAGTCATAGATGCTGTGACTTAGTCCAGAGTCTGTCTGCATTCTTAAACCTCTGAGCAATTGTTGGCAAACCCCGTCCAAGTGCTGGGATTGTAACTAAACGTTTTCACAAACATCTGCTAGGTCTGCCTGATAATCACCTTTTCTTATTTTTTTTTTGGTGTGCATGAGGTTTTTAGAGTCAGAAATCTATTTTAAAAGCTTCAGAACAATAGGATTCAAGCCATGGCACTGTCTATAGGAGCTGATATTTCTCATTGCTTAACTGCAAGGAGAATTTGAGTCTTGGACACCATCCCAGTTCATAATGTTATTAAGTTGATAGGGGAGATGTAAACTAGGCTTATTATATCCACATTCTGAGATCCTCTGCATCTGACATTCCTAGAGACAACTTGTGAGCAAAAAATGCTGGATATTTCTCGTGTTTGCCAGTAAAGTCCAGATGACAACAATTGAAATAAGTTCAGTGAGAAGGTACATGGAATTTCCCTGTTTTCTCTCAGTGTTTCTCTATTTCTTTTCCACTGAGCACATATTGTTCTTGACTTTTTTATTCTAATCTTGAGTACTGAGTGTTCTAGATACTTTGTCCAGCACCAGAAGTAGCTGCATAGGTAACGATTTGTCTGTTAGACACTCCTATGTCACTTTAAAGAGGCTCTTTTAGAGCATTCAATCATATTTGAAGGGATTTAATGACTCTGTCTTCAACGTGCTCAGACTCCGATGTGAGTCAGTAAATGACAAGGAATGAAAAAAATTTACTTCTGCAAAAGATGTAAAAGATTGTTGGATCCATGCAGTTAATGCAAATAATTTTCCTGTGTCTTCATGAATGTTATTCCAGTTAGCAACCATAAACAGAAGAGAGATTATTGCCAGTATGTGGCATAGGGTCTGTCTACTTTCAAGATTATAGAGCAATAATGGTTATTATGGACAAGGTTATGAATTTTTATACATACACTTACTCTTAGGCAAATACTCAAAATCCTTCAAAAACCTTGAATATTTCTAGCTCATCAGAGGCTTTTCCCTCATAATTTAGAGTTTTCTGGACTGTTAATTTTAATTTTCTCATTCATTTTGTTTAAATTATTCATTATGTCATTGCCAGAGTAAGTTGAAGCTTGTTGAAAGCACTCACTATGAAGTTGTCTAACATGGAATCATAGAATCATAGAATGATAGAATCAACCAGGTTGGAAAAGACCTCCAAGATCATCAAGTCCAACCCTTGACCCAACACTGCCGTGGTTATCAGACTGTGGCACTCAGTGCCACATCCAGTATCATCTTAAAAACTTCCAGGGATGGTGAATTCCCCACCTCCCTGGGCAGCCCATTCCAATGCCTGATTACTCTCTGTAAAAAATGTCTTCCTAATATCCAACCTAAACCTCCCCTAGTCCCGGCTTAAAATTGTGTCCTCTTATCCTACTGCTGATTGCCTGGGAGAAGAGACCAATCCCCACCTGGCTACAACCCCTTTTCAGGTAGTTGTAGAGAGTGATGAGGTCTCCCCTGAGCCTCCTCTTCTCCACACTAAGCAACCCCAGCTCCCTCAGCCTCTCCTCATAGGAGCTTGTGCTCAAGTCCCTTCACCAGCCTTGTTGCTCTTCTCTGGACCTGCTCCAGCACCTCAATATCCTTCCTGAACTGAGGGGCCCAGAACTGGGCCCATCTGAGGCTTTGAAAAGTTTAAGGCACTTCCAAAACTATTAAGAATTACATTTTCTAAGGTGTTTGACAAGACCAAGAAGCTCACACCCCTCCTCATCCAAACGCCATTGTGAGGATGATGAAGCAATAGAGAGAAAAAGTAGCTTCAGGTTTGCACTGGTTTCACAGAGTTAGGAAATGCTGTGCGTCAAATGTCCTGGCATTTATATAACTCTATACAACATGACAGATAAGAACATTGAAGTGGAATTTATTTATGGTCTTTTTTCATTATTACAGGTGAAAGTGATTTTCCTATGTCATTGAAAATGGATTTTTTTTTTTTTGTATTACAATTCTTGCCTCATCTAGAGCATATTGAGAATTCATCATATTAGCATATGTAAACTGATAAGTTTGCTAGACATTTTTCAGTTGTGCTGAAGCAAGGTCCAGGCAAGAACTGAAGTTGGCTTCATGCCCTAAGACAAAAAAAGAAAAGAAGCATTATTTTAAGTAAAAAATGTCAGTTACAGCAAGATCAGTGTTTTCTGCTGAGCAGATTTAGGTTTGTGTCTGAAGAAGAGCAGAAGTACACCATTCGCAGCCCTCTGCGGATGCTGCAGAGCTGAGTCACCTCTGAAAACCCATGCTCATACATATCCAAACCTCCCTCCTTGCCTCAAGATACACTTTGCTCCACCTCCAATTTCCAGTTTCCCCAGCCTACATTAAACCTTGTTGCCCTTCAGATAGGAAAATCCTACGTTGCTGTCACAACTCCAAAATCCTTTCATGTCCTTCCAGAAGACTGCAAGGTGCTGCTAGTTTTATCCCTATTATTCCTCATTAGCCCGTTTTTCAATATCTTGAACAATACTTTCTTGAGTAGTATCTTTCCTTTTCCCTAGGTACTAGGAGGAATTTAGCTCCCTTTTTGCCCTTTCCCAGGCAGTGAGGGGTTTTATTTCTAGCAAGGTCATGAAAGACATATCAGGAATTCTCAGTTGTTTCCTTGCTTTGCTCCTGAGTTACAGCATGACCCTGTAAAAATCACTTGCGTCCAGATCTAGAAGCACTAAAGCTGCACAGTGTGGATGAGGGGCTGTACAGCTGCTCCCACCTGACATGATCAATGTGAAAATAGAAAAAGGAGGGGAGCAAAGCAAAAGCAACTCTCCTCCTTTTGCAGCAAATCTCTCACTGTGCATCTCTCCAGGGTTGGTACAAGATGCCACATCTGAACAACAGAAAAATGCTTTAAAATATGTTTCCCATGCAAATTGATGTGGCTGTAAGTGGCCCCTGAACAGGGAGATTTCCCGGTATGACTCTTTGATCAATAACTTTTAGAGGGAAAAAAAGGGCAAAATTCAATTCAGAGGAGAGAAAATAAATAAACAGCTTTCTCTGTGCCGACACACAGAGAGGCAGGTGGCTGGGTAATGGGTGTGGGAGACAGGTCCTCATGGCAAACTGTGGCAGAGGGATTGAGAGAGGACAGTGGAGAGACCTGAATATGGGCTTTGGTGTTTTGTCTTACAGCCAACCCAAAGCACAGAGTTAGTGGTAATTACCATGTCTTAGAAGTAAACATGTGGCTGTACCAGCAACCACACAACAGCTCCCTTTCCCATCATTTTGTTTTCCCATTTCATCCTACGAAGAGTTCATTTATAGAAGAGGGTGGCAAACAGATTTTTCTCCCCTGTCCCTCTGAGTGCAGACTGGATTCACACTCCATTTGCCTCTCTTTCAGACTTGTCTGATTTCTCCTTTTCCCCCCCAACACTAGACATAATTTTTGTTTGTTGTTGTGTTGCAAACCAGTAGTTGAGGATTTTTGGCAGGGCTGGTTTGGTTAAGGCAGGAGAAGGTATCTTGGGTAGAGAAAGGCTAAAGACAGCAGCAGATGGAAGCATGACATGAGACCCCACGTGCACATCAGCAGCGAACTGCTTCATTTGGGCAGCTTGTACTCAAAAGGCTTTGAGGTAGTTTAGTGGTGTCCATCTCCTGGTTTGCAATAGGGGAATGTCAATTGCTTTTGACTGAGGAATTGACTAAAAGGCAAGCAAACACCAGAAATTCAATGATTTTAATATTCTCATGAACTAATTTTCAATGTGTGGGAAATACAGAATATTGTCTCTGGACCTGCATCCATGCACACAGTTGTCATAAGAATACCATGGACAAACTGTTGTCCCCTACAGGTTTACTTCATATTTCCTCCCATTTATTTATGGTAAGTCTTGTCAGCCTTGAATCTGTGCCTATGCAACATACATTCCCTCTCTTCCATTTTCCTAAATGGGCTTTATGGCAGGGAGGAGGAACAGGTGAAGACAGTAAGTCAGTATTAATAGGACAGATAGGTGGATGCAAGAATAAGCAGACATCATGCAAAATTATGGGCTTTTTATACCCCTAATGAAGTCTGTTGGTCCATGGTGTATCAAAGATGACACCCCTGGCTTTCTGCAAATGCACAGGGAAGCTGGCAAAGAGTGCTTGCAGCCAAAAAAGACAATGGGCTGCATCAAAAGCAGCATAGGGAAGGAATTCTCCCCCTGTACTCTGCTCTTGTGAGACTTCACCAGGAGTACTGTGGGTCTGGGGTCCTCAGCACAAAAAACACGTGGACCTGTTGGAGCGAGTCCAGAGGAGGCCACAAAGATGATCATGGGGCTGGAGCATGGAAAGAATGAGAGTTGGGGTTGCTCATCCTAGAGAAGACCTTAGAGCCCCTTTCAGTACCTAAAGGGGGTAAAAGAGAGCTGGAGAGGAACTTCTGAGGAGGGCATGCCCTGATGGAACAAGGGGGAATGGCTTTGAACTTATAGAGGGGACGTTTAGGTTAGATGTTAAGAAGAAATTGTTTCCTGAGAGGGACGTGAGGCACTGGCACAGGTTACCCAGAGAAGCTGTGGAAGTCCCATCTCTGGAAGTGTTCAAGACCAGGTTGGATGGAGCTTGGAGCAACCTGGTCTAGTGGAAGGTGTCCCTCCCCATGGAATGGGGGTTGAAACTGCATGATCTCTAAGGTCCCTTACAACCCAAACCATTTTGCCATTTACTCCACAGTTGTCCCTTACTGCAGCCTTTTAACATCACTGTGCCTCCGTGAAAATGTGGACAGAGATAGCAACACAGATCACGTCTCACATTGTTCAGGTGCATCGGTGTTGGAATGGCTCCAGTATGGAAGGAGAACTGGTACATCAACAGACTTCTAAAATCTCACAAAAAAAAAAAAAAAAAGACAACATATTTAGGTCTTTTTTCCTTTTTGTTTTTTACACAGACATCAGTTAGTTAGTGGTTGTTAATTAAGAAATGATCCCAGCGAAAGCCGCTGCTGCCACTCTAATAAATCATTCATTAACAGGCCATTTCAGTGGGGCTGTTATTTCCAAGCACTGTATTTAGCTGTTTGAAACAACCTTCATATACTTAAGGGGGATGAAGCAGTTAGGACTTGGTCATTACCTGATGGTTAATGATGCAGAGCTCTGTGAGCTGGGCTGGGAAGTTATGGTTGTGCTCTTAGTTTTTTTTCAGGTCTGGATGGTTCCAAGGGAGTGTTAGGGGATTTGTGGGGTTACTATGGTGATTGGTGCCCGATAAAACCACAGATGGATGATGGATGTGCGTTGCAAACACAGACACATAGACCTTGTTTCTCTCTATACGTTTAATATTCAAAAGATTTTTATATCAGTAGACTATCAATTAGGGTGAAATTACATTTTGTTCTGCTTCCCCAGATTAACAGCCCTTGAAATGTAAATAGCTGAATGTTTTTCATTGCACAGTTACCCTGAACCACTACTGGGGTTTTTTCAGTCTGCTTTTTGTTTGTTAGGAGTTCAGAAATGGCAACACACTGCTTTGATTACAAATTTGTCAGAACCTTCTATATGTTCTTGCCTTTGCTCTTTTGCTCACGATTTTGTTTACTTGTTAGAAATCAGAGGCTGGATGCAGAGATGCTGGATCAAGGTTTTCAGCCTGTGGGATAGAGGGATCCTTTCCACTCTCATTGCAGGGAAGGGTGTATCATTTCTGTGCCCTAACTGTGGTGATGCAACCCTAAAGACCAGTCGGTAGTTTCCTTGCACCTTAATTCCATTTCAAACTTGAATTTCCATTTCAGGAAATCAGGCATCAGGCTCACACAGTAAGTTTTACCATGGATGCATCATTTTCACTTACAAAAAACTTTATTTCAGAATGTTATACTAAGCAGATTATAAGTGTATGGATGGATGCATATGGATAGCCCACCTGTAGTCTGTAAATAATTCAAACGTTAATTGTCGTGTTTGGCACTTCAGTGATGGCTTTTCCTTCAGTAACACCTCAAGCCCCCAAGCAATTATCAGGATCCTGCTGTGCTGAGTCTAATACACTCAGTTAGAAAGGGCAATCTACAGCCCAGAGAGTTTGGTCTCTAGTTGCACAATCCAGGCTTCCGAGAAAGTGTTATTAAACAAACAAAAAAGTAGTGAGATTCTTTTATTCCTGTTCATCACATCAATTAGCCATGATCCATTTCCACTGGTTAAAAGATTTGCATTCAGTACATTGCTGGGCTGAGAGAGAAATACTTAATGTTTTGCACCACAGAGGTGAAGTTCTAAAAATTCCCATGTCATTAAAAATGTTGTGGCAAACAAGGATGTTCCTTTTCCTGATGCTCCAGCTCACAGTATTTCTGGGAACAGGGAAGATCAGTCTGGGTCATACGTTGTTAAAGATCCATGAAGTTCACCTCAGCCTAGCTGCTGGTTTTAGGGTGGGCATTTTAGTTTGTCGTTAGTCATTGATCTGATTAAGCATCTTGTTAAAATGTAGTGTCTACACTTATCTGTGCAAGAGGAAAGAATACAGAGTCTTAAAATGAAAACCTGGGACAAGTGAATTTTTTTCCTCATTCTTCTGGAAAGAGATGGGACTGTTGAGGCTGGAGAAGAGAAGGCTCCAGAGACACGTTAGAACACCTTCCAGTACTTCCAATAATTCCTGTCTTTTTACACAGACAGATAGTGATTGGAGAGGGGGAATGGTTTTAAACTAAAAGAGGAGAGATTTAGATTATATGTTATGAAGTTCTTTACTCTGTGGGCAGTGAGGCACTGGCAAAGGTTTCCCAGAGAATTTGTGGAAGCCCCATCCCTGGAAGTGTTCAAGGCCAGGTTGGATGGGGCTTGGAGCAACCTCGCCTAGTGCAAGGTGTTCCTGTCCATGGCAGTAGGCTTGGAACGAGGTGGTTTTTGAAGGTCCCTTCAACCCAAACCATTCTGCTATTCTGCCATTAACTCCATGGTTGTCCCTTGCTGAAACCTTTTAGCTACACTGCACCTTGGTTCCCTGTCTGCTTTGCAAGGTCAGTGTGAGGTTGCTTGCCTGCTGCAAGAGATGCTGCACAAGCACAATCATCCTGACAAAACTCATCAGATACCATAGGGATGAGTGCTTAGAGGTCCTTCTATGCTAGAGTTTTTTCTTCCCTTTCAGTCAAGTCTAACATGAGGGTGAAAGAGCCACCGCTGTCCTCGCTGTATTTTCTTTGTTTACTCATCAGCCTTTCAAGGTCTTTGAAAAACACTGCTGGAATGTGCTGTCCTTTGTCTGGTGTGTGTGTGTGGCTCAGGAGCTCTTCTCATCTAATGCGTCTTTATTCCAAGAGGCCGGATTTTCTGGGCTGTATTCTGGGATTTCTAACTAAAACACGTGGGTCTCTGCAGAACATTTTACAGTCTTTTCTAGCCTTGTGAAGCACACACAGAGGCACTCTCCCTTGTTAGCACCACTGTTACTACTGAATAAAATCTTTGGCGTTTTATTTATATAATATATATGTTTTTATATATATCTATATAATTTTCTTGTCAACTTTACCCTGTAACACCACAGCCTTTCTCTACATCAGTGAATTATTTATACCGTGTTGTGGGGTGTGGTTTTTTTTTCATGCTGGACTGCACCGTGGTGTTTTCTTAACTCATGAGTGGTTTGCCACTCAAAAAAAAAAAGACTTAAAAGCATAGCACTGTTACAAAGAGAGGATCAAAGTCTTATCCCAGTATCCTGGTTGGTTTGCCCCTTTCAAAACACTTGAAAACAGAGACAATATGCTGTCTGTGATTTGATCCTACCTACTCTGGGGCTTTGTGTACTTTTCTTGTTCACATATCATATTTCAATGATACCAGCCGAGCATTTTATTTATAAGCTATTCAATCACTTTTCTTTAAAAGGTGTATTTTAATAGGTGCCAACATCAGACCAGCTGAGCCCAGGCAATCCTGGTGATGCCAACAAGTGCAGAAACAAATAAAAAATAGGTCTTGGCTTAAGTATATATTCAATATATAAATATTTATTATCTGTTTAATGTATTTCTATATTAATGTGTATATAGATGATATATTAATGTATAATACAATATGTAGAGATTTAATATATAAATACCATAAATCTTGAAGTTTTGTTTGAACATTAAAAGTTTTTTCGCCAACCTCAAAGAATCAGTTTAGGGTCTTTGGGTCACTACATCTTTTCTCTATTTCCACATGCAAAATATGGGGGAGGTTTGGCACAGAGAACTTACTTTTCTTAACAGTGTGCAGTCTTTTACAAACCATATGTTGCTAACTTTTCTAAGTGGGAATTAATTTATATTCCACTTAGAAATATTTATTGCACTTCCTAAATTACCTCAGAATCTATAGATCAATGCTCATATATGTATATGCACATACATACACATGAATACAGATAGATAGATAGATAGGCAGACACAATTAAGAATATCTCACAGTTAAAAGGTTGCAGCGAGTTGCAGGGTAGGCTGGAGAACATACAAACAGACAGTGACATAAAATACATCCACCTCCTTTTTAGACCAGGAAAATCAAAACGAGGAGCATTTCCCACCAATTTTTGTTCTGTGCTGGTATTTTGAGCCACCTTCTTATGGAGGGTTCCTCGTTGCCTTTCACTTCCTGTCTCCCATCCTATTGGCCTTTGCATCCTTACCAGCCAAAATTCAGAGTTCACCACCTGTGCACTGAACAAGGAATCAAGTACTTGGGAGTGCAGAGATGGATACCAGTTCTTTGAGCCCATAGCTTTGTCTTTGTTTCTACAGATTCCTGATCAAGAGGATGTCTCCATTCTGGTTTCCATTTAAGTGGAAATCTGCTCTGTCAACATCAAAATTAGGCTTTAAATGGATGTTTGTCATTCAGGTTTGATTGTTGCAACAACTCGAGAGAAAAGTGGGTGAAAAGCCAGAAATCATCACTTAGTAGTTAGGGCATTTAATAACTCTATCCTAGCCCAACAACCCATCCTGCAGTTGAACCCTCTGTTAGAGGTAGTATTTCCCAAATTCTGTGAACAATATACTCTGAGCAGTCACTTTGCAGGAGAGAATTTTAACTTAAGATAGAGAAATCTTGGTGAAATTCCTGTTTAAGGATGGAAAGGGGAAAAAAGTGACCTCTGAGATGTCAGGTCCAACCACTAACCCAGCAATGCCAAGTCCAGCACTAAATCATATCCCCAAGTGCCACATGTCTTTTAAATACCTCCAGGGGTGGTCACTCCACCACTTCTCTGGGTAGCCTGTTCGGATGCTTTACAACACTCACCATTAAGAAAATTCTCCTAATCTCCAATCTAAACCTCCCCTGCCACAACTTGATGATAATTCCTCTTGTCCTGTCATGTTTTACTTGTGAGAAAAGATTGACCCCCACCTGGCTACAACCTCCTTTCAGATAGTTGTAGAGAGTGAGAAGTCCTCCCTGAGCTTCCTCAGCCACTAAGACTTGTGCTTCAGACCCTTCTCCCACTCCATTGCCCTTCTCCAAAAATATTCCAGCACTTCAATCTCCTTCTTGTAGTGAGGGGCCCAAATCTGAACACCAGATTTGAGGTGCAGTCTCGCTAACGCCAAGTACAGGGAGAATACCAAGCACTGTAGCACAGGTGGTCACATCCTTCTGTGATGCTGATCTGTGTGGCTATAAGAACAGTTTGTGGAAAATCTGGTTTAATGTCTTTGCAAAACAATTTGGCCACTCTAAAGAAAAGGCATATTGCATCACTTTTGTTCAATCCTCTGTTTCCAAGCGTCATTGCCAGCTGACCGGAGGGAGGTGACAAGAACTACGGGGTCATTTGTCTCCCTCCTCCCCAGACAGCATGTGTGGCATCTTAAGGAGCTCAGCTGTTGGCTCTGGGGAGGAAAAACTGCAGGCTCATTCTACAGAAGAAAACTTCTTGAAGCATTATAGAAAAAACAGATAAAAATAGTCCCATAAACCATGCAGGAAAAACATATATACTTCTCTCAGTCTTCACTATATGATGTAACTGTCATCCTACAATGCACTTTCCTGGCAGGCCAGATTACATTGTGTAGTAGATGGGGCTTTATGTTAAATTATGCACTGCAAAGGAAGAAGATCAGAACACTAAAGACAGCAGTAGGCATTATTGAATTTACTTTATTGCCTATTGTATAGATTGGAAATAACTTAGAGGCTCGTAACTCCTCAAAGAGAGGAAATTTTGCCACCCACAGGTTGAAAATTCTAGTGAGAATCTTGCTTTCATTTCACAAACAAGTGGTTAAAATGTCTGTTGTCTGCATTGCCAAAGACCACAATTAGGAGATCTTGAATAGCCTGTAAAAAATCATGAAAGTCTCTTTGTAATAATGAGACTTGAACATAATGAGAATAAGATTTCTTATTTCTCTTTACATTTTATTTTTTGGGCTTGCCAAGCATGTATTTTCTGGCTTTCTTCTGTAAACCAGTAGAAACCCCCTAAAAAGTCAGGCAGCTGAGGGAAATGCCAAAGTGTTATGAAATCTTTGCCTATATCAAGGTTTTCAGCAGGACTGTGAAGTTTACAGTGCTGTCTCATCTCATGCATGGGGAGCTGTCCTGGAGCAGGAAGAGAGTGACAGGGACATATAGGAGAGATGCATTAGCTGCCAAAAATGACTCTTGTGTGTTACAGCTGGTAAATATCAACATGGTGCTAGTTCTAAGGTACTCAGCAGAAGCAGAGAAATGATTCCTTTAATACTGCACCATGAAAGAGGAAGGGAGAAACTTTGTCTACTCTGAATGTATGAGCTAAAGCCATTGTTGGATACATAGTACTGATTAAGTTCAAAAAACTCTTATTCCCTTAGTAGAAAAAAAACATACTTGTGTGTACACATGAAAGCACATGCCTTTTTTAAAAGTGTCTGACTGGAAAGGGTATATATTGATTTACATCAGGTGGAGGTTTGGCTCCGTAGCTAGGATCACAGATCACACATGCCCAGATCTGATCCATGTCAGATCCTCTGAATCCCAACTGGTCTTTTGAATGGTATTTCATATTTGAAATTGCCAGTTTCTTGGCATTACTGAAGCCAAACTGACCAGTATCGTTATCTTGTTCTTACATACCAGGGCCCATTCCTGCTTTTTACTGATGCCAGGAGACTTGGAGCAGAATCCTGTTTGGGGATACTGTGCTTCTGCTGTGCAGCTTGTTGCTGCCAGGGCATCACATGATATTTATATTTACAGCTAAAGACAGATATGCAATTGTGCCTTGACATATACATGCAAACCTTTCTGTTTCTGTTAGTTATGAAGCTCACTGTTTGGATTATGTTCTTTTATTACAAAAAGTTAAATCTTGCAGACAAGGCATTTACTCCATCTTTGACAGTTTGCATTAGTGCGTCAGGCCCCGCAGGTAGCTCGTAGCTGAAGGGATTGCAAAACCTTGAAGAGAAGACAAGCCAACCGCCAAGCACAGATCCAAACTGCTGATGCTTTGTTTGTTATGATCAGATAACTTGCTTTTCTATTTGACTCTGTGAGCATTTTGTGAACAATGAAGAGAAGCAAATTGTGTGCGTGGGCTAGCTGGTTTGGTACATTCTCAGCTTCATCACTACTAGTCTATCTGTTTGTTACATGACATTTTACTCCTTGGCCAATATCAAACCAAGGATATGGAGAGAGGATAGAGGATAATTCAGCTTAATTCTTACAGTTTTCAGGAACTTTTCTCTCTATTACTTGTTTGTTTGTGGGTTTTTGCCTAGGAAAAGACACTGCTTTTCCCATGCTTTCAAGGTGAAATATATCAAAGAAACATAGACTCACAGAATTTTTGGGGTTGGAAGGGACCTTCAAAATCATCTAGTTCCAGCCCTCCTGCTATGGGCAGGGGTGCCACTCACTAGACCAGGTTGCTCAAAGCCCCATCCAACCTGACCTTAAACAATTTCAAGGATGGGGCATCCAGAGCTTATCTGGGCAACTTGTGCCAGTGCCTCACTGTCCTCACAGTAAAGTATTTCTTCCTAAAATCTAATCTAAACCTACCCTCTATCACATTAAAACCAGTCCCCTTGTCCTGCCACTATATGCCTTTATAAAAAGTCCCTCTCCATCTTTCTTGTAGTACCCCTTCTGGTACTGAAATATCGATCACATCCATGTGATTCTTCACCCAGGCTGCAATGCACAGACATAACCCAAGTGCCTGGTAATGATGAGTTGTGCATTAAGCCAGAACATAAAAACAAAACAACAAAAACCCCACTAGAAACTCCACTCTACAGCAGAGTCTTAGAGGCTCATGCTGTTTTTGCCATTTAATTTGCCACAGGATAATTAGAGCCTCCTGCAACGAATTTCACTTTGCAGAGAGGGAGATGGAGACCCCTCAGCACAGTCTCCCTCCGTGAATAAGGCATTCCTCTCCTGTAACTCTTTTATTGCCAGCATGGGGTGCAGGGGCTGGCAATTGACCACAGTGGATTGAGAGAGCACTTTTACTCAAGGATATAACAGTGTTTATGCCTTTTATTTTTCCAAGTGAGATAAGCTTATTACTTTTGTTAGTACATTAGAAAAAGACGATAAATAGATTTGAAGTGGTTGGAGAAGGGAGAGTTTGTATTGTTTGTGGCCCTGTAAGATTTCATACTTATTGCAGTGAAGGCTTATTTTCTCCCATGGATTTCTATAGGTCTTGAAATTAGCCCTTTAATTTTTCTAAGGGGTCATGACACTTCTCTGGAGTGAAAATAAATGTACTTTCCTGTTTTGTAACATGTTAAAAAGATTTTTCTTTTTCCCTTGGGAATTTGGCTCTTTACTCTGGTGAATGGCAGCTTTTATTAGAAAAAAAAAAAAATCATTTCTCTGTTACAATGAAGGACATACATACACCTGATCACCTAGACGTGCATATAGACATGGATCAGAACAATTCCACCAGATTCTACACTTCTGCACATAGGAACAATTCTTTGCAATACGAGTTATTTTTTTTAACCTTCTTTGTGTTGGACACAAGCAAGAAATGGATAAACAGAAATCTATGTGTGCAGTATACTGAACTACCCTTGCTCTTAGCTTGTGGTTATTTTACTCTTTCCAACACTATTTAATATATTGCATCAAACACTTCATTCACTTCTGTTTACTTAATGAACTGAAGAACATTATTATTTTCAAAGAAAACATTTCATCAGTCCTGCAGCTCTCTTCTCTGGTACTATTATACAATTTTATTGGACTTGATTTTCCCATATGTATCCCCATCTCATGTCTGCACTTACACTACAAAATTTAAATTACATTATCCAATCTCACAGCCACCCTACATCTCACCTGGTGTATTACAATAAGCTAATCCTTTCTGGTGAGTCTCAATTTCTCTATGGATGCAAATGAAAACTAGTTAAAAAGAAATGCATTTAAATCCCCAAAGATGTGTGTACATGCTGACTGCATTTTTGTGTCAGATAAACCTCAGATTTTTCTGTAACTTCCAATAAGTCTCTAATATTCTGAACATATAAAGCGGAATAATCTTGTGTGTCTGTGTTGGAGGTACAGCAATATAGAAAGTGTTACACAGTTTTTAAGTCAATGCCAATGATGGATTAAACCCAGTTTTTATATTAAAGCTGAGGATTAGCTTTCTCTGTAAAACTTGGCACAGACATCATATGACTTCTCAAAACCATGGTCTAGTCATGGCATTTCCAAATTCTAGCTCTAGTCAGGTATCAATAAAATATTCAGGACCCTTGGCTCCTCACAGACAAACTCAGTGGAGAAACTTGCACTTTAGTAGACACTGAGACAGGAGCTTTTCTTTCAAATATTTCTTCTAAAGCAACTTCCTGCATGCTGGAGGGAAAAACAATTCCAGGCTGAGTAATGCAAAAGAGATGGCCTGTGGATCTGATGTGATTGTAGGAGACAGGAGAACAAAACACTTTTAGAATCAGAAAATCATTAAGGTTGGAAAAGACCAGATCATCAAGTTGAACCATTAACCCAGCACTACCAAGCCCACCACTACACCATGCCCCTAACTGCCACATCTACACGTCTTTTAAACACATGCAGGGATGGTGATTCTACCCACTTACATGGCCTGTTCCAGTGCTTGACCACCTTGTACCTCAGATGTATGGAGCAGGGAGATGTTCATATTCCTGGTCACCTATGTGAGGGATTCAAACAAAATCCCTAGCAGTGCTACTCAGCCTGTATAAGCTGCTAACAGGAGAAAGACAAAGTCATGACAAGACTCAGCTGGTAATGTAGCAGGCATGGCAAGCAGGTACAAAAGTGTGGGTAGGCTCTTAGTGAGCCATGCATGGCTTCAGGTCTTCTCTGAGGTGGCCAAGCTGACTGTGCCAGATGAGCACGAGAAGCCCAGGTCGACATCAGTATAGACTAGGATACAGGTACCCCCTCAGAGTGTAACAGAGAGACAGGCCAGTCACAGTGGGGTATCAGCTGGAATAGATCATAGAATCGTAGAATAGTTTGTGATGGAAGGGACCTCAAAGATGATTCAGTTCCAACCTCCCTACCATGACACCTTCCGCTAGACCAGGTTGCTCAAAGCCTCATCCAACCTGGTCTTGAATACTTCCAGGGATGGGGCAGCCACAGCTTCTCTGGGTAATCTCTCTCAGTACCTCACCAGCTACATAGTAAAGAATTTGTTATGAATATCTAATCTAACCCTACCCTTTGTCAGTTTAAAGCCACTTCCTCTTGTCCAATCACTATATGCACTTGCTGAAAGTCCCTTTCTGGCTTACTTGTTACAGGCTTTGATTTTCTTGATATAGATTTGCTCAGAAGTCCAGACATCACAAATTCTGGATGCTGCCCCTGAACCCCAAAGTAGGAGTTGCACATTGTCTACATCTCTGCCAAGCTTATGTAACATGGACACCCACCCAGCCATCCAAATACCAGAGTTTAACATCTCTGTCTCACCTGCTTATCCTGCACATCATGTTTTATTTTTATAACTAGAATTTACAGTTTCACCCTGCAGCACCCACAAAAGTGCACAAACACATAAGAAGGAATCACGTTCACTGCAGCAGTACTAACTCCAGCAAATGGAGATGACAACTGCCTTTCCTCCCCCTGGCTGTCCCTCTCCTGTGAGGGAAAGAAAAGTCAGCCCCTAAAAAGAGACTGAAAAAGAAAGTCACATGAACCAACACAAATAGCAGCATCTTACACAAAGAACAGACTCAATCAGCTGAGCAAGGGACCTGGTGGGAGTGGCATACCCACCGTGCTGTGCTGCCAATTACAACAGAACTTGACTGCATTGTGATGGAAAAGACACTTTTTTTTTCCCCCTTCCTTATAGCTACTTTGGTAATAGGCAATTTATCTTCATAGCAGTGGGAAAGAAAATACTCTAGTGGAAGTGGTGTGTAGCAATTGACTGTGAAACAGGCAGAAAGAAATACTGAAAAGAAACCTTTGCTGGGGCCAGCATCATTCTTGAGCACTATACAGTATTTCCTTAAAAATTAAAAGGGGGGGCTTTTTTATCTTCCTTTATATTTGCCGAGGGTCTAATGCTATTCTCTGGCCATCTAACACAGAAATTCACATGGCTGAATCTCATCCACAAATTTTGCACCACCCTTTGCAGCACCATGGCAGCACCTCTAAACCCAGTAGCACCCAGTAGGCCACTCCCATCTGCTTTGATCTGCTGCTCTTCTAGTGATTTCTATGTGTTATTTTGCTCTGCAGCGGGATCCTGAGGTATATTCTGGCCTTAGAGAGTATTTTCACTATTTGACCTGCCTAATCAGAACCAGTTTTCGAACTCCATTTTTATTAACTTGGGAAAAAAAAAGAGTAGTTTCAGACAAAGCTGATGGTAAACAGATGCTATATTCAGTCAATAGCACTTGGTTCTCTAGGTACTCAAACACAGGGATGGTCTGAAAAGAACAAAACCTTCCCAGCACTTGTTTTAATGAGTAGGCTTTCTTGCATTTGATCATCTGTTTTCTCAGAGGAAAATGTTAAGAAGGCTTGTCATTAGCCAGAGGCAGTTCACTACCCAATATAAGACAGACGTGGGGGAGTGAACTGCTGATGCTCCATGTCACACAAAGCCCATTCCCTCCCTGTCCTCTACTACTGTTGCAGCTGCAGCCAGGCCACTGGATGTACAGCCTGGAATCATACTATCAAAATAATTGAGAAACAATAACTTCTGTAGCTAAGCAAACCAAGGCAGCTTGCAGAGACTGTCAATCTCCACACTTACAAGCTGCAATCTATTTTCACCACCGTAGGCTGCCAGGTTAATTAAATGGGACTCCTTGTGGTGTCAGGAAGGAAATCAAGCAGCAAGTGTTTGTAGAAACAGGCTTTAAAGTGAACAGCACACGAGAAAGGGAAGAAATTTCCTGGGAACACATGTTTTTGTACATTTCTTGGGAGATGTGTTATGCCTTGGCTGCTGCAAAGGGGACGGTCCCTTCCTAAGTGATGTCCTAGTTAGCCCTGGTGCAGTAACACCTCTGTTCCTCCCTTCTAGGGATGCTGGGATGAATCCTCAGCTCAAAGTGTTTTGTCATCAGTGCTACTCTCAGGAAAAAAGCCTGGTCCAGAGAGCTACTGAACATGTCTAGCTTCCATGTTTTTCAGGATAAGCCCTAAAACTCCTCACTTTTTTTTCTTTTTTTCTTTTTTTTTCTTTTTTTTTTTACAGCGAGTGAGCTAATGTTCTGGTGTTTTCTTCTTTTTTATGACTCATAAAACTCACTCTCCCTTTAATATAGAGGCAGCAGCAGCCTTCTTCTTTGTACCTGGAAAAAAATGCACAATTACCACAATTAAGACAGTCATATAAGATCTGACCACTTTTCTTTTCACATTATGGTTAGAATGCTGCAGGGGTTTCCTCGACTTGACAGCAGGACTAGAAAAATGACCATTTTCAGGAGTTCCCATTTCTTTATCCAGTATCTCCTCACCTTGACTCCTTTAGGAACTGAGAGCTCTAAAGTCTCAAAGTCATGTAAGTAGTTGTCTATTATTATTAATCACACCAATTTTGTTAACTACTTGATTCAGTGCAACTGTTAACATTTATACAGTTTGTGTCATCCATTGATGATATTCCCTCCAAAATAAGGTGCATCATCCTTCTTTGAGTGATTTTCATACCAGGGTCCTGTGGTTAGAAAGAGGGGATGAATATAAGGTTATATACATATATATTTCAATTCACATCACCTGTTTTGTGTATTTAACCTGGAGAGCTTTGTAAAAGAGCTGTAGATTACCTGTAGCATCACTAAAGTTGCCCAGTAATTTCAGAATGGTGATAGGGAAAAGGACCATCTAGATTGTCAGACGAGGTTAAGCTGCAGGAATGTCTGTTGAAGTGGGACATAAACCTGCTGGCTGAATCGAGCAGATCAGGTGTGAATGACCCTAAAGCACTTCTGTCCTTCTTCAATGCAGAATAGTTCTGGTGGACTTGGTGTTGCCTGGACAGACTGTTTTGCACTGCACAGTTGAACCTAACTTAATAAATCATGGTTCTCACAACATCCTTTAATGGTCACTTGTCCATTCAGTAAACAAATTCTGAGGGCACATTTTAAAGGGTAATCTTGATTCTTACCATTGTTTTAGGTGGATTCCTTTTATCCTCCCATAAATTCCATCTCTGACTTCCCTAGAACAATTTCTTTTCTATATTCTTATTATTTAGACTATTTGTCTGGGTATGAATATCCACTCTTTTCATTTATGTGCAGAACCAATTGTATTACTACACAGATAGCAAACAATCAATCCTTTCTTCTCATATGGAAAAATAAAAAATTTAATGGAAAAAGATGGCTTCTCTATAAGTTTCTGAGAAACCTTACTCAATTTAGAACAGAAAAATACCTAATTCTCTGTCATGCTTTATGTTAGTTCAGAGTTATTCCTGTGAAACCCTTTGGCATAATTCCTGTTCACCCATTTTACACTTTCCATGAGATCTGTAAGATGGTTTATGTGCAAGAAAGAAAACCTTGGCTGTTTTTAATGCCTCATGCCTTTCAAAATAAGTATAGAGCTCAGCAAAAATGGCTATCAGACCCCAAGTATCAATGACCATTCTTTATGCTAATCTTTCCATTTCCTGCTATTACCAGTTCCAGGGTCAGCAGCAAAAAAAAAATAATCCTGAACTATTGTAAAGTCATCTGTCATTTTATTTTCTCCCCCAACTCTCTTAAAGAGTGTCTGCAATGAATTACCTCCGTGTCTGAAATGAATTACTACTCCATCCCACACAAACACACCATCATTACCTGCCCCAAGCAAGGTCTGGAACTATATTCCTCTTGTATGTTAAACAATAGTAAAGCAATGGTGAGATGCAATTGATTATGTGAAACGTTAGAAAGCCTTAGTAAATCAGCTTCTCTGAAGTCATCTGGGCTTTACATGTAGCTGGTTTTGGTTTAAGAGGTTATTACTCTTCTTTCTTTCTTTCTTTCTTTCTTTCTTTCTTTCTTTCTTTCTTTCTTTCTTTCTTTCTTTCTTTCTTTCTTTCTTTCTTTCTTTCTTTCTTTCTTTCTTTCTTTCTTTCTTTCTTTCTTTCTTTCTTTCTTTCTTTCTCTTTCTTTTCTTCTCTGCTCTTTCTTTTACATTTTACTTTCATTTTTTTGTTGCTTTTTCTTCTGTTTTCTTTTAATGTCTTGTTTCCTTTTACTTCTTCTTTCCCTCCTCCATCCATCCCTCCTCCCTCCCTCCCTCCCTTCCTTCCTTCCCTCCTTTCTCCCTTCCTTTCTTCTCCCTCTCTTCTTTCTTCCCTTTCATCATTTGAAAGTTATCTTGATGCTAACACTGCAGGAAGGAAATTGTCCAAGTCTTTGAGAACCATGGTCTGTCGTTCCTGAGATCCTAATGCCTCATGAAATCCCAACTCTCACTACAGACAGGGATAAACATTTTGTCTTGAAGCCAGATTGGTGCCTTGCTCTCATCTCTTTTACTGGAAACAGTTGCTTCATTCCTCAGATGCCTAGAAAGGTTCATCTCGTTTCCAGTCTCAAATTATTTATACCATTTCTTACTAGTTCAGTTGCTTTTCTCTCTTGCCAGTGTTTACCAGCTTGAAATATTATATTTTGTATGTTCCTGTCTGCATTTTTTCCCTATAGTAGGCAAGACAAGTCACTTTAACAGGTAGTTCCCTTTGTTTGTTTGTTTGTTTGTTTGTTTGTTTGTTTGTTTAAGAGTGCTCTATTGTAATTTAATTGTATTTCTTTAGGAGCAAATTTACCTAAACCAGAAGAAGCCACCCATCACTGCTTGTCATTCAAATAATGCCACACTGATAAAAGTGTTATCTAGAGGTAGTGCCCCCCACTATATTGCAATTAAAATCCCCCTAAAGTACTAATTGCAATTAGAACACCACTTTCATATAACAACAGGCAGCCTATTAAGTGTTAAAAATGAGTTTGGGAGGAAGACAAACTGGCACATCTCTTCAATTTTTAGCACAAAGGTGACTAAAGGTTGTGCTGAGGTTTATGTCCCATTTCAAATCAACCTTCAATCTGACCAGATTCCCAGCACCTTTATACAAGCCATGAACAACATCCATACATTTCCATTTTTTAATCAAAACCCATGTATAACAATGTCAGAACAACGAGATCCCACAGGAGTAGTGTCTGTATCCTTTACAAAGATCATAGTGAAAATGGGGTTACAGTGAGATTTACTTTTAATGCTGTGGTGCCGAGGCACTTTGTTTCTCCCTATTTTGACTCTTCATTTCTCTGCTCAGGTATTGCTTCTATTTAAAGGTATTGAGTTGGTTTGAGGAGAAAATTTGCTGGATCACAGTATAAATGAGAGCAATCTCTCCTAGAGCTGCTGCATGATGCACATAAATCATGCCAAGAAGAGGTGAAGGCTGAGCTGTGCTGGTGTTACTCTCACTCTGGTATTAGGCAAGAAATGCATGGAAATGAAAGATGAATGCATAGCAGGGCCAGAGTTCATACTGCAGCACCTTTTCGGATGGCACAAATGAGAAAGTCAGTGGAGCTGCTGCATTGTATCAGTATAATGGGGGTCAGGATCCAGAGTAGCTGCACTGTATCTATTATTGGGAAATAACAGATACACACAAAAGAATAATCAGGTATTGCTTTGCCCCACAGATTTCTTACTACGTCTTGTGCATATTGGGATCAAAGGGCAAAACCTCCTTTTCAAGTGGTGTGCTGGGAAATGCATTGGGTTAGAGATTTGGGACTGATGTGCACTAAGATGTCTAAGACAGATTTCAAAAGCCTGTATGACGAGCACTGCAGGCATGGGGAATAAAAAGATTTGTAGTGTAGTCCCACACATTCTAGTGCAGATCAAAAAATTGCTTGCAGAGTTGTTGTTTGCATCATCCGTTACTTACTAGTTGAAAAGCAAATAGGTGGAGATCCTGCCTCAAACACAGATCCATAATCATTTGGAATGCTTAAAAATTTTTTGTAGGGTTTGTCCTCAGCCCACGGTTGCAAGAAAAGGAAGTCATAGAATCATAGGATCACAAAGTAGTTTGGGTTGGAAGGAACCTTCAAAATCATCTGATTTCAATGGCCTGCCATGGGCAGAAACACCATCCACTACACCAAGTTGCTCAAAGCCCCATCCAACCTGGCCTTGAATACTTCCAGGGATGGGGCATCCAGAGCTTCTCTGAGCAACCTGTTCTAGTGCCTCATCACCCTCATAGTAAAGAATTTCTCCCTAATATCTGATATAAACTTACAGTCCTTCAGTTTGAAGTCATTCCTCCTTCTTCTGTCACTTGTCATCACCACCTCCATATCTAAAACATGCTGTTCAGTGAGACAAGGAGATTTGCCAAGGTTTTGAACAGAAAAGAGTGAAAATTCATTGCTTTTGGGGCATTGCTTGAAGAACAAGTACAAAGGACCCCTGAAACATCCTAAGACAGCAGCTATACAGCATCCATCCACTGATCTATTTTATGCAAAGAAGGCAATGGCACCGGCAGTGTTGAAAACAGAAAATGTTCCTATTAAAATGGATAAGCTCTTTGCTGGGAGCTGGGAGTTGGTGGAGGATAGGATGAGACTGATTGGGAATGGTAGGAATGATGCACAGATCTTTTCCGTTATTAACCAGGAACAATAATTATGCCTTAGAAGCAAAAGCCTGAAACAAAGGTTGAGCGGTGCAGGGTTTGTGCAGGAGTTTATTGTATTAGGTATCTTCACCAGTGTATTTCTAAGCCAGGGGAAAGCCTTTTATATGGCTGTGGATGAGCCTTCTCTTTATAACTGAACTTTAGATTTCATCAGTGATTTATCAGTGATAAATCGAGTGTCTCACAAGAAGTTCTGTTAAACCACTAAACACTAGGAATTGCATCAGATCAGCAAACACGAACAAGAAGCAGAGTCTGTCCACAGAGCGGTGAATTACTTGGCAAGGGCTCAATTGCTTGGGGTGATTTCAGTGTTTTTAACAGCGGAAGAGCAGCAATGCTCCTGGCTTCCAGTCTGCGTACCCTGTGTGATGCTTAGCACCTTACTCTTTCTGATCAGACCCTGACACTGCTTCAGTGCCTTTCACCCAGGTACAAAGCCTGCCTTCATTATTTACTGTTCGCAAGAGGAAAACAATCCTCTGTAAAATAGCCAGTGGAGATTTTTATGGCTGACTGCAGAATTTTTTTTTTTTGCTCTTTATCATCCCTATGTATTGTCACCTCTTCACACCACTCCAGAGTCTGTCTGTTTGTCTCTGTTTACTTTAGGTATATTAATTGTTCACTGAATAAAGGTGCATTCACCAAGGGGCAAGTCACAAACCAGCTTCCTTGGCTGGTGTTTATAGTGAATTGGCCCCTATCCAAAACATCCGTCCTGGCCCATTTACAGCATTGTGTGGCTGGCAATCAGATGCTCTGCAGGGCCCTTAATGCTGTTGGCCATGGCTCTCAGCAGCTCTCATCTCAATAATGCAGCAGAGCAGCGAGTCAAGAGGCCACCGACACGGTCTGTGCCTATCGTGAGGGTTTTTGGAGGACGTGGGCACACAGTCAAACCTCACTGAATTGGTATACTTTGATGAGTTACGGCTGTGCAGCTGGGGCAGCGTGTACTTAGCTCACTGTCTGCAAAACAGAGGGATTTAGCATACGGAAAGAATAGCAAAGCAGTATTTTCCATCTCTCAATTAGGAATGTGCCTCAGGACAGGAGCAGATTTACCAGGGAGTCGGATATCACTAGTGCATTTCTGTGCCTCTCGGCATCAGCCAGTGTGTAATGCACTTCTGCATCCTACGACATTGCTCCCTTCAGACGTATGGGACCTACACCCACCCTTTTGAGGTACAATGGTACAGCTGATGGCATGCTATTAGGCCTCCATAATTCAGCTGCAGTTGTCTATGTATCCTTTCCTAGAGAGTCCTACAATCATTGCAGATTCATTCCTCAAAGCAGTAATATTTTCTTTATGTCATTAGGGCTGCTGTCTCTCAAAGGGATTCTTGTCCTCATTCCCTCTTGAAAACTTCTAAAGGATGCTTAAGAAGGGGAACAGGATGGTTAGAGGAAGTCTCTGAGAAGGAAAAAGGAGGGTTTGCACTTGCCAAAGAGCAAAATTTGGGGGGGAGGGGGGGAATGGAGGAGTATCTCAGAGAAGGCGATCGCAAAGCTTCTTTCAAACTCAGCAAATCACCTACTGGAGAAAAGGGCTGCAGTTATTACAATGGTAGTTCCACAGACAGTGAGTTTGGGGCATCCTCACTAAATCTACACTAAGGTAGTGGTAGTTCCAATTGTTTTGTACAACAGCAGTACCCTCAGAGTTGTCTGCTGTTTCTGACTTAATCAATAAAGGCCATTAGAAGCTCACTTTTCTACTAATACTTCTGCGAGTACATCTTGTTGGGAGGGGTTTTTTTATGACATTAAAAGACACAGTGCATTGATTTCTCCTGAGAGATACAGCTTAGGGTTTTTGTCATCCCATCACATAACACAATTTCCTTGCTACATTTCTAACTGCTGGGACTCAATATTCACAGTCAATGAAACACCTTACTAAGTTTAAAAGAAAGATTTAAAAAGAAGTGAAAACAAATGTTTTGAAAATATTTATATAGATATAGATACAGCTGGTATGAGGACATGTAGTATGCACATATATATATTTATATATGTAGTATGCATATATATATATTTTTATATATATATTGATAATGAAAATGCCACCATTTTTAGATTATTGTTCTTTAAAGAAAGTGGGTCTTAAATGTTCTCCTGAAAAGCATCCAGCAGAGATTCCCAAAGTGAAATTCTCTGACTGAGTATATATTCTGCGCAGTAGAGCATGTTACTTTTAAAACCTTCATCCTTTCAAACCTTTGTCCTTTGTCCAGCAAACTGGACAGCATTTCTGAGAGGACGAGTGCAGACCTCAGGACTCAAACTTTTCCAGAGGCCCTGGGATCTGGAGTTGAGCTGGCAGGTTCTTACTTTCTGTCGTCCTATTTTGGGATTGACAAACTTGTCCACAAACCAATGCAATATCCGTAGGCCATGCCAAACTGAGTTTAATTCAAAATCATAGAATGACAGAGTGGTTGAGGTTGGAAGGGACCTTTCCAGATCATCTGGTGCAAGCCCCCTGCTCAAGCTGGACCACCTAGAGCCAGTTGCCCAGGAATCTGACTAGATGACTTCTGAATATCTCCAAGGATGGAGATTCCACAAACTCTTTGGACAACAGCAGTTGCCAGCACTTGGTCAACCTCCCAGTAAAAAAAAAAATTTCTTTCCTAGCAATTCCCACAGCCTATTGTCAGTCTTCTGAGCCCTGCAGCTCCTCATGCATTTAAAAACAGCAACATAGTTGAATTTGAATGCCAGAGAAGACCATAAAAAAAGGCATTATGTTAAAAATGCTCAGGTCACTTAAAGAAGAATTCATCTCAGGCAACTTTAGTCAGGCAGAACAAAGCCATTAGTTCCAAGCTGGTCCTCTAGCAGTCCTGGTATTCAGCAAAAAGAGACCAGTATCTCTAGAGGGTGAGGAACCCCACCAAAACAAGTGCCTCAGGGAACAACTTGCACTTCAGAAGTGCTAGAGTATTTCTATTCTCATCTTTACAGACAGTGCCTTGCTGCTGACAGTGCCTTGCTGCTAAAGACTGCTAAAATCAAGAGCACTGGATGCCTCTCAGCACGGAGGGACTCATTCTCTGCTATTGGAAATGGAGATAACGTTGGTCACAGAAAGGGAAAGTACTAACTCAGGTTTGGGGGACTAGAGGGTTGAGCAACTTCTGCTTGCTTCTTTAAAAAAGAAACTGGGATCTCTGAATGATGGGCCACTGAACCTTATACAGTTTGCTGAAATGGAAACTAATGTATAACAGTGTTAGATTACAAAGAAGCCATATGTACAGGAGGGAGCAGATGTAAACATGCTTGTCCTCTCTGCTCTTCTAGTCCAGGCTACTTTGAACGTCATACAGCAGTGGATAAATAGACAGTTGATTATATTTAAAATAAAGGTCTTCAACATAAGAGATTTGTACTTCAAATAAAGGTATTTAACACGAGATTAAGGGAAAGATGTACGATCGGACTATATTTAATATATCCTTCACTGATTTGAAAAAGCAGTGAAGAGCAAAGAAGCAAGATTGGCAGATATAAACGATGACAGGACTAAGGAGTCTAAGAGTCTAAGGAGGAAGTCCAGAGCCACCTCCCAAAGCAGACATTGTCTGGGAAAACACGGATGAGAAAAATCAGAGATGAGAACACAGAGGTTGGAGGTCCAGCACACTGATAGATTCTGGAGGGTTTTAGGGAAGAACTGGTTGGTCGGTCCCTGTGAATAGCAGTTCAGGGAAATCATGCACTCAGTGCAGAACTGTGTTTATGAAATCACTAGAATATTAAAACTGGATTTTAAGAATAATATCACAAATGGCTTAATGTCACATGGCCGTGGTGGCAGGACCTTGGTAGGAATGCAATTAGAAATTAGATTTTGGTGCCAAAGTCACTGTAGTTTTTAAATAAAAAAAAGTAATAATAGAGAAGAATAAAACAGATCTAAACAAAAAACTAAACAATTATTAAAGAAATAGATATTTCGGAGGGGAAGAAGTCTCACACAGCCAGAAAATGTTAGGAAGAATGTAAAGGCGAAAGAGACAGGAACAGTCAGTTTAAAGAAATGGTGAATAAAAAGGTGTTTCATGGAAGTATATTACATCCTGAGTACTACAGAGACAGTAAATTGGAAGCCTTATTTACTCCCACTCATAAAATCAAAACAAGAACCATCCAGTGCAACTGAAGGGCAGTAAGTTTCAAAGTGATAAAAGGCATACTTCTAAAGACAGTTTAACTTGTAAAATTCACTGCAACACAGTACTGTTAAGCTAAAACCTAATCAGATTTGAAAAAGGAACAGGTATTTATAAGAATAGCAAATATAAACAGGCTTAGGTTAGAGAAGAGCTAATAGAAATATTTCAGACTTAAAGCAAAAAAGCTTCATTTTCTGCCAGAGGTTAGGATGAGCCTTCCTCCAGGGGAAGGTTGTTCCATAATTGGTCATGAAAGGTTTCTTACATTCTCTTGTGATGTACCAAAACCTGTAGTATTAGTCACTGTTGAAGAAAGAATACTGGATTATGTGGACCATTGATCTGACCCAGCATGGCAATTTTTATGGTCTTGTGAGCAAAATCCAATGGATTTGCAAGGAAACCTTACAGAGTAACAGCTTCAGTTTGAATTTTTCTTACCACTACAGAGGTCGTAAGAAGAGCAACTAAATTCCTGGCAATTACATATTTCTGCACACAGGCATGGTAGCAGTGCAGGTATTTAATACTTTTATGCCATTTGCTAAGGATTATACAGCAGTAATCTTTCTTATTAATATTTTGTCTCGTTCTGCATTAAAGATCCCATAATCTTCTCCCTCCCTCCCCTCTTTCAAAATATACCAAAACAAAAAATAAATACTGAATGCATGTACTAAAACTTGATAATGGAGATTAATTATTGAAGTGCAGGCCTACTGTTTATTAATATCTCAAAACTTTTCAAATCAGCCTCACAGAATTATACCAATTGTGGTTTTCTTTTCCTTCCTTTCTTTCTTTCTTTCTTTTTTTCTTTCTTTCTTTCTTTCTTTTTCTTTCTTTCTTTCTTTCTTTTTCTTTCTTTTCCTTTCCTTTCTTTCTTTCTTTCCTTCTTTACTTCCTTCCTTCCTTCCTTCCTTCCTTTCTTTCTTTTGAAAGAAATTTGCATTTTGAATGCATCCTCACTAAAGGCAATAGTCAGCAGGTTTTAATTTTTTCTCAGACTGAAAACTGAGTTCTGTGCTCTATTCTTGGTACAAGGGCAATTCCTTTAACGATGGTATATGCTTGCCTTTCATTAACCAAGCAGTGGCTACCAACTTTCAGAACTATGTTGCCTATCAGCAGTTATGATGGGTCAGATCCAACTTAATTTTAAACATGTGGGCATCAAGAAATAAGTAAGGGAACTTCTCCTGGAAAGCTGCATGGATGAAGGAAGATGGATTTGGTCCCAGACGCAATCTTAGAAGACAGGCTGACACGATGGGGTCAAACCATGACCACTGTAAGCCCAGTGACATTAAACAGGAAATTCATGTGAACTGAAGCTTGCACCCTCTTTTACTTTCCACATAAGCACAGTCACAATGTGTTTATAGTGAAACTTGGTAGAGATTCCTTGAAATTATAAGTACTGGAGGTGAAGTTAATCCAGCCAATATATTGCTTGCAGCATTTCATTTTTTTTTAAGTACCAGCTTTCCTTTTACAGGATCTCATAAAAACAAAACAATATGTTGCTCTCTTATGGATAACCTATGAGCAGGAGTTGGTGAAGTAGTCCCAGTGTCCAGAGCTACATTATATCTTTGATGTCTGGTTCTGCAGCACAAATACTTCAGCAGAGCAAGACATAATGAAAGTTTAAGAGCTTGTTAAGGAACTGACTATTACAAAGAACCATGCTCATTTTGACTCTATTAGAAACACAAGAAAAATAATTTGTCACTTTCCTGTGACTAGAAGGATCTCAGAGGGAATCTCAGATAAGACATCAACATTGTCAGTGATTACTCAGCCTTTTTTCATTACAGTTTATAAAGCCCTGAATAAGAAACCGGTTTATACTGGTGTTCCAATCCTCTAAATGCATCTTTACAAGACCCAGCTGTGGGAAGGACATTTATTTCCACTTTAGAGATGAGGCCAGTGAATCATGGGTAACGGGTGAGTTGCACAAGTTCACGCTAAAGGGGGTTTGGCACGCTATAGATGACAATGTAACAATACCAATAATAATTCTAGTAAATAGAAATCCTGGGTTCCCCTTCTGGGCCATAGCATGGAGATTTCTCCTGTTCTTTCTCTGCTGGTTCCATTTGGTTTCTGTTTTATTTTCCTAAACTGAGCATAATGTAGATGAAAAAAAATCTTCTTTCTTGGGATCTAAAAGCTTTTCAGAAATATATAACTACAGTCATGTTCCTATCTGACTGATATTTAATACATCTTTTTCTGCTGTAATTGAGCACATAGTTATGCTGGAGGATAAATTCCAGTGATGACATTGCAACAGTTTGAGTGCTTCGTCCATTATCTGTCTTTACAACATAGATAACCTTTTGCTTATTGAAATATAATTGCATAGGGAGATGGTTGCTTTAAAATAGAATTAACAGTCCTAGCTGAACATTTTTTAGGAGCTTTCCATAACAACCTGTTTTTATGTCAGCTTCTCTAGAGCACAGCATCATTTATACTATAAAATTAATTGAAAATCGAAAAATGGACAACTGATATTTGCTTTTCTTATAGCACATTCTTGAAATTATCTGCAGTATAGAAACTCCATTTCAATATCAGTGATTTCTTTGTCAGCAATTACCCCACAGCAATATTAGGGTTCTCTCATACTCCCCTCACCCCATATATTAATAGAGGAAGATATTGATATAGCCGTGATTACTGAGTATCAATAAATATTCAGAATGATCATAATATAGGCAGGATGTGCCACTGCAATTATTTATTTACAAATCTTCAACCAATCCTTTCCCCGGTATATTATTAAATTAATTGAAGTATTAAGTTATTATTATTATATTGAAATACCACTGTAAATTTGTTTTAATTTCCTGCACTGGAGTGCAGATCATGGCCTTCCATGTTCCTCTGCTCCAAGTCAGTTTTCATTCTACTACTGCTAAGTTTCTGCAAAAATGTATTTAGAGCTGGACATGAAACACTTCTGATCCCTGAGGCTGCCCTCAAGGGTAAACCTGTGTGCTATACTGACAGCAAATCTGCAAGCACAGCCAGAGGTCCAGCCACAGCCTCCACAGCCTCCTTTTGGGTGTGCAGGATGCTGGCATGAGTGCTGACTTTCATCTGCCCGTGGTGAAGTCCAGGACAGACGTGCGTTTGACTTGGGTACACATGAGAAACCTCCCCACGGAGTGTAATGATGGGATCAGAGTGACATGATCCAAGGGAATGTTGTGGCTTTGTGGGGGAGAGAATGGCTGTCTGCACCCTCTTGCCTTTAGTGGAGTTTAGCTATGATTGATAGCCAGACAGGCCAGTGCTGTTGGTTGTACTATAGCACAACTGAGTCGTAACAATACCCACAAGGTCCACTTTTGAGGTCCCCTAAAAGATGAGGTCCTGGTGTCTGACCTTCTGAAAACCTTCTCTTCCTTACGTGAGAGACCCTTCCCTTTCTACCATAAGCATCATTTACTCCAGGCATTTCTCTGGCCACTCCCCAGTCAAGGTTCCAGTCACCATTCTCCTAATAAACTGCTCTCCTTGCACTGTGTCCTGCCACCTCTGCTCTGGGTGATGCTGCCAGCCCCAGCCAAGCAGCAATTTCTCCTCTTCCTCTGGTGAGGAGCTTTAGCAGAGCTTCTGACAGCACCAATGCTGCTTATGAGTTCCCTTAAGTAGAAACAATCCTAAGCGACAGGATAATAGCTAATTTTTTTTTTTTCCTGACTTGGAGTTGACCTATTTTAGTAATGCAGGGAATTTCCCTGTTTCACAGAGAGCATCTCTGCTGCAGCCAGCAGAGACCAGTGAACCAGAAATTCTTTCCTATGAGGGTGGCGAGGCACTGGCATAGGTTGCCCAGAGAAGCTCTGGATGCCCCATCCCTGGAAGTGTTCAAGGCCACATTGAATGGGGCTTTGAGCAACTTAGTGTAGTGGAAGGTGTCCCTTTAAAGTCCCTTACAACCCAAACCATTCTGTGATGCAGAAACAGGACCCAGGGAGAGCTCAACCATGGTTTGGCAAAGCCTCTTTTGCTACCAAAACAGTGCAGCTTCACCTTCAAGCTGCTCATGTGAGCTGCCAGTCACCAGATGAGTAAGAGTTTTCTTACATGGCCGCTGGTCATTCTGGTCACCAAGGATATTTGACAGGGATAGGTCCCAATCCTTTGCAGTGCTGGTTTCCTCTCCCGGTCCAGCATTATTCAGGATTGGAGATTAGCTGTCAGTAGGCTGTTGTGGGAGTTTGTTTTTCTTTGAGTTGGGTATCACTGATCAGACCTAGCACTTCCTTCCAGGTTTTATTAAACAGAAATCTCTAATCCAGAAAACATTTTCAATATTAAGACTAATTAAGTGTCAGCCAGGGTAAATAAAGCACAAAAGGAAAGAAATAAGCTCTGGGAGTGGAATGTGCTTTATTGAACACACATCTGCTATTCCGACCCATAGCTGCCACTCAAGAAGACATCATCCAGTAAACCTGATCAAAAGAATCCCCACTGAACTGAGAAAGCAGAGCAACTCTTCACATGGCTTAGCTGTCACTTGAAAACCAGCTTGCAAGCCTGTGGGCTGACACTAGCACTGGAAGGCAGTGCAGGTTTGAAGCTCTCAGATACAGTATCCTCTGGACTTCAGAAGGATCAAGATCAGATCCCGAGAGCTCTCTCCCACTCCCTTGTTTTCCCTTGCTAAGGAAAAGAAGTCTCTTCAGGTGTATTTCCTCACTTTTTAAAAGGGTTGCAAAAACTCCAGGCAAAGTGAGTGATTTCCATGCCAGGTATGGTAGTATCATTTAAGTCACTGCAGTGCAGGAGTTTTAAAACTCTGCTAATACATTAGCAGGTGTTGACTTGCAGTCAAATATTCTATTTATTATATTTCATTTTCTTTTGGTTACCTGTCTGGTATTAAAAAGAAAAGAAAAAAATCCAAACAACTTTCCAGAGGTAAATAGCTTGATAAATGCTATTTAGTGCTTTCTAGTTAAAGAAACTACAGCTATATGAATCTTCAATCCGGCTTTTTCTGCCTTTCCTCATCTTAAAAATACCTTATGTGGTACTATAAATAATGAGCAGAAGGGAAAGTGATGCTTCATGCAGGAGGGGAAAAGCAAAAAGCAGCACTGGCTGTCCTTAATCATGTTCAAACACAAATCTGGAGAACGAATGAATGTTCCTCCATGCATTTCCAGGCTTGAACAGGATAGACTGAGTCCGCAGGCATTTGTGTT
This sequence comes from Myiozetetes cayanensis, assembly GCF_022539395.1. Classification (NCBI taxonomy): domain Eukaryota; kingdom Metazoa; phylum Chordata; class Aves; order Passeriformes; family Tyrannidae; genus Myiozetetes; species Myiozetetes cayanensis. The sequence goes on along the minus strand of NW_026087742.1, from coordinate 30,460,822 downwards.
TCAGACCTTGGTGTCAGTATGCATTACTGTGGGTTTTGAAAGATGCTCTTAAAATGTTTCTAAATAACCAAATGGAGCAACCCTTTCCAGCGTGATAATCTGTGCTGTTACTACCGCAACTCTGGCAGCAGGGAAAGAGGGAAGGGAGAAGAGCTCTCTTCCAGCTGTGCCCCAGAAATCCTTTGCCACAGTAAGCAATTAACATCAGGTTTGATCTTTCACAGTATTAGGAAGGTAGATGACAGTGTAACATCTTCACGTGGTTTGGATGTGCAGTGCCTGCACTTTTTGCATGCAAACAGGAGGGACAACTGCTTTCAAAGTCAGTGGCCAAAACAAATGGCATTAAGGTATTGTGCAGGATTTCTCTGTGCATGGATGACACGGTGGAAAGGGTCCCTGACACAGCTCAGTAGCTAAGGAATGAGGTCAGGCTTTGTTTAAGCAACACAGGAAGACGGGTTCATTTTTTTTTCCTGTAATGAACATAAAGTGTTAGGCGTGTGGCACTAGATTCTGCTGCTGTTGTGCAAAAGACACAGCCCTTGGAAGAGAAAAATCACAAAGATGTAGCATGAGGTATGATGTAAACTTTAATAAACTCTTCAAAAATCTCCATTTTTGCCTGCCTCCCTTTCAGTGATTGCATTTAAACTAATGTTCTAAGGCCCTTTTATGTAAAAAAGCCTTATTCCTAGGATGGCTCTTGCAAAATTCATGGCTGGTACTATTCCATGCCCTTATGACATGACAGTAACATTCATTTGTATCAGTTTGGCACCACAGAAGTAGGTCACACCATTACAACGAAGTGAAAATGAATTTTGCCTTTCTTTCAATGGTAATGGAAAAGTTGCCAACTGATTAAGGAAAACATTAGTAAGTACCATTTTAATTGATTTGAATGCATGTGTGTTTTGTATTGGTTTAGTTTGAGGGCATTTTTAAACAAATAGCGCTGTCGTTGTGAGCCTTAATTAGATAATAAATTAATAGATAAATGGATTAGAAAGTTCAGTATGGCTTTCACAATTGCTGCTAGCGGCATAAAAATGAGGTGCTTGTTATTAGCAATGCTAATAAATGGCCTAAGAAATTCACTTGGGAAGAATGATGATGTGGCAGCTGAGTGACATGCAAGGACCATGGTCTTTCCTTTGCCCACACCTATTTTGGAAAACAAAGGTGCTCCTGTGCTTTCTGAGGAAAGATAGCAGTGGTGCAGATCTGGAAGGGTAAATATGTCAGTTCCCTCAGTGCACCTCAAAGCCTGCAGATTTAATGTGGGATTCATGAAAAATTCACTAAGCACATAGGACATATTCTCAGGGTTAGGCTGCATGGGGATCAGCTCAGAAATCTGATGAGGAAAAACACTCAGTACGTGCAGAATACATTCAGTTATGGGAAAACCGCTTAACAAGGAGGGAAGTCTGCATTGCTTGAGCTGGATATGGAGTGCACAAGCATCATTAGGATCTTTCTGAAAAAAAGATCCTAAATTTGGTCAATGTTGTGTTGCTTATTCAACCCCATGAAGCAGTAAATCAAGCCATATGGGTCTTGGTGCTGTTCAAAGAGGTAATGACAGTAACTCAGATAACAGACACAGAGTGCTGCAGGTTGGAAAGCGATGCAAATAATCATTGGCATGAGTTCAACCTGAGTGTCAAATTCCTGAAATTAGAAAGTTGGAAGAGCACTTTGGTATGGATTGAATGTTATGCAGCTTGCCTGAAGACACAGGGTTACTTGGATTTGTTATTTTTGGGTTGATTGCCCCTCAGATATAACTACCTACTTCAGAGGTGGCATCAGCCTACAGCACATGGTCACCATAATTAGTGCAAGTTCACAGAAAGGCTTTGAAGCCTGAATTATGTTAAGCTTGACTTTCTATGCAGCTATTTTCAAGGTGAAATTAACTTCTTCAGCAATCAGACTGGTCTTTGATAGAAGTTAGCTGTGGTGACAGAAACATTCTTTTGTTATACATTTCAGGAGCATTTGGACAGATGTTTGCTTTTATGGTAGTATTTAAGTATTTGGTGTAGAGCACTATGTTGCTTTTGCTAATGAGAATAACAGTTCCATCTCACTAAAAGCCAGCTTGATAAAAAGTGCATAGTGTTCTATCCCCTTAGCTACATCACTAAATAGTCCTCTTATCAGTCTACCTAGAATATAAAACTACATTTAAAAAATACCACATATTGCATGGTCTCTAGACCTTATCACTTGAGTAATTTAAAGTCTATCAGAGTAAAGTACATGGTAATATATGAGGATAGTGTCACAGCTGATCTTAGGTAGGAAGATGTAAACAAGATGCAAAAGGTCTTTTCGCCTCCAGTTTTCAATGCTGGAGACATTTGTCATCTGTTAGGTTGTTTAGCAAGTTTCTAATCAGTATCTTTTTCAAGTCTCTTTCCTGCTCAAAGGGCTCCCATCCAAAGAAATTCTAAAGAGGTTCAAAGATAGTAAGTACATTACACAGGGATGTTGCGTAAGCTCATGTAACCTCTGTTCTTTGCCAGATATGCATGTCTGTTGTAAATCTTAAAGTCGTGCAGCCATGTACGGTAGTGCTGAGGCCAACCACTTAAACCACAGTAAAAGAGTCCATGACTAAACTGCGTCTGATGGCCTTGGTGCACAGGCAGACAAGCCCAGGTCTTATTGCCAAGACTACATCACTTTATTTATTGATATGTTTATCCTGAGACTCTCAGAACAAGGAGGAGAGTTCTCAGCTTTAGGACCCACTAGCAAAGCCACTCTGTTTAGGAAGCAAGGTTTAAGACAGGCTAAGAGGGAAAGAGAATAGAGTTAGCAGGAAGAATGCAGCTGCTATAACACAATCAGGATCTGGAGAAACATGGAAATACCAGAATCATAGAATGGACTGTGTTGGAAGGGACCTTTAAAGCTCATCTAGTCCAAACTCCCTCGCAGTGAGCAGGATCTCTTCAATTTGATCAGGATGCTCAGAGCACCATCCAACCTGATGTTAAACATTTCCAGGAATGGGGCATCTACCACCTCTCTAGGCAACCTGTGCCAGTGTTTCACCACCCTCATTGTAAAAACTGTCTGTGTTCTGGTTTTGGATTGTATTTAATTTCTTTCTGCTTGAAGTGTGTAGCTGGGATGGCCATTCCTTTAGGACAACTCTCCATCACTGTATTTATGTTCCTATCTTGCACCTTCACTTCTGAGAGTGTTGAACTGCTGCCAGGCAAGGAGGCTGTGGCTTGTCTTCTTCAGGCTGCCTGCAAACCTTTACACAAAGCAATTGAGTTGGAAGAAAGTTGTCTTGTCAAAAAAGGAGAAAAGCTGAGGAAAACTTTGATCAGAGGGTGTTCTCCAGAATCAAAATGACAGCAAGCTCCATGGTCTTTCTGAAAAGCTACAGAAACAACACTGGACCTCTTGTGAATAAACTGCTAGCACTGTTTCACATATAGCAATGGCTCCTGTGACTTCTGTTGACATTTATTTCTAGTTGTGCAGGTATGTTGCCTTGAAATGCCATAAAGACTCTGTTGCGTAAGGCATTGTTCTCCTGCTGTATTTCAAACCTAAGTTCTCTTGCAAGTTGTGTAAGTAAGTCAGCATGTATATAGACACATATTGAGCCTATGAGTGCCACACATGGCCACAAGCTGAACTTTCACAGAAATTGTCTTCACATACTTTGCACTTCCTTCTGCCTCTCTGTCCCTGATTCCATAAGGATGACTTGGAGCAATTTCCTGTTCTTGTAGGATCTCACTTTTTTCCTACATACCTCACTATTTCTACCACCAAAATTGATGCCCTGGGGGAATGCATTCTGCATTCAGCTGGTGAAACATCTAGTTTTATTTAGCACAGTTTTGTTTGGTGTGAATCCCTGCATTGTACATACCTTTTTCAAAAACCATGGAAAGGAATATTTGTTTGGCCTTGCAGATAGTTTAATGCATGCTGGTGTTCAAAACCTATTAAAAAGAAAAAAATATATGAGGGAAGGGGAAACAAAAAAAACCAACCAAACAAAAAACCAACAACAAACCCCCAAAACAATACTGTTATTTAAATCTCTGTTCATGCTTTGCAGTTTAATATTCTTTCTACAAGAGATTGACTCAAGACCCCAAATCAAGCTGACTGTACAATACACATATTAAAATATACATTTGGGTCAGAGAAGTCTGTTTGGTTTGAAACACAGGACAGAGCACTGAAGCAGAATAATCACGGTTCACCCTGTAGGTCTTTTCCATTCCTAATGCCTCTGACTCTGTGAACCATCAACTAAGTATTCATGTTTGGGCCATTCATATAGTTGTCGCTCTTTCAAACCTTCCCTCTTTGCTGCAGGGATCAACAACATTGTCCAACTCACTGATCTTAGAACACTTTTCGAGCTTCAGGACTTGGCTTACGCTTAAGTTCACATATTCCCCACTGTGCCAATAGAGCAGTGTCCCTGACACAGCCATTTCTCTAGGTGAACCCACTCCTTCAATGGGCCACCAGTATGTGTTCTGATAGGTTTCTCTGAAGATTAAAACATCGTGTTCTGTGACATAATTGAACTGCAAAACCCTGAGTGATGGGAATAAATTGTTTTGAGATATTTAAATTGGTCCTCTCATATTTGGAGACTTGATCTAAGCTTTAGATGCATTAGGTGTATGTGTTCACATCCCTGTGAACTGTTTGGTTTAATTGCTTAACTATGACCAAAAAGAAAATATGACAAAAAAAGTCTATAAGAGAAACTTCAGAAGTGACCGTTCTCTTCAAGCAAGTGGGAAACTTTTTTCACTCCATATTTATAATCAAAAAGCCAAAGAATTGTTTAGGAAAGCAATTGTTAAACTTGTGCCTAAATCTGCACAAGCGGTTACCCTCCCAGCCCTTTTTATCCATCTCTGTTACAGTGCTTACTGGGAATCTGCACTCACTAAACCACAACTATTTAAACATTTTCCTGCAAATGCCCCATTTCCTCATTTGACCCCAATAGCAGACCTCACCTATTTTGCAAATAAGCACAGGTTTCAGTTCTCTAAGGGAACCTTTACACCTAATATAATCATCGTGGACATTTGATTCAGGTTGGAATATGCTGAGTTTCAGGGAAGAAGTTGGATGGGCTTTCTCTGTGCACCAAATGCAGGTGTGGGGACTGGTGCTCAGACACCATCTTAGTCTTCTGGATTCCATGGAGAGGTGATAATTTTTGGTCATCCTCTCTAGGCACAGGCTTTCAGATGGGGATCAGTACGGGGTTCAAGTTCTACCACGCTGTTGTGCCTCCCATTATGCTGCATTCCCATACAATTGTCTCAACCACCTAACCAAACCTCCTGGAAACCACAGGGACACAGTATGGGCACACAGTCCCCCCACTCCCCAAAAGGGCCCTGGGAATGTGGGTGTCCTGCCATGCATATCTCACATCGTGTTCTTCCAGAAGGATTAGGGGCTGTATTATTTTGATAAATGAGGGAAGGCAGGGTGATGGTATGGGCTTTTTCGAGTTGAGATGTGGCTAGAAAGGGGAAAGATAAACTTGTAGCTCTTACGGATTAACTTCTGGTTTCTAAGAATAACATAGATAAGGCAGTCTCAATTAGATGGAGCTTAAAATCACATATAACGAATCTGAGACGGAAGAGATTGCTATATCTGAAAGAGAAGTCGCCACTGTTCTTTAGATAAGCTCCCAGATTTTCAGATGAGAAAAAATAAATACTGCAGAAAAAAGGTTTTCCTTACTTAACCTTCCCAGACAGACCCAAATTGCATACCATGCAGAAAACAAGGCAGCCCAAACACAAGGATAGTTTCACCACAAATCATTCTACATATTCTCCTATGTGTGTTTCTTTAAAAAACTAAGTTAATAAGTTATCTTTCTCCACACATTTGGGACAGCTTCAGAATGGTGGTTTGTTTCCTCTCTTTTTCAACAAAACTAAAGGTTCAACCAAAAATTTGCAAGTAAAACAATCACACAGAGAGGCAGAGATGTCTCACCCCAAACAGTCTGCACAAAAATGATGTCTGTTTTTTATCTGCCATGGGAGTAGTTTATTTTTATAAATGCTAGAATTCACCCACAGAAACAAAGCAGGGCAGCATTTCATCCTGACTGTGTTTCCTCAGAGGTATTTCCTACAAGGTGTTGGATTCACTTTCCATATGATAAACAGCCAACGCTGTGTAATTACCAGTGAGCAGGTACCAGTTCCGAAGGTCATGCTGACAGCCAACATGTCCCTTGCACAGCTGCTTCTGTTTAACGTCCCTAATAAAGAGTGGGAGACATTTGATTTTGATCAAGGTTTTAAGAAACACCATATCTACAGAGGCCGGACATTTTCTTTCTCACTTCATCAGGAAACTTTTCAAGATGGAAATGCAGGACTGAGCAGTTTATCACAGAGATGACCTAATTTTGGCAAGCCTTGGAGAGGTCACAGACTTCCCACTGCCACAACAGGAAAGTCTTTTATCCTCAAATACAGCAGAAGTGAGTTAGGATACACCTTCTGGGCTATATTTTGAGTCAGCTGTAGATTTTTTTACTCTTTTCATAGTTCTTGCTGCAAGTTTAAGACAAAGGTGTATATGTTTGTGGAGAGATGGCTCATTTCTTCCCCCTTTTTTTTTTTTTTTTAACTTAAACTGCTTCTTTATAAAGGTCACTCAAGTCCAGAGTAAAAGAGGATTAATTACCAACAGCCATAATGTAGAGAAAAATTACCCTCTTGATATTTTGGCTGTCCAGGATACACCATGTAAAAGCCATCTATCTGAAAGAATGATACAAGTGATTGTAACCTACAGTTGTGTTGAGCACTGGTCTGTTTCATCTCCCCTGAAGAATGATGTGGAGTTTAATATATTAATAAGAAAGGGTATAAAAATATACTTCTATGCAACTTTTCTCATCCAAAGAAGCCAGGTTGTTTGTCTCTAAATCAGGCTGATCAGCTAGGTATTCTGCAGGCATGCACATTGATTTCAGTGGAGTTTTTCAAAGAATAAATGTACCTCTTCATGAACACAGCCAGCAGGATCTGGAATACTGTGGTTTCCAACCACCTCTTCCCTGGGTCTCATTAAATAGTGCCTTATACTATTAGTAATGCAAGTAAAATCAATAAGAATGGTTCATGTGGAAAATGACTTTTGGTAATCAGCTCTGTCAACGTGTGATACATATTTTGCACATGGCAAGCAGAGCTCAGATGCTCACACTTGTCAGTGCTGGACTTCAAACTGAGGACTGCAGAAATCCACCTCCCTCCCAAATCCTTATCCAGCAAAGCATGTAGGGACATGTTGAAGGACCTGTACTTCTTGAGAGATCTGAGAAGCCTAAGCTTATATGCATCATGTCAGACTACCTCTGTTTTTTCTGATGGCTCTAGTCTGCGCTGGCAAGTCCAGTCCAACCCTGGAGAGCCAAGGACTGCCTTTTAAGCTCAGGGAAACACTGTGGGAAGGTGGGAAGTGTCACATTCGTACCCTTACAGCTTTTTTATTTCCAGAGCTGACCTGTCTGAAGCCGTCTGTGTGTTTCCACCTCCTTCTGGGAGTCTCACAGACAATTTCTAAACCTACTCCATCAATCTTACATTGTAACTACACATTTCTGTCATGTGGCTTATAAATACATATGGATTTCCTATAGTAGATTTTTCTACCTACAAGTCTTTTCATAAAGACCATATGTTTTTTTAACACCATTATCAGATAATATCTCTCCTCAGAGGTCAATCATAAATGCACTTGTTCCACTTTATTATTCAGAGTGGTTTCTGCTTGATTTCTGGTATGCTCAGACTCTGAGACAACCTTAGATGCTTGCTGTACTATTACTCTACTCTCCTGAGACTCTACCTGCCCTGGGCCACTCAACATAAAAAGCATGTGGACCTTTTGGAATGGGTCCAGAGGAGGCCAGGGCCACTTCTACTGTGGAAATAGGCTGAGAGAGTTGGCATTGTTCAGCCTGGAGAACAGAAGGCTCAGGGGAGGCCTTAGGGCACCTTCCAGTACCTAAAGGGGCTACAAGAGAGCTGGAGAGGAACTTTTGACAAGGGCATAGAGTGACAGGACAAGGGGTAGGTAATGACTTTAAACTGAAAGAGGGCAGGTTTAGAGAAGATATTAGGAGGAAATTCCTCACTGTGAGAGTGGTGAGGCACTGGCACAGGTTGTCCAGAGAAGTTGTGGATGCCTAGAAGTGCTCAAGGCCGGGCTGGGTGGGACCCTGAGCAATCTGGTTTAGTCGAACATCTCCCTGCCCCTGGTAGGAGCGTTGGAATTAGATGATCTTTAAGGTTTCTTTCAACCCAAACCAGTCTATAATTCTATGATTCTATTACCAAGTTGCAGTCTTTTAAAAAAGAACAAAAATAACTCAGAGAGTTCATGAGTCTTTTATAAAAAGGGAAAACAATAGGAAAAAGTTGTCAGAAAGGAAGAGTTTGGGTATACAAAACACCTGGCTAGACATTAATCAATGTGGTGTCTTCTTTAACGCTTTCTATGCTTTCATTTGGGAATAACACACAATTCTGCTTGCCATTGCAAGACAGTTAATTAGCATCCATAGACTTACAAATAGGATTTTACCGAGAAGCCAATAAGCTGGTACTATTAGTGTTCATTTCACTCTGGTTCTAGTCCCTTTTGAGATGAATGCAGGTTTTATTAAAACAGACCTTTCACAAAACACACCTATTCATTGCAGATTTCTATTAAACACCAAGGTGTGAGGGGTAGATTGGTTTAATCTGCTTTATTTTCAGTCTCAATACCACTTTTTCTAATAATACTAACATTTCTTAAGCAAATGGGATGATCAAGTGGATAGACCCCTGTGGTAGTAATCAAGGGAAGTGTTGTGTCCTTATTTTATCCACTGGAAGATTTTGGCCTGGGAGCTTTACTGTTCATCTGTTGTCCTCCTCTAAAGAAGCAAACTTGCTTCTGTCAATCAGTTTGTCAGATAAATTGTTCTGCTGGACAAATTTGGAAATTGAGTTTGGATTTTGAGTTTCTTCCAGTGATTCCTAAGGCCTTGGTGAACAGGTGGCAGCAGAAGATGCTGTTATTCAGAAACTGTTCTAATCAGTTCTAGAGATTTGCATAATGCAACAGGGATTTGCAAAAAAACTCAGGCTCAAGGGCATGTGCTTATCACTTGCCAGGGATCTGAAGGGAGCAATTCCTGCCTACACAGCAATGTGCAATTTGCTAGATGTATCATTGCTGTATAGATTTTAGCACTGGTCGTGGTGAAAGATACTGCTGAGTTAATGAACAAATGAGATTGGGAAAACGTAATGGTTTGAAAAGCATTGCTCCAAAAACTATAATCCCAGTTTCATCAGTCCAGTTTTGCATCACATGGTCTAATAGCCACCTTGTAACCAATGGGAAAAATAGGAAGTGTAAAGGAGATCTTCATTAATCCATCTCTTGGCTGGCTCCACAGCATCACAGCAACAGCAAGTAAGAAAGAAGAATGGAAAACATCATAAAACCTTTCCTGTTCCTCCAACTGACCTTTAGACACAACAAAAACAGCTCTTGAATTCTGATTATTTTACAAAAATCAGGAAGAATTTTTACAAAAAAACCAAGCAAGTTTGAAATTATTTTAAATATACCTGTTTCTTGAGGAACCACAGAAGTTAATGACTTAAAGAATTGTTTTCACAGTTAGGGAAAATCCATGCTTGTTTGAGCTTTAAACTAGCATTTGTGTACAATCAGACACAACTGCTTTCTCTACATAAAGTGTTAGCCTTTCCATTTTCCACCTAGCATTAACAAAAGCAGCAGATATGCCTGCTGCTGTGGAGATTTTGCACCACAGTCTAATCTCTGTTCTTCTAGCTGACCTAGCTCACAGGTTTTTTTCCCTATGACACATTTTCTGAACACATGTATGTTTTATTGAGTAAACCAGATGGAAAATCATTTGCACAGTTATGCTTTCCCATTGTGGGTCCAATGGCCAAGTTCATCACCATTATTTCACCAACTCCTTTTCTGTATATCTTATAACTCCTTTTCTGTATATCTTATTTTGCAGTCTCATACAAAACTCTCCCATCTATTTGTTTCTTCCCCATATCCTGTAGGATTTCCTAGCAGCTCCTGGCGGTTGTCCCCACTCTGTTCACAGCAGATTTAACTTTTAGTCTGTTCTCTGTGTTTTCAGATGTCAGTTCACCATTTGTTTCAAGTAGTCCAAATGGCCTTTGCTTCTGTTGCCTATGTTTATGTGCTCACGTGGATGGTATCAGTGATACAATACAGCAAAGCTCAAAAATTAAATTTATGTAAAAAGTATATATCTGTCCATAAAGGGACACATTCCAATTGCTGACCTTCTCTTTTTATCTGTGCTGGTTGAGACTGTGTTAGATTTTCTTATATTTTAAATAATAGGTTTATTCTGTGTAATTCACATCAGTTTTCACATCTTTTTATTACTGGATGTGAGTGTTCCCCACCAAAATTAGGATGATGTAGAGAAATCTGCTTGGTGCTTCACTACCAGAAGAGCTTTAAACAATTATAAGTGTCACCAATACAGTTATAAAACCTACGTTGTAGTAGAAAGTTGTTTCTCAAAATGAACTAGCAAACATCTGTATGTCATTTGAGACCTTGAAGTATCAGCCTAGTGGCATATTTTTGTAGGTGTGATAATCTGACAAGTTAGTCAAGAAAACACTTACAGGCACCAGTAGCATCTTTTATTAGAAGTGATATACTTGGAAAAAGGAGACAAGCTTTCTTCAAATCTGAAACAGAAAGAGCAGACTTCCCAGCTAAGTGCAAGTTTAAAGAAATTGCTGAGACTTTATAACAGAGCTTGTATGAGTGTATATGTTTTTGCAGGGTAAATGGCATAGAATAATGGCTATCAAAATCCTTTTCTCTCTATCTCTCTCTCTCTCTGTGTGTGTGAGTGAAAGAACTTCTAATGCTCACACCGGAATGACCACTTTGATTATGAAGTAGTTTTATTGCTCCCTGATTCCAGAGACTTCTTCATTGACTAGAAGGCCAGAATACTCAAATAGCACCAGGTGCTGGTTAAGCCACCTTCGGGGACACGCATAATCACAAGCATCTAACAAAAAGGAAATGTCATGCCTTTTCACATTTATCTTTGCATCAGCTTCAGCATATAAGAAATTGTAAAGGGGAAAGAAAAGAAAGAAAGAAAAACCATAAGGCAGCACAGTTATTGTGGATCAGCAGACAGATCCAACTAGAACTGCTTTTGAAATAGCCTTAGATAAGGAATGCCTTCAGGAACCTTCAGATGCAGCACTATCAGCAGCACCTTTACCTATCCACGGTTAGATTCCCAAATGTAAATGAGTTTTACTGTAGCTTCTGTATACGCTGAGCCTATGACAGGGAGCAATGAGCTTTTGTTTTTCCTAAAGCATCTCCAAATGTGTGTTGTTTTCCCATGGGTGTGTGGTGGGTTAGTTTATGCCCAAAGGCACAGGGATAGACAGTAGCTTTTTTCAGGCAAGGAGACTAAAAATACAACTCATTCTTTCTGTACAAAGTCTGTGTGCAGATGACTCCTGATAGTTTAAAATATATTTGGAAATAGCTCGTCTTTATTATTATGTCTGTTAACAATTTCCAGCATTGCCTTTTGGACATAACTTTGTTTGATTATATAAAGAAACACACCAAAATCCACTTACTGTCTTCACCATGAGATCTAGGTTCTCTGCACCTATGAAAAAATCAAGCTCTGACATAACCCAAAAAACCTGATGTGTTCTCTGTCAGGCCCAAAGCACCTGATGATTTCAGCATTTCATTTTAGGGAAGGAAAGGTGAATTTTGGTTCTTTGCTCTGAGGACTAAGGTCTGCAAATTGTAGTTTTTATGCATACTTCATCACACAAAATTTAGGAGTCTAAGAAACCTGAAGAAATTTGGGAAATTTGGTCCCAAATACTTTGAGAGAAATCCAGTCTATATGGAAAAGCCATCCAAATTCTGCTTTTTGTACATTGTGTGTGGAGGTGGAAGTGGAAGGACATAGATGGCCTTGAAGATAAGCAGAGTCAATCTGTCATATGGAATCCCTTCCCACCCTGATGGCACAGGAAGTTTGGGTGTCTCATACGTGTATTCCTACGTGAATCTACGTGAAGTCTTCCAGTGGAAATCAGCAGGAAGTGTTTGAATGCCAGTCTTTCAGGCCATCTTCTAATGATGGGTGTGTGATGGTAACACTGGTGTCTTCTGAAATAATTTAGGAATTGGAACCTTTCCCCAAGAAGTGGGAAACCTTGATTCCAGGGTCCACTTAATTTGGGTGGTATTAACTACTTTTAAGCCTTTTGAGGATTTAAGGAGGCTCTTTATCTCATCAAGGTTGGGCAACAGACATGTTTCTCTCTCTCTGTATATAGATAACTCTTTTTAATGTCAAAAAATCAGGGAACCAGCAGGTTAAGTAGCAAGACACTTAATGAGCATAGAAACCTACACAACTGGGCAGCCCCTAGAAGTAATCAAGTTTGATGATCATCCAGGACTTCAGAAATCTCCCTAGAATCACTTGCATTTATTTTGTTTTTTCCTTTGATTTTTAACATTTTATGAACTGAAGGCAACTGATCATACATAAAATCAAAAGGTCATACATTTTGAACAGATTTTTCCACTTCTAGATTTTTCAAGGGTTTATTTTTCATGCTTGTTTTTGTATGTGGGATTTTGTGGTTTTTTTCAAGGCAAAACATCACTTGAAAAATTGTCCAGGAGAAAAAAAAAAGCCTCTTTTTTGTGCATGTAAGGGCTGCTCAATCAAAATGTAAAAGAGTATGAGGAAAACATAGCTCATGTGAGTGTGTGCAGATAGAGAAAAGGTAAAAATTAGGACAAAACTGAAGGCAGAGTTGCTCGTTAGAGTGTGGTGGAACTGCTGTAATGTCTGCAGAAGTGCTTCAAGGGCTGTTTAGTCAGAGCTTCTCCACTTGTAGGCATTTGGCCGACACATATGTGATCTGATGAAAGGCAGCTGGGTCTGCACGGTGCTTGCAGATCAGGGTCTTTAGTTCAAAAAGAATCATAAGAAAAAAAATAGCTGTATAAACTATTGAATAGTGTACAGAAGGTCAAGCCTGTCAAAGAGGTCAGGCAGGTAATCATCAAATTTAGAGATAAAAGAGACCACTATGTTACTTAGTCTGCTCACCAGCCTACTCAAGAGTGTTCAGTGCAGTATAACAGAAGCACATCTGAGAGTGGGCGTAGTTGGAGTTGGACCTCCAGAACTCTGGAGCAGGCTGCCCAGACTAATTGATCGGGAATATAAAATTAGACTTGTTACAGAAGGGACTTCTATGCTACAGTGAATAACTACCTTAGAGATGGACAAGATAATCAGTAAGGGCTCTTTGTCACCCAAAACATAAGTACTCTCTTTTCCCATTAGCATTTTACCATGATTAAAACCAATACATTAAAAAAAAAAAAAAAAAAAAAAAGCGGGAGATATTTCATCACTAGCATACAAAGCCTCCTGTTACATGTTAGTTTTGAGGCAAACACCTGAGAAAAAAATTACCAATGAGTTGGAATGCACATAGCACATACTGTTTCAACAGACAGGAAAAAATAAGGTCTATTAGCCATCTTGCTTCCTTGCTCAACTTTGGTTACTATGTAGTATTAGAAAGAGTTTCCCCCTGTACCATTGGGTGTAATTAACTGTTTTATGGGAGCACTGCATTACTGGAACCAGCCAGTGGTGGGGAAGGGATAGTAAGTCAGGTGAACCAGCAGTGTGTTTTTTTCTGGCAAAACCTGTATCACATTTTCACATGGGTTAAGGTGCTGTATTTCCAAGCACTGAATTATTTTCTTATACTGCTCTCATCTTTTTAAAAGAGCTTTTTTTCTTGAAGATAACCAATTCCTTTAACCATCACTCAAAAAAATTAGACAAAGGCTGGGGGAAATGAGAGAGAGTCTGTTCAGTGAATGACACCAGGTATACTTTTCCCTGTATTTAGCTCTCCTGCTACTCTCTGAACTACTGGGATTTTTAAACATTTTTTCATAAACAATTCTCATGTGCCTGCAATGTGTTTTGAGTTATCATTACCTTCCTTCTATCCAGAAAGTCTCTTATTTTGGATCAATCTTTCTATAGTGTCTCAAAAAATTTCATATTTTTCACTGAGCAGGGAACTGAACAAAAGTCAAAGTAAAGATTCTTTTCTTACGAGGTAGAAGTCAGTAAAGCAATGATTAAGGTATTAAGATTGCAGCTTTAAAGATATTAATCAAGGCTTTGGAGATAAAAACTTTTGCTATTGCATCACAAGTTGTTCTGTTGTCTGCTGAGAGACATAGAGTAATTTTGGAGGAAAAAGGATGATTCCCTTTTTTTGGGACTGGAAGTGTCATTCAATAACCTGAAAAATTGTCTCTATCCATTTCTTTCTTGTTGTGCACGGCTGTTGGTCTTTACTTTCTAATGTTGTTCTTAACCTGAAACAAATATAAAGCAAACCACAATTTTTGGTCCAACACCATTTTTTTCTGGCTCAATATTGTCATATTCCTGCATTGCCTTCTTGGGCAATTCCATGAAACGGCAATCTTTCCCAGGAGGGAAGAGCATCACCTACAGACGCATAGCTGTATTTTGGCTGTTTGTCTCGGCAAGAATTCAGGAAGCTTTCTGGGAAAACAAAGCTGAAGTGCAGGTTTATAAGGGGAAAGTTTGGATTAGAGCAGTGAGGGATGCACATCTTCTTTGCAGTTTTTTCAGTAAGTGCGTGCTCTCTACTCTGACCTCCCTGGAAATGCAACGCTTGTCCTGCCTGCAGATTGTAATGAAGGGACACTCTCACCCTCTCACTGCCTACAGAACATTAAGCACAGCTCTCCTTCACAATAATTACAGCTACTCGAGCGCAAACTTCCCTACTCTTACATTTTGCATTGCAAGAACACCTAATGGCTAAACACAAGATCAAAGTTCTGTAGCTCTGCCTGCTTCACATGCAAACAAGGCGAAGTAGTCCATGTCTTGAAAAGCCTGCAGAATAAATAGACAAAACTGACTGAAAATACTGGAAGATGCAAGATGGGTCTTGTTTTCAATGAGCTGTGCCAGTCATAGTGTATGTGCAAGATGCAAAAGCACCTGGGACATGAGGGGGATGCCAAATGAGAGTCCAGTGCATAAAGATCATATCAGGCAGGTCTGAAGAGTTCTTCCCCAGGTTACACAGTGGGTCTCTCTCAGAATAAGCCAGAAGGGAATCACACCCACTAGCTATGTGGGTGCAGAGATCCAGACGCTGGTGTGCTGCAGGCTGCCATAGGGCAGCACAGCGCTGTGCCACCCCTCTAGCTCTGCTACTTGTGTCTAGAGCATGTGAAATGAGTCTCAGCCATTCTGCTTCCCCTTCTGCAGGAGCCTCACGCTTTCTACTGTCTTCAAGTCCAGAGCCCCAGGGCTAGCTCACAGACAGGGAGATGGGAAATAACCTTTCTTCTTAATCAGATCTCTTTAGAAGCTGATCTAAGAAGAGTCTTTTAGTACTAAATTGCCTTGATCTCTTTTCTCAGCTGAAGAAAGAAAATGATCTTCTGAACCATGGCTCTCAGATGTTGCACAGAGGCTGTTTGCTTCGTTTGAAACCATGCACTGGAAAAAAAGGTCCTCCCAAAATTAAGGGAGCTTGACTAGAATATAAGAAATAGCAGTTACTGGCAAACAAGTCCCGTACAATTTTAACTATGCAAGCATCCAGCCCTCATGGGGATAAAGGCTGAGATCAGGAGGAAATTGCCCTAGTAAGAGTAAGAGGGTAAAAAAGCTCAACAGTAATTTTAATAATAATAGAAGCAGATGCAATCTTTTTATTGAGACAAAATTCTTTTCACCCCAAATTTCCTCGCAAAAGCACTTATGGTGGATAGGCAGGTAGGGTTCTCACTGCAGTATACCTTTCCTACCCCTTTGTCATACTCCAGAGATCTGCAGCCATATGTTTTCTTTGGACTGTACTTCCTCAGACTACGTTTCTTCCCAAGAGAAGCACAAAATACCATTTCTTCAGAGTTGTCCTTCTGTGAATCCTTTATCTCCAGCTGCTTGTGTGTTCAGTCTCCATTTCCATTGCTACTACACAGCACCTTTGTCTACAAGCTTAGAAGGGAAGTGCTAAGTCTGCACATATATATGATAGGGCAACTATGGATTAGCTATAACAGAGCAAACCAAAATATCACTGACAAAAACATCTCAGTGAGATTACCTTACCTTCAGGCAGGTTCTAGACATGAAGCCCAGGGTTCATGCCACTTTTCACTTATGCACAAGTAAGGATCACCCAAGGCTCCCTGTATAGTCAGTGAAGAGAAATGAGACACTCCAACTCAAACTGGAGACAGAGTCTCATCTGGAAGACAAATCTGTAGTTTCTCTGACTGCAGGCAGACCCTATAGTGACTATGCTGAACAATGACACATTACCCTTCTGTTTCCCCAAACAATTCCTGGATTTCCCTTAACAACTGCAACCTTTGTTTCTTTCAAGAGATGCTCATTTGTGGTTATCTAGTTAACAGGTGGAAATACACCTTTTATTCCTTAACAGTGTAGTTACTCATCAGGTACTGTTTTACATACAAGATGTGTTAGAACACATCACGAGTGGCCAGGACAGTCACAAAGTGTATCGCTGATCATGAGGTGAACTTATCGATTTTGTGGTGCTTTGGCTGTATGTTGAATTAATTTTGCTCCCTGGTAGGTGGCCTCTAGCGTCACGAAATTTTAGTTGGTTTCTAGCACTCCATGGTTTTGTCTCCTCTGGCATTACTTAAAAGTTGGTTTTAGAAAATCACTGCCAACCACCATACAAGGTATTTGTGTAAATTTTATTTGCTGGAGGAGGTGAAAAAACCTTGCAGTGGCCCAAGTTTAATAATTCTTCCCTGCTGGAGTAACAGGAGCATGACAAGATTCTTTGCCTTGACCAAGCCTAGCAGGAAAAGTTTTGCAAGGCTAGTGTAAACCTTTTTGTTAACATTAATCTTAGAGGAAGCAGTTTCTGTAAATCCTCCAGTTTGGTGTTCAAATACAGGAAAATGGACCTTTTAGGAGATTTGCATGTAATCATTTGCAGATAACCTCATACTTTATGTTGGGTGTTTTGGATCAGATAGAGCATTAGTGTCAGATTGTGAGAGGCCACTTCATGGGCAGCTCATCAGACTGCCTACTAATTACATTATTCTTTTACAAGCTGGATTTGAGTAAAGCTGCAGAAGCTTTTGTAATGCTGATCCACAATTAGGGGCTTGCATTTTTCTTAAAACTTTAGATGATGTGAATTACTTGCATAAATATTTCACAAGGCATGATATAAATATTCTGTGGTGATTAGGATTGTTTGTACTGTTTCTATCAGGAGAAAGTCTTTCTTTCTTGATCCCTACTTCTTTGATTTTGAAAGAGATACAAGAAATCTCCCACATACTTGGAAATTGCATTACCTGTTTGTGCTTTTAAATAACAGCACGATTTCAGTCTTGGAGACGGATGTTGTAGAAAATCGTGTAGCTAACTTACACAATCTGTTTCTACTGTTGTGCCTACAAATGAGCAAGCTGAGTATCCGGCTCGGGCAATTGCCCGTGTAATTTTCTGAAAATCTGCCGTATTATTTTCTTCTGTTGGCAAAAAATTATAAGTGCGGCTGTGCTGCTCCAGAGCACCCCAAGCCCCGGAGGAACTGCATTTCAGAAGGGAACAATTTCCTCCCTGCTCCTCTCCATCTTGCTCAATGGATAATTGTTTTCTGCTGTTTTGGGTCAGGTTAGTAACCTCAGGAGCTGGGGGAAAGGAGATCTGAGGTCTGCATTGTTTCTTGTCCCTTTCTACCTTCTGTTTCATTTGGGAATAATTGGATAAGGCCCAAACGCTCGGCCCATGATCTGTGCTGGGACAGAGGCAGATAACAGGCATTCAGCCACTGTGCTTTTATATATCCCAGCATCACATCGTTCCTCACAGAGCTGCTGCCATTCTAGATGTTTTCCACCCAAAGCAGGACCTGCTCAAGGTTTGCCCTTTACAAACAAGAATGTTCCCAAGTCTCCCTGCAAACAGTGACTTTGTGAACTTCCTTGATAGGAAATGCACTATCCTGGTAAATGGATAAAGAAAAACAATGCCTAACTTCACAGCATAGGGTAGGAAAAAAACACATTGTAGAAGAGTAGCATAAATCACCCACAAGGCAGGTGAAGTCCATGTAACATGTGTTCTTCATAGTCCACTTCAGCCCAGGTGAATTTATTCATTCCTTCTTAACCTCACATGGCCCTTTTCCCCCCAGTATGCCAGTCTTCATACAGGGCATATGATTATTTCTCATTTTCAAAGCACAACTACTCATTTCTTAATTTTGGTGACATGGCAGCTGCCCAGGTTTTCCTTGTTAAGATGATATTCATTTGTCCCCTTTGTTTCATTCATTTTTCCCTCTGGCTTTATAACTATAAATCAAAACCACAAAATTAAATTAAATAAAATAAACATAAGTGCAGGTGGAAATTCAGGAAATATAAATAACTAGGAGTAGTTTTCTAAGACTGCTTTTTTAATCAATTTTAAACACAAGATATATATTCCCCGTTGAACTAAGAATGTTGTGACCACCTATTGTTAAAGAGCAGCAATAAATCTGTGCAACAATTCCTTACTCCTGTGATTCACCGACACATTTTTCCAGACAACTGGTTCCCCTTGCTTTTTTTCCAGGGGTGTGTATTTTGCTTTCCACTGGAAAGGCTCGATATGCTGCCATAAGAAAGGCACGAATGCTCTTTGTCTCTTATGAAAATTTCTTCTTTCTCCATCTCAGAGGATTCTAAACCAGTCTTCTAGCATATGACAACCAGGGCTCATCTTCATATACATTCCCATTCACCTTGAAAAGAAAAATGTAAGATATTCTCCCACTCCCCTCCTCAATCCAGCAGGATCTCTGATGCCCTGAAATACTGGTGGAGCAAATTACTGCATTTTATATTCTGCAGGGAACTGAACACTGCTGTGCAGGCAGGGCACTGCCCTTTCCAACTCATCCCATGTGTCAGCAATCCACGGATGTCCTGGTGCCTACCCTGCTTGCCACTTTGCAAATATAGCTCTCACACAAGATCTCAGCCCTGTAGGACTGCTTCAATGTTTGTGGGGTTTTAGGCAGTCAGATATGGTATGAGATGAAACTGCCTGAGTTTTAGACTAATTTATTAATTTATTTCTTTTATCAGACCGAGATACTTAAGCATTGTTTAGGCAGGTCATGGTTTTCTCCAACACAAGGCTTGCTACAGTTTTAATATTGATCAATAAGATTTTGTTTCTATGTCAATAAAAATCACTCAAAACTCCCGTGCGAAGTGAGGGGAAGACATAAAAAGAACTTCATCTGTTTACACTCTCTTTCCTTTGACAGGATAATACACCCAGGCCAGCACACTACAGAATACACTCTGCTATCATTTACACAGCCTTCACGTGAACCCAAGTGCATAGCCATGTTTTAAAGGCCAGAGCTGTATTGTGATGTCTTTTGTTTGTAATGGTGCTTACCAACACTGGTACCACAGTACCATCTTAGAAACTTCCCTATTTTGAGGTGGTACAAAGGCTAGGCATTGTCAGTGATAAGACAATGCAGTTGTTGTACTAAGGAAATCGCAATGACAGTACTTCTGCCCACACCAGTTGTTCCTTTGTGGTGGGAATTCTGCTAATTTAAAATATTTTTAATGTGACAAACAGCCTTTTAAACCATTTTAGTGGCTAGAAAGATAGTATGCAAGAAATGACAGAATTTTGAGTCAAATTATTACACATCTCGGTGCTTCAGTTTCCTTATCTGTCAAAAGTATAAGTCTGTGTCCCAGGAAATCTAATTCATAGAATCATAGAATGCTTTGGGTTGAAAGGGACCTTAAAGATTTCAAAAGTTTCAAGGCCCCACAGGATCACCTTCCACTAGACCACGTTGCTCAAAGCCCCATCCAACCAATCCTTGACTATGTCCAGGGATGGGGCAGACACAGCTTCTCTGAGCAACGGGTGCCAGTGCCTCACCACCCACACAGCAAAGAATTTTGTCCCAGTATCAAATCTAAATCACTCCTCCTTTAGTTTAAGACTGTTCCCTCCTGTCCTATCACTATCTGCTTGTGTAAAAAGTTGTTATCCCTCTTTTCTACAAGTCTCCTTTAAGGACTGGAAGGCTGCTAGAAGGTCTCCCCAGAGCCTTCTCTTCTCCCTGCTTAACAATCCAAACTCTCTCAGCCTGTCTTCACAGGAGAAGTGCTCCAGCCCTCTAACCATTGTATGAGCCAATCTGATAACAGATCCCAACAGATCTGAAACAGTATTTCAAAGTTTACATACCCATTGCTTGTAAAGCCCTTAAAGGTTCTTGAATGAAGCTTGATAGAAGAAGTTATTAGGGGAAAAAAAGCTGCTATTATGGATTTATTGATTGCAGATAATACCAATCTGTGTATATTGAATGCTATTAAATCCCGTTGCTTTGTTGTTTTGGTTCTGTGAAAAGCCAGCGTTTGTATATCTACTCTTTTTCACCTCTTTTGGGACAAATTATAAACATATGAGTATAATCCACTGAATATAGTCCATGAAACAATTTACTGACCTTCTTTAAAAGTATCTCCTTGAATGTTCTGTATTTCTGGCAGCTCTTCTATTCACACTAGCATGAATACACCCGTTTTAAATCAGCTCTTGATCTCTGAAGACCAAATCCTGTGAGAGACAGGGTAATTCTAGCAATTCTGAAATATTACAGCCAAATGTGCAGCATAAAATGAACGCATGTTTATTGTTTGTCTTACTTTCCCCTAACTATTTAGGGTTTGTTCTGGTTTTCTCTTCCCTAAATTTAAAGCAGATACCTGAAAATCGCAGAGTTCCTTGGATAAGTTGGGAAACAGATTCTTTGTAGCAACCTATTTCCAAAGTTTGTGTTTCCTAAGTACTTTCATAAATCTACCAGATACTGTAACATATCTTCCCCTGATTTTTTTTTTTTTTAATTTTAATCTGAAGTACTGGCACATAGATAAAATAGAAGGTTCTGTTCTGTTTTCCTCTGAATACGTGCAAGCAACATATCACTCATACAGTGACATACAACGTCTATTATTCCTGCCTCAAGTCCAAAGAACATAGTTTTGACTGTTCACTGCAAGCAGATATATAAGATTGTTACAAATTGATGCCAAGGGGCCCTTACTTGGAATCTGTTTTGTTTTTCTTTGAGTTAGCTTCCAAACTGCAAGACTGAATAATGAATGTGCTGTCTAGTCCTTCTGTTTCGTATTTTTGAAGGAGAAACAGCACATACTGCAAAGAAGCTTCTTCTACTTGCTCAGGTTCCATAGCAACCCAGTGTTGCTTCAAATTTATTTTGTACTAATCAATTAGAAATTTTGCTCTGGCAGCTGGAATGAAAGTTTACAGGCCAAATCCTGGTTGTTTTACTTGGGCCTGCAGTTGCAGTAAATCCAATGAAATACTTGTCTGAGAAGGATACAAACTTGTAGCTTTCATCTCTCTCTCATTTAATTTTTGTGAAAAGGTCAGATTTAATTCTTGGTTTTCCGCCCAAGCATGAAAAAAAGGAGGCAATTCTCTTAAAGGATCCACAACTCAACACGTGCTTGCCTTACAAACAGAGCTGTTGAACTGTTAAAAAGGGAGGTATCTCTTTGCTTCCCATCCATTTTCATTGGATGTTGTCAGCAGAGCTGACTAGTGCCCACCTTTCATCCAGCAGCTGGTAAAATCTCCTGTTGTATCCACCCCATCATTTGTGGCAAAAGGGAATTTTCCAGGGAGCGCAGTGGTGTGTGCCAGTGCTCTTCAGAGCAGCACAGCCCTCAGTAACACGGTTAGTATGCACAATTCCTAGGAAACCTTCCCTTGTAAAGGTCAGCTCATTCACTGATGGAAGTGCATGTAACGACCGTGAAAACCCACAGGATCTTCTTGTGTGCACTCTGCAATTGTGCAGTTGATTAAAATCCAAAGCTGTAATTGAAGAGGTTTTGGTTATGGTTTTATTCATATTTACTTTTCTTTTATCATTGCCAAAACTGTAATACTGGAAGATGGGGATAGCTCATACCAAAAAAAAACCAACAACCTGCAACCCTGTGGAAATGGCAGAAACTTTGTGATGTGGACTGACAAAAGCTGACATTTGGCTTTTAGGGTTACACTTCCAAATTCAGCTCATTCTGCTCCTGCTCTTTATGTTTGTACTAGAGAATTCATGTATAGTTATGCCAAGTGTGCTGCCTGACCAAAACACAGGGAGAGCACTGGGGCTCTGCTGTAATTTACCACACTTTTTTTTTTTTTTTTTTTTGTCGGCTAGTCACACCATGAACCCTCTTTTAATGCATTTTTACTGGTCTTTGCATAAATGAGTCAGAGGCTTGAAATAATTTTTAAAATCTAGCTTGTCTTTCTTAATGACTAGAAAAATGTGTCTTCACCTTACAAAGTACACTGAAAAACTGTATGGGTGTTTAGGAAGGCACTGATTTAACACTTTCTTTCTACTTCACTCATCATCACACCAGAATTCAGCCTCTGACTACACAGGATTAGAAATACATGTCATCCTGTTTTGTAATGAAAGCATAGCAAATCAAAGTCCTGATTTAAACTTTGTTACATGTCAGGGCTCATCAAATCTCTATTGCAACAAAGAGGATGACGCAGAGCAGACTTTGCTCTTTCAAGAGCAGATCAGAGTTAGAGCTGGATCTCAGTTTGCATGTCAGGGACTGTAACAGGGAAAGCAGGGCTCATCCACTTGCACGTGCTCCCTTTTTTCCCTGTCTCTCTCCAGTTCTTACCAGGAGTTAGCACAATGGGAAGATTACAGCCTCAGCACCATAAAAAGGGTCAGGGAGTGTGAAGTGGGCTGCAGATTCCTTAAAAGCTGCATTCCTAAAGCAGGAACTTCTCTGTCTGGAGACTTGTCAGAAGGAAGGAGATCCAGACAACTCCACTCCTGATCATAACAAAACACACAGGGCTCACAATTTCAGCCCTTGGTCTGCACATGAGGCAGTGCAGGCTCTCCACCAAGTCTGGATTTTCTCCTTTGGGTGACAAGTGTCTCTAAGCACAGGTATAGTCCTATATTCTCCCTGGTTCCCAGGCTTTGCCTCTGATGCCAAAACTTCTTCTCTGATTATAATTAGCAATTTATAAGATCAGCATATGTCAAGGAGGTGACATCCAAGGGCTTATAATGAGAAAAACTGATGACCGAGGTGGAAGGAAACATAGCAGAACCAGCTTTGGGCGGTTTAAATGTTAAATCCACTTCAGTGTTTTCGGTTTATGTCCTTCTCTAAAGTGTTCATGTTATGTTTAGTAAGAAATATTGTATAGCTATGTCGGGTGCTATGTTATGTTCAAAATATGTTTTTCTTAGAAACAGATTTTTTGTTTAAGTTTGCCGTTTTTCTTCTGCTGACTATTCTTTTATTTTGATGGATTTTGCATGATAACATTTCAGTATTTGGGAAAATGTGGGAGATTAATCATTATGACTTTCAGATCAAATATAGCAAGGGGAAAAGCTCATGTTTAAATGCATTGTCCTGTATTACATGTCTGTGTTCATATTCCCCTTGTTTTTATTGATGTACTGCACATATCTGACCTCCACATTTGCCTGATGGATTTTTCACCAGTTTGGGTGTTCTGACTTCCCAGTTTTGTTTAAAAATCTGATTGGAATAAGACCCTGATATCCACTAATTTCTTACAGTATGCTTTTCCAATTGGATCTACTTAACCTGCATGTACCTGATTAAATTTCCTTGCAGTCAGTAGTTCTTCCTCAGTCAGGCACAGCTCTATGTAAAGTATAATCTTATAACCTGATTTGCTGTGTTTTTCATCATTTAATCAATCAAATGATGCCGCTCTGAGCTATGCCTCTGCCCTGTATCAGTGTGGTGGTTTGCTGATGTGTTTCTACACTACACAGCAATATGCAGACCTGTCCTCCACCTCCTGACTGCATGATGAAGGTCTTAGGTTGCTTGCTTTATAGACTCGATAAGGGAATGGTTAGACCAATCCCCAAAAAGACCTTACACTTTTCACGTGGAATCTGAAATAATTTACCTCGCAATACGTCGGGCAAGGGTTTCCCTTTTAGTAGGACGCAGCCCGGCTTCGACACCTGGCCTCGCTGACAGTGAGCACCCATGTCACGGCACAAAGTGTCTCACACACCAGGGGCTCTCTCCAACTCCAAAACCTTAAGGAAAAAAAAAACAAACAAAAACAAAAAAGCCAAATCAAAACAATAACAATAACAAAAACAAACAAAACAAAACCCCAAAACTAAACAAACAAAACCTAAACAAACAAAAAGAAACAAAAAACCAAAGGAAACAAACAAACAAACAAAACCCCTGGATGGATACGACTTTCAAAGCGTGGATAGGAGTTTTAGGCGACAGCCCGGGGGGCAGCAGGTGTCGTGGTCAGGTACGTGCAGTCGGCCGCCCCTCAGGCAGGGCTGCCCCGCTGGGGCAGGCGGCGGGGTGGGGGTGGTGGGGGCGGCCTTCCCTCGTGCCCCGGCTCGACTTTTATTGTCTCTCTGTCCGTGTTTTGCCGTGTTTTTTTGTTCATTTGATTTCTTTCTGTGTTTTTCCCCCCCCTCCCCTTCTCTGTGTGTGTGTGTCTGTGTCTGTGGCCCGCAGGTCCCCCCCTGCCCTGTTCGTCCGCCTCCTCCACCCCCCGCTCGCAGTCCCCCTCCCCTCTCCCCTCGCCGCCGGCCAATGACGGCCCGGGGCGGTCGCTGGGCGACGGCGCGGCCCGGGCGGCCGCGGGCTCGGACTCTGAGGAAGAGTTTGTCCCTCAGTCATTCTTAGTTCAAAGTGGCTCTGGAAACCTCTGTGTCGCCGCCAACGGTGAGTGACTCTCTCAATCTCTCGTTCTCTCTGCCTACTTTTTCGTGCCTGTCTCGACGGCCGTGCGCGGGGATGTAGGTTGGTCGTGGGAGCGGGTGCGCTCTCTGGGTTGGTTGGTTTGGGGGGGTTTGTTTAAAAAGAAATCATTTGGGGAGGGGGGCTAAAAGTCGCCTCGTAAAGGTTGAAAAACGCATCACTGTGGGGAAGGTCCGTGCTGGCTGCTGTGCGTGTCGCTGGGTGTTGGGAAGAGGGACGCGCCACCGCGTGTGGTACCTGGGCAGCGCTCGGAAACTTTACCGGAGTTGAAGGTTGGACCCCGGTCCCTTTTGGTGGGGTGGAATTTTGGGGTCGTTTGGCTTTTAAATTTTATTAACTGCTGCCTGAAAGACTCGCCAAAGAGCCCCCCTGCTCAGTGAGGGCGGCAAGGTGCAGCCCGGGGGCTAAGGGAACCTGTCAAGAACCTGTCACCCAAGGACTGCGTGGATGGGAAAGGGAATGGCAAAAACACGGAGTTCCCTTGGGAGTTGTGACAGTGTTCTCAGCACCATGTGCTGATGGTGGCCTCTTCAGAGGCCAGGGGAAGGTTGTCTGTGTTCGGTCTCTCTCAGAGGCGCTGAGGGATGCCCTCGAGGTAAGTATTTGAGGCAGCAGCACAACCCCATCCTGCTGGGATGCTTTGAGATTCCCCGGTGGCGTGCTGAAGGTGCTCAGCCCTGCCGAATGGTCCATGCTGCTTAAACAAATTACAAGGAGAGGAATGAGATTCACAGCTCTCTGCTGCAAAGACAATGACTCATAAAGGGAGAGGTAACGCTCATTGGCAAAGAAATGTGAAATTTCATCAAGGGTAGTGTAATCTGACAAAGTGCAGATTACAGCGGTGCAATAGCAGTGGCCAGTCAGGCTGCTGCCATCCGGCTGGAGTGATAATTGCTCAAAGGTCTGATTTATGATGAAGGCGAAGGCATTCAAAGATATCTTGAAAGAGAGAAAGAAAGGTGAGAGAGAGGTTTACTGCAGCTGGCAACAGCTTAACTGCATTTATGTTAAGCTTCTAAGAAGGTTTCCTAGTATGCTGTTATCTCCAAGTAAGGAGAGAAAGTTTGACATTTAATTTGTCCGCCCCCCCTCCCCTTTCCCAGCTTCCCTCTTCTTTTGTTGCATTTGTTATGGTAAAAACAAACTTTCCCTTCAGGGTTTTTCAAAGCAGAAGGTTATCTCCTCTGAATTGTCATCCTAAGGAGAGTAGGGGGAAATACAGTGTCGTATTCATTCAGGAAACTGATTAAAATTCATATCCTCGGTTCAGCGTCCCCTCTCCCCTCCCACCCTATAACATAGACGTGCATCTGACTCCTTGCAGGCGCAGTACATGGAAATGTGAAATCATATAGATGCCCCTCTTGTTGGAAATAAAACCAAACTCCACCTCGTGTTTTCCACACCTTAATGTATGTACTTCCTCTTTGTTCATTTAGGAAATATGTATGTACACATACATGCACACCCTCCAGGTAAAAAGAGGAAAGAAAGAGAAAGCAAGTGAGATTAAAGACTTTAATCTCGTCTTTTACTAATTAGCTAAAGAACAGAAGAAGCATTGTTCAGAGGCCACAGTGGGTTGACGACATTATTGTATTATTGATGTGCTGGTGAGTTAGTTAGACTTCAGGCTTTTCAGCTGCCTGCTTATTTATCCTCTTTTTTTTTCCTCAGTGCTTTCTGCACTGGCTTGTAGACATACTACATTCCCTGAGGCTTTCTTTGTGTGTAGGATTCAGCAAGTTGCTAATAAATATGTCCTACACAAAGACAGGGCATCTGGGGTCTCATTTGCCTGCTTATTCTAGTTGTTCCATAATCAGAAGTGCAGGTAATGCCAGCACAGTGGTGACCTGTTAAGATCAGCTCAGCTAAACTCTGCTGACAAGAGGAAAACAAAGGTGACTTATTTTGCCACCTATCAACCCATAATCTGAGAGTTCACATGAATAAGTAGCACAGACCATATAAGCCCATCATGTCTAAAACCTAGAGACTCTTCTGACCTCTGTAAGTGGAATTAATTGCTTTAGTTCCTTAACGTTCTGTTTCTGTGAGGCTTAGTCAGCTTAAACTTTAAATGACAAAGGCAGGTCTTTATGTTCCTTAAATGGTGAAAATTAGGAAAAGCTTATTTTGGTTAGGACTAAGTTTAATACAGTTAGAGTACTCATTCTTGGAGAATAGTAGCTGTCTCAACAGCAGGACAGCCTGAGAATGCTGTCCAAAGGATTTGTGTTGCACTTTTTAATTGATTGTGGCTAGGTTTTCCTTCCACAGCTGTGTAAACTCACCCTTAGAGAAGTCCATCCAAAGTAAGTAACACCCAGGGAGCAGCACTGCTGTTACAAATCCCCATGTAAATTTCAAATATAATGCACATGGAACTTAAGAAACGTGCTACTTTTTGAAGATACAGTAGGCTATTCTTTATCTAAGTTCTTTTCATTCCAGAAAGGTAATATTGTCCATAATATTATTTTTACACTTCCACAAGAATATCCAACTAAACTTTCAAATGAAGGCTGGAACCAACTAATATGTATATAAATATGTGGGCATACTTTAGGGCTTTTAGCTTTGTATTATATTCATTACAAGCCATTGTTTGGTTTTCTTCTAAGTAATTTAGTACAATTAAAGCCCCAATTTTTATTGTACTTATAATATCACTGGGTATGTAATTTTAAGGAAAAAGAGACCTTTCAGTCTTTAACCTTTTCATTTTACTTTTTATATATGTCAAGTTCAGAAAACTCTTTACCTAAAATGACTCAAATTAACTAGGATGTGAATGTCTCCATTTCATAGGATCCTAGAATGTTTTGGATTGGAAGGCACCTTAAAGATCATCTAGTTCCAACCCCCTGCCAGGGCAAGGACACCTTTCACTAGACCAGCTCAAAGCTCCATCCAACCTGGCCTTGAACAGTTCCAGGGATGGGACAGCCCACAGCGTCTCTGGACAACCTGTGCCACTCACTCTCACATACAAGTGTGAGACAACCTGTGCCAGTCACACTCTCACATACTCTCACATGTCTTCCTTGTATGAAACCTAAATCCATCCTCTTTTATTTAAAAACCATTGTTTAAATTTTACCATTTTATTTAAAAAACATGTAATCCCTCCTTGTCCTATAACTAAAGGCCCTTGTAAAAAGTCTGTCTCTGTCTTCCTCATAATCCCCCTTCAAGTATAGAAAGGTCAAACAAAGCCTTCCCTTCTGCAAACTAAACAGCCACAATTCTCTAGAACATCTCAGGATGCTTCAGTTCAGGAAGCTTAACATTACCTGACTCAAGAATTTCAGCCCTATTTGAAAAGTAGGCTGTCTTGGGGTATCTTGGTGGACATTTGAGAAAAACTAATTAGTTTTTTTAGGTTTCTTATATGTACTGGTGTGTAGGTATCTATGCATATGACTCAGGAGAAGCCAGAACTGTCTGAAGGCATCCAATCTTTAATCTGGTTGTTTTAAGGAACTAACAAATGCTATGTTGGATAAGGACTTTTAGTCTCTGGCAGTGGTATGGGAGGAGAAGCGTGAGCCAGTGGGGCTGTAGGGAGGATATTGGCCAGGTGGGAAAGGTTGAGCACTAGCCAAGGAGAGGCTGTAGAGGCTGGTGATTAGCTTGTCAGTGACATCTTTCTTCCATTTGAACCAGAAAGTTGTAAGAGTATCTAAAACTGACTCTCTGGTCCTAGAAATTACTTTACTTTGGTGACACTGTAGCTAACATCTAGGGAAGTCTCTGTAGGAAGAATCTAATGTCTAACATCTAATGTTTGGAGTCTTATCACTCACTTCTGAATATATCTATCCCAATATCTTTGGCTTCTTCCTCAAATACATTCCTATTACAAAAACTCTTGTTGCTCCCCACTGATTAACCAGTTTTGCAGCTTTTCTACTACTAAGGGCATTTACTCAAAAAAAGAAGCAGCAGTGGGAGGTCATGTTGCCAGTCACCCGAAGTGACATTGCTGCTGGAGAGAGAGGGGGTGGGGAGGGAGGTATGATTCCTGGTATTATTATGCTTTGAATTCCAAGAGGAGGGTTCAGTGTTGTGTGAAGCATTGACGATGCAGCCCTTACCTTGGCATGGATTGCATTGTCAGTGGACAAGGAGGGAAAACTGCGTTGAGCATGTACATAAATATTCTAGGGTTAGGTCCTAGGAGACGAGTGCAACTTCTGTATGATCCCTGATTTCAGTGGAAAATAGGCTAAATCGGGATCAGTTTGCCCTCAGAAGCCAAAAATCCTCACAACTTCTGCGTAGTGGGATCTGCACGAATGAACCACTTGACCAACAAAGTCCATGGTCAGGGAGTTAATGAAGATTCTGGTAGTGCTCTTGACACTTTTTCTTGTTTGGAGTGCTGGACAATTTGGAGCAGTAGTAAGTTCCCCTAAGGTCTTCTTTTCCATGCCTAACTAAATTTGACCAATCTAGACCTCCTGATTTGTAACCTAATTCCTGTTTAGGTGTTTGGTTTTTGGATTTTTTTGATCTTTAAAGAGCAACCTTGAGCTGTTGAAGACAACCGCTGTTTGTAGTTTACCTTCCTTTCCTATCCTGCAGAAAGAACTTTTCAATTTTTTACTACAAGATTTTGCCCAGATTTATGAAGATAAATCCTTCATAAAAAGGCTGCTGAGGACTCGTGTGGTCTTATCTGTTTTTTGTCAAATAGTTTATATAAATTGTGTATTTCTGACACTTTACAGTGAGTAACTGACCAGATCATCTCCCAGTGCTGATGCTATGGCTGCATTTCTTCAGGATCTAGAAGGAAGTCATTTTCCAGAAACACGGGTTACTTTCTGCTGGAAGGTTTTAATCTACCTATGTTTGTAGTCAGTGTTTATTTCTTTAGTATTCTTGATGTGTTTGGTGCTGCAGAGTCTGCCACACAGAGACTGCTATTTTCAGACTCATTCAGCAACCCAGTGTGACCAGCTGAAATGATGAACGTAGCACAGCCTGTTTTGCATCAGGCATATCACCCCTCTGATCTTCAGGTCCGACTTCAGACACAGGAATTGTCCTGTAGGAGCAGGGGTTAGGTGTTTATAGCACTGGGATGGAAAATCCAATCACAGAGAAATCAAATTGCAGCAGGGAGCCCAAAAAACACTGAATATTAAAGCATTTCAAAGAAAGAATGGTATCATGTAAGGTATCTTAGAAGTGGAGGATTTTCAGGGGTCTGACTGAGGAAAGCAAAAGAACTTTTGATAATGTAATCTAAATAATTGATATTTATCATCTAATAATTAACAATAAATTCCAATTAAATCAATTTTCTTTTATAAAAGGCTTCTATTTTTCTTTCCGAAAAGGCTTATGGACAGAGAATCTATTCCCTTGCTGTGGTTTGTCCTTGCACAGTGCTTTCTGTTGCTTCTTTTTTTTCTACTCAAGCAAGTGTGTTAAGTAAGAATAGCAATTAATCTCTGCATCCTTTATCAGAGATTTGCAGAGTCCATTAGCATCAGTGTTACTCATAATGCTAATTCATAATTACAGAAGGGAAACAGGAATCGGAAGATATAGCCAATCAATTTACAACTGTCTTTTAAAAAGTTCAAAATATTTTTTCTATTATTGTGTGCCCTATTAAAACTTTTTTTTAACCATCATTCCCTGCCTCCCCCCCAGCAACATTTCAGAAATTTAGGAGAAAAGGTTTAAAAGTTGTTTAATTTATCAATAGTTTAAAAAATATTCTTTAATAAAATAACTTTTTTTAACAGTGGTGATGATTAGGTCAGGTGCTTGGAAAGAAAGTATTTTGCAAACCAGTTTCACATAATTTTTCAGTGAGTTTATCCTCTAATTTGGGAGTGTGTTCAGCCTGAGAAACTGTAACCTAAATTCCTCCCTTTTCATTTTAGTCAGAAAACTAAACATGAGACTTATTAATCATAAGCTTTCAGTTTAGTTAGAGACATTTCAAGCCATCAGTGTTTGAATTATCCTGAGGAGATTCCTCCGCTCATTGTGAAAAGAACTGTGGCTGACTATGGGTCCACAGAAGCCTGAGAAGTTAGTCTGGAGCCTCAGTCTGATCATTTTGTCTTGATTTTCACAGTTGTCTACTTGAACTCACTGAAACCATCCAAAATTTCATTGACATATTTGAAAATTGATTTCAAATTCCTCAAATCATTCCTCCAAATTTATCTCTGATGTAACGATGACAATGAGGTTCAGGTTTTGAATTTCCGATCATCGACCACGGCCTCTTAGACCCTGAAGATCAAGTAAGAAGCTGTAAACTGGCAGCTGTGAGGAGGACCAGATCATGAATTATTCCTGCTCTTACTCACGGAACAGTGGAGCCGTCCTGTTGAGTTTTTGTTTCTCCTGTTTCACTCTTCCTACTAAGAGGAAAGATCAGAAAGATGTCACTGTGTGAACTGCAGATCTTTCAGAGGGCATGAGGCTCTAGAAGTACCCACTTACTTTGCTGTCACTTAAGCTCTTACCCCATGAATTCGCTTTGCATCCCGAGAATATTTATTTAACCTGGCAGTTGTTTGCCTTCAGGATGAGCCAAAGGTGAGAAGCAAATAATTTGCTATAGGACTAGATTCTTATCACTGGTATCGGTGGGAGGCATTTGGATTAGATTCCTAGCATTACGAGGGTCAAATCCTGACCCAGCCAAAATCCTTTTGGCTCAAACAGAGAGACATTTGGTCAGGAGAGGATAATATGAATATACAAAGAGTCAGGTCAGGGGCTTTTGTGTTGTTTTTTTTTTTTTTTTCCCAAAGAAAAAATATCTCGAAAAGAACAAAGCGAAGTTATGATTGTCACAATCAGTGAAAGGCAGCAATGAAACAAGTCACCTTTCCAGGCCGGTAGGGAACACACTGAATCAGTTAAAGCAGATTTATAGCTCTTTAGCTGTGATAAAACCATATCAGTGTGTATATGAATTTACATAGGAGTAGTTTTTGGTTTTTTTCTTTCTTTTAATGCAAGCCACATTGGAAAGAGTGCACAAAGGAGCCCCACTCCGAGGAAAGACAACTGGAACAAATTATATGCATTCAGACTTGTTAAATGGAATTGGCAGCAGAAATATTCCTGGTAACCTGAGCATTACAGCAGCATTGGTATAGTTAAGGTTATGTCAGCATTTCCATTAGATTCCCCCCCCCTTTCAGAGGTTTATATCTGCAGGAGAAATTCACTGTGGGTTGAAACTTGACAAGCTGTGCAAGGTCTCATCTGAGATGGATTTTTTTTACCTTTTTACAAAATTGGGGAGAAAAAACTGTTTGAAGAGTCAAGCTACAAGAGCACAAACAAAAATAGCGGCATTCTGGCTTTGATCCTTTTCAATGTTAAAAAACCCCATTTCTTCCTTTATAGTGTAACTATCAAATGTGCAACAAAATCTTGCTCTGAAGAAGGAATTAATCATTACACTATTAGAGGAAATGAAACATTAATTTATGGCCCATTAGTTGCTTTTTCACTGCAGGACTGCCAGTGTTTTGGTCTACCTCAGGTTATACTGAGAGATTTGTGACTAACATGAAACAAAGCCCCCAAAGGAGCAGATTCTGTGTGGAAAAAAATGCTTCTGGGCAGCTTTATAAGAACAAAACATTGAAGGCAGAGTTGTCCAGAGATTGGAGTGAGTACTAGGAATTCAGCTTTCTGTTTTCTGCCACAGGCTTCTCAGATATAAAACTTAACCTCCGTTTTCTCCATTGTAAATGAATGATATAGCAAGCCTTTGGCTTCAGGATCCTTCTGAGCTATTTCCTCATCTGTAGGATATTACTGGAGCTAGACATGGTTTACACTGTGATGAGCAAGTAGACAAAAAGGGACCCATGGCTCCATACTTGCAGACATCAGGTTTCAGATGCTAATCTTTTTTGAAATGCAAATCTTTTTTCGGAATCTTTTCAAATTTCTACATGCACAGCATTGAACTTGTTATTTTTGGGTATGTATCATCTCAGAGCTGATGCCTGTATGGCTAAGGGTCTGTGTATGTTCCCAGTTCCTGCAGGGCTGTTTGCCTTCTACACTTTGAAAAGTCATAGCTGATGTTCATCAGAACTTTTTCCGTTCACCAGATAAAAGCTGCTGTGGAAGTGCAAAGTATTATAAAATACAGGAAGGAAGTCTGAAGCTCGGGTACTCATGACCGTGTTATTACTGTGAAATGGATCTCAGTTGGGAATGAGCTCAAACTTTGGGAAGGCTTGTTCCATTAGCTGTTTGCAAGCCATATGTCTCCATTTTAAAATGAGGACCTGGGGGCTTTGAACTTTATTTATAAGCTGAAATTTGCTGGTCAGGGAGTGAACCAGTGATTAATTCATAATGGAGAAGATGCCAGAAGTCTCACTCTGACCTGTGTGTTCTTTTCGAACTAAACATCCAATAACTGCATAGCCTCAGAAGATGTATCCCCCCCACTTCCTCCTCAGTCGTTTCTGTGCTTTGCATTATTCACTGTGTTTATTGTAACACACTATTAATCTCAGCCACAGCTTTCAAACCATTTTGTGACCCCAACAAATTCTTCAACTGAAGCAGTGATAGCTTTAGGTTTTCTGTGTGGAAGGTTTTGAGGCTCTTAGTAGAAGAAAAAGGATTGGGTTAAAAATGTTTGAGGTAGTAATTCAGAGGAAAAAGTGTTTTCTGTGGATACAGCACGAGTTTTCTGAAAAATGGTATTTGGAATACGACATGAGGGGATCATGCAGCTTCTTGCTATGTGTGTACGAACCACAGTGTTTCCTTTGAAGTTACTTTCCATGTGCACCTGGGTGCAAAGCATTAGGGTGTTTTGTTCAAGGGAGGGCAATCCTTAACCGTGTGTGTAACAGCAGGATGAAACCCTTAGTGCCCGTGCTTGGTAGGAAAGCTGATGTGAAAGACAGTTATGGCACAGAAGGAACCTTTGATTTGGGGAGCTTTATATGAAAGACTGTCAGTTGGGTTAAGCCTTAGAGGACTACAAGCCCCAGTATACAGATCCCACGTAAGAATTAGTTTTTCTGGCAGTTTGCAAAACAACAGAATTAGAAGGGTTGAAAATTTTGTTTGGTTTTAAGTCCTGCCCTGTGAATTGAGACAAAAGCCCTCAAAAGAGATGGAATAGCTGGTGTAGTGTTTTAACAGCATGGTGGGCATTAGCTCAGAACCTACAACTACAAGGTCAATATTTTGTAGTAAATAGTCCCTGGAAGTGAGAGTCAGAAAACTGGTGACTGGTGACACTTTGGCCGAGTGACCTAAATGCTGGTGCTTGACCCTTACATGAATAAAATGGGGGATAATTGTCATTGTTTGCTTCTTAGAATCATTGGAGATTTTCAGATTCTAGACTGAAAATGAAAAATACTGTTGTGCTCCCACTCCATTCAACTGATAAATCCAGTGTTGCAGGGCTTACTGCTGGCTCTTAACATGTGCTTATATCTCTGTAGGTAAGGGATGGTGATGCTGCAAAGTTTAGGGAGCCTCTTTGTAACGTGTCTTCAAAGTCTGCCCTCACTTTTAACAGGGAAGATTTAGTAGATCTTCTTTATCTTTCTGTGTAATAAGTAGGTCTGTTAATGGAAATGTGGTAGTTAAAGCTTTTTCCATATAAAGCAAAGGAAGTGTGGCAAAAAGACAAAATGGTTCAAATCATAAAGTTGTATGACAGCAGCTGATAAAATTCAGATGTAATATGTCTCATTTCTGCTTACAAGAGGTCAGCTAATATTGACCTGTCAAGGTAGCATGGAAATATACATCCATTCACTAAAGACAGCAATGGTGGGGCAAAAGACCAGTGACTCCTTCATGGGGTCATAGAATCATTCAGGTTGGAAAACACCTCTGAGATCATCGAGTCCAAACATTAACACGGCATCACTGTGATAACCACTAAACCATGTCCCCAGGTACCCCATCCACATACATTCTGAAAACTTTCAGGGATGATGATTCTGGAAAATCTCTGCCGAACAGTAGTGACCTTATATCCTAATCTACTACTTTTACTACTAGGACACAAATGCATTTGGAAACAAATGGCTAGTGGAATGACGGTTGATAAATTTCTTCCTGGCTCACATGCCATTTAAAATTCTAAAGCAAATGAAACTACTGAAATACAAATCTTCCCCTTTTGTTCATCAAGGGTTTCAAACATCAAGTAGTCTTATCAGTGAAAGCAGTCAAAATACAAAGGCCAGACTGGCCGTCATTAATTGCCACCTAATTGTTCCTATCCTTTCACTCCTTAAGACATCAATATTATTTAGAAATTAACCCCACAAGTTATAGTGTGTTTGGGGTGCCTTTCAGAGTAACCTAAAAATTACTACTCTCACTTCTTGTCTTTCTTACCTTTCCTAACTGAAGATGCCTTGGCATCTGCAGTTGGAAGGGATTCATAATTACAGGTAATTTTTCCCTGTTGTCTTAAAATATATTGGTGATTTTTGGATGATCTGAGCCTTTTTCTATTGTGTTAAATTTCTCAAGGTTTTCAGGGTATTTCTAGATGTCCTTCCAATTTAGTCTCTTAATCGCGGTGTGTTTCATTTTCTTTCAGCCTAAATAAGACCTCTATTGTAGAGACAAAAATTGGCCTTTCAGAATTATTGAGGTTAAGCAGGTTATAATTTCAGCATTTTGGACACCTCAGGATATTGGGCATTCAGTAAGTACAGCATGCTGCAAATATGAAAAAGCATTCTGAAACCATAAGTGGCCATATTTCTTTCAGCATTTGAGGGGGAAGGGGTGTTGTGGTGACCAGGCCAGCAAGATGAGAGCCTGTGTCATCACACGCACTATTCAAAATCAGCCAGCCGTGACAGCTCAGGAATTGGGCTCTAGGTTCTCCCACATGAGGGGAGAATTGAGCTTTGTGACCTGCTTCAGAAAAATTAAAGTAGCAACACATGCCTCATTAGCATGACAGCTATGGGAGTGGGCTTGGGATATAATAAAGTGCTGCAGGACCTTGGAGTGCTTCGGCAGGAAAGCTCGAGAGTGTAAAATCGATGCTTTTGATACATTAGGTGGTAATGGAAGAAGCACAGCACAGGAGTGGTATGATCGGATGATTTAGTTATAGCTATAAATCTAGTGGCAGTATCGTGGCAACGTGATAGGACACAGCATTTCATAAGGAGCACGGCATAAAGATTCATGCATTACTGATATAAATGACAGAGTGGTTGATCCTGGTAAACACACTGAGTAAAACAAGGCACTTTGTAGTAAATAAGCACTTTAGGCAGAGGTGCCAATGTTTATGTTCTGTTTAGATATTTCCAGGGTAAAATTATTCTGGTGAAATGAAAATTAGCATGGATTACTCCAGGTTAAAACTAATACTTTCACAATGGTCCCTTCCTTGCCTTACCCTACCTGGCCAAATGTCGAGATTTTGGAAAAATTCTCCAGAATCAGCAGTAAAACCACTACCACTTGATAATTGCTTGTGCTGTGTTTTAATGTAAAGCGTCTCTTTTCTTGCTAATCAGTTTACATAAGTCCTACCCAAATCACCTTAAACTTTTCTCCCTGAAACTGAATAGCTACATGAAACTATCACAAGGATCTACATTCTCCCTCAAGCCATATAGACCCTCATTTAGGCATCTTGTTTTAAAATCAGTCTTCCTGTTAAATTACCATCATTTTTGCTGCTCTTCTTTGTATTACAGTTAGTTTTCCTACATTCCTCTAATAGTGAGGGATAACTGAGGTTGGTGTAGCTTCACATATGCAATAAATACCCTAAGACAGGTCAGGTAAAACCAGAAGGGAGTTTGTTTCCTGCCATTAACATATACTTGATTAGGAAAAATATCATTAGGACTAGTACAGAGGAGTAGCATGTCAGAGTAGATGAAGCAGATTTGAGTCTTTTTGTAGAATGAGTTACAGAGACTGGTACTGTTGCTGCCTGTAACTTTTCTGATGCACCAATGAAACTTGAAACAAGAGGTCGTCTCAAAGGGTAATAGCTTCCAGCCAAAATGTGCTTCAATCTACCAGACCACCCATCCTTGCTTTATCAATGAGGTCAAAATAATAGCAGTACTTGACACTTTTACACAGATGGGTAAAATCTATTTTGTCACCAGTAGATATTTCCAGAAACCTAAGCCATGTAACTGTGTATTGTGCCTTTCCCGTGTATATCTCCAAACAATTAGGAAATAGTGGGTCTCCTGGTACCTCCTTGAATCAGATAAGTGTGATTATCTCCATTTTACAGAGGTCACAATTGTCTAGCCCGAGGTCACCCAGGCATTCTGCAATACCATCACAACGGGATTCGTCTCCCCTTTCTCTCCCCTTTCTGTAACAGTCAGTACACTCTGTTTTCTCCCAAAAGTGACACAGAGACACACTAACACAACTGGAATGAGAAATAAATTATTTTCAAACATAGTTGTGGAATTTGTAAAGGCACCTTAACTACCTGCTTGAAAATTGTGTTCCGGTTTTTAGTCACATGAATTTCTAAACAGAGAATTTAGACTACTACATATACTGAATATTGTGGTAGCTTCAATTTAAAACAGTTTGCATTGTCTTCCATTTATTCATAAAAAAGTCTTGTGCAGTTTATATCAGTGTCAGTTCATGCCAGAAGTTCCTCCAATCCATCTTGGGATAAAATACAAAAAGTTCTCCTCTGACTGAACTGTGTGTTGTTGCTGTCACAGGGAAAGCTGCCTAAAGCCCTTTAATTTATGAAATGCTAGGTAGTCCTCAAGAGTTTGCCTAAATATTTTACTCCATGTCACTTTTTGTTGGAAACCAGAACCCGTAGTTGCTGTTCCATCCATTAAGTAGAACCTCTTCAAATTACTTCTGCTTCTAAATGGGAGTTTGTATGTGCTAACTTTTATCTGAGAGCTTCAAACACATCTCAGGGCTCTTGCATCTTTTTCGCTATTTGTCTTCATCTTGGCTTAGCATAATATTTATGTGCAGAATTTAAAAGGGATCTTAAGGCTTTAATTTTTTTTTTTCCAAATTGTTCTTTGCAGGGTACTGGAAGTGGGTAATATTTAAGGTTCTTTCAAAGAATGTGGGTAACTTTCATTTGCTGAGATACTGAGAGAGTAGGTTGTAGCATTGTAGCACGCTGCAATGATTGATAAGTTATTGTGCATAAGAGGTAATGATAATGTTTGAAATTTTACAAAATTTATTTCCTTGGAAGAGTTTCATCACAGTAGCCATGGAAAGCTTATTTCATATAAACCCAGAAACTGAAGGAAAGAGAAAGGATCTTTAGAGATTGGCATAAGTGACTTGCGTGGCAGAAGGATAATCCCTGAACACACCTGTGCAGTAGAAACACAACGTGTGGATTAGTTTTGTACTTAATCTGTCACTCTGGCATTCCCCCTGTGAACTGCCCGAGCGGTTTCTGCTCCCCAGCTCAAGTGTCAGTGCAGCTTCAACAGCAGCGGCATGAGCGCCAGTGGGTTTTGATAGCGAACAATGAATGCATGTTTGTTTGTTCACTTTGAGCCTGGTGTCTGAGCTGCAATTTTAATGGTGTGAAAAATGAGAGGAGGAAAGAGAAAATAATAAACCTGAGCACCGAAACACAGCACTCAATACGATTTCTCAAACTTTGCCTTCACGTCTCCTGCCCTTCTCACAAGAATTGTCCCTTATCCCAGTAAAATGGAATTCTGCTGTTAGTGTTATTCTGCCAGAGAGTGGAGCATAAGGGGAGTCTAAAGTACCGAGTCCTGCACTTACAATCCCTCCAGCTTGCCTTTGCACTTGCTAAACCACAGTTTCTCTTGTATTACAAATTTCCTTGTGTTTTCCATTTTGCATTGTGAGAATCCAAAATCCTGCACCGGGTAACTGAATGTCTGTAAAAAATGAATTTTGTAATTTCAGGAAAATTCTTCTTGGCTTTCACAGGGCTCGATACAAAAGGTGGGAAGTGAGAAACAGAGAAATAATGATAAGGATCTGTCTGTGATTTCTACCACTGCTGTGTGTTTTGAAGGAAATGGCACACTTCGATGAAGTTATTTGTTGCAAAGGCCAAACTTCTGGCAGGAAAAAAGAGCACTAAATTCCAACCTGCAACCATTAAAGAGAGGAGGAAGAAAAGTGTAGAAAAAGACCTA
Organism: Myiozetetes cayanensis; assembly: GCF_022539395.1. Lineage (NCBI taxonomy): Eukaryota > Metazoa > Chordata > Aves > Passeriformes > Tyrannidae > Myiozetetes > Myiozetetes cayanensis. The sequence goes on along the minus strand of NW_026087742.1, from coordinate 30,421,520 downwards.
AAAGCATGGAAGAAAGCTTTGTTTCAAATATATTTGAGTTTCAGATTGGCCTGGTGTACTTCCTGCGGTGTTGGAGTGCTGTAAATTGGAAGCACTCAGGTTGGAAACAGGTCTGAAGCACCGACTTGTGAGCCCAAGCAGAGTTGTGCTTACTGCTGCAATGGTTTATTCAGCTTGCTGGATGGGAGCCAAAGGAACTGACCGCCCCGTGAGCTGAAACCACTGCCAGCAGCTAAAGAATAACATTGCTTTGACTGAAATGGCAACTGTTTGTTTGTTCTTCTAGCAAAAGATGGGGAGGGAAGGGGGGGAAGCAACTTTTAGTGCTGGTGGTGACAGAAAAGGTTAGAAATTGAAGAGGAAAAAAAATAAGATTACTGTGAAAGAGAATGAAAGGTTAGGGGCAAATTTTTCCCCTTGGTTACTCTTCTCTGGTTGCTTGTTCTTCACTGGTTTGTAATTAAAAGTAAAACTTGCTCTTCATTAGTTTGAACATACAGATTTTTTTTTTTCCTTCTGCTAAAATATGGTAATTTTTTCTATGTGATAAGTTACCCTTACTGGTAGTGGTTATAATGTACCAAAGCCGCTATGCTGTGACAGTGTAGGCACTGTCATGGCAACACGTGGTATTTGTAGAGGCTACAAGTGGTAGTTTTCCATGTGTGAACAACAGAATGCTTCAGTGAGTAAATCAGCAGCTGAATGGGACTTAGGGGTCGATTTCAATTACTTTAGCAGGTGTTTAAGGTGAGCAAAATATGCAAGCTCGGTTATTTTCAGGTCTTTTTATTAAATGCCTCATGGAAAGGCTGGCTTTCCTCCTGCTGAAGTTGTAGGCTGTCCCATTGTGAGTGTGGGATGGTTCCCTGCTTGCTCTCAGTCTGTGGTGAACAGCAGCTCCTTATGCTCTACCATAGAACCGTTTGGGTGCCGACTCTGCCTCAGCTGGAGAGCTTATTGCTTGATGGTGCCATTTCTCACTTACTTCTTTGACTTCTTTTATTTATCCTTTATTTATTCTGAGGGCTTCCATACCATTTGGATCTAGTAGCTGGCCTGATGGCACGCGAGAGGCACTGGCAGAGAGCTGGCAGAGTCGTGCAGCAGACGTGCCAGCATGGAGAGCCTGTGAGTGGAGCTGGTCTAAAGGTCAGGCTGGCACCACCCAACAACCTCAGCTGGAGCCAAGTTGCTGTTTGCTCCCTTTTTGTGCCACACTCATCCTTGGGGAGCATCCACCTTGCCTTTTTCTGGTTGCCATGCAACTGTCAAAACTGCTTTTTTTTCCCACCAGCTTGTTAATGTTTCTGGTAAAACAAACAGTACCACTTAGGAGGTATTACTGGTGATATTAGTAGCACTTTTTTTCTGCATTTGTCAGGGCAAATCCTGAATTTGTTTTTGCTACTCCTAGACATTAACCATTAACTTCAGTCCAACTAAAAGAAGAGTAAAATAAAGTCTGTAGTGCTCTTTATTTTATTTAAACAGGTTTTAACATAGGACAGCTACAGAGATACAAACCAAAGAGGAATAAAATCAAAAATAGTTTGTTAAAATAAATTTAATAACAATGTTAATAATTAAAATATTCAAATATTATTAAAATCAATTGAATTTTTAAACCTCAGAAATTTTTGAGAAGTCAAGCTCAATCACATGTGTTTTGGGGATCCACCTCTTTTTTGAGGAAGTTTACCCAACTCTTGTGTTGGGTAGACAAGGTAAGGGACAAGAGCTGGTGAGGGCAGGTCAGTTACTCTCATTATTTGAATTAAGCATGCAAGGAAAAACGTCGAAGATGGTATTTTTCATTTCCATTTTCCAGATACTGTTGGAGAAGAGCAGCTGCTGATGCAGACTTTCTGAAAGTCCATGGTGGTTTCAGAAATGAGAGGTGTAATAGAGAGGCATGAAAGGAGTCTGGGTTATCCTCTGATCCTGTTTGTTCGTAACTGCCCTGGAAGATCTCATCTTCCCTTTGTATTCAGGACTGTCACCTGGGTGCAGTCTAACTTGTGTGGTCCTTCCAGCCTCCCCATACTGACAAGTTCCCTCCTGTCTCCCAGTGGGACTTTGGGCATGCTACCACCAAGTGTACACTCCAGTGTTAAATCCAAGTCACAGACAGGTTGGCTACTGGGAGGTGATGTGGTTTGTCAGCTGCACACTCCTGCTCCCTGGCAAACATAGGCGGGCTCCTGCAATGCCATGAGCACCACTTCACACTCCATTAAGGGTTAAGACATATTTCTCTACAGTGATGAACTCCGGCATAACTCAGATTTGCTCCAGGTGAGTTGAAGGACAAAGATTTGACCCGTTGAATTTATGCTGCTCCTTTTTAGTGGTGTGCCAGAAGGAGAAATTCCTCCTTGTACCAGATGTGCTATGCTTTAGAATTGCCATTCTGGGTATTTAGAAGGGAGGCAAAATGACAGGCTAAGTGCTAGCATTGCTAATACCTCAAACAAACGTTTTCCTGATTAATTAAAATAAATTGGCATAACAAGAAACACAGTGTGCGTCCTCAAAAGTGCAAAGTTGTTTTCTAATGCAGCTTCCTGTTAGAGCAAGTACTTTAATTATCTCTGTTTGTGCTCAAAAGCAAATGTGGATTTTTTTTTTCTTAGAAATCAGCATTGCTTGATTCCCATTGCTGCTTAAAAGGCATCAGTCTGAAAGACACTTGTCCTTAGCCATGAAATGTGTTTTCCCCTATGCACACAGGCTGTTCCCTTTGGTCTCCCTTGGGAGAGTCCTAAGCATGGCTCTAGGTAAAGAACTTTAATCTGTGTTTGTACAGAATCACTCTTTTGGTTTGCATTATTTTATTATTTAAACATAATAAGCTTCAGTAGTTCATGAACAGCACATTGAAAGACAAAGAGTAGTGATATTAGAAAAAGCTGCAGGTTTTCCTCATTCAGTATAGAGCCTAAAAAAAGAATGACTCACTGGACTTATCAATCAAAAAATAGTCCCATCACTATCAGTAGGAATGGGAAAAGTCATATTCTTGTAGCAGCTACAGGCCAGTTCCTTACACAAAACAAGACATTAATAGACAAATATATTTCTTATTATTTCTAGATTTCAGATCAGGATGAAAATTAATTTTCTAATTACTTCTTTGTGTCCAGAGTCTCCATCCTAAGCAGCACTGTTAATCCGTTTTTTTGAGTTACACCAGGCTGTCCTAATAAACTAGTCATGTATTATCTTGTTTGATGCTGTCAGGTATTGGATTGGATCCATCCCTGAATGGGAACCCTCACAGGAATTCTTGTGGATCTTGCTTGAATTGGTACTGGTACTTCCCGAAGGATCAGTTTTTGTCAGCAGTCATGCTGAACCAGTACTGGGGCACAGTATCAGGTGCTCTCTGTAACTGAAACACAAAACCAAAATCTTGACCACTTCTTCGTGGTTCCTTAAAGATCTCTTGGCATCTTTGTAGTACGTGGGTGTTGACTTCTCTGTCCTAGTTACATTCTAATTCCAGTAATTCTACTCCAAGCAGAGATCCTCTACTAGAAAATCGTCCAGATTTTCTGTCTTTGCAACTGGTTGAAGTAGCCTTTCTTCTTATTTTTTTTTTCCCAGTTTGCATTCAAAACTTTTTGTGTACTGTTCAGTGTAGTGAAACAAAGTGGACTGGGTTACCCAGGAGATGAGACTGGGAAACCAGGTTGTCCTTTTTTGTCTTGCAGTGCTGTATCACAACCTTAGGCAGCTGAGATGTATTTTGCTGCAGAGGCACTCAGGTGCCAGTGATGTGTCTCCAATGTCTCTTTACCTGCTGTATAACAGGGTGGGGAGGAGCAGTTAATTAAATTGTCACAAAACACTCTAATATCATTGTCTCTAGCCAAATCCAAAGCAGTGTTATTTTAATGGTTGAAAAGCACTTGGCCGCTATGTACCAGTCACTGCCTCCCACATAGCCTCAAAAATTTGTCCCACTGCAGCTAAGCTGCCTTTAAAGTCTGCAAATTTTCAGTAGAAGTTAGTATTTCTGCTGTATATTGAGAGAACAAATGCCAGAATAGGAAATTTTCTGCTGTATAAAATAAAATCTTTCTAATACTCTTGATTATGCATCCCAGCTGTCCTTATTTTGCAAGTCCAATAATTTGAGTTTTTGTAAAAATGTTTGTTTATTGGTTTTTTCCTTCTCCCTGCCTTGTACACACACCAGGAATTCTTTTTGTATCATAGCTCAGCTTTTATTTCCAGCAAAATAAAAGAAAACAAACCACATCTAATTGGCTCTTTGTTCTCAATTTTTTGACAAGTGACAAACACTGAGATCAGATTGTAGTGCATATCCTGCAGCAGTCATATGGAGCCTGAGTTAGGGAATCACGAATTCTCCATAATAGGCTCCCACTTCACATCTTGCTTCCTGTGTTTGGGGCATTTGTTTTTATCTGTACTGTGCCCCAAATGCTTCCTCTCGCAGTTAAAGGGGTAATCTAAAGCCTCCCAACATTATGTGAAAAATAGCACTCATCATTTAGACTTAGCTCCTATTTTGTGATTTTTTTTTTTTTGCTGTATTTCATAGCTTTTGAGGCATGAACAGTTTGAACCTTGTTGCTAGGATATTATGAGGGTTTGAATAGTACTTCTAAGGCTGAACTCAGCCCAGAACTCTGACCAATATGGCCTGCTGTTGTCTGATGAGACCTGTGTCTGACTACATCATTTTTCTAGTGTTTGCTATTCTAGAGGGTCTGTTCTACTGAAGTTTATTTCAAAAGTGAAATTCCTGTTATCTTCATTAAGAATGGACAAGGCTTAAAGTTTGGGTAATCAGAGGACAACATTTCGCACAGTGAGTTAGGGCAGAGTTATTGCTATAAATTGCCTCTGTCCAGCCATACCTTGTAAAAGTCAGTGGACATTTTGCTGCTGGGGACAACATTGCATCTGATAGACCATGTAATTAAGAAGTTACGCATTACATTCTGTTCTTCTCCTTTGTGCAGGACAATATGCCCCAGTTATGTTGTTAAAGCACTGGAAGCTCCAGTGGAATCAGAGGTGAAATTCCTCAGGGTTTTAGTTAAAGTCCTGCCCCACCATGTTATCTACTTTATTATTTGTTTATCCTTACCATAAATAATCTTCATCAGCAAAACGTGTTTGTACTAAGATGGCATGATTTTCTCCTTTTAATTTACAAATGCCCAACTTTCTGCCAGTGGGCAGTTTACGTAATGATGTGAATGAACAAGAGTGGATCATGTGAATTTAATTTAGAGGTCCTTCCCCCTCCACCTCCAGAACTGGAACCAGCACCAGCTATTCCATAAAACCACATGATGATTACTTTCAATAATCATTTGTCTGCCTGTCTTTCTCTCTTCCTACTCTGTGTCTGTAAGCAGAAGGGAACCTCTGAGGACTGAATGGTACTTCCTGGGCACAGCCAACACTGGTTTTGCCCATCACATTCACTTGCATTATCTATTTGTTTAAATGAGTACCAGGGAAAGGGAGAAGAGGGTGGCATTTCGGTTTTTTCCAGTTTTAGCAAACATCATGCTCAAATTTTAGATTGCAGCTCATCTCCGGGGCATTTTCTTGATCTGCACATTTGCTGCTTTAAGCCACATACTTGAGTGCCAGAAAACCCAGAAAAGACCCAGAGGCCAACTTTTCTTTTAAGGGAAAGCTGGTGGGGCATGTGTGAGGTTCCCCACCCCTCCACACCCTTTACCTGCTCTGTCCTCTCCAAACTATGCAGAGACTGTAAATCTTCATTTGCTGAAGAAATAGCAGGCATGGCCTAGTGGTATGTAGTTGGCAAGCGGTAAGCAAAAAATTTTCCTGGGTTGTTGAATATCAATATTTAATTTTCAGTGTTCTTCTTTTCTTTGTAGTAAGATTTATTGTAGAGGCAACAGTCCTGTGTTCAAACAGCTGCCGTTAGTTACAGTGTGAGTCAAGGAGGGATGAGGTTTCTGCCCAGTTCATTGTGGCTGTAGAGGAATGGAAATCTCAGGAAAACTGAGTGGCATGGGGAATTTCTCTGGTGAGAATGCCAGTATCAGACAAATGCTGTCCTCATAGTGCCTTTATTTCTTCAGCTTAGCCCCCAGAAAAAATCTGAAGACCTCCTTGGACACCAAGAGTGACAGTCTGTGCTTATGTTCTTATTCACTGTCATCCATTGAATATGAGGAGGAATATGGTCATTGAAACTGGGATAGCTATCAGGCTGGCCAGGGTGTCTCCATTAGCAGAGACATCTTTTCATCTTTGCAGATCATTGTTTAGATGATCTGTCTGCATCCTTTGCTTTAACACTTGGAGGTCAGATGGGGCTGTTGAGGCTGGTAGGCTGTGTTTAAGCTGGCATTGTTCCAACCTTAGCTGTAAGTCCGTATCAGTAATCACTGGGAGATTTGATTATCAGGGATTTATCAATACTCACACGGTGGCCTTGTATGAGTTGTCCTGTTGCTTTTAAAGGACACTAGAGGACAAGGTGAGATTTATTTACACACATAAAAATGCAGGAAGATGCCCAGGGGATTTATAAAGAGTGCCTAGCAGGCAAGCAGCCTTACTCCCCTGACACTTAGAGAGGTACCTCCCTGCTACAGGCACTTTTATACATTTACTAAAGGTATGCTTTTCAGAAGTGCCCAAGTGATGTATGAGCCTAAGTCACAGTAACTTTTGGGAACACTTAAACTCTAAAATGCATGGAGCACTTTTGAAAATGAAACCTCACTTGGGCCTAAGGCTTTCTAGAAAATGCATCTCTGATGCTTTCAAAGGTATTGACCTCATCGTTTCTCTATGGCACTTTCACACACCTAAATATCCTTGTGGACTCAGCCCCACACCCATTAAAACTTATATTTTATGACTGTGACAATAAGTAGCTTTAACACTTTGTACTCACGAACTACAAGGCACTGCTTTACAGCAAAAGAAGACTGAGGAGTAGTGTCCCTACAAGTGTACTTTATGTCACAAATCACAGTCCCAGGGGAGCTGATAATTTTGAGCTGTTTCTGTCCATTCTGTAACACTGACCGTGTGCCTTTGAGAGGGAGGATTGGCACACAGGAGAGATCTGCTTGAAGCTATCACAGTGATGAAGTGAAATGTAAAATTACATTAGATATTTGTTTAAGAAGCAGCAGATGAGGCCCTGCAGATTCTCAAATCCTCCTTGCTACACTGTAAAATGAAACCATAACCATTTGTTATTCTTCTACTGGTGACAAGGAAGCCAAGGCAGGAAGGGATGATGTTTTAATGATGCTTTCCAGCTTTTTAGGTTTTTTTTTTAGTGTGTTGTTTTTTTGGTTCTATCCATGACTCTGGTCATAATATGAAACTGCCTTTTTTCTTCTCTTAAAAGTTTGAAGTATTTATGGTATTGCACCAATGAGGTTTTAAAGCCATTTTAGCCATCCTTCACAGGTTTTGCATGAATTTGAGGTAATATGATGAGAACTTAATTTGAAGTCACTCAAAGTGGCAAGGAAATTAGCAGATGAATTTGGAAACAATCTATGAAACTCCAATCTATGAAACTCTTAAATGATGTGCTGAGCTAGTGGGCCTTCTATATTTGAAGGAATATCCCCATTTACATAACTTACCTTGCAAAATATAAATTAGGGCTCTAAAGGATTTAAATGGTTTAAATACAGGTTTGTATTTCTCCCAGTGATTGCAATATTTCCATCACCAGGTTATTTTTAATTAGATTTGGAAATGGAGGCTTCTCAGTAAAACAGAATGCCATGAAGGGCCTTTGTTTTCTCACTGTTGTGACTAAAAATGACACATTTTGCTCTACGGTAAAAAAAACCCCAAAAAACTCCCAAACTAGCATTTTCTGGGTTGAGAACTTTGGACACCAATGCGAATAATTCCTGCCAAGCAAAAATCTATTGCTGTTCGGATTCCTTGCATGACTGTATTCACGCAAATGTTCCTCATAGTCCAGCATGAAGTGGTGTATTATAAACCATTATAACACCGACATCCTTTTTTCTGAGTTTCAAATCATTAGCATAGGTCCAACAGTGTAGAGGACCAATTTCCATGATAAAGGAAGTCCTCTCCCATTTAATCACCACCAAATGAACCATTTAATGCCACATTCAGACATATTGTTTGAGGATTTCCCAAGGCTCCCCTTGATCCACTTACACTCCCTTATCTACCTTTTGTCTCTTGTTAACCTGCTTGCTTTTTATAAGGGGAGAGGGGAAAGAAAAATCAACTCAATAGCAAGAGGTCTGCAGCTGTTAAATTAAACCTTTTTCCCTCTTCAAAAGTTGCTTGAGATTTCTTGGAGCTTCTTCTTAGCAGCATCTAATCACTGTAGTTTAACACATTCTGTAATTACCTACCTTGCATGGAAATAGCTTGATTGCTGCTTCTTTGTCCAGTCTAGTTCAACTTTAAATGACAACTGAATTTATTCTAGATGAATAGCTTGTGCAGTGAGAGCCATATCGGGGTGGTCTTGACTTATTTGCAGCCTTAAAAGCTTCTAAAACAAGAGCAAAACATAGTTCTAAGTTCACAGGAGAGTGGAGGTGCAAGGCTTCTGTATTTATGTACTGAGAACCAGCCCCTCTAACCTTTGCTTTGAGTAAAACATGTGAGGTACCATTTTGGATAATGGATAAGTAAATTCTATTCTCCAGGGTAAAAAGCTGTGGAATATGCTTTAGAAACTGTATGGAAACTGCCAACACTTTGAATAATGATTCCACACTCAAACAAATTCAGGGATGTGGTAACAGTGTTGTTTAAGCCAGGAAATTTAGCATTTGACTCCAACTGTATTTAGGTTCGTTCTGGCTGTGCCTAAATAGTGTTGTCTGTGTTCAAAGAGCCACAATTGCCATGAGGATGCTCATGCAGCACTCTGCAGTGCTTCCAGTCTGATTATGTCTGTACCTGGAACTGGGCAATGAGTCTGTACCTGGAACTGGGCAATTTCCTGGGCAATGAGTCTGGGTGTTGAGGAACAATGTACATCCATGCAAGGAAATCTACTATCCTAAAAAACAGACTGGCTTTGTGTGCACAGGCCATTGGGCCTGGTGCCTGGACTCTTGATATCTCTTGAGTCAGATGTGGCCAAAACAGTGGCAGAAAATGCTGGTGATGTCCTCCAGCCTGCTAAGAGGAGCAATTTGCCAGGGGTGTGCAGAACCAGACAGCGTATTTGGTTAGCACTGGACTGGGGGATGGGTTTCTAACATGTGCTTCTTTCAGTGATATTAAAGAGTAGGAAATGCTTTTGTAAATGCATGAGAGAGCAAGACTATTGTTTTCCCCATTGTGTATTAATTGTATTTAAGGTAGGAATGGTACAGCAAAGAATAAACATTCACAAAAGAAAGATGAAATAGAACAGTTAGTCCCTTCATCTCCCATTGCAGGATTTCTTCCTGCAGTCCAGTTTTATATACTTCGTAATCTTTTGTTTTTAATGTTAAAAGCAATGAAGTTTCCCTTAAACATAATGTGGAATGAGATAACATTGAAAACACATCCAAGGATGCAGAAAAACGACAGTTCATGCTTATAAACTAATGCATAAAATAATATTGATTTAAACACTGTACTCCCTAGGACAACCTCATTTCCTAAGGGTCTCAAGAGGAGGGCAATCATACAGTATAATCTTGTTAATTTAATATACGTCAGTGCAATGCAAACAATAAATACAGATCATTCGGACTAGAAATTGCAGTAACTATATTAAGCAATCACAATTTCAGTTCATTATGCACTGACAAGCTTCTTAAGATAAAGATATACTGTTTTCTTTAACTCAAACAATATGTCACATTTTTAGTAATAACAATATTTAGCAATCACATAGCATGATTCATCTTCAAAGTACTTTAAAAATAATAATGTTTTAATCTCAAAGACATGTGTAGGTAAATATTATTAACCTATTGCACAGATGGAAAGATTTATACGGGTTAAATAGCTTTTCTTGGACTGCAAGGATAGTCACAGTCAGTGGTGAGATGAGGGCTCATGCTGCTCTGGTTTATGTTTAGAGCTTTTTTGTCTCTGGTAAATTACTGGAGGATTCTGTGGAGCTATTCTGCCCCTTTCATGATATGTCCCAAACCTTATACATTTCTGAAGCTCTCCTCATTCTTCACTATTGTTTGTTTGTTTTTTTTTTCAGCTGAGTAGGCCTGTATATCTTCCTTTTTATGCAAACATAAGTCTTCCTGGAAGGCCAGTTATTTCTTGACTTTGCATTAAAGTAGCTGTTTAGATAAGAGGAGAGATAATTCCCCTGATTAGTATCTTTGGATTTATTTTTCTTATAACCTTGTAAGAAAATCTAGCCAGATCCTTGTCTCTCTCTCTCTCTCTCTCTCCCTGCATGTCTTGAGATACAAATTCGGGATTAACATTTCTCTTCATCTTTCCTTTATCAAATGTTTATTCAAGCAAGGGAAACAAAGAGGCATGATTGTAAGCTCCAGGACACCTACTGAACCTTAGACCTACTCCTGCAGACTTGCAGAAATGATTATGTGGGAGCTTATTCTTTATTTGGAGCCCTCACTGAGTGAATTTTACTTTCTTAATAGCCACACATCCAGTTTTCAGACACTGCCTAGAGAAAAATGTAGTAAAAGTAGCTGCTGCTTCGCATTCCCAGGAATCCTTTTAACAAAAGGATTAGTCCAAACACTATAATGGATTTACATGGTAAGAAGGTGGATTGCTCAAGAACGAAAGTTTTCTAAAATTCAAGCAGAGCTGGTGTTGGTCTTGCAGTTTTGAAACCAGTATGCAAAAAAGAAGATTGCATTTAAGACCAGCTAGGATATACATTTCAGGATTGCTTATCTGTATTTACTGTGTAGGTATGGAGTAAGCAGTGAATGAAGAGTGTAAAAACAACATTTCAGGTCAAGAAGTGCTATTAAAAATGCTTCATGAGCATGCTTTATGCCTTTTTTATGTTTTGTACCTGAAGGTCCTTTTCCATCATTATTTTTTTACACAGAAAAGCCTAATTTTCAGAACTGATCAGCCCCCTGTTTCTCAGAAATGTCTACTTGAGTTCACTTGTCCTGTATTTCAGTATGGGAGACCCAGTCTGTGAGAGGCTCAGTCATATAATTAAACTGAGGTTGTCTGTGTGTTTGTGGTATTGCACCACTGAAATTTAATAAAGATAATAAGTATTTCCTTCAGTCAAAAGCAAACTGGACAGGTGGCACTCACGAAAAAAATGTTTTGATGGCACTCCTTTTGTTTGAGTTATTCTTGAAGCATTAAGAGAGTTACCTGTATCAAAAATATGAAATAAGGATGGTGATTTAGTTTGATGGCTGCAGAGCTTTGAAATCCTGCTTGAGATACGCTATTCAGCAAGGCTTTTTCTCTCTGTTCATTCTTGTTTGGGCACTGAGAGCTGCTGGGGACGATTATAGAAATATTACCTCTAGCCTGTGGAACTGGACATTTATATATGGGTTGAAAGACAGCAGAATTAGAGGACTGTGAAATACTGAATTTAGGAGTGATTGTTAGCAGGTAATAGGATAGAGGAACCTTGTGTCTGGCATATGATAGAAAGATGGTACATAAGGTAAAGTTGATGAAATACAGCTGAGGAATAAGACTGTGATTTACAGCAATATATATACTATTATTTGAAGTGTTCCCTTCAAAACAAGTTATTTATCTTCCAAAAGTGTGGGAATCTGGCAATGCAGATGTCAGAGCTGATGGTTGCCTGCGGTTACATGTACACAGCTTTCACGAACTCTTCAGTGCCTGTGACCAAATGCACCATCTGGGTTTTCCAGTGTATGCTGCTTCTCTTTACTCATGTTCATTTCTGTTTTTCTTCTAGTCTTCTTTTTTTTTTTTTTGGTCTCCTTAACTTACAGAGAATTCTGTTTGCCTATTCGGAACTCCATGGCTGACACTCTTTATTGGTTGGCTCTTTATTAATTCCTTCCATTGTATTTCTTCTGCTTACTTTTCAAATCTCAAAGTATTGCTCAGAGCTTTGCCCTTTGCCTTGTTCCCTTTAAGCCTTCTAGCCTGCCAGCATGGCCAGCTGCAGTGCCACCTTCCCCTGCAGGCCCTTCCATCCTTGTGATGGCTTCAGGGTACCTTGTTTAATAACTCACCTCTTTCACATCCTTGCTGAAATATCATTCCAGCCATGTGTCCCCAGGAGGCTAAATTATCCCCTTGTCCAAGTAAAAACCCCATAAACACCAAGTGTACGGGTTAGAATTCATTCTTTGGGTCTCTCCACAGTCTTCAGAAGGAGCGTAGGGAACTGGATGAGCCTAGAGGGCTAGTCTGTGAGTAACACTGAGGAATCATTTGACTATATTAATATCACCATGGCTGTTCCCTGCCTTTTTGGTTAGTGATTCTAACTTTTACTAAAAATTTAACTAGAAGTCCTATGGGATCTGAGCTTTGATTTTTTGTGACTTGCAGTAACCCATGGGGAAGTCCAGCCTGGGTGCCTTCTCAGTGCTTTGCAAACAAGGGGAAACAGGAGCTCATCCAAGAATATCCCATTGTCGTAGCCTTTACACCTGAGGAGCTGCTGTAACCACTCTGTGCTTGAGATGCCGGGAGAGTGTAGCCCAGGATCACCAGTATGGCTGAGCCTCTTGTTTGCTACACTGGTAGTTCTGTGACCCTTTTCAACACAGTGGTATCTGAGCACTTCCCTTCATGGATATGTTTATCTTCCCGTTAGCTGGCTGGGACAGGACGGTGCTGGCAATAGGACTGCTAACAGTGTGAGCTCTGAGCCGTGTAATGAGCAGGTGTGATTCCCTCCAGCAGGGAGCGGTTTTATGAATACACAATGTGGATCTAACTCACGTCTGAATTATACCAGTGCAAGTCTGCTGAAGTTAACAGATTTATTCTAGACTAACATTAAGTGCACCACAGATCATATTCTCTTTCATACAGAATTTATTATACCATCAAGTTCTTCTCTGGTCAGACCCAGTAATAAGTATGCAAGTTGCTGTACAATGTGATGCAGTATGTGAAATAGCTTCGCAGAGAAAATTGCTACAGTAACATACAATTAGTCTGTGCATTGACACTGAATAGCAAAAGGATGTTGAAACAAAATACAAACCATTCAGGAAGAAAGACACTTAACATTTCTGAGAAATACCTTGCAGCAGCACTTGTCAAATTCCTATTCAATTGTAGTTTCCCCTCTGAGTGCATGCTGTACTACTAGTTTTTTAAAAGAAAAACCGTTGCACAGAAGTGTCTTTCAGTGGATGCTAAAAATAATTCCGTCATTGTCATCAGAGACTTGAAGTGCTGAATCGAAAGTAGATTAAAATATTTAGTGCCATAGAGATAATTTTCTACATTCTAAAGTTGCTGATATACATAGCAGTCCTCATTATTGAAACTTTTTGAATCTTGATACGTTATCAAACACTTTCTCTTAGTTTAGATGGAAATCTAAATTTTCTTTTCAGTTATTCCAGTGCAAACAGGTATCTCCCACAGAGACAGGAGTAGAGATTTCAAGGTTTGAGAGCAGCTTCAGTGCTATGATATAGGTGCCTCAGCACCACCATCAGCTAGTGGAAGAAAAGGTAAAGAAGATCAAGAGGGAAGGAATAGCATCTCAAGGCTTTTCTGCAGACTCTGTTTTGTCTTGGGATGCCTCGGTAGAATAATTAACCAAATTCCAATCAGATACATTTCTGTAGACCCAGTAAAATCAATACATGGTCTTGACATCAGTTTAGCTTCAGATGTTTTATTGGTGATAGTACCTGAGGTTCAAGCAAGTCACGTTACCTTCCATTGTCCAGATTATGTCAGATGGTTTGTAAAGTTAAACTTGCAAACTGGGCATATTTGATGGGAAACTATAGAACATGGTGTTACTTTCTACTGGAACACTGTTGCAAGTATTCCAAAGTAGCAGTTTAAAGCAATCTATGAAACCGTTTCCAATTCCAAGAGAATAGAAACATGTGAAATAGCGTATAGGACAGTACATCTTCATTTTCTTAGCTATGTATTATACACTTCTGTTTTCTACAGCAAAGTTAGCATGTGACTTTGGTGAAAAATAAAATACTTCCACTTGTACTAGTGATAGAAAGTCATGACATATCCGTGCTCTCATTCCGTAAAGGTTCTTGCATTTTCTCAGACTAGGAGTCTTCACAGAATGAAGTGGTAATTACACTTGTCATCCTCTCACTTGGCTACAGCTGCAAAGATATAATACAGTAGCAGGCTCATGTTTAAAATGGCATTGACTCAATTGTAATTCTCAAAGGTCACCATCATTAAAATCTAGGGCATGAGTTTTACACATGTCACTAAGATCATGCAGATGAAGAAAATAATCTACAGGGAAAGAGATTTTAGGAGCCTGTAATTCTCCTAGCTTTGAAAGCACTGATTACATAAGGCCTAAGCTTGTGGGGTCTGCAGAAAATAGAAATATATGAAAAAGAAAGCAAAAAATTATATATGAGGTCACTCAAGGCAAATAGCACTTGTGTTGTAAGATCAAGACTGCCCCTGGACTTCAGTGTCTGGACTTTTCCATGTTTTCCTTCATCTAACAGGACAATATTGAGCATTATTATTCACACAGTAATGACTTCCACATAACAGAGCAGATGTAGTTGCTGAGCATCTTTCCATCATATTTGTAAAGTCATGGCAGTCAAGCAAAGTCCCTCCCCAGTGACTAGAAAAAGGGAAATATCACACCTGTTTTTAAAAGGGGTAAAAATAGGACCCCAGGAACTAGTCAGATAGTTCTGTATCTGGTAAAATCATGAATCAGATTGCCTTGGAACCTATGTCAAGGCTTATGGGTGACAGGGAGGTAATTAGAGACAGCCAGCATGGCTTCACAAAGGACAAATCTCACCTGACTGATCTGGTGTCCTTCTATGATGCAGAAACTGTGTTTAGAGGATAAGAGAAGAACAACTGATGTAATATATCTTGACTTCTTTAAGTCCTTGGATGTGGTCCCACACAACATCTCTGTTGCTCAGTGGGAAAGATGTGGGTTTGATGTTATGGTGAGCTGACCTTGGCCGGCCATCAGGTGCCCACCAAGGTACTCTGTCACTCCCCTCCTTGACAGGAAAGGGGAAGGAAATATAATGAAAAGTTTTTGGGTCAAGATAAGGACAACGAGATCACTCAGCATTTACAGTCTCAGACAACACAGACTTAGCTTGGGGAAATTAATTTAATTCATTGCCAGTGTAACAGAGTAGGGTAAAGAAAAACAAGAACAAATGTAAAACCACATTCTATGAATCTGTGATAGCACTGAAAAAAAAAATGCTTGAATGTGTGTTTATCCAGACAGTGACATTCACTCCACAGTAGGCTGAGGCCAATGTATGCACTTCTCTAACTGTACAAAGGATTCAGTACACTTTGGCATCTTAGAGTTACAATCGTTTGTTTCCTTGGCATATATTGATTCCTGTGCTGTGTATTGACTATCAGGTCTCTTTCTTGTAATTTTATATATGTTCTGTGCAATATCCAGATAAGCTTTTGTAATGTCACCCCACCTCTGTCCCTCCAAATCCTCAGTGTGCCGCCAGCACTTCTAATACTGCTTGGTTTCTCTTGGGCTACAGTATGAGGATGCACTGAATCAGTTGCTTTAAATCCATACTGGACTATTCATTGTACTCTCCTTGTTTTTCATGGGATTTTTGATTGCATATTCCTCTGCATTATAACTGAATGAGAAAGTGTAAAGTTTTCAAATTTTAATAGATTAATAGTAGGTATTCTGTGGGAAAGTGCACACTGTAATTGTCGGTGCAAAGAATATAGAACTGGGAATTAAAAAGTATTTTGTCATTGATTACAAAATGGCAAGGGTGGCACAGAATCATCTGCGCATACCTAGAGAGGGGTTGTGAAGAGGAGGGGGATAAAAACCAAAAAAAAGATAGTGGTAATTGCTATAATAACCTGTAGTGATAAAGGAGGTAATCCAACAAACAGCCAGGGAATTTTCTTTTAGATCCATCTCTCAGCTTGACGTCACAACAGTCAGGTCAGACAAAAGTCTCAGACTGGTGGATGAAATACAGTCTTTTATGAGAAGAGGGAGGGGTTCAGAATCACCTGATAGAAATTTTGCCTCTGATTTAATTATGATCAAATTTGAGCGTAATATGTTACCATGGCAATTGTCTCCTAAATACTGAATTCTCACAGGGATAGTACAAATGAAAAACAAACAAAAAATCAGCAGAAATGTTTGATCTCTTCTATCTCAAGTGCAAATGACTGAGTCCGATGTAGCAGTGATCGGTAGATATTCTATGACCCATAGCATATGAGTTTCATTTAGATGATCCTCATGGTCCTGGCAGCAAAACTGAAGAGTCTGTAAGGGGGAAAGAGGAGACAGATAACAACAGCATGCCTGAGAATGTAATCATTTATGATTTAGTGTACTAGATTCTGATCTAACTAATTCCTTGGCTTCAGTGGAATTTAGGTTGGATTTACATTGATGTAAACAGGATCGTATCTGATCCAGATCTGGATCACTGAACCTTATATAGCCACGAGAAATATATCTGGCATTTCCTGTAATGTGAGGTATATTATGCCACTGTAGTATTTGCTAAATCAAATCACTTGAAACTTAGCCTGTTTTGGAAGGGCAGTTAATAAGGAAAGAGGATTTTTTTTTAATGTCATGTTTGATGTCTTTCTTTCAAGGATAACTTCCAACCTCCATCAGATTGCAGTTTCACTCTAATTTAAATCATTAGATTCAGAGGAGGACGAGGTAATCCATCTTAAAGAAAAAAAGTAATCAATGCAAGTAGGTGTAATTAGTAGTACTTTCCTCTGGTAAGTCAATGGTGTAGAAAGAACTGAAAAACCACTGCAGACTACATTTGTTCTTCCTAATGTTTTGTGACTCCCTCATAGCTTTTATAATGAAGTTGTTTAGATCTCCTCTAGGACTGATGTGTCTTTTTTTCTGGTTAAACAGACTGACAAGCTCTAATATGCCATGAATAATTATATTTATGAAGAAAGATCCAGACACACAGACTCATGTGGGCAGCAGGAGTTTCAATTTTCTTATTTGTTGAAAACCAAAATAAGCCTTTGATGAAGTGCTTACTTCACACTTCATGTTTTTACTGAGTTTATTAAATATATCTATAGGTGTAAATCCTTGGGGATATTCTATCTAAACCTGAACTTGCTTCCGGTCCCTGGGAGAGTAGGTACAAAGATTTGTGTGCTATATATATTGTTGATTGCTCTCTTGCATTCATTCTGATTTGCCAAGAGAGTACTTTTTCTTTACAAGTTTAGTAATATAAATTAGAAAAAGGAAATAGTATGCCAAAAGATGAGAACGTGACTACTCCATGTGTTTAAGTTTCTCCACCAGTCAGGTTATTTGTTTCATAAACCAGAGCTAGTGGGAATACACATAGCGTAAATCAGCATTTGAAATGAAAAATAAAATACCAGACCTTAAAATTCTTTTTGGAGTGCATCTTCTCTGGATGTTGGTGTAGAAGCAGATGTTTGACCAATAATATCTTACACAGATTAGCACAGATTTTGCCTGATGGTTTTACATACTCTTATTGGTTCAGAATTCTTTGTGTGGGACGCCTGGCAGTTTCCACCCACTTCATTTTCCTCCCCCTCTGCATCTTGCTGGAATTCTCCTTCCAGTGTTATCTTAGCTTGTCCAGCCTAGAGTATTGCCTCTATAAACTGTATCAGAGCAGTATCTGGGCAGGTCTTCAGAAATGCCCAGTATCATGTGCTTAGGGAAAAGCATAAGAACGTGGTGTGTACGTGTATAGAGTAGCCTTTACAGCTACAAGAAAAAAAAACTGTAACAACCATAAGGAAAGTGCCTTCTGGGGATTTTTCCATATAAAGAGGCACAATTCTCCTTCTTGCCACTGATCAAAGGTTTCCGTGGCTCAAGCTGTGTTTTGTTAGAGCTGTGAGGAATCACACTGGCATAACTCTGACACTGGATCATAACTAAAACACAGTTGCTTCTGGTGCTGAGGTCTGAGCAGTAAATACAAGTCTGGCATCATCCCCCATCACCAGACATCAGCTGTTGTGGCACTGACCCCTCGGTAGCACCTCTCTTGCCCAGATGAGTGTGTTTGGCACCAGGCAGGGCAGGGAGGCTATACTCTTGCACACCACCACTTAGAGCACTGTGTGTTTCTGAATCAGAAAGGTACAGCATGTGAAAGCTTATGAAAGGCTGTTCAGATCACTACTGAGCTGGAGTCTTTGCTAATTTTCCTGCAGAAAACCCCCCTGTTCCTTTTCTTGTGCCAGATGCTGAGTTTCTGGAGAGCCTTCCACAGCTCGAATAGCTGCCTTCACCTGCAGATAAACTATTTGAGTCACAACACTGTTCCATGTCAACCAGTGCCTTCCTTTTTCTTCTGTACCTGTTCATTTGGCATGCTTTATAGGCAGAAACCCTTTCGGAGTCAGCAAGAGTATTTATCAGTAACTCCAAACCAGCTAAGAGATAGCAATACTGTCAATACTTGTGCATGGATCCCTGCTTGATTTGCCAGAGATAGTGGTCTCTAACAAAGGATGCCTGCAGTAACAGCCACACTCAGCTTCTGGAGAGGATGAATCAAAGTTTCTTGATTTATATGGATACAAGTGTTATAAATCTGCCAGCCTAATTCTGAATGGCTAATCACCAGTGGTGTGATACAGACTTTTAATAAGTGAAAATTCTCAGAATCCATTGACTCCCACTGGACTGGGAAGTGTAGCGGTACTAATAACTTTGGTGACTGTAGTATGCATATAGAGAATACATCCCCTCCATGCAGTTTTGATGACTCCCAGTGTGTCATCCACAATTTTGACACCTTTCATCATTATGAGGAGGCCATTTGACTGGACAAGTCCCTCATCATAATCTGTACACTGTCTTTCTGCAGAGGATCTTTTAAAGATCTTAAGTCATTTAGAAGGAGGAAAAAAAAAGAAGGTTCTTTTCACACTGAAGGATATTTACATGATGTGTCACATCACTGGAGCCATCATGCTGATTCCTAAATAAAGTGGAGCTTCCTTCAAGACAGAAAGGTGATCATCACCACTCTCTTTTTCTCCCCATAAATCAAAGAATTGCAGAGGGGTTTGGGTTGGAAGAGACCTTAAAGATCATCTAGCTCCAACTCTCCTGTCATGGGCAGGGACATCTTCCACAGACCAGAATTGCTCATGAATTCTACAAGCTAATATCTTGAATTCTTCAAGATGGAGGTAGCTTTTTACATAAAGATGACCATATATATTGTCTGCATATGTGTGACTAAAGAAAACCAATAATTCTGGCAGGTTGGTTAAAGATTGTTTTCTAATTCTTGATGCAGTCTGTATTTGTCCTGACAATACAATCACCTTCATTTTTAGCTGTATTTCTTAAGAAAAGAGGGCCTAAGTAACTTTATTGCCTGTCTGACTCCCTGCACATGTATTTTTAAGCTGGTTTGGGTAGTTTTGGGTGCTTGATGGGAAGAAGAGGTCTCAAAGATAGCAAATTCCTAAAAGTTTTGTGGAAATCAGATAAGAAGAATTACACTGATGTTATTCTTTTTGTCAGGCAGGGCAGTCCAAATATGCGTGATACCAACCAACCATCAAAAAGCCACCATTATCACGTTCACTGTTTCAGAAATAACTAATCAAAAAACACCTTCATAAAACTGGGTTACTGCCATCCTTTTGGTCAGGTATCTCTGTAGTTCTGTGCTTTCTCTCCTTGCTTCATTTGAAGGACCCTGGACTGTTTCAAAAAGCTGTCTCTTGGCCAGCCTTCCTACCCTGCCACAGCAGCACCATGGTGTGTTTGGATCAGCAGTCACAGGGGGACGACACAACTGCTGGTCCACGCCGCCCGTCCTGCCTCACACACTGGAATAAAAACTTATTCAGGGTGTATCTTCAGTCTTAGCAGATATATCTGTCTAAAACACAATGATCCCAAATTCATGCAGTTTGGGTCCTTCAAGAGTGGAACTAAAATGTGCAACAGATATTGAAGAACTCCCATTACTGCCACCGAAACCATTTCCTTTTGCAAGCCTGAAACATTTGAGCTCAGTCACCCCATTTTAATTTCTACCACAGAACTCTGCATACCTTACTGGTCTCTTTTTTTTTTTTTTTCTTTTTTTTTTTCTGCTCCATCTGTCCCACAACAAAGCTTTTACTAAGTCTTGCAGATCTCACATACACATATTCCTAGCTGGAAGCAGGATTGAGAAATGAAATACATACGGTTGTGTGTGCTTAGTTACAAATCTTTGTGCTCAACTTTGTTTTTATTATTTCAGAATTCACTATTTTAATATACAAATTGAGCACTGTTCCTTTCATCATTTCATTGCCTTTAATTATAGTCATAATCATCTGAATATGGAGTCCTGTTATCAGATGCTCTTAACTAATTAATTCTGTAAATTACTTGGAAAATCTAGGGTGAAAGTTGCTATGCAATAAACATTATTATTTATGTTTCTGGCTCCCAGTGTATACCAGATAGATTATTTTAAAAGCATCATGTCCCAAATAAGGAGAATATCACTTTACTCCTCTGCTAGACAATGTGCAATTGCACAGAAGCTTTGGGGGCTTGTAACTGACAATTTTACTACCGTGAATTTAAAAAAATGAAGTGTGTGAATTCTCTGCTGCCTGGCATTTTTCTGTGAGGTCAAGCCATCTCTTGGCCCAGAAGATCCCAACGGAGCTGAGTCTGTGGTTTCCCTTCAGGGAACAGTCTGGTGTTTTGCCTATGAATCTTTGAGTAGATACAGACTGGACTGGGTAAGGAGAGGGACACAGGGAAATTTGAGCATCTACATCCAACCCCCCTGGTTTATATGGCTTATAAGCTCTGCTTTTTAGGACAGTCTGGCAGGGCTTGCAGAGTTCAGACTTGACTGATGGGGAAGGTCAGGGATGGTCCAGAAGAAAGTTGATAGGGCTATAGAAAAGATGAAGTCAATCTGGTCCTTCTGTCAGTGATCCTTCTTCAAGGCTACCGTTTCCCTGCCTTACTCTTGCTCTTCTTCTCCAGCTTCATTTATAATATTTCTGGGTTTTTTTTCTGGCTGCAGTTGCATGTTCCTCACTGACTGCATCCACAAACCCTGCTCGTTTGTTTTTCTCCAGTGAGGCATCAAATGCTGATTAATCTCAGTGTTTCCCCAGCATCTAAAACTTTCCTTAGGAGCCAGATACTGCCCACACTGTGCACAAAAACGCCGCTGACATCAAGAGTTACGTTGTAGATCAAGGCGAGTATTGACAATACAGGAGTTTTACTGCAGATCAAGGGCACTGGAGAAATTCTCTGTGGGAGTTTCTGCACATTTATTTCCAAGTGGTTACACTGGCAGGGAGGTAGGCTGCTACATCCATAACAGCAGGCACAGATCTGTCCCTGTCATGGTTTGATCACTGGAACTGAAGAATAAAGAAAGTCCTGCCTGGTTTCCACTATTAAAGTTATCCTCAAGTATTAAGGTATTTTTTTCAAAAATGAGTTGTAAAATTCCAGCCTAACTAAAGTTTCAGAGTTTTGCAGTTGTTTTCAGTGGAGTCAGGGCTTCATCCTTCATGCTGTCCAGTGATGAATTAAATGATTTTGCCCTGTAGTTTGGATATCAGTTTGGTTAAAATGTGAAGGGCCTTAGGAACCCTTAGGATAAAAGTGATCAATCCAAAGTTCTATGCATTAAAAAATCAGTGAAATTTCGGCCTGAAAGTTAAAAATATCCAGTCATTATTAATTTAAATCATGTTATTAAGTAATTTTACTTCTACTTCAGAAACGTATTTTTGAAAGAAGTTCCCTCACACTAGACTGAATAGCATGTGTTCTGTTAGCATTCCTAAAGCCCTGCAGCCAGTTATTCATCCCACTGTTTAATTTACAGCCTGTGGTTTATGATGGGTCCATTCCAGACTGTACATCATTCGTCTAGAGGGTAGAGGAGGCTGTGAGACTATGAAGGGAACCAAAATAAACCCTCTTTATCACACGTAATACTTGAGTTACAGATTAAAATATATCTTTATGATCATCTCTTTAATTAAACCAAAGAATTTTGTCACCCTCATGGAGTTGTGCCAGTTGGCGCCTGTGGCAGAGAATCAACTAGCTTTAACAGGATTGTCCTTAAAAAAAGCCATGCACTATTTTAATACAGTTGTATCCTGAACTCAATTTGTTCTGTTTAAAAAGAGATAGAAGGGGATAAATTTTAGAGCAAATGTTTCCAGTGTGAAGCTGGTGTAAATTGTTTTGCTCAGAGAATAACTACCAATGTTTGAAACAAAGTTTCATATATAGTTGAAATGTGTATTTTCAGGATATTTGAAGGTTATAAAAAAATCCCCTTTCTACAATGAACAGTTGTTCTAGTTCTCTGACAATGCACATGTGAAATTATTGTTTATTATTTTGATCACAGCAAAGCCTTTGATGATATATATAGATATGTGCATGTGTGCACTGTCTTCATAAGCCACTGATCTTCATTTCTAAATCATGCTGTGCTCACGTTTGTTGAACAATATTATAAGAAAATTATTACTTTATTTTGACATTTTTCCTAGGAAACTCTCTTAAAGTTCTTCAGTGAATGTCAAGAGCACTTACAGGAAGTAATGAAAAGAACTTTAGAAAACTCATCTTTTGCGATAATCTGAGCTCTAAAGTCTCCTGTTTCATGCCGAAGTGTTATCTGAGTGCACTGTCACTCTCCTGAGCTGCCACGTGCTCAGGGAATCTTCAGCTAATATTGGACTTGCGTTAGTGCTAGGAGGGTGTGCTTCCAAAGTACATTATTAAACAACCTAAGCACCTGGCTTCAGGGATCTGCACTAAGAGCGCTATTTTGGGGCTTGATTTTAAAACTTTCATGGTGAATTTTTCAAGGTCACAGATGTCACTGAGTGGCATACATAGGAGCTGATACCTTACTTCTTTTAGGATGTCTGAAAATCTCTCTCTTGGCACGTGTCGAGATACCAGTAATCCAGTAGCAGTTTCACACATGGGCAGTTTGTGGGCCTGTGTCTATGGTATGACTTGCAGAAACAGATATTCCTCTCTCAAACCTTTTCTGTCTTGTGCACTTAACAATAAGTGCTGTATGTCCTGGTACATTGGTTTTCTTCTGTTTCTCCTGCACTGAAGAAAACCACAATAAGCTGAATAAACCCACAATAATAAAGAATAATTCTGATACTTTTTTTTTTTCCCAGAAAAGCTAGGGCACCCTTTTCATTCTAACAGAAGCCTTTTTATTTATTAATTTTAAAATAGCCTATTTTCCAAGATGAAAGTTGAAGGGCAGCAATTATCACTTTAATGTATGATACCAGTAAAGGCAATAGCTCCTGGTAGGGAAACAAAAAAGTTAAGAGCGGGAATTAGGAAAAAATCAAAATCTTTTGATTATATTATGTTTTTTCTGTGTCTGGAGCACAGTATACATTTGTACGCATTTGTCTAGCTGTAACAAGGCTATATATTCAGAGAAATATACAAAGCTACATTCAGAATAATAGGGTGAAAAATTAACATCAGAACATGTATAAATGTCTTTATGATCTATTAATATTTAGGTGTAGTGTATAGTTTTTTCGATATGTATTACATGCTACAGGTTTATAACATAAAATGTAGAAAAAAAAAAAGTCATAAATGAGGCTCATCATGAATATTTTCTCTCAGACATGTGCTTCCAAAGGGACTATACTAATTAGTACTGAGATTTTTAAGGTTGGAGGCATTACAGATAGACAGACAAACATACACACAGGATAAGCTACATTGCCATTCCATCATGGTACTTTTGTGAACAAAATGCAGCATTGCTGAGGGGTGTCTTGACAGATTCATAGTTTTGATTTTCTTTTAGTGGCCTCTTCAAGTGTTAATAAAAATATAAAAGTTTTATGTCTGTTGCAGAATTATTTGGAGTGCAGCCGTCTGCCATTGTGCTACTGAGAATGTCAAATAGAACCTGAAGAGAAAGGTCATGGAGCCCAGCTCTCACAAATCAGATTTCTGTGCCAAAGGGAATAAGGTTTTCCACCTGTGCAGGGAGATTTTACACTCAACTGCACCCATGGTTTTCACCAAAGGAAATCAGTCAGCTTTGTATACGCGGTGGATGGGGCGGGGAATGTAGGTATTAATCACTGTGACAGACATCGTGTCAGTCACAGCTGTCAGATGCAGTTGTCACCAGTTTATATTGTGCTTCGGAGGTGTTTAACAGAAATGACTTTGTTAAAACTTTAAAGGCAGAAAAAAATTAAAAGGAGGATGGGGACAAAGAATGGGTAACAAAGGAAAAACTGGAGAACTAGTTCTGTACTGTGCAGTGCCTCTGTTTGATGGCACCTGGGGGGCAGCATGCACAGAAGTTGATCCAAAGACTTGAATTAGTTTATTTCAGTTGCTGCCAACATGAAATTTCCCCATTTCTTTCTCTGCAGTAAATAATTAAAATCATTAGTGCTTGTTGCCATTGTGCTGCACCACATCATGTCACATTCCATAAGCACTTTGCTGTGAAATAATTGAATTGTGTTTTTCCAGAGACTTACTTGTTCACAGTGGAGCCCCTGGTGGTCCAGTGGTAAAGGCGCCGCGCTATCACCGCGGAGACCCGGGTTCGATTCCCGGTCAGGGCCACTCCCGGGCAGGTGGGGCTCGTTAGCTCTTAAAGGCAACCCACCTACGTCCTAAGGACCTCGCTGCCACCGTCCAAGCTCGCTTGGCCCCGGCAGATGAACCTTAGGATTAAAGGGTGGGCTCAGTTCCGCGCACACTGTGTCTCACCTAAAAAAATCCAATGCGCAGGCTGGAAGGTGGAAAGACCTTCCCCGGATCTTCGCTCGCGAAGACTGGCCATTATTATTACTTGTTCACAAGCCTGGGTCACGTATAAACAGAAAAGAAAGGGACAAAACCCTACCTCAGATGTCCGTGCCGTGCAACTCCCTGGTGGCTCTGGGAATTAAATGTCCCTTGGAGGTCGGAATCCAGACCCAAAGCTTACAAGTTAGCATTCAATACAGCAATTTTTTAAACTTTTCACAGGATATTAATCTTTCTCCCTGACCACTAAGAGCACATACCTGGTCCTGTCACATGGTTGAACTGCATGGAACTTGAGTTCTTCACAATTGCAAAAGGGTGGGCTCTGGATTGTCAAGGCTAATAATACTGTAAAAAATATATAAACCAGACTATTTCCTCAGCTGCTATAAATAGTCAACTTTGCTGATGAAGCTGGGGATCTGTCAGTTCTGTCTGTTTGTGTACAGCTAATTCACAACAGTGCTGCAGTTTGGACAAGATTTTTGAAGGGCGTAAGCAAAATAGAGACTATTTGTTCGTTTTATTTTTAGGGAGAAACAGACAAAGATCAGGTCTATATTTCAAAGCTTTTTCTAATAAAAGTGTATGAAAAAAAAAACCAACAACAACAACAGTATCTAACAGAGCTGTGCCGGCAAAATCCTGAGTTTATTTGCTATTTCAGCAGCCAAAGGCACCTTTCGCTGATGTACTTTGGTTTCGGGAACTGCTTTACACAAACAATTCAGAAATTTACCTGTGTTACTTGTAGCTGGTTTGGACAAGGCTGAACTGTGTGGTTTTCTGTTCCATATATATATATGTGTGTGTATATATATATATATTTGTCTCCATGTTTTACTGTATGAAAGAATCCCAAAACAGGCAGAGGAGAGAGTGTATGCAGGGAAACCAGCTAAACTCTCTCTTTACCACAGAGTTCCTTGGGGCCTCAAGTCAATAAACTGCAGACATCAGAGAAGCGCACCATGTTTCTTTCAAGAAGGATAATCTTAGGTGTAATAACAGCTGTGTTTCTTAAATGTTGGGGGGGGAACAGGGCAGCAAATCAGAGTTTTTCCCATTTCTCCAGACCTTTTATGCATAAGGGATGGCACCCAGCTGCTTTTGCTGAGTCTGTGCAAGTTGGACACTTCTGAAAGGAGACTTGTAATCATCCAAGTGGCATAGGCATTGGCTAAACCACAGCTACTGGGATATCCTGGGTGACTACAAATGAGTTTTAGGGTTATGTAGTGTACATTTCAATATAGAAGACATGGGGAATTGAAAACATGTTTTGACACTTAGAAAGAGACACACATTTTCAGAACTACTGACTTCCAACATGTCTTATTCAGAAAAGGTAGAGATTCAGGCTCACAGTTCATTAGGAATTAGGTTGAAGTTTTAGACACACATGTTTAGAAACATTCGATGAGTGTGATTTGTAGCAACTTGAAATCAGAACACAGGTGTGCCATTCGTTGCTCAAGCCAGTGGATTTTCCTGCCTCACATTAAGGTGCTGCACCCTGTTAAGATACAGTGGAGGTGGGTTATCCTCAGTCATTTAGCTGGAAGAGAACTTACAGAAGCCACCAGTGTTGTCAGAATGGCACAGCAAAGTCATTTAAGCATCCTCCTGAAAATTAAGAGAGTTGCAATTATGGATTTCCAAACATGTGAACCCAGACCTTAGGGGCTGAGAGCACAATGTGGATGACTGCAGCATCTCACCAGAGTGGCAAGGCTCACAGTCAGTGTTTATGTTTGGGGCATTTCTGAGAGGGAAAGAGCTCTAATGAAGCATTGTCTGTTTGTTTGTTTATATGCCTAGACCAGAAAGGCCAACAGTTCAACAGCTTGAGCCTTGAAAGGGTACCATTGCCTCCAGTGTAGCATCAGAGTAGTTAAAGGTGTTCCTTTTCAGTAAGCCCACCAGAAAATTCAGTGTCTCCAGGGCTACAGGAAAATTTCCTTAGTTGGGCACTGTAAAGGCTACTTCCCCATGTTTCCCATTTTAGAACTTAAATATGTTATTTAAATTTACCCTCTGCCAGATGCTCTGGTTTTTTTCTACTTTCCTCTGTGTTTAAGACAATGATTCATCATAAATTGTCAGAGTCTAAACAGTGATACTGTGCCTTGATTTTATCCGACTGTGATTCCCTTTTATTAAGTAATGAACACCATGGGTAAAAGTCTGCATATCATCCTCTGACGGTGACCTGGACCTTTTTAAAAGCTTTACTTGTAGGGCATTCAATTCAATCAGATGCATACTGATGAAAAAACAACCACCCATAGCTCTCGTTGACTCTGTACAGGCAAAGCTTGACAGCCCAGCATCAAACAAAAATTGATTTCAAACCCAAAAGTCAATATCTTGCTTTTGCAAAGGCACTTTGGCACTTGAGAGGAAAGTTTGCATGTAATGTACACATTTGATGAACAAAATACAGAGGAGATGGCTTGTTTGGACTGGATTTGGTGCACCTGTGGTTTTCTATAATCAGTAAAACCAATGAAGTGTTGATCTGTGCAGCTAGAGGGAAGCTTCAAGTCATTTTACATATGCACATGTAGCATCCAAGTGAGCCTGATTTTTGACATAATTACTCTAAACAAATGAAGTTTCTTAAGTACAAGTATGACCTGGTACTGTCCCAGAATGAAATCTCAATAGTTTATAAAGCTTAGACTTGCCAATCGGTTACAAGGTGCCATTTTATCTGCTTCCTGATTTTGAGGTCCTCCATTTCCACTTGCTTCTTGTTACTCTCTGTGAGATGAAGAATGGTTGCATGTTTTGCACATTGTATGCTGCTGGAAGTCAAGTTTATATTTTGATAGTTACAGAGTCTTTTTGCACAGATTCTGGTATGTGTAGCTTTATTCTAGCAATGTCTAAAATAGCTATGGATAGTGTCTGCAGACATTCACAGGGACACAGAGTAGTGTTGTCATGAAAATTCACTACAGGTTTTATGTTCTGCAACTTTTTTTGGTGCTCACTTACTGTAGCACTTGTTAGTGCAAATTCAATGTCCGAGTCGCGCATTTAGGTGAACACTCAAAGCTATTTACGTCTGTATGGGCAGTGTTCTTCTATTAAATAGTTTCCAATGCTAGTGGGATTTTTTGAACGAAAGACTGCACCAACTTTGCAATACAGGTGTGCACAGGAGGTTTTTTCCTCAGGCTTTAATCATCCATAGTTGGTTGTATGTTTATGCATACAGCATTATAAAGTATTGATGAGATACAAGGCCGTGAAGATTGGGATTCAAAGAGTTCAACTTCAAGAAGAGTCTGAACCAGAATACTCTCTAGAACCACGACATACTCACTCATGATTCTAACCGCATGAACTGAGGACTATGCTTTTCTCTGGTGAGAATCCTTAATCAAATGGCAGCTCCCTAGTATTCTGTTACTTAAAATAATAATTTTTTAAAATATCAGGGTAGTTTTCCAATTGTCGTTTAGTTACTTCATGGGGATTTTACTTCATTTCTGTTTTCCTTTTATGTTTCAGTGTCATTTTGGGACTTAGCATTTTGAAAACCAGTGGCACAACATATTGCTACAGAAAAAGGTGTATTTCACGGTATGGTGCCACCCTCTTGATGGTAGGAGAAGCTGACATTAAGTCAAATTCAGTGGATAGACTTCTTGAGAGATTCAGTCACTCAAGTTGTAATGCTGATTCTAGTTTTTAAATGTTAGTGAGAGAAAACAGTCATCTCTTCTCAGATAAATCATCTGACTGAGTGGCCTGTTTCACTCCATTTCTATCATCATCCTGCGCAGTGGCTTCCTCACTGGACTACCTGACTGTCCTGTGCAGACAGAGACTGTTGTCAGACATTCCTTGAAGGAGGAAATCCTCCATAGTTTGCAGAATGTCAGCAAATTACCTGTGCTACCTACAAAGGTGCTGGGTAAGACCCAGTTCAGTCTTTCATAGTCCCCCTGACCTCAGGTGGCTCATCAGACTGAGTGAAGCCCCCCAGCTTCCATAGCCGGTGGCACCCAACAGGACAGGGTGATTTCAGCTGGCTGGTGGTGCCTGTTCTGTGAGTGTACATCTACAGCAGATTGAAATATGGTCCTGGAGATGAAGCAAGGCTCTTAGCTGCTCTGACAGTTGAATGCAGAGTTCATTATTTTAAAAAAGATTGTTTCCTCTGCAAGGGGTGGCAGGATGGGGGGTAGGAGGGCGGGGGATTTTTGTGTGTGGGTACAAGCACAATTGCCCAAAGTCACACTACCAAGTTAGTCATCACAGCTACTGTGGAGCTTGAGTTCAAGGGAGCACTGAGTGATTCATTCCACCTGGCACTGCATACAGTGAGTAAAGAGAAATATTTCCTGTACCTAATCCAGACACCAGTCAGACATCAGGCTGTCTGAATATGAGCAGATATACAAATGACAAATGTGTGGAGGAACAGGAGAAGCTGGGGGAAAAAAAAAAAAAAGAGAATGTCTTTCACACTCAGAGGTTAGCACGTTTGCCCTGAACACAATCCCAAAACCTAATGAATCAGAAAGCGTAATTGTTACATAGACTAATTTCAAAACAGAACTACTCATTAAAGATTAAGGGAGAGAAAAGGAACATGAGGTTCAGACCTTTTATTGAAATTTTGCCATATTAGCTTCTCATTGGTAATTTTTTATAGTTCACGTTTATTCAGTTCTTCATTCACAGGATTCTGTCAAGGCTCTCTAATGTGCACCAAGTACAAGCTTCATTAACTGTGTTATCTTTCAGCTCTGCTTTGTCTGTGATTACCAAGCTGGTGTTAATCAATGACATTTTAATGTAAAAAAAAAAAAACCCACCAACAAGGAAAAACCAACAAAACAAAACCAACAAAACAAACAAACAACCATAAAAGCAACTTGATTTCTATTGGTGGGTTTTTTTTTTTTGTATTCAGATTTCCAAAGTTTCATTGCATTTGAATACAGACATTTTATGTTAGACACACTTTGGATACCCATTAGAGAAAATGAGGCTTATGGGGCATTCATTAACTTCTGGGCTATTTAGACTTTCACAGTTGCCAGCCTATCTTCTATAAATTTTGAACTTTGTCTCTGGGTTGCTCTTTCATTGGCACCTGATGTCTAAGACTGGGAGGGCTCCTTTGCTATTGACAGATCTCTTTTGCTGTCCCTTCAAGGCAGAAATCATTCTTAAACTGTGTTGCTTGACTCTGAGAAATATTAAAAATTTGGATGAGTGTTTTACAAGGTGTTTGTTTTATTCCTTTGTATTTTGTTAGTTTGGCTGATCCTTCTGAATAACATGTCAGGTTTTTCATTGGAACAACAAGTAGAGAGGGGATGATAAAGTCTGTGTCTTTCTAGACAGCAAAGAGGAAATCAGACTTTCCCTGTGTCCTACCTACAGGGTGGGATCTGTAAAAATTCAATGCTGCCTAAAAGCTATAAATATACAGTGTTCATATATAATATACAGCAGGATAATCAGAGCATCTTCCTAGTATATAAGATCCATGCACTCACATGGCGTAAAAGAGCCATTGCAGCCAGCATTAAGGTTCTTCTTCCTGTAGGGAAATATAACCACACAGTTTAAATCACTCAAACATTGTTGATCTAGTTAATAATCTCAGAATCATGGAATCACAGGTTTGGGTTGGAAGGAACCTCTAAGATTATCCAGTCCTTACCCCCCTACCATGTGCAGGGACATGTTTCATTAGAGCAGGTTGCTTGAAGCCCCATCCACCTTCACCTTGAACACTTCCAGGAATGGGACATCCACAGCTTTTCCAAGCATGTTCAAATAAGGAGACAGTTGAAATTTTAGGAAATCGAGAAAGAATTCGTTTTGAGGGCTTCCATTATCCTTTGCAAATCCCTTTGCAAAGATCCTAGGATCTTTGGTGACCACAGAGAGTAAGAACCTTAATAGGTCTTTTTGCATCAAAAAAAATTTGCAAAGCTGCAGTAATTTTCTGTAGGAAGATTTCATAACTTGTGCTTTTGTCTGCACTTTATTTCTAATGTCCCTTAACTTGAGAAGCAGACAATAAAAAAGGGATTGTAAAGCAATTACTAATTGTAGTCAAGATATATTAAATTCAGTAATGCTCAGACATGACATAGTGTTCAGAATTTGTATATGAAAGAAATTAAAAACATTCTGGAAGGAAAAGCTACCTAAATGTCAGGGAAAAAAGAAATACAAGCTATAAAATCCTGTGAAAAATCACATAGACCAGAGTAAGATACATGTGCTGTCTTTACTTAGCAAAGAAATCACAGAGGATATGCAAATAGGGAATGAAAATGACACATTTTTACTTGATTCGAAAGCATTATCCATAATAGCATCTGCAATGTGTCTGCAATAATAGGGTGTAAATTGGAATTTACATAGCAGATCTTTGAAAGCAGGCTCTGACTCACAATGTGAAAATGGTGTCTCCAGTAGGCAAAGTCATCCAATAGCAGGAGAACTTCACAGAATGCCTTTTGCGTATTCCAGGGTCTACCTGTTTACCCCCTTGATTGCACAGAGTATTCATCTCAGGCATATAATGGCAATTTGAAGGCCTGGTCTTGGAAACCTCTAGTATGTTGCTCCTGAAAAGACAAGTCATTTTCTCTGGGCTGAATTATGTTCTTGTGAGTGGTGATAGACTGACAGCCCTAAAAGCTGGAAACCCTCTATTTATGTTCATCTCCCTCAGCCTGGATTTAATAAACTGTTCCTGTCTTGATTCCTATCTGTTGAGTGGGGAAAGGGTCACTAGTTTAACTCAGCCAGCAGTAGGATTCTTCCACTGTTCTTTTTATTACCTCCATGGTCAGGATTTCAATTAAACACCAGTCCCCAGTGGGATCCAGTCCAAGGATGATTGGTCATTTTGATTCACATGGTGCTGCAGAGGTGAGGTCAGACCTAGTTTAGTTCTGATATTTCTTGTCTATATTCATTACTATCCCCTTTAATTTGCTGGCTGATGTGCAAAATTTGTCAGAGCTAGTGTTAATTCAGACTCCAGGATGGCATTATTAATTTTGGTTGAGCTTTGGTAAGTCAGACTTCTGAATAGTTCGTTAGATTGCCATGAAGAGTTTGTCTGTCCAAATATAGATGACTACTATAGACGTCTTTTTTTGAGCCTGTTGTTTTCTGATAATACTGACACAAAATAGAGAAAACATCACTTTTAAGGTATCTATCTGGCCTTTCTCAGGGTATAGGGTAAAATGGATTGAGATCCTAAAACCACTCAGTTCTCCCCATGGAATATATACCACTGGTCTCATGTCTAACCTGACAAAGCCAGAGGTAGACACATGTTAAATCAGAAAAATAGCACCTTTGTAATTAACACCAATTTTTTTTGCTAGACCACTGCAAGCCACCCTGAGGTTCTGGTGTCATCAGCCATAGTTAATGATGAGGTAGTCTGAGTCAATGCAGGGTGAGGAGGGAGGGGATGGTTGTGTGTCACACATCTCCATATTTTATCTAATGTGTCTAACTATCTGAGAAGGTACTATCTGAGATACTGTGAATGCTTTTTATGTTCCTCTCCCAAATCCAAGTCCTAATCCAAATTTCAAAAGTGTCAATAAATGTTCAGTACCGTTCACTGTAATTTACAACTGCATACAGTTAACTCAGTTCTGAGGCCTTTAATTAGAGAATAAATGCATGCTATTTTTTTTGTGATACAGAAGTCTGTCTGGTAAGTATTAGATTGATAGGATAGACATTCTTTTCAAGGAAGGCATCACATAGGTATTGTGTGTTACAGAATCACAGGGTCATAGAATTGGTAGAGTTGTAAGGGACCACAGTGCATCATCTGGTCCAACCTTCCTTCTCCAGCAGGGTCATCCTAGAGCACATGGCACGGAATTGCATCCAGAGTATCTCCAGTGAGGAGATATCTCCACAACCTCTCTGGGCTTTATGTCCCAGTTCACAGTATTAATGACTTTTGAGCATAAACCTACTGAAATCAGAGAGGTATATGTTTCCTGTATCCCATATGCAGTGTGCTGAACTGTTAATCGCCCTCTAGTTCCATGAAATAGTTTAGTTTTAATTCATTTCGAGAAAACCTGAAAAAAATCTTTCATGGTTAGTTAAAAAAATAAAAATACAAATGTAATCAGCAGTAGATTGGTCTTACCCAAATATTTGCCTTCCTCAATCTACCTCCCCTACTCTCCTGGCTAAGAAATACTTGGAGTTTTACTCAAAGTAGCCATATCCCTGATCTTTACATCTTTCTTCACCGTATGTTGTTTCATTTTCCTGACACCTTAGTTTTTATACCACATGCATTTTTTACTCAGTTTGAGTATGTCTCTTGCAGTACAAACTGTTGGATTTTGTTAAATTGTATAACCCTGACATGCTTTCATGGCTTTCCTTAAAATCAGTCTATGATTAAATATATTCTCAGTCTTCCTGTTGACTTAGCTATTGAAAGTCGGGCAAACCAGGCAGAACAGACTTCTCTGGGAGCTGTATATCCATTGTAAAATGGCTCTAATATGTTATCTATCCAGACTGGTTGTATTTTTCATGCTTTATCACAAATCAGTGTCACAGATAGATTGCAGTTTGCAACCTGCAGTTGTTCACTGGAGTTAACTTGGCTGTCAGGACAGCCTATCTGCAGTGCTTTAAACTTTCAAAACTTTTGTGCATCAGACTGAACTATTTTTCTAGCTGGCTGAGGGATCAATGCTGTGTCATTAAAACATATGGAACAAGGCTGTGTTACCCTTTTGAGTTTGATTTAGGATATATGGCATCCCAGCCTTCGTACTTTTTAGAAGTGCCTGCACATAAATGAATGCAGTATGGAACCACTTAAATCATGAACCTTAAAAGTATTTTACTTATGTTTTAGATCATCCTCCAAATCTTCAAAATCATTCAAGACTTAGAACTCCACCACCTCCAATATCACATGCTCACACCCCAAATCAGCATCACGCGGCCTCCATCAATTCCCTAAACAGAGGGAACTTCACTCCACGCAGCAACCCCAGCCCAGCTCCTACAGACCACTCTCTTTCTGGAGAACAACCAGCCACTACTCAAGAGCCAGCCCATGCTCAGGACAACTGGTTACTTAATAGTAACATCCCACTGGAGACAAGGTAGGTCACTTTCTTTAGTACTTAAAATGTTCTGACTGTGTGTGCTAAGGATGTTATGGAAAATACACATATCTGTAGAGCTAGCCTTCTAGTTTGTGAACTGGTGTTTGACTTATGTATTTTGAGTTGCTTTTATTATTCCTTGTGTCTTTTTATTTGGACTAGGAGAAGAGGAAATTGCTCTTCTTTAGTAAACTAAAAATGTTGTCTTTAACAGCTGTTCATAAGGTTATTTTCCTCATTTAAAATTGGAATCAGGATCATAGATTAAAAGGTTCTTTGTTTTCTTTCTTTTATTTTCCTTTAATGTCTTTTCTTCCTATGTGGTAGGATAAATCAATATCCTATTTAAAAAACTGAAATCAGTCAGTATATCGAAAAGATTTGGCTTTCTGGCTGTGCCTCATCAAGCAGGTACTTTTGCAGTACATCATTCAGGAAAAGTTGATCTTGTTTTACCTAATAAGGAGAGGTCAGCTGCTGCATTTTATTGTCTTACAGCATTGCTTCAGCAAGCAAGAAACACTGGATAGCAGGGCATCAATCAGTTAATGGTGCTTCCATTTAGCTTCTAAGGTCCTTTCCACCTAAGCAGCACATGAAGGGTGTGATAAGTGTGCACTGAGTTGTTCTAGTTCATAGCTTTGTTCAGGTTCTATGTAGGTTCTGGAAAAAAGAGTTCCCATACTACCTCAGCCTCATTCTTCCCATCTGTGGTGAGTGCCTCTACTTGCTGTCCCACTTGTATTCTCCTGAGGTTTTGCTTCACCATTTCCTTTGCTACTGAGAAGCCAGTGGGAATGCTAGAATCATTTGCCCACATACTTGGTGCCTTTTTCTGTATGAAGAGAAGTCTTCCAAGCCTAAAACATGGTGCACTTACTCAACTGTCTTTTTTCCTTCATTTGTCCAACTTTCTCAAACCAACAAGATTTTAGACAGCAAAAAACATACAGTAACTGAAAGCTGAGACAGGGGCCAAATTTGTCGCATTGCTGCCTGTGGAAATGTCATTGAGAGCAGCGATAGCTGTGTCTGTATCCTGGGACAAACTGTACCCAGTTTTGCCAACTTTTGCTAAAAGAATGTTTTTAAAAATGAGCACGCCTCAATCTTTTTGAGAATGAGCTATGTCTACCGGCCCTCTGAAACTTCCAAAACAGACCACATTTTATGGCATTTAAAGATAATTAATTTCTCTGTGACTGCTTGATTAACAAGACTTAACTAAGAACTGGATCCAAAAGATTAAGACAAAATTATAAACAAGTAATGCAAGTGTGATTTGGCAACAGTTTCAGTAATTATATCGTGTCACTAATTCTCAAGCATATATACCCAAGCATTGAGTTTTATGTGTTATTTCTTCTTAAAATTATATTTTAAAAAAACTTAGGCACCACTCCTGCAGCTCTTTTGGGATAATGCTCCTTAATTACGGTAGAAACCCTGTTCCTGTTCCTAAACTGGGTTGTGAATATACTGGTTAAGTAGTGCAAAGATATCCTCACATCTGACTGCAATGTCTCAGCACCCACCACCTTAAAACTGAGAAGGAATGTCCTTGCTGCTGGACCAGTGGAGAAATGTCAGAGATAAAAACTCTTTGCTGTAAACATCCTGCCTCCATTTGTCCAGTTTTGGTGGCAATCAGAGAGTGCTGGAGAGACAACTCTACTTAGAAATGCAGGAGTTCACAGAGAGAGCAATTATCTGGCTAGTCCTGGACTGTTCCTGTTAAATTGTAAATTAGTACATCTTAAAGACCTTCCTCATTTATTCTCTGTGAAATCATTGTGGGTGAAATTTTTTCAAGATCTGAAGCAGACTGCTCTTTCTGCAGGTTGGATTGGTCACATTATTGCTGTCAGACTGGAAGTTGGAGGTCTACCTGCATGAAGAGCACTTTCTGCATCATTTAATGATTTCACAGATCAGTGACATTTGTACTTAATTCTCAATCTAACCATTATATTAATTTGGTAGAAAACCGGTTATTTTAAGGCTGATGTTGAGTCTTTCAACACGTTGCTTGAAATGGCATAATTTTGCCCAGTGTTCCTTTAGACAACAAGTATGTTAGAAAATAATGTGTAATTTTATGCCAAATAGCAAATGAGCATGACTGACTGTTTCTTTACTTATACAGCATTAAGAAAATAAAATGTGTTATTATGGTGTCATAAAGCGAGGAGGCTGTGGAGCATAGATGAACAGTAAATCTGTGACTAATCTCCTCCACTCTGACAGTCTACTCTTCTGACATGCAGAGGTCTTCCATTTCTTTCAGTGGGAATTCTGTAGACATAAAAGACCAAGCTTCAGAGTTGGTTAGCAGATTCAGATGTCCAATTCTACCTCTTCCATGAAGTGGATCTGCCCCAATACAAAGATTTTTAGAACCAAAAAAAAAAAAAGGACCATCACCTAAGAGAATAAAATACCCAATATGTAAAAATATAAATCCTGGCCCAGAGACATTAATCCAAGAATTAAGGCTTTTGAAGTTAGGAGATTATAGTAATCTCATGTCAAAAATGGAATTGTATTTCTGTTGAATATCCGTTGGTTTTTTTTTAATCCCACATTGGTCAACAGAGAGAGAGAAAACATGAAGAAAAAGCTGCATCTTTTAAACAGGGATTGTCACAGGCTGTGAAACTTGCCTACACTAATGGACTTTCAACAGCCCAGAATTTGAAAAGACTTGATTTTGACTGCCATGGACTCCAGGCAGTATTCAGAACTGGGAATTTAGGATAGTTTGTCACTGCCTGGAAATTTCCTTACTGTATTGCAAAGGCAAGCAGAGATGTGTAGCACAAGTATACAACTGACAGGATAAGCATATCTGAGAATTTTATATGTTGCAAGAGGAAGAGCCCCTCCTCTTCTCTCCCTCCTTTTCATTAGTTTCCCTTTACTCCCTTTTCTCTGTTTCTCCTTTCTCCTCTTTCTTTTCCTGTCTGCTCCCTTTTTTGTTGCTTTAAAAGCCATGTATTATCAAGGTTGTGATGAGAAGATCTTTGCTCAGCAGTCACTCCTGACAGGTAAGTCAGTTCCCCCCATATTTATTCCTCGGTCTTCTTTCTTCTGTGGCCTCCTTTCTGTTCCTTTACATTTGACCTTGTGGGAACAAACAAATGCCAACTAGATGGACGTTTAGTTGACAAACCAGCAAATTTTCAGGAGACTTCCATTCCCAGGAAATTTCATGTGGTAATCATGTAAGGTCAGATTTCTGCTACCACAGCTCCTAATGAGAAAGAAGAGTGTTTTGTAACTAGCCAGCAATTCACAGGTGATCTCCAAGGGAGCAGACCCTGTCCAGCCTTCCGTGAGGAGGACAGTCATGCGTCAGTCACCCTGGTGACCCAGCGACCTCTCTGTTACAGATGCATACATTATGAGATTATATAACCCTCCCCTCTTCTGTTTTATTGACAATCCACAACTGAAATTTGTGGAAACAATTTGACATGGATTTTAACTACTGATGAACTTTTATTGATTGGTGTGTTGCTAGAAGCCTTGCCTCTTACCCATTAAATGCTCAGTGCATGCACATATGTTGCTTCTTTTTGCATTGAACTCAGCATCCAGCCTTTCCTGCATTCCCAGGGAATGTGAGGAAGCCGCAAACACTTGGGGATGGATTGATGTCTCAAGTGCTATGGCACACAGCTCATGCATGTTGATCCACTTTACTCCAAAGCTATGAATAGGAGTCACTTCACTTTTACTTAGATAAAGGAGTAGATCTGTACTGTCAAAGCAGCCCGGAGGCCTCTAGAAGCAGGGAGTTGAGCTCAATGAGTGTTGGCATTAAGCAGCAGGAAGAGGAAGGATTAAGAATGAAAATTAAGGTTGAGGACATTTTAAAGAGACAGTATCAAGGTTTGCATGATGTGACAGTACTGGTTTTTCATGGTTTAGCATGTTATCCTGAGTCCAGTTTCTCTGACAGAGGAATTCTTGTTTGAGTTCATGTCAGTTACATCCTCTAAGCTTTAATTCTACGTAAGTGATAAAGTGTCACAATGCTACCATATTTTTGGATTTTTTTGCTAGTTTTGGCCAGGGGATTTGTTCACATTCAGGTTTAGATTCACTTTTGATGCTAAAAACAGACATGGGCAAAATCAGGACTGGTTTTTTGTTTTAAAAAGCATGGGAAGAATGTTCTTTTGCCTGGTCTTGAGAAACAAGCCTGAAGGTGAGAAAGACACAGTCTGTTCCCAGCTGTGCCTCTTACTAAATTCTTTATGTTCTACTATTCTCCTCAAAAAATACAAAACAGTTCAGCATTTATAGGTTAAAATGTGATTCATGCTGGGGAGGACAGATACTGCAAAATGCCACTATTGTGTGCAAGGTCAGTCCCAGGCATTTTCATGTTTAGGCCCTAGGTATCTTACTTATTGCCTGTTTAAAGCCAGATTATAGCAAATACTCTGGTATTGGAATTTGGGTTACAGCTTAACCTGTTTCTAGCTTCTGTCTGCTTATCCCTGAGAGACTTTCATTGGAATACTCTTATTGAGCAAAACTTGAATTTTGAAACTTCTAAATAGGAAGTTATTGCTCCAAAAAGGAAAGCAAATTAATCAAATTGGAAACTAAAATGTTCTTCAAATCTAAAACTGAAACTAAAGCAAAGGAGTAGCAGATTTTTGCTAGAAATCCATAAGCATGTTAGATGCAAGTGTGCTGCCAAAGTATTGGCCAAAGTGGGATTTAGATACTATGTTGTACCTTTTCAGAGTAATAGTAACATAGATGGAAGAGTATAACCAGATTACAGCTGTGCTGGATTGAAATCTAGTCCTTTGAATCCAGCAGTTCAGAAGGTTTCATATATCAGTGGCAGTAAATAATGTGAAATGAGCAACTCTTTTTTATACATGCACATGGGCGTGTGTGCTTATATGTGTGTATATGCATATATATAGTGTATATATAAAGAAGTGAACATTCTTAAAAGCTATATATGTATATGTGTAGCATCTTATACATATAAATATATGGTCCATCATTCTAATTCCATTCACAACTGCACTATAACCATTGTGGTTTATAAGATCACACTTCATATATGCATGACTCACTGGCTTCATTCATGTTTCCATATGTATGTAGAAACATAGCAAAGCAGACATTCCTAGAGACATTGCAGGACAACCTCATTGAGATGGACATTCTCACCTCCTCCCGACATGACGGTGCTTACAATGATGGGTATGTGACACTTACGTGGTCTTCCTGTTTACTGTACAGTCATTATGATCCTTGCATGAAAGCATTTGGTCATATCAGTGATGTTTAAAGGCAACACCACTGCTGCCCTCTTCCAAGATGGCTTTGAAAAAATGAAGTTCTGGGACTTGGAGCATTATGTCCTGTACATATTAATGGCAGACTCATTAATATGCTGGTGAGCCACAGCATGCCATTTGCTTTTTCTTCCCTTGTTGTTTTGAAAGTAATTTCATTAGTAAGAAGTACCTACAGCAATTTCAAGTCCCGTATTAACTAAGATCAATTTAATTTTCATAAAAATCTTTAACCATTATCGTACAGGCAGCCTGATACTTTATTGTTAAACTGATGTCTTCCACATACCTTATCTGACAAGTGTCTGCTAGTGGTGTATGTAAACCAAGCCTTTGAGTTTGATTTACCCACCCATTCTGGCATGTTCACCTCCCCTTTGATCACTTGTCTTTTAAGTTATAATCAGCTTTTAATTTGATTCTTAGTGCCAAAACTGTTGAACCTTGTGTTGGCAATTTCCAATTCGGTAGCCATTATTCACAGAAGATCTTTTTGGTGTACTTGAACTACTGCAGGTACCTCTTTGCTCAGAAAAGATACATCTCTGTCTAAATAAATCCTTTTCAAGACACAGAATACTATATGACTTATTGTAAAATCAATCCTTTTATGTAGAGCATTAGTAGAAATAAAGGATCTTTCTCTAATGCTCAGCAGTCATGCTTAGAGTAACAATAAAACCATGGCTGTAGTACTACAAACATCTATTTTGGAGAATTATGTGTTACTTTTTACTGCACAAAGTGGTGGCTTTTCTGCATGGTGATGTTTCTGTATGTGTCATTTCCTGCTGTGACTGCACAAGTGACTTCATGGGGAAAACAGAGTCACATCTTCATCTGATATTAGCTACTGGCTTAACTGACTCTCAAGGATCCATGCTGATTGCATTTGCTCTGGCTGCAAATCTGGCCCCATAAACGATGGCGGAATGTGCAAAGTGCATTGGGGCTGTTTCTCAGTCCTCACAAGCTGCATTTTTGTTTTACATCAGCTTGGTGATAAATGAGTCAGATCCCTTTCCCAGATTTCATTCCCAGATTTTGAATGCCTTGTACATCATGATGTCCCACCAAAATCAGGTTTTTCATTTAGGATTCCCACTGGGAATCCTAGACAGAACTCCCACTGGGACATTTCATTTCAGGAACTCATGAACTTCAGTGTGTTCTTTTTGTGCTGACTTTCATGAGTCTCACACGAAGTGCTCATAGGCTGGCGCTCAGGCTGCGTTTGTCATAACGGGCAAAATACGGTGCCTCCCAATGTCACTGGACAGGAAATGCTGTTGTCTTTGACAGTAATTCACACTTTTTTAAAGGTAGGCATCAAACTAAGGTGCTCTGGACTGCTATCTGGAAGCAGGTGCCTCTCCCCACTGGCAATACACAGGACTCTGATGCTTTTAGCCATGCCATTGTCCAGTGCTTAAATTTGCTGTGTGGGGACAGTGTGAATATTCCCCTCTGTGACAATTTGGGTGCTACGGAATGGCTTAAGCTCTCTTTCCCCATTACCACTCACCGATGCCACACAAAAAACGCTCTCATGCAGTGATCAATGAATTGATAAACGCCCCCCTCTTTAATCTGAGCTACAGTCCTCTTCAGCCTCTGTAGGGCATTTCTGTGGGAGTGTGAACAGGCTCCCGGTTCTGCCTGTACCACCAGTCTGCCGTAGCTGTGCTTGGGGTATTCATCTCACTCTAATGCCAGCTCTTCCACAGAGGGGACTCCTGCCCTTGAAGAGTTCTCTGTGGCATTGTTGGCACTGTGATCTTTTTGTCTGGTTTTGTTTCCCTTTACTCTGTGTGACTTGCCTTTGATTTTTATTCTTCTCTTTTGTGCATGCCGTTCATGTCCGTAGCCAGCATTGTGTGAAGCTGCTTTCCTCGT
Organism: Myiozetetes cayanensis; assembly: GCF_022539395.1. NCBI lineage: Eukaryota > Metazoa > Chordata > Aves > Passeriformes > Tyrannidae > Myiozetetes > Myiozetetes cayanensis. The sequence continues at coordinate 30,380,133 of NW_026087742.1, read as the reverse complement.
CCCAGCAGCAGTCGCCATTCTCCCACCCCATGTCTCCCTTGGCATCGATTTGTGTGAGGAGTCACTTGCTGTTGGTCTTTCTTCCCTCAGGCACTTCCTGTTCAAACCTGGAGGCACTTCTCCCCTTTTTTGTACAACGTCGCCGGGATATCCCCTGACGTCCAGCACTGTGTACTCACCTCCCCCTAGGCCCCTTCCCAGAAGTACCTTTTCTAGACCTGCCTTTAACCTGAAGAAACCCTATAAGTACTGTAACTGGAAATGTGCTGCTCTGAGTGCCATTGTCATCTCAGTCACGCTGGTGATCCTGCTGGCCTATTTCATAGGTAAGCTCGTTTCTGTTTGTTTTTCTTCTTTTTATTTCATTTCTCTACAAACCTCCCATAGTGCTGATGTTTGGGAAGCAAAGGGTCAAGACTGTGGTACAAAGTGGTGGGGAAATAAGGCCTCTGTTGACTTCATTGTGGTTGCAGTGTTATGCAGTATTATGGCAGGGAGCTTAACATATGTCATAAAGCCAGAAGAGCTTAGTAAAACATGAATCATATGTTGTGCTCCCTTCAGTGTCATGGACTGTTTACATTCTGCAGAGGAAAGTGTACCTGGAGTGAGACAAACCCACCAGGATTTTTCTAAGCAGCCCATTAAAACCGACAGTGAAGTCTGTGTCCCAGTCCCAGTCACATCCGTGTCGATGAGAGTTGACCTTTATGGGACAGGGTCAGAACCAAGATTCTGATACACAAAAATGTGTTTTAATTCTATGGTTTGGTGACGCGTCCATTTCAATGACATTAAAGCAATTATACTGTTCAGTTCATAGGCTGACCAGGAGGATGGAGAAGGAATGCGTTTACATTGTGGTTTAACAGAGCCTTTTTTAGAACAGGGGAAGCAGGTAAAATTTGCTTCTTGGGTGGAGAAGCAGTGAATTTTTCTTGTGCTGTGCATGATCTGAACTTCCTTTGTTTGTGAGGCTTGTCGGTGTTCATTGCAAAAAAAAGCATTCTTACTGTATGTTGCAAAAGTAATTGAACTACTAGAAGTGAGAATTGTATTTTTAAGCCTGTAAAGTTGGAGTGTTACTATTACTTTTTCTTCAGTTAGATTTGATATTTGTGTTATGTCTTACAAAAGTCCATTCCTAGACTTCTCTGTTAAACTGTCAGTGGTACAAGCCCTAGTTGTCAGACACTTTTAGATGTGATCATGGGTAAAAAAGCCTGATTCTCATGGCACAAATAAGTCTTTTTGATTTCACTGTGACTTCCTGTACACTAATGATCTATAAAAGGTTGTGGTTAGTATTACAAATCTTAGTCTGGATCGAAAGATTTTTGCTTTTATTTCACATGAGTATAATTAGCACTACCACAAAGGATTGCTTTTACTGTGTTCCTTTTATGTACACTTCTTTAATGACTGATACTTTTCCACTTCTGCCTTGCATCATATTCTGGTCACTTTTATGTCTCCTGTAAGAGGAGCAGGAATGATTAATTAACCAACATTAAATCAGCAGTAGTTTGATGAAATATGCAGTCAGTTTCCATCGTTTGCTATGTACATTTGGACTCGCCTTTCTCATTTGTCTGGTATTCTCCTTATGCCCTGAACATGGTTCTTTTGGACATTATCTCAGTGTGTCAGAGGAGAATCATTATAACTCAGCAGAGAGGTGCCTGTAAATTCTGAAGGAGGAGGTGTGTGTTGTTTGATAGATTGAGAGGAGTTGGGTTTGCCACTCGGTATTCTTGAACTCTCTTTTTCAGAGTTCTCAAAAGATCACGCTCCTGCTTAAAATCACAGTTAGTGTTGTTAAAAGGTAGGTCCACTGAGTGCCCTCCCATCCTTTTCTTGTCTCCATTCAGATGAATTCTGTGGCATTCACCAGACTCCATGGATGGCTGGCAAGGTGCCAGAAATGCTGATCAGATTGAACTGCTGTAATTATGGGTCATAATTACTAATTTCTAAAGGAACTATCAATTATTTAAAATCAAATTCAATGGTTCAGTTCAGCATAAACATATTTAGCAAAGATTGTCTCTACCAGACCTAGTGTTCTAATCAACAAGCAAAAAGGCAGATATTTAATTAGATTTTGATGAAAAATTGTGTTTAATTTCAAGTATAATCAATTATTAATTACTGTAATGAGTGACTCTGGCGGGGTTTACTAATTAACTCATTTAAAAATTATGAATAACCTTTTCATTTGTAATTATTTTTTACATCCTGTCAAGTTGCAGATGAGATTCGTATCACCTAACCCAAAAGAAAAAAAATTAATCAGGGAGTCAAAATGTTTGTCCTTTCACTAAGTTAAGCTGAGACATTTTGCATTCTGATATAAACTGCGCAGTTCTTAAGAGGAATGTGTTTATTCTTTTAAATAACCTGGTGTGTTTACAAAACAAATTACTGTTTTTCCTCCCATTTTATGTTTCCCCCTATATTTGCATAGTTGCATTTTCTTACAGATGCTGTTTCTCATTTAAGCAGTATCTTGCTCTTTTTGATACCATGGGGACAATCTGAATGGTAAGGTATAACTTAATCATGAGTAAAAGGTTTAATCTATATAACAGCTCATGAGTGCAGGGAACTTTAATACTTTCTTTCTGCTCTTGTTAGTTAAAACAAGCATAGAAATTATCTTTTTAATGAACATTTTTATCCGTCAGAGCAAACTGAGGTCACTGGAAAGGCTCCCATTTGAGTGAATGGGCTTTGGATCAGGCCCCATGGCAGCGGCTTGGCATGTAATCTAATTATTTGTACAATGATTGGTTAATGGCAAACCTTCAGAGTAGTATCTCAGCCTTTAGGATGTTCCTCACAGCATCAGGCACGTCACCATCCTCTGTTTAAATATTAGAATATTGCACTATTATTAAAATATTGGAATATTGCATTAGAACAGTAGCACATTGCAGGCCTTACCTTCCTGCAGAAGTGTGTGGAGCTAAAGATATCAAGAGATACATGAGAGACCCTGCTGTGGGTGGTACTTTTTGTGTGACAGATGCTCAGACACAACTGTGATGGGCAGCCATCTGAGACAGGCAGAGCTGCATGGAAACAACGAGGCATTGGGTCCCTTCTGAAGTTCTTTGCTGAAGCCAGTTCATTTTGGAAATTCATTTGGAGCACTTACTAAATCATTTGTTTGAGGTTAAAAGATGGAGTTCCTACTATTTTATGTAAGTCTTTATGGCATTTAACAGTCTGAGGTTCATTTATCTCACTGAGCTGTTTCAAAGAAGAGGAGAGGAGGCATTAGTAGACGTCCACGGCAGCTGAATGTCTGGTATCATGTGTCCACACTGTGATCAAGCTGAAGGTTTTACAGGGCTGAGTGAGTCACTGGTCTGAAGAGATAATGGCAAACAAAATATAACAGAGTGTATTAAATATCAGAAGCTGGTTTTCATTTGAATTAAGCAGCTTTTGATTGACTTGTTGCCACCTTTTCAAATATTCAGGCACCACAGTGAGGCAGTGGCAACAATGCCCGTCAGTGTTTCGTGCATACACGGCTTATGCAAATCTTGGCAGAAGCTTGTCTTGTGGGGTGGGAGCACTGAAGAGAAAAACAGGGGTAGATCAGGGCTTTAGCATTAAAACGATGGAACCATTGAAATCAAAGGCCTCTTTGAGCAGCTTGTAACTACCCTGCAAATTTGCTATTCTAGAAGGTCATGAAGAGACATCACTTTAAAATTAAATCCCCTGTTTTAGGACTGTCCATTCAATAGACAGCTAAACAAGGAAAATTTTCATGGCTGTTGCTGGGATGTGATGGGGTCCATATACCACGGAGTCCATATACCATGCCTTGGAGGGCTAATTTCTAGCAAGATTATTATGGCAGAGCTAATACTGTGAGGTATGTTGCTATCTGAATACTTTTCCAGCAGTTTCTGTATCTGGTAGATGCCAGACCTGCTAGGAGAGCATTGTAGAGTCTCTGACATTGCTGTACTGTTTGGGAGGAAGAATTTTGAGTTTAGAAACAGAAAAGACCTGTTTGCCCATCCAGATCTCCATGCCCAGCAGCTGTTTGGCTAGATCCATGGAACAGTTTCTAAATGAATTAGTGATGGAGAATAGTTTCTGCCTGCTTAAACAGGAGGTATTATCCCCTGCCTGATGTATATTCCAGACTAGATGGAAGTACAATTTGATGCAGTTAGGCACTTGCAATTTTCCTATACTTAAGCATGTGCTGTGGTCGCGTTGCATGAACAGCAAGAGAGATGGGCATTTGATTTAGATTAAAGTTAGGGCTGGAAAACGTATTATGAAGCCAAAACAGTCATTCCTTTTTATTGGAGTCAGAGCTCTCTGCTTTTCGGTTCTGTGTTCATTTGAACTCTGTACAGATGCAGCTTCACTTAAAGAACAGTGTTTCTTGCTGCAGGCAAAAGGCTTTGACAGTAAAAGTGTGTTAGGACTGTGATGTGTTTATAAAGTGTCTTTTGTTTTATTGTCTAAGAATCACCCTGAAAGCTAACTTTAGCTCAGTTTGTCCATGATTCTTTGATGCTATGGAGCAAACCCAATTTAAAGCAGTTCTCCAAAGCTCTTAACAATCTAACTAGTTAGCTATGATGTATAGTATACTAATTACCATAGTGTTTAAATGCCACTGGAGATCCATAGGAAAAGTTAATTATTAAACCTGATCCGTATCTACAGATCCTACATTTATACCTTCATATTAAGATTTTTATTCACATTAAAATATAAAGCAATTTATTACCCTGCCAACAAGCTTCTTTCACTTTCTGCTTTAATATTTCTTTTCTGATCCCAGATTAAGCTCTGTCTTGCTACTGTTGATGTTTGTTCTTTTGATTTACAAGGATTGGAAATCAAAATCTTTGAATGTTTTCTATTTCTGTCTTGTCTTAGGTAAAAGGCAGAAATGGGAGATAAGCAATCTGTTCTAGCATCTAGCAAAGCCTGTACATTAACAGGAGCTTTGTGGACTTTTCTTGGTTCTTTCGCATCTTCAGAAAATCACTGTGGTCAGTTCACATGGTAACTGTGGGTCTCATTTACTTAATTTTATCCTTAATCTATAAAAATGTCAGATCCAGTCTGAAAGATGCTGTAGTATTACCAGTAATATGTTTTCTGTCCTATAGATGTTTGTGAAACATAAAATTTCAGGACACTGGTTGAGAGGGACCCAGCACTATCATTTTATCATTTGTAGTAGAACCTGAATATATTGAGTTTATTAAACCCCACATTTTTGTTAAAACTGGCTCTTTTTGTACAAAATGCGGACAAGCATGATTAGTGCCACTCCATCACTGAGTGGTACAGCTTAAATGACATCTAGCTCTTCCTTTCATACACCATGGCATTTGAGAAATACGGGCCTCATTCTTCTCATGCACATGCTTCTCTTAAACTGTAGCAACTCCATTTCCTTTAGCACTGGTTCAAATGCAGTCAGAGTCATTGACATTGCACCCACTGCCTGCAACAGGATCGGGAATAACCATGGAAAAGTCTGCATATATTTTTATATGTTCTTGGTTCTGGAGGTTGACCTGACTAAAGACAAAATATAAATAATGACATATGTTGATCCTTCAGTTGCCAGTGTCCCATTTCACGGAAACAATTTGCTATCCATTATCTGAAGTGTATAAGCTGGCCTTTGACACTTTTTGTTTGAATCATTCGAATGTAGAAATTACCCAGCTCTTTTATTTGTCTGTTCTGTCCTCATCATTGTATTTGTCACTTGAATAGTGTTTGAGTCATCTACATGTTTAGTGATCCATGATTTTATATTTAGTTATGTAACACTCATGTAAACATTCGATAATTTCAGGTTGACTGTCAGTTGTTGAATTCCACAAGAAATTGTAACATATGATGGTTATTTACCAGCAATGATAATACTAAGTTCTTAGTTTTTAAGTACATGTATAAATTGCTCTTTACCATTGGAAAGTGCTCGTTTCTTTAATCAAATGAAATTAAATCAAATGTCTTACTAAACTGTAGTCTTGTAAAAAAATTTAGTGACTATTTGTTTTTCAAGATCTGTTTTTCAGAAAAGCAATATTGTTGGCCTGAGCTACCACATTCACTTTCTTTTTCTTTATCAGTTTAATTCTGTGTTATGTTTTCCATTATTTTGTCTGTAATAGAGGTCAGACTGCCCAATCCAAGTGACTTGCATCCTCTTCTTTTCCCTTCTTAAATATTTGTACACTATCATCTCTGGTAGCTGATTCAGTATTAATCAGTGAGTCAGATTCCTCTTCTGCTATATCGTTTATTGGGTAAAAGTTAAATGAGCCTGCAGATTTAAAAATGTTTGTCCTTGAATAGATGTAGTTTAATATAATTCCTGGTTATTAATAGACTGGAAAAAACCTTATTTCTTGTGAATTAATTGCATTATCGTAGTTATTTTCAATAACTAGAACAAAAATTGTTACTGAACATTTCAACCCTTATTATAACATTATTAACAGTTTCCCCATCTCCATCAGGTAAATAACTATATTGTTGATCGGTTTGCTAGTTTTCAGTACACTTAAAAAAGTGTTCTATTGTTCTTTGTTTTTTTCCAAACCATATATTTTTTCTTCATGTCCTCAGCTTCGTTTCACCTCTCTGCATGGTTTTAGATTTATATAGATTACTCTCTGTTTCCCTATTGTTCTGGGCTTTTATCTATTACTTTTTTTTATTTCTGCTTATTGTTTTATTTTGACACTGAATGAAGAGGTCCTTTGGTCAAAGTCTGATCCTCTTTCATCATTGTGGGATCATTGGAAGAATGCCTTCCATTTAGAAGTAGTCCACCAATATGACTGATTCTTTAACTAGTCGAAAGCAGGTTGAGGCTGTGTATCCAGAGAGCTCATCTAATCTGGGAGTCTCTATCAGTGCACCATGAAACCACACATTAGTTAGCCCTTTAGATGCCTGATCCTTTTGTAAAATTGAGAATCTTTAATACAAGGAGAGAGTAATTTAATTTCATCTGTTTTTATTAAATGGTAAGATACAGGCTCTCAGCCCGTAAGCTTTTTTATCAGTTGCTTTTAGTGAGGTTTTATAGTTGCTATAAGCCCCCAGAAAAGAAAATAACAGCAGGCTGACTCCAGAAGTGCTGGCCTGGCCTTTATGACAGTGGCACAGATGTGGTGCTATAATCTTTATTTCACAGCTTCGATTGACCTTTGCACACAGATGCTGAAAAAGAATCAATTTTACAGATCTTAATATCTCATGGAAGGAGTTCTCCTCGAGTCCTTGTTTTTACTTCATACTAATTAGTGTGAAATAACATAATTTAATTGCAGTTAAGTGGAGACAGAAAGAATTGTTTCCAGTAATAGGCTTTTTTCAGTGTTTTTAAATACCGTACATTTTTGTGGGTAACTACTCATAGAGTAATCTCAATTAGAGATGTCACTGACAGTGAAAAATATTCCTTGGGTATAGTTTAGTGTTTCTCTCCCACCCTTTTCTAGCATAAATTAGAAGATGGCTTCAAAGCCTGTTTTGCAGCCTGATCATACATTTCTGTTGGGTATGTGCAGTGATGCATTTTCTGAGGTTTTTACCTGTAGTTAAAGTTGGGCTGTGTGCTAGATATACATCTTTATGGGGTGAAGTGTTGTTGTTAAGTATACTGCCCAGATAACATCTAGATGATCTGTAAAATAATGAGCAAAAGGTCCAATCTGCTCTTTCCCACTGTTAATATTTCAAACACTTTTTTTACTGAAACTTAAAATCTCCAAAAGGACCACTTACACACTTCCCTTTGAGATACTGGAATTCGATGCTCAATACATAGAGGTTGTTGAATCTTTGTCTTTCAATGAAAACCTATAAACTCTCCCATCATCACAAGCTTTTCCTATCTTCCTCTCTATTTGGTTTTATCATACCTTAACTTCCAAGCCTGTCCTTATTGCAGTCAGAGGCTTTTGCCTAGAAAGATGATGAGAACAGCATATGTTGGATGTTTTCAAATATGGTAGCACATGACACAGCAACAGCATCACACCTTGCTTGCCTAGTACAACTGTAGCATCACTTTGTTATGCCAAGAGACTCTTTGAAAAGCAGAGCAGAACCAGTCAGTTAGCAGAGATGACGGCTATGCTTACCCTATTTCAAAAGACAATCTAATTGGACTATCAGTGGAGCAGAATCTCTTTTAATTATGGCAGAAATTGTAATGAAATCAAGAATCAAAAGGGCTTCCTGGGTAAAAAAACCCCAAATCCCACAATCTAAGCATAATGATATTCCAAACAGTAATAATCCAGGTGGTCAGTCACAGTTAATTTATACAGTATACCTTCCCCAGTCAGACTGCATCATGGGCAACTTCAGGTTGGGAAACATGTATGTGAGACCATTCTGGGCATCCAGCTGTTCCAGAATGGGTACGTTTTTATACTGTTAAAGTCTCATGAATGGTCAGACCCAAACTCATCTTCTGAGACTGATCTCTAGTCTTTGCTAGCTGAACACGGTGCACAGGAATTCAGAAGGTATTGGCTGACCAGAGCCAAAGTCATGGTAGAGTCCCTTCTAACAAATAAATGTTATAGACCATCAAGTCACACTGCTTGGTACTGTTTAATTCACTAGTATCAACTTAGTCTTTGGGGGTGAAGGGACAAGGCAGTGGGCTGTGTCTCTGAGTAAGCACTTTGATACACTTGTATTTAATGATGAAACAAAATTATCATACCTAAGTTACCTCTACTGAACATTTTGAGCCTCTCACTGCAAAGAAAACATTAAGGTGCTGGAGCATCTTCAGAGAAGGGCGATGTAGCTGGTAAAGGAGGGAGCACAAGTCTGATGAGGAGCAGCTGAGGTAGGAGGGGCTGTTTAGCCTGGAGAAAAGGAGGTTTAGGGGGACCTTATCACTCTCTGCAACAGCCTGAAAGGAGACTGAGGAGAGGTGAGTGTCAGTCTCTCCTCCAAGGTAACAAGTGCAGGCCCAGAGGAAATGTCCTCAAGTTGCACTAGGGGAGGTTTAGACTGGATATTAGGAAAAGTTTCTTCACTGAAAGGGTTGTCAAGCATTGGAACAGGCTTCCCAGGGAAGTGGTGGAATCACCCTACCTGGAAGTGTTCAAAAGATGTGTGGATGTGACAGCTGGGGGTATGATTTAGTGGTGAACATGGTGGTCCTGGGTTAGTGGTTTGACTTGATGACCTTAGAGGTAGTAACTTTGAAACTTTGAAAATTCTACGATTCTGTAGCCTTAAAAGACTTTCAAAAGTTGTAAGAGTAGGGGTCTGTATCCCTGCTTCTAGTGTAGTCACTCACTTAAGCAAAATTTTGCCATTGAATCCAGTGTTATTTTCTATTCATATTGCAGAAGTGCTGAGGTAATGGAGAATTGTGACACCTCTTTCTTAGTAGGGAGAACAAGCAATGGTGTGTGCTTTATCACATCCCTGATCCTCCCAGAGCTGGCTACCACAAAACTAGAAAATCTGAGTTCACACATGCTCTGTAGGAATCTGTTTAGAATGCAGTAGCAAAATTGTCTGCATCGAGTGTATTCCTTCCCTTTCCAACCCCCTCCTACTGCTACCAACCAGGCTGCACATATGGCATCCCTAGAAAGCAATTGAACGTGCTGCAGTGCTGGAGTTGCCAGGGTTGAGTGGCAATTTCTGTGCAATTGTTCTGCTCAGCATTGGACCAGTGGAAAAAAAATAGCCTGTGATGAGGGAATTAAAGGCTATTACAGAGTACATATGTATACAGGGTCTAATGCAGAATCACACAAGCAATCTTAATTCTGTTCTTTGCTCACTTTTGAGTGCTTGACTTGTTGAACTTTGAGTTTTTTTAGTAAATTCTTTTTTTAGGTATAATTAAAGATGACTGTAGGTCTTCTTTGGAGAACACTGTGGGTTGCATTTGCTAGCACTTGCCTTAATCTAAGTGCTGAATTTAGTTCTAAGTCCAAGGGAACAAATCATCAGTTTATGTTAAGTTTTGTTATTGAGAGAGCTTTTCACACTGATCTGAACCATTCACTTAGATTTATAACATCTGAAAGTATTGTCCTGGATTTTGCTCATGGTCTCTGGACAGAAAAAAATTATTGTGTCGTTAATTGTGCTGTGTCACCCACTTTATCAGCTTTCTCAGACTGTGGATTTGTATTCATCTGTACAGGAAAGAAAAAAGGGATTTTTTTTTCCCCCCCTCTCCAAATCAACTGTTGGAACAGTATATGTAATGAAAAAGTAGAAAATAAATTTAAACATCCTAAACCTGCTTTAAGCATATCTGTGCTTTTGTCATCCAAAGGAATTAAAACAATGAGATGCTCCTGAAGACGTGTAGATTAAATTTTTTCATGTCTCTTCGAATAGTCACGAAGCTCATAGGATTCTGCTTTAGAGCTCAATTTTGACAATGCTGATGAGCACTCCGGCCCAGATCTACAAAATGTGTAAATTTGTACTGAATTTAAAGTACCTCCATTATGCTCTTGAAGTCACTAGATTTACTCACACTAAGTAAAGCTCAAGTTAAACCTGTGCTTTGGACATCAAGGGATTCTGAGAATGTAATTTTGTTAATTTTTCTTGTATCAACTAGCACAGCCCAACTGGGGCTCCAGTGCTATGAGAATGTGCAAAGGTGACTAATAACACTAATGCAGTTTTCAGGATTTTCAGTATTTTTTTTTTTTAGGATCAAAACACAAGCAGTGCTCTCAAAGACATTTACTTGTCTTACTGTAATAAAATCATGTTTGTGTCCGGAAGGACAGATGAGTAGGCAGCCATCCGAGAGATCAGCTCACACATCAGATTCTACAGCAATATTTAGATCTGAAAGCTTAAACTGAAATATTTGTTTTAAACTCTGATCCCACCTCTGTTGTGCTGAGGTGTTATTAGAAGACAGATATTCGTGACTTTTGCACAGAAAACTGTGGTTTTTTAGACTTTAGGCAAACTGCTATATTAATTTTGGAAGTCAGGTTTTCTGACCGTTATCAGGTTAAGATAACAAGGAAGGAAGCACATGAGAGCTGGTTGATTTATGTATGTAAATTACACCCTTTTTAATTAGCATCTTGCAGTTTATATGTGCGTAATGAAAGGGCATTTGTAAAATACACTGTCCACAACAGGCTAGCCCAGAATTTTAGTAAATGTGAAGCAGGATAGAAGGCCCTCTGGTAGAACTGCCTGTCCTCATTTCTCTAATTGAAGTGAGTACCCCAATGGGAAAACCATTATTTCTAATATTATATGCACAAATTAAAACTTCATTTAGAGGTATAGTGGGACCATCCTATAATTGACTTTGATCTTGAGGAAATATCTCAGCAATATTTATGGTAATGCGGTCTCTGCCAGAAAGGGTATCTAGAAGGGAAAATATTATTTTACTGAGAAAGGCCTGAGCATGTGTAACACCAAATTTACTAGAGCTGTGAGGGCTGAAGTAAGCTTCTTTGGTGCAGTAAGCTACCTAATAACAGCCAAGTGTTGCTGAGGTCCATCTTTCAACTTCCCATTCTATTTCAAATTGGTGTAGATGGTGAAGGAAATTCCTGATGGTATTTTAGCAGACAACTCCTTGGATAAAGCCTTAGTTTATGTCTATTTTTTTTCTATAGGTTGACACTTAAAAAAATCCCCCTTAAAATAACGATAAAAATATTTAAATATACCCATTTAAAATTGCATTTTCCCTTTCCTGGAAGAAATTACAAGCTGTTGTAGCACTGGAGGGGCTGGTGATCATCTATTAGCTGTTTGAATGGACAAGCAATCAGTTAAAAGTCTTTGATCCCCAGGGGTAATTAGGAAGACATTGAATAGAAAGTGCTGACTCTTTGCACTGAACAAACATTGAGCTTAACTGCTTTATTTTATAGTGTCTTTCTAGTCACTTCCTTGAATGTTTCAAAGAAATGTGATGCTTCAGCTGGAAGCCTTTTTTCTTCCCTATTAAGAGCAATTGGGAACTAAATTAAAATATAAAGTGTTCTCCTAAGAAGAAGCTAATACTGTTTGGTAGACCATCTGCTTCTATCTTGGAAATCATTGATACAGCTCTTCAGTCAGGCGGGGTCAAAGAATAACTAGTTAGTGTTAAATCAAAGCAAGTAACGGTTTGCAGCCAGGACTTCAGGTGATTAGCACAATGCTGTGTTTTCCCCAGAGGCAGTTCCTGCTCTGCTAGCAAAATTTCAAGAGATAGAAAGCTCTCCATCATTGGTATTCCTCCTTTGCACATGGTGATTTTGATTGAGGGAAGAAGGAGACGTGAATTGTCTCCGAAAGAGTTGCATCTGGTACTTGCTTAGTTTGAGCTATGAACATGCAGAAAGAGTCAGGCAGCAAGCATGATCCCAGGTGCATGAATGTATCCTGTAGCACTGGTCTGTATTGAGCTGGCTGTGAAAGCACCTGCCTCTTACTTTAGGACATTCGAGGTCCTAAAAAAAAAAAAAAAAACAACCCACAAACAAACACAACACAGCTTTTGCTTTGTTTTATCATCAAAGTCCTTCCTCCTAACTCCTGCACTCAGGATGGGTGGATATAAACTGTCCAGTTTTCAGGATAAAACAATCTCAGCCCAGCCCAGCAAAGCGTCTTCAAACCCAGTCTGTGAGGGAGGCTTGTAAACCTTTTTTTCTCATTGAAGGTGGATCACTGAGCAGCCAGGAAGGGAGGCAAAAGGGGAATTTACAATAGTGAGCATTACCCTAAATATCCCTCCTGATGGCTTTTTTATTGTTTTTAACTATTGTTCTTGTGTCAAATAAATCAACAGGCCAGGAAGCAGAGCCATGGGATCTCCCAGCCACAGGCTGAGTGTCTTCACTTAAACAATATGCAGGCAAGCTGCTTTTTGGGCTCCATTTCTCTGGGACCTGTTAATTTTAATTTCTAAGTCTACAGCAACCCTAATCCATCTGGGTTGTGGATAGCACCGTGTGCAGGATTTTCTGTTCCCCCATGGCTGCAATCCCATCGTGGTGTGCAAGCTCACATTCCTTTGAGCAGAGGATGATTTCTGAATTCAGGTTTTCCATTCCTTGAGTGAGCATTTTAAGCCACAGGAGGAAAGCATTTACTTATAAGAAATAATTTCAGACACTAGAAACAACACAGAGCATTGTACAGAGTTTTTGAATGTAAAGTAACTGCCAAAATCCATGCAAGAACTGGCCTTGCAGGACTCACTCTCCTTGCCTCACAGTGACTGGCTGAGTGCCCCGGGTCTGTATGTGTAAATGATGTGAACTCACGATTCTACAAACCACTGGGATCTCTAGAACCATTAGATGTTTGGGTATTAAATCACTGCAGCACTCAAAGTTTCCCATGCCCTTACATGAACAACAGCTTGGATCAGACCGGTCCATAACTTGACCATACAAACAAAGAGAGCACTACAACATACTGCATCCAGCTTCTGCTCTTACCCTCTTCCCAAACCAGTAGGGCCAGAGAGCTCTTCAGTCCTCAACTTTCATTGTGTTGGTGTGTTCTACCATGCTGGGACACAGAAGCCTTGTCCAGCACATGGAACAGCAGTGTAAGAGAAAACCAAACAGTTTGATTTTTTTTTTAATGTTTGTTTTACTGTTTCCATTCTCCTTGCCTCTCTGTGCCTCTTCCGTGATTTGTTGAAGATTAACAAACCAGTGATTATTTCATGCTGAAAGGCTCCTTTTCATAACATGAAATGTCACAAAAATATGATTATTTCTGCAACAGTCAATTCTACCACTTCTACAGAAATCATATGATTTCAGTGTACAGAGAGACAGTTATCCAGATAATTACAGTCAAGTTTCTTCCAGAGACAGGAGTGAAAGCAATACATTTACTTGAGTCAAAATTAGCCCTGAGTAATTCAGTGGTGGAATTCAGCTCTTTTTTTTCAATTAGGAGAAAAAGCAAAGCTCAAGTATCATTTTAGAGGCATCATTTTAGAGAGTGTGTTATTTGAAATCTGACTGTCAAACATGAAGGTTATAGAGGAATATGTAACCACTATGTATCTTATGCTTGTTTCCACAGGAAGAGGGGAGAGCAAAGAAACAAGCTATGTAAATGTCTTCTCCATCACTGAGCTCCAGCTGTTTTTCCTATTCCAAATCTGTTTTACTTTTTTGTTTAGATTTCCTTTGCTCTTTCCGAACCTTCTCTCATTCTGTATTTCTCACCATCCTCCCCTTTCTTTCTTGTTTTTATTCTTCATTATGGTATCAGTCCCTCTCAGCTGCTCCTTCTCACACTTTTCCCATTTTCTCCTTTCCCCCATGCTACACTGGGGGGCTTTGGAAAGCCATCCTCCCTCCTAGGAGCGGTCTTTTGGCTTGTGTTGGCTTTGGCTGTGTTATCACCAATGCAGTGAGGTTCTTACAGAAATCAGTGGAGTAGTTGAGCCAAACTTTACCAGATGGAGCCCAGTACCAGTACAGCTGAGCTGCAGAGGGTGGAGGGGCTATACAGAGAAGCTTGGCTTTTCCAAGACATGTGTGCTCCCCCATATTATTTAAGCAAATATTCTGACATCTTTACACAAATGCGGATTCAAAACCTGGACTATTCTTAGTGCCAAGAAACTGGATAGGTTTTTTAACTGAGAAGCCCAGAAGACTTTCTGTCTTGCCTCCTTGCCCTTTATCCTCTGTGCTTGCTGTAAATCCAGGCTCACAGTAGTGATCATTAACTTGTTTTGTTGAGCTTCCATTCTGAAAAACTCTTTATTCATTGTTCAGGGCAAGATCAGTTGTTAGCTGGGAAACAGTCGCTATTTTATTAATTCCTTAAATTATATAGGAGCTTTGCTGGAGTGAGGAATTGCCAGGCCAGAAGTGGTACCTGCAGGACTTAGCTCTGAGAGGACAGGGGAGAAGGCAGAAGAGCCTGTGGGCTGCTGTGAGAGTGCTTTTAACAAACACTGTTGAAGCAGCTGGTGGCTTCAGCTGTAGCCTTAATTTCAAGCATCGTAATTGATTGGTTTGGTTATTTATTACACTTAGCTTGCAGCTTTGGGCAAAGCAACAAGCTAATAAAGGGCCAGGAGTTTGTTTTTCAGTTTTTTTGCTGACTGGTGTGGTTTCTGGGGGTCTCATATGCTTCAGTAAGCATGTCTTGTCTTTTCTTCTGCCTGTGATCTATCACAATCATCTGCCTCTCTCTGCTAGCCCCTTCACTCCATCAACCTGTCCCAAGAGATGTCCATTTTGTTGACCATGTGAATTATTATCTTTGTTTGTCCTTTCTCATCCTAAATGCTGTACCACTTCCTTTGTTCTCTGATCTGCTGAGTAAGTTGTTTTGACTTTAGTGTTTTGCTGTCTCATAAGCAAGTGGCAATAATACAAAGATACCCAAAAGCCTGGGTTTCTTCAAAACATACTTGGAAAGAATGTTCCTCTTTATTTGGCTTAATAGCATCAGCTTATGCTGATTATGGCCTCCACAAGTAGCTACAGAGTAGGAATAATGCAATATAGAAAGAGATAATGTGTTAAAATCAAAATATTCATGATCCTGAATATTTGGTTCCACCATTATGAACTTTGATTTATTTGGATGGTTAAATAGTTCAGCTGATGCTAAACTGTTTGCAAATTTTCTTTGTTAAAGTCAATTTGGGTCCAGCAAATGAACAGTCGTATCACATTGGCGTGGTTGAAATGCTGAACTCAGCAAAGGAATCAAACCCTGAAGGGACTGGAGTTTGGCATCCTTCTTGTTTTCCACCAAGAAGACAGCCAGAGGTGATGTAGCACTGAGGATAAGGTGGTTTATTCTACCACAGAAAATTCTGTTACCTGTTCAGCACACTTCAGGGCACTTTTTGCTTGCAATAAGCTGCAGTGGAAAGGTTGTGCAAATCAAAGCTTTAATGTCAAAACATAAGCATAACGGACCAGAGGCCCCAGATGCCTTTATGTCATCTAAGCTGTTGGTGCTGAAACACCCCAGAGAGGATGCAGGGTTTGCCCTGAGTATTGTTTCCATTCCAAGAGAAGGCAGACAAAAGAGTTTTATTCTCCATGGGAAATAAAACCAAAGCTTCTGTAAAGAGTCTGTCATGGGGCTTCCTAGGCAGTGAAAGCTACATGGTATTTTACAAAAGGGTGCACTTTAATGATTGTTAATTGCAGAGTGCTCTTTTAATACATGGGAAGTCTTCAATATCTGAATATCTACTTGAGCATCATGTTGGGGAGGGAGAGGAAGAAGGACATGGGGTCTTTTAAAAGGACATTTACTCTCTGTCAGCCACATCTTATATCTAGCTGAGGGAGGGAGGAAAAAAAGCCAGAGAAAATGTCCACAGTGGGTTCCATTGACCTGAAGACTGAGAACATCAGGAATCTCAAATTATTTTTACAGCTTCTCTTTGCTTTTAGGAATATTAACACTTTGAAGTATATGATTGTGACTTTAATCCACAGTTCCAGGGCTTTTACCTGATTATGATCCATCCTTTTTTTTTTTCCACAAGAAAGAACTTTGCATCAATTTAGCATAGAGCAAGGTTGTTTTTTGTCTCTCCTAAAACCTTCAAACAACTGTGTGCATCAACAGTTTTACACATCCCATTGAGATGTAAAGACACATAAAATCCAGTGCTGTTACTACTTATCACAAGTATGGCAGTGAGATGGAGCAAGAGGAGAAATGAATCTTCCACCAGCTTGCCAATCAGACACTACTGATATTTGGAAGATAGTAATGAAATCACCTAATCAGATGATTTCCTGATAACATACCTGCTACCCAAGTGTCTTACCAAAGTAAACAGATTCTTTTTTCTTGTTTCAGGTTGGCTTTTGTGGTTATTGCCTACATGTAGCAGAAATTGCATGATGTCTTTCTGCCTTATAGGTGGGAGTATTTATAGGCTTTTATTTTGTGCTTAGAAACATCAAATCAGAAATCCTAAATAGAACACTAGCTCCGAGCTTTTGCACTCCATGTTCTGCATTTTTATTAAACTACTTGGTAATCAAGATACTATTCAAAAAATTCTCTGTTTCTCAGATTTCTGCACTTTTGTGTGCATGGTGGTCATAGAAATCTTTTTCATGGGTCATCATTGGACACCTTCCTACAGCCTTTCAATATTTAAAAGGGAAAGACGTAGAGAAGCTTTTTACTGGTATCTGTAGTGACAGGACAAGGGGCAATAGTTTTAAATTAAAAGAGAATAGATTTAGATTAGATATAATGAATTTTTTATTATAAAGGTGGTGAAACACTGGAACAAGTTGCCCAGAGAAGCTGTGGCTGCCCTGTCCCTAGAAGTGTTAAAGGCCAGGTTGGATGGGGCTTTGAGCAACCTGGTCTAGTGGAAGGTGTCCCTGCTTGTGGCAGAGGGGGGTGGAACCAGATCTAGATGGTCTTTAAGGTCCCTTCAAAACCAAACCATACTGTGATTCTTTGATTCTGTGATCTATATGATGAGGGGATCAATGTATGCAAGAGGCTTTTGCTTTAGACAAAAACTAAGACAAAAGGTAACATATTAATATAAACCTTTTGACTCTGTGCGACAATACAGTATCTATGTTACAGATAATTCTGTCGTATTCTCTAAATTGGGACACTGTAAGACACTTTTGAAACATTTAGGATTGAATGATGAAATGGAATGGTTGATTCACTTGCTCAATTGGACGGATAATATGCAGAGAAGCTGTAGGACTTCCAGCCTACCAGTTCTGTTGTTACACTGAAGCAAGATGTTCCCTTCTTAACACGTTTCCTATCAGGTATTTTAAATGCATTTTAATGCCTGGAAGAAATGTTCTTTTTTTTTTTTTTTCTGCACCCAAAATAATGTTGAGTGTTTCACCTTCATTTGCTTGCAGTAAATAATGATCTACATCAACAAATTCCTCCTAAGGAGAGGAGAAGCAGCAACATCCTTTTGGGGAAACAGTGGCCTTGCAATGTGTTCCGTAAAGTCCGTGTGGCACTTGGACAGGGCAAGTCAAATGGTGGTGTGAAAAAAGCAAACCAGTGGCTCAGTTCCTGCCTAAACCAGTGATACCCAGTATGAGCTCATGCAGGTCATAGTAACATGAAGACATCTGATAGATGGAGTCGGATTAAGCACTTAGAGCCAGCAGAAGCATCTGGCTGCTTGCTGTCTGGGATTGCCTGAGTTTAGAGGAGTGAACAGTACAGTTTTTGTTCTGCTTGGAACTACAATCATCCATATGGTTAAACAGGGGAACTTGCGTGCTTATAGCACCTAAGCCCCTGAGCTCTCTAAGAGCTCTGCAGCACCTGGGTTACACTCTGGTCCTTGGAGAGGTTCAGCCTGGATAGAGTTCTCGGGCAGCAGCCAGTACTTAACTTAGAACAAAAACTGCTGACAGAGAGGTGCATGAAATGCCTGCTAGAGCTTCTGAACCTGTGAGCATAAAGTAAGTGAATTAACACACAATTGTATTTTGATGCCTAAACAAGTTAACTGAGTTAGTCCTTCATCTGCTGCAGTTCTCCTTTTCCTTTCTGTGTAGTAGAAAAAGGCAGATTTCTACCTGATGAGGTTTTATGAGGTTAATAGCTATGAAGTGCCCAGGCACTCTGATGATGAAGATACTATGCAAGCATAGCAATGCCAAATGCTTGATGCAAATTCCTCGCTCCTGGTCTGGTATCCTCTCTTCCCTTGCACAGTTTCTCTGCCAAGTAAATACACTCCTTTCAGATGAATGTACTTGTGCCTCTGCCTAAAGTGTCTTGGTTGAATTACCAATTGTGTTGCTAGCATTCCTTCTTAGTATATATATCTGATAAAAATGGGTTTTAAAGAGGTCCTCAGGAGACCTTCCTTGCTGTTTTTCCTTGCTGTTTGGGAGTTTTAGGAGATTATTTCCTTTCTCTAATGTTATCAAATCCAGTCCCCGCTTTCACAGTAAAAGGAGAGTTTTGCTCTCATTGTGTTTTGTGGTGTTATAGTTGTGCAAAGACAACCTTAGTTATGTTAGTAAATGACAGGTGACCTAATTGGGACTGAAGTGGAAAAAATCACATATTTTGCTAAATTGCCTAAACATGCTGTTTTGGAAGAACTACTCGGATTACTTTTCAGTCCTCTTGAAAACATTGTTCCTGATGTACAGGTTGTCCCTAACAGTGGTTGCCAAGCTCAGGTATATTTTTGTGAATAAAAAGAGAACCATAGGCCATGGAAATGCTCTGTTTCTTTACTGGTTTTGTTTATGTTAAATGCCTGTGATGTTAGTGCCACTGTAAAGTTTCTTGGAGAAATTATAGTGTAAAATATCAAGGCTTTCCCTTAAAAAAGAAATGTCGTTCCAAATGTAGCAAATATCGGATCATTTAGCTGTGTGGAGCCTGAAGCTAAGCTGGATACTGATTGAGTATGAAATGTTTATGTTGGGGATGGAAGAACTGATATGGGAAGCCACATTCTTTTGCTTTATATTTGCAAGGGGCAAATATTAGTTGTATAAGCATATGATTTCCATACTCCTCGTACATGTGTTTGCTTTTTAAGTAGTCTGTCTTGTTCCTTAACTTCACTTGTCTTTATGTAATGCCTTGAAATAGATTCACGTGTGCACTGGATGACTTTGCATGGCCCAGAAACCTACAGAGAGCTTTGCCCTGATATCACACAAATCTAAATGGTGATGCTTGTTTTCAAATCTCAAGGATTGATCTTTGATCTGAATAGAGGTAGCTGAGTTGTACCAAGGAATGTTCAGACACAGGCACTCGCTTTTGTGATGCAGAGCACAAAGGCACGTGTGCAAGATGGATCTTAAATTGCCTTAGTTTTTACTTGGTCTTAACAGGAAAACATGTCAGAGATGTCTGTAAGAGCTTCTGTGTCTAATGGATGGGTAAAAACAAAACAAAACAAAACAAAACTGAATGATACATTGTGAATGTAGCAAAACAAACCAGAGTGCGGTTCCCCAGTATTTATTGGTATGTTGAGAAATAATACTCCTTGTATTTCTCTGTTCACCACGTTGCCACCCCAGCCTTGGGAGCTTTCTGAAACACTGTGCCTGGTTATGCTTTCATGCAGACCATGAGTCAGGAGTGGATCTTCTGGAAGAACCAGGGTGGATTGCTACAGGTGATCTAAAATGAGTTTAAGTGGGTGGAAAGACCTAGGGAGCTTGTATGGTAGAAGCAGCAGGGGCTGTCCAATTGCATTAATCCCGTTCTTGTCCTAAAGCAATGACCACTAATAAGGCAGTGGAATGAGGATTTAGAATGTGTCCCTGTAGTTCTGAAACTCTCCCAAACAGAAAAAGATGACTTTTCTCATTGCTCACCACAGCCATGCACCTGTTTGGCCTAAACTGGCACCTGCAGCCGATGGAAGGGCAGATGTATGAAATCACGGAAGACACAGCCAGCAGTTGGCCAGTGCCAACGGACGTCTCCTTATATCCTTCGGGGGGCACAGGGTTAGAGTTACCTGACAGGAAAGGCAAAGGAACCAGTGAAGGTATGGTTGGTGTGTGTCCATGTTGTGAGTCTTCTGTCTGCCTCTAAACTCCAGCCATCCAATCTCATGTTCCATTACCCTCAATGCTGCCATCAGCAGGTGCTTTTCCAGTCTTACGTGTCTAGAACTAGTAATCGTTGGTCTTGTTTCCATATGTTTCTAAGTTTTGTACCCCTCTGATGTCCACTAATGCAATAAAACCGTGTGAAACCCTCCCCACACGTTCAAGGCATTCTCAAGGTGAAGCCATCTGTACCCTAGCTCACAGGATACCGAAGGCCATCATGAAAACCTTCCTTGAGGGGCTGTTTTCATGGGAAGATATTGTCTCATGAAAATTAAATGATTCCTGGAGTTGTGGATCAAGCTTTCTCTGCAGCAGTACAAAAATATTTCAGTGTGCCTGTTTGCTGACACTGAGTAGCAAATGTTTTGAAGACCAAAATGTTTATTGATAACTACTACGCTGTGAGTTTTGGCACTCCAGAGTTGGACATCTCTTTGCAAAAGTAGCTGGATAAAAGGCCTAGTTTCCACAACATTCCACAATGTTGACCGAAATTAGTAGCAGCTGGTGGGTCCTAAATTCAGCAGCACCTTATCCAACAGCTTTACATCTTAGCGTGCTTTTTTTTAGAGGCAGCAGTACCAAAAGCACCTGTAAGCTGTGCAAAGTTTTATCCCTCCCTAGACATGAGAAATTCTGAATTTCAGAAAGCCTTTTTGTTTGTGTATCAAGCTTCTCTATTCAGAGTTAATAGATTTAAGTAAAAGTGTAGTCATTGGCTATTTTTGGTAGTTATTTTGGTGGAAGAAGTTTTGAGGACACACAAGACGTATACTACTATTCTGGCAACTCACTCAAAAGTTTCCAGAGTGTTCTGTAGGCTTTGGCTGAGACACTGTGTTTACATCTAAAATTTAAATTAATTGTAGTATTTTTTTGCTATAAGAGCTTGTCTGTATTTATTAGTTCAAATAAAGGCCACAATTATGTGTGTTCCTTAAAACAGTGTATTTAATGGTAACTGATGGCTACCATCAAGTTGCTACAAGGAAAAATCAGCTAAGCAGGTTATTCTCAGCAAACCTTACTAGACAGTACAGGAAGCTGCAGACAGCCCTGCTGTTATATTCAAAAATACTTCATGACAGATCTTTTTTTTTTCCCCCTCTGACTTGCCATATGTTTCATTTTTGAATCATCTAGCTTTGATCTGTCCATTTCCTTTTAAAAGTTAAAATGAAAATAAACGGATGTATCCAAAAGTGCCATCCAAGTGAAAGAACTCCACTTGATTTTATTTTCAGGCATGTTTGCAGTAACATGAGTAGAAGTTTTGATTGCTGCTCTATTAAAAGAGAATACTGAAAAATAGCCTAGTTACATCATTAGAAGACCCCTCAAATTAGTACTTCATATAGATATTAGGAAATCTGTAGGCTTTAGAGGAAAGTATCTTGTCCTGATTAAAAAACACATCAGGACAACATCTTTGGTGCAGGAGTGACACTGTCCAGCCTTAAAATGCAGCTCTCTCCTCGTTAGGTGTCTATGTAACTAAATCTGGACTAGCAGTGTTGCATGGCTTCTATTCTATGCCATAACATATGTTATTGAAATAAATTTTAAAAAGAATTGAAATGTATTTGAAAGTCTTCCGGATCAGAATGAAATAGGCTGCAATGTGTTAGAACATCCTTAAAGCTGATCTGAATGAATCATTTCCAACGTCTTGCCAACTCTCAGTAACAGTCATTCTTTCTCATCCGTGTCTGTGCTCTAGCACAGCGTTTACCTGTCTTTAAGCCCAACCCTGTTTACCAAAACACTTAACTGCATGCTTGCATTTAAGCATGTAACTAACTGTGATTGAAGTCAGAGAAATGTGTGTTCTTAAGTGTTTTGATGGGTTAGGGTACCTTCCTGTCAAAAATACAGACAGATTCAGCAAGGTCTGAAATGAAATAGTTCATTTTGATATCCAAAGAAATTAGGAACAGTTGCTACGGCAACTAAAAAGTTCAAGGTAATGTGTGGAAAGAGCAAAGTAATTGACAGCTCAATTAAGAATTCAGACCTGAAGTTAATTTTAAGGAGTCAGATATTCTGATTAAAAGCCAATTTCTGATTAGAAACTGAAATGGCTTTTTTATTGTACTTTATAAAGTATCCAGTCCACAGAGCCTGATCTCACTGTAGGCTAAAACTGATGAAACAGGGATGGATTTCAGGGACTGAGTTCAGACTGGTGAAGAGAGCTACTCTTTGGACATCAACCGCTGGCAAGGTGATACAACAGCTCTTAGGATATCAGCTTCTCAGACATACAACTGTCCACCAAGAGGAGACATAAACTTTGTAATTCTGTGTACAAAGAATTATTTCTGTAAGACTGCCTTTTGCAATCACAGAAGCATTTTTATTTGCATGAGCAAGCACTGCTCTCTGTACAGAATACATCCTGTGTTCATTTTCTCCAGCCTCTCGCTTGCATAGCAACATCAGTCATATTAAATTCTCACCTTCCTTTATTCACTCTGATGTACAGTCTTTATTAATGAACATGCAGGGGGAATATAAAATACTTCAAGTTTTCATCTGAGTGTCTGAGAGTCTATAAAACATGTCAGTAGTAATCAGAAAAATTATGTACTTCATTTGAACCAAAACATGTGATATCTTTAGCTTTTCTTTAATAGAATCCTCTATCTTTTCATCTTACAGTAATGCAATAAGAAACTTCTCATGAAGACATGGAAACTGTTTCCTTTAACCCTGACAGTGTGAAAAGTAATTTTTAGTATACCAAATAAATACTATCAATCCAATTGATAAAGTCATTCCCTTCAGAATCAAGCTGATTTTCATTGTGCAGTTGTAGTCTATCAGCACAGAATGATTCAGAAGGAATGCCCATTTACCTAAACTGCTTCTGATTATCTCCTTTAATATACACTTCAACTAAAAAAGAGTAAAAGGCCAGCAGATTTCCCCCCTGTATTTATTGGAAAGTGATGAGCAAAGATAAATGAGGATCTTGTAAAACTAACAGTAGCTTTTTATTTTTTTTCTATGCACATGTACACAGCCTTTGCATATGCACCTTTTGTGCTGGTATGCATAAAACTTCTGCCACAAGATAGCAGAGAAATGAAACATGCCATCAAGTTCTGCTCCAGCAATGTATTTAAGCACTTGCTTACTTTAAATCAGTGGTTAGTATTATTAGAACCACAAGTTCTGCTAAGTTTTAATAAGGAAACAAAACAAAACAACTCGATCCTGAATAGTTAATATGCATGTAACTTCTGTATTGATTTTCAGAGACAGCTAACAATTTACGTCTGTTTCTCCTGGAAAGTTTATGTTGGGATGGTATGTGGAGAACTTTAATGAAATATTGCAATTAATATTATATACCATTAAATGAAATATTGTCAATTGAAACACTAAAATGACATGTTCTACCAATCACCTTTTTCAACATGGCAAGTAAAGTCTGAGACTATTTGATTTGAATTTATGCTAGAGGGGAACAGATATTTTTGTTTCCCATTTCTCAAATGTAGACTCTGGAAGAAAAAAATTCACAATGTGATTTTCCTAGAAAAGACTTTAAGTACTGGGAAGTTTCTTTCTCATTTTGTTAGACTTGTTTGGTCTGTGAAACACAGAGTAGTGTGCTGTAATGGCATGGAGATGAGAAAACAAATTTATTTGAATTTCTCAAATTAATAATTAGTTCTTGGTGACATATTGCTCTCCTTACTAAAGCTGAAATCTCTCAGGTGAGGCTACTGCATACTTCTCAACTAGAAGTGTCCTTAATAAAGGCTGTTTGCTAAGCAGTTGCCTTCTTCATTGTCCTTATGCCCTGCAGCTAAAGCTGTGGCCACTGGCAGAGAGCAGAGTCTGAAAAGGCATCATTCTGGCATTTGATTTTTCATTCTGCCCCACGTTCCCTGGTCTTCCTTTGGGTCCAGATTTTTCAAAGCAGCCACCTGTTTTGAAAGCTGTGAGTCTATGAATTTCTAACCTGGAATTTCTCAGGTGTGTTTTTTAGGTGTGCCAAGCTCCCTGCTGACTCCTTTGGACATTACAACACGTACTGATTCCATTTGAATACCCAGGTTCTCCAACCTGGTGGTCCATTTGAGAAACAGCTGCCTTCATTTGTCTTCTGCAAGAAAACGGATAGCCATAGCACACTTTGCAGATTATATTGAAACCCAATTAAAAACTCTCACGTTTCTTAACAGATATTACTCAAGTGCAGGGTACATTTTCCTTTGTTTTTCTCAGTCCTTTTTTTTATTTACCTTTTTGTGCACTGTTCAACAAACTTCAAATACTGTTACCACTGTCAAGAGTTAATTTAATAGAGAAACATTTTCCTTTCCTCACTCAGGCATCATTCATGCTGCTGTTCTCCACACCACCATTCCACTCTGTGACACATCTATCTCACACTTACTACACTTCTTTTTTGTTAATTTAATGGTGACTTCTCCATTCCTGAAGCTATATTTACTTAGGATATAATATCAGATGATTTATTCTTATCTTTGGAACGTAATGGCACGCTCTCTGTTGTTACAATTTAAACAAAAGGCCATTTTTCTCCAGGTTGCTCTTCCCCTGTTCATGTTTTCAAACAAAACAGTTACTGAAGCCAGAAATAACCCTGCCAGTTTTCCTTCCATAATCGTATGGATTGGCTAGACAAAGTTCTCAGAAGACTTCAGGACACTAATAGACTGTTTCTCAAGATCAGTGTCAGAGATACCAGTATGATTGGATTACTCTCAGGATCTAAGACTAATTCAAAAATTTTGTTCCTGTGTTTTGGCAGGAAAGCCCAGTAGTTTCTTTCCAGACGACAGTTTTATAGACTCCGGAGAGATTGATGTAGGCAGACGAGCCACACAGAAGATCCCTCCTGGTATTTTTTGGAGATCTCAGGTGTTCATCGACCACCCAGTGCATCTGAAGTTTAATGTGTCTTTAGGAAAAGCTGCTCTGGTTGGCATCTATGGCAGAAAAGGACTCCCACCATCACACACACAGGTAACGGGACCTTATTTCAATTAAGTAATAGTTATCTTAAATTGTATGTTTGTATGGTGTATCGTCTTATTTCATCTGTTTCTTTCAAGAATTTGTTGCATGCTTGCAAGATGTCAAAGATCCTTTATCCAGAAAAAGAGAATCAAGTGACAGTGGCAAAATTTAAATGCATTTATCTGTTGGGCTGTAGGCAGAGGCAAAGCAGGCAGTTGCCTAAGGCAGCAAGCTTCCAGAGGAGGAGAAGGGTGTTCTGGTGCTGGTAGTCACTGAGTTACCAGGTGGTTGCTCCAAGCAGCATGGGATGCCACCTTCTCCATCCAGTGCTTTGCACAAAGGCAGCCACACTCAAACTGCATCTGAAAGAATTTCCTCTTCAACAGTTTCATGTGTCTCAGATCTGTCCCTCGTTCAGCCATTGCCTTTCCCCTCTCATGGTGAGAACAGCATGGTTGGTAACTCTCGAGGGAGCAAGGTTCACTTTTGTCTTCGATGCTGAAACTCCCAGAGCCTACCCTTCACATTATGTATGTTGACTGTCAGCTTAGACTGACATTGGTCAGGACCAAGTAATTAGTGTATAAGCAAAGAAAATCAGCTTTACAGAAAGCCACCAACTCAGGCAGAAATCGAGATACAGTTATTATTCTACAGGACTGAAAAGAAAGCAGATGCTTTTCTTAACACACCTTGACAAAAAAACACATGAAGAAATCACTTTCTGGGAAAAGCTATGAAGAACCGTTCCCTTAAGTAAGGATTTTATACATTATTTTCTCTACTTTCCATTTCAGTTTCTAAGCTGCTCTTAACCAGATTGATTAATACATTAGGGCATAACACATTGGCAATGCAAAGTTATCTTTCTCCCACTTGCATCAGCAAGTTATCAAAGAATTAGCAGGTTTATGTTAATGTGTCTTACCCTTGCCCTCCACTATTAGCTGAAAATATTTGAGGTTTATAGAAATACCCTGTCTTTACTTTCTTTTTGAACAAACAAATATGTTTATTACAATCTCTCTGGTTAATATGGTATTTTCTGCATATTAGCACACCTCCAACGTGTTTATGTCAGAGGTGTCATAAATCTACACTTTCTCTGCCTACTTTTCTGCAGAATTAAAATATTTTGGTAGGATCAGCACGTCATAAATTCAATGCCACAGTAATGCTGTTATTACCCATTTTTAATCAGTGTCTTTTCACAGAGAGATTCAAACATTTATAACTTAAAACTTCTGTGTTATTTGAATAAAAACTCAAGTTATGATTACATAATACTAACTGTAGGTCAGAAGTCTGTGTTGATTTTGTTTGTTATCAATCTTAAATTTTGTTATGGAGTGGAACTTGGAGTTATTACATGAACAGTTTCAGTTTTTCTAACAACAAATGTAAAACTTAGCACCTAACTCTCAGGTTTATTGAACTTAAAATCTTCACATATAGCAGGGCACATGAAGCTGTGTTAAGGAAGGTTTAGACTGGATTTTGGGAAAAGGTTCTTCATCAAGAGAGTGATTGGGCACTGGAACAGGCTCTCCAGGCAAGTGATCACAGCACCAAACCTGACAGAGTTCAAGAAGTGCTTGCCCACTGGTGTATTCTTGGTGCTGTCCTGTGCAGGGCCAGGTGTTGGACTCAGTGATCGCTGTGGGGCTCTTCCAACTCAGGAATGATACACTATATACTATGATACACTATACCCAACCACAGAAATGGTTTAAGAAATTAACAAGCCTGCACCCACTTCACCACCACTGCTGGTCTTTATGTAATATGATTTTTGCTGGGATATTCTCAGTGATTTCTCAGTGTCAGGACCTTTTGTGTTTAAATCAGCCTGGTTGTGTATCAGTTGAAGCCTCAGCTGAGAATAAAGTGTTAAACGTGGGATGTGGCACATGTTTGTTAGTATTGCATGCTGGAAAAGGCAATGCACTTGCTCGGAATCCTTGTAAGTGCTCCTTTTTGTGTAACTACTCATTGAGAGATGCCAAGTATACAGAAAAAGTCATCATCTAGATCAAAAATGACCAGAGGGGCATTTTTCTTCAAACAATAAAAAACATGGTACACTAATAGAAACAGATCACAAAACCCACCCTGTTCTGAAGAAATAATTTAATGAAGCTTCAGATTATTGAATCAATATTGATTTATTCCTTTTTAATATTTAATTTACTTTGTTAATTATCATTTTTCCTAGATTAATTATTTTATAAACCTTCTGTTAATTAAAACATTGTTTTCCCTCTATATATTTTTATCTGATGTTTCATCTCACCACAGTTTATTAGTCTGAGGGGTCATTAAGTAGGTAACGTGCTTTCTCTGTTGAAATATTAAACTTGTCTCTCATATTTAATACATATTACACAAACCTCTCCTTTTCTTTTGCATAATACAAAGTATCTGCTGCATCCCATAAATCTAACCAATGAGTTATATATTTCATCATTTTTCAAGGAATTTCATAAACAAAACTTTGCAAAATGTGTGCTTAGAGCAGTGTACAGTACAGAGCAGTACAGTCTCCACTAGAAGAATTTAATAAAGGGTCAATTATTTTTTCCCTAGCCTATTTGATGGCAGTAGTAAAGCTCCAGCTGATTATCAGGGGTTTTTTTTGTGTTACATAATAGGATATTTCTTCTGTTGAGATAATTCTTCTTCTGTTTTATGAACCTTAACATAGTTTATGCTGTTTCAGGATCTTTGAATTGATCCTAAACCCCTGAATTTCATAAAATATTTGTGGCTGTTTGACCCTGGCTGAATGTCAGGTGCCCACCACAGCTACTCTATCACTCCCCTCCACAACTGGACAGGGGAGAGAAAAATATCATGAAAAACTCATGAGTTGAGATAAGGACAGGGAGAGATCACTCACCAGTTACCATCATGGGCAAGACATACTTGACTTATGGAATTTAATTAAATTTATTACTAATCAAAATGAGAGTAGAATAATTGAGAAGTAAAAGAGATCTTAAAAACACCTTCCCCTCTCCATTCTTTACACATTTAGCTTCATTCTCGATTCTCTACCTCCTCCCACCCAGCAGCACAGGGAAATGGAGAATGGGGGTTACAGCAATATTTTTTTTTTCCTTCCTAAATATGTTATCACAGAGGTGACAACTGCTACCATCACTCATGGGCTCACACTTAAGCACTGGTGGGTCCATCTTGGAGCCAGCTGGATTTTACTCTGTCTTGGAGAGAAAAGGGGAAGCTTCTAGCAGCTTTTCAAAGAAGCCACCCTTGTAGCACCCTCAGTACCAAAATCTGGCCACGCAAACCTCATACAATGTTTGAAGTCATATTTATCCATGCTAAAATAACAAACCTGTTCCAAATTCTCTTTGGGAAACTTTCTCTGGCTGTGATGATCGTGTTCTGTTTAAGGTTGCCAACAACTTTTGTCACTAATAAGTAGGAAAAAAAAGTAAACTCCAACTTTCTTTAGTCTTAGATCATGCAGAAACCCAAAATAGTTCACTGTTAACTAAAGGCATTTCTTCTCATTTTTCTCAACAAATCATAATAAAAGTTACACAATTTTGTTATGCTCTATTAGATTTAATCTTCCTAGATTTAATCCTTTTGTAAAACTCATTTTAACCTAGGCCAAATTTTAATAAATCATAAATTTTAGGGATTGGCCATCACAGCTTGTGGAGAGCGTTTTTCCATTTCTACAGTTTGAATTGATTAACATGGTATTTTATCTGTGATTTTCTTGCAAGCAGTAACTAATTGCCTATTAAAAATCTTTGAATGTATTAAAATGCAATAAAGCACAATCCATTTGTGGCTCAATTAATATTTACAACTAGTAGCTAGTAACTTGGCAAAGTCACTGACATCTGCAGCAGCATCTTGCAAATATTTATAAAATTAAATTTTTGCTTTTGGCAGTAAGCCCAAGTAAGCATAACCCAGATTGGACTGGAACAACAGCAGCTCACAGTACCTGAGTACCTTGAAATTGTTTTCATTTCACTAAGCTTTAAGTATCTACACCTAGTACATAGCACAAAATCTATGCTTGTAAGCACAGTCCATGGGGCATTTCTTAGCTGTCCACTTTAGGATGAGTCAGGTTGCATCCTGGAAGTGTCTCTTTCTTAGCCTGCAATGTAGTGGTTCTAGAAAATTAATTCAGGCTGCCAGCATCCAGAGATGTCAGCACTTGGTGAGGTGAACTTTACCTATGGTTTCTGCATTTAGCTCTTAAAAATCTGGTCAAGCTGTTCCATGAGGCTCCAAAATGAAATTGGAAATAAGTAGGTTTTTCTCTTAATGGTTTTAACTTCTTCAGTTCACCTGGCCAATGTGTTCCTTAGTCAAACTCAGCCCCATTGAGATGTTCCCAGCATGCAAATACCACTATGATGTCCTGTGTCACTGTCCTACTCAGCTGTGTCAGTCACACTCACACTAAAATCTGACGAGGCATGCTCAGAGTGGCTACAAATACCTGGCTCACAAAGTGTAATTCAAACCAACCTCTCACCACTATCCTCTTAAATAATTCTATTATTTTCATAGAATCATGGAATATCCTGAGTTGTAAGGGACCCATCAGGATCATCAAGTCCAGCACCTGGTCCTGCACAGGGACAGCTCCAAGAGTCACACCATGTGCTTGAGAGCATAGTCCAAATGCTTCTTGAACTCTGGCAGGCTTGGTGCTCTGATCACTTCCCTGGGGAGCCTGTTCCAGTGCTAAACCACACTCTGGGTGAAAAACCTTTTTCCTGATATCTAATCTAAACATCCCCTGAGTCATCTTCATGCTGTTTCGTTGAGTCCTGCACTGGCCATGGGAGTGAAGAGATCTGCGCCATCCCCTCCTCTTCTCCTCATGATGATGTTGAAGACCACAGTGACCTCTCCTCTCAGTCTGCTCTTCTCCAGGCTGAACAGACCAAGTGCCCTCAGCCACTGCTCATACAGCTTCCCCTCAAGGCCCTTCACCATCTTCATTGCCCTCCTTTGGACACTGTCTAATGGCTCAGTGCCTTTCTTGTATTGTAGTGCCCAAAATTGCACACAATGTTAGTGCAGAGCAGAGCGGGACAATCCCCTCCCTCAATTGGCTGGAGATGCTTTATCTGATGCACCCCAGGACATGGTTGGCCCTTCTTCCCAAAACAGAAATGTACATTCTTAAGTACATGTGTTTAGAATTTATATTTGCATTATATTTTTAGATTTTTTATTGTATATTTTTATGATTTATATTTACAGAAGCTCTGTCTCTGGCAAAGCTAATTTGGATAGAACACTCAAAAGGAATGACCTTTGCAGGTGTGCCAGCTTTTACATTTGCAAAAAGATACTTCAGCACCAAATCTGAGATCTATGTACTGAAATACATTAAAAAAAAAAAAATTAAAGCAAGGTTCAAAAATAATTTCCTGTATAATGAATATTTAAAGATACATAAGTGGAATAGACTAGGGACAAATTTGTCATTTCATATGCAAGCTATGTTATATATACCTTATTTCTCAAAATTGTTTTGGAAATAAACACTTTTTTTTTAACTTAGTAACTTAACCTTTTTAACTTCACAACTTTAACTTTTTTAAACTTCTTACTTTTCCTGCATAGGAAACAACATATCATCAAGTCCTTATCTTGGTTGACTTTGAAGACCATACCAGATGACTTAATAATATGACAGGCACCCAAATTTCACTACAGTAAAGTGAAAAGGGATAAGCAGCCTAAATATTGTTGCCACACTCAGCCAACACTCAACAGCCATTCAGTGCAGCAACATCTACTGGTTCAGAAACAAGTAGTGTTGTTTCTTTCTGCCTGTTTTCCTTTCTCCTGATAAAAATTACAACCTTATTTGACCAGCTGGATGAGAGAGGTAAAGCCAAGTGAAGTCAGGGAATAGAAAAGCTGAATAGTGCCTCAGCTGCTGGATTCTGCTAGCAAGGTGTCCTGGTCATCTAAACACATGATAAAAGTCAGATTAGATAAGGTTCACTTAACATTTGTGATGTCTGCTGGGCTTGTATCTGCCTCATCCCATTAATATAATACTAGACAAACTAAAATTGTTGCAGAAAAGCAGTGGAAAGATATTTAAATAGGGAACTAAACATAGTTTTAACACTAGTAGCAAAAGCAAAGCAATTGTTCAGCTGAAGTAACCCAGGCAAAAAAGAAATACGTCCTTTCGAGGAAAATTCCAAGAGCCACTCCTTAAATGGCACTTTTCTGCATTATTTGTTTCTTTAACAGCTTCATTTTCCCTGATCTTTTAACCACTTTTGCTATTGCATTAAGATAAAACCCTTGTTGGCTAAGCAAAATACTTCTGCAAAACTTCTACCAGAATTTACTTTAAGATACTTCTTATTTTTCCCTTCATGACCCATAGCAATTCTGGCAAACAACCCAGTTAGGCTAGATATATTTTTCTGTCTTCTTTTTCATGTTGGGCAAGGCACAAAGAAGACAACAAATAAGCTTCTTAGTGTCATACAGTGCAATTAAGGCATGGTCTCGTGTTTCCCTACCTGTATTTCTACAAAATGAGAACGCCTCAGTAGGGCCAGTGTGCCCTAAGTCACATTTTAAATAAAGATGATTTCTTCATTCATGTAATTACAGAAAAAATACCTTCATATACTAGCTATTTCAAAAATGGTTACTTGGGGATAGTCCAGGAACATACTTGAGTTACTAGGAAAAGTCCTGTTTATGGTGCTTCTGTAGACCCAGAATGAGAGACTAAGCTTGAGGAAGCCTGATACACATGGAAACATCACTCCTTCTTGTGTTTCAGTTTGACTTTGTCGAGCTCCTCGATGGAAGACGCCTACTGACACAGGAGGCAAGGAGCTTGGAAGGACCTCAGAGGCAACACAGAACTTTTGTGCCCTTGTCCAGCCACGAGACAGGATTTATCCAGTATTTAGATTCAGGAATTTGGCATTTAGCCTTCTACAATGATGGCAAGGAGTCGGAAGTGGTTTCTTTTCTTACTACTGCTATTGGTAAGGATTTCCTCTATTATTCCTAAATTCCTAAATATGCCTTGAGGCCAGGTATTAACGCACATTCTCAAATTGCATGATGGCTTTATGTGGTTTTGGAGAGAATGCTTGAAGGGGATTGTATTTAGCAACAAGCTAAATGCTCTTAGGCCCTAAATGTTGTGTAAGTATTTTGTAGGCCTCTTAAGTAACTATAACCATAACGAGATCCTGCCCAGTGCCAAGAATGGTCTACAAGCTGGGAAATCCCTGCTTTATTTTCTTACTTTGATCTTCCTTTTATTTAGTTGGGTTTTGTTGGGTTTGTTTGTTTGATTTTTTGTTTGTTTCATTGGATTTTTTGTCTTTCTGGAGCAGAGGTGCAGGAATAATTGAAGCACAGGCAGCAGCACCATGCCACAGTTTTGTGTGCAGACAGTCTTGCTGTTGAACACAGTCAAAATTACTCAAGCTGGAGTTCAGGCAGAGTGCTGAGGTTAAAACTCCAATAAAGAGCACTGCAAGGCTTGGTAGTAGCAACCACGATAACAGGAATCTCTGTTTCTCCCTGCTAACAAAATGAAGCTGAGATTGCTTAAGAAAAACAAATTAACTAAAGAGGTCTCTCGACTTCTCTGGCAGTAAAATGCCCTGCCAGTTCAGTGCACAGGCACGGATTTGTTGTCATCTAAGCAGGAAAGGATACTGCCATTGGGTGCCTGTCAGCACACTGAGTATTCTTCTTCCACCCTGTAAATATCTGAATCTGTTTCTGATTCAATAATACTTAATTTTAAATTTAATTGACCTGTTGAAACTGTTCATATACCTAAATTCATTTGGTTGTAATTTAAAGATTACTCCATAAAACTAGCACTCAGCTTTCTTCTAGCCACAGTGATTGTTTAATGGACTTTTTTCTTTGCAGAAAAAAGCAGACTCATTCCAAAACTGCCATTAATCCCTCTCCCAAAAGAGGCAATTGGTGTGGAGTCTCAGCTGTCTGCAGTAGTTACCTATGAGCTATGGGCTGTAATTTGTCTTTGCAGGTTAATTAAAAGTGCAGGTCTTATTAAAACAAAGTCATTAAGATCCCAATATTCCATTTTAGCACTAAAGTTTATCTAATGCAGAAGTGGAAACTGCTATAATACTCAGTGTTAAATTTAAAACTTGTAAATGCAATGCTTAGTCCTGTTCACAGTTGAGCAACACCAGAAATAGTTGTATGTTAGCTTGTGAAATTGAAGTCGTACTCTACAGAATGTGGATTTACTTTCATTTAGTTTACTTTAGCAGTTTGATTTTTTTACTGACACCAACCGCAGAACCTTCAGGTATTCACACAGTTACTACTTGTTCTTGTTTTCAAACTGATGCTTATGAGTTCTAGCCAGACTTTTCTCTTGGCCTCATTGTACTAATGTGGGAGGTTGAGGGAAGAGAAGAAAAAAGAGAAAAAACTTTCTTAATTTGCCTTTGAACAGCAAGAGAATGGTGTGGGTGAGAAGCATGTCAGATGTCTTTAAGGCAATCCTATTTTTGTTTACGCTTTGCTGTACCTTCTTGACCACATGATAAGAAGAACAGTCCATGATACAGACTCCATGATATATTCCATATATCCCCTGCTGACCTTCAGTCATTCTATATTTCAGTATAAGGAAGTTTTCTTTTGCTATATAAGAGAGAGCATTGGTTGGGGATCACTTTACCCACTGGCAGCTGTATATCAACACAAAGCCATAGTATAGAAAAAAGCTATGCATTTTGAAACTCACTTAAGGAAAAATTTTAGGTAGGTTTCTTAGTTAGAATTTTTCCAGAAAAGTACAGCATTTGTATGAACACTATGAAAAGTGCACCATTTGTATAAGGACAGTAAAAAAAAGAGTAATAGCCTTTACAGGTTGGTACCTTTCTTCTTAGTCTAGATTTTAACAGCTTGTTTAAAAAAATTAGTCAGGTTTTTTGTGTAAATACACTGTAATGCTTCAGAACCTTTCTAGTGCATTCATGAGGTCTGGCAAGACATGGTTGCTAAACTGTAAGTATATATATACTTACAGTATTTATACTGTAAGTATAAAAATGTGGTACTGTAGTGTTAAAATTTATTTTTTTTCACTGCCAGAGTAAAGAGGATAAAGCAACATGACAGTTCTTATGAACCAATGTGTAAAGTTGCAACACTAAACAAATAAATCAAGTAACACGTGATGGAGCCTTAGATCTATCTGTGTGGTGTGAAGAACCTTCAGAGAAGTTGTGTTGACTGTCAGAGGCAAGCTGCCATTTAATTTGATTTCTGTGGCAAGAGCACTTAGAAAAATCTCCCTTTATTATTCCACTAACATAGGGCTTACAGTAAGAGCAAGTTTGAAGAGTATAGCTATGATGCAGAAAGAAGTAGGATCTGGTGATCTGAGAAGAAGACCAGCAGCCTGAAACTCCTGAATTGTGATTGATGTGCTAATTCTGCCCTTGCCTAGGCTCATGCTTCAGCTGCTCCCTGCATAAAACTGAGGAAACTGAAATTTCACAGCAGATGCTGTGAGGGTGATAGAACTGCTGGGAAAATGCATGGAGCATTAATTAATAATCATAGATAATAGTAGAAAGCACAAAATTGAAAATGGTTATCATAATGATAAGCTCATAAAGCCAAACTGTGCAGTCATTCCTTCAGGCAAACATCCCGTGTGTGAGGACTCACCTAAATAAATGGCCATAGCTTTCACTTGAGCAATAAACATGTTGGATGGAAAGGGTGTTGATTTTCTAAGTCTATCTGCTATGTTCCAACAGACGGAAGTTTTCAGAGCCACTAAAATCATTGCAGGCTCTGTATGACATTGTCAGCTGCAATTACTGTGCAGTCCTTTTCTGGAATGATTTGGCCTCCATTATTCCAGTGAAAGCTGGAGAAAAATCTGAAAAAAGCATCTGTATTCCCAGTTTGATAGCACACAGTTAATTTCATAAATTGTGAGGCTGTCCATCATACAGCTTCAGAATCTAATACAGCTGCAACTAAATCCACTCAGGAACGTTAGCACAGATTTTGAGGGCAGGAGATGGCAACTTAGTCTGTTTTCTAAAAGAATGTGGAATTGTCTTCACTAAAGAGTTAGGTGGTGTCAAAATATGTGCCTGTTACATGCCACTGAATGTAAACCTGGGGAGAATAGAGCT
This sequence comes from Myiozetetes cayanensis, assembly GCF_022539395.1. Classification (NCBI taxonomy): domain Eukaryota; kingdom Metazoa; phylum Chordata; class Aves; order Passeriformes; family Tyrannidae; genus Myiozetetes; species Myiozetetes cayanensis. The sequence goes on along the minus strand of NW_026087742.1, from coordinate 30,344,324 downwards.
TCCTAATGCATGTCAGAGCTTATACTTCTGCATAATACAGACAATTCAGGTAGAGGGAAAAAGATTATTCTGGGAAAGTGTTCAGCTTTTAATAGCATTTTTATATCCCATCCTTCTGAATTACAATGCAAGAAATTATTAAGGAATGGACAATCAAGGTCTCTCAATAACAAATTAACCTTTTTGTAAATTACATTGGTGGCACTTTCTGAAATTTCTAATAGAAACACTTCTTTGAGAAGCGCCTTGTGGATTCACCTCTGCCTGATAGTGGTAATTTATTCAGAGCAATCTTGTCTTAGTGGAGCAAAATAGTAGGCTGAGGAATCAGCTGGAATCAGCACATCTGAGACAGAGATTTTGGCCAAAAATTTGCTCAGTGGAAGCAAGAAACATCTGAGAGCCTGAAAAACAGCATCTATGAAGTCAGAGAGAAAGTGTCTTCCAGCAGCTGTTACTGCTGAGTTCAGGCAAGCTTGGCTGTGCAGGGCCACTGAGAAATCAAAACGAAAAGCAAAATCAGCTGTCTGTGAGAGGAGAACATCACTGTTTACCAGCATGTCACCCAGCAAGCAACAGGAAACACATGTAGAACACCCGTGACAGGATGCAAGGTTTTATCTCACTTCTATCTCTACAGGAGAGAATGTTTAGGAGAAGGACTGTTCCCCGTATCTGTAAAAAAACCTCCTGTAAGTAGTTTCCTCCATCAAAGTGCAAGACAAGCTCCGTTGTTGTTTGTAAGGGGTTGCCAGGGCATACCGCACTTGATGATATACATGAGAAGGCAACTGCCCTTCCTGCAATAGCTTAAAATGTAACCCACCCCCGTGCAGTCCCTGGGACAGTAGTTCACATAAGAAGGGTACCAGGAGAGGAACACTTCACAGTAGGACTGAGCTTAGAGAGAAGTTGGAGGGCACAGAGACAAGTATGGGACTGCGAACCCTCTTCGTAAGGATGACTCTTCCTTAACTCAGTGTGAAAATGCCTTTGTGTTTAGCTTGTTCTTAGCAAAGGGAAAAGGAAGAGGTTTGCTTCCCTTACTTTTGCTGCCTATGGAGGCTAACTTAAACTCTAGCAAATTCCACTTCAGAGAGGATGTAGAAGTGTGATCCACTTATAGTCTCAAAGCCATTCACAGTATTTACACTTGCTTTGCTAATGTCTGGAAAAGTCTAAACTGTGTTCATGTAAATATTGAGGAGTCGGGATACTGTGCAGAGTAATGTGGGGTGTGATCTGTTCTGGCTTGCACTTTTCTTTTAGCTCCTCAGTGCCTCAGTTACTTAACTTCAAAGTTCCCCATGTACTATTAGACCTTCAAGATTCCGAATGAAGAGAAGCAATTTTAATGTCCCAGCTATCCTTTTCCAAACTTCTCCTTAGGCTAAAGAGGCTGAAAGTTCAGCAAGTATTTTGCTGAATCAGAACTCTTTAACTGTTAATGAGACTACACTTGCTCCATGGAAGCGCTCAGTTCTCCCCTACTGCGTGAGTATGGTCATCTTAGCCCTTTCGCTGTTTCAGAGAGGGACTGCAGAGCACTTCCACCTTGTGGTAACCCTCTATGGATAATTAAGTAGTAACCCGTTCTTTCTTACACTGGCGATTCTTTTTTTGGCTGTGCACAGAAAAAGAAACACAGCAGTATATGAGAACTGTTCCAGGAAGGAAAATCACTTAATTGTTTATGTTATTCGTCTCTCTCCTGCAAAATAACAGAAGAGCTTTGCATGCTCTGCAAATAGTTTTTTGCCTTCAGCTCTGTGTGTTCCACTACAAGCCTTTGCTTGGCAAGCACTCTGTCAGATGTTCACTGCTTTTTTTGATTACCTTCTTGTTGCTGCCACCCATTTTTTAATGCTTTGTCTCCTACTTCCAGCTCTCACCTAGCTTCTCTGAGAGTGGCAAAGCTTGTAGGTCTCAGTCAGGTAGTATTTAGAAAAGATACAGTCACTCAATTCAGGCAGAAAGCAAAAAGGGCACTTATGAGTCCCTGTCAGGCTCTGTTGGTTTTTTTTTCCTTGTGTATTTGGTCTCATGAATGACATTTGGTTGACAGGTCTACTTGATTGAAAACTTAATGCTTATCCACAGAGTAGGCTCAGGTTATGCTGCAGCACTGCAAAGTGTCTTCCACTAAACATCCAGCTGGCCACAGAAAGTGAAGTCCTCTGAGAACAGAATTAGTCCATGCAGAAGGGTAGCAGGAAAACAGGAGGTTGCCCTCTCCATCCTAGCTAAATCCAGCCCAGTCTGATAGGTAGGGTATCAAAAGCAGAGACAAGAACGTGGGGTCAACTCCCTCTGTTTGAGGTTTCTGAGCTGCAAGAATTTCCCTCTCAAAGCAGGTGTAGTAATGTGCCTGGTGAGATTTCACTTTTTCATCCAACCCATGTGTAAATCCAGTTTCTTCTCTTAATAGGGCTTAATAAAAAGCAAACATGAGCTGAGTCTGGACCTGGAAATGGAATGAGGGCTGTGTGGAAATGAAACTTTTCACAATAGTTTGCATTCTCTATACCTAGTAATTTTTTAGTTAGCTTTTCTCAGTAAAACACTGATGATGTTTTTGGATGGATAGTGATACAGCCCTTAAAACTTTAGCACCTGGAAGTCAACAACAGCTTTATCAATGCCTCCTTAATCTTTTCACTTTTTTCCCCCAAACTGACGAACAGTTATTTCCCAGTGAAGTGAACAGAGGGGGTGAGCATGTTCCAGTGTTGGAGTTTATCTCCCTGTCTGCCTTTTCAGACAACTCCTAACAGATCAAGAATTCCTTCTGGTTCTTAAATCCTTTTCAGCTTCAGTCAGTAATGTACTGATGTACAACATATGTGATCCCATGGCACACTGCTCCCTAAATGTTAACTGCAGCTTTCTGCCTGCTGCTGCTAGATCTGCAGCACTTCTAAGAAACATGAAGTGAGGCTAGTTGTTTCAAATCTAGATATTATTTGTTGTGACCTTTTTTTCTCTCTGCAAGTGTCTGAAACAATTCTTACATAATAACCCTGCTTCCCAAGCCGTAATGGCAGGCAAAATTATTATTTCAAGATTTCTCTATTGAAGATGTAAGGCATCTCTAATAGAGAGGAAATTAAGGACACGTCTCAAAGATAATTAAATAATAAGCCTATAAAGGTCAGATGCTTGGCTATGAAACCTTCCCAGCTGCTCTTTCTGTATAGAGTGTATCTCTTCATTGATGCTCTGTGAGTAAAAACTAGCAGTAGAAAATTACAATGTGTAAAACTAGGTTAGTTTTAAAGCAGAGATGTAATAATTTATTTAATGTTAGACTTGAACTTTTTATTTTCTGGTTTTGATTTCTACATGTACTCTCTTATTTCTAAATCTATAGATTTCTATATCTATCTCTTTCAATAGATCTTATGATTACAAGTGATTATTTCAGTGGGAAAAATAGACAAGCAGACAGATATTTTCATTTATATTGCTGTACAAAAGAGATTAAGCCATGCTTGTAAAGATTACTTGGATGCCGATAAGTATTCATCTCAATAGAAGTTAGATGCCTGAATGTCTTTAGTGTTCCAGATTTTGTCTGGTTTTGATCATCTTTAAAGTGGTAGAAAAACGAAGGTAGATTTGTCTTTTTGAAAAGCATTGCCTGCATCTGCACTTACATGGAATGGTAGCATTGAGCCTGCATGTCCGTGTGCTGTTTGCAAGCAGGCACGTTCTCTTGATCTGACAGAGCTTGTACAAAAGGTTTATTCATTGGGGTAATTACTTCAGTTTTAGGGTCAAGAAAAGGTTTATTTAATACTGAAGTTAAAGCTGTTTTCTTTCATTCTGTTATTTCTGTCCCTGTATTTTTCTGTTCACCTTTTTTTGAGAACAGCAGAATTCTGCCTTAATAACATAGCATGTAAGTGCTGTCTGAGGGGTTCTGGAGAAATGTGTAAAACCGTGCATATGGTTTTCGTTTTTACACTTTTGTATATAGCTCTTTCCACGCAGCCCAGACTGCGGGCTAATGTAAGCACAGCTTGTTTTATTCCTGTGTCGTATTACTGAGCTGCTAGAGCAGCTCTGTGCACACTTTTCTTTTCATGAATGCTCCCCCCCTAAAGCACAGAAATAAGGTTGGGGGAGTTACTTGTCTGCTTTGGCAAACAAAAGAAGAACTCTTTCTGTACTAGAACAACAGACTTTTTAAAGCCTTAATTTTCCAAAGGCTGTATTAAAGCGTGCATACTTGCATGCAAGACCACAAAAGAAAACAGAAACCAACAACATCAGCATCTCGGGAGTGACTGGACCAATCTCTCATTTTGCACAGGGGCCAAGCAGGATGAGAAGGATATAGTCTGTACAGAAACTCCTGGCATATGTTGACTTTTTAAATTATAGCAGCTGGTCTGTGTATTACATGTGTGAGTGCTTTCTTTCTCCTAGTGCTACAACAATCTCAGAAAAAGTTTCATAAATTATGTTAAACCGATTTCTGGACAGCTTGCTGGAGACTCTGAGGCAGAACATGATTTGACCAAGTTTGTGCAAGCGAGTCTACTAGAGACAGAAACAGAGCCGTAAGTTCTGCATTTTCAGTGGCCCTGATCAAAGTCCACTGCATTTGCCTGAGCACAGGCATCTAGCGGCACCTGAGATGCCCCAGGCAACTGAAGGTGCCTCTGCAGGGGTGCAGCTCTGACCTACAACCTACAGGAGATTCAGGCCCTTCCATTGTGGCAGCTGCAGACCAGGTATTGTACTTGAGAGCACATCCCTAGCACCAGGCATTTACTGAACTGAACCTCAGATTCAGTCATTCCAGCCAGTGCATCCTTAGTTAGCAGGCTGGATATATTAACAGAAGACTTTGTGTAAAATGAAATTTAATCTTTAATGCACCCAAAATTATGACATTGCCAAGGCATTTGTTTGACCAAGTGAGATCACGTTTGAGGTCCTCTCTGTGTGTATGCAAGAATGGTTTGCTTTTTTGCCCCTGGAATACACCAACTTAAAACATCATTTAAAATGAATCTCAAGGCCAACTTTAGCCTTGCCTTGAGCTATAAGAGCAGAAATTGTAATGTACTGAACGTGAAGTAACTTCCCTCTTGCTAGTGTAGCTCCAGAAGTTGAACCCTAGAGGCTGAATAATTGTTGTTTCCTGTATTAGTTTGTAACAATTTATGAGAGTGGGAAGGAACAAAAAAAAAAATTCTTTGCAATCCCTTGGGCAAATTTGGCATATAAGAGTTTCATTTACTGGAGTGAAATTCAGGTCTAAAAATATTCCAACTGCAAAAAAAGGAAATCTAGGAAGAAAATAACTGTACTCAAGGTGTCTTTTTAGATCTCCACAGCCTTGTCATAGGTATTTTACAAGTATGGATTGAACTGGTGCAGCCTCACCTTGAATATTGTGTGCAGTTTTGGGCACCACAGGATAAGAAAGATATTAAGCCATTAGAGAGCATCCAAAGAAGGGCAATGGAGATGGTGAAGGGCCTTGAGGGGAAGCCCTATGAGGAGTGTCTGAGGTCACTTGGTCTGTTCATCCTGAAGAAGAGGAGACTGAGAAGAGACCTCATTGGAGTCTACAACTTCCCCATGATGGGAAGAGGAGGGGCAGACACTGATCTCTTCTCCGTGGTGACTAGGGACAGAACCCAAGGGAATGACCTGAACTTGTGTCAGGGAGGTTTAGATTGGATATTATAGTAAAAGGTTCTTCACCCAGAGAGTGGTTGGGTACTGGAACAGGCTCCCCAGGGAAGTGTTAAGAGCACCAAGCCTGACAGAGTTCAAGAAGCATTTGGACAATACTCTCAGACACATGGTGTGACTCTAGAGGATTGTGCTGTGCAGGGCCAGGAGTTGGACTCAATGATCCTTGCGGGTCCCTTCCAACTCAGCATATTCTGTGATTCTGTGAGGTCTTATTGTGCTTAGAAGCTGCATTGTAGAAGGAAGAAGACAACTTCACTCCAACAGCTACTCTTTGTTTAAAATCATTCACTCATTTTTTTTTCCCCAGCAAACTTCTAATCTGTAATCACATTTCAAGTGATTTAGGACAGAGGTTTTTTTTTTAGATAGTCAATGTACAATTCCTTAAGAACTCCATTTCAAGACGCTTTCATGCTTTTAGTGTTGCTCATATTGCAAGGGAAGAAAACAGTGTTCCCTGTATAGCCCTGTGAACAGCAGAAATACATTAGCAGGGTTTTCTAGAAGTTAGTGAAGTCAAAGGAGATTTTACCGTTAAGTTAAATGGTCTTTATGCATAGACCAGTGCCCAAGTGCTTTTGAAATCCCATTACATCTTATGCTTTCAACCATATGAGAACTTCAGATGATAAGGCATTCTGCACTGGAAAGATTTCTTCTTAATAAGGAAGCAGTAAGAGAAAGGAATGAATCGGTGAGATAAAGATAAAGCTCTCTCTCAAAGGGCAACCCAAATTCAGACCAAATGTGGCAAAGGCTTCTGAAATGATCAGGCTTGTTCTCTTCTTTATTTACTTTATTTATTCCCACTTGGTTCCTCTTTTTATAGAATAAAAGTTCAAAAATAGGACACAAAAAAGCCGATTTTGTAGTATTTCTAGCTAGGCCTGGAGTCGAATGTGCTTGAAATAGTATAAGAAAGACTGATGTGGTTGTGGTGAGAACCATTTGAGCACCTGGATAGACATTTCAAACCAGGCCTAAAAGCAATAGTTACAGACAGCTCAAGGGAAAATGTGCTTACATGATGTACTGTCAATTTTGGCAAAATCAGCAGCTCTTGATTTCAATAAGCAATCCAACTGCCCCTGAACACCAAACCTTTTGTGCTTCACCATCACCTTGTAAAATGGTACAACCTCTAGAGTTGCTGCTGGCTGGGGCAGGTGTTTGATGTCAGTACAGTGATGGAGATGGGGAGTGTATCTGCAGTTGCAAATTGCTTTTTTAAAAAGTTCTTACAGAAAAAGAGGAGAGGGAATAACATGGAGGTGGATACTGTGATTATTGTCCTTTTCTCTGACTTTCCAGATTCGGGAGCAATTTAAGGAGTTGTTTAAAGGACTGCCTGCCTTTTGCCCTTTTCCTAATTTAGCGTCCTTATACCTTCATGTGAAGATTAGAGTTCCACTGGGATATGAGAGCAAAACAGGGTTGTATGCATGGGTCTTTAATTAAAACAGACTTCTCAGCCTTAGAAAAAAAGAAAAAAAAAATCAAAATCTGGCACAACATCAAGTGGCATTAGCAGTATCAGCATCACACTAGGTGCCCTACAGAAGAGGAAACTGTGAAAGAGCACTCAAAAATAATGACTGAGTTTCCATGATGCTGTCAAGAATTTCACATCCCAGGCTGCCAGGTGTGGATTACTTGAACTAGAAGTATAAAAGCTGTATAAAACACAAATGAAGCAGAAAAATTGAAATCTCAGCAGGTGATGATGTACTGTAAGAAGGAATCAGTTCTTCAAAGCTTCATCTGGGGATGGAAGAGGAGGAGCAAGAGAATACCAGACCCAGCTTTTCCACATTTCCTTTGTTTCCAGGGCATTTTTCTTTACCTTACTTTTTTTTTTTCTTTTTTTTTTTTTTTGGCTTATAATGTGAAATCTGATGTTTCAAGACATCTGAACCCTGTTTTATCCCCTCTCACCTCCATTTCTACCTTGGCATTGTTATCACAGTTACAAGGGCAGGTGACAGTTCTCTAGGCTTAGAATCCAACCTCTCCTGCAGTGAAATTCAATTGAGTAGCATCATTTCTTTGAAAAATAAACAGGACTGCAAGCTCTGCAACTGGGAAGTAAATTAAATGTGTTCACAGAGCCTCAGAATCTTCTTTGCCTTTCATGTTATACTACCTGACTTCCTATTAAAATTATTGCTAATGTAGTCAGGACAGTGACAGGGAGCATTTTTGTGAAAGAGAGATGTTACTACAATGAGCTTGTAGGTGGCAGCTTTATACTGGACAAGAAGATCTAGGAAAAAGCATATGTGACTTGCTAAGGTTGTTCTAGTGCAGCAGCTAAGAATAAGGTGAAATAATGGGGTGTCCCTTCACTCTCCCATGCAATGTACTTCATTGTACAGTGGGAGGCATGCTGTTCACCCCTCATGGCCCTTTTGCATTGATGTGGCTTACACAGAGGATTTCAGGGTTAGACATGAACCACAGAATCTACCTACTTGCCTGCCTGTTCCATGTGCTCTCCCTCTCCCCCTCCCTCCCTCCCAGCAAAGCATTTTCTTTATCCAGGGGAACATGACTAGGCAGAAAATAGGTCAGTGGATAGTTAGGAACAATTCATTTCTATGTTACAATAAATATTTGTATTTATTTGATACCATAAACAGTTCTCCTCTAATTATTTGTTTTACTTCCTTTTTAAATTTACTTACTATCTTTAAATTAATGCATCTTTGTATAGAGACAGTCAACGTTTATAAGGAAAGGGTAAAACCTTTTATCACACCAGTCAGTATGTTTGCAATATCTCCCTGGGCTGGTAGATCAGTACATGTGGCAATTTATTTTAGGTTGAGCAGCTCCATGTATCTTCTGACCAGCGCTGAGCAAAAGATTTTGAGGCCCTTTCTTGTGTGGAGGTGAAGTAGACTATTAGTTGAAGGGGCTAAACAGGATACTTAAAATACTCTGTTCTTTTCTTTGCATCTCACTTCTATTATGGAATATTCTCATTGGTACAAAATGTTTATTTCTTTGAACCTTCATTCCAGAAACTGAGATTAGCGCTGATTCATTAAGCTCTAATTGTCCTACTGTGGTGCTATTCCTACGTGTTTCTGACACACAACACTGTCAGTTCCAGAACAACTCTTTGAGGTTATCGAATTAAACAGTTACATTTGAGTTCATACAGCCATGCCGCACTGAATGGCATTTCATCAGTTCTTAGAAAGCAGTCCTGGTGCTTATTAACTCCCAGAAAACTACTGCCTTCAGTTGCCAGCTAGATAACTATTTTTTCTTTGCCAATAGATAGTTGTCTCTAAATGCCTAGGGAATGATGATGCTTGGTGGCAAGTGTAGGCTATAAAATATTTATCTTTAACACACAATTGTGTTACTGCACCCCCTAATAGGATTTGGTGTCAGGCAAACATCTGCCTTGGCCTCTGGCCCAAAGATAGAGAAACAAGCTATTAAGTTGAATGTTGCATAGTAAATAAATAAGGCAGAAATGCTGTTAAAGTAGCTATACCTCTGACCAGCAAACATGGTGAGTATATAAAAAAGAAGTCCATCAAGAGTCTAGCAATTTGTCTACTTCCTTAATATGTTTATTGTGTTGCATCTGGATAAAGGTAATTCATGTTGATAATTGTAAGCCAGGCTGACAGATCTTTATAGAGTTCTCCACAGTAGAATTGGCTTTCATGGGGCTTTTTGTCAGCAGCAAAGTGGTCCCCTGAGCAGACCATTAGCCTGGAAGCTTTGTTGCTGTCACATGAGTCAGTTTATAGTATGAAGCAAACAGTGGATTTGTCCATGCCTCAGATTAACAGCCTAAAAAAACTGAGAATGGTAACAATTAGCAATTTTGTATTGAATTCAGTGTTATCCTTAAATGAAACATAGTGTAGTGTGAAGTCTTATTGTGGGTATGGGCAGGATCATGCCAGTTTATGGCTTCTCTCAGTGTAAGAGGTGATTACAGTGGGAAAAATAGCAATGAGATAAAGGTTTCAGCCAAATTTCTCTCAAAATCTACAAGCTGTGAGATTACTTGTATTGAAAAACATCCCCTGAGATAAATGGCAAAAATCCCAAAGTATCCTCACCAGCTGTAAGTCAACGTGGTGCATGAAATAAAGTTGTTTTGCTCCAACCCCTCATCTGTTTCTTTCTCTGCCTTGATGATTAAAGCTCCTAAGCAGAAAGGATCTTACAGAGTACTTCAGAAGAGGAGTTTTGCTCTTGGAGAAGTCTAGGCTTTCACACTTAATGAATGTTTTCCTTCTCTCATTTTTATAAATCTGGAAACACTTTTGTACATCCTCCTTTTCCTGGGTGAGGTAGGCTGGCCTAGGGTGGGGAGTATCTGCCATGTCAGACAGGGCATTTCTGTACCATTCTCCAAAAGGAGGCAGTGTGGATCTGAAGACCGAGGGTCTCATTATGTCATTTAGACCTTTTCTCAGATGTTTACAACATTTTTTGAGGAAATAATGGAGGACCACAAAGATAATGAGAAGGCTAGGGCACCTCTCCTATGGAGAATGGCTGAGGGAGTTGGGATTGTTTAGCCTAGACAGGAGAAGTTTCCAGGGAGACCTTAGAGTATCTTCCAGTGCTTAAAGGGGCTAAAAGAGAGCTGTGGAAAAACTTTAGACAAGAGCATGGAGTCATAGGACATGGGGGAATGGCTTTAAACTGATAATGGGCAGGTTTAGATTAGATATTAGAAATTCCTCACCGTGAGGGTGGTGAAGCACTGGCACAGGCTGCCCAGAAAAGCTGTGGATGGATGACCCATCCCTAGAGGTGTTCATGGCCAGTTTGGATGGGGCTCTGAGCAACCTGGTCTACTGGAAGGTGTCCCTTCCCATGGCAGGGGGGTTGGAACTAGGTGGTCTTTATGGTCTCTTCCAATCCAAACTATTCTATGATTCTGTAATTCTATTAAATGAAAAAAAATTTTTTTTTTTTTGCTAATTGGATTGTGAAGCTGGCAGAACACTTACTTCTGTACATAAGCTTCTGCATTCCCTATTAGAAGCCTCACTACCTCCTTGCAGATCTGTCCCCAGTGTAAGTTGTTTGCTTTCAAGACTTTCACTCCTACAACCATTGGTGATTGAAAGGTGGCATGGAAACTGTGTATTTTCAATGCTCTCTTTGGACATGATAACAAAACCATATGAAGGCATCATGCATCCCCCATTGGCTGACCCTCCTGTTATTAATCTCTGCCCCTACCGGCTAGTGTCCATCAGATCTCTTCAGAGATTTGGAAACCAAGAGAAAACTGTGGGAATCAGACTGAAAACAGGGAACATATATATAGCTTTCTAAAAAGAATTGTCTGTGGTCTCCCAGTGAACTTTAACAATTTAATAAAACAAAACATTGTCATGATTCTCTAAAGCAGTTCCCATGGCACTATTCATAAAACACCATATGGAATTTTGTACATGTTGGAAAATATCCTTATAATTATGTGAACAGCTTACAGAATAAGCTGTATAAAGGAGACTAGAACCCAGCCACAACTGCAGTGACCTGTTTTTATTTATTGTTTGATAGATTGTCACCTCTTTAGCAATGTTGACTGTAAACATACTAAAAAGACAGACAGTTGCTTTGTGCCACTAACTTAGAGTCTCCCTAGATGTTAAAGTTTAGTCTCTTCTATCATCTAAGCCTCACTTCATAATAATTTTTCTGGTGCCAAATCACCCACCTCCACCTGTTTATTTTGAATTGTAGATATTGGAGGAGTGTGCATGGATATGTGTAAGTGTATACATGCCAGAAGGGCCAGAAAACTGACTCACATGCCCACGTGGCACAGTCTGTAACCACTGAAACAAAATTCAGTCCTGGGATGAAAACAGAGGTTTTTATGAGAACTCTTAAGTGAGCGTGACTTGCTAATGCCTGCAACCTTCAAAGTAAAGGGAAATTCCAGTTTGTGATTGTGCCTAAGAAAATAAATAGGAGCATGCTTAATGTTGCACACCCAGCTCACAGGCTTGCTGCTCAAAAACCTGTCTCAGTCTTGTTTGTGCTCATTAGCTCTGGAGTTCCTGAGAAAAAAAGTGGGTTCATTTAACACTTCCTTTAAGGAAATACTTTGGAGCTGTTTGGGAACAGCTTTGAGACAAAGATGCACTGCATGAATCTTCATCGCTTTTCAGAATTAATTCTCAGTAGTGAAGAACTTTGGGAGTGTGAGACCTTAATTGCCCTGAGTCACACCAGGCAAGTTTGTATCCTTAACTGCTAAAAACCAGCAAGTGGCGAAGGGGAGAAGAGTTTTCTTTTCCTCTCGTCTCTATCAGGCAGGTTATTCCAGGGCAAAGAGAAGTAGTGTAAAATAAGAACATGTTAGAAATGTTACTTTTGGCTATGTTAGAAAAACAAGGCGCATCAGAGAAATCAATGAAATAGGATGAAAGGATTTTTAAGGGCCTGCTCTATTATTAATAATGTAGGGTATTCAGGACACAGTTAAGAGCTACAAAGGTGCTTCAGTAAAGAAAGTGCAGTGGGTTTCATCCACCTGTTTTGTAATTCCTTATGAGTTAGTCACTATGTGGTATCAAGCATTTTGGCCATACTTGCAAAGTAGAGTCTGGGAAATCAAAGATTGAGGAGATAATGATAAATTAAGTGATATGTGTACATATCACTGCCATTTTGCAAAGAAAAATGTCAGATCTGCAGATGAACACAAAATAGATGTGAATATTTTTTTACCTGTGTTAGTGTTGGTCACTGTCAGTGGGATCTGACCAGTTACAGGTGTCTTTGCTGAACTAGTCAGAGGAGGAAAGGATGTACCACCAGAGTAAAGATTATTAAATGGATTCACCCTGAGATTCAGGAAAGGTTGGTTACCTAAGCACAGGTAAGCTCCATTTCTGTGGTCACTTTGAACTTCTAAACCTCTTTATACATAGCCGGTATTGTGGGCAGTTTAATCTATAGTGAACATTTAATCAGCATACAGCAGCCGTTGAAGCCCACTATAATGGAAAATATTGTTTTCAGTAACAAAGATTACCATTTATTTGATCTAGTGTATTGTCACACTTAGGAACAGCTGCTGTGTCTGATGTTACATTGCTTTTTAGATGTTTTTTAGATGTTTCTTTGTTTGTTTTTTTTTTATTTTGCATACATATTATTTATTATATTACATAAATGTACCAAGAAAGCGATATGGATATTTTACTTCTTTTCAAGGACGCAATTTAGTCCTTTAAGGCAAAAACTTGGAAAAAAAGCTTTTTATGGTTTTTAGTTTTTTAATGTACTAAAGTTGTTGTCGTAACACTGGGAGTCTGTCCTGCATCAAGCTGACATAGGTATTCCCATTGACTTCAGAGGTCATGTGTGTGTTACATCTACACAGTGTGGCTGCAGCTGGCAGATCCGGGCCCAACGTGGCAGTGTGATGATGAGGTACCATGGGACAGCTATGTACTGCATTGATGCTGAATAGCGTGGCCCTTCTCCTCTTCTCAGTTTTCAGGCAGTAGAAAAAAAAAATCACTAATTTTTTTCTCTGCTGCATTCATTTTTTTGCCACCTTTTGAGCTTAACCAACTCACTGAAGAGTCCGACAAGTGCCAGAAGCAGCACAAGAAGAGGGAGCTTAGAGTTGTTCCTAGGATGAGAGGATTAGAGGAAAAGGACTGACCCTTTCAGCAGTAGGAGCAGTTAGATCTCCTTACCCATCTCATTATCTTGTTTAACAATACTTACACTGTGTGCATTCTTCATATGTATGTGCACAAATAACTTCTTTTTCCTAAATTTCTACATATATTTATTGAAGACAAGAAAACATAAACATTTTTTAAAAAGCATAGAGGGGAAAAGGACGTAAAGTAAATTTATTTTTTTTTCAGAGTGACATTAAACCATCGCAAAGTTCTGAAGGTTGTATACACATTAGCTATTATCAATTTTTCATTTACAGGATAGATTTGTGTTTATAGTTGCTATGCAGTGAGAGATAGCATTTCCAAATATCATTATAAATACACAAGACCTGAGTCATTATTTCTTTATTATAGGAAGCAGGGCTATTCTTTGATTGGAATAAAGATGGCAGCTCAAGCCTGAAGTGTTGACTACGTGCTGTGATTGATTGTTTTTTTGTGCACCATCAAGTGAATATCTGCTTAACTATAGAGCTTAAGTTTTAGAAAACTGACAGTACTTCCTTGTACCTTCCTTGCTGCATGGAGCTGTCTGATGGCAGGACCTAAAACATAAATGCTTTAAACTGGTTTTATTATTTAAAATTACTGTTGCCCTTCATGAATGATTAAATTACACCACATCCTTTAAAATGTCCTTCAGAAACCTCTGCTCTTTGGAGAACACCCATCCAGAAACAGGCTTCCTTTCATTTGTGATTAGAAGCTAATCTGCACATCACTGCTACAGCTGGTTCTCTTCATTTGCACTGATTGGGAGTTTACAAATATCTTTGCTACCAGGAGGCCTGGTGAAGTACGTCTGTGAAAGTGCAGTCATTATTCACAGGGCAGAGATTTTCACCCCACTCTATGATAGATGTACCACCAGTGCCCCTCCTCTATAACTGAATCCAGTTTTCGTCTCATATGCATCTTCCTTGGAGAAAATGTGAAATAGCAGTGTGAAATGAGCCATGGTATTACAACAACTTTCAGAGCCCCACTCACATTTACTCAGTCTTCACTCACAGTTTAGTCAAGAAAATAAGATTATTTTCATTCTCTTTTTGATGTGTTTACCAGCCTGTGTTGTTCTTTTATGAAAAATGTGTTGTAGCCCCAATATTGTGAACTGTCCTCAAAATAAAAGTGCTACGTATCATTTTGCTTACGTGTTAGCTTTCCTTGAAAAATGAATAGCTGGTATTTCTGTCAAAGTCAGGGAATTTGAGATGATAACTAGAAACCAAAAAAGTGTGGAATAGTCCCATTCCTATTCAACCAAGATACAATATTATCCCCAGAACTCTGAGCTGTTAAATGTATAATATAAATTATATATCATATAGAGGATAATGTATTATAGTCTGTATAATATTGAAGAACAAATGAGAAGGAATTTGGTTAGAAATATTCCTTGAACGGGAAGACAGGATGAATCAACGGTCTGTGTTCAGTAAATTCATTGGAGAACATTTCTGTCAAAGCTCAGCTCTGTTTGGCACAAATAGATGGCCCAAGGTCACTAACCCAAGTCAACAAAATTGGACGAAAGGTATATGTTCTGCCATGAGAATGGTGGTTATTGCTTCTCTCCCAGAAATTAAAAAAGGAAAAATTGTTGTAAAAATACACAGGAAGAAAAGACATTTAGAAGTTTTCGGGTACTGAGTGAGAACAAAGCCTAGTGGACAGCTCATATTTAATCATAAGATTTCCAGTTCAACCATCCCTTGGTGTAAATGGATGAGCATTGTTTAGCTGAGCTCAGACTAATGCTTTTGCCTCCAAGTGCAGCAGTGGCTTTGAAGTTTCAGCTGTCCTGCTTTTGAGAGCCCTCCCAAACTCAGAGGTGTTTTCTTGCCTAAAACAGTATCTGAATTCTCTTTTGTTTTTCAGAATCAGTGGATAACTGTCCCAGTAATTGTTATGGGAATGGAGACTGCGTGTCTGGGACTTGCCATTGCTTCCTTGGCTTTCTGGGCCCTGACTGCGGCAGAGGTGGGAATTTATATTTCATAAACTGTTTCCCTTTCCCCTTCCGTTAACGTTTTTCTTGTGGAAATTATATTCATGCCTGTGCCTTTGCAAAGTGCTCCTCACCCAGCTTGAGGATGCCGCAGTAGAACAGGAATAGGTTGGATCTCTGGATTTGTTTGCTGCAAATGCTACAATTTCAGCTGAGGGATCAGCTGAGGGAGCTGGGGGTTGTTTAGCATGGAAAAAAAGAGGCTCAGCACACTCTCTACAACTAAAAGAAAGGTGTAGCTAAGGACAAGAGGAAATGTCCTCCACTTGTTCCAGAGGAGGTTGAGGTTGGATGTTAGGAAAGCTTCGTCACCAAAAGGCTTTTCAGGTACCAGAACAGACTGCTCAGGGAAATGGTGGAATCACCATTTCTGAAAATGTTCAAAAGACATGTAGGTGTGGCTCTTAGGGACATTGTTTAGTGGTGGGCTGGCAGTGCTGGGTTAAAAGTTGGACTCAGTGATCTTGGAGGGCTTTTCCAAACTAAACTATTCTATGATTCTACACTTGTCATGAGTGCTGTGCCCTTATCCACAACACAGCCCCTTAGGCTGCTTATGGGTAGACAA
Organism: Myiozetetes cayanensis; assembly: GCF_022539395.1. Taxonomy (NCBI): domain Eukaryota; kingdom Metazoa; phylum Chordata; class Aves; order Passeriformes; family Tyrannidae; genus Myiozetetes; species Myiozetetes cayanensis. The sequence continues at coordinate 30,328,330 of NW_026087742.1, read as the reverse complement.
AATGTCACATTGGGAATCTTGTCTCTCAAAGTGACTTTAGGAAATATGACTTATAAATGCGTCATTATTGTTTGTTAGCAGAGCACTCTTGTCATGGTGTGGCATGACACTGTAATGATTCTTTCTGTTAAGAGACTGATTATACAAAAAGTAAGTAAGTACTTTGCAAGTTTGCCTGAGCCTGGCTGCAGGAAGTGGGGCAGGATTGGAGTAAGACTAGGAATAGAGTAATGGCAGGAAGAACTGGATACTCTGGCCCGAAGTGAAAACACTGGGAGGAGGGAAGGAGGCTTGCCCCAGTGAACAATATAATATATATCTCTACTCAAGTGATAAGTATTTTTAATAAATGGCTTCAGAAGGATTTTCTATGACCTGAATTTTTTAGGTTATTTAGGTATTTAAAAAACAAACTGAAATACTTTTAGTAAGAACACATTTCAGGCTGAGAAATCAAAACCTTGTTTGTGGGAAATGCCAGAATACTGTACATCAACCTTATCAAGGCCTTTTTTGGCTCAAACAGTCCAACAGACTAAGTACAGATTTATAAATTTGGGGAGGGAGGCAGTGTAAAAAGTTAGTGCCCACACAAGGAGCTTTGCTAAGACAGCAGGTCAAACCTTCACCCCAGCTCACTGCTGCTTCAGAAAGCAGGCTGGCTCCTTCCCAAGAGAGAGAGCTAAACTCTGTCCAACCCCAGTTCTCTCCCTCTCCAGCTGAGCTGGGGTCACGTCCCTGCAGCCCAGCCAGGAGACAGAGATAAGGAGCCGCACACCCTCGGGGCAGGCGGGAGCTCCCGCTGGGGCAATGTGAGCCGGGCTGAACCCTGTGGTGTTTCAGAGTTCACAGCCCAGTAAGATGGATGTGGCAGTCTGTATCCCTGAGAGCTGTTCTGTCAAACTTCTTGCTGACTCAGGTTACACTTGGTTTGCATTTCCTTACACTTGGTTTGCATTTCCAAGCTCCTTTTCTAATCCTTAGAGCTGGAAACAAAAGGAGGTTTTTTTCCATGTCCCACTGCATATTCCAACTCACACATCCTAACTTCAGGTAGGGGCAGAAGTTCAGGGCTTGTTCCCCTCAAACCTCCCTGTAGAGCCTGTGGAGGAGAAGTTCCTTAACTGTGAGTCAGAATACTTAAATTTTTATTCTGAAGCCACTTTCACAGGAGTTTACCTCCTCTGGTGGGCTGTATCCTGAGCTTTCTTAGGCTCTTCAATGGAGCCATGTGAGTCTCTCCAATTTCACTAGAGCACTTATTCTGGCTGATAGCAACACCTTTTATTCACCTCTGTCTTTTCTCTAAGAATCATCTGGGTTCAGATACCAGATTATTTTTTTCCTTTAGGAAGACAGATTAATACCTGGAGTGTCAAAATAATATTTGTTTATGCATTTCCACGCAGTGGGCTTGTTAAATGGATCGTGTTGCCATGAGCATGAGATCCAAGGGCCCCAGCATTGGCTTCCTGATGGTTTAGAGGGGCATTTAAGATGCTGCTTTTGAGCTACAAATCTCTCAAAGGCAGCCTGTGTAAAGGCTGCTACAGTATTTGTCTGCAACCATTTATCAGACCCTGTACAAAGCAGTAATCCTTAAATAAGGGGGTCCCTGTCCACGTGAAGAATTCTAGGTCATGGATTTCCTGTCTGTTCCTTTGTTTCAGTTCAGCCTTGTAATTCACCATCCAAAGGAATGGGAAATTCTGGAGCAGGAAGCCTTTCTATTTTTAGTAATGGTTAATAATACATTAATTAATGTATTTATTAATGTTTTAATTAATGTTAATAATTAATGTATTATAACCTATTAATTTAAGCAAAGTAAATGAGAGCAAGTCAACAGAGGTGTATTTCGTGGGCCTTTTGAAGGTTTTCTTGGACATGGGAGATGGTGGTTTCAAGTTCTGTACAAAAGTAAACAAACAAACGATCTTACTCTCTGATGCTACACTTTACAAGAAACAGGGTGTGTATTTAGATTTTTGCTATCATTACCACACTAGAGAATTACTGTAATTTTACCATCTTAAACATTGTTTGTTGGGATTGAAATGATCAAATAATAATTATGCATATTTATATACGGAAGAGAGTTGCAGAAGTAACAGTGGAAAAAAATCAGAAATCTCTTTTGTCTTTATTGCATACTACAGAGGAGGTCTTACTCTTGCCATTGCCTTGACATTTGCAGCATTTGCAGCACTTTCCAGGTTATGCCTAAGGTGTTCTCCACAGAAGGCTCTGTAAAGTGCCAGTCTCATTGTGGATGGCCAGTAATTTATCTGATCTGGGTACTGTGATCAGCTGTCTTGTCAGAAAACATGTAAGTCTTTCTCAGCAACCTCTCACTGGTTAAAGGCAATCATTCTTTCTTCTTGTTGAAAAAGAGCTGCAAACTATCCCCTGCCACTACCTTGAAAGAACAGGGTCCATTACTGAGCACTGACATTTGAGACGGGGAGGCAGAAAATTTCATCAGCTTAGCTGAAAAGTGAAATTACAGAGTGAGTTCGCTGTGAACCATGTACACATCACAGTGTATCTTAAACAGTTTGTCTCGTATAGGTAGATACCTCCTTGCAAATGATGCACTTGCAGTGCACCACTGCAATGTGCTTCCTTTAAAGTGAACAGGGAACTGTTATTACTCCCTAGTAATAACAGTTGCCAAATTCCTTTCTTTTCTAAACCTCTTTTATCTTGGTCAGGCAAATAAAGTTCACTGCCTATCAAAATGGCTTAACAGAGCTGGCAGTGCTTTGTATTTTATTGAAGCTGCTTTGATTCTGTAACACTCAAACTGACGTGACTGTAAGGACACATGGAAACAGCTCAGGATGTGCATTGTGAGATTGCCGTATAAAAGATGGGAAGAGAAGGAGAGGAAAGTTTCTCTTAACCATGTTAATACCTCTTCCCACACATAATCAGAGCCAGGAACAAAGCAAAATAGGAATATTGTCTTCATCATGTGCCTAATGCAGTTGAATTAAGCAGCAGACTGGAATATTTGTTTCACATTCGTCCTGCATAAAATTGTTCATAAATTGCCTTTCAGAGGGGCAGATGAGAAGCCCAGCTGCTCCCACCTGAGGCTGATGTGCAGCAGTGAACAAGAGAAGTCAGTGCTCAATATATGTCCTTGGAGCTGAGTTTCAGCAAAATGAAGTAGAAGAGAACAGGGCTTAAGCAAGAAGTTTCAAGGGATAGTGAACAGGGAAAGACTGTTCCTTCTGAGGGACTGACTGAATTCAGCATCTTCCTTGGAAAAATCAGAGCAGAGAACAAAAGGAGCATAAGGTGGCAGGTGTGGAAAATGGAAAAGGGGGAAGGTGTCATCTGGGAGGAGCTGGAGAAAGCTTGGAGAGCAGTGATTATCAAAGCTGTGGTCATGGAGGCTGGGGTCTGGTTCTTGATGCACTGTCCTTCCTTGGGGAGCCTTCTCTGTATCCTTCAGTTCACCCCATCCCACTCTGCCTGGCATTTCCCAAATTTAGCTCCGAAAACACTTAATCCTGGGATCCATCATGCCACAGCTTGAGCTTGTCACCTTCTTCCCTTTATCACAGGGAAGAAACCCTGTATCTAGTTGGCCTTGAGAGTCAGATGACTTTGCTGGAAACAAGGGCAATTAAAAATCCTGTATAAATTGATATAAATTGATACAGAGGACAGATTTGTAGAGCTTTTATTATAGGGAACTTGGAAAGAGTAGAGGCCAATTTTTCATTGTGGCTGATGTTGAATGGAGTCCAGAGAGATGGTAACAAAAAAAGGGGGCTGGAACTTTGGTCAGAATCATAGAATTGTTAAGATTGGAAAAGACCTCTAAAACTCTATCATCGAGTTCATCTATTAACCCAGCACTGCCAAGTCCACCACTAAACCATGTCCCCAAATGCCACATTTGCATGTCTTTTAAATTCCAGCAGGATGGTGACTGAGTCACTTCCTTGGGCAGCCTATTCCAGTGCTTGAAAAGCCTTTCAGGGAAGAAAGTTGGTAGTTGATGGTATGACATGAGCTAAATCAGGGAAATAGTCTCAGTGTGGCATTCTGGGCTCTGAGCACAGCAACTGAAACCCATAAAGCGTGCTGCTAAGGTCTACAGCAGAGTCAGTGTCAAGGAAAGTATGAAGTCTGGCAGAAGGTCAGGGATAGCGATAAACAATCCAAAGTCAGGGATGCTGCTGAGAGAAGACACCGGTACATTGAAAAATCAGAATACAAGAAAATGCTGAATTTAGTTAGTGAAAAAAGGTATCAGAGAAACAAAGCAAGGAGATATTCTAACTCAAGAGCACTGTTACAGGAGAGTACAGTCAACAGCTGTGTGTCGTCCACGTAAAAAAATTGGTTTTGGCAAAGAAAAGAAGAACATACCCCAGTAAAGACTGTGTTTGAAGAATGTAAATCACATGCTGGACTCTTATGCTGTTTTTTGAAGTGAGAGCCATGTACAGTTTTGGTTTAATGTGGTTTTTGATGTCTGTCCCCAGCATCCTGCCCAGTGCTGTGCAGTGGAAATGGGCAGTACATGAAGGGAAGGTGCTTGTGCCACAGTGGCTGGAAGGGAGCAGAGTGTGATGTCCCAACAAACCAGTGCATTGATGTCTCCTGCAATAACCATGGCACGTGCATCATGGGGACCTGTATCTGCAACCCAGGATACAAAGGCGAGAGCTGTGAAGAAGGTATTTGCAAGATACATTCAATTAGCCCTTTGCTTTGATTGTCGTTCTGTAATTGCATAGATGGAGGCAATTCAGAATCGGACTGGCACTTAAACAGAACAGTAATAGGCACCTTAGAGATACAATAGATGGATGCAACATAAAAATGATATGTTGTCATAACTCATCGTTAACTATCATATTTGTTCAATAATTGGATGAAAAGCCATCAAATGCTTCAGACAGACAAATTTAGTTGAAAGACCAGAACATTTAATCATATGTTCAAATGTTCTTATTAAAGCATCGATTCCATTTACACATCTAAACGTATAATTACTTTTACAGTGCTTTCTTCTCTTCTGTGCTATACCGAGCAATTTCAGTTGCTTACATACACAAAATGGTGGTGTGTGAAAGTCTGAGATTCTTGTCAGCTTTAAAAGCTTAGAAATGCTCAGGACTTGAATTAAATTCTGTTTCAAAATCAGATATTATTTTAGTGGCTCTTCCGTAGCCACTCACATTAGCCTTCAAACATTTTTCATTTACATTTGGATTTATGGCTCAGAAATACGGTACCTTTTAGTACTTATCTTTAATCTCTTTGTGTAGGAACTCACCTGCCAACATAAACCTTTATCTTCCTGAGCCTGTGACTGCTTCTTATTGCTAAATGAAAAAGTGGACAGCTTTGTAAGTGTATAAATCATTCAGGGAGTTATAAAAATACATCCAAAAGTGCCTTATTTAAAGAATAATGTACGACACTTTTGAAAACTATTCTCAAAATTCTCTGTGGGTGACCTGATAAATAAATGTGCCTAAATTATGCTTCTACAAGTACACGTGTAAGGCCTCTTCACCACCTGATAGATTTAAAACATTATTTGACACATGTTTAAGAATCACAATGGCTTGAATTAATTTATGTTTGTTTTTATTATGAGGGATAAAGATTTACCTGAAATGGCTTTATTTTATGGACAATGAAAATAGGCTGGATTGCATTCAGATATTCAAATGGCATCTAATCTGGCAGTTCTTTTGAAGTGTTAAACATATTGGAGTGGGACATCTCTGATGTAACATGGCTTCAGTGTCAGTAAATGTCAGAGATGAAGACAGTATCAGCTCTTATAACAATAAACCATCTCTTGAGAAAGCTTCATTTTGGCTTAAAGCACAATTCAGGGAAGCTGTGGAGCATGCACAACCCAAAGATGGTGACTACTGAAGTAGCTTTAAAGCATCTCTGTAGACTTCTTATTTACTAGATCATATCTTTACTGGATAAACAGAAATGAAAAGATCCTGATTTTGCCTCCAGACAGAAGCGTTTAATGTGTGTAAATCAGAGTGAGATTTGCCCTTTTTCTAACAGAACCTTTTTTTCCCCTGGTCTCATTTAAAGCAGAAAAGCCAGACACTGCTCAGTTATTTTATGTTATCACTGTAGCGAGGGACAGTGTCAGTCCCACTAGGTCAAAACTTGAAAAAGGAGGAAGAACAAAGAGAACATGGTTTTTCTTATGGGCTGTTTAGTATTTTTCCAAGCATGCATGTTTTTGATATTCAGGGCATAATTTGTATTGTTTGGGGAGGGGGGGGAACTAACTCAGAAATATGCCATGTGGGAAATCTTGAGGACATATATATATATATATATTTAGATCTAGTAAAAAAGTTGATTTATACTATTTTTTAAATTGCTTTTACTCTTTAATTTCTCTTCTAAGCAGGACCATCTGGTATTGATTACTCTTTATTATTTTTTAGTTCTTGTAGCCTCACGGCTTGGTCCATGTTTATAGTGGGTTTTCATTCCAAGGTTTCTTCTGTCTTTTCTTTTTCCCCCATAGAAGTTCAGCAATGTTTATAAAACATCAGCCAACAATCTTATGCAAGTTTTTCTTTTCTCCTTCCTTAGTTTATTGGCCCATATTTTATAAGGCATGGGCTAAGTCAGCGAGATATTACAAGGAGGGGAGCAAATTTAAGCAGTGAAAAATGAGAAGTTACTCTTTGGGCACCGAATAAGCCTAATAACTTGTGTGACCAATGAAGCATGAAGCATATTGGGGAAGAGTGTAGAAGAGGCACTAACCTTGCTCGCTGCATGATTTATCTCCCTGGCAAAGATCCTGCACAAGACTGAACTCTTAACGGGGCATTTTCCAACCAGGAATTTTAACATTTGGGACATTTTCTAACCAGCAGCACAGACATGTGCTTTTTTTTTTCTTTCTTTTTCCAGGTATACTAGATTTTGACAGCTCTGCCCTCCTGCCCAGCTCCCCACTTCTACTTCTCCTAGAGCTGAGCAGCAAAATTTGTCAAGCACAACTCCCTAAAATATACCATTGTGCTCCAAATCCACTGAGCAATTGATTAAGAAGAAAGCAAAGGCCTGTAATCCTGTCCCAGGGCCCTTCCGATGGTGCCGAAAGCCTAAAGAGATACAGCTAGTGAGGCTGAGATTAAAGTAGCCATTGTGTGTGACATTTTCTGAAAGGGCTCATTTCAACATGAAAAATGGCCTTGGGATTATGATAAATGGGGGGTTCTGACATGCACATTCCCCTCCTATAATCGTCTGTGTTAGAGCTGAGATAGCAGATTGTCTGTCTCCTGTGATGGAGGCCCCTGTAAAACTCACCTTTTTCCCAGCTGACCTTCAGAGGGGATGATTAATTGCCTGGAGGTAGCCTCTTGCCAGTTAGCCTGTGAACTTTGTTCCCTATGTTCAAACCATCTGCTGAGAACGGACGAGGCTGCTAGTCCATCCCTTAGTCCTTTTCATACTTATTACTGCTGAGAAAGAACAGGGCCAGGGCTTCAAGGGTCTCATGCTAAAATTGGCACCATAGCTCCCAGCTCGCTAACGATGAAGGAGATTTATAGACTCATCCTTTCCAGCCTCTTACAATTTTCGAGGATTGTTCCAGCTATGAGCAGAGCTCCAGGAATTAAACAAAAAAGAAAATTCTCTCCCATGCCTTGGGATAGTAATAACTAAGCCATTACTTGTCAGACTGAGAAGGGTTTGAGAATCCAGGGAACTATCACAGCAGCTGTTGTGTTTCCTTTTAAGATTTCTGTGTCTTAAACAGGTCAGTGAAATTCTTATTAGCTTTTACAGGGGGCAAAAAACTGAACCACAAGCCTGCTGTGTGTACGGTGGCTCTGTTCTGCTCTGCTGTATCAGAGCCAGGAGCTGGACAGCTTTCCCTGTGCTGCTTAGCCAGACTGACACTTGTCACTAATCCCCAGGGCACTGCCACACACCGTTTCAAGAGATGGCAAGAATTTCTCTAGGCTGTCCTATCAGCTTTTATATATAAATAGACAATCACCTCCTCCAGTTGTTTTTTTTTTTTTTGGAAGGGTGTCTAGTGCATTAAAAATTTCCAATTGCAGGTGAAATTCCCCTGTGGGCAGAGGAGCTGACAGTTGCCTAAAAAACACATAACTCAGGAATCAGGCAGGAGTGCATTTGGTCTTTTGGTGTATATTGCTATATACCTAACTGAACAGTCTCCTATCTTGTTAGGAAGGGGACTCTTTGGGGGGGTAAAGTAAACCCCAAACATTTTAAAAAGAGTATTAATTGGTCAAAAATAAAACCAGAAGAACACCAATATAAAAATTTACATTATTTTGTTTCAGTCTTTACTCCAGAAAACTGTCTAAGGATATATTTAACGTGAAATTTATGTAAGTCTCTGTGAAACCTGTGTAGATTTAAGCACATTCTTCAATTTAAGCATGCATTTTGCTGAATAAGAATGTCAGCTTCTGCTGAATTTTTATGCAAAATTCTCTCTCAGAAAACTAAGGCTCAGCTTTGAATTCATTAGTAATAGTAATTGAGGTTACTGTAACAGAATAAATGGAAGCACAATATCTGTATTCTTATTCTATTCTTAATTGATATTAGCCTATTCTTGCCAGAAGGATCATTTATTAGTACAGACCTGGATAAAGGAATGGATTCATCATTAATTTTTTCTCTGTTTTTCACTTAAGTGTTTTAGGTCTTACCACCTTCTAGGGACACTGACTTCTCGGATGAAGCATCTGTTTTGTGCACAGCTGGGCTTTATGGTTGAAACTTTGAGATATTATATAAGTACATTTGTGTAGATGGCATTCTAATGGCTTTTTTTTTCTGAAATTCCCATTTGCTCTTGCTGTCTGCTTCCTCTTCCTCCTCACATATAGTGGACTGCATGGATCCTACCTGCTCAGGACGAGGTGTGTGCGTGCGAGGAGAATGTCACTGTTCTGTTGGCTGGGGAGGAACAAATTGTGAGACCCCAAGAGCCACTTGTCTGGATCAGTGCTCTGGCCATGGGACCTTCCTCCCGGATACTGGACTCTGCAGCTGTGATCCCAACTGGACTGGACATGATTGCTCAATCGGTAACATCAGCAGTGACTTATTGTTGGTTTTTATTTTAGTTAAACTTTGTAAAATCTTCTTGCATTTAGATCTGCAAAAAAAGTGCTACAAATGGGTTTTAGTGAAGCACATGCAGGGCACGACTGGAAGCAGAAATTCCATAGCTCAACTACGTAAATAATTCTGTTTCCATTGCTGAGCACAGAGTAATACAATAAATAACTGCATTAAAGCCATCAAGGCTTGCTCTTGTTCATCATATGGCTGTGACTGTAATTGATGGTCTACATATAACTGCTTGTTCTGGTGTTAGTTCTTGATGAATCCCAGTAGCCTCCAAAGGGTCTGTTTTGATTTTTAGGAGATAACTAAATAATCTTTAGGTGGCTATAAACTAGAAGGAAGAGGTGGCAATCTGTCAGGTCTCCTTTCCTTTCTGAATTCAAAGCCCGTGCTAGGCTCAGCTAGAGGAGGATGAGTGCCACATGAGGTTCGTATTAAAATACTACCCTCTATCAAGTAAAAAATAAGTTTACTGATTAAAAGTATTTCATAATACAAGAAGACACATTTTATGGGCAGTTTTCTGTAGAGTTTAGGAATCTGCAACTTCACTCCTCTGCTGAGTGGGCATCTTGCTCAAAATTTCCATCAGATATCTGAACTGAAGGCTAAAGAAAATCTATTCAGGAACCTTTTCTTCCAAATGCAATTGGCTTTTAGAGAAACACTGAGAAATGCTGGAATACATTAAATAGTCAGAACCTATGGAACATTAGTCCTTTGGCTTTTGTCCTGTATTTTGTGCTCACAAACAAGAGATTCCAGCAATAACAGCTTCTGTACCTTACACAACTGGAGTGGAACTAGGCCAAAAATCCAGGGCAGTTCAGTATAGGCAATGAAATGAAAAGAGTTTTCAGCAAAGCAGCCTCAGAAAAATGAGCTATTAGGAGAGCAGATATAGTAGAAAAATTATGTAAACAACATTTTCACTGAGGAATTACTATCATGAGTAAAGAAAATCAGGTTAACTGCTTGCAAGTAGTTTTAAAGAGAGTAACTTCCAAGGATGGGGCAAACTGAATAAACTGGTGCTAAGAATATAAAAAAAAAGTCTTTTTGACAATCATCATTTAGGTTAGATGTTAGAAGCTTGTCATGAAATAAAGTGGACTGGACTGAGGAATAAGCAGAAGAAGAGGCCTACTTGCCTGGGGCTGAAACTAGGTTGATCAAAACTTTTGCAGAGGTAGGTACAGAAGCTATCATGCATTGAAAGGAGGATAAATTTGGTGCCAGAGTTTTCCTTTCCCTATATTAACATCTTCAATTCCATACTCTGTGGGTTTATTTATAAGGCCACCGTAAGGGGAAAGGTAGTCGTGTATTTCTAGTGATTTTGTAGCAGAGTTCATAATTGAGTCATTATTCTGAGTGTGTATGGAGGTTTGGGGATTGCAGGGATGGATTTGGAAAAATGTTTATTTCTACGCACGAACAGAATTCACTTTCCCTTTGTTAACCTTCAGGGTCATGTACAGATGATTTATAAGCTTTCCTTATACTGCTTTTATAAATCCATCTAGTGCAAACTTTCTTTGGCAGCATGAGGTTATTTGAGACAAACTTGAGCATCATTCCAAGACCTTTTTCCTTACCGAGCTGCTTGTAACATTGGGGTTATTGTGCCTCACAGCTAAAATCACAGCTAAGGTGATTTGTAAACTTCCATTTCTAAGCCAGACCTTTCTACTGAATTGATGACTTGATTTGAAAGACAGATATACTCACAGCATATGTGGTACTCTTCTTGCATGATTAAAATAGAGTAGCAGGTATGCTACTACATTTAACAACACATTGCCCAACCCAGTGGGGTGGAGGTTTTGTAGAAGGGACTAAAAGGGTTGGATTTCATTGTTTGTATAAAACAGGACCAAAGAGAACAGAAGAATTATTGAGGGAAAGAACTAAGTACTTGCATAAGTCACCCTCAGCTCAGCAAAGCAGTTAGGACTGTGTTCAGTCCCAATGAAATCTGTAGGACTGTGCTGACATGGCCTAGTGCCAAGGACAGCCCCTTTCATAAGCTACATGGAGAGGCAGACCTTAAGAACAGCATAACCATCTGAAAAAACAGAATATGAAGAGGCACAGTGGATTTTCCAGCTCTTAACACCTTGAAGTCAAGACTAGTACCTATCTGCAGTGCTGTATGCTGTATTCATTTAGAAGGTTATCGGGCACTATGGAAGCAGTAGGTGAAAGTCTATGGATTGTCATACGTAGAAAGAAAAACTAGACTGTCTTTGAACCTTATGCTCCATCTTTCAGCTAAGTAGGTAGTTTTCACCTGCCCTTAGCAGTAATCTTAGAGATACACAGATTTCTGCATAAAACTCTTAATTTGCACAAAATAATAATGTTACGGAGATTTGTGTGTTGTGTTTATATTATCCTTTTTCATTCCACTTAGCCTATGTCTTCATAGACAGGCTGTGTAATTCAGTCTCTTTTGAGAGATTCCTACTCTGAACTTCATTATAGGAAGAAGTAATTATATGTTTGGGTTTGGTTTTTTTTTTGTTTACGTGTCTGCCCACTGCCAGTACATCTTGAGATAGGGCTGCTGCCATGCTATCTCAGATTTTTCAGTCTTGAAAAATGCTTCTTAAACTTACTTCACCCTTTCATGCAAGAAACCGTTTTATAGGATGCCTTCTCCCTCAGTATACACTATGTTTTTGTTAGATTCCCAAATATTAAAAAAAAAAAGTCTCTTAGAGAAAGGTGCAGAGATAAGCCCAGAGATAACTTGTACTGAGCAGCAAAAGAGACATTTTGAGTTCTCCATGGGAGAATTAAATCTCTTCCTTTTAGCATCTTAGTACTGTTGCACAAGCAAATACAAAAAGGTCTTTATAACCCAGTTCAGCTAAAAAATCCAAGGCAACGCTTAGTACAAGAAAGGTAATTAAGGAAACACTGACCCTAGTTTCTCCAGGGTCTGCTGTCACTGATCCTCTGTATCCCAGGCTTTTGGTGGGCTATCTCCCTTCACCTCTTAATGAGCCCTAGCTGGCAACTAACGAAGCCATTATGGGGCAGCTCTCTGAACCTCTTATTGTCTGAGTGTAGTGGGAAGAAGGAAGTGGCCTGTGCTGCAGTGTGAAACAGAACTCAATAGGTGATATAGTCTCACTCTTGACCTATTTAAACTGGACCAAGTATTTCTAGCCAATTAAGAGGCAACACACCAGATACCATAAGACATATTTGCTGACTGCAGTGAATGAATAGGTGAGTCATCTGTGCTGGGAGAATGTACCGTTTACCAGAGGGATCTCATTGATGCATCAGTACAATCCCAGGCCCATCAAAACAGTATTATGCTTGGATGCAAAATCATTATTGAAGGAATTAAGTTAGCTGGTGTTGTCTTTCACTCTCCTCAGATTTAAATCAGTGATTTTCACACTGTTCTCTGTTTGGTAATCGACATCTTGACATGTATGATATTCACTAGAAACATTGCAAAGTTGAATATACAAAGCAGCAGTAGAAATTATGTTCTCTGTGTAATAAGTACTGAATTTTTCTGGGCAGTTGACAGGGTTTGCAGATTGACCTGCATGCAGATAAGGATTCCTTCTGCATCACTCATTCATAATGACTCACTTTATACACGGTTGATATCCAGGCTCTACCACAGCCCCTTAAAAGTACACTGGAGAAGAGCAGTAGAAGGACTAGTACTTTGTATATGGTGGTCCTAAATTGTCAGGGAAGACATGAAATCCTGGGCTGCATGTTTAATGATGCCAGTTAGAAACTGAAAGCTGGGACTCAGTAAAGAGGTAGGAGGTTATGATGTTTTAACTTCACATTTTGAAAAGAGTGAGAGAGAATGCCTGACCAGAGACTGAGGCTGAGCTTGAATGATCATATCTCATGAAATCTAGTAGTTTCATAGCTCCTGTCATCGCTTCTGCAGCTAACATGGTTTTCTGAGGATATGGCATTTGACTTTATGACTGCCCTTTTTTCCCCATTGTGACAGGGAAGAAATGTTGCTTCTCAGTGACTTGTTGCCAAACTTTGTTATTAAGGTCTGTGATCACAAAGATATTTAGGCATTTAAAATTTACCTTAAGCAAATGCTTTACTACAGTGTTGCAGAGAACTTATCAACTTCTGAGACATCCCACTACCTAGAGCTGTCTATTGAAAAAGTACCTTAGTTTCGTAAATTTCTTCTGCAGCACTTAAACAGATGTCTCCTCAATCTGAGAATGCATTGAATGAACACTCTCACTTTCTGGGAGAGTATCCCACCTACCAGGTCAATGCAGATGCTACAAGCAGTTAGCTCATAGAAAACAGTGAAATGGCTGGGCTAATCCAGTTTAGGAAGGGCAACAGAGGGAAGGATCTGGAGCACAAGTCTGGAGGAGCAGCTGAGGGAGTTGGGGGTGTTCAGCCTAAAGAAAAGGAGGCTCAGGGTTGACCTAATTGCTCTCTATAACTACCTGAAAGGAGATTGTAGCTACGTGGAAGTTGCTCTCTTCTCCCAGGTAACAAGAGACAGGACAAGAGGAAATGGCCTCAATTTGTCTGGGAAAGATTTAGGTTGGAATTTAGGAAAATTTTCTTCACTGAAAGGGTTTGTCAAGTGTTGCAGGAGACTGCCCAGGGAAGAGGTGGAATCACCATCCCTGGAGAGATTTAAAGACATGTATATGTGGCACCTGGGGACATGGCTTACTGGTGGGCTTGGCAGTGCTGTATTAATGGTCTTAGAGGTCTTTTTCAACCTAAATGGGACTATGATTCTATGATTCTTTGATAGGGTTTTCATGCCCTGAGCCTTAATGCTAGGTGGGCATTACTCTGAAGCACAGAGTGCCTGTCACTTGGTACAGGAACAGCATTTCAGACCATTCATCTCCTCAGGGTTTCCAGCACTACAACACTCATCGTGGCCACACTTACTCTGGATAGAAATGTTATAAATCTCTTTAGTGCACAGGAAAAAATAAAGGTTTTCAATTCATGCCAGGCTCCATGCGGGTTTCCCTTCTGTACTGATTTGGTGGGATAGTTTTCCTCAAGAAGAGAAATCTCTGCAGAGGTCAGTTCAGATCTTAGTTAAGTTGAAATCCTTGAAAGGGAGCTTAATTGATTCCTCATTGATTCAGCTGCTTTCTTATTTGGCTATTTCATATTACTTTAGAGCAGTCTGGGTTCAGCTTTTGAGATATCCTTGATTCTGCCAAGTAACTGTAGAAGGCTCAGCAGGCGTCATGATCACAGATTCCTTAGGAGAGAGGCAATTACAGAACTGTGGCATTTAATGTAAACGGTAGAAAACTCCATCTTAGCCTGTGTGATTGGTTAAACACGGCTTTGGAAGGGCTTCAGAATGCCATGGAATGATCACAGTACTGGCAGATATGCCTAGATAAACCTGGCCTCCAAGCACAGTAGGAAAATAGTGTGGGTAGCCACAGGACCAGCAGAAGACTGGGCATTTGCCCACCAGTTGTAAAATAGTCCCCCATGACTTTACTGTTTCCAATAGGTTGAGAAGCTGAATTTAAAATAAAACTAATGTGGATATGTGTATCCGTGTCTCTAGTTGCAGGGAAGCCATATTCTTATAAATTACTGTACAGCACATTGAAATCAATGGAAAAGCTCCTGTTTATTTTGCAGGAGTATGGATCAATTTAAGGACATTTGCAAACAATGATTAGGTTTAAGTTTCTGTATCAGTCAATGGTAGTGATTGAATTTTTTAGGATCAATTTAGTTGTATAAATTAACAGTGGTGAAAGTCTTTCAGAGAGCACCCCACCACAAAGTTGTACAGTTCATGGAAACAGGTATTTTTCTCCATTCCAATTATTAGACAAAGAGATCATGAAGAATGAACTTTTAAAGAGTTAAGCTAAGGCAAGTATACATTTTGCTTTCAGTGTCTTCTTTTCATCAGGAGTTGTGCAGGAAACTATTGCACACACACACACATACAGGCACACAGAGACACAGTTCTCGTATATCCTACCAGACAATGTCATATCCCATTGGTCAAACAGCACCAGGGTTAACGCAACATGTGTGATATAATTTGATTTCCTTGGGCTTATTGGTGTCAACCTTTGAAAACAAAATGTGATGTTAAATTCATGTCATGCCCAAGGCCACCAAGATAAAAATTCATCCTTAGAAAATGCTCATATAATTCCTTCTTTAAAAAATCATTTTCTTTGGAGATAAAAATGTCTCTGTAAAAGATGAATATTACATCAGCTCTCATATGATACAGGCTTGTACCATACTACAGACTAGAGCCCTTTTTAATTCCTAAGTTGATGATTTGTCTTTTTCTTAGCTTTAAAGCATGTGAGGAAGAACAAGAGAAATAAACCTCAGGATGCAACACCAGAAATTGATAAACATCTGTATATTTTAGATCTTAGTCATGAAAAAGTTATTGGGCACAGCTATGTAATCAAAAACCACCTTGAATGATCTTTCTTAAGCTTGTGATTTGTTTGTCTCACTACCCTTGCAGAGTAGTGAGAATCATTAGTTTGGGGCAATTGAAATTTTGTTAGCACAGCTTCTTCAAAGCTAGTCTTCAGAAGATACCATCAAAATCTGTTCTAGTTCAATACTTAAAATGCAGACTCACCCCAAAAGCCTCATTTGGTCTTCTAATGGTTGTTAAAGGCCAGGAAATGTTTTGTATCAGCAGGAATTTTATCCTCAGCCTTGCAGAAGCATAACGTTTTGGTTTGTGAACTTGTGATCTTCCCCATTTTAGTTGTGTGGAGAGAAGTAACTTTACTCTCTAAGGGAATGAAGTATATGCTGCCCAGTGACAATATACAAGATTCACTGGCTCTGCCTGGCAGGTATCTGCGTTGTGGATTGTGAAGGAATTAGTGGATCCAGAGAATCAACAGTGTTAACAAGAACTGTCACTGTACAAAACATGAATTTTTTTATGTAGTTGGGATTGTAAAGATTTTAGCCTACCCATTGCCAAGATGAACTTATCCTTTCAAGTCTTCTAAGCTTTTTATTAAAAATGCAATAAAATACTAAAATTAGCTCAAACCTCTGAAATAAAAGTATTCAGGAAGGCTTTTATTTGAATACCCTTTTATTCCCTTTACTTTTTTTTATTAAAAATGTGTATGAGAAAACCCTGGTGTGGTAGAAAAAAAAAAGTAATAGTCAAAATGGGCTGTAGTTATTTTTGTGGGGAGTCCAATTCTTCAAAAGTCCAAATATCTTTGTGCTCAGCAGATGAAAGACATACTAAAGAGAGGGAGAAAACTCCCACTAAGATAGAAATACAATCTTTCAAGTATGGGTTCCTATTAAAATCTGATAGTTGAGAAATTGTTTTAGGATATTTCCCTAGCCAACTGAAGATCCGTCAAACTTCTGTCATTTCTAGGATGTCTTTAGGATCTTGCTTCTAACCACTTCTCTTTTTGCGGCAATCCACGCAGTCTTGATCAGATACAATGTCTAAGGGAAGGTTGAAGGACCTGAAGACTTGCATTCTCACTGTCATTTCAAACTTGGCCAAAACCAGTGGAAGCAATGATATCATCAGTCTGGTTCTGACCATTAGATCACAAAGCATTTGGTCTGATTAGGTCATGTCTCAGCTGAGAACAGTGTGTGTCTAGTGGTGTAACAAGCAGTCCCTGATTCTCACTGACCTTGGTCATTCTGTGATGAGTAAAGCTTCTCTCTCATATCAGCAGTAATCAGTGCAAATTTATGGACCCCCACAAAGGGCAGTGGGTAGGCTATTCCATGCCCTATTTGTTTTCTACAACAATTATGGCTAATTCCTAGCATGCCAATTTTAGTTCAGCATTCTCCCCTATCTCCAAATGTGACCTCAGCAGTCATACCATGAGCTCAAAAGTTCTTTTTGTTTGTATTAATTATGCTTTGTGTTGTGGACTTTTCTGACTGAAAACACTAGTGATGTAGTGGACTCAGCAGGGTTCATGTTAACATGGCTAGTTTGAAGAATTTCACAGCACCACAACAAGATGTTAAATTCTCTATTTAAAACAAGCTACTGTTAAAATACCATGTTTTGAGGATGACTAAACAATTACCACATTTACTTGTATCACTGAGAACTTATCACTTGTATCGCTGAGTCTCAGATAACCAAAATTTGGCTTTTTCTCTGACTTTACCTTTGAAAGGAGGAGGCCTAGAGTCCTTACACTTTCTAAACTTATATCATGGCAACATGGGGGCTGGTCATAGGTTAGTCCCTTTTCTACAATGGAATGTCTTTAATGAAGTTACTGCTTTTTAAAAAAATACTAAGTCACTTCTTTGACACAGTAAGTGTAATACAACTGTCACTGAGCACAAAACTACTGTCCTGCAAGCATGATGTGAAATGGCTCTTCAGATTCTTTTGGAGATAAAACCAGTTGATCGAGCCAGCTGAGAACCTGAAATGTTATAGTCACCGCATGGAATAGGTCATGCTCATGAAACCATAGGAATCAGCATGTATTTCTGCAGGCTTAGAACTGGTCTATGGCAGTAATACATCTTTTGAACTGAAGATAAATGTCATTCAGTACATTTAGCCAATCACTCTGTAACCAACTCACAAAAGACTGTGTAGACATCCTCATTGTGAGTCTAGACCTCTGCTTCTGACTATTCCCACTTTTAACCAGAATACTGCTGCAGTGTCAGCAGAGTGGATATTTGTGGGCAGTCAGTCTCTGTCTGTGATCTATCTTTATAATGCTGGATCAAGACTGTCATCTCATACCTCACCCATTTGGCTCAGCAAGGATTGTCATAGGTTCCATGTCATGGCTTCTCCGCTGCCATTCAGTCAACTCCATGCTGTTGTTGTTGGAGAGCTCCTGTGACTTATTTCCTTACACTCTAGCCCATCTGGAGCTCATCATGATCAGAGTTTCTTCAAAGATTTATTGGATGTTTTCAACTTCATCAAATCACGTTTGAGACACTGAAATAGGTTGTCCAGAGAAGCTGTGGATGCCCCATCCCTGAAAGTGTTCAATGTCAGGCAGGATGGGGTTTGGAGCAGCTTGGTCTAGTGGAAGGTGTCCCTGCCCATGGCAGGGAGAGTGGAACTAGATGGTCTTTAAGGTCCCTTCCAACCCAAACCATTCTATGATTCTATGTTTCATACTAAGTTAGAATGTCTAAGGTTAAACAATAAGAAAAATAATCTTGGGGTGGGTAAAACAGAATAACATCAAAACTAAGGAGGAAAAAAACAATGTAAATCTGCTAATTGTCATATATTGTATCAGTGTCTACTGAAGACTGGAAATCATGATTTAATGAGCTTTCTGAAGTGGAGGCATTGGAATTAGTATAGCCTTTCTGCCCTCTTCCAAGTTGCAAGATGTTCATACTCTTAAAAATATCATCACAATTTGCACTAATGAGCACCTTTCTAATGATCTTGAGAGATGAAAGTTCGAAAGTGCTTTGGAGAGAGCTCTGCTGCTTTTCCACAAAAGTGATCCTTTCAGATCAGTGTTGAGGCATATGGGCAGCACAGCAGACACAAACCTTTTGGAACAGCTGCTGCTGCATCCTATTTGTGTGGATAGATAGACGTCTAACTTCTGGATATGTCAACCCTGCAAGTTTCATACGTGCTCTGTGTCTCCTTTTGAAGAAGATGAGTAACCTTAAAATTTCTAAGTTCTTTGATGAAATCCTGTCTGAAGAAAAAATAAACAATATTGAGACTGTCTGAGCTCTGAATAAGGGAATCCCAAGCAAATCTAGCTTGTGATCACTTCAGCACTCACATTTGTAAATGCTCTGTTGAATTGATTTTAGAAAAAAAAAACTGTACAGAATTGTAAAAGAAATTATTTCTTTCTAATAACAGTAAGCATGAGTAAAAGGCTTTTCTGCTGTTGAATTATCTCTTCCTTGTGGACACAGAGAGGAAATTAAAATTAGTCCAGAGGAAAAGCCTTGTTAGGATTAGGAATTCTAACATTAGGAATTGTTTCTTCTTCAGGAAGCTTTACTTCACATTCCAGAAATTATAGAGATTCAATTAATTATCAAAGAGACAAATATAATCCTGCACTTTGGCGTATTTATTTTTATTCAGCAAATCTTAGCTCCAAGACTGAAGCATAACAATACCTGGCATTTCATGTCCTGCTATTCAACAGCAAGAGATAGTTTAAAATAAAGTTCATAATAATAAATAAATGGAAGATTGACACAAGTACAAAAGTAAATCACATCAGTAGAGGAGATGCTTTAAATACAGTGTGATGGTCATTCCCTAATATTTAAGGAAAGGATGAAAGTAGAATATAAATACTGTAGAAACTGGAAGTTGATAAAAGGCACCAGACCAGTTTACTGGAATTTCATCCCACAGTTACAACTTTTCAGACAGGACCTGGAAGACCTTTATGCAAATATGAAGCAAGCTGAAATTGCACTTAGAAGTGAGATTTTTTTTTTTTTTAAAGATATCCCAACTGTACCAGTGTACATTGTGCACCTGGACAGATAGGTAAGAGGTGTGTTCCATTAGCACAGGGCTTGCTAATGACTGCTCCTGTTCTTACTGTTACTATTTCTAGCAAGAATTCCCAAGAGTCCTATTGGGCTCGGTGCTGTGAGCTTACAGAGTTTGAGGCTCAGTCTTGGAGGACAGACATACAGTAGTATATTACTAAACCAAACCCATTCATTACTCATTATAGAGATGGAAGGTGTGTTCTAGGGCAGTTATTGGCATATCTCTCAGCACCTGGTGAGGAGGTACTTTGTGGATGCTTCATCTCCAAGTTTGGCAGCTCAGAGCAGCCCAGGTTCCTGATCTGAATATCTAGAGAGAGATGATACCTAGAATGGGATTTGCAGAAGCCTTTCAGTTAAGCACAAAGCCGTCTATGCAAGCAAAGAACTAAATACCAGGAGAAGAATGGGGTAAAAAACTGAAGAGGGGTTATCTTTTGTTTAGTTGAGGGCCAGAGATGGATGCTTTCTTTTATTAGGGATCTTCACCAACCCTTCCCTAAAGTTTTCCCTTCTGCACATGTATCGAAGACCTGACAAGAATCAGCATTCAGGCCAACTCAGGTGTCCTGGTTAGGGTCACTCTTTAACATAGAATATGGTAGCACTCTCCAGTGCAAGCACTCCAGGATGCTCCTAAGGGCTTTGTGTTCAGGAGGTGAAAATCCAGGTGTCTAAAGTCACATTTCAAACCCATTGCCAAAGGTCAGTGTGCTTCCTGATGAGGGATGATAGCAAAGCTGATGGATTAATTTTCAGTCTCTGGAGAGCATCATTTAATCTTGATCTCCTCATCCATGGAAAGAAAATAAATAGCTGTTACCTTTCAGATATATTCAGTTTGCTGAGCTGTATAAAATGCATCTAGACCCTTGAGTGAAGTGGAGAGTCATCTCAGTACCAGAAGTTTAATTACACTCAAAAAAGCACAGGTTTTACATTTATTGACATAAATAATAATTACTATTTCTACATTAGTAATATTTACATAATTGATGTATGTTTTAGAAAGAGATAAGTAAATTATTTGTATAAAGGCATAAATTATGCAGACTTTGCTTTTAGGACTCTATCTCTGAAAGTAAAAACACACCCAAAAAAAACCCTAAAAACATTAATGACGTGGACACAACTTGCACAACCATTCCCTGGTCACTACTGAACTGGATAGTTTTTGGAGGATTTCATGCTACATCCTTCTGGGAAGGACAGAAAATCCAGACCTCTCCTTTCAGGTTTTCCCTTGCTCCCTAGTTTGATCCTTTCCTTGTTACATTGGTAAAAAGAATGGTTTTAAAAGCTAATGTGGTTTATGTCTTCTTCAGTAACAGCAAAAGAGTTCATGTCACTACAGAGTTATGAAATCACAGGAATGGGAGTTTCATAACACTGCAAAATGTGTTTCGTTATGAAGAATGTGTTTAGTACTTCACTGTTATCTAAATCATGCTGATCATGCACCTTCTGGGTCTTTTTCATCCATATCTTTATATTTGTTGCTTTTCTTGATATTCCCCATAACTTGCTTTCTAAAGCAAGTTGTGAAACCAAGGCTTAGCTCCTTACCAAACTCAGCCTTTTAGCTCCGTGCAGTGCTTCTCCTCTGTGCTACTTTTCTGGAAAAATCCGTCTGAGCCTGGAAATGGCCTCAAATGAGCCAACTCAAAATGGGAAAATCCCAGTTAAGACAGATTTTTAATTATTAAATTTTCTATTAATATATGAAGGTCAGTGGAATTGACCCAGTTTTCAGGAAGCTCTGAGCAGTTTCACCTGATCTTATATTTTAGCACTAAATCCATATTTATTAAAGGATTTAGCAGGCAGGTCAGAAGCAGCTAAGTCTCTGATTCTGCATCACATGAATGCTAAAGAAAACTTTTCATCTGCATTGCTCTTCTCTAAGCTGGAAAGCTTTAGACTGTTGTCAAGCCAGTTTGGGGATTTGTGGGGGAATAGGGGTAAACACGTAAAAATGGATTTGCTATAAATGAAGCACAAATTAACATCATTATCCCTCTCCCAACCCCATTCTTTAATGTAATGTGAAAATAATATGAAATTCTGGATGATGCCATTTCCTGTGTTGAAAGCTCCTATGTCTGTTCCATCATTTAAAAAGGGCCATGAACAAAGCACTACACTAGTGGTTAGTGTTTGATAGGTTTCTTTCCCACTTTTCTTCTGAAATATCAAAGGCAACAGAGCAGACTTTTTATTCTTAATGGGACAGATTTGGGTCAGTTTCTAGCAGGATATGCAAAAGAAAAAAGTATCAGGTACAGGTTTTTTATTTGTATGAGTAATTGCTTCAGTATTCTTACTTGTGAAGTGCTGTTAATGGACTGTGACCTCATTACACCTGGCAAAGTGCAAACGCAGAACAAAAGGATAATCTTGGCCTCAGATAGTTGATATTCTTAAGCTTTAAGTGAACAACAAAAGAGACATGCTGATGGAGATAGAATAAAATTACAGTACAATTTTCGTCAACACACTGTGGAGAAGTTAGGGCACGTCAGCAGCTGCTCTCAAGATTTTGGGTAGGATTCAAGATAGATTAGAATTTTTAAGAGAGCCTTGAGTAATTCTGAGGCAGCCTTTACAGACCAGAGGGAAATTTCTCTCCCAATCATGAGGAGATAATGAGAAAAAGAAAAAAAAGAAAAGCCATTTGACTAAAAACTAGCCAGCAGGCAGTTGAGTCTGGGCTCACAGAATCATGGAATCATAGAATCACATAATGGTTTGAGTTGGAAGGGACCTTGAAGTCACCTAGGTCAAAACCCCCCTGCCATGGGCAGGGACACGTTCCACTACACCAGGTTGCTCAAAGCCCCCATCATGGCTGGTTCCTGGTGGGAATGAGCAGTGATGAAATAGATCAGTCCTGAAACTGAAGATAAATCATTTCTGTTTTGATTATTTGCATGAGAAATAATCAGAATCCTGTTGGAAATGGCATTATCCTTTTCAAAGAATAATGTTTATGATCACCTAAGACCCCTGGACAAACCACCCAAAACTCAGTAGAGCCTTTAGCACAGTCTGCTCCAGAAGTTCTCAATGAAAGAGATTTCAGGTGAATCATCCTCTGGAACTACCTGTCTTTCCTCCTTGACCCACTGAAGGCAACTAGGCTCAATTCAGTTCTTTGAGTAGGACTGCCATAACACGAGGCAAGATTCAGAGAATGCAGGACACCACTCCTAGACCGTAACATGGTAAAGCCCTAGATGGTAGCATTGAAATGAACTTGATTCCTTAGATAAAACTCTGCATCCATGAATCAATTAACATCCATCAGTGCCCTCTGGTAAGCACAAGCGTCAGGGAGCAAAATACATTAAGCCTCATATTTGCTCTTAGAATTGGGCACCAGATTTACTCAGAGGATCCCCTTCCTTCATGGGACTACAGACAGCTTTGAGAGCTGCTTTGCAAGATGAAGTGAAACACAGTGCACCTCTAGGAAAGGATAAGGATTGGCTAAGCTGTTCATACAAACAGTGAAAGAGATTAAAGATGAAAGGAAATATTTAGTCACCTTTTGGGAACAGCTGGTGTGAAAATATTTAACAGTCAGGTCTTTTATGCACAGACAGTGTTCTAACTAAGCTTAAATAGGCAGGAGCAATATGGTGCAGCTGGCCAGTCTGTAAATGCTGTATTAGGAGAATTAAAAGCTTTCCTTCTCATTTGCTCACACAGCTCAGATGGTAGCTAATCATGTCTTCTAATTTTAAAAACAGAATTGGGAAATGTATCCAAAAATGCAGCTTGTAATAAGAACAGAGGTGACAAGTTCTGTCCCTGGGACTGAATGACAAAGAAACAATTCACCTGCCCTTTTCTGTAAAACAGCCTTAGCTGTCTTATTCTGCCCAAAAAGACATGTATTTAAGTGGAAGCTTAATCTGAAATCCATTTTGATAATATCTTTGAATGCCACCAGAAAAGTAAAAGCTACTCTGACTGTTTAATCACCCATTAGAAACCTGTGAGCATTTAAGAGAGCTGTGTTATAAAGGGCCAGGGTGTACAGCAAGGATGAGTGTTGTAAGGCTATTTAAATTGTATGGTACCCATCTATCTTTAAACTGGCAGCTAAATGGAAGCTTTAGATTTGGGAGTTCCTGGCTCCTGGTTCCCTGTCAGAAATAATTAAACTACATTTTAGGGAGGCTGTCGTAAGTAGTTTGCTTCACAAGTGTTTTTCACAGCTGAGAGTCTTTATTGCAGCTCTTGGGGCCTGGGAATTCAAACCACCTTATATATCCATAGTATATGAATTATACATACGTAACCTGGAGCCTGCACTCTCTTATGTGCATGGGTGGTGGTTTGGGTGGGGTCTCAGCTGGGTAGGAGATGAAACCCAAAATGCTCCCAGCATTCCTGTTCTGGGTTTGCCTAAAATCTGTTTTACATCAGCAGTGCATATCCCTGGCCCGCATGTGCAAGACTGTTCCTTGGCAGCATGTTGTCTGAGAGATATTTCAGTCAAGATGTAAATGTCCCAAGGGGGTTTCCATCCCTTTTCACAGGAATGACTACACAGAGATTCTGCTTTTCAGGAAGTGATTTTTTTCTCTCTTCACCATTTTTGAATGCACTCCATTATTCTTCAAATTACTCCAAGAAGGCTTCTGACTGTCACTCCAAATAGTTTCCTTTTATCTCTGTTTTTTTTTCTTTCACCACCAATCTGTGGATATCTGACCTGCTAGGAGCTGCATTTCCATCTTACCCGCAGGACACAGTACTGCATATCAGGGCATCAAGGAGGTCTTGTGCCTGTCTCAGAGTTCACATATACCTGTGGATCCATCACTTTACTTCTTTATGCCTTGTTTACTTTATCTACAAGGTGCTGCCCCTGGGTCAGGGAAACCCTTGGTAATCATACACGCTAATGAAGGGAAGGATGAAGGGATTGAGAGCAACCCTGAGGCTTGGGGGTGTGGCTGGGTGAAAAGCTGGACATGAGCTGACAGTATGTGCTCATAGCCCAGAAAGACAAACATGTCCTGGGCTGCATCAGAAGCAGTGTGGCCAGCAGGTCGAGGGAAGGGGATTCTCCCCCTCTGCTCTTATGAGACCTCACCTGTAGTGCTGCATCCAGCTCTAGGACGCCCAACATAAGAAGGATGTAGACCTGTTGGAGCGAATCTGGAGGAGACCACAAAGATAATCAGAGGGCTGAGGTACCTCTACTATGGAGACAGGCTGGGAGAGTTGGGGTTGTTCTTCATGGAGAATGCAAGGCTCTGGGGAGACCTTTCTGTGGCCTTTTTAGTACTTTAAGGTGGCTTATAAGAAAGGTGGGGACAGACTTTTCATAGAACTGGCAGTGATAAGACAAGATAATTGTTTAAACTAAAAGAGGGTAGATTTACATTAGATATAAGGAGGAATGGTTTTACAAAGAGGGTGGTGAAATACTGTCACAGGTTGCTCAGAGAGGTGATGGATGCCCCATCCCTGGAAACATTCAAGGTCAGGTTGGATGGAGCTCTGAGCAACCTGGTCTAGTGGAAATAGAGGATCTTTAAAGGTCCCTTCCAACACAAACTGTTCCATGATCCTATAAAATAACATTCTAACACCCATCTCAGCCATACTCATTAACATTCTCAAACCAAAGATAAACTATTAATTAAATAATAGCAAAGTTCTTAAGATGTTCACATGGACTTTGGAGTAACAAGATACCAAGTCCTCCAAGGTGCCCATTTGCCTGTCCATCATTGGAGATACTTGTCTTTTGGAATTTCAGAGGTTGACAGTCAGCAGCAGAGGAGGTTATTCACAGTGCACATTGCTGGGCTCGAGGGTATCAGTGGTATCCCCATTTCAGAGATGGGACCCTGCAGGTCAAAGGTAGGGAACAGGATATAATGAAGGTGTGAAGTGGCCAAGCTGGCATCCTCTGGATTGCTTGGTAAAGAGGAAGCAAGAAAAATTACATGTTCTTTGATACTCTGAGATCAAAGTTCAACACTTATGAATAAAAAATATAACACAATAACCAAAGAAGGGATTACAGCCCAAGATTAGAGTAGCCCTATGGTGAAAGAGTGCTGGGAAGCACTAGAGGCTACAACAATATTTTTTGGAGTTTGGGTTTAAATGCCAGTACTCTTAGAGTTTCTTAAGGTATTTCTTCACAGCTTGCTGAAATTTTAACAGCATAAATGTACCTTTGGATTTTTAATCTGCTGTTTCCTTTATCCTCCCCCAGACTTTGTTCATCAGGTCAGTCAAGGGGAGAATTTTTTTTTTTCTGTGCAAGTTTAGTGCTATATTAACCAGCTTGCAGGTCCTATGTGTTCATGTACCATCCTGACCAACCCACACTCAGTGGCAGTGCTGTCTGGCAGTTGAGGAAAAGATTAGAAAACACACATGTCTGGGCTCCAGCCCTTTAGCAGGTCAATAATTGCCCATTCCTTATGTTCCTAACGGGTACTGTAGTATGATATTACCTCCCTCACATCTAGGAGCTGTGAAAATCTGTGTCTTGATGCCAGATGCAAAGTATAAAGTTCTGACAGCAACTCAAGAGTCCTTCCTCAATCCTGCCTTTAGTGTTTGATAGTGTAATTTCTACTTGCTTCAAGTAAAACTTACATTAGATTCTGTTATATCCCAGCAGCAAGTGGCATGTGCGCATCCTGTATTTAAGTACCCCAGATACCCCAATACTTTTTCCAGATCGACTCTAAGTGATACAGATAAGTTCCTGAGTGCCTTAAGGCCCTTTGAACTCCAAAGTTCTTTCACTGCAGACTTAAATATACAGGACTAAATGTTTGAGAGTGTTTGGAGAAATCCAAGACACTGCAGCAAAAGGAATTCAACTGAAAACTGTTCAGCCACCCTGAGCTGTATAGGAAGTAGGAGCTACTATTTTCATGTCACATTTGGAAAATCAGGTGTTTTCCAGACATGCAAAGTATTACTATTATTATTACTGTCATATTTACAGCTGTCCAAAGAACTCTCTGAACCTTGGAGACTGGAGGCCGTTTCAGTGTAGGGGGCTGAAGACATTGCAGCTCTCTGCTAGGGTGCAAAACTTTCCTCCTGGAGCTGACTGGGATGTTCCAGCCCTGTATCAGGAGCATATCAAAAGTCCCTGAACAGCCCAAGTGTCTTGTAAATGGTTGTATTAATTAGAAGAAGACTAAAGGCAACCTAAGTAGGACTGAATTTCAGTCAGGTGTGATGTTAATGCAAGCTGAGTAGCTTTGAATATTTTATGTGCAGCCAGTGACACAGAGTAAATGTCTTGTATAATACCAGCCACCTCACCACCACGTGTCTGGAGGTCTGAATCTTCACTTAATATGCTCAGAGACACAAAGAGAGGCACTGGAGATGGGCTGGTGTGTGAGATACTCATTCTGAGGGTGCACAGCTCAGGGAACACAGAGAAAATGTGCTCTGCAGAGTACCATGGCACCCCTTTGTGCATCCAGCCCAGTCCTGCTCAGCATTTCTTCTGTTCACATCTTCTCTACGTGGCCCCAAGAGGAACTGTTTCCCCACCCTGTGAATTCTATAAAATGGCTCAGTTAAGCAGAAGGCTTGAGGCCAAAACATTTGGGAATTTAGAAGTACCGGGCAGAAACCAGAGAGAAGGAGGAAGACCTGATAGGCTGAATTACTGTGAATTGCATCTCTTACAACTGAGGAGAGTATGGTCAGGGTTTATTAGAGATTGAAAATAGCAGTCAAGTGATGAGTCTGGAGAAGAAATAAATTGATTTGATTTCATCTGCAATACAACACTGCATCAGTATTTGGTTTTTTTTTTTTCCCTTGAAATCAGTCCTATAGAGTAATGGTGATAATGGACACTTTAACGCCTGACTTGTGAGTACCTGTTCTCCACCAAGTCTCTTTTTCTCCAGGCAAATACAGTGTAGATGAAAACACAGAGTCTCCCAAATTCATGCCAAGGCTATGCCAGGTTTTAGACAAAAGTCTAGTGCTGGGCAAAAATATTATGCATGTCCTTATGCCTGCTAGGGCTCACAGAGGGTGGTAAGGCCAGCACTGCTGAAAAGGCAAGGTCCTTTTTGGAGGTAAGTACCAAAATATCCAGCTATGACTGTGCTTCCATTAACTCTGATAAACTTGGGAACAAGCACCATCCTGTCAACTCCAGTGCATCTGGCTTACCAAAAAGGCATGGTGGTACCTCTGAATGCCTGGGAGGGGATTTTTAATGGAGTGGTAAGAGAATAGGGACATAGCAGATATGCAGACTCAGGAGAAATAGAAATACTCTATATTCATTTTAAAGAGAGACGATGGATTTTAATTAATCCCATCCCAGAACTGTGGGTTAACAAGCCATAGACAGACTTTGCCAGCACTTAACTTTAGCATCAGTAGTTTATCAGCACATTGATTCCACACTTATCCAAATTTTAATTAAATGTGACTTTTGTTCTGCTTATTGGAAGAACCTTCCCCTTTGGATTTGGGGATCACAAAAGCTCAAGGAGTGCAAGAGAATTAGAAAGCAAATAGGAGGATCAATCACAGCAGACCCCTGCAATCCATGTCCATCTCTTTTTTGTAATATACTTATTAGTTTCTTATTGTCAGGAAGGATTAGTGTTATGAGCTCTAGGAATTCCTTTCATTGCCCCATAAGGCGAGGTAGTGAAGTGTGTCTGCTTTTCTTAACAATAACAGTCTGGATTTTCCCCCTCTCCCTTCTCTCCACCCATATCCCCTCCTCTCTCTTCTTTCCTCTCCCACAGAGATTTGTGCAGCGGACTGCGGAGGACACGGCATTTGTGTCGGAGGCACCTGCCGCTGTGAGGAGGGATGGATGGGCACGGCCTGTGATCAGCGAGCGTGTCACCCACGCTGCAATGAGCATGGGACATGCCGGGATGGCAAGTGTGAATGCAGCCCAGGCTGGAACGGAGAGCACTGCACTATTGGTAGGGAGAAAGAAAAAACGACTCCTTTTAAAAGAATAATTGATGATCAGGGAGGAGAAAAGGCGCATGCTTAATTGAATATGTGTGACTTAGTGTAGCATGAGCACCTTTGTTCTTGGATTTCAAGTTCTGACATCATACATTTTCATGTGGGAACAAGGCAAAATGTCCTTTCATTTGTTGATGACATAGCTCTCTATATATTTTTTATTATCAGACATGATGTACACCTATGTGGTGTTTGAGAAGCCTTTAAATGTCAGCTAGAAGCTTTTAAAAACACCCCACTTTATCTCTCTCTTGAGAGGTCTTTCTGTGGCCTCCAAGGCTCCTCTCTACTATGGTGAAAGCATTTTTAGAAACATGCATCTGATTTTAAGTTTTCTTTCCTTTTATTTGCTCCATTATTTGCGCTGTCACTTTGCTTGCCAGTATAAAAGAGGAAACTGCAGTCAGATGATTTCTGGCTGGTATTTAACTCTGTCTTGCTTATCCCTTTTCTGCTGTGCTACCTTTCTAACCATTTCACTTGCCTCTCGCTTTGGCTCTGTATTCCTCATGTACCTGGCATTATTCATGAGCTCTCAGTGTCATGTCTATTATTATTATTAATAATAAGATGCCACCAATATGCCTAAATCATGCAAAGAAGTTCAGTTCTCACATTAAGCAATTTGCAGCATCATTAATGAACTGCCTCGGCTTCACCTTTCTCCTTCATCTCACTTAAATACTTAATGCATTTTCCCTTCTTCCTTTTTTCTGACTGTCATGCACTCAGCCACTTCAGTCCCCATTCTGTATTCATGCTATAAAATCAGTAACATTAAACTCCCCAGATACCTTTCATTACACATTAATGGAAAACTAAATTAATGAATCCAGTTCTGTTCTCAATAATGCCTGTGTGGACCTGAAAAAATTCAGTTGAATTTAGAAGAATTGTTCCAGAGTGAGAATTCTCCTCCAGTCATTTTATTTTAATCAGCTTCTTTTAAAGACAAGAAAATTTACCTCTGTGTTGCTTTCGTTATGCCATGATAGCTGAAAGTCACACTACATCAAGACTAACCACTAGCAATACCTGGGCAAATGTCATCATAGTTATTGTGTGGATTATCAGCTTAGTTGTATGTAGACATCACTTACTTTGTTTGAACACCAGGTGCATTTGCACACGCAAAGACAGACAGGAAATTAAGCCTGATCACAATATTTTAACTTCAGCATTAGGGTAATTGTACAAACCATATCTGTGGCTCAATTCTACTTATCATTTATTTATGCTAATGTCACTCTATCACATTATGGTCTCCACATGTATACCCCTGATGAAAATATCTAGCTTTTAAAACTTCCTCTGTCTCATTAGACATTATATTCTGCATTCTTTTCTATGTCCCTAGCAGCGTTTGTTTCTTTTCATGAGAAAGGGATTAAAAAAAACCCTTTCTTAAATTATTTTAAAATTACAAGAAAGCAGTCCTATGTTAATTGAAATCCCAGGTTTCTATAATATTATTTTATAGCCTTTTATTCAAGCACGTTGATTTGCAAAGTAACACATGACTCATGAAAGGGTTTTAAAAGAAAAAAAAAGTTCAGCAAAAGGCCCCAAATTTAGGGGATAATTTTATATGAAAGTTATTTATGCAGAAAAAAAAAAAGCCTGATTCATACCCTCAGTGCCATTTTATTAGTTCTGCTGCAAAACCAAAATGCCATTAATTCGGTATATGATATTTCTCCACACAGCTGATATGCTCAGACTGTTTTCCAACAACAAGCTTTTGTCTTTCATGGTAATTAAATTTATTTGTGGTATTCCTCACTCTAGGTATAAAGAATCCATGTTATCATGGGAAAGGCCAGCACTGCAATGCAGTCGGCATTGAGATTTTACTGGTGCACGCTATTACTTTGTGTGCTACTACCTTCCTATTGCAGCACTGCCTTGGTTTGGAAATCATTCTTTGATACTTAGAGTGCTGGAGCAATTCTGTTTCTTTTCACTTTCCCCCCTCCTCATCATTTGTACATAGTCTCCTGCCTCTGAAGCTGTAAACACTATTTCCTCCAGAATATTTCATTGATGAATGTGTAGAATGTAAAGGAGATTTGGCAAAGTCATAAATATCCAAGAAAATTGAATAGCTTTAGCAGAAGTAATAAGCTAGTTATATTGGCACAGATGAAAGGACATTGACTTGGAATTACATTAAGTATGTGGAAAGCATTCCCCTTGTCCTTGTGTATTTTCCCTGCATGGCAACTTGTTCTGTTGATAGTAATTCCGTATACGTCTATGTCATGGCCCGGTTTGCTTTAGCACTGACAAGCATAAAACCCCATTGCTGAAGTGATGCTTTACCAATATTGCCATGTGTGCAGGTAACATGGTAGAAATGGATGATACAAATAAGGGACACTTCTTCCATTTCTTGTCAAGCATGTATGAGAGTAAGAACTCCTTCTCTTTTGTAGGTCATAGGAGGCTTGCTCTTATGGTGTACAAGGAACTCTGATCCCAGTGAATTAATTTTATTTGCTCCTACAAAGAGTCATGTCACCAAATGTACTGGCTTGATTGCTCACATTCAGAGATTTCATTAGAGGAACCCCAGTTAACTCCCAACTAGGAAATTGAAGCAGAAGCTTGCATTCATCATCCCAATTCAGCGAATTTAGTGCAGGAGAGTAGAGCACAAAGTTGATTATCTAACTGCAGGAATCCTGAAACCCAGTAGACGGGTTTGGTTGATTTCTTTAAAGGAACAAAACACACCATGACAACAGCCTCAATGCCAGACTCCTGTGATGGGCTCCCCAGCCAATTCCAAATTCATCCACAGTTGGAAACATTTCAGGAATTCAAGTTTCTTCTATTCTGGCCCAAACCACATCCAAGGAGCATGGTGGGTTTTAGGAGCATTGAGTTTAAAGGTGAAATAAACCCTCTTACTGTGGGCTCTGAAAGGCCAAATTACAGCTCAGCTCTGTGGTAGGCTGCTCTAGGGGTTTGAGTCACAGGAAGCAGCACAGAAAATTTCCTGGGTTTAATAAAGCATCATAGAATCACAGAATGGTTGGGCCTGGAAGGGACCTTGAAGATCATCTAGTTTCAACAGTCCTGCCATAGACAGGGAACCTTCCACTAGGCCAGATTGCTCAGATGGGGCATCCACAGTTTCTGTGGGCAACCTGTGCCAATTCCTCACCACCCTTATAGTAAAAAATTTCTTCCTAATGCCCAATCTGAACCTACCCTACTTCAGCCTAAGGCCATTCCCCCTTGTCCTATGACTACACACCCTTTTGAAAAGTCCCTTTCCAGCCTTCTTGTAAGGCCCCTTTAGAACTCCAGAAATTTCTCAGGACAGTAAGAGCCTGGCCCCAATTTTGATAGAGTTGAGGACATAGCATAGCTAGTGCCCCAGGTGCTGTGCATCCCACCTTGGAGATGTAAAGGGAGAATTCACTCTGCCTATATGGATTGCACTGAGGTAGTCTCCAATATGTGAATCTCTTTGTATCACATTTTACTCCTAACAACCCTTAATTTTATGATTCGTATAGGTTTATTTAGAAAAATTATGGCAGAGAGGGTTTTCCTGTGCGGTGGAGTTGGGATGTTCACCATTCTTGAACAGCCTGGACACAAGAACAAAGCCATCCCTGTAAGTTCAGTTGCTGCAGCTGGATACCTCAAGGTCTCTCTCCAAACACTCAGCAGCCTACCAGCAGGATTTCAAAGCACCTCAGTGCCTAATTCCCATTGATCTCCACAAAAGCTACATGCTTAACTCCTTTAGAAAATCTGGTCCTGGCACGCATGGGTGATGTATGCAATAACAGTGCCCAGACAGACAGGCAGACAGCCTGTCCCACACAGGCTTCTGCTTATGGCACCGTCGGCCTGGGTTTTGTTTTACTTAGCGAAACTCCAATTTTTGAGAAATCTGCCCCTTTAAAGTTTGCCTTTCATCATCCTTCTTGCATAAATAATCACACATGTTCTGAATAGCTGGGGTTGTAATCAGTGCCTCTCCCTTTCAGCTGGAGCAGCTGGAATCCAGACAAGGCACAGGTGGATCCTGGTCTCTTTTTCTCAGCTTTCTAACACAGCATTTGTACCATTTGAATAAAGCGACTCAGTCCATGCATGACCCAAGATAAAAATGAGCTCACCAGTGTCTGGGGAAAGTTCTTGCTACCATGTATATATGGTGCTTAGGTGCTTTAGTGGCGGACCTGGCAGTGTTAGGTGAATGGTTGCACTCAATGATCTTAGAGGTCTTTTCCAACCTTAATGATTCTGTGATTCTACCCTCAGCCCAACTGAGCAGAAAGGCAGTGCTCAGGCATACGCACAGCAGAAGTTGAGCCTGTGTTCGACCCTCTGGCACCCACCCTGCTTTTACTCTGGTTGAGATGAGTACCTTTGGGCAGGAGAATACCATGATTATAGCAGTCAGTGAAAAATGTGTGCTTGCTGCTTTGTTCTGACATGATCTTGCATCAAACTGAAGGTAATCTGTCCTGAATTAGTTTGGCAGCATATTTGGCAGTAAATATTAAGCCCAGATGAACTTTAAAGACAGTCTGTTGCATAAACTTCTTGTGCTATTCAGCAATGGATGTCTACTTTATCCTCTCCTTCACACTTGTGTAATCTCAGTTGAACTCCCGTGATTTCACTGAGGCTCTGTCCACTTCACCCCATGGGAAAGATAAAGGGAAAAAGGAATATTTGGAAAATGAAGAAGGAGAATGTGCTGGCGAGAAAGTCCTTCTCAAGGACCTGCCTGCAGCATCCTTCACTTCTCTCTTCCTTCCCTCCCTCTCTGTGAGCCAAGGGAAATGTTCATGTTATCCTTCCCAATGCATTCAGACAAAGCAAACCAACTTAGCTCAGGCTGGTGAAAAGAGAGGGCTTTCACACTGAAAAATGCTCACATAGCTGCTCCTATAGCAAATCTGAAGTGGCTTTCAGGAAGAATATGGTGACATGTAGCTGAGTGTGGTGCTGCCTTCAGGTGCAGGGGATGTTTTACGAAACTAGCTTTTTTTCTGAGCTCCTACATAAATCCTCAGCGTGTCCTGCATGCCTACAGGGTTTCCAAAGAAGTGTTGGTACAAGATGATATTTTAATGCCAGAAGTATAGCATGGGAATGAGCCTATATGGGTTTAAAAAAGATACTACCATGGAATACTCCCATAGAAAGCCCCGTTATTTTTCAAATTACAAGAAAACACTGACACAAAACTGACACATGGTTGGTACTGGCAGCTGCCTCCACTGCCATCAGCTGTACAATGACTGCTGCCTGAGTTCACAGGTTGAGCTGCTGTGGACATCAAAATCCAAGACACAGATTCCTAGGCTTTAGCCATCACCCAAGCAGATGGTGATGTTGTGCTTTCTGCATCACTCCCACTACACCAGGGGGATTAATTCACCTCCTTGCCAAGCCTCATAACTGTCCCATACTAGGTTAGCTTTGAGCCTCCCATCCCTCCCTGTTTATTGACAATAGTTCTTCAACAGATCCATCAGATTCACAGGATGGAAATTCCTGGAGGGGCTGTGACCTCCCAGGTGGGCAGTCTGCCTGAATGAACCTGAAACAAAAACTTTCTCAAAAGATACCAGGACACAACTGAGAGAGAGATTGCAGGGGGCAGGCAAGAGAACAAGGGAAGCAAAGTTTAAGTAGGTATTGAGAGAAATGCAAGGCTCAGACCCTCTATTTTCTTAATAAAGACCAGCTGGTGTTAGGACAGAGAGTGCCGCCTGCTGGCATGCACCAGGGCTCTCTGAGGCAGGGCTTCTGCTTATGTCTTTGCCACCAACTTTCTGTTTGATGCCAGAAAATCAATTAGAAGGTGGTTTTCCAAATTAATGTTCCATGGAAGTTGGGCACATGACTGATTCCATGGCATCTATAACTTTCTTTTTTACTTTTTTTATAACCCTCCTTAGAATGAGTATTTTAATACTTGCCTATCTGAGCTGCCATGAGGTTAATTTAATATTTGTAAACTAATTTGATCTGGGGCTAGAGGATGCTGTATAAATGCAACGTACTACCATTACAAAGATCCAGGGAAAGGCCTCTTCCAGTCTGATAAGGTCACAGAACTGTGCCTCTTTGTGTGGAAAAATATAAGACAATCAGGTGAGGTGGAGCACATTCAAATGACTCTGCCTTTCCTGATAAAAAGCAAAGCAGTCAGTAAAACAGAGGTAGACTTGCAAATGAGCAGAGCATTACAATATTCTGACATATATATACATATACACCTATATATATATATATACACACCTATATATATATATAAACACACATATATATATAACTTTCCTGTTTCTCTTCCTGATCTTAATGAGCAAAGATGACTGGATGCCTAAACACAGCCTTCTCAAGCCTTTTGAGGAGCACTGTGCTCCACCCTTCTTCCTTTTTTTGTCTCCTCATAATCAAGGTTTTTCTTTTCATGTCACAGTGAACTCTCCTTTGCCTTTCTAGCACCTGCACAGTCTCGTAGTAAGCTGCAATGCACTTATTCAATCCTACCTTAAATGTCCTGTCTTTTATCTCCCAAGCTCACTATCTGGATAAGGTAGTGAAAGGTATGCTCTTCCTTCCTATTTTTCCTATTGTCTTTGTGTTTCTTTTTTAAAAAATGCACTGTGAACATGCTGTGTTGAGGTTGCATCTCTTCCTCATTATCACCAAAGTGCTCCCTAATGTCTGGAAGGGTGAACTTTCCAGTCATTTAGGTAGGAAATACCTCTGTAAGTGCTGTGACCCTGTGTTAACATCGTATCAGTGTTCCTACCCATTCCCTTGTCCCTGCCCTCCCCTCCAAATCACCTCTCGTCTTCACCCTTCCTACTCAGGTAAGACAAGTCAGTAGGAAACAAAAGTGTCTGTGAATACAGCAGGAACCTGTGTAGTGATGTGTTTTAATTAAATGTCTATAGTCCACTTTGTAACACAGGTGAGTGCACTTTCTGTGTGGAGTCTTCATGTTTTTGATCCATGACTTCCGAGTCTTACATGGGAACTTCAACTAATGATATGCTGTTGTTTTTTTTTTCTGAAACAAAGATGTTATGACCCTGAAACCTCAGGTTGCATAAATCTGAAATTAATAATGTTGCATTAATGTACAGTACAACAAAATCCAACCTTAGGCTCCTATTTGTAAGTGTAAAGCAAATCTAGGACCCAGGTCTTTCTTCAACAAAGAAGTAAAGGAATTGAACTGTTACAGAACAGAGATCATCTGCTATCTTAAAAAAAATGCAGTTATTTATTAATCACAGCAATGAGCTAAATTAATTTAGGAATTTTTAATAGAATAGGCATTTCCAAAATGCACTTAGCTTTTGAAAAATATTGAAATGGCATGCATATGGTTAAATACAACAATCTGACAATAAATATGATTGAATTGGACACAAATATCTTTCTACATGGCTGATTTGACACTAACAGCAACACAGTGCTGACACCACACAACATCATATGTTTGCTGGTTAAACAAACCAAAAAAATTAGGTTGAACAAATCAATTTTTTCTGTAGTATTACCCTCCTTTTCAGGTTTTGATCAATCAGATGTAGCAGCTGTGAAAGCCTGATGATGAAGAACAGATATGCCTAAATACTGGCCCAGTGAACAGTTAAAATGAAGTCTCTACCTTATAGGGCTTGTGTGGTGTGACAAGAAACATGGTTGCCCTACTGACTTCACTTCTCTGGGTGAATTTGCAATTTAATGTTTCTCTTTTTTTTCCATTAAGGCTTAAAAGCAGGTTGAGGTACAACTTTGAACAGACAAATATTAATGATGATGATATTAATGATCCACAGTTTTAAGGCTTCCATCTTCAGTGTAATGCAGCAGCTGGTAGCTGTACTTGGACCCCTGTTTATAGATCAGTAAATTTCTCAGAGTTAGTTTTCTCTAATTGGTTTAGCACCAGTAAAATATGCTCAACTTTATTTATATTAGGAGGAAAAAGTACATCTTCTGCCTTAGATCAAGGAAAGAGGTTCGCTTGTTGTGCCCTTATGAAGTAATAGTGGAGGAAGATGAGGATCACCACTTGGGAGCTCAATTAGAACCTCCTGTTAATATTTCACATCTCGGTGGTTTGCATTTTAGAACCCCAGGACTCCCCCTTTTTGTCTCAACATATATTGGAGAAGGTTGCATCAAAAGGTAGCAGATAAGCATTGAGGGGATAGAAGAGATGAGAAATCAACCTGCAGAGCCTGGCCAAGAACCTTCAATACAATTTGCCCATTCAGTGACTCAATTTTTTAGCTAAGTCTTCTGTAGCTGTCATCTTCCTCTGGGTAGCTTTTTGACTCACCTTTATGCCAAAGAATAAAGACAAATTATCCTTAGTGAGTATTTCAGTGGGTAACAGGTTAAGCAACATACTAAGAATAAAAGGTTGTCTCTTTCCTTGCATGGCCTCTTTTAAAAAGATTAGCAACAGCTGAAACATTAAAAGTACATGTTTTTTTACTCGGCTAACTGCATGGTGTGCATTTTTCAAAACTAAATTACTCATGCCCTTTTGGCTTTCTTAATTATTAACATCTTTCTGGTTGAAATCCCTTCCCAGTAATGCTCTGTTGTCAAGGGTGAGCCTGATTTACTGCTGAATCTTTCCTAGAGCTTTACAATAAACCAGTAAGTCAGAAAAGATGCAGAATTGTTTCTAAATTGGAGGACAAGTTTCAATAGCAAACATCAGCATAATTAAACCAAGAAGCTCTAACAAGACTTAGAGTGGAGTCTTCTAAACTAAGGCCTAATTAACACTGGTAATGCTTAAAATGAAAAGAGGTGCCTATTATTTTAATAATAATTAAAAGATTTGCTGATTTTAGAAAGAGCTTCTTCATCCAGAATATTATTGGATCTGATGGTACATCAACAAAATTAATTTTTGTTGCTGAATATCAATTCTCACTCTTCAAAAATTAATATTAACCACATTAACACTGTAGTGAGGCATATAAACAACTAGTCTGAAAGGTAAAGTTGCTGAA
The DNA here is from genome assembly GCF_022539395.1 of Myiozetetes cayanensis. Classification (NCBI taxonomy): domain Eukaryota; kingdom Metazoa; phylum Chordata; class Aves; order Passeriformes; family Tyrannidae; genus Myiozetetes; species Myiozetetes cayanensis. The sequence continues at coordinate 30,290,600 of NW_026087742.1, read as the reverse complement.
CAACATTTGAATTCAGAGGGGGCTGCAAGGTAACTTCTATGGGCTGCTGCCAAAGCCTGAGAGCAAGTGAGAACCCAAGGTCTGAGGACAGTCTGTTCCCTTATTTGTACACTTACAAACTGTAGGAGCTCTGGCAAGGAACTTCGTAACCTTCCTTCCTATTTCAGAATGCATCTGATTAAGGATTTCTGGATCCCCACCGTCACAAAATATCATGGTGGTAGTTTCAGAGTTCTGCGGGTTTGGGACACTTTACTAAGTTTCTCATAATTTTCAGGGATCAGCTGATGCTTGGCTCCAAGACTTCAGTCTTTCAGAAGCTTCTGCAGAGGTCTCTTACTTGTTCTTGTTCTCTCAAGCTCCAGGTGCTCGCATCCTCACATGTTGCATTCAGCCACGTCCTACTTCTCTCAAGCTCAACTGCTGTCTGTGGGAATTGCCAGGACATCCATCAGTGCTTTCCTGCTGATAATAAATAGCCTTATCTTCTAAGTCCAATTTCAAGCGGCAGTGAGGTTTGTCTTGAAGAAAAATCCTACTGAACATTGTTTATAACTGGACTAATTAGAGAAGGCTTTAACTATACAGATCATGAAGAGCAGAGTATTTTACCAACAATCTTAAAAAGGCAGGATAACTTCTGCTGACAGTCTCCTTTGACTCTGATACCCTTTTCTTGTCTAGTTCAAAATTAGCCCACTTTTTATATTGCTTCCCTGGTTCGTTCTCTCTCTTGCATGGCAGACATGACATCTTTGTGAATGCCCTCCGGAATCATCATCTTTCAGCAGCACTTACATGTGCTTAAGTCGGAAACTCATATAACGGGTTTCCTCCCCCCTTTTCCCCAAAAAACCTATTCATATATTTAATTCTCTTAGCCACTCAAGTACAGCTAACACCACAGACAGGAATAATGGATCATTAGTGACTTCTAGCTATGAAAAATCAGAGCTGCAAGATTATGGTGGTGTAAATCCATGAGGATTAAGCCATCCTGCTGTGTTGATATTCAGAAGCACTTTGGAAACAAGATGATCTTTTTGCTTTATTCCCCAGCATGGGGGAAAGGAGAGGATAATGTTTATTTGTGTCATCTTTTCTTCATGCGCTTTAAAGTGCACTCTTTGTGGAATGAGGAATATTGTACCTTCTTGTCCCTGTAGAGTAAGTGATGGTCAAGTCTTTATGCAGTTTACCAGTCTAGAAATGGTATTACTAATAGGTCCATTCTCCTGGATATATTGGTTTACATGACTGTGTTGTCTTCTAACTTTCTGAAGATCCAAGTCCTCTGAGAGCTGCTGTTTCTTTTTTTTTCTATTAATGGTTTAGTTTCTCATTATTTCTTAAAAATGTCTGCTCTCCTACCAAACCATGCCACTGGAGAGGTTTAATTTAATACTCACAGCACTGATAGTTTGAGGAACCTTGCAATGTAATGGTTAACATCTGAAAACTTTTATGTTCCTGTACCTGTGAGGAACCATTGTGTCTTTAGGAAACAGTTCATTCTGGCTCCTTGAAAGAGCTTTATCTCACTGGGAACCAGAGTTGACTTTCTTCTTAGCAGGAAGGGATAAACTTACTTTCTACACTTGAAAGATGCCAAGGGAGTAGAGTATGAAATTACAGGGGGAAGTTATCCTACTTTAGGTATCTACAGCATAAATGCTTATATCTCATCTAATCACCCTGGATTGCCTTAATAGTCAAGAAAAGGAATGGATACTTTGAGAAGGCATAATCTCATGAGGTACTCATTCTGTTCTATCTGTCCTCTCCTGATTGATGCTTTTCCTCTTTTTGTCTGCTTTCTGAAATGTTGGTTTACTTTCTCTGGGTCCAGTTCAAGAAGATTCTGAGAAAAACCTGAAAGTCCATTCAGATGTTCTCAAAGACATTTAATGTAGACAATGAATTGCACACACAGTTCAAAGACAGAGGACTGAAAGGGGTCTCCTCAGTTAGAGTCCAGTCTTCTTCTGGCAAGGGCAATGACATTGTGTAAAACTTTATATAAATAATTTAACATGCTCTGTGAATAAATAAGTTAGTCTTCTTCTCCTTAACACTCCTACAGGGAGACCGCTCTAGATCTTCATTCCTTTGGTACTAGTAAATGATTTTTTTTTCTTTCTAATTTCCAGTTAGAAATTATTTATACTTGATTTATGTCCAAGAGCCTGTTCTTATACCAGCATTATTCTCTTTACCTTAAAAAGCTGCCTTCCCATCTCAGTGTTTATCTGTTTCATGAAGTTGTGGAAACAATCATAGTCTTTTCAGTTTTTGCTGTGTTCTTCTCATTTCCTCAGATACGGAAGGTGCTTCATTCAAACTGTCACCCGTTTTCTGCCACTCCAAATTGCCTTTCTCCTGAACCTGAGAGGATAGAGCACATGCAGTTCCATATAAGCTCCTATAGTTACAGTTACATTAGTTTTTCATTATACTTGCTGGACACTCCTCACATAAAGCATTTGAAGATCATGGTGTCTTCAACTTTTGTGTCAATTCAACAAGGTGTCAATTCACCTTGTTTTGATTCTCAATGCACTCCTGTCCAGGTCAACACTACCACACTTTTGCAAGGAGTTTTCTACCTGGTCTCTGCAACTTTAGGATAGAAAAGAACTTTTTAGGGTGTGTTATAAAGAGTCCAAGCAGTGAGAACATGAGGTGTTCTCAGTGATGATGCACCAGCCAAATTCTAATGGAGCCATACAGTATGCACATAACATGCACAGCGATTTCTTCAGAGGTTTTTCATCTAGACAAATTTAAACCATGAACAGGTTACCCAGAGAAGCTGTAGCTGCCCCATCCCTGGAAGTGTTCAAGGACAGGCTGGATGGGGCTTTGAGCAACCTGGTCTGCTGGAAGGTGTCCCTGCCTGTGACAGAGGGGTTGGAACTAGACGACCGTTAAAGTCCATTCCAACTCAAACTATTCCATGATTCTGTGATCCTCTGATTTATAGAGAGGGGAAAAAGTCCTATCTCTACCACCAAGATGGTCCCATCCAAACTGAATTTATCTACTCCAAAAGGGGATTATCTTCCTAGCTAACTAATTTTAGCAGGTTATTTAATACAGACCTTCCTCTTTCATTCTCCAAAATAGCTGAATGCTTCCAGCTTGTACTCAAAGTAAGTAAAGGGAACAAACACATAAATTAGCTCTAGCATGGGAAAAAACATTAAATTGTTAAAAGTTTGGCAGTGTTGTAAATAACTGAAGGCTGGATATTAAAATGGAGAATTTCAAGTAGCCTTGCCTATAAATAGCTCTTATGTAGTATATAAATACTAGTATAGTGTATAAATACCAAAATGCACACGCAGCAGCATGCTCACACATGCACACACATTATTTACCCCATCCCAGAATATACATTTTAGAATGCTGAAATGCAACAAGTATGTTTGTAAATGAAAAAATTATTTAAGATCCTTTTAAAGGACCTGCCACCTTTGTTCCTTTTTCCATTTGGTCCCTGAAAATCTACAACCTGTTAGAAAAACAGTCCTAAAACACTTTTTTTTTTTCTGCTTACTGAATAAAGTTCCATGAACTGAAAAAGTTCACTGAGAAACAATTTTTTATTTTAAAGGCATTTCTGAACCCCATTTCCCCAGCGCTGGACACACAATGACATGGGGCACCCTACATGCTGTCTCATCACTTCCTTGGGCAGACCCTCATGCATCATGTGATCAAGCAGATGTTGCGAAAACGCACATCTCTTCACCATCCTGTACTAACCCTTTAGGACAGGAGAGATGTGTGTCGTTCACACAGGTTCACAAACCTGTTTTGCAAAGCTGGGGTCCTGAAAAAACTCAAACTATGTGGCAGGATTGCACAACACATAAATAGAGAGAGCATTAAGACAGGGCTCAGGAAGACTGAATTGTGTTCCTGCTATAATCAGTCCTGCTGAGTGACCTTGACAGTCACTTCAGTCCCTTATACTTCAGTTTCCTAAGCTGTTAAATGTCTCTCACATTTCAAATGGCTTCTTGGTAAAGATTTTTGAGCTCTGCAGGTAAAAAGCCCCCAGACGTGTATAAGCTAAGCAGCCTCCCTCACACCACTTTCCTGTGGAAATTACTCTACTTGTTTTCTTGAAGGGGTGTGGTGTGAGGGGAAGTATGGAAATCTCAGGATGAGGTCATCGGATGAGAAAATCAAACCCTAGTAAGCAGACTGGGAGGTTGGTGTTCATCTCCCTAACTAAATTTTATCACCTATAAAAGAAATGCCTGCCTCTGTGCTGGGGTCTCTACAGCCACTGGGGAGAATTGGGTTCTTCCAGAGCACACTTCAGCTCATCACCATGAGCATCCAACTCATTGCCATGGGACAATCTGTTTCTCTGCCTACTAGAGAGAGTTGACGGTATCTCTGTTGTAAATTAGTTCTAACTGCATGAGATTAATCCCACTGAAAATTACTACAGTAAAGAAACTCTCTCTTCCAAATATTTCCTGCATTCCCTTTCCAGCTGGCTTTGAATGCTTACCAGTCTGAGAACTCAATATGACTGAAAGCCAGCTGCTTTATCCCCACTGGGTTTTGAGAATTTTAACCCCAAACACAATTTAGATAACCCCAAATCTTGGTCTTATATAGCAAATATTTTGAGAGACTCAGAGGGCAAAGTGCTGCCTTGCTTTTACAACCCATGAAGCAGGAAAATCTCAGTGCCTCTTTGAAACTTATGATTCCCTCATTCCAATGAGTGAGGCAATGCTGTGAGGACCTCCTGGGAGAGCCAGAAGCAGCAGCCCATTGAGTGGTCACCACAGCCTGATACCAAACTGGGTTTGTTCCAGGTGGGAAGACAACAAAGTGGGAGTGGAGAAATAAACTGAAGGCAAAGGGAAAAAACTGTTTAATTATCCCCTTTCCAGGCTCTGTTCCTTTGTCTTTCCAGTGCATTTGAACGTATGGCTGTTTGCCTTGCAGAGGGATGCCCTGGCTTGTGTAACGGCAATGGCAGATGCACTCTGGACATGAACGGCTGGCACTGTGTCTGCCAACTGGGCTGGAGAGGAGCAGGCTGTGACACTTCCATGGAGACGGCATGCGGCGATGGGAAAGACAACGATGGAGGTAGGACACGAGCACATGTGATATGTCAGGCTTCGCAGAGCCTATAAACCTCTCACAGTGAACAGTCAGCTGGGCTTGATTCTGCAGGGCAGATTGTTTTTTGACAGCTGGTGGAGAACAGACAGTGAAGTCTGCCAGGCTGACTCAGCCAGAGTGGATTGGAATTCAAATTAAATAGGTTTGGACTTGGGGTAACCAGGGCTGAAGAAGGACGTTTGTTTATCCTCAGAGCAAGTCCATATACCAGAGAGCAGACAGAGGCTGTGCATCTGTCTTATCCCTCCACCCCAGCCTAGTGGCTCAGCAGTCACACAATGGGACCACCTTGGACAGTGAACATTCCTAACTGTTCAAACTTTGCACTCACTGCCTGAGGTTTAATGAAGGCTCTCTGGTAGGTCACTACTGACCTGGGGATTCAGGAAGGCTTGGGTGACTGCCCCATGCCCACAAGCCATCCAATCCCTCTCAAACCATGTTTTATTGATTACTCTTCCATATGTAATGATGTCAGGGATGTGAATAATAGCTCTGTGTAATGCAAACTTAATATTCAGAGTTATCTCATTACAAAGGAAACGGTGGTACAGTGTGAAGGTTTGAATTAGAGAGCAGGAGATGAGATATTAAATTTAAGACATAAGGGAGACTGCATAATTTGTTTTGTTGTCACTCAGCAAAAGGCTTTGTAAACCACAAGTCTGGGCCAGGACCCAGACTGTGAAGAGGAGACTGCATTTTGCAAGCCTCTGTTTTATCATATTCACAAGAAGAGTACAGTTAAAAAAAAAAAGGAAAAATAGCCAAGCCAAGACCATGATTATCTGCTTCACAGCAACTGGGATTCTGATTGAATATTTAAAATACTTCTGCACATCTGGCACTGCAAATGGACCAAATTATCCCTTTAGAAAAGATGGAAAGAATTGGAGAACCGTGCAAAGGGTACACACTATAGAACAAAGATGGCTTTTTAGCTCATATGGAACTGAATATCAGTGTACTCATCTTTCCTATTTACAGCTGACACAGGGCAGCAATAAAATGCATTGCAGCAGATGTGTAAAAATATGGTAAATAAACCCAAGGATAATCCAAGTTTCCACAGGAAAAAAATAACTAGCAAAAACACTCTGAAATTTTTAGAAAGAGAGAGAGGGAAAGAGTAATCCAGCCTAACATACAATTTAGACCACAACTGTATGATATCAAAAAGTGTATGACCAGACTTTGAGCAGGTTGGTGGACCACCATTTCCTCTCATCTCCCCGTTCAAAGGCTAATCTTCTTACCTGGGTTATCCTCACATTGAAACAAGCTGCCTTGCTAGCCTGCAGGACAGCAGATACAGACGGGAGAGACAAAAGGCATTGACATGTTTACAAGTTAGTGCACATCAGCTGCTAACTTGCATTTGGTGAACTTGTGTGAAGCAGTGGTGTGCACAGAGAACCGAGCAATAGATAGGTTGTAACTTATTGCCTTGTGACAGCTTATTCATGTGTCAGAGCCCACAAATGAGTGTTGACTTTATTCTTGGTACACTCCCTAAAAAGAAGCATATACATGGTGCACATTACAGATTACAGATATTCTGTCATACGCTATGCTTTTGATTTGCCTGAGTTACTGCTAAGGACTCTCTGCAGCTGGGAAGTGGAACAGTGGAATACATTTACCTTACTGGCTTGATTTTTATACATTTTTATGAGTCATTTGTATTTGTGAGCTCAGATCTAAAATTTCAACCCCTGAGATGTGGGGACTTGAGCAGTTGTGAGGCACTTCTGCTTTGAGGCCTTAGTCCTTTGTTTGGCAGAGAGATTCAAATATAGAATGGACACATGGACTGGTGAAGGAAGGCTGATTCTCTGCCTGTTTACTAGGTTTTATGCTGATTTCTATGGCAAGACACTTGGGAGGTCTTTGTAGAACATCATAGCATACATTAGGTTGGAAGGAACCTCCAGCAGTTATAAGTTCAACCTCTTGCTCAAGGCAGTACTGATTACATCAGGTTGCTCAAGGCAACTCTTGAACACCTCCAAGGATAGAGATTCCAGGTCTCTGGACAACCTACTCCATCCTTATGGTATATGACCATCCTTATAGTAAATGTTTTTCTCCTAATAACTAATCGTAATTTTCTGCATTCCAACTTAATGTTTGTTGCCTTTTGTACAGCACCATGTGAGACATCCTAGAGTCCCCCAGATGGCTTCTGGCTTCCCTTTACAATAGCTTGGTTCTCTGGTAGAGCATACATATGTTTCGTTTGTGACAGCTCCCTTTGGATCTTTCAGATATCCAAAGGCAACTCAAATGACACTAGGCACTCTGTTTAGAAGCAGAACTGAGTCCATATTTGTTGCAGCCACTTTGTCACCACAGATATTATACCTTGGGAAGCTTCTGTGCTTTAAAGAGCATTGAAGAAATGTATGCCTGAAGCCTCTTCAAAAAATATGTAGTATGTGGCTGAGCACTATGGTTTCTCCCTCTTTTGGGATCACAGTCACTGGAGTGATGCATGCTCAGGACTGAGGAAAAGTGGTTTATTTTGATTCATTGGAAAGGATCTCAGGATTATTGTGGAATTCATCTTCATATGCACATGAATGTTAGCAATGGAGGTGGAAGTCCTTTCATGAAGCTTTAAAAGTCAACCATCTGAGCTAGTCACAGTGGATACCATCAGTGGAGAGAAAGAGATTCAGGTCATCATCTCTCTGAGCTATTTCAGATATCACCTCATAAGTGCATACTTTTGGTTGGTGACCACTGCTCTTCACATCACTTACTGCTCAGAGTAGCATCTCTCAAATTCTAGACACACTACAGGAGGTTCACTATGCCTGAGCTCGTGGGAAGCTGGTTACTACACTGTGGCATCCAGTGTCTGCTAATCAAAATCCCAGCTGCCGGAAATTCCTCAGGATAATGGGAGTCAGAAGCTTTTTCATCAGCTCCCAGCCTAATCATACCCTGAGGGAGATGGGTACTAAATTACAGGGTGTGTTTGTCTCTTAAATCTAAAGGCTGTTCAGATAAACAATAACAATCTGAGCAGGAGTCACTTGGAGAGAAACTTGGTGAAATACAATCTCTGTTCAGGTTAGAAAAAAGTTGTTTTGGAGAGCAATCCCCTCTCTACACACAAGTGTCATTCGTCCAAGCGTGCATTTAGGTTTCACACCCAGGTCCACTTTGTTTACACTTTTAAACACAAAAGCCATCAACTTGAAAGAAGCTGTATCAAGTAACTGAGAGCAGGTGATCATCCAGTACCAGTTAAGGGGAAACTATGCAGTGACAGAGCTGTAACAATCTGTGTAAAAGGCCAGGATTTTGTGCATTTGAACTGAGGCCACCTGTATTGCAACAAATGGAAGGTGTTTGATTAAAACAAGATGAGAAAAGTGGCTCTTGCCTCTCTTCAAAATAAAATAACCTCTCTAATTCATGGCTGCAAACACTCACTACCTAAGAGTAATCATGTCTCACCCCACACTGAGTGCTCTGTCATGTGCTCGAAGAATAAGAAGTTTGGAAGCTTAAAAGATCAAGGAAATTATCTTCTATGACAAGTCCTAGGAGTGGAGTTAGTGGCATTTCACAAAACCTTGAGAAGAGGCTGACATTCCATAGGCTAAACATGGGCTCTGTTGCATTGGTAGACTCCTCTGTTAGGAGCAGAGTGAACAGGAAAAATGGAGGGGAAGAGGAGAGGATACTCTTCACTAATCTCACAGATACACTGTTGAGCAGCAAAACTGTGTTATCCACCTTTATTCTGGAGAAATCACCTAACCATTGAGAGCCAGAGTTGTCCAGTTCTCCATTTCACTGTCTGGGTACACCACATTGTTGTGAAACCATGAGAGAATTACAGATATTGAACTAAATTACTCTTTTGATCTAAAAGTTCAAGTAACTTCACTTACAGGCCTTTATTATTGTTTGGGGCTTTTCCAGAGTAGCCAAGTCTTCCAGGTAGGGTAAAGCTTGCTGGTTCTTCAGGAACTGGAACTGACCCATCTTTCACTTGCTGCTTTGAACAACTCTGGTTCCTGAACAGCTGCTAAACTCTGCCAAAGGTGAATCTACTTTACTTATGAAAGGCAAGAATCTTTCTCAGATGAAAAATACGTCTGAAATGTAAATGTTCATAATATCATCTATCCCTTCATATCCATTAGATGTTGCTGTTCAGTGGTCTGCTGTTCTCTGCTGCTTCTTCCCAATTTCAGCACTTCCAAAGGTTTGTGCTAGTAATTAGTGCAGGATAACTTAGATAGATAGATAGATAGATAGATTAGATAGATTAGATAGATAGATACTCATTTTGCCTTTGCAACTTCAGTCTGTGCTCCACCAGATGGTACCAAAAAGCTAGCAGGTGGAGCAATCCATATGTTTTCCTTCTCTCTATCCTCCTGGTCCAGAACAACTAAAGGTTGGCTTAGTCGTCCAGTCCTGGAGCAGTGAGCAGGTCAGAGCCACCAAGCCTCTGCATGCAGGATTTTCACCTTTTCTTGCAGCCCTGAGCATTAGTTATTGCTGCCACCAAAAACCAGCTCTCACTTTAGGGACAATGTGATTCAGGAATGAGTTCTCTGAGGCAAATCAGTGCTGTTTATTCAACTGTACCATAGCCCATTGGTGCAACTCCCCAGAGTGATGCTTTGTGTCTTGCTTGCCCCATTCAAGGATCAGGTAGTGCTTGTAGTAAGGTGGAGACTTACATAATGCTTTGGAACAGCAGCATTTTAAATTCTTTGGCAAGAGAAATTCTGGCACGGCACACTGGCCTTCTTAACACCCATGTGTTCACCGTCTGTCCACCACATGCCAAATAGTGTATTAGAGAGCTGGCAAGAGTCTGCACTGATCTTTGCCAGTACACAGGGTTACACATGAAGGTAGTTTCAGGGTTGTAAAGGGAATTATAAAGAATGCAGGAGAACCCCGGAACACGAACTTGTGTCTTTGCAAGTTCTTGAGCTGCAGTCAAGGTGATGGGGTGCTTTTATTTTCTTTTTCTTTTTGCACACTGTTAGAACCTTTGCTTTGTGCTGCAAGGCTTTTATAGCATGAGAAAGTTGTCTCCTGGGCATGGTGTGTGAGCTGTCTACTTCCTCAATACCATAAAAAATCATGCATTAATGTGCTGGCTACACTTGTGGAGGGAAGTGTTGAGATCTGAACGCACCTGGGAAAACAGCCATCATAAATTAGTGTTTACCATCAGATAGATTTAGTCAAACAACAGGGTCATCTGGGAGAAACCACAAAGCACTGCAAAAAGATGAGAAACTTTTCTGTACCTGTAAGTCTGGCTAGCTTGGATAATTTGTTATAAATCATCCAGCTTCTCTTCCTTTGTTTCATGATGACTGTTAATCAACTTTTCCTCAAATAAGAAAAAAATGACCAGTTCATATTTTTGGGTTTCTGCTGTTTTCTGATTCTGTGTTGGATGGTAACACTTGGGTGTCACCTGTTGCTGGTTGTTAGCAGCAGGGCTGGCAGGAGGGCGGTGTGAACCCAGGCACTACAGCATCCAGGAGCAGGTGTTGCTGGTGCCATTGCAGAGGATGATGTACTGTGAAATGGGGGTCTAGCAGTGCCTTGTCTTGACACCTTGGGAAAGTTCCTGAAACTTTTGACTAGTTCTTAATAAGATGCCTTTTATTAATAGATTCAGAAAGAAACTGTGAAAGTGCTCTCTATTTCAAAGAAAACCTACCATTGTCTGCTGAAGTGAGGAACTTCTGCATGGGAAAGAGGCACTGCTGATACATAAGATGTAACAAAAGGTGGCATGAACCAGCTTCAAAAAGACAGGCTTGGACATACATTTCACAAAGCATTTCTGCACCTGAAAAGGTGCTTAAACTGAGTTTGGGCACCGGTGTTTAAAGCAGAAGTTCAGGAAAGCTCTACTAGACCTGCTTTAGCATCTGAGGCAAACTCTTACAACCTCTGTGGGGCAGAAAGTCCCCTTAAAATCCTAAGGTTTTGCCCCAAGTGTGCTCAACATGCATAGAGTACATGGTCACTTTCCTCTTGACCAGGATTTGAGAAACATGCCTATATCTTCAGTTATCTGAGACTACTTTCCAAGCTGTGCTCAGATGATCGCTTAAATTGGCTTGGATTCAGTCAGAATCTATTAGGGTGACTTTTTCAGCAGTAGCTTAACACTTGCAACACTTGCCAGGAAAGTGAGAGACCTTGGCGACAAGGATATCTCAGCTGCTGAGGGTGTGAAACCACTGTTCCCACAAAAAAAAATTGCTAAGATTTGAGTCCCTTTTGCTCAGAGGAATCACTTTTGAGAGGTACTTTGGCTCCTGAAGGAGGTGGTTTCAGGTACACTATTGCATGACCATTAATCAGGTTAAGCAACTTGTATTTAATCCCTTGTCCGAATGCTAGTCTTAAAATCATAGAATATCATGAGTTGGAAGGGAGTCACAAAGTCCAGCTTCTGGCCCTGCACAGGACAGCTGCAAGAATCACACCATGTGCCTGAGAGCGTTGTCCAAATGCTTCTTGTACTCTGGCAGACTTGTGCTTTGACCACTTCCCTGGGGAGCTTGTTCAGTGTTCAACCACCCTCTGGGTGAAGAACCTTTTCCTAATATCTAACCTGAACCTCCCCTGACACAACTTCAGGCCATTCCCTTGGGTCCTGTCCCTGGTCACCACAGATCAGTGCCTGACCCTTTGCTTCCCCTTGTGAGGAAGTTGTAGACTGCAGTGAGGTCTCCCCTCAGTCTCCTCCTCCCCAGGCTGAACAGACCAAGTGACCTCAGCCACATCTCATGTGGCTTTCCATCTAGACCCTCACATTCTTTGTAGCCCTCCTTTGGACTCTGTCTAATAACTTTATATCATTTTTAGTATTGCAGTGACTGAAACTGCACACAATATTCAAGGTGAGGCCATACCAGTGTAGAGCACAGCGGGAAAATCACCTCCTTCAACTGGCTGGTCATGCTGTGCCTGATGCACCCCAGGACACAGTTAGTCTCTCATAAGCTAGGAAGGGCCCTCACATGCCTTGCTCAGTTTCATGAAATTGCTTCGCATCCTATATTGCCTGTTTTCTTTGCTGGCCTTGCAATTCCTAAGTCCCTTCATTAAAAATCTGCCTGGAGAAAGGAAGAAACCCACGAAGCCAGCTGCATCAACTGTACCCTCCAGAGCAACGATGAGTTCAGGGATGCTGTGAACTTGTAGACTCTAAACACATTATTAAAGCTCTGGTTTATGCCCAGCTAATGGTGATTATCATGTGTTTTCTGACATTTCCTCCTTCCACTTCCCTTCGTTTTCTATTCAAGTGTTTTTTTAAACAAGAATGTAGCTCTGGATTAGGATGAACATTTTGCAGAGTATTTCTGCAGTGACTAGCTCTGCATAGCTCAGCTTCTGCACAAGAGTCCAAGGAATTCTGTAATTCAAATACATGATTACTATTTCATATGACTATATTATTTCAAACTTTAAAACATATACTGAACACTTACTTAGAGAAAGATGTGAGGGGAAATTCTTTCCCAGGCAGCCAGCAATCTAATATAACCAGAATACAACCAGTGAGAAGCTTATTCAGGTGAAATCAAAACAGAGCAGGTGGGATAGAAAGAGAGGAGAGAACATGAACAGCTAACATGGTGACAGAGGACTGACAATCAGATTACCATTGTTACTTGTGGTTGGGTTTTTTTCCCCTTTGATTCCCTACAGGGGATCCTAAAGCTACAGCTCTTTTCTTGAATATGTAACATTTTTCTCTGCAAAACACTGTAATAAAACCTATTTATTCTCCCAATCCAATTCAAGTAAATTGAGTGTTGGTCCTCAACTCGGGGCAGAACAAGATTACTCCTATAAATCTTCATCAGCATAAACATTCACATGAATGATTTGTGTTTATGTAAAAGTACCAAGCCATTCCTTTAGTCTGTGTTTCACCAGAGCTTAGACTAGAACTGGAAGGTTAAAACCTGATTTGCTCAAGGGCAAGACTAACACCTTGTTATCTTTACCTTTGAGCAGCTACATTTGAAACCTTTCCTATCCAAAGTCTTCCAGTAATTCATCCAAAAGCATCACAGGATAAGACAGTGTCCCCACAAAAAGTGATAGTGTTGACTGATGAGTGGCACAGAAAGGGAAGGGAAACATAAGAACTGGATGAGGTGAGAGACACAGTTATTTGTATAATCAGTGCATTTAATGCTTTTGTTGGCAGTGGAAATCCTCCTAAGAGACGTTGGGGTTTTATTGTTATTTTTACTTTCTAGTTTTGCTTTGCCTAGTACAGTTTCTCATAAGTGCTCTTCCCACTGCAGTCAGTGGCAAAAAGTGCCATGGTCTTTGGCAGGAACAATCCTTGAGTTTGTCACATATGCTCTCCCAGATTTACCCTAATCAGGCTCTTTAAGTTCAACTCCTTCTGACTACCTGTCTGACCAGGACTCCTGATGTGCATCACAGTCCACAGAATGCTCTCTGTGTATAAACAGGCCCATCCCTGCCCGTGGCTTTCCTGTTCCAGCCTGGCACTTGACACGCAGCACCTGTCAGAGTCTGCTTAAACACATAATAACACCTCTGGCTGCAGGTTATTTGCATTCTGTTGTTCATGTTAACGTGACAGATTTTTGCTGCAGCATCCATAACTGCAGAAATGCTCAATTATTCAGTCTCAGCCAGCTAAGACACTGCCCATTAAATCAGCCAACACAAATGTGAGGCCAGGAAAAGTCACAGCTAATTTGAAATTTTGTTAGCTCTCGGCTGATCTTGTTTACTGCAGAAGCTCTGTCTCAAAATCAGCCCATTGCTTCTGTACAAAACTCTAATCCCTGACCCCTTATTGGTGCTGTGTGGTGTTAGGTGAGGAACCTGGAAGCTCGACTGCACAGGACTCAAAGGAGGAATGAGACTACTGTGGGATTTGTGAGCCTTTGCATCCAACAAGTGCAACAAAACCCCAAGGAATGCAGGAACAATACCCCCATTGCTACTGAGGAGTAATTATTTTGTGGGATAATAGTGGTTGTGAACATGAGAATTAGCTTTTGTTCTGGGGAGGGAATAGTTTAGAAGTAAGCTGGAAGATCTGCCTCTCCTAATAAGCAGCAGTGTTCAACAAGCACACAGTTTTTCCTATCAGTTAAGTGGCTAGTTGTGTGCCTTAGGATTGTAATCCATTTCTAGCATTCAGGGAAGCCAGGGACTCTGGATATGAAGGCTGACAGGCAAGGTAGACAGTCACAGAACCTCTTTAGCTGATCAGCACCTTCCCAGTCCTGCATGCTCAGGTGGTAAGGAGCATGTCCCGTGTAACCAACGACTCTAATGGTGTTTACCGTTCCAGCCTTATTTGTGTCATAACACACCTGGAAAAGGTTCAGTTTATATGTTGGATTTTTGAGAATAAAATTACTTTTGTCTTGGATCCTGCAACTCCTTTTTTGGCAAATACCAGAGATAGGGATCCTCTAGCCCACTTGAAGCTCCAGATAGGCAAGACACAACCCTGTGTCCTCCACACTGACACCAGTAGCTCCAGATTTTTAAAATTTTGTGTTGGTTTGGTTGGATGTACTTTTTTGCATGCTATGTAAACATGATAAAAGATATGATTTTTAGGAACTGATGGGTCACAAGCAGTGTTTAAAAGCCAGGTAATTTTAGCTCATCTTAAATTTGGCATCCAGGTGACTATTTGTCGAAGGCAGTTATGATATTAAGTATCTTGCGAAATTCCTGAGTAAGGTCAGCGTTTCCATCTGTTGTCATTATCTAATGTAGCTTTCCCAGTAGTTACAGTGAGAGTGTTTAAAGTCAGTTAATATCAGGTGTTTTCCAGCTGGTATTTTGCAAAGGTCATACTTGTTAGGCCAAGGTCCTGCTCCAAGAAGGCACAGATAGCTTTAGAGCTCAGCCCCTTCCAAGAAGCAATGTTTCTGTGGAGGACAAGCTGAACATACATTGCAGATACAAACCTTTAATGAGAAATGTGGTTATTTCATTGGCTTGTGCTGGCTCTTCCAAGTCCTTTGGGACTGGAACAGATGTTTTGTGAACAGAAAATAAAAAGACAGTCTCAGCTCCCTGGGAGTGTATGGTCTAAGGTAGCGTTTTAAAGAGCTCACTAATGAGATTGGTGGATTTGCAATCTTTAAAACAAGTCAGAGCATCATTCTGAAAACAGTATTGCAACTCTACCACCAGACACAAGCTAGATGAGTCATCCCAAAGTAAAACTCACTGACTAGTGGTATGCAGAGTGCAGATTATCTGATAAAAGTGGACTTGGTACCCTAAAATTTTGTATTAGCTGAATAAATTGGAGCTGGTTTATCCTCAGTGGCAGAAAAGGAAGGTTTTCTGCTGAGCCAAATTAATTCCCCTTCACGTCCCTTCCAGAAGGGAATGAGACAGGGCTCGCAAGATGACCTCCAGAGGTGCCATCCATACTGATTTATTCTATGATTACATGAGTCTTAGTGAAAGATGCAAACCATTGAACACATTATTTACCAGATGTGACAATGTCTTGCCAATGGTGCCCTTTTCACAACAACAGTAGTTTGATTCACCCCAGAGTATCTCTGAGATTGCAAAAGGTATTTATTTTCATGCAAAGCAAGTCCGACAGAAGAGTTTTGTTTTGTTTTTGGCAGGACTGCAAAGAGGACAGGTATATGTATGTAGGATGCATAAAATGTCTCTAAGATGTAAAAACTCCTATGCATGGAAATAATAAGGAACACAAGAGATGTCTTAAAATCTGGCTCAGTGACAGAACTGTGAATTAATATGTTAATTGGAAGGCGTCCATGATTGAAGCTGTTTCTGAAGGAATCCCTTGAAACTGTTTGTTGTATTCAACCCTACTCAGCATTTTCATCATTTTCTTAGAATGTAGTTTAGATCTCTCCTGGTAAAATCTTCGGGTCACCTAAAGTTCAATATGGTGGTAAATAATGTACCCAGATCATTTTGGTAGAGAGTGATCTGACTCGCATTGCTACAAGGTCACAGTGAAACAACAAAATTCAAGACAACCCTGGGAACAAAGAAAGGATGTTGTAGAGGTGGACTGGGAGACTTGAGAAGCAATGACTAAGAATGGGATTTCAAGGTCACCAGAGATAATTGTTTCAACGTGAGTTCTCAGTGCAAGGCTGTTGCAAAAAGTCTACTGAGAACTTTAGAAGTATAAAAACCCAAAAGTTGGGAACCTCTTTGACCCTACAGCATATGAATTGCTGCAATCCCTCTACACAGGACTTGAAACTTTTCATGGAGTTAATTAAGCAACACATTTATTCTCTGATCTGAAGTGCCATGGTCATATTATAGGTATGTGTAAATAAAGGAGCTGCCACTTTTTAAAACCAAGAGCTGTATAAAAGTGTCCATAACTAAAGAACTTACAGTGCAACCTTCCTGTACTGTGGGAGCTATTGAAGTTACAAATCCACGTGGGGATTATGGGTCTCTTTGGCTTTGCTGCTGCAAAACTTGAGGTGCAAAAGCCATTAATCCCATGTTCAACTCCTTCTGTTACCTCTCTGAAAAATCTGCAGTGAGTTTTAAGGAAAATAAAACTTTATGCTTTTTAAATTTCAGAGGTGTTTTGTATTACAGCTTCATATTGTTCTATGAGATCATACCTTGCTGTATTTTCCTTTGCTGCTAGTGTTGGCTTCCCACGTTTGTTATTGGGTTGGACAATTAAAGCCTGAGTTTTATTTTGCTCTTCTTTTATTTTTGCTTAATCCGTGCAGGTCCCTGGACACCTTACTCTTCAGGTAGGGAGCTTCTTGCAAATGTCACTTTATCCTCACTTTTCTGGTGGATCCAGTGAGAGATCTTAGGACATGAGAAGTCACAGCTGTGTACAATGTCATTATATGACAATGCCTTACAATATACTGTATGGCACCACTGGTGTGACTTGTGGACCGTACAGTAAAAAAGAGCAAGAAAACTTTATTCAGATGGAGGCATTACTATTTATGATCTGATTTGTAGCTTAACTCTTGCTGTTCTACATGACTCAGAAAAAAAATAGCATTATATTACAAACATTACATTTCCTAAGCTAAAAAAATGCTTTGTCCTGAAACTGTTGTTGGTATTAGAGGGAGCTGAGTAGGTAAATGCCATTTCAGCTCTTGAGTATGTTGATAAATATAGGATGTAGGATGTCAGTGACAAATGCCTCTGATGTAGTTATCCCCAACTTATTCCACACAGGCCTAAAACAGTTGAAAGGTTTACATGCAGATGAATCCTCATGGTTCCACGTGTTCAAAACATTGTCCTTTGCATCTGTTCTTCAAACATTTATTTACAGTTTCCTGCAAGACATTTCCTTGCTGTCCTGCAGCTTCAGGTTGAAAACCACATTTCTGATGCGTGAAAGAAAGACAAAGGAATGAAGTATGGTACAACTGGTTTGCCATCCTCTCAGCCAAGTGTCTGTAGCCTTAGAAAACACTATTAATGTGTGGAAGAAAAAGACATTTTGTCTTGCTTGAAACTATAGTTGATATAGTAACAGGGCTGTTTTGTTGCTTCTTTTCTGTTCCTTTCCTTTTTTTTTTTTTTTTTTTTTAATTAGTAACTGTAAATAAGCATATTACATCTAAGCAGGTCTGTATTCTGTGAATGGTCTCCCAAACTCCATCTGAGATTTGACTTTCCAGAATCCTACTGATCTAGTCACCTACAGCATGTAATTTCTTTAGAAGGCAAATAAATAAACCCTAATTAGTTATTTTTCATTATCCCTAGTGATCAAGAGAAAAGGCTAGTGGGTAAGCTGATTTTTTTTTTTTTTAGCAATTTTGCAAGGAGTTATAAAGATGTAGAGATATCAGAACAGACAGAGGTAAGGATAACAGATGGGATTTCCCAAGGCACTTTTGCTGGTCTAACACTGCTCCCATTATCATTACGGGCAGGTGCAGAGCACTTGTGAAAATGACTCACTGTATGTGTGGGCTCATCTACTTGGAGCAGGTACTCATTGTGCTTTGACCTACTCGTACACAGGAAGGTCTGGGAATCATGACCAGGCTCATTGTTCAGTTTTCTGTGTGTGGGTAACTACATCAAATGATGTTGTCAGTGATGTCTTACAGCACTAAAATCTTCCAAGAATGGAACTGGTATAACTCAACGGAATCCAAGGCCATGACGTGTAAGCCATTGTAGGTACTAGAACAATAACAGATCAGATCCCATTCTATTTATGTTACAGTGAATACAAAGTAATACCAATAACACAACTTGGAGAAACAACTTCTAGTTCATACTGGTTCATACTGGTGAAACTGGGACGAAACTGAAACTCGCAAATAGTAAAAGTGACAAACTGTCCTGTGTTAATTTACTACTTCTTTGAAATAAACAATACATTATCTTGAGAACTCCAAATCTCATTGCCCTTCAGGAGGGAACTACCTCTTAGGACAGTATTGCTTCCCTGGTATGTTCATGCCTTGCCTCTATGCTGAAATCATTAGTAGATACCAGCTGTAAAGGTGGTTTCTCTGATATATGGAGCTCCCAGCAACTACACAGAGACCAACCACTCATTTCACATAGGTCTGTGAACAGCCATCACATGGTAATAATTTTCATTCACTGTCAAACTGTCTTGCTTGAACTGATGAGTTGGAAGTGAAGGGCTCCATATCCCATTACCCCAGAACAAAAACATCCAGTTCCCTTATCTGATTTAAAGGTCTGTCTCTACGACATGCTAACAACTTTTATTGCTAAATGTGATGCTTCATCAAACCTCTTTTGAGCTTTTTTTTGTATTTCCTTTCCTGTCACCGTTTTTTCCTGAGCTGTTTGCAATGAGCAGTGACATCTCAAAATGAATGGGGGGATATTGCTGTGGTGGTGGGAGGGGAAGTGGTACTGTCTGTGTGTGTGATGGCTTGACAGATACACAAACCCTCATTTTACTAGAGTACACTCGGCAAGATTTTTCATATGCGTCCACTGCTATTATTGTTGTTACTATTAATTTAGTGGTGCTAAAAGTACAAGATTTATATCCTGAGAGTTTGAGGTCATCTGTTGCTCATCTGGAATCAGTGTGACAAAGGTCAAAAGAGATCAAACCCTCTCAGCAAAATTTTTACTTTGTATTCTGTTTTACTGGGTTGTGTGTACAGATCTTTCTACAGCCATGGTAGATACAGTGGCTTTATTCACTATTTAGTCCTGCTGAAAGCAAACCTGATAGCTTTGGTATGATGCAATGTGTATGTGATTTGCACAAGGAACAGGAGCAGTGTACAGAAGTCATATGTATATTGGCAGAGAAAAACACAACAACCTTTTGGGGTTCTAGAGTTATCAAAGTGACTGAGATGTGGAAGGGCACATCCTAGAATTAGCCTAAAATATGCTTTTTTTAGGGTCTAATTTAATGTATGAGTTATCATATATTACGTATTACTGCATATTTATGTTACATATTAATATGTATTTTAGGTTCTTTATTGTGACTTTCAGTGAATATGCCTTACTCTTTGTAGGTGAAAATCTGCATTTCTCTGTTATCTGCATTGGAAAAAGTTTTTGCACCCTGAAATCTCCAGTGGTAGCACTCCACGTTACCATTACTCTAAAACCTTCCTTCCCTTTTTGCAGATGGCCTGGTGGATTGCATGGACCCAGACTGCTGCTTACAGCCACTGTGCCATGTAAATGCACTTTGCCTGGGCTCCCCAGACCCCCTGGATATCATCCAGGAGACACAAGCCCCTATCTCCCAGCAGAGCTTGCATTCCTTCTATGATCGAATCAAGTTCCTGATTGGCAAGGACAGCACTCACGTCATCCCAGGAGACAATCCTTTTGAAGGCGGGTAAGTGAATTTTGGGTTTGATTCAGTAAGTGGTAAAGCATAAGCCACTTGGTCATTTTAAGACATGTAATGGCAGCAGGATGCAAAACATGAAAATTGTTTAAGTGAAGTAGATTTCTGCAGAATTTTGTGGCTGATGAAGTTCTGCTGACTGTGTCCTCATCTACAATTTCCTGCCAGCCAGTAAGACAACATGCTTCTCTTCCAACCAATATGGGCAGTTGCATCTTTCTTATTTCAAGGAGTGAAAGGCATCTGTTCAGCAGGGCTATTCTTGTTCAAATGACTGACACTGACCACAAGTATTTCCTAAACAGCAGTGACAGATCTTCCATTGACAGAGCCAAAAGAGAAGGAAACTAAAATGCTATTTGCAATCTATTGTGTGACTATTGGAGACCTCTAAAGAACTGAGGAAGATCATAACACCTAGGGAGGGCTATTAGAGCGATTTGCAGTATAAACAGTCAGCTTGTATATAGAATTGGTTTTAAGACCAGTACGTTCTTTACCATTGCAATCATCATCAATAAACGAACTTGGAAAGAAAACTTAGAAAGTCCACTTCTGTGACTGCATTTCAGCAACTTAAGCACATTCCTGTCTGTCAGGGTCAGTCATCCCTTGAAAATCATGTGCTTATAGCAGGGCACCTGGGGTGTGAGATTCTTAGATCAGGGTCTGCCCTGAATGTTGCCTTTCAAAAGTAGTGACCCTGATCCCAGAGGTGACTTTCAGCACTTAAGTTTGGACTCTGTTGAATTTCACCTAGTCATTAGCTGCTTACTTTCAGCTTTCCCACACACAGCAGCTAATTGGTTGGCACTGAAAATATACAACCCTCATGTTTGTGTGGGTATTTATTTCAGCACTTGCATTTCAACAGGCCTCTCAGGACCTTCTGGATCTGACCTAATGTTTTTTGTGAAGGGACACTGACAGCATTCCTTGGGTACCACCTCACATATATGGCCTTTCTTGGTACTCTACAGGCTGAGCTCAGACATGAGGCACACCAGTGTCAGGGAATTGGCCTGATGTGATACTTTCCCTGATATTTCTTGCTTTCAAGGCCTTCAGGGTCTATAGAAATATTCATACATGTGTGATAAAAAAACCAAAAAATTGCAGCTTCTCTTTGAAGGCTGCTTGCATTCAACAGCACACAGAGCTAGGGGAAAATAGTGGGAATTTCTAATTTGTTTGTGAGAGTGCCAGCAGAGGACCAACAGAAAGACTGTGCCATTTAGGATCACATAAACTCCTACATGAGTTACATGCATTTGAGATGCAAAAGGAGCATCTGCTAGCAGAAGTGTTTATCTGGTATGTGAGGCAATGTAAAGATTCAGATCAATAGAAATGGTTTTAATGATTGCATTTTATTAAATGCAGTGGAACTAATAAATGGGACTCCTTCTTCCGCTTAAGTTAACACAAAGGATTATATAGAGGTAGCAATGATTTATGAGGTTGCCATTCTCAAATTAGCAGCATAGGATGTGTGCCACTAAATATGGTCTACAGATATGTCACCTTAAGCTGCAATTGTATTGCATCTCTCAAGTTAAGTATCTTGATTCACAAGAGTGATTGCAAGTAACAGTGAAGGACCTCAAGAGAAAGTATATTTTCCCCTGGAACAGCACAAAGTCCAGGCTTATCAGAGGTGTTAAAAATGCCATTACACTTTTGGGATCCTAAAAGACATTGTGTGTTCCTGTTAGTTCTTAAAGATCATATAGATCTGGATAAATTCCACCACTGCAACAGTTTTCTGCTTATTTGGCTTCTCTTTGTAGTTTCAACTGCCCATTTCACCACCTTGAAAGCTGGACCTTTGAACAGCTGCCTCTTATCACCCTGGAAGCAAGGGTGTCTCAGCAGTGGTCAGTAATTGATACATGGAGGAGCATGGACTGGGACCATCTGGGACCCAATTAGTCTGGGCAAATAGGACTGCCTGTATTTGCATGTATGGATATGCCCTTTCTTCAGTAGTGTTCTTGCTGTTGAATCTCCTGCAGTTGCTTTTACAGAAGGCAGGTGATAATATCCCTGTTATCCACAAAACTGCTCAGTGTCTTCATGAAGATCACAGCAGCAGCTGGGGGCAAGATGAACTGTTCTCATCTCTCCTTCCAGCTGCTGACTTAAAAGTTTGTCTGACAGGAGGGAGTTGTTCTTATGAAGGGCTCCAGCATCCTGCCTTAGGACAGCCCTCTCCCATTGCTGCTATGGTGATCCATGAAGCCATCTCCTTCTTGGTGTAGATCAGGACTGTAGATTGCTGGGCATGGAATGTCGTATGTCTTTCTGTTCCAACACTATCATCCTCATGGGGTACGGTTGAATTGGGTCCATACCACTTGCTGTGAGCAGTCCCCCATGAGCAGGCACCACAGAAGTGACATAGATCTCTGTGTCCTGTGTGTTGGGTATCCTGCACAGGCACCTGTGGCACAGGCACACTCATCATTCAGGTCAGGAATTACAGTCTACTCCTGCGGGCCTTAGTAGGTCATGGCTGGCTGATTATCACCCTGGGGGACCCCTGGCACATTTGCATCCCTATATGGCCTGTGTAGAAGCAGCAGCAGTGTGAAGAAGATGACTGAATATCTCTGCAATATATTTCCTGGGCTTTAGAAGTGCAGCTTAGCCACTCTTCAGAGAGAACAGCAGCGCATATCTCCTAATGGATACAAATAAATGAATGTCTCGTGACAGCTAGCCTTTGAGTGAATTTATTATTGAATTACACTCCAGCTTTTTAAGAACAAGCTGAGCTGACGAGCTCTCTCACCACTGCAAAGGAAAGAGAAAGACAATGATAAATTATGCTGATGGATAAAGGTAAAGACCTTGTCTCTTCCCAAATACCAGCAATTATATATTATTCATGTTTGGGAAATAAAAATAATCATTGCCCATATTGAAAAGAGTGTTTATGATGATAAAGCAAGTAGCTAAATTAAATTCTGAATGCACAGAATGTCTTTTCACATCATTTTGATGAACAGATAACAAGCACTCTTCCACTAGTTGATCGTTCTTGTATTGATTTTGAAACCACTTACTCTTGCTGTTTCCTTTGCTGTTTTTGAGCCATTCTTAGTTGTCCATCACCATAAGGAGCAGCACAAGATATAGTGGTGTCAAATTGTGGACTTTAAAGTAGGACACCTGATACATTCTCTTCTGAGGGATAGTGTCAGAAAATAGCAAGAATAGGCTAAAGTCCTGATCCACAGAATCTTTTATGGTAAGTATTGGCACAGGTTAAAATACCTCAGATGACCATGTGCAGAATTGTCACTTTTGTAAAGAAAATCTGAACTGAAATCAGGTGAATTTTAAGTAAGGGTGTTTTATACCCCTTTTCTGGGACAGATTGTGTGTATCTACTTGGCAGCAAGTAGATTAACCTGTCATGATTACTTGGGCAGCTAGAAATAATCATCTGAGTTATAATGAAAGATCAGAGAGCAGCATCTGATATCAGCTGCAAGAATAGTCCCTGATTGTCCTCAGGTCAGTAGTCTACATACAACGAGTATTTAGTTTTTGTGGTTTCAAATTCTGATCAGAATTGACTTTTCACATTTTTTCCCACTACTGAGTGACAAGGTTGTAAACATGTCACTCCTTCCTGTGTCCCCTCTGTGTCCCATATCTGCCGGGATGTACAACGTACCTTACTGATCCAAGTGGGGAGGGTTATGCGGCACTGTTAGAAGCTCAGAGAGACACACAGAGTGTGCTATAAATGCCTGTGCAGTATTTTACTATAAATAAATAAATGTATGGGGTTTTTTGGTGGAGTTAAATTGCATCTATCCCAAACCCCATCAAAGCAAAATTCTGAGCATTGATCATGGCCAAAGAACAGCTAAGAAAAGAGGGGAGGGTAGAAATGCTTTTTCAAAATGTTTTGGTAGTCCATCTGGCTCAGTTCTAAGTGTTTTGGAAGAATATTGCTATGTTATCTTAGTATCCTTAAAGGAGTTTGCCCAGAGAAGCTGTGGCTGCCCCATTGCTGGAAGTGTTCAAGGCCAGGCTGGATGGGGCTTTGAGCAGCCTGGTTTTAGTAGAAGGTGTCCTGCCCGTGGCTGTGAGGTTGGAACTGTAAGACCCCTTCCAAACCTAACTGTTCTATGATTCTATGAAGACATTCAAAGCACCTTCTCTTTTCCTTTCTCACATTTCTTCCCATACCTTGCAGACTGTGGGTTCACACCAGCAGATCTTTCTGATGTTCCTTCCCAGGGAAACCAAAGTGCTCTGTCTTTTCTGTATTTTTTTCTCAAGGAAAGTATGACTTTTGTACAGTGACATAAGAAACACTTCTTTTCTAGTTGAAGACAAAGTTAGGAGTCAAAACCCCCAGACTTACAGGTGTGGCTTTATCCTGCTGATTTCTCCTGAGTTGGCTAGTCCAGCCCATGGCTCTGGCCCATCTCCAGCCACATGCAGCTCCCTTGAGCGGCAGGAAATGCTTTGGGTCAGACACACCCACTGAGAACAGGCACGCAGAGGCGATGAAGGAGCTTGTGGAGCTCAGCAGCTCCATGGGTTAGGACAGTTTGGAATTCTGCATCTGTTTAAGACTGTGTCGTAGATATTAGGCAGAATCCAGCATGCCTGAGAGTGAGTACTTGTGGCACAGCATGGTACCTACACTGATAAAAACTGCATCAAATTTTTCCATATTTTAAACCAAGCTAACACAGCACCTCTTCAAACCCTCTCCTTCTCAGCATTATTGTCGTCTTCTGCTTATTAGCTACAAATCACAGCTTTATGAAATATAGATTAACAAGGAATTGTAAAATAATTACTGATTTTTATTTTGGTAATTATTCCTTTTAAGAGAAAAGCATACTTTTAAAACTTACCTTTCTAGTGTACAGGGCATATACGTTTTCTTTCCCATGTTTTTATTTTTCTTTTGATTTAAATTATGTAGTATGGCATTATTTCATCATAAAGTGATTTTGAGTTGAACATGGCATTATTTCTATACAGTAAACTAATACCATATATGCAGCTACTTACTTGAACTTTGTGGAATTTGTACCCACAGGACTTAACAAAAGCAAAGTTCCTGTCCATATTTTCTTTTTTTTGTCTGTAGTGTAGATAGTGTAATCATGATTTAATTATATTCCTCTTTCACAAGTGGCATAGGAGGAAGTTGGTTGGACTTGATAATCTTATAGATCTTTCCCAATCTTAATGATTCAATGGTTCTGTAAGTCCTGTGTACAGTCGTTAGAGAAACTTGGGTGTAGTTTTTAACAAATATTTTTAAAACATTGGATATTTATTACCAAGCACAAAATCCTGAGTAGGATCTTCCCAGTGTGGTTTGGGCATGCTTCCAGGGTCTGGCAAGGCAGCTGATAGAAATGCTGCACCATCCTATACTCTGAATTAAAAGGTCTCAGGTGATACCTGCGTCCCAAGGAGATCTTGGAGTATGCAGAAAACAAATTTCAAGCCTTCAAAGCTTTCAGTCTTTGAAAAAAAAAAAACTCCTAATAAGCTAAGTACCTCCTG
This sequence comes from Myiozetetes cayanensis, assembly GCF_022539395.1. Taxonomy (NCBI): domain Eukaryota; kingdom Metazoa; phylum Chordata; class Aves; order Passeriformes; family Tyrannidae; genus Myiozetetes; species Myiozetetes cayanensis. The sequence continues at coordinate 30,264,991 of NW_026087742.1, read as the reverse complement.
GATTACAGAGGTGCTGACATGCACTTTTGGATTTAGGAGTCTACACTATGGTGTAGGTGCTGATGCATTCTCTTGGATCTGCATATAGATACTTGATTAATATTTATTCAGTATTCAAGGTGCTTTTCTGTGTAAAAAGAGCAGCCCTATCAGGAAGTCTGTCCTTTGAGTGTGACATTTATTTCCTAAATTGGTTAAAACCTACTACATAAGAGAGCAGTTTTAAAATCACAAACATAAAATCTAACATATTTTTTTGAATAATTTTTTCCGAATTCTTTTGGATCCTTACAAAGCTATCAGACATCTTATATGTAGCTAAAGAACTTTCAGAGCTCATTTTATAATTAACCTGGAAATAATGTCTTTTTCCTTCTCTTCTGCTCAGTTTTGCTTTCATGATGCCTCAGATTCAGTGGAAAGAAGTGCTTTTATTCTTGTTCTTCTACAGAGCTGCATATGTGGCCATAGCTTACAAAATAAATACCAGATGTAAAATACTGTAATAATACAGAACTGGTAAGTTCTGCAGACATTTTCAGTGAAGACTTGGCATGAATACATTATTCATCTCTGAAAGTTATTGCAGCATAAAGTCTTTACCTCTCACAGAAATAATGGTTATTGGATCGTTTCTGAAAAATTATGAAATGAACATCGTTCAGTATTAGGTGGAAAAATTATCTTGCACCTTACGTGCTACTGGACACTTGACTTGGATTGAACAGACCTAAAAGGTATGCGTGTGATTCTGTTTCTTTGATATCTTATGCAAAGCAAGAGAGTGTTTCTTTGGTTGTACTGAAGAAAAGGAGAGAATCATCAACTTTTAAAGCATTAGTCAACCACATTGGGAATAAAAGGATGCTTCACTGAAACTTTGCAGTAAAGCACAGCCCAACTTTATTATGTGCTACATTTCCTATAAAACTCTGTTTTAAAATACTTTCATTTCAGTAGTATAGTTGGAGCCAGTTTTAATATTTCACAGACATCATCAGTGTAATTTTCTCTGCTGAGTAGCCTTCCCATATCCCTTATCCTCCCACCTTCTCTTTATAGCTTAACTGAAAAATCTTGGGATGTAAAAATAGCAAGTCAATGAGGCATAGAGGTAGACACAAGATACTTTGGCTGGCAGGAGTAGGATCTCTTTCCAGCACTGGCCAGATTGTTTGGCAGATCAGACAGGAAGACTGTGCTTTCATAAAGAGAAAAGGACATACATCGAGAAGGTGAATAAGATTCAATTCTTGGGAGAAGTTTTCAAAGCAATAAGGTCCTGAGCCTTTCAGGAAAGGATCCAACAGGGAATTCTTTTGAGAGTGATGATCCATCATGGGTTTTCTAGAAGTGGTAGGTGGTCCTCAAAAAATACATTCTGTTACTGAACTGTCATGCAGTAAAGATACCTTCTTTTCCTTTGGAGGAGCTACAAGTAGCAGTCACTAATATTGCTGAAAAAAGATGATACCCAAGGAGATATTTAAGACCTATCAGTTTCTAAGTCTTCATGGAGCAGTGGGGAGCCTGAGAAACTGGACAACAGCTGGTTACAAAACCATGCCATTGTACAGATGCTAAAAACAGCAAACGAAGAGGGCCCACTGGTTTGATACCAGTTGGACCAGATACCAGTTGTCAAGTTGGACCAGACCTTAAGGAGACAAGAAGAATAGAATCTGCATCTAGAGGTGTTATTTTATTGATTAATAAGCACTTTGCTTTTTATCTTCAAATACCAACTTCATTAGCCACATTTATAAAAGTATCTTAACATTATGCGGTGTTTTCCCTGTTCTTCAGCCTTTTAAGTAATGGGTTTTCATTGGGGCTTTTCATTTCTTCAGCTTTACTGTGTGTATTGTGGAACATCTAAAAGACTGTAGAAGGTTTCTTGGGAAAGATTAAGGTGGAGGATCTTGTCCACATAACTATGCTCATCTCTTGATCCTTCAGTGATGGGACCTTATAAATAGGTTCACTGAGTAGGTTAAACAAACAGACCAGGTACTGTTTCTCGCTGTGAACAATCTAGAGCTGACTTTCTTTGACTGAACCTGTTCAGAACTCTTACAAACTTTGCTCTGCATGACACGTTCTCTTTCTCTGGGGTCCTTGTTCCATCAGCTCCTCACAAAGCTGAGTGGCAGGATTTGTTGTAAGCCATGTCTGTCAGTGCTGCTTTAAGAAGTCCCCATCTGGGATATGGTCAAACATTAGTGCATTTAGTCCCTTTGTCAGACTGACACGGGCATTCTGGTGCTTCCCTTACTGTGAACTCCTCATATTAGCCTAATCAGTTATTCAGACATACAATGGTTTGGGGTGAAAGGGATCTTTAAAAGGCCATCGTACAACCCCCTTGCCATGATCAGGGTCATCTTCAACTGGATTAGGTTACTTAAAGCCCCATCCAGCCTGAACTTGAATATTTCCAGGGATAAGGCAGCCAGCACGTCTCCATACACCCTTTGCTGGTGTTTTAACACCCTTATTGTAAACTACTTCTTAATTGAATTTAGTCTGAATCTACCCTCTTTCAGTTTAAAACCATTACCCCATGTCCTAATGCACCAGGCCTACTAAATCCAGCAGGATTTGTATCCCAGCTGCCCAACATGTGCCAAGCCCTTTCAGAAACTCATGGTATTTAGAAACTTGTGCTATCTGGTTAGTGTGGGGGTCTTTCTGGACAAGTACTCTTTTAATTTTCGTCTTCTATGTAAGTGTGCTTTTTTTTTTCTTTAACAAGTAAACCTTCAGCAGGATCATTTGCATTCTTTTTCCTAACCTTAATTCCTTAATTCAGATGGCAGCTAAGAACAGTATACAGGTTTTGAGTTTCAGCTTTTTCTAGAACTAAACTGAACCAAAAGAGCCAGACAGGGAGTGACTCAGTTCAAGGGAAGACTGTCAGAAGGTTTTTCTCCACAGTTAAGAGGCAAATGGGCAAGGTTGTTTTTACAGACAGCTTTTGAGGGAAATACTGCCACAAGCAATGAACTTAAACGTCTGCATGTTCTGATCTTTCCTTTTCTTCTTTTGTCCTTCATCTGCAAGCTCAGGCATTTTCTCTGTGTCCATGTGTTTGATCATGATGCCCTTAGCTTTTACCTTGGCATTATAGCGGGTTTACTATCTATCCTAGTACTAGACTGCCCTGAGGTTGTTTAACATGAGACAAGTGCATTCAACTCAAAATGAGTGAGGTACATTTTGCTTCATCCTGTTATTCTCAAGCAAAATGGCCACAGCAACTAAAGCCAGGAGATTGTAGCAAATGACTGTATTTATAGGCACTGATCGGCCTAAGCGTATCACAGATGAGGTTCCATGAGAATGTAAAATCCCTGTGCAAGGGATTATCAGATTGCTACAATTATTCTTCTTATAATGATGCCTAAAATCTTCAGGAGAAAAAAAAAAACTTTCCAGGCAAATTAGATAAGATAGAGAACAGCTTTTATTGAAGGCCTTCTGGCCACAGAGTACGAAAGGCACACGCCCCCATATACAGAATTCTTACACTTTTACATCTTTACTAATTATCATATCTAATAGGGACGTCCAATCCTAAGACCCCTTTTGCCCTGGTACCGCCGTCAGTACTGCCCCACTGGAGTCCCTCCAATGGTCTTGGGCCTTCTATCTTGTTTTGTCTACCATATCTCTTGTTATTTCGGTCCAGGTGCACATCCCAAGGGAATCCAACGGAATGTTCTTGCTAAATACCTATTGCCTTGAAAAGATGGTTAAAAGACAGTTAAACCAAAGCTTCAGGAATGTGACAGACAAACTGTATGAAAGTAACTGCCTAAAGTGAAGGAAAACTCCAGCAGCATTAAAATCTACAAAAAGCTAAAAATTTTAAAAACTCAAAGGCATCAATAAGCAGAGGACTGTTGTTTTACAGGTGAAGTACAGAGACACATACAGACTAGATGACATGACCAGTGTCACACAGAAAGGCTGGAGCAGTGGATGAAGTGAAACTGAGATCATCTGATTTAATTAATAACATTCTTCCCAGTGAACTATAACTTTCTAGATTTTTGTTCTATGGTGCTCTGTTGAAGTTTCATCCAGAGCAGAAAGATAAATCTTGTATATGTGTGTGTGTATTTATATATACCAATAAAATATGGAAGTGGTAAGCTCAAAGAGATTTATAGTGTCAAATTAAAATACATATTATTAATAACTTGGCTGAGGATGGCTAAGAAGTCATGAAGACCATTTCCACACATCAGAAACCTTTAAAGGAGAAGGCACAATAAGTTATGTTGGAAATATTTTGAGGAGCAGCAGAAATTCATCAGGGTGAGATTTCCCATGGCACCTATCCTCAGTCAAGGAAAGAATATACATTTCTTGCAGAAAAAGTGGAGGTTAGGATGCATAGAATTTTCCCAGTAAAAAATGCCTAGCAGAGGCAGTATTTTTCTCTTTTTTCCTAATGCCAAGCACAGTGTCAGCAGAAAACATCTTTGAGTAAGGAGTATTGGAAGGACCAATGTCTAAGCTGTGAGACACTGGATCAGAGTTAGTATTAAAGACAAATCTTTAATGTGCTGCCACAATGTGAAATGGCTTCTGTGGAATTTACTTTTCTGGCTTCTATTCTAAGGCTGGTTTTGTCTGCTTGAATTTTCCTGACAGCCTGTCAAACTTTATTTGTATCTGAGCAATGGGAACGTAAAGGCATCAGTGCACCCCTGTCTGTTTTGCCGCTGTGGCCCAGATCTTACCAGAAAGACTTAATTTAATTTTCTTGGGAATAAAGGATGACTTCACAAAGCAACAGTGTAAAATTGTCTGATATGCCATCTGGCATTCTAGAGAGCATTTTTACAATGATTTGGTCTTTCAGGCAAGCTTTTATGGACAAACTGGGGAAAAACAAGAAAAGGGAAAAACGTAATTAAAGAAGAGGAAAAATTGAGACTAGTTTCCTAGTAAAACAAGAATCCATATAGCCTCATGTAGGAGTAGTGAAGGAAATAGAACAAAACCAAACAAATAAACAAAACCAAAAACAAACCAAAAAACCAGAAGCAATACATGAAATCTGTTAATAATTTAATGGAACAAATAAGCTCCAGCTACGAGAAATCCAATTTTGTTCAACTGCGGAAAACATTCTGAGCTAGCATTCCTGGACTGATGGAATAAATCTCTTCTATTAACATGAGAGATAATTTTATGTAAATGTATTAGGAGACCTTCTAGCAGAGCTGAGCATCTTAGCAGTACCACTTAACTTCTTTGTAGGGTAATTGCATTTAGACCAAGGTCTTCTGAAGGAAATGGCTGACTAAATTAGCATTAACCAGGTTCCTGGGGGGCTTGGGCATTGTGGATACTCGATCTTGCCTCCAGAAAGGACATGTTGACACTAGAGAAGCCAGCTGCTTCCAACAGCCTGTATGAACTGTTTTATCCGAGTGGGGCAAATTTTGACACCCATGGAAGAGAAGATTTGAGACTAATCAGGGGAGGTCTGAGCTTGAATTTTTCCTCCAGTTTCCATCCCTCCTACTTTTAAATATATTCAAATTTGTGCATGTCACTCCAACTTCTTTTTATCACTGCAGTTTGGGAATGATGTTCCCTTTGTGGGAAGATCTTTTCGTATAGCATGGAAGTAAAGCTGTTGTTATAGTCCTCAGGAGAGTGGTGGATGCAGCTGGGCTTGCTGACAAGCTTCTCCTCTGAGAAGAGGGCAGTGTCCAAGTTAGTGAGCACGAAGGTGTGCTTGCAGAGCTGGAGCTACAGTGGGAACTGAGTCTCTTCCCAAGGGTGGGAGGTCAAATGCATTTGTTCCAGCTGCCAAGATGCGAGGGAGTTCCTTGTTTGTCCACACTGTGCTGGTGCTTGTGGTAGAAACAGTTGTCAGTGATATGTAACAGACCAGATGTTTGCTGATATAAAGCACATCTCCCCATTAACTGAGCCAAGGGTCTAGGTCAGTGTGCTTGCAGTATTACATAGAAGTTTGGAACTGCTTGGATGTGTTCTGTGTAGGGCAGCAGGATTACACCTTCAGTCTGTATTTTTTCCTTTACTTCCTCTTAACTCTTGGAACCAAAAACCAGAGGTGGAAGTGTTCTTACATTCGTAGAAATGTATGATATTGTCTCTTGATTATTTTAAAACATTTGTTGTCCCAGTGTTGAATATGTAATTCAGAATACTGAGTCAGTCATGCTCAGGTCTTAGTATTCAAGAAACTGCAGTCAAGTCTGCAGTGATTCTTTGTCTTTCCCAAAATATGGAGCCATTTCATGAGAAAATGAGAGAAGGCTGTTTCAAACCCTTCCTCTGATCTCTCTAAAGGATGGAAAAGGAAACAGCAGGGTGGAGGGGATCGTGGAAAAATCTGGGAAGAGAAGGCCTAGCTTCTGCTCTTGACTCAGAGATATGCTCAGTCACATTCACTTTTTGCTGAAATTGAACTGTGGTTGGTAACCTGTTGACTTCATTGGGGTTATTCCAAGTTTTGACATTTTTCCAAGCATATTCAATGAGATTGTGACCCTTTGAGTTATATTCTACCTGTGTGTTAGATAGTGATGTATGTAATATCGTACTGGAGTATTATTTTCCATTTGTTGTATATGGGAAGCTGAGTTAAAGCCCTTCAATAGGAGAAGCAATAGCAGTATTAAGTATTCTCCCCATTAGCCCCATCCCTGGAAATGTTCAAGGCCAAGCTGGATGGGGCTCTGAGCAACCCAGTCTAGTGAAAGGTGTCCCTGCCCATGGCAGGAGGTCGGAACTAGATGGTATATACGGTCCCTTCCAACACAGACCATTCTAGGGTTCTAGGACTCTATGATTACTAGCTCCAAACTTGGTCCAAGTCCTTGCCTACATGACTCCTAACAAGTCAGTCATGATACATCAAAGTAAACTCAGTGATAGAAAAATCATTTCCAATATCTCATTTCCCTGTGGCCTATTCCAAAATTATGTGTTAATCTGGTCACATCTTAGACTGCAGACACATTTTGGTGACCCTTCAGTAATTTTTGTTAATATTGGAGCTCTCCATTTAGATCAGTGGGAATTTTGTTTAAGACTCCCTGGCAAATGGTCTGTTTTCTGAACTGTGGAATGCACAGATTGGCAGCCTTTATTGAATAGAAATTATACTTTATCTCTTTGCATTATACCATCTCAGATTTTTAGGTGGACTGTAAGAAAATAACTGGATCTTTTCCTAATGATCCAAGTTTATGAAATCGTCTTTACAAAACATTGCAGATACCATCCTTTGTCTCAGTGAGCCAGTAAAACACCATTTCTCTGTTGAAGTGCAGCTGGGATGATTTACTCTAACTGAGATCTGGTCCTGCACCTGGAGAAACACTGGCTTTCAATCTCTGCTCTCCAGCAGAATGGCAGTTAGGAAAATCATTCACTGGGTCACGTTAGCACACTGACACCACAATTTGCTGTTGCTGCTCAGAAAAATAGTTACCTTCAGCCAAAAATTGGGTTCAGACAGTCTCACAGACATGTGCTGCTTTGTCTTTATGGGAAGCTCCTAAAGTAGTAGTGTAGTAATGACTTAGAGGTCTGGAAACAGACTTTGGAATAAGAACCTAGAAAATTTGTCTTTGGCGTTACTGCAGGTTTTCTGACTGACCTTGGACAACTGAAAATCATTCTGTGCTTTATTTCCTCTCTGTAAAATACCAGTCTTGCCGTATTAATCACTGTTTGTAAAGATCCTTGAAATCCTTAGATAAAAGAGCATATTACAGAGGCCAGAGTAATTAGAATAGATGTATCCTATAAAACAGTGCAATCTACCAAACTGGAGAAGAAAAAGAGGGGGAGAAAAAGCCTATCCTGTTAGTGTGCTCAGCTCCTCAAGCAGTTTGTAAGGAAGGTATCTGAACCTGGCAAATTATCTGTTGTGATTTTCCCAAATGGGGACAAAATGAGCACATTGCATTAGGGCAATATCGTTAAAACACTATTGGATATTAGGAAAAGGTTCTTCACTCAGAGGATGGTTGGACACTGGAGCAGGCATCCATGGAAAGTGGTCACGACACCAAGCCTGATAGAGTTCAAGAAGTGCTTGGATAACACTCTCAGAAACATGATGCGTTTTTGAGGCTGTCCTGTGCAGGGCCAGTAATTGGGCTCAATGACCTTTGTTGGTCACTTTCAATTCAGGTTAATCTGTGAATATTCTATGATTCTGTGAAATTCCAGCGTGATATTGTGAATCCTACAAAAGCTTATATCTAATGAAGTTTATGCTTCAGCAGTTGCTTTTATAGAGTAGGATAATTGTAAACCTTACCATAGGTATTGAATGTTTCTTACATAACTCCTGAGAAAGCCTTCAAGAGCAGCATCCCACCATCAAAACACATAGCATAGCTTCCAGCTTTCCAGGTTATAAAGGCCTTGGCTTTCTAATGTATTGGAATTCCCAGCCACAGAAATAGAGGAAAAACCTACATTTGTCAAAAATACTTACTATTTCTTATTATTATTTTTTCCTTTTCGCAGACATGCATGTGTGATTCGAGGCCAGGTTATGACGGCAGATGGAACCCCTCTAGTCGGAGTGAACATCAGCTTTGTCAACAATCCTCACTTCGGGTACACGATCAGCAGACAAGATGGCAGGTAGGATGTCTGTATAGGATTTACAGTATTTAAGCAGTAGTAACAGCATTATTGCCATGAACACTAAAGAGAAACTTCTTCTAAGAGCACCTTTATTGTTGATGCATTTTTGAAGATGTTGATATGTTATTGGTTGTTGTTATGGGGCTGGCAGCCAGTCACCAGTGCCGTTCCTCAGGGTTCAGTTCCAGGGCCAGTCCTGTTCAATGTGTTTATCTGCAATCTGGGCAGGAGTTGAATGTATCATTAGCAAGATTGCTGATGGTGCCAAACTGGGAGGTGCTGTTGACTCTCTTGAGGCACAGGAGACCTTGCAGAGGGGTCTAGATTGGAGCACTGGGCTATGATGAATGAGATGAAATTTTAAAAATCCAAAATGCTGGATTTTCTGCCCATATAGAAAATAGAGTAACACCAGGCACAAGTATAAACTGGAAGAAAAGTGGCTGGAGGGCATCCTTGCAGACAGGGGTCAGGGGTTGCTGGCCAGCAGCAGCTGAATAGGAGCCAGCAGTGTGTCCTGGCAGCCAAGAGGACAAACTCCATCCTGTGATGCATCAAACACAGGATGACCAGCCAGTCAAAAAAGTGATTGTCCTGTTGTAGCCAGTGTTGGTACAGTGTGCAGTTGTGGGCCCCACAATTTAAGAAATATGTTCAGGTCCCTGAATTTGTCCAGAGGAGGGCAAGAAAGCTGGTGGTAGAGTTGGAAGGAATGTCTTGTGTGAGGAGCAGCTGAGGACTCTGGGTTTGTCTAGTTGGAGGAAAGGAGGTTGAGGGGTGACCTCATTGCTTCCTACAGCTTCCTGAAGAGGGAATGTGGAGAGGGAGGTGCTGAGATCATCTCTGTGATCCTGTGACAGCATATGTGGGAATGGTTCAAAACTGCACCAGGGTAAGTTTAGACTGAATATGAGGAAACATTACTGAGAGGGTGCTTAAAGACTGAAACAGGAGAACAGGATTCCTGTTAAAGAAACTTCCATCTGACCATCCTGGAGGTACTCTGGCAGTCATTCTCACACTATCTGAGCTAGGGCCAAAGCCCCTTCACAGCTACATACCCCATACTCACATAGTCAGACCAGATTGCCTTACTGGCTCAACCCCAGGTTTCTCATAGTAGAGTCTCTGACGTTTCAGTCCTTAAAAGAATTTAATCTTGTTACAATAACTAAATAACAGCTCGGGTTGGTGCCTCCGAGGAGGGACCCTAAGCAAAGGAACCCCTGGGTTTTTATCCCCTCACAGTCAAAGTGCAGGAAAGTCTGGAGTCCTGAGCTCCTGCCATGTCACTGAGTGTCCTGTCACCTGGCTGGGCCACAGGTCCTCGTACCATTTGTTATGCAAAGGGTCAGCAGTTCATGGCCCTTTCTCTCGGTTCCCGCTCCCCAGAGTTCAACCTGCAACTTGTACTGCACCTGCACCCTGAGCCACCTGCACTGAATGTACTCCTCAAAATTCCTAGAGAGGTGATCAATTTCCCAAGCCTGTCAGTGTTTAAAAGGCATTTGGACAATACCCTTAATAATATGGGTAATTTGATTGGCTTTGAATTGATCAGACAGTTGAACTTATTGATCCTTTTGATTCCTGAACAAACTGAATAGCCTATTCTATTCTATTCTATTCTATTCTATTCTATTCTATTCTATTCTATTCTATTCTATTCTATTCTATTCTATTCTATTCTTTGTTAGTATTAACTTTGTGATATCACCTAGAATCCTTAGCGAAGAATTGGGCAATGGAGTGCCAGTGCATATAAAGAAAAGACATCTCATGCTCCCAAGAGCTCTATTCTTGCTAATTCATGTTGAAATGATTAGGAAGAAGTCATTAAGATTACGGTTGTGTTAGAGGCAAAATCTGAGCAATCATGCTCAACCAAAACAAAAGCATTGCAAATTGGGAATGTCTTTCATCTTATCTTTTGTTTGTCAGTCCTAATTGGCTCCCTTTCTTTTAAGAACAAAAATGTAACATAAAGGGTTCCAGCTGCACATGCTCTATGTATTGATTACTAACCACTAGCACTTGGGAGAGGATTTATAAATTTTAGCATCTCTCCAACCCACAACTTTCACTGAAGGTTTGACTTGGCCTGAGAAGCTGATAGAATTGTAATGAACATGTGGTAGCAACATGTGCTTAATGCTGTCCTGTTCACACTCAGGGGTGTTTGCACCTACTGTAACACTGATGGTGACTGAGAGGCTTACTGAGTGATACTCCAGTTCTTAGATGACATGGCAATAAAATGTGGGTAATAAAGAGGCATTCCGGAAAAATGAGTGGTCTTCTTTAGAAAAGGATGCCTCTGGAGCTGGTGTCTTTTTATTACCCCATAGATTAGGCGTTACTGCAAAAAAGAAAACATTGAACATTTATGCTATGAGTATCTCCATCATCCTTACTGAACCTACTTTGCACAAAAGTGGGATCCAAACCACATTTTCATGATCAGCTTGCTGCATATGGACCAGCATGAAATCTGTGTCCAATAGAACAGATAAATGTGCCTGAAAAATTCCTGGACAACAATGCCTGTCATAACCTTTTTTCTGTCTGTTTCCTTGTACATATACAATATCCAACTACTGTGTGTAATCTTACATTTAGATTAGAAGTACTTTGAGGAAGGGACCATCTCTTTACTTTGTAATTGGGCTGTACCTAGCCCCTTTACTGCACCTCTAGCCAGCAAACATACCAGTAAGCTAAACAGGGACAGAGCATGGAGGTGAGTGCTGCTATCCAGTCTCCAGGCCTTTGTAATATTTATGCAGCTATTTTGTTCTTGCGTGGTGAAAGGCAAACACCCACACACACACTGCTATATACCTACTTCTTCTGGCAGTTCAAGCTAGGAATGCTCCTTCCATGCTATGTTCTTCCCAAGGTCCAGCTGAGCAGGGGATGCAGGGCAGAAAGCAGTGCAGCTGGAGCATCAGTATGCTCCACCAGGCTTCAGTGGACTCTTGGTTCCTTGGGGCTGGCTGCCAGCCTCCAGAAGTTAAATTAGTTTCACGAAGCTCAGACTGCAGTTTGCTGACTCAGGCCCCAACAGATACTCAACTCCGAGTGATAAAAATGACAGAGATCAGCTGTCTCAGAGCAGGGAATCTGTGACCAAGTGGGATTCATCCTAAAGCTGTGATTTTTGTCAGCAGCTGGTGGGGGTCAGTGTAACCCCAGACCGTGTGATGTCAGCTCTTCTGATTTCACATTCTTCACCTTCCTCTCAAATCCGTCTGCTTCTACAGAAACTTCATGCATGTCTGGTGCACAACCAACATCTAGCAAAGTGTCCAGTTGCAGTACTGAGTGTATGGAATAATAAAAATACCTTCCAACTTGGCTGAGGGATACATGCAGGTATTTTCTCAAATGAAAAGTACACAGCACTGCATTTGTCTACTCTGTAGGTAATAAATGGACAAGTGAAAGCCACTTGTCCATGAATGGACAAGTTAAAGAACACCAAAATCATAGAATCATGCAATGGTTTGGGTTGAAAGGGACCTTAAAAGTCATCTAGTTCCAACCCCCCTGCCATGAGCAGGGACACCTTCCACTAGACCGGGTTGCTCAAAGCTCCATCAGATCTGTCTTTGAGTCCAGTGACTTCTTCAGTAGTCTATAAATTACCTTGAACTATTTAAAACCATTCAGACTAAAATTTATCAGGGCAGAAAATGTTGTCAGACATGTCTTATTTCTAATCCTAGCCTCACTGCTGATTTAGTGGGTAGCATTAGATGCAACTCTTGACCTTCCCAGGCCAGCGACCCAAACTGCGAAAGGGAGTTAACATTAACTTGCCTTCCTTACTGGTTGTTACAGTATTCATTAAATATTATTTGTAATGCACTTTCAAAATCATGTAAAGAATTATAGCTATTCCAGTCTCTATTATATTTTTTTATGTTTTGAGTAATTTTTCAATAGAGCATGACTTTGGCTTTTTCACAGTGCAGTTTTCATGTGATTGAGTCACTTTGTTTTAAGAAGTTCATGCTCTTAGGCAAGAAGCATATTCTCCTGACCTACAGTAGCAGGCTGCATGCGTTCCTGGTCCAGTGCAGTGCGCAGTCATACAGGGTCATCTGGACCATCTTCTGTGTCATTCTGATTTGGAGAATAAATGGGAGCACACATGCAAGCAGTTACCTTGTTCCAGGGGTCATGAGATAACTGCATAAAACTCAATAGCTTTATTATTTGGCATATTCACCATAGGAATATTTATTCTTGAAAATGTGCACTGAGTTTCCTGAAATTGATTTAGTAAATCACTTTACTGATAGCAGAGTAATAACGGGGGTTTTAAAGTAAGGGAATTTAAAGATACAATTACATCAGTTTAACTAGATTGGTTCCTAAGCTCCAGGTTTGGTTTGTTAGGTTTTGTTGGTTTTGGGGGGATTTTTTGGCATGTCCAAGTTTCAAAATGAGTAAGTAAAATTTCAGTTTTAGAAGTACAGTGAACTAAATTTTTCACCTCTGTAAGTGGATTCACTGTATTCCATGTCTCTCCTCTTACATCCTATTAAAGTCACATTACTTAATCTGAGCAAAACTTTTATAACTTCAAGGCTTCCATGTGGTTTTAGCCTAATTATTGGGACAGAGGTTTTGTTCATATAACAAGGCACAAATAAAAAATATCAAGTCTCAAACTACTCTTATTGTATGCACTTCTCTGTAAAGCAAAGTTAATAGACAAAGTATCAGTACTAAGTTATAAACCACATTTTTAAATAAAGCTTTATATTTGATTAAACTGGTAATTTATAGAGGCTGCAAGTCCTTGGTGTCCCTGGGTTGTAGGAACAGTGTTAGTAAAACAAGAATAAAGTCTCCAGACTTTTTCTTTCCAATTAATTTTCATTCAAATTCATTTTCTTTCATATTCAGCAGCTTTGGCCCAGTGTTCTCAGAAATACCAAATACATGAACTTTCAGAGCAAAGAGATGAGAAAGGGTTACACTTTTCAGTGGAGTTTTTATTTTTTGAGCCTTCTTTGTGGATAAATAGATAATTTCATCCTTCAACCCGTCTCTGCAGAGTTTTTAAAGAAAAACAGCAATACAACTGTACAATAAGAATGATTTTTTCAGAGTGATAAAAAATACATCAGAGATTAGCAGCAAAAAACAGAAATTAAAGTATCTCATGCCTTCAATCCCAAGATGGTTTTCCCCTTTTTAAATTTAATTTTACTAGGGAAACTGGAAGGAAGGTGTTTTAAGTTTGGGTTTTTCTGTTTGGTTTTGGTTTTATGTTTTGTTCAGTTCATCAAGGTAACTTGAAAGCTGCACTTTGAGACTGGGAAAACCAGGTCATGAGCAACACTGCTAAAAAATACTGCATGGCTCTGTTTTTACAGCTGCTGGAGTCTGACAAGGAGGCACTTTCCCTTCTGCATCCTGTTTTGGGGATGCAGGAGAGGCCAGGATGTTTCCCTGCAGCAAGTTCCCATCCATGACCCAGGCTCAGGGAAGCCAAAGAAGTAAAATCGAAGTGTTTGCAAATAAATCCTCTCCCAGCTTGCCTAAAAACTTGTTGAGCATCATTTGTAATGTTTATTTCTTCCCTCCTGTTGCCCCTTTCAGTGCCCGGATCCATGCAGAGCAAGCGTCTTCTTCCCAGCTGAAGGACGTGCCAAATGCTAATTGACTGTTAAAAACATTCACATCAGAGTACAAGTGTTGCTCAGCTTTGCTGGCAGGGACTAGCAAGTTACTCATCAGGCTGCTGCAAGCCAAGCTCTGTAGGTCTGGGAAGCTGATGCCCCAACTCAAGTGGTAGAATAAACACGGCTATAGCTTTTTAAAATGTTTTCCACTTCTTCTCATGGATTCAGTTTGACATTCTTTCATGAATAACCTTCTTTCCATAGTTATATTTACTAAATGAGACCTCAGTCCATCAGCCATAAAACAGAAAAGGTTCTCCCATACCATTTCTTGCCAAGGACTTGTTTTTAGTAGTAGTTCATACCCATTGTAGCTCCTCTGGTATTTTTGCAGCTGATATGAAAGCCTCACAATTAATTTAAAAAAATAATTTCGAAAACATTTTTCATCTTGTTTCTTCCTCTGTATTTACAAGGTGCATCAAGTCTGCCTTTGGGCAATCAGAGTGTTTCAGATCCCAGTTGTCATGCAGAAAAGCACATAAGCTCACAGCTCTTTAAACACACGAGATGTTCTGCTGAAGCCAGTGAGCTTGTTCACGTGTGTAAACTCTGAGTGAGACTGTCATACAGCAGCACCAAGCATCGAAAGTGAGAAGCAGGGCTGAGAAAACTTTCTTTGCCTGAAGTACACATTTGGCATTGCAACTGAAGAGATACTGAGAAAAACACAAAGAAGCAAACCCAAGAGGTCTTCAATTTGTGTTGAAATCCCTTCTTTTCTCACTTAACACCCCTTTTTCTGGGTCCATAGATATTAGATACACCCTGTGGTACTTGATAAAATCTCCATTTCTGACAAGATGTGAAGTTTAAATAATAAACTAAGAAAAACCCCAGAGCCTTATCCCAACATCTTTACATCCAGAGGATGAATATTTTCCTTATAAAGGTAATGTCTTTTTACACAGATCTGGAGGGCTGTCTGTTAGCCTGACACTATTATCCAACACTAACAGAGGCAGAAGAGCCACTTGGCTGGAGGTGGCTTAGGGTGAAGTCACAGACCACAGGCAGTGATTCATCTGCTCTGCTCTTAATGATTAAGAGTCAGAAAAGATGATGTGCTGAGTGCTGTGGTGCACAGACTGCACAGCATGTGTTCCTAGTACACCAGGCTCAGTCCATGACTGGGCCCTACATGTTTCCTGGGTTGCATTAGGCACCAGGTTAGCAGCGATGCCAAGACAGTTTATATGCAGATAGTCAGAGAAACTGCTTTCCAGATAGTTTATTTCATCATATGAATTGATCCAATCTGACTGTGTTTGGATAATAAATACTTTTTAAAAAAAGAAAATGAGTATGTATGGTCAAATAGCACTAGAAAAACACCAACAAAGATATAAATATTCGTTTAAAAAAAGGCATGACTTTTAATATACAGGAGGACAACCTGCAAAGAAGCTGAGCTTGTACTCCTGCCTCTGCCACTTGCTGTTACTCACCTAACGCCTATTTGGGCTGTAGGTTTTAGGCTCATAAAATTTGACTGATGATATTTCTTGCAGTTATTTTTCTGGGAGTCCTTGCTGGAGAGTTGTTACAAACAGAGGGGGTGGTGCTTGCACTAACTTTGTGTTCCATCTCTTAAAACAGCTTTGATCTTGTTACCATTGGTGGAATCTCCATTATCCTGCACTTTGAACGGGCTCCCTTCATCACCCAGGAACACACACTGTGGCTGCCATGGGATCGTTTCTTTGTGATGGAAACCATAGTCATGAGGCATGAAGAGAATGAGATCCCAAGCTGTGACCTCAGTAACTTTGCCCGGCCCAACCCTGTGGTCTCTCCATCTCCGCTGACAGCTTTTGCGACTTCCTGCTCGGAGAAAGGTCCTATTGTTCCTGAAATCCAGGTATGAACTGTCTAAGCCAAGGAGACCATAATGCATAGACTTAAGGAATCGTAGAATGGTTTGGGTTGGAAGGGACCTTAAAGATCCCTTTCCAACCCTCCTGCCATGGGCAGGGACACGTTTCACTAGACTAGGTTGATCCAAACCCCGTCCATCCCAGCCTAGAACACTTCCAGGGATGGGGCAGCCACCGCTTCTCTATGCAATCTATGCCAGTGCCTCACCACCCTCATCTCCTTTCAGTACTTCTTTTGGCAGCTTTGAGCAACACAAATGCAACTATTCCCCTGCTTTCCTAAACAAAAGCATTCCCTGTTTGTTACACCATCTTTCAGACACTTGCCAGTAGCGCTTGCTCCCAAGCACTCACTTTGCCAAAAGATTTCTTTTCCTTTATCCCTGAGAGATGAAAGTAAAGCACTTGTGGGCTGACAGCACACACCCTTGTGTGACTCACAACATGCCCTCGGTCAGCCCTTTGGCATTCAGTATGCCCAGCAGCAGGCTGATGGACTACTCCTGCTATAATGACTTTCTTTTGTTCAGGAGCAAATTCCAGCCACTGGGCACTATGGACCTCAGTAGTGGAGTGTTGGAGTGAACTTTCTCATGGTTGGAATTCATACCCCTCACTTTACAAAGCTGCTGAGACATGTAGTCAGCACATGGCAAAGGGCCAGCCTGCAGAGCACCTCAGTTTTACTGTGCTTTGGGGTGGCTTGGATAGATGAGCAAAGCAAAAGGATTACCTTTAATTACTCATCCCTGTTTTCCTATTTTTTAAGGAAGTGTAAGCCAGATAAAGTGGCATAGCAATCTACTTTAAGGTATTTTGCTAAATGGAAAGTTGAGTTTTAAACCGAGTAGTCCAAAGAACCAAATTATCAATTTTCCTTAAAAACACTTGCTCTGTTGAAATATCTGGATGTATCAGCATTCAAGCTTTACTTTCTTGGAGTTGTTGTTCCCTGGATTTTAGATGCCAGGGTTCAGCATGTCCTGGGTATTCCTTTTAGTGACAAATAATGATCTGCCAGCAATAACAAGTGTAAGGACAAATTGTGTGCTTCCTGGGTGACTCCATTGGGGTTGCAGTACCATTAATGAGAAAAGAAGTTAACTTTATATCTTCTAATTTTAATAAACCAGGTTCTGAACCCGGCAACAAATAAAGCTATTGGTCTCGTTACCTTTCCCTCTGGACCAAATCTTGTGATCCTTCCTCACGCTAATTTCCAATTACAGTCACCGTGTTTGTCCCAGCATAATTACTAATTAAGTCCCAGATCTTTTAAAGTCCACTGTAGTGCATATTCTTGGTTCAGTTTTCACATCTCATTTTTCTAAACCAACAAACATAGTGAAAGGTAACGTTCAGTGCCGCCTAGGAAAGAAACAAATATCTGATACAGTGCAACTACGATCATAACCTCACTTGTTATTTGGGAGGATGCTTGTTAGATTGTATTAATTATATCTATTGAACTAAAAAGTTCTAAAATTCCTCTTCAATAAAAGCACATGTTTCTCTCTAGTATGAGAGCACCCAGTGATGTAGTTCATAAGCAATGGTTTGATACAGTTTCTTGACTATAAATCCTAGAATCATAGAATGGTTTGGGTTGGAAGGGACCTTTAAAAGGTAATCTAGTCCAAGCCCCCTGCCATGGCCACAAACACCTTCCACCAGACCAGGTTACTAAGAGCCCTGTCCAATCTGATTTCGAATGTTTACAGGGAGGGGGCATCTACCACCTCTCTGGACAACCTGTGCCATATTTTACCACCCTCATCATAGATGTTTAGTGCCATTTGAAACGTCTTGCTGGTATCCTGCTTGGCCTCCAACTGCTGCTCCAGAATGATCCCCCTATCAGTGTCCTGCATAGTATCTGCCAAGTCCTTGTGAATGTCAAATCACTTAGACATCTCAAATAGCACTAGACACCTGTAGTTATGGAATCTAATACCTAAGAAGGATTCATTATGACATCTAATTAAGGAGTTCATGTGCAGTCATTGGGAGAGGTGCTAGATGTCTGAGCTCCCATTAAAGCTGACGGAAATCTAATCAGTACTATCAGTGGAGCCTACAGATCAGTTAAGACTTCTGGCCCTCACTGAGGATATTAGTTAGATTCCACTGACTATAATTGATGTTTATATGCCTACCTCACATGAGCATATTTGTAAGTTGACATTTGGATTCAGATACCTTAAACTGGAATTGAATCCCACTCGTAAGTTTACATGGCAACACCAATCTTTTAAAGACACTATCTCTGCTGTTTGCTGTGGGGAGACCTAAAAGAGCACTCCAGAAGAGACACCTAACTTAGGTTTCTGAGTTGAGATAAGATGAATCCCATACGTGATGAACAGCACTTTTCCCATGTGCCAAATGATTGAGCTAAAACCTGTAAACCAGTATTCCACATCAAATATTGATAGCTGGAGGTTAATGAAGTTTGTGGTGCAGGAGTTTACAAGAGAATCTAATTTTTGACAGAGTCCTGACTGTACTTCAGTTCATAAACAGACTACTTTTCATTTCTATACTGGCTGTACATACAATAAAAAATAACCTCGCTGTCAGTTCCTGCAGCTGCATTTTATAATACACAGTTCTCAGTAGGGAAATGTTAAATATAAAAGGTGTGAGCACATAGCTGGGAGGAGGTGACAAGCAGATAGCAGGGCTGGGAAAGAGATTTTTGACAAGTGGGTAGATAAAACCCTCATGAGCTCCAGCGAATAAATGCAGTGCTCTCTACCTGGATGCATTCAAGAGATCAAATAATGCATTTTTAATGTTTGATTCAGGTGCCTGTAGACAGATTTTGGGCCATTTAGGATGCCCTGAAGTGTCCCTTCAGGCCTCCAGCTGTAGATTTCAAGAAGGTCCATGTCAGAGCTGTCATGCCTTTGCAGAAGTTTTGGATACCATAGAACAGCTCAAAAGTACTAGATGTCTATATCAAGGCCCCTGAATCAGACCCTAAATGCTTTTCTTTCTCAAAAATTCCCTCTGAACATCTTACCGAAAAAAAAAAAGACACTGACTGTTCCTTGCTGCTCCTTGCTGCCTGCTGGCGGAGTGAAGAGTAGCTGTTAGAGATGTTTAACCCAGCACACAGAAACAAGATTTCCTACATTGTCTCATGCAAAGAGTAGAAGAATTGCTACTAACACAAGAATAGATCAACACCACAGAGCAAAGGGAACATGGCGGTGAAAATTACTGCGTTGTGCAAATCCCTGGTAAGCATGAAGAAGCAGCTCTTCTGCCTTCCCAGTCTGGTGGCTGGACCCCTTTAGTAGAGCAAAGTATATGGGTTAGGCTGGGATAAACTAAGAGTCTTTCTCAAGACCTACAGACACAGCATATGTATGTATCTGGGCCAAAGAGCAATTATCAAATAGAAATAAGGGCACAATTCAGCTCTTGTTACGTTTAGTGCATTCAGAGTATTTTAAAGCTTTTTTTCCCCTCTTCTCCCACTGATATCCTACTGGATTATACTCTCCCCTACCAATGCTCTGCTTTGTTGCTAGTTTATCTTTAATTACAACCTACAAATATTTTTTTGGATCAACTGAATTTCTATCTGAATCCTCTCTTCAGACACTTTTAAACACAGCCCCTTGTGCTGCTCAGTGCCTCAGTAGCGTTGGGCTGACCCTTTTTTTGGAATGGTAGACAGCAGAGATAGATCATGACAGAGAGAAATAATTATTTCTGACAGGGATCTGAACCAGACTTTCCAAATAGTACCTCCGTGACAGTTATTTCTGCCTATTTTTTTCCTAGTGGGATTACGTGTGAAGATAGATTTGATACAAGGGACCACCTTTACAGCGGTTTGGCTCGGCTCAGCTCTGGCTGAGCCTGGTCCCAGTCCAGTTTGTTGCTGATCTCATAAAATATATTTTAAAAATCCTGTGTTTTCCCAGTTCTGTCATATTTCAATCTCTTCAGCACTGAGATATGTAAATTAAAATGGCTACATTATAGAAAATAAATATTTATGAGCACAGTGGAATGGGGCTTTAACTGCTGGATGTGTCCATTTGTCAAGTGCTGCAACACTCAGAACCTGTTAGTTATCACTTGAAAAAGTGTTGGGCCTTTGGATAATACCTCAGAAGAGGTGTTTTCAGGGGGCAGATTACAAGATTTGTCATTATTGGTAACACTAACCAGAAAACCTGTAAGAGATGAGCAACTTATCACGCCAGGAATGTTTGCTGCTTCCACATAGGGGGATCTGGGTATAGGAGTGACATAACTTGGAAGACACCAGGATCATAGAATCATAGAATCTCCTGAGTTGAAAGGGACCCACAAGGACCATTGAGTCAACTTCTGGCCCTTCACAGGATAATCCCAAGAATCACACCGTGATGGATGTGATCCCTTCCTAATGGGTGGATCTCTTAACCTGCCTGCCTTCAAGCTTCCACACCCCTTATATTCAGAAAGCTGACTATTGCTAGGAAAGCATTTTCCCAGCATTCCCAGGGTTCAGCACATTGGGACAGGAGAGGACAGTGCCAGCTTTGACCTTCTAACACCACCTATTAGCAGACCAAGTTTCTAGCTCACTGCTAAGCTTCTACCTTCATGTTTCAATCTTCACCAAAGGTTACTGACTTGTGTTGAAAATGTGTGCACTGGGTGCTTACCTAAGAGTGAAATTTTCTTGAAAGAGACAATTTTTTCCTCCTTAGATTTTTTTTATCAGTATTTGCATGGGAGTATCAGCACTGTGTCAGGGATGTACTTAGTATCAATTTCTAGAAAATTTCCAAACATTTCTCCAGCTAAAAGAAGAAATCTTAACATCTGGTGATACTTTAGCCGTTATATTATCTGAAAATCCCATCTTTATTGATACTTCTCTGTTCTCAAAGCAGAGCAGGGACAGAAAAAAATTTTCCTGATGTTTCTCAAGTCTTTTCTTAAATGAGATAGGACACAGAAAAAAAAAAAAAGGCTGGATGTAAATGGTAGCTCAGGCAGAAAGGGGTCAAAGATGAGGTAGGCAAGGAGCAGTTTCAAAGGAGAGATGGGTAAGTCAGAGGAGGGAGAGTGGAAGCAGGATTCACTAATGTCATGGAGAGAATTGCAGGTTATGATCAGGGCCAGGAAACATCCTTAAGGATACAGGCCAAGTAAGGCCTGATATTTTACGGGGAAAAAGAAGAGAGAGAAAAAGAGACAAAAATTAGCAACCACAGAAGCCTACTAGATAAAAGACAGAAAATGGAAGCTAAACTGCTGGGCTGGAATAATCTCAGACACCAAGCTCCTTTCACTGTGGGTCATGCAACTCCTTTTAAGAGTCCCATTGTAATCACTGACCCAATATGATACTTTGGTCTCCTCTTCTCCCATGTAACAGAGATGAAGAAAGAGGGAGGCATTCCTTGGCTTCCACAAATAACCCTCTAAGTTACGTATATGATTTCATACTCGATGCCTACTAGGTGCCTTTTTAGGCATGTCTGCCAGAGCTTTTATACAGGTGTGTTTGATAAATTACAGCTTCACTGCCTTTTCCTGTCTGCTCGCTGCTGATTTAACACCTCATGGATTGCTTTTCCACAGGCTCTACAAGAGGAGATTAACGTTTCCGGTAGTAAAATAAAAGTGAGTTACCTGAGCAGTCGCACAGCTGGCTACAAATCAGTCCTGCGGATCAGCATGACCCACCCCACCATCCCCTTCAACCTCATGAAAGTCCACCTCATGGTGGCCGTCGAGGGACGCCTCTTCAGAAAGTGGTTTGCAGCAGCTCCAGACCTGTCCTATTACTTCATCTGGGATAAGACAGACGTGTACAGCCAGAAGGTGTATGGGCTCTCAGAAGCCTTCGGTAAGTGACCCCAGGGTGTGTCTTCTTTTTAGAAGCAGCTAAGTGGCAATGCACAGATCTGTTGTAGATCAGAATGGTCTGACTGCAAACACATGAAATAGTCCCTGCTGATTTGCTGCCGCTTCCTTGGGGAGGATTTGGCCCAGCTGTTCAAACACT
Organism: Myiozetetes cayanensis; assembly: GCF_022539395.1. NCBI lineage: Eukaryota > Metazoa > Chordata > Aves > Passeriformes > Tyrannidae > Myiozetetes > Myiozetetes cayanensis. Next base: position 30,242,735 of record NW_026087742.1, on the reverse strand, counting down.
ACACATTCCCCAACAGATAAGTCAGAGAATCACTGAATGCTTTGGGTTGAAAGGGATCTTAAAGATTATCTAGTTCCAACCCCCCTGCCATGGGCCAGGATACCACCCATTAGATCAGGTTGCCCAGGGCTCCATCCAACCTGGCCTTGAACACTTTCAAGGACAAGGTATGAATACTTATCTGTTCTCTGGCTCATGGCCCAGCACGTACATCCTGAGCTGCTACCATCAGATTCATACAGAAGGAATGAACTGGAACTACAGACATTTGGCTGCCTCTCACATATAGCCAAAAACTGTCAGCACTGCTTTGAAAGGAATCCCTAGAACCAAGCCCTGATTGTAACTCCTTCTTCGACCTGACCTTCAGGATTGCTCTAATCTTATTTTTCCTTTGTTACCCACTCAAGAATGCCATCCCAAACTGGGTGTTTAGTGAGCAGAGGTAATGCAGTTCTGTAGTGATTGCTTCTCACCTCATCAACACCAAGTGGACATTCAGTTACAGATCTTACAACAGAATCTAGACTAGACCTTCCAGGCTGCCCGGAAATGGTATTAGCAAAATGGGAGAGATCCCATATCAGCAAATACAGCTCCTGTTGACAGAAGGATGGTTACTGATGTCTTATAGCTCAACTGAAGATAAGTCTCTTTAGAGGAGCTGTAGGATGCCTGTTTTTCCACAGGAAAGAATGGGTACCTTCCTCCTCTCACTCAAGCTCAGCTGCCTTGAGCAGACTGGATGGTACAACCTGCTGAGCCTTACCCAGCTTACAGTCCACTCTGAGAAATATGTCCTGGTAGCATATCCTGAAAGACTATGCCTATATGCTCTTTAAGATGCTAGATCAGCAGTGGGTCCTGGAGTGCTTCGTGAAGCAGCTCTGCAGCCCAGAGCACTCAAGCAGGTCTCAGGACATCAACAGTCATGGTTTCAATGATTCCCATTTCTAGAACAGTGGAAAATATTGAGCCTTCATAGCCTAACTTATATCTTCCTCTGATACAATCTGATTCTGCAAAAGGCTATGTTTGATGGGGAATCCTGAGTTCTCTCAGTGCTCAGCACTTTTCAAAGAGGCTAGGAAATTTGTAAGATCAGACCTTTATTTCTTTCTAGTAAAAAAAAAAAATCTATGTAATTGCTTTTCATTTGTGTGGAACTTGCAGTTCTGCTCTGCTTCAGCTGTAAAGATTAGAAGAAAAGCAGACCAATGAAACTGGTCCTGCTTCTTCTGAGAAAATCATAAAGGAGTCATTAGTCTGTCAAAAATATGATTTTCCTTCTACCGACATAATTTTACTCTTAAGCAACTCCAGCACGGTCAGTGGAGTTTCTCCTTATAGGTTCTGATTAGATATCGCAACAAGCAAGGTTTTGACATTAGCAGTGACCACAAGTCAACCTGCTCTGAGACTGCTGCCTCTGAGGGACTTGCTGCCCCATGAATCAATCGTGCAGGTCCTTACTTTCCAAGAAAGATCATGATTTTTAGCAAGTTCCTGACATGCAGTCTTTGACCAGTGAAAGCAGGTAGAAGTAAAATTCTCCCATGTGGGAGTCCAGCAGTGGTTTACACACTCCAATCATAGAATATCCTGGAAGGGATTCCCAGGGACCATCAAGTCCCAGTCCAATTGTTTTAAAATATGTCTTTAAAACAGTGCCTTTAAAATTTTTGGCACATTTGCCCAACATCTGCAACTGCATTGAACTTTTTAAATGGAGAATGGATTTTTCAAAGAGAAAAAATATTAGGTCTGTGCATTATCATGATGACATTTTCAATTAAATTAGCAGTCACCTGTAGAAATGCTCCTATGCCTGCTCAGTTGAGACTCTGCTGGCACTTCATTTCCGGTTACTTATCTGAGGGGGCCTTTTTTTATCTCTCTTGTTAACAGTGTCAGTAGGTTATGAGTATGAATCCTGTCCAGACTTGATTCTGTGGGAGAAGAGGACAGCTGTGCTTCAGGGTTATGAAATTGATGCTTCCAAACTTGGAGGATGGTCCCTGGACAAACACCACGCCCTCAACATACAAAGTGGTAGGTTGGCGGTGACACGTAACAGGAATAATGCAGCATTGCAAGACCCGGTTTCTTTGTATCACTAAGAATACAAGAAAAGGAATGAAAAGAAACCTGACCAACACATGTGCTCTCTCATGTATTTTATTAACAAGTTATTTCTAGTAACCTACATTTAGAAGCGATTTGGTATAAAAAATGTAAAAGAAGCTGGCCATCATGAAGTAGTTGAATGTTGGCCTGTCTAACTTTGTGATGTTGTAAAAGAAGGGTATTAACAAAGAAAATATTCCTAAAATAACAAAGGGACCCTATTCAAACTGGACCTGTCACTGAGCATAAATCCACCCAGATGCATCCTCCAGTGTGCAAGTGTACTTGCAAAATGAGAGGCTTCATGGGTCATAAGGGAGAATGGAAAGTTCCAGAGTCCTTGAAGACTGCTGAGGACTGCAGCAAGGAGGCTTAAAAGCTGATCAGAACATGTTCAAAGGCGAAAGCACTGTGTCCCTCTGGATAATAGCAGTGGTATGGGAGCAGACATCTAATTCAGCCCACATCACTGCCGAGAGCACTGCACTTAGAGGGAACATAGGCAGAGCTCTTCTAAAACTTTGCAGATGAAACATTTCTCTAGAGAATGTCCCATGGTCTTCTTGTCCCTTATCTCTCCATGAACTATGTAATTTCTTTTTTTTGCCTGGTAGACAGCAAATTACAGGGCAAGGAGGCACAGAAAGGGCAGGTAAAAGTTCATGAGATGCTGAAAAGTGTATTTCATTCCAAGGTAAAGATGGTCTTGTTCTCCCTACATATTTTTCTTCTGCAGGAAAATTATTGGGTCTAAAAAAAAATATTTAATTCAAGTAAGGGGCTCCTCATTTGAAACTATATCACAAAACAATACTATGAAAGATTATAAAGTCCTTGCTACTTGACAAATTCTCTGGCTGGCATCCAGCGTTGCTAGTTTGTGCTGCTTTTGGTCTCAGTTTCCCTGTCTCTCTTTAATGTCCTTATTACTGTTTTCTCTCTCTAGGCATCTTGCACAAAGGAAATGGGGAAAACCAGTTCATTTCCCAGCAGCCGCCTGTAATCGGAAGCATTATGGGCAACGGCCGCAGGCGTAGCATTTCTTGTCCAAGCTGCAATGGTCTGGCAGATGGGAACAAACTCCTGGCTCCCGTTGCCCTAACATGTGGGTCTGATGGAAGCCTTTATGTTGGAGATTTCAACTACATCCGAAGGATCTTTCCCTCTGGCAATGTCACCAACATACTGGAGCTGAGGTACGCTGTGCTGAATGTGGCTGTTATGCTCTTAAGTTCTGCAAAAATCCTATGTACCCAAAAGAAAAATGAGCAAAACTCTTGGGAAAAAAAAAAAAAAAAGCAAACAACACAGCAAAAAAGAGAAAAAGCTGTCCAGATTTGCCTCTTCTGCAACTCTGCTGACTTTGATTTACACCAGAGAAACACAGGCCTAGCAAGTTCTTCCAGAACTGAATCACACGCCAAAAGTATTGACACATTTCTGTGCTGCTAAATCAAGCTGTGCTGATGTCTGCCTTTTCCTGTAGTCAGAAACCAGTGGGAATTCTGAAAGTTAACAAGCAGCCTCTGAAATAATCTAAACTTAGAAGGACACAGCACTGATGATCATATGTAGAGTTTAATCAAGACTGATAATCATTCATAATTAACTCAGGATGATCACTCTAGGCAGTGACAGACTGGGATTTTCTAGTCAGTTTTGGGGTGACAAATGTATCGGTCCTCTTCAGTTCCCAAATGAACAGCAGTGTCAGGCTGAACATATAGATGAAGCATCTGAAAGTGAAGGGCTTCCTTTTAACCTCAAATAACAAAACAAAAAAAACATGTTAGAAGAAATAGGGAGGAATGAGGGACGAACATCCATTAAAAACAAGGAAACAGAGGGAAAAGTATGGATTTGTTACACATTCTGAGAAAATAAATAAGTTGTGACTCAACCACATTTCAAATTGACCTCACTGGGGATATTTTTCCTATCTAAAATTTCCACAACAAATACAATTATCCACTTCAAAGCAGTGGGTCTTGCTTCTGGGCTCTGTGTGGCCAGACAAGATACAGTTACTGTCAAGTTTTCAATCTGCTAGTAATGACCTCACTTCAGGAAAGTCAGGTAGAGTTAAAGAAGTGTTTCTGAATGAATCATCTCTGCTTCACAGGCCTGAACTCAGGTCCTAAAAAGTCAGTATGAAGTTAGCATTATAGGAAGGTTCAGCATTCCCATTTACCTCTCAAGATCTGGTCTTAAAATGAGAATCTTCCAGAAAGTAAGACGCTCCCTCTTCTACTCAGATTCAATATTCCTACTGAGGACAAACATAAGACTTAATTTCTGCAAGGACTGCAGCAAAATTCATGCAAGATCCTATTAATCCCTTGTTTACAAATCATTATCATGGCTAGGCTTCGCGAACGAAGATTTGAGAAGGGCTCTACCCATGCTTGCTACAAGCGCTCTGATGGCTAAAAAGGCCAATGCATTGGCCTTGTTTACAAATTTGTCATAATTATTAGACCTTGCTGAAGGTCTTATTTGGCACACAGAACCATCATTGTATGTCGTCTTTTATGGGAAAAAAACAGCCCAGCCAGCCACCACAAGGCTGGAACTTACAGAAAACTGCCTTGGTACACACGCCTCAGAGGGCTGGGGTACCTTTGGAGTAAACAAGCAAGAACCTTATTCTTGCTACTCTGTTTCCTGATACATGAGAACATAATATCTCGTGTGTTTGTAAGGTGGGAAGCTGGAATAAACCTTCAGACCTGGTCCTTGTTAAAGAATGTAATATTATTCTGGTGCCAGAAAATTATTTTAATGACCAAAGGTGAGATTTCCAGAAGAGTCTAGGTAAACCCAGATCCCATTGCAACTGAGTGGGATTAATATTTCATTCCCAGAAGTACAATTTTGAAACCCCAATCCCTGTTTCATTGTCAGTGGAAATACCAGACCCATCAGAGGTTTTGCAGAGTATTTCCTCATTGGAAAAGAGAAATTGGAAGCCTTGACAGAGTAGCCTTGCTGGCTGTTGTGTAGAGCCACAGAGTTAAATTTACTCCAGAGTTAAATCTGCTGGAACGATTGCTGCTTCATCTGTGCAAACACTTAGGTTACTGGATCTAATAAACATTTCTTCACTCTGGTGTGCTATAAAGTAAGTGGGTTCAGATGTCGGCTGGCTAAAAGCTGTGGAGGAAAGCCATTGCTTTTGGACTAAATGGAGTTTGCTTGTGTCTTCTCAGATCAGCATCTCCTTTGAGATTAACACCCTCACTATTTGGCTCTGAGGTTTGTTTGGGGGGATAGTTTTTGAGTGTAGTGTTCTGGAAAGCAAATGCATTGTGGGTTGTAGGTAGCTGCAGCTGGGTATGTAACTTAAATATATGAAAAATGTCCAGCTCGGCATAATTTCACACCTCTGGGCAGGAGTTCACAAGGTTATGGCAATGAACTGCCACCCGTAACTGTGCAACTCTTAACTTACCATTGTAAATCACAAGGTATTTCTTTGACTGAGAGTGAAAAAACTGTAAAGATATCTGCATCTACATCTATTTAGCTGAGTGCTGCACTGAATGATAAAGTCTGCCTGGTCCTATCTCTTACGTAAGTGAATAACTCCAAGCAGGTGAGATCACACTTCCTTTGTGATATGCAGCAGTACATAAGTGAGCTCACTGCCAAGTAATATCCAGTATAAAATACATCAGTGTCATTCCAACTAAGTCTTTATTTATTATTGCATTGTATGATACAGTTACTGTCAAGTTTTCAATCTGCTAATAATGCATCGAACCAAGCTGCTAACACCTCATTCTTTCTTCTATTCCCTGCTTTCCTGTCTTCTGTCAGAAATAAAGATTTCAGACATAGGTAAGCCAACCAGTGGAGAATTCTTATGCTGCTCCCTGTCTTGTTGCATGTTGTTACACAGTGAGCCACAAGTGCCATTTCCAGATGATTCAATAGCAAATGAAGCTGGCGTGATTAAAACTGGCATAGGCAATCAGTCATCAGAACTGGGAGCCATTAATCACAATGCTGAGCTGTGCAGGCTTCTGCATGAGCTGTTATAGCTGGAGACAGGGGAAGTGCAGGCAGGAGAAGCAGGGTAACAAGAGGAGGAGGGGGGAAGGAAAAATGGGTGGGAATTAACCAAGAGAGTACAATGGGAACAGCATCAGGATACAGATCATTGGAATAGTGAGGATGCAAAAATAATTCTTATACAGTGAAAAGTCTTCCTTTTGAGTTTGGGGGAGTTTCACAGGCATAATGAAGATCCATATGTCCCCCAGCACCACATACCTGGGGAAGTACGTTTTTGTAACTTTTTCAGTCTGAGCTTTTCACAGAGAGCTTTGGCACGTGAAAGTCTGTCAGGCTCAGATAGGAGGTAGTGCAACTCAGAACCTTAGCCAGGAAATGCAATAAAAAAGAGTAATGACAAGAAAACAAGATGAAAGAGAGACTCCTAAATTGGAGCTTTGTCACTAAGAATATTTGTCACTTGGGTTCACTGGAGTTCCAGTGGGTTTGATCCAATCAGTTTCATTCCGGAAGATGTCAACTTCCTGTCACTGCCTGTGTTTACAATGACTTCTCTGACTCTGACAGGTTTCCTATCCTTCTCCCTTTTTGCTTTTCTAAATTAGAAGCTTAGACTGTGGAATTGGGATTTTTTTGCGTGTGTGTGTTTAGTTTTCTTTTGCATTTGGGAATGGGGATTTTTCTTGCTACGTGCTTTTCATTTACTGCTTCTTTGACTTCATAGAGGCTATGCAAAACCAGAAATGTTCCTTTTATCTGCATGCCTGGAAATGAAATGGAGTAGAAACTGGGGTTTTGTCTTACTGCCAGAACAAGAATGAAGGGCTGAACTTCACAGCATAGTGGACTGGCCCAAAGCATCTATGAGCAGGGCTGGGAGGTTGGTACCCAAGACCTTTTCACTGACTGTCTTTATCAGGCTGAGTTCCAGCCCCCCAGCTCCTCTTTGACATTATTTGAAGGCAATAGAAAAACTCATTTCTCTTTGGAACAGACAGGTTATATCCTTAATGCCCAAGAAGTACACAGCCACTCAAGTGCATCTGCTTTGACAGTGAAGGGCAGCATCTGAATACCTGTTTTGAGAAGAGGTTTTATATATGAAAGCAGTAACTGAGGGAAGAAATATGGATGGCCATAAACACTGTAGATGCCATCAGAGCCTTACAAAGTTGGCAGAACTTCAGCCTTTAGGCAGTTCCTAAAAGCTAAGAAATTAAGTGAAAGAAATCTAAGACACACCTGCTCCAGTGCAGCCCAAAGGGGAATCAGGGAGGGAGGGAGGGAGGGAGTAGGTGAGGAGCTCCAGATCAAATATTCCCATCTGTGACTACATTAAGGGAGTCACCTATCTGAGTTAGTGTCTGTTCTGTGTCATTGGCCATAATATTTCTTATTAGGAAGCCTCTTCAGGGGTTCGTGGGTGTAGTCTCAGCTAAAGCTCCAGTGCTCTGAACTAGAAGGTCCTAAGCTTAACACCAGTGAAGGTCAACAGTGCAAAGGGTGAGTTCCACAGGACTGAGTCTTAGTGTTTTGGAAAAGCTGAAATCCATATGCAAAAGCTTCCTCAGTGCAGGGAAAAAAATTCCTCCACAGTATGTAGCCTTTGGTGAGCTTGATCTCCAGAGGTTCTGGAGGTACCCACTAAGAGGCTTGGCTTTACAGCTCGGTGTAAGTAGCCAAGATCTGACTCTGCAACAGCCTAAATGGGAGTTGTTAGCTAAGCCAAAAAGCATCACTAAATAATAATGCCTTCTCTGCAGGAACATGAAGGGCAGTGAGGCATTTCTGTTTTGAAAATATGCAAAAAGTGGACACACTTAAATTTATTCTTCCTTTCTTATTTCCATTCATACCTTAGAGAGACAAATCTATAATTAGTGGCAAAGAGAGAGATCTCAGAAAACTGCCCTAGAATCAGATCAAAAGTGTTTTGCAGTCTCTGGCTTGGCTTATGGCACTGTTATAAAGTTTTATTATCCAGCTTGTGACACTAGAAGAGCTTTAGGCATCACACACAAACTGCAAACACTAAAAGGCCAAGTGTAGATTCAACTCACTGCACTGTGTGGCCGCCTTATTAATCTATTGAATGTCACCCAGGGAAAAAAGACCAGTACCTCACACAAACTACAATAAAAACCTCTGGTTTTGATCTACAGGGTGCTTAGCATGGAGCCATGGAAACAGCCCCATGGAACAAAAGCCGTTTGGCTGCAGGAATTTGGTGGTTCTTTAGTCACCAGCAAATGCATGTGGCCAGCAATGCTCACAGGGGAAGTGGATAGCTGGCACAGAAAATGTTAGAGGTGGTTTCATGTCTTTAAACAGGGACGTCAGATTTAAAGAAGCCCCAGGGGTTTATTCAGATCAGTGGTTTATGGGTAAATAGTTTTGGTGTGTGACTGCTCTTGTCTGTTGACCACAGTGGGAGACAGAGCTGTACTATTACCAATAACAGAAGTTGTCCTTGGAGGAGGTGGTAGATGCCCTTGCATTTGAGAAACTAAGATGCAGTTTATCTTGTAAAATAAATGTTGAAAATAGTCAGGCAACTCTTACCCAAAAAGATTATTTTTCTCTCCACTGCCTGTAAAGAGAGTTAAGGCAGCCAGCTCTGATACCATCTGATACCAGTCATCCACCTTGTAACCATCTAAAGCGTGGTGATATGAATACCCTGGCATTTTGGAGAAGCCAATAAAAAGGTGCAAGTCTGCTGTGCTGACGTATTGTGGGGAACCTGCTGAAACAAGGGACATTGTCTCTTTTCCCACTGGCTTCCCACTCTGGAGCAGGAGGTTCCTTCCTCAGGCTCCCCTGAAACATGAGCTCTGAGCCCAAAGGGATAATATCAGCCTTTACTCAAAGCCTGTGCATCTATCATAGTACAGCTGAAGCAATCGACAAGTGTCACACCTCTGCACGTTCACCCAACTTTTTAACCCTTTACTTCCCCATGTGTCTGTATAAGGAATCATGTAAAGCACAAGCACTTTAAAATGGAGTTTGAGTTCCTTGGTGTACCTGCAGAGTTCCCCAAATGGTACTGGCACTATCCTGTCCAAACAATGAGAATGAAAAAAGGAAGGGGACAAGACAGGTGTGCGGGAGAGCCTATATGCAACCTCGAACAACAAGGATCACTGCAGACTTGGAAAATTTCCCCATAATTCGCCAGCACATCACTGTATCACGAGCATTCAGGGAAGCAACATCACCTCCATTTCACTTTGGCCTGCAGAACTTCTGCCTATGAAACTGTCCTCATTCCTGGTGACTATAACATCATGCCCACAAATACCCACCAAAGTGTCTGTTCTTGACTAGGGACCAGCCCACCCCGTCCCTGAAACTTCAGGTTGTTGCTTCAGGGGCTTAAAATACCAATGCAGTGCTCAGGTTTTCTTCTAAAAAAAAAAAAGTAATAGCTAAAGGAACTCACTGAATGGCATATCAGCTCTTCCCCCACAGTCCTTTTCTAGTGGTAGTGTCAATGTGAGGAATAAATATTCTAAGACTACAAATACTGTAACTGATTATGTTTGCCGAATAGTAAAAAGTCCTGTCTTTTGTTTTGGGCCATTGAGCAATGAGGGAGGATGAAGGGACTTCTCTGCTTCACCCCAGGCAGGTTTATTTCAGTTGTTGTTCAGTTCAGTCCAATTTACCACTTGGATTTGCCTATTGCTTGTGACTTTAAATAAAAAACAAAGCCCCAGTGTTCCTGACTCCAGTGCTAGTGCATTATCACAAATAAAGGGAAGCAGTTTGGGAGTTTTTACATCACTAACATATGTTTATTTAACATCTCTCATCCTGAAAGATCTGAAAGTGATAAAGAAAATCTCCAGTGTGTAACACTGCAATTCATGCAAGGGCAGACACCTTTCCCATACAGCGTTGAAAACTGTTGGCAGAGGCCAGTGGGGTAAATTCCAGCTTGACCATTGTCAACAGTTTGTTTTATGTCTATTCTGCACAGGAGCTGGGAATAGGAAAGAGTTTTCTTTTTTTTTAAGATCTTTCTTTTTTACAGAACGTTGTAATCAATAATAAAATCCTCCAGAGTGAGGCTGTGAAATCCAAAATAAATCACAATGATAGTGGTGGGACAGGGGAGCGGGAACTTCCAGTTCTGCCCACATTTTTCTTCATCTTTGAGGAAGTCAAAATTTGCCTTTGCCCATCTGCTGATAGCCTAGCATAAGACTCGGAAAATTATCTGTGCTTGACAGGTAAAGATGCTAAAGGATTACAGTGTGCTATCAAAACTGTCCTCTTCTTGTCCACCTGTCATGCAAAATAGAGATTATGAACAGCTCAAAAGCTAACTTTCAGCTGGGATTTTTGTTAGGCCAGTCAGCAGAAAATGTAAGGCCCTGATCAAAATGGATGATGGATTCCCACAGGGAACTTCTTCCACCGGGGTTGAAACCACTTGCTTAGTGTGAGTGACATGCAGGTAAATGAAATAATACCCTCCCAGCCTGCTGTCATTGGGAAGGAATACAGATGGTGACTGAATTGTCAGGCTGGAGCTGTCTCGAAGGTCAGAGCATTTTATTTAGCAAGAATCAGTGTCATTTGTGGAGATGAAATCTGTTCAAACTTTAGTAAGATATATCACAAGGGTTATTCAAGAATAAATCAGAAAGGTGCTTCCCGCCTCCCTCCCAAAGTTTTAAGTAATTTGAATGAAGATCCAACTTACTGCTTTTTTAAGCAGAGCATAATTCACTAGTTTTTACATGTCTGAAGAAGGGTTTATTTTCCTAACATAAAGTTTGAAAGACAAAGGAATTTCCTTGTTATGAGGAGTAGAGTCAACTGTGATAGACACTCAAGTTTCTAACCAGCTTCTCCTGGAACAGTTCTACTAAGTGCAAAATAGTGGACTATGGCCTAGATTTTTATTATGAATTCTTGGGAATTGATGAGTTTGGACACCTTGAAGGTGTTCTGGAGAATAGTAGACATTTTCATATTTGTTCTAATTATTATTTAGCCTTTCCTTAGAAGGAAGGATACCTATGCAGCAGGGGTTACAAGTCTAATCTCTTGGTTTCAGGCTTAGAAGAGATGCAGTTCAGTACACACTAGCAGTAAAAACTTAATAAAGGAAGTTAATAGCTTTAGTATCTATATTAAACGATACATAAAATCCTTGCAAGACAATTTTTTAAGTTATGTCTAAACTCATCTGGTTGTTTTTTTCTGGCCAGTCCCATTGGATGCTTTCCATAAAGTAGATTCTAGTCTATTAATTTCTTAAGTCTTGAGCTCATTGAGTGTTGCAGTCGTGGAGCTAAAAACATTACCATTCTGTCTGCTCGCCCTGTTTCCTCAGCCACCCTTTATTGTGTCCAAGGAAGCAGTGAGTGAATGGGATTTAACAGGGGACCAATGTTCAGGTTCCTCAGCCTAATCCCAGTTCATGCATTACTTGGGGAGAAATGTGCCACTCAGGGAATTATTTTGTTTCTCTCATCATTGAGGCCCAACTGAATTCAATGCCAGGATTCCCTTAATCTCTGCCAGGGTAGTACAGGACTTCAGAATCTTTACTGGAGTCAGCAAGAGCACCAAATGAGCCTTGATGAAGTGATCTTGCAGGATGTATCTTCAGGTGCTTTATGCAGGGAGTCTGCTTTTGGGGTTTGCATTGGAATCTTTGTTGGGAGGGCAGATTTATTTTTTTTTAATTATTATTTGTTCTATTTCCCTGGTGTTCATTTCCCTTCACTTTCTGGCACTGCACTAACACCAGTTTCAGGACTATAGCTATAACAAGTAAATTAAGCAAACACAGTCACTGGGACTCAACCGGTAGTAGGTTCTGGCATGATTTTGGCTCAGGCCAGAGAGCCCTTTCCTTTGGTTGCTCCCCTCCATGCCAGAGAGCACTCCCGAACACAGCGATCAGGATCCTGTGCTGTAACACACCTTGTTCTAACACTGTCCAATACAACACTCCTTCACTTTCCCAGTGTTTCTCTGCCCTGTGTGTTTTTACTCTCTAAAGTGCTTGCACTGCCTGTTGTCTCAAGGAAACAAATCATCCAAAAAATTAATAATGTCATACCCTTGTTTTTCAGCCACAGCCCAGCTCATAAGTATTACTTGACCACAGATCCGATCACCGGCTCCATCTACCTCTCCGACACCAACAGCCGACGTATCTATAAAATCAAGTCAACCACATCAGTCAAAGACATTGTGAAGAATTCAGAGGTTTTGGCTGGAACTGGGGATCAGTGCCTCCCATTCGATGATACCCGCTGCGGAGATGGAGGCAAAGGCACTGATGCCACCCTTACGAATCCCAGGGGTGAGACTGCTTCTTCTTCACAGGCTTTTTTAAAGGGGTCTTCTTGAAAGCAGGTTGTTTAGTCACACTGGAGACTGCTCTCCTCTCCAGTCCAGAAAATGTTCTTGGATTTTGCAAGCCTTCCCCACAAACACATCCTGAGGTCTTGCTTCTGGAAATAAGTATGTCCCACCCTCAGCCAGTCCTGTCCTGGTTCTTCATATTGATGTGGCTGGGAGGAGTGCCAAACCAAAGGGGTATAGTAATGGGCACATGCCCAGAGGGCAATAGAATAAATTCATCCATCTCTTTTATAACCATTTAGCCACTACTTCTCCTTACCAACAGCGCTTGGTCCATCCCAACTTGGACTGGATTCACTAACATCCAGTTCACTGAGGCTTTCTTGGCGTTAAAAAAAAAAAAAATCTGTATAAGCATTGACATATATATCTATATATATAAAATGGCAGCAAAACCAACATACAGAGATATGTAAATTGAGGTTTAGACATTGATATTATATGTCATGGCATCCAGCTTAAATCCTATAGGGGATGGATTCTAATTTTCATATGGGAATGGTTCAATTCACTGTAATTTCACCTGGTTCAAATATACTGAAATGAGACAAAAGCACAGTCAAATCTGAATAAAAGCATCACACAGCCTTCATGACTGTGAAATAAATTGTTCAAAACAGGTTTAGCCAAACATATGCACTCCTGTGCATAGCCAAGACTTCAGTCTGGCAGTCTCAAGGTAACAAGCTCTGCAGATGGAGGATGTCGCTCCTCCCAGCTGTCCACAGCTCCTTGGGAAAAAAACACTCAGGAGGTATAGAGCTGAGGTGGAAGGTACTGTTGTTGCACACACTTTGAACAGTTTTTATGAAGAGGTGTGAGAAGGATGCCCATGCAGGAATGTTGTTTGAGTTGTGGCATTTTTGCCTGTTATGTCTTCTTTTGCTCAGGTGTTCAGAGTGTGAGGAGTTATTTGTAGGTTCTTAGCTTTGACATCAGTATACTGCAGGTTTTCTTTTTCATTGCACTGGGGAGTGGTAGCCCCCTCCTTCCTCACCACGGCAATGTCCAAGCTTATCCCAACCTCTTTTTAAAGGAATCTGCCAGCAAAACCTGGAGATCATTTAACAAGTGTCCCTTCCCACGGCAGGGGTTTGGACTAGATGGCTTTTAAAGGCCTCTTCAATCCCAAACCATTCTATGATTCTACAGTAAGTTATTTCATTAAGGGCAGACAAGATGAAGTCAGCTGAGTTGTTGTTTCTTTTCTTGGCTAGACTATGCAGTCAGGCAAAGACAGTTGGAGTTGTTCAGCCTGGAGAAGAGAAGGCTCTGGGGAGACCTTAGAGACCCTTCCAGTGCCTAAACAGGCTCCAAGAGAGCTGGAGAGGGATTTTTGATGTGGGCATAGAGTGATAGGACAAGGGGGAATAGCTTCAAACTGAAGGACATGTTTATATTAAATATAAGGAAGAAATTCTTTACTGTGAGGGTGGTAAAGCACTGGCACAGGTTGCTCAGAGAAGCTGTGGATGCCCCATCCCTGGAAGTTGTTCAAGGCCAGGATGGGGCTTTGAGCAAGCTGGCCTAGTAGAAGGGTTCCATGACAGGGGTTTTGAACTGGATGATTTTTAAGATCCTCTCTAACCCATACCATTCAATGATTCCATGGTTCTCAGAAAGTTATTTTTCATGACTTAGAGATGGCTTTGTTACTGAATCCAAGAAACTCAAACTGATATAGTGACCTTTTTTGCCAAGTCTAGTTGTGATTTTTTAAAGGTTTTTTTAGTTACACTTTGGCTATCTGTTTCCTGGCAGGATGCAGAAAAATATACCTTGGGAGAGCAGTTTTATTGCCAAAAAGCATCAAAAGCCAAACTTCTGCCCTTGTAATGTTCAAAGAGCCTGACTTGGTTTCCAAGCACTCCAGAATCTCATGAGTTGACCATTATATTGGGCTAAAGTATTGCCAGAAGCACAGGTATTGAAAGAGAGCAGTTACTTCTGGTCAGGCTGCAGTATAGAAATGATCTCACTGAAATTAGAAGGCTGAGTGGGAAAAAAAAAAAAAAAAAGTCATTTGATCAGAGAGAGTCAGACACTCCAGCAGATGAGTCATGAGATCAGGGAATACAGAAATCTGTAATCCAACTTGCTGCACCATTTTGAAGTTCAACCAGTGGAAAAAAAAAAAAAAAAAAAAAAAAAAAACCACACCACAACACCACAACTTTTGTTGAACCTCTTTTTTTCTCTTGTACAAGATAAGAAGAATATCATTCATTTCCCTCCATGGGTATATGTTGCAAAGGTTTAGATGACTTATGTTTCTGCTTTGCTATAGCAGAGTTCAAAGCTTTCAGCGTTGAAATCCTTCTTGTTGGCAATTGAAGCTCTCAGGAGGCTGTTCTTCCACCCCAATCTTATAACAGCAAAATTCTTCACAGCTTCAAAATTTCACAAAACAGAAGTAAATGGAGGGTGAAGGAGGAAATTGCATGAAACAGAGTGGCAACAAGAAAATAATAATCCAGAAAGTTCCCTGATCTGGTTCTAACCTGAGTTTGCAAAGTCTGCTGAGGCAATGGCTGTGACAGGTGTGACTCACTCTCCATTCACTTTAATAAATGATGAGCAGTGTAAACTCATGCTGACAATGTAACCATTGTGTATACCTTCATGGTGTTCATCCTACCAGGAGAAACCAGAAAATGCTCTTCCTTCATATGATCGTATTTCATAATAGTTCAAAATACAAATGATTTATTGTACAAGTAACCAGTGCTCTCGGGTGACTCTCTGCTTCCCTGTCTTGGTAGGCAAATAAACACTCATAAGGAAATGGTCAGAGGAAATTCAAAAACAATTCTGTAGCTGTGGAGATATCAAGTGGCCACGGAAGGACTTGGAAAGTTCAGTTCTTCAAGAATTCTCAAGCTCTTCATCATTGAATGGTTTGGGTTGGAAGGAACCTTCGAAGATCATCTAGTTCCAACCCCCCTGACATGGGCAGGGACACCTTCTACTAGGCCAGATTGCTCAAAGCTCTATCCAACGTGGCCTGGAACACTTCCAGGGATGGGGCAGCTACAGCTTCTCTGGGCAAGCTGTTCTAGTGCCTCACCACCATGACAGGGAAATATTTCTTCCTAATCTGTAATCTAAATCCACCCTGGTTTAGTTCAAAACCATTATTCATTGTCCTGTCAATACATTTCTCTGAAGTACCTTCTGGATAGAGGTTCTTGTCTCACTTCACTGAAGGAGGGAGAACTCCCTTTAGATGATCAGCTTAGAAAAGACAATAGGAGAGATGAAACCCTCCAGGAATTTCACACTTCACCTATCTTTGCCTTCTCTGTTAAAGGTAGGCTACACAAACATTGGACAGGTAGATCCATGGATGAAATAGGGGTAGCAGTGGTTTGGTCAGCGTATTTATCATAGCTATTAGGAACCAGTCTGATATTTCCAATTCGTTTGCCACAGTGCACAGCAAAGCTTTCAGATGCTAATGAATTTCAATATATCCTTGCAAATTAAAGTGTTACCACTTCCTAATTATCATCTGCTAATAATGATTCTCTTCTACAAGCAATCTAAAGAAAAATTAAAACTTCAGCTTGTCAGAGCATTTCTTTTCATCTGAGTACTCACCAGTGGTTCTTCTCGGGAAAATGTTGTGGCAGAGAAATTACCACGGAGCCTGCAATTAAGAGAGATTGCAGTGACAAGACTGACAAAATAGGAAGAAGGCTTCAGAAGGGACGTGGGGAGGGAGAGGGCATCTCATTCATTTAGCACCATAACACCGATGCAAAATGAAGTAATTAATTTGGGGACAGATTGCTTCCTTCACTGTGTCCTACTGAATGTGTAAACAAAATCTCAGTTGTTTGCTAAGTGTTCAAGAGTTTGACAGAATTAAATTAAAAAACTCAACTCTCCACAATCTGTTAACATTTTTATTATCAGATAATAATAGAAGAACCATTTCAGGGAAGACCAGAGACTGATGGAACAAAATATCTTGTCTCTTACTGTGGCCAAAAAGTCACACAGGAACATGTGTGAATGGTCTCACATCAGTGGTCAGTGATAGAGTGGTCTTTCTCTGCTATCTCTCCAGATGCTAGTCATCAACATCTAGGGACTTTCTGAAGAGGTTGCACTTGGACCTATGCTTCGATGCCACCATAAATTGGCTTAGAAACCTCCCTGAATGTCTAGTTTTGTTCTTCCAGGCACCTTGTGCTAATAATTTCCACAATTTCTTTAACTGGGTCATGAAAAAGAGTGGTTCTTTTGAGGCCAGATCACTGGTAACTGTTCTCCTCCCTGTGCCTTTCCTAATTCTTTGCTTGTAGTTCCCTCCCTGACCAGTGCAGAGTAAAAAGCTGATCTTTGCAGAAAACTTTTTGTGGGAATTCCAAAATGTTTCCACTTAGCTCTTTTTCAGATTGTTGTTGCATATGGGTAGTTAGGCTTTCCTCTTCCCCTGTGAATTCCTCTGTACTTATTGATTTTCATCTGCCATTCTATGACTCAGTCATTCAGCATCGAGTCAGACAAGAAAGCCTTACCTTTAGATTTCTTTAAGCACCATTTTTTGGTTAAAAAGTTTTTCCCCCTTCTGTTTTTCCTAACTAGAGCTAGATGTACAACGCAATCACTTTTATCAGTTTTTCTTCTGGAACAAACTCACTCATGTCCCAGTAGCTATTTGAAGAATAACATTGTGCCGTCACCTCTTCGCACTACAAGGTCCTGACATTTCAAGGAAATGTCATCACGTCACAACTTTCTATCAGCACAACTCACTGGTGTGATGCACATGACTCTACAAGCCCTTGTTTCTTAAGAGATCTCTGTTTATCCAGGGGGAGCCAGCATGATTTCATAACGTATGTATTTCATATGTCAGAACCTAAAGTTTGGATCTACAACGCTACCTGGGTAGTGGCAGCAGATGTTTCCTCTCAGAAGCTGTGAGGTTGAGCTTTGAGCTGTATGCTGAAAGTCTTTAATTCCCTTATGTTCCTGTGGAAACATGAGAGGAGCCTTCTGCCAAAGCAAGCCAAGGCCTTTGGCTTAACACGTATAACATGTGTATTACCCGTTTCTGTGCCCATTTGCAGGAGCCAGCTCTCAGCACTGGAATTATGCCAGTATCAGAAAGGAAACACAGAAAGGTCCAATCTAACCTCTACAATCTGCTGCAAAGAAACCATGAGATGCTTCTCTTCCTCTTCACAGAAGTCATCCATCCAAAGACTTGTCAGTGGGGGAGCAAGGCTCCTCTCTGTAATTAATTTTGATTCCAAGACAATCAGCTTAAGTTAGAAAGGGATTGGAGTAGTTGCCATGTGAGGAGCATGTGCAAATAGGAATTTGGGGCTTTGGCAGACTGGAAACTCTGCTTCCCTGGAGAACATCTCAGGAAATGTGAGGTAATTGAGAGTGCTTAACCTCCATGAAAGAGGGATAAACAGAGAAGTGCTCTGTGATAAGAACACATATACATGCCATTGGCCTGGAGCAGGGTAATAAGTGGCAACTTTGCTATCCCACTTTAACTTACTCAGGTGTGTAAGCTCTTTGTCTAAGCTGGAATGCAAAATGAAGTTGTGCTCTATCAACTGATCAGAGCTGGCTCAAGAACCAAAGTGTGTCCAAGTTATTATTGCTGTAACTGGGTAATCAGACCAGCCATCAAACCCCAGCACTGCACACACTGAGCGACTGTCAGCATACACTGCTGATAAGTCCATTCCAATACATATGGAACTAGGTAAGGGAGAGAATTCTGCCTCATTTAAAATCACATTATCCAGCCTGCCACCCTTCACTGGCTTTTGACTCGTCACACAAACTAATGGACAGACATCCTGAAAAATACTTGTTGTGAACCAAGGAATGGGTAAGAGACTCTCGTGTTTGACAAAAGCCAATTAAGATTGACTAAACCCTCTATCATGCCTCTTCCAAAAAAGCACATCTACCATATTGCTTAAAGAGCTCAGTTGTGTTCCTAGTTGTCAAGCAAATACCAACAGACATTAAAGAACTTGCCCTTACACTGGCAAAATAATTAGAGGAGCAGTACCCTTCAACAGCAGATGCCAGCAACAGGTGACATGTGGCAGTATCCTGGATGACTCATTGAACAGGGCACCAGCCAGAGCACAGTGCTGACACATCTCATGGTAGGTGAAGACAGCTTCCAGAAAGCCATGGATGCCAGCGAGATATTGATGCTTGTGCTGTCAGATCCCTCTGCAAGCACTTGACAAAGTGCTAAGAGACAACTGAAGTGTTTATATTGTATGGTGAGAATAAGTGGGCACCACTACTGTGGCTTCTCTCATAACACTTGTCAATTCACAGAATGGTTGGGTTGGAAGGGACTGTACAGATCATCTAGTTCCACCCCCACCGACATGGGCAGGGACGCCTTCCAGGTTGCTCAAAGCCCCATCCAACCTGTCCTTGAACACTTCCAGGGAT
This sequence comes from Myiozetetes cayanensis, assembly GCF_022539395.1. NCBI lineage: Eukaryota > Metazoa > Chordata > Aves > Passeriformes > Tyrannidae > Myiozetetes > Myiozetetes cayanensis. Next base: position 30,223,748 of record NW_026087742.1, on the reverse strand, counting down.
GGGGCAGCCACAATTTCTTTGGGAAACCTTTGCCAGTGCCTCACCACCCTCAGTAAATTCAGATGTGCAGCAATTAACTTCTCCTCTTTGAGGCTCTTGTTTCATGGTCCTGCAAAGATCAGTCCTATCTTGGCATGAATTAAACACAGGTATTAGAGTGTAAGACTAGAAGCAATCTTTTAGGTCATTCAGTCCTGTCATCCATTATCTCAGCAATCCTGCTATATAATTCCCTCTAAAATTAATGAACTTCATCTTGAAAGCAGCAAGTAATTTTTTTCCTCACTGCCCTAGAGGCTATTCTGAAACCACACTGTTCTGATGGTCAACTATCCGATCCAGGTCAAAATGATGCCCTTCAAACAGGCAGATGTTACAGAGAAGTAACAAAAATGCTGGGTTTACCTCCTGGCAGTAACAAACAGCTCCCATTCAGCTCAGTGACCTGAAACATCAGTTCCCTGACTCTTAATTGACTTTGAATCAACAGGTTGCAACCGTGTCTGAATCCCTTCTTTTTTTTCAGCCCAATGGAGATGTTTCTTCTGTCTCTCAAACAGTGACTTAGGTCTGAGGTTTTCCTTCCAGGCCAGATTATCTTCTGTGGATTTCCATATAACCAAATATGATATGTTTTTCCACATATTACCCACGTCCATTACTTCCAGCCTATGCAATAGTTACAGTACTGGCTGAAGGCCATGCTTTTAATTGCCAAAGCAATCAGAGGATTAGTCCCTGCTATATGAAAATCTAGAATTTTTGATCGGTGAACTGCTGCATCTGTACTTCACAGCAGAGCTCACAGTGCATGGAGTTTGAGGGTAAATGTTTCAAACAAGGGGATCTGGCTGTAAAACAGCATTTTAGAGAAACACAAGATCTGACCACTCCTCAAACATTCTAAAAGCTTTCTATCTGAAGCAGATTTTACATCATTTCTGTCACCATGATAACAGCCAAAAAAACATTCTAGCGAGGATTCAGCTCACTAATTTAATCTGCTTACAAAATAAATGTTTCCTTTGGACATATTTGCTGTAGTCTCCTTTTATAGTCAATGGGGAGGAAAAGGCATTTCTAGCAGGATTCATATAATCTCCTGGGGATATGTGCTTTAGGGAGATATGAATTGCACTCTCAAAGTAGATTTTTCTCTTCACTGATTGGAAAAGCTCCAAATACTTGCTTAGATGCACAGTGCAGATGTCTGGTTTTGCCAAGTGATTGTTACCCTGAGAGTGAAAGAAACCAAACAGGAATGTTAGGAAGATCCTAATATTTGTGTATTCCAAAAAGAATTCTCACTTGCACAGAAAAGGATGTTACAGGCTTCTACATTCATTTTCTGTTCCTTTACAGTCTTTTAGTGTCTTTAAAACACTCAAACATTATGCTGAGTGGCATTCTGCCACTGTAGAGTAGATGAGATGAATGACCTTATTAGTATCCGTGGAGTTATTTTAATTTATACTAGCATAAAGGAGAGTTGAATGAAGCCTTTAACTTCTTATTCCTGCCTTAGTAATGAACTTTCTCTGTGACCTTGTGAGAATTGCTTTATCTGTTACTTTCCTGATATGTAAAATTGGGATGAGCACACTCACAGACTGCTATGAGGTCTAATTAGTAAGTGTAAAGCACTATGAAATCCTCTGATGGAAGATGCAGAGGGTAGCTAGCCCAGAATAAAGAGGATTAAAGGAGGTTGTGCTACCATAACAAATCATGAGAAATGATGCTTAGGAGGAGGTAAAATGGCACATATCTGCAGGTGAGGAAATGAGAATCAGCAGTCTGTAACTGCTGTCAGCAGACCTCACATCCACTGGCAGGAGTATGTCTACAGAGAGGGTTTGGACAATGAATGAATCACTGGCAGAGTTCAAAAGCAGGTGAAATACTGTAGATTAGTGGGATTATCTTAGGGAAAATCCTTCCTCATTTATCCATCTGGAATTTGATTGACCTGATGGATATTTCACAGCCTTTTTCATCACCATTTTTGAAAAATTCAACAGTGTAACATTTTTATGTGCATGGCTTAGCATTCCTACCATGAGCAATAAAACCAGGTTTCTGAACATTCAAGACACATAGTTATTAGAAAAGCTTTTCCTTTCAACAGTTCAGTGAATACCATGCACTTTTCCAGAAGTGAGCAGGGATTTCTGAACTGCATCATGTGCCATTTGGAAGTGCCTTCCATGGAATGGTGCTAGTTCAAAGCTCTTGATAACCAGGACTCCCACATGCCCAACTCTCACCTCATTCCTTTTAATAAAATAAATTGCTCCCAAGCAAACCAGCAGTCTTACTCTTCCATGAGCATCAAATGAGACACCATCTTCTATTCATCTCATGTCAGGTTGCCATTACTTTCTGACTTTGTTCTTCCTTTGTTCCTTTTTCTTTGTTCCTCCCCAGGAATCACTGTGGACAAGTTTGGGCTGATTTACTTTGTGGATGGCACTATGATCAGGCGGATTGATCAGAATGGGATCATCTCAACTGTGTTGGGTTCCAATGACTTGACATCTGCTCGGCCTCTCAGTTGTGACTCTGTTATGGACATTTCTCAGGTAAGACAGTGTTTTGGTTGTGTTTCTATAGAATAGATTGAATCAAAAAGAAAGATCCTTTAAAGATGCAGGAAACTCCTGACTGACCTAACTCATAGATTTCTGGTAAGTGAGATTTTAAAGATGTCCCAACCACGGAAGAGACTTCTTTCAGAGCTCCCAGTCAGGGGGAAGACACAGATTCCTGGAAAGACAGGAGGGGTTTAGGCTCATTTATCAAGAAACAAGTTGCTTTAAACTAAAAAGACCCAGCAGCAGTACCCATTTCAGTAGGACTATTTGCCATACTCTGACATCTCTTTTTTTTCCGCCCATCCTAATTTGGTCCAGCATAATTTTAGACCTGAATCAAATTAACATCTAGGAAATACTGATTGGAGGCCATGATGCCAAAATTAGCAACAGCAGGAAAACAAGAATCTTGAATTGCATCAGATTGCAAATTGGTTGCAGCTACCAGCATGCTGGGCTTTTAAGTCCTGCTGCTTAAAGGTGGAGAGAAAAAAGAAAGAAAGAGAGAAAAAGAAATCTCAGTATGATGATTGCTTTACTTCTGGATGGAGCAGAAGAGAAATCTGTTACAGCCCAGCACTCGATTTTGTGCGGCCTTGGCCAACTTGTCAAATTGTGCCAGTTCAGGGGCAGTGTCCTTTGAAACCTTTGTGCCACTTGTTGTTTGCCTGGCTGCAGGAATGTTGTTCTCTCCTATGAAAATATAGATCATAGCTGGTGGGCTAAGAACTGTTATTCAGTCACAATACATGTCAATGGGGTTTCCTTTTTGTAACTACCTAGGTAATTTCTGTGCTCCCATATGGAATCTGTTTGTCTTGGTTTTCCCTCTAATTTGAAAAATTATTCTTGCTTCTTTGCAACTGGTTCCCACTGTCTGCAATTTATGAACAGGATGAAATTATAAGTTTAAAAGCTGTTGTGCCTTCTATAGAAGCAAATTTTTATGGTTAAATGCCACGTTGTAGTATGTTTTTCATCTTACAAGCACCATTTCTTCTTTATGTGAATGTCAGGGGCAGTTACTGCAAGACCATTGTGGAATCAGGCTTTAAAAATTATTTAATTCCAGGCTATGTAGCTTCTATGTATACAGATGTCATGTTTAAACACTTCTGAGATGAACATGTGTCAGCTGAAGACTCTTTTTTTTCCCTTCAGAAAATCACAGAAGTTATTTTTAGATTAACCTGTACTGGGATGGACAGAGTACCTACCACTCCTGTTCTGGAGAAACACACTGAAGACAAGTTTAATTAAAAAATAAAAACCAGGTTGGGAAGCAGCTTTTCATCATTTACAGTGGCTAGAAGGGTCTTTTCTGTCAGGTCTCTGAGGCTCCCTGGGACATGAGGACATGAAATATTTAGCTGCCACTGTTGACAAGGAATGGTTTTTAAGAAATTGAAAATTCCCTTGTCAGTTCAGAATAAACTCAGCTCTTGATGCTAACTCAAGACTGCAGAGCTTAAAGACCACTGGAAGGGATGGAGGCATGAATTATTAAAGAGAAAACCACAGGCTATAATGTTTTACTACAAGAAGGGTTAAAATAGGCCAGGAGCTGAGAAAAGGAAGGAAATTTTGCAAACAGAGAACCAGAGTAGACAGAGTTCAGTACACTGTTTAGCCATGAAAATAAGATTCACGTACCCAGGCAATAGAAGGGACAATGAACTAAACACCTTGCAACGATCTCTTAAAAAAAAATGTTGAAAAGGGATTTAAACATGAAGAGAAGCATCAAAAATAAAGCATGGCCATAGCAGAAGTGCTCAACTACAGACTTTAAGAATAGGAATTTCCTGTATTCCTCTAGATCTTACGTAGTCTCTTCTTGTTCATGATTTTAAATAAAATCACAGTGAGAGATGGTTTGCTGGACTGCAGCCTACTGGCATCTACTCCTCCTCCTTCCAAGAAGGTTGCAAAATACTTCCTCAAATATAGCCACATCAGACAAATGAGAAGCAGCAGCAACTGAGATGGATAGTGGGAGAAGAAGGTTCAAAACAAAGAAACAATCCTGGAACTGATTGGTTCCCATCAGCACAACATTGACTTTTTTTTCCCTATATAAACCTAAAGTAAAATAAAATAATCTAGAAAAATGCACAACTTAGAGTTCTTTATTAAAAAAATTTACCCTGAATTGTGTTGGTAAACATTTCTAAGGTTTGGCAACTAAAAGAGTAGGCTCACTTGAAAAGACAGTGTATTTCAGAAGCAGAGCTAGAAGTAAAGACCTTCTAGTGCTCACTTGTGGTGCTACTAGTCCTGTTTCAGTTCATTTGTGTATATGGATTATCAGTGTAGAACTGTGATGTGTCACTCTTGAACCTATTTTTCCATTATGCTAAAACAAAATGTGAAAATTACCATGAAGGCACAAGTATTTTTCTCCATGAATTGAAATTGCCTGAATTTCTGTGAATTGCTATTTTTCATTTTTGCAGCATAAAGCAGAAAATCGGTGGTTATAACTTACACATACATACATGCTGTCACAGCTACCAGTTTTGTGTCTATTCCTCCTTGTCATTTATTCAGAGGAGCTCAGCCACTTGTGTGGAAAATCCTTTAGTAAAAGAATCATTGTTTTGTGTGTCTGATTTTATAGCACTTCAGGTAGCAGAATTTGTGGTCCCAGGTCTCTGCTATCAGGTCTAGGTTCCATCAATTCAAAAAACATGGGAGAAGGAAAATCACAGAATGGTTTGGCTCTGTCCATCACCCTGCTCCCACCTCCAATGCAGAGTGTGGGTGATCCCCATGTGTCTACTTCTTGTGCCCAGGAGCTAAGCCCCCTCGCTCACACCAGGTTATGTCCTCTATGGCCACCCTATCAAGCAGTAATAATTAGTTGTGTTTCTTTTTACCCATTCTCCCTTTAATCCATGTCGAAGCATCCTCGTTGTGATTGATTTATAGCAGTCACGCAGTGAAGAAATGTCTTGCTATACAAATTCCCTTGTGTTGTTTCACCGTTAAGGTTCGTCTAGAATGGCCGACAGATCTGGCAGTCAATCCCATGGATAATTCACTGTACGTCCTCGACAATAACGTTGTGCTACAGATCTCTGAGAACCACCAGGTGCGCATCGTGGCGGGGAGGCCCATGCATTGCCAGGTGCCGGGCATGGATCACTTTCTCCTCAGCAAGGTAGCAATCCATGCCACGCTGGAGTCTGCCACCGCCCTGGCTGTCTCCCACAACGGAGTGCTGTACATTGCTGAGACCGACGAGAAGAAGATCAACCGCATCAGGCAGGTCACCACCAACGGAGAGATCTCCCTCGTGGCTGGTGCCCCGAGCAGCTGTGACTGCAAGAACGATGCTAACTGTGACTGCTTCTCGGGGGACGATGGCTACGCTAAGGATGCCAAACTCAACGCGCCGTCCTCCCTGGCAGTGTGTGCAGATGGGGAGCTGTATGTCGCTGATCTTGGAAATATCAGAATCCGCTTTATTCGGAAAAACAAGCCGTTCCTCAACACACAAAATCTGTATGAGTTATCCTCGCCCATAGACCAGGAACTCTACTTGTTTGACACCAGTGGGAAGCACCTTTATACTCAGAGCCTTACCACTGGAGATTACCTTTACAATTTTACTTATTCTGGAGATGGAGATATAACCCTGATCACTGACAATAATGGCAATTTAGTCAATATCCGAAGAGATTCCACAGGGATGCCCCTCTGGTTGGTGGTGCCTGATGGCCAAGTCTACTGGGTGACAATTGGTACCAACAGTGCACTCAAGAGTGTAACAACACAGGGGCATGAAGTGGCCATGATGACTTACCACGGCAACTCCGGTCTCCTTGCCACTAAAAGCAATGAAAATGGTTGGACAACATTTTATGAGTAAGTATATTATGAATATTGGGCTGCTGACTTCATTCTGTGCGCTCTGAACCATGCAAGGCTGGTAGAATTTAATTGCCTGATCAGAATTATTGTCCAAATAAAGTGGCCAGAGAATATTAGATTTCACACAAAAAACAGTAGATGTTGGTAGTTCAGTGTATTAGAGCTTAAATAAGCTCCCTCTACCAAGTCAAGAGTCAGGCAGAGTTTCTGCTGAGTTTTTCTAAGTAATTTGGACATCCGGTTCTCCTTAACAATCAGGATTTAGGTTGCACATCAGAGAATTTTTCTTGGCTTTGAAAGCCAAGTTCCATCAGATCCTCTTTTTCACAGCTTTTTACCTACTTCCTATGCTGCAGTGTCTTTTTTATACTTGTTTGAAATGTCTGATGTAGAATGACAACTGGCAATGACTAATGACAGCTTACTCTGGAAACAATTCTGTAATTAACAGGCAACTCGATTCCGATTGTTGTAATTTTCCTCATTAAGCTTTAAAAGTAGTCTTGGAACTGTTCAAGACCATCCCTGCTCCAAAGAGTGTTTTGAGCAGAGAGGAGATGGGAGGCATTGAAAAACCTGGAGATGGCAGCAACTTGAAGATTTGTATTTCTTTTCCGTATTACTGTTAGCAATTCTCTGCTTGTAACTACTGTGAAGACACCACATTTCTGGTATCAAATAGGAAAAAAATAGGCAACTGAATGAAGGGCATCCAGGAGGATGGTCTGCAAATAAATGCGGCTATTGAGAACCCTTTCCCCTTCTTCTTCCTTGGCTCCATTTTTATTTGTAAGTCTAGCCTCTTTGAAATGCTCCTTAAGTGCATAATTTCCCATATGGTTTGAAAGGTACATGAAAGTGTTCAGCTGCCATAATAATAGACCCATTCTAAGAATCCAATTTGGCTAGAATAGACAGTTCTCAAGATTACAAAGAAAAAAGTTGTTAAAGAAAGAGATTTAGGGAAGGAAAGTGGCTGAACCCACGTATCTCTGTGTTGATATGCAGTTGCTTTGGTTCCTTCTTTAAAATGTTCCAGGCCCAGTTTCAAATTTCTTTGCTTAATACTCACTGTTACTGCTCCTGCCTTGAAAAGAATTGATGGAAACTCTGTGATGACTCTTTTGAACTGTTGTTTGCATTCCCTCGATGTTCTCCTTGCAATTACTATAGCAATATTCCTCAGTGAATCCAAGTTAATACCCTTCCATCTCTTACATTGGATTTGCTTGAGGGAGGCTTTAGGAAGGAAAAAGAGTGTGTTTTGCTCCATAGGAGTGGAAGCCAGCTATATTGTCAGGACTATTGTGCTAAATCAAGGAGATATTTTCTTTTTGCAAAGAACCCAATAGTTCCTGTGCTTGAAAACAGATGTAGCCTCAGACAGTGAAGCAAACTAAACATTACAGCTAATAATGGTCAGATTTATACCTCAAACATAATCTTTTATTTTAAATATTGACTGAAAATATAAAGGAGATAAGACAGAAGCTCAAATCCAACTTACTCTGTGGATATATTTACAACAGTGATCCATTATTTCTTGCTGTACAACAAAATAGAGCATTTGTGAAAGTCATCATTCTGGTCATTTTATGCACTTTAGAAGAGTCATAAGAAAGCTTTTTAGAGCTAAATGGAAGACAGTATTCTCCTGTGGTTGGACTATGGAAATCGTTACTAGAGCAAGTCAGCACTACACGATAGCATAGCATCACTGAAAACAGAATTGGGAATGCGCCTTCAGAGATACCTCCTCCAAACCTGTGATCAGTTATCTCTATTCAACTGTTCCTGACAGCTTCTGATGCAACTCTAAAGAAATACAGGGTAAAAGCCTATATCTGAATTAGTTACCTCAGCCTCACTTTATAGGCAGGGAAGAGAAACAGGCACTTTCCAGGTGAGTTTCTTTGAGTTGTGTCAGGTGTCTGCTTTAGAATGAGATGAGACAAGTTGTATTCTGAAAGTTTCTCTCTTCAAAGGCAGTACAGAATGATGAGTTCAGATACAGATGTTTACATTTCAGATGTCTACAATTTAGTCAAATGGATCCTATCAAAGTCATCTGATTTATAAATATTGTTAGTCATAACAGTGTATTTACCTATTTTATTGTTACTGTTAGAAAGCACTTTTTTGTATGCTGACTAAATCTTCCCTGATTGACCGGAGACCATCCCTCTTCATGCTGTCTTATCCCATCCCATCCCATCCCATCCCATCCCATCCTATCCCATCCCATCCCATCCCATCCTATCCTATCCTATCCTATCCTATCCTATCCTATCCCATCCCATCCCATCCTATCCTATCCTATCCTATCCTATCCTATCCCATCCTATCCTATCCTACTCTATCCTGTCTTAACCTGTCCACTAGGATCTTGGAAAGCAAATCAGTGAATTCACAGGGATTGATTCTGTCCCAGTTTTGCATGTGTAACCTGGGAAAAAATATAAAAGTAGAAGATTAGTAAATAAAGGTGAGATATTTAAATTGCTTGATGAAGTAGGTTTCATTTAAACAAGGTATGTCTAGTGCCAAGGTACACATGGTAACTGGGCTAAGCATTGACTCTCAGGAGCTATAGTGAGCAAGGCATCAAGTCATTCAGTGTGATCCTCAGCATAATTCCACAGCAAATCTGTCTAACTTGTTGACTGCATGGACAAATCAACATAGTACATTTACTCGTTGCACTCGCTAGTGGGAAGCTGATGTGACTAACAGTGTCAGTTCTGATGTTTGCAATTTATGAAGGATAGTGAAAGTTGACGTTGGAGCAGAAAAACTCTACAAAAATGCATTCATGGGGAGAACTAAAAAGACTTGATCTATTTATCTCAACATGAAGGAGACTGTCTAGATCACAACATGTGAGCCAAAACTACCACCTACAGAGGGACTCTTAATTTAGCAGAGAAAGGCTTGAGAAGAGTAAGTGAAAGCAAAGCTAGAGACATTGAAGTTGACAAGAAGGTGTGGTTTTGCTGAGATGACCTAACTGGTAGAGTGACCAACCATGAAAGCAGTACATTCTCCATTTCTTGGTATCTCAGAGCAGGACTCTAATGCATTCCTTAAAATATATTCTCACCAGACAGAAGATGTGCATGACTCAAACACAAGCTGTGGGGATAAGTGCAGGCATGGCAGGATGAAGTCTAAGTTTCTTGATAACCAAGAAGCTTAAGAAGATGGTGTAAACCAAATCAACATTCACTACCTTCAGGTTATTGGTTTCTCTATTGGAACATCAGGGGGAATTTTAAGTGATTTAGAGAATTCCTGTGACCATTAGTAGCTGTAAGGTGCTCTGAGTAGTTTTCAGTCCTGGCTGAAGGGGAAGGTGAAGCTCATATTTCTGTTTTGCTCATGGGCAGAGGAATAAAGGTATCAAATCTGACTCTGAGGAGAAACTTCATGTTTCTCACTGCACATAATAGTTGTTTATGGGCCAGGGCAAGCTGGACACTACTGCTTAAAAAGTTAAGGGTAAGGTAAATCCAGCTGGCAAGTTCACATTGCACTACTGGCCCCAGGAAGAACATCCTTACAAGATTTACCTTTACCTGACTGTCTACAGAGGTCCAAAACCAAACACCCAACATGAAAGAGCAATGGTGATGTGAGGTGATGATGGCATCACTATATGTGTTCATCATAGAACCATAGTATCATAGAATAGTGTGGGTTGGAGGGACCTTAAAGAACATCTAGTTCCAACCAGCATAGCCAGCATTTCTGGTTCTCCTCCAGTTGCTGTTCTTACCAGGGCATTTCTTAGCCTTTATCATAAGGCTGCAAAGAGTATGTGGGCACATTGGTGTAACTATGGAGAGGAGAGACAGGGCACACCAGGGAACCCAGGTTCTCCAAGGCTTCAGGATGGGCTGGCACACAATCCCTTCATTTCTGTGGAGAAAGGAATGAAACCAGTGCTGTCTTCAGACAGCGGCAGACTCGCTTGTAGGACTTACAGCTCTTCCTTTTGCTCATCTACACCCAAGCCTGCTCTAACAATGCTGTTTTGTCAGGTTTAGCTCTGAGCAAGGTTCAGTGTATAATGGTGTGCAGTTTCCCTTTTCGTTTGAGAGTGAAACTTAGCTCCCTGCAGTAATTAGCCTGTCCCCAAAGCCTATCTACAACTACTTTGAGGATTTTAGCGTTATATAGACCTTCCCTGCCTCTGCAGAGGGCTTGACATTAGCTGTCAGTTAATGCAATGCAGCTCAGCTTGGCCAGTAACTGGATTAAAGACTTGCCTTCCCATTGAACTGGTGACAGCGATAATCAGCAGCAAAGGAAGTTGATCTGGAAACTCAGCCAGGGAAATGACTTCTTGTTCAACTCCTCCAGTCAAAGACAAAGGATGCTGTGTGACTACTTGCTGCTTTGTTGTTGCAGCTTTTCAACTTGACCTGAAAAAAATTGCTACCAGCCTTTACAAAGTTTCTTAGCAGTTGCTGTTTGTCTGCTTCAGAATCCGGAAATTCTTATTAATGGATTTATTTAAATCAAGAATATGGCAATTATCTTGATTAGTTCACTGAGATGTTATCACTATACATTAATTCAATTTCCCTCTGAGCTGAAGTCAAACCTTCTATGCATTATTTAGCCCAGATGAGGCTCTTTTGCTAAGGTCCTTTGTGTGCCCAATTAGTTTTGAAGGTCACCTCCTCCCATACAGACTGAAATACTTACACACAGCTCCAGCCAAGCCCAAGAAATTCAAAACCTTTTCATGGACTCCCCAAGAAGTGGCTCACAGCTGCCTGGAGGGCAAAGATCTTGTGGAGCCAGGTCTTCAGATCGGTGGTAAGGGGAGCTTTGAGCTGTAATGTTGGATGCTGTTTTACAGAGAACCAAATTCTGCCAAACCTCACACACTGTAGTGGGTGGAAAGTTAGAGCCAGCTGGACTGAGCGGGCAGGAGGACCTCGAATGGCTTCCCAGTGACCCCCAGGGCTCAGCAGAAGTTCCACCCCAGCACCAGCAGCATTTGGTTCCCAAACCAATGCCCTGGTCTGTGTGACTGTGGTACCAGAACTGGGCAACATGGTCAGCATCTACCATGGTGAGATACAGACTTAGTCTGCTTTGCAGTTGGTGTAAAGACTTGGATTTTTTATTTCCCCTCTTAGTCAAAACCAGGGTTAAATAATGCTTATTGCCTTTAGAAGAGCCACCTCTTGACTCAGAGAAAAGCTGTCTTTCTGCATTAATAACATGCCTTTATCACCTGTTGATTTATCAGGTCATACACTGAGTTTTACAGAATTTGGTGGTATCCTTGATTTAGAGTAGGTGAAGTGAAGCACTTGTTCTACTCCTGTAGCAGACTGGAGTATAAGAAACATCTTGGCTTTTGCCCTCCCTCCTCTTTTAGCAAGATTTCTTTGTTCCACTTGCTCCACAGTTTCTACAGATAAATTATGAGATTCTCATCATTGTTACTCAGATGAAGCTACAGTGAAACTCTGGTAAGTGCCATGATAAAATAGCCCTTTTCCGGTGCTCTCACTAAGTTGTGAGTTCATATTTTGAGCCATTGGCCTGCCCTGAAATGAATGCCTGGTGGCATAGTTTAGTTGTGAACCAAGGGAATTATGAGTATCATAAAAGCTAGAGAGAGATCTTCGTCTTCTTGTTTGGGCAGTCAGAAAATTCAGCAGACCATGACCACAACCTGGCCTTGGCTCATTAGGGAGAGGACTTGCCTTCATGCATATTTGAGTACTATCGGTTTATCTGTTATAGATTTATTTTTAATGTTCTGTTTAATGTTGTTTGAAAAATTGGGATGAGGCAAGCTTGTTCAGAGGCACCGGGTGCACATCACTGTAATTGCATGCAAAATATAGTTTGCAAGGTCTGTTTAGATACTTTGGCACTAAGTGCAAAATTATTATTGTGATTTTTTTTTCTGATCTATTTGAGTCGTAGTTTTAAAAGGTTGATGAAATGTGAAAAAGCTAAAATTAGAAAACCCAGAAACTCAGACAAGGAATTGATTTCTGAATAGATGGTACTTAGGATGCTCTTTAATTCCCAAGGCCCAGATCTCTACACAATGGTAATGTGATAAATGAAAGCTCTGAATGTTTACAAGCCAACAATTAAGCCTCATAAGCACCAAAGACCATTTTAATTCTGTGCATTGAACCTTAGCTAAATACATTTCCAATTAGGAATGGATGGCAACAGCTTCCTTTGCTGGCCTAATAATTGTCACTGTAAGTGCTGAGGCTTTGCAGCAGGTTTGAAAGGGAGGCAGCAGCTGTGTTAGCAGGTGATGGATTCATTGCTCCAAGTGGCTGCTGTGTGCACTCCTGTGCTTCAGTATTTCCTTAATGCTGGGGCTTTCAGAGCATTTGGAGAACACAGAAGTCTTAGGCTGTGATGAAAACTGGCCCACCCCTAAATCCCGACACTGTGGAAACAGGATAGGCAGCTTAGCTGCAAAATGAGGTGACTAGGGGAGATTTATGTTACTACAAATACCAGGGCACACCTGCAGCTGCCTAAGAGCTAGTCACTTGGCCTTCCTCTCCAAGCTGAGATGTGCCCTGTAAGGGCCTTTATAGGGCTGAAAGCAGAGGTGGAAGGAGCTGACTCATTTAACTCATCCCCAGCACTGGGATGTGCAAGTCTTCAAATCCCTGGGAGACTGTGGGTTTGTGATAGATGATATCAAGTATATGTTGTGTGAGCTAAATCAGGGCAAAAGGGAAAAATGCTCCAGTCCTGCCCAAAACAGAAAAGAGAAGAGGAACTGCTTGCCAAGAGGAAAACACTTCCCACACCTCCTTTTGCATTGCCACCACAGTGCTAAAAGGAGTTTTTGTCCGGCCGTATTTTAAACTTCATCTGCCACCAATTAAAAATAATAATAAAAATGGGAGCAGTCTAATTGTGCTACCTTCTCACCTTTCTGCCTTTGTAAGGCAGGACCTCCTTGCAGCTGCAAATCAGTGAGCTGTCACCCCCAAAGACAGTGCTTGGCAGGTCCCTGTCTGGTTGCTGGGTAGAGAGAGGTGTAGCAGCTCCTGCACATGCAGAAAACACAGATGGTCCTGGTTTCTTCTGATAGAGGTTAATAGGGTGACTAAGGAGGTGCCAAAAGTCTGATGTACATGTGCAGACATCTTAAACCAATTCCAGCAGACCATTCCAGACTGTTCTGGCCCAAAAGGAGACTTACTTCTCAGGATCCAAAGTCCCAAATGGAAATCCTTTCACTTGATGAAGTTCTTGATGAAGTACTGTGAATTTTGTACAGCTGTACAAATGTAACCATGTAAATTATGTGTGTTGTATTTAGTCATTTTGAATTTACAAGAAAAATGTGTGTACAAAGGTCTAGGCGCCATCACGCTCTTTCATGCTCTTTTTTCATGCTGTTTTAACCTAATTTGAACAAGCAGAGGTTACTGGCAGATTTCTCCAGTTGCATATTTGCAAATATTACATATTTGCCCAGCAGAGGTAGAGGACCATTTGTGAGAGTGCTGGGAGCTTGAGGTCCAGGAATATTTAAAAAAAAGTCACTACTGAAATACTATATAAAATAATACTTATTTTACATTACATAATATTATATAAAAAGGTCCTGCATGCCTTTTAATAAGGGCATGCAGTGATACAATAAGGGAAAATGGCTTTAAACTACACAAGAGTAGGTTTAGATTAGATAATAGGAAGAAATTCTTCACTGTGAGGATGGTGAAGCACTGGAACAGGTTGCCCAGAGAAGCTGCGGCTGCCCCATTCCTGGAAGTGTTCAAGGGAAGGTTGGATGAAGCTTTGGGCAGCCTGGTCTAGTGGAAGGTGTCCCTGCTCATGTCAGGGGAGTTGAAATGAGATGATCTTTAAGGTCGCTTGCAACCCAAACCATTCTGTGATTCAGTGTTTCGATGAATAGAGTTTAAGGATCTGGGTGTCTGCTGCTGCTTGGGGCTGTTAAACTGAGTATCTACAGGGTTTTGAGACTTTCTTTGGAGCACGTAAGTAGGTCTTGCATGGAGTATAAGTTTTGTGCTGACTCTCATCATTTTGCTGAGTGTCACTCAGTTAAGGTAAAACCTATGACTCACAGGACATTAACTCAGCACTTTTCACATGAACAAGCCCTGTGCCTGCATCCTGGCTTTTGCTTTCCTTATTTCCCTAACCTGCAGACCTGCTTCCTTTCACACTTGTATTACACCACACTCACCTCTTAGGCTTCAGACTGATTTATATATAGGACTATTGATGTTGTAGTAGAAGGAATTTGAGATGTTACACAACACACCTTCAGTGATAACAATGTTTTCTCTCAAGGGAGACACTAAATCATCTCCCTTGTGTCCTGTCTCAGCAGATGGGGTAAAGATGTCACCTGTGATGTTTTCTGTTTAATATTCACATGCTGTTTTAGGAGGAGATGTGCAGATGACTGGAGACAGTACAAGCAAAAATCATAAGTCTCAGTGCAAACGGGGCAGCCACAAACCTGGAGTAAACTAGTACTGGGAGTGCTTTAGTTCTGGCTCTTTCAAGGACCTGCAGTTCAGATCCAGGCTGTGTGCTGCCAGCTGCTTGGAAAAGCTCTAACTGATCTCTGCCAAACTCCTGCAATGCAGTCCTGATTTCATCCCTTTCTTGTTCATCTTTTTTTCTTCTTTCTTTTTCATTTCACAAGTGGATTATTGATTCTCAGGATCTTGGAGGGAAAGGGCAAGGCTGTCCCCCATGCTTGGGTAATTCCATGACTGATAGGCTGACACTGTAGAGGGCCAAATGCTTTCTTCTACCTTTCTACCTCCCCTTCTGCCAGTGGGTAAGAAGAGCCTAATGTGATGTTGTCTTCAAACCTGAGGGCTGAAGAGATTTGCAATGAGGTCACCCACTTAGTCACTATACACTAAATATTAAACTTGGGCAAAAATCACCTTTTCATCCAGCCCTTCCTCATACTAAATCACTGTCAAATGCAAAATTACCAGCACTGTGCCCAAATCTGGAAAAATGAGAATGGAAGACAAGAAATATTTCTTGTTCTGTATAGTGCAGAGCCAGTCCAATGACTGCTCAATGGTATCTCATGGGTTGCAGTTTGAGAATACTTTGTGATTCCCTTCCCTTGCCTTCCCTTGCCTTCCTTTGCCTTGCCTTGCCTTGCCTTTCCTTGCCTTGCCTTGCCTTGCCTTCCCTTCCCTTCCCTTCCCTTCCCTTCTTGTTTGGTTTATGTGTTTTGTTATTAGATGGGATCTATTTTCTTATTCTTATTTCTTTTCTATATTCTTTTTTCTATATTTTTATTTCTTATTCCCCAGCTCAGAGTAATCCTAAAGAGAAGCATCAGGAGCTCCTCAACCATTTGCTCCCTTCAAGGTCTGATCATCACCACTGGATAGGGCAGGAAAACATGTCCTCTCTGCTCACCGAGCATTCATTCTGCATCCCCAAGTGATATGTTTCCATAACATCATCTTCTTGTATATCATATAAATCATTCTTAAAAGATGGACAGGACTTGAAAAAAGTCAAACATTTATCACTGACTGATTTGCTGGAATTTTCCTATTGTTTCTCCCTAACTATTTAAATATACCTTCCCTGAAGGTCCATCTTATCAGAACTTTCAATAGCCCTCCAGAGATACACCAGTAGAGCTTCCTAGTACCCTCAATTCCAGACTACAATAGCCTTGCTGCAAAGGTCCCTCTGACTTTAGCTCAGTCTGTAACCCACAGGCACTCATTTTGTGATGCCACAAATGAGAGGCAGGATGGTGAGTTTGCTCTGTCAACTCAGGAGGCCTCTAGACACAAGTGTCTGCTTATCTTTTTATCAAAAAATAACTCCCCCTGCTTGTTAACTGCTGTGGGACCTGCATGTATGGAGCTTATTTCATCTGGGTCCTGGTACATGGGTGTCCACATCACAGAAACCTTCCCAGATGGCGCTTATTTTGTTTCCTCGTTGGAAAAGCCAAGGACACAGTAGGGGTGAAAACTGGTCTACTCTTTTACACTTTTAAATCAGTCCTTCCAGATGGTCCCAGGAACAGTAAAAGGTAGACACTGGGGTTTCAGCTGTGCTCAGGGCTCTACACCATATTCACAAAGGACAGTTCTCTTACCTGATGTGACCAATCTGGCAGAGCCTTGATGCTCTCTTAACATTTAGCTTTTAAATAAGATTGGGAAAAAAGGAAGAAAAATAAATTGCTGAAAAACTCAGGACACAGCCAGACAAAATATTTACTGGCCTTCAGAAACTCCTAGTTCTGATAGACAGGATTCACAGGCCAGTGATTTTTCCTAAGTCACAGTATAGTGGAAGAGCAATAAAGTTACTCTCATAAACAAGAAGCATGGTGCAGGTGAGAAGAATTGGAAAAATATTGTTAAAATACAGGCTAATACATATTTAGTCACTTTCCGTTCTTTGTTTCATTTTCTTCATGTAAAAGCTGTGATTTTCTTCTCATGAAGCCAGAAAAAGGCAGGACAGTCTGACAGAGTGACAATGCATTTTTCCCTGGGAGAAATCTGGATGAAGGCTTGAAGACTTGGTCTCTGCTTTATAGGATGATTCCTGCCTCCCACCTCTCTCTTGATGCTGTTGACTTCACTCCGTTCTCCCTTTCAGGTACGACAGCTTTGGCCGCCTGACCAACGTGACCTTCCCTACTGGCCAAGTGAGCAGCTTCCGCAGCGATACCGACAGCTCCGTGCACGTCCAGGTGGAAACCTCCAGCAAGGATGATGTCACGATAACAACCAATTTGTCAGCATCAGGAGCCTTCTACACCCTGCTCCAAGGTGAGTTGGGCCACTGTCCCACTCCTGACCAAGCTGCACACGGTCAGTAAACAGAAATCATCTTGATAATCCCAGCACCGAAAATCACCTGCATCCCCAGTGCCCGAGAGCTCCCCACATGCTGATACAGACACACACTCACACCTCCTTAGCCGCATTCCCAAGCACAGCTGTTTCTCTGCACTCCCAGCTGGTCCCCTTGCAGTGCAGTCTCATGCAGTACAGTCCTCCATCATCATTACCATTATTGTTGTAACTAAAAGGGTTGCATAAATCGAACCGCACTTTCAGCCAACCCCTTTGCTTCAGTCTCTTAATGGCTCCTAACTTAACAGTTACTCTCCTCCTGGAACAGGCTTCCAGCTGGTTGCTGGAGATCTGATTCTTTGTTCAGTGGCTGTTCAAACGTCCACAAAGAAGCATCAAAAAAAAAGACCATGCCTGTGCCCAGTAGGTCTGCGTTAGAACTAAAGGGCTGGTGTGGAGAAGCACAAAGGAGAAAAGAGAAGTGGACAGCCAGCAGAGGACTGGTGGGACCAGTTTGAGGTTGTGGGAAATGAGCACAGATCTGCCTCTGGTGAGAAGGTGAGAAGCAGAGGACTGATTAGGTGGAGGAAAGGTGACAAAGTGGGAAGGAAAAGAGGAATAAATATCAGGGAATCGTTGTGCTGAAGTACTGGTGGGGGCAGAACCTGTACTGCACAAACAATGCAGCCTGGATCTCTGGGTTCTGAAGGCTGAAGCCTCCTTAGGATCAGGATGAGATATCACCCGTTTCCTGGAGCTTGGAGAAAGGAAAGGAACTTTCAGACTCTGCTTTTTCACTTCACAGATTTCATTTAGTCTGTGCCTGATGACAATGGGGTGTTAAACATCTTTTCACCTTGTAAGGAACAACCTGCTCCAAGTGAGACAAGCATGTTCCTGAATGACATTTGTTCCCACATCTCTGGGACACATATTTCCCTCCCCCTCCCTATAACATCCAGCTTTCCTAAAAGAAAGTGCCTGTTATGCCTGAGCACTGATTTTTCTCCTTCTGGAGAGGGCAACTGAGAGAGTGCCAGCCCCCTCAAGCTGTCCTTATTATTCCTGTAAGGAAACACAGTATTCTTTACTTGAGCCTGCAAGGCAGATCCACCCCATCCCATTCACTCACATTAAGACATGTGGCAACTGCACAGACATGAGGTTGGCATCACCTCAAGAGCCTAATTAAGCAATAGAGCCCACTGTCGGGTGCCCTTCAGTGAGAAAATTGACTGTGATGTGATTTACACCCTTAGCACTGAAGGCACAGTTACATAATGCTGCCACAGTCAGTTCTCTCATTGTCCTGCCCTCTGGCACAGGGACATTCTGGCCATTAGGACATGCAGAATTACAAGCAGCTTAACCATCTTCAGAAGTAGAAAATTATTAAACTGTTTGTATCTGAAGAAATTCATCTTAAAATGAAGATCTGGATAATGTTGCAGATGAGGTGACTCGGTGAGCCAAATTCTTGGTGAACCTTTCAGGAAACCTGGATCACACTGTGAACAGGTGAGATCTGAGAAGACATTTTCATAAGGTTACAAATTCCTGTAGGATGGATTTATGAGCTTCTGCAACAGGCACATCAGCACCCTGGTGGGATTTTGTCTTCTGGACTAGTGACAAAGTGAGCATTTGTGCAATGCCAAAGTAGGGCAGTAGTGCCCTAGAGCCAAAGCTGCCTAAAATACAGCATCCAATGGCTCATGGATTTCATGTAGCCCTTGAGAAATGCCTTCCAAAGCCAGGGAATTCTTCTCTTGGGAAAATGTTGAAAGTAGAGGATTTACATTCCCCACACAGTCCTGGTGACAATAACCCTTCTGTGGTGCTTATGTAACTCGAAGGGAACATCACATGTCTGGTGAATTTCATGTAAACCTTCAAGCTTTCCCCTGCTTCCTGGTGAAGGATAAAGGAGGGAGGAATATATTATCTATGCAGGGATATTTCACTGATTTGATTTAAAATTCATCTCCTAACACTTTATCGCTAAACCAAGCATCTAGGAAAAGTGTGACAGCCATCTGACTGTGGCCCTAGTCTCCATTTGCAGACTCAGTCATGGAATGGTGTTTATCTGACTGGAGGCTATGTCAAAGACCATCAACTTACATGTTCATTGGTAGAGCTAAAATATTTGGATCTGCATTGTGGATCACTGCTGTATGTTTATGGCAAAATCCTGTGCTCCTGCAGTTTAACACTATCACTACTGTGTACAGAAAGTTGAGTGGTGGTTCTGCTGAGGTCACTGTGGCAGGAATCCAGCTGGCTACAACCAGGAGCAGGATGAGACCCACACAAAAAAGGACCAATTGGTGTCAGGTTTCCTTCCCTAATTATACCAAACTGTGCTCTTTTCTGATCTATTTCATCCGGTCGAGAGATGATAATTTATCTGTGATCTTTTTTCCTGCTGAGCTGCGGCAGAGCAATCAGTGAACCTGCCTCAGAATGGAAAAACATTTTGTGTGAATTTTTAATGGGTGTTTTTATTCACAATTAGGAATTTATGGCAGCCTGGGAGACAGAAACAGTAATATTTTCCAGCTTTTGAGGAGCTTCAGATAAGGCAATCTTTGTATAATATGATTTTAAAGCCCTTCTGCACTGAACAAGTCTCATGCTTTCTTAGCCTTCATGAGCTCCTCTCTGCAGAGAGAAATGCCAGCTGGAGATTCAAAGGATGGGCTTTCAGCCTGCCTGATTCCTGAAGGATATGGAAGAGAGATTGCTCTTCTGTTCCACTTGTGAACTCCCAAACACTGGCCTCAGAATCCACTGATCTTTCAAGAGCTAGTTGAGGCCAGATGTATGGAGACATGTGGGAGCTTAATGCCTCTGCTTTCTCTCCAAACATGAGGACTTCAGTTGCCTCCTGAAAGCTTTCCCAAGGGAAGGAGTTTGGCTGTTGTTCGGGAAACTGGTTAGCATTAACTCGCTGTGCAATTTCCTGTCATTTGTGAGACAGTGAATAAACTGAGGAAAATAGGTGGCCCCACTTTTCATATATTATTGTGAAATTGGGATCTTTAGGATATAAAAGCATGGAAAGTTTTCAGTCAGACTGATTTTTAAAAAAATCTCACCACCCAGTGTTTTTGCCTAGAGGAAGAGGTTTGAACCCATGTCCTTTGATAAGATATTACACAGTTTTTTCACTGTTTCCTTTTTTAACCTGTGTAAAACTTTCTGTAAGAGTTTGAGGTGCAGAGACCTCATCAGAATGAAAAAGAGATTGTCCATATTTACTTTCCCTGATGAAACCAGTGTTTTGCTCAGTGTGAGTGGGACAGGTGAGTAACAGAGTGCATTTGGTTTACAACCATCGGAAATGCTGATGCAGGCTGACTGAGGGAAGAAATGAAAAGCAGGAGCTATATCATCAAAGATCAGCAAAGATTCCTTTTCTGTCTTCAGATCAAGTCCGAAACAGCTACTACATCGGTGCTGATGGCTCTCTCAGACTGATGCTTGCCAATGGCATGGAGGTGGCCCTGCAAACCGAGCCACATCTGCTGGCTGGCACCGTCAACCCCACGGTGGGCAAGAGGAATGTCACCCTGCCCATCGACAATGGCCTCAATCTTGTGGAGTGGAGGCAGAGGAAGGAGCAAGCAAGAGGGCAGGTCACTGTCTTTGGACGTCGGCTGAGGGTAAGTGAGAATCATGAGCAGTTTTGGCCTCCAGTTCCCATTCCATCAGTCCCCAGTCTCATGGCAAAAAGGGACAGGGCTGATTTGTGTAGTCTGCAATAGGGATGAAGCTGCAGGACAGAAAACTGGCTGTTCATCCTCTGTCACACAACCTTTGTGACTGGAATATATCCTTACGTCTCCTTATGTGCTGATGTTCCCTTAGCCATCATGGGTAGTACTGCTGATGTCCCTACAAGACCTCTGCATCTGACACTGCAGGTTTAACATGGTCTCAGCTGAGAGAGCTGGGGTTTTTCAGCCTGGACAAGTGAAGGCTCCAGGGAGACCTTAGAGCACCTTCCATTACCTGAAGGGGGTCAAAAAGAGCTGTAGAAGGACTTTTGGCAAGATTACATAGTGATAGGACAAAGGGGAATGGCTTCAAACTGAAAGAGGGAGGGTTTAGATTAGATATTAGGAAGAAATTCTTTACTGTGAGAGTATTGAGGCACTGGCACAGGCTGCCCAGAGATGATGCAAATCCCCCATCCCTGGAATTGTTCAAGGCCAGGTTGGATAGGGCTTGGAGCAACCTGGTCTAATGGAAGATGCCCCTGCCCATGGCAAGGGGATTGGAACTAGATGATCTTTAAGATCTCCTTCGACCCAAACCATTGAGTGATTCTGTGATTACTGTTCATTGGGCAATCTCAGAAGAATCTCTAGATTCCTGAAATTTGCTGATCTGTTGAAGCTGTTGAAGAGCTGGGCTCTCAAGGCATTGCACCACAATTGCCATCGTTCCCTGAAGTGTTATAAGCAGCTCCAGGCTGACAGTACTCTCTCCTCCATGAGTGCCTGGACCTTCCTGTGCTTGAGACTGATATGGTTTGAAAACATTGTTCCGCACAATGCACCTCATACTTGTCAGGGCTGTTTAAAGATCTTGCCCAATAAGCCTGTAATTCATCTGCTAACTGCTGGCAAGGTTGGGAACTTGTAATGGCAAGTCCTGTGCACTCACCCTGTACCTTGCTAGTCTCAGAGTCACAGGCTGATGAGCTGTTCCCAGGAAGCTGCTCAGCACCTGGCAAATTCAGAGCCTCTGAGAAAAACACTTAGTGCCCTGTAATGCCACCACAGCAAAAGGACTGCAGCTATTTATTCACACTTAAACTTCGGAGTAAATATCAATGCTCTGGTTTCAGGATATATGTTTCCCAGTCCTTGCTCTTCACCTCTCCTTATTCCCTGCTGCATGACCCCTGCCACCTTGGTGTGATTTCTCCTGTCTCTCCTTGCTCACACTTGTCAAGTATTTCTCTTCACCCTCCCCACCTCAGCCTCTGTTCTTTTTCCCCTGTGTTGATCGTCTCTTATTTTGTTACCAGGAGAAAAAATGCAAACAGTAGTGAAAACTGAAGCTGCTTCTTCAGTGTGAACTGCTGTATAGCTGCAGATCACCTGTCATCACCCTTTTTGTTTGGTTTGTCATGGGATTTTTATTTATTTTATTTTATTTTATTTTATTTCAATAACCAACAAAATGGGTCTTCTTCTGAAAGGAGAGAGCCTCCTGAAATTTGCAGCTGTGTGATAGCTATTTGGTGTTCAAAGAAGTTTCCACTCATTTAGCCACAACTCAGCTGTCCATGTCCATTTTATCTTCCAAAATTTTTGCAGTAGATTCAAACACAGAATGTGTCTTTGTTTTATATTGTACTACAGTTGGAAAAACACTTGCAAAATGAATTTTCAGGCTTGCTACTTGTATCCCTATAAATCTGCCAGAATTTATTCACATTTTGAGCCTATCAGTGCCCTCCTAGTGAAGCAGAAGTGCGTCTTACATGGTTGAAGGACTCAGTTATGGCCCTTTTCAGGGGTTCAAAGTAGCTGAAGGTGTTCAAGATGTTTAAAGCTTCCTGTCTGTACCTGCATGGCAGCATCTGCACCCCTAATACAAAAACCTGCAAGGTGCTAATTGCCTCCCTGGGGATTGCACAACATTTACCATATTCTCTGTGTCGTGTTCTCCTCTGCCTTCACACCAGTAATTGCTTCTTTCCCTGGCAAGAGAGAAACTTAGGGAAGTTAAGTTCAACATGTTTTTGTTCATTTTGAGAAATGAGTTATAATTTTCTGTTGTATGTGACTAAATTACTACTTTCCCTCTCCCCTCACCCTACTGCTCACATGAAACAGCATCAAGCAGTGAATATTTCTCCAAATTGGCTGGCTATGAATTCCACCCATCACTGGCCAACAGCAACACACACTCCATCTGCAGTGAGAGTATTAGGTAAACTCTGCTTCAAGGAACAGGGCTCCTTACCTTTTTTTTATTAAACAAACTTGAGTTTTTCAATAAAGGAGGATGTAAAATAATCTCTTGACAGTGGAGCAAATAGAACAGCCAGAAGAGACAGGGCTGCTGGCTCAGCTCTTTTATTTATTTAACCATGGTAACTCCTGTCATAAGTCACTTTGTTTTTCCTAAGACCTTGGCAGCAGGTTAATGGTGGCATCAAGAGCTAGTGTCCCAGACAATCCCCAGAACCCATGTGATCAGAGAGGGATATGGTGCTAACCAGTCCTGGTGTATTGACTAATGAAGATGGTCCAGCATGATCTGCACAATTTCTGCAAGACGTTGAGGTCTGGATATGGCCACCCTAATGGTTTTAGCAATTCACTGGGGAAATTGCTTTGTAGATAGCCATTTATCACACGGATGTTGTTGACTCATGGAGTTCTCATTGCAGAAGTATTTTTTGCCCTCCTCCACTGAAGATTGCCAAGGTATTTTCATGAGAATTCTCCCCTTTTTGTGCTCTTGTGCTCCTGGGAATATCCATGCATGTTGTTTAATTATCATTTAAGCTAAAGGAGTGCCATAGGAAGCATTGTAGAATCAGAGGTGGTGATGTGTTTACGCTCTTTCTTTTCCAGAGCAAGCTAAGAGATTTATAAATGTACTGTGCAACATGAGTTTGGGGTTAAATTTAGTCTCTCACACATTTTAGATGGGCTGTCAAATCCACTGTGAACTGTGGATTTAAATTTACCCTGTCTTGATTCGTTGCTGATCACAAGCCTTGTCAAATGCTCTAAGGGGGCAAAACCTTTTTGCAGGATATTTTCAGACTCTGTTTCAGGATAAGGTCTCCGAGATGGAGGATGGCACCTTATTTAGCTGCTCACCATAAAACATGGTTATTGGACTGAAGCCTGCAACCCTGTCAGTTTTTCTGCTGAAAGTTCTCTTTTATACAAGGCATACCCTTGAACAAGGATGAGAAAGATTTAGGCCCTGTTCAGAGGCTACTGGCAGGGTAGGGTTCACTTTGCCCATCACATTGAGGGGTGACTGTTGGCACTGCGGTACTTCTCAGATATAAGAGACGTTACAGCAAGAGAGATCAGGAGAAAAGAAATCATTAAGGAAAAAAAAAGTTTCCTGAAAAGGGTGACCGGTTCCAACTAGTTCCACAGACATTGCTTGGCAGACTATGTGGAGGGTGGAACAACTTAGGACAGCAATAATGAGATACAGAGAGTTGAACTGAGCTTAAGAACTATCCAGGGACCTTTTATTTGGTCCTTCCAGCCCAGCGAATGGCACTGCAGCTAATGTGTGGCTCAAGAGGGCCTCCTTCATACTGCGTTACTGTCCCAGCCCTGGAAGAGCTCTTTCCAGCTTTCTTGGCAAAGACCAGGAGCAGAAGAAGCTGCAGCTGCCAGGCTGGAGATCTCTGTGAATAGATGGGAGGCAGAGATACTAGTCCTTCCTGCTTTGCTTTTCTTTTTTTGCAAGGAATTGCCACTCCTATTTCTCTATAAATAGCAGCAAGCACCTATGAGATACCAAATTGCCCTTAGTTACACATGTGCCTCTGTACTTAGAATTTTAATACCTTTTTATTTATTTCCCAGCTTCCCTGTTACAGTGGGCTCTTGGCTGATTTCTTCTCTCTACCATTACACATTTGTGTTCTATTTCACGCATATTTAATTAGAGCATTGTCTACCTTTCCACAGTGTTTTTTTCCTGAAGTCATACCCACCTATTAGCATTGTTATTCATAAGTGGAAAATCATTGTTGCACTTGCCTTCTCTCTTACAACATCCTCACACTTACATCATGGCACCAATTCCTTCTCTTCCCAGCTCCTGAGATACCTCTGGATTCCGACTTTATGGTGTCCCTGTTCTCTGGGATTCAGCATAGATATCTGCCCATGTGACACAAAGACACTGCAGTGATACAGCTTTTCCCTCTCCTGTTCTTCCAGGGCTGAGGAACCTCTTCTCTGTTGATTTGATCTCATCCTTCCTCTCACTGTTTAGCTCTCAAGTACTCCCACATCCCCAAAAATACAGAAGGAATTCAGTCATACACCCTAAAGCAATGGCCAAGATCAAGGCTGGAGCAGGGCTGAGAACAGTGCTCAGGTCATAGAATTATAGGATCATAAACAGACCGTTCAAGTTGGAAAAGACCTCTAAAATCGTCAAGTCTAACCATGCAAAGGTCGTCAAATCCAACCAAAATAAACACCACCCCCATGTTCACCACTAGACCATGTCCTTAATGCCATATCCAGACATTTTTTGAGCACGTCCAGTTAGGAGTGTCAGCTTTACCCAAAGCAGCATAGAGTAGTGGTTTTAGACTGGTCTGAAGACCTCATAGGAAACATCAAATTATGGTTTATTGACTGCAGCTGAAGGGCTGCAAAGGGCACTGAAAATCAAGTCAGCTCTTTGGAGTTTGAAATTCATCCAAGAACAATTTCTAGAAAAGAAAGGTTCACCAGTTGAAAGAGGTTTGGAAGTGGTGAGATGGAGAAAGACCTATCTTCACTGGCAAGCTCATACTGGGAATGTTGATTTTCATATTTGCTCAGTACTTTGCTGTTATTGTGATGCAGCTTTGTAAGTCTCGTTGCACATGTGGAAGCATGTGGAATCCCGAGATTCTTGAGACTGTGGTGCCTCTGAAAATAATCGGTCTCTCTCTTGCTCATTCGCCTGAATACTACATAGCCTGTTCACTTCTTCTTGCAGCTTCTTCACCTGGCGATACAGCTCATTTCATCTCAGGGGAAAGGCTTAACTTCCAATGCCTGCAGTAAACTCAGAGAAAGACTCTGTTTGCCACTATGTTGACACAACATCCATCTCTTTTCTACGAGTCTTGGTTTTTGATGTGCATGAAAGCCAAAGACACTATATCCTAGGATTGATAAGCATAATACCTTGCAAATATTCCTTGCAACAAATTGTCAATCTATGTTCTGTAGGTTACATCTGCTGTAGCTGTCTTAAACCTAGAATTGGGATATGGGCAATATTCATTCACTGTTGTGGTGTTTCAGAAGTACCATTCTTCTACCTCTTTCTTCACCGAAGTCAACAGAAGCAATGTTAGGACAACCCTTTGCTTTAAAAATTGCCTCTTATCCAGAGGCAGTGAACTGCTGGATGCTCTCCAGTGTCGTGTAAAGAGGTGTTTGGTGAAACAAGGCTGGTCTTTCTAACTTAAACTGTTTCCAGCTTCCTAATTCTCCATCTCTTTCCTGTAGGTTCACAACAGAAACCTGCTGTCCCTCGACTTTGATCGTGTGACAAGGACAGAGAAAATCTATGATGACCACCGCAAGTTCACGCTCCGCATCCTCTACGACCAGGCAGGGAGGCCCAGTCTCTGGTCACCAAGCAGCAGACTGAATGGGGTCAATGTCACCTATTCCCCAGGAGGACACATTGCAGGAATTCAGAGGGGCACAATGTCAGAAAGGATGGAGTATGACCAGTCTGGCAGAATTACATCCAGGATCTTTGCTGATGGCAAATCATGGAGCTACACTTACTTGGAGAAGGTAATAATCCTCTTACCACTCAGAGACAGTGCCTTTGAGGCACTTGGGCTTTACTCCTTTGACATCAGTTCAGCTGCACTTTTTTAAGTACAGTTTTCATTAGTTGAATTAACAGCAGTATAAAATATATTTAGGTAAAGTCATCAGAGTGAATAGTAGAAATTTCCACTGGGGTTTTCCATGTGAAAACAACCCATAAAGTCTTACATCCTGCATTCTTCACACAGGCTATTCCTGCTTTATAGGAAATACATGTAATTAAAAAGTGCAAGGCATAAATCCAGCCACACTGTTGTAGCACACTTTACAGTGTGTCCTGCAGTCTGCACTCTGTAGATTCATGTGGGACTTAATTTTTCTGGGTATTACCATTCATTGTTACACATTACATTGTCCAGTGACCTATAGATCCATATGCTATATACCTGGGGCTGGAACTTTTTATTCCTGATTTTTTTTTTTATAGCATCTATCTCTAAAACAGTTTAAGGAAACTGTAGTACCATATCTTTTAAAAAGGAACAAATATTGACTTACTCCTTGTGTTATGCAACCTAAGTGGATTTTGTGTTATATGCAAAAAACCCCAAACAAATAAGCATGGACACAGAAGTTGGGTGTAAGAGGATAACAGAGGATCAGGGGATACAATGAATTAATTCAGCATCGGAAGGTGTTGGAGGATACTTTTTCAAGCATGTTTAAGTAGGTCTACCAATTTTATTTATTTAGTCTGTAAAAGCTATTGGCACAGGGAATTTGGGTAGAGACAGTCAGCTACAGGGTATTGATCTGAACTACTAAGCATTCTGAACTTAGACCTTCCTCACTGCATTGACTGCTTCTTTCTGTGACCCATTCCTGCTTGTAGATACTCGATGTGCTCTGCAGCTGCTTACCTCTCACTGTTTAATTCTGTGGGTGCAGAGATTTGTCTCAATTGCCCTGCTCTTTGGACTGAAGAGCATAATTTTGCTCAAAACCCAGGAATATAATCTATTCTTTCCCTCTTCCCATCTAGTCCATGGTGCTACTCCTTCACAGCCAGAGGCAGTACATCTTTGAGTTTGACAAGAACGACCGGTTGTCATCGGTGACCATGCCCAACGTTGCACGTCAGACTTTGGAAACCATTCGTTCCATTGGCTACTACAGGAACATTTACCGACCACCAGAAGGCAACGCCTCAGTTATCCAGGATTTCACAGAGGATGAGCAGCTCCTCCACACTTTGTACTTGGGCACAGGGAGACGTGTCATCTACAAGTACGGAAAATTGTCCAAGTTAGCTGAGATGCTCTACGACACCACAAAGATCAGTTTCACTTACGATGAAACTGCTGGCATGCTGAAGACCATCAACTTGCAGAATGAAGGGTTCACCTGCACGATCAGGTACAGACAAATAGGGCCCCTTATTGATCGGCAGATCTTCCGCTTCACTGAGGAAGGCATGGTGAACGCACGCTTTGACTACAATTATGACAACAGCTTTCGGGTGACCAGCATGCAAGCAGTCATCAATGAGACACCTTTACCTATTGATCTCTACAGGTATGATGACGTGTCAGGCAAAACCGAGCAATTCGGTAAATTTGGAGTAATTTACTACGACATCAACCAGATTATCACCACTGCTGTCATGACTCACACTAAACATTTTGATGCCTATGGCAGAATGAAGGAGGTCCAGTATGAGATATTCCGATCTCTCATGTACTGGATGACTGTGCAGTACGACAACATGGGGAGAGTGGTTAAGAAAGAGCTGAAGGTTGGCCCTTATGCAAACACAACTAGGTACTCATATGAATATGATGCTGATGGCCAGTTGCAGACAGTGTCTATCAATGACAAACCACTCTGGCGTTACAGCTATGACCTAAATGGAAACCTCCATTTGTTGAGTCCAGGGAATAGTGCCCGCCTTACACCACTCAGGTATGACCTCAGGGATAGGATTACTAGACTGGGGGATGTGCAGTACAAAATGGATGAAGATGGCTTCCTGAAGCAAAGGGGCAATGATATTTTTGAGTACAATTCAGCTGGCCTGCTCATCAAAGCCTACAATAAAGCTAGTGGGTGGAGTGTGAAGTACCGCTACGATGGCCTAGGAAGGAGAGTCTCCAGCAAAACCAGCCATGGTCATCACTTGCAGTTCTTCTACGCAGATCTGACCAATCCAACCAAGGTCACTCATCTATACAACCACTCAAGTTCCGAGATCACCTCCCTTTACTATGACCTCCAAGGCCACCTCTTTGCAATGGAGCTCAGCAGTGGTGATGAATTCTACATAGCCTGTGATAACATTGGCACCCCTTTGGCTGTCTTCAGTGGGACTGGCTTAATGATCAAGCAGATACTGTACACAGCATATGGGGAGATCTATATGGACACCAATCCCAACTTCCAGATCATTATTGGCTACCATGGAGGATTGTATGACCCCCTCACAAAGCTTATCCACATGGGACGGAGAGACTATGATGTGCTAGCGGGTCGGTGGACAAGTCCAGACCATGATATGTGGAAGCATCTGAGTAGCAATAATATAATGCCTTTCAACCTGTATATGTTCAAAAACAACAACCCCATTAGCAACTCTCAGGATATCAAATGTTACATGACAGGTAAGACGTTTAAATTAATTAACATTTTCACAACCTTGCAATCAGTGAATAGGTGTCATGGTTTAACCCCAGAAGGAACTAAGCCCCACACAACTGCTCAATCTCTCCCCCCAGGTGGGATAGGGGAGAGAACTGAAAAAGTGAGAAAACTCGTAGGCTGAGATAAAGACAGTTTAACAGGAAAAGCATTAAAAGGTACTTATGCAAGCAAAGCAAAACAAGGAATTCCTTCACCACTTCCCGTGGGCAGGCAGATATTCAGCCATCCCAAGGACAAAGGGCTCTGTCACACATAAGGGCGGCTTGGTAAGACAAACACCATCACACTGAATGTCCTCTCCTTCTATCTGCTTCCCCCAGCTTTACATCATGCTGAGTATGATGCCGCATGATGGTCTGGGATATCCCTTGGGTCAGCTGGGATCAACTGTCCCATCTGTGTCCCCTCCCAACTCCTTGTGCACCCTCAGCCTCCTCACTGGAGGGGTGGAGTGAGGAGTAGAAAAGGCCTCTGTGTAAGCACTGCTCAGCAATAATGAAACCATCCCTGTGTTATTAACAGCACTTCCAGCACAAATCCAAAACATAGACCCATAGTAGCTACTGTAAAGAAATTTATCCTAGTCCAAACCAGTGCAGTAGGTATCTCCTCTTTGGTGTCCCGATCACCGTGAGGTTTTCCAATCTTTAATAAAATGGACATAAGTTTTAGTTTGCCAGTCTAACCTTATGTCCAGGGTATGTTTAATTCATTAGCATAGATGGAAATTGTAATTCCCAAACCTTTTTTCTTTTCTCATCTTTGATGTTTGTTCTTTTTATTTTGCTTCCAGATTTTCGTCCCCTCAGATATCCCAAGTTTAGCTACCAATTAATGTCCTGATAACCTTTCTCTTTGTAGAGGGGCAGTTCTGTTTACACAGTTTTGCCTAGAGATTTATTTGCAACTAAACAAATGACATACAGATTTGTTTTAGCAGAATGGCAAAAGTAACTTAAATGTTTTATTACAGTCAGCCATTTCAGAGTGGCTACATGACTACAACACTGCAACTATGTAGTTCCAAGTTAATCTGCCCCACAGAATTCTACAAAAAACAGTAGGTGCTTTAGATTTAAAGTCAAAATTTTGGGGCACACCTACCCCACAGCTTGACATAATCTCTGAACTGCTTCCCCTGGGACTTTGTAAAATAACAGTAATAAGAGCTCTATGTATAGGGGGATTTTTTACAGAAAATCATTCTGTATGTTAAATGTCCCTCCTATATTTATATAATCATAGAGTCATTTATGTTGGAAAAGACCTTCGAGATCATCAAATCCAACCATTAACCCAGCACTACCAAGTCTACCACTAAACCATGTACCCAAGTGCCACATCATCACATCTTTTAAATCCCTCTTGGTGTGGTGGCTCCACCACTGCCCTAGGCAGGCTCTTCCAGTGCTTGACAATCCTTTCTGTGAATAAATTTTTCCCAACATCCAATCTAAACCTCCTCTGGCACAACTTGAGGCCATTTTCTCTTGACCTGGTCTTGTTACCTGGGAGGAGACACCGATCCCCACCTCACTGCAACCTTTTCTCCAGGGAGTTGCAGAGAGCAAGCCATAAGGTCCCCCTTCAGCCTCCTTTTCTCCAGCCTGAACACCCCCAGCTCCCTCAACCTTCCTTCATCAGACTTGAACTCCAAACCCTCCATTGCCCTTCCTGGGACATGCTCCAGCACCTCAATGTCTCTCTTGTCATGAGGCACCCAAAAGTGAACACAGGATCAGAAGTGTGGCCTTGCCAGTTACCAAGTTCATGGGGACAGTCACTGCCCTGGTCCTTCTGGACACATTATTTCTGATACAGCCAGGATGTCATTGGCATTCTTGGACACCTGGACAGACTTTCATCTTATCTGCCATCACCTAACTGTACTGAGATACCAAGCTGAAGGACCTCACTAGCCTTCCATCCCACTGGCATTGGTGTGCTGCCCCCACGATAATGTCTAGTCCTTTCCTCCTTCAAATTCAGTTTCATGCTGGTTTCATACTGTGTGCAACACTGGTAGCAATTTTTAAGAGAACTGTTTTGGTGGGACTCTTTTCTAGATACTTCCCTTTGAAAAACCTAGTGCCACAATCACAAACCAAATGTACATACTTCTTGAGATAGAATTAATTTTTAAATGCTCCTGCTGCAGCTATCACAACTTTTCCATATTCAACAGTAACTGCGTTCCCCTGAGTTGTGAGATTGTCTTAACGGCAAATAAATACTACGAAGTAATAATCCTGGATTCTATTCTGCTTGTTTTTCTAGCCATCAGGATTCATGTTTTCAGGTTCTTCTGCAATAAACGTAAGGATTAGGTTGTGGGTTTTTTAATGAAAAGCTGTTTTCTCTAGAGCTGATGCCACAAGGGAAGTAAAATATGTCAAAAGATACAGCCTAAGATCCTATGTGTTGGCCTCACTCTGATAATTAAGGCTGGCAGGGAATACCTCAAGGTAACTTTTCCTATCAGAAAATGCTCATTTGTCAAAACTGAATTTATTTATGGGAGAGGGTTGAGCGTGAGAGATTTCTCAGCAAAAATGTTGTAAACAGCTCTCAAAATTGTCTACATGACAAATTCCAAAATAGCCTAAAAGAAGAATTCCTTTTGGGTTTTCAACCTTTTCAAGTTAAGTGAAATGACTGAAAATTGGAAAAGGAAAATTAAAGAGTCAAAACTGAAGTGGAAGTTAATTTGAAATTATTGAACTGATACAGTTTTTGAACTGTTGCTTTGTGACATAATAACAGATTTTTGTTTTCCTGCTTAAGTTAAGACAGGACAAAATTTTTTTTTTAGCCCTGTCTTAGAACAGGTGCATAGCTTCCCACACAGCTCTGACAATGAAATCAAGATGTCCAAATCTGATACACTAATATTTTATATGCACCAAATAGCTTTTTCCATGGTCTTACAAGTTCTATTTTTCAGTTTTTCCAGAATATAGAACCCAAATACATATTTTAGGTTTCTCCTCTCCCAGTCCATGGAAGAAGCAGGCCATGCTATGGGCTGAGTGCTGTGACACAAAGCTTCTGCCCCAGAGTTTTTTTCTGCTCAAGCTTTCAGGCACCTTGTGGGCAGAACTCGTGACGAGAGTGCCATTGTCATCGCAACCAAATCTGCCCAGATTTTGGCACAAGAAACCACTTTCTGTCCCTCCACATTCCCACCCTGGGACCTTCTGTCCTTAGAGGAGCTCAGTGCCCAGGACATGAGTGACCAACACGTGCTTTGGTTTGCACTGGTGAGGTCTCTGAGCTTGTGGATACAAATTGGAGGCATGTGGAGGGGAGAGCAGGAGAAGCAGGTATTTGTGTTTCGAGAGGCCCATTGTTAAACATGAATATTTTAGTGATTGTACACTTCATGGCACAGAGCTTTGCTGCCAGCTTCAGCAATCCTGATGGATTGAACTGACATTTCCATTACATGTGTCTGCATTAAGCACCCTTTCTCTTTGCCCTCAAATGAATTTACTTTGAAATGTGTTGGCAGGGTTACTGTAGCTGAAAAAAACCTATGTGATGTGAAATGTACTTTTCTGTCAAAAAAGTTGTCACTGCCTCTTGGCAAATTAGTATTTTCCCCTCTGTTTTCTCAGCTCCACACCTTCCTCCCATGGTTTTGGTTAGGCTTTTTTTTTTTTTTTTTTTTTTTCTGGGTATTCCAACACCTCTTCCA
The DNA here is from genome assembly GCF_022539395.1 of Myiozetetes cayanensis. NCBI lineage: Eukaryota > Metazoa > Chordata > Aves > Passeriformes > Tyrannidae > Myiozetetes > Myiozetetes cayanensis. Next base: position 30,190,522 of record NW_026087742.1, on the reverse strand, counting down.
AAAAAGAACAAACTCCTGTTTGCAAATGTGTTGAAAGCCAGTTTTCTGAGAAAAAACCCTGTCTTGGATATTTCCGGACATGTTACATATTTTTCAGCAGTTGAGCATCCATGCTCTGTATTCTTTTTCACATTTTTGAAGTGCTTGGGAAACGGTTCCTGCACCAATGCTGACCTTCACTGTTTTACTTTGTTCTCCTGACCACCTGGTCCACAATATGTACATCAAAGGTCTTCATTTGAGATGAGAAGGATTTGGAAGCAGGCTGGCTTAGCACTAAGCAACAAAATAATTAAATGAGCCTTTTCATTTCTTTCCTCCCCCCAACCTCTCTGTTTCAAAGACACTCCAAAAACAATCTGTACATTGACTGAACAGAAGTGTTTTTATTACAGAAATCCTCCCCCTTCCACATGGATTGTCGCAAGGGCTTTTTGGACATCTGCCCAATCGCAACATTTTGGCCTGTAGGAAAACAAGCAACAGATAGTGTGTTTGTTTGGCTCCTGATTCTCCAGTCATCTGGAAGTGCCTTATTTGCCACTAGCATCCATAATTTCTTTTCCAAGCGGTTCTTCAAAACATTCATTTAGGCTCATGGGAATAGAGAAAAAATATTCAGAGATGCATATTTGATTATTTACATTGATTCCTTCTTCAGATTGTTTCAACAAGGCTTATTGAGTTTAGCAAAATGAAAATCAAGCCCCTTGCACTTCCAGCTTGAAGCAGAGCTATCACCAACACAATTTCAGTTACATCCAAACACCTAAAACTCCTGGGAGCTGATATTAGTTAAACTTTACCTTCATGCCTTTCTTTTTCTTGCAATTGCTATTTGTGTGCCAAATGCACACTGTATTGCTCAGGGACTGTAGCAGGTGTGTCCTCTGGAGTTCAGTGAAGGCAAACAAGGTGAGATCATCAAATGCTCTAAAGTTAAGGGGGAAGTGATGCTGATCCCAAGCAGATCTGGGAGTTACTCAACCTCATAGTTATTTCCTCCAATGGACTGACTTTCAGCTGCTATTCCTAATAGTTGTGCACTCAAAAATCAAGGAAGACTTTGTAATCTACTGGCAAGTAAATGAAGGAGTGGTGTCCCAAATGGCTGGTTTTCCATCATGTACCCTTTAGTGCCAGTGGTCCCTCTTTTGCATAAGACAGTAGTTTACCACTAGCAGCCAGGAGTTTTCTCACCATCCATGGACTTTTTTGAAGAGCTTTGTAAAAAGCACCCAAGCAAAGTAGTCTTGTATCTGTACACTTACTTTCACTATAATGTACCTTGCAGGTAGTATGAAGGCTGACTGTAAATGTCACTGTAAGAGATGACACATGACTTTACACTGGTTTAATACTCAGATTACACCTTCTTATGAAAAATACCAGGAAACTTAGGACTGAGGTGGAAATGCCATGGAAAAAGCAAAAGATATGTCCAGAGCCTCTTCCGTGAGGACCTGCTAAATGCCTGTGCTGTCCATCCAGTATGTCCTGCTATTCTGGCTCACATAGCTCTAAATTTAGTCTTCAGCCTGCAGGCCCTTTGAGAGTCCTCACTGAGAGAAGTATTGTGAGTGAGGTGTTCAGAAATTACTTTAGGACTTGATAACATTTCCCATTTAGATGGAGCATCTCAGCCTCCAAGTGTATTGCCAATCCTGCACTTCTGCATACTTTCCAGCAGTGCCTGGTTCTTGCTGATGAAGGGCAGACATGTAGTTGGCTTTGGTTTGGGCCATTTGCTCACTGCCAACGCTTCTATTTCAGAGCTGAGAAAGTGCAGAATTTGGCTCTGGATGGAGGTGGAAAGCCCAGCTTTTGACACACAGCTCTTTCAAGGACCATTATTGTTTGTGCTCTTCACACAAAGTAGACACTCATCGTTTTGGCCAGCCTGCTACAGTGCCAATCAGCATGGGGTTCTCCTCATGACTGTCTCCTGGGCAATCTCGCTTGAGAGATCAAATAATCTTATTTATGCTTCTCTTCCCTTCCAGATGTCAACAGTTGGCTGCTCACCTTTGGGTTCCAGCTACACAACGTCATCCCCGGCTACCCCAAGCCAGACATGGACGCAATGGAGCCATCCTATGAGCTAATCCACACACAGATGAAAACCCAAGAGTGGGACAATAGCAAGGTGATCCATGCAACTCCATACTGTACCTCATGCCCTTAGCAGCAGACTATTCAATTGAAATATTTATTGAAAAACCTCTATCATTGTGTCATCCCAGGTACACTGGGAGATTAAGAGCAAGTCAGACTCCATTCCAGTATTGAAATCTGTCTGAATAATCTTAAATTCACTACTACCATGGTGCTTTTTCCTATGATGTTTTCTAGTGGTTGCTCAATGAAATGGTTACTGTTTCTTTCTCCCACAGAGGCCATGTTACCACATATTGCAGGCTAAATTCAAGGCCTTTGCACCAAAGATTCTTAGAAATTAAAAAAAGGGAAATCTTGATGCAGAATCAATTTTCACAGACTTTTTTTCTAGAAATTCATTCAATCTGGCTTAAAATGTCCTAAACAAGAAGCCCCAGTACTTCTCTAGGAAACTATTCTGCATTTCAGGGAGTCTCACCAGAAATAAGTATTAGATGAACTTTCATTTTATCTGTCTGGGTTTAATCCCAAGTAACCATGTCCTGCTTTTAGAAATAAGCCTGCATCCCAAGCCGTTTTGGTAGATGATGGCAAAAAATTCAATGCTAAAATTGGTAAGAAAAAAGCCTTTGCACCCAATCATTTCCCCATCTTTCTGTTGGGAATTACTCAGCTAAAAGATGGAGGCAGCACTGTTAAAGGTTAGAATATTTCGTCAGTATTTGAGAGCCCTATGTTAACTCTCAGACCTACTGTTTATCAGTGTACGACCTTGAAAAAATCATTTACCTCTCAGGATACTCTTTCATCTCCTAGACTGATTGCATTCTGGGGTTGCTTTCATCTGTTTAGTCGAAATCCTCTTTAGTCTGAACTCCTGTTTGATATTGCCAGTGTGTTCAAACTTTGCAAGAGCAATGAGGCCCCAACGTGCTTGGGGAGATCAGGACATGTTCTTAACATTTCTGCTAATAAAATGATAGGCAATGGAATTGATTCCATCTGCCCTCCTAGCCTCTTTATCTGTGACTTCACTGAAAGCTTGGTGTCCTGTAGCAGATTCTTGAGGTCCTGTACACATTTTAAACCAGAAGGTCACACCTCCTCAACAACTAAAGGTGTCACTCAGAGGTGCAAACAAGATACTGTGGATTGAGAAAAGTCATGTGTCAGTCCATCCTTGGTACTCAGCCTCAAAGCTGTGGTGAAGACAAGTTAAAATGTACCAGCTTCAACTTCACCAAGAGATTTATTTTAAGTATCACTTAATAATGGGGGGGGGGGGCAAAAGAACTCTGCCTTTTTGCTACTATGAGTTGATGCTTGAAAACTATTACACTGCAGCAACTCAGTTGTGTTTTGGAGCTTGGAGACTCCTTTTTTGTTTCTTGTTTCTTTGGATTAAACAATAAAATACTAATAGAGGTTATTTCTGTAATGAGAGAGAGCCTCAGGATTTTTCCTCCTCTCTGATGTGACACGGTCTCCTCAGGCAAAGCTGTACAGGAGAAGGCAAACAGGGAAGGCTCGTTCAGAGACTGCACAGAAGATTGTCTCTGAAATGTTATGTGCAGTAGATAATAACCCAAACAGAACCACCACAGAAATTAGTAGTAGTAGTAGTAGTGTTATTATATTATTATTTTATCATTAGATCATTATCATTATTCGACTTATTGAGTAGCCAAGTAATAAGCGACAGCTTGAGATGAAGACTGACCCTTGCTCATACAGGCAGATGAGCTGGACGTAAAACCAAGGAGACCCTCCCTTCCATCCAGCCATTTTAGGGGAATCTGCCTGAATGAGCAGTAAGAAAAAAAGAAAATCTCCATGACCCTCCCAGGCTTTTAAAGCCTGAAGCTGCAGTGAGGAGTATGCAGGGACCTGCTCATTAAAAGAGGGCTTTATGCAGCCATCGTGCTTCCAGATGAGTCACTTAACACTCAAATGTTGAAAGTGGAGTTTAACCATTGCAGGCTGTTTTATATTCTTCCCCTGTGTTATGACAGCAACAAAACATAAGCATTTTATTTCCGTCTACAGTTGCAGGATCATGCTGTGATAGCAAGTGGCTCTTAAATGCAATAGAGCAAGATTCCCTTCCTTTCTGTCACACCCAGCATATTGTAGGCACATATTTGCATAAAACAAATTCACTCACATATGATACCTGAACACAGGATTAATTTTCTCCTATGCCTAACCATACATCCAGCACTGATGTTTCCCATAAAGTTCTGTTCACTCTCAACCCTTTCCTGCCAAACCAGCTCCCAAACACAATCCAACCCTCCTTCCTACTGTTTGTATGTTTTCATGAAGCATATGGAAGAAAATACAAACTTTTGAAAATTTCACATAGCAAATGGCAGAATTAAATATAGGTAAATGGAAGCACAGGAAGCATTTTCAGATAATAAGACTAGTCAAATGGTAAAATAATCTTCTGGAGCATCTGGAGTAAGCCCCAGATCTTTTGTCATTTAAAAGTAGCCTGGACAAGGCACTGACCACTGAATAATACACCACAACTCTCTCATCACCATGTCTTCTGATCCCTGTTTCTCTGGATCACATACCTCCTTGTGATAGACCAAAGCATATCTGAGCTATTTTACCGGCTTTGCTGATCAAAGCTGTGGCCCTGCAGATTGAGTCAGTTCTTTTATCAGAGAGGAATGACTAACAAGAGCACAACAGCAAAGCAACAAACTCCCCATCAATGGCTGCTTTGTCTCTCTTCAGTGTATTAAGCAGAGCACCCTGGCATCTCCTTCCAAAACATTTTTGGTACTTGCCTTGCAAGTCTGGAAGATGGGAGAGATAATTCTGACTTAGAGCATCCACCACCTCAAAACCAGCCAGCATGTCATAAACCTTGCACTAACCCCCTGCAGCTCCGAAGTGACATTTAAAATCCAATACTCTATTGTGCAGCACTTCCCCCTCCCCTCCTCCCTATGACCGTGAGGCTGTCGCTAAATTGTTTGTTGAACAAGTTCAGTGTTATTGGCCACCAGGGGACTCTGGGTGACCTCTGGCATATTGTGGAACTGCTGCACCTGAATCCAGTTTCTCTTCTAGGTTTGGGTTTTTCTTGTTGTGGGTTGGGGTTTTTTTCCCTTTTGTCTTGTTGAACTGTCAGGTAATTGCTGGGGTCAGAAAAGCTCTATTTTCAGGGAGGGGTGTTTTGGAGTCAACACTTCTATCATTATCTACATCATATTAATAAATACCCTTCTCTCCATCCCATGAGCACTGACTCCAGGAAGGGTCCTGTTTTCTGCAATGCCTGTTACAGGCTGTGCTGGAAGGAGTAGTTTTTGGCATTCCCTCTGGAGTTACATTTTGGAGGCAAGGGCTGCTCTAGGATGCTCAGCCAGGGAGTGAGTTATAGGACTCTGCTTTCTGGCAGAGCTTCTTTCAAGGACAATCTGTTTGAGGGACTGGCTCTGCCAGTGTTCATCATTCAGGGAAGGCATCCTGACTCTGCAGGTGCTTTGCCCTGGACTTGGATTGTCACACTGTCTGCATGTCTGTCCATCAGCCCGCTACATGTCTTGCAGATGTAGTGGCCAATTTTTTAAAGGATCTAGTGCAGGGAAGGGATTGAACTCTCAAAGACAGTAAGTTCTTGAGGCTTTTGGAAAACAGATGAGCAATGTGAAAACAGATGAGCAAGAGAAGGAGGTAAATCCCTTATTTCTCCATGGATGAAATCTGCTTGATGAACTCAACCTCCTTATCCTCCTGCAGCCATGTACACTGGTGGGGTGGAGGAGGGACCTCTCCTCTAAGCCTATGAGTTGGCACTTGTGTTTCATGCATTGACAACCAATCATCATCTTGAGCACTGCCTCTTTGGGCAGTCACTCACCTCCACTGCCCCGCTGGTGTTGGTGCTTGGCAGGTTGCTGAGCAGGCACGTTGCCTCCCAGCTGACCCTCATGCCGTGCGGCCATGCCAGTGGTCAATACCTGCCAGGCTGCTGAGGTTGATGGGCTCCTCCTGCACCTACACCAGCTGAGAGCTGGTGGGGTACATCCAGATGGGGACTTGTCTCCCCGTGGTGGTCAGGTGGAATACAGGGAGGAGGCTGATTACTGAAGAATGGCTTTGTTAACAGAGAGCTAGGTGGTAAATAAAAAGGGGTGTTGTAAAAAAGAGAGAGAGCTTTTACACAGGCAAATAGTTATAGGACAAGGGGGAACAGCTTTAAACAAAAAAAAAGGAGAGATATAGATTAGATGATAGGAAGAAAATCTCTACCCAAAGAGTAGTGAGGCACTGGCACAGGTTGCCCAGAGAAGCTGTGGATGCCCCATTCCTCGAAGTGTTCAAGGGCAGGTCAGATGGGGCTTTGAGCAACCTGGTCTAGTTGGTGGCATCCCTGCCCATGGTGGCAGAGGTTAGAACTAGATAATCTTTAACCCAAGTGTTTCTGTGATTCTGTGGTAAATAGGAAGGAGTTAATGATGAATAATATTTCAGGGAAGTTGTAACTTCCAAGCCTTTTGGAAGAAGAGAGTTTGTGCGTTGTAAGCCATATGGTTGTAAGAGAAACACCTATCTGTGTATAATGGCACAAGGAAAGAAAGAAACTTGGAAACATGTTCACGTATTTCACATCTTGGATCCTGGATGGGAAATTAAGGCTTTCAGTCTCACACTGGAAGGCAGTATTTAAAAACAACAGATGATAGGATCTGGCGATGGTATTTCAAATCCTCAAGAGGTGCCGGCAAAATGCAGGAGCCTATTCAGAGATCTCTGTATTGTGCTTCTCTCTTGAGCTTTGTGCAGCAGCGAACAAATGATGAAGGTCGTTCTCTTCTCTCCAATGGGTTGTTACTAGATAAAGTGAAATGTCACCTAAGGACATCTGATTAAAAAAAGACTGTGAGAAAAAATAAACCCAGCGTATTTGTCACTCACATCAAGCAACAAATATTGAAATAAAATAACAATGAATTCCCTTCTTTCTTCTGCAAAACTGGTTTTATAGAAACCTTGGCTTATATTTGCTAAAAGCAGCAGCATTTTTTAGAGAATAGCACATGCCACTGCAGCTTTGGATGAAAAATTTCTGTTTATTTTCCTTGCCAGTTCATTGAAGTGAGTTAAAAGATTAAACAGAAATGGTAATTTCAAAGTCAGGGATACACTGCCCCTTTGAACTACATATAATCTGTTTGTCTCTACCCCCTTTATATTCACAGCAGAGCATACAAACTGACTGTGCCCTGGTTTGTTTGAATTCGTTGGTTGGGGTTTTTTTTTCTGTTGGATGTGTTTGCTTTTCCTTTTAAAAAAGTGCTGTTCCCAAATACACTCCTCTGCCAAAGAAATGCACTCACAAAGTCATTTCAAAGTCATCCTGGGCTTGTTTTCAAGTTAACAGAGATGTGTTTAGTTATAGAAATAGTTAATAGTTAAGTTTGAGCAACCTGGTCTAGTGGAAGGTGTCCCTCTCTGTGGCAGAGAGTTTGGAATTAGGTGATCTTTAAGATCCCTTTCAACCGGAATTATTCTGTGATTGTAAGTGACTGTGATGTTCAGCATTACAGCTTTGCACGTCTCATCTCCCACTTCCCTACATGAAAAAAAGATGGGGAAAGCCCAGAAGCAACCAGTGCCCAGTAGAGAACCCTTTAGTTGTGATTTTATTCTTGAGTAAGACGCATCAAGGTAGGTGTCTGCCTGTGAATTTGCTATCCAGTGGTGTACAGACCCACTGCATTGTTGGGGCAACCTGATTTGGAGGCACTCACAGAGGATCTATACCTAATAATTTGCTCTGATTTGAAAAGGTGCTGAAGTTCCTGCAGCTCATTAAGAATAAGGTGATGAAGACAAACTAGAATGGGAAGGGGGGACATTTCTGATAGGGATTATTCACCCATGCCCAGTACTGTCTGACCTCCCCAGGCTCCTTCCCCAAGGTGATAATCAGTAGATGGTGCAATTAATTCCAGGGACTCTTTATCACTCAACTGATGGTAAACAAGGTGATGTATATATAGATGGTGATACATAAATGATCACGGGATGTAGTGATGTAGCACAGAAGACTTGATTTACATCCTTGAGTGAATGGTGATTCAGTGTGAGTACTGAGAAGTGCCTTTTCCCATCACTTGTAAATGTTACTGAGGCAATTTGGAAGAGCAACATGATATATAGTGGTAGTGGGACCACCTAGAGTCAACCCATATGAGATACACCTGAGAAGAATAACTCGCCATTTAAACCTCTTCGAAGAGGAAATAGCTAATGACCAAGGCTGTGCAATGTGCACTTATTTAGAACAGCAAGTGTTTCATGAAGCCTAGAAACCTAATTGCTCCATGCCCATCATCTGTGACATCTACATTAATTACGTCCATTTTTTGCATAATTAGAGCACTTGTGGAAATGGCAGGGAAGCTGGGCTCGGCTCCCTATCAGTCTGTTAATTATATCGCTCTCTAGGCAGTGTGTGAGATGCCCCACAGGCAGGATGGGGAGAACCATAAAGAGCTCCTCTTTCATAGGAGACTGGCTCCTGCTCCAACTGCTTTGCTGTCAATCAAAAGGGGGAAAGGAGAAGACACACCAGCCGGCTCAGCAGTTTGAATAAAAGTCAGTTCAGGGTAATTTAATGTTTTATAACCCCAAATGGGCTCTTGAAGTTGTGTACCACTGTTCTCTTATAGTTTTCTCTTTTATCAGTCAAAACTGCTCATAACCTCTGAGTGAGTTGCAATGGTAAATCCTTTATATTTTTTTTAATACTTTAAGACTCTTCCCTGGAAATGGCCACCATAGAAATTTCACTTCCCTCACCATGTTACAAGTCTGAAATGCCTGCATCACTTGAATTGTCTTCTTGCACCCAGGGAAGGATGTCAGCCTTTTGCTTGTGGATAGTTTAAGGCAATATCCATCACGGATGTTAAATTTCCTCAAAATAGTTGGAGTGCAGCAAACTTTTCTTTGTATCCTATTTTTAATCCTGGGTGTCATTACATTATTGAATTGAGCCTTTGGCAATGCCAGGAGAGTTTTGTCATAGCATCCTCTTGCTTTTGTGAAATTAGAGCAAATAATTGTTCATGAACAGGAGTCTGTAAGAAGCCTGTGCTGCCATGAATTGATGAGAGCATTTCCAAAGACATTTTGCAGTAATGATGAGCTGCTGACTCGCTGTATGCTTCCTCCATTATATGCTAACAGCAAAAGTGACTTTGTATTGTACCTGACTGCAAATGATCCAGGCTATTGTCTCTCAGCAGTTTTGCTTCAGTATAAGCCAAACCTTGAGCATTAGGTATGGCTGGCCTTGGCTCAGGGGCCTGGCCCATTGTAGAGGGTTTGCAGGAAGTAGGACTTGGATTTAGTGCCTTCCTTGAGTTTTGAACAACCTGATTTGACAGGCTGAAATGGGACATTGAGTGGTTATGGCCACCTGGGGGGGTCATGCGGGGCTTTTGGAGGCAGCACAAGGAGGTACAAAGTGAAGTTAAAATAGAAAGAACTTTTACAAATAGTTCCACACTTCACAGAAAATCTGAAATCATTTGGTAAAGCATCATGGGCACAAGATGAGTTGTTTATTATATGCAGAAGAAGAACACTGAGACACAACCTAATTATGTGTCTCAACTCAACCCTCACACCACTGAGACAAAAAATCCTTTTCTGCCTCTTCATCCTTCAGAGATTAAATACAGTTCAGTTTATAGAAACAATGTACTTTAGGGGGAATAACTTGACAACACATCTCTTCCATTAAAAAAAATAAAATTATGAAAAAATGTGATATGGGAAAAAAAAAATGGAGCTCCTCATTACATGTTTTCAGGATGCTCTGCTGGTCTCTAGCATCGTAATGATGCCTTTAGGTCATGAGGCTTCTCTTTCTAATATGTCTTTCTCTTCTTTCTCTCCTTGCTCAGTCAATTTTGGGGGTCCAGTGTGAAGTGCAGAAGCAGCTGAAGGCCTTTGTCACTCTCGAGCGCTTCGAACGGATCTACAGCTCCAGCATCGCTGGGTGCCGGCATATCAAGAAGAACAAGAACTTTGCTTCTGGAGGGTCCATCTTCGGCAAGGGCGTCAAGTTCGCCATGAAGGACGGGCGTGTGGCCACCGACATTATCAGCGTGGCCAACGAGGACGGGCGGAGGATCGCAGCCATCCTGAACAATGCCCATTACCTGGAGAACTTGCACTTCACCATCGACGGGGTGGACACACACTATTTCATTAAGCAGGGGCCGTCAGAGGGTGACCTGTCCATCCTGGGCCTCAGCGGCGGGCGGAGGACCCTGGAGAACGGTGTGAATGTGACAGTGTCCCAGATCAACACAGTGCTGAGTGGAAGGACTAGACGTTACACAGACATCCAGCTCCAGTACGGTGCACTGTGTCTAAACACTCGCTACGGGACCACCTTGGACGAGGAGAAGGCACGTGTCCTGGAGCTGGCCCGACAGCGCGCTGTCGCCCAAGCTTGGTCCCGGGAACAGCAGAGACTGCGGGATGGGGAGGAGGGTATTCGATCGTGGACAGAAGGGGAGAAGCAACAAGTGCTAAGCACGGGCCGGGTACAGGGCTACGATGGCTATTTTGTGATCTCAGTGGAGCAGTACCCCGAACTCTCAGACAGCGCCAACAACATCCACTTCATGAGACAGAGTGAAATGGGCAGAAGGTGACAGAGAGGGTCAATGCGGTGACTTCTTGCCAAAGACAGCTACTCTTTTGTGGCCACTTACCTGACTGTGTTGTACTCAATACTTTTTCTAAACTGAACAAGGTGGGGGGGGAGGAAAATAGAAAGAAAAGGAATAATACAGTTGCACTGTAACTCATGCAACATACTTTTTTCCCTCTTTAATTTGGCCTTCACGCGTTTCTTGCAATGAACAGAAGGTATATTTTGTAGTGTGTTCACAGTGAAATTTACTGTCTCTTGTCCTCTTTCGGTTTCGTTTTTGTTTTCGTTCTTCCCCCCCCTTTGTGAGGAATTTGAAGTGGGGAGTTGTCAACGTACGTACGTCCTTAGGTGTAAGTGCGAAATGGGTGTCTGTGCTAGCTCGTGTCGTCCTAACCCTTTCTGGTTTGGGGCAGGGACAGAGAGCCTTCCACCCAAAATATGGGGCGTCCGCGGCATGCCAGAGAGCTCTTCCTGGAGAGAAGGAGATGGAAGACAGCGCTGATTCTGACACTCTGAAAATGACCATCCGAATCATGTGCCTCAAAAGAGACCTTACCAGTAGTTTTCATGTTTCACTTGGGACATAAAGTGTTTCCTTGGGTGCTCCTGCTGAGCAGAAGTAGATTATAGAGGCAAAGGAGCTGATTATATTACTTTGCAAGATGATTCTCTTCCTTCCTGAACTGGAATAAAAAAAGAAAAAAACCCAGTCTTTTTTCATTATGAGAGTAGATACTTTTGGGGTTTTTTTGTGTGTGCGCAAATCCTGGTTTTAGTTAAATAACCTAGCAAAAGCCAAGAAAAGGGACTCCTGCTCTATTGAGAAAAGCTAAAATAAATCCTCTCTCTCGTACGTAGAGCTGTTCTATAGGTGGATTTAATGCACCCATGTTGTACATTTGCTAATGGCATAACTTCATTAAATGTATAGTGTTTCAGTACATGAGGCTACGTGTTTAACAGTCCACTGTGCTGTATCTGATAAAACCAGTTAATTTTTAGGAAGCTGATTTGAATTTAAAAGTAGTTATAGTATCCCAGTGACATACCACTGAAAATTAGAGCCAAACCCTGCTTTTCCTGATTCTGGAGCTTGTATTTATTGTCTGGGAAATGCAGTTTTGAGTAGCATGCTGGCAAGTCGTTTATGACTATGGCAGATAAAATGTCTCCCGGGACTTTGGCAGCAGGGATTTTAAAATGCTTAATAAGTAGCAACAGCTTGTGCGTGGTGGGACAAGAAGGACAATATTGGAATCAACCCTCTCACTGTTTCTTACACAAGCTCAAATTAAATGGAGAGCGCAGTTGACTGTTAGCAGTGACGAAGGGGGAGGTTGAGTGGAAATGCCCACTACAGAGGGGACCAAGTGCTTTAATAAGAAACTGCTGACAAAGTTACTCGGCATGCTAATGTAATTTGTATTCACATAACCTCTGTGCTCTGGTATTTGCAAGAGTCCGTCCTTGAAATTCAAGGGAGCAAGGAGATGAGCTCAGCATCCTCTTCCCTGCCTGAAACGGTCCTGTGATAGCAAGGGCTGTTCCTGCAGGCAGAGATGTTACCCCACCTCTTTGGTGGAGCTCTGGCTGGAGGTGGCTGACCCTGGTCCCAAACAGATGTCTTATCACACTGACACCAGCACGTATCCTGATTCTAAGAGCTCTCACTGTGTTTCTTTGGGAACAGCTCAGTCCTGACTTTTTATTCCATCCACTTTGGCTTTTGCTTCCCAGTTCTGGAGAGAGATAACCCGAGATGTGCAGATCCATGCCAAGGCTGTTTCCTGACTTGGAGCCCTACAATGCACCTGTGTCCTCGGAGCCAGCTCTTCTGCACTCATGCCACCACCACTGCCATCCTCCAGTACAGACTGATACTTGTCTGCAGGCTCTGGCCCCCCAGACAAAGCGGGGGTGTTATGTTGGGCATGCAGTCCTCGAGCAGCGAAACATTGGCAGCCCCGGTGCTATCACGGTTTCCCCGTAGATGCCGCCTGCCAGCTCCGTCTGCCTTGCCTGTCTGTTCCAGGGTGCTTGCCAGAAGGAAGGTGATGGGATGGAAATTCCCCTAACAGACTGTTCCTCCTCCAGTTCCCAGTCCCTAATGCCTTTGGCTGTGTGGCCACAACCACCGGTATGGTTTTGATTTTCTAGTGGTCTCTCCTGCTTGCAGTGAGGGTGATGATGCTGGTGCTGCGTCCCAGTGCTGTTACTCTTGCAGCACACAACCTTTATTACTTTGGCAGGAGTCAAAACACAGGCAGCTGGAAAGGGTATCCAGTTCTGGCAGAGTCAACTTGGAGAAGATGCATTGGCCAGACCAGCTCTAAGCTTTGGCAAGGGAGCAGTTGCCTGGGGCAGCTGCCTGCCAGGGATGGTTAAAAGGCCGTGGCATTACCACCTGTATTGCTGGTATCAAGCTCTTGGGAAGCCTCGATTGCCCTGAGGATGCACTGGTGGGGATTAGGGGCAGTGCTAGCCAAACCAGCAGTAACAACCTAATCAAAGGAGGCAGCACCCTCTTCGCAGTGCTACCCAGCTCCCTGTTTCCCCATCCCCAAGTCACACCAGGGACAAATCCCTCTTAGAACCTCAAACTTGTGATGGCTCTGAATGGAGAAAATGCTCTAAATGGCATGAATGGAGAAAAAAAACACCTGCAGGAAGCTGGGTCAAAAAGTATTAATCCTTGGTGAATACCTGCAGTGCAGAGAGAGCTCTATGTGCCTGCCATTTACACTGCCCCACTCCAAGCAGCTCCGAAGAGCAGTGGTGCTTCTGTATCCATCCCCATCCATATGTTACAATGCTAAGAGGAGTAGTGCAAGAGTAAATGGGCCATGTTTCCATGGAGCCAAGAAAAGGCGTTCAAGTGTAAAACATTCCTACTGGAACCCTGCCAGCCTGAGATGGCACCTCTACAGCCTTACACAGACTCTTCAGGTTATTACATGAGCTAATGACTTCGAGGAGTTCACCCATGTTTCAAGAGTCTTACAGTCCCACCGTGCACACCCAGCATGCCTGGACCCAGGAGCCATCCTGCTCTGCACCATGGCAGTGGCAACCCCCTCGAGTTGCATTTCTCAGCATCCTCAAGCAGCAGTGGGATGCAACTGCGCCTGTCTGCCTGCCAGGTCCACGAGGATCTTGTTCTGGGCCTGCACCTGGCGTGGGAACTATGGACATTATGTCAAAAAGGGGAAAAAATATATATGTAAAAGTATATATATGTATATGTTGCTCCTCTCTATCAACACAAAAAACTTTAAAGGGTGGCTGTCTAGTGTTCGAGATAAAGCTGTCCAAAGACAGCTAGTACATTCCTAAATCCTCAGCCTCTGTGAAAGCTTTCAGCTTCACCTAGGTGGCAAAACAAGAACATTTTCAGTCCTGAAGCCCTAAATTTACCCCTCCATTAGTGAAAAATGCTTTTTCTACAGCATCTCAAGTGCATTCCTATGGAATGGGCTGAGAACACAAAGAGTTGTGCCCTCATCAAGGAACTACACTCCACTATCCACAAGCATTTCCTTTCTACTGATGGCACCATAGCCACTTCCCAGCCCTTGTGTTACCCCTTCTGCCTCCCCTGTGGGCCATGCTGTGTGTGCCTGACCCTTCTTGCTTTGCTTATGGGAAGGGGTGCAGCAATTCATTGCTTCGGCAAGAGTGGGAGGTCTTGCTGTGCAAATCCCACAGCACTAACTCTCATTTCATAGAATCATTGAATGGCTCAGGATGGAAGGTACCTTAAATATCATCTCGTTACAATCCTCCTGCCATGGTCAGTGATACCTTCCGTGAGACCAGAGTTTGTCAGAGCTCCATCCAACCTGGCCTTGAACACCTCCAGGGATGGGACAGCCACAACTTCTCTGGGCAACCTGTTCAGTGCCTCACCACCCTCACAGTAAAGAATTTCGTCCTAGTATCTAATCTAAATCTGCCCTCTGTCAGTTTGAAGACGTTCTTCTTTGTCCTGTTACTCCATGCCCTTGTCTGAAGTCTCTCTCCAGCTCTCTTAGAGCCCCTTTAGGCACTGGAAGGGTCTCCAAGGTCTCCCCAGAGCCTTTTCCAGGCTGAACACCCCAACTCTATCAGCTTGTCTCCATAGGAGAGGTGCCTTCTGAGCATCCTTGTGACTTCATCTGGACTTGCTCCAATAGGTTCATGTCTTTCTTGTGTCAGAGACCCCAGAGCTGGACACGGCACTCCAGGTGAGGTCTCACAAGAGCAGAGTAGAGGGACAGAATCCACTCCCTTGACCTGCTGCTCATGCTGCTGGTGATGCAGCCTAGGACATGGTTGGCTTTCTGGGTTGCCAGTGCACATTGCTGGGTCATGTTGAGCTTCTCGCCCACCAACACCCCCAAGTCTTTCTCCCCAGGGCTACACTTGATCTGTCCTCTGCCCAGTCTGTATTTGTGCTTGGGATTGCCCAAACCCAGTTGCAGGGTTGCACCTTCATGAGGTCCGCACAGACCAACCACACAGGTTTATCAAGGTCCCTCTGGGTGGCATCCCTTCCCTCCAGCATGTCCACCATTGCTCTAGGTAGTCTTTCAAAGGCCAGTTGTATGCCAGACCATCTCCAAGGGATAAGTTAACTGTGATCTCACATGTTTTGAGGCTTGATTTTGAGAAGTCATTTTTTTCTTGACTCCCAAAACGAGGACTGATTCCTCACCATAATGAATTTCTCTTCAAAATGCAAAAATACAAAGGTGTAGCTTAAATTGCTTTGAACTCTGGACTTGTCTCTAGGCCAAAGGGTGGTGAGAAGGATTGTGACCAAGTCTCACAGCTCAGAGGAGATAGTCCAGTGGTCTGGAGCAGGGGCTGCATCTCCCAGTGAGAATGGTAAGGACCACCATCTCAAGCCTTCAGTAGCTGGTGCTGGTACTGAAAGATGCTCCATTTGAAGGGACAACAGTGATGGGACCTCCTTGATGTGACATCCAGGTAGGAGCAGCGCCATGAGGACTCCTTCAGCTGCTTCAGGAGAAGTTGAAAAATACCCTGTGTGCTCAGCCCAAGGGGAGAGAAGCAAGACTAATTTGGCATCACAAGAAATGCCACAATGTTTGTTTCCACCGAGATCTTTATTTTATTTTATTTTTTTCCCCTTTCAACTGAAGATTGGCGCTTGGAAAAATCATTAAGCAGTGGTGACCAGAGGGAATCATGCAGCTCGTCATATCTTTGTCATCACAGCTATTGATCAGAGCCACAATGAAAATGTGCCAACAACTCTAAACAACACCAGGCGAGAGCCGATGAAGCCCAAGGTCGTTAAGAGCCCCGATGCTCGATTCGGGTTTAGAAGGCACAGATGACTGGGAGCAGTCCCTGAGACACCATTTGGCTGTAACTTAGGAACAGTGAGGGATTTCTGTAATATATCTGTGGTTGCTTTGCTGAGCGTAGGGATCGGCATGAGATTCTGCTCGATCTATTATACAGACAGTGTAACCAGAGTAAATCAAAATTGTTTAAAAAAAAAAATCTAATAAAGTACTTTTTCAGCTGTGACTTGTAAGTGTCACCGTGATGGATGGCACCACAATCCATTATGCAAAGACAAGGCTCTTAACATGAAATTTTAGAATTCAATTTTACGATTTACAGAGAGGGCCCCCCTCGTATTTACGGCACAGCAGTCTGTTCTGATTCAATCTCTGCGTAATTGAAACCAGGGCCAGGGATCGTGGTTAGTCCTCTGGCCGCTTTTTGAAAGGGGAGGAGAAATAACCACCTATAACATTAATAATGTTATAAATGTAATAAAGAGATTGCTTTGCTTGTTAAATCTCACTCACTTTGTCTGCTTGTCCTGGTGGCACTGACAAACCTAGGGAATAAAGACACTGTGCCTCGATGCCAGGGATGTGTTTGAGGGGATAAAATCTGGCTGCCATGTGGGCAGCAGCATCCTACATCCCATAGTGAGCCTGGCTTGGGGCATTTTTGCTCCTGTTGTTACAGTCCTCCACAGGACAGCAAGTTTTTCTGCACCTCTTTTTATTATAATCACTCATTTTATTATGATCACTAAATAGTCCCCCGTTACACCAAAGAATTTTCATGAGTTTTGTAAAAAAAAAAAAAAAAAAAAATACCAAAACCCCACAGCTTGCTTGCTTGTTTTGCTTTTTGTTGTTGTTTTTCATCTCTAGGGTATATTTAAATAAAATTACTTGCGACTGTAGAGCAAACTTCAAACAGACACCATGGGGACACACAGGGCCCTGTCCAGGACCCCCCATCTCACTTGCGGATGAAGGGCCATTGCATTCCCAGGGGCCATTTCCCATGGCAGTTTTCCATCCTCTGCCACTCCCACCAAAAACAACCTGGCCCACCCAAGGGAAACCTTTTGTGTTTCTTTTCTGCTCTCCTTTAATTACCATAAAACTTCGTGTTCCTGACCAAGTATTACATGGCTCAGCTGTTAACTCCCATCCTAGAGGTCAGTGCTTTCTGGGGAGCATAGAAAACCACAAATGAAAATCAACTAAAAATAAATATACGTACATATATTTTTTTTCTCCTTAGAGCTGGAAACTGTTCAAGCAAACAATAAAACTTTCCAAAAAGAAAATTAAAATGTTTGGACAGTTCACAGATGTTATTAAAATAACCAATCAAAAAATCACACTTTTCTATTAAAAGGAAAAATGTTTATTTTGTGAGAGGACTTCTAATGCAGCTCCAGCCGAGAAGAGGACTTTGTATCAAAGCTGCATCTGTAAGCCCAGCACTGAAGACTCTTGTCATTACCCTGTGTAATAATTTTCCTGAAGTCTGGAACTAATTTTTTGAGAAATTTTTTTTCTCAACACTTTGTGTTTCTAATGCTGTATTCTTGACTGTGTAAATACAACCAGGCTGTAAATAAGTGCAAATGTAGATACCTTCTAGAAAAAAAAAAAAAAAAGCAGACAGAAGTGACCATGTGTAGCCTTCGGTGAAAAATAAAAGAATATTTTGTGTTTAAGTACTGCTTTCTTTTTTTTTTTTATTGCAAAAGTATTCGATTTCTTCGCCTCAGCTGTTTGGTCCTTACATAGGAGATGGATCTGGCAAAGGAGTTGACCGAAATGCCCACCCACTCCTTGAATTTACACTCAAAGGCGCATACCCCACCTGTACTCAGGATACAAGATTGCAAGTGTCCCCAAGGCTTTGCTGATCCAGGCAGTATGCTAGGGATTCAGAGCGTCCCTGGGACATCGGGGAAGCTCTCATTCTGCCAGAAAGGTAAGCAAACTGGGAAACTACATCATGCACTCAAAAAAAAAATGTTTTAAAAAAATCAAGATATCATTAGATTTAGTGTTATGTTCTGCAGAAACCTGTGCATCTGATCTTCATTCATGCAGAGGGAGAAGAAAAACTGCTGCAGCACCTGCCACAGTGACCCAGGGAAACCCTTGTGTGATCCTTAATACCACCTGGTCTAGCCCCAGTGGTGGCTTATTCTGATGCTTCAGGAAACGATCGAGAATAACTTCAGAAAACATGGCTAGATGTGGGTTGAGGAAAATATTCTTGCTGGTCCCTGGGGACAACCGAATGGGAAGATGAAGCATAGGACTGGGTGGTAGTCACTGGAGAAGGAGCAGGGAGTGCTTCCATTGCCATCCAGATTGACTGCCTGAGCACGGCTCTGCTCTCCAAAACCAGGTGAATTGGGTCTTTCAGAACACAAGGTAGAGTCCAGCATTGCTGGGTGGCATTCCCCTCCTCTGGAGGTGGGTGGCTGTGATAGGGGAAATAAACAGCACCTCTCTTTTTCCTTTGACACCAGACAGAGCCACAGGGACCAGCTCAGACCTCTTTGCATGTGTGCCGTGTTAGGTGAGAGGCGTCCATCTGCTGGTAGATATTAGTGTGTTCAAGATTTCCCTAAGGTTCCTACCTGGTTTTGGCCATTCCTGGTGGGATGCCATTCTCTCCACCAATAACGTGTTTTTCTTTCAGGGCCATGTTCCTCAGTCTTCAGTTTCCAGCCACCAGGCCTGTTGCAGCTCCCTCCTGCAAAGCAAATGTCCCCTTGGCACCAGTCAAGTACCCTCTTTGCTATACCAAGCAGGATAGACTCCTTCAGCCTCATAGCACAAAGTCTGCTTCCTGGATGCTGGGTATTTTTATTTTTTCCATCCTCTGGCATGCTTAGCCACCTTCAGCAGGAGAATTTCACCTACCTTGTGCATAAGGCAGAGTCTTGCTCCCACACTTGTCAGAGATTTCTATCTCCAAGGAAGGAGTTGCCCCCTTCTTTCTTGCCCTGGAAAGTGCCCATGGAGATAATTACATGACCAGCTTGATGTCCTTCCCCAAGCTTCTGGTTTCCCATGGGCTGATCTGAAGCCTTTCCCCCAAGACAGATTCATTAGTCTGCATCAGGTTGGGTTACTCACACATGTTTTCCTGGGCTGTGCTTATCCAGGGAGTTCAGATCACCCTGTGAGAGTGACCTGCCGTCCCCAGTACGTACCGTCCATCACTCGCCACACCACCTGCGGTTTATCATCGGAAAAGACCCTGACTTAAATCATTGATAATGATATTGAAATGCATTGGACCAAGGACTAATCCCTGAGGGTAGCCAAGGAAACAGCAACGCGTTAAGTTGTCGGCAAACCAGGTTTGGCTCTGCCTCATGTGGTCGTGGCAGATAAGACCAATGTTTTAATCAAAATATTGTAGGCAGTAAATCAAGCGCTTTCAGAAGAACCACCCTGCCATGTCAACCCGATAGGCCAGAGCAGACTTATCACACCATGTTTTTAATAGGGGCCGTAGCCAGAGGCCTCTGGCTTATCTTTCACAACACTAGAAAGAGACTCTCCTTGCTTTTAAGATGAAAGCACAGAAAAAAATGTCCTCTTCTGCATTCTCCATAGGAAGCAACTAAAGCCTCAGCCATGGACCACATCTCACGTGTAGTTGGAAAGTACTAAAAGAATGGTGATTACATTTGGATGGGAGAAATGGACATGAGTAGAACAGGTGGCTCATCCCCACAGAAGTGCTCCAGCCTCATGACTCTTCCCAGGGCCAAAATTTTGCCACTGGTTGGCACAGCACATCACACAGCTCACCTGAAATATTGGTCCCTCCAGGACGTTTTAGCTCAGTTGTGTCTTGAGATGGTGTATGTACCCATGGAGTGCTGCAGTGCACCAGTGTGGGCAGGTAAGCACCAGCTGCAGCAAACCCCCATCCCTCCACTGCACAGCGTGGAGGGGGCAATGCTGCACCTCCAGGCTACAGAAAGCCCAGGGCTGCAACCTAATGTTCCCAGTGCCTTTTGGCTCTCCTCTGCAAAGGTGTAGATTGGAGATGTAGAAAAGCTGAGCTGCTGCTGAGAGCAGGAACACAGACTCTTCTGCAGAGTGACATGCTTTAAAAAATTATCTGGTCGTTAGTGTGTCTCTTTGAAGTAACTGAGCTAAGTTTTTTGTTGAATCTTGACAGTTCGGGTGTGAACCAGTTGTTTTTATGTGGTGATCATTTGCAGAGAATTTTCCAGGGCAAGACGAGCTCCTTTGAATGCAGTCTGCTAAAGCAATGGCAGTCAGAGCAGGGGAATTGCATGGATTATTGTGAGTTGGATGTTTAAAAAGTATTTCTTTGTTTCTGTCTAGAAAACTGCTCCAACCACCAACCTGCTACATAAACCACAAGCCCTAACACCTCCTTCTCCTCCAGCACACTGTTTGTAAAAACACAAGCCTTCCTAAGTCCTGCCAGCACATCCTTGTCAGGATTTACTTGATGAACAATGGGAAGGAGTATAGGAACAGAGTAAGCACTGCATCCTTGCAGTTAACAACCCAGCATGCTTAGGCTTAAAACCAGCTCATCTCCCACTCTCTGAATTAAATGAAATAGAACCACAGGCAAAATATGGCTCTGAGTTTGGACTTCGATCTGCTACATTATTCAGTCTGCTTCAGTGTCTCGAATTCCACCTCTCGAGACACACTCTGTGTGGAGTTTTTTAAACCAAAGCTCAGAAAATATTTTTTTACCGCAGGGTTTTCCAGGCAGAAATTAGCAGGCAGATCATTAGAGCAAACTTGTTCAGCAAAGCCAGTCCCACAAGTGAAAAGCTACAAGCCAGTGGGACCACATGATGGCTTTGATTTCTGCCTCCAAGAGCAGGAGATAAGAGGGATCCATTAACTCATTGCTATGCTGTTATTTTCCATCCAGAAGATCCTTGTGTCCTCTACGAGTCTTACACAACCAGACCTCATTATAGAATCACAGAATCATTTAGGTTGGAGAAGATCTCTAAGATCATTGAGTCCAACCATTAACCCAGCACTGCCAAGCCCACCACTAAACCATCTCCCCAAGGGCCACATCTACACATCTTTTAAATCCCTCCAGGGATGGTGACTCCATCATTTCTCTGGGCAGCTGTTTCCAGTGCATGACAACGCTTTTGATGTTGAACTGCCTTACAGCAGTGACAGTTCTGGGCCATTGCAGGAGTGCTGTTCATACTCTTCAGGCTCTGGTGGTGGCTTTGGAAAAGGAGCTATCTGCCAGCCAGCAGCAGCAAGGGGGGGCAGTTTCAGAAACAAGGCAGACAAGGAGAAGCAAGAAGAAAAGTCCAGTGTTGCACTGGACACTTGTGTATTTTCAACCAACTTCCTCCTGGACCCACCAGAATCACTTAGGATGGTGGGGGAACTAGTGGATGAACTTCTCCAGATCTGCTGAAAATTTCCAGGAGTAGTTGCATGCTGCTACTGAAGCCAGCCATTGGGATGAGGTGTGCCTTAGGATGCTGGAGTTCCTGTGATGCTGATGCTGTCTACCCCTTGCTCATGCCCCCAAAACCATCCCATGAGCACAACTTCCACCAGTGAGGAATTCCAACTTCCACATGAAGCTGGAGCGCATCTGCATGAGGGAGCAACTGGTGGAGGACATGTTGTGCTTCTTCCACCACCCTAAGGAGGAGCTGAGTTAAAATCAGTGTTCCAGACTGCTGCAGGTCCCCTCTGCACCAGTCCCTACCTAGACATGGAGAAAACACCCGCTGGTTCCAGATATTGTAAAAAGCAGCCTGGGTGGTTTTGCCTCATAGCAGGAGATACTGGAACAAAGAGATCAGTAAGGATCAGTCAGGAGCTCCCCTTTCTCTACCTAAAAATCTTCTGTATTTACACTGCCAGTATACAGCAAACCTTTATAACAGTAAAGAAGCAAGTCCTAGGGGTGCAACTATCCCAAGGACCTCATGGATTTTCCACTGAGACCTTCAGGGCCCAACAAGTGGGTGACACCAAAAAAAAGAAAGATTTTTTCAGCTGTGTAAGTACAACTCCTAGAGTTTCATGTTAGCTGGTGGATCTCAGCTGTTGGACTTCAGCATGCCTGAGTTTTGGTCCAGGAGCCGAAAATGGCTCCTGTAACAGGTTAGGGTGTTCTGTCTGTCATTTTGGACATGTCCTGCACTAGACCTAGGGTCCTCTTCTGTGCATTCTTGCTTGGGCCAGCTCTGCTCTGGGGCAAAGAGCTGGGGCAAGAGGATATTGTGCAGGGGCATTGCCTCCCTCTGCTCCACATGCTCAAACTCCCTCCCCAGTGCTTGCATGCCTCTGCATGTCACATTAGAAAAAGCCACCTCCAACATTTGATAAGGCAGCACCAAGGAAGGTCTCCTGCATCAGGCCCATGGCTTTGGGAAGCTCAGGATTTAACACCTGCACAGCCTGCAGGCACACCGGGGTGTGCTGCTCACAGCCCACCACTGAAAGGGAGCTGTACAGTCACATAGAAATACATGTGTACATAGAAATACGAGTGTATTTTTAAGAGGAGCAGCCTTGAGATGGATTTTCATGTATTTATAAGCTTTTAAGAGACTCTTCTATCCCTTTCTGCTCTCCCCCCACTCTCACGAAGACACAAAGCCCCATCCCTACTCTCCTCCCTGCAGGTGCACTTTGAGCAAGCAAAGCACTGTGTGATTGCTTGGTGCCCTACATCCCCAGGTCTTGTCATCTGGCAGCTTTTCTAAACACAGCTTTCTTCCTCTCAGCAATTCTGTGGGGACCTTGAGAAATGACTGCAGCAAACATGCCCTGGCACTTCAAAGTTGGAGGGCTGACGACTCTTGAAATGCACTTTTCTACTTGTCTTTTTCTTTTTTTTTTTTTTTTATATATATATTCCCCTCACATCTCTAACAACACCATCTGTGCTGGCACAAGCTCTGTCTCTGGCCATGAACCTGTGCAAGAGAGTGATCCGGGTCCAAGGATGTTTTTAATATTTCCTATGATCAAGCAGGGAAAGGCAGAGTCCTCAGTGAACACGCTTGGAAAGGCATAAAAAGCAGTCCTGTTTTCACATTTTGCAACATAAAATTACTTAGACGTGGCCAAATTCTTCCTCCTAAATTTAGTTTTCTAGCTGAAACATGTGGATGAAGAACCCACTGCCACACATTCCTCTGCAACCAACAGGGAACAAGTGATTGAGGTCTTAGGTTTGCTGGGGGACTGTGGTCCTCTGGCCATCTCCCTGTCTGTGGGACCAACATCCTCAGTTAAGTGGAAATAAATAAGTAAAATCAAGTCAGCTGAACTTGGTGGAGAAAACCCAACTCAACCTTTTCAACTCAGGTTTTCCTCTTCATCTTTTATTTTCCCTTCCTGGAATAATAAATTAAATGCTCCCCATCATCCCAGCAAGAAACACACTGTGAGGAAATTGGCTCATAAACCAGCCAACAGGATGAAACTGCAAAGCTGAAAATGTCTTTCATAGAGGTCCTCCTTCAGGAATGGTCTGAAGTACCTGTTTCAGCTGGGACTGCAACCAGCATCAGAGCCCCACTTGTAGTTGCTCAGATGCTTTTATCACACTTGACTTTATCTGGGTCTTTTCTCCAGCTCTGTCTGCTGCCTCTCCTTCATCCCAGTGTCTGTGACCTTCCCGTGCCCCATTAACACTCATTTTACACCCGTCTGTGAATTTCTCAAGGACAGAAGCCCACAAAGCAGCGTGCCAACCCCTCATTTAGAATTACCTATTTCTTTTCTTTCCTTACAAGATCTTCATGTGTTTTCAGATCTCATTCCTATATTTGTTTTCCTTCTTTTCACAGTCTCCAGTGAATTTACACCTTCCCAGACAAACAGCAGACTAGAGTCCAGCTGTGATATTAGTGGACTGGTCAGGCTACATGTCCTCAGAGTCACAATCAGCACTTGAAGTAATCACAGCAGCTGTACCCAAAACACCCTGGGAAAGGCTGGCTTGCAGTGCAGCCAGCATTGCTTTTAGACATCTACTGTGCAACTTGCCATCCAAATCCCTGAACTGATGAAATGTTAATGGTTGGTAATTTCTAAGGCTTAGAGTAGAAGAAAGGGGCTCGACTAGGTGACCTCCCATGTCTACACTGATGAGCTGAATTGTAGCCTCCTTGTTGCAGTCCTTTCCTGGTGCAGTTGCTGCTCTGCTGAAAAAAGTGGAGGAGAAAGGAGGTTAGGTAGAACTAGGAGAATTTGGACTGGTCTTTGGTCAAACAATCATAAAAAGCTCCCTCCGAACCTTCAATTTTGTACAGAATGATTTGGACCTGTTTTAAAAATTTTTCTTTTGCCACAAGTCAATCTCTGTAACCAAAAGGCCACTTATAGAATGAAGACTTCTTTAAATATCACTTAAGTATGTG
The DNA here is from genome assembly GCF_022539395.1 of Myiozetetes cayanensis. Taxonomy (NCBI): domain Eukaryota; kingdom Metazoa; phylum Chordata; class Aves; order Passeriformes; family Tyrannidae; genus Myiozetetes; species Myiozetetes cayanensis. Next base: position 30,165,986 of record NW_026087742.1, on the reverse strand, counting down.
AAAACATTCATTTTCAACAATCCATAAAGGAAAAAAAGTCGCATTTTGATATTCCCAAAATTTTCCTGGAAATTCTTAATGAATCTATTCAAATGTAACTCAAATTCACAAATCATTTTGGTTGCCGTACCTGTCACTTTGACAAGTGTGTTCCTGCTCCATGGTTGTTATTTGTCTGCTTCAGCCTCTCAGCTGCAGCAGGAGGTTGGCAGAGTGCACCAGTTCCTGTGGGATCCTTTGGGACCAGCCCAGCTCTGCTCCTGGCCTCGGCTCACCACCACCTGCAGAGGGACTTGCTGAGGTACCTCTGGTTGCCCAGCCCGGCTCAATGTCTGGGTTCTCTGTGTGCAATGACACTTTTCAGGAGCACAGAACAAGTGCTGAGCACGGGCGAACTTCACTTCAGTCCAAACCTCATGGTTTACCTGGATGTTTTCCTCTGCCTCCTTTCCTTGGCACTCTGGGGATGCTCCATACCGTGCCCAAAGGCTCAACAGTGGATGTGCTTGTGCTAAGAGATGGGCAACCACCCACACCACCACAACCAGGTAGCAGAAAGGTCCACCAGAGAGACATTTTACCCCTGTGCAGGATCCAGCCACAGCCAGAGCCCTCAGCCTCTGCTGCAACACCAAGGACAACAGGAATAGCCCCACCTCAGCTGGGAATCTCTCTCGAGCAGCAGACCCTATATACATCCCTTGTGGGGACTTAAAAACACCCCCCAACATTTATTGCCAACATTTGTAAGGGGTATAAAATAGCAGGTTTTGAGCAATTAAAAAAAAAAAAATCACCTCTTATACCATCTTCTCTTAAAAGAAAATCTTGAAGTGTTTATCAGTCTAACTTTTGATATTTGCTATGCCAATGGATCAAACTGGCCTGATAATAAAAAAGAAATAAAATCAAAACATATGAAAGCTGCGGATAAATCTCCTTTTCTGAAAATAATTTAAATGCAAAAAATGACATAGCTGAAGCCTGCAGAAAATGTCCAGTACTCCAATTACTGGAGATAAATTCTACATAGCCTGTACATTTTTTTTAAAAGATGAGTTTATTTTGACACGATCTCTGCATTTTCAGCTGTTGGAAAGGAGGAAAAAAAATCCTTCCCAAAGCCATTCAAGATAAGCCATAGTTTCCTATCTCTTTTGAGTGAAAATACCAATGAAACTTCTTCCAGTTATTCCCCATCTTCCTCTGGTCTCTTCTTATTAGTCTTATCATTTTAGTGCCTCCTTTGATATATAATCCCTTTACGTTATGCAATGATAAATCAAAATAAAGTGCACCACTGGGTGATTTTATTGTTATTAAAAGGTCAGCAGTATGAGGGTCGCATCCTATCACATATCCTAGAGAATTCATGGGAGGTTCATTAAAAAAAAAAAAAAAGGAGGCACTGTGCTTCTTGAATATGTTTAAAAGCTACAACATCCTTCCAGCTGAGCTCTGTGATGGATCTCGCAACACAGTGTGGTCCAGACTGCAAAGGCTGCAAGAAGCACAACCCTGTCCTTTGGAGGGTACTGCAAATGTCATCCCTGGCTAACGGGAACATTGAATTAGTAATGAGGTCTGCTCGTCTATGGGGTGCTGCTGCCTCTGCAAGACCTTCCAAGTGATCAGGGTCCATTACGCACAACAAGGGTCTCCATTATCCCCACCACAGCTCCCTGCTGCCCTGTCCCACTGCCTTTACAGCCAGGGGATGCTGGGGATACATCAGGGAAGATTGTTTTAGAGACATTAAAACGTTCTGCAGAAGCCTTTTTTACCCCCTCTCTCACACGGCAGTGACATCTGAAACAAGCATTTTTTTAGCATTTATTAAGGACCTGTCAATAAGCTCTTCCCAAAAGTGTTCTAAAAATACATCACTGTGCTTCTTCCCATCACTTGCGTGAATGCAACAGCTTTATTCTGCAAGAGCTTACTTGGTTAGCATCATGCCCAGGAGAATAGTCTCCAGAGTATCAGATTTTTTCCTTCTCTGTATTTCAGGAGCACTAATCTGGGCCCTGCCAGGTCAGGGAAGGATGTGTCCAGCAGCAGACAAAAAAAAAAGGGAAGATTAGAAAATGCAGCACATTTTAAGTAGTTTCCTATTCCTTCCTCACCCTCTATCTCCTTTTCAGAAAACAACATAAACTGGGGAGTGTGCAAGAGGCAATACAGAAGGGAACATGGAAAAAATGTGGTTCCTGACTTCCTACAAAAAAAAAAAAAAAAAAGGAGATCAAACACTCTCTCATTGTGGGGACTGGTAAAAAAGAGTTGGATTTCCCACCCTGCATTTGGAACTTGCTTATCTTGGAAAAAAACAAACAAACAAAACAAAACCCCACAAACAAACAAAAACAACAAACAAACAAAACAAAACAAGAATGAAGTTGCTCATGAATGTACATTTTCAACCTTTTGCCCAGCTCAATTCATTCATCGAGGTCATTAAAAAATATTTTTGCTCTCAGTTTGGATGGGAGAACTCACCAGGCAAACACACTTAACAGAATTAATTGCTAAAGGACAGGCAGCAACAGGCAAGTCAAAATCCCCAAACCCTTGAGTGCACTAGAGAACATGGCACAGCCGCTATCAATTTGGGCAGCAAGAGGTAATCCACCACCTTTGCTCCTTCAGGCAACTGCTCTACCTGATTTCTGGAGTGACCCAGCTACCAGCTGTGTGCACATCCAGCAGATCTCCTGCCTCCAGAAATTGCCCAATTTTCAATGACTTGTGTCATTCTCCTGCCCTCTGCCACCAGCCGTGGTGCACGGAGCTTTGAGGGTTCAGTTTTGCTGCAGAGAGGTCCATGTTGGCCTCCAAAGGGCTGGGATGTCACGTGCAAGCAAAGCAAGCAAAGGAAGAAGGAATTAGCAAGGAGGTGGCAGATGCCTTGTCCCCACTGGTCATGTATTAGCAAAGCACGTGGGCTGTTTGCACAACACAAACACATCACAGAGTGTTTGCTCAAAAATGGCTTGGGTGAGCTATTAACACTTCATTAATACGTGATGAAAGGCAAATTTAGAGAGCTCCCCAAAGTGACTGAGAGCTCTGAGGGGCCCGTAAATGAAATGATAATGTAATGTAAATAAGGCTGTGGAATACAAAGATTGGGAATTTGCGTATGATCTAATAAAAGCAGCTAGATATTACCAGAAATGCATTCCTCACCTTCTCTCCACCTTCCCCAGTTTCGTGCAAAGGTAATATTGCAAGATTATAAATTGCAAGCACAAAATTTTCCATCTCCAGAAAAAAAAAAAAAAAGAAAAGAAAAAAAAAGGAGCTGAAATAGAACAAATACAGGGTTTATATGGATGCACCAAATTCTCCCACTTTTGCCTTTAGTGGTCTTTTTCCTTTTTCTCCCTCCCCTACCCCCCTGGGCTATTTCTGTAAAGAAAAGTGGGTGGAGAAAATATACCGGTATGCAGGAGACATAGTCCTGGCATTTCAGAAATTGGATTTGATGTGTTTGTTTGGACTCTTCTGAAACAGCATCAGTCCTTATCTCACTAAATACTTCACACCTGTGCCACCTGAAATCCCCAGAGGAGTGCACATGTTGCTCATTAACTCACTCAGACAGAATTAGCTTGGGTGATATTGTCTGACTTTGGCCAATGACACCAAAAACATTTTAGGCAGAGAGTGTATAGTGAGGATAAAAGTCCATTAACATTAATATCTTTCTAACCATTAAAGAGGCCATTAATGCTTGTGCTTATTTTTAGTATATTCAAAACATACTGAATGAATCCACTCTCAGTCCCATAAATGCATCTCTGCCCATTTTTAGGCATTTATTTTGCATCAGGATTTTGTTCCAGCCTTGAGGTCTCTGTGCCACTAGCTATCCAAGAGAACAGGTAGATTTTTCACACACATTTGAACCCAGAGCTGTCACTGATCCTTTTCAGAGCTGTCATATACAGCAGAAGTAGCCTCTTCTCCAGCAGAAGTGATCATTCTGGAGGAGGTGTCCATTATGTCTACCATTAGGCTCCTGAAGTATTGCAATCCATCCCACTAATTGCAATACTCTCCAGTTATAGTCAATCCAGTGCAATAGGGCCATGATCCACCTCATCCTAAAACAGATGGCTACGTTGGGGCAGATGTTTCACGCCCTGGAACTCACTCTTTCTCTTCACTGGCTATGAAGGGAGGTGAAGCCGAGCTCAGATGGTGTTTGCCATTGGCTGCCACGAGTCTCACCCTCGCTGACAACTCCTTGGCCACGTGCACTTATTCCCCACAAGTGAAGAGGCTGGTGCCACGGCCTCACAGAAGATGCCTGCATGGAAGGAAAAGCTTGAATTATTCTTCAGCAGTAAATCTATGCCCTAAAAATAATTTCTAGCAAGTAGCTGGCAGAGATTTTCTTGGAGCCTCTGCGAAGAGTCAAAGAAGCATGGAAAGTTATGTGTCTTTTGGGGGAAAAGAAATTCCTGGCTTTCCAAGGGGATATTAATGACTAGCAGATGGATAAGAGACTAGAAAAAACAGATAGTTCAAGAATGCCATAAAATAGGACTCCTACATCAGGCTACCCACTGAATTAAAACATTAGGTATCCCGCTTTTCATGAATGCAATTCACCAGCACTGATCTGTTCAGGCCAAGACAAGCAGGTTTATATCCCTGCCCCAGTCAAGTCTCTGGCTTCTACTCATATGAGTCTTTACTGGTCAGGTCAGTGGGCCCATTTCTCCCACCACCACACTCCTGTAGGTGGTTTTTCATAGAAATGCAATGTAAAGTATATTTTTCATCACTTATGACCCTTTACACTCTCATTCCACATCCCTCTGCGTGTTGGCTAACGTGAGAACGGTAGATACTGCCTGTTTCCAAGCCTGGGATGAAAGTCTGGGGATATTTTCATCTTTCCACGAGCCTGTTTGATTAGCCTTATTGTTCCTATTGGCACATGGATCAACAGTCATCAATAGCCAAATGCATAGGATTTGCCACGGGTTCTCTGGGTGGCGAGTCCTGACAACAACAACAGCCTGCTACTTATTAAGTCAAACACATTCAGTTTTATGTCAATTGACAGATGTCTGGTTATTTGGCACAAAACCAGAAATTGAATTCCCACGGATGCACAATTGTGCTGAAATGTATGTTATTCAAAAATCCAGTTACCTTCACATAAATGCAAATGTCTACTTCTTTCGTGATAAACAGCAGCTCTTCGCATCCTCGTCTGAATTAAATTCATTTATTTCCTACTCTCTGAGGGAAAGAAAGAGAAAAAGCAAAGGTCTAGAATCACGTCCAAAGCTTAGCAAGGCCAATTGCTGACTAGCAAACATCTGTCCTGTACCCATGTAAACCCCACCAGGGAAGTGCGGTCTTCCAAAGTTTTGGAAAGGAGGACAGCAGCACTGCTGGATCTCTGCCTGGAAGCAGTCCATGCTGTACACATGGCTTGGACGCAGAGAGCCGAGCAGTGGCTCGTGTTTTCATCCATTTTCTGTGCACACACTGCAGGGTTTATAAATCTCCACTTTACATCCAGAATATTCCTGCAAAACAGATTGCTTCTGACAAGGGTTTCTTTTTTATTATTTTATTTTTTAAATACAGTTGGGGTTTTTTTTTAATATGACACGTTCCCATTGTGCTATATATTGCAGATGACAAAATTCCCAGCTGGTAATTTCTAATCATTTATAAGACTGTCGTGAGAGTCTGTATTTTTATATCATACCATATATCTGAAATACATTGGAAAATATAAAATTGTATGAAACTGATAATGAATACATCTCAACAGACAGACGCACGCATGAGAAAATTTTCTGATTTTTCTTGCCTGCCATATTATGTCTTTATCTATTCTCCACGTATCACTCTCTGAGGCTTTTGCTGGGATTTACCACTAGGAAGCCAGCAAAAGTGAACAGACTCTGCTGAACAGCATCCGTTTCATTGCAGGATGTCTGTCTCTGGCTCAGAAAATCTCAGGCTTTCTTCATGTAGCAAGTCATAAAAAAAAAAAAAACAAAACAATATTCATTATGTGACACTGTCCATGAAAGAGCAATACACCCAGCCTGCTCTGGTTAGAAGCGTAGCAAGTGAAAGTAGTATTGGACAATAGAGCACAAGGCAGTATTGGAGCACCTCTGGCAGCTGGGGTGAATTAACCGTGCCCTCGCAGACAAGATTTGTGACCCACTGATGAGCCTGCTGTCAAGGTTATGCATCTTCTGACGGCAATCTTGCTCTGTAAAACTGGCACCATTAGATGGTCATACCCACCAGCTCTTACAATTCTACTGAAACCAGAACTGGCTGGACAGCAAGCCTTGCACGTACCTTGAGGTACGTGCTTGCAGAAAGGAAAGGAAGAAGCATCTTGCTGAGAGCTGTTTATAGCACACACAGGTGCCAAGTCATGTAGCATTGAGCTCTCCCATGATCCCCTAGACCCTCACTGACAATAAGGAATGTATCCTCAAGGTAAGGAGAGTCTTAATATTCTCATGGGAAACCAGCATACTGAGAGATCAAATAACTGGACAAAGGTCATATAGAAAATATGTGTCAGAGCATGTCAACTTAACAGCAAGTTCTTGCAGTTTCACACACTGACTATAAAACCTTCCCCCCCTTAAAATAAGAGTGGGTCAGTGAGGTATTAGAACCCCTCCTGAACAAAGTCCCAGGATCTCACTGAATCTGCACTCCATCTACCAGACATACACCAAAGTGATCCTCACCATGATTTCAGGGCATTGTCCACCTTGTGAACTGGCCACAGTCAGGTATTGCCAACAAATGATCATCACAGAAATGGTACCCCAGCAGCTGGACTCAACAGTAACTATAAAAACTGATCAGTACACTGTCAACCACGTGAGAATCATTCTCCAGCGGAAGGGGTTCCACAGACCAAGGTTTTCTCTTAATCATGTTGTTCCTATTGGAAAAGGTGCCAGGATAGCTGGAAACAAACCCCGTGTGACCCATCACAGAGTCAAGCAGCTGCTTAGGACCAGTGGCATTACAATCACAGCAGCAGACACTGGTGTGTCACCACAGGGTACCCACTACTGCCCAACATCCAGCCCTTGTTTCTTCCACCTGCTGCCACCATACCCACGCAAATGTCTTAGCTGCGTTTCTTTTCCTCAACATTTTTCTCTTTTTTTTTTTTTTTCCTGGATGCTGCAAAGCATTCACAGCAGGCATCACCAGTCTCTGCTTGGGATGGGAAATACTTCCAGATGCTCTTGGAAGCACCTTTGATTCACAGCCTGCTTCTTGTTACAGTTAAACATGGAAAAAAAGCACCTCCCTTACATGAGTGTTTTTGTGGGATGGAAAAACTACTCAGACTCCAGGGCGCAGAGAAAATCTACCACAGCTTCATTGTTTTCTTGAATTTTACCCTGTTCTAGCTGCTCAAATTCCTCTTCTATAAGTTGTCACTGCCTCTTCCTGTCCTGTTGTTACAGGGGGGAAAAAATAACATATAAGTGTGAAGCCTCAAAGGGACACTGCTGTGCGTGGCTTTTTTTAATTCCAGCCTGAAAGACCCAAAATAGAAGGTGGGAGGTTTTATAATCATGTGTTATGCACTTAATGACAAACACTTTTTACAAAGAGAAGAAGACAGCAAGATCTTCCAGTCACTGGAAGGTTTTAGTGGTCTTCATGTGAGCAACCTGACAGATGTCAACAGAACCACAGCACTGCCTTCAGATGCATGAGAACTACAGCAAGTCAGGTGCACAAAACTAGAAACAATCCCAGCAACTTCAGGAAATCATGGCCACAGTTCTTGTGATTTATTTGACTTGACTCAGAAGAGGCCTTTGAACTGTGTAATAATCATTTCATGTTAAGAAGGAGAGATTCTAGGGACGCAGAAGCCATTTTGGGTGGTTATTCTAAAGCAGCCAAATTTTGCTGCCATTTTATGGAGTTGGCTCAGGGCTTAGGGAGGGTTTCCAGCAGCCACTGATTCTGGGCAGCTGCAGGGGCAGGAGGTACCATTAGGCACCGCAGGCTGCATGGGACACAACACCTCATTAGCAGCATGAGACCATATCAAGGAATAAAGGACCAGGTTTTTCCTCTAAATTGCTCTCTAATTTATGGGTCAAACCCTTGTGCACAGCAATCCAAGATAACTCAGGAAAGGACTTGTTTGCTTAGGTGGTTTCCCCTTTTTTTTGGTACAGCAGATACCACACAAGTCAGGAGCTGCACTGGAAGATGCCGTTGGCACCTCCAGGATTAACCACAGTAGGGCTGGATCAGCTGAGCTCCTGCAGCTCACAGTGTACCAGTGGCACAGGCACAGGTGGCATGAACGGTTTAAGGAGCAGCAGCCCGAGACCAGTGAGGTTCAGAGCAAACAGCATGGCTATAAGATTCTTAATGCCCGGCCTGTGACACATGGGGATTTTTCTCCAGCTCCTGACTCTGCAGTAACACTGTCAAGTGGGCATGATGGAGATATTTGGGCAAAAATAATACCTTCCTAACCTTGGAGCAGAATTAAACACACTATAAAGATGTGGGCAGAAGGTTTTACATCCACATGCCCATAAAAGCAAATACTGCTTATGAATTCCAAGACAGCCTACATGGCTGGAGATGGCAGGATCACAACCACTTCCATGAAAATCCAGCACTGTAGCTGCTCCTTGCCTGGAAAAAGGCCTCCACATACTGTTCTACTTAATGCATTAACCCATGAAGTTCACCCACTGTCTTTCCCTGAATAAGTGTGTCGAGAGCACCCATGCGAGTTTGGAGATTTGCTCACCTTAACTTTCCATACAGGTTAGACCCAAACCATTTGGGATTTTTCCAAAAACTGCCACCATGAATCAGGTGCTTTTACTGTAATGCAGCTAAGAATGAAATTATGTTCCTAAAAGACATTGTTGTCTGCAACTAAAGCAAACATTATGGTTGTGAGAGTATATTAATATCACATAAACCAAATATGTGAATATAAAATAAACCATATAACATTATTATTGTTGGTAATTAGCACACAGAGAAAAAAATCTGGTCTAAGAGAAGGGAGGGTGACCATCATAATACATTCATAGGTGTTGTTCCTGGAGCATATCCCCATATTCATTAAGGCATCTTAATGAATTTGACTGAATTTATTCTATGTAACAGAAAAAAAAAATAGCCCACTGAGTATTTTTAATCATATGTGCATGTGTATGTGCATGTGCATTTTAGATGGCTTGATAAATCCACAGCTATCTGGATTTGGAAGTAATCTTACCCTGTCTGTAACCAACATGCTGGAAAAATTACTTTATGGGCAGCAAGAATAATTCTTCTTAGCCATAAATCAAAGCTTTTCAGGAGGGAAAGAAGCATCTTGGAATTTTTCTGATTCCTCTTACCAGAAAGTCTTACACACGTGGCCACATTAAAAGACATTTTCAAATGAAAATTGAAAATAGTTTCAGAAAATAAGACAGCAGAAAGCACATGGGGCTTGGTTTGATGCTAAGGAAATATGGGCTGAAGGAGAATATTACCAGCTGTGATTCATCTGATGCAAAAGACTTTGCTTTCAAAAATAAAGCGGCACGGCGAAGGGCCAAAATTGTACCTGGGATTTAGGATTATGTTATCAGCTGTTCTGCAACACGGTGGCAGAGAGAAAAGTCTCTCTGATAGTGCTGATAGAGGGAATCGGAGACTGAGGATTAAGCAGTGGCACAGATAGCAACCAGCTTTCTTCTGTTAGCCTTTCATAGATTGAAAAAAAAATGGAAAAGGGTGCCTGCCCACGTGAAGCAGACATAAGCTCTATGCCCTGTTGATGAGGCGCTGGGCAGGAGGCAGATAACTTCCAAAAAAGTTACATTATTATTTAAACCTTGGCTGAAGGAATGTCTGAGGGCTTCTAAGAGGAGTGTGGTCGGCAGGAAAGTTTCTAAAGCCCAGGCAACACATCTGAAGAGGAGAGTAAAGCCCTTCCCCAACCCTCTCAGAAGAGAAACCTCTCAAATCAAGGGCACTTCTCAGCAGGTCTTGCGAGCCAAGGCTTGCAGTTGTGTTGGAGATGTGGTTGTGGTGGACAGACTTTTGGGTGGTTGGTATTACCTCCTCCAGCTCACCCCTGCGCTCCTTCTGGGACAGTGGAGCTGATCAGCATCCCTGGGCTCAGCCAAGGGCTGCTGATAGCCCAGAGTCTCCTGGCAAAGCCAAATGGGTGGCATCTTCTCCAGTTTAGGAGCTGGCCCTCACACAACTCAGACATCTCTGTGCATGCAGTGCAATCTCCCTTACACACCAGAGCCCTCAGATATAAATCATGTCTCTCTGAGGATCCACAGGCTTGAAATCTGCTGTGAATCAGACTGTTTTCCAGGCATTTTTCCATGGAGCAGAGGGTGCGCAGAGGAAAGGCTGTACTCCACAGTTTGGCACCACTCAGCCCAAACAGCTCTCTCAAACTCAGAAGATATGCAGACCAGACAAGCAATGGAAGGAATTTTGCAAGGAAACAATATTCAAAAATTCCAAATTCACTTAACCATGCACAAACAATAAAGAAAGTGCTGGAAGCCAGCAGTACAAGAAGAAAGTGTTACCCTGCTTTGAGTGTGATGGGTTGGACAGGTGACCCCCAGAGGTTCCTTCCAACCTCAGTTACTCTAGTAAAAAGGGTTATAACAATGCTTTGAATTTGCTAAGGCTCCTTTCACCAATAAACCAGCCTCACACTTCTTTCCAAATGCTAAGCTGCACCACACCCCATCAAGACCATTTTTGTGCATTTTAACAACTGCAGAAAGAGTTTAAGGCTCTGCTGGGCTGAAAAAACAGATCCAAAGCTCACAGATGAGTGACACGGACCCAGAAGAGGAGCTCAGCTCTTGCAACACCCAACCTCATGCCATAACCTTGCTTATTAAATGCTGCTCCCTCCCCAGCTGCAGTCCCAGGCGTGACTGTGCACTGTGGGCGCATGTGCTCCTCAGTCACAGAGCTTTGCTGTTCCCACAACCAGACGAAAAATCCCAGCCAGACCCTGTGATGGGAGACAGATGCAGAGCCACTCCCAACATCCTGCTCTGCCTCACACGCTGTCTACCACATCACCACCTAAATTGGTTCCAGCATCATCCTTGCTGCTGATGAGGTGCAAAGCAGATGAAACGCAGCCAGATCTCACTGTGCCAGCTGGAAGAGGTGAGCTTTGGTGTACAGAGCAACAGACTCGGCTCAAACAGGCGCCATCAGTCAGATCTAATGCCAGAAGTCAAAATACCTCTTTACAACACAGGAATCATTTGGGCCTTGAATTTATCATCGGTGCTGCATAACATTACCCACTAACTTTACAGGAGTAGATAGGAATGTCCAGGTTGATCAAGACATTGCTTGAACAGATGCCAACACATCCCAGGTAAGAAAGCTGATGCCCATCCACCCTGTTTGCTGCATTCCAGGTCTAAAGTCATCCCATTTCTTCTGCTACGCCAGGGCCAACATGAAGGTGTGTGCTGGCCAAAAAAAAAAAATTTATGAGGTTGGGTCATGCATTCAAAAAAGTGAAGTGTAAGAAAGAAGGCTGGGGACTCTTCTTCCAAGGAAAGGCAACAGGAGGTATATTGGGACCCGTGTGAGTTGGAGAACAGGGCTGGCACTGGCTCCTGGATTAGTGATGGGATTGGACAGAGTCAGTCTGTAAAGGTCTGCTTCAAGGGAGGAACATCATATGAAGAGAGTAGATAGGAAGCAGGGATGGGAGACAGCAGGGAATCTGAGAGGCAGATTTTTGACTGCTTGTAATGGGACTGTAGTGCAGAAGACAGGTTGGGCCTAGGCCAGGGCTCTCTATAACCTTTAGTCCCTGAGGTAAATGCGGTTGACAATCTCCCCAGCTAAGCTCTGTGACAGGGTACAGTTAGATTAACGATTGGACTCAATGATCTTAGGGATTTTTTTTCAAATGTAAGGATGATATGATTCCAAGTCACTGAATTTTCTATTTTGTCTGGCACTGAACTGCAGCAGGAGAAAGCTGAGCAGCAGGAAGACACCAAAGGCCAGCAGGGGTCAGAGGTGGTGTGCTCAGAGCTGAGATGGCACTCTGCAGGTCCAGCCACCGGGCACAGGACCTTATGGAAGTGCATCTCTTACACTGAGATCATCCAATAGGAATTTGCAGGCAGAAAGTGCAGCAGCTGTACTGGACCGGACAACTGGATGAAACTGGATGAGGTTTTCCAAAAGGAGGTGGAGAGCAGAGTACAGCACACAGGATGTGATTTCAGTTCTGTTTATAAGGAGTTGGCCACTTGTGCAGAGGCTGAATTTCTGTTCCTGCCCAGTCCCATGCTGTCATGTATCTTCTCCAAACTATTCAGCATACATCATCTGCTCGAATATCAGCTCCTTCAGCTGCTGAGCCACTGGATCCAGCTGTGCTGTGAAAAGATGTATGCCTTCCAAAATGGGGTTTGGCTGACCAAGACTGTGTGGAGGTAGAAAGGGATTTAGAATTAGTTAAGTGCTCATGTCCATTCTGGTGCTCTCAGGAATGGAACGATGGTGTAAGTGACTTTGGAGAACTGCACTGAGAGCCAGCATGTGCCTCTATACTGTTTATTCTGTACCATCCTCACAGCCCATCAACCAGTGTTGCACCAAAAACCATAAAGTGGTACCTCTGGCTTAGCTGGATGTCGATGCAGAACAAAACAAATACCCACGTGACTACTTATTTATTGTGTTATCTGAATTTCTGAACACCTCTCCCCTCCCCCAAGCAATAATGCAAGGCACAAATTATCTACCATCCACTGACAGATATTGATCCACGATGCTATCAGCACACCAGAAAGACACATATGTCTTACTCAATGTGCAAACATTCACCCATGATAGCACTGGCAGCAAGAAGACCCAGATAAATTTTGTGAATAACACAGTACTCAAAATAAGACATCAAGACTCTTTCTATACATGCCTAAACTGAATTACTGAGGAACAAGGTATTTTCTCTGTAAATTACTTGCTGTTCTAATTCATGGATAAAGAAAAAAAAGAAATTTGCTGTTGGAGCGCAATAATGGACCAATTCTTTCCTCTGAGATATCCCCAGATAGAGTCCTCCAGAGCATCAGGAGAGCAGTTCTGCTGCTAAGCAACAGGCAGATGCCCAGACAGCTGATGATTTTACCAAATAGATGAGTGCCAAAGATAAAATATGGGCAAAAACAGCAGTAGATTTCTTCTCCCCACTTTTTTTCCACCCCCAACAGCTTCATTCAGATTTGACAGTCAGCAGGTGTTGTTTCAGATTTTCATCCACGTCTCCAGGCGAATGGAAACAGAAATCCAATGCATTCATTCTCGTGCCACTAGCACCTAGACCTAAGGAGAGCTTCTTCACTTGACAGGAATGAGATGTGTTGCTGTAGGCCAAGGTCCAAAATTAGAGGGCAATCTTAACAGGTTGCTTGGAGCTGCCATACTCCAAAGAAGCGTCTAAGTCTTCATGCCGGGCTAGATTTCCTTTCCTCACCAGCTGATTTTTTTCTACATGCAGACACAGCCTTGTGTGTGAAAGCAGAATGAACTGTGGTGAGGCAGGAACAAAACAAGCTGGCTGTGAGTGTGCACTCACACATCCCTCTGCGTGACTCCTTTGCAGCCAGCTCTTAGGCAAAGGGAGAGGGCTTTAATCCAGGAGATAAAGCATGGCCATAATCTATACAAGTCCATATGCACATGAGTTGCATGACTGAATGTTCTTACAGCAGCTTTAATATGGGACTTTTCCTCTCCCTAGTGCAGGAGGAGTGCAACTTTTGCAGAGCACACTACAAAATCAATATTCTCCTAGAGCTATATCACAGAAAACTCACATTGCTTGAATATAAAATGTCTATGAGGAGTTGAAAACATTCCTTGAGTATAAAATCAGGTGCAGGGTTACATATTCAGAGCTTCCTTGAGTACTTTTGTAAAATGAGATCTTCCCAGAGTCCTTCAGGAAGCAAGGAGATGTCTGTTTGTGTAATTCAAAGAAGAGATCGCTCTTGGGAAAACCAGTTCCAGTAAGTAATGGGTGATCCAGGGGTTTAGACCGAATCTGATTCCTTCATGACAGCTCAAGCCACATCTCCCTGCTACCACTGCTCCTTGCCTTGAAGACTCTTTTTGCAATGTAAAAGAATTCCATTTTTCTGAGGTCAGTAAATATTTTTAATCAACTCTAGAATCCACTTGAAACACAAAAAACGGCTTTTCTCTGGTTTTCTTTAAGTTAGACAAATTTCCTTTGGTATTATGACTTAAACAAATGCTCAAGTACTGTGCAAAATAAATGCTAAACAGGACTCTGATGTGTCAGATATGTTACTGTTGGACAATATGGACATGACAGAAAGGGTGGAGACCTTCTAAGGACCTCAACCAGAATTGCAACAGAAATAGCAAAGCAGGCAATGTCATTGCATGCTGTTTTTCAGTGTTGTGTTATACCTCACAGATTTTTGGTCACGTGACCCTAACTTGTTTAGGCATATCTGAAGTCACAGACGATAGCAAGGAGATTTTAATTTTGAAATTTAGATAGTCTGAGAGGTAGGTCTTCTGCATGACTCAAGTTTCAGATCTCAAACAACTCAAATCTATAGTGAGCTTCCAGCCTGACAGCACAGGTCTGGAAGAAATGCCACTTGCTGGTGAAATTTCTGTTGAATTCTCTTTGTTCGAAGTTATTAGCACAAAAGAACAACAATCCATAAGGCTACTCAGACAGACTGTTTGTATCTTTGCTTTCAGCAGCAATTTCTTCTGTCTCTGAAAGAAATGCCATACTTGATCCCCACTGCTCAAGACTTCTGGCTAGGAATAGTTCCTCCACAGTATGTGAGATATTTTCTTCCTATTAAATGTCTCACCTACCCCAAAATACTACTGAGATTTTCTAACTAGGATTTGCAAAACTTCTTCATAAACAGGCTCTGGATTCTCTCCTCCTGTTTAACTTAGCTCCTGCAGCCTTTGTATTTTTTATTTTCCTGGAGATAAGTTTGATGTAATCTCTGCCAAGCTTTCATAGATTTTCAGAAAGTGGTACTGAGTGCCTTGAGATTCCCAAGAACTCCCTTGCAAGCTCACACCATTGCAGACTCCATCCCTCAAAAATAAGTGGGACACAGTAAAATCTAATTCTGGGACACAGTAACATCTAATTCTGTAAAAGCTTGCTGTCCTGAGTGGGACTTTTGCCCAAATGAGGGACTTGATGCAATGCTATAAATGTTCAAAGTCAGCCTGGAAAAATGCCCCTCCATTTCTGAATCTGTAATTCCACACCCTTACCAAACCCACCACCACCTCACCACACAGAGGACTGGAGGGTGCTGAGCAATCATATCTCCTGCTGAACCACAGGGAAACAGAAAGACAACAAAGAGCAAGTAAAGGACTCAAACGCCCATGTTCTTCACGTGGCCTCGGAAATCATTGATTTCCCAGGGTAGAAAACCTCCCCATCTGCAATGCTGCAGAAAAGAAAGCAACAGAGAGGGTGTTGAGCTGCAAGGGGAACA
Source organism: Myiozetetes cayanensis (assembly GCF_022539395.1). NCBI lineage: Eukaryota > Metazoa > Chordata > Aves > Passeriformes > Tyrannidae > Myiozetetes > Myiozetetes cayanensis. The sequence continues at coordinate 30,150,393 of NW_026087742.1, read as the reverse complement.
GTGTGTAAATCAGGGGCAAGGAGAGGTTTTGCTTTGCAAAGGAGTGGCTACATCTCACGTAGAGACCTGTATATGTGATCTGTGACCTTGTCTCGGATACTCTGCAGTTATCCCAAGGAACAAAGCTTTGGAGAACGATACAAACCATTCGGAAATTCCTGGGTATTGGTATGAGGGAAAGTAAAGGAAATGGGAGTTTATTTTCATTACAAGAGGCAGTGGGGAGGCAGTGATCTAATTGCCAACTTTGGAAATTATCAAAAGGCTTGAAATTCCTCCTAGAAAACCGCCGCACGCTGGGAAAACATGGCAATGTAGAAGTGTGCTTTCACTGGAAGGATAATAAACATATGGACCATATTACTGAGGAGATCTAAGGATAAAAAAAAAGAAGAAAAAGGTATGAACGAGATCAAGAGGGAATGGGTGAAAAAAAACCAATCATGGTGGGACACCAGCAGTTGTCCCTTTCTCCCTTCCCCAAGGACAGGTTGCACAGCCACACATAAATGTTTTGCTCAGCCTTTCAAAAGCATTTCAGAGCTTTCCTGCCAGCTTGAATTCTAAGCATGATTTGCAACAGTACTTGCCCCACCCGCATCTAAGGAAAGAAAATCTCTTGCCAGTGGATTTTGTGCCTAGTGCCAGATGAAAAGAGTGGCTTTTTGCAGGCTGAGGCAGGAGCTGTCCAGAAGAAGATAGGAAGATCAGGTTAGATCCTGCTGGCTCTGACTTAGCATTGAAAATGTGGCTCAAGAGATGAAAGGGTAGTCAACTCTTTAGATGTTTGCTTCACAGAGGAGAGCACCATTGAACACAACACACAGGACTGCAGACAGCCCTCCGGGGAACCTAACCATCAAGAAACTGGATCAGGACACCTGGGAATTTGGAGAGCAGAGGACAGATGAAGAGAAAAGTAGCCAGTGGAAAAACATCTTCCCAGGAGCCTGGATCAACAGTGGAGTCTGGCATGGAGCTTCTGGGACCCTCCACTATGTAACTTAACTCAAGAAGGATCCCCTGGGAGAAGAACTTGGACCAGTATCATGGGGTGCATGCAAAGTGCATCTCTCCAGCAGCAGCAGCAGCAGTGCCTGCCGCAGGGCACTGAGCCCGTGCTGCTGCCGCTTGGCTCACCTCCAGAAACCGGCTGGCCAATTCAGAGCCTGCTAACAGCCTGCTGACATGGGAATAAGAAACTAATGAGGCCTTAACTCCTGTATGACTGCAGGCCAGGGTTTGGCTCAGAGCATACCTTGGAGCCTGGCCAGGCTACGCAGGAAATCACCGCCCACGTTCGGAGGAGGAGGAGGGTAGCAGGGACCGCTTGGCACGGTGAGACTGCTCTGTGCAGCTGTGGAGGAGTCTCCATCACCAGCTTCAGACGTGGGGTATCGGCATCACCCCCTTGAGCATCTTTTTACTGTGCTGTCGTTAAAACTGCAAGCCCATTAAGTGACATTTCATATGTTTTCTCTGCATTTCTCTCCATTTTTGATAATTTACAGTGCGGCAATGAAGTAGCAGGAATTTTGGTTTTGAAAGAGGCAAAGGAAAAGCATTTTCTACAGAGAGACCAGAAAAGCCCCACTTTCACACAGAAAGCAGAGCAAAAGGCCTGATTTTGCTCATGAAGCAGCTCTTGGCTTTTCTGCTGAGTACAAAGAAAGAGCTGGTGTGGTGTGACTGTTATGTGCTGTATCTTTACCATCAATCACATTTTAATGAGAGTAAATTGAAATTCCAGGCATGCATTAATAATGAATGGATGAATTAACTGTGAGGAATCATCTCATGATGCTTTCTTTCACTGGGCTGTGATGTCTACAGGCTAACATCACATTAGATTACTTTCTGGACATTTATAGGGAAAACTTTGAACTAAAACATTTGCTCCAAGGCCCAAATCTGTAAAGGGACTTATGTACCTGCATTTCAGCTTGAATGGAATTTTGGAAGTCACAAAGTATGGTGGAGCACAAAAGCCACACCTACTTGTCCAGGCATTTCAGCATTCACAGATACCAGAGTGATTGGAACAAACTGCCCAGGGAAGTGGTGGAGTCACCATCTCTGGAGGTATTTAAAAGATGTGTTGATGTGGCACTTAGAGACATGGTTTAATGGTGGTCTTGGCAGAGCCTTTTCCAACCTAAACAATTCCATGATTCCATGACTGCCATAAAGGTTCCTTCAATGCCTCTATTTTCACCAGCAATTTTCACAAGAGACATTTTTTTCCCCCTTAGGTCATGCTTCTCAGATTGTAGCTATTTGTATTTGCAATAGCATCCCAAAACTGGGTTTTCTTTTGCCTAAAACCTCAGAAAGGCCTGTTATGGCCAAGGCAAGCAGGCAAGTCCCAACCTAGATCCCAGAAGAGATGCTCTGTCACCTTTGCATGATAGACACTTGTCTGTAGTGTTCACTTGGGTAGCAGGAAAGCTTGATTTCAAAGAAAGCAATGCAGGGGTTCTAAAGTCTGCTTCCTGTTGTGAATGATGCCAGGCTCCAGGCAGTCAGAGAAGACATCAGGAGTTTGTTGTCACAATAAGCATCAAAAATCCCCTAAAACTCATCAGCTGCATTCCCTGGAAGTGCAAACTGCCATTAACATGACTTTAAATTCCAGTTTATCAAACCTTGGCTTCTCACTGTGGAGATTCCCAGCTCATTTCCCACCATGGCAGCCAAAAAAGTGGCTGCTATAGGTGATAAAATCAGTTTGTCTGGATCTGCAAGTATCATAGGATAGGATGTTTACTCCATTTGGCCATCCATGGATTTTAGAAATACATTCCTCTGTAAAGCTCAGGACATATTTCCTGCTTGATTTCAGTGTGGGGTTTTCCAGTGCAGAGTTAAGTTCTGCTACAAAGAGAGAAAAAAAAAAAAAAAAAAAAAAAAAGATTACTTAAAATCTTGGAGATGGATGACTTTGGTGGACTTGGGTCATACTTTAGTTCCTAAAGAGCTGCTTGGCTAAGGCAACCAAAAAGCATCTGCTACACCCATGTAATTTACTTGAATTCACCACTGCTTTCTTCCCAAGTCAGTTGACAACATCAAGAAATTATTTGGGGTTGAGAGACGAGTAGGTTCTGACCTCTCTCACAGCAGCACTGCACCTCCTTGTCTCCACCAGACACCACTGCAGTTCAGCTCATCTCCTGGCATAAGACCTCTCTTCATCACAACATGCTCTCTTCCTGTTTCATTGCAGAGGAGTTTTATAGAGGGGTCTCTGCCCTTTGCTGTTGCTCCTTGCCAAGGTGCTCCCGGAGCCAAGGTCCTTCCCCCTCTACCCTCTCTCCTCTCAGCAGGATACTGTGTAGGAGACACCCCTGCCCTCCAGATGTATTTCTGATTATACAAGCCTCTGAACCCACATTTCTACCCCTTAGAGCAGCTCCAAAACCAGAGACACCTAGCACTCAATTTCTTACATCATCCTCCTGACTCTCTTTGACAATCTCCAATTTTATGGGCAAAACCTTCCTTAACAGGCAGATCACTGCTGGTTCAGACATGTTGGTCAGAAACAGCTCTTTCCTCCAACTCACAGCATAGCTGGAAAAAGAAGAGACCAGACTGCTTCTTCATTTTATTTTCCCTTTATCAAAAGCTTACATTTTGGGTCCCGTCACCCCCATCCTAATATCCTCAATCCCCACCGTGTTTGTTTTTCTCAGCAGCCTGTCGACATGCCTCTTGAACTTATTTATAGTCTTATTTATAGCATGGTTTCAGCCACCTCGCTAGTTAATTTATTCCATATGTTTATTCCCCTTTGTGTGAAACAGGGCTTCGCAAGCTCTCCTTTATCCCTGTGGCCTTTTATTTTCAGATGGTGGCCCCAGCTGCCTGGCCCCTCACATGAGACCTGTTTTTTTGCTCCACTGAACAAAAGAGCAGCTCAGAAAGAAACCAGGGTGATGAGAGACACGCCAGCTCTGCACCAGCTCTAACAAAGGCGGATACCCAGGAGAAGGCTGGCACGTCCTCCACAAGCTGCACAGCCAGTTTGGCATTCTGGTGGGATGGAAGTAGACTAAGTTCACCTGTATCCAGAGGAGTAGAGACTGGGAAGCAGCTCTCACAGGAGATTTATCCTTGGATTGTCCTTCACTGAATCCCCAGCACTGTTTGCAAACTCTAGTCTTAATTTTTTGCATCCTCTGTTGGCTCATCCCTGGGGCCGCCGTGATCCAATCTCCTAACCTGCTTCGAAGCCACCACTTATTTCTGGTGTCCCACAGCTGACCAGTGCCCCCAGCACACTTTCTCCTACCCCAAAGCGCAGGGACCAGCTTCCCAAAAGCACCCAGGATTGGGTGGCATTTCCTACAGTTGCAGTTCCAAGTGCCTGAAACCCCAGGCACCATCACTCAAATTACTGGCAGCAAATCATGCAGAAAGTTGAGTCGCTATTTTAAGGAAGAAATTTTCTATGATAAGGGTGGTTAAAACACTGGCACAGGTTGCCCAGAGAGGTGGTGGATTCCCTCCCTGGAAGTGTTCAAGGCCAGGTTGGATGGGGCTTCAAGCAACCTGATCTAATTGAAGCTGTCCCAGTTCATTGCAGGGGGGTTGGGCTATATGACCTTTAAGAGTCCTTTCCTGCCCAAAACATTCTGTGATTTGTCCAACTCCCCATTTCATTTAACTTGCCAACAGAGATGATTGCTAAACCTCTCACATTTATTCATCACAGCTGGGGGCCAATGGCTGAGTGGCAGGTGTAATTTGCACACAGGGCCCCATAAAAAGACCACTGTGGTGCCACATCTGTCCTTCCCACCTTGTCTGCAGACTCAGCTGCAAGCAGGCAGAGCTCTCCTCTGCAGAGCAGCCCCTGACGTGCCATAAATGTGTGGAATAATGGCATTCCTGGGGGACCATCGGTTATTGCAGCCAGTGGCAAGAGCCCAAGGGGCAACACCAGAGACACAACAGGTCCGTGTTCAGCATCAGGACAGCTTTAGAGGCAAGCAAGCTAATACAACAGTAGATCTCTCCTTAATGACTCTCTTTCTTTCCTAGCAGCTTATTCCAGCCCTCTGCATGGGGCACTTTGGTTTTCCTCCTCCTGACTTGCAAGGAATATGTTGGGGAAACTCTGTGGTGTTTGCATTCTTCTTGCCCCAAAAGCCATCCTGTTGTAAAACCCCCATCTCACAGCCAAACTCTCCTCCCCTGATTGCTCCAGCAACTGCTCTCTCTTTTTTTTACTGTGATCTTTTCAGTGGACAACTGTGAAACACTCTGTGCTTCTCCAGCCTCATAGCATCCCTTCCCCATCGATTGCAGAGACCTTCAGAGCACACTGTGAGCAATACTCTGTTTCTCTCATTTTCCAAAGAGAAGTGTTTTCAATAGTGAATTCCCTAATCCTGGTGTTTCTTACATAAAATGAATCCACAAAAAACATCCCTTCACCCACCCAAAAAAAAAAAAAAAAAAAAAAAGAAAAAAGAAAATACCACCAGTAAGCATCAAAACAGGCCCATGTTCCCCCTGCTTTCTTCTTTGCTCCTTTTTTTCAGGTCAGCTTTAGACAGGAAAAAAACTCAGGCTGACAGTGATATCTCTAAGGCAATTCAAGGGTCTCCCCTAGGAAACAGCAGGAGTCTCATTATTTTATATTCTCCCAGACAGAATACTAAATTTGAGGAAAAGCCTGCCCCAGCCATAGCAATAAGAAAGGAAACTTCCCAAATTGCTCTCCAGAGCCCTTGGATTCCTGTTTCATTACCATGGTGTGAGCAGTCCCAGGTGTCTTTTTTTAATCCCTGTTGATCAACAAGGGCAAAGCTTGGCATGTCTACGGCCAAAGGCTCATTCAATATTATGAGCAAGGTTTAATACGAGCATGGGGAAGGGAAAAATGCACTCTGCAAATTCACCTTTTCTGTTGTAAAATATGCTGAATTTTAATGATTTCTGTGTACCAGGAACCTCAGATTAGCTTTAAAGCATTTAGCTGTAATTTTGTGGTTGCTTTTTTTTTTTTCCCCCCCCACTGTGAAACAACAAAAAAAAAAGCACCACAACCCTGCAGGCTTTAAGTCAGAATGTAGACAAGATTGCAGAGTCTCATTTCCCTGGAAAAATGCTGTGCCGGCAAGGGTAGAAGAGATCGTTCAGATACAAAGAGGGGGGAGGAAAAAATCAGATCCAAATATATCTGCAGATAAATATTTTACGCTCCTTCCGAATAGCTGGGTGGGATCAGGCAAGCACATGAGAGCCCTGCGCTGTGCGAGGCTGCCACCTCCTGGGGTGGGCAGCCCTGACGCCAGGACATCCACCTGAGATTGGGTTTGATCTCATATTTTAACCCAGAAATAATCACCTTGCAGGGAACATGAATTGATATCTCTGTCTACAGCTTTTATAGAGATCAGAGAGGTTTTCTGAGAAGTGGGGTTGGAGTTTAAATGCACAGGTGTGGAGGGAAGAGGGTGGATGGGCCTGTTATCACTTGAAGAAGTGATGTGGGGAACCAGGGAATGGTGCATTACACCAGGAAAACTACACATTTTTCCATTTATTGCAGCTGCTGCTTTTTATTGCGACAGTGTTTTCTCCCCTCATGGCTCCACCAGCCCATAATCAGCGACATCTGCTCTGTCCCTTCTACCAGAGCCACTCAGTGGCACCACAGAGGTGGATTTTGAGAGTACAGCAGATTTTGCTGTGTAAACAATGGTCTGTGGGAGGGGAGAGATGAGAGACGATGTCCCACTACTCGCTGTGACTACATAGCTCATGGTGCTCTGACTCTACCTACATGAGTCAGAATACTTCTGTGTTGGAGTAAGAAGTTGGTTGCAGCCATAGTTTGGGAGATCTTGCCATGGTCTTAAGTGATGGAGGAGCTTTGGGTCTGAGGGTCTGAGGGTGGTGGTGTTAACCTTGGCAGAGAGCAGGCTGGATGCCGATATGTTTTTGAAGCATAAAGGTTTAATGCAGAGTCCCCCTGCTCTGGACATGTGGTCAGATATTAAAGGGGAGTGGGAACAACCCAAGTTCAAGACCAGAAGAGGACTGTTTAGTGAACTGGACTCCCTCCCCTATGTCACAGACACATTGCCTTCCCACACACTGGAGTCAAAGGAGACAAAAGTCTATGTTAGGAGGTCAAAAGCAATCAGATCCCTCAATGCAAAGGATAGAAAAACTCAAAGGTCCCAAGTGTCCCAATAAAGTGGAGAAACACCATAGCTGCTCACTTGTAGGCTGCTTCCACACTCTCATGGACAGGCAGAACCTGAATGGGATGCTGCAAGGAGTCAACCTGGAAGCAATAGCATGAAATGCCCCCCCACATTCAGCAAATAAGTTTCTGCCTCCTTCCAAGGAGCTTTACTTACCAGGAACAGACTCCCATAATCACTCTGAAACTGCTAGCAGCTCTCTGAGTTTCAGAGAAGAAGAATTAAAAACAAATTAGAGGTAATGATCTCTTAAATTGCTTCTGAATCTACTCTGTGGCTGAGAGTTTTGGTGGATTTGGATAATCAAATCAAGCAGGGCCCTGGGCATGCAGAAGGGTGATATGGAGTTTAAGAATATTTTCAAGCTTCCAACTGAACATCAGATGTGATGCAACTGCCCTTTCTCATTGAAAACAGTAGTAAGAAACTCACTCAAAGCCAAAGCCAAGAACTTGACTCATCCTGAAGAAAGGATTTTCCCCCCATATGAACCCTGTCAGCAGAACATTAATTGACTTCTGTTGTTAGTTACTTCTTCTGCTCTTCTAGAATAGTTATATATAGTTCTTCTTCTTAGTTACTCCAGACCTAAATGGTTGCAGAGGATCTGAAGAAAGAGAAACAGGGCAAAAGGAACTAAGGGGCTCTTCAGAACTCTCCATCCTTTTCTGCACAGTAGAGTTATGTTGGTTGTCAAGGCTTACAAGAACATGTTATCTGGCTTAGGACAGATTTTCAGAGGGGTTAAATGCACTGCACACTGTAATACCATGGATGGGGTACCCAGGAGTGGGGCTGTGTTTTGCTGTACATCAGCATGGGCACCCTGCACCAAAATGCCACAATTTCAGTTCTGAATGTCAAAGACGAGGTGGTGGGGCACGTCTCACTGTTAACAGATGGCTAAAGCTTATCTAGATAAATTCATTTACTAATCAAAATCAACAGTTTATGTGTTTTGGAAGGTGAAAACAGCAGAAGTCAGTATTTAAAAGCAGGACAGGATGAACCCTAAGCCACTTAGCACAAACTTGTTTGCAATGTCCTACTAATCCCCTCCTATCCTGTCTTCATTACCCTCGTGTACACCGCACCTGTGCAACTGATAACACAGCAGTGTTTGGGAAGCGGATTTCAGACAGCCCCCCTTTCCCACTGAGGGACCCCATCCAGAAATGTTTTAAAGCAGGTTTTGTATCTCACTGGAAGTTTTTTTCCTTAAACTTTTAGGGAAATAAAGCAAGCCAACACCCCTGGGAAATGTGGTCTTTGCCAACATCTCCAGCGGTCACCTCTGCATTTTGACTGGAACATCCCGCTCTCAGCCAAGCCCAGTCCTCCTGCCCAGCAGTCACCCTCATCAACTTTTCCAGGTCATCCCTGATAGCAGCTCTTCTGAACTCTTCTTTGAGTGGATTTACCCTACTGAAAATCATATCACAAACAGAGAAGCTAGGACAGGGCTGGGATCAGGGAATCATAGAATCAGAATCAGACGGGTTGGAAAGGACCTCTGAGATCATCAAGTCCAACTCTTGATGCACTACCACCACAGTTACTAGACTACGGCACTAAGTGCCACATCCAGTCTCAAGGGAAGGGGTGTTTCATGTTTTCAGGTTTCCTACAGAGGTTCCCCAAGGCCTGTCAGTGTTTAAGAGGCCTTTGAACAATGCCCTTAATAACATGCTTTAACTACATCAGCCTGAAGTGGTCAGACAGATAGGCTTAGATGATCCTTATAGGTCCCTTCCAACTGAAATATTCTGTTCTATTGAATATTCTATACATGTCACCATGTAGCACCCAGGGATGCCTGGAGAACACAGTTCCAAGCTTGTACCCATAAATGCCTTTTGGAGTCCATGGCCACCTTGAACCTAATCTTGCCACAGACCTGTTAAATTCAAACACATGTATCTGTGCAGGATCAGACCTGTGGGTGAGCCCAGGGCTACTAAAGGGGAACAACAAGCCTCGCTTTGCTGGTCCCATTTGCCCAGCTGGGCTGGGAACGAAAGATTCCTAACAGTTTCTTACATGACAAGGAGGGCTGCAGCGGCCTGTTACAATCTCACCAGTTTCCTTCTTTCATTAAAAAAAACAACCGTGATTTTCAAGCTTGTCTTTAATGGAGAATCAGTAATGGCCATAAAATCTTGTTTCTTCCTTTGCATGGGAAACGATCTGGGAAAACCCCACTTGACTTAAGCCCTTCCAAACTGCCTTATCAAGCATTCAGAACAGTTTTGAAATACTTTATTATAACAAAGAAGAGCAACATGATTTGGTTATCAGACCAGTTGTCTCCTAGAGACACTTGGAAGCATTGTTGAGCCAAATGATGCACCAGACCTTGCTCCAGACAGGTGTGACTCAATTCCTGCTGCAGCCCACAAGGTTTGGGTTGCCATCCCAAGGAAAATGCGTGTCAGGCTTGTTTGGCAATGATAGAGTAAAGAAAAGAAGATTACCTCCATGACTTGATCTTCCTACTCCCTATTTTCCTCTGTTAAAACTCATTTTTCCACTCAGTGGAGCTGGAGCACCAGGGCTCCGTGCTCCCCACCGGTTGGGCAGGGGTTTTGTGCAGCCAGTCCTCTGGTGGAAATATGGCATTTTTCCCTGTGCAGGTCAGGATTTATATAAAGTGGTTAACTTAACTAGCAACATATGTCTGCCTCTTTTTTTCCCACTGCCATTTAATCTCTCTTATCCACTGACCATGCAAGCCTCCTGTAATCACTGCAGAGTAATTATGTGATTATTCCAGCCCTCTAAATTACAGCTGCAGCTTGGACCCCAGCAATTGCAGGTGACGCAGCAAGGCTGACTTTCTCAACTGTTAGTTAATTACAATTGGAATAAATAAAAACCAAAAAAACCCAAAACAAATGAACCCCAAAAAAAGAATCATACAATAATAAAAATGAACCACGCAATAATAAAACGAACTACACAATAGTAAAAACCAACCTACACAATAATAATAACACAACCTGCCAGAAAATGCAACTTCTGCTGAGAATTTTCACCGCAATCTTTGTCATCACAAGGAAGATTAGAGTGGGAGCCATTAATAAGATGGCAATTTATGTTAATTTATCAGCACCTAAGCCCAAGAGCTTTAATAAAACTAGCTAAAAGTAAATTTATAATAAACAAAGGCAATTATGTTATTGCTGTTATTACAGTGGCCTTTCAAATGTTGTTATGCTGAGTATTATTGTCAAACTGGTTTAGACAAGGAGGATGGGGTGTGCAGCTGGAGGTCTCATAGAAGGCTGAATGCAATGTCAGATGGAGTCTGCAGGTCCTCACCAGACCCTCTTCAGCAATGCCAGCATACACAGCAAACTAAAAGGTTTAAAAAATAATGAAATACTAAGTAATGGAGTACTTAGAGGGAGTCTAAATAAAGAGGATGACTGACTTCTTACATGGGCAGATAGTGACAGAACAAGAGGGAATGTTTTGAACTGAGAGAGGACAAAATTAGATTAGATGTTAGGAAGAAATTCTTTACTGATGAGGCACAGGTTGCCCAGAGAAGCTGTGGGTTCTCCAGCCCTGGAAGTGTTCAAGGCCAGGCTGGATGGGGCTCTGAGCCACCTGGTCTAGTGAAATGCGTCTCTGCCCGTGGCAGTGGGGTTGGAACCAGATGATCTTTAAGATCCCTTCCAACCCGAACCACTCACTCTAAGATTCTATGAAATAAGGTTGTTACAAAGGAGGGGATGAACTGTAACAAGATCAACTTGTGGTCCCTCTCCTTGCCTTTACAACCCTTTCCTGAGTGTGACTTTCCTCCCGTGTCAGTCTTTCCAATGCCACTGAACTCGGGCTGAGATCTCACTTCAAGGTGGGGATGGGAACACTGATTTCAAGGCAACAGAAAGTACAGAAGGAGAAGAATATCCCCCAAAAGTCACAGGCTCTTTTTTTTTAATCCTTTTTTTCATAGCATTTAGAATCTCTGACGAGAATTCCCAAGGTGTAATTGGCTTTACAACTGGTGAAAAAAATGGTAAAATGTTAGAAATCTGCAGAGGGTTTTTTTGGTTTTTATTATTTCATTAATTATGGCTTGAGTGATAAATATCCATGAGCCTTCTTTCTAAATCTGGCAAGTTTCAGCCAACTTCAGCTGAAGTGCCCCGAGCTTCCCCTCCCCTGAACACTGACATCCCCAATCTGGGAAAAAGGATTAGGACACAAAGCTGGAAAGGGCATAAATGAAAACAAAAGGTGGGGGGAAGATACCTTCTGCAAGGAGCACATTAGGGGCTACAGGTGAGCTCCAGCAGAAGTGGAAGAGATGTGATTCTAATTTCATGATGATCTAAAATCCACTGAAATCAGCAGAAAAAGCCCTGAGGACCGCAGATGATGTCTTGAGTCTCATGCAGAACCACACACTACTGCACCTGGGTTGAGCTGCACCCACAGCAGATGTAAATCCTCCTTGGGTGTAAATCCTCATCACCTGCAAGATTTAATCCAGCATTTCTGTCTGGTCTCTGCTTTCTTCAAGCTCATCACTCTGCGCTGCAGTATGACTGAACACAGGGTCCTCCATCACACTTAAATTTATCTACCAGGGCATACCCCACTGTCCAGTCACTCCTCAGTTCTTTTAGGGCTCACAAAGGGACAATGAACTGGAAGTGTGACCCAATCTGTAACTGTAATTGATGGCATTGGAAAATTCAGAGCTACAATGGGAACTGAATTACTGTAAGAGGCCATTTTAAGAAAGAAATGTGTCAAATGCTTTATAGTGGTAATGAGCAGAGCCCTGTAGAATAGCAAACATGTCTATATGTACAAATACCCATAGGTTGCTTAGATTTTCCCCACAGTGACTCAGAGAGACAATGTTATGTTTCTGCAATGTGACATCACAGGGCGATAAAAATAAAAGGAAAGGCAGAGAAAAAAACCAAAATTGGTGATGCATTGCAAAATAAACTGGTTTTCCAGCAAACCAATAAAGGGAGAAGAATATCCTCCATTTCCAGAGGGAAGATGGAGAACGGCAAAGATGCACTTTACAACCCATTCTGCTGGTAGAGACGAGGGGTCTGCTGACATTAATTTTACACATTCCCTTCTCTTCCCTCCAAAGAAAATCGAGCAAACCACTATGATTTAAGAAATGATAGCCTGACAGACTTGCACTGCAGGCAACCTTCATCAAACATTAGCCTCTTGGCTGCACTGCAGAGCAGTCAGTTTTCATTCTGGTTTAGAAGATCCTTATTTTATCACTTGTTGATTAAGATCAGAATATTTCATCTATTTTCACAAAAACCTTCTGTAAAATGCCCTATTCAAGTGAAAATAGCAGGAATTTCCCAGTCATATTTGTGAAATAGTCATTAAAGCTCAGAAGGGCTTTGCTATTGGCATCACTTTTTAAAAGAGATTAGAATTGATTTTGCTAAACCACACTTCAAAAAAATAAGAGAGAAAAAGCTTCAGCTATTCTTCTAATGTGGCTATGTTTGCTCTGTACTAATTTGTAAAGTGTTTATGTCTGAATTCATGTTAAGAACAAGCAACCGCAGCAGTTAATAATTTCATGTATATACCACATTTGGGCTATGGAGTTCAAGGACCTGAGGAAACAGAGGAACATCAAAGTGACCCAGCCAGCCAAAGACAACATGAATCACTGGTACAAGTGGTACTGAAAAGCAAGTCCTCTGGTTTGCCAAGAGTTCTGCGAGCCACTGGCAGTCTCTCCACTGGAGGTTACAGCCAAACAAAGTCCCACATATTCATGAGATGACCAAGTGGCTCAAAAATGCTTCTGGCCTTGTAACAGGATGAGAAGGGAGGACAAAACCACCAAACACCTCTAACGAATTACCTACACCAGGGAGCTAAACATTCTCAGGACAATTGCCAAGCCCTGCTTGTATTTACAGTCTGGGATGCTGCCATGTCCCTCTTACAGCTGTGACACAGCCGTGGCAGTATTCATCCAAGCTGTGAGTAATCCAGCTTCTGCTCTGCCTCAGTTCAAATCTCTGTGTCTCAATGGCTATTCTAGACACCTGTTTATTTGATGTTTCGTGACTGGAGCTAGTCTCACTTTTCCTGATTTCACCTGGTGAAAAAATGCCTGCAACAGTTGAAACAGAAGAAGATGGAAGTTATCAAGAATCCAGAATCCCGTCACGAAGGATGACCTGGTTGTAGTCTCTGCTGTAAAGACAACACTGTGAAAGAAATGATTGCTGAAGCAGAGTCCAAGCTCTGGATTCCTTCTCTTGTTGGGAGCTCCCTCAGTGCAGGGCTACAGACTAATCCACATTTTTGCTTGGACCCTGTGACATATGCCCCCACATCTCATGGAATAAGCTCAGTGAGTTGTGCTGAGACCACTAACCCTGGGACAATGGATGATGATAGCCATGAATCCAAATGCAAAACTGCTGGGAGAGGAATCAAATGTGAGTCTCCCTCCTTCTGGACAGGTGCTCTAAGCACCACATGGTGGAGGTAGGGATCCTCTCCTTCTCCAGCCCTTCTCAGTGTGGGGCATAACAGCACAAGCCAGATATACGAGGTCCACATCATCACACAGCCACAGTTCACACTCATTACTGGGGAGCTTTAGGGCAGGGAATGATTTGGGGTATTGGGGGAGATTAAACAGGTAAAAATAAGTTTGTGAAGAACACAACTACCTGCAGAAAGAGAAGCAGCCAAGCAGGACAGGGAAGGATCTCCATTTTGGATCCAGTTGCCTGCAGGGCAGTTATGTCCTTCAGGGAACATAGCCCATGGTATTTTAAGCACCTCCATAAAATACCACCTCCGCCTAAGCGACTTCTTTAATCAGGCCCAAGCACTGCAGCCCTTGTCCTAAGGGCAGGGCCAAGGATGCTGTTGGAGGCTCCATTCTCTTGTTGTGCTCATCTCACACAGTTCTGTTTAAAAGATTGATGAGACATATATTCTCAATCAAGAAGCTGTTTCAGAAGTTCTTACTACCAGTAGGCTGTACAGTTCAGTTAGTAGCATCGTCTGCCTTTATTTTGTTTGGGAGTTTCAGCAAAACATTTTATGGATATTTATTTCCCAGAGTAGCATTTGCACATTGACAGACTGAATATTGATGGTGCTCAAGTCAGATAACCAATGCAAATCTAATGGTGCATGGAGTGGGCTAAACTGCCCAACAGTAATTTGGAGTAGGAAGGTGCATAGATAAGGATACTCAGGCTTTTTCCTTGAATGATGTGTGTGGTTTTGCATTTGGAGAACACATGCACACTGCCTAGAGGTGCATAATGAGGAGGTGAATAACACCTGAACATCTTAGGACCTACAGCTGTAGAGAAGTGAAAATCCACAGAACTGAGATCACCCAGCTGAGCATAAGAGGACTTCTCCCGCTTTACAAGATATTACCATATTTCAAAAACTCATAATTTGTGCCTTCTGGGTCTCATCTTGTCCATCCCATTCCCCCATGTTATGTCTGGCTCCAACACAAATCCTTGGGAAAATTTCTCGTCACCACGTAGCTCAGCATCAAGCCATGGCAGCAAGATGTGGAAGGCGACACCACCGGAGAAGAATATTTCTGTCCTCTGATCATAAAGGTAAGCTAAAACAACCAGTAACACTTCCACTTGAGACACCCAAAATTGGATTACATGACTAAAAAACGGATGACGTGGACCCAGAGGCCATGTCCTAGGTCTTTCACCTGCCTGCGATGCTCAAAAGGAAATTTTTTGGCCACTGTTTTGATGGCAGAAGAATCAATACACCAACTAAGGGTTCCATCAGCAAGGCAGTCTGATGCTGAAATGCAGTAGGAAAGTCAAGTTACAGTTAAAACATTTACCTGACTTCAGAAGCCTCACGGCTCATTTTTGGGCATCTCTAGGCAGTATCACCTTCTTTCTTGTTCTGGAAATCAATATCCTTATAACACAACTCCCTGTTTTTCAGCAGTAAATTAGCTCACATTGCAATTTGTATTACAGCACTTGGAAAAAAAAAAATCACATTCAGCTCCACTTTAACTGCTTTAACAGCACTCAGTAGGTCTTTCAGGAGCTCCCATAAGCACTGTGCGTGCTGGATGATCTTCTAAGAGGCCCATCCATCTCTGTCCCACTGCTCATTCTTTTACAGCTCTGCAATGTTCTCATTTTTTTCTTTACTTTTAAGGCTATTTCAACAGGTTTCATAACCCTATTCCTCTTACTCAGAATAGCTTGCAAGTGTACTCTGATTCTTCCACAAATCTTCCTCAGGAGTGTGTATCTCCCTAATCCCCTGTGTTACAGCTTGTACACCAGCTGCAGGGTCTTTAACCCCTGAGTCCTTCTCACCAGATTTTGGGATCCACATCTACCTCTGCTGATATCCTCCATTAGATTTTCGTGCATGGCTTTGTCAGAGAGGAACTCAAATTCATGAGCAAACAAATTGTTTGAAGTCTTGTCTATTGAACCAGCAGATTGATCTTGCTTTTAATTATTGCTGGAATATGACATCTGACAAATTTCTGACTAACACCAGTGGTGATGGGTTTGGTGATAGTTTTATCACTAAAGCAATCCTAGGGTAGGGTGAGTAAGGTAAAGTTAAGAAATAGTTATTCTTGCATCATGCTTCAAGAAGTCCTGATTTATCAGCACAAGTTTTTGTTTCTTTGCAGTTTTCAGCAGATTTCACATCATTCAATATTTTCTCTGTGCCCACTTTGCATATTTTGGCCAGAACAGTTCTTTCTGTACTCTTCTTTAGACTCTTCACTTATCCTTCCTGTGTTTTCCTGAAGCATTTCAAAGAAAACAGCACCTCTGAAGCCAATGTGGTTATCTTCAGATAGCTTGCCATGAATTACCACAACGCTTCTTTTGGAACTGGAAGTATCGGTTACGTGTGTGATTCCCTGGCCGGTGCACAATCACAACCATAATGGCTTCCAGTGATGTTTCACACTCTGCTGCAGCTTCTGTAAATTTATTCCACATTGGTTTTGAAACTGGATAATTCTTTTTGGTCAGACACGCATGTATTATACTGTTCCCTAGTATCATTTTCAAGTACAGCCTCATCAAATACTCTCAGGAGTATATCTGGTATCAATAGCTGTTTGCTTGTTTTATTCTTTACTTCAAATCCTACAACTGACACTGGAACTGCAGCCTCCCTATTACAGGAGAGATATCAGCCATTCCCATTAGTGCTGCAGATATAAGGTATCCAAAGGTAGGTTTTTGCCACAACCTTTGAATGAATACATAAAATTTCTCATTGGAAGCCCCAGTACCAGACACACCTGCACAGCTAAATTCCAGTTCTGCGAGTCCAAATATGTAAATATTTTTCACCAAGTTCCAAGTTCACATAGTAAATGCCTTGTCAGGGCAGACCAAAGGTCTAGTTGGACTGTACCCTTTTTAACTCCAAAATTTTTGAAACAGCAGAGTTTTGTGGCAAGCACTTCAGCACTTCACTCCTTGCTGTGGAAAGAACTGAAGTCTTGTATGTGTTGGGGTCATGGTTCCTTTTAATTTCATTTTAAACAGAAAAATGCTTCCAACATTCCAATATAATGATTCTTGCACTGTAAACCACCATTAGCTATTCCCTGCTTAGCTTCTCCTTGTCACTCATGACTCCCATCTCCTCAGTTGTTCACACAGAAACCATGCCATATCTTTCATTATCCTTGCTGTTCTTCTCCTTTCTGCCTTTCCCACTTTTACTAAATCAGTTTTGAAACAAGGGAAGTAGGACTGCACACAGTCTTTCTCAGGGTTTTGCAGAGCAGCACAATATCTTCTGGTTTGATCTGTACTGTCTTTCTAACAGTTCCTAAGATGCAATTTGGGGGTTTTTTGACAGCTCTTGTGCATTGAGGTGCTGTTTTCTCTAGAAACTTTTATTCCCATCTCAGCCATGAGAGGTGACAGTCAGCTTTGTATATGTGGAATTAGGACTGGTTTTTTTCAGAGTGCATCACTTTGCAATCTCACACTTTTGCAATGATTTTGTGCCACGCAAGTCAGAGAGACCTCCTTGAGACACACATGAGGATACCATACTGTAACACGTGCGAGAACTCCAAAGGAAACTTCGTCTCCACCAATATGATGTTGGAAGCTTCAAACTTTATTAGCCATCACACAAACTTTTATGCAGTCTAATAATTATAATATATTTTACTATTTCACACATCATTGGATACATACTTAAAACATATTTAACTATTTTAATAGCTATTGGTTACACATTTAAAACACACATTGTTCACACAATTCTTATTGGCTATTCTATATATCTTATTTTTTAAATTCCTATTCTTCTAAATCTCATAACAATATTTCCATTCTCATGCCTCCCATAGCAGGTGCTGTTTTGCTCCCATGCCTCCCATAGCAGGTGGTGTTTGGCCCTTATTTTTCTCAAGTGTCTAGTTCTCAAAACACTCCTCTAGTTCTCAAAACACCTATTCTTGGGACTTTTCAGATTCCCACCAACTGATCTATTCTTGTTTCAACCCAGAGAGCCTCTAATTCTGCAACACCATACAAGAGGAGCTTGAAAAACTTCTTTGCTTTCCAGACATGAGACATGCAGTGAAAACCCTTTGCTGCTAACACTGATGTTCAGGTGGATCTGTCACCACTGGGGTCTGGAGGAAGAGGCTGACATTCCACAGTAGTCCCATCTTTTCCCTTTGAGAAATCCTGTTCTGTCAGATTACGCTCTGAAAGGTAAAGTCTTGGCAGCTGCAAAGAGAGATCTACCCATGGACATCACTGAACGCCTCCTGTTGTTTGTGTCTTCTGCACCTTTCCTGTTTGCTTTTCTTGCAGCCACAGCTGCTTTTATTTTAGTCCTTTCTCTAATGCCCCTTTTTCTCCTTGCCATAACCTACACTTACTTCCTGATGCTTTCCATCACCTTGTTGCTCAGTTTTCAGCCTTTGACTGTAGCAGGAAATTTGAACAAAATTTTAAATTCCAGATATCCATTCCTTTATTTTTTAAACATTCCATTGAAATATCAAATAAATAGATCTGTAGTGTTACTTACCATATTCAAATTGAACTTTTTAATTTCTAATAAACAATATATGCTTTATCATTATATGCTACATAAAAATTTTGGTGATGCTATTAAATGCTTTTCTTCCCAATAGCGACTTCACACATACAATAGTGCTGCGTTCTAAAATGCTTGCATATGTTTTATCTTTATAAATACTGATAAAATAGGTGGGGAAATAATAGACTTTAAAAAGCATCAATATTGCTGACTTGCAAAAAAAAAAAAAGGTTACAGCTTCTCATATTGTCATGCAGATGGAAAAGAAAATCTTCATCATTCAGAAGGAAAGCTTAAGGAAAAAGACATTGTTATATACATTGACTATAATTCCATATAACAAAGCACTGTGAAGTACCAGCAGTAAAGTCTAAAAGCTGTGGAAATCATTACTATTAACATTGCACAGTTTGATATATATTGACATCATTGGGAATATTTATTAGTAAAGGGTAGAAATGCAGTAGCAATAATATAATACTTACTCTAAAAATGTCCAGGTTTTATTCTGAAGGCTGTATTTCAAATAAAGTGTATTTTCTGCATTTCCCCATCTTTTTAGGTTTTCTACATTAGACCCCAGAAGGAAAGAAAAAAAGCAGTTCGAAGAGAAACTGCAAAAGCCAGGCTTTTTTACAACCTTTCCCATCTCTACTGGCAATACAGTGCAGCACTGGGACATCAGGCCAGGCTCCTCAGCTTGTTGAATTCTGGCTTTCCAAGGACAATTTCACTTATGAAAGTTTTGCTGTTTTTATGCCTCAAATAGCATTTTGGCTTTGCTCACCCTGAGTTTGCTTGGGTTTGAGCCCTAGACGGACTAGCTGTGCCAGGAACATGTAGAGGAGAGATTGATCTAGTCTTAAAAACCCACAAAGCCCTTTTCAGCCAAGCTAGATCATAAGTATCCTGATGAACTACTTGAAGGCATCTCATGCAGCTTCCACCAGCACAGCACAGAGATACCCACTGAGCACAGAGGCAAATCCAGAAGAGCCAGCGTGTGCAGGCAGCATTTCAAGACAAGCAAGGCAATGCTTTGCAATAACATCATCTGCAGTTTGGCACTGGTTTCACGCTGCCCAGCAGTGGTCTGCAGGGGGTGAAGTATGTATCTCCACTGTGGAGTGGTCTGTGGCTGCCTTCACTCAGACCACCCAGCCACCAGTAGACAGGAGAGGTTTGCTGACCCAAAATGGTGGCCAACAGACCAATCCAACAGACCTTCCTAATACTGCACAAAAAAAAATTCTCATCTATCCATGCAGCTTCCTTAATGTAATAAAAAGATATTTAAAGCAGTTTTACTTTTACAGAGCAGTTAATTTATCATCTTGCGCCAACTGCACAAAGTTTCATGGCAAGTCAGCAAATTCAACCTTATTTAAAGTAATTCCTCAGAATAATTTACCAAGTCAACTGTTTTTGACTGTGTGTCCTTTAAACCTCCATCATTTTTTTATTAACACATCTTAAGTTAAATATATAATTAATGACAGATAAAACTATGGCTCTTTGTAACTGGTTTATTGCACATCAAATTAAAATGTCATACATACTTTCAAAAAAGGACTTGAAAAGCTTTTAATTATCTTTATGATTTCTTAAAACTCATGTAATAAGAATTCCCTTCACTCTCCAAGGTGTAACATCATTACTTGATGTTCTTGTTTCAAGATTAACTATCTTTCAGAATGATATGCTGTAGTCAACGAAAGGTTTTGGGCTCAGAAGAGGAGCAATAGGGTGGAATTCACCAGCACTAGGGTGGAATACATCCAGTCACATATAAAGGTCCTTTTGGCCTTCCAATCTACAAATGTAAAATTACCCCTTCTCGTTCCCCTCCCTTCTCCAAATCAGTAGTAAAAAGATGGCAATCCACATGAGCTGAATCGTGTACTTTAATTACTAGTCTTATGTTTACATAGGAACCAAGTAGTTCAAAGTTGAATGTGCAGTAATTAAAGTATTTCCAGATGTGTTCAGTGATCCTACTTTGTTTTTACAACCTCCAGCTGTCATATATTTTCCTTCAGTGGCTGTATTGCACACAAAAGTTAACAATTTTATTTTAAATATTGTTTTTGAACAAGAAATATTCCCGGATGTCAGAGATGGTGTGACCAGTATCTTGATAATGAAATCTCTGATCCAGCAAAACACTTCAAGATGATCCTAACTTTCAATATTTGACTCACTGCCTATTGACTGAAATCTCTGAAAACCCAACAAACAGATCAGAGAATTCCACAGATAATGGGAACCACATTGTGGAATTTTAAATGAGGGGGGAAAGGGTTTTCCACTAAAATCTGCTAAAGAAAATGTTCTAATTTTCCATTTAAAATTGTGCTGGTTTCCCCTGTTTTCCCTAGCAGGCTATATAATATGATTATTTATCATAGTTGTGTTTTACATTGCTAAGTGAATACCAAAGACCTTTGAGTTCCAAACTTACTTTGCAGATGAAACAGAAATAATGGCATTATCAACACACAAGGAGAAAGTTCTTAGCACCAGGGGGGAAAAAAAAAAAAAAAAAGAAAGTGAAAAGTGAAAATCTAATCTCTACCCTGGCAATGCCTGAGTGCTCCTGCCCATCTCAGCAGGAAAATTACCAATGGAGCAAGCGGCAAAGATGATAGAAGAGGTTTGTCATGCAGAGGGATGTGCTGTAAGCAAGGGAGCACAGCTGTAAAATTGTTAGGATGAATAAATTTGTGCACAAGGCAAAAAACCCCATCCTACAAACTCTAAAAAGCTTAGCAGCAGCTAACAACTTGACAAACCTTCTTCTTTTCCTGATTGGTTTTGATAGGTCCTAATTAAAATGCTATCTGGCAACTTTCCGTGAAATCAGAAGAGCTTAAGAGAGTCATCTCTCATGTTTTCAGGCTCTGAGCCGTTCCCCTCCACATAAACCAACCCCACCCACTCAGGAGATTAAATATAACAGTCCAGACAAGATGAAATGCAGTGTTCCTACAGTTTTATTTGATTTATTAAAAGGAGAGAAGCAACCAAGTGGGAGGATATGCTGGTTTTGGCTGGGGTAGAGTTAATTTTCTTCATAGTAGCTGGTATGGAGCTGTGTTTTCTATTTGTGCTGGAAAGAGCATTGATAACACAGGGATGTTTTCCTTGCTGCTGAGCAGTGCTTACACAGAGTCAGGGCCTTTACTGCTTCCCTCCCCACCCCATCAGCAAGGAGGCTGGGGGTGCACAAGGAGCTGGGAGGGGACACAGCCAGGACATCTGACCCCAGCTGACCCAAGGGATATCCCAGACTACATGGAGTCATGCTCAGCATGTAAAGCCGGGGGAAGAAGGAGGAATGGGGGGAATGATGGTGTTTGTCTTCCCAGGTCACAGTTACAAGGGATGGCTGAACACCCACCTGCCCTTGGGAAGTGGTGAATGAATTCCTTTTTTTGCTCTGTTTGCAAGCATGGCTTTTGCTCTCCCTGTTAAACTGCCTTTATCTCAACCCACGAGTTTTCTCACTCTTAGCCTTCCAATTTTCTCCCCCATCCCACCTGGGGGGAGTGAGCGAGCACCTGTGTGGGGCGGAGTTGCTGGCTGGGCCAGACCATGACAGAGGAAAATAGGTCAAAAGTTCTGGAGCCTTGTGAAAAGCTAAAACCATCACTCTTGATTTCCAACATTGCTTTCCAATTGCTGCTGAGTGTTTTCAAGAAGACATTAAGGTACATGAGGGGGTTGGAGTGGCAGAGGAAGCCTGGGTCACCTAAGGATGCTGATGAGTGGAGGGAAAAGAAAAGATAACTTTTCGATTGCCAAGTCAGCATCTGTGAGAGACTGAAATGTTAAGAGTTAATGACTCAACAATCAGACATTTACAAAAACAGCAGGTGCTTTGCTGAGGCCAGGTTTGCAGCCCCAAATTAAAGGGACGGAGGAGAGTTTTTTGTGTGTGGTGGTGAAACCTCTGACCTGCATAAGACAGAGGGTTTGCACACCCGTTACCAGAAGATGACCCTGACAAACCAACCTTTGTTTAGCAACAAGCTGGGTTTTGAGCCAAACCTGCTCTTTGGTCTTTCCTTTAGTGCCCTTATTGGTTTTATTACTCCACCTATTACCACACGCAGGTTCTCCAAGGAGTACATTCTTTTTATTCCGAATGTAGACCTTGCTATTATCAGTTCTGGGATGTCCTGCAAGTAACATTGTCCTGCAGTTGAGTACCGGTGGAAAGCAGCTGGGGATCACAAACAACGGAGCATATTTTGTGACTAGAATAAGCAGAGTGCCCTCGTTGGACTATGTTCAGGTCAGCTTTCATGCCTGGGAAAAGGGAGCAATAACATATGGTGGTCAGACACTGCAAAATCCAGGTGTTCATTCATACCCAATTGGCTAATTAGTCAACAGTGACATCACAAGCAGCTGTGCAAGACAGCTTAGTGGTTCTGCCCTATCACCTATGACCTGACCATCCAGACAGTTTTTCAGCCAGCCCATCCAAGAACATGCCCTTCCAAGCTATGTGCTGAATCCATCACTGACTGCTTTCTGCTCCAGATAAAGACTTCTGAAGCTTCTTCCCCAGTGCTTCTGTGTGTCAGGTCAACTGTGCACTAAGTGTCCTTGCCTATCTCCTCAGCTGGCAAAGAATACACTTTAATATGCTCTGGATGGCCTTTCTCAGCCTGGATCTGGCCAGCCTGAGCCTGGTCATGGTGCCTGGGTGCAGAGGAATGCCCTTCCTGTGGTGCCACCTATGTCCTTGCAAGCACAGCCTGGGCTGCAGGACTTCCCTTGCTGCCCACACACATTGGATGAGGTCAGCAAACCTCACTAAGTTCAACAGGTGTCCTTGTTCCTCCCATTCAGATCATCAAGAAAGCTATTAAGCAGCACTAGTCCCAGTACTGAGCCCTGGGAAACACTTGTGGCCAACCCCCACCTGGATGGAACTCCATTAAGCACCACTCTCTGGGCTCGCCCAGCCATCTAGTTTTTTACCCAGTGAACAGTGCACCTTCCTAGCCATGGGCTGCCAGTTTCTCCAGGACAATGCTGTGGGAAACAGTGTCAGGGGCTTTACTAAATAAATCTCTGTAGACAATAGCCACAGCCTTTCACTCATTAACTATGCAGGTTGCCTTATCATAGATGGAGATCAGGTTAGTCAAGCAGGACTTGACTTTTATAAACTCTGGGTGACTGAGCCTGACTACATTAGATGCAAAATAAAAGTGAGAGGAGTGAAAGGATAGGACTGAAGCACTCAGAAATGAGCATTCAGAGAGACTGGCATGAGGACAACTGAGAAGAATATTCAGAGAGTGAGGACCCGAGAGAATTTGCAGGCACCTGAGGAGCCATAGAACCATAGAATGGTTTTAGTTGAAAGGGACCTCAAATATCATCTAGTCGTAGCTCAGCTGCCATGCTCAGGGACACATTCCACTAGAGCAGGTTGCTCAGGTCAGTATCCAACCTGGGCTTGAACACTTCCAGGGATGCGGCATCCACAACTTCTTTGGGCAACAAAATCAACTGGGAGAAGGCTATTGCACCACAACACTGAGTCAGAAGGGAAAAGCCTACTTAGTGCCAGCATGCCTCATGAATTGTCAAGCTTCTGCAGGGACTCTCACTGGAAGATGACAAGAAAGTACATGACAAGAAAGTACAAAAAAGGGCAATCTTGGACTTTTCCTTCTGAATAGACTTTAGAAGATGAGACAGAGAGAGAGCAGAGACTGGAGAGAAGAGGTGGTCTTCTTATGAGGATATCTACAGCACAGTGATTGTAACTCATGTGGCTGTACCCAAATGAACTGTGAGGCAGCCTAGTCAGGTAGAGACTACTGAGGAAGGGTTATAGCTCTGCATGAACTGGGAAGTTCATCAAAAGCCTGGGGTGTACAGTCCACACCAGTACTGTCCCGAGTCCTCATGATTTCATGCCTACAAAGGCCACAGTCACTTCACCAAAGCAGGTGACTCCTTCATCCTCATCTGATCATGAGTACAAAATATGTTATGGACCAGCTATGACTAATGATGAATTGTCTCAAACATTCTTGCAATAATGCCCAGAATAAACTTCTCCGTAATTTTACCAGGCACAGAAGAGAGACTGATGGCCCTGAAATCACCAGGCTCTTTCTTCTGGAACATAACACTGGCCAGCTTCCAGTAGCCTGGGACCTCCGAAGACTTCCAAGAAACAGTTAAGGCAGGTACTGTTCATGTCAATGGTCGTATTAATCAAGTAGGTAAAGAGAATGTAAAACTTGGAGTCTTTAATGCAGATCTGTGTCCCCTTGTGGACCACCAGGACATGGGTCTGGAGGTCCCCATGGTGACAGCCAGGCCTTTGTGATGGGGGTCCACATTGTGCCCAAATGCCATTGCAGCAGGAATCCTACGGCAACCTTGGGGGTCCTTGACACTTGCCTCTGCTGAACTCCACGAGGTCCCCAGCAGCCCATTTCTCCATACTGGCCAAGTCTCTCCTAAGAGGTACTCATCACTTCCACAGCCACCCTCAGAGCACAACCACATTCCCCATGAGTCACCCACCTCCCTGTCAGATTTGCAACCCAAATTAAAGGGAAGGAGGAGAGGTTTTGTGTGTGGTGATGGTGATCCCACATTCAACAGAATAAGAAAAATAACTTTAGGCTACATTAGCTCTTACTAGGCAATGCTTTTGCAAGAGCAAAATCTTGTGATGGGGGATAACATACACAGTACTGCCTGTCACATCACCAAACAACAAAACTGAACCTCCTTTGAAACACGGTTAAACTGATTTCTCAAGATAATTAGGTTCTTCTCCATATGGAAACCATTTTAATTCAAGAGACAGCCCTTTCACCAAATGTATTCTTATGGTTGTTAAACTGGACTCACAGGCACATGGGCATACTTTTCCTATAAATTTCATTTTGACTCATCCTTTAATGCCTACAAAGAGATTCCAGTCAGTATTATGCTCATTCATGAGGGCATCACACAGAGATCATCTTCACTTTCTTGGGAACAATGCAAAAGAACACCTTTGTCCTTTGTAAATTCGTACATGAACATAAAGCAAAGGATGATAGATGGGCTAAACTCATAGATCCATCCAGCTGCAAAGAGTAATAGTTCCTGATGTCATTCAAAGCCCAAGGAAGATAACTTTCTGCTGTATCACTCAGCTGATGCCAGGGCCGTACATGGTTATATACATGGTTATATCCATAATTTCTCAGTGATGATTTCTCAGCGATATGGCAGACTCTTTCTTTGATCAAGGCATTGACAGCCTGACATTTCTGCAATCTTGCAGTGAATGCAGTTTAAGTTTAAAATTAACAGATAACACAAAATGGAGACTCTACTCCCATACTGAATTTGTAAATGGAAAATACAAAAACTGTGTGTAAGTCAAGATGAAAAATGGAGTCCATAACTTGAAACACATACATTCAGATTGGTCACATGAATATGTTTCTAAGAGATGTGCTACAAACTCAAGCAAAAATCGTGAACTTGACACAGACGTTCATGGCTGATGTGCTCTGCGCTTTGTTATGCAGAAGGTGGGACTATGTAATCATAGCCGTGGCCTTAAAATCTATAAATACAGAGCTCCCCTTGTGATTAAATCATCATACAGCTCCAAGAGGAAAGGGAGTTATTGTCTCCCCTTTATGGAGAGGCAAATTAGGCACAGCTTTACACCAGTCATAATTACCTTCTCCACCTATGGGTTCATAATGGCTCACCGTGTGGAAAAACTCTGCTGCGCGAGTAATTCGCGAAAACGACCATGACTCACTTTTAACCTATCCCCATGACAAAATAGCCCAAAATGCGTAGTTGTAGACATGCCCTTTCAGATATCAGCAGGAAGGCTCCAGAGAAGGGGATGGAAAGACAGATGTGGTCCCAGCGTGTTTCTAGGGGGCTGGAGAAAGCAAGAGGGTGGGTCTGCCTGCAAACCCTCCACTGTGCTCTGAAGGATGCAGGAGATGGGCTCTCCCCTCAGCCAGGAAGGCATGGGGAGGGCAGGTAGCTCCTGGGCTACAAGCCTTGCAGGCCTTCAGCCCAAGGCATGCTGAGAGGAACGGTCTGAACATAAGGAGCTGCCTCTCATCACCAGTGTGAATTGCAAAGGGATTTTGTGTTTCACACAGCCACTTCTAAAGAGGGAATGCTGGCTATATAATTTGGATTTCATATGCCAGGCCTCTGTAGAGACTTTGGATTCTCATCAGAAATGCCTCATAGAAAGAAAGCCTGCAGGGAAGGGCTATTTTACTTGCTTTTGAATTTTAATAGCAGACTATTTTGTACTGTTACCAGGCACCTTAAAAGCATTTGGATTCTCTAGAGAAAAAGATCCCCAGGAAATATGTTCCACTTGTTTCTTGTGCAATGCTCTGTATGAGGATGGTGGTCTATAGAAGTCAACGTGTTCTAGACCAAAAATCACTATAACTGGGTTTCACTTTACCCATGTTAAATGACATCGGGGACTGTAGTCATTTATTGTGGGACAGGCACGATGATCAGTGTGCTATGACAAAAAGAAGAGTAAAGAGTTGGTATGGGAGAAGATGTCTTGGGATATTTGGAATAGAGGCCTTGAGTTTCTGTGTTAGAATTGTGATGGAGAGGACTTCGAGCAGGAAGAAATCCAGGGGATTACATTACAAAGGGCTCTGGGCAGGAGATATCGGCCATTCCCTAACCCTCCTGACCTAAAAAGTCTCAAATAGGAACCCATTTAGGGGCAAGAAAAAACACCCAGAGAACCCTGCTCTTACCGCCTTTTGCTGTGGGAAGGATGCTCAGCCTCCAGAGTGGATCTCTCCTTTCTTCTGTGGAGGATCTCAGCATTGCTGCTGAAGGATCTGATTTAGAAGGAACCCAGAGATTGGTTTCATCTCTACATATTGGTATCTACATGCAGGGGTCAACATTAGCCAGTGTATGAGTTTCTGCTGAAGTACATGAACAGCTAGTGAGGGCACCTGTGGAGTTGGGAGACCAAGTGAGCCTTGCAGATGTAGGCGTCTGCTTCCATACAGGTTGGACTGCTTCCTGTTCTCCATGGGATGTATTGACTTGAAGCTCTGTTTAGCTGCTCACACATATGTGATCAGTGCATTTGAAATGTTCGGGTGTCCTACCAGGTCTCTACTTGCTAATCCAGGAGTGTGTGTCTCACAGATTCTGTGTCAGACTTATCAACCTTCTTTCAGATGTCCCAGGTACCCCATAGACTCTGTACTACACTAATGCTTCCACCTAAGCAATGCAATGAGCCTTAGACCTCCATTGACTGAATAAAAATCATGTAATAATGGGCATCTAGTCTAGGCCAGTCCCCTGGGCTTCATCCATCATCAGTGCAGGGAGTGGTGACATGCTCACCCCATCACTCAGTCACACCACTTTCTGCACTGCATCTTCTCCAGCACCACCACCACAGCATCCTTTCCCCTAGAGCCCATGGTGGCCTCCACACAGCCTTCAAGCAGTCTGTCCACACTTGTCACCCATCCAGACCCACATGAGTGACCTGTCCCAGGGACTTCTCTCAGTGTGTGCTGCTGAATGACAGCTCTCATGCAGGAATGTGGCCCCAGGGAGTGAGACAGCTGCTGAGCTTGTGAAGTTACCATTTCCTTTTTCTACTGACGTCTGCAAAGCAGCAAAAGGCATCAGTTCTTGTGTGATCAGGAGTACAAATAGGGAATATTTACAGTAATATTGTAGACAAATTCTGCACTACAACACTGACACCCAGGAACTCCAGTGAGCTGGCTTAGCAAAGGGCAAACCTGAGTCTTTAACTCTTTAACAACTGCAAAGCTTTTTGGTCTCCACTAAACAGCCTTATCTAATTAATCCTCATCTCCCCCTGGAAGATAGGGGAAAAATTACGGACCAGGAAATAAAACCACAAAAAGGTTAAGTAAAATGTCTCAATCTATCTGGAAAATTATAATCAAATTCAGGACTAGACCTCTGGACCACTTGACTCCAGGCCAGTTCCTAATCCAACATCAGCTGCAAGCCTTTTGCCTGGTGGGGCGGGAAAAACTGCACTGCTTCTGGGCTTAAGTGAGTTTTGCTGCTAGCTAGAGGACAGCAGCCTCCAGGGTAGCCTAAGCACCTTTTGCCAAAACTGAATTGTAGAGTGCCTTATGCAGTTTTGCTTGATTTACTTTGTTCCTTTGATGTGCAAGGATTTAGTGACATGCTTAGCAATACGGTAGCATGAGACACATTGCATAAAATCAAATCACTGCTGGGGCAGATGCTTCCAGATTTAAAAGCTCAATTGGTACCACAAACACGTAGCTGCCTAACTGCAGGCTGTTTCTCCCAAGGCTCAGCCTGTGGGGGCTTTTCCGGACCCCTTTTAGTCCCAAAACTGCAGTTACAAGGTTTAGAAGTCATCCTTTCAACCTCAAGGTGAATGTTTAAGGTCAGTAGTAGCTGATCTACAACATTCAGGCTGTACCAGTGTCTCTGAAGGACTGCTTTCAACTCTGATTCAGCAGCAAGTGCCACCCTTCTCCCCTCCCTTCACCACTCTGACAGCTGTGGACATGGCCAGGATGACCTAGATACCTCCAGGCTGGATTTTACCTTGATTCACAGTTTTTAAAATAGGACATGAAACAGATGGACAGATCCTAGCTTGTTCACATAGGAACTGCTTCACGCTCTGGGACATGTCAAGTGGTGTTCGAGGTCCTCTGCTGGTAATGGGTCAGCTCTAAAACACAGCTAGACTCTCCCTGTTACCCATCAGTCACCCACCTGAGCCTAGGCACAGAGCAGCTCCCAAATCTGTGGATGACACATGTGACATCAGGGAAAAAGTGTAATCAGTGACTTCAGTGGGAATGAGGTATCTGCATGGTTGTTTATGAATATTACACCTACAGCTGTAAGAGCTTAAATATCTTTCTCAGATTGCCTATGCTATCCCCTCCTCCCCTCCCCTCCCTTCTTCTCTCTTGTCCTCCCCTCCCTCCTCTTTCCTCTCCTCTCCCCTCACCCCATCATCAGTAACTAGTGTAAGTGCCTCATCTAAGCTTTCCCTTCATGGCCAACTGAGAGACACAAACTTCTCTGGATGCCTCCTAATTCCTGTTTTAGATATTCTTCTTGGGAAGAGCAGAACCATTTCAGGGAGTTATCTACCTGACTGTTCTGTTATATGGAGATCTGATACTACCAGCTTGGTTTGAATGCCTAATATTTAGATAGTTACAATGAACTGGGAAGCATCATTCCCTAAAATCCTCCATTTCTACCACTAGGAACAATTAGAGCATGACATCAAAGAAACAATATCCTCTTCTCTCCTTCATCCAGCTGTAGGATGGAGACTGAATGATCAGAAATTAAAATGCTGGTTGTTTTATTTTTTCCATCACGATGCACTGCAACAGCCCCTTAGGGCTGTGGTCCTGCACAGTTCAAGTCAATAGGAGCAGAAGGCCAAGGACCAATTATGAAGGGCTACCAGTACCTGCAGGTTATCACCACCTTTGAGAATAAAAATTATACTGCAGGTAAAACAAAGGCAACAACCACAGCCTCTATACGAAAAAAACAGATAAGCTTCTCCTAGTCACTGACAAGTAGCTTGAAATGCATTTCCTAGTTTTGCAATATCTGAAACATTCATATGGTCTTGGTATCAACTCTGCTCCTGTTTTGACAAGAACAAAATCCTGGACCATGTCCAAGAGCTGCAGGCACTGAAGATTGCTGTTGGGGATGCAGGTTTGAGAATTTTGTAATGAAAATCCTCCTTGTGAAATACTGTCCCAGAATCTCCTATGAAACTACAAATAAATCACACAGAATGTCTCCTAAAGTGTCCTGGGCTCTCCTAAAAACATAGATCATACCTTCCCCACAGAATACCTTTGTACAGATCAGAGACTTGCTTCAGTTAATCATCAGACAAGGTCCATGTGCTCATGCAGCACTCTCTTCTAGACCATAGCCTGAATCAGCCTTCTTCATAGCACTCCAGGTACAGAAATTGCCTATTTGATAGACTCCTGTGTCAAAATCCATGCCTTCTCCTTCTTGTTATCTGGTAAAGATATTCCTGATAACAACATCATTTATAATTAAATAATTATTTTTTTTTAAATCCCTCATTTCACCCTTTAGCTAACTATCTCAATTATCTGACCCGTATTCCACTGAGAAGTAATTATTGCACGTGCTAAAATCCATCCATCCATTCATGGATTCATCCATCCCGTCCAAAGTATTTATACTCATATTTAGGTGCAAATTCCCAGTTATCATAGAAATCCTCTCCTCAGGATCCACGTATCCCTTGGGAGATCAGCTCTATGTACCAGTGTTGTATAGAAGCATGTTGTACAGGGCTGCAGTGTGTTCCAGTTGCCTGTATCTGTAGGGACCCTGTTGCATTAAATAAGGTGGATTTGGAGAGCACAAGCCAAGTTTAAAACAAAAGGCATCAAGTAAGTGTGAGAGAAAAAATCTTAAAAATACGATGGGGATGCTGGGGTGATAAAGCAGGAAAACACACACAAGCAGCTGCACACAGAAAGTTGAAGTTTCTATTTAAAAATCGTATTTATACATAAACTGTCAGATAAATAAGTAGGTAAAGAGTTATTAAAGGCTATTGTTAACAGGATGTTTTGGGGAACCCAGCCCTGAACTGCCTGGTAGAGAAGTGGTACCTGCCTCGGGTTCAGAGCAGTCTTTGGTGTGTTGTTATGAGACCTCTGCTGTCATCTAGTGACAAAAGTGAAGAAGTAGCTGAGAAAAAAAGGAAAATCGAGATGAAAGAAATGTTAGTACAGGTTGTGATGGGGGAAGAAGAGAACTATGCAGTTTGAACACTTGGAGCTCACTATCAGCGGTGAGGTCTCACCTGTACATGCAGAGCCAGTTGAAATGTTTTTAAGATGTCCCCTCCATCATTGCAGGATTGCCCACACCCAATACGGCTCATATGGGCACATCTAACCACAGGGGCTTTGCCATCCAAAACTGCCATCACAAGCACTGTGGGCATGCACATAGGCTATTTTAGATGTCTGCTTCAGGATGGGGCATCTTCCTTCCGAGAGGAGCTTATTTGTCTCCAACAGCTATGAAGCGAGTGAGAACATCTCTAATGTAGACACCTCCATGGCAGCACTCTGGAGTTAGGTGAGATGACTGCTGTCCCTCAGTTGGAAGGTGACACTTACCTGGAGAACAGGTCAGAATTTCTCCTGAAACCTTGTTGTTCCTATCCTCATTTTTGTTGATTTTGCAGGGAAAAAACTCAAACTGGCCACCCCACAGAGCAGCTGAACACGAGGTGATCTCTTTGTTCATATGTAGGAATTAGCTTCTCCAGCCTTTTGGGAAAATGTCCTGTATGGAGACATGTCCCCTGCAGGGAATTGCTGGAAGCAGCAAAGAGCATCGTTGGCAGCTGGGAGAGGTTGAAGGCAGGAGAAACTATCTGGAGTAAAATGAGGCACGAGGAAAACAAGAGCTGATGATGCATACACACAGAAGGAGACATCAGAAGGTCAAAGTTCAAATCCCATGTGTGACCTTGAGCTTTTGTGTGATTTAGGACAAGTTGTTTCACCAGTGTAGCCTAGTAGAACAACAGGATACTGGCTTCCCGTGGGAACTCTCCAAAGGCATTAAAGTTTGGTGTTATAGGACACCGCATTGATGCTGGGCACAGTAGCCTGCAGACACTCCAATTTGAAAAAAAAAAATTGTGTTTCATCAACAAAAGGCTAGTTTCCTCTCTCCCCTTTTAAAATATTATGGATGTATGGTGCTTAGAAAATCTCAGTTTTTCTCTTGTCAGCAGGGCTAAATCTGAAATTTGCCTTAGTTTGCCTTTCCTCCAAGATATTCTCCAGCTGTGTTGCAAAAGTGGGTATGAAATACAACCAATGATGTCCTGCTCTGCTGGTAACAAGCCCTCAGTTCCTTCTATATCTCTGTGAATCACTCCATTAGGTTCCCAGACCTGCCAAAGGATATTTCAGAGATTTCCTTTGAAGTCTTGAAAATAAAATATAAAGCACCATCAATCATTCCTCATGACAGCTTCTTTGTCCATGAACTATTTCCATTTATTAGAAACCATCTATTTAAAGGCCACAGTGCGTGAGAGAGGGATAGGTATTCAAAAAAAAAAAGAAAAAAAAAAAAAAAGGCACTTTTTTATCCTAATGTCGAAACACAGTCTTTTTTAATTTGTTTTCCTGTTAGAGTTACATATTTGAGCCACAGCCATGCCTTGAACAAGGCAGGAGCATTATGGATGCTCAACAAGGTCCCAGCTTCTAGGGCACCACACTAAGGGCAAAGACCCAGCTTTCACAGTGGGTAACTTTTCACTCACGCGATCAGCAAGCAAAGCTCAACAACTAGCCCTGAAGTGATTGAGAAAGGCCTTTCTGCGCCAGATGAGGTCCCAGTGTGAGCTCAGAAAGGATAAGCTCATGCTGGGAGCTTAAACCTCAGGGGGTCTGAGGAACTTGAAGCTCCTTGAGACTGGGCAATGCTGGAGACCACACTGAGCTTCAGCAGAGACACAGGTTCACACATCTAAACAAATTCCTCATGCTACCCCATAAAGTAGCAGAAAATCAGCTGCCATCTATATATTTATAGGCAAAGTGGGATATTTCCGAGCAGGGTTAAGGGCTTTTAGGCTGTCCTACTGGTAAAAGCAAGATAAGGGTGAGGGCAGGGCAAAGGTCTCAGCTTGCCCTACTCTTTACAGTCCTCCACAGCAAGGAGGCACAACATCTCTTCGCTGAGAAGGGGTTTTCTTACAGTCAAAAGGATGCTGAAAGAGTAGGCAATGCACATCACCTTGGAAGGTGCTGCAGGGCCCCCCAGCCCAAAATGTTCGATATCTGCATGGAGAAGCAGAAAGATGTAGTACACGATAAACAAAGGCAACATTTCACAGCAGCATGTGGTACAGGCAGCTCACCTCAGGTAAATATGCCATGGATGAATAATAAAAAGCACCCCATTTGCTTGAAGCAGAGGCTGTCATGGAAACCCTGGCAGTGAGAGGCACCATTTAGGGGATTTGATTAGAAGTGACGCAAGAAAAGTCATAGTTTCCTGGGAAGCATCAGGATTCAGAGATTAAACACAACAAGCAGGGTTGAAGTCTGGGCTCATGAACTTTTCAGCAGGTTGTGCCCATTTAGCCCAGGATGTACTTGCAGTTTTCTAGTGCCTTCAGTCCTGTAAAATGGAGTGGATTTTCCTCTTAGACCTGTTGAAAGGGTATAAGCCCTGCAGGACAATAAACATCTCTGTATGCTAGTACTTAGGCTACCGTGGGGGAGATTCTTTGTAACCATGAAAAGGTGGTTGTTGCATGTATCCACCAGGAGGTTTGGCAGCAGAGGTAAATTTGTTTTTCCTTCTTTTGGCAGAAGAAGAAGAGATGGAAGAACTATGTGCTCTCCCTCCAAAATGCGATCCAGAAGGTCATGGCCAGTGAAGCACCCTCCCCAGATCAGCATCCCTCAGTGCTGAAGGCTCAGGGAAACTCCGTGCTTTCTATTTGATATGAATTAACACTAATTATCTTTTTCCAAAGCTAGATTTATTCTCTCCTCACTGAAAGGTCGCAAATCAGGATGCTCATTTTGCTCTGCAAGCTCATGGATATGCAAGTACCCTCCTCCTGGCACTCATTGATGAGGTTTATGTCTTAATTGGCATCCCCCAAATCACTCCAGCATGAGGGCAGACAACCTGATAAACGTAAGAAACTGCCCTTCCTCCAGTGCCTTTTCCACCGTGCTTCCTCTTCCAGGCAGCCTGAGCTGTTTTATCACTTTCTCCAAAGGAAAATGCTGCTGAGTCCCCAAACCTCACAGCAGCAGGGCACTGTAGATAAGGCAGGGAAAATATTTCACTCGCAAGGAAACTGTGCTCATCTCGCACTAACATCCCCGTCCTCTGGAATCCAAGGCAATAATTACAGCAATTTGTAGATAATTATTTGTTAATTAAAAACAGGCTTGCTGGGTACAGTTACCAATTTCCTCTGCTGGCTGCGTAGGGCTGTGCAAGGAGACACCGGAGGATTGTTGGTTTCATAAAATCGTTTGCTTGTTCAGTTCAGAAAAAAGCCCCCAGTGGGTCATCTCCCCCCTCTCCCCATATCCCGGCAGATCTGATTCATTCCCCTAAGACAACTCCAAGAGATCCATGCCTGGTTTTCCCGTGTGATTTCCAAAGAAGGTGTCTGCTGCATTCCCTCACTGCAGGCTGTTTCCTCCACTAATTTAATGACCCTGTGCTCACACAGGCTCATTTCCAGCCACATTTAAATGAGTAGCTCCTAAAGAAGGAGTTGTGACTGCAAGCTGAGATCATGAACATGAAAGAAGCTCACCTCCATCCCAGGTTTATATGAGCAGTAATAAATAAACAGTGTGGAGACAGAGTTACAGCTGAGAACAAACTGAAGCTGCTGGTTTAAACAGTGCTGTTGGGGCAATTACTCTGCCCTCAGCTGGGCAGTCTGGGGTTCATAGTATCTTCCAAGACATAGCTTTTAGGCCAGCTGTGAGAAGAAGCAATGACAGGATTTCAGATGTCCCTCACCAAATACTGCATCCACAAGGAGTGTGTCTTGGGATGATGGCCCCCACGAATATGAGGATTTTCTATCTTCTGAGTCCTCTGTTTCTGCTATGGAGCACACCTTCTCCTGGGACCACCACATCCACCAGCCTGCTCCAGGGTCCCCCACAGCTCCAGAACCAGGAGGAATTATTTAGCCCTAGAAGCAAGAAAATCACATTGCTCCTGATCTACTGCAGGACTGAGCTGGCTCTGGGCAGTGACTTCAGATGTCCCTTCTCCTGTGGCACTGAGGAAGCAGCTCATGGAGATCTGAGAGCTGGCTCTGTGTGTTGTACATAAAACTAGTACCAGTAGCACCAGCATAAACCATCAAAGAAAGGCAAGTGCATGGGGAAGTATGATGAGAAGAGAAAGTGAGCAGCCTCCTTGTCCAAGCAGAACAGCTTGGAGCCGTGGTAACAAGGATGGGACCAAGGAATACTATGGCTATTTTGTCATCATGTGCCCAGAATCAGATTGTTCCCATCCCTCTCAGCAAAACAGTGGCATCAATGAGAACAAACCAATCACTGGTTTGTTCTCAATGGGGAGGGGAAACAAATTAGGCTGTCAATATCTTCTTCTCGGAAATAATCTCAAGGTTGTTAGTCACACAGGACTGGCTTCGCCCCTCTAATTTTCTCCTGTATGTGGGCTTTTGTGTTTCTCTCGTCACCTTAGTGGCCGAGTGCCTGCACCATGTTCAGAGGAATCACAATTAAGCAAAGTGGCTGGATGTCATGATATATGGGACTATGACTGCTTCAGCGGCACAGAAAGCTAATGAAGAGCCGGGATTAAACACCAGGTTAATTAGTACGTTTAATTAGCTCTCAGTTATTAAATCCTTTCAGACCCTTAGATAAATCACTCAAAGTACAAAACATTCCTTAGAAATGCTACCATTTACTCCCCTCTTCTCTCTCCAGGTAGGCTGGGATGCTGTAGCTTTCCTCCTGCTGCTTAATAAAGGAGTGGAGTCCATCCAAGCCTCAATGGCCCAGCATCAGTCTCTAAGACTACTCTTAAATT
The DNA here is from genome assembly GCF_022539395.1 of Myiozetetes cayanensis. Lineage (NCBI taxonomy): Eukaryota > Metazoa > Chordata > Aves > Passeriformes > Tyrannidae > Myiozetetes > Myiozetetes cayanensis. The sequence goes on along the minus strand of NW_026087742.1, from coordinate 30,114,376 downwards.
TGCAAGTCTGCCAATTTGCAAATTCACGGTTCTTCTGAAGGGGGACAAGGCAGCACCCTGCTAATGTGGGCAACAGTAGGAGGAAAGGGAATAGTGTTGGGGGAAAAAGCAGGGAGAAACAGCTCCTCTTAACTCTGAGAGACCCTAACAGATTCAGAGGTTTGCTGTGGACTTAGTCACCCAGCAGCATGATCCTTTCCATGCCAACTTCCTCTGTGGCTGCAGCAGACAACCATGGCAGACCTGCAGGAAAAAAGAGCAGGAACTTCTCACACAGGCTTTGGAGCGTTGCCAGTCACCATGCCAGTTAGACTAAAGGACAGGAAAAGCTACTCCTGGCTCCTGTTAGGAGAATCTCCTATGTTCACCAGCCTGAATAATCTTCCTGTGATTTCCACCCCAGCATTCCATGCTGACCCACTGCAGAGAGCTGCTAAGACAGATGGGGTCAGCTGACCTTCAGAGAGCCCATAGCAGTACTGCCAGAGGCTGTTTTGGTAGAGGATTTATTCATGGCAGGGGAATCCAGCTTCTGAGATCACCTTGGAGACCAACCCAAAGCATTTATCACCTGGATAATGCGGGCTCTGAAAAATGCAGGTGCAACAAGCTCAGGCTGTTAACAGGCTGGAAAACTTATTCCTATGGAGTCAAATCTGTATGCCATTCTCCTCATAGTACATTGAGAAACTGATGTTTGGGTCTACGGAAGGAGGCTTCAGCATTTTTAGCACCAAGCCTTTTGTTCCCTAGTTATTAACAGCTGTATTGGTGGCCAGGGGATTCAGGTTCTCCTGGTGCTAGAGACCTAAGCCCATAGGCTGAGAATTAACAGGGGCAAAGGGCTACTTTGGCCTTGGCTTGCTTAAGGAAATTTGCTTAGGAAAAAAAAAAAAAAAACAGTACAGGATTAAGCTGAGGGACATCACCAAAGATGTCCCAAACAGTGGGAAAGATATCACCAAACAGTGACTTACCCAGTACTTGTTTGTAATTCTAATAACCATAAGTTATTAGAAAGCAGAAAGCAAAGGCTGGGATAAGATGCTGTTACTAAGCAAACCCAAATTCTGAGAAGAAGAATGCAGCTTTTTGGAAGATAATGTCTTTTTTCCTCTGTGCAGGTTCAAAAGAAAGGTATTTGATCCTTCTAAAAATAAGTATGAATGTATTTGCTTCTAGAGTCTACAAAATATGTCAGTATCAAAGCAATGTGGAGACATTTGGGAATGAAGTAGCTAATTTGATACTCACAAGAAACCATAACCATAGCCTAGGACTGTATCTTAGAGAACAAGGCTGACCTTTCAGCAGCTGATGATAGTCCTAAAATGACTTCTCATCACTGAAGGCCCAATCTAACATCAGTTAAAATAAATTAAAAGCTACCACTGGCTTCTGCCAATATTGGATTAGATCATATAAAATCTGCTTGAATGCTGGGAACCCAAGGAAATTATCATGGTAAATCTAAATTCTAGTGAAACATTACAGGCTTTAAAACATTTCTCTGCAGCCCCATTAAGAGCGGGTTTCTTTCAGCTCATTAATAATTCACTTTTTTTTTCTTCTAATAGATGACAAGTACCACCACAATGAAGCCTAAGCCCAGCACAAAGACCAGGATTCCAGCCAAATTTTTGCTCACAGCAGATCCACAGCATGCTTCTGTTGGAAGAGCAGTCCAGACAGTAAGGGCCTGGGCACAGAGATTGCTTCCCCCAAAAAAACATCTCTTCCTGTTTCTTGTTGTCCACACAAAGCTAGAAGCAGTTCTCCTCAACACTTTTCATCTCCCCATTTCCAGTCACTTACCATGGGCCATGGTGATGGGCTGACATGATCCACCTGGCATGCATAGATAACCTCTTGCTTAGGCAAGACTTCCAAAATGACCAGGATCTGGAAAGACTAATCTCCCTTTAGGACCCAATCCTCCTACACAACTTTGTCCATCTCCTCCTGCTCATTTTTTAACCACTTGATTCTTGTTTCAGAAGGATAAAACCTTGTTGCAGAACAAACAGCTAGCTAGGATAGCCCCACAGCTCTGCTTCCATGGGAGAAAGTTTCGCTTTGCATTTAACGGAAAAGAGAGAGATGAGGAGTTCTGGCCAATACTCCTCAGGAATCATTCCTAGCAACAGGACCTATGGATATCATACAGATTTCTCCTTCAAATCATTTGTCAATGCATCCTTTGTTCCAGACGCACTGCCTTCAACATGACCTCATATTACACATCTCCCAGACATATTCACCTTTAATCCTCTTTCTTTCTTCTCTCAGTGAAGGACCATCTCAGAAGATGAACTCTACTTCTATCAGAAACATCTGTAAGGCATATCTCATGTCACCTAAACCCAGTTAGGAGAACAGAAGAACCACTTTTTTCTCACCATCCTTTAAATCTCCCTCCCTGCAGACACTCTAACAACTGATGTCCTGCTTCCCTCCTCAAACTGATCTGATCCACAAAGAGCGCCAGTGCTCTCTGGAGAGCTTTTAGAAGGGCTCTGCTCTGCACTGAAAGAAGCAAACTCTACATTCGAGATACTTCCATATCTTTGCCAACACCTGAAACATCTCTAAAACCCACAGTTTATGTACCAGAGAAGGAACAGTGTTATGAGTTAGCTCCAGCTTGCATGGACCCACATGGACCTACACAAACAACCTGAGATCTGGGATCATCCCTGGGGTTATGGTTTATGGTAGTGATGTTGCCAAACTGCTGGCCAGTGAAGACAGCTTCCATCAGTGAAAAGAGGATGGGCAGCTATAGGATATGAGACCTACAACCATGAGATTATGCCATGAGATATGTGGTGAAGGGATTTCCATGAGCCATGTCATGAGACATGTGGCTAAGGGATTCCTGGGGGCATGATGGCTGAGGAGGTGGTAGGTTATAAAGCGAAGACTGCATGACACTCAACTCTGCTATCAGCCAGGTGGAAGAGGGAGTGATGCTACAGTGTCAGTATTCTGCTCCACTCCTGCACAAGACTGGAAGTCTGTGTAATCTCTCTCCTTGTTACTGTTGATATCCCTCATTTACCTATAAAATGGCTGCCCCACCACCACTTACTATGGCAGTAACAGAAGATTTATCTCACCGACACTTCTCCCAAAAGTATAAACTGGCATTGGAAATCCTCCATGGCTGAGGATCAGAGTATCACCACCTCACAGACAAGTTGACTGGACTTGATCCTCTCCTCTCCCCAAAGCAGAGTCATGCCTTTGGTAAGACCAACTGCATCAAAGTATACCCAGGAACACTTGTACATAGCAATGTTGCTCCAACAAACCTGCTCTATGGGTGAATCTGTGTCTGTGAAAGTTCTTACTGAACTAGATCAGACTTAAGAGTGTTGAAAATGTAAATGACACTACTGGTGAATCTGTGATCGCAAATGAGACCAGACTAACAGTGTGACCCACACTGTTGGAGCATCTAGGAATGTGACCAGACTTACTGTGCTGAATTGGTGAAAAACAGAAATCAAGCTCAGCTGCACTCAGCCCCTCTGACCTCTGAGGACCAGCTGGAAAGCAAGGGGGGTTATATTCTGCCAAAGTTCTATACTCTTAATGCAACATCAGCTCTGTTGAGTACAAACTAGTGTTTCCTGGAGAGCTCTGGGAACACAGTAATCCCTGTCCATCTCCCTGCCATCTTAAAAAAACAAGCTGGAGATTGTATCTCCCAGCACACTGACAGAACACTGTCCTGCAGTCCAGGAGCCTGGAAAAACTCACAACAAAGTGAATAAGTTTCAACAGCATTGACCCCAAGAATGGGGAAATGGGAGGAAATGGGGAAATGCTCAGGAAAAGGGAGCATGGAGCAGATCAGGGTTTATGGAGGAGCAGATACTCTACAGGTGAGCTCCTAGGGCATAAAGCCCATCTGAGAGATGGTCAGCTTTGCACTCTGTTAGTGCCTCATTGTAATTTTCTTTTAGGGATTGATGGATCAGATTCTTGCCCTCTCCAGGGATACCATTTGGACTTTAGAAAAAAGGATATTCAGCTGAATGGAAAAAGTTCAAATCCAGATCAAAAAAATCTGAGGCCAGACTTTTCTGTGTTATGCCCTTCCCTTCAAATACCCACAAGCTGGTCCTGGAGTAGATGAATCCGAGGGGAAGGATCTTATCCCTTTCCTGGTGTCTTTAGACACTGTCATTGGTGCTACCCTCAATTGTTCCCTAAATTAATTGTTTATCTTGCCTGGAGAGGGTTTTATGAGTCAAACAACACTAGAAAATGGACAGTATGACAGAACATGAGGCAAAACCTACAGCTGAGAACAGTAATAAAGGCACCATCTGTGACCAGGCACAGAGAACACGTAACATGCGCTGAACAGTCATTACATACAAGCTTAATTCTCACATTAAGCCAGGGGTTCCCTCAACGATAGAGCCCCAATTTCCTACCAGGTTACCTCCTGTATCACTGCCTGACACTGCAGTACCAGCTCCTTCCTGCACTGTGATTCTCTAAGAAACCACATCACAGCAGTGTACCAACACACAGCACAGCTCAATGCTGGCCCTTACAGGAGGGGATGGTGATTCGCATTAAAACTGATTTTGCTTGCTCAGGCATACCAAGATATGAGTATCCCTGTGTTTCCATCCAGCACTGAGGCAGTAACCTGCGTGTGTCCAGGCAGTCTGCATGATTCCATGCAGTGGCACAGAGGACAGATATTGGACAAGCTGTCCGTGTTGGCTGAGGATGTGCTTCTATCCGTCCCTCTACCTACCCTCCCTGCACCCCTCCCTGAGGCCTCCTATCCTTCCTTTCAAGGTTTTTCTCATCCACCTGGTTATGTCCCTGACCCTGCTCTGCAGCTCTAATTCCTCAGGATGGCCTTTCAAGGCACTCAGAGCTCAGGTCAAGACTGAGAGCCATGGGTGGGGACACTGGCTTACTGGGAGCAAAGGCAGAGGTGAAGGCAGGCCCTGGCAAGCAGCACAAGGGACTTTGAAGACAAGATGCTTTTCATGCACAGATAAAAAGCACCACAGGGAAAAGTCAAAACCAAACATCTACAAAGCTTTCCTCTCTCTTTCCCACGAGCCCAGCTTGTTTCTTTTAAATGAAGTCTCTGGCTAGCAATTCTTTCCTTACCTGAGACATTTTAGCAAGGTAGGGATTTATCTTCCTACAATCAGTGTCACAACCAAAGCTGCCTCCCAGCACCCCTGGCCCTGGGGCATCACATTGCTGCTATCTCTTGTTTAATCCAGTGCTCCAAAGATCAGTGCACAGGAATGAGGCAACCTCTGACCACAAGCACAGCAGAAATATTCAGCTGCTGCCTTCCATGAGACCGTGTTGCTTCAAGCCCCATCCAACCTGGCCTTGGACACTTAGAGGGATGGGGAAGCTGTGCCAGTGTCTCACCACTCTTACAAGGAATAATTTCTTCCTTATCTGCAATCTAAATCTACTCTCTTACATTTTAAAGCCATTTTCCCTCATCTTTGTGGGAAAAAAATTTCTCCCTTGAATTTAAAAAAATGGTAAAAACTCATGAAACAAAGAAGGAAGAATTTATTCAGCACGCTGGGTCTTGTCTCACACTGAGTCTCCAGGGAGAAAAGACCCCTTGGGTTTAAATTTCATGCATTTTATAGTTTCACAAAATTCCACCCTTTTTCAGATTAGTTTAATATATTCATTTTTGCCTAAGTTTTCTTTCCTCCAAAAAGGGGCTTTCCCCTTCTTCCAATTGGCTGTGAGGTGTCCTCTGTCAAAAATGATGGATCTTCCTTTGTTCTTAGCACCCCCCCAAAAAAACCCCTGTGTTCAAAATTGGCCAAATGGCCCAGAAAGGTTTCAATTTTTATGAACTTTATATTTCCCTTATCCCGGCCGCAAAAGAGCCCTGGTACCCAGGTACCCTGCTTGGGAACGGCGTACCTTACAACTTCACAGATCGCCTATAATTTTGTTTGTAATAAAAACCACTGTATTTTAATTTTTCACATCTTGGCATTAGTAAGGGACTCTCTCAGTCTTTCCTATAAACCCCCTTTCACTATGGAAGGGCTGCAATAAGGTCTCCCTGGAGGCTTTTCTTCTCCATGGTGGACAACTCGCTCCAACAGGTCCATGTCTCTCACACAGTTCTCCAGGTGGGGTCTCACCAGAGCAGAGCAGAGCAGAGGGGCAGAGTCGCCTCCCTCGACCTGCGGGCCACGCTGCTTTTGATGCAACCCAGGTTACAGCTGGCTTTCCGGGCTGGAAGTGCTCATTGCCACGGCGCGTCCAGATTTTAGCCCACCAGCATTCCCAAGTCACTCTCTGCAGGGCTGGAGACGCTCGCCCTGGCGGCTGCTCCTCACCTGCTACTCAGGGGACCTGGACAGACAGAGGGCCATAAGCCTGAAGAAGGGACAGGAGGAAGATTTTATTTCTCAGCGAGGCTTGCAGAGCAGCCCCGAGTCCTGCCTCCCTCATCGGGACACGCACGGGATGGCAGAAGGGCTCACGCTCCCTGAGAGGAGCCCAGGACGGGAAGAGAGCAGCTCATGGGCTAGATCGCGCTGCCGCCGAGGAGGTCCCAGAGAGCAGCAGGACGCCTCATCCCCGCCACGGGGATCCCTTGTCTCCCAGCACGGCATCCCTCCCGCGGCCAGCGCAGAAACCTCGGCACCCCGCGACTCGCTTGGCGGCGACATCCCACGCCGGGAACTCCATTTCCCAGAGGTGCTTGCGCCCGGGCGGCGGAAGAGGCGGGCTGGGCAGGCTCTCCCGTTCCGATTGGCTCGCTGGGGGGCAGTCCGAGCGGCCATTGGGTGGACGAGGGGGTCACGTGAGACGGTGGGCGAGGTGCCGGCTCACGTGGGCCCGGGCTGGAGCGGGAGCGGGACCGGGAGTGGGACTGGGACCGGGACCGGGACCGGGACCGGGACCGGGACCGGGCTCGGGCTCAGGCCGGGGCTCCGGGGGGAGCAGGCTCTCCAGGCATTGCCATGCTGGGGGCCTGGGCCCGTGGCGGGTGGCGGGCCGTCCGGCGCTGCGCCTCCCTGCCACGGGCGGTGCGGCTGCGCGTCCGCGACGCGCTGGGGGCGCGGGAGCCGGCGGAGGCGGTCAGAGTGCAGGTGTGTGTCCCGGCGTGTGTCCCGGAGTGTGTCCCGGAGTGTGTCCCGGAGTGTGTCCCGGAGTGTGTCCCGGAGTGTGTCCCGGAGTGTGTCCCGGAGTGTGTCCCGGAGTGCCGGCAAATGCCCCGGTCCGGAGCCTGAGCAGAGGGGAGAGGGCCTGGAGTGGTGCCTCTGGGAGGAAGAGCTGGGAGCTCCGCAGGGCGTTTTGCTGAGCTCCCGGATCGCCTTGGCGGTGTGCGGATTGTCGCTGTGCGATGTTCCGGTTTGTGTGCTCGGTTTGCTGTTGGCAGAGCTCTGGAGTTACTTGGCAGGAGCAGGAAAGGGTGGTCGCTGTGATGGGTTGTACCGAGAAGTGCTCTCTGCAGTGTTGGCTTTGTCACCTGTTCCGTTTGGGAGAGCAAACCACTGTGCTGTTTTCAAAGTTTTTTCGTATATCTTGTACTGCATCTTTATACCACAGACCTGTAGGTTTATAGCAGTGTCAGTAGAACCATCGATAGCTTTCGCTGCTGTTCGTGTCTGGCTCGGTTGTGAACCAAGGTAGATTGGGATAAATGGACTTCTTAGCAATGGAGCTCTTTCCCTTGACATAGGTTTCATTTCCCTTGACATAGGAACACCCAGATTTCTGGTGTTCCCAACTGGCTGAGCACGTGGTTGCACACACAGTCCCTGTTTGGTGCAAGGCCTGTGGCCAGAACTGTGTATGTACTTCACTAAAATGCTCTTCATCTTCAGAATGCCTTCCTGCTTTCTGTCTTCTCAGCTCCCCAAAGATGCAGGTGCATCTTAGTTATTCCTTCCATACTCAGGAGGATGTCTCTGCCTAAGGATTTTTTTTCTCTCTGCTTTGAGGTCAGAAGGAAAACTGACACTGACATTTTTTACCCTTTTTTATTTATTTTTTTTTGTCCCTAAAGACACACTTTGATTTCAATAAGAAGCTAAAATAGGCTTGAAGTGGCGTGTCCAAGTTAGCTGGAAGAAGAGCGTGACTGCACAGTGTCCATGCCAAGAAATAACAGATCTCTTTTACCTCTAGGGCTGGGTCCGTTCTGTCCGATCCCAGAAGGAAGTTTTGTTCCTGCACATAAACGATGGAAGTTCTCTGGAACACCTCCAAGTGGTTGCTGATTCCAGCCTGGAAAATAAGTTGGTCTGTTTGAAGTAAGTGGAGAAACACATTTTGAGCGGGGCTTGGAGCGGTCTGCTCAGCCCTCCTTTCCTGTGCCCAGGACTCGCCACCAGCTGGCACCAGACCACAGGAAAGGCACTGCTGCAGTCTGGGGTCTCTGGATGTACTTTTAGAATGGAGAGTGTCATACTACTGTCTCCTCTAGGTGAGGCCTTGTGGTTCAGTTGATTAATCCTGTGAGATTAACTTGGACCTAATTTTCTTAATAGTGTAGACATTATTGACTGCTGTTGCAATGCTTGGAAATCACACAAGGTAGCCAGGGATAACTGTCCCCCAGGTTTTGGAGGGTGCTGTTGATCTTCCTGTAATAACTTTTGAGGGCTGGCTTGGTAGGCATGCTCCCTGAAGAGGCGTGCCTGATCTAGTGTAATAAAATAATACACTTGTTTTACAGCTTGATTTTGTTTGTTACTCTCAGTTGTTCATTGGACTAGGGGTGGGAGTTTTGGGAAGATCCAGGCATCTTCTGTGTGTAATTTAATATATTAAATTTTTTTTTTAATTTTTCTTCTGTAGGCCTGATTTATCTCCACCAAGAGCCCCTTCAGATAAAAGCCTGCCTCTTTTCCCCTTACTTGTCCAACACTCCTACCTTGTCCTGAATTCTTTTATATTGTTGTGAATCTATTCACATTCCCACCTATTCATTTAATAACTTGTCATTTCATCAGTTAAGCTGTATAGCTACAGCATCTCTTGTGATCTCAAGTGATCCAGCTAAATTAACAGGAATCTCTCTTCTGAATGTAGTTGATGTTGTATCAGTACTTAGTTAAGCTGTTGTTTTCTTTTGGTTTTTTAGAGACCTGACTTTTGGAAGTGCAGTGGAAGTGCAAGGGAAGCTGGTCAAAAGTCCTCATAGGATGCAAAATATGGAGCTGCAAGCCGAAACCATCCGTGTGGTGGGACCTTGTGATATTTGGGTATGTCGCTGCAGCAGGAGTGGTAGGACTGCTGGAAATCAATTTTTTAAGGTCCAAGCATCCACCAAAGCATGCTTCAAACTGTATTTTCTGTAAGTCTGAGTCGTCCTGCAGGCTTTGATTTGTCAGTGGTGTCTATAGGTTACATCAAAGAAGAAACATGGAATCACCATGAGAGCTCTTCTCTGGGGCACAGCTGTTTCTGCATGGAAACAGGTGCACATGCTGGCAGCTAAGAGTTTGCATTTGTCCCACCCTGATACACCTGTACCAGGTGGTGTACCTCATAAGTCTGGTCGGGATATGAATTGGAGAAACAGTGGGACTGGCAAGATGCTTCAGGTTGTGCAGGTGGAAGAACTGTATCTGCCACAGGCACAGGTTGCTGTTGCAGCAGTGGGGTGAACAGCTGGGTTTCAGGGGGGCTCAACATGCAAAAATGGAACATTTCAGAGTGCTTGTACCTTCTCATGTGTTCATGGCTCTTGCTCTGCCGTAAGCATTATAAAATCCACAAAATAACCAGAAAAGGTAGGGAAAAGCATCTAGTTCTTCTCTGCTCTGTAATGATGATTGACTTTTAGTAGGCAGAGATGCCTTTCCCTGAATAGCAGTAAAACTGTATTGACTCCCAAGTTCTCATCCTCTTATTTTTGTTTCCTTGTTGTTTTTAGTCGTTTCCCCTGAAAATGAAGGAGAGGCACCCGCTGGAGTATGTCCGACAGTTCCCTCACCTGCGCTGCAGGAACAACACACTGGGCTCCCTCTTGAGAATCCGCAGTGAAGCCACTGCAGCCATCCACTCCTTCTTCCAGGTAGTCCCTTCTGTACTGAGCCTTCTGTGCAAAATGCTCCCCCAGGCTGGCTTCACAGGTGCAGGTCAGGAGGGAAGGAGCATGACATCTTGACTACAGGGTATGGATTTTGGACACGGTGGTTTTCTTTCCAGGCCTGAGCCTGGCTGGGCCTTGGCTGTTGCTTATGATCAGGTTAGCACATCTGTGACCTTGTCAATGTCTTTTCACCCATTTCCTGTTATTTTATCCCTTTTTCTAAGTTACAGTGTAATTGTCTGCAAGTGTGTGGTCTGGGGAACACAACATGATACAGAGTTGTTTAACCCATCTTCAGCGGTGACCTTATGGTCCTTGGACAGAAGCCTCTTCCCACATGGAAAAATCTGTGATAAAGGAACACAGACAAACTGACTCAGAGCTTCCTGTTATTCTCAGTTCTTTCTATTACTGCAATACAAGTCTATGTGAGTGCTCTTAGCTGAGATTAGAAAACTCCTGTTTTATATCAAACTGATGAGTGGAAGCCACCTGAGTTTTCTGAATGTGTCACCCTTAAACTGAGGGCATGGCACAGACTTTGTGCAGGCAGGGCAGGCAGTGAATTAACTGTGATGCCAGATATCACAGCAGAGACCATGTGATTCCTTGTGTGAGTAAATACAGAAAAGTAGCAAGTGCTCTAGCACACCTGAGCCATTCACTGAAATAAACATTAATTGTTCATTGAAATAAACGTTTTAGTTTAGATAAGCTGTCTTTAGTTTGAGGAGAATCATATTCAGAGCATTCTGGTTACAAAATTCATATGTAGTAATTAGTGTGGCCCAAGGAACAGGGTAGAATTGTTGAGACTGAATTTGTAGTACCAAGTGTGCTGGTCTTTGTCACCTGCAGTGGCAAAGAAGGCTTGCTTGCTCTAGGAGTTACCTGTTTGGAATTGCGTGGTGTTTGAACGACTTTTGTGGATTTTTGGTTTGGTACGGTTTTTTTTTAAAGCCTAATAGAAGTCTTGTGTCAGGTAAAGCTGCTAATTCCATAATTGTGTATGCTCTTAAGGCAACTCCTAGGAATCAGTTTATGCTGGTCTTGAGCCACTAGATGGCATTGCCTACAACGGTTTGTGCTTCCAAACCTGGGCACAGAAGGCAGCTGAGGTACAGAAAACATTTTATTCAAGCCTTGTTTTTCCGAATCAACTGCTGCTCAGGCTCTGGCATACCTTCCTGTTTAAAATGCTCAAGAGCAGACCTGTATTAAAAATTAGAATCAAAAATTATCATTAATTTAGCAGTGGCAGCTACACTAAAATTATTTTTAAAAGGATAAGGAGTATTTGGTCCCAGACGGGATATTTTGCAAATGCTTATGTCAGAACTCTCCTAGCACCAGGAATGTTTGTGTTTGCTTCATTTCTGATGGAAGGAATGGAAGTATTCTGAAGTTGTCACGTGACCTGCATCATCCCAAGAATATTGCAATTTCCAACTTGACAATATCAGAATATACCATAGCTAGAAAATATAATTGGAATATTTTCACTTTGGAAAGCTGTAAGGAGCTGTTGAAAGCTAAAATGTCGTCTTTAAATCTTCTGAATACTTTGGTCCATGTGGGATAGGAACATTGCTCCTAGGCACAGTAAGATAGTTGCCATGTGAATGGCAGCTTCCACTTTGCACATTAACTTCCAGGTTTGTCAGAGCCAGTAATGTGGGTTGAAGTATTTTAGAAGCTTTTATAAGGGGAACTGTCCAAGAGGTTTTAAGTGATTCTCTCACTTCAGATCCATGCGGTTTGCATTCCTTTCCAAGGCATGTAGGGGGTCTTCTGTGTGAAATGTGCTTCTTTACAGCAACTTCTACCACTGTATGAGGAATTTAGGCAGTTTTCCAAAATCTCATGTAGAATCTCAGGAGGCCACGTGACCAGCAGGTCTCTGAATATGCAGGGGACTGTGTCAGAGACCTGCATTTTGTATTGGTAAACTGGACTACCTTCTCCAAGTAAAGCAAGTAGTTCTGGCCCCAAAACTTCCTTCTGTGCAGTAACTGTATCTCAGTGAGGAGCTCCTACCAGGCACTTGGCAAGCCAAAGTCTTGCACCTGTAACCAAAGTAGCCTAGAGATGACTGCAGAGACTTTGCTCCCACTTGTTATTGTTATTGTACTTCCACAAAGTGCACTGCATGTCCATACAAACTCTTTGGTCCAAATTAATTTTAGTTTGATTCTCAGAGTGGGCAGACAATACCGCTCCAGTCTTCCTAGCCTTTTAACTAGCTGGTGATAAGGACCAGGACCTCTCATGTGACTGGCTGATTTGTATTATTCTGTTAAAACTGTGACGATAAGCTTTTAGAAGCATTTGTTTTCTTAACTATTTTTTATGAGTATTTTGTGTAAATAGACAGTGGGCTCTGTTACATCATTGCCTGTATCATGGTAGTGCTGGCACACCCTAATACTAAAGGGGTTCCCTTTGTGGTAGATATTGCATTGATGCAAGAGAAAACAAATCCTTTGTTCACAGCTGAAATTAGATAGTTCCACGTTCTTTTTGCTTGGACACAGATGGATATGATTTCAGTGTTCCACCAGTGACCTCCATGGTGAGACTAAGTTAGAAAGGTGATGGGTAATGGACTTCTGTTCCTGGTTTTGCCTCTGTGCAAAATGCACATGCTGCATATGCTTGTTTGAGGTCTGCTTGATGTATCTGTCTACTCAATATGGGGTTGCAGCCGTTTTCAAAGCCTGTGGCTGCGCTGCAGAGAAATCCAGAGAACAGGAGCTCTTTCTTTGTTCAGCCCTCCTGGTTTCAGAGGCCACTGCTGAATCTATGAACTATTATGTGAATGTGTAATTCTGTAGGCACCTAGAACATAACCAAGCCAGGGTATACCCTGTCTCTTAAAATCACTTTGACTTCAGTATCTCAGAAGATGCAAGGTGGGACTGACATTGTAATGGTGGTTGGGTGTTTTGAAGATGTGTCTCCCACCCAGTGTGTAACTTTTGTCATCCAACACACTTGATCACTTCTCTTAGTGAGTGTCCTCTGCCTAACCACTGTCTTCCAAAAAGCTGGAAGAAAACAAATGTTGATGGCATAGGGGTGAATTTAATTGAAACTGCCCAAAAATAGAAAAATGCTGGGGGAGGTGGTAAGAAAGGGGAATGGTGTGGAGATGGGCCATTGCGAAAGAACCGTAGTAATGACACAACTCTCGTTTGGTTATGGAACGTGAAGGAAAATGCACAGGTAGTAAACATTAATTTGAAAATCATGCTAGCATTTAGTTAGTCATCTGTCCATGTAAGGCAGAAGCTGCCTCAAAGACCACGTGTGTTGTCCTGGCTGGGGGCTAATAGCTAAGTTACGATGTGTGCTGGCTGATGTCACCCTTGAGGTTGATGTTGGACATCTGTAGCTAGTTAACTTAAGTGTTCCATCTCTTCCAGGATAATGGCTATGTGCATATTCATACCCCCATAATTACATCCAATGACTGTGAAGGTGCTGGGGAACTCTTTCAAATTGAGGTAAGTTGGGTTGCAAAAAGTTTGTGATTTTTTTTAATTTTATTTTTGTCTTTGCTTGCAAATCAGTTCTTGAGTTATTGAAGGTTAGAGGTAATGTTTATCTTTACAAACCCTTTTATGTACTTCTGTGATTATTATTTTTTAATAAAGTAATCCTTAGCTTCAGCTAATAATTTAGACAGAGTTAAACAGATGCTTTTTTTAATTTTATTGCTGTTTTGTGCATTAATCAGTACCTTTTCTACTGATGAGGTTTTTCTATCCCTGGTGCTGTGGAAAAGTTTACACAGAACAACAGAGGGAGGTGGGACATCTTAGTAAACAGAATGATGTTCTCTTAAGAGCTCAAGAGATGGAACGGGTCATTCAGGACAGACTACTACAGTCAAATACTTCTTAGCTCTGGAACAAAGGATATAATTCACCATGAGATAATCCTTAAAAAAAGTCAGCAGTACCTAAAATTCCTTTTCACGTGTGTATATACAGGTTCCTCCCTACATGCTACTCCTGTTCCATGTCAGAATTCTCTCCCAATGTTGTCAAGCTGCCCATCCACCAAAATATTACCACAATCTATCATTATATGAAGTATGTCACATTATGGGTCAGAAACTCCTATGAAACTGAAACACAGCCCTAACCACTAAGATATTCCCCATAGATTTCTCATGATTCCTAACCCCCCACATCCATGAATCATGAGGAATTCCATCTGCCTTTTATACTTCTATATTTGAAATTCACTCCTCTGTCTCAAACAATGGCATCCATTGCCACTTATGCTTATTGGCTCCAGCTTTGCTGGTGAATCATCTGTAAGCAAAAGAAAAATTGTCGAGTTAGCGGTTGCTTGCTGCAGGATCCTGTCTTCCACTCTCTGCACAGCCTCATGACAAAAAGCTTCTGTCTACTGGTTCTTCAGGATCTTACTTAAGGTCTAACCTGTGCTACTGGTGATTCCCTTCCAGACCAGTACGTGTGGCTCAGCTCTTGGCTTACTGGGACAATAGAGTTGATTAGCTAAACTAAACTGTTCCTCTTTAACTGAGATCCCTTGATGCTACCAAAGGTTCATTCCAGGCTGTTGCATGCAAATTAAGATGTGAAAACAAGTGACACTTAATGATGAAAACATGGTGCAGTTTGCAGCTGTACCGTGTATTACGTCGTTGGTACAAATTGTATCCACTTGAAAGCTGTAGAGGATGCGGGACTACAGTGTAGGTGGCTGGCAGGAACAGAAGCCCTGATGCAAATGTTGAATGAGGTGCTAAATTGTGAGTCTGAAACTTGTATAAACTCGATCTTATCTAAATGCATGGTTCAAGGCAAATATTTTGCTCTCTCTCCAGTGGTATTGCTGAGGTGCAAATAATACTTGCAGTAATGTAGCTACAGCTGTGCTTGAAAGGTGTGGAGCAAGTGCCGAGTCAGATCCCATTAAATGGCTTGTGCCACAAAGGAAGAGCTTCAGAAAACTGCTTGCTGCTGGGAAGAGGGAAGTTCTCCCTGATTTCCTGTTTCTTCTTTGAGTATCGCTTCATTGTCTGTCCTGATTTAGGACTTAGTTTTGTTTCTGCCAAGCCCTGTTCAGAATTGGTCTTGGCTAGTGGAGATCCAAGACCACCTCCTATCCTGCTGGGACTACTTCACTCCACTGGAGCAGTGACACTGTCTTTTGACAATGAAAATGTGGGGAAGATTAAGATTGGACCGTACATGTGAGGCTGTCAGACACAAAATAAGGGTGACAGAAGGGTGTCAGAAATAATAATAAAGGTGTGGTATGTGCAGCAAAGCCCAGAATCTTTAAATGCTTTTAACCAAACCAACTATCAAGACATGCCCTGTCTACTGTATTAGGTCACTTTAAACTAGCCTTTAATTCACTGCTTGCACAGGCAAAGGGAGAAAATAAGTTCCTGTTCCTCTTATATTTGAGCAGGAGTGAAAAATGATGGTGATGGGAATCAGTGAAAGCAACCTGCAAATTAGATTCTTCCATTAAAAAATTGTTTAAATCCTGTTCTTTAAGTTTTAAGACATATCTTCTAGTTGTGACCAGAACATGAATTGGTGTTCTATTGCTCCTGGATTTGTAGTAGTTACAATACACCTGCTTGGGGTTGGGTTTTTTTCTGCCTTTTGAGGTTGTTTTTTAGCTTCCTGGGGCAGTGTATAAAACTGATGATCTCACCAGTTTAGCTGACCTGTTGGGGGTGGAGTAAGTTGAAAACTTCAGTTGAGTAGCCTTTAGGACCCAAGTAGAGGCTGCTTTTACACCTCCTATGAACCATTGCATTCAAATAGCTATCTTCTTGACTGGCACAGTCTTAGTCCTCTGACTGATGTCTGATGGTTGCTCAGGCCTGTGCATTCTTTGGAAATGAAGGAAAGGGAAGAGAGTAGGAATGTGTTTTTACATGTGACTTGAAGAGATGGGGAAAAATGTATCTTGAGCTAGAAGGAGAAGGCTTTTTGAAATATGGTCTTTGATTCCTGGACCTCTTAATCCTGTAGGATTTGTGTTTGTTTATATGTTCAGCTTCCTCATTATCTTTGTTTGGTTTTGGGTGTACTGATTAGTCTGTAGCTTTGGCTGGGAGGTTCTCATACAAAGACTTGGGAGGGGGGTGGAATCCATTCCCTCTCAGCTGGGCAAATCAGTTCAACTAAATATTTTAAAAATGGAGTACCATAATGGTGAAAAGAGGGCAGTAAGCAGAGGACATTTAAAAAAAAATTAAGTATATCCCAAGATGGTAACAACTGCAGAGAAATCTTCTGCAGCTGAGAGTTTCTACACATGAAAAATGTAGGCTTGAGGAGAAGCTTGAGGAGAAACTGTCAGGAGTGTGAAAACAGCTAGACAGACCCTAACCCACATGGAGAACATCAGCAACACCAGCCTGTGGATTTCTGTGCTGTTGACAATGTCTGCCTTTGGTGAAAGCCTATAGGGGAGGAAGCATCTTGTTTGTGCTGCCCTCTTTAAAGGAAATTTATTGAAAACACTAGGAGAGCTTTGAATATTGAAAGCTGGGTTTTAGTATAATCCAAAGCAGGACAAGGTAATTCTTGAAATAGGGAAAGTGCAGATCAGTAGGGTGAGACAGCCCTTATTTTAATTTAATCTGAGAATAATTTCTCTGTACCAGCAGTTTCAGCACCTCATCACAGATTTCTTTCTTTCTTTTTTCCTTTTTTTTTCTTTCTGAAGTCTAAAATTCTTAGCAGCTTTGTATGTTGTAAGAAGCTTTTCCTAGTCCCCTTCTGGGGCAGCATCCTGCAAAATCTGCCTTTCTTTTGTCCTTGTGACCCAGCTACATGTCTGTTCCCTGCTATTTTCAGTAGCCTCCCACTCTGTCTGCAGTGTTGAAGGCTCTCTGGATCTCTTGCTCTCTCCTTTCCACTTTGCTCCCTGGAAAATTTTCTTTGTATGGCCGTTCTCAGCTGCTGGGGATAAGTTGGAGGCTTCTCTGTGCTCTGTAAGAGTCTTTCTGGCCCAGGACACTCCAGCTGGTATGATGAGGGTCTCAACAGCCACTTTCTCTGTTGCCCAGCTGCAGCCTTTTAAGAGAACTCAGCGTGCAGTGAGTTACAAAGCACAACAGCTGTATTGGCATTCACAGTTCCTTAAAGTAGATCTCACGTGTGGGTTTTGTTGCCTGTGGCTTTATTCCTTCCTGGGGACCTTGCTCTACGTGCAAGGAGTGCTTCACTCTACCTTTTGGCTTCAGCAGAGGTAATATGTGCTCTGCTTGAGGCTTGTCTCTTACCACACACACCTGATTGCACCTGGATAGATCTGAACCTGGGTTGATTGCACCTTGACTGAACCCAGAGTCTGGATCAGGCCATGTTGTTACCTGAAAGGATACTTAACTGTAAACCTGAAGAACCATCCAGGTATAGTTCTTAAAAATGCATCTGGAGATTGTATGGTGTTTGGCTTTTGGTTTTGTTTTTTTTTTCCTCAGGAGTGAATGTCAAAGTTTCTAGATTCCTGAAGGTACAAGTTCATGGCTGTGCCTACTATGGCACTGGAAATATTTGCCTGCTGCTGAAGATGCAGAAACTTACTCCTGCCATCCTACTGGTACTGCTGAAAAATAGCCTGGTCAGCACCAAGGAAGGCTGGGACCTGCTGGGGAGAATCACAGTTAGACGCAGCAGTATTAGTGTCTGTCAGGTGTTTTCCCTTTTAGAGATGTGTCACAGTCTGTGAGGCAGCCAGTCCCTGGGAGACTGGGGCTTCAGAGGCTGTGCTCAGCAGGGATCAGAATAACCTGGAACTGAGCTGAAGGAGGGCTCGCTTTTTGCTTTTTAATTTTCTAGCTTTGCCATTTTTTGCCTGTTTCTATCTGGTTAACTCCCTGTCTGTAATTCCAGAGGGAATTCTGTCTCAGGCTGGTTCTGTCTCAGGAAAACCATCTGCTATTGCTCGGTGCAAGTCCAGCTGATCAGAATTAGGACTGGAATTGTAAGGAGGACTTCTTGGAAGTTAGAAATTGTCTAAGGGTTAGGGGTTGTCTAAAATGGGAAATGCAATCATGTTTATAATGGAGTGTCACAGAGGCCAAATCTGGATTAAAGATGTGGTGTTGTAAAGCTTCAGCAGCATGATGATATAGGCCTGGGCTAGAGCTTCAGCAGTGATTTCTCTGAGCTTTTAGATTCTTCTCTGATCCCTTTATGCATTTGGCTTGCACAGAGTGAAAGACAGAATCAAATGGTTTGTACTCTCCTGAAGCTAATTGCCTCAAGTAGAAGTTAGTACGAGACTGACATCAAAGGGAATAATTTTAAATTAAATCATTAGACATTTGAGGAGATGGAGAACAAAACAGGTACTAAATCCAGTTGTTCTTGTATTTAGAATGAGAATAAAAAGCCTTTGAAGTTGACGTCAAATACTAATATGTTTGTAGCGCATTTATTCTGAGACACCAAGGTGTTTCATACAAGAATTCCCCCTCCCTCTTTCCCCATTGTAATTTGGGCAGTTTTTGACTAGGGAATGGAGAGAGCTTGAAAGCAAACCTATTAATTCCCCTCCTAATCTCTTACCAAGTCTGTATTTTGGGGTTGGGAAGAGGGAGAAGAGTCCATCCCGTTGAAATAAAGGCACCACAATGTTTTTGTTTTATTTTGCTAGTCACATGGGACATGAAAACCAATCTTACCCAGTGTCAGCAGTGAAGGCATAGTGTCACCTACTATTTATTATTTGTCTTGTTCCAGTGGCTGTGGTTGTATATAATAAAAAAAAGCCATCTTGATCTAAAAGGCTGAGCATGAATCCGAGGCACTTGCACTTGAAAACATTGGCCTGTGCTTGGATGTGTAAAGTGGAGTAACCACCTCTGGTGAATTAGTTGATATTTGTACGTGTGAAATGTACAGCTGCTAATTACAGAATATCTCCTTGCTGAAGGGATCCCTTCTGAACAAAAAGGGAGGCATTTAATTTTTCCTGCATAGCCAGTAGATTGACTTTTGCAGCTCACAACACTGATTATTGTGTCTCAAAACGAGGGAGAGAAAGTGGGCAGCTGTGGAGAGGTGAGGTGATCGGATGGTGATGGGGGAGTAAAATTTTATCCAAATATTGCTGTGTTCACTCTTCACCGTCTGTCAGGAGACATCCAGGTGCTGCTCACAATGCAGACACACATCTTGGGATCTCTCAGTAGCTTCTAGAATTGGCTGCAGGTTTTCAGAAGTCCAGTTGAGCTGTAGACTGTCTCGCTCTTTCTCCAATCACTTACTGTGTGCCTAATTTCTCTATGTCTCTCTGAGATTACATCTGATTTGGAGAATGAAAAATGACACAAACTCATAAATAAATAAACCAAGCCCCAGCTCCTGGAGACAGCTGTATCAAGCACTGAGATTTTGTGGCTGATTTCTTCTGCTCTTTGCCTGCTTCCAGTCTCTCTCTCGTTTAGAAGTTGCATCCTACTGGATTAGGTAGGATTTTTCACTGGTGGAACAAGGCATATAGCTGAACCAAGCTTGCAGTAAGAGAAACTGGAGTGGTACATGACTGTTCTCTTAAGTCTTCTGACCGTGGTTCTGGGGCTGCAGTATGTGGATGTTTGTATGTTTATTAATATCCTTATTGTTTTTGAGCAAATACTCTGGGTTTATTTGATGAAAACAATAGGGGCCTGCTTCTGCATCCTTGGGGTTGGTGTTTGGTTTTTTTAGAAATGCAAAAACCTCTTAAGCAAAAGAAGCGGTCCTGGGGTTACAACCACAGATTGCCATACCTTCATTGATCTCTGTGGAACAAGGCAAGCTTGCTTGTTTCGTTAGTGTGATGCTGTGAAGAGATAAAACTACCTTGTGATCTGAGGTCTTTGGCAGTCACTGTTTTATCTTTGCAATGAGCACCAGAGCTTTTTGAGAACAAAAGCAACACCTTCCAACTCATTGAGAAAAATGACAGGTTGTAGAATATCAAAGGCTGGCAAACAAGTCTGAGCCCAGGCACCTCCCTGTGACAGAGCAAGGTGGGGAGTGGGGTGGCTGGAGGCAGTGGCATACTTAGCTGAGCTAGCATAACTCCTAGAAACTACACTTCGAAAAGTGGGTATTTCAAACTTATTTCAGAAGAAAGTCTTAGTTTGGAAGTAAATGTAGATCAGCCAAACCCCAGATTAGCTTTGAAGTTCTGTTCTGTTTTTGTCCTGAACCTTTGGCTTCTCCAAAGCTTAGGGATGACACTGACATATAGAAGATGTTGAAACAAAATCTCATTTATCGTCATATTTCTTTGAAAGTTACAGAATTGTGACCTCTAGAGATCATCTAATCCATCTCATTGTGCTCAAACAGGGTCAGCTGGAGCAAGATGCCCAGGACACTGTGCTACTGAGTTTTTTATATCTCCCCAGATGGAGACTTCACAGCCTCTCTGGGCAACCTGTTCTAGTGCTTGATCACCCTCAATAAATAAAGAAGGTTATTCTTGATTTCAGATTAATTTTTGTGTGTCTTTTTTAAAATCTGTGCACGTTTCCTCTTGTCCTCTCAGTGGGCACAGCTGAGTCTGGTTCAGTCCTCTCTATAAGTATTTATTCAAAAGGATAAGATCCCCCTTAAGCCCTCACCTCTCCGTGCTGAACAGTCCCAACTTTCTCAGCCTCTCCTAATATGAAAGATGCTCCAGTCCACTGATCATTTTTGTGTGCTTTGCTGGATATATCACTCCCGTATGTCCGTGCCTTGTACTGGGGAAACAAGGGCTTTACCCAGTGATCCCAGTAAGTCACCAATGCTGTGCACAGGGGAGGGAACCCCTCCTTGACCGGCTGGCAGTGCTAGCACAGCCCCAAAGTTGGTGACTTTCCTTGCTTGCTGTCTTATGCCAGGGAAATGGTGAAGCACAAGCCTTTTGTGCAAGTGACATTTAAATTGCTCGACACCGAGATCTTACAATTTTTCTTTTGTGTCTGTAAATTAAAGAACAGAAATATACTTTTACTTAAATGGGATTCTTTTTTGGGGAGAGTTTTTCATAATGAAACACTGAACTTGCTGAATTTTCCATTACCTGTAGATTTTTATCCTTAAAATATCTGATGACCTGAAAAAATATTCAAAAGCTACAGTGAAACATAGTTTATTTTTCAGTGCCTCTATAATGTGTAAGCTGTGATGTTTCCAACTCCATATTGTTGTAGTTCTGGGGTTTTTTTTGAAGACTGAATAACAAGAGGATCCTAAGAGGATATTGCATTCTTTTTTTTTTTGTATTATTACTGTTTGTCTTTTTCCAATGGAAACAAATTCATTTGCCCATGAAAAGAAAGTAACACTGGTTTTAAAAGTTTTTGCTAGAAGTCAGTGTGACTGACACAGAAAACATTCCTTCACTTTCTCTTCAGGCTTGAAATTGAATTTTGAAGGCAATGCTCTATGAAGCTTCAAACTCCAAATGAAAGAGATTCTTCCCTTCCTTCTCCCTGTTAATCTTGGGAGAAAAGTGAAAATCAATGCTTTGAAAAAAGGGAAAATAAGCTGGGAGCTGAGCTTTTTATTGGAACACAAATAGTTTGACCTCTGGCTCATTTTTTGGCTTACAGGCATCAAGTGAGGTAAGAGAATCTGCAGAAAAGACCCATTTCTTCAATGTGCCTGCCTTCCTGACAGTTTCTGGCCAACTCCATTTGGAAGTGATGGCAGGGTGAGTTTTTATCTTGATCTGTGGTGGTTTTGCCCTGTTGGTATCCATTAGATATCTGTCATGTATGTGCCAGAAATTAATTGAGTGGCAGTGGCTGAATGATGGTGTGAGAGGCTGGTCCAGGCAGGGGAAAATTAAATGGCTTTTTAATTCAAATCTATGGATCAGTTTTAAATACTAGGAGTCTCTTTCTGCTTGCCATGCTTTGGGAACATTGGATCGAGACGTAATCTTTATGGGAATGACTGTAGGATTATTGCTAGTCACTGCTAGCAAGGTTCTTTTTGTTATTGCTTATGTCTGGCATGTCTCAGCAAGAAAATCTTTTTCATTTTATCTATCACATCCTTTTCTCTTTTCTCCTTTTTTTTACCCCCCCAAGCTTCTTTTTTGTGTCTTTTTTGTGTCTTCTTCAATCTTTCTGTTGTGCTTTTTCCTTCTATTGTAATTTCTTTTGTTTCATGGTTTTCACACTTGATGCTTTATCATAAAATAAAATGAGAATAGTTTGGCTTTGGAGGGACCTTTAAAGATCATCTGTTTCAAGCCCCCTGAATTAGCGGGGTTGTCTTCAACTTGATCAGGTTGCTCAAAGCTTCATCCAACCTGGCCTTGAATGTTTCCAGAAATGGCATCCACCTCCTCTCTGAGCAACCTGTTCCAGTGCTTCACCACCTTCATTGTTACAAAACTCATTCCTTAAATCTAATTTTTTTTCATTCTAACTACTGAAGTGATCACAGTCAAATAATTAATACTGCCTTTCATTAAAAAATTACCCTTAAGCTTTTAATGTTTCACTAAGATTGTTAAGGGTGAAAGTGTCAATCTGTCAGAGAGACAGTTCCCTTTGATTAAGAGGGTTGGTCTTCCTCTACACTGAATTTTCCCAATAAATTAAATAAATGAGTACGTTAAACAGCTGGAGTGAAATCAGCACAGTCCCTTATTTGAAGGCACATTTTTCTGAGCACTTGCAGTGTGGGTTCTCCTCACACATGGTACTTCAGCCAAATCCCTGCTTGCCAGCTGAGTGGCTGATAAAGCCTGTCAGAGATCAGATCTCAGTCAGGTAGCACTGCAGTTGTTTGCCACGTGCCAAGGGGGTTCCTCATGCACTTATAGTGACTTCAAAATCACTTTTAAAGTGATTTGTTAGTGTCCAGTGGAAATCTGAAGGTGGGAGGGATAAAATCCCAGCTTTAAAAAATGCGACCTTGAAAGATCTGCCTCTCCACATGGATGTTCTGTATTTCTAATAGTCTTAGTATTTGCTGTTCTTGCCTTGTATCCAGTGTTGAGAACCAGTGGGGTTTTTTATGTAATCACTGTTGCAGTTTAATTGGCTGCTGGTAAATAGCTGCTGTGAAATTGCTCAAAGGGCAAGTTTTGCTTATAAATCAAAACATATAAACTTCTTCAGAAAGCTCTTTCTACTCGGCTTGTTCTCTTCTCAGATCACCTCAGTGTCTGTGATACGCTGAATACTCAAGCTAAAGGTTCTCAAAGGACAGGGTATTTCTCATGCCCTGTCTGCTGTGACCAAAGCACAGGTCACTTGACTGCCAACGACTTATGTGTCATCTCAGACATTAGCTGGGGAAAGCTAATGATGAAGAGGTTTATTTAACTGTAAGGGGAGGGTGGAGTTTTTGTGTGCCTGGAAGAAGATGAGATGACATGCATTTGTATGTATTAGACTTAATTGACTGTCCTGCGTTGTGACCTATATTGAAAGATGTAATTCCACAAATCAAATAAGTCCAAAGAAAGAATATGGATTCTAATGATTAACTTGAAATACAATCTCGCTCTCTATTCCCTTTAAATAGTGCACAGACTGCTCTGGGATGGAGCAGAAAGCTGAACTGGGCAGATGCAAGATCTGTCTGGGTAATAATTTTTCCACTGCTATCACTCAGATGCACCTTGCTCTCTAAGGATGGATAAATAAAAAATCAATGCTCTTCAGCATGCAGTACTTCATGTTCCTATTTTACAGTAGTGTGTTGTTCTTATGGGCATTTTAAATGGATCCAGGGCCATCTAAATTTAGATAAGCAATCTTTATTCATAATAGTGCATAACTGTTCTGGGAACCTGCTCCTTTTATTTTAGTTTTTATTTAAGTACACTGAGTGTTTGAGGCCTGCAGCTCAAATTATATTAAATCTCTTCGGTCTTCAAAAATAGATGAAGCTCTTCTAGATGCAAAAGCACGGTAGTGATGCATCATACAACATTAACTCTCTAGATGCTGTGAGACCCTCTAGAGCATAGAATTCTAGAATGGTTTGGGTTGGAAGAGACCTTAAAGATCATCTAGTTCCAATGTCTCTGCCATGGGCAGGGACACTTTCCAGTAGATCAGGTTTCTCAAGGCCCGATTCAGCCAGGCCTTGAACGCTTCCAGGGATGGGGCATCCACAGCTTTTCTGGGCAACCTGTGCTAGTGCCTCACCACCCTCACAGT
This sequence comes from Myiozetetes cayanensis, assembly GCF_022539395.1. Lineage (NCBI taxonomy): Eukaryota > Metazoa > Chordata > Aves > Passeriformes > Tyrannidae > Myiozetetes > Myiozetetes cayanensis. The sequence goes on along the minus strand of NW_026087742.1, from coordinate 30,090,119 downwards.
AAAGAATTTCTTCCCAATATCTAGTTTAAACCTACCCTCTCAGTTTAAAGCCATTCCTCCATGTTCCATCACTTCATGCCCTTGTCAAAATCCCTCTCCAGCTATCTTCTAGCCCCTTTAAGTACTGGAAGGGGCTCAAAGTTCTCCCCAGAGCCTTTTCTTCTTCAGGCTGAACAACCCCAACTCTCTCAGTCTGTGTCCATTGCAGAGGTGCACCAGCCCTCTGAGCATCTTTGTGGTTTACTTTGGACTCACTGCAACAGGTCCATGTCCTCTTACACTGAGGGGCCCCAGAATTGGATGCAGTACTCCCAGGTGAGGTGTCATAAGGGCAGAGTAGAGAGGTGAGATGCTGTGAAACCCTCAAGATGCTGTGAAGGTTTTATCTCTGGTTAGCGAGTTGGGGTTTTGCTCTGTGAATGGGACTCCTATGTAGTTAAAGAAAGTAAATGCATGATAGTAACCAGAGCTGCTTTGCAAATGAAGGTGTGATGATGCTTTCAGCGTAGTAAAAAGTGGGAGTCTTCTCCCCTAAAACAGAAATATTCTAATCTTCCCAATAAACAAAGCAGGCAAAACAGTAAAGATTTATCTGGTTTGGATTTGATCCCTTGAAATTCACCCTTTGCTTTAGCCAGGTTTAATTCATCATGCCCAGAAAAGGATCTAATCTTCAAAATTCTTCAAAAATTCTCTTTGTCTTAAATAAAATGTTGACTTCTTGCAGTCTTAAGGCTCTCAAGAGCACCTGGTCCCTGAGAATTTGTGGGAGGGAGACCCACAAGATGGAAATGCTGGAGAGAACCTTAACCATCCAGTCTTGGCCCATATCCTTTTGTGACTTTTTGTAGGACTTTGGGAACACAGAGACTGATCTTGCAGAAGTCCATTAGAAACCAGAGGTGGAGCAGGATAGGTATGAGAGGCAAATAGGAATTTGTCCATGGGGATGTATGTAGTAGGGAACAGATGGTCAAGTAGGCAGTCATGTCTCTTTAGGCTTAGCTTTAGCTTTGCAGAGCTCATGAGCAGCCTCCAACCTGTAGATGGAAAAGGCTGGGAAGGGGAGGTGTGGAAAAGACTGACCAAATATGTCTGGAATCACATTTTCTATGTCCTTTCAGACTACAGGGTGAGTGCCCATGCCTGCATGTTGTCCAGGGCTCAGGGCTCCATTTCATGGCAAGGCTTTTGGGGTGTTATTCCTGTTCACAGGAGAGAACACTGAGCCATTTATAGTTTGTGAGTTTTTTTCTTTGAGGAAAAGTGGGGACAGAGATGTTCCTGCGTTTATTGACTGTCTGCTGTGCTTGTTATTGAAGGCAAGGTCAGAGAAGTTCATCTTGTCTCTCAGAGCGGCCTAGTTGGCACAACTTCTCACTTCATTGTGCTTCATCTTTGCGGTGACGGCATCTAGGTTGTCTGCTCAGGGTGTCTGAATCATTGTCAGCTGCAGTAAATCTATGGGCTTTTTAAGGTCTCCAGAAAAGTCTTTATTCAGTGGTACAGCTCTCCGCTTTAGTCTCCTCAGTCTCGAATGAGTCAGTAACCATGTGTGGTAAAAGTCTGTAGGACTCTGTGTGTCCTCATATCTGGTTTTAAATGTCATTGGTTTGCTGTGAAGTCTGTGTGGTGTTTCTTTGCCCCCCCCCCCAATCCTCCAGTGGGGATAAAGGCCCCTTGGGGGACCTGAACTGGGTTGGAGGGTCTGTGACAGCTGAAGATGATTCAGAGGCATACTGAAGACAGCCAAAGCCAACTGTTGTCAAGAAGTACAGCTCACTGGCTGTAGTTACCTTTTTGTTCTTGTTTTGTTTCTCCTTTCACCCATCTGCACTTCCCCCAAGCTGTACCTGCTCCTCTACTTTCAGCTCCTCTTGCTAAAGGTGTTTTCTCATTGTGTAACATTTCATCCCAGGCACTGTCTGTTCTGCCTTTCGCGTCCTGAGCTTAAAATTTCTTTTCCTAGAAGCTCTGGGAGCTATCCGCTCCTTAAATTGCAGAATAAGTTATGTCCACATTCCTTGCCCTCCCTAGCTCTGTTTCTTTTTTCTTTTAAGGCCTTCATTACATTTCTGCTCTCTTGTTCATCTCACGTTCTCTTGAAGTTCCCTGCAGATGGGAGGGGCAACATAATAGCAGCCTGTTAGGACCTGCAAAGAGGTTATCAAGAAGACAAACTCGCTTTTTGCAATGGTGAATGACAGGAGGACAAGAGACAATGGGGATAAACTGAAATGAGAAGTTCTGAGTGGATATAGGTGGAAAAAAAATCATGAATAAATCTGTCAAGCATTGGAAAAGATTGCTGAGAGAAACTCTGTACTGTTCATCAGAGACACAGCTAGATGGAGCCTTGAGCAGCTTGCTCTGGCCTTCTTTGAACAGCAGACTGGACCAATGACCTCCTGAGTTATTTTCTCCTTCTAAGTTTTTTCTTGACTTCATTCTCATTTTCGTCTCCACCTATCTTGTGCATAAGACCATCTTGGTGAATTCTCTCTCTAGTTCAATTTCAGTTCAACATCCCCAGGAATTGTATTTTGCTGCCAATTTATAATCTCAGCCTTTCATGCTGACTTCTGCCTGTTAATGTCTAGCTATCAAACTTGGTTTAGTTGCAACATAATTAATCCCCCGCTCCTTGAGCAAATTCCCTTGATTTCTAAATCATCGTGTATTTTACTGCTGTTCTGCCTAATCCACATATTCTCTGCCATCCTGCAACTGGTTTTGCTGGTTGCAGAGAGGCTCTAAAAAAAAAGTCACCCAGGACGTTTTGACTGTGTCTGCCTGAGTTTGTAGAGAGTTGAATTCCGTGAATTTTTTTTTTTATTGCAAAAGGTATGAAAGTCCCACTGATTTCACTTGTGATGTGTCAGTATTTTAGTGCATTTGAAAGCATAGAGGAGATGGAGAATGAAAGAGAGAGTGCTGTCATTTTTGGTTGGTGTTCAAGAAAACATGGCAAAGCTCAAAAGAGATGGGTTTGAGGCTGCCTTCCATAAAAGAGGCTTCATTTTCAGCAGTCTGGCAAACACAGTCTTAAAATTTGATTCCAAAATTACTTGCTAATGATGAAACAGATTGCATTGTCTTTAAGCAAATATTTGCTCTACATTGTACACTTTTAAACACTTCTGAATGCAGCTGCAGGAATGATGTCCAGTTGTATAACATTCCTGTTGCTAAGAAGCAACAAAAATAAGTGTAATTATTTATCTTGGATGTCTGAAAAAAAATCTCTGACATTTCTTGCACAACATTTGTTTGAGTCTGACTCATAATGCAGACTCTTATAATTAGCGCACTAACTTCCATTAATTAGGCTGACACTTAATTGGATCTATAAAAAGCAACTGTGACATGTCTGGGTGTAATCAATTACTGCGTGCTTCAGTCTGGTTCATGACTGCTGCAGTGATTGTTAATGACTTCGTATTACTGGGAGGCCAAACACATGAACTTTGTAGGTACAACAGTGAGTCTGAGGTTGCTTGGCTGGTTGGAGCTTTACAGTCTGCATGGATATGCTGTTGGTCCTTTTTTCCTCTCCACTTTCTTGGGAGGGGAAGCAGGTAACTCACTTGCAAGAAGCGTGGTGAGTGTGTGCTGAGAGTAGCTGCGGGTCAGCCATGTGCCGGTATCCACATATGGAGGGCTGAATACAATCCCAGCAGTCTTGGACTGCGTGTTCTTTGTTTTATCTGCTGGCTGTAAAAATGAAATGCAGGTAGGAACAGAAGAACAGGTTGTATGCTCATCTGTGAAAAGATGAGGTGAAAGATGTCATCAGCTGAGATTCTTGGTCCTCCTTTTACAAGTAAGCTAAGCAAAAGCACCATATTTCTGTCTTGAATCTAGTGTACAGTCCCTTTTCCTTCTCTGAGTATCTTGTCATCCCTGTTCCAAGCAGTAGTAGGTACTGTAGGATCTGTGTCAGAAGAGCCCAGCATCCACATTTGTGTAGAGCCTTGCAGCTCAGCTTCATCCGTGTGCCCAGACACCACCACTAGAGCTTCAGGGGCTTACAAAGCTGTGGCTGCATGAGTTGCAATAGGGCTGTTATAACCCTCTGCCCACGTGTTCCCATGCTGCAGTAGCCACATTCATGGTTAATTCTGCAAACTTCTTTTACTTTATAACTGAGGCAAGGAAGAAGCTTCGGGTGGCCTCTCACTGCAGCTCAGCTGACCATCAGTGGCTCATGACTCTGTGGCAAACTTGATAGCTTACACGAGCATGAACGTGCCTTGTGTCCAGGCTGCAACTGCTGCTCCTCAGGGAGCCTCTATGCCTTGAAAAGGGGCTTTGGGATGAGATGTGAAGTTAGGCAACTTCATCCCTATTTGCACCCACAGCTTTCCTTAAAATAGATTCACAAATCCATTAGTGCGTGCCCTAAAATTCTCCAATTTGCTGTCATTGTGCTGCAATAGAACAAAGATAGATCTATTTAATATAGATTTAAGAAATTTTTTTTGTACAGTTGCTTACTTTGTTTAGTTACTGTACAATTGTAGGCCTTGGAGATTTTAAATAGTTACACCCAAACTTTGGAATGTGACCTAAACCATGACTCCTTCTGTACAGTAATGCACCCACCAATGCTTTTTCTTGTTGTGATTCTTTTTTGCAGAGTTCATCAAATCAATGACCATCTGAAAAAAACAAAGAATAAAATATCTTCTTCATAGGTGTTAAAAAAGCAGTTTTCAGAGAACATGAGGTTTTCCACTTTGAAAGGAAAAAGATTTAACCCAATTGTTACCCCCCTGCCATGTTGGTAGTGTATTTTTATGGTTTAGAGTAGGAGTCACACTTAACTTCAATTAAGTTTTGAAAAACGTCTTTTCTCCCTGTTTTATTTAAATCTTTGAAACATTTTATGTAACTCTTTGTAGAATATCTCTGTTAGCTAGAACATAGGAAATGGTTATTTGAATAAATGTTCAACTACTCTGGTGGCTTTCATCAACCCAGCTTGAGTTTTCATTGCTAATCGGTCATTTTATTGACTTTAATTAGAAACAATAATATCCAAACCAGGACAAAACAAGACTCCACTGAGAATAAAATGAAACAGTGTTGCATAAGAGGGTGGAGGACCCAGGCTGATGAGGTCTTTGAGCCTGGAGCAGACGACTTGTATGTGTCTGAGTAACACTTATGTCCTTTGTCTTGATTTTTCCCTATTCTCTTGCCATCTATAGGCTAACAATCCAGTGCCTAGCTCTGCTGTGGGGTTTAATAAACAAAATTCTGGGTGCTTTGCCAGATAATTAGGGTATATGGGTCATGTTGTTTTTAATTACTCAAGTGTACCTGGATCATTTTCAAGCAGAGGTGCATTACCCAGGGAGGATTCTTGTCCCATCTTCTGTATCGTGCTGCCGGAACTGGAGCAGAGGCCATGGCAAGGGGAGAGGTGGTCCTGGAGTGTGGCAGGAGGGTGCTGTACACATGCAACCTCTCAGGCATCGTGGGTCCCTACCCTTTGGAGGTTGCAGCGAGGGAAACTGCTGCGTTGCTTCAGTCTGACTGGTTGGGGGGGAAGTTGGCACTTCCCAGTCTCTGTCTGGGAACTTAGACAACTTTTTTTTTTTTTTTAAATTATGTATCTATTTTTGGATACTTACAAAAGGAAGTACAGTCCCATCTTGTCGCAGCATGAGTTGAAACCTTAGCACTCAGCACACCAGCTCTGCTGCCCAGGCCTAATTCTCATGTACTGCTACAAAAGCGCTCGTCAAAATGCAGCTTTTCTCACCTGCATTTTCCCAGAGGGTAGACAGAAATGGCATGTCCTATGAGGAGTTTTTTAAAGCTGCTTTTTCTGGGTAAAATTCAGTCCCTTCTTCTGCCTTTTCAACAGAAACAAGTTTACTTTCATTGGGCAAAATCCAAGCCACCAAACAATAGTAAGGAGAGTATTATTTTTACATTGAGGTTAAAAACCAGGTATTTCTGTCCAACTCTGATGGTTTGGGGTTTTTTTTAACGCAGTTTACCCAGCTCTAGGATGCAAAATATTCTACCTCTTCTCCAAACTGCTGGGCACCTGTACCTCGCTAGCATCATTAGGAGCTCTGGGTTTACAGCTTCTCCAAAAAGTAGACCCTGGAGACATTATATTGGTATGTTTGAATGGCTGTCTGTGTGTGTGTGTGTGGTTTTTTGCAGTGGGCCAGAACCTCTTTCAACATACAAATTTCAGCATCCCTGAACAATCCGAGTCGTGTTTGGGTCAAGAATTGCAGCCAAATAGTGTCTCCTGGCAGCTGAGCAAGGTCATCTGCTTATTTCAATGGAGGAGGCAGTTCCTCCATGCTCAAAATGAATATGGTCATGCTGGAACAGAGTGAAATTAAATCAAATGGCTCACTTTATTAACTCCTTTCTTCCTAAGGGAAAGGACAATGGGTTGACAAAGCTAAACTCCTTGGCTTTAGGGTCACCTTGCTATTCTTTCTTTCTCTGCTGACATCATCTGTTGTTTTGTCCTTGGGTTAGAAGTAATTGTTTCTAGATTTTCTTGCAATCTGGATTTTAGTGTGTGTATGGCTGGGACAGGTTGGTGGATCATGGTGCAGGGGAATATACAAGGGTCTGTGTTCATTTAGCGTGGCCAGAGATGAGATTGTGCACAAGTCACTGTTCAGCCTAACTCTTCACTGCAGACCTCGTCAGAGTAATCACTATTATTTGTGTTTATGCAGACACCTGTAGTATTTTGGGGTAACAGCAAGGGCACCACTCTCACCCCTAGTGAATTGTTCCCCCCTGCCATGTTGGCTTACTCTAGGGGTCACTGTGATGATTAAGTTTTGAAAAACATCTTTGCTCCCTCTGTGTACTGCTGTGGTTTAGTGCTTAGCTCTGAGTCACAGCAACCAGCTTCTGCCTCCAGCCGTGTCACTACTGTGGTGTTGTGACCTTGGCATGGGCTGTAAGCTGACTGTGCAGGGATTGCATCTTCTTGATTAATAGCCTTGTTCAGAGTTATATCCCCTTGGTTCGACAGCACAAATAAGTCTTTATTACCTCGGTAGCAGCGTGGAGTCCTGGCTCAGAAAAGGAGCACAATCCATTCCTGGCTTGGGAACCATCGACACAATTAATTCTGTTTGGATTGCAGCATAAAAATTGCCAGTAAGGCAGAGACAGTGAGGCCTACAAACATTGCATGAGTTTAATTAAAAGAACGATTTGAAGCAGCTTTGGGCACGGATACTTATTACTTCTCTATTGGTTTCTATCACTGCCTCTATAATGAATTGTTAACAAACTCAAATGAAATGAGCTTTGATTGTGTGTGGCAGAAAGCTCCCAAAGGGAGAGAGGTGGCTACTCTTCAGAATGTTTCAGTAGTATGTGAAATAAAGGCAGGAAGGGGGAAGTTTCTTCCTTCCTGGGTGTTCATAGAGTGGAGAACACAAGAGCAGTCTGTGCAAAACTGAGGCTCCACCGAGCGACCATCCGTGCAGAGGATGGCCGTCTCCAGCAATGCTGCCTGGTGCTGTTTCAGTGTCCAAAGGCACTCCTGTGAGCCTGTAGATGGAAAGTGGCTGAGCCCTTTGCTGGGCTGGGGCGAGCAAGCTCAGGGTTTTGCAGGATGGGCCCTGGCTTTTGCTGCATTTCAGTGTGTTGGAGGCAGTGCCACGGGTATTCTCTTGGCCTCCACGTTAAGCTCTCAAATTTTCCCAGAGAACTGGACAGAGTGAAATACAGTCACAGAAAGGGAGCAATTAATTAAGTGGTTCTGTGCCTTCTGGTGTTGACCCCGGCAGCGCCTGTGAGCTGCATCAATGCACTTGAGCTTGCTGTCCAGAGCTCTGATCTGGGTAAAGCTGACTGCAAAGGGAGTCTTTTCAAAGCTTCTCTTGTATTCTTTGGTAGCACGTACAAGGACAGTGTTACTGCTTCTGGTGTAATGGCTAAGGAAAAAGGCTCGACAGATTATTAGGTTTTTTTTCTTCTCTTGCGTGCTTTTGTTGGAGATGAGGAATTAGCACTACTGATTTTTTTTTTTTTTTTTTTTTTAAGGACTCATTAGTGCCCACAACCCTAACTGACCTAGGCACTTTTGGAGACCTAGCCAGAATGTTTTAGCTATTTTTAAATGCTGGAAGTCTTGCAGAGGTCTGGGAATGTTAAATGATTAATTATTTGCATCGTAGAGCATAGGACTCACAGCCCTGGACTGAGACTCCATTGTGCTAGGTGCTGAATGCACACAGAACAAAATTACTGGTTTTGCCCTTAGTACCATGAAATTGGAGTGGAGTCAGCTTCCATCCCTCTTTTCTAACATATTTATACATTCTCAGTGTGATACAGCAGTGTATCAAATCACAGATATGTTTTTTTATAGCAGATGAAGTACAGATAAAGGCTGGATTTGTGTAGTGGGCATTTGCTCAATATCTTGAATGGCAGAGCACAGTAAACAGTATATAAATGCCTGGATGGAAAATAATTGTTCACGCATGGAGTTGATAACAGGGACTATATATTTTTAGCTGTGTTTCTCTGTTATGTCCAGGCCTCTGGTCAGTGCTACATTGTCATTACCAGATGACTTGCATTTACTGCGCTCCTTTGATCATTTTGCCAGCATGTCATCTGGCTGGTTTCCCTTTGCCAGGGTCCCAGGATTGTGGTGAAGTTCTCACAGTTGACTTGTATCTGTCCTTTTCCTTTACAATTAGCCTGGGAAATGAATGATTACCCCCTCCCTGCACATGTTGGTTTATTTAGGGGAGAGCAGGGGAGCTGGGTTTTGTTTTTTCCCTTCTTCCAAGAGTCAGGCAGGCAAATTCAGCCCCAAACCAGTGATGTGAGGTTCTACAGACTATCACGAAGCCCTTACCCTTACTGTTGTTGAGCGCTCTGGGATAGTCCATAGAGTTGCAGTGCTAATGCTTCATTTTGTAAACAGAGGTGGTTCTCGGTTTACAAGTTAGAGAAAATTCATCCCGACAGGATGCCTAGAGCTGAGAAAAGACAGAAGTTTGTTCCTGTGGGAACAGGGACAGTTTTCTGCACTTCCCCTCTCCAAAAACTCTGTCTCAGGCACAGACACTTTATTCTTGCAGTACAAAATTGATCCGTGACTGTGAAGTGTTTGACCATAGTTGACATCTTGAAGCAATCTGAATTTTTTTTTAATTTTTGATTGCTTTTAGGTATCATGCAGTTGGCAACCCCCTTGGAAGATAAGTAAGTAGTAATCATGCTTGGGCTGCTGTTCAGTAGGAAATAAGTATAGTTCAAAGTACTCTTAGTAGCCTGCATTGCTGGAGACTGTCACCTGTCATAGTAACCTACAGTGACCGAATGTCAGTGCCTGTGCCTGGACAGCCCCAGAGAAATGTGTCTATTGCTGAAGCCGGGCTGTTAATCTGTGGGACAGGATGTCCTGCTAACCAACTAGTGTCACAGTTTAGTTTTAAGTGTTACTTGGAGGACTTCATGTTAGTGAGAGATTAGACGCCTGCACATCAAACTGAGCAGACCTGAATGGGTACGTCAGCGAATGCAGGTGTTTCAAAATACTTTTGTCATGTGTCTGATCCTGGCTCAGCCACAAACTGAGCTTGTGAGTAAATTAATGTATTTAGAGAAAACTCTTTCTTTAACTGAATACTTTAGCCAAAGCCTGAAACATGGGGACAGGCAGAACAAGAACCTGCATCTCCTGTTTTCCACTGCAGGCCAGCCTCCACAAGCTGGCAAGCAAAAGTTTTTGACCAGTTCTGCCTTAAACACAAAACAATTTTGACAGCATGACTCATTGTTTTATATTTGTTGTTTGTATTGCTATAGTAGTTGAGGCTCTTAAGCTTTGGATCCAAGACCTTGTTGTGCCAGGTGCTGTGGGAATAGGGGAAAAAAACAAACCAAAATGACCTTGTTGAGGAAGAACATGTGTTTCTGTATAACCCAAGAGAACAGGTGGCTACAGATGGGGGATCACAAGGAACCTATGATGTAATACTGACCTGTGCAGTGAGTAATAGTCTTGGTACATCACTTATCTAAACATTGATGAGGTTTTTTTATAGACGCTATAGCAAAGGGCAGTTTGAAGGAGGATGATCGAGTGACAGCAGAAGTTTCACAGTAACATCGTAGCAAGAAAGGCATCAGAGGGAAAAGAGGCATGCTGAAAATGATGCTTGAGGAAAGATGTTTGCTGCAAAATCTGGTTAGAGTCATAGATGCTGTGGTCGTGTATGAGAGAGTGCAGGTACCGGAGCAAAGTAGAGACAGAAAGTGTGTTTTTTGGAGGATGGAAAGCAGAGCCCTGGGGAAAAGAAACCTACAGGCAGAGTCTTGACCTGAAACTTTCTTCTGGTGTGTTTACTACTAGCAACTCAAGGAGGAAGAAAGTGCTCTTTCTTTGGATCATAACCTTTAACCAACATGTGACATGAGGGAACAGATGAGTGAAGCAGAATGTGTGTGTTCCTTTATTTGCAGCGCAGATGTCTCCATAAGGGGAAAAGGAAAAATGCTGCTTTTTGTAGTGGTGTTTATTTAAACTTCAGTTTAACAAAATTAGCCTGTTCAGAAACTTCAGTGAACATCCTCTTTAAATTGAAAGCTTGCAGAGCAATACACAAGTCAAATGCCAACCCCAGCTATTAGCACGCATCCTTTCATGAGTGTCAAACTGTGCTTAATCTCTACTGCTTGGGTTCTTTTTCTCCTACATGCTGCCTACAGCTGAAAATAACATCAAGTTAAAGATGTACTAAAGATAGCAGCTGCCCAGTTCATGGTGTTTCTGAAGCAGCTCACTCTCTTCCTCAATCATGGTTTGCTTCCCATGCAGCAAGAGGGGAAACACTGCTGTCATGGCATCTGCTTGGGAAGCTCTTGCTGGCTTGAGGATGTCCAGGAGCCCAAGTGTTCATAGCCCGTGGTGTAAAAGGTATTGCCTGTAGTGCAGCTTCCCAAACAGAACTAAAACTTTTAGGTGTGTGTTGGGTTTGGATAGCAAGGTTTCTTATGAAGGAAGTAGAAACACTGCATGACATAACTACAGAACAAGAGAGGATGTATTTAAATGGACTCTCCAGAAGGTGACTGGAGAAATGCACTGGTTGTTCTAGCATCAAGCAATATCCCAGATGTGCTCTCTGCAGTAGGGACCCCTTTTAGCTGAACCATTTTTAGCTGTGGGGACGATGCCCAGTTGATGATCTCGAAGGCTCTTTCAGCAATAAACTTCGGTCTTGCCACTAGAGGGGGACTGCAAGCCATACACCGTGCATCCATCCTGCTGGGCTTCACCAGCCACCTCTCCGTGTTTGCACCAGCCCAGCAACTGCTGCTGCAGGGCACCCTCTGCACTGCTGTGCTTTGGGGTCTCACAACACCCATGAAGGTCGGACATTGCAGCCAAAGAAACAAGAAAGGGTGTGGTCAAGGAGAACCTGATTGGTGTGATGTCTGGGTGCTTCTCCAGTTATCTGGCTGTGCAGAATGTTGTTTTTTCTTCCCACACAGTTGCAAAAAGTGTCCTGAGTGAGACTTGTATACAGTGAAAGCTGAATACTGTGTGTGCAACCTCCCTGAGTCATGAAGAGGTGTGAATAACTCCTCTCCATGCCTGGATAAAGGAACATAACAGTGGCATATTGAGCAATGCCATTAAATAGGTTAAAGATGAAATAAAAACATCATTGTTTCTAGATCCTGAGAGAAAAGTGAGAGCTTTAGCTATAGCAGACTCACTTGTGTGCTGAACCTGACCTCCCTGTGTCTTGTCACCTTGCAGGGCTTTTACCCATGTGTTCACCTTTGGTCCGACGTTCCGGGCGGAAAACTCACAGAGTCGCCGGCACCTGGCAGAGTTCTACATGGTGGAGGCTGAGCTATCCTTCACTGAAAGCCTACAGGACATCATGCAGGTGGGCATTCCAAATGTCTGTGCAGGACCAGTACCAGACCTTCTTCCTCCTCCCTGAGATGTGCTCCCTACCCTCAACTAGGTTGCAGCTCCTCTCACCCTGTGAGCCAAGTAGAGGCTCCACAGGGATTTCCCAGAGATCGGGATTTCCTCAGCAAAGATGAGGCTGCAGAGGGGATTTGGAAGCGAAGATATAGGTGCACACAGCCCTCATCTGAAGCTGCACAGTTGCTGTATTGCCAGGAAGTGTGTAAATGTGCTTGACTGGTGCTAAAGAAAGTGGCACTCTCCCTTTCAAAACCTTCAGCACCTCTCCAGTGAATGAACAGTATTTATACATTTGTCCCTTGATGTGGTCTGTAAAGGCCTCCTTGAAATCTTCAGTAGAAACAGCAGTTTTTGGCATACACTGTTCACTGTGGCTTTAGTAGAAGACTGGAGGAAATCCTTAGTCAGATGGCTTTTGATTTTTCAGGACTGACCTCTCGGTTGCAGTTTAACAGCATGATGGATGCTGATGCATTTTACTAGTCTCAGTGTAAGCCACCTTATGGTCCAGTAGGACTTAGGAGTAAACATCCTCATGCACTCCGGTTTATCAGATAAGCTCCCTGGAAAGCTATTGGAGAAACAACCTTATAAAAAAAAATACCTGAGACACTGGTTAAAGATTTATAAAATAACATCCGGGTGGTCATTTCTTCAGCCTGGATCATACACATTGCTGAGTCAGTATGGCCTGACAGCAGAGCTGACATGCTCTGTGTGCTGCTTCTATGTCTGGATGGCACTGGACTGTGTGGACTGATCCACTGGGAATCTGTGCTCCATCATAGTAGCATCCTGCTATCTCTTTGCTCTCTCCTTTTCTCCAGAACAACTTCGTGTATTCTTAGAGCATAGCATGTATATCTGTTCACACCTTACTTCCTGAGTCCTCTGTTTCTCTAGGCAATCAGGAGCTAATTGAAATCTTCACTGCTTTTATCTAGGATAATAAGCAGGGTCTTCTGTTAAGTGATGTTTGAGCGCTTGAACACAGCATCAACATATCCCGTGTGAGAACCCTAATTTCTTCTCTTTTGAAGTATAGACAACCAGTTCAGACAATTCAGAGAATTAGGTTTGAGAATTGTTCTGGAATGAGTAGGGCTTTTATTTGTAGGTAAAAGAGGAACTTCCCCCTTGTCTTGGCTTTTGTTGTTGCTAAGTATCTTGTGAAGTCTCATCTTGTGCTCTCTTCACATCTTCCCTCTGTCCTAAAGTCTTTGACAAGCTTCTTTCCCAATAACAGAAAGTCTCCTAGCAGCCTTCATTTTACATTCCTCATAGTGAGTCTACATTGCAACAGCCTTAATTTTGTGGTGTTCTTATTTGCAGAAGTGGAGTTCCCATTTTGTTTATTTTTAAATCATTGGGCAATCGCTCTTTTAAAAAAAGGAAAAACATCAACAAAAAACCCTGCCAGCTGCTCTAAAGCCTAAGTCAAGTTTCTTTCCTGGTGTGACTGACCTAAATTCAGTGTTCTCTTGCATATCTGCCCGTTGGGCAGTTTGTCTGTTTGTTGTCATCTGCAAGTTCTTTGTTCAGTGCAAAACGCCCAGTTGAAAGCCTCAGGGGCTCTTGGCCAGGGTTACCAACTGAACTTTGTCCTCATATAAAGAGCTGAATTGTTCAAAATTTATTTTTAAAATTGATATTCAACATTTGGACGAAGTACCTCTCATAGTAACTAATATGCTGGGAATGCTCAGCTTCTTCAGGGACATCTTGAAGTATTTGCTTGTACACCATTAAAGAGTCTTGCTATAAAGATGTAGATGTTTACCATTCACTGATGAGGCCTTGAGATCTTTCAGCCAAAACTCCAAAAGAAACGTATCTTTCTTAATGAAATAAAAGGAAAAAAGAAGATTTAATAACCAAGTTAAATGTATTTAGGAACAAAGGGCCTGAAATCTTAGAGCAGTGGCCTTTTTTCCCCCACTGTAATTGCACAGAGCAGTGCTCAGTTATTCCTAAATTAGTAGCGCAGTTCTTGTGAAGTCTCTTGTGTGTTAATCAGGCAATCTAAATTTGTGTTCTCTGCCAAAATGTGTTTTAGTGCTACAAAGAAGCTTCAGCTCTCACAATACTGGTTTCACAATACTTTCTATGGAAAGTCCCATGTGCTCTGTGCAGTACTTTATGCTGCATGGCTGGGTAACAGTGTTTCTGCTTTATTGTACAGGGTACCTATGTAAGGGTATCTAAGGAAAAACCTCTGCAGCCTCTTTCCACAACACAAGTGAAGAAGTTGGGTCAGGTTGCTCCAAGGCACTTTCGTCCTCCAAACTGGATGAGAAGGAGTTAGAAGAAGGTCAGGTAGACAGTGGAAGAGGTTCAATTGTGGAAGTGTCTGGACTTCCAGACATGGCTATCTAGAGTCATCTCCCCTCCAGTAACTGTCCAAGGTCTCCAGTTTCATTTGTCCTCTGAGATGCCTGTTGTCAATCTCTCCCTCTCTCTTGAGTGCTGTGTTATGTAGCTGTATCTGTAGACTGTTATCTTCTATTTATCATTCCACTGTCTTGGCAGTGCAGTAGATTTAAAGGATCCCTCTTCACTCATGACACTAATGGGGTCTCAAAGAGACCATTTGATACAGTCATTATTGAATTTCATAAAACACACATACAAAGCCATGCTAAAAAAAGACATTATTTAGGCTGTAAAATTAGGAAATGCCAGAAGGAAAAACTCCCATTTTTGGGAGTTTATGCATAGTGTTAGTCTTCCTTAACAAGATCACCTCCTAGCACCACTGTCTCTTTAAGGGATGAAGAATATATCTCTTTAAGATACAATTTAATACTCAGTATTTGAGCTCTGTCCTGAGGGTAGAAGTATTGTCTTCCACTGGTTATGTACTTCTTTAAAATTAATTTGCTGTCATTACAGCCTAGTGACATGGAGCATTATTACCTCCATTTTATAGAAGGGAGTTCAGGCATGAAATGAAATCAGTGGCACTGATTGTGGGTGTCAACTTCAGAGAGTTTGGATCTGAAACATATATGTGATTTGATTTCCAGAATAGTTTGCACTCAGCGTTCTTTCTGTCTTCAGTGCTAAGGCTGAGGTTCTTGAGCAAATCTGACTGCAGTCTCAAGGGAACAAACACTGGTAATCACATGGGAAAGGTTTACTCCAAGTGTCTTGCTCAGCACTCTTTAGGGACATTGGGGTATCTGTAGGTTCATTCTCTGAAGTGACATCCAGCTGCCATAGCTGAGGCTGGCTGTATTCCCTAACTTATATCAGCATTCAGCTTCGATGGCCAGTGGAGCAGGGGTCCTACAGACAAGTCTCCTTCCTTGCATGACAACAGCATGTTTCCAAAGTGGGTCCTGAGCTGTTGGTTGTGTAGCTAAGAGAGATTTTATGACCAAGGTCAGATGGGAATCCTCCCCTCTCTGTGTGTATATATGGGCGCACATGTACGGTGTGTATGCCCAAGCACGAGGGCAAGAAATAGTGGTCCACTGGTGAGTGTTTCATATGTAAATAGCCTGTGATCTACACTGCATCCATATGGATGCCTCAGGTAAATACATAAATAAAAATCCTACTGGCAGGTCATGTGATTTTTCTGAAAGTGTCTTATGTAACAGGGCTGATGATTTGAACTCTTCTTGGAATGCACAGCACCTCTAGTTGCTGCTGCTGACATTTACTGCTGTTTTATTGATGATTTCCTGTTTCAACTTTGGTCATAATTTTATTTGGGAAAGGATAAGTTGCAGTATCAAAAGATCCAAGTTAAAATTAAGCAATACCCCTGGGAGCTGCTCCTAATCAAAATTGAAAGTTGTTCAAAATTGAGTAACACAGCAGCATTGGAGAAGGCCAAGGTTGATACTGCTGAACTTTGAAAGGTGAAAATAGAGAAAAGCTGAAGGGTTGAGGGAGGGGGGAAAGCTTTAACCTCTGTCCTTCTTGACTGCCCTCCTGCTAGCAGTTTCCACATTGCCATTATGAAGCAACCAAATTAATGGGCTTTTGGGACATCAGAAGTCCCACCGCTGAGATGAGCTATTTGCTGTGATTCCAGTGCCTTTTTCCCTGTGTAAGTCTCCTATCAAACATGTTTCTTTCAGGATATGTTCAAACCAATCACTTCACCTGTATCTCCAGCTCATGTTTCCCGTCAATCCAGCAAGCCAGTGGTTACAATTCTCCACTCATTTCTTCTATTGCCTACTTTCTAGTCATTCATTATACTATCTGCTTAAAGACATAAATTCTCAGATTGAGATTTTTTTTTCCTTTTTTTTTTTCCCCCTCTACTGTTTGTGTCTAGTACACGTTTGGCATAAATAAGAGCAGTGAGGAGGCCAGTGTATGACCCACGTGTCTGTTTTTTTTGCCAGGATAAAACCTCAGTCTCAAACCTGGAAATATTTCTCAGATTGTTTTTCCCATACCACCCACATCTTTTTTTCCACAAGAGGAAGCTGCTCATGTTGAATGCTGTGGGAACCTAATTGTTACTTTATCGCACAGTGAGGAAAAAAAGTGCTAATTAAACAACATGCTTTTCTGAAACCAGATGATACTTTCATTTTCTAGAAAGAGGAAGCTTAATGTAAAATCCCTTCGTGTCTGCCTGGTGAAACCAGATGAATTGCCAAGAAGTTTTCTGATTTCATTTGCATAAGCCTTTTTCTAGCTACTTTGAAGAAAGTTCAAAGCTGACTGTTTGGTTATTTGCCACTCAGCAGCAGGAATGCTGGCTTTTCATTTCCTCTGTGTTTGAGTACCAGGAGGGGTGAAACTGTTCATCTGCATATAATACTGTTCCTTTATTTGCATCTTCCCTTTTTAGAAAGAGAGCCCAGGTTGTTGCAGGAGTCTTGAGTCTGAATTTGTCTCCAGAGGAGTCAAAATGGATTGCTTTACCAACTTTGCTAGGCTAGTGGGATGCAGAGCTTGTTCAGCACGGAGCAGTGTTCCAGCAGCTTGGGACAGGTGACAGATGTTCATCCAAACATAAGAGTTTGAACAATGCCCCTGAAATTTCATCTCATACTGGCTATGTCAGTAGCACACTTGCTTTATTTCTGTGCCTTGTGTTCCTCTTACCCTTTAGGTTCTGGTTCCTTGTTAAGGGCATGTAAGGCAGAGACCTGCTGCTGCTTCGTCTGATCTGCTGACTGAACATCAGGTTCATCTTTTCACAGTTAGTTTTCCCTGGGCCCTGTGCCAGAATTTTCAGAGATGCTTTTTATTAAGAAAAACCTAGTCCCATCACAGGCTGAGGTGATGTGCAGCTCAGCTGCATTGTTCTGTTCTTGCCGAAGAGGGGGGGAATAGGAGGGTGATTTTGAAGAAGAGTTGGGACCATCATCAGTTGATAGCAGGGGTCATACCACTGCCTGCTTTGTGCGGGTGTGAGACTATGAGGAGTCATGGGAACTCTTAATCTGCACAACAGCAAGTGTTCTGAATGGTCTGCTTTGCTTAACTAAAAGAGAAAATTACTCTTAAAACAGGTTGATGAAAATGCAGTGGCATCGCATGTGGGGGCTTTAATGGCATTTTAATTTCTTAATGAGTGAAGCCCGTTCTACTGGATAAGTATATCCAAATTGGATGATAATGTCATTTAGTTAATCCACATTAGTTTAGGGAAATGGAAACACATCTTTTTAGTTTCTCAAACATCCCTGCACTGATGTATCCTCTGCTTTAGCTCTCTACTCATCTCTGTGTATGTTCGCTTTGCGCTTACTCTGCAGAGTCTCTCTAGCTGGGATCCATTTGGTGGGCTGGCTCTACACACTACAGGGTTATTCTCCTTTCCTTTAGTTCTACTTTTTCTGACAACAAAGCAGAAACCCAGAATGGCTCATTACAGGACAGATACCTCACCAAGAATTAATCTGAGACCAACCTCCACAAACTGTTGTAGTATGTGTCTGTCTGACCAGGGTTGCTGCTTGAATATTTTAGCTGTGCTGTTTTTCACTGGAGATACCTGACTGAAGATACTGAGGCCATCAGCAGACACTGAAGTCCTAAACCCATAGTAGAAATAAAGGTTCCAGTCCTCTTCAACTACTAAGCAAGCCTGCTAATTAGGAGCATTAGCAAGCTGGTACCCTCTTATGCAGTCTGACCATGCAGAAGGACAGAAGCTCCTTCTGTACCGTTTGGCTGATGTGTACCATGCTTCATTTGTAGTCTGGGACACCTAAGCAGTGTTCATATTTCATCCACTTCTCTTTCTTCTATTAGGTTATGGAAGATCTTTTCAAGACAGTAACAAGCACTGTGCTCTCCAAATGTCCTCGTGATGTTGAACTTTTTCACAAATATGTCAGTCCTGCACAGAAGGTAATACATGTGACGGGAGAGAGCTGCAATCCTGTTATGTATTTTGGGGGTTCTTGACTATAGGGAGGCAAATTTCTAACTTTTTTTTTCTCTGTGTTGTCCTATATTAAGAAACTAAAGAGCTAAATGTCAACCTGTTCAGGCCAGCAGAGAGAGGATACACAGGTTTGTGTAGCTAGTCACAATTATGGTGGAAGTGTAGCCGTCACATCATCTGGCAACCTCTGAATCATCATCTTCATTAATTGGGTTACCACTCTTCTAGCACTGAATGGCTGGGAGTGGATTTTGACCCATATCTAGATCAGAATGCAGTCCCACAAATTCAAATATAGAGGGAAGTCACTTTTCTGAGTTTCCTCTTTCCTCTGGGCCCTTGAACTCTTAAGAGTACCTTTATATGTTTATGTTTTTCTTTTTTTGACCAAGGACAGGTTGGAACAAATACTGAAGAACAAATTTGTGACGTAAGTACTATTTCAAAATGATCTGGAAGAGGGCTTTTGGGGAAAGAGTTCCTATTTTGTATATATTCTTTCACAACTCGGTGCCTTCTGGGTTAGCCTAATATCTCCGAAGGAGCATGAATTGCAGTTCCCTTTTACTGTTTGTCATTACCCTCTCATCTCTGCATGAGACTGACATCTAAATCTGCTGGCCTTTGGCTTTTCACTCCCCTGGACAAGATCCTCTTTCTATAACTGTATCCACCTTCCAGCATGTACTTGCACATTGGTTTGCTCACTGTCTTGCTTGGTTTTGGCCGTGGTGCTCTTCTTTCAGTCACATCTCTGCTCCCTTTTTATGAAAGTATTTTATGACATTTAAAAATTCCATCTTTTTTTCTATTCCCAATTGCTTGTGCAACTCCTATTCCCAGTTCTATGTGTGCTAAAGAATTGAAGGGTTTGGTTTTCCCTCACTGGCCCTCAAGAATACCTCCTTCCTTATTCTTGCCTATCTCTTCAAATAGTGGAGCTCTCCATTTGTCCTACAGAACATTGTAGGTCTGCTCAGCCCAGCACTGGTTGTCCTGTTAAGCAGCTACAGCCACACTTAGGCAATAGGATCGTGATAGATCCTCCTTGTGTCTCTGTCTGCAAGAGCACCATGGAAAACCTCAGGGAAGTTACCATCTCCCCATTTCAGTCCTCTCTTTGGACCTAACTGATATTCCTGAGAGGACAGAGTTGTCACTCAACTTCTCCCATGGTCCAAGGAAAAAGAGAGAGAGCCAGACCATCTCTTTCTCCCTCTCTGTCTCTCTCTTCATCAGCTGCTGGCAGATCTGGGGCATTCCTGGCTTACACACATCAGTTACATGTGTTGAACCTGTGCCAGTGATATACCTCATTTGGAGTGTGGCCTCACATAACCCAAACACATGGAGTAATATATTCCTTCTTGAGGTGTTTCCTCCAGAAACCTTCCCTGTGTTAGTGAAATCTTGTAGCTGTGTGTAAGGAGCTTGTGCTCCTTAGAGAATTTTGTTTATTAGTGGATTTAGCCAATGATACAGAAAGATGAAATTATAGTGATCAGGTTGTTCTTTCTTCTCTCTGTCCACGACATTTTGCTTGGTATGTGGAAAACTTGTCAGCCAAAGTCTTTTCCACTGAGTCTTGATTTCCAGTTATCAGACCTGGCACAATCATTTGCTGCAATTTTTCTGTTTGCTTTGCTGTGATGCTGTTCTTTTGTGCTGGTGGAAATCAGTGGAGAATCTGCTCCCAAATCTGACAGAGGAGTAGCGAAACATTGCTGCAAATAAATCTCACAGTTTTTGCAAAGTAAAGTGGAAACATTTGAGCTACAAGCGCTTTGCACCCTGAGCTATTATTTTTGCTTAACACACCCTGAGCTAGAGCTATGTTGTTGTAGCTGTGCTGATGAGAGCACATTGTTTTCTTAAAAAAAAATCCACAAATTTCTGTGAAGCAGTTCTCTGCAGAGCTCACTTCTGACTGAAATGCAACATTGCAATAATGCAGAAGTGTTGAGAGCTTAGCACTTCCTGCCCAGCACGTAGCTGAAGGACAGGAAAACATAGGGTTCTTGCCATATAAAATGCTTTTTGGTTTCTGTCCAAAGAAGCATTGCTGAGAAGTCTGACATTACACACAAGTTGGCATGATGGTGGGGAAGTGCCTCCTTATTTTTCCCAGCATGGCACTTGTCCAGAAAACTTTGTTGTTCCTTTCATAGTTATCTTAAAGACTTTTTTTTTTTCCTCCTCTTGCAGAATTACATACAGTGAAGCAGTGGAAATTTTGAAGCAAGCTTCTCAAACTTTCACTTTCAAGCCAGAGGTAGGTTGTTGCCAGATGGCTTGTCCCTGTGCATAGCCTGAGCTCTATAGAATCTCCTTTCTCTCTGATACCACAGGAGTTGTTATCGGCACAGATTATCTACCTTCTGGGGTGTTGGCTGGGTTGTCACCCAGGTGAAACTTTTGCCCTTGGGGTTGAAATGGGAGCAATATAAAGAGTGAGATCTGTAGCAGAACAACATGTAACACTTGCAGGGAAGGAAGTGATGAGTTTGCTGTTGAAGGACCAAGGCTTCAGCAAAGGCACTTCTCTTTCCTGTGTGTGAGTAGTGCTGGGAGTGTTGCGGATTCAGTAGCAATCATCTGAGGAGAGTTGCTGCAATAGTCATCAAATAAAGGAAATATAGCAAGGTAGCACCAAAAGTTTCACAACAATAAATAAGCCAATACCATGTCAAAATACCATGGAATCTAGATGTAGGTAAAGGGAATCCCTTCTCTTTCCGAAGAATAGATGTTGACCGGGGAGAAGAATAACATGCTAGTCTATCTAACAGTTAGATTATGGTTTTCTAAAAATCGTATTTTGCACAGTTTCAAATACACACACCCCAGTATGGGACAGCATTTGTAGTGGTGCTCGCCTCATGTTTGTACTGTTTAATTGTTATCTCATTCGGACGCCTTGAGGAAAATAACCCTCTGGCTGAAGCCACCTTTTTAACCAGTTGGGTACCTGTTTCATCTCTGTGTACCAGGGGTTGTAGAACCTCAGATCTCATATCTATACTACCTTGATATGAGACAGCAAACTCAGGATATTTTCAGATGAAGAGAATCTGTGGGAGGTCTGTTCCAGTCTTCTCCTTCTACTCCCCCAATATTCTTTGCACGTCCTATAAATGAACTTGAGGTCTCAAGTCAAAAGCCACGAAATCTATAACATCACTGGGAGAAAGGAAAAGTGAGGGGCATTGCAAATGTCTGAGGTTTCTGATAACAAAAAATTCATTAATAGGATGCTGGGTTTTCTTAAGTGAGAATTAATGTAGCATGTAACAGAACACAGCAGGGAAGAGGATCAGCCTAGAAAAGCTGCTTTCTGTATATCAAAGGTAATACTGAAATAAGACCAGTTTGCTGGGTCAAGTAAGCTGACTTTGAGTAGATGCCTATTTCTCTTTAGATATGTGGAGTGTGGTTTGGGTGTTGATTTTTGGGTATGGTTGGTTGGTTGGTTTTGTTTGTTTGTGTGGTTGGGTGTTTTTTGAGAGGTGATTTTGTGGAGGTTTTTGCTTGTTTGTTTAGAGTATTTTTTCTGATTTGATACCAGATGCTTGGGTTTGATGAAGGGAAGATCTGGCACTGCTCTGTGAAGTTAAACCATATTATTTTCCATGCTTTGCTGTGCCTTAAATCTTGTGAAACTGCCTTCTTAGCAGACTTCCCCAGTGGCCTGTATAAGAAGCTGCTTTGCTTGGTTTCATGCTATTCAAAGCTTCACGTCTTCTCCATGGGGATTTTGCTGGGTCTCTTGCCATGGGCAAGATGCTCAAAGGCAGGTTCCCAGGTCCCTTTTGCTGTCTTTGCAGTGGGGCTGTGACCTCCAAACGGAACATGAGAAATACCTGGTGAAGCACTGTGGTGAGGTTCCTGTGTTTGTGATTAACTACCCATATGACCTCAAGCCTTTCTACATGCGGGACAATGAAGATGGACCCCAACACACAGTGAGTCCATTGGTCACACTTCCACCACTTTTTTTGGCTAGGCACATCGTGGCCTACTTACAGATAGACTGATGAAAATAATCATCTACTGGGCCTCCATGCAAGAAGTACAAGAAAAGACATGACCATCAGGTGATCCTGTCTGGTTCTTTTCCTGTTGTGAGAAATCCCCAAAGCAAGGACAACAGGAGGGTAAAAATTCAGGAGATGGCATAGTGTAAAGTTTAGCTTAATTCCCTTAAGACAAGTTTGCCATAGTTAATTTCTTTTCCTGGTAAACTTCTGTACTGTTAGGTGAAATGCCTAGAATTGCATGGCTTGAAGCAGTCCGTGATTCTCTTGTCATCCAAGTGTAACATCCATGTAATGCTCAAATAGCAGATGGGCACAGGAAGTAAGCTCTTTATCAACAAGCCTCATGCTTTGAAGGTGTGATTTCCCAGTTGAACTGAGACAACCTGAAGCATTGCTTCTGCTACAAAGAGCAACTACCCTGCCATGTACCACTTTCACTTCAGTGGCTTTAGTTCTAGAACCACTTCAGCTGTGGGATAAGAAAAGTAACCCTAGAAGACGAAACAGAGAAGACAGCCATCCCAAACCTTACAGCCTCAGTGGTATCACTTGGATCCTATTAGTTGGATTCAACACATGAGTGCCATTGATACCATATCCACTAGAGCTGGCTTAAGGAATGGGGGTAGATAGGGCTGAACACAAGCTACAGCATCAAAGCAGGGAATCAGGGCTTCAGGAAACTTGCCTATGTGTCTTTGCTGTCTTGTGATTTGCTGTTGGGTTCTTTATAACCCCACATGGGTTGTCACTAGAGTAACTTGGTGAGATTCAGTTCAAACCTCTTGCTACAGATGCTCTCAGTGTGGAACATCACTGCTGTCGTTTAGATTTACTGAAGTTTATTCTTGCAAAATTTCCTCCTAGCCTTCTCCTGTCAACGAGAGACTTTTCAAGTATGTGCAAATACTTACCTAAGTGTCACAGACTCTGGAAGAATTACAGTAGGGTTTTACAAACAACCATCAGTGTCAGCTGTACTTCTACCAGTCACTATGTGGCTATGGGGCATGACTTCAACTAGTTTTCTTTCTTTTAAGGTTGCAGCTGTTGATCTCCTCGTACCAGGAATAGGGGAGTTGTGTGGAGGCAGCTTGAGAGAAGAGCGACTGCCTTTCCTCGAATCACGCTTACAGAGGTATGGAAAACCTGCAGGTCCCAGGAGACCAGCCTGCTCAGGAGAGTGTTTGAGCAGCCTACAGCGGTTGGGAAGACAGAGGAGTGGAAGGTCAACTAATAGTATTTAAAAGCCTGGTTTTGTCTTTGTGATATCTGTTTATACGAGTACGCGATTGCAAACTGGTGAAGAAGTTCTTATGCTTCTGTTGGAGGTAGGCAAATGGCTTCTCTGTTTTAGCTTACCAGAGGAGAAAAGTTCTACTTTACGCTAGGAGGCCAGGACAGCAGAATGCCTCAACTTTGCTGGGACTATCCGGTACAGGATCTGATGTGAGGCACTTCATCCTTGAGCCTTTCCTTCACAGTTTTTGTGGCTGAGAGTGGATTGTGAAGGTGGAAGTAGTCATGTAGACAGAACTTAGATGCATTTGTCATCACTCTGTGTAACTGAGGAACTGCAGTTTTGGTCGGAAACTTTGCTAGCTGTGGTGCAGCTGGCCTCGGTGACTGGTGTCATTTCAGAGAATACCGTTCTTTGTTAACACTTTGGTGGAAAGCTTCACTGGAAGTGCCTGAGACCTAACTGTCATTTGAGCTTTTTCACCACTGCCTTAGTCTGGATCATGCGACTTTGAGTAATTTTAGGCTAAATTCAGTGTCAGAATATCAAACCTGCTGTTTAGTTGACATTATAGATGGGATAATTCTCCATAGATAATTACTCTCTGGATCCTGCCTGAGTGTTCAAAAGAACCTTTTGCAGAATCACAGAAAAGTTTGGGTTGGAAGGGAGCTTAAAGACCATCTAGCTTCAACTTCCAACCCACCTGCCATGGCCAGGGACACCTTCTGCTAGATCAGGTTGTGCAAAGTCTCATCCAACACTTGAACATTTGCATTTGCCCAGTCGTACACTTGAGCAAGCAATTTTGGAGGAGGATTAATCCCAGAGTAATACCATTTGCACATTGGGAATTAATTTGTTGCTGAAATCAGCCACATGCTCACAGAGATATATCTAGTGAGTGAAGAAAAGCAATATCCATTTCAACATAATGAATCCAAAAGGCACAAGGCAATTAAAATCACCAGAACATTGCCTCTCCATTTTTAGTGTAGGATGATGATATTCCCTGTGCTTCCTGCTGCTCTCCTGTGAGCTCTCTGAAGCAGGCATGCTTCAGCTGATGTAAAGTACAATGTTGCCTGCTGCAGTTTTTCACTCAAAATTTTTTGCCAATAAAATCTGAAGTCCACAGTCCTCAAGTTGTGGGGCTGGAGGAGAGTCCATATGGAGTTCGAAGCCAGACTTCCTTGTTTGTCAGGAAAGTCATAGAAAGTATTTCAAGCTACAAATGAGATGTGATTTCAGTGAACCTTACAGTACAGCTCTGCATTGAAGAAGGCCTGGAAAAATCACACCTCCTTTCACATGCTTTTCTCAATTTTGAGTCGTCGGGATCTGATTTTGCTGAGCCAAATACTTTGTTTAGGCTTTTAAATTCTATTTCCTGCAGACCCAGCATAACCTTAGAGATAAAGAACAGGATTCATGTCTCCTTATGCATGTTTCATACAACAGCTTTCCAAGTCCCAGTCAGGGACAGCTGCAGTGCACTGAGGATGGGAGAAGTGGTCTCTCTGACTGCTAAATTTTCTGTTCATGTTCAGAGAAATGGAAGAAAACCAACAACTTTGCTCAGTTTATGCCAGGGCAAGAAAAGGAGAGAAGTTGCAGAGGGGCTGATGAGAAAAAGACATTACAGAAGTTGACACACATTAATAAAGCTACAGGAGTTCAGTGGTTTCGTGCACTATGAAATGAGAACCACATAAGGAAGACATTTTGACTCACCCATAAATAAGGTTGGCTGCATGTCATTGTAAATTTAATATTCAGACCCATACTCTCCAAACATTCACAATCAGAGTTTACTGATATGCTTAAAGTTACGAATATGTACAACTCTTTGCATGAAGCTGGAATCAATTGACAAAACAGACTTGGCATTTTATGAAGCATGTTGGGAATCTCTTCCAGATTGTATACCAGTTACCAGAACTGACAGCCACTGATCATGTCTTCCCTTTATTTCCCTTCATTTCCTGCCTTTCCTTTTTGGACTGGGTATAGTCACACACTCTCCTTTTTCTTGTAGCATTCTTTTCCAGGCTTGTGCAGATCAACTCTGTTCCTTTTACTTACAAGGGATTTTTTTGTTTGTTTCACAGATTAGGACTCGCAGATGCCTACCAATGGTAAGATGCTATCTTGCTCTGCAAGTTGAATTTCTTCTTTTGAGACTCTTGAGGGAACGTTTTTTGGCCCACTTGTCCTACTATCACTGCCAGTCTAGATGGAACAGACAGTTCATTTAAACAAAGTTTAATCTAATGCTGCTTAGTTTATCCTCCCCATTTGTCAACTCACAGCACAGGTCATTCCTTTCAGAATTGCATGAAGTGCATTAATTTACAACCCATAATAATAATTTGATATTAAATCTTTAGGCTGTGTTGGAAGTTGAATAGATTCTGACCACCATGCACGAGATAAACAGGTTAAAGAACCACAAGCAATTTGTGACCTTTAACAACCCTATGAACAACTCCCTTTGCAATTGACAGGACAATTGGGTCGAAAAATCTTCCCTAACAAAGTGGTTAAAGCAATTAAAGCTGTCTTCCTAAGGAGACAGATCAACCTTTGAATTATCGGGTTAACCTCTTAAAACGACAGGAAGGTTCTTAGTGTTCTTCTTGGTGTGTACTTTGTCATAGCTACTGAGAGTGCTAGCACAGAGAATTTTAAATTTAGAAGAGTATATTCAAATATTCTGAAGTATTTGGATTGATCATCAAGGATGCTGTCTATAAAAAGACAGAGTAAGTGTAGGATTCCTCACTCTCCACTTCCCACAATATGAAATCACTTAGGAATAGCACTGTATATGGCAGATCTTTACATCATCCATTTGCAAACACGGTGAATTAAATGTCTGTCTTTGTTGTTTGTGTTTGTGGGCCAGAATACACCATATCACTTCATGTGAGGGAAGGATTATCCTGAACAAGGGTGTAAGTTGTGTGGTTAGATGCTGAAATGCAGCCTGAGGAAGTCTTGTGTTCAACAGCAGAGCCTTCCAACACTACTAAGATAGTGCAGCCCTGCCTCATGCTTCCCTCAGGAGAAGATTAGGACATTGCCTGTCCCCCATGTACATTTCCATGTGATAGTAGCAATCACATTCTAGAACGTCTTCCTCTTGTAATCTTGTTTGGAGACTCTTTCCTCCTTTATTCACTCTACTCCATCACAGATAATGTAACATCCTAGAGAAGATTAAAGCTGTTGTTACCCCCTGCTATAGCAGGGTTTGGTGTCCTAGAAAGGTGCAGGGTAAGAGTAATTCTGGGTGCTTCTGCACTGCAGTCCAAAATCTGCCAGAAAACTGGTAGGTGGTTTGCCAGCATCCATCTTTTCAGTGGAGGTGGCAGGAGAGACTGAAATTAATCTCCTCCAATTTAGTGATTGAATTGAATCTCCAAAGCTGGCTCACAAACTCCTTGAAGAACAGTTGAGTCATTCCTTTTTAAATATAATATTTGCTGACTTTAGAATGTGATCCCTTTTGAAGTCCCTTAACCATTGATGTATCAGATTCTACCTGTTTTCTTCTCCCACTAAACATGAGGATATTGTGGAATCTGACTGTTTCTAGGATAGCTTCAGGAATACCTTGCTTGTGGGAAAATTGTAGGGCAAAGAGGCAACTGGTGACCTGAAATCCTACTCTGCTTCTTGCCATTCCTACCTTTTAGAAAACTTTTCCAAAAAAGTAGATAAAGTGACATGGTCAAACGCCTGTGAATCTTGTTCAGTACACTACACCTTTCCTGTTGTGCAGGTTTCTTTCCATAAAGAGTATGAGTTGGAGAAGTATTTGGCTTGATTTTGCAGTTATTTTATCTTATTTTCACACTTCTTCCTTTGACCTGTAGATAGAAAAGAGCTCAGTGTTGTAGATGATGATCTTGGCTAAACTGAGAGGTCTGTGTAACTGAGGTGGGAAAGCTGAGTGATCACAGTTTACTCTGGAAAGTCACTTGCTTTCTCTGTGACCAGGGAGTATATAATTATATTCCTTGTAAACAGGGGACATGATCCTGTTCGCAGCCTGGAAGTGCCAGCTTAAAAGTAACAAAGTGGGTACTTAGTAATAATGAACAAGTCTACCATCAGCTAGAACAGCATTTTAGGCAGTCTGCCTGCATGTCAGGCAACCCATTTCCTTACTCTGATCATCATGATGCGCATCAGTGGAGAAGATTGTCTCATACTTCACAGTCCAGGTGCCTTTCTGATCTTCTAGTGTGACACTGGTGAAAGTACACAGTGGCAGAGCAGGTGGTGTCTGCTGTCTTCAAACAGATGTTACTGTGTTGTGTTGGCCCTGCTTCTGCTCTGGATGAAGAAGACTGAGCTCTGTTGGGCTCTTTAATTTCTAATTCTCTTTGAAGCTTGAATGTTGGAGTGTCCTGATAGGTCTTTATATGACAGCATAGAAAGGAAAGGTTGGGCTTAGGGAACAGCACCACTGGTGCTCCACTTGCAGCCCATGGCTGCATTCATAGTGATAGCATTCATATCATCCTTTAACCTCCTTCAGAGCCCATTGAAAACAGGTTTCCCATCAGTGTCCTTGGCAGTTGCCTGGTTCTATCATTCTTGCTTTGGGAAGAGACTGGTGCACTGTGCTGAGCCAGACAGAAGCAGGAAGAAAGTCAGTGCTAAAGCCAGTGAGAATGTGCCCAAATCTCACTCATGATAATGAGACTGATTTATATTGGTGTCCCTGAATGCCTTTTTTTGTGGATTCACAAGAAATTGTAGCAGAGCAGGAGCTCCCTGAAAGCTAAGACAGTGTTTGACCCAGCACCAGAACCTGGTGATGCTTTGCATATTTATTTCCTGAAACATTCAGTAAAATGGCCTCAAGTATCATTTCACTAGGAGTTTTTCATTACCCTTTTTTTTTAACTTGTTTCCTCCAGTAGAATATTCATTTTCATGAACTGTTCAAGAACTTTTGTTCTTTCAGATTTACTTTTTTCAAACTGGTCGCAGAGGCTTCAATTTAACAAGGGGGTTTGCATAAAAGATCAAGATTATATTTGTTTGGAAAGGAGACTGAAAAGAACACATTCTGCTTATGAATGGTCACTGGGAGAGTGCTGCTCTTCATAGTGCCTTTCCATGCAACACAGGAGTTCATGATGATAAAAGGATATAGATCTTTAAAAGGATGAAAGGAAATGCTCTTCTAACGTGGCACATAACAAGCTCCTGGAATTTGTCGCTGGGGAATGTTGTTGCAGCACATACTTTAGCAAGATTCAAATTGCTGAAGAGCTAACACTCCTCCAGTCCAGAACATGAACTCAGGGGCTAGCTGAGGTCACAGAAACTCATTTTCCCTGTGGAATACTGTTGCACAGTCTCCCAGTTACCAAAGGAGAGCTCAGCTCTCCTCTAAGTATGACTTACTAGCAAAAACAGACTAGTTCATGACTGTTTTTGAGGTGAGAAACATCCAATGTCTGGAGACTACTGAATGAAGGAAAACCTCAGGGAGCATTTTCCAGTCTAAAGGGATTTTTCTCTTCATCTGCAGGCAGTTACTTTTTCTTTCATCTGTGAAGAATGGAAAATTTCCCAATTCCTCTGCTTCTTCTAAGCACAGTCATCAGAAGGGATTCACAGTCTTGATCCTCTGCACGTTTAATTCAATAGACTTTTTCCATTAACTTTGATGCGTTTTGTTTCACTCCTTTTGCCAAAATGGCTTCTCAAAGTGCTTTGAGATCTACAGATCAAAGTCCTGGATAAGTAAGGGTAGAATTTATTATTATCGTTCATCTGGAAGAAGCTGAGTTATTTCTTCTTCTTACAATGACTTTACAAACTCAGTTGCCAGCAAATGGGGAGAGAAGATGCTAGGCTTAGTCTCAGCTGCCTTTGCAAGGCTGAGATGTACTTACAGACATCATCAGAAATCCTTGTGCTGGTACTTATATTCCTAGTTACAGCTAAAGTTGTCACCAGCTGTTTTGCAAGTTCTGCTCAGAACTGCTGAGCTGGGTCACAGTGATCTGCCACAGCCAGCAGATACCTCACATTTATGAGATCTTTCCCATTTCATGAGTCACCACCCTCATCATCAGGTCTGCCTATCATCTGCCTTGAAAACCCTTGGAAAGCTGTGAAACGGAGCTCCCCAGGGGCAGTTCCCAGGGTATTAGCAGAAACACAAGTTCTTATTAATGGCAGTCTGTATAAAGTGGATAGAAATGAAGACCACCGAGCAGTTGCACAGTCTGCATGTTCGCAGCCTAAGCATAATCCTCATTACAAGGTGTGGGATGGATGCAGCTGAGCCTTAGTGAGCCCAGCTAACTAAGCAGCAGCACAGATAGAAGGCACGTGGGTCCCAGTGATCAGAGAACATGTCCCATTCTTGAGTTCAACTTGAAGTATAAGCACAACTGCACTTTGTGTGTCAGTGCTACTAGGAAGAAGTAAGATATGCTTCTGTTTTTACGACTTGGGCAGTGGAGGGAAGGGAAAAACACTGGGGGGAAAAAAACCTGAAGATTGGGCTGAGTGTAATAAATGGTTTCTTAAATTTTAACTACTGTTAATGAACTGCAAGGAAAAATAATATTTCATGGTATAAAATGCATACTGTCAAGCTGAGTGCCAGGGCATTCTTGCAGCTGTACAGTTTGTGTGAGAGTGCTTTTATTTTGCAAGTAAAGGTGATCACTGGCATTACTTTGCCTTCACTCTGTTAAAATACAGTCTTCAAGCCAAGCAAGTTCTGGTGTCCAAGCAAGTACACTCCAATATATAAAATGCATACTTTTATATATATATATATATATATATACATGAATATATTATTTCTTTGCAGTTCATTAACAGTAGTTAAAATTTGGGAAGCCATTTATTGCAATCAATCCAGTCTTAATTTATTCACAGTGTTTCCCCCCTCCATTCCACTGCCTAAGTAGAAAAACATATATATGCATTTATATTTAAGTGCACCTGATTTTTTTTTTAAACTGGGATGATAAAATATTCATACACCAAGATTAGAAGCATGTAATATATCTGGAGTCCCTCAATCCCTTACTAGTGCATTCATATAAAGAAGAATGCCTTTGTGCTCTCAGCAAGCTCAGAAGTGGCCCCATAAATCAATAGAACCACTGAGATGTTTTTCACTCCTATTAAAATAAAACCGTTGGTGACAATTTATAGCTGTAAATACAGGATCACATCAGCTACAGTCCAACTGGGAAATAGGGAACTCTAGAGAAGAACCATCATAATCTCGTTGACATCCATATATTTGGGATATCTGCTTTTTGTGCACAGAAAGCTGTTCTCCAAAGTACAACACCTTGTTCCAGATCTCATTTTTAGAGAAGATATAGTCAAGGTTTTTTTGCTGGCTTACTATGGAAACAAATGAATCAGTCTATAAGAGTGATTGGGGAAAAAGTAGCAAAAAGCCATCTTAATTACCTTAAAAGAAAAAAAGTCTGAAGGAATGTTGAGCAGACAGCAAGACCTACTTTGGCTTCTGAAGAAATTACGGGAAATGACATTACTTAGGCTATGGAAAAGTGAACAGAAAATGAAAGAGCTTGTTTTAGGGCAGGTTTCGACACCAGCAGGGTAAAGGCTAAACAAACCCAAGAAGGCAGTTTCCTCTCCAACAATGGAAGTGCATTGTGATTCTGTAGGAACCTAGGTTTGTGGCTCTTCTAGGAATATTTTAGATACTAGAACTTTTACAAATGTGCTTTCAGTATGAGCAGAGCTATGATGTTCAAGCTGTTCTTCATACCCAAATAAGTTCTTGCTCCTAAACAAAACATGCTCTAGTGTGTTGGCAAAGCGCGGCTATGCTGGGTTAAATGGGTTTGTACCTGGGGTTTCTGCCTCTTCACACCCCTGATCAACACCAGCAGAAATCAAAGTGGATCAGGGTCAAAGGGAAGTAATTCAGATAGAAAACAAAACCCTAGATAAAAGACTCACTTTAATTACATCAGCATAACTGTGCTGCAAATGTAACTATCTGTTTAAATTACAGGTATCTAGACCTCCGAAAATTCGGCTCAGTTCCTCATGGAGGCTTCGGAATGGGGTTTGAACGCTACCTGCAGTACATCTTGGGAGTTGACAATATCAAAGATGTTATTCCTTTCCCCAGATTTTCTCACTCCTGTCTCCTGTAGCTCAGCAGCTGACTCATATGGAGAAAACTGGTGTGACTATCCGTATATAACATACTAGGATATGACTGTATTTTAGCGCAAAATCAAGATAATTTTTATATCAGTGAAACTCTTGGTCAGTTTCATACTGGGCTATTGAAAATAATATATGTTCTGGTGAGATTATGGAAGCACACCGGCAGTTTATTTGATAGCAGCTCATGTCTTCAGTGCACTTCAGGAGTATTAGTAAATCCCACTTAACTAAAGAGTTAAGATTCTCCTGAGACTAATACAGGCCATGGAGGTACTAAGTAAGTGATGTTGGGAGGTAGTCGGGGTTATGTGAAATATTAAAAAGGAGGTGTGACCTAAAAATACTGTCATGGCAGCAGTGCACTTGCTGTTGCAAGATGGCTACTGTAAAGCATGATCCTCCCCACTCCGAGTTAAAAGCAAATATTGCTTACTTTGGAAAAATCAACCAAACCTACCAAGGGGCAGTGTCACCTTGGTACTGCTGGAGCAAGTCAGGTGAATGTTTGATTTTCTGAATCATCAATAAAGATGTACTGGGTTGTTTTGTAACTCTGTGGTTTCTTCTTCTGTTATAAAACTGTAGCTCTCAGCATCAGAGTGTTTCCTTCAATGTCTTTAGTAGAGGTTTCATCTTCTGTATACCCAGATTTGTTGCACAACTTCTGCAGAAGATATCTGTTTTTTGTCTCTAAGAGAGCACACATTCCTAGCACAAAGAAATGTTGAGTTAGATCAGAGTTCATTCATCCGTCTTTCCAGAGCCAACTTGCAGTTTATTGGTGGGGTTTTGTTGTTGCTTAGCTTTTGTGTTGCTGTTGAGAAAATCTCTCATGTACTCGTCGGACCAAACAGTTTTATCTATATTGCAAAACAACGAACATGTGCTCCCAAGCATTGCATATGTATTAAGTAATTGCTTATCGCTATAGGATCTGAATTCCTTGGCAGTCTTTAATGGGTTTATGCTCTCAGCTTCTCTGCCAGCTAAAGAAATATTCGTTTCTGTTTTGAAGACAGGACTATGGGAAGACCAAGTGACTTGCGTAAGGCAACTGGAAACCAGTGATTTATTTGGGACTTGAACAGAGGGTTTCCAGCATCCTTCTTCCCTTCCAAATTATCACAATCCAGCAAATGGTCATTTGCATGGTGCTTACTACTCTGGAACCCACTATGGCTGGAATACAAACAATATATATAAAGAGAAAAGGCAAGGTAGTGGCCTTACTACTGATGAACCCTTTGTAAATTGGCACACACAATGTGAAGTGGCTGCAGAACAAGCCTGAAGACTTCTTTTCCAAGTAGATGAAAGAGATCAAGAAATAGTCATCAACTTCCATTGCACTGGTAATACTGCAGTCACAGTTCTCTCTGGTGAGGCTGTATAATACTGCACCTGCAGTATCTAAAAATACCTATTTATGTCATGTGACACCTGCCATGTTTCAGTGTGCTCCATGGCTGGGGTTTTTACATGTTATGGTCATGCAAACAGCATCACCACAAGGTCATTACTTTGGGGGGGGTTTCTTGCATGCACTGAGACATCTGCATATCAAGTTTTTTCATGTCTCCTTCATCCGCTTGATTAGGCAGGTGTTAACTGTGCGTTTGCTGGTTTGCATTTCCCAGTACAGCACTGAGTTGGTAAGTCTGGTTCCACGAAACAGTTCAAGCACCTGCCTTCCCTTTGAAACCACTGAGAAGTTCCCACATCCCACACCCAAGTATCTTCCTGCATTTGGACCATCTCTCCTTTTAGAATGTTGTCTTAATTGTTACTGCTGGCCTTGGTTTGAAATTACTTCTCTCAGCAGAAAGATGTGGAAAGAGCACTGCTGCCAAACAGCCCCATCCATAGCCTGTTCCTAAATAACTTGGAATGAGCAGGTGTCCTTATTGAGATCCTTAGTCACTGGTTCTGTCACAGTTGCTGTAAATGAGAGTGCTTGAACTGGAAGCCCATCTGCTGAGAACAGATTGGGGGGATGGCAAGACCATCTCCTGTCTACTCTGATGTCATCCCTGCAGCAGCTCTGGGCTGTCTCTGTTGGGTTTAGCATCAGTGGGAGATTGTTGATCCCACTGTGAGATGCCAGATCTGATGGGCAAGGTGGGGCTAAACAGTGACAGGCAGAAAACAAGATGTAGAGAAGAAGACAATGAAAGAAGCCAAAAAGGTTGTAGGTTAATGTAGCACGAGTCACAAGTTGCAGGGATGGATACAGAACTGCTTTCAACTGGTGTGCAGAGTGGCTGTTAGAGTGACAGCCTGCAAGAACAAAGAATGGTCTGACCTATCCTTTGTTCTTTGCCCTGTTAAGAGCTTGTTGCAGGATTGAAGGTAAAGGTTGAACCTTTGATTTGTAGATAAATAGATGAAGGTAAGAAAGGAGTAATAAGGATGGACCGTGATTAGTTTTTTGTGTGTTTCAAATGAGGTATCCAATAGGAGCAGTCTCTCCTTCTGATTCACTGAAAGGTGCTTGGTGAGCTGGGCATCCAGTGGGCAGGGTTGAGCTAAGGGGACACTGCCCTTAGGCCTGAAAGCTCACTGAGAAAACTACCCCTAGTAATTTGGCAGATGAAGCAAGAGGTGAGCAGGGTTGTCCCAGGAGAGCTAAGCAGATGGCTCAGAAGGGTAAGAAAAGGTTCTCCAGTCTTGGCAACAGCCTTCAACATGTGCTGGTTTTCTTAGTGGTGGGAGAGAGGAGAGGCTGAGGCCAGTGTGTGTGATCATACTGCTTAGGGTTAATACAGAGATTGGCATTCTTGTGAGAAGCTTGATTTATGGGTACCCAGCAAGGGTGGGAGCTGCTCTTTCCCTCCAGGCTGGCATTGTTCACCTCGTGCTATGTATATATAACGTGGGCTGGTATTGCCAAGGAATGTGACATGTTTTCTTTGGGATTTCCATGTGGAATGTCATGTATTTCCTTTGAATCTCCTCTCCTAGAATGAAACGGAAGTTAATCTGGAGGGCAGGGAGTTTGTTCCTCCTGGACATGTGGTCAGGGAAACACACACAGAATTTCTTAATTTAAGCAGTTTTCCTTGATACATCTTCTTTTAGAGTCTGCACAGTGACAGTGGCTGAAGGCAGATAAAAACTGTCACTTTTTCAAATAAAAAGCTGTTATTCTTTGCACACAGGAACCATCTTTTAGCCTAACCATGCAGTGCAGTAGCTTACACTGGGGTGTTTTTAGTACAGTAAGCAGTCAGCCCTCAAGCCCAGGTGACCAGCACTGTCTCTGCTAGCATCATTTTGGTAAGTATTTCTCGACATTTCAGTTCCTCAGCAGCATGTACTTGCCTCTTTTCAAGTTTGTCCTCTCTTTGAGCTTCAGAGGAAAGAATGAGTGTCATTGATTACTGTGTCGGTAGCTTTGCAACATTAGAACAGAGTGATGGGAGATAAAAGAGCAATGCCATAAACTTTGCATAACCAAATGCCAGCCTCTCAGGAGAGTGTTTAGAGGAAAACGTTTGTTTTTTTCACTTCAAGAATATCAGATAATCCCTTCACTTAATTTTTTTATGTGCGGGATCAAAGTATCCCAAAGTGCTCTATTTTTAATTTAAAAAGTAGTACCTGCAGAACTAACATCATGTCTCAGTCTTCTCATTTTTAAATCCACAGGAGAGCAAATGCACACTCTGAAGCTGCGAGTAGGGACTGCTGTTCTCTCCATTATGATTTATGTTGTGATACTGTGGCAGTGTTCAGTGGACTGTGTTGCTAGCTTCTGTACAAGCAGAGACAAAAAGATACATTGCTGGGCCAAGTGTTTAAAAGTCAGCAGACCAGCACAGGGATTTTAGCCGAATTACCTACATCCAAGCCCCCAGACCTGCGGGAAAAGCAGCAGGGTGCCTGGCTCAGAAGTCCTCTCTCCAGTTTATTTGGTAGTAGTTGTAATTTATAAAGCATCACTTGTTTGAGGGAAAGCCAAGACTTTGATGGGAAATGTAACATACAGTTTTGCTTGCTGGACTAATATTGATTGTTTTGGAAATAGCTTATAGATGTGTTTTTCTTTAGGGGGTGAAGGGGACTAATTTGCCAAGAAACACTTTGGTCATTGTTTCCATTAAATGTGTGTATAGAGATAAATGTGGCTTTGCTGTTGCTGAAACCAATAACAGCCATTATTACTGCTGTAGCCTTTGCCTTACACTTAGGGAGAAATGGGAGATGGGTCCAAAGGAGAAATAAGAAAGACTTTGTATAAAGATTGACAAAGTTCTAATTTCCTCAGTTCTAACCAAAGCTGCCAAAGTCACAAAAATGGTGGTCTTGGGGGTGAACTGATTGTTTTGTCTTACTGTTTGTTGCAGACCCGTGACCTTCAGAAGGGTTGTAAAGTTTTATTTTATGATCCTGCTGATAAAGACACGTATGTAATTTACTATACGAGTTCTTACAGACTTGGCTAACAACAAGTTTGACCCGGAGTTCAAAGAAATTATGGCTCCCATTGTTTTATTGCTGCTGTGAAATGTATTATTTCTGTCCTACAGCTGTGTCAAAGTGTCTGCTGCACAAGGTGTACGGAGAAGATGCTGTAAAGGGAGAGCTTTCACATAAAGGGCAAGAGAGGGACACCACTGAGTGGCCATTTAAAAGTCATATACCAGCTCCATCAGAAATTGTAGGCTCTATTGTGGATGACATATGGATGAAATTACTTCAGAATCCATGTTGCTCTTATTGCTGACGCTATTTTACTGCGGGAAATTGAGGCACAGAGCAATTAATCTGCTTGCCCAAGGTTATGGAAGATGTATGGCAGAAGCGTGGAACTGACCCAAATCAACCAAATCCCTGCTCGGCGCCTGCCCACGGGACTTCCCTCTGTTTGCCTTTGGGTATGCTGGCACACCAGAAGCGAGGCAGGATGTTTGCAACTGATCTGGTTTCAAATGCATTTTTGGCATTTCTGAGATCCTAGACTGTGCTTCAGTGATTTTTATCTATCCCTGTATGTCCCGGGGCCTTTCAGAGATAGCAATCCTGCTGTTTATTTTTATTACTCTTACAATTGACTTTTTTTCCTGAATAATTTGAGACAGCCAACAGAGGATTTAATTT
Source organism: Myiozetetes cayanensis (assembly GCF_022539395.1). NCBI lineage: Eukaryota > Metazoa > Chordata > Aves > Passeriformes > Tyrannidae > Myiozetetes > Myiozetetes cayanensis. Next base: position 30,053,202 of record NW_026087742.1, on the reverse strand, counting down.
TCATTGCAAAGTTTGATCTTGCTTTTTGTTCTTCACTGGCAGCTGCGTATCTTACTGTCTTCAGCAGGTTAATGTGCTGATACTTGTGCTGAAAAAATGAAGTTCAGAGTTTTCAGAAGTCACCAATCATACAGGTTGCTGGCAAAAAAAGTATGCAAACTGCTCAGGAAAGAATCAGTGTGGTCTGGGAGGTGGCCTTGATAAATCATGTAAACACTTAAGTTTCTATATGGAACTATTCTCTACTATCTGCTAGTGCTTCCAAAAGAGTCTAGATTTTCAGTCACGGTGGAAAGTAATTATGTTTCATTGGCACGATGGTTTTTAATAATACCATAGAAGTATGGTAAAAACACCATAGAAGTATGGTGTCTTTACCTTCACAGTGATTTTTGAGCAATAATTCTAATAATATCTAATTATATCTTTAGCGGTCCTTTGAAGATCCTGGGCTCTAAGTGCTCAGTACTTTGATTAAGCTGTGTGAAGCAGGCATATGATCCATATTTTTCTGAGACGTAGATCTCCTATTTTCTGCTTGTCCTTCAGCTTTGCTGCTTCTCTCTTGATGAATGCATGGCCATAGGCTGCATGTCCAAGCAGGAGAGAGCTAGACACCCACCACAGACAACTCAAAGGCTTACTGACCTCTCAGTGGTAGTGCTGCCAGGGCTGTTCACACAGCTGGGATGCTCCAGGTGAGTGACAGATGAAGGGACTTGCCAGAGGCTGTGGAAGGAAGCAAGAGTCAGAGTCACAGTTCATTTTCCAGGCTTCCTGCCTTGAGAACAGGTTTCTTCCATTTCTGCACAAAGTTACAGAAATTCAACTGGTAGCCAGTTTGCAGCTCCAGAAGATCAAGCTGAGAGTGCTTACCTACTACAGAGATGCTGTCATCACTGTAACTGATGAGGTCTCCTATTGGCAGGCTGGAGTCACACGATGGCATCCCCGTGAAGCTCTTGAAATGACCTCTGCAGTTGTTTAGTATAAATAAATCACCACGTGCTTTCAGGCTTGCTCAACATTGTGTACATGGTGTTATAGCTGCCGACACGCAGCTCTGCACAGCAGCTGAAGTGCTGGAAAGGGTGTGCTTTAGGTGTCTCCCGTAAACATGCATGGGTGGTGCTTTTACATATCACCCTACACCAGACAAATGAAATCTGAGGGCCTGGTTTATCCAGTGGCTTTAAACAGTCTTTCAAATTCCATTGTTACTAAATGACATTAATAAATCATTTAGCATTTATGGTGATTTAGGGAGCATAAGGTTCAAGTATTTAGCAAATTTCACTAGCCTATTTGTTAATGAACTTAATGGATGACTTGCCAGGCAGGACTGTATTGCCATGTCCTTGGAGTACGTGTTAAAACACAGTGTTTTTAGCACTGTGTTACTCCAGTCCCTGATGGAGATCCAGTACCATCTGTAACAGTGCTGCTGTGGGTAAAAGGGAGAAAGTTTGTACTCTTCCCTCTGAGACAGAACATTATGAAGTGTTCATTTCCCAGATCATTAGAAACTCAAAATAGCCATCTGGCCAAAACCAGAGATACATATGCCTGCAACTACAGCTTAACAGCATTCAGCTGGGAGGGTGGCTGCAGAGCATCTTTTGCTCTGATCTCAGGGAAGTCTCTTCACACTTTAGACTTTTAGGAGGTGTCTATCTAAAATACAACTGATGTCTCAACCAGGAATATAATACACTCTAAATGGGCTAAAATGCTTTGAAGCCACAAGGACGTATCACCTCCACGTGCTGCTCCAGTGATTATTTTCACTGTTAAGTGCCATATTTCAGCCTCCACTTGCCTGGCCTCAGCATCTGTCAGGAGGATATCAGTATGTCTAAACTCTCAGCATTTCATGGGCATTACAAAAGACCACAGGCTGTTGAATTTGCAAAATTTGACCTAAGGTATGATGGGAACAGGCTTTCACATGCTTCTTCCATGACTTAACACTGGTAAGGACTGGGAGGGTCTGAAAATAAGGTCTTTATACTGCTGGTTTTGTCACATTTACCAGGTGCCACTCTCTCACCTACAGATTACTTCTAGTAGAGCTGTAAGTTGACTATGAACACAGCATTTTGTATATTCCTTACTCTCAGATGGTGGTGTATAGCAGAAAATAAGACCTGGGGGAGTTAATCTGCATTAGTTACTCACTCCTGCTGATGGTCTCAGCCCCCCTGTTTGCACAGTTAGAATAATAACATTCATATGTCTAAAAGCTCACGTGCATCATGGGTCTGTGCTCTAGTAGTTTTCACTCTAAGCTGTGCATGGTCTACAAATGTAAACAAACATAGAGATACATACTGCAAGTAATTTACACTTTGTAGAAGAGGCCTGGACATAATACAACAGCAATGACTTCCTTCTTCTAATAGAATTTTTCGTTCATTATATTGATTGCACAGGGCAAGCTCATATCCTGGAGGGGTGTCACTGGAAGGAGGAGTAGGGGAAAGCATCTGTTTTTATTCTGGCTTCTGTTTTGACCAGCAAATATAATGGCACATGACCGTTGAGCCGACAGTAATCCAGTTACAAAAGTCTTCAGAGTTACTGCACCAACCAAATTAAACTCGATTACATCCAATTATGCTGAAAAGCCAGACAACAGCTCTTAGCTTGGGGTGAAGTAACTTCTTGCAGTCGCATGTGGGGAGGCCTTGCGGGGTGTCAGGAGGATAATTGCTCGTTTGCTCTACCACAGAGCACCATCTGCTCTTGAAGTAATGCCTAAGGATGTGAGAGGATACCAGGGTCGGGTAAACAGGCAGGGGAGCCCAGCAAAAGATTTTCCCCCTGCTTGTTTTATTATCATTTGTTTTATGGTTGCTTGCCCTGGGCCCAGCTGTGGTCAAAGCCCCATTGTGCCAAATAGTGTCCGTAGAGGGAGTCCTTCCCATACCGAGCCGCTGGTCTCATCCGGGGAAAAACAAGGATGAAGTGGCCTTTATGCTTATCTCAGAATAGTGTCTGTGTCTGGAGCATTGCCTGGTGCACTGTCCACCAAGCAGTTCTATAATGGCTTTCTGTCTTGAGGAGGTGAGAAAAAAATGGGAAAACTCCCAGTTTCCTTCTCCTCTGTGGCAGAAATAGCATAGGTGGGGGGTGGGGGGTGGGTGGTAAAGGTAGCTGCCAAAAATGTATCTAGATCCAGTCAGGAGAGTTTTCATGAGGAACTCATCCATCCTAGAAGGAATCACCAAGCGGGAAGTCCTACCTGGGCCCAAAACTGAGAAATACATCAGTAGTGTTCTGTCCCAGGTCAGCTCCAGGCAAAGTTACTCCTAACTGTCTACCTTGCTCAAAGACGTAGGACTGGGCTTCAGTGTGAACTGAATAGGAAAACACATTTAATTATCTTCAAGTGTGAGGACTGGGAAGTGTCCTCCAGCTGCATGCACAGACACTGTCCAGGCACCCCAGGCCCCTCCCCATGCTGCCCCATGGTCTGCATCCATTCTTGATGGGATGTGCTGGTTTCTACCAGGATGTCCAACAGAGAGAGGACAAAGTAGGCTTTCCAAATTGATTGCTTTCCTATCACCACCACCAACTGGCCTGTCTAGTCCAAGGGACTGTATGTGCCTTTACCGCTGCTGACCTGCAAGTTATCTCTTCCCTTCTCTTTTTTTCAAGTCTCTATTAAGGCATCAGAGCTCTGATGGCCCATCTTTGCCAGAACACTGTAGTGAAGATGCTTCAAACTGTCTCGTTATCTGATCAAAGCATCCTGTGCTCCTATTCCCTCCTCTCTTGGAAAGCACACAGTGCTGCTGGAACTGCTGTCTATCACATAAAGCAAAGGACTGTCTTGTGGTTCGGCTTCAATTGCGGTTGTTCTGGGGGGCTTGCTGTTCTTTTCTATGGAAGGTGGAAAGCTTGAAAAGATTTGAGTTCTTGAAAGAGGTGATTTTTTTTTTTTTTTTTTAACCTTGAAAATCCTTGGTGAAATAAAAAAGCTACTTCCATCTCGCTCTGCTGCAGGAACTGTTGCATGAAGATAAAGTCAGGTCCTATTGTTGTGGAGCTGGATCTCAGGAGACCGAGTATTCAGTCAGAATTAAAAGCAGGCAAGTAGCACTAAGCAGTGCAGCAGATTTTTTAGCCTTTCCCCTCACCCTCTAGCCTGTTTCGATTTATTTTAACCTCAGTATAGGGCATTTCCAAGGGATTACTGCCTGGCTGGGGTAAGTAGCCCAAAGCATTTCAGCCAGCTGGTCCTTAATCCACAGGAAATGCCCTGTGTCTCCATCCATCCCTGCTCTTTGCACCAGCGACCGGGAGCGAGGAGGGGAATTGCTCTGCCTGCAGCTTTCTCTTCTGCCAGCAGATGGCACAGCTCATATAAATAAATTTGGAGCAGGCAGGAGAAGCCGTGGACATTGTGGTTTCTTTCTTAGAAGTTCTGATTTTTCATAGATTTCGGTTTCAGATATGAACGAGAAACCGCACTGAAGGTTAAAAATCCTGGAGGTTTCTGCAGGAGAAAGTGTCACTTTTCCATGCACTCTGGCACATTAAACGCACAGTACAAGGGCTTTTTCTTAGAAAAATGTTTCTCAGCCTTACCCTTGTTCAAGGAATACAATTGCTCATATGGCTTCTCTTAATTTCTTCCTTACTATGCCTGCTAGTTCTGCTGTTCCCCTTTCAGTTGTTCCTTCTGGCAGGGAGAGATTCTCTATGGCTTCGCATAGCTCCCTCATTGGGTTTTTCCAACACAGGGATGTGGTTTTCACACAGTTTTCCGCCAAGGCTGCTGGCTGTTAGCTCAAACTCTGGAGATTTACGTAGTCAGCTGGGGCCAGCCTGAGTTCATTCTCCACTGCCGGTTGGAGGAACAGCTTGAAGTTGGTAAAACTGTTACGAACATGCAAGCGCTGCCAAATCAGAGCCGTGCTTAAGACAGACATCATCCTTAACTCCTAGGGGCATTGAGGGTGGTATTTGTGTGTATCTTCCAGGCCAAATGCTTTAAGGAGGGCCAGCATTATAAGGCATTGTAATGTTACATGCACTGGATCATATGTAATCTGGCAGCCTGATGCCAGAATTAAGTCACTGTTCCTGCTCTGCTTATGGCCACAGTGGAATTGGGGAGGCACGTTCACGTGCAGCATCTTTGTTTCAAGCATTTTTCTGCACAGAGCTTATTTTAAGGTTGGACTCGATGATCTTGGATGTTTTTTCCAACTTCTATGACTCTGTGATTCTGTGTCACATTTGAGATGGCAGCATATTTAAATGTACAAAACATGCAATCCATTTCCCATCCAAAAGTCCCAGCAATCTGAGATACATGTGTCAGGCTTCACCAAAGGAATAAAAAAAAAAAAAGAATTCACAGGGGTACTTCATGTTTTGGACACTGTTCAGATATATGTTGAGATATAACCAAGTCAATAAATGTGATCCAAAATAGGGATGAGTGGAGAGAAAGGATAGTACAGTAATGGAGCAGGGTAATAAACCTAGGGCTGTCACAGAATATGTAGAATAATTCATTCCGATCCACACAATGATAATTATGGAGCATTTCTTCAAACATCCATCACCCAAATGAAGTGTTTCAACTCTGTGTGGTGGAAGTTGTTAACATAAAAATGCAGACAGGGTTCTCCACAACTGGTATTCAAACTGATACCACTTTGCATTGGTGTCAGTATGAGTGAATTCCTAACCTGTGAATCGTTAACATACACCGTGGAATAGCTTTGCACGATACCTCTGTACTAATCATGATTGTCTGCTCTCAGTGGGGTCTTTCTAAATCCCCAGTGGCTCGCTGGCCTCCCTGAAATCACTGTGTGTTTTGGGAAGATATCTCAAGCACACATCACCAGGACGCAGTTTTCCCTGTGAATGCACGAACTGCCTCTAACCCAGGGGAGTTTGCAGGTGGGACTCTTGCTGTCATGCAGTGTAAATTGATACAGCTCTAGTGCACTGAATAATAGTCAGTGCTGGCTGAGGCCAGCACAGAACTGGTCTCTCCATCCTCCCCTGCTCTCAGCTCCACCACACACGCTGAATTGGCAGAGATGGGGGAGCTGATCTGACCACAGCCTCTCTGTGCAGAGATTGCCCAGCACTGGAATAGGATCAAATCCTTCCTTTGGGTAATGAGAAGGTAGAAAAATCTTCCTTTTTAAGTCTTTGCATTTCACTGTCAGAAAAACAAAGCTGTTGAGAAAATACATTCCTAACAAATGACTGGCTTGTTCTTTAAGGGGTTATTCCCCTGCTTTATGCATTCTCAAAGATGATAAACAACATATGGCTTAACTGTGCTGTCCCCATCTTGAAAAGGGGTGTCGTTCCTACCTCCCAGAGGCACTGCAAGTTGCAATTACTGTTCTGAAATGATGCAAGATCCTTGCTCGAGTGGCGTTATATAAAGGTTGTTGTTGTTTGACATAGAGTAGAGCATCCAGCCACCGTGGAGTTGTTATTGCACCAGCCACGGCACAAACATGTAAGGAGGGACCATCCCTGCCCACAGAGGTTGGACAGGCAGAGAAGCTGAGGCAGGGATGACTGAATGTGCCCAAGCAGGTTTGGGGCAGAGCTCCTGTATAGAGACAGGTCTTAGAAATCCATACCCAGCAAACAACCCTGGGTTGTGTTTTCCATGTGAGCATGGTCTAAGAGGACTTGGCTTTTGTGGGTACCATGCCCAAGTTTTTACTTTAAAGAATGCGGTGAAAGGAGGTTTAGAGCAGAACCCACCTCATAGGTCTGAAGAGGGACGCTTTAGTGCTGCCTGAGCTGGGGAGAGGATCAGACTTTGAAATGTACAGTGTTTCTAGATCTGAAAGATGATAGTGAATCTCAGCCAGGGTATAATATGCCGTAATACAAAACCTGGCTTGTCTGCATGAGACTCCAATGGCAGTCAAATCTCCTTTCAGTGACCACTGCTCCATTACTTCAAAATCAATAATAAAATACTAAGCTTTTATTGATTCCCCTCGGGTTTTGTTGGTTTTGTTTGTTTGTTTAATTTTAAAATTTTTTTTCTTCAAGAGGGTTTTTGGCATCACTAGTGTTTGGCTGTTTCTTGCTCAACCTCTTTGTTTTCCTATGGCACCTTCATCTCAGGCACAAGCCCCTGAGCACAGCGGGGCTAAAGCCAGCATCACCTTTCCGCGGTGAGAAGGAGCTTCTCCATCAAGAGAGAGGGAAGGTGCTGGGGTAATGAAACCTTAGAGTAGAGGGGTTTGGGGGGGGGGGGGGAGTGTACTTTTTTATTAAGGGAACGCTGCGCTGCTGGAGATCACCTGCTGCAGTAGGGATAAAGTTTCTCTATAGGCACTGGATCAGTGCGGGGGGAACGGGACGAGCTGCAGCCCCTCGAGGGCGGCGCGGGGCCGGGCAGCCCCTCTCCCCGCGGGGTTTGTGTCTTTAACAGGGCTGGCGGGGCGCCGGGCGGGCGGAGGCGTGGTGAGCCGGGAAGGAGCCAGTTTCCTGCTTCCCCGCTCGCAGCCGAGCGGCCGCGGCGGCGGGGGGAGGCGCTCGCCGCCCCCCCATCCATCCCTCCATCCCTCCCTCCCTCCACCCACCCACCCATCCATCCGCTCACCCACCCCCGCCCGGCCGCCCGCCCTTCCTCCATGGGCCGGCGCGGCCGGCGCTGAGCGCCAGGAGGCAGCGCCCGGCGGCGCCCGGCTGCCGCGATGAGCGGCGGGGAGGTGGTGTGCTCGGGCTGGCTCCGAAAGTCACCGCCGGAGAAGAAGTTGCGGAGATACGTAAGTCTCAGCCCACCCCGTCTCATCCTTGCCCCGGCCCTGGGAAAGCCGGGATCCATCCCCCCCGCCGCCTCCATCCCTGCTTCGCCCGCCGCCAGCCCGGGTGCACCTGCCGCCGCCTCTCCCGGCGCCGCCGAGGCTCGGCAGGGCGGGGGTGCCCCTTGCCCGGGCGCGGCACGGTTGAGTCGTGACTCCCCACCGCTCGGGGAAGGAGGGTGGGAGCATCTCCGAGCGCCCCGGCTTGTCCCCTGCCCCGCGGTGGTGGGGTGGGAGGTGACGGCCGCGGCTGGAGCGGGCACCCGATGCTGGGGCCGTTCTGGGTGCGCCCCGCGGTGGCCGGGCTCACCCGGGACCTGCGACGGTCACACCCCCGCCTTTGAAGTCGTGTGTTTTAGGGAAGGATGGAAATACCTTGGTCCCAAGGAGTAAAGGTACTAACGCATCTTGGATCGCCCCCAACATCCCCGTAATAGTCACTCCCCCCCATCCCGCGCACGGTTCCTATTAATCATTGAACGTCCGAACCCTTTGAAGGTAGCACCAGTAGCGCTTGGATAGCCTTTGTGTCGTTAGCGGCTGAGATCAAACACTTCAAAGAAGTTGTAAAAAGAGGGTCCAAATGCCAGCTTTGTCACATTCCCCACTCATTGAAAGAAATAACTGTTCTTTGCGCCTTCCACCTGACGGTCCCGCCGTGTGCCTCGAGCATTAGAGCTCAGAAACACACTGCCATCCTATGACTCGGCAACATTGCTTCCTGGGAAAAAGCTGGGGTCCCGCTCCCTGATGCCAGTGACCAGCCTCTGCCAGGCTTCAGTTGGCTGCAACACAGCCTCTGGGAGAGAGCTGAATGCACTCCCTTCTTGGGGGGATACCAGCCAGGTCGTCCTTTGGTCCCCTTGCTTTTGCCTGTATGCATTTCAGGAACGGCAGGCAGAACAAGTGCAGCTGGTGTCTCCCCAGTGCCTGTTATTGATTGATGAAAGCATCACTACCTACCCTTGAGAGGGAGATGGATGTCTGTAGTCCCATACTGCAGGCTAGAGCAGGACTGGAGGGGTATCTGATTTGTGATGTGCTGCTATTAGCCTTGTCCAGAATGGGTTCAGCCCTGTAGACATCAGTCATGCTACATCCCTTTGCTTTAGGCTGTATGTCCAGTCACTCTGGGCAGTCCTTTCCTTGTATGCCTCATCCCCTTTGAGGGAGTATCATGTTGGAATTGCTAGGGAATCCAGTTCTTTTGCTCCGTGTCCCCTAAAATGTACTGAGGCAGAGGTAAACCTGGGTGTTTATGTAGGAAATATCAACTCCCTAATGAATATAGGCAGGCTTTGTGGGAGATGCACAGAATGACTTTGTGCATGCTGAACTGTGGAGAATGCTTTTAGCTTAATGGAGCAAAGCACCTTCCTCCCGCAGAAATCAACTAATTGCTGATCCTGAGTCACCAGTGGCCTTAACTCATCAAACATCATTAGCTCCCCAGCATCTGCCCCATGAAAGGGCGCTCACATTGCCATCTGAATATCCAGCTTGTGCTCTGGCATTCCAGCAAGAGCTGAATAAATCTGCTAAATGCTCTACATGGAGGGTGTGACATGCCGGCGGTTAGTGCTAATTATTGATGTGCGTAAGAGTGCTTTTCATCCAGATACATCCTGAAGTGTTTTGCAAGCCACCTATGTTTTCAGAATGTCCTCATTCCCCCAAGAGGAAATGCAGCCGTGTGGAGATGTGCCTGGCCATCCCACGCAGCCTCCGCGGGGCAGGAAGCGATGCTTGGCAGATGTCACTCGAGGGGATCTCTGTGCCGGAGCGGTCCCAGCGCTGTGGTCAGTGGGACTTCCCTTCCAGTCACACCAGTTGCACCAGCTTCCTGCATCAGCGGCTGGATTTGAAAATGTTGGCCTTAGCTTGGACTGTGTCTCACTTGGTGGTGCCCCTGCATTTACTTTTTAATGCACTATTATTGATATTATTATATTTATATAGCTTCAGTGTGCATTCAGGGTGTTGGTGCGTTGATCAAGTTCTTTTCGATAGTGGTTCAGAGCAGCTTGCTGTTACAGAGCCTGAGGGTGATGGCTTTACTCCTGTAAAGTCTGCCTTCATCTGCAACAAACCCACATAGTTGGACTTTGGTTTGCATGCACAAAAGGCGAGTTTTCAGCCACTGTGGTGTTACGCTGGCTTTTGTACGGCCTCAAAGGGAAGGCGCTGAATTGCTGGCTTTGCCACTTTCCTTATACCTTCAGTTTATATTCTGCTTTGAGACCTCAAAGGAGAAATCTCAGGCTGCAGGATGCTGCTAATCGGGTTTGAAGTTCCTGCTCTGGCTGTATTGACACAGGGTAGATGATAGATTTATTTTTTTCTTTGACAAATGCATTTCAAATGTACGTGTCTGCACATGGGTGTGTTGCTAACGCTGTCCTTGAAGTGCTGTGCTTTTATAAGCCTGGTTTTGTTTTGCTTTTGTTTTTCAAGGAGATCTTTGGCAAGAGAGGAAAGTGCTAAATTTTCTCTCTACCTTCCATCCAGAATGATCGGGGAAGAGGACTCTTCTCCACACCTGATCCATGCAGTGTTAATCTGCATTTACAGCAATACCTGCTCTGTTTCACTTCAGAGGATTGTGTTTATGTGAGATTGTGGGATATTTTGTGGAGGACCTCTTTGTACAATGCTCGGGGAAATACTAGTGTTGTGAGTTTTTGTTCCGTTGGAGGACATTCAAATGATCAAACCATGACTGCTTAAAGGTTGAGACAAAGTGTACCCTTTTTCTGCCTTGTAACTGTGGACAGGGGTTCGTGTAGACCCTAGGCAGTTTGGCTGTAAGTGCTACTGTAGCATTGATAATAAAAGCTAAGCAAGCAACTGAAGGTCAAAAATAACAGAGGCACCAAAATACCTGCTTCCACATCTGTTCTGCTTGGGAAATCAAACTCCATCATCCACTTGCTTGATTCCTTTTTTTCAGACAAACACTTTTGTACATTCATGGAGTGGTTTGGGTTGGAAGGGATGTTTAAAGCTTATTTAGCCCAATCCCTGTGCAATGAGCAGGGACATCTTCAAGTAGACTAGGTTGCTTAGAACCCCATCTAGCCTGGCTTTAAATGTTTCCAGGGATGGGATATCCACCACCTCTTTGGGCAACCTGTGCCAGTGTTTCACCACACTCATTTTAAAATAAGTTCTTCCTTATATCTAGTCTGACTCTACCGTCTTTGTTTTAAAAGCATTGTCCCATGTCCTATTGCTACAGATACTGTTAAAAAGTCTGTCCCTACCTTTTGCCCTTCTGACTTTCATGCATGGAAGAGTCTCCTTGTAAAGCAGCCACAAAGCACAGAACTGTCTTGTAATTCCCCTCCTGGCTCCCTCTTAAAACACCCATGAAAAAAATAAAAAACTCTCAATCCCTAAACAAAACCCTTGACTTTAGTTGTGTGACCGATGAGCCGAGACCAGAGCATGTTGTGCTGGTCCTGTACTGACTCACTGTCTCCCGGTCCTCTCCCGCTGGACGTGCCTGTCTGTTGTCTCCTGTGTTAGACGTGGGTTTAGAGTGGTGTTTTGTGTCTGTCCGCTGCCCAGCACGATAGGGTTCGGGGGTGGACTGTCTGGCAGAGAAGCAATGTGAAAAATAACTGCTGTCGTAGAGCAGCTCAGCTCCCTATCGTTAGATCAGCGCGCTCTGCCTGCTCATTTATGTACCGTGAAGTCAGAGTATTTTCTGTCTGGCTGAGATGTATGTCTGCAGTTCTGACTAAAACAAAAGCTTCTCATCGTGTACTGGTTTTACAATGCTTCAGTGCTTTGGGGTTTTTTTTTCCCCCTGTCTGGTTTAACCAGGGGGAGTTTAGCTTTGTGCATCAGTGTTCATTTTTACATCAAGCAGAAGCAGTTTAATCAAGGTCATTGGAAGAGCCGCTCCTCTTCAATGGGGTGAGCAAGAAGAGGTTAAGGGGGGTATAATGGGCTAATTTTATGATCTCAGTCATATTCCTAGGGTAACTTCCTGATGAAGGGCTTCTTTTGGTTCTTCATATCCCACCTGAAATGTGTAGCAAGGATGTCCTCCTTAAATGAGAATGTGGAATATGGACTGAAGTAGGACCACTGGAGCAGAGATGTTATGGGCTGCTCAAATGGTGGAGGTGCCAGGTGGAGTTTGGCATGATGCTAGTTGGGATGAAATTTTATAGGAGGGGGAAGAAAGAACACCCCTTTATTGTACAGCAAACTACAAAAGATGGATATTGTGCAAAATTATCTCCTTTTTTTCCCCTCTTCTCTCTAAGGACTTTTAATGGGTCACTCTCATGTTCAGCTGTGCCATGCCTAATTCGGGACGCTCCCCTCTACCAAAAATAAGAAATAGATGCAGAGACTCCAGAGGAAAGCACCCAAAAATGAGCAGAAATCTAGGAAACATAGAAAGACTGAAGGAAATGAGGTTGTTTAGGGACAAGAGGGCTGAGAGGAGAAGTAGCGGTCACTGAGTATGTCTAAGGCATCTGTGGCGGGGAAGGGACTAAACTGCTCTACATGGCCAATGGTAGGAGGCCAAGAAGTGCTGAGCTTGAACTGCAGCAAGGGAAACAAGCGTTAGGAAAAACTTCCTAACCTCTGATTGCCAGAGAAGTGAAGCAGTGGAACAGATGGTTTGGGATGGGCTTGGAGTCTCCATCGTGGCAGTTTGGAAGCATAGGTTGGCCAAACTCTATTTCAGAGAGCTGATCCTGTTTTGAGGCAGTGGAATAAATTTGACAAATTCTCCAGAAGTTCCTTCCAGTGCTGGTTTAGGTGAATTTATGGATTTTGACCCTGGATCCAGGGAGGGATAGCAGAGAGGCTTAAGGGCACAAATTATGTCACCTGGGTCTACTGATGGGACTCACGGAAGTCCTTTGACAAGTTCTTTTTAGAAAGTTTTGACAGCACTGAACTTCACGACTTCACACTTACTCCAGCTGTCAAGCTGCCTGCTCCTCCCATGTAATCTCCTGGCTTGATTCAGATGTTTTAGCTCTTCTCATTAGCCAGATGATTCAGAGAAGGGATGAACACTTGCTTCACCAGAGAAGGTTTTGCAGGTCAGGGGGTGCATTTTGTTTGCAAGGGCAGTGCCTGCCAGCACTCCTGCCACACCAGCTCTCTTGTGCAATGCTGCACAAAGGTCCCTCTCTGTAACTTGTTTCTCTGCTGCATCATTGCTGATGAGTCAAAACAGAGGACCTCTTCCCTTCAACCTTCTCTTGGGATCATTTTTCTTGAGTGTGGGTCTGTATTCCTTTACCCACTTAACAGTCAGATGATGACGTATTGTTATTGTGATACCTGTGATCTAATAACATGCAGATACTTGAAGGATGGTTATGTGGATGATGGAGTCAAACTCTTCTTGGTTGTAGCAGATGACAAACCACAACCCAGCTTTGGAGGTTCACGCTGGTTCTTACGAAAGCCCCTCCACTAAAAGGGACATGGTATAGAGGAGCAGGTTCCCACAGAGACTGCAGTTTTTTGAGATTTTCAAGGCTTGGCTAGAAAAAAATTCCAGCTGACCTGGTCTAGTCACACTTCAAATACAAAGCTGGATTAGAGACCTCCTGAGGTACCTTCAGCCCAGTGTTTCTCATACCTCTGTGACAAAGCCCAGCCTCTCAGAAGCAATAGAGCTGCTTTAGCCCAGCTCCCTATGAAGGTGGGTAGACCTTGTTTTGTCTGCTGCCAACACAAGCAGCCTGGGAGAAGTGCTGTGTTAGGGCAGCTCTTCAACTGCTGAAACTCAAAGTAGTTTGGTCAGGGCTAACCTGCATGTCTTCCCAAGGGGCATTGCATCGATCGAGGTGGGCATGCCCATAGAGGAAAAGAGTATGTGTGTTGTGTGGGGAGTGAAACCAGTGTGTTTTCCTGATACTTTGGCTTTGCTAAGACAGCTTGAGTGAATCTCCAGCTACCTGTCATGACTTCAGAGCAGGATGATGGTCCTGGCACTACACAGTGAATGTAAAAGATTGATGGTGGCAAAGCCCAGGTTGAACTTAAGACAAGCAATACTTAGAGAAAGTGTATGAGGAAGCTGGCTTCGTTTCTCTTTGAAAGCAGAAGTGATATTGAAACCATTTTTTTTCCTTTTTCTTTTAGCAAGTATCAGATGCAAGACATGATGTAATAGTGTTTACCAGACTGAAGCACATAAATTATAGTAGTGACTCAAAGGCAGAGGAAATATTATTTATTTGGATTACAGTAGCAGCTGAGGTGACTGGGACTAGGGCTGGATGTTCTGGGTGTTTGGGGAGACCACATCTGCCCTGAAGGGTCTGGTCAGATGGGGGAACCAAGGCATGCAGCAAGTCAATGATTTGGTTCACTTGTGTGCAGGGTCATTCCCAAGCTGGGAACTCGACTTTATGGTTTCTACCTGATCCAGGGTTTTCTGAGCTACTTGCAGGCTACTGGGGATGTGTTAGGCTATGGTAAGGAATTGCAGCTGGTCCAGAGAAGTACATAACACTTCTAGCAGGAATTTGGATGATGAGGGTGCCAAGATCACCTGGGAGCTCTCTGAGATGAATTGGTCCAAAAGATCTGGAAATTACTGCTTCTAATATAAATGACCCTTCCTTTCAGTACTCCTTTAAGTCTTTAAAGTCTCACTTCCCTGTCACAGTACTTAGGTGGATCTTGCATCACCTAACAGTGGTGACAAAATGTATCTATCCCTGTCGTAGGAGGTATGAGAAATAAGGAGAGATTTGATTTATTTCAGGGTGCACAGAGAGCAGATACAGAGCTGGAAGATGTTTTGCTGCTGTTCTGTGCAGCCTCTCCATCTATTGGCTTTTCTCTTTGGAGTAGACCCATCCTGCCAAAGATTTGGGGAAAAAGACTTTAAGCCCAGGATCAACAATATGCAAACGCTTATTATCCCACACCATCCTTAGGGTGGGTAATTTTATGGAATTTTAATTGTGGCACACCTAGGCATATTGTTTGGTCGAGAGGTGCCATGTTAATGCAGATTGTTGTGATTTCTTCATCCAGAGCTGTGAGCAGGAAACCTGACCTTTTATACAAAAGCTGTTAGAGTTGCTGGTCTGGAAAAATGCTGGTCCCTCTTGCAGAGGGACAGGTCAACTTGCTCCTCCTTAGGCTTTTTCTGTCAGAATCTGGAGAATTTGGATCAGCACCTGAACACCGTGCTGCCAAGTGAAACCAGTGTTGTGGTTATCACGTTATTATCATAGGTTAAACCAGCAGCAATTTGGCAGCGAATGTGAGAGAAGGTATGGACAGAGCCAATGTAGAGCATGGCTGGTGACTGGTCACTAATGGGGTTCTGCAGGACTCAATCTTAGGGCCACTGATCTTCAACACCTTCATAAATTACTTGGATGCAGGACTCGAAGGGAAACTAAGTTTGTTGGTGATACTAAGTTGAGGAGCTGTTGACTCCCTCAAAGGCAGGGAGGCCCTGCAGAGAGACCTGGACAAATCACCAGCCAGATGAAGTTCAACAAGGGAAAGTGCTGAATTCTCTACCTGGGATAGGGCAACCCTAGATGTACATACAGATGGGGGAATGAGATGCTGGAAAGCAGTGCTGGGAAAGGGACTTGGGTGTCCTGGTCTGTGGCAAACTGAATATGAGCCAGCAGTGCCCTGACAGCCAGGAGGGCCAACCATGTCCTAGGGGGCATCAGGCAAAGCATCAAGGGAACTGGTCAAGGGAGGGGATTGTCCTGCTGTGCTCTGCACTGGTGTGGCCTCAGCTGGAATATTGTGGCAGTTTTGGGTGTCACAATATAAGAAAGATATTAAGCTATTAGAGAGCATCCGAAGGAGGGTAATAAAAATGGTGAAGGGCCTTGAGGGGAAGCTGTATGAGGAACAAATGAGGTCACTTGGTCTGTTCAGGCTGGAGGAGACTGAGGGAAGACCTCATCACAGTTACAACTTCCTTGAGAGGGGAAGAGGAATGGCAGACACTGATCTCTTTTCTGTGGTGAGCAGTGACAGGACCCGAGGGAATGAAGCTGTCTCAGGGAAGGTTTAAGTTAGATATTAGGAAAAGGTTTTCACCTCTTTTTTTTGGTGGTTGGGCACTGGAACAGGCTCACGGGGAAGTGGTCACAGCACTAAGCTGGACAGAGTTCAAGAAGTGTTTGGACAATGGTCTCAGGTACATGGTGTAATTCTGGGGGCTGTGCTGAGCAGAGCCATAAGTTGAACTTTGATGATTTCGGTGGGTGCCTTCCAACTCAGGATATTCTATAATTCTGTGATTACTTTTCTTTCTTATTTGTGATTAGGGACCGAAAAAGCGAATACGCAGTCATGTTGAATCACAGAGAACAGACCTGAGGCCCTGAAAAGAGATCCAGACCATGTACATGCTGCCAGGCAATGCGCTTGTACCTGCGGTGTGCCTGCCACGACCTTGCTTGTACAAAGAGGAATTCCTCAAGGTCAGCAGGCAAACCTGCACAGTGCCATCGTACAACATGTCATTGATCATACGTAGCCACACAGCAACCTAAATACATGCTGTGTTTAAATAGAGAATTAAAAAAATAATATTTAAAAATCAGCTTTGGTGAAAAAAATTTCTTCTAGTTGTCTTTAGCCTGCAAGCTGTACCTTTAAAGGACAAGAGGAAAATCTGAGTGCTGGAAGCATATGTTTCTTGCTGTGTAAGATAGCCAGTGCTGCCTGTTTCTCCAACGAATCTGGAGCTAAGTCCAGCAACCTGGAGGGGGGTGATTTCATCTCTGGATCTGTCTTTTCATATTTGGTTCCTATTTTCTTCTGAGCTCTTGTGCAGTTTTCCTGGAAAAGGTTACGATCTGGGAAATCTTGCATCAGTCTGGTTGTCTGCATGACACTAATACCTAGAAATGAACTTCTCCATCCAAATGTGAATATTCTCACCCAAAAACAATGTGTTAAGGATAGGAAGTTCACTCTTGGGCCAGAAATGGGACATTTTTATTTATAGTTTAAATCTGGCTTTGAGGCAGGACCAGTTGAGAAGAGCTCTTAGACATTTCTGAATTAAGTACTCAGATTGCTTCTTCTTTTCCATTGCTTCAAAAGCTTTTCTGTCTCTACCTACTCCAGACTCTTTTTCACATGGCCTCTGAATATTTAAATCCTGTATGTTTGGTCTCTCTCTTGACAGAAATAATCTATTAATAGAAATGAGAATCTATTGTCAGAAATATCTTCTAGGATTTTTTTGTTGTTTGTTTGTGGTTTTGTTGTTGTTTTTGTTGGTTTTAGGGGCTTTTTGTGGGTTTTGTTTTGGGGGTTTTTTTTGTTTGTTTGTTTGGTGGGGTTTTGTTGTTGTTGTTGTTGTTTTGTTTTTTCCCAGTTATTATTTGTTATTTCTTTTGCTTTCCAATGCCTATTGGACACGTCCAGGCTATTTCCATCATGTCTCCTGGATCAAAGATGCTGTCATAAGAGGATCTTGGTACTTGTTATGCATCTTATTCCATTTAAACCTGGTGTTTTCCAAAGGCGTTTGCTTTGGAAGGCAGACATCTCTTTGGTGGAGTTCCAGCTCCTGCATCCATATGGTAAGATGGAAATAACATTTTGAGTCAAAGATTTGTGGTCCTCTGCATTTCATAGATTTTCAGTGATTAAGTTTTGCTGATGATCCCAGCTTTGCCTTGCCCATTCGGGTTCCTCGCTGACCTTCAGAACATCCCCATGGACTTTGGTGTGACTGCCAAAGGTTGCAAGTTGACTTGCTAAACCAATTTCCTGGCCACTTAACGTAATACCCAAACAGGGCTTGTTTCCAAAACTCACTTGTAAGTGTTCCTTTTTCTCCTCTCTTCTGGTGGCACTGAGGTGTCTTGTAAATTTTCAGCTTCAAAGAACCATGTTTTGTGTACACTGTAGGTCTTGTACTGTGTGCTGCTGTTGAACTGGGTGATGCTTATGTTTATCTGCTTTTTTTTATCTTATAGTAATGTCATTAATGATGCTAAATGGGGTTATTAGTCATTGCTACCAATCTGTTCTTCAGATCTCCATCCACATGCTTATTTAAGGATCTTTTAGATTTCTTTTGTTTATTTGTAGAGGGGAATATGTGGTTTTACTGCTCCTTCAAAGTTCTTGACTTGGAACAGTGCCCATGGAAAAGGGAAGGCTGGCTAATTCAGCTCAGGGTTTTGGTCCACCTTAGTTGCCCCTCCATTTCAAAGTCCCCTTAACCACCCCTACAGAGGCCACCTCAACAACTCCAGATCTCCTTTCTTCTCATGCTGCTTTCACACAGGTGCTGTGTTTGAGAGTCATCCAGCACAGGAAGGGTTAAACACAGTAAGTCATAGAATCACAGAATGGTTTGAGTTGGAAGGGACCTTAAAGGTCATCTAGTTTCAAACCCCCTGCCCTGGGCAGGAACACCTTCCACTAGATCAGGTTACTTAAAGACCTGACCTTGAACACTTCCAGGGATGGGGCATCCACAGCTTCTCTGGGCAACCTGTGCCAGTGCCTCACCACCCTCAGAGAAAAGAATTTCTTTTTAACATCTAATAGAAATGTCTTCTCTTTTAGTTTAAAACCCTTGTCCTGTCACTATCTGCCCCTGTAATAAGTTGGTCTTTTGTAAGCTCCCTTTAAGTACTGGAAGGCTTCAGCAAGGTCTCCCTAGTGCCTTTTCTTCTTCATGTCCCTTCCATAAATGCCCCTCAGTAAATGCCCCTTCTGGCTTACTGCCAGCATGAAACAGCTGCTCTGCTTCCATGCCATCAACACCGCACACAGCTCTTTTGATTCTGAGCCCTGTTTTGTTCCTAAATAGCTCCCTCCAGATAGGAAGCTCCCAGGAAAACCTCATTTTCTTTGACCCCAGAAGAATCAATGACTTGAGGCTTGTGTTCTGCCCTTCTCTCGCCTTCCCTGCCTGCCTCGCCCACTGTCCGCCCCATGTAACGTAAGACTGGAGTTTCCAGTGGAGCTGTGGGGAATAGAAAGGCTCATTGTTTTGGGGGTCAGGGCACAGGGCTGGGGTGGCAGGAGAGAGGGGAGCAGAGTTGGCAGCTGAGCCCTGCTGCTACCTCCAGCATGGCCCTGTGTTATAGTGGCAGCCATGCACACAGTGAGCACTCTGTGATCGTGGCTTCTTAAAGCCCTTGAGGGAGGGGAATAAATAATATAAATGAAAGGAATAAAAAGAAGAAATGCAGAAGATACAAGGTATAGGGAATGACAGGGAGTGTATGGGGTCCTTCTGGTAGTGCTGAGCAGGAGGAGATGCTGAGAAATTATGTTGATTGGTCCCTGCTCAAGGCTTGAAATGGGGGATTGAGGTTTGAACTAAGCCCTGACTGTGCAGGTCCCTCTCTGAGTCCTCTGTGTGCATGGAGTGAGGCAGGACAGGGAGCAGGGAGTTTTCCTGCCAGCAGTCAGGACTTTATCGTGCATCAGTGTGTGTGTGGGTGGGCCCCTGACACCAGCATCTTTGGAGAAGGGTGACAAAAGTGATTAGGAGCCTGGGAAAGCTTTACACAACAGGCCTGCAGTGAAGGATGGCCACCTTTCAAAGAAAGTGAATGAGAAAGTGCCCCGATAAAAGTCCACAGGGCTGCTGTCCATGCAGCGGAGGGTTAGCATTTTAGCTTGTCTTCTGGGACTTCTTATGTGAGCACCCCAGGGTCCTTCTTCCAGGAGGTGACTCAAAGTGTTTGGCACATCACCAAAGAGAGAGGTGTCCCAACCTGTAACCTGAATCCTCTCTTGGAGAGGTGAGATTTGCACTCAGAAGAGATGATCAGGTGTGTCTGATCCCTCAGCATCAAACGCAGATAGGGAGCTGCTCACAGATATTAAAACTCGTAAGATCTTTTTGTTTCTTCATCCTTCAGCAAGTTCGGCCTCTGCTCTTCATGTGTGATGGGGGAGAAACATTCCTCCTCCTACCAACTCCGAATTTGCACCTTTTAAAGTAGATGAGACATGAATAATGCAAATATCTGCAATTTTAGAAGTGGATATCATGAAGAAAACACTGGAAAGGAACAAAAATGGTATTTTGAGGTTTGAACCAGTCAAACATTTGAAGGCGGGTCTTTCCAAGGGATAGGGCTCTATTCACTTTTCAGAGTTTCCACCTGTAACAGGGCATCCTTTGATCTCAGACTAGCTAGATTCAGCACCATAGTTATAGAGTTGCTCCCAGAGCTGTTTTCAGCTCCTGCCTTACGTTCCCTTCAAAGTCAACCCAGGGGAGGGCCTGAAGGGATAAGGGCATTTTCTCAAACACTTGCAAAACACGTTGGCTGAGGCTTTGACTGGGAATCGATCAATACACTCTTTTTAGCATCAAATCAGTACAGCCAGCTGGCATGCAGATGGGCTGATGTATCTCATGCTGTCACAGGGAGGTGTTTCGAGGACCGAGGTTTCAAGGCAGAGTCACGTCTAGAGAAGAAGGTTGTCCACAGGTTTTTGGTTTGTTTCTTTTTGTTAATGCTGAAGGCACTTCACATGCAGCAGAAGGCAGGGAGTCGTCCAGATTGGTGTCATGGATGTTGCTCAGTAGTGTTAGATGTTCACAGTGCAGTCAGCAATGAGTATTTGTCTTGGGACAGATGGAAACAGCTTCATGTGTTGGTCTGGGCTGGAGCTGCAAAAGGGATGTCAAGCAAATCCTGTCCTATGCAACGCGTAGGATGTTTACGAGGCTTTTTGTATGAGTTTTCAGTTGACTAGGGTGTTTGATGAAAATGTCCAGTTGGTGATTTTTCCTCTGTTCATCCTACTTCTTGGAAGAGTCTGCCATGACCAACTCCGTGCTGTCAGGTGTTGTCATTAAGGCCGTCGGGGTGAAGCGTGGACCTGCTGCTCTGACACACTCAGAATTTCGGATAGGATTGAGTTGTTGAATACCACTTGGGGATGAGAAGCTTCAGGATTTGCATTTGTAATTAAGGAGAGCTTTTAAAGCCTGATCTTTGCATTTCTTTGTACCTGAAGCCTCACACTAACCAACCATAGCTCGTGTTGTAGAGGAAGGTGAGAAGCCAGAATGACGTGTTTGGGGTTTACGTGTTCCTCTCTGCTGTGTGCATTGCTGCTGAATCAGCTGTAATTTAGGCCAGGTTTAACCTCACTTTTTTGGTGTGGAAGAACCTGGTCAAAACCTTGGATTTCTTTCCTTCAAAGCATGGGAGACTTTTGACTTTATATATATATTAAAAAAAAAAAAACAAAAAACAAACAACAACAAAAAAAAACCAGCAAAATACCAGTTTGCTGGAAAACCAGAGAGCAAAGCATGATTAGAAACACAGCTGTGGTGCTCTCCAAGTTGTATCTCAGACATCCATTCCCAGTGGAATAATAATGGATATTATATCTGCTTCTTCCATTTTGCCACCTTTATCCCTTTTGTCGCCAAAGCCCAGTAGTGTGGGCTGGGCTTGGGTTCATTTTCTTTCCCCTAAGCTTTGGTCCTTGTACTTTCAACTAGTCTTCTACCTACCCTGAATATTCCAGAGTCTTGGCATTATAGGACTGAGGAGAATTGTAAACACAAATTATTTTGGCTTTGCACATCCCAACAGAGCAAAGAGTTGGCGCATGGTGTTGGACACTCAGTGGATTTCCAACCTTTTCACCCTTGTGCTGCCAGGTTGCTTGCTGGACTCTTGGATCTTCACTGGCCTGCTACATAGGTAGGAAATTACAGTGTACAGGGATTAAGTGAATCTTTCAGGCCCTGCAACAAGTCCATCGCAGAGCTGGGAGCCAGACACCAACATATTTCCGTCTCATCTTCATCTTCCTATTTCTAGGCTGCATCCCAGAAGTCTTGTGTTGAGAAAGTCCAAGTTTTCTGAGCCAGGTTTACCTTGCACGTGCCTTGCCTTGAAGTTTTCGGATGAGGTTAGGAGTGAATTCAACCCGTTTAAAAACTCAGTCCAGCTGCCAGACAGGAAAACCTGATGAGTGGAAAGTCAGTCAGACATGGGAAAGGAGGGGGAAAAGGTGAGCGGGTGTTGTGGGGAGGGTGGGGTGTTGGTGCCAAAATCGGTGGATTTATTCTCTTTCGGGAGTAAACACGTGGCAGGGCACATGCGTGTGCTGGTGGGTGAACACGGTTGGGTAATAAGAATAAATCTTGGTCTGCTTTTGAGAGCCTGGGACTAAAACATGGTGTAATAGTGATGTGTATAATTTTGTACGGTGAGACAGTAATTTACTGTGCTGTTTTGGCCATTAGCGCAACAGCTAGAGGCTGTTAAGATAATTTAGTGAAGGTTGTGGTTATAAATACATTTCCATCATGACTAAGGATTCTAATAGAAATTAAATTCAGCCAAGGGTGTTTTAGTATTTTATTTTTCTTATTGCATACTCCCTAATGTTTCTGTTTTGACTTATTAATCTTAAGGAATAAGCTGAGGCATGGCTATTAAACATTTTTTAATGTATAAAATAGGAGTTGTAAAAGCAAAAAAAAATTAGTACTGGATGTTGCAATTAATTTAGCATGATCCAGTTGTTCAGCAGGGGGGCTCTGGGGTGTCCTACTCTTGGCTGCTGATTCTACAGACATGTTGAGTAATGTGCAAAGCTATTGTAATGTAATTCTTTGCCATATACATGATTTCCACTTGGAGTGTTTTGGATAAAAGGGAAAATAGTTTTCTCCATCCTTATCTTGTGTGAAACCAAGTTGTTGCGCAGAATTAAAAACTGTTTTTTGAAATTTAAACACAACTGCATCCAAATGTCAAAGTGCCCACTTATCAACTCAGGACCTCAAAAAGCCCCAGGACCTTACCCATGGATTTCCATCCCTGTGCCGCATCCATACAAACACCTCCCTTTCACCACTGAGAACAGGCAGTATGAGTGATGTGATCTGCTGTGGGAATGCCTCAGCTCTCCTACTCTGCCGTCTTAATCCGAATAATAACAACACAAAGTCTGAAGGCTTAGTTTGGAATTGGATAGCTCTCCAAAAATAGTCTCTCCCTGAAGATATCTCCTACTTCCTGCTGGGCTGGAAAAGCTGTGCTGACAGCCTATGTGCTTGGATATGTAGGCATCTTCTGGAGCCTAAAGCATGAAGGAATGCAAAATAATAGAGGGAATCAGTCAAACTTGTTAAATTTCAGAATAGCATTTGGTTTGTGCCTCAGAAAGTGTTCTCCCCCATGCTCCTCCTGCACAGAAAGGCACTTGAGCCAAACCCCAATGTTTACAAATACTTTTGAGACCTTCCAGGTGTTGGAGCTCAAAAGTTTTTGAGATCTTTCAGGCTAGACCCTCTTTCTCTAAATAACAAATCTTGGCTTAAATGATTCTGGAAAGTGTGGACCCCAAACAGAGCTGTTAGAGCTCCAGCTCTGTCTTCATGTAATCAGAAGTGGGGGAACGTGTTGTATGAAAAAAAAAATCCTCTAAAACAATGAACTTCTGTTATTTTGTTATGTTGGAAGGTCTCTGACAGTCTCAGGGAAAGCTGGTGTGTCTTAGGAGTTTGTCATCAGGAGCTTTATCTCAAGTTGTCTTCAGGACAATGGGCTGAGCATGGAAGTGGCAGGCTCAGAAATGTCCTCTCCACAGCTCTCTGCAAGCTGCATGTTTTGGTACCCTCATCTTCCATTTAATCTTAGCCTTCCTTTCTCCTTTTCATGTAATTCATAATGTTTAGGGGGTTGTCAGCAGGAACCCACTTTTCCCAGCATGTGACTTGTATTTTGCTCTCTGCAAACCTGGTTTTATGGCACTGAGTAGAGCCACCTCTGTAAGTCCATTTTAAGATGAGTAGGGATGAGCACAGAAAGGCTGGCATGGCCATCTTCATGCTGCAAAGCATCCCAGAAACCCACTCTGAACCGCTGCCTTGACACAGCCGTGCTGTGAGGAGAAAATCCCATGTCAAGCAGGACTCCAAAAAACCGTGGCTAAAATACAAAAAAGCAGTATTACTAACCTGACTCGACTTGGGGTGAGCCTGGGCTTAGGAAGCTGGAAAAGTATACATTTCCGATGTTTTTTATTAGGAATTCTAGTGTAAAACTCTTTTTCCCATCTTCCTACTTATAAGGTTTCCACAGGGATTACTGGGACAATGCAGGCAGCTGGTATTTCACCCCCAGCCACACCAGCACCAGCTCTAAAACCCATGTCGGGAACAGAAGTTTAGAAACACAGTCTCAACCTTTCCCGGCTTGTTTTTCCCATCTGTTTTTAACAGCATGTTCTTGCCACTTGGACCTTTCTGGGCTCAATCTTGTGATCCCTGATGTAGTATGACATTTCCAGTTTATTAGGAATGCTTTTGTTTATTTGCTGGGTGGTTTTTTTTTTTTCTTTTCTTTCTTTAATTTTTTCCTTTTCCCTAGGTTGTGTGGAGGCTTTCTGCCTTAGCTGCCAATACAAACGTTCCCTCCGTGCTGGGAGGTGCCACCCACACCTGTCCTCTCTGAAATCAGGACAGTTATCTCAGCAGTTTCAAGTACTTTGAGTGGTTTGGGGACTGTTATTAAACAAAAAGGAAGGCTGATTATATTTTTCTGTCCCTTTCTATCATTTTATAATAAAAAGCTAGGTCCTAGAGCACTGAAGTAAATGAGTTTTTAAAAGTCAGTCACTGTTTTTAAACTTACTTCAGGAAAACCAGAAAGAGGGGAGTCAGGACTGGAGTTCACTGGTGGCATTTTCAGTTTACCCAGCCTGTCTCTGCTTTTCTTAGCAGATTGAGTTTATTGCCTGTTGCATGCAAGTGTGAATTTGCTTCTAAGCTGAAAATGGCTCAAGCAGTCTTCATGTTTCTTTGTCTTTCCATTTTGCATAGAATTCACCACACTTTCCTCCAGTGCTGGACAAATATCAACAGATGAGTATCAGTGGTAGGGCATGCTGCTCTCCATAACTTGCATGTCCTTCTTTATAACCTCCTTTGTTGTCCTTGAAATAAATCAAATGGTAACTTTCAGAGACCTTTTTCCAGTTCCTAGTTGACATAAATCCCACTGTAAAACTTCAGAAATGCTTAATATCTGCCAGGAGGGTAAATCTAGCAAGTGCCACATGGCTGCAATAAGCTGGGAGCAGAGATGAGGCTGATTTGTTTTGGGTCAGTTCAGACTGCACCTCAGCAAAGCTTCAAGTCCAAGTCTTTAATTTCTGTGACTTGTGAATGATCCTTTGATCAAGTGAAGGTGCTGCTGAACTTCTGCACCTGTGACCCTGTACAAACAAAACCTACAGTCACAGTCTTGTGTGGGACACCTTGTTCTTTACCATGAGGATCAGAATTTGGGTCTATAGCCGTAAGGATTTGCAACCAAAAATCATTTACATAGCCAAAACTACCCAAAGAAAGCTCAGAAAGTCCTGGGGAGGTCAAAACTGCTGTGTCTGGTTTTTGATTCTTTAAACATTGACCTTCCCAGGAAAGCAGAGATGCCTCCAGAGACCCCGCCACTCTGATTGCTTCCAGCCAAACAGCAGGGCATGTTTCTGTCTTATTAATCTGGTTTCTGCATCAGCATTGACCAGCCTTTATGTAGTTCTGTCTTTTCATTCTGCACAGAAACTCCAGCACTTAGCTCCAGTGCTGGAATATCATCAACAGATGAGTGCTGATGTCAGAGCAGTACTTCATAGTATCGTAGAATCACAGAATGATTTGAGTTGGAAGCAACATTAAAGACTGTCTGGTTCCAACCTCCGCTGCACCAGGTTACTCAGAACCCTATACAACCTGGCCTTGAATGCCTGCTCTTAGGCAAAATGAGCTTTTTAATATCTTCCCCCAAATAAGCTAGAGACCATGCCCACTCCTGGGGATTGTCTGGGACATGCCTTGGGCAGCATCTGCCCACGGATCCTCCCGAAGACCTCACCTCCTCCCGTGCAGATTAAGATTTGCTGGTACCCAACATTAAACAAAATTGAGGTGAACCTCATCTTCCTGTTGCATTAATGAGGTTTGTTTAATGGCAGACACCATAAAAATAAAAGGAAGCAGCTGTTAGAGGGACTGATTACATATGCAGATGCTTTGGAGCAGGGTCAGGGGGACAATCTGCATGTGGCAACTGGTCCTCAGCTGTATGCCTTGTCCAGGACTGAGGGAAACAGAGGATGAAACACCAGGCAGTACCAGTCCTCTTGGATGGATTCATCTGACTTGTTGCGGTACACTGAATTAGCCTTTATGGGCTTATTTTTAACAGTGGGGAAGACCTTGTCTCCTGGAAATAAAACTGATCAGTACGTGCTTGGGGTCCTCATCTGGCTTAAAATGGCTCCATGGTGGATATGTGTCGCAGAGACTTTGACCATCACACTTGCGAAGCAAGCACTTGGGGAGGGAGCTGTGAAGGGATAAGGATGGGGCGGATGCTACTGAGCCCAAGTGGAATTCAACCTCTAGGGGCCTTTGCCCTGGGGATGCAGGGGTTTCATGCCCGTTCAGGACCCTCTTTCATCCTTACAGCAGGATATTGAAAACAATAGGGGTTTCTCATCATTGTGGCCAATTTATGATCCTGTTTCTGTGTCCCTGTTTCCCTAGGGGAAGTGGCTGCTAATTTTTTCTTCACTTGTTAGACTTGCTATGGGTTTCCCTGCTGGAGGATTCTGAACAAGGTTTTCAATATTCATAGATGTAACTGCATCATGAAAAAGGGACCATTAGTTCATCCAGTTTGATCTCAGATCGTTAACTCCACACTACTGCTTTCCTTTGCCATCTTTTATTCTCCTTGTCCTTCCTAAGTGTTGTTTTTTATCTCTCTGTGTATCCTTTCAGCAATAGTGCTAGCATATTTATTAGTATTAATTGGCATATGTGCAACAAATGTCATGCAAGGATCACAGAAGCGGTTGCCTTGGAGAAGTCAGTGTATTTATCCCACATGGGGAATCAGAGGCACCAGAGAAACCAGATGGGCATCAGCTGCAGGCATGCTCCGACAGAGCTGCCCATGATTTCTTCCTAAAAGGCAGTTTGGACCTTGCAATCATTGGCACATGCTTGCTTTGAACTACTTCAACTGTGCCCTGGAAACCAGGTGCTACCCAGGTCTTTATGCCAGCAAACCTGCCACCTTTCCTGCCACCTTCAATCCTGCAACCTTTCCCATTATGCTACCCGAACCCCCCCCAGCCTGCTGTGGGCTGGAGCAGTGCTGCAAAGCAAAGAAGGGAAAAATAATAGTAATAATAGGAGAGACCTGTTCTGGAGATGATAATGATAATAATTTTCTCAAGGTGTCATTTCAGAGCTGCCTATCTAGGTTTAAAAGCAAGTCAGGCAGAAGGACCAAAGCTGGGATTTTATGCAGAGTTGGAGGGTAAAAGTAAAGATAAGAGGACAAATAGGAAAGATGAAGTCCCACTTTCTTACATTTTTACCCCTCTGAGCTGCCTCTCAGTCTTGACAGGGGACAATAGGCACTTGTTCCCAGTAAATGTCCCCCAGTCAACAGCCTGTGCTGTAGGGGGGACTGGGAAGGGGCTCCCGGGGGTTTGACCATGGCCCTGAGCCCCTGGGACTCGTCTCAGCCTGGCCACCCGCCCTCATCCCGCTGCGCCAGGGGAGTTTATTTTTCCAGCGCTCCTACTCAGAAACATTTGGCAAAAGGAAAAATTGTGGAGGAGGTTTAGCTCAAGTGAGCACAAAAACATGTGTCCTTGTAGTATATTGCTTGCTGAGCAGTGGTTTGGGGCTTTTTTTCTTTTTTTTTCTAAGTGTAACTGAGAGCTTGGGAATCATGTGAGGAGGGTGGGGGTTATGCCTTTCAGATGGATACAGGACTATATAAATACAAGGAAGGGAAACCTTTTCTGCCTGGTGCAAGTTCTCATCCTACTTTGGATGAATGAGTGTGAAAGTGGCAATGTTTTAGGAAGCCTTTCAAATCCTTGTCTAAAATCCCTATCTTAAGCTACTGCTTTCCCCAGTGTGACTATCCATCCTCTTCCTGTGACCCCCAGAAGTCCCTGCATGAGGAAATGGGCTACAGGATCACACCAAGTCCTCTTTTCTTGCTCCATGACCTGGTCACTGTAGGGGAAAAGAGACAAGGTGCAAGAAAAATTGGCTGCTGGACTTTAAAACTGGGGAGCAAAGAGCTGCTTCCCGTATCCCCAGTTTATTCTTGCACACAGGCTCCTCTCTCCTGCCCTCCAAAAGCAAAACATCGCTTCATCCAGAGATGAGATGCTGAGCAAACAAATCACAGGTCAAAGTCTCCCCCTCCTTCCCCTGCCACATTCCCATCTGCACATTTTTGTGCGCCATCCCCACTGCCTTTTCCCATGCCCTTTGGAGGGAGCAGGGTGGGTACGCTGGCTCTCAGCACAGCAAATGCAGCTCTGCAGATGTGAGCTGCCTCTGGCCAGCAAAAGGGAAGGGAGTTGTTTGGGGAACAGTTTGGAAGTCTGGGCAGATGGTTTCCACTCTGCCCCATGAAGTGAGATTGGCAGAATTTTTCTTGAAGGGGAAATGCTGCAGCACTGTTTGGAGAAGCTGGTTGCAGGTGATGAAGTCCAAATCAAATCTATGCTAAACCCTTTCTTGAGTTTGGACAGGGGCAACTGAGTGGGAAATAAATCCCCTCTCACCCTATGGAGATGTGGACAAGGAGTGATGCACAT
Source organism: Myiozetetes cayanensis (assembly GCF_022539395.1). Taxonomy (NCBI): domain Eukaryota; kingdom Metazoa; phylum Chordata; class Aves; order Passeriformes; family Tyrannidae; genus Myiozetetes; species Myiozetetes cayanensis. The sequence continues at coordinate 30,024,757 of NW_026087742.1, read as the reverse complement.
GGATTTGTCTACCCTAGGATGGTGCATCCCAAGGAGGAGCTGTGAAGCTCTAACATTGGGGATGTAAAAATAATGAAATCCCCAAGCACACCGAGACAGCTGCTAGAAAGGAGGACTGTAAGGCAAAGAGGGAACCACAGGATTTTAGCAATTTTGGAGAAAACCAGAATGTTATAAGTACACTGTTGTGGGGCAGAGGGTTAGCAGAGTGGAAGGTGGTCGCATTTTGGCTTTATTTTTTTTCCCCTATAACATGAAGACCATCCCTGATCAAACCACCTTGTGAAGTTAAACTCATACCATCCAGGAGTCTGCAGGGCTCCTGCTTACGTCTCCAGAAGGTGTGGTGGACCGGGATGAAGTGAGCGTGAGGGTACTGCTCTGGAAGACTGAGAGGTAGTGATGCAGAACATCTACTAGTCCCTGACATCTGTACCACCTTGGCCAAAAAATCCGTGACCCAGATAAAAATGGAGACCAGGGTTTGCAAGCCGGCATATTCTGCCAAGTTTCAAGAACCTGCTGTAGCCAGCTGAATTTTCCTTGGGCTCTTTCTCTAGACAGTTATTTTGTTTTCTGGCTCGGAGCTGATACAAAGACACTAAATGAGAATTTAATAGTGAACTGACTCATCTTGACTTGATCATGCTACAGGCATGCAACTCACATCTCCGTCTGGGAGCCTCTGTACACAAGACTGCTGTGATACCCACTCATGGGAAAGGGGAGCTGGGGCTTTTATGTGCATAAGACATGCCTGGGATGGGACATCCCATGAGCTTGTTTCTAGCTGCTCCAGCTGGTCATCCTGGGAACTTTGCAGTTTCTCTTCTCCCTGCTGTGGGGCTGACCTGAGGTAGTTGGTTACCCTGGGGTAAAAGACGATGGTTCTACATGAATCCATGGTCCATAGGAGTCCAGGAGAGTGGCCAGTGGGGGCACTGGAGAGAGGACCAGCTTACCTCTTTCTAATTCAGTTTGGGAAGATGTGATTTTGTCTATTAGGGTAAAATTTTGCTTCAACGTGTGCTTCTCCCCCCATCTATGTTCTGCAGGATGGGAGAGATTGCCTGCAGGACATATCATGTTTAATATCAAACTCTACTGGATCCTGAACACAGCCATGATATTCCATAAAATAGTACAGGACTGACATGTGAAAGGATCTGGTTGGGTGCCCTGACCTTCTTGCAGAGTCTGCACCTGTGTAAAGTGTTAATGCAATTCCTGCAATGAAGAGTTTTGGATTTGTCACCTCCAGATGGTAGACCTCTGCACTGGTCTACTGAGCCCAGGGATACACTGCCAAGAGTAATAAGTCTTTTAAAAACTAATTAGTTGGTTTTGTAATGTGATTATCTTTTTGTTTTCACCCTCTCTTTCATTTTTGAAGGTGCTGTGAAGTACCATCTGTGAAGGACTTTCTAAGAAATCATCATTAGATGTCTAACATGATCCTTGAGGAGTTTTGTGTTAGTGTTGTTGGGAAACTCCGTCTCCTGGAGTGCAAATCCCATCTGGGGTAAAAGGGACTAGTTTGAACATTAGCATGAACATCTAACAGGGCATGGCCCACCCCGGTCTCAGTGGCTGCAAGATGCCATCTTGTAGTATAATGGGTTTAGACTGATTTTCAGATGGATTTCTTAAGGATGGGTGGCAAATCCACCAGAAGATGGGCATCCAACTCCCTTATACTCACCTAGAAAATCATACAGGAACAACAGTTTATCTCTGGCAGCTCCCTTCCAGTGAGGTCCTTATCAACTACTCATACCTTGGCTCAGCCTTACCTTCTGTCCTGGGTCTCCACAGACTGTGTATCCCATAGGGCTGCTGGGACTTTTTGTCTTACAAAGTCTGGAAGCTGGGCATGTTTCATGTCAAGTGCTAGTGGTGTAAAATCTTGAATAGAGCTGTCAACACAAGCTGCTGGACTATCTCAGCAGAGGAGGAGAAAGGGACTTTGACTTCTCATATCCGTACCTTTCCACTTCTGAGTTTTCCTGCATGGCTCAGTCAAACCAGTCCTTTCCCCAAGAGCACACATTGTAGAAATCTTACGATTTGGCTTCTTACTGCAGTTTTTGTTGCTTCATCGGGTCCAAAGTGTTGACTCATCAGTATTTCTTCACGTGATTCCCTTGAAATAACTTCCCCGAGGCAGATGGCATGAGGACTGGGCAGCCTCATTGGCACAACTTCTCTTTGAGAAGTTGCTGTAGTGGCTGGTTCCTCCGGGTGATTCTGCTTTCTAAAAGGTTTTTAACTTTTCCTAAAACCATTTAGGGGAAAATCTTTTTCAACAGGATTTTAACCTAAAAGAGGACAGCTCTTGTGAGTGACTTGGAGTCACAGCTGACAGCCTTTTGTGCTGCATGTCGTCTGGGTCTCAAAAGCATTTTTGAAATACTGGATGGAAAGTTACTTCTCCTGAAACATCCTTCCTCTCTCCCATTGGACACAGTGCCAGCAGAAACACTGACACGAGCTCGTGCACCACTTCTTGTGATATTGTCAAAACCTTTCTAATTTAGACTTCTCTCGCCTTTCAGGGTTCCTTTTTTGGACCAAACCCAAGGTTTTCCTGCAAGGGCCCAGGGCAGTCGTCTGGAGGAACAGGGAGAAGTGATTGCTGCTGATGTTGATCTTTGGGATGACCCTGAAGCCCATTACTTGTAGCTTTCTGAGCACTCCATCCCCTTTCTGAACACTTCCACACACCCCGGGTGCCAGCTAACATCACTGTCTAAGAATGAGAAGTAATTTAGTTCCTAAGCAACCTCTCGCCTGGCCTCTTGCTAAAGAGTGACTTAGCATTTTCCAAAGGAAAAAAGAGACTGTGGATAGTGATGTGTCAAGGCAGGTTCTTCTAATGTGCTTAACCCTCCAGATGCTGGTTTAATGAGTGTCCACCAAGTGTTGTCTAGCTGGGTCACTGCCAATGGGGTCAGAGTGCTGGGGGAAGCCAAGTTCAACGTTTTTGGGGCAAGCTTGAATAAGGATTAAAATCTGTAGATGTTAGAGTGTTCCTAGGATTGTAAGGACAGGCTTTTTCCTTATTTCTTCTCACTGCTTTCATTGTCCCCTGACCTGCAGATATCTTACTGTTTGCCATCAATTTTATTGCATTGTTCCCCCCATCCCTTCAAAAACCCAGTAAAGTCAACAAATGTAATTTTATGGGGTGTTTCTACTGTAGTGATTGTGGGTTTTATTTCAAGTTCAGCAGTGCCTGAAAAATGAATGAACAGGTCACATCCCTGTCCTAGCCATCTCTGTCTGTCTGAGGTATATTTCTGTCCCCTCCGTTAGAGTTGTACCTCAGTAAATCAAGATCTTTACCGTGTTTATCCTTTTCATATCCCAGTAAGGCAAAACTTCAGGTAAATCATGATTTTCCCAGGTTATTATTATGGAGAAGCCAGAGCCAAAGCATCAGGCTCAATTTGTACCTTCAGAGTATGTGGCTTTCACAAAGGACGTGCTGACTCCTGACCTACTGTTTTCATTAGGTTCCTCTCAAACCTGACCCATCGAGGGTCTGAACTCCTCTGTTGAGCTGGGAGATTGGAGGCTGGGAAGGTGGTGTGGTTCGAGATGCAACTGCAGGGAAGGGACAAGCAGCTTGAAAGGAAAGTGGAGGAAATGAGGTGGAGGGGATCATCCACTAGAGCCCACAATCAGTGAGCCTGCAGGAACCTCTGGCAATCACCTCATTCAACCCCCTTTCCCAAAGCAGGGTCTCCAAGTGCAGATTGCTTAGTATTTTGAGTATCTCCAGGGGTGGAGACTACACAACTTCTTTGGGCAGACTGCACCAGTGTTTGACCATCCTCATAGTTAAAAAAAAAGTTTATCCTTATGTTTAAATGGTATTTCCTCTATTTTTGATTTGTGCCCGTTGCCTCTTGTCCTGCCATTGGGGACAACTGAGACAAAGTTTATCTTAATCATCTTTAATTCCCCCCGCAGTATTTATGCACATTGATCAGACCCCCCTGAGCCACCTTCTCTCCAGGCTGAGTGGTCTCTGCTCTCTCAGCCTCTCCAATGTCAGATGCCCAAGTCCCTTCATCACTTTTGTGACTCTCTCCAGTACGTCCATGCCTCTCTCATACTGGAGAGCCCCAACTGGACCCAGCATCTAGTGCTCAGCAGGGAGGAAGGGTCCCCTCTTTGGACCTGCTGGCAACACTCAACCTAAAACAGCCCAAGAGGCTTGAGACTTTCTTTGCTGTGAGGACAACTGGCTGGTTCATGGTCAACTTGATCTCCACTGGGACCACCCAGTCTGGCAGATAAAGCTGCTCTGCAGACAGGTATGCCCCAGTGAGACCCACCTCCCTGTCCACTTCTCTAGCACATACCTCACTAGTTTGTTTATCAGGACCTTATGGGAGATATTTTGAAAGAAAGCTTCACTAACATCCCATTGAGAAGCACACCCTGCCCTGAGTGAGCCAGTCATGTAGAGGACTTTCACGTTTTCAAGGATGCTTTTGGTGTCTTAGTGCTGAGGTGAGTGGGGTCAGGGGGATTGTGGAAGGTGGAGGTGACTTAGTGATAACTGCAGCAGATATTTCAGTTTTCTTGGAGCATTTCAGCTGTGATAGCATAGTTAAATTAAATGCTCTAGCAACATCAAGCAGCAGGGGAGGTGTTGCTGGGCAGGCTCAGGGCTTCCTTGTGGAACTCAGCAACACACAGGGGTTTGTCATTCAGGATTTGCCCCTGTGGCTGCCCCTGTAATGGGTGAGCTGACACCAGACTGTCTCTCCTGATCCACTCACATCCCTGTCCGTGCCACAAAAACAGGTCTCCTCTCTCTGTGCTGCTGTATGTAAAGCCACATCTCCCCTCTGTCTTGTGTGCAATACAACATGCAACTTAGTTGATATGCAGTGAGGAGCAAATTATATTTTTTTCTTCATTTTCCCCTACTTGCATCACTTTTGCAGAGCTCAAAGAAATACAAATAAGAGTGACAACTCGGTACACTCATGAAGCCAACAGCCAAGAGGGGCTTTGCCTGAGGAGCAGTTCTGCCAAGTAAAGTAATACTTCCTAACACAGCTGATTGAAGCCAAAGAAGGCACGAGTGTGTCCTTACACTAAGCAAGAAGCTCACCAGCTCTTGAGGATCAGGCTGAAGCCAGGAAGAGCCAATAGCAGATTTGGGAGTAGGACCCAAGCATGACCCCAGTGGTTGTGGATGACCCCCTCTGTTGCAGCAACTTGTCTATATATTCTAGGAAAGAAACACTATTCATTTTTATTTTCCCTTATTAAAAAAAATAAAATGCTCTGGCAGAGAGTCAGCATGCAAGGAATGGGCAGGCACACTGCCTCATTTGTTGGAATGGCCAACAGATTAAATTAAGGTTTAAAAAAAATTAAAAATTAGAGAGGGAGAGAGAGAACAAGTGTTTTCTATGGGCAGAGTTCATTCACAAGTCACTCATTTCTCTTGCTCTTCAGGGAGTGATAGGAGACAATTAGCTAATTGGTTTGGGGAGGTGACCTGTCAGTGACTCAAAGAGGAAATGTCTCCTGTGCAATTTGACATAAAGAATATATTTTCAGCCCGTTGTGACAGCTGCAAGCACCCCCCATTAAAATCAGGATGTAATGGCTGTAATAACGGCAAGCTTGGAATCCATCACAGCGAGGGAAAAGCAATGAAAAACCTGATAACATGCACTAAATTGCAGCCAGAGAGAATACGTTACGTTGTCAGGTTTGAAATATTTCTAAATTATCTTATCATTAGCACTGCGTAAGCACCCTAAGCCTTTCTGAGGTTGAAGTCTGTCCCGAACTACCTTTGTAATCCCTTTAGTTCAGGGGCTCATCTGCCTTAAGAGCTGTCTACCTGCGTGTCTTTGGGATGGAGCTGATGACTGTGTGTGAAGTTGGGAGGACTTGAAATCTGGGATTTTAGCCCAAGCCTTCGGAAAGAGGGGCTGGTTGCTCAATATGCTAAGAAGTTGCAGATTTTCCACATTTTTCTCTTAAGTTCTCAGCACCTGTTCTCAGAGTCAAATGGATGGCTTCTTGTGTTGGGTAACATTTGAGGTAGGACCTGGGCTGAGATTGCTGAAATATCCCCATCAACCTGCTGCCTTTAATTTTGTGTGTTTTGGCAAAAGCAGTAGGCTGGGGGGAAGCAATGAGAAGGAGAAGGTTTATCTAAGACGACAGTGTTGCCCTCAGAGCCGTGCCAGCACATCCCCTCAGCCACTAATCTCACTGACTTAGCAAAACCCAAAGTACTGAAGCGAGCACGTTACAGAGAGACAGAAGTCACGAGATAATAAGACTAAGAAAATCAGGAAGTCTCTTTCAGCCCAAGTGATGTAATTTTACCACAAACAAGACTTTATTCATGTGAATGTTTCAAAGAAAAAAATTTTAAAAAAAATAAATGCAAGTAGGGCAACTACAGTTTTTAGCTGCCAATGGTTGGAAGGAGGATCAGGTCCCAAACCAGTGCTTACCTTTCCTTAGGGAGGTGGCTGGTCCTTTCTGAATATCAGATGCCTGAAAATTATTACTATTATTATTATCATTATCATCATTAAGGTTTTGAAAACTTTAGCTAGCAAAGCAAGACTCCATCCCTTCCCACAGTCCTACCATTCACCGTTGTTTCTGTGTGCTGTGCTCCATACTTGTGCAGGAGGAATGGCTTTGCTGATGTTGGTGGGTCTGAGTTCCTCTGCTGACAATGACAAGGGTTAACCCTGGGGATGTGTTGAGCAGAAAGTGGAGATACAATGAATAAGCGCATCACGTCTTGGAGGCTTCTGGCCACCAGGCACAACTGAAGATATCCTCCCCATCCCTGCCCTGCAAATCCCTACAGGAAAATACACTGCTGGGTCCCCTGCATGAATGGGCAGGAGTTGGGGGAATCCAGAAGCACTGTGTAGTCCAACACCTGTTTGGCTTGGTGAATTTAGGCCAACAGTGTTTATGTGATAAATTAGTAAGGGTGATATTTTTCGGCTTGGTGGTGTGTCTGTGTTGATGTCAGATGGTTTCGCTGCAGCACAAACAGGAGATGGCTGCTATTTTAATCACTGCTACACAAGAGTTTCTCGTAAAGGTCATAAAATTAAAATAAACTTTGCTGAACTGACCCATCATTAGTGGTAAAACCACCTATGCACCACTCAGGCATGTCCCACAGTGGGGCAACAGGACGTGTAGGCATGATGAACTTAAAAAAAAAAAAAAAGACATTTTTCAAATCCATTTTTATTTGTGTTGTAGAAAATTTCTAATACATCTAAGCTTACTTCCTTTTTCCTGATATATCAGACACTGCTGAAGTGTAGGGACAGCTTGTGTTTCCCCACCCTACCTCTCTGAGTCCCTGATTTTCATCCCTAAAGATTACAAGAGAGAAAGATCAGCAGAGCTGCACCATGCTGGATCCCACAGGGACTGGATTCATGTCGAGAGGGAAATAGGGGCAAATGAAATAATTACGATCACATCAAGCAATTAAAAGGGTTTTTTTTTATCAGCATCCAAAAGAGCTTGTGGCTCAGCCACCACTTTATCTCTTCACACAAGCAGTGTTGGAGGCTGTGATTTGAATACCAAAAGGGTGAAACTCTGATTGAGCTAATGACCTCAAGCAGCATGTAGGGTTGAAGTTCTTAAGTCCCTAAATTGCAGCAGCACGGGAAAAACTCCTTTCTGAGCACTGAATTTCTTTGAGGGTGGTTTTCTGTATTCCAAATACTGTACTCCAGAGCGCTCCAGTAACACTTCATGTGTTGTACAAGAAGAGGAATCAAAGGTCTTGCCAAAGAGCTCTTGAAACCTCTTTGTGCAGCCTAGGGACATTTCAGGCTGCAAAGGGCTCATTTTCTTAAAAGTTTTGGCTGCAAACCTTGAAGCCGGGTACCTTGTCCGAGGCCTGGAGGAGAGGTTTGTCTTGATGAGCTGTGCATCAGGATTTATGCATTAAGCCAGATGAAGGGCTGAGACCTCAATTGTATTAACAGATTGAGGTGAGAATTTTTTGATAAATCATTTTTTGGGGTCAGAAAAATTTAAAATTATTTAAAAAATTACAGAGAAGCTTTGCTTTTCCTTACTCAAGAGGAAAATTCACTGGAAGGGGGGAATAAAAACTCCTGTCTGGCCAGACTTGGGCACCATTTCCCTGGAATTCAGGACGTCTCAAGTATGGAGAACTCCCCATAGGGATCCCATCCAATTTTATTGGTCACTGTGGTTAGTAGGGGACCCTCTACCTGATTTTGGCATGGATGGGATGGAGGTTTTTTACATTTGTCTTTGTTTGTTTCCCTGGGGCTGGCTCTAGTGTGCTCCAAGGGCACTGACATTGGTCCAGGCTCTTTGCTGGGAGGTGTTTACTGAAATCTCCACATCAGGAGGTTTCTATACATACTTCACTCTAGGCGCACTGCAAACATCCTGCCAGGAAGAGGAAACATTTCCTCTGCCCCAGGATAACCTGCCTTCCTATAGAAAGAGAATTGATGTTTCCGGATGGAGCATATGGATGTGGAAGAGGAGCCTGCACGTGCTCCTGCTGTGCCCCAAGGGCCAGCTCTACCATTGGCCACAGTCAGTGGGATAGCTTCACATGTTGAATGGCATTTGGAGTAGGAGTTGTATGAGGATGCTCCCTGGAGTAGTTTTCCAGGTGCCGGAGGGAACTCAGGTCATTTAATTCCTCCCATGCAGCCAGCTGTGAATGCAGTGCAGGTCCATGCTGGCATGCAGGGATTGGAACTGGACAGAGAGTGAAAGCTGCTGATGCCCTAAAAACAAAGACCAGAAAACAGGGAATACGGAAAGAAAGGAATGAGGCAGAGAGAGGAAGACTCCAGGAAATTAGGTGATTTTTTTGTTGTTTTGTGCTCTTTTTTTTTTTTTTTTAATAAAACATCTAAGAAAAGATTTCCTGCTGCATGAAATTGACAACACAGGAGGGGAAGCTCTTCCTAAATATAACTAAGAGCTGTCTGGCGTCCCTAGACAGCTCCTCTGCGGGGACCCTCGGGTTTGATAGGGAGATGGATCAGCCGGTTCCCAAGGGCATGTCCACTGCAGCCCTCTCCTTCTCATTTGATAGCAATGTGTTGAAACAAAGCAGAACTGACTCTTCCTCTTCTCTCCTTTCCCCCATCTTTTTTTACCCCTTGTGCCAAAAATATCTGAAGTCTATCATGAGAGGTGATGGGGATACAGGAAGGGAGGCAAAAGAGAAGGGCTGGGAGAAATCCTGGGTCACTTGCATGTACCAGGCACGAGACTAGAAATAGAGAGGATGAGATGGGATGTCTGAGGGTGTTGTTTATCTGAGAGCAGAATGTGACTCCACAGGTGCCACTGCTGTGAATCTGGGTTAGCAGCAGGGCAGCACTTTGGGGAATGAAACCAGTAGGTGAAATAGTGTCATAATTGGGATTTTGATGGTGTTGATGCATAGCATGGGCAAGTGGGAGTATGTGGCAGTGCCTGGCTATCTGCTTGTCTTACTCCTGCTGCTATCCATCAATAGAAAGGTCAGATCTGGGTGCAGAAAGTCAAGAGTTGAGTTTTTCTTGCTGTCTCTCCGTGCCATGGTGGCTGCTCACCAAAAAGGGCACTTCTTATAACCAGCCTCTTCACGTCCTCAGAGAAGCTGGCAGAAGAAAAACACAAAAGACAAAATAACAGCAGGCAAAGAGCTAAGGATGATTCCCAGCTTCATCTGCTTGAGTAGACATTTTTTGCAAATTAAAAAAATAATAACGGTGATAAAAATTTTTCCCTGAAGTTTCAAAAACAGTCATAACAAAGGAGAAAAAGAAGAGAAGAAAATAACTTGTTAGTCCTTCCTGCTGGGATTACCTGGCACCAGCACCAGAGAGGTCACTCCATGTGAATAAATCACCAACAGCTTTCTAGAGGCATAGCTCCATTGCTGCAGTTCAGCCCCACCTCTGAAGACCCCAGGCTGAGTTTCCAAAATGTCACTTTTTGTGATAACTTTTGTTGCCATCTCCTGGTTCAGTACAGAGATGTACCGAACCTTTGTGTTGTTGTGGCTCAACACAGCAGCTAGACAGGCTCCTGGAGGAAGCCCATGCTTTTATGGAGGAGGAGATAATCCACTTTTTAATGATGTTAAAATATAGACAAAAAAGCTTTAGGACCATTGTTATCTGATCTGTTTCTCTGCATCAGCCACAGCTGCAGTCAGGGTGCTCCTAAGCCCTGTGTGCTGTTCATGTCCTCTGCTGCCTGGATTAGGGGGATGCTGTTCCTAGAATCAAGCAATTTCAGTATTTTAGGGATTTCTACACCTTTCCCTGGGACATGTGATACTAACCACACTTTGGGGAGGCTGGAGGACCTTTGGCCATGACCCAGGCTAGCAGATCCGCCAGCTGGTCCTTGGCAAGACGTGCTGAGCGTTGGGTGTTCAGCATCCCCAACCCATAACCTCCCAGATCTGAGCAGGTTTTCAGATCTTCCTCTGGAAAAACAAGGGAATTTACCCAGTTGGCAGATGGGAGACTGCTGCTGACGAGCCATAGCTTTCTTGTATTCTGCACTTATGAGCGAGTCAAGTTGCAGGGAAGTAATGGCAGCTGAATGAATGCCAGGGAGCTGCAGCTTTCAATGGCCATGGTGCTTCTCACAACCTCTCTTTGATGGAAATGTAAATCCAGGAGAGCTTAAAAACAGTGGAGGTTGTCTGTATGTTAACCTGAGTGTCCAAGATGAGGATCCAGCCCTAAATCTGTATTTCGGCTGCAGTGGTGGCTTGGGCCAGGATAAAGCAGGTTTGGCTGTTGAAATCACACCTTATTCCATATAAAAAAACTGTGTCTTCTTCCTTGCTGCTTTGACCCTTCCATAAGGGCAGTACTGACCTGTTGCCCCTCCCCTTCCCCATCCCAGGACCAGACTTCCCTGAGATCAGTTGCATCCTTCCACCTTCACTGTAAACTTCTTTAGTTAAATGATTCCGTTCTCGAAAAATGAAAAAAAAAAAAAATCAATTTCCTTGATTTTTTGCAAATTGCATAAAATGTTGGAACGTGTTAGAGATCAGAACACGCAGAGAGTGGTTGCTGGACTTGACCTGAGCTAAGCCCAGAAGAGTCTTATTCTGAAAAAAGCCATCAGTTCTTCCCCACATGTGACATCTTGGACAAGCTTTTCACCCAAACTCGATGAACAAATGCACAAGCATTTTATTCATCCTATGAGGCTGTACATAGGAAATACAAACAGATCCTTCCTGGGGTGTGGTTCTTATATGCTCTTCTATAACCTTGGACGGTTCCCGGATGCTCTGCATGGTGCCATGAGATGAAGTAATGATTGTAATCATTGGTATTTTCATGTTCTTGCCCAAATAAACCTGAGGACTCCCTGGAGGAGCTTCCCAGTTGCTGTAAGAACCTGCTTGGGGAGCACACAGGGGTTCTGAGACATGTGAGTGGGAGCAGACAGCTTTGTACAACCACAGTGATGCTGCAAGAGGTGATAGAGTGTGAACAGGGCAATTTTGGCCAGAAGTGTGTTTGAAATGGGGGTTTGTTGCATGTTGCAAACACTGAGCATGTGTCCCTAATGGGATTAGTGTTCCATCCTAGAACCACTCTGCATTTCTGTGAACCTACAGATGAGAAAATCTCTTCTGCCAGTATGTAAGAGTTGCCCCTAAAGCCAGGAACGTGGGTTCCTGGCACTGCTTGTGGCTACTGGGCCAAGCACAAAGCCATCTTATGCCCCACAGCACCCCAAAACACATCAGGTTTTACAGCCAATGCAAGCTGAGGTTGTTCCAGCTGGAGATGGGGTTCAGGGTTTTGTTCCAAGCCAGCAACACTGGGTTGATGCAGTGATGTTCAGCTTTCCCACTGCTTCTTGGAAAGGCATTGGAAATCCAAGGGAGTAGTTAAATCATGGGAGCAATTTACTGTAGGCCTTTTCCACACAGCTCTGAGATGGCTGATGGTAAATACAAGAATATCAATATTGCAGAGCAAGCACAGGTTTGGCAATCAGTGACAGAGCAAGCACGAAGCATTTTAATGCCGTGGAAGAGAGGAGGGAGGGGTGCCAGAAGCTAAAGAACTGCCGTTTGCAGGTTGCAATATGATAAGTGACGTGTCAGAGCCTCATTAGCTCCTGAGGCAAATGCACAGTGTTCAGAGGGTTTCAAAGCTCTGTGCCATCACGGTGTGGGATGGCATCTCTGCAGAGTCTCAAGGAGCACAAGTGCCCCCGGCTGCACAACTGCACGCTGGTGCTCTTCCAAGAGCACTGTGTGAGTATCAAAAAGCTGGGGTAAAGGGTTTTAATCTCACCTGGAACATCCACTTTCACTCTTTGATGTATTTAAGGGAGGGAGCAGTGGCTCCTTGCCTGCCACAAGCAGGTGTGCTTGGCTGTCTTCAGCCCCTTCCCACAAGCTGGGTCTTGTACCGGCTCTTTTCCCCCAGCATTATCCATTCTTCACATCCAGACAGCCCTGGCCTGGGATAATTCAAGACTCACTTGCCCTAATAGAGCAAGAGGTCAAGACTGTGTGAGTCATGCAGAAACTCATCCCTTTGGGGCAATTTGTAATAAATCCCTGTGATTTCCAGGTGCTTTTTTTCACGATGCAGCTTTCCCTTGTCTTTCTATAGCTAGGTAGAACAGCTGAAACAGGGAATTGTTCCATGTGGATGCAGCTTCACACAACTGGCTGGCACACTGACATCCATCAGCCCATCAGAAACAGGCACAGGAGTGTGCCAGGCAGATGTCAGCAAGTGTGAGTTGCTTCTTCTGGTAGAAGACAATATAGGATGAGGCATTAAGATATCCCTCGTTCCTGAGCTTGAGCAGGTGGCCCCAGGTCTCTGGCTGGCCAGTGTGAACCCAGGCCTGCTGAAACTGTGTTTGGGCTGATTTACCTTTCACTCTTCCTGCCCCATCATCCTCTTGGCATCTCCAGCATGATAATAAATGCAGATGTGTTAAATGAAACAGCTGTAGATTTGCTAAGAAGCTGAATTCAGGTGTTTTCATGGGAAAGTACTGCCCATGTACAAGGCTAGGTTTGCAGGCTTGCTGCTTGGAAGGATGGAGACATTGGGTTTGCACCATAATCTCTAGGAGCCCCTTGAGAGCCCAATATCCCACCCGGAGATCCTCTTTGAGGTGGGACGTGAAGATCAGTGAAACCTGTTTAGTTCTTACAGGCAGGATTTAACCACCTTAAATTATTCTAAGTGGATGAGGAAGCATCCTATGATCTCCAAGCCAAGCAGGTCACCTTTAATTTCCTTCTCCTTCCATCAGTAATGCTGGTGGAAGGGTGTTTGATTTATTAAGCGCTGAATAATAGGGCTTTCATGTGCATTGCTGTCAGAGAGATAAATAGGTCCCTTTGAAGGCAAGTTTCAGGGAGGCGGCCATGACTTTTTTAATATATATATACACATAAAGCAATGCAGACCCCCCCCTCCTTGGACATCTGTGATCTTTCAGGCTCTACGTGGCTCTCCCCCCATCCGCCTTGGGCCGGTAACGTGCTCGGAGTGACGATCCCCCAACGTGCCCTGCTGGGAGGATGATTAATGCCTGCAAAGTGCTTTGAGAACATCAGATTAGTAGGACAGAGCCTCATTATTATATTAGCAATCACCAGTTCCTTGGCCTTTTCACTCTCGGCGCACTTAGTGCCGCATCTAAAAGCCAAATGCTGTTTACAAGCAAAGCTCGGAGCATTTGGATACTTTAGGGAGAGCTTTTTGTGTTGTTCACAGGTTTATTTTTAATGATGCACCTGTGGTCCAGACTCCTCTGAGGTCCCCACAAACCGCTGCCCTGCTTTTCATGCAAACACCGTGCAGATTAAAAATAAAGGCCATTGGGTACTCACTGTTATAACTATAGAAACCAAATATTTGGTTCAACTATAAAAGGCAGGAGTGTTTATGACTACAAGGCAAAAAGGCATTTCCAGCCAAAATGGAATGTATTTTAGTTCTGCAGACTATTTATAGATAGGCAGCCACTCTAAATTTGAATCTTCCCTTCCGTAAGCAATTTTTTTGTGCCTACTGGGATATATCCTCGTCTGGGGTTTAGCAACGTCACTACAGGGAGTCAAAACAGTTTGAAGTCACCCTATGAGATACAATGACTTGTTTTAGGGGGTTTCTCTGAGAGTTCTGTGAAGCTGAAGGAGAAGTTAGCTTGAAAGATGAATAAATATTTCCTTTGACTGTAAATTAAATATTTTGATTTGGAGCTATTGCTTTAACCCTTGCAGTTTCAAAATAAGTGTTACTTTGAACTGAAAAATCCAAACATAGTTATGAAACGCTAAAAGGGATTGCTTTAGGAGCTTGGAGGGGAATTTAAAGGATGTCTTCTTTAAGTAAACAATTTTGCAGAATTGATATGGAATAGCCAGTTTCTTGCCATGTCTGTCCTAAGATTTCAGCTACAACTCAGCCCTCATCCCTGTGCTTTAGATTTTAAGCTGGTGGTGATGGAAGAGAAAACCAGGGTGTAGGTGGGGAAATGTGCTCGTTGATCAGCCTGAACACCTGCTGGGAGCAGGACTGTGTGGTGTTTGGTACCACTTGCCCTTGCAGTGGTGAGCTTTAAATTGCACCAACATCTAGAAATCTTCTCCTTGTTGGCATCCACAGAGACAAAACCCTATGTTAGGGTTACGTGTGCTTCTCTGAATCCCATCGTGACACAACAGAAGCTAAGAGACCTATAGAGCAGCTGCAAGATGAGGGAGCTTGAGTAAATTGTATTTTAAGGGACCTAAGCCTCAGTTAGCAATCATGGTGGGTTAGTGCCTTCATTCCTGCTCATCCTGCTCTGTGAAACTCCCTCAGTGATTTCCCTCTTGTCCCTGGTGTTTACACCCTTCAAATATTTGCAGACAGTTGAGTTGCCAAGCCCCTGCTAAGCTGCCGTTAAGCCAAGCTAAACACATTAGCTCAGAAAGTCAGTCTCTCTGACTCCATAGTAATAGTTTGCTTTGTTCTTCTCTGATTTTCCTCCAGTTTACTGATATTTTCCTGGGATCGTGGCACCTGAACCTGATGGTGATACAGGAGGTGCTGTGTTTGCAGAAAACCAAATGATGGATAGAAGATCCAGGTGCCAGTGACATATGAAGCCATAAGTGCTGCTTTGTTTCATGGGGTCTAGATGCTTCCTGGCCTTGTTTGACTAAGTGCAGAGTGGAGGTGACCCCATGGCCCCTTGGCTGAACCAAGGGATTAGCTAATTGAGTCCAACTGTTAGCCCAGCTCCACCCTGTTCACTAATACAGGACCACTCTCTGTGGAAGTCAGAGGGTGCCTGTCTGATGGTCCTTCCTTGGGGTCCTCCCTCCTATCTTCTCCTTAGTGAAGCTGTCTGAAACTGTACCCTGCCATTCTCAAACCCCTCTGAAGACCTGCAGCACCAAAGGGATCTTCAGAGCCTTTCTCCCGATTCACTTACACGTGGGGTGCTTTCTGCAGTAGAAAGAAAACCCTACTAGGCCTTATCTCTAGACATAATCATACAGCTTTTGAACCCCAACCTGGTCCTGCTGCCACCTCCCCAATCTTCATTTCTCCATGCTCCTGCTGTTACAATCTCTCTCTTGATCATGCTGGCTGAAGCAAGGAGACATCCTTGGCTTGGTGTCCGACTTTCTTCTGGATGCTAAGAGTGGTCATCAGGAGCACCTTGGCTACACATGGAGCCCACCCGTGCTATGAAGGAGAACTGGTCTCCAGTGTTTGTTCAGGGTGGAGAACCCAGCAGGGTCCTTATTTCTCATCCTTGCTGGTGGGAGGGTGAGGAGGCCACATGTAGACAGCTCAGTGATCCACAATGGGCTACACTCCTATTTACTCAGCTGCAGAAATCACTTGAGCTTGCAAAGGGCGTCCATAGAGTCAACACAAACCATGTGCAGCAGGCTGCTGCAGCATGGTGGGGCGGCACTGGGCTGGACTGGGAGTGAGGAAATGTGTGGTGGGTTTAGGAAGTACACAGAAAAAGGAAAGCCTGGGCTCCCCTGTGCATCAGGAGGTAATGTAATAAGGAATGCCTTCCCTCGAGCATTTGCAAAGCACAGGGTTATTATATACATATCCTTGGAGAAACACTCAGCCAAGGAATCTGAGGTATTTTAACCCAGTGTGGACTTCCATCTTTCCCAAACCCAACAGCCTATGCAAGGTGGGGCAGGAAAGCCGTGTACCAGGTGCATTCTGCAGCACGGCCAGAGGGGTCCCATATTTTAGTAATGTTGGTTTATAAAGACAAATGCCTCCAAAGGGGTTTGCAAATGAGGTCCTGTGCAGGAATACAGTGACTCTCTTACCAGCTGTAGGTGCAGTCCCTGATCACGCCTGTGCCCGCACCTTGGTCCCCTACTCGCTTCTGTGAGCCAGGAAAAACCCCATTGAAATACAGAGAGTTATACTGGTGGGAGAGACATGCAAATAGGATCAGATAAGCAGGAAAATTTGAAGAGATACTGAGGTGGAGGTGCAGCACTCCATAGCAGAGGGGAAAGCATCTTTCAACTTACTATGCACCCACCTGAGACATCAGACCACCAAGCTTAGCCTGCCCTGCCAAAGAATTCGGGAACAGGGGCTCCCTGTGAGAGCTGAATCTGTTTTTCCCTGGCAGCCTATGGCAGGCCAGTCCTTAAAGCCCCCGAGCAAATCACTTGGAGAAACTCTCCGCTCCCTTTGGAAAGCATCTGTGGTAGTCCCCAATCCCAGGTCGCTTGAGGGGCACCTCTGAAGGCCATGCTTGGCTCAGCGGGTCAGATCCTTCATGAAGGTTAGCCACAAAGAACATTTCCTTCTGACCTGCCTGGTCCAGACACTGTGTTCCTGCTCCAGGATGGATCCCAGATGTGAGTTAGTACTAATACATCTCAAATCCCAGCTGCCAAGTCCTCCACCCCCATCCCAGTCCCTCTTCTAGAGGGATGATTAACACATCCTGCAAAAAAACTCATCGGTTACTGCTCTTTCCACCCCTCTTTGCTGCAGGTTCAGGTTCCCACGCGCTGTTTTCTACCTCTTGGTTTGCAGATCTGGTGCAGGCAGAAAAATTACTCCCCACCCATCCTATAACTCCACTTTCCACCCCCAAAGTATTTTTGCAGACAGGAGTTCAGTCATTTTTTGTAATATCCTTCTGAGATCGGGTCTTTATTTGATGCTTGGAGAACACTGGCACAACAGGGTAAAACCCCTTTCTCCAAGGGTTTTTGACAGATTAATGGCAGCTGCAGCATCGGATCTCACAAACTCCTACCTCCCAATCTTGCTTTCAGCTTTCTGCTGCAGTTTATTCTGTTCAGTCCCATTCTGTGTATTTTAGCTCAGCTAACACCCAGGATATGTAAGCTCTATGAAACTGAATATAATCAGGGATTAATGTGCTTCATGTATATCTCCAAGGTCTCCCTCTAGGTCTTTTCCTAAGGGGTGAAATTCAGGGCACTTTTTTAGGTGTTCTCATGAACTTTCTTGGCTTACCCTTTTAGTATCAAAGTTATTTGGCAGCTCAGTTGCTTGAGATAAAAAGCATCACATGAGAATGAGCCACAAAAACACATTTGAGCTTTAAAACACTCCCTAGCAGCAACCTAGTATGATAGCCAGGCCAACGAGCAGGGCATAGGAGGCAGCTCCCAACCCCTCAAGGTTTGAAGGCACCTTGTGGCATCTTTTTGTCATCACTGCACTTTCCAGGTGCTTTCTCAGTGATGAAGCAAATGGAGCTTTTATGCCTCCTCTAATAACCTGAGAGTCCTGTAGAGTCTGAGCACTTTGCAGGCCGCCTTTCTGGGACAAGAGCAGCTTTATCTTTATGACACTAATGGAAAAAAAGACCTAATGACAGCTAATCCTGCTTGTTTCACTTACAGGACTACTTTTGGTGCTTAGTGGTGTTTGTGCTGTCAGTTTGACTTAACCAGTTTTGCCCAGCAGTGCCCTGCTCCCACCACATCCCATACATGTTAGTTTTGAATTAGGGATTTCTGTGGGGCAAATCCAGTGATTCCCTTGCTGGAGAAGCCCAGGAGCAGAGAATGGGGGAGTCTGAGCATCAGTCTGGACATGTTTGACTGGAGGATGTACAGGGTGCAGTTTTGCTGCCTCGTGAGCACCGTGAATCCCACCACATGAAGATGGGTTTGTCCACCACCCTTCACCATGTTTTCCATTTGCATTGTTAGAGGAGGCAACGTGGGGAGAAATGAAGGTTTCTTTCCCAAACCCACAGGTTCAGGAAGGGATGAGTGCTGTGTAGGAAGGAGGACCGGGAAGTCTTGTTTCTCTGGCTGTGTCCATGTGGCGTTACGGGCTGAATGTTTCCTTTGTGGTTTGGTCTGTAAAGGCTTGTGTCTAGCCCTTTGCTCTCGTGCCAGGGAGTCCCAGCACTTCCATCCTGGAGCTGTCTCATTGAGACAAAGGACGTCAGTCTGTGCACAACTTCCCCAGCTCTCCCTTTACCATTCTCACTGTTTTGTGTTGGAGTGGAGCATGTTTAAGTGGGTCAACAAAGAGGTCATTTTTCCCAGTGCAAAGTACCCTAATAAATTAACCAGTGAGAATTTTAATAATACATGAAAGGAGAGAGGTTTGCTGCTTTTGGAAAGGCTTTTCAGCTACTGATGGGGTCAATAGCTGGGTCAGTGGCCATTGGGATTCCAGTGGAGGGAGAGGTGATGGGCATCATCCTCCAGTGATGACCGTATCCATGCTGCCAGGCCAAGACAGAGCTACCCCTGTTTCAATCCCCTGATATAAATGTTGCCATGTTTCAGCTTACATTAACAGGCACATGGAGGAGCTGCTGTACAGTGGTGGTGATATGGAATTAGTGCCCACCCTCCTGTCTACTCCTCTGAAGCCTGAAGCACATGGGCTTCAAGCAGGACTTCCAGATGGATTTCCAAAACAATGAGGCTTGTGTGATCAGTCAGGGGGAACAGTAGACTTCCTCAGTTGTGTGTGTCTGCACCATTTTTAATGGAATAATTTAAATTTAAGGAAAAAAGGCTAATCCACAGAAGTCACACAAAACATTCCTGTTGATCCAGTAGCTTTTTGGCTATTGTGAAGTGTTTTTCAGCACCTCAGCCAATTTATTTCCCTTTGGCTTCCTTGATTTTAAAGAAGTCTTTAAAGAAGGCAATCTGGTACCATTATCCCAGGTTATTTTTCTGCCCTATTCGGCCAAATTTGTGGGCATTCTTCAGGTCAGAATCACAGTATTTGATGTCCTAACTGTGCTGTTGGTCAAGCAGGAAATAGAAATGACCAGGAACCCTGTAGCGTCCCAAATACACTATTGTGAGGGTTTCTACAGGCTCTAGTTTTCAGAAGGCAATATTGACATGAATATTCATTAGAAGCAGGCTGACTGGGCCATCTTCTCATCCATTTGATCTCCTCATCTGTGTTGACTAAACCATACTACTGTTGATCAAGTGACCTGTTAGGTGCTTGAGTTCCCAAAGCCAAACAGATTATTTGAGCTCCAAAATATCTTTGCCAGGCTTTGTTTGCTGGCAGAAGGCAAAGGCTGGGGCAGACATGTGGTTGATAAAGTGCCTCAGCACTATGTTGGCTGCTCTTCCTGAAGGTTGTATACACAGTCATATGCTACTGCAACATCCATTAGACCCTAGTCATCTGTCTTTGAGGTGCTACCGTTTGGGGAAGGTCTTTCTTCCTGCAAGGAAGCCAAGGGCTTTTACTTGCTCTCTTCTAGATTCTGTGTGGATGGTTTCTGGAGACTGCATCTCCTAAAACCTTCTGCCACAACTGAAACTCTCAATGGCCATTTCCCCTTGTTTTTTGGAAGGATTTCCTTCAGTGAAGAACCTTAGAAAGATTTGAAAGTCTGGTATTTGAGGAAAAAGTTGAGCAGAACAGTATGCAAAGTTCCTGCAAGGAAGCTCGCAAGGAGGTTCAGGAAGCAGCAGTCTTCCTGCCTTTCCACCAAAGCATGGAAAAAGAAGACAACGGCTTTCCAGATATGGGATGAAAGAGATTAGGTGATTCTAATATAAGGGAATTATTTCAAATCTAGAAGGTAGAAGAAATGTACTGAAGAGACTCCCCAGGCAGCAATAGGTCGATGGCCAGCATCAATCTTGGCCCAGTGGTGTAGCCCTCTGGTCTGTTAAGAGGCACCTATAGGGTAGTGAGGGCAGTCCATACAGCCCCAAGAGTGTGGCAAGTAAATTAAAACCTGACAGATCCCAGAAAGATGTCACCCACAAATGTGGCGCTTCTTTGTGCCGCTTTTCAGGGATAAATGCTAATAATAGGTCTCAGCATTTCCCTAAGTGGAGCAAATCCAATGGCTCCTGTGGGGAGAAGCAGCCGGTGGCACAGAGGGTAATGAAACGGTAAATGTTGAAGACAAATTCATCAGACAGGGCAGTCTGGATCACTTGGCAAGCAGAGCACATTTGAAAAAAAAATATGTTAGAAGACAGCCCAATGCAAAATTGAACATCAAAGGGGAAGAAATTAAGGTTGTTCCTACGGAAAGGGGCAGTGAATCACCAAATGCAGGGTTTTCTGGACTTGGTGGAAAGAAACTGCACGAGCAGCTCCTGATGTGAGTTGAGGCTGCGTCAGAAACAGCTACAGTGACCTTTCATGTCTAAATGAAGGGGTATGAGGTGCATTTATTTCTCCTTATGTACAACATCAGCAAAATGTGTTGGAGTACCTGGCTACTAATTTCAATGCCAGAGGGAGAAAGGAAACATGAAGGTTTTGCAGAAAGGGTGTTTGTCACAGAAATGCTTAGACTGGAAGCTGATTAGTTTTTTTGGAAGAGCTGAGAGGTTGGAATAGCCAGGTGATTGGGATATTTTCTCCCCATGATCATGTTAAGGGTGCTCCAGTCTCGTGGAAAAGGGCATCATCACAAAATCCCCTTGCAAGATGCCAAAGCCACAGAGTGGCTGCTGGGAAACAACGCTCTCCTTTCTTTTTTCTTTCTGCAGCTCTTGGCCAAGTATGAGGACAAATGAGTGGTTAGTGGGGTCCATATGGACATAAAAGTGCATTTAATTTAGAGTCTGTTATATAGAAGAAATAAATTTACAGTCATAAGATAATTGAATAATTCAGGTTGGAAGGGACCATAAGAGTCCAGGACAGCCTGAATCTGTGATTCAAACAGGTACAGGGGAAACGTGGATGAAAATTTCCTTCTGTGGGCACAGGGTTGTGGGACTGGAAGTGTTGTGGGGACTCAACACAGACCCCAGCCAACTGCTGTCGCTGACAGATGTTTTGGCTACTGGGGAGATCTGGATCTCGAGAGGCACCAGGCTTGAAACCAGAAATATGTGTATTTTAGCTGGCCGCTCTCAACCAGCTGTGCAACAAGTAAGGTCTGAACCCATGTGTGGTGCAGATTTGGGGTTGCCCCCCTGTGTACCGTGAATGCTCTGCTGCCCTGAAGCCCTTGAGCCAAACTGCCTGAGCAGGGTGCCTGTCAGGAGAGCAGCGGTCAGGGCTGTGAGCTCCGCATGGCTGATGCAGAGCCTTGGGCGGTGTCTGGTTGTTCGTGTGCCTTCTGTGAGAGTCTCCTGGAAACCAGTAAATCCCTCAGCAGGTTTCAGAGGGGCCTGACATACAGATGAGATAATTAGGTGTCTATGAGTTTCATCTAAAAGGGTGAGCTGGAAGAGGGGAGAAATCCTCTTTTAACTAAGGAAAGGCTTTCACATCAGCTTACACATTATAAACCATCAGGGAATCTACTCGTTAGGGTGCCGTCTTAAGCTGCAGGAATGAAACTCAGGTCCTAAAATCAACTAAACCATGAGAAACCAGCAGATAGGTGAGTGTCATTGGTGCTGCTCTCCACCAAGCTGTCTTTTTCATAGCAGCTTTTGGCTCCATTTCTCACTTTTGCCCACATTTAATGTGTTTGGCCTCCTCTCTTGTCTTGCCAAAATAGAAGCACCCATATTTCCTGGAGTAAAACCAGGGCATCATGTTAAGCTGTGGTGGTTGGGCTCTGCCATGAGGGTTGGTGTGGACAGTGCTGCCTCCCTTGCCCTTTCCAAGTGTGACACATTTGAACATCCACAGAGAGTCAATCCCAAGTCCTTCTAGTGTTGAATGTTGCACAGTGGTCAGTAAACCAGCGTCTAGGGAAGACTCTCTCCTCCTCCCAATATTTTCCCTGTTGTAAACAGTTTTCATTGCAGAACTCCATCACCACACATGGTGGCACTCAGTGACCTTGGGGGGATTTTGTTTCCATGATTTTATTCAGTCTCCAAATGGGGACAGCTAAACTTGAATCCTTCTGAGCATCCTTCAGCAAGGTCATTTTTGTGTTGCCCAAGGAAAGTCTCCTTTTGTGTGCCCAGAGCCTGGCACCTGTTACCTTCCTGTATCTCTGTCAGTCTTGTATTAGACAAGAGTGAGTAGGTCATCTCTACCACCCTCTCCCTGCCACTGAGGGTTTCCTCAGTATCTCTCCTCTCCTGACTCTTTTCCAGACTAAGGAGTCCTGTCCCACTTATTAGTTCCTTGCAGAGAAGCCATTACAGACCTTTCACCTTCCTTGTTGCCTTCTTTGTGCCAGCAATGTGATGCTGTCCTTGTCACACAGCCAGCTACCACGAGGAGATGCAAAGGGTTGTGAGCAGACTGTGAGTTCAACATGAGCCAAATCAGGCCCGTTTCTCCCCCTGCAGAGGTTAGTTGAGCTGGAGATGGTTACAGATGATGAGACAGCTCATTAAAGTGGCTGAAAATTAACAAGCCTTGGAGCTTTTCTAAAATTAGAAACCATCCCTGGAAAGGCAAGCCTATCCCAGACCAGAGTCCTTTAGATGACCGGAAACACATCCTGACCCTTTACTATCATCTTCAGCCCCATGGTATCTCCAGCTCATCATATCAAACTAAATGAGATGGTGATTTTTGTTGTGCGTAGATTCTGTTAAGCTCAGAAGACATTCAATATCACTTTTTAAGGAACTTTTCCTGCAGACTTTAAGGAAAGGAGGTGGACATGTCAAGGGCTGGGGAAAGCATTCTGACATACCTCTCATTCCTGATATCCAATTTTATGTCCATCTGTATTTCCATCTGCCTTCACCTGAGATATTGAGGGCAGAGTAGTTTAATTATGGGATTCAACTGCGAGAGCTGACATGGGTGCCTATCTCCCAATGATTAAAACTAAGCCTTAAATTGGCTTTTTCAGATTCTTTTCTTTCTTCAAAAGTGCTGCTTTAAATCAGCTTTGCTTTGAAGCACTTTCCATCAGTGTTCAGGATTTGGAAAGGGTTCATTGATAGGGAATATAGCAGCCCCTTCCCCATCTCCCTCCAGGGTACCATGGATGCTCATGGATGTGGGACAAAAGAAATCCCAAAATGCAATACCCTGTCTGGAAAATATCTCTCAACCAAGCCCAAGCCTGGTGAAACTAAACCTTGTCCTTTCTTGAGCATCTCCGTGGATGTCACAGAGAGCTGGCAAAAGGTGACACAGGATTCGAGAACAGCCACAACCTCCAAGAGAAGGCAGAGGGGAGATGGGCAGTGCTGGTTTTTTTCCAGTGAAGCCCATCACTGGGCACTCATTGGATGAAGCATCCCAGCAATGAGTTTTGTGTGGGCAGGGACTGGTGTATGTTTGCCAAGGAAGTCTGGGAAACTGTGGCTTCTGCCAACATGGTGTGGGTGTTTTTTGGGCAGATCCATGTTGATAGAATCAGAGAATCATATAATGGTTTGGGTTGGAAGAGACCTTAAAGATCATCTTGTTCTAACCCCTCTGCCACAGGCAGAGACACCTTCCATTGGACCAGGTTGTCAAAGCCCCATCCAGCCTGGCCTTGAACACTTCCAGGGATGGGATAGCCACAACTTCTCTGGGCAATGAGAGTAGCAGCTCTAGGTAGCCCAAAGCTAGGGGCAAGGGAGAGGAAATTTTCTGACACTGCTGTGGAATTTATTTTGCTCTTGCAGAGGCCAGAAAGCTAGAAAAACTCAGTTATCAAAATGCTGTGCTCCAAGTCATTTATTCATGCTGCATTCCCATGTCCAGCCCTGCTTGTGTAATGGCCGGGAAATCTCTTATCAGAGACTGATACCAGAGTCTCAGGAGAGAAAAAAAATCTCCGAGCAGTTTGCTTTTGCTTCCAGAAACCCAAAGCTGAAAAAGCAAAATAAACTCTGCTCTTGCTGTTGGCATGTGCACATGGCATGGGCTGACTTGGTCAGCTCTTGGTCACCTCCACAGGACTGAGTGTAGTCAGTGGTGGCAGCCGGGTTTTGCAAACAGACTTGAAGAGCACCGGTCTCGATATGCGTCATGTAAAATATGTATAACTGTAATATTGTAATATATGTGATAAATAAAACATCATAGGCTGCTGCGGCATCCTGTTTGGTTCTTGCAGGCCGTGTCCCTGGCCCCTTCAGAGAGGCCACAAGGTACAAGCCAGCCCCCATGGTGCTATGCTGGCAGTGGGGGACAGGGACTGTGCAGCTTTGTGCTCAGTTCATCAGTCGTGTGGCAGAACCACGTGCTTGTGCTCCATGAGGCGATACAGCAGTGCCATCACTCTGTCACTTACACCAGTGTCGAGTCGGGATGCAGCCAAAGGCAGATAAAGTGGGTGGGAATCTCCCTACAGAGCAGTATTGCTGAAAACAAAGCACCTCAAGGCCAAGGATGAAAATTCCTTTAGTGGCACTCCTTTTCTGGATTAGACCCAGACTAAATAAAGATTTGCTGCAATCCCATCGGGACCCCGGCGCCATTGCCTGCAACGTTGCTTTTATAGGATGTGATCATTTTCTTGTGCTGTTTTTCTCGGGCTGGCTGATGGGGGCTTAGGGCAGAGGTAATGGTGGTGTCATCCCACCCTTTCCCTGGGTGTCCTGCAGATCCCCAGGGAGACACCAGCTCTGTCTATCCCCATGCAGGTACAACCACCCACCTGCCTGTACCCCCTTTGAGTGCTGCTCCAGTATCCCACAGAGGATGTGCCATGGCAGGGCGGTGGGAGAGTTTTCAGCTAGGAATAACAGAGTGGAATACAGAGCAGGGCTGAAAATAATTCCAGATAACAAAATCCATGAATGGTAGCAGGGATGCATTCGAGGTTGTGCACATGGACCATTCACAGCCAACCCTGAGGCAAGAGCTGGGCTCCAGGTCAGTCCTTTGAACCCCTTACTTTCCCAGCACCTTCTCACTTGCAAAGGCACCATGCTTTCAGCAGAAGGAATTATCCAGAAAAGGTTGCTCTATTCAATGAGAGTTGAAAAATCCCAGTGCTGCCCTTTCTCATGCTAAATATGCAGATGGATGTGCAATGAGTGGCTGCACTGGTCCCACATCGGGACTCGGGACCTGAGCGGTCTCATCAGGTCTCCATATGACAGGTTCACTAGGAGCTGGACCTAACTATGGAAAAGTAATTTAGAATTGGAGATAATAGATCAGAAAGGACCTTTGGAGATCTCCAAACCAACCTCCCTCTCAAGGCAGAGCCAGCTTGAAATTAGGGCCAACTCTGGAGGTAAATCACATCACTCCTGGCCTTGTCCATGTGGGTTCTAAATATCTCCAAGGATGGACATCACCCCATCTGGATTTTTTTCTTGTCCTACCTCTTATTTTGGAGCCTTTTCCTTGCATTTAGACTTTCCCATTGCCTCTCATGCTATCCCCGGGCTTCTCCCAGTAGAGTTTGGCTCCATCCTTTCTACTCACCCTCCAGACAGGAACACAAGCCTAACCCTTACCCAGGGTTTCCCCTGTGTCCTTCTTTCTCAGACAGTCAAGCTTGTCTGGTGATGTAAGTACAACTTCACTATTTGGTATTTTGTTTTTCCATCCCATCCTTAATCAGGCACTCCCGAATCCCATCAGAAATGCTGTCAGTGCCCTCACGTCCCAGAGAGAAATCTTTATTTTCTTAAGATTGACCATGCAGCACAGAGCTACCGAAATCTTTCCAACCAGAGAGCTCCTGTAAAATAAATATAAAGGGAAATGTTTTCCACATTGTGTCACTGCTGTGTCTCCCATCGCGTTTGCAGAGGGTGGAGGTGAGGAGCAGGTCCTGCAGCTCACACCAGTGTACCTTTAGCTCCAATTGGTCCCAAACCCTTCCTTCCCTAGTAAGCAAACATCTCTGGTGGCAGGAGCTGTTTTTGAAGCCTATAGGTTTTTAAATGGTCTTGCAAATAGGTTTTAGTCTGTGTTTGTGCCTCACCTCCTTAAAAACCCATCTCACCCAGCCGAGAGTGATGCTCGGTGCAGGACGTCTCATGCTGGCCGTGCTGCCCTTGGGTGGATTTCACACGTAGCGATTCAGCGTGTGCTCTGAAGCCTAATTACACCTCCAACAGTGGGAAAAAAAATGCCAGGAGGGGAGGTCAGTTTGACAGCCTGAGATACACACTGGGTTGGGGTTTTTTTTCTTTGCATCACCTTCCCTCAATCCCTCAGCGAGGAAGAGCCTCTTTGTACCCCGGCAAGGTTTCCCGTGCCCTGCAGGGTCTTGCCGCTGCGTTGCGGCGTCATTAACGCTGCCAATCAAGCCTCCCCCAAAGCGATACTGCTAACGAACTCGCTGTGAACTCGGCCACAGCAGGCGCGTGATGAGCAGGGAGCAGTCTCCATTCCTTTGAAGGGTGCGAGGAGTGGGGTTGGGACTCTCTGTTCCCAGCAGCCTGTGGAAAGGTGCTGTGAGCGGGCAGCGGGCAAAGAGAAGGTGCTTAGGGAACGATGTGGGGGATCGGAAAGGGCAGGAGTGGGGCTCCTGCTTGCTCTTGGGCTTGGGGACACTGGGGCTATGTGACAGCAATCAGCCAGCAGAACTATTACTTGAGCAGACAGAGGAGGCTTCCTTGATGCTTACAAATCTACTTCCAAATCGCATTTCCCTTGAGTTAGCGCTAAGACAGGGAGGGGAGAGGTGTTCTTGCATGAATAATAAAACCAACATCCTTCTGTCTATCAGACGAGATAAAAAGCCCCCGGGGACACAGAGGAAGACAAAATTATTATACAGGTCACCAATAGGTTACTCTACAATCCTCCTGTATGGGGCTTCACTCGCTGATGGTGGTAGCACCAGCCACAGTAGGGGATCATGTTCCTTCTACAGGACTGCGGGGGTGGGTTTGCCAGGGCAGGATCAGCTCCAGTGCTGGGTAACACAGTCCAACAGTTACCGTCAGTGTAATTGTTGCAGATGGTAAAAACAGTAACACCACTGAATGGCCCAAGCCACCCCAAAACATGCTTTCAGCATACCCCCATTATTTCTATCCCCCTTTCCCAGGGGTGATCTTGCCAGGATATCTAAAGTGGTAGCAGGCTGGAGGGGGCATCAAGGGGACAGAGTGACTGGGAAGAGCAGTGAGATCTTTCCAGGAGCTGCAGTCCTTCTCACATGCTCCTGAAGCGTAAACTCCTCACCAGATGTGCCAGGAGCCAGAGGGTGAACGTGCTCAATGGGGTGCAAGACCGCTTTGCACCGCAGAGTGAAAACTGGGGGTGTGTTGGCTGGGACAGGCTCTTGACTTTCTCTGGACATGGTGGCATCCCTGCCAGCAGCTGATGGCCACAGGGCAAAGACAGGAGCTGTCCTGCACCACCCAGAGCTTCTCTGGCCCTGGGCAAATCTGGGACACAAGCACGTGCTTGCCCTGCTGTGGGGGTTTCCTCCTTGAATCGCTCATCCCGGTGTGAGAAATTTGCCTGATGTCATGGCTAGGTCGCTCATCCTGCCTGCCAGCTTGGATTAGACCCTGTGATTTGTGTCAGATCAGATTTTGGAAGGTTTATTTCACACTGGTAGTGTGCAGTGCTGGTGGGCATGAAGTTGATGTCAGGGGGAGAAGGAACAGGGCAGAGAGATTTCCTGGGAAATATATATTTCTTTTATCTTCTCTCTTCTCTTCTCTTCTCTTCTCTTCTCTTCTCTTCTCTTCTCTTCTCTTCTCTTCTCTTCTCTTCTCTTCTCTTCTCTTCTCTTCTCTTCTCTTCTCTTCTCTTCTCTTCTCTTCTCTCTTCTCTCTTCTCTCTCTTCTCTTCTCTTTCTCTCTTCTCTTCTCTTCTCTTCTCTTCTCTTCTCTTCTCTTCTCTTCTCTTCTCTCTTCTCTCTTCTCTCTTCTCTCTTTTCTCTTATATGCTATGAGAGTGTGTTGCTAAAATTAATAATATTTCAGATTTGAGGGATCTGATATATAGGAGTTTATCCTAATTGAATGAACATCCCTTTCAACTCAAATATAACAGTTTCTAACTGTTTCCAACACCTGATTTCAGAGCTAAAATAATACTGGGTGGACCTCTCCTATAGGCCCCACCAAGAGCCCTCTCTCCATATTGTCACTATTTGATTCCTTCTTAGGATTGGGGCACTTGGCAGGCTCCTCAGGGATGGATACTTGGCTTTAGTAACACTGAAATTACAATTTTCCTCACCCCTTTTCTTTTTTTCAGAAACAGCATGTTGGCTGGATATCTGCAATCACTTTGCAGAGAACAGGGGAGCAAAAGGGAAGATGCTGTTGAAATATCCTCTCACTATAATCATAGTTAATAAAGCCTCTATCTGGTCTGTCCTTAATTGCATTTGGGTACTTGGAGGCCCCAGATTCTCTGACAAAGGACAGTTTGAGCCCCCTTCCATGATGCCACCATCTCTGTCACAGCATTGTGTCATCAGGACATCCACAGGGGACAT
Source organism: Myiozetetes cayanensis (assembly GCF_022539395.1). Taxonomy (NCBI): domain Eukaryota; kingdom Metazoa; phylum Chordata; class Aves; order Passeriformes; family Tyrannidae; genus Myiozetetes; species Myiozetetes cayanensis. The sequence goes on along the minus strand of NW_026087742.1, from coordinate 29,995,954 downwards.
GAGGGACCTCATTCATGGAGTGGTAGAAAGATAGTATGGTGGCGGTAGGAAGATTGGTATGGCATGGCATGGCATGGCATGGCATGGCATGGCATGGCATGGCACGGCATGGCATGGCATGGTATGGTATGGTTGTGGTGGTACCTCAGTCGCTCAAGAGCAGCCACTTCCTCACCCAGGAGGAAGGACAGGAAGAGTCCCAAGCACTGCCTGAGCCCCCCAGAGCATCCCTGCTGAGTATGCTCAGCCAGTGAACCCAGCAGCACCAACTTCATCTCTGCCAACCCAACTTTCCTTAAAACAACTAGCTCCGAGTAGCATCCAACTGGAAAGGGGTCAGGTTTGTAAACTTTAACCTGCCATGGCACTGTTGAGGTGGAAGGCAATCAAGCAGCAGTTACATTTCTCCATACCCAGGGAGGATTCACATTGCAATGGGAGCATGATGGATGGGCATGGGCATTTTTTTTAACAAGCAAGTCTTTAAAAGATATACTTGCCAAGTGTCAAAATATTTCTCAGTGATACTGAGGGCCTTTGGCAGCTGTAATTGAACTGTGAAGGAACCTGATGCAGGCAAAGGACCGCACAGCTGGAAGTTTGTGCTGCAAAGGCACCATTTTATGGCTGTTAAGCTGCTGGCCTCTCTGCACTGCAAAGCTGTTAAACATACACAGCCCTTGGCTCACACCACGGGCCGGTGAGGCACAATACTTTGGCAGGAGTGGACTGATGGCAGCAGGGGCTGCAGAAGAGCTAGGAAGAAATAGAAGTAGGGAGAGAAGGAAAATTCAAGTGGAGGAGGAAATAAATGTTGGTCATCACAGCCCCATGCCAGGGGAAGATGGTCTTGGAAAGAGCATGTGCGTTCATATGGAGTTGCATCCACCTTTGGTTTGGCATTGGCTGAGATTGCTGTGCACATGTGGATCACATACAGCTTACTGCTGTCATAAGTGGTGATCAGTAGACCCTTAAATCACCCTCTTGCAGGAAGATGATATCCTAGGGAAGCCTAAATGTGGGAGATTTGGATGGTACTGATAGCTTTGAATGGGTGTCCCAGGAGGATGCAGAGTCCTTATCCTTTGCCATGGGTAGCAGTATGTTGAAGCAAGCTCCAATAGTGCCAAGAGATGCTCCAAGAGCGGCCACAACCTGGCAAATGCAAGCTGAGCCCTGTTCCTAATGAAGACATAGCAAATCCATGAGGAAGAAATAAAATACGCTTGCTGAGCTCAATGTTCAAAAATTCGAAGAAATGGGGAAAATTTCTATAAAGATAAGGAGGTTCCTGGCTATTTCTTTATTGTTTACTTCTTTCTCTTCTAGTGATCAGTGCTTATTTCTCTGGTTCAGAAACTGATCTTAGGAGGCAGGAAGTGCAGGGAAGTGTGGTGGGAGATGCCTCCAGCTGTGCTGCCTACAGCCACCTGTCCAGGATAGGCACTACAGAGGCTTCTGCCATGAGCTGTTTCTCTGGGTCAGAAGCTGTTTTAGAACACCAGTGACTCTTTATCATCAGGAGAGCACCATGCAGAGGTGGACTGGGTGGTCATCCCAGCCTGATGGGGCTGCTGCCCTGTCCAGTGGTCCCATCCTCCAATGATACTCCAGGTCCTGAAGCTTCCCAAGAAATTTTGTGCTGGCAAGACCCATTCTTTTGCAACCAGCCTATGCTAGAACTTATTCAGTACCAGCAGACCGTGTGTGTTATATTGTTTTCTCTGCCAAATGTTGACTGTGTGGGGCTTTTCATTGCTACCAGACAGACCAAAGAGAATTGGAGAACTTGTGGCTCTCACATTAGTGATTAAAAGAGAAGCTGTGGTAGCATCATTTGCCTTACTTGCAGCATTTCCTCCTATTTTTTTCATGAAAACTTTAAATTCTGGAGTCTAGTTTCTGTACCTAGTGGGTTTTTTAATGCAGCGTCTCAGCCAAGAAGGGATGCTGCAAGATTACATTCCAAATGGTTGGAAAGCAACAAGCTAAGCAGCCAGAACTGGTGTTGGATGTGTCTTCATTCAGGTGATGGTTCATGTGGTTGCACAACTCCATCTTCTTTCACTGATGTATGCCTATATATTCGCCCCGCCAAGTGACTGCAAAGAAATGACTCAGTGCTAACAGGAAGAAGCTAATGGGACATTTTCCACCTAGAACTAGAAAAAAATGTTCATGAGTTTGTTTTCCAAAGATTTGGGTGATCCGTTTTGAGGAGATAGATAGACTAGCAAATTATTGCTGCTACCTGGTGAAATTGGATTTTCCCCTCCCTCATGGACACAGCTCTACTGTGTGTCTATTTTTTCATCTAAAAGCAGCCGTTTTGATGAGAAGTGGGTGACTGTCTCCTAGATTAAACCAAAATCTGCCAGCCTTGCACGTCCTCCTGCTAAGCAATTTGCCGCTTCGCTGCCTCTAGAAGATTGCACTGAAGTTGCTTTCCTGGCACCAGGACCTGGTTTGAGAATTAGTGTAAAACTAATTTGGTTACAAATCTAAAAGACACCACCAAAAGCTATTTTTAAGCCTTTGAGAAGGATGGTGTGAATCATTCTGTTCGGGGAAAACATCGCAGACATTTCTTACCCTTATTACAGCCACAAAATTCTCCAAAATCGTGGGATCCTCGTGCAGTTGGCTGGCTGAGATCTAGCACATGCCCATCACCAATATGCAAAGCCTCACAGGGCTGTGGTCAGCACCTGGGGAGCATCATGGAGGACCCAGCACACCACTTGCCCTGCTGCCTCCCTTGGATATTAAAAATGTTTGTGGCTTTTAGTTCTCTTTCTTAAGGACATCATGTGCTTCCTCATGACCCAACCTCTTATAATCATATGAATTCCAAAACTGGCTATATATATAAAAATATAAATGAGGGAAATCTCATTAACAGAAGAAAAAAGGTCCACAGCCAGGGTGGGATGGTGGGGATCACATTGCCCTCCCTTGGCGTCCTTTGGTACAAACCGAGGTGTGTGTCAGGTAATGCAGGAGCACTGGTAATAATCCACATCGCCCCACTCATCTGCATGCACCTCTCAAACCTCTGCTGCCTTCAAAGACATCCTGAACAAACTGCTTTGAGGACCATGCTTAGATGTAGCCCTTCCCTTCCACAGGCCCTGGGTGCTGAGACCTCTGCAAGGCAGCAGACCTCTTGCAATGGACAGCAGCTTGAGGTGGTCCCTCAACCTGTGCATCCCTCACATAGGTGCCATGATCCTCCTGTGGAGAACACCCCAGAAAAACCCACTGTCCATCCCATAGGATGGGGAGTTACATTGCACAGTTTTCCATGTAATTTAGGTTTTAGCATTTAGCACATTATCACTGTGGCTATTCCCCCTCCTGTGGGCTCCCAGTTGCATTTGGCTTGGGGAGAGCAGTAGGGCCGTAGCTTTCAGGGCCAGGACTGGTGGCTGACATTTATTTTGCTGATTTGCTTTAAACTTCGTAACCCCCTGAGTCCATTCCATGGGTGGTTTGGCCAGGGGCTGCCGTCAGCAGTGCTTGGAAGAATCAGTGATAACCTTTTCCTTTGCAAGGAGTTGCCTACATGCCAGGGAGCCAAGGATGCTAAAAAACAAATGAAGCTTGGATTCTCCATGGGCCTCCCTGGCATTATTCCTGATATTTAAAAAAACAAACCAGTTCCCTATTGGTTTTACTATTCTTTCTATCCTGGCATTTAAACAGAGATGGGATTGACGTGGTTGGTATCTGCAGACACATGCTATGATGGTCGCAGGGGTTTCTCTGAAGGTCAGAACACCCAGGGTGCTGTGTCCAAAGTGCCTGAACAACTCCAAGCTTCTGAAAGGCATTTTGGCACTGCCGTGACTGGTAATGCCACTGCACAGATTATCTCACATCAAGAAGAGAAGAGTATTTGGGTCCTGGGAGTGTGGCTGGGCTGTAGGGTAGGAGCAAGGTTGATCTGAGTCTCAAGACTCTGAGCCTTCTTGGTGTCATCTTATGCTACAATACTATTTCAGTATTTAATTCTCCTGAATAACCAGTGGGATTTTAGTGTTGAACTGAAGAACTGAGCTGAGTCTATGCACCTCTTTCAGGGATGTCCTGAGGAACATCCCACAGCATCTCATGGTGGAGAAGTGTCATGTCCCTCTGTGTCACCCTGTGCCTAGCAGTGGTTTTTCACTCTCACAGATTCAGTGATAGGGTTCATGCTTCCTCTTTTCTTGGTTTCAGGCATGGAAGAAACGCTGGTTCGTCCTGCGCAGTGGTCGGATGAGTGGTGACCCCGACGTTCTGGAGTACTACAAAAATGACCACTCCAAGAAACCTTTGCGTGTTATCAACCTCAATTTCTGTGAGCAAGTGGACGCGGGCCTGACCTTCAACAAGAAGGAACTGCAGGACAGCTACATCTTTGACATCAAGACAAGTGACAGGACCTTCTACCTGGTGGCTGAGACTGAGGACGACATGAACAAATGGGTTCGCAGCATCTGTCAGATCTGTGGCTTCAACCAGTCCGAGGAGAACACAGGTACCATGAGAGCCATATCCATGGCCAAGAGCATCTTCTGGCCTGTCCTCCTAGTGGAGTCTGGCTCCTCTTTCAGATCAGACCTGTGGGAGGGGAGTTCAGCCTGCCCCAAGGCTGGCAGGATTGGAGTGGGAAATGGATGGGCGTGTAGGAAACTTCCATGAAGCTTGCCTACCTTTGACATCTGAAGCAGAGCTGGCTTTGTTCCTGTGAGCCACCTAAGTAATTTTTACCCCTTATAACTGTAGACCATGTAGTCTCTTACAAGAAGTTGGTAGGGATTGGAGACTTTTTTAGCTGCAGCCTTTGTCCCCATGTGTCGCTGAAATGCTGTTGAGAGTGGTGGGAACCACCAGTGAAAAATACTACTCATTCAGTGGTTTCAATCCCTTGGTGAAGTGGGGGGAGAAGCTTTATGGGAACCATTTTCCTCCCCACTGCAGTTTTCTCCACTGCTGACAGGCTCTCATGTGAAGGACAGACACATACCCCACACCTACGTCCCTGTCTCTTCCTGGGACCCTCTGGAAAAGCACCCTCTGGGAGGGGGACAGGTAGTTTTGTGCAGTGGTGGGATCTGTTCTACTGGTTATTCTTCAGCATCCAAACTCGACTGTGCTTTGGCAAGCCTCTGCATTAAGCAAAAGTGAGCTTCCTCTGCTTTCCCAGTACCATGAGGACACATATAAATCCTGAGGGAGATGGGATGAGGGGTTGAGCCTGGTGTACAGCACTGCGGTCCCCTGCCAGTCCCATTATGCCTGGTAGCACCTCTGGGCATCTTTGCTTCATCTCATCCATGATGCAGTCTCATGGAAAGGGACTCCAGTCTCATGCTCTGTCTGCGTGAAACTCCCTGTAATAACGTCCAGCTTGAATCTGTTTTGGTCCCTCGTGGAGCAGCTGCCATCCGCGGGAGCTGAAACCCTGCCAAGAGCTTGTCAGGCAGGACAGCAAACAAAGCATCACAGCAGCGCGGATGCGATCTTCGCTGGCTGACGCATGAAACAGGATGTCACCTTGGCAATGGGTGTACAAGTGGTAGAAAGGATCCTTGATAACGTCGCCAGCCCGGTCTTTTAGGGAAAGGTCAGGCTAAATAAATTACATACCGTTCCAATATCAGCAGCGCAGCCCTCAAGGTTCAGCAAGATTGTTCAGGCCCCCTTTTTAAGAGCTGTTTTGTTGCAGGATTTTCCATTTTGCGTGAGTTCAGCTGGGGGAACTGTTTTTCTTCTCATTTAGTAAAACGAGCTCTCAGCCCAGCGGCAACAGGATCGATACAGGACTTCAGTGAAATATAAATCTGGGCAGCAAAAGGAAAAACAATCTCCTGCTTGCAAGTACATCTGTCCCAAAGGGCACACAGGGATCGTCAGGCTGCAGAGATCTGAGCACTATTCCCTGCAGGATCATCGAGTGACATCAGCAAAAGAGGAACAAAAATCCCTATTTGTAACAAAATCACAGCTCGTTAATGCTTCAGGGAAAGTACCCACTTGAAACAGTACCCAGCTGCCAAAGCGTGATTTTCTGAGTAAGCCAAGAAAAAGCCTACAGGGGCAAATGCAGCAGATGTGTCCAGATGCTGCGGCAAAGAGGGATCATGAATTATTCAGAGCTTGTGCTTTGCTTTGGCCGTTGCATGGGTGACCCCATGTTCACCTTTCCTTCACCGTCCCTGCTAAGTAATGGCAAATAAATCATCAATTTCCCAAAGTAGGTAATGTTCATTTGAAGAACCCATGGCCCAAGGCTGGGTAGAGAAGTTGAGGGATCATTGGAGTGGAATGGGTGTTGGGAGTCTTGTCCATCTTGGCATGTACAAGCCCATCACCTACCCTTCATGATGGGTCAGCTGGAGAGAGAAATAAAACAGCTGTAGCAATGTTTGTAACTGCTGTGTTCCCTCTTCATCAGCTCCTTGAAGTCATGGGTTTATGGGTGGGAGAGGATAAGGAGTTTGCATGAGATTAAGACAGTTCCTGGGTAGAAATAGGTCTTGGGACACTTGGCATTTTGTTCTTGGACCTTCTTCTCTTCATCCTCAAGCCTCTCTGTGCCTTGTGGCCTCTGCCTTGGAGAATGAATGAGTCAGTAATTGGAGGAACCAAAAAGGGGAGGAAAGGGTAACCATCATGGACAGGAATAGCTCCATGCTAATTGTAGCAATTAATTAACTAAACATCCATCTCCCAGCAGACAGTCAGCGTGGCAGAACAAGATCAGAAACTGCTGGGGAAGTCACTGTGCACATTTTTCTGGTTGTACTTGTTCCTGGGTGTGTGACTGCTTTATACTGGCCCAAAAGCCTTGCTAGGTCTGGCCACAGAGCCAGGCTGTTCCCAGCTGGGTTGTATTCACATCTCAGCTGGGTAAATTCTCCATCACCAGCAAACACATTTACTACAGCTGCCATCACATGCTGAATTACCTCCTCCTCAGAAGGACACTCCACATCAGCTGAGCCCCAGCCACTGATCACTGGTTTGATTTTAACCCAGTGGTGATGGAGGACAAACTCATTAGCTTTTGGGGCAGTTTGGGTAAAAACCTGTTTCGCCAGCTCCCCATGATGGTAGGGAAAAGACAGGTTTTCAGTTGCTTTTTAGCACAATTTAGTAAGCAGATGGACAACCCAGATGCAGCAGCGTGCAGTGGTACAAACTGGCTGCAAATCCTCTGCACCAGTGTGGGACCATGCTTGGGTGCTGCCCATGCTCCCAAAAGGCAAAGTGATTAAAGGGCTAAACACCCTTTGATGCTTCTTTCTGCTTGCAGCTTGATGGGAGAGTGTAAATATTCTGTTGCTTGGTTTTTGCATTAGTCCTTCATGTCCTGTCTAGACTGGGGGACTCTCAGGATTAAGAAATAGGGCTGGACTGTAGGGCTGTTTAATGTCATGCTGTGGTTCACTGCTGGGTGTGCTGATCACCGGCTAGGTTACACATCTGGTTTGGCGGAAGGAAGCTCGTTTCAGCCTCAGGGGCCTAAATGCCAGTGAAGTGGTGGGTCCTGCGGGCTGTCCCAAGGAGCAGCCCCAGTGGCTTTGTTTCCTGCCCCAACCTGAAAATAATTGCAGATTACCTCTGCCAGGAGAAGGGAAATAAAATTGATTCTGAAGTGTTTACCCAGACTGTGGCAAAGCTCTTTGTTGCTGTTAACACCTATTTACTTTGAGAGCTAATTACTGTTTTTGAACAAGCAGAGCTTCACAGGATCCTGGCTCCTCTGTGTGTCTGATGAAGCCGATGGTGCTCAAGGAAAGTAGATTTTCTCCTGTCTCAGTGCTGCTTTTACACTGCAGTTTTTACTGCTGCCACCTTGATTTATTCAAATACGATGGGGGGAGACCTGCTGGGGACCCTGAGCCACAGGCTGCATGGGAAAGGCAGGCGCGTGGGTATTTCAAACCATCTGCATTTTCCCTGCCCTAGTGGGCAGACAGCCAGGACTCAGCTGTGAACTGGATTTTCTCATATGCTTTGTTTGTTGAAGTTAAAAAAAATACCAAATCCCACCAAACAAATCTCATGTGCCATTAACTCTTTCCAGAGCTGCTGTTTCAGCCAAAAACTCCTCCTTGTCCCATCACCAGTATGACAGAGACACAGCTACAGCAGCCTGTAATTTCATTTCTTGTGAACCAGCAAGTGACTCTGTGGTGAGCGTGTCCTTGCAAAAGTCCTGTGCACGGATTAGTTGTTTTGTAGGAGTCAATAACTTTATTAACTTTATGCCAATTTATTGTGTCACCCTCAGCACCTCCCTGGAGCTCCTCTTCCATCTCCTCCATGAAAAAAGGGCTCTTTCAGGGGCTTGGATTCACGGGTGCTGAGCAAACATCCACGAGAGTTTAAAAGCTTATTCATGCACTGCATTAATGCCCCTGTGCTAGAGGTTTAGCCCAGGCATGGAACCAGGGAAGGGAATATTTGTGGATAAGTAGATGTCCCTGCTCTGAGCTGAAAGCACTCAGAGAGGGTGAGGAAGGCGTGGGAAAAGGATGGCACTGGGCTCCTGCCCTGATGGGTTGTGTCTGGCAGCAATGGCCTCTCCCACCCAGGGCAGGCATGTTGTCTTTTTTTTTTTTTTTTTTTTAATCTGGGACTTAATTTCTTTTATTTATTTCTCTGCTTTCTGCCAGGGCTGTCAGGGGCTCTGGCTCACTCCTTGCTCCATCTCCAAGGCTCAGCATTGGTATTTTGCATCATGACTGGGATCAATCCCCAGAAATCCTAAGGCTTTTACTGTCTCGCTGAATGCAAGTTGGGGCTGAGTGTTAAAGTTTAATGGAGATCTGAGTGTCTCTCCTTCCCCTTTCAGCTCAGGCATGCTCATTCTAGCAGAGTTTAATGGATTGACCTCTGGGTACCAGTCACTTTCTGCTCACATTGATGAGATCTATGCCTCAAGTGCGTGGTGTCCCCTGTGGGTCTCTTTGGCTTGATGCTGCCACAGACCCTCCACCAGCCCCCTTCCAGCCCATGAGAGCAAATCTGTTGCTTTAGTACCCATTTGACTTGCTTTGGCTGGGGGTCCCATATGAGTTGCTGGCTGGTTTCTCCCCAGCCTGCTGCCTGCAAGTCTGTGTTATGAGCCCATTTTGCTGCTCTTGCTCCCTTCTCACTTCTCTCCCAAAAACAAATTTGTCCCAGCCAGTGATGCCTCCAGCCCCATCAGTTCCATGCAGCCAGGGTTGCCTGGGTGTTTACCCAGCAAAGGGAGCTCAGGATGGACTGGAGAAGAAAACAACACAAAGATATCCCTGAAGACTTGTTGGGAGAGCAGGAGCTGTTCAGAACTGAATGAAGAGGCTACAGGCAGCAACACTAGAGTAAAACCAGTTTTGAACATCATATACCACCCACCTCTCCCACATACCCCCGAATCACCAGTGTTCCCCATTCCTGCATGCAAGAGCAGGGCACCAGGGAGCACCATGCCAGGTGGCAGCTCCTGCATTCCTGCCACTCGTGTCTCTCCCATGGCCAGGCAGAACTGAAGCATAGGGGAAACACTACTGACTGCCACAAGACCAGGTACTTCCTTGCTATTGTGTTCAGCACACGCCTCCTTCCTTCCCTGCTTGTGCTCTGGAGGAGTTACAAGCCCAGCACCCTGCCAGGGAGTGTGCAGAGGCTGATGAATGTGGGATGCTTAATAGGGGCAAGGAGCGATATGTGGGGGGGTCCTTGTGTCCATGACAGCACCCAGGCTCTGATGCACTTCGTTTCAGCATCTTCAGGCAGTGCTGCCACCTAAGGGCAACTGAGCAGGCAGCCCCTTGTGGAGCCAAGCTGGGCCAGGACTTTACATAATCATAGAATGGTTTGTATGGGAGGGGACCTTAAAGATCATCTAGTTCCACCCACCTGCCATGCGCGGGGACACCTTCCATTAGACCAGCTTGCTCAAAGCCCCATCCAACCTGGCCTTGAACACTCCCAGGGATGGGGCAGCCACAGCTTCTCTGGGTAACCTGTGCCAGTGCCTCACCACCCTCATGGGAAAGAATTTTTTCCTGATATCTAACTTAAACCTGCTCTCTGTCAATTTAAAGCCATTCCTCCTTGTCCCACTCAACTCTTCAGCCTCTGTTGACATAAGTCAATTGGTCTTGACTCCATCTTTAAGCTCTGGTAGGAGTTATACTTGGATATCAGCTCACTTTCAGCCTTCTCCTCAGTGTTCCCATCAGTACTTTCTGCACTCAGTGTCATGGGGCTTCCTCTTTTAAAACACTGTGTATCATGTCTAGACCCACTGCTTGCACACCTAAGAGCATTTGGATCAACTTCCCCTCATCCTTTTCTACTGTGTTCTGAGTGTTCCTAACAAGGGAAACAGCTGTGGCTGCAGATTCACTCTGGGAGGACAAATGCAGATGTCACATCTCAGCCCCAGACTTGACTGCTCCTTGCTGGAATGGATGGGGGAGACCTGGTGACTCCAACTCACTTTGCACCAGGCTTGTGGTTGAACTTCAGGTGCGTACAAACACCTTCTTACCCAAGTCCCAGTTCATCCCTTAGCCATCCTGCCGCTTTAAATTTGTTCCAAACTTCCCTGACCCTGGCTTTCCTGCTCCACAAACAGCAAGTTATTTTAAGATCTGACACTGTTCAGCTTTTATTTCAGTGTAAACAATACCGGAGATGGAGTGGTATTGGCACAAAGGAGCAGCTTGAGAGCAGTTAAGTGCCTGCTGCCATTTTCCATCTTTTTTTTCTCCCTCACTCCCTTTAGAGATGAACTAGTTCAGGTACTGATGAGTCTGCTGAAGAGCAGAGCACCACTAACAACCTGGAATTTGCTTCCTAGAAGACAGAAACAGGGAGAGATCGTTTCTGAGCTCTACCAACTGGTCAGGGTCTCGTTGCTGTGATTCCCTTGGTAGTTTGGAGAGGGAACTGATGCCACTGTGTGGATGGTTATCATCTATCCACTTTGGGGGAGAAGGTGGAAAAATATGTCTAAAATGAGGCAAATCATTTGCACCCTGAAAGTGCTCATTTCTTTCCCTTGGCTCTCCAGGAAACTGGGACTGATGAGTTTACATGTCCACTTTCTAGACTCCGAAAACTCTGCTGAGACAAATCCCAGCTATTTCAGGACTGCTCTCAAGACCTTTGAGATATCTGGATCTTCAAATTGTGTCATTTGTCATCATTTCATTTACACCAGATGAGAACCAACCCCTACCATTCTTCCATTCCTTATTCTTGTTGTTGTGCTCTGCTCTTCATCGTACTGTGTTACCAGAAACACTGCAGGATCAAACGCTGCACTGCTCTGATGGTCATTGTTCTAAATGCCAGCATCAGGTTTCCTGCCCATATAGGTGCCAAGACAAGGACTGAGGCGAGGGGTGCAGAGGGTTTTAGCAAGGGAGAAGGTCTTAAGGTATCTACATGATTAGGAAACCAAGCTTCTGGCTTCAGGGTACCTGATATAATCAAATCTCAAGAGGTTTTCAATGCTTAGATCAAGATTTTATTCACAGTTTGGGTTTTGGAAATTCAGGAATTTTTAGGATTTGCTTATTTAGATGTTTTTATTGTGACTGTGGACATTTTGAAGAGGTGAGACTGAAAAAAAGCCAGAAGATATGTCAGCCTTGTGTTTGCAAACCCATAACTCTGCCATCCCAGAGAGTCCACTGGGAGATAAGTGTTAGTTGAGCCTCATTTGACCATACCCAGCACTGGTGGGAACTGGCAGACAATATGGCTGTTCATGGGAGCACCAGGTTTATAGGCAAAAAATGCTCTTATCTCACTGCAAATAATAAAACCATCAAGCAACAAAAAGGAAAATTTATGCTCAGCTTTCAAAAAGGACCAACAGCCAAATACTCCAGTTCTTCTTGACTGTTTCCCAGCTGGTTTCCAGCATAACGGTATCCAACTGGCCTCTTCTGAAGATAAATATGGAGCTGGAGAACTGGGGCCTTCGGGGAAAATCCTGCCCTTTGCTGGCCAAAGTCCCACTGGGTTAGCTGAGCTGAGCTGAGCTGGAGCTGGGAGAGGAGGAAGAAATGTGAAGTTCAAGAGGTTTGAGGTTTTTTTAGAGCTAAAAGCATCGCCCAGCCTTTCTAACACAGGTTTCCTAGCAGAGATGGATAAGCTGCGTTCACTTCTCAGCCCTGGCCAGGGCTGTCTCCTGGCCAGGTACCCAGAATCAGAAACACATTTAAAATAATTCTTTGTTTTATAATTGGCTTTTATTGCTATGAGCCCTGTGCGTGTCAGGTCAGCTCTATTAGTTTAATGGGCGCAGAGGAATTTTTAGGGTGACTTACTGACCGTGGAAAAATGAGCATGGCAGATGGTATCAGCATCGCATCAAAAAGCAAAACCATGCAAAGCCCTCGGAAACAAAAACAGCTGATGGCTTGGAGCGAAGTGACCGGCGAAGCGGCACTGTCTGAGCAGAACTGAGGGAAGGAGGGAGAGTTAAGGGAGGCATTTTTGGGTGTCAGCCAGCTGGGAGGAAACTCGCAGCCATATTTGCCTGCATTTGTATTTCCCAGAGGGGTCTTGGGACTGTTGTAGCCGATGTGCCCCAGTCATGCTGCTTTGGGATTCATGGAGCCACCATGAATCTGTGACCCTAGAGCTGCTTGGGCATCAGGACAGGATGTGGATCTGTGGCTGATGACCAACACATAGGAACCAGGTTGGGAAATGCAATGCACAGAGGACCCCAAAATAGGTGTACAAGGAAGTTGAAGGACAGGAGAAAAAATCACCCTGACTTTTGTGATTGATAATTTTCTGGCATTTTTTCACAGCATAGCTCTTTCCTCAGCCCACCATCCCCCCCCCCTCCCCAGCCAACATATTTCCCCATTTCTTCCCTCCATACATTTCCCATTGTTCCCTCCAGAGCTTTGATGGAGACCATGGTTTTAAACACCCTTTGCTTTGTAAAACCTGATAAAAGCTAGGACAGATTTAGACTCTCATTTCCCAGCCCCCAATGCCTATTTATTTGCTGGTTTGTGTTGCTTTATATTTCCAATTAAAACCAAGCCTGAGCAAAGGGAAAGCTTTCAAAAGCCTTTAAAGCCTCCAAGTGAAGGCACATGGATCAGGAAGGAGACGTGAAGCTGTCGATTACTGTGAACTTTCCATGACACCACTCAGGGTTTGTTTCCAGACTGATTTTTATTTATGAATGCAGTAGCATTTATTACTGATTTTATCTGTAAAGATAACACTCCTTCCCTAGATGGTTTCTATGCCTCAGTTATAATTACTGCCCAGTCCCCAAACATACTTTTGAGTTATTTATTGTGGTACGATATCAGAGCTGTAATGTTGGCAATTACTTAGGACCGAGGGGTTACACCTGGTCTGGGGATGCCCAGTGAGTGCCCTTTCCATGTCCCAACCCCCTCCAGGAAGGCTGAGAACATCTTCCAGTGTCCATCCCAGTGGAGATGTAGCTAAGAACCCTCTCTTCTGCTATGCAAGGTGCTGCACAAGCACTGAGCTTAAAGGCAGCCTCTGCTTGAAGGGATTCATCACGGAGGCACAGAAGAGGTGTATTGGTGCATCTTTTCTCCTGTCTGTAGCCACTGGCTGCCAAAGGCAGCTCAATAATGGCACCTGTTCCCTCCAAGATGGGTATGGTCTTAAAAGGGACACTTGGTCACAGCTTCTGCAAAACCTGTTTAAAAATGAGACTGTCCACAAAAAATGAGATGTTATTTTTCTCTCCTGTTCCCCCCTTGCTCAGTCTGCTGCTTCTCTGTGTGATTCAGACCTAGAAGGAAGTTAGTTTCCACCAGGCATCCAAGAAGCAACTTTGCTGTTGGTCCATGCTTACAATCACTTTAAGCCACAGAGGATGAAACAAATACTTGGCTGCGTGGAAAAAAAAGACCAACCTCCACAAAAAAAAATAACAAAAGCAACCAACTTGAGTCTCCATCTTTGGAGATATACTCAAAACCTGTCTGGACACAGTCCTGAACTGCGGTAGCTGCCCCTGCTGTGAGCACAGGATTGGACTAGACCATCTCCAGGGGTCCTTTTCGAAACAAATATTCTGTGATTCTATGATTTTTATGATCTTGCATTGCAGGGAAATTCCAGCTTCAGAGTATGGTGAGAGCTGAGATACCTCAGCAGTCCCAGCAGATAAAAATAGAGTTGTTCCCTGTTAACATCACCAGGAAGGTGGAAAGGCAGAACACGAGATCAGACATTGCCTCATCTGAGTCCATATCACAGCGTTTTGTCTGATACCCCTTGGCTCTGGGTCAGTCCAGGCTCGTGTTTTCTTACCCTTTTTGCTCTGTCTGATGTCCCTCATAGCCTTCCAGCTGCTCTGTGGTGGGTGGTGAAGCTCTGGCACATCTCAGCTCTTACTGGGGATATAGCTTCCTTTCATACTTACTGGGTTGTTGTCACATGCCGGGGAATGTGTCTGACTCGTTTGCACCTTTGATTGATTGCCACCCTTTATATCTGTTTATTAGGATGGAAAATAACGTTTCACCTCAAAAATTGCATCATGTGTTCTTTCAGCTCCACATGACCTAATCCCATCCCAGCCAACACAGCTGCTTGTTGCCAAGTTTTGGTATGATTACCTTCCATCATTTCGTTGCCAAATATATAAACTGCCCCTGTTCTTGTATGCTGTGGCTTTTGAAAGTAAGCTGGAGTGGAGGGACTCATTGCATTAGCTTTTTTTTTTTTTTCATAACTGACAGTGAATCCTGTTTTATGAAGTGTTGCGCAGGTGTCTGGGCACTGGCAAATACTTCACCACCTGTAAAAGTGTAGTGAATGTCTGTTACACTGCCTATGGCACCATCCTCACCTTCATCTCATGGCTGATCACCTGCCCTGCCAAGCACCACCTTGTTTGACATTGCTGTCTGTGTAAACCATTCCCTCAAGCCTGCGTATGCTTTGCACAGACTAAACCTTGATATAAAGCCTTTACGATGGTAATTATTTTTGCTGGCTTGCCATAACAGTTCATATTGCTCTCCAGTGAGTCATGATGAAGTCTTTCAAATACCCACTTGAAATCCATAAATTCTGTGATGAATCTTTTCTGCTGTTTGATGGTTGCTTTGACGATTAGTGTTAGGGTCAAAACCTGGTCAACACATGGTCTTCCTGGTGAAAATAAAAAGGGACCTTATAAAAAAGAAGGAGAGTGACTTTTTACATGGGCAGATAGTGAGAGGACAAGGGGAAGAGTTTTAAACTAAAAGAAGAGAGATTTAGATTAGATGTTAGTAGGAAATTCTTTACTGTGAGGGTTACCCAGAGATGTTTGTGGATGCCCCTTCCCTGGGAGTGTTAAAGGCCAGGTTAGGTGGGGCTTTGAGTAACCTGGTCTAGTGTAAAGTGTCCCTACCCATGGTGGCTGGGTGGAACTATGTGATTTTTAAGCTCCCTTCCAACCCAAGCCATTCTAGGATGCTATGAAAATGCCACCTTCCTTTCTTGAGATTTGTCTGGAAAAAATCCTGGTAGAGCAGAAGACTTTGTTTTTCCCGGAGAGCACTGTGGTGTCTCTTAAGTCTAACATTTTTATTTTGTTTAAGTATGTCAATCTCATTTTTTTGACTTCCATGTCTTTTTCTCATTCCTATGATGCTAAGAAAAGGGCTGGATTTGTGATTTTCACTTGAAGCTCATTTGTGCTTTTATGGCTTTTACAGGTTTTAAATATCATTATATCCCTTCTTTGGCATCAATATAATGCCTTCCAAGCATCCTACTGGCTGTTCTGTGGTGCTCCAGAAACTCACTTCCATAATTTCTGCTACCTTTAAGAAGAACTGAGTACAGACTTGAAAATACTTTGAGTTTCTTTGGCGTGATGCTGGAAGGACCATCCTGTCCTCTGCCTGACACTAATATTTTTATGGAGATAAATCCATGTTGTCCTAGTCCTGGACAAACAGTGCTTCTTGTATGCTGACATATGTCAGTAATAAGAACACATGCTAATGTCTGGTGTCTTCTGGTGCCTTTTGAAGGGAAGGCCAACCCTGTGTTCACAGAGCTGTATGACACAGAATGTTTTGTTTTAGAGATAAAGTGGCTTAAAGAACTAATACTGCCATGACTGCAAGAATGCCCTCAGTTGTATGAGATAAAATATTTGCTTTAATAAGGTTTATAAATGATGAAGTGACGCACAAATGAGTTTCCCCTGCGGGTGCATTGCTGCATGAGCGATCCCTGTGAAGTTCTCAGCTGTCTCCAGAGCAGTTGGTGTGGAAAGCTGGAGGAGGCTGGCTTCTGGTCTGGTCTGGTCGCAGTAATCCCTGCACTCCTGTGGTTGTAGCCAAAATCCATTATATCCTGGTTTATTCCTCCCAGCATCTTTGGAGAGAAACGGGTCTCATGTACTGCTTATTGGTCACCAAAACACTTTTCATCCCATAGATGAAGGATGAAGATGATAGTGATGAGATGGGCACCAAGTATTGGATCTCACCCAGATCTGTCTCAGCAGCCAAATACACAAAGTTCAGACATGGATCATCTAGGTAATTAAAATAAAAAATAAAAGAAATCCCATTTGTGTGAGGAAGTAAGAGTGCTAAGAAGGGGCTTGTATGGAGTCTGAGCAATCTGGGGAAATGCTGCCCTTGCAGCAAGTGGAGCAGGTGATGAGCCCAAAACCAACTTCATTTCAGAGGCAGTGAAAATTCAGCATCTTCGTTTTCACTCTCTCTGTAATTCATTTTTGTACACTTTCAGCGTCAATTTTGCTTCACACCTTTTCATTCTGAATTTGAATGAATTTCAGAAAAGATCAAGAATTGTACTTTCACATCTAAAAAGCACATGATTACAATCTTCAGTCAAAGAGGGGCAATCCACCCCCATAAAACGATCCGCTCTGATGAGAATGAATTGAAATACCTTGACCTTCTCCCCTTTTACTTAAAATTCACTTTTACCCTCTAAAGGTTTCTTGTAATTTCTGGCTTCAAGCAATCCCTTGGCAAGCTCCTATTTTGATTAAATTGCATTTTCCAGCTGGAGGATGTCAGAACGTTTTCAGCTGGCCCTAAGCCAAGCACAGAGCACAGACAATGCACCGGGCAAGAAGATGCAGATTTTGGTCTGGGTGCTGGTACCATCTGTGGTGTGTGCAAAGATGGGCTCAGCTGCAAGGGTGGTGATGTAATCTGTTGCTTCTGGGCTTTAACGATGGGCTCACTGCCCTTTGTGAGCTGGTTTGAGCAAGGAAGAGGAGGGTGAGGAAATGCTGAATAAGCCCATGGGATGGTTCCCAATCCATGAGCAAGCATCAGGGCAGAGATGGTTTGCTCTGGTCTTCAGATGCCAGAGGATATTTTGTTCCTGAGTCAGGGGATGAATGCCAAAATCCAAAAGTATTACCCTGAAGGAGACTGTGATAAATCTGCCTTACTCGTGTCTCCTGAGGACCAAGCTCTACATTGTGCTCCATTGCTCCACTAAACCCAACTCTGCTGCTGCTGTGTGTTAAAAATAACCACAAAACCAGCCCATGCTTTAGTGTGCAAGGTTCAAACAGCAACATCCATGCAGGGAGTTTGCTTCGCTTCTCGGTGCAGAAATATCCAGCAGGGAGAGACCTGCTTGTGCATGACCAGATGTGACAGGGAGATGGAGGGTGTCCAGTTGGAAACACTCGTGCAGAGAGAAAAGAAAAACCAGAGCATAAGATGGAGCTCAACTGGTGGTGACCAAAGTCCATGAGGATGTTAAATCCAGCAGGATTCAGGACTTCATCCCACTCTGCATTTCCTTTGACCACCCTCAGCTCTTTCTTGGGATGGTCCCAATGGAGTACAAGCCATGATAGATGGGGAATGTGGGGGCAGGGACAGGACTGAAGTTGACCCTAACCCAAAAGCACTTGTGGGAGAAGCTACCAGCCCCACATTTCTGAATGCAAATACCACCCTGAAGTATTGCACTGCCTTCAACCCACGCCAGTTCTTTCCTTTGGCACAAGCCACGCTCCCCGGTCCCTGCCAAACCAGTACAGATGTTTTAACACCCACTGGAGCCCAGATAATTACAAACAGAATTGAAAGACTGGTCGGAGTTGTTTTCTTTTCATTGCCTGAACTCTCAGCCATTCTCAAGCGAGACGCCTCCCACTTTCTGACATCGCTTTCAAAGACATTTTTGTGGGACACATTACAAATACTAGTTTTATTATTAGGGGAATGCTGAGAAGCCCCAACCAGGATGAGGATCACACCATACCCGCTGACCACAGAGTGAAATGAGTGCAGGGAGGATTTTCATGGGAAATTAAAGCTAGTTTCTAACCAGTAGCTTTCTAGCCATGGCATTGCAAAACTCAGCTCATTTTCAGATGGGTTTGGGGAGTGTTTTGAATGGGACAGAACCATGCGTGCAGCTGGTAGACTCACGTCAGAGAAGGCTACAGGCCCTTCTTATCCTAGATCCTCATGGGAGACACGGCCCATCATGGAGAGCTTGTGAGCAGAGCAGCTGAGATGAAGGAAGGAGCAACGTTTCCTGTTTTAACAGAGGGAAGCCAGTAGCAAACACTTTCTTCCTGATCTGTCCTTGTACAACCCTAAGATACAGAAGGGTGAGCTGTGATCAGGAGCTCTGTTTCCTCAGACCAGTTGCAAACAACCAGGTTTGAACTTAACAGATGAGAACCGATTCGACATGGATGAAACCAGTTGTCATATGCATCTGCCCTGGGGGCACTTAGAAAGCACCTGTGGGGAGGAGGACCAAGAAAGCCTCCTCAAGCTTCACTCTACATGAACCACGTCCTCATCTCTTTTCCATCAGGATGCTTTGAGGTCCTCCAGGACATGCAGGTTCATTTTGTCCTTGCAGTTATTATCACAGGTGTTAACTGCTTGGGTGGAAGCTGACCGGCGCAAGCTGGTAGGCTCAAGCTGTCTTCATGGCTCTTCCCTCAGTCCCTGCTGCAAAATTCCTCGTCCGCCATGCCCAGCCATGAAAATTTCCATCCAACATTATTCCGTTTCATTTCTGGTTGCTGTGGAGACCAATTTAAATGAAACTCTAGTATTTTGAAAGAGAATATGAGTCTAAGTCATTTGCGATGCAAGGTCCCATGCTAATAACATTAGCATATTATTTGATTATGGCAATGTGTAGGGAATAAATTCCAAGTCCTTTTGCCATCATTGCATCTTAAAAGAAGAGGAAGAGAAAAACCTCTGGGCTTTAGCTGATAATGAAGACCTTTACTGCATGTGAACTCCTGATTTCTGAATGCATAACCTTTGGGGGTCATGGGCATTTTTAACCTCATAGCAGTGAGAATAACTTGTTGGAAGGACCTTTTCTTTCTCTACTTCCACTGAGCGCTGTTAATAGACTGTCTAATGGGCAGGACTTGAGTTTTTAATGATGGCCAGAGAGATCCAGGATGGCTTTTTGAGCTGTTTACGTCTTTGCTGGAGCATTGGTGTGCCAGAGCCCAGCAAAAGAGCAGCTGTGCAAGGTAGACGTTTTTGCTTCTTGCATTTTGCCCTCTTAACATCTCGAGAGTGGCATCACCTTCAGTATTTCTTCAGATGATTCCCGTATGTGGACAGGGTTTGCCCATACCCCTAAGTGGGAAAAAAAAAAACAAAAACAAACACAAGGAAAACTGTTGCAGAGAGGCTTCTTTTGAGAGAAAAAACTGCAGAGACGGAAAAGGGAGCAATGAAGTTTCAACAGGAAGAAAAAAAAAGCCAAGCTATTTCATTTTTTCTGTCACCATCCCTAAGGGCATGTTTTCAGGGGTTGAACTGACCCTTGCTCACACTGACCCCTGGGCCACTTTGTCGCGGATTCAGGGACACAGTATTGCAGCCAAGAGGGTTAATGACTTCTTTTGTCTCCTCTTTGGACTTTTGCAGTCGATGTGGCTGATACTGCCCTGTCTGAGCACAACTGGCCCCCCTGAAGCCATGTGAGAGAGCTGGAGCTCTACTGCAACCCAGTGTCCCCATCTTTGCACCTACCCACGTGCAGCACCTGCCTCCTTTTTCTTTTAACTCAGCAGCTAAAATACCACCCATAGAGCACATGACATTAATCCTGTATATAGGAGAGAAAAACAGGGCCAAACTACTGCAGTCAGGTCCCATGCATAAGTGCGAACGCACCCATGAAGAAGGAGACTCTGAGAGGAGAAATTTGGGGATCCTCTTTCTTTCCCCATTGCTACCTTGCTGAATGATGGTGAAGCAGACCTGTAAAAATGCTTCTGTTTTATTGACTCCCTGACAAACTGGGACTTACAATGTTTCTTCCCCCAAGGTAAGGTAAGATCGAAATAAATTACTTCTGTAAAGAGCTGGGAATGGCAGTTCTTCTATAATACAAAGTGCAAATATTTGGGCCTCTTGTGCGCTCCTCTGAATAGAAATGGTACTAAATCATGCATAGGTAAAATGGGTTCACATTTTCTCCTAGTGAAAGTTTTCCTCTGCTCTCCTGGAACACTAAAGACCTACGTTCCTGTTGTCATAAAAAGGGCTATAAAATTTAAAGCGAGCCGTTAAGAAGCCCTGGCTGGGATTAGACTGGGGTTCATTATTTCTCCTTCTCCATCCCTGCTAAGTGAGGCTTGCACACGTGTTTGCTCAGGCAGGGGAAGGTGCCCACATACTGCTCGCAGAGAATGATAAGAGGATGAGGGGAAGTTTGTTCAGGACCTAAAAGCATGGTTTTTCTGGGCTAGGGGAAGTCAGTGGTGCACCAGCTTCTGAGCTTTCCCCCTACTTTTGGATGGCATGTTGAACCCTGGCACTTGGGCAAGACTGTTTTGGCTTGATGTCCAAGGGAAAACCATGTTAGGAGTTGCCAAAATCATTAGTTATCATCATCATCATGATAAACAGTGATAACCAATTGTAATAACCAATAGTAATATCCAATGCAGCCTTTAAAACAGGATGCCAGAGCTTCATATCACACAGTAAGAAAGCTGGTTTGATCCCGGGGCATCATGAGTCTGTCTGAGTTTTTCCTCTGGGAAAAAACCTTTTTTTTGATCTACCTATATATGAAAAACACCATACATATCATATATTATGTGATAAACGTGTTGTCTCTTCCTGTAGCTCTTAGCTTTCAACAGCTTCAGCCCTGTCCTGCAGCAGTGGGCTCCACAGACTGCTTGTACCTCCAGACAGATTTGCTAAGGATTCCCCTGGCATCTGCTGGAATCATGTATGCCACCCACAGACAGAAAGCAGCTATTTCTGCACGTCCCCATTGCCTTGTTTTTGCCACCTTATGCTTAACCTTATAAAGGCAAGAATACCTGCCATGAGACCACTTTGTGTTTTATACAGTTACACCACGTCATCTTTGCCCTTTCGCTTTGTTCCAGCCCTTTTTTTTCCCCATTTAATCCCTCAACAAATTGGTTTTACAGTATCAGAAATGATGATTCATGAAGCAGAGGGCTGGAGATGAGGTTAGTTCTGTGCAGCATATGAAGGCCGTCCCAGCCCACACTGCCACCCAGGGACTGTCCTTCATCCTCAGCTGTAGGTCATTGTCCCACTCCAGGGCTCTTTGATAAGGGAGTCCCAGGTAGGGTGCTCAAGGGCATGTGTAAGACAGGTTTGCAAGCGTCATGTTCATCTGCTTTTATCTCCAGCACTGAAGCCCTTATAACAGAAATAAATAGGTGCACACCAGGTATCCCCATCTGGCCAAATGTTAGACTTCCAAATATTGACACGAGTGTTGAACTCCACAACTGAGTGGCAGATTTGCTCTTCAAAGGGTAAGCACCGTGTCCGGGGCATGTTGATATGAAACAAAGATGGGTCACTGCCACCAGGGGGTATTTCACAGGGCAGGGGTGGGATTTTGGGCTCAGCCTCATCTCACTGAAGCAAGCCTGTGTTCTCCAGGGAGAAGCATTGCATTGTTTTTATTGCAATCTCTCTCCCTTCTGCCCCTTTGTCCTTCAAAGAATTGATTACTGTTAAAATAACTGAGATATATAATGCTTTGAGGTCAGGACTTGGTTCATTTTCCTCTTTTCTCACTCACTCTCCAGCACTGTGATTTTTTTCCCTTGGTTCCCATGCTTCTTCAAGGCAAATGCTCCTACCTTGCCACTGTTTTTCAGTTGTTTCATACAAACACAAGCACAGCACTGACACTAATGGAGAAAGACAATGCTATTTATTGTTGTCTTTGTCTCACTGTCTCTGCCATAACTCTTTCTTGGGTAATTCTCCCTGTTCTGTGTCAAATGCTTGAATAATTGGGGGATTGCACTGTTCTCCATAGAGAAAACCTAAAGGAACCAGCATAGGCTAAGTATCATATAGATGACTGAAAATGGATAAGAGGAGCCATGGCCTTAGCTCTCTGTGCAGCGGATCCTTGTCTGTAAAGTGGTGATGCTTCTCCTTTTTCTTGGCCACTCTGTCCTGATCAGTTTCTCAAAGCAAATGGAAATAAGGGTCAGAAACTGGAAAGGAAAAGCTCAGAAGCCCCATGTCACTGTTATCCCTACCCTTCAGCTCCTCTGCAGTGGAGGATGCAGCTGTGCCCTGTCATCTCTTTTGGGGAGCTCCACTCACCTGCTTGGCATCCAAAATTCAGGTGGTGATAAATATTAAGGTGCCTGTGTCCTCGCACACAGCTCCCCATCCTGATGGAAACCAGAGAGGGGAAATGATTGAAATCAGATGCTTGTGTCCCACTAACCTGCTGGAGAAAAACTTTAGTGACCTACTAAGCCATCCTCAGTCTGACAGTAACTTCTCCAGATGGCATCCAACTTGGAGGTGATAGGTAAATAAACCTTCCTCTGATGCCATGCTCATCCTAATGGCATCCTGAGGCCTCTTGGCAGCACTATGGCATGTTGACTCATCCATTGGACATGTTGTTTGTTCTCTCCTTGCCAGGAGAAGCACATGGAAGAGTTGTTTTGGTAGGGTTGTTTGTCTTGTTTTAATTATTTCTTTTCTACTTGTTCTCAAGGAGTGAGCTGGCAGCAAAAGCAGATGTGCAGGCATGCACATCCTATGGAGAAAGTTTCCCCCTTTTTTTGCTAATAAATGGTGGAGCTGCTTCAAAGAGTGGGGAAGATAATGATGCATGAGCACAGTTTACCCTGTGCCATCCTAGGGATTATTTCTAGTAGATTTCTACTATTCCCTCCTGAAAGAAAATCCCATTGGCCACAAGTTTAAACTGGCACAAAGTCAGCAGTGCAGTCCAAGGTATTCCATGGCCTTATTTGCCAGGGCAGATCTGAGGAGCCCTTATCTGTGGAGCCCTTGGACTAGTCCTTGCCAGCTTGGTGGAATTTTGTGCCACTCAGAGATGCCAAGCAAGCCTGGCACCTTTTTTGCTAACACTGGCAGGAATTTAGCTACACCCAAAAATCAACACCTTCCCAGGGGTATCATTTCAAGACACAGGGAGTTGTAGTCCCAGCCTCTGCCTTCAGGCGGGGAAGGCTGACATTGCAACTCTGGTGAAAAAGGATAATCTGAGCAATAATTTCCGAAGGAGGCTGAGTTATTATTTCACTCAGATAAGCCCAGGAACATTGTGTGAAGCTATGCACACACACCAATAGTCAAGTGCTCTGAGCAAGGGAATTCAGAGTTGTCAACAAGGAGGGAAATACCACTTTGGGGGATTGAGAACATTCATAAAAAATTCCTGGCTCCCAGCCTAGTCCATCCCATTGTTGGCTGTGCTCTCAGTTATGGAATTTTGCTTTGGGGATGGATTTCTAAGGAGGTTTTACCACTTTGCTGCAATAAAAGGACAAAAAGGTGCATCTTAACCTTGACCAGTGAGTGCTGAGCCTTCAGCCAATTGAAACTCATCTGGCACCATGGGGTTTTGCTGGGCTGTGCTAGCTTGTCCCCGAGCCTCTGGCTCACTTCCTTGCAGGGACCAGTGCAACAGCTGTAGCCTGAGCCCAGCAAGATGTATGTGTGGAAATCATGCTGCTGACATTGAATTTAAACTTGTGGGTCTCCAACGCTGCCTTTTCCAGACCGTGGGAGTCGAATTCCCCAAACTCGGAGGAGAACTGGCCAGGAAACGTGGGGTTAAGATGACACTTCCCACATGGCCCCACTACATAACTTTAACTCTGGCCCCCAGGGGATGGCAGTAGGAACTGCACAGGATCTTATCCCTCCTTGGCTGTACTTGATACATTCCCTCAACATAAACTCAAGATTATCAACATAAAGCTAAGGGATTAGAAGGCTATGTTTGTGCTATTAAATGAAGGAGGTTCATGGGTTTATCCATGGTCCTGAGGTGGATGGCCATGAAGGATGGAGAAGCATCTTCCTTTTTGGCTTGTGGACAGATAGAGTTGAATATCTTTGGTCATGATGCAGGTGGGACAGATGCCTGGAGGCATCCAGATGGAACCACATGGAGATTATTCACTAAGTGCCCTGCATGGATATGGGAAAGGAGTCTTTCCCATCTCTTGGGAGCTGGGCACTGCAGTATGGCAAGTTGAAATGGCTTTGAGATCTCTGGCTCATACTCACCCTGCATGCCTTACCCTCATGGGGACCTTTCTGTGCTTCAAACTGATGTGATGTCCTGACCTTTCCCTTAGCATGTACTAGTCTTCAGATACTGTTTTTCTGCCTCCATTTCCTTTCTTGCCTCTTTTTCTGCCCCCCAGCAGGACCCACTGTCAGCATGTGACCTGGGCACATGAGCTGTCATTTATTCTAGTGCAAAAACACCCCACAACATAAAAAATCTGAAGCAATCTTGGCAGTCTCCTTCTACGGGATTTATCTTCCCAGCCCTTGCAATACCCTTCCAGCCCTGCAAAGCAATCCATCTCTCACCTACTATTACAGAGTTCATCTCACAGACCTAATGGAGTACGTGAGTCCTGAATTGGCTCCTGCTAATGCTCTCAGTGGCCAGGTCGCTGCGGGAAGCGAGCTGGGAATTCATTTTGAAAATCAATGCAGATGCCAATAGAGCGGCTTTCCCCAGGGAAGCGACATGCTTTTACTAGGCATTGCCTCCTGCTCCCCTTCATTCCCCATTTTCATTTATGCGGCTGGAGTAACCGCGGAGTAATTTCATCCTGATGTCAATGAGTGCATCTTCTGCACTGCACTCTCCAGTTTCCCCAAATCAGACTGATTTTTGGGAAAAGATTAAGGTCTCCTGGCAGTGCAGAATTCACAGAGCTCCCCAAAGTGTTGTGATTTGAAGTTGCTGTTCTCTGGGGTGATGCTGGGGACTGTCTCATCTGTGCAACCCCATCTCTCCCCTTAGGCTGTGTTAGCACAAAAAAATCAGTGTAATTTCTCAGTCCTGGATATATTTTGCCCTGACATGGCATTGCAATGCAATGGCAAATGCAAAGCCTGCGGGGATAGTGTGGAAGGACATCTCAGGGCTATTGGAGGGACCCCAACCCAGTGCAGTTCGTATTGTCCCCAGAGGTGAACTTCATGCTGGAATGGAGACACAACACTAATCTATCATCCTCACACTATCCTCAAGGAGTCTTGGCCAAAGCACAATGTCACAGGCAATTCCTGGCTGTGATTTGGGACGTAGCAAGACAAGGAGTTCCGGAGAGGCATTTTAGGTGCAGCCCCGTTTTTGATGGCATTGTGGGTTTGGACCCTCTCATTCTGGTTGACCTCAAAGCACTTGATTTGGAACTTTTATCTGGGATTTTCATAGCTCTCAAGACTCCTTTTCCAGTGGGAATCTTTCTGCACTGTTGTTGGATAAATATTTAATAAGAATCAGGGTCAAGGCACTGTTTTGTCCAAGGACACTGGGATGGCCATTTACTCCCTTGAAGAGCACCAAGGGATCGTTAATGCCCATGTGAAGAAGACAGGAATCAGAGTTTTAAACTGTCATCCCCCACCATTAATGTCAATGTTAAATATTGATCGTTTCTGTGTTTAGCACAAACCAAACAACAGAGTCAAGCCAAGCTCTTTAGCTTCTATTAATGTACTTTTTCTGCATCGGGTGAAGTTTGCAGTAACACCAGGGGAAAAAAATGTAGCAGCAGTGAACGAGCAGCAGACAGATTGATTTTGTATCTTGACATGACTCAGAAGTTGGTAAAAAAACACCCTGTGTGGAGCATCTTGTTGTCTGAGCCGTAAGACCCATTTCTTTGCAGTGTAAGAGAATCAAGCTCAAAATTTCTGATGTGATCTGGAATTTGAGGGAAGGAATGGAAAGGAAGAGACTGGAACCCTATAAAATCCCCTTTATCCCTGTGCTGGAGCATGGGTGTCTGAAGTCAGATTTGAAGAGCAGGTGGTCATCATGCTGGGGAGCAATCCCAAAATCAGTGGTGGCCAGAGATTGGGTGGATTTCCACTTTTTATTAGGAGTTTGGGTTTTTCTGTGTTTTGCATCAGCACCAAATAAATGTAAATCACAGCTATTATAAAGTGTGCCTTCAGTGAACCACAGTGAGTGGTTTTCACATGCTGAAGAGTGCATGGTCTTCTGTGTGGTCTTCTGCAGCCAGAGACGGATCAGTTTTCCCAAAATATTCTGCATCTTGAGGGTTTTCTGGGATTTTGGGTTTAGGTTTTGGTTTGTTTTGTTGGGGTTTTTTTGTAATGGGGATTTACAACTTGGCTGTAAGAATTCATCTGTGGTTCAAACTCATGAAGTACAGTTATGAGAGGACTAGAGTAGCCAGGTGATTATTCCTGACCTCTGGGGTATTCTCCATTGAAATTAATTTAATATTTTAAAGTCTGTTTCTCCTTAAGCAGGGGGAGTGGGCACTAGGAGTCATGTACTGGCTCTGCATCCAATTTTATTAGCATAAAATAGCAGGACCTCTCTTGAGGCCACAAAATTAGTAGGGAATTGGGAAACATGAGAATATTTTTTCATCTCCACTGCCGTTGTGTCCATCCAGATTCCCACCCTGTACCTCATACCAACTCTAAAGGGGTGGCAGTGATACCCTTACACAGAGGGATGGGGGTGACTTAAATCACATCTCGCTGTGGTGTGAAAGCTCCTCTCTTCGTTTTTAAATCAGGTTTTAACAACCTACTGCTCTCCCCATGAAAAAGGCCGACATCCCGCAGACATCCCTGCAAGCCACTAAGCATGTGGTGAAATAGGATAAAATGATGAAATATGATTCCATACATGGTACCTATAGTTACATGTGCTCCAAGTAGAAGAGCTGAGAACATCACTTGGAGTCATAAGCCAACCCCACTGACCTCCATAAGTGACAGAACATTTAAGTAAGGAAAATCCTGGAAACACAGGTTGTGGGGTATCTCCATCTGCCACTCACGTGTCTGTTTTCTCCCTGCACAGACACCCTGAGGAGCATTGCCTCCATGAACCACGCACCGCGGTCCTCCCCGGCAGAGCTCAGCAGTGCCAGCCACCACCTGCTGCGAGAGCGCAAGTCCTCAGCACCGTCCCACTCCAGCCAGCCCACCCTGTTCACCTTCGACTCACCTGCCAGCCACCTCCAGAGCACCCTGTCTGCCAGTGCCCCCCAGGACTACCTTTTTCTCCACCAGTGCATGAGCAGAAAGTCAGAAAATGCAAGGTATTGTAGCCCACCTGGGAGAAAACCTCAGGGACAGCTGAGGGAGGGCTGAGTATCAGTGGCTCAACCTCCCTCCATCCTTGGAGCTCTGCAAAACCTACCTGCAGAAAGCCCTGAGCAATGGTCTCATCTCATCATGGTTGGGAGGAGGAGGTCACAAGTTCACAGCTTTCCTGGCTTTTTTGGTTTGTGTTAAAAACTGCCTGAATGGCCAGACCCAGAGGATGGTGATCAGTGTCACAAAGTCTAGGTGAAGACCAGCACTAGAAGTGTACCCAAGGGGTCAATACTGGGTCCAGTTCAAAGGGCCATGTAGTTGCTGAAACAACTGGAACATATCTCCTAAGAGGAAAGGCTGTGAGAGCTGGAACTGTTCAGCTAGTAGAAGAGAAGGCTCAGGGGGATCTCCCTATGGGGAGGGTGCAAAGAGGATGGAGCCAGGTTCTTGTTAGTGATGCTCTGTGCCGGGACCAGAGGCCATGGGCACAAACTTAAACACAGGAAGGCTCCTCTGAACAGCAGGAAACACTTTTTCACTGTAAGTGACTGAACAGTAGCACAGGTTGTCCAGTGAGGTTTAGGAGTCTCCATTCTTGGAGATACTCCAAAGCTGTCTGGGCACAGTCCTAGGCAACCAGCTCTAGGTCACCCTGCTTGAGCAGGGGGTTAGACCAGATTACTTCTACAGATCCCTTCCAACCTCAACCGCTTTGTGATCCTCCAGGCAGGGCCCTAACTCCTGCCTTTAATCAGAAAAACAGCAAACAAAGGGATGGGCAGGGTTTGCACCCTTTGCCAGTCACCCCTTCCAGAGCTCGCTGGGCTTCGCGGCAGCTGGTTGGACACGGCGTGGTATTTCTGAGCGAGCAGCAGCTCTCCGCCTCCAGACCCAGCCGGTTGCCTTAAATAGCGAGGAGTTTTTTTGACGTGAAGAGTTTTGGCTCGCAGGAGCAGCGAGGAGGGAGGGAGGGGAGAGACAGTCAGAAACCAGCTGGCGTGGAGTGAGAGCAGAGCCTGGGCTGCAGCCTCCACTGGGCTTTCCTGCTGCAGCTGACTTTCCCTACTCGAAAAACAACAAGAGAAAAAGGCTCAGAAAAATTAACTTCAGATGGAGTTAATGGAACAGTGTTTAAAAAAATGGCCCTCTGACGCTCCAGCTGTGAGGATACCTAAAAGCCACCCTCTGAGAACCCACATGTGGCTGGGACCCAGAGGAGAAGGGAGCAAGCACCAATGCTTTGGTGAGCAGAAACAAGCTGGCCAGTGGCAGCTTCTGCAACTGGGCCAGAAATAATCATCTGATCAATGCCCAGTGCACGGGGCCAGGCTGCAGGACTGCTGGGAATCCCTCCCCTCTCAGCTCTGGAGCTCTTACTTTACTCATCCATAAAATGAGGGTAATAGTAGCTAATTGGCAGGCAATGCTGAATAATTAACCCATGATGTTTCAAGCCCTTGACCGAAAGGACCCTGCCAGAACTGAGACCTCCTCTGGGTGTACTGAGCTCCAAAGGTGGCAGGGATTCATTTGTCTTATCACAACATCACTAGTTTTTTCCCCAAATAAACCCTATTTCTGAGCGCCATCTCGTGCTGGCTCCGTGAAACAGAGTCCCTGTTGTCCCTGCAGAGCATGGACTCCATCAGAGCAGGGGTTGCAACCAGCATCTCCCAGCTTTTCCCATAGGTCTGGCACTTTCCCAGTGATTTGCCACAACTGAAAACTCCCCCATAACCCTTTCAGTTCTTCTGAAAAAAAAATGACTGATACAGGGCAGGAGTCTCTTCCACAGGGAAATGTCTGTGTGGGGCTGGCTGAGCCCTTTTTGGGTGGGAGTATGTGGCCCCTAAAAGCCTGACCCATGCATGGTTACAACTTTGCAGGCAAAAAGACCCAATCCAGGCCTACCTTTTACACCCTTGTGGTGTATATTCATTAGGTCTTCATGAAAGTCAGCAAGGTGACAAAAAGGAGAAGCAGAGTTTGCTGCACCCCAGGACCAGCTCTCCCCCCATCTCAGCCCCTTTGTCCCCTTCCTTTGCAGGAGTGCCAGCTTCTCGCAAGCCACACGGTCTGCCTTCTTCATGCGGAGTGACACAGCAGTCCAGAAGCTCTCTCAGGGCAATGGGCACTGCGTGAATGGGGTTGCTGGGCAGCTCCATGGCTTTTACAGTCTGCCAAAACCCAGCCGGCACAACTCGGAGTTCAGGGACAGTGCGCACGATCTCCCACGCGCCTTTGGCTCCTACACCCACCCCAAGTCAAGCCTCACCAGCTCTGAAACAGATAACGAGGAGGTCTACACCTACAAGACTCCCAACAACACCCTATGCAAGGAGTTTGGGGAGCTCTCCACGGACTCCTATGACATCCCTGCCACCCCGCTCTCCATCTACCAGATCCCCAGGACATTTACACTGGACAAGAACCACAATGCTTTGGCTGTGGCTGCCAGCGACTCACCCGCTGCACCACCCCCACGGCCCCCGAAACCTGGGCAGACGGAGCCACGGTGGGGCAGCCCGCCCCAGCGGCTCCAGCCCAGTGAAAATCTAGGTCTGGCCCCCATGGCAGCCACCATTCCACGGAGAAACACACTGCCTGCGGTGGAGAACAGCAGATTGCACCGAGGTGAATTTAGGGGTGGGGAGCCGGGGTTGGCTTTGTCCTGTCTACCAGCCTTGGGCAGATCAGTCCCACATGGTTGTGGTAGAGCTGGAGTGCTGTTGGCATCAACCAAGGGTGGACACAAAGAAGCTCTCCCTAGTCAGGGTCTGGCCCTGTTTTTTTTATTCAGCAGGCATGGAGAGGCATCCACAGAGTTCTATCCACCAGAGCTGCTCAGCTGACTATTGGCTATGTTGTACCTTGAACCAAAACCCCAAACCTGCTTGCTTATGGAGCCCGTCACCAGATTTTTGTGATCTCAGCTATTTTTAGTTTGCCTTCAATTCATAATGAGGTTTATCAAAACATACTTCAGCCTGGAGCTGCCTTGGTTTTTCTCACCAAGGTGGGTGAGCAAAACTTTGGTTTTGCACAGGTTGCACATCACCTTGGTTTTGCACATCTCCAAGACCCAATGTTCCCAGCACAGCAGAGTTGCTGTCCCCATTGGCCACGAGTGGGCCATGGATGAATATGCACTTTCCAAACCTTGTACTTAGAATGACATAACTGCAAACTTAGAAAAGGGGCTTGGAGAGAAAATGCACTGTAAATTTTACATATAGCTCTATGAAATGCCTCTTCCATCTCCCCCTACCTCAATGCCAACATTTAGGCTGAGATGAGACCCATGCTCAGCAGTAGGTAGACTAAGAGCTTAGCACTCATCCTCACCCCATCCTTCCCTTACTGGAGGCTGCCAGCCCCTAGATCTGCTGAGCAAGCTCTAACAGAGCTCTCCCTTAAACCAGTTTTGTCACCATGATGTACCTTATCTATCTTTACCCCTGGGATTTTGCAGTACTTTGACAGAACCGGGTTAGGTCCACACAGCACGTGCAGTTGTGCTGGTGCATCAGAGAGATGCTAATTGGGAAGGAGCACAGCAGAGAGTCTGTGACAGACTAAAGACCATGTCTTCTCATGAGCATCTCGATCAACAAGAACAGACACTGTCCTCACAGTACCTTGTTTTCAGGGACCCCTTTTTATTGGCAGTTGTGGTGGGACAAGTTGTGAATTTGTGGTTGTGTTGCAGCTTCTTCTTGCGAGACGTACGAGTACCCCCAGCACGGGGGCAGCAGTGCCGTGCAGTCGGTCGAGTCCATGAACGATGGATACAACTCCTACCTGGTGAGTGGGCCTTGATGTTGGCCACCACATTGTAGGCACCCACTTGCACCTTATAGATTCAGGAACAAGTTGATTTCAGGTTGGACCTCACAGCCCAGTCCTGCAGAGCTAAGTCAAGAAGGGTTTTATTAATGATTTCAGTTAAAATCATGGTGGCCTGCCGGGAACAGATGGAATTGCAACAACCTAAGCCAGCACTGCAGGAAGAGCTTTGCTTCCACATAGTGTATCTTCCTGGAACTCTGACCCAAAAAAAAAATGCCCAGGAGTTTGACTTAGTCCTTAAAACCTTGGATGCTTCTGAGTTAAATTTTGACACATTGCCAGAACTTTGTGCACTTTCTAAGATTTCCTGAGCTGGAAATTACATTAAAGCAGCCTTTCATATCGCATTTTAGTCACAATCAGAGCCCAGGCAAGAAAGGTTTTCCAGGTTAAGCATGTTTCTGCAGCTCACTCTGATCATGAGAAGATGATCAAGTCTGGGCGATGAAGACCTTTCTTGAAACTTAGGTTGTTGCAATGTCTTGGAAACTGAGAAGGTGGACCCTCTCAGTGCAAACTGATGGCCAAGGTGGGGACAGACCATCCCTTCCCTCTGTGCTTAGGTTTTAGAGCAGTTCCCCTTTCAGATGTGTATTCATTTATGACGAGATGAAGGGTTTATAGTGGGATGGGGTTGAGCAGAGTCTGATACTTACAGCACATCCTCCCTCTTGTCCCCCAGCAAGCCAAGGCGGCAGTGGCCCGCTCCCACAGTACCGACTCCGAGGACAACTACGTCCCCATGAACCCTGGTTCCTCACCCCTAATCCATGCCGAGAAAGCCAACGACAATGCCCAAAACCTCTACATACCCATGAGCCCTGGGCCGCATCACTTTGACCTGGTGGGGTTGTCCTCAGCCACCCTTCCTGTGCATAAAGGAGGAGCCATGGTGCAGTGTCACAGACGACTGAGTGAAATCCAGCCCCCACCTGTCAACCGCAACCTCAAACCTGACCGGAAAGGTAGGAATGGTTGTGGGAAAAGCTTTACAGGAATCCTTTTATTCTTCTCATACCTCAGACTACATCTGTCGTCTTGTGCACAGTTCTGGGTGGGGTGCACTTTGCTACTGCCAGCACAACGAGACCTTCAGATCTCCCCCGTCCCCTTCATCTTCCAGGAGCTTTATAGTACAAATGTAACTTTCCTGGTGCTTGAACAGCCCATATCAGGCCCTTCCAGGCATTTACAGGAGATATATGTCACAGGCAGGATCTCACCCCCTTTGCCTGCACCCCTCCCTATGCTCCACCCCAAAATCTCAATGTCTTGTTCAGATGACTCAGATTTTTCCAGCTGTTTCCTACTGGTTGTTTCTAGGCAGTTCTTCCTGCAGGGCTTTGCCAGTATCCCCCAGTTCCCTCCCCAGTCCATTGCCTGACAGGTCACCAAGGAGATCATGAGGAGGAGGGCTTTCATCATTAGGGCGTCCACACCTAACCCCATCAACACTCAGAACAAGGGCTGGGGCTGGAGCATAGCACTCTTCCACAGCTTTCATGTTACCCTGCAGATGCCTTTTCCCATACCCTATGGGAAAACACTCCAGACAAAGGTAACTCAGGGTTGGCAGAGCCTGGTCTTGTCCCCATCTAATGAGTTTTCACAATTCCTTGATGCATGGGTTTATACTCTGGTGTTTGGGCATTTTTAGCAGATCTTCATTCTCTAGGAGGCACACTCACCTTTTGGGACCACCCATGCACTTTGGGGCTGTGGGTCAGAGGGAGAAATTCACTGTTTTCTCTCAGTCCTGGCATAAATGAGTGCAGGGATTTTTGCTGGGGGTATTTGTCATCAGCAAGAGGGCTGGGGGGCTGATTAGCAGAATGGGAAGTAATCGACCGTTTGCTGGGGACCCTCTCATGCCTGTCATGGATGCTGAATTCTAGGAACATGCTGCCTCTGAATAAAGGTTTTTCCTCCCCCCAGCAAAGCCATCACCACTGGACCTGAGGAACAACACTGTCATCGATGAGCTTCCCTTCAAATCACCAGTCACAAAATCCTGGTCCAGGCCAACGTGAGTAATGGTTGGGGGATGAATTCTTGCTCTGATCCGGCAGCAGCTCTCTGGTCTTGCTCTCGCTGGTGTCCACATGTAGCTGTGCTGTCACCTCTGCCATAGGTTCCCTACATCGCAGCTGGTGGCAGAAAGATAAAATCATTTAGGTTGGGATTTCACATGAAAGCCCAGCATGTGGCTGAGCCCAACATGTGGCTGAGCCCAGCATGTGGCTGAGCCCAGCATGTGGCTGAGCAGCTAATTAAGATCCCTTGAAGACATTTCCTGTTTCTGGGATCTGGAGAGCTACAGCTCTGACATGGGACCTGTGGTCCACCACAACTCATGACCCAGCTGAGCCAGACCAACTGGGGGTGTGGGGCATGATTTCACATCCAGCTATCCCCCCAAAAACCCTACTGTAGTCTCAAAACACAGGATGACACTCCTGGGGTCTGACGAAGACGTGCTTTGATTGCCTTGAAAGCAAAGCCTAGCCTGAAGGAAGTCTGCAAAATTAAACTAAAGCTCTTCAGAGCTATGTCTGCTGGCCAAAAATAACAGGATTCACACAATTCCAGCTCTGTTGCTAATTCACGGTCTGATGTTGTCCAGTGAAAGGCAGAAGCAAAGCTTGGCTGCTATGACTTCTCTAATAAATTGGATTGTGTGGAGACTGACTGCAGGGCATGAGTGCTGTGCACTGAAATCACTGCACTGGGAAGTGGCGAGCAGGGTTTGATTGACAAGACGTCCGACCCTGGAGAAGCTAATGGATTTTTCCCTTATCAGCTAATCATATGACCCTGCTTTACTGAAAGGCAACGAATAGCTTTTTAAGACCCAGGCTTTAATGCCAGACACTGATTTCATTATTTTGTTCGGTATAATTAGATTTGGCCAATTGAAAGCAAGACAATTCCTTGGAGGATTTGTTTTCCAGCAAAAAATTTGGATAGGGCGCTGTACAGTAAACAAATCCTGTAGCTGTGGTAAGGCTGGAGGTGAGAGGCCTCACCAAGGCTGGCCCTGCATCCTCCACAACTAAATGTTTCCTGTGAGATAAAAGAGTTCATGGAGCCTGGTTTGTGTAGGTGATAGCAGGAGAATTACAGGTACATAGCAAGCAAAAAATTCTAGAAAGAAAAGAAATGGGAAGACCAAACGCAGTGATTTCTGACTCATGGAAAAGGATGGGTTGGAGAACCTCAATGCCACCAGCTCTTCTTCATGCCCAGTCCCCAGACTGGATCATGGTAATGTTTCTAGGCATCAGGAGCTGTCCTCCTTGGCAATGAACAAGAAGCACCTGCCACCATGGATAACACATCGACCCTTGTCCTTACAGCCAGACATTCAACGCGGGCTCTCTGCAGTACTGTCGCCCTGTCTCCTCCCAGAGCATCACCAGCACTGACTCGGGAGACAGCGAGGAGAACTACGTGGCGATGGTAAGGGCCCCACAGCTAAGATAGATGGTCCTGGCAGGACATACACATTCCACAGCTCTGCAAACGCATTCCTAGCTCGTGACATGGAGGTGCGCAGATAGGACTGTGCGATGTCCATCCTTACATACACCCCTGCATGCACAAAACAGCGTGCTTCGTTCTGAAAATGACATGTCCCGTTGGGGTTTTAAAATGCATATGAGAGCAAAACATATTTCACCTACTTTGCCAGGAATTAAGAGGGGGTAAAAATGTACAAGAACTGTCAGGGTGTATTTTCCTAATTGAGGTTGATTTTTTTCAAGTTTTTTTTCCCCCTAATATCTACTGACATCATATTTGTATGGAGGGCAGGGGCTATCACAGCAGCAGCAGCAGGGAGCGGCACTGCTTACAGGGAGGGGATTTTGTCTCTCTTGGTGGAGCTGCTGACTTAAGCATATTTTTGAGTTTATGTAACTCGTGGGGTAGAGGAAATCAGTGCTCTGTGTAGCATGGTTGTGATTAGCGAAGATCTCAGAGCTGGCCTGGCCTCACTGAGGTGTGGTTCCTGGGACATGCTAAAGCCCACATCTGTTGTCAGACATATGAATAAAATCAGCACAAAGGCAGAAGAACTGCTCCAATATATGAAATCAAGAACATAAGCTTGAAATATTTGTTAGCACAACATACAACATATGTAGTCCCCCAGCAGTTCTCCACACCCTGGTTCCAGAGGCGAGTGACCAAATATCCAGGCTCTTTTAAATAAGTACCACCAAGGCGTTTTTCTGCCAGATTTGTGTTTATTCCCTTTTTTCTTTATTCCCATTTTAATCCTCATTATCTCTCCTGTCTCTTCCCTGCATTAGCAAAACCCCATTTCTGCTTCTCCTGTTCCTAGTGGTACCAACAGCCCAGCGCCTAAAAAGAGTTCGGGGAGTGTGGATTACTTGGCCCTGGACTTCCAGCCAAGCTCTCCAGGGCCACACAGAAAGGTATGGGGGATTTTATAAACTTCTGATTAAAAGTGATGCATATTTAAGGAGTTCTATGCAGATTGACAATAGCATGGTCCAAAGTCCTGTACCGTGGTCTCAAGAGTCTCTCATGATCAGAGAACTGGAGCACCTCTGCTGTGGAGACAGGCTGAGAGAGATGGAATTGTTCAGCCTAGAGGAAAAAAGGCTCCAGGGAGACCTTAGAGCTCATTCCAGTACCTAAAGGGGCTGCAGGAGAACTGGAGAGGGACTTTGGACAAGGGCATGGAGTAAAAGGACAAGGGGAAATGGCTCCAAACTGATAGAGGGTGGATTTAGATTAGATATTAGGCAGAAATCTTTTACTGTGGTGAGGCAGTGGCACAGGATGCCCTAAGAAGCTGTGGATGCCCCATCCCTGGAAGTGTTCAAGGCCAGGTTGGTTGGGGCTTTGAGCAACCTGGTCTAGTGGAAGCTGCCCCTGCCCATGGCATAGTTGAAACAAGATGATCTTTAAGGTCCTTTCCAACCCAAACCATTCTATAACCCCCACTTCTGTATTTACTCTAGTCAGAGTCAGTGTCTCTTGCATGTCTGCAGCCCTGCTGGAAGGTCACCAGAAGCATGGGTGTGCAGGGGTTCAGGGGTGCTGATGAGACCAGAAATTCAGCTAGAGTTTGTATTCAAAAGCTGTCAGGAGGAATCCCCAAGAAGTACCAGAATATTTTTTTTCCTCTTTCAAAGCAACACATCCTCCAAAACTAGGCTTGGGTTTTCCCCCTCACCCGAAAGTATCTGAAATACTTTCAGGACCTTATTCAGAAAATGCTGGGAACCTGTCTCCTGCCAGTCAGGTGCTTTCAAAGGGTGTCATTTGGGCAGGAGAAGAACTGCTTTCAAAAAATTAAGCTGACCTTTAAAAGTTAAATAATGTTCAGCTGATCAAGCCATTGCCTGTTGAGGAAGAGTTGTGGGGAGATGAGTCAGGAATGGGATACTTCTGTCAAGCGTCATGGAAATGTGGAAAGGGACGCTCCTAAAGACACAGAAGTTGGTGACTTTTCTCCAGGTTCATACACAGAGGAAACAAACACCATCTTTAATCAAATCATAGAAAAACAGGGCAATAAAGTATCTCAGGACATCCACATATCCAAAGGAAGCTCTGTCTCCTGAGGTGATAGAAGAGACCTAAAAGTCTCATGGAGGTTTCACATGCAAAGCCATATACCAAGATGAAGAGGACACCCAGAGGTGACAGAGCAGGCTGGACAGAGAACAAAGGCAGGTCCTGCTGGATGCCATCCTGAGGAAACTTGGAGGGGGAAGGAGGGACTGACTTCAACAAAGCAGCACCTGAGTGAGGGGACAGTGGAGGAAGGGATTGTATAAAGCTTTGTGGCAACCACTTGTGAGTTGGCCTCACTTTCCCAAACACTGCACTGTTTCCTAGGCAAAGCATCCCACTGGTTAGATCTTTTTATTATTTGACAGTTGTCCCTTGATGGTTTCTGTCTACCCAGCAATATTTTTGCAAGTACTACCCATTTAAATTATATCCTATCCTGGAAAAGTGATTTTAAACCACTTTAAAACATTATCTGGTCCAGCTGCAAGCAGATGGAGGTCCTCTGAAATGGTTGTAGAGGCAGAAAAACCTCCAGGACTCCAGAAACTATGGTAAAAAGTATCTCCTTCTTCCTTAACATGTCTCCTGGGTGAATCTGCAAACATATCTGTTGTTTTGAGTGTGAAAATGAGTTAGTGTCACATGTGGGTAGAAACAACAATGCTAAAAGGAATGGAGCAGGGATTTTTATGTGTATCTGTAAGAGTTTCTGAGTTTTTTACAAAAAAATGAGCAAGATATAAGGCTGAATTTGCAATATCAGCAGTTAGAGAACAAAATTGCAACCAAACATCTGTGTCCCAGAGTTTGAGGGAACGTAGAGACCCAGATGCCGTTTCTGCCCTCTCATTGCCCTCCCATGCAGTCTCATGCCAGCAAGAGGCAGAGCAGACTGAAATCTTTCATCCAAGAGTCTTTGGGATGTTAGAGGGAGGGCAATTAGCTATGGAGCCTGGAAGAAAGTAGGAATGGTGTTGGCCAACTTGTGGCACCCTCAGTGCTGCTGCAGGAAGGAGCGAGAGGGACAAGCAGGGAGCTGATGAGTGACCCTGTTTCTCCTCCCCACAGCCCTCCACCTCGTCGGTCGCCTCAGATGAGAAGGTTGATTACGTGCAAGTGGACAAGGAGAAGACACAGGCACTGCAGAGCACCATGCAGGAGTGGACTGATGTGCGGCAGTCCTCGGAGCCTGCCAAGAGCGTGAAGCAGTAGTGCCTGCAGCAGGCATCAAACCAGGCCAATGTCCTGTCAGTTTTCCCCAGCTCCTCTTGGGCTGGATTTCTAAGACTTGTCTGTGGAGGGAAGGGGGTCTCATTATTTTTTTTTCTCTTAAAACAAAACGAAACTTAATTTCAAGGGAAGACTTGGCGGATACTGTTTGCCAGTGATAAAGACCAACTGTGTTCGGTGGCTAGTTTTGTGCTTTAGCTGCTGGATGCACTATCCAGGAACTTCAACTTAGCAATACCAGGTTTCACCCTACACATCTTTTGCTTGCAGCTGTCAAAGCCACCTTGTATGTGCTAACACTGCATCATCTCTCCCCATCTTCTTCCATACCATACCCCAAACCATGCCATGCAGGTTTGCAGCATCTCCCATGGGACATCATTCTCAGCTCTGATTCTCCATTCCTTACGGTTGTCCTCTTCTCTGCCTCATCCCAATCCCAAAACTTAGCAAGGACCGTTCCTTTTGAAATCACTTTTGCTGTCTGATCTCTTGTAAATAATATGCTCCAAACCTCTGAGGGCTGTTCTCCTCCTGGTCAGAACTGCCCCTGTGGTTTTGGTTGGGATTGTTAACTTTCAGAAGCTTGAGGAGCATCCACACTGTTGGCATTGAGCTGACTTAAAAGCCCAGGATTTACCCCATCGTGCACACACAGACATGCTGGTACAAGCTCACACAAGTTTGTTGGGGTGTCTTCTGATGATATTTTCCGTCATCTCTCAAAGTCAATGGGCTGGAGAGATTGGCTTTGGAAGGTAGAATTTAAGCCCTGACCTACTACCTATCTGAAATCACTTCCTGTGAATCTGATTCCAAGAACCAAAATCTGCCCTTTGTGGCACCAAAAGAAGCCCATGTAGTGAGAGTCCTACATCTGTGGCCACTGTGAGAAGCTCTGAGGGGTGCAGGGAGGCTCTGGAGACCCTGTGTGTCTGGACTGGTGTAAGGATGGGAGTGACAAGAAGGGAGTGGAAGGCTGCTGCAAGGACTGGGAGAAGGCAGATGGAGAGGTTGGTCTTGAGTGAGGAAGTCTGGTGGAGCGTTTCTTGGAAGAAAGAAGGAGAGTAATTGAAATGTTGGTTGATGGTGAGGTCATAGGCTTGGGAAGAGGCTGGTCAGGACAGTCAGGGCAAGGTGTTTCAATATTAGCTTTAACATAGCATTATGGTTGGTTTGTGGAGGGTCCAAAAGGCTGGACTGTTTTCTCCTCATGTTCAGCAGTGCTCAACACAGAAATGAGGCTTGCTGACATTAACAACCCTACACTGTGACTATGGGTGGGAATCTGCTGTTGCCCCTTGCCAGCATCCTTAACACATCTGGGCTTTGGGATCACTCTCCAGGCAGCTGCTGGATGCAGAGAGACAAGAAGGATGAGACAGTTTAATGCAGAGATAATAATTCATGATCTCATGAAAACAGGAAGGACTTATGATTACCATGGAGCAGCCTGATTGCCAGACAGCAAGCGCTGACACGGATAAGCAGGTTGACTGCAAACCGAGAGCCAAATGAAGGAGACATTAGAAAGATGAGGTAATAATATTTATTAAATAGCTGGAGCTTTTCCTTCTGCAAGCTGAACCTCTCCCAGTGCCATGAGCTCTGTGTTCCACCAAACCCACCAAGTTGTATTGATTATTAATACTTAAGTGTTAACACATTTGTTTAATCTTGGTTTGAGTTTGGAAAGGGCCAGACGTGACCCACAAAGGGATGAGATACCAGTCCCTTAAAGGGTATGCTGGTAAAATAACTTTTGAACTTACAACACCATTTTACATTTTCTTCTTGCATGCCATGAAAGGGAAGGATGTTAATGGAAAAGCTCTGACAACCCATTTAAGGCATTGAAGTGTTGGGCTTTGACAGAAATAATGAAGCAAATATCCTAATGCTCATGGTAAAAATAATAACCACTAGAAGAAAAAAAAAAACCCAAGGGGAAGATTTAGCACAGTCAGATGCTTTCTGAAGGTCAGGGAGTGTGTTACAGCCTGTAAGGGCCATTGCCTCTTGTTGGGGTCTTGCACACTTGTCTGGTGAGATGATGAAGACTGGAGTACCCCTTTTGTCACTGCACCTCGCTACCGTGGAAGTGGGCAGGCAAGGTGGAGGCAGCAACAGTAGTCATTTCTGATGGTGCAGGGGCTTGAGACACAATGGGTTTGATTGAAACACAATGGGTTTGGATGCAGTTTGCTGAGCGGGTGCCCTGTGCTTCTGCACTGGGACTAGGTGCATCCAGTACCCACTCTCACATATAATCCAAAGTGTTAATTAAGACTGAAAAGGCCTTTTGTGATACTGGAGAGACTAGGCCTCTCTCTCCACATTTCACAGATGTCTGTATTTGTTCACAGGGCAAGCATTGGCATGGGATAGCACTTTTCCCAGGCTCAGATCCCCTGTTTTGATGATTTGCTCTCATGAGCATTGCCAGTAACTGGCCCGTTGCATTTGGCAGACCAAGGACCAAAACAGCCCAAAAGTAGCTATTTTACAACTGCTGGTTGCTCGTCCCTCTCTGCTTTGCAGTGAAGTCTGTGTTCTCACAGAAACAGGTACGTTTCTCCAGTTTTTTCCCCTGCTATGCACCAAGCAAACAGCACCTCCAAACTGAGTAGCTGCCCACAGACTCTATGCCTTATAGACATGACTGTATCAACCCCTCCTGAAAGCTGTTAAGTAATCAATGGCTTGAGTGGAAATAGTCATCTGTGACGATTGCTGAGCTGATTACAGCAGTCCCTGATGATTAATGTTTGTGCAGTATTTAGTCTTAAACCATATTGAAAAGCAGCTGCTTTAATTACATGGACTGCCAAGAACTTTGTCCTGAAGGCATTGAGTTTATCACATCCACTCTATACTTGGATGCTCAAGTATGACTGACTCTTTTGTTAGAAATACGCATTTTAGGAAGCTGAGAACATTGCAAATTATTCATTTTAATTGCAATTAAAATGGCTTGAGCCTTCACGTCAGAGCCTGCTCTACAGCTCTACAGTCCCATTTAGAAAAGGGATGTGCTTGCATGTGTGTGGCAGGACAAGCATCATGACCTCAATTATTTACTTCTTATGAAGCACCAGGGCCATGGCTTAAAGCTTTCCCCCAAGCTTTAAAATTTCTAAGCTGTTGGGTTTAAAGGCAAAAGTCTCCAAAACTGTGTATCCCTTGCTGTGAGTGTGCAACTGCTGCACACTGTCTGGTGAGTTGTGCCTTGGAGTTGATTTGCTCTGAGCTGACATTTGAGTGTTTAGTGTGAAATACATTTCCAGCTCTAAATGGATGCCAGGCTTAGGCTTAGTCTCAAGTTGGGGAAAGAAAATATGTGTGAGTGCAGACTATGCCAGGGCAAAGCTGAGAGTCTGGCAGATAAGGCTAAATACAGAGCCAGAACCAAAAGGTAGCTAAGGCTTGGGTTGATGGG
The DNA here is from genome assembly GCF_022539395.1 of Myiozetetes cayanensis. Lineage (NCBI taxonomy): Eukaryota > Metazoa > Chordata > Aves > Passeriformes > Tyrannidae > Myiozetetes > Myiozetetes cayanensis. The sequence goes on along the minus strand of NW_026087742.1, from coordinate 29,954,266 downwards.
GGCTAACTAGGATAGATTTGGACACTGAGCGACAAGCCACTGACAAGGCTGATATATGGGGGAACATGTGGTTGGAAGGAGAGAAGGCAGGGGAGTTTGCCAGCATGGCAAATTCTAAGATCTAGTGATTCTAGGATCCTAGTCCCTTGAGCATACCAGGAAGAGTTGGCTTTTTGGCTACCCATTGATCATGGCCCCTTGGGAGGGTTAGAGCTATGCCCAGGTCTTATGTGGTATGGACTTTAGTAGGAAGATGTTAAAATAGTTCCCAGGTCCTGTCTGATCTTTCTGGCCTAGGAGGTAAGAGAATGGTTTTCTCAAGTCATGCTTGCATTGTGTTGATGTTTTCCCACCTGATGATGTAAAAGTTCCATTCCATGTAAAAGTTGACAGTCACCCACATTATGTGCCCCATTGAAGAGATCCTGTCTGGATGAGATGGGTACAGTGGGGCTGTGATTATGGAGAAGCCCCATCTGTAACAGGAAGGGGGAAGAGCAAAGCCTAACCCTGACATCAGTCAGAGAACATGCATGGACATCAAAGAACTGTCAAGAAAATCAGAGGGACCAGTCCAGCATCAACTCACAAGGGCCAATAAACCAATTTAGGCCCCTGATGAGTCTGTGTGCCTGTCTTCTCTGCCAAACCTGCCCACATGGATGCAATGATCTTTTAGCTGTTAATGAGGTTCTTGCAGGTAGAGACATGCACCTTTTGGTCATGATTTCTCCTTGGTGTCCCATCATTGTAGTCACAATTTTATCTCCTTGTTCACAACTCCTAGTGTTGTACTGTTGATCAGGTTGTTAATTCAGTAGTTGATATGTAGCAAGGTGCCACCAAACAGCTACCCTCCTTCCAACCCATGGCCAGCTGGTCCCTTTGGACGTGGTGGCTGAAGCACGTCTCAGACAGAGGAAGGGAGCAGGACCCTGGGCTCCTGTTGAAGGGAGCCTGTTGAAGAGTTCCTTAGGGTTAGGATCAAACCTTTAGAGTAGTTATATCCCTCTCAACCCAGCCCTTGGCAAAGTCAGCGTGTCCCCAGTGACTTTGGGCATCATTGTGTGGGAACAGACGCAGCCAAATTAGGGTAGTTTTTTCCATTTGTCTCTTAACCTGCTGCGAGGAGGGGCCGGAGCCCCGGCTGTGAAGCTGTTGCATCGGCAGCCAATTCGCAGGGACATTTTGTGTGTTTCAAAGCCTATGACTGTTCTTAAAGAGGAGTATTTTTAATTTTTTGATTTCCATTTGTAGAAGGAAGGAAAAGAGTAATTTGTGGCAAACTGTACAGTATGTGTCTTCTTGTGGTGTCACTGTTTGAATGGTTATTAAGTTTTCCAATCACTGTGGACAGCTAATCACTTAAGTTATTAATTTATTCTTTGGGGGTTTGTTGTTTGGTTTTTTTAAAGGTAATTTGAAACAATTATTTATCCTGTAAATCGGTCTTGAGTGAAGCCTAGATAATACTTTTTTTGCTGTTAATAAACATGGTACATGCCTGACGTGAAGGTGATCTCATTTTTAAGTACTGTATATGCAACGGGAAAGCAACGGGAAAATAAAAGAATGATAATAAAAAGACATCTCTCACTGATGATTCCCAGCATGGATTCAGAGTGGGGAGAGAAGGGGGGAATTCATGAGCAGAGCAGATGAAGTTCGATTATGTAGCACCTTTAAAGTTTTCAGAGCATCTTCTCAGCATGTCACCAAGTGTCTCCTACAGCTTCAAGTTGTCCTGTCTGGGTAATGAGGACCTTTAGGATGCAGCTAGGGGGTTTTCTGATACCAGAACCCAAACCATGTGTTTCCCAGCTGCTAAACTGAATGTCCTACTATAAGTCTGCTTTAGTGTGTGCAGAGTGAGGACAAGTGCTGCCTTCCCCACCCATCATCAGCTCGACACCTGTGAGCCCCAAATCACCCACAGAACATAAGCACAATGACAAATTCTTTCCCCAGAGTTAAAAAGTTCAACCCTCTCTTTCAAGGCACTTATTTGTACTTTTTCTTAAAAAAAAAAGACAACCTTGGAAAGATAAGTCCATAAGCACAGCCCCTGTAACACCCTTTTTAGACAAGAGTAGCATCACCTCACATCTGCAGCACATCTGGGATCCCAAACCAAGAGCTGAAGACTCCCCTCTGGGTTCTCCTTGACCAGAAGCATGTGTGACAGACACTACAGGCCATACTATCACATATACTATAGCATATACTTTATCAATATACAATATGCAAATATCACTGGCATTACTAGTACTAATAATACAGTATATACTATAATTGTTGTAGCACATAGTAATATACCTTACTCACGCTATACTGGAGCTCTGTAAGGCCTTTAATATGGTCCCCTATAACATTCTTACCCCTGAATTGGAAAGAGATGGGTTTGATGAATAGCTGGACCATTAGATGGATAAGGAATTGGCTGGATGGTTGCATCAGAAGAGTTACAGTCAATGACTCAGTGTCCAAATGGAAATCAGCAATGAGTGGTGTCCCTCAAGGATTCATACTGGGACCAGTACTATTTAGTATCTTCATCAATGACATAGTGGGATTGGCTGAGTCCAAAAGCAAACTCCAATGCTAATAATTACAGGAAATGAACAGGGACTAAACCAAACAACCTCATTACAACATTGAAACTCTCCAGGTTACTAACCATGTTGAGTACTGCATGCTATTTGCCTCTGCTCATCTCAGAATACCTTGGGGGGAAAAAAGACATATTCAGGGAAGAGCATGACTATGATACAGCCTCTCCGTTTTCCATGTTGGTTTGACTATCTGCCTTCATTATTTAGATTAGAATCTCATCAAGGAAAGAGAGTCTCCTACAAAAGCACCTTATAGCACACAGCCCAGAAAATCCCTCCAGATGACACTCCAGCACAAAGAAAGGAGCTAGCATAACAGCAACAGGAAAACTTTTGGCAACCTCCTTGAACAGGAGGTAAATAGAAGTCTGTTAATAAAACCAGGAAACACTGTACTTTCTGGGAAACTTAAGCTTTGGGTCCGTATTTATTCCCTCGTAGCACTGCCTTGAGTCTATCTGACTTTAAGGCAAGAAACACACTCCACTGCTCATCTGCAGGACCCCACTATTAGATTTGTGGTCTTCTGTCAGGATGCACCCAGCTGTGGGCTGGGATCCCCATTCCAACTCTGCCTGCTCTCCTGTTCCAAGCCACCTCTCTGCAGGATTGTCCACATCTGTGAAGTTGGATGCTCCTCTGGTATCAGCTTCCCCATCTCTTTTTTGACCCATCAGCCCAATAGCTGTGAGAACTGCAATAAGACACTAAGTCTCTATGTTGAATTACTTAATTTCCTTTATTTATATATAGGAAAGGCAATAAAAGAATATGATAGTACGCATCAGAGATTTGATCAGAAATGTCCTCTCTAGCAGACTTTCTGCTCATGTTATCCATAGCAATGTCTGTGTTTTGCCTTTTCTCCACAGCAATACAGTATTCCCACCCCAATACCCATGGTCAGGATTAGGCCCTGCACTTAGGACCTAAGGCACAAGTCTCTGCCGCTTGAGCTAGAGATATCTCTACTAGAGGCATGAGGGGGGAGCAGGCTGGGGACAACAGCTGGGGAGGGAGCTGTGGTCCTGTGGATGTGCTATCTGGGGCCTGAGCTGGCCACCTGTCACCAAATTCAGCTCTTGTCCCATTACTGATTTATATAATACATTGGTTTACATAGTATATATTCATATTGGGTTGATATAATATATCTGGTTGGGCTCCTCTCCTTGCAAATCAGCTTTTTTTTTTTTAAATAGCTAGTGAGGTTAGGGGGGCTCTGTCATTTGCTGCTCAGTGCAGGGTATCCCAAAGGAAAGCCCAAATTTTAAAGGGTGGATACAGCCCAGAAAGCCATCAAATGACAGCAGGAGAAAGAGGCTAACTGAGACCTAAAGACACATCTGTAAAAACAGCTGTATGTCTGGGCCTGCTGTGCACACTAACAGTATCCTGAGGTCACGACTAACACAGCAGGTCTTCACTGGAGCCCAGAACCCCCAACTGGTTCAGGTCAGTCTCTCTTGGCTGGAGGGGTTTGTGCCCTTCAGTCTCTTTCAGATGCCTTGCAACGCAGCATAAAGCCCCTCTGGTCAGCCTGCCATTGCTTACTGTGACCAAGCAGGCTTGCACGCTCACTGCCTCACAGATCAGCATTGCTACATTGGATGCTTGGCAGTTTTCAGACTTTTCAGCCTTTCTTTACCGTTAAAGGTGTGTCAAGGTGGGTTCTCAAAACCACATTACAAAGAAATAAAACAACTGAGTAGAGGTCCCCCCAAAACAAACTTAGCGCCTTGGGAAGGCCTGCAGATGGGATATGCGTGGGATATCTCCATCCCTGGGGCCCCTCTGGGTCTGTCTTCCTCCCCGTGCCTGACCCTGTCCCCTCCCCAGGCTAGTGGCATGGCTCACAGCAGGCAAAGGCATGGTTACGCTGAAGCAAAAGGGCACTTCTCCGAGCTGTCAGCAGCTGCTCATCGCATTAGCTTAGGTACATTAAGGCATGAAGACCAAGTGCATAGGAAGCAGCAAGACCCTCTAGATGCCTCCAGATCGGCCCCTGAGTCCTTTTACATTGAAATGTTTCTCAAATCCTCCTCAGAGGTGCTCCCTGTCATCAGGGTGAGGAAGAGGAGCCTCTGGCTTCAGGTTGGCTCCACGGACACTGCCTATCTGGTTTAACCCATTGGCTAGAAGACAAGTCCGTGAAAGGAGCCAGATCCGCCCCCACCTGCTGCTGGGCTGCAGCCCCCTGAGGAGCTGTCATCATCCTTGTCCCTGTCCAAGTCTTTCCACCACAGCGGGGATTTCGGCAAGGCAGAAATGTAGGCAGCTCTGTTCCTTGCTTCTTTTTCTTGTTCCTGGAAGAAAGAAGGGGAAAAAAAGCCACAAGTATATCAGCAGCTGAAGGACACAGGTGGGAGGATGCTACCACCATCCTGAGGAGCCAGAAGCCTGTTTGCTGACCCCTGGGAGCCTCCTCCAAATTAAACTGGGGTGTGAAGCCCACATGCTCATCTTAAGAGTTCAGTGAGAAGGATGCACCAAAGCATTGCATTGCTCCAGCTCCCTTCCATATCACCTCTGGGAGAGGAGGAACCGCTCAAATTCTCCCACATGCTGTTCCTGTCATATGGGATGCTACTGTTTGGAAAGCATTGAACTCCACCAGCTGAATGAAATCTGTTCTAGTTTGTATTCCCAGCTCACCTATTTGCCCAGGAAAGCTGTGGATACCCCATTGCTGGAAGTGTTCAACCTCAGGCTGGATGGGGCTTTGAGCAACTCAATCTAGTGGAAGGTGTCCCTGCCCAAGGCCAGGAGTTGGAACTAGATGGCCTTTAAGTTCCTTCTAACCCAAACCATCCTGTGATTCTATGATAACAAGGAGAAAAAAAAAACAACCTGACTTGCAATGGTGAATGTCAGAGGTGGTAGGAAGGAACAGCTGGTTACCAGTGAGCAAAGGTGGGAAGAAGAGGAAAAGGTAGAATGTAAGGAACAAGTTTTTTACAATGAGGGTGGTGAGGCACTGGCACAGATTTCCCAGAGAGGTTGTAGATAGTCCATCCCTGGAAACATTCAAGGTCAGGCTGGACGGGGCTTTGAGCAATCTGATCTAGTTGAAGATGTCCCTGCTCATCCTGTAAGGGGTTGGACTAGATGGCCTTTAAAGGTCCCTTCTAACCCAAAATATTCCATCATTCTGTCTCTTCCAGTCACTTAGAAGAAAATTTCAGGCTGAACTCCCAAGGGCAGATAACAGCAAGTCAACCCCAAGCACAGCCACAAGGTGTCTTGTACCAAAATCAGTGCCCAGTTTCATCAGGAAACTGTAACCTGTTTATATCTGGGTGCTAAAAGGAAAAGGGATTTGGCTTCAGGGAGTGGGTGGGTATCTGCAGGACTTTAACCACAGGACATAATCCCACTGCTGCCCGCATGGGTGGGAACATGGCCCATGAGCCAGACAGCTGCAGGATCGCACCCTGCTGTGCACAGCAGCAGGAGTTACCTGCAGGTAGAGGATGTTATCTTTGGAAATTGCTTCCATCAAGTCCTTCTGGAGGGAGGGTTCTCCATGCAGGCGGCCGGCCTCAGCCTCGTGCAGCAGGCAGCTCTGCCTGCCCGGCCGCTGCCTGTAGAAGAGGACGTAGGCAGTGTCTTTGGGGAAGAACGAGGTGACATTGCTGACTGATTCGAAGGAGGAGAAGGAAACTCTGGTGTCATTGAATAGGTACCACTGGATTTCAAAGTCCAGCTGCTTGTCAGAGGCTGGTTTTGGCACCCCATCCCGGGGCTGCTCGTGGGGGACAGCGTCAGTGCACTCCCTGGAGTAGCAGTAGTAGTGGCCGCTCTCAGAGGAGATGCCCGAATGCACCACTACACTGCAGAGATCGTACAATACAGACATGAAGCCACTTCCCGGGGCAGCACTATCCTTCCCACACTGGCAAACCTCAGTTTCCTCTGGAGCAACAAGAATGGGTAGCTTGAGCACCACAGGGATGGAGATGTTGTCCAAGATCTTCTTCCTCTTCATAGTCCGTGGGTCGAAGGAGAAGCGCAGCAGCGTGAGGATGAGGTAGTGTGGACCCTCTGTCAGCTCTGCCACCTTCTCTGCATCCTGCAAGGATGCACATTTCTCACAGTGGTATTTATTCTCTGCTGTCAGTCTCTCTGGAGATAGAAAATAGTTGATTAGATCTGGGACAGATCTGGAGTCCTTGGGAGCACATGCCTGCTCCCCAAAAGCCGAGAAAGGGTCTTTGGCTGTATCCACGCTAACATCATTGCCACTTAAGGGATTTGCTGCTTTTCCCGGCTCCTGGAAACCCAATGTTTCCACCAGCATCGGCAGGGTTGCAGGGTCCCCGGCCATGGGGTCCTTCCTCCGGATCCAGGGAGACCCTGCAAGCTGGCCTGCATTTTCAGGAGGCTCAATGAACTGTGGGCCGATTTCTTCCACTGGTAGAATAGGTGTGCTCCCATGCATGTTCCTGTCTGAGGGAGGAAAAGCCAGGGACAGGTCTGTGAAGGCTTCTTCTCGGGAAGAGACGTTCAGGCACTTCAAGCAGCGGATCTTTGTCATCATTTTACCCCCAAACATCTTCTCAATCAATGTCTTGTTTAAGTAATGATGCTCTACTGCCTGAGACATCAAGCTGGATTCCTTGAGTTTCTGGTAGATCCTTTTCCCAGTTTTTTCTTCTTCATGCAATCTTTAGCAGGGGAGAGAGAAAGGTTGCATTATTCATCAACACAACACCAAGAGGTAGTTTCTAAAGTAAGGTTCCTGTTCTTCACTCCAAGAGGTTAATCCCAGTTCACCTGACTGTACCCAGAGGTCTGATGCTGTGGGAGGAAGGTATGAAGGAGTTGAGCAGGACTGGGGAACCTGAAGGCTCTGTGTGACATTGACTCCCCACTTCCAGAGGGATCACTGGCACACCAGAGATTTGGTATTTCTAGGTAAGAGAAAGGCAAAGCCCACCATTTTACAGAGGAGGCTGAGTGGCTTGTCAGGTAAATCTCTAGAGCTGGTACAACTTTAGACTGGATATCAGAAAAAATTTCTTCACTGGAAGGGTTGTCAAGCATTGGAACAGACTGCCCAAGGAAGTGGTGAAATCACCATTCCTGCATCCAGTATTTGAAGTGTTCAAAAAATGTGTAGATGTGGCATTTAGGGACATGGTTTAGTGATGGGCTTGGCAGTATCAGGTTAATGGTTGGATCATGAGGTCTTTTCCAACCTTAATGATGCTATGATTCTATGAATTCCCTTTCCTTCAGAGCAAAGGTAGAAATTTTCAAGCTGACTAAGTTCTGACCTTACCCCTAAGGCTGCCCAATCAGGGTTTTATCAAGGAGCCTCTGATTAGTTTCACCATCTCTCACCCCAAGCCTCCACTCTCATGTGCATGTGGGTCAGCATTAAACATTACGTTTGGTCCAGGGATGCCACTGACACCAGGCTCCAAAATCACAAAGCTTGTCACGTACCGGTCCAGCAAGTACTTGAGATACTCTGAGCAGTCCTGCTGAGCTCCAGGGGTGAACCAGGGTGGCCAGGACGCAGAGAGGAAGCTCTCAGGTGAGATGGCAGGTCGCTGCCAGCAACACAGGAGAAATGCAATTAATCCTAGGGATTTTGTTCAGTTCACATAGCAGGATGGAGAGGGAGAGGAATGCCTCTCTGGCTGTTTCACTGGGAGCACACTGTTCTGTGCTTGGTAAGATCCCTTTTTTCTCCCTACAAAGGCTAATCCCAATGCACAGGAAGACTTTCTTGGTTTGCTACAAGCCAGGACAGTAAGGATGAATTTCAGACATTATTTTATATATACTTCTATAAAATATTCATATGTCTATCCTTCAATTTTAAAATGGTTTATTGGCCTGATCCAGATAATTCTGCTTAATTCAGTCTGAATTTAATTTGCTGCTCCATTTAATTTGATCAGGATCTCTCTCACCAAATCCTTTCACTAAAAAAAAAAGAAAAAGCAAAGCAAAAAATCCACTAAACTTCCACCCAACATTCTGATCACTGCAGGCAGGTAATCTGTTTTAGCAGATAATGTAATTGATGCCATTAGGAAGCAGCTGTCTAATTAACATGGAAAAAGACCCATATTTGGTAAAAAAGGGACTTTGAGAACAGCCCAAAGATGAAAAATAACTAAAAGGAAATTAGCAGGAAACTATTAACCATCACTACACAACTCACCACAGAACACAGATGCCCTAACCTGCTATCAAAAGCTCTTCTATGATCAAATATTAAATTTAACAGGATGTCTATATTTTCCCCCTAAGTCATCTGTAGTGACATAATACCACAATGCCACAACCCAGCTCTGTCAGTCAAGGCTTAAAAAGTGGAGAATCCCAGATGACTCATTACCCAGCAAAGGAAAATTCACTGGAATTTCAAAATCTCATCTTTCTAGGGACAGAAAGATACATTTTCAAGAGAGGAGTTAGATATGACTTAGCCATATCTCCAGGATTAAATTAATCTATTAAATTTCATGCTTGTCATGGAAACATTCATAATTAGTTTAAGGGTGTTATTTTTATTTTACTTTCCCTCACAGAGGATTCAAAGCATTGGAGTCTAAAGGTTTTTTTATTATCATTCTTTTAACAAAACAACTTTTAAGGCAATTTTCATTGAGTGCTTGTGCTTTGCTGTGGAGTAATGGGACAAGTGAGCTGCTCCAGTCTTTTTCCTTGCTGCATAGCAAGAAACAAAACCTCTGCTTTACACTAACAGGCTTTTCAGCTGCCCACAGATGTAAACTATTACCAAAGGGACTTCACTGTCAACACTATTAGTTATTACGTCAGCCCAACCCAAGAAGACCACAGGCTGAAGATAGGCAGCCTGGTGTGAACACAGCTCTCTTTCATGGGTGATAGGAGCTTCCCTCCTCCACCCCCAAAATTAACCTCCTTCATATAAACAAAATTTGTCCCGTTATAAAAACCCACCAAGATCCACAGCTCCTTATCAGCACACTGGAGCCGGCAGGAAGCAACTTGGAGACGAGCCTTTCCGCAGCCGACAGTCCAAACAAATAACTAGAACATGAAATAATTACCTGACTGTGCTCCAAAAATGCAAAGAGCCACTGGAGCTTTGTCATCAGGGGCTGGGAGTTGCCCTCAGTTAAATTCAACACTGAATGCCGAAAGCTGCGAAAGAAAAGCAGAGATGCAATCTGTGAGATGGAAAATCAGTGTGGGACATGCAAGGCTGGTGTGGCGAGTAAGCCCTGGAGCAGCCTTGAGTGGGAGCAAGGGAGGAAAAACTCACTCCGAAGCCATGAAAAGAGACTGTATGATGCTGTTCATGTAACAGGTGTTTCCCAAGTTAATTAACCCAATCTTTCCTGTCTCTGATTTAGATGCCAGGCGTGGGTAGAAGCAGGCGAGCTCATTCTTCTGGGAGGTCCAAGCATTTTGTCCCAAGAGGTGTTTAATCCGGTCTTCATTTGGAATAGGAAGAGCCTTGGAAAGAGAGATCTGTGTTACAAGTTATTATCTGTCCTCACAAGGAGAAGCAGAGGGGCAGGCCCTGATTTCTTCTCTCTGATGACTAGTGATAGGACATGGAGAAACAGCATGAAGCACTGTCAGAGGACATTTAGGTTGGATATTAGGAAAAGTGTCCACCACAGGGTAGCTGGACACTGCAACAGGTTTCCCAGGGAAGTGGTCATGGCACCAAGCCAAGAAGCATTTGGACAACACTCTCAGACATATGGTGTGATTCTTGAGATTGTCCTGTGCAAGGTCAGCAGTTGAACTCGATGATCCTTGTGGGTCTCTTCCAACTCAGGAGATTCTATGATCGTGTGACTCTAGGACTGATCTTTGTCCGTGAAGAATTAGTAATGGGCAACTGCAAAACTCCTCTGCTAGAGGTGTTCACACAACTCATCTTCCCTGCTCTTCACATGAACATGTCTCCATCCAAGGAGGTGTTTACCTGTTCCATATTAGTCCTTTAGAGGCATTCCAGAACAAAGTTATAGCTAAAACCTACAGGTAACATCAGGACTTGTGCAGGCCCACCATTAGCGAAGTATCTTCCCTCAACCTGCTTAGACAGGGCTCAAACTCAGAATTTTAAACCCTTTCTTCTACCACAATTTCAGGTGTTGCTGAAATTATTACATCCCTACCAATAGGATATTCCCTCTGTACTAGGCTACCAACCAAGATGTCATTTCCATATGGAAAGCAGAAAAATCACTGAAAAGTGTATATCTTACTTTAACTGCTTCTAGGACAGGCTCATAGAGGTCTGGAAATCCTGAGAAGCGGAAGAACATGCAGTGGATGAGCTCGGCCAGCTGCTCCAGGGAGCTGGTTGCCGAATTGGAATCCTCCTTCTTCAAAGAGGTCACCAGCCTGGGGATGTGAGGGAGTAGCTGAAAAAGGAAAATTCACTATAAAAACTACTCCAAATTACTCATAGACCTTTAACATACAATTGATGGAATGAAATTCACCCACAGGCAGAAAAAACACTATACAGGAGTTGACTTCAGTCCTGTTCTGGACTTCATACTTCACCCTGTGAACTCAACAGCAACTCTTCTGCTGACTTTAATCAACCTTAGAGGGTTTCATGTTGCATGACACCTGCAGATTTGTATTGCTGCTTTGCTGAACTGCAATTGCCATGCTTCAGTCTCTCCTAAATCCCACACCCACGGTGGAAAGGAGTATTATATGCTGACTGCCAAGTACAAGGATTCAAACCTGCAAGATAGATGGAATTAGCCTAAAAGAAGTGTTGTCTGCTGTGCTTTATTTTATTTTATACTGAGTAAACTGAACTGGAATGGGTATGGTTGGATGGGTAGCAACAGGCATATAAACAGCAGGTTTGTTATTTTGCTTTCATCTAGAAAATGTAAAAATGCACCAGCAGATGCAAATGCAAACCATCCATTGCTCACGGGCACCCTCTGCTGACCCCACAGCTGCACAGAAAAATAATAACCTATTTCCAACCCTGCAGATGTGCTAGAGTGACCCCAGGCACTTACACAACCTTTTACATATTTATATTTTATGTCTTTTTTAGCCCAGAATAATCCTTGGTAAAGTATCAGGATCCCAGTCCAGCCATTTCCTGGTCCTCTTCTTCCTCTCTTGGTCTTCCTCTCCTGTTCTTTTTCTCTCTCTTCAAAATGTCGAGGATTTTAACTATTTCCTTTCCAACAGGAAAGATTTGTTGGGGAAACAAATCAATCCCAGCACCATTTTATACATCAAAATTTTTGCCAAGCTCTGATGGGAACAATTCTTAAAACCCTTCCAAAGTACAGGGCAAACATAAAAAAATAAGAAGCAAGAGAGGTTTATGCCCTGATTTTTTTTTTTTTTAAATAAAGGAGGAAATTTATACTTTTTGGGCTGCAGATGGAAACTTCAAGCCAAGAGCAACTGACAGCTTTTGAAGTGTTTCAAAATTTGGACACCCTACTGAGGATAATACATTGGAATGACCCTATTTTCAGAAACCAAAGAGATTCTCAAGAAATTCAGGCTCATTTAAAGTATCTCCAGCTGAGAAATGAAAAAGCACCAGTTGAAAATATTGTCTACCTTTGCTTTTTTCCAGCCTTATCTGTTTATTCCACAAACTTCTAGGTGAAAAGCCAAATGTAAGGGCTCTAACAAGAAAGTATGAAATCAAACATTAATACAAGTAATTTTCCATTACTACTTTTATCAGCTCAATCACTGCAAGCATTCTTTTGCCTTCAGCAGCCTCACTTTTTAAATTCAGAATTCCAGAGGTAACACCAGTGGCAAGCAGGGCCGTGCCTTAATGCCAACAGCAAAACAAAATATAGAATATCGCTCGTGGAAATGAAAAGTGGAGATTTAAATGCTGCCAAAAGTTGGTTTTGCTTTTAACAGAAGAGAATTTGTGTAGTGGAAGTGTTCTGATCCTCTCCTCTAGTCTTACTGCACTGATGCCGTACAGTGCTTTGAAAGATGGCCCAGTATCTCAGCACCTTGGTCCCCTCCCACCCGTGCTGCCCCACAGCATGGCTGTACACTCAGGGCAATGCCCTCATCCCAGTGTCAGGCACAGCCTTACCAAGTGAAATGCCTCGTGGGAGTGCTGGAAGCTCAGCAGCATGTACTGCAGGACAGACAAAGCCCCCTCTCTCACGATGGGGTACAGCAACTTGGAGAAGACCTAGTGGGGGAGAAAAAAAGCAAATGAGAAGGCAGAATAGCACTGCAACATGCAGAAGGGAATGGCAGGAAAGACAGACACTGGGCATCTATCACAGCTGCTGGTCTCTTCCTAATCCATGTTGGATGTTGAAGCAAGCAGCCTGCAATCAGGCCTCTAGAGTAATCTCCTGTCCAGAGCATTGCCTCAGGGCATATAAAAATACCGTGTGGGTTATTCTCACTCTTGGGCTTGTGCAATGCCTGGCACTACAAGGTGCAGGCCTCTGTAACAGCACTGCATTTTCATGCCTCCTCATGAACAAGGCCATGCAGGCACAGCAGGATGTTAGATTTTCTAAAATGTGCTTCTTCTATTTTATTAAGATATTTGGAACTTTATCACTAACCTTTCAGGCAAAGAGATAAAAAGTAAATACCTTTTTCAAAGATTAAATAATGACATTTATTCTACTTTACAAGAAATACCTATATAGCCTTTATCCCTCTCAGATCACACTTCTTGAAGGTTTATAAAATCACATTATTTTAAGGTCTGTGTGCTTTCCCTATGCATTGATAAAGAAAAGCTAGAGATGCTTGGCTACTCTCCCACTGCTCAGTGCACTTGGGGTGTCACAAGAATAAATGCAGTTATTGATAATGTTTCAGTACTGATAATTATAGAATCACAGAATCATTTAGGTTGGAAAATACCTCTAAGATCATTGAGCCCAACCATTAATCCATCATTGCTAAGCCCACCATGTCCCTAAGAACATAGTCACAGTAACTTCTACGGTGACTTCCACTGGCAGCTCAGCCAGGTGTTATCCCCGTTACTCAAAGGAAGGAACAGCAGGACCACAGCATGGAAAAAGTTTCTGAAGTAGTGACAACCAATTTTGGCGCTTGGTCACAGAGTTTTCAGAGAGAGGAAGTACTCACTGTTGAAACAGGTGATGGCAATGGCAGTGAGGGCTTTATCTGTACCAATACATTAACTAGACCAGGACACAGGCTTTAAAACTGACCTGTGACTGTGTGGACTGTTGATATGCTCACTGGTATGTATTTTGCCTGTGCCAGCCAGCACTGATCCAGGTACAGTCAAAGGACAGCATGTCACCTTCCCAAAGGCAAGTTTTACAAGAGCTCTATAGTTTGGGAAGGAAAGGGATTGGTTGGCTTGAAAATCCTTGGCTACCTTATTTCATAACCTTCAAGATATCAGTATCTCTGCAGACCACGACCTGAAGAACCCCAGGGTTGTTCAGGAGAATATCATTCCTAGCTGCAACAACAGTATCCCTTGGGACAGCAAACTCTTCTCTGTACCTCTCAAGTCACATCTCGTCCTCAATTCAGTTGAAAGGCAAGATGATATTTCAGGTGCAAGATGATATTTCTGTGGTTCACGTTCACATTTAAAAGAGCCAACTGACCTTTTCTATTTTTGAAAGAGTGACTTCAATCAAGATGCTGAACTTTTTCACTGCAGCCAAACCCTTCAGCAGAGCAATGATCCACTTGTCTATGTTCTTTCCCAGGGGCCAGGACACCCAGTCAATCATCCTGAAATGAAATACAAACTCTTAAATAAATTTAATACACATATTGTGAAACTCAAGCTCCGCTCCGGGTCAAATCTCCTCCAAACTGGTGTCTAGTCAGTGGGATGACCAAATAAGAGACGGGCTCTTCATAAGGCATTTCACATGTTATTCAAAGCACAACAGAGCCTGAATTGGAAATACCCCAATGCCATCATCATGCTGTGGTTCATCAGAGGCTCAGACCCAAGTCCATAGAATAAAATGGGGATTTTTTCCACTGACTTCAGTCATCTTGAGTTCAAGTTTTGAACACTGGTACAGTGTTCTATAGACCACCCACGTGAGGGTTTGATTGAGGTCTCTGCATTGTCACCATTAGAAAACAAGGGATATTGGTATGATCTCTGAAATCTGTTAGCTGTGACATTCAGAAATAACTGGCTACTGTTAGGGTTACCAGGTTGGGGCTTTCTAATGTGTTTTTGGAAATCAGTGTTTCCCACACAGAGAATTAAAATATCTGAATGTGAGTGTTCTTTCCTTACCAGTAACAATGCAGAGATGATACCAATATCCCTTGTTTTCTAATGGTGACAATGCAGAGACCTCAATCAAACCCTCACGTGGGTGGTCTATTGAGGTCTCAACCACTGTACCACTCAAACAACATGTCATGTTTCTACAAGAAATACATACTTTACAGAAGTCTCTCATAAAACAATAACCTCAGACTAAGTGATAACATATTGTTTCTGGTAGAATTCAATGTTAGACAACTATCACAAGAGGAGGATAAAGGTATCACAAGGAAGACCCTGAGGATCAGAAATGCTGAACTGGAAGGAAATGTATGGACTCAAAATGCACGCAAGGCACGAAAAATGGATGGTACATGATGGTAACTCATCTGCGTGAAGACAACCAGGCAGATACCAGGTGACTGCGAGCTCCCAGTGTAACAGCAGCCATGGAAAAGACCAGCACCATGCTGTGGTGCAGAAGAAAAGGTGTTTTCTCCAGCAAAACAATGACACCTCAGGTCAGGTTGTCATGATGAACTGCACTGGAACATGGTGCACAAACACCATTTGTGCCCAAGAACATTTCCTGCAAGAAAAGCTTAAAATAACCTGGCTTGTTTAGCACAGCCATGGGAAAGCAGATATGGGAAGGGACTGCTCTGCCTGCACATAATGAAGAAATAAACACCAGGGAGGCAAAAGGTATTTCAGCTATCTCTGTTGGCATAAGATCAAATGAACTGTAAGGTGGCCAGAAATACACAGAGGCTGGCTGTTAGAAGAGAGATTCAACCCACTAAAGCAACCCCATGGTGGAACAGCTATGAAAGAAGAGCAGTGGGAGCATAAGCCTGTCCTGCTTTGAGGAGTGTAGCTGAACATTTATGAAAGGGGTCTGTAATGTCTGTGCCTATAAAGCAGAGAGATGGATCCAGAGATCCAAAGGTTCCTTTTCACCCCATTTTCTTTTAAACAGGCATAAAATAACCTTGTTTGCTTCAAGCTATTTTTTTGCCAGCACTGGTGGCTAAGTTACAGTGCTGCCCATGTTGCTACAGTGGGAAGAAATTACATTTCAAATTCACATTGCACTTTGCACATTGGAAGATCCACAAGCTATTTTAGTAGTGATGACTCTTATTTTCCAAAGGAACCACTGATTTGGAATACTAAATTTTTAAAAGCTCAGACCCTGATTTCCAGAGGTAGCGAGTGCCTGCATTGCTGTGTGACAGCAGATGCCTTCTGCATCTGGACCTGGGCTCTTTGAAAGAGATACACCCCCAGGAAAAAAAGATTAAAAAACTAACCAGTGAGTACTTCTGACATCATGAGTGTGCATTATTAGAGGTTTTTTAAAAGAGAAAAGCTCTGTAAGACACTCTCTAAAAGAGATTGTGGTGTACACTTAGACCAGCAGGTGCCAGCCTTGCTTTTTTTTATCATTATTTGTTCTTAACATGCTTGAGCAGAAGCTCCATTCTATGTCCAGTTTATTCCCGGACTACTAGTTCCCAAACCCAAACTTGGGAAGAATACACTTCTGTATGAGACCACTTTTTCAGGAATACTAAGCTGAAATATCCTGTACATTTTTCTTTGACTTTTTAGGCATGGAGCACACACTCATCGAAAGGCTGATGATCATGCTGGCTTTTGGGGCACCCATCTGCCATAAACAAGCTGCCAAAACTTCCACATTTCTCCTAAGTGATCTTAATTACATTTTACAGGCTCTGCTTAATGTTTGGCTAACTCTGATTCACCATTTACTCATTATTCTGCATGACAAAAAGTGTTTTAAGGAATGATGCAACTGATTTGGCAACCTCTCTATCTTTAGCCACTGGTGCTCTTAGAGGATTCATCACCTGGAGCTCACAGCAGCAGGTGTCCAGAAGGAGAAAAAGATGGAGAAGAGGGTTAGGAACTGAACTGATGACCTAATCTTTTGTCTTGGGTTGATGTGGGTTCTAGGAAACCCATGGCCTTCCCCAGCAAGCCAAATCCCTTTCTGTATACATAATGTTCCATAACATTACATGTATTATAACACATAGTAATGTGTTTCTGTCATGTAACCTTACTGGGAGGGACACACAAATCACACAAATCCTGTAATAATAATAAGAAAAAAGATGTTTCCAGTAAGAACAAGTCACAGCAGCTCCCATGTGTTAAGTTCACTGCATGTTGAGTATCATCTCCTTAAATGAAGACCTCTAAAGAAAGCATGGGTTAAAGATAGAATCATGGAATTATTTAGGTTGGAAAAGAACCCTTAAGATCATTGAAGATACTCCTAAACAAATGTGGAGCAAGGCATTGGAGCACAGAGGAGCAGCAGGATTTGGACATAAGCGTGCAAAGAAGATCTGGTGATGCCAGAGAGGGCACTGGTGCTGCAAAGACTGGGTCTAACATGTCAGGTAGTGTTTCACCCACTGCTTTTCATCATGCTTTGATAAGGTCTCTATTGACTCTGTCCATCTGCACCACATTCATCTGACAAAGGTCAAGGTAAGACCCTCCCAAAGATTTTTATCTGTGACTGATTTATTTAGGATGATGTCCTTCTGAAGGGAGACGCAGATCAACATGAAATTCTGCAAAGGAGATTTTTGGGAAGAAAAAGACCTCAACAGTTTCTGGAAAAAAATCAAAACTTCTCCAGACATCTTATGTTGGGTATCCCATAACAGTATTTATTTCTAAGAAAAGAAACCAAATTAAACCAAACAAATATAGTAATAGTCATTGTCACAATAATAATAACAACAACCACTAGTCCTTGTTCTAGTTCTTTAGAACCTCAGGGCTGGAAAGAGTGATACAGAAGTTTCCTTTTTCCCCACACACTATTCACCAGACAGCACAGCCAAACTGCTGGAGATAAAACCAGAGATAAAAAACCAGATAAAACTCAGAGAAACTGAGTGCAGCCTTGGGGCGAGTTTTTCTCCGAACTGAGAATGACATTCACTAATGCAGCCTCTCCTACCTGCCGATGGCCATCATCATTTGCACATCAGTGATGCTGTCATCGTTGGTTAGGTTTCTTATGACGCCATCCATGAGCTCCAGAGGGACAAACTGAACCACGCTGGCCAAAGCGTTGGAGGGTGCTTCCTGCTCCTCTGTAAGACACAGATGAGCGCCAGCAATGAAGATGTTAGTTGCCGGGAAAACCAGGCACATGAGGTCATTTCTCATCCCTAAAAATCACATCGCTTCTGCCCACGTAAATAGAATCATGAATTGTTTAGGTTGTAAAAGCCCTCTAAGATCAGCACTTGCTGTGTCACTAACCCAGCACTTGCAGCACTAACCCAGCACTTGCAATGTCCAACACTAAACCATGTCCCCAGGGGCCACATCCACATGTTATGGAGCAGATTGTCAGCTGGTGCCAATGAGCAATCTGGAATCTACAGCTGGGGTGTGCTAGCAGGAAAATTCCCCAAATCCTGAAGCCATGCACAGCCCAAAGGGAGGAAGAGATCACAGGCATGAAAACATCCTTGGGCCAACCCTGGGTCCCAAATTTCCTCTGCATGCTCTCTTTGTACTAAGTACTGCAAATAATTGCAAAGGGACGCAACTGCAATTTTGCCAGTCTGGAGCACCTTCCAAAAGATGACGCTTTCATACAGAGGGCACTGGAAAAGCAATCTCCCGTGGACTTAGGAATAGCCGGAGCAGGAGATCCCCAGCCTTTCATGGCATTGGTACCTCAAAAAACCTCCTGAAACTCTCCACAATAGCCTTAAGACCCCAGATACTGGATAAATATCTTCTTTCTCACCTTACTATGCAACCACTCTCCAAAGTGGCAGTAGAGCTTCATACCTCTAGATCAGCGAGAAATAACTCCTTAGCTTTATCCCTAGTCTCTGGTAGGGAGCAGTCATAAGATAGCGACATTTCTAAAAGCTTTGAAGTCCCATTCTAACCAGCAGGAGATAAGGTGTTTTCCCTCAAGCCCAACTGATGCTGGGAAGTGCTGAACACACAAACTTGTGCTGCAAATGTTTCAATCTCGTTAACAGCTCCTGTGTGCAGACTCTGTGTGGTTTCAGGGGATATTGTTTTCCCAGCTCAAAGCCCTGGATAACTTTTAGAGATGCTTGTTTATTACATTTCCTCTGTGGCTGCATTTCTGTAGTGGATGAGAACACTGTGAGATGTCAAACTAATTGAATTTGACTTCATCAGAGCCAACATTTACATTCCCTTTTTTATTACTATTTTTAAATTACCTGTTGAAGAAATGATAGTGAACAGTTCCTTCAAAGAGGGCAGGATGGTTGAGGTCTGAGTCCTCCAGATCCTCTGTAGCAGACCACTCACTTTGTTCACCTGCTCCAAAAATTCCATGATCTGCTCTTCCTCCTCGGAAACACACTGGAAATGCCCGATGCACCTGATCAGCTGCTGACAGAACAAGAGCTGGTGTTTTCCCGTGGGAATGCATTGAGGATGCTGGGTTAACAGTTTGCTGATCTTCGCACACTGCTTGGGGCTGGGCCTCTCGCAGATTTTCCGGAGCACCTCGATCCTCAATAAGCTGAAGATGCTGTTTGCTGATGGGCTTTCCAGAACAAACTGCAATCCTAACTGGATATAATCAAGTACATAATGGCTTCTCTTCCCCAGAGGTCCATAGCCTTCCTGCAGGAGACTCAGCAGGAAGCGGACATTGAAGAACTCCTCAAATTCCTCCGGGTGATAGTGGCCGTAGACCTCCAAAACCTCCTTCCCAATCTCTCTTTTATACTTGGTGTCCCCAGTGAGATAAAGCTTGGTGGACAGTTCCAGCATGGACCAGCATTGCTCACTGTCCATGGGCTGTTTCGACGCCTCAATGACACGCCTTACTAGTCCTTGCTTCACATTGTTGGGGTATGAAGACATCACCACAGCTTCCAGTATCTTATCCATCTCTGCTCCCTGCTCCTAAAAGAGAGGAATAGAGCAGCAGGTTAGTTCAAGGAGTGTCTGATGAGCTTTCAAGCCCAGGTTGACAAGAAAGGTCAAAGAAACAGAGCTTGGGAGCAGTCTGGGACCACCCTGAAAATAATTCTTGAGGCCTTTTCCTGGTGGCATTCCGAAAAGTTTCTACCCCGGTCATGTTTGATGGAGATTAAAGCCCCCAAACTGAATGAATAAACAAAAATGCAGAACTACTTCAGACTAATAACATATTTGAGTATTTTTGTCTTGTAAACAACCAACTACAGACCCATGGAGGGGATGAGTGGGGGATTAAGGGAGCCAAGGTCTTATAATGGTGTCTGCTGACTCACTTGTCCTCAAGAGGCAGAAATGCTCCCAATTATTGTCTTCACATTCAGGGCAGGAGAGAAAAGCCCCGTGAAGCAGAGGTGGGACTGCAGCCTCTCTGTGTGATGGCAAGGGTGTATGTTTGACATTTGCACTGTGCTGCCAGCCACTCCATCTGAGTGGTGCAGTCTTGGCTGCTCCCCAGGGACCTGCCGCATTTGTATGCGGGACCAAAGCGAGAGAAACTGCAGAGTCAGGCAAAGTTTCCCATTCGTCATGGCCCAAATTCACCAGCAATAAAGCATTAGGGAGAGAGTGCTTAAAAAAAAAAAAGCTCAGAGAAACATTTATAACCAGGTGTTGGATGCACTACTGCACAAAAAAAAACAAACAAAAAACCCCACAAAAACAAAACCAACCAAACAAACAAACAAAACCCTGAACCAACAACAACTACAAAACAAAAAAAAAAACCCAAAACCCAAACCATCACAAAATGATAAAATTAGACAGTCAGGACTTCTTAAAATGTATTACAGGGACTGTATAAAGGCTCACCCACAGCAGGTCCTGCCAGTGCAATGAGCTGCACAAATAACATTTGGAGAAAGTTCCTTCCTGCCTATAGCCTGAAACAATCCACTCTCGTTTATCTGACCAGAATAATAATCACCACCTTTCTGTTCCTCAGCTTCCTAATCTGTGAAAGGAGGACAACACACAGCAATTCGTAGTGAGGTTGGTTGACAGATCCTTCATTAACACTTGGAAAGCATTTGAAGTTTTTCAAGTGGTCAGGGTTATATTAATGAAGAATATACATGCAGGTGACATGTACCCCCAGTATGGTTTTCACAGATGACATCCAGAAGGGACCTCAGCAGATACCATCCAAGGACCATACCATTCCCAGAGTAAGCCTGTATCTGATCCAGAGAGTATCTTCTCTCCTGGTAGACAGCTGCCTGCCAGTGGAGAAGTAAAACCCATGCCAGACACAAACATCAAGCTCTGACTCACAGCTGTTTGGCTGGGAAGCCTTTCCACTTGACCAAACAACACCTCTTCCCATTACTGCTTCCCCCACAATCTCACAGGGTGAAAAAATCCCATTATTGATATATATATATATATAGCCACCTCCCAATCCAGCGATGACAGCAGCCTACATTGCAATGGCTCTTCAGGAACTACCTTGGCCTTTCTGTCCCATGCCTGCTGACTCATACAGTCCTTTGCTCATGTGCTGGATTTATTTTTCCCCACCAAGCATCACTGCTGCCTTCCCTACAACAAACTGTGGCAGAGCTAATACTCTCCACCACATTGTTTTCCCAGGATAGAAGACATAAGCAGGACTTCTGGGAAATCAGCCTGCATTAAACCAGTATCAAACGAGGACAAGGTAAGAAAAGAAAAATCCCACAGGTAAAGTCTTTTCACCTCAAACAGAAAGTACCACAGTGAGAGCAAAGACTAAAAGTCCACCTGGAGAGCAAGTGGGGCTTGCAGACAGTCTGAAATCAGGAAGAGCATTTGTCCTCATTGTTGCTCAGTGGTCATCTTGGCCATACAGAGACTGGCACAAACCTCTCTGTTATGTGGTTACTTCCCTGGAGCAATCCAAGCTGAACCTGGCACAGTGATTTGGAAACACTACCCAGGCAGAAGGGTAAAAAAATGGCTACAGTTCTTTTAGACCTAGACCCATAAATCACCACAGTTCACGGGTATATGTGGTGTTGGGTGGTCTTGCTGCCCCTCTCAGGGGTGATGGCTGCCCACCATTGTCCCTTGAACGACTGTGATTTTGGCTATTTTAGCATTGCCAAACTTCACCCAAATTTTCAATGAAAAGAGTCTAATTGCACCTCAATTTTAAGTTAAACTTGCAGCCTCTTCAGGCTGATCACTGAAAGGGACAAGAGGATGGGTTACGCCAGCACTGCTGCACAGAGTACAACCTGGTCTCATCTGACATAGTACAGTGAGGACAAGGCTGAAACAAACTCCCTCTATAGTCAACAGACAAAGAAATCCCAAAGGAGCATCTTTCTCATCAGAAACATCATATCTCATATTGACATTAGGACCTTGAAGAGTCCTTCTCAGGGAGAACTACCTGTGCTGAAGGGTACATGCTCTCCTCACTAATGAAGGGCTTTACCGTACAAAGTTGGGCTTTGGGCACTACAGCCCCACCTGCACCTCTCTAACCACCCTTGTGACAGCAAAGGGGGACAAACAAGCCCATGTTTCTCTTGTGTATTAGGGTGGATCAAGCTGCTCCCTGGCTGTGGGCCAGACAAAGACAGGATGGAGGATGCTAGCCAGGACATATATTACAGTCTTAGAATGATATTAAAACAACATTCAAGTTGTTTTGTAATATGCAATAATAAATATTATACTCTTAAAACTACAATAAAAGAGCATTTTACACTAAAAGATCATTTGCATGTCACAGGCTAGGAATTAAGATGCTAATTCAAGCCAAGCACAGCTCCAGAGATACATGAGTTTAAGAGTTTCAGAGATATATGAGTTTAAGTATCTAATACTAACTTTTTTTCCCCTAGGACCTGCATGGAGAGTGAATCAGGGTTTGCAGTGGAGAAGTAAAGTGATTTGGAGTCTTGTCTGTAAGATCACTGTCTCATTTGCTGTAGAAATTGGAAGTGTGTCATAAATAACCCAGGGAACTGCAGGGGAGGGAAGGACAGTTCATTGTCAGGCAGCCCAATGCTGCCTTGGAGATCTGGTCCCTGATTCTCCTCTGTTTAAGACTGAAATAAAGAGACTAAATATTCAGGCTTCTATAATGAGTGCTCCTGAAGTAGAACAATCTTTCTGCACTTCTGTGAGTTTTTAATGCTGGTGAGGAAGAGGTGGGAGGATGGCTCATTCCTGCTTGTGAAGAAAACCGAGTTCCTGGAGCACCCAAGGATGAACAGAAGGTCAGAGTGTTAATTATTAAACTGAAGAGCCACATTGAAGTTCTCATCTGTTATGTAGCTCACATAAAACAGAAAGTACGCAATATGAGCTTTACAGGGAAAAAGAAAAAAATCACATGAAATGGCAAAACTGTTCTGCTCCCCCAGTGAATCACTGGTAGGAACAACACAGGCAAAATCACAGAATCAAGAGGAAAATACTCCTGGGAGGTCTCTAGCCCAATCCCTGCACAAAGCTGAAATCAACACAAGCTGCTCAGGGCTTATCCATGAAGTTCATGAAAATATCCTAGGACAGAGATCACACAACCATCCTGGGCAACCTGCCCCAGTACTAATTAGCTCATAGTGGGAAGTTTGTTCCTATTTCCAGTTGGAAACTCTTGTTTCAATTTATATCTGTTTTTTTTCTTTTTTTTTGCATTCCCCTACTTTGCCTTCCTATGAAAAGCCTGGATCCATCTCCTGAATAATCTCCTTGTAGTCACTCAGTGGCTGCTATCAGCCAGTCCCCAACCTTCAAGGGGTTAATCCATCCCAGGTGAGTCCATCCCAAAACACTTTGCATTTGTCCTTGTTGAATTCCAGGAGATTCATGTCAGCCATAGCCTGTCCTGGCCCTCCTGTATGGCAGCCCTGTAGTCAAGCACATTGATTATTTCCCAAGTCTGGTGTCACTCACTAATTTGACAAAGTGTATTTAATCTCCTCCTCCACATTTTTGATAAAAATATTAAAAAGGAAAGGACCTAGGATAGTTCCAGACCGTTTCCTACCCAGTTAGCAGTCCGCACATCTGGATTGTGGTTTCTCTTGTGTCTTTGATACAAGGATGCTGTGAGGAATCATGTCAAAAGTCTTACTGACATCAAAGAAGACGACATTCACTACCCTCTTCTCATCCACAGATCTACCCACCCATCCTTAGAGGCCATCATGTAGGTCAAGAATGATTCACCCTTGGTAAATGAACACTGGTCTTTAACAGACACCTCCTTCTTCATGTGCCCAGACACAGCTTCCAAGGGGATGTGCTATGTGTGATCATCCCAAGAACCAAAGGGATGATGACTAAACTAGGTTATCAGATAATGTTTCCTGATTTTTTGAAGACGTGCTAGATGTATTTTGGAATAAGGATGTCTTCCTACCTCATCCTCGTCAGGCAATTGCTCAGACATATAAAACTGTCCTGAAGACACTCTCTCCCACCTGGCAGGTCAGTAAGTGTTCATGGTATTAGGTACCACACAAATTTGCACCCACAAATATACACCAGGGTCCACAATGCTTTCTCCCATGCCCCCTCAAAATATAAAGGGTGCTGTAAAAGAGATCAGCCCTGGCTTCAGACTTAAGTTCCTCCTAGACCCATATATTCAATTAAGTATTTCAACAACCCATGCACTAGGTGTTGCTGAACAAAAGTTGGGTCCCTGCAGGGACAGACACCCAAATACGCTCTAGAAACCAGAGAGGGAGAAGAAACTTAAGCAAAGAACAGCATTGACTAGAGCTTAGCTTCATTCTCCAAAGTGAGTAAACTGCAAAAGAAACTAAAACCCAACTTCAGGATGAAAAATCACCTTGGGCTTTGCTTGGGTTTAGTTGTCATAATCTATACTGTTCAGAGGTGTTCTTATAGTTCTCTTCTGCCTGGTTTTTTTTTATTTTAATTAGGATTCATTTCAATTGAAATATATCCAATTATTTTTAAACCAATTCACTCCCTTATCCCTGCCAGCAACTGTTTTCCAGTAAAGGCTCCTTGGTGTTTTTTGCAGAATGCAGTATCAGTTCCCACACACCAGATCTTACAAAGCTCTGAAAACACAGATATGAGGTGTACTTTACCTTTAGGAAATCTCAGTAATCAATTCAGCACATTTCCTACAATGGCATCATAGGGAGTTTGACAAATATCACTGACGGAGGAAAAAAATTCCCACCATCCAAACATCGACTGGTACATAAAGTGATTTGCTTCTTACCTACAAAGAAGAAGAAGAAGAAGAAGAAGATCTACTTCCCTGAATTCCCTGGAGGTCTGGAAGGACAGAAATGAGACTCACCTTTTATTGTCCTTAACTCCTGCTGAAATGGTTTCTTTTATGTCAGCCAAGACATTACTGCTATTCCTGCTGCATCCTCCAGGCAGCCAGGCAATTAGGGCTCAATCCTGCAGCATGCTGAGCTGCTGCAGGATGAAAGGGAGCTCACACAGTGCTTTGCTAGAGCACAAAACACCTCACAAAAAATACTGTGTTCTCTAAAATTTCTACAAAATTTGCCATCACTTGGCATACAACTTCTTACAGGAAGTTGTCCTTCTTACAGAAGGACCACTCCTGTTGTCACCTCTCTAGATCTGTTTTCCAGGAACATCAAAGTAATTATGTCCTCATGATTTTTTTGCAGGGAACAAACGTCCAATGAAGCCATAGGCAAAGAGGATTTGTTTTTGGTTCAAAGTACATGCCTGTTCATCGAGCCAAGAAGGGTAAACCACAGCGTGCACATCATTACCACATCTAACAGATGCTCATGCTGTTCTAGTAATGGGAAATATTGAGGCACATCCAGACCAGAGACTCATAGAATGGTTTGGCTTGGAAGGAACCTTAAAAATTATCTAGAGCAAACCATTTGCTCAAAGTTGTGGCAGAGCCAGCAGCCAAACTTCTCCAGACCTGAAAATACATTAATGCCGATGCTCCACTGTACTTTGCTTTCAGCTGCTAGTTGCCCCCAATAAAGTGCTGTGGCAGAGCAGAGCACCAGGTTAATTTTAATGAGATATGCACAGAAATTCAGAGCTAATAACTGCAGAGAAATCCCATTAAATACCCTTTGAGAAAGAGAAGTGAGATTATACCCATCTGCAGTCATAACAGGGAAAAATTCCTAGCACAGAAGCCTAGCTGAATTTTTTGCACGTAATTGTAATCTGCCTTTCTAAATTCAACTTCTCTTTTCAAGGAGATCATATATTCTTTGCTTCCTGTCCCAAACTGTTTTCCAGTGACAGATTGCACTTGTGTTGTGCATCTCCTACTCACTGGAGTTAATTACTTTCTGCTGACAAGGCTCTTAATGCTTTCCTGTCCTCAGAATCTGAACCATCCTTTAGTACAGCACCACAGGCAATAGCAGATTTGGAGCAAGAGGTTCTCCCCATGCTCTGCAGAACGTTCCACCCTGCACAGCAGCCTTCTGTTCTCTCCAGAGAGTCAAGATTTATTTAAGCTATCATCACCCTACTAGACTGTTGGCATTTTGCATGGTTTTGTGGTACATCGAGAGCTCCACTTTGGGAACAACAAGTCTCTCTCCTGTGGTCACACACTTTCTTAAGGAGTCTCAAAAACAGTAATTAACCAGGAGATATCTATCTGCAATCAGCCTAAATTTATCATACAGTAATCCCTCCCTTCATTAAAATTTGTTGATGCTCTAGATCCACAGACCACTGTGGATCCTCTTCCTTTCTTCTGCAGTACTACATATTTCATTGCTCTTTTTTCCTCTAAAACATTATAAAGATGTTTGACCACATCATACAATTCTATCAGCCATCTCCAAGTGACAACAGTGCTGGGCAGGCTGCCCTGTCTCAACCCATCTATCTTACCCACCCTACCCTGCTCTCTTATTCCTCTGGTGCTTCTTCTTTGATCCCTTTGATGCAGATAGACACACACACACACACTCTTCTCTTGCTCTGTGTTTTTTGCCGTTAGGCACTCAGTCATCAAATTTTTATAAAGTCTTTGGCTGGATGACAAAGTGATCAGTGCAGCACCAAATAAAGCCTAAGGCTCTAACATTTCATCCTCCCTTTCTCCAGACTCCTCCGTCCAGCTCCAGTCCTCCCCTTCAGTCAACAGCCACATGCACACACCTCTAGTACCAACTGGTATCCCCTTCTAATAAAGCATCTCAAAACCATCACTAGTGTATTATCAGCTATCCTGGTATGGACACAGAAAGCAAGACACTAGGAATTTAATTCCTCTCTCCCATTACCTTCAAAACCAGCAGCAGAGAAAGGCACATGAGGCAGGGTTTGCTCAAACCACCAGCCTAACAGTGACAAACTGCTGGCTCTATGGCTAAGCCCGGCAACAACCCCAGGCAAAAATAACCCACCCCACTTGCTTTTTAATTCTCTGAATATATTTGGCACTGGAAGCTCGAAAGCTTTGTCCTGTCCACACTAGATAAGTTTTTCCCAGTTTCTCTTCTGCACATCCCCCAGATGAAGATATCCTCCTTTTTTACCCCCAGAAGATTTCTGCTCTCCTCCTTGGCCAGAGCTCTCAGCCAGGGCTGTGCTACCCTACTTCCATAGGGCTTTATACTAAGAGTGCCCAGATCCTGCACTGACCTTCAGGCCAACGTCCTTTTTATCATCATCCCTGGAGACTCTATACATATCTACTCCGGAAAGCTGCTTGTTTTCTTGAAGGTATTTATAGCATTAATAGCACTCTTCTTTCTTCAGGTTTCTGTCTGCTTTTGTCTCTGTATAGAAATTAAAACCCTGGATACAACCCAAGGAAAAACCACGTTCTGTTCACCAGAGCATACCGGACTCAGGGTGGATACTGCTGACGCTGGCTAGGGTTCATCAGACACTGCCTCACTGCTTGCAGATACAGAGATCTCCTCCAGTTTTTTGGTGGTGCCTTCAGGAAAACTGGGATATGATGCCACTTGAGATCCCAGTTTCCCTCCAGCCCCCAACATCTTTGGCTTTGCATCAGCCAAGTCCAGAAACCAGGAACACAAAGTGAGACCACGGCAAACTTTGTGGACTCCATCACAAGGATGCCCAAGGCATTTTGAGCCTCCTTCCGAGGGGAAAGCTCAGCTACATCCTTTCAGCCTGATGTAAGGCATGCAGGTGAAATTTCTCTGCCATCAGATACAGCAGGGTATAGTTGAGTTCCCAAAGCATTTTGAAAACCTCACAGCAGTGGCAAATATTCCAACATCTGCTTTTATCCTTCAGTAACACCTGCAAAGTCTAAGCCAGAGCAGATTTAACCTGAAATAGGGTTGGATCTCAGCTAATCTGAATTTGACCACTTTTAGAGTCTTTTGGTTCCCTATGGGATGGGAACATCCCTGGGTGTCTCTCCCCAGGTCAGTTTGTTGGAGAAAACCTGAACCCATCTTGGCCAGTTTCTTATAACAAGATGCTGCCTTATAAACAGGTTTGCAAAGCCCTGCAGGCACCAGAGGACTGCACACACCCCCACTTCCCGGTGTTGCTCCTCTACGTCTCCCTCCAAGAATTTCCCTGCACCCTGAATCCTAAAAAGCCAAATCCTCAAGCATTCCTCCTCCACCATTCCCTTCTGCATCCTGATCACAGAGAATCCCTCTCTCTGAGCATTTCTCTGGGAATTCTGAAACCTGGGCCTCTCTCCTGAACTCCTCCCTACAAGCATCCCTCTCTTGAGCATCCTTCCTGCACCTCAACCTTCTGAGAAGCTCTTATTCCAACCATCTCTCCTACATACCTCCCTTCAAGTCCTCTTCTACATTCCAAACCCCAAGCATCACTCCAAGTATCCCTCCCAAGCATCTCTACTGCTCCCCTTCCTCCAAGTATCCCTCCCTCGGAGCATTCCAGTTCCTAAGAACTCCATTCTGACCCCCAAGCACCCCTTAATCACAGCTTCTTTCTGCATCCCTTGAACAAGCTCCTGCATCCTGACTGCCAAGCATTCGTGCCTCTAAGCATCCATCCTCAACCCTTTCCTCCAAGCATCCCTCCAGCATCCCAACACCCAAGCATCCCAACTCCTGAGCATCCCGACCCCAAGCATGCCTCCTGCACCCCTTTTCCCCAAGTACCCTTACTGCACCCCTTCCCCTGAGCATCCCTCCTGCACCCCTCATTCCAAGCATTCCTCCTGCCTCCCTTCCCCTGAGCACCCTTCCTATACCCTTTACCCTGAGTATCACCGCTGAATAACTCACCCCAAGCATCCCTCACCCTTCACGTACCTCTCATCCTGAGCATCCCTCTAGCATCCCTTTTCCCGACTATCCCTCCTACACCCCTTCCCCTGAGCACCCCTTGTACACCATTCACCCCGAGTATCCCTCCAGCACCCCTCACCCCGAGCATCCCTCCTGCATCCCGAGCCCACTTCACCCCTCCTGCACCCCTTGCCCAGAGCCCTTTCCCCCCGTCCCCCTGCTTCCGACCACCCCAACCCCTGACCTCCCCTCTCCTGCATCTCTTTCCTTCCCACCCCCCCCTCCTTCCCCGCGTTACCTCCGGCCGGGACCGGGATGCGGCGTGGCCGGCTGCGAGCCGCAGTCCCGGAGCAGCGCTGGGCAGGGCCGGAGCGGCGGCGAACTACATCTCCCAGCGGGCCGGGCCGGGCCGTGCCGAGCCGTGCCGGGAGCGCCGCGCCCCCGCTTCCTCCGCCTCCCTGCGCCTCCCTGCGAGCGGCGGAGCTCGGCGGCTGGAGGGGGCGCAGGTGGGTCCCCGGCGGGGCTGGGAAGGGGGCGTGGGAAGGGC
Source organism: Myiozetetes cayanensis (assembly GCF_022539395.1). Lineage (NCBI taxonomy): Eukaryota > Metazoa > Chordata > Aves > Passeriformes > Tyrannidae > Myiozetetes > Myiozetetes cayanensis. The sequence continues at coordinate 29,924,638 of NW_026087742.1, read as the reverse complement.
CGGGGGCACCCCAGCGGAACTCCCCCAGGTGGAGCGACTGAGGCACGGGGAACAAGCGGGTACCGGCGGCCGGGAGCCGCGCTGATGGTCCGCTCTGGGATGTGGGAAGGATGGGTGAGCCCCCTCGGGGGAAGGGGGGGGTGGGTAAGGGGTATTTTTGTAGTATTTTAAGCTAAATTAGTAGTGGGAGCGCCTGGCTGTGTTAGGTAAGCCGTACCTATGGTTGTCCTTAAGAGGGTAGGGCTCAGCGCCACTCTGCAAACTTTGCATTCCCCCACCCCCTTCCAATGAAAGATCTCCGAAATTTAAGGATTCACAGCACATCCTGTATGCCCACGCCCGGGACACGCTGCCAGGTGGGTCTGGCTGGTCAATGGCCGTGAGCTGTACCATGCAGAGGGTCTAATTCTGGATGGTACATTCTTGTTACTGTGATTTCTGAGTGGGATTTGTTATCGTTCAGCTGCATCCGTGCTGGGAATTAGCTGCCCTTTCACTGCACGGGTGCTCTGGAAGTGATGGTGTCAGTGGGAGATGGGGTGGAAACTGGATTGCTGGACCACCCTGTGTGTGAATCAAGCAGTATGCACGTGGTGGGCTACCACGCGTGCAGATGAAGTGGTCCAGAAAGGGAATAAAGTGGTCCAGGAAGGAAATAAAGAGTACTCCAGGGGTGCCAAGTGATACTTATGTGGATGCCTGGACAGGACACTGAAAAACATTGAAAACCTTTGCCAGAACTGACATTAAATTGGTATATTGGACCGTGAAAAGGGTATCATCTTGGAAGGAAGTGATGCTCCCCGCTGCCACGAGATCCCAGACGGGCTCCCTCCTGGCTGCCGGTGGCAGTGCCCTCCTGACAGTCTGCGCTGCCCACCCAGCAGCCCCTGAGCCCACGGGTGTCGCAGGTCACACCAGGACAGTGACGAGCAATGCAGCACATTTTTTATTCTCTAAACCTCGCTGCAGCCGCATGTCTCTGGCTCTGCACTCCCTCTCCCCCTCCATCTTGTCGCCAGCCGTTCTCCTTCAGCAGCACTTAACCTTCATTTCATTCTCCTCCTCCCTGCTGTGCACTGGTGCTTTTGTTCCTCTTCTCTCAGGAGGAACCTGACCTTAGTTTTATATCGCTCCTTGCTCTTACTAACGGGGCACCGGCTCTGTTTTCCTACCCATGCCTCCCTAACCCCTCCTCTTTTTGCTTAAATTCGGCATCTGCAGAGACCCTACAGGCAGCCTCCTGCGTTCGGCTGCATCCCTAAGCAAGCAGCCCAGGAGATGCTCAAGGGCATCGAGGTGCAGGTCTGGGAAGGGGTGAACACACGGCATCATCGCACCCACAGCAAACCAGAGCTGTTGTGGAACTCCCGGTCACGCTTTCCCATTCTTCCTGCCCATTCTCATTGCCAGAGCAGAGTTTCTCTGTCTAATGAAGCACGGCTAGAAAATTAAATGTAAATAAATATAAATAACTGGCTGCACTCCGAAGGTGGATTGTCAGCGTGTCGATGGCCAGGTATTGCAGCCGCCGGCAGATCGATACCAATCCTGTCGTACAGGGAGAAAGGAAGGGTGACCCGTCGTTTCCTGCCTCACGCCTGCTGGGAATTTGAGTCCCGTCCCAGAGCTGGTCACAATGTCCCCCGTGCCAGCTTCGGGGTGAGCGGCCTTTCCCCAGACGCCTGCTGGAAATTTCCAGAGGCATCACAGCAGTCCCGAAACAAAAAGCTGCTGTGCCGTCCCCGCAGGCGCTGCGTTTTGGGATCTAGTGCTCCTGGCAGACACGCCGTGCTCTGCTTCACCGACTGAATTTTAAGCTGCTAAATGCCGCATTTTTGGACGGGTTGATATTAAGTAAGTGTCCAAAATCAGGTGGGTCCGTCCTGCAACGATGGGAAAACATGGGGTTTCCTCTGTAAGATTACTATAAATAAGCATATAGGCTACAGAAACTACTGCAAATCTTTAACCTTCTGTAATTGAGGATGAGCTAAGTATGTGTTCATCAGGCATAGGTGAAGGGAGGGCGAGTCTGTGCCTGCAATGGATTTTGTCCAAAATTATTCCTAAAGTTCAGCTCTCGTTGATACTTACTGTCTGCTAAAATTGAAGTGTTTATTTTTTTATCCCTTAAATATTTTCGTTTGTTTGTTTCCCCTCCCCCACCCCCTTTAGTTCTTTGATTATTATTTTTATGCTGTCTTTCATGGAGTTATTTCTAGGCTTCAAAATGCCTGGTCTGCAGCCCCATCACACAGTTGGGCATGAGCTCATAGCCGAGGGTCTGGATTTTCTCCACAAAATCATCCCCTTGAGAATCAACAAGGCACAAAACTGCTCTGCAGGTAGAGTCACAGCAAGTGCCATGGGGCTGGCTGTGCCCAGATGTGGAGTTCTCAACTTCGTTATGGTTTTTTTACTCAAGGCTTGGATGTTTTGTAGAAACTGGAATTCTTACCTCAAACCAAAACACGTGTTTCAGTAAAACACAGTGGAGCAAAGGGATACATGCTGAGTGTAGGGGAACTGGGGCATAACCTAGAGCAGAACAAACATTGTGCAGGAGGAACCATCCTTGCCTGATTATGTGTTCACCATTAATATGCTCTAATGGAGCAGACTGGAGCCCCATCCTGCAACAACTATCTTTTGCTGAATCCCATTTAGAGGCTCCAGCAGCCATACAGGTGCCCAGCTGTTTCTTTTTTCATACCTCCTTTGGAGCTGAAATCAATCCTGCCCCTTCTAAGGCAGAATTACTTCCTATAAAGCATTACCTAATCTGTCTCTTGCAACATTTATTTACTTGATGTGGCTTTCACCAGCTCTCTTGGGCAATACTCAAAAAGCCAGAGAGGTTTTTAGTCTGGCTGCTCTTCCTAATGCTTAGCAGAAGTGGTCCCTGGTTTGCTTTAATTTTATTGCCACTTAGGCATTCTTCATTGTGCCAGCCTAAATAATTAATATCTTTTTTTTTTTCCTTTTTGCTGTGTATGTTTTTTGTGGATCATTTTTACTCCTCACCTATTAATACGGAAACTGCTCATACTTCTCTGTCTTAAATACAGGTTTTCAAAGTTTTGGTTATGGAGGGATATTTTACAGGTGAGCGAGCTATTGAAGGCTACACTATAAAATTAACCATCAGTGCAATATATAATATACATAAACTTGTGAGGCACTGGTACACTGCACTGTGGCTGCCCCATCCCTGGAAGTGTTCAAAGCCAGGCTGGATGGGGCTCTGAGCAACCTGGTCTAGTGGAAGGTGTTCCTGACCATGGCAGGGGGCTTGGAATGAGATGATCTTTAAGGTCCCTTCCAACCCAGGCCATTCAATGATTCTGTGATTCTATGAAATTAAAACCGTTAGAAACAATGACTGTGTAAACAGCCACATATTGCTTCATCTGGCAGCAAAAGACCCTGTTGTTGTCACAGCAGAGGTTAACTTGTATTTCAGGGGGTCCTACAACTTCAAATGCCTTTAATGCCATGTGTCAGGGCTTCAGAGGCCCTAAGCAGCCTGTGGGATGGACTTTGGAAACCTTAACAACTCATCATCATCATTATCTCCTACATTCTTGCTTTGCTGCTCTGTATTTATTTAATCTCATTAATGAAATCCTCTGAATGACAGTAGGATCAGCCTGTTAACCTCATCTTGGGCATTTCCTCTGAAATCTGAAAGGATTGATTAATTCTTCTTCCCCAACATTTGTAAAGTGAAATCTGTGTTTGCAGTCAATTTCTTTTCCCAATAAAAATCCTGTTATAAATTGTCTTCAGACAGATATAGATATAGATACATATATCTTTTGGCAACCATATAAACATATCTATAACTTTAGACTTTCCATTAAACTGCATTTTTTTGGCTAAAAAGGATAGACTACAGCTGTATGCATTTTTCAGAGTGGTTAAATACGTCATATTTGTGCCATTTGTCTGCATTTTACTTATGCTGGCAAATCATGACTGAAGCTTTTTTTTGGATGATTACTTGTACACTTGTGGGTTTTTGCCAACTTGGGTGAAACAGGCACTCAGTTAAATTATGTATACAGAATTTTATTTATTAGCTAATTAAAGCGCTCTTAAATGTGATGAGTACAGGAGAGGGAAAATAAGCTTATCCAAAGCTGTTCTACATTCAAAATGATTAGGCAAACAAAGTGGTGTGATAATACGTGAAGGCATCAATTAGTGAAAACACGTAGATTTTGTCATTTCACATACTTTCATACCTTCCCTCTGTGTCAACCCCCATTACTCTCCCAGGTTCAAACCAGTTCTTTGCTGAACTAAACTCGTGGGCTTGTTAGAGCAGAAGGTTGTTACAGAAATGTTCTCTATGCAGATACTGAGGATGCTCCTGTGAGTAAAACCCAAGCTAAAATTTACAAGCCCTGGTCAGCTGAAATGCTTAGATGCTCACAGACAGCTTCTATTCAGGAGTTTGACTTTTTCATGAAGTTAACCACTGCTAGTTAAGCACAAAATAAATCTTATGTTCTTTGGCCAAATTCACATCTTCAGCTTTCAAATTAGATCTCTAAGTGATCTAATTTGAATAAATTTTAAGTGCTACTTGAGGAGGGGCTACACAAAAGACTTTACTATCATTCTTTGCTTCCAAGAACCATAACCCAATTTGTACTTGTCCGTAGTGACTGCAGGTTATGGAATCATACAGTTATAGAATGGTTTGGGTTGGAAGGGACCTTAAAGATCACCTAGTGCTAACCTGCCTGCCATGGTCCACTAGACCAGGCAGCCTCCCATGTCCAAGATCAGACGCTTTTGGTACCTCCTTTTTGTGGAAATGCCACCAAGCAGATGTGATTTTCATGCTGCATTCTTGTACAACCTTTATATTGCATTAGTGTATTGCAAAGTTACCCCAACACATTAGCAAAGTACCTAGGCTTGATAAACCAGGGTAGGGACTGCAAATGCTGGTTGGATGAGCAAAGAGAGAAAACTGACAACATATTTCGATTTTTAGAAGTTTATGAAAAACATTTTTTGATTAAAAAGTTTGTATGAAGACAAGCAGCAAGGACTGACTTTCTTTCCCCAGCTACTGTCAAGTATGTTGGTTGCTCAGTGCATTAAGTCCAGGTTGATGATAAATCCAGTAGACACAGGGGTGCTCATCTGCACTGAAATTTTGCGTCTTCTGAGGTTCCCAGACTATCAGATTCATCTTTGTACTATGAAGATATAAACCTCTAAGTCATGGGATGAATTAGGCAAAAGCAGATGATTAGGAATGGGGAATAGTTATCCTGCAGCCTTATGCCACGGGCCAGATGTTTGCATCATAAATGTTTGAAATTTAATCTAATGCAGGGGCAGTGGGAAGGGTCAAAATAAAAGCAGGCTGGTGTCCTGGGGGACTGAAATCCAGCCTGTATGGGTCTGCAGACTGTAAAACAGCCATAAGCAGAATAGGCTGGCCAGGGCATGTGTCTGAGCAGTGCCCAGAGGTGGGAGAAGAGCAGAGCCCCCATGGTGAGGGAGTAACGCCGTGTCTGCCAAGTTCTGTGCTACTACACCCACAACTTTTCCAACACTGGAGCTTAAAGCTTGGGCAGATTTCTGATGCTGTTGCTGGCAGCATAGATACAGCCTTCAGCTTTGAAGAGCTCATGTTACTGCCGTATTTTGTTGGCAGCCTCCCTTTTGGACTGCTGATAAAGAAAACAGTTACAAGACACTTTAACATTATCTGTTCAGATTTGACTGAGCAGTCTGCTTCTCATTCAGGCTATTAGCCAGTGAGGCTTTGGATCAGAGTAAACCTAGGGTGGATGATGAGTTTGAAATGGAAATCTGTATCTTTGGACCATATGGTGGTCTTTAGGTTGTGACTCTTGACCATGGGCTTTGCCAAGTGAAGCCTTGTCACAGACACATCAAAGAAAACATCTCACTCTGCATCTGGCTAAGGCTGGCCAAGAGCATGAGAAACCAACTCTCATGGTGTAGATAAACAGGCTTGGGCTCAAAAATCTGCAAGCTTCACCTATGAGGAAAGAACAGAAAAACTGGGGTTGTTTAATCTAAAGCAGCCTGAGGGGCAGCAGAGATTAGAAGCAATGAACGTGGTCTTTGCAGTCACTGTCAGTCCTGCTTCTACAGGCTGTGTTATTTGCAGGGAGGTGTAGGGAAGCTTCTGTTTGATGAAACATGATAAAAAGTAAACCCCATTTTAGTCTTTAGGTTTTGGAAATGCCTGATTGTGCTTGTAGCAATGCTTTTACAGTCATATTGCAAGCCCTTAGGGGAAAAAAATACATGGCAGCCACTTGTGCTACAGAATTAGATCAGTTAAAGCCTCCATGTGATCAGGTTTAAACAGCTCTTGACTCTAAATTGGGTAGAAGTCTTCAAGAGTGGGAAGTATGCTGAGACTACAGTGCTAAGGGGAGCTTAGCACTGGAACAAATAGTTTTCTCTGGAGTATATTTGGCTGAGGTTAGTCACAAGGAGGGTCTTTGGTCATGGGTGTACACGGGGTGCTGTGTTGGTGTATGCATGCATTTTTATTTGCCAATTTTGTTGGATACATGGGACTAAGGGACACACAGACAAAGCACTCTGGATTTAGAGATCTGCATCTTTCCATTATGCACTGGGATATAGGCTGTGTGCCAAGGGCTAAAGAACAAAGTGGAATGTTAGTCTTAAACTAGAAGCACAATATGAATTCTCATTTGACCTGTTAATTAGCTGCCCTAGGTTGGATCAGTTTTTCTAAGCAATATATGCTGCTGTCTAGAGATGTATTTGTTTTAGGATGCCATTAACACTAGTATTTTGATTTTAGCAGCCATAAAAATTGATATTTCAGCATGAGATGACCTGTATTTTGCTGTGATTCCAGAGCTGATAATAGTGTGTAGTGTCTATGATTATTCCATGACTAGTTAGGAAAATGCCTGCCTCTGCAAGCAAACACAGTTGAGTTTCTTGCTGAACTGTTGATTGATTTGGATTCAGCAAGCAAGGGAAAACAGATTTGCAGGTCCTCACATAGCAAGAATTATGGCCTACCTTGTGCAAGACAGCTGAGCTGATCTGCAGTGGAGATGGCTACGTAGCTCCTTTCTCTTTCCTTGCCCCAGCCCTGGCATTGTTCTGGTTCCAAGATACAGCTGAAACATATGCTAAATAGAAAATGTCACATTTTGTCCCTAAACTGGTTCACTGTGGGGTCAGACAAGTGCCAGAGATGGCATAAGGGAGGAGGACTGTATGGTGGAGGGCCAAAGGAGGTCATGTCCCTTCCTAAAGCAGTGATGTTTAACTGCACCTTAAAATTGCATCCTCAGTTTGTCTCAGCTGATTGCAGAGGAACCATGTGGAAACAACATCACCTGGGATATGGCCCAAATTAATCAGAAAATGTTTTCTAGGGTAAAACACATTGGAAGGAGGAAGCCTCATGGTTTTTTGGGTTTTTTTACTGTCCTGTGCTTATGGCAGCAACTGCTCACTGTGTCAGGGGATTCTGCTTTAAACATGTCTTCAAACACTATGGAAGATGTTGTTGGGATGTGTCCAGTTCTTGTCCAGTCCTTTTTTGTCCTCTCTAAATTCTGTGTTCCTGAGGGAAATGGGATCATATGAGCCTAGGACACAACTCTTGCTTTGAAGTCAGCCACCACTGTAGGCACTGATGGGAGGGATTTCACTTTTAGCATGATTATAAAGCTTTGGAAGACTTATGTTTCTGGCACTAAACTGAACTAAGGAAGTCCTGTTCAAATCTGTTAGGAGAAAAAACATCCTTATGCTTGTTCTCAAGATACAACCTCCAAAAGTAATTCCCCACTTCTAATTTCTATGATGAATTCTTGCCATTTAGTTACCCTTATATATTTAGGACTCTTTATCTCTGTAGTTTAACCTTTCAAAAAGGTCAATGCAACTAAATGTGTTGTGTTGGATTTTCTTTTTTTAATTTTTTTTTTTAGAGTTAGTCCCAGCATCGTGATTTTTCCATGATGTCAGAACCTATCACACTCAATGTTGGAGGAAAACTCTATACCACCTCTCTGTCCACTCTGACTAGCTTTCCAGACTCAATGCTGGGGGCCATGTTTAGTGGGAAGATACCAACCAAGAAGGACAGCCAAGGCAACTGCTTTATTGACAGAGATGGCAAAATCTTCCGCTACATCCTGAACTTCCTACGAACTTCTCACTTGGACCTCCCCGAAGATTTTCAGGAAATGGGCTTACTTAGACGGGAGGTGGATTTTTATCAAATTCAGCCGCTGATTGAGGCCTTGCAGGAAAAGGAGGTAGAGCTTTCTAAAGCAGAGAAAAATGCCATGCTCAACATCACCCTCGATCAGAAGACCCAAACCGTTCACTTCACTGTCCGAGAAGCACCCCAGATTTACAGCCTGTCTTCCTCCAACATGGAAGTGTTTAGTGCTCATATCTTCTCCACGTCATGCCTGTTCCTGAAGCTTCTGGGTTCCAAACTTTACTATTGCTTCAACGGAAACCTTTCTTCAATATCCAGCTACCTGCAGGACCCCAACCATTTGACCTTGGATTGGGTGGCAAGTGTGGAAGGCCTTCCTGAAGAGGAGTACACCAGGCAGAACTTGAAGAGACTCTGGGTGGTGCCAGATAATAAGCAAATCAATAGTTTCCAGGTGTTTGTGGAAGAAGTGCTGAAAATTGCCATGAGTGATGGTTTCTGCATAGATTCTTCTCATCCACATACTTCAGATTTCATGAATAATAAGATTATTCGCCTAATTCGGTATAAGTAGGAAGAGCAGTTTATTGTGGTGCAGGAAGCCTGGAGATAACACAGGTTAAGTGTTTCCCTTTAAAACACACTTACAGCCTAATTCAGAATCATGCTTATCTGGATTAAGAGTCACTAACAAGGAGATGATTTTACTTTAATGTACTTACCAATACAACCTTTCAGAATATGTCCATATTCTAGATGGAAGCAATATTGTCTAGCGCCTGAATTAAGGACTGGTTCTGTCTCTGCTGCCCTCTCTACCTGCTGTACAGCTGTGGGGAAAATCACCTAACTTCTCTTCTTTCTACGTTTCCCAGTTAAAAAATGGAAGTCATCCCTAGCCTGTGTTGCAAGGGGATGTGAGGGTTCAGTCATCAAGGTTTGGAATGTGTCTGGAGAACAGATGTGGTGAGAGATGCCATGGAACTGCAGCGCAGCAGACAGCCCTATGACAGCGTTTTCCATGTCTTGCTGTATCACCAAGAAGCTTGGTTGGATCCACAGATAAGAAGCCTCCCCATGTGCGCTCAATACAGCTGTAAAGGATGGTGCAAACTGCAAATGAGTAAGGGATCCCATCTCCCTGGGTTCAACAAAGGACTTCTGTCACCATCTGAAGCTGCCTTGTGTTTTTTTTCTGAACCCTGTGAGGAAGCCCCTGCTTTATTCTGCTTTCAGGGAAGCAATGTTGGAATAATGTGACTGGCATGGAGAACAACCAAGGAAGCCATAGAAGAAAGAATGGTGTTCTTACAAACAAAGAAGATTAAACTTTTACATTCCAAAGGCATCCAAGACAACTAGTCCTTTTCTTTCTATTGCAGTTGTTAATGATTGTCTGGAGGATGCTGCTGAAACTTTCTGAGGTGAAGACAGAGTTTGAGGCAGAGGCCCCAAAATGTCTTCTAAGCATTTTAGCCTCTTCTAGCATTCTTTTGGGCACATCTCCCTTCAGCAGTGCCTGGAGTGCATCGGATGCTCTCTGGATAGGATGGATTCCATTTGAAAAGACAACATTCTCATCAGGTTACATCTAGTATTTTTCTTTACAAAAACAGAGGCTCACTTTTCCTATCCTGGTACATTAGGCCTTTTTTATTAACAACCATGTGAAATGGTCAGGTCACTAAACAGCATTTTCCCCACTTGCTTGGCTTCAGTGTCAGGTTGTCAGAGGTAAGGCAGTAGGAAGCCAGAGGTGACGACAGTGGTCAAGCTCTTTCCTACACACCTGGTCTGTGCTATAATGAAGATTATAATTCAGTAGCTGCATGTTTAGAGACATCATTTGTGCCACATTCAAGATGGTTCTTTCTCAGCTAATTATGTTTAAAAGTATCTTAACTGTGTTTCTCTAACCAGATGGCTATAAGTACATTAGAGACCCTCTGGAACATTTTCTGGTGATTTTAATGAGATAAAAGGGAAAATGCAATAACCAAGTTTTGCATTTACAATTTAGCACTTCCAAAGGTTCTTAGCACAGGGCTGCAAAGCTCTGTATTACTCATGTTCTTGTTTCCCAAAGTAACTTGTCTGTCATTACATTAAGCTGACCTGTGAACAAGCATAAAGAAGCTCTTTTTCTTGTAAAAAACAGTGAGATCAGTATATTTCTATGGTCCCAAGCTGTAACTGCATGAACAACACAAATCAGCATGCTGATGGGAAAAATGCACATTCTGCAGCTCTTGCCAGCCTGTTAAAGACCACTGCCCTTTGTTTGACTTGGTGCTAAACCAGCATGATATACGTGGGACCATGTTGCCAGAAAGTACTGACTGGGCTTGAAGCCCTCAGAACCATTAAACCTGGCAAATACTGTGAATTTTAAGGACTGCAAACAGGATTTTGTGGCCAGATTCCGGCTTGAGTCACCATATTTATCTAGCTTTAGTTGCATTAGGAAGAATTTTTTTTTTCCCTTCATCCCTGCCCTGAATTATAAAACATGTGTTTGCCACTCAGCTGGACGTTCACGGAGATGACTATGCTGTGAATATGATTATGATCTGTAAAATGAACCCTTTTTGATCAAATCTATGCCTTGAAACTTCAGCCTTTGCTGAATTTATGATAACAGAGCTTTTGGGGACCATTAACAGTATTTCTTTTTAACCCACATCCTTGAGAGTAGCTTTTAAATGATCTTTACCAGGAGATCATTTGTCATCATATGTCATGACTAAAGTAATACTTACCTGTAGGAATTTGTTTCCTGTCAGCTTGAGTATTATGAAAGGTAAGAGCAGTGGGGATAAATCTTGTTGGAAGTGGGTGGGGGAAGTCTGATCTTACACCCTTTAGAGCTCTGGATCAGTACTACTACATTCTGTTTCAGCAAAATAAAAACATTCCCTGGGGGATTTGAATCATTACTGCATTTTCTGGTGAAAGGTGAGTAAGAGAAGTCCATAAAAGGAGAGAACTGAACTCAGATCTTCACCTGGAGTGCTTTAAGCCATTAGTCTCTTATGCAAAAGATGAATGACTTGAATACACACTTACTCGTGCTCATGTAACTAAATCAGGAAAAGGTAGAGCTGGCCACAAATCTGTCATTTATTAATACATAGAGAGATGCAAATTATCTCTCGTCTTTGTGTGGATAGATGCAAAATTTCCAACCAGTATAAATGAGTTGAAGCCAGGCTTCGGGAGGAACAGAAAAGCTCAAGGTACCTCTAAATTGCTAAGCCCAATAAACATCGTTATGTATGAGGTACTATTTTTAATGCCACGGCCGTTCTGTGTGCTAATGGAGGATGGGAAATAGGCAGTGAGTGAATCACTGGTGATTGTAGGCAAACATATGTTCTGTGCAGTTGCTATTTCAAACTACAGGCTAAGCTAAATCTATAGCTGCTCCCGAATTTTGCAGTCTGTGAGTTAGGTTATAATGACTGTTTATAGGAATGTTCTCTATCCAGAGCATTTGTTTGCATTTTATCTGGATAGCTGGTTTTTGTTTACCTTCTTTTTCTGAGCCCTAGAGGTGTAACTTGCTTTTGTTTACCAGTGAACAGCACTGATAATGATTTTTCTCAAGAGTTTTCCTGAATTACAGAGAAGCAAACATGCACAAAGCCCTTTTAATGCAGCACAACCCCATCACTAGCCATGAAAAGCGCTTAGCATTTATTAGCAGTAACATCTAAAAATTATTTCACAACAAATAGGTGGTGCTTTTCCTGAAAAGGATCTAGTGACTTTTTTCCCCTTAAAGCTCAAAGGGTGTTTTCTTCTACATCTTGGTGCATAACTCCTGATTCTGCCATATGCCTGTCTCCGTCAACACCTTTGTGTACAAAATGAGGCCAAGTCCTGCAATTTTTTTAAATGGCCTTTTTTGGTGGTTTGTTTTGTTGTTGATTTTTTTTTTTTTTAATGGCTACTGAATAGAGCATTCAGTTTTGTTAGAGCAGAAAGATATCAGTGTTAGGGCAGATGATAAACAAGTTGTTAGCTGTAGTCTACTGTCCTTTTCAGGCCTGGACTTGTGCATAGCACAGTGGTATTTCTTATATGACAGAATTATTCTGAAACATCTTAATGGAGTCCAGAAATAAACACTTGTGGATTTCTGTATGTGTTTTTAGGCTTGATAGCTCTTAAATATCTAACAATGTCTGCTTATAATCACAGAACTGAAACTATACATAAATATTAAGACATACTTGGTTTATACAACTGTTAAGAGTCAGGAGGAGTTGGTGGGAGGCATGATTGTTGCTGCAGGTGATGGTGAGGAAATAAATAGTTGTAAAAATTTAGATCTGAAAGAATTCACGTTAACAAGAAATCCAGGATTTAGTAGGGAGAGTATAGAGAATCTTGATGTGTTCAGGAAAAAAAAAAAAACAGCAAGATAACAATAAAGACAAAAATTTTGCTGGAAGAGGCTGTAATTAGAATGATTCACTGGTCCTTTCCAGTTTTAATCTCCTATAATGCACCTTAAATATGCCAAGAGTTATGCTAGTAACTTCTCAGGAGCGGGCAACTTTGCTTCAAATTGCATGTGCTTCAAATCACCAAACATCTGCACTGCTGTACTTACATATTATAGCTGGGTTGTTGAGTATTAACTGCTGCTTGAGTTCACTTGCAGTAAATACCTGCAGTCAATCAGATTTACTCCCACTCTAGGAGAGGCTGGTGGAGTCCATATATAAGGTTGATGGGAGTAATAAATACTGTCTTCAGCCACAGACTGAGGAAAGTAAATCTAGGATCTTCTGACACTTCACAGATAATTGGAGAAGTTATGAAGAAGACTCCTTTGGGGAGTTTTATTTTCACCCCATCCCTTTGAATTTGGTGTCATTGCTCAGAATTTCAATATATTTTGAAATATTTAACTGCCATTCTGCATCCACACACTGATGGACACAAACATGCAGGGTACAAGCAGTGCTAATATGTGGCCCTCCCAGTAAAAGTTTTGTATGTGAATTAGTACAGGCAGTCATACAGCTACTCTGTGCAAGAAGGGCAGGATGAAGCATAAATATCCAGATCAGGGTCTCAGATTCACCTAGGAATAACACAAGGATTGGTTTCCATATGAATTCAGAAAAAAAGGGGTATATCTAATAACTCCTTTTCTCCTACTTCTCTTGCCATTCCCCTCACTATTTTCTTGCTCTAACTCCTAACTGTAGGATTTTCCCATTGATCAGAATTTGGGCCCTAGTTCAGCAAAAGCCATGCTTTGGAATCAGTAGGATTTGAAAAGTGTCAAAAGTTGGTCTTTATTTCTATCCACTTTTACAGAGATCCTGGGGTCTATCACACTTAAAAATCTTGATTGCATTTCTCTGCCTGCATTTCTTCTTTTGTGAACTGTTACTAAAGTGTATTTTATAAAACAGTAAATAAAATGTGAATGAAGCAGGAGATGCTCTGCCTGACATACATTTCTTGAGAAAAAAGCATGCAGGGAAGCTTGCTGAGGTTTTTCCTTTCTCTGATGATTTTACATCATTGCAGTGCTTGCCTTGACCTCTCTGTGGCTGAGAATTGTAGGAAGCTCCCCAAAAATGAATGCAGTTGGAGAAAACTTGGATGAACAAGCCTTCGGAAATAATCAAAACCACTTTAAAAGCATTAGGTCATTTATGTTTCAAACATTTATAAACAGAGAATTCGTTTTTCCAGTGAAAAACCTTCTTAAACCCTAATGCTTTTGGATTTGCCTCTAGTCCCTGAGTTTGAACAAATCATAATACACTGCTGCTGTACAGGAAAATACAAGTCGAACATATTATCTGTGTGATTCCATGCAGCTCCTACAAGGTCCTATTCCTAGATTCATGAAGGTTTGCTGTAGGGAAGCAAGAAGGCATCATGCCTTGTGTGCATCCACCCTGCAGGTTGGGAGGAGTATTAAAACACTGAGCTTTTTCCTGCAAAAGAGCGCTTTGTACCTGTAAGCTGACTCAAGACACCAAGGGCACTGATTCGAGATGGCACCTCCCTGGAGCAGAGCTAAGCTGGTGTCATTGGAAGCAGCTTCAGCCCACTGGAGGTTGGGTGGCCTGGGTGATACGAGGCAGTGCCCAAACTCCACAGGTGGTCCCACAGCCAATCAACCCCACAACATCCAGAGCCAACCACCCAGCCCCGCTGCAGGTGCCGCAGCCACCCAGTCACACATCACCCACTGTTACAGGAAAGCTGCTGAGCATTCTCACACTGCTCAAGGAGTCGCACGCACACACACCACCTGAGAAGTTTTAACAGCAAGGATCGGAGTCCCCTTCAATCATAGAATAGATTGGGTTGGAAAGACCTCCAAGATCATCAAGTCCAACCCCTGATCCAACTCCAATTACTATATCATGGCACTAAGGGCCATGTCCAATCTCTTTTTAAAAACTTCCAGGGATGGTGAATCCACCACCTCTCTGGGCAGGCCGTTCCAATGTCTGATCACCCTCTCTGTAAAGAATTTCTTCCTAACATCTAACCTAAACTTCCCTTGGCAGAGCTTGAGCCCATGTCCCCTTGTCCTGTTGTTGGTTGCCTGGGAGAAGAGACCAACCCCCACCTGGCTATAACTTCCCTTCAGGTAGTTGAAGAGAGTGATGAGGTCACCTCTAAGCCTTCTCTTCTCTAGACTAAACAACCCCAGCTCCCTCAGCCTCTCCTCATAGGACTTGTGCTCACCCACCTTCACAGTGGGTGGCTCCACTGAGACCCAGCTGGTGCCCCTTTCAAATCCTCGCCCACACACTCAGTGTCAGGTGAGCTTCCTCCTCCTCCACGCTCAACCCTGGGTGTCCCGCAGCAGCCTCAGGTGCTGGACTTATAAATGCCATTGGACTACAGCAGCAGGCCAGCTCAAGCTGGGTGCCTCCACAGAGGGACTCCAAACAAAGGGAGCTTTTATACCCTTACTCTTACATGCTTATTTTTCGGGAGCACGGGAATTCCCGACATCCAACCCGAATTTCCCGGTGGAAGCGACACGAGGAGCCCGCCCCGCGCCCGCGCAGTGCCGCTCCCGACGCCGCTGCCCGAAGGGCAGCGGCGTCGGGAGCGGCACTGCGCGGGCGCGGGGCGGGCTCGTCATGGCGGCGGGCGGGCGCGGCTGGTTCCGAGCGCTGGCGCTCGGCGTGTCCTTCCTCAAGGCTCTCCTGATCCCCGCCTAGTAAGGAGCGGGCATGGGAATGGGAATGGGTCCCCTCGTGTCCCCCGCGGCGTGGCACGGCTTTGATTTTTTTTGGGGGGGGGGTGAACCCTTCCAGGAGCCTCTCCCGCCCGGCATAAAACCGCCGGTTAAAAAACCCGGAGTTTTCGCTTTAGTTGCCCGAAAAGGCCGAGGTGTAAATAATTCTTGCCCCTGTGGCCAGCTGTACGAGTGACTTTTTTAGGCGGTGGGATAGCGATAGGACGAGGAGGAGCGGTTTTAAATGGAAAAGAGGAGAGACTTAAGTTAGATGTTGAGAAAACGCCCTTCCTTGTGAGGGTGGTGAGGCGCTGGCGCGGTTTGCCCAGAGAAGCTGTGGCTGCCCCATCCCTGGAAGTGTTCAAGACCGGGTTGGATGGGGCTTTGAGCACCCTGATCTAGTGGAAGGTTCCCTGCCCATAGTAGTGGAGTTGGAACTAGATGATCTTTCAGGTCCCTTCCGGCACAAACCATTCAGGGGTTCTCTCCTATATCCTTGGCACAAAGTTCCTGCAGCACCTTTGCTACTGTTTTAGTTACTTGACCCCAGTTGTGCCCTAGAGCTCATCACTAGAAACTTCCTTTTTATCTGCCTGCGGTGATGTACTCTCAAGCGTTTCTCCTTTAAATTAAAGTGTGTGACATTTAATATACCCCTTCTATAGTTACTCCACAGATTTTGAAGTGCATAGGAACTGGCTTGCCATCACCCACAACTTGCCCCTCTCTCAGTGGTACTATGAGGTAAGTATGTTTGGGGTTTTTTTAGCTGTGTATGAATTATAGCACACTGGGTATGTCAGACTGTGTGAAGGCTGGAAAAGGTCGTCGGTGGGTGTCATGCAGTGGGACAAAAACCTACCAGGCACGATTTGCTGACTCTGTGTAGCATTTAGTTAAAAATTTAGAGTTGTTTTGGGAAGTTGCAAGTACTTAAGAAGGCAGAATGGCGAGAGCAGTTAAGGAACATGGGTTATTAGGCTGTGTAGCACAGGACCAAGTTGCATTATAGTCTTAAATTGCTGCTCTCTTTGCTCTTGTCCTTGATGATACACAGATATAAGAATAAAGAATGCAAGTAGGCTTATACATATGTATGTTATGAAATCACTTCAATAAAGTTTTGAGCCTTTGCTTGTGAACTAGTAGTGTGCATTGATTTTTATCTAGATGAAACACCTTTAAGTTTGTGATAGATTAAACCCAATTATATAGGCTGAGTCTATCTTATAGTATCTCTTGGAGTATAGGAATACATATCTAAGGATATATACTTTAGTAGTCTACTTTAGTAGTAGACTACTTCAGTCTAAAGACTACTAAAATAGTCTTTAGTACTCCTCCACTTAAGCATCTGGGATCAGTGTATCCAGGAGTAAATTATTTGTGCAGGTCAGAACTTCGTAAAGCTGATCCAGTATTGTAAACCACGTTTCTGTGATGACAGCATGATCCCAGTGCCAGAGGATAGGATGCCTTTTATCAGCATGAGATAAGCATTTGGGAACATGCACACTGAAAACTATACCTTATCCCAACCTGCTCTGTTCCTCCTTCTTCCTCTCCTATTCCCACAGCCAAGGATTGCTCAGAGCATAACAGCTGTCCATACAGGAAAAGATCACATAATCCCATTTGATCTTGATAAGGTCATATGAGAGTTAAGACTTATTAATGAATGAGTAATTTTGAGACTGTAGCAAGGCTGATTGTGTTGGTGCTTGCTCTAATGTAGACCAGTATTCGCTGTGGGCTATTTTATTGAGATTTTTTAATATTGGCCCTATTACTGTAAGTCAATTTATAAAGAACAGACAGTTATATATTGGTCAGGTGCAGATACATAAAATGGTGTTTAATCTTTTCCTGCTAATCAGGAGGTGTCCTGTCTCTCTACCAGTACTGCAGAAGAACAGCTTAAATCATGCTCAGCACCACAGAGCTGGCTGCTTACTGTGGAGTAGTTTCTGTTAAATAGAGGCTACTGAGATAAAATGCATCGGCTGATTTGCTGTGGCCATGTGTACCTGAAGGACTGCAAACAGCATGGGTTGTCTTAAAACTATTTAATCTTCTTTTTGTCATTAGGCAACTTCGGAATGGACCCTGGATTATCCACCGTTTTTTGCCTGGTTTGAATACGCACTCTCGCATGTGGCCAAGTACTTCGACCCCCAGATGTTAGTTATTGAAAACTTGAATTACACCAGTCGCGCAACCGTCTTCTTCCAGAGGCTTTCTGTCATTTTTACAGATATCCTCTTCATATATGCAGTTCATGAGTAAGCCTTAACATTCTAATTTTAGGGACAGTGGGTAGTCTTTAATATGTGGGCTTTTTCTGTAGCCACAACAAATAACTGTTTGTACGAATGAGCTTGTAAATGCATGGAAATACCAAAGCTGCTTTAACCTGTTCGAGGAGAAATTTGGAATACAGTGCTAAACACAATCTAATGTTTTGCTCTTGGAGATACAGTTTCTGTACACGTGGGAGGTTTGCATGCAGTCAGACATTAGCTCTTGTTTCATGTGTTCTAGTTGGTTTTGTTTCTGTCACTGGGTTCATTTTGTAGGACTTGCAGGACAGCTTGTGTGCTCAGAATAGGTTTTTTTCTTGTTATTTTTCTTGCTACTCTGTTCCTCTAGAGTAGAAGCATAAAGGAGATTTGTCACAAAATGCCAGTATCAAATATGCAAATTTGCTCCGGTGTTTTGGGTATTTTTGATGATAAACTGATTATTCCAAGTCTAATAGAAGAATAATAGGATTGGATACTTTTAGTGTGCCCTGACTTTGTGAAGAAGTATTTATCTAATACCTAAAGAGTAGAGTGGAGGATGTTTTGAGAACTATGTTGCCTACCTTAATGATTTGGCTGTAACAGTCTTCCCTAGTTTTATTCTGTCAATCAGAATCCAGGTAGAAAATTCTCTGACTGGAGCACTGCCTAAGCCCTTTTATTTAACTTCTTAATTTGAAATGGGCTAGCTTTGCATTGTAACTTTTTTCTTCTTCTTGTTTTGGCTCACAGATATATGAATGTGGGGCTGAAGGCTCAAGGCTGGGGTCTGCACAGGGTCATTTTGCCAAGAGAGATGATAGATGTCCCACACCTGGAAAAATTCAGGGCCAGATTGGACAGGGCTTTGAGCAGCCTGGTCTAGTGGAAGGTGTCTTTGCCCGTGGCAGGGGGGATTGGACTATATGACCTCGAAAGGTCCCTTCCAACTCAAACCATTTCATGATTCCGTGGATGAGCTGTTTTTCTTAAAATGGCTCTACAATAGTATTTCAACACAAATCACCTGCAACTTTTTAATCTGACCTAACCTTACCTTCAAAAATAATATGAACCATATTGCTTCACAATGAAAAGTAGTAAGATTTTTAACCAACAGAGATAACTCATAATATTGAGGGAGGGGGGACAGAAGAGATTAATGTCCAGCCTTAAATACAACTTGGTATGTTGTCTCCAGATATAGCAATACATTGTTCATCCATGATGGCAAGCAGGCTGTGACAGCTGTTACACTTAGTGAATACGGGACTTGAACCTGAGGCTGAGTTAGTTAACATCAGCTTTAGCATGTGGAACGCACTACAGCTTTGAAATTGAAAATCCTTCTTTTACTAAACTTCATTCATGACACTGTCATGACACTGCCCTGGATGAATTTAGCAAGAATTTCATTGTCGTCTTCCATCCTAATAAAAGGGCTAACTTCAGATTAAGTGCACCTTTCAGCTCTTAAAACCAATAATGCTTTTGTTGTCTGTTTGGATTAAAACTTCTGTTTCTTCTGCCTTTATTCAGGTGCTGCAGATGCGTAAATGGAAAACGAGCTGCAAAGGATATCCTGGAAAAACCAACATTTATTCTTGCTGTTCTGCTCTTGTGGAATTTTGGGTTGTTAATTGTGGATCGTATCCTTTCAAACCATTATGGATTGTTTGTGGGATTTTGTTTGGTTTATTTAACAACCTGTTACAGTGAGTGATACAAATCCATATTATTATTACTATCGCAGCAAATAGCACTACTGTTTTTGTTTCTGAGGCTAGTTAAATAACTCCATGGTTTTATTAGAATTCTTATTTGGCAAAATGAAAATTAGTCAGTTCTTTGCCAGAACTGCAGGGGAACCAACCAGTCTGGTAGCAACATGCCTGTTGCTGTTGAATGCTCCTCCTCCTCCTCCACCTGCCTACAGAAGTATTAGCAGACAGGCTTTATTTTCTGCGTGTGGTTCCAAGTTTGTCCCATGGCAAGGAAAATCTTCAAAGCGTTTTAAGTTCAGACTGTATTCAATTGGCTAATGTTATATGGGGAATTAGGGAGGCTTTCTAAAAGAAGGTATCATAGAATTGAATCATAGAGTTGGGTTGGGTTGGAAGGGACCTTAAAGATCATCTAGTTTCAATGCCCCTGCCATGGGCAGGGACACCTTCCATTAGACCAGGTTGCTCAAAGCCTCATCCAACCTGACCTTGAATGCTTCCAGGGATGAGGAATCCACAGCTGCTCTGGGCAACCTGCTCCTGTTCTGGTTGCCAGGAACTGTCACCAGAAACTGGGAAATTAACCAGTTTGTTAGGTTAAAAAGTTGACATTATTTTATTCAGTGTTGAGGTACATGGGGATAGCTCCACAAAACATGTGTATCAGTTATCAAAACTTTTGACTATTTATACACTTTGGCAAACAAAGGAATTAATGTTCATTGGCTTACAAATTACATAGTTCTCTTCATTAATTAATATTTTCTATTGGTTATTGATTTCTTACTTCTCATGCTAATTACTTCACATTTTCAGTATTTTTATTATCCTTCTCTCAGATAGGGCATCTCTGGGTTACGTAACGTGTCTTTGTGGTTTATAAATTCTGCATTCTTGGTATTCAGTTCTCAACAATAAATTTATCATCCAGACTTCGTTAACTTCCTCCTCCAGATCTGAGAGCCAAGCCCTAAACTTTTAATTCGTTTTTTCTAACACATGGCCATTACTCAGAGCTTGCTCATCAACTGTTATCTATTTCACCAATTAAATCTCTTCTCAGCATTTTCTCCAACTGCTGCATAGGCTCCTTTCTTAAGAAATACAACTTGTTTGGTAACCCTAGTGCTTAAAAATTTAAGTGGAGATTTAACCTATTTTTGGTTTGTGTTATATAAGTTGCATAATACATATGTAGATTCTTGTGTTTCATTTCATCAAGGTAATATGCTAGTGTTAGTAGATTTTGTGTCTAAGAGTACTAACGGGTAATGTTAGATAATGACTTAGTGTGGTGTGAATTTAAGGTTGCTTTCTTGATTTAAATTCCATTTTAATTTGAATTTATTGTTCAGAACTTTGAGTCTTCCCCAGAAAACAAAACAGTGAAGAACTTTGCTTTATTCCTTTCTTGACTCAAGTTCAGATATTCACTTCCAGTACAATGGCTTTCTGTTTGGGCTGATGCTTCTTTCTGTTGCTCGTCTGTGTCAGGTAAACTCAAGTGACTCTCATCTGTTTGTTGCCATATGTGTTTTAGGTGCATTAATTCACTTCATTGAGCTGCCCATGTTGAAGGCAGTGGTAGTGCCTTGATGTGGAGGTGTGTGAAGCTGGATGTCTAATTATTTGTTGAGTTTCGAAGGGAGGAGGAGAACTTGAAACTCACCATAATTGCTTGCTGATGCTGCAGCATGGCAGTCTCCCACTGAGAAAACTAAATTCTGTGTTATAGCTGAGCAGTGTGGCATCATTTCTTGCCATCTTCTTCCAAATCACCAGTCTTCAGAAAACATACTTCTGAAGCTGTGGGGAGGGGAAGCCTGTCCCAGTTCTCCAAGTGTGGTGTGACACGATAGTTTCCTTCTCCATACCTTTTATGCATAATGCTACTGAGTTTGTAGTTTCAAGTAAATACTTTTTATTTTTTTAATGCCTGTAATAACCATCCCATCACTATAAGAGTACAACAGAGGACCATTGAGAGTTAGTACAGAGTGCAGGAAAAAGAGCTTGGGTTTTGTTTTTCTTTTAGAAAAGGTATTTGGAGGGCGCCCTTCTTTTTGCTGTTCTTCTGCATTTCAAACACATCTACTTGTACGTGGCCCCAGCATATGGCATTTATTTGTTACGATCCTATTGTTTTACTGCAAATAATGCAGGTAAGATGGGGTTTTCCTTACTGGCTTTGGGGGATTGGGTAATTAGTGGAACTAAGGGAACACTCAAGACATGCAGATGCAATTGGAACAAAATGGCTGTGTGTCAAACAAAAGTTCTCCTTGAGTGCAGAATTGATAGACTTTTGCAAGGCCTTTGAAATATATTTGTTTCTGTGCAATTCCTGTTACTTTGAGTTCTCTGTTAAGTTCTTTGTTAAGAAGAACCAGCATGAACCAACTGCAGGTGGCACTTGGAGGCCATAAGAACTGTTACGGATATGAAAGAACTAGATAGCATCAGCAGCCATTTCAAAGTCCTTCTTTGAGTTTCTCTCCACTTTTTAGCACTGAAACATGCCTGATACTTCTCATTTGAGCAGGGAAGGTAAATTTGGAAAACACAGAAGGATTGTAGAATGCAGGAGCTGCAATGTGGAAAAAGATAAATGCCAGCTGACTGTTGAAGGAAGCAACTGAATGTATTGCCATAAAAGGCTGTGTGCTCCTTTTAGATAGGTGCTATCAATTCCCTGTCAGTGTGGAATGCTTTGTCTCTCTTTCTACTTCCCACAGTGACTGTTTTCGTGATCTGTTTGTTTCTTGTAGATGGATCCCTGAAATGGAGAAGTTTCAGCTTTCTTCATGTAACTCTTCTGGGACTGATTGTCTGTCTTGTTTCTGCTCTTTCTTTGGGACCCTTCCTAGTATTGGTAATAACCCCTTTCTCACATGTTATTCCCCAGAACTGTTAGAAAATTGCCTTATAAAAACACCATGTCTTGTCTAAAGAGGTCGTTTCTTCCTTCTGTTTTCTGTAGGGCCAGCTGCCTCAAGTCATTTCACGGCTTTTTCCTTTCAAGCGAGGCCTCTGCCATGCCTACTGGGCCCCGAACTTCTGGGCTTTGTACAATGCCATGGATAAAGCGCTAACAATTCTTGGTCAGTGTGCTGATATTGCTGCTTGGTGCCCATTTGCCGATAGAGCTCTCTGAATTTTAGTCTGCACCATTTGAAATGCATGTAGTAAATTATGTTTTCAGATTGCTGTAAATCATATGATCCTTCACATAATGCAGTGTGTAAGTTCTCAGCAGGAGGTCAGAGATCAACCTCTTCCCTCTGCTATCCTTTAAAAAAAGAAAAGACTTGTACATGTACTTAGTTCAGCTCCTTCATTTTCTTTATTGGCATTTATCAGTTTGTGCTTTTTTTATGTTTTGTTTTTAGGTTTAAAGTGCAATTTTCTTGATCCCACAAAAATCCCTAAAGCCTCCATGACAGGAGGGCTGGTTCAAGAATTTCAGCACGCTGTCCTCCCTTCAGTGACTCCACTGGCAACATTAATCTGTACTTTCATAGCTATATTGGTAAGAACAGCTAATATTTTTTGTCACTTTGTGTGTTTTGTCCCTAGTAGGTTTTAATTGATTAGTGTGCGCTTCACAGGAACTTTAATTCTAGGGCAACAAATATGTTTTCTTTAAAAAAAATAATAAAACCAGTTATTAGAATAAATTTGGACTTAATATCTTTCTTGATACGCAGTAATACTTTCTTCAGGTATGAACTTACATTTATGGCCCCTGTCAATGGTTAAAAGAGTATTAAAAGTAAACTTGAAAAATCTCTTTGGACGATGGCTTGTGTTCAGGATTACCAAACTTTTCACTGAAGTCCTGTTTTTGCCTGTTGTTTCTAGCCCTCTGTTTTCTGTCTTTGGTTTAAACCTCAAGGGCCCAGAGGCTTTCTACAGTGCCTTGTTCTTTGTGCGCTGAGCTCCTTCATGTTTGGCTGGCACGTGCATGAAAAAGCAATACTCCTTGCTATTCTGCCTTTAAGGTGAGTTTTGTACATAGTAGTTGGCCAAAGTGGACCTGCAACCACTAGTCAAGGAATCCTCGAAGGGGATTGCTTTGTTTTCCAGTATATTTCAGAAGATGAACGTGTTTATAGAATGCCTTAAGCTGTAACAGTATAGTGCACTTGAAGTAAATTAATTTCAGGCACAGATCAAACCTTGATAAGTGCTGTGGTTCATATTCTAAAATGCTGGATAGATTGTTCTGGACCCAGCTGAGGAAAGGGATCTTCTACACTGTGCTTGACAAAAACAATACACAGGTTCTACCAAAAGAACTTTATGGGTAGAAGTAGGCTGTAGTTCATAAAATGCCTGAGCAGTATTGCTGCAAACTGTGTTTTCCTCCCTCAGAGATTTAATGATGTTTAGGCTCTTGTTTTCTGTCAGGCCTTGTTGATAGTTTTGTTCAGTGGGTGTATGGTTTTCGGGGGGAAGGGGTTTCCTGGATGATTTTTCTCCTGTATTTCTGGTGCCATGTAGTTTGGAAGCAGGAGATTCATCACAGGTCCAGTGTTTGGAGGGACCAGGGGTACCATGAAGCTATTTGAGCTGTTCTTCATTCTCTTGTGAATTGTGTAGCGTTCTGCCGAAAATTAAGTTTCTCTAGTAAAAGACAAAAGCATAACAAATTCTTGTCATTTTTTAGTTTATTGTCTATTCAGAGAGCAAAGGATGCTGGCATCTACTTGATTCTGACAACAACAGGGCATTTCTCACTTTTTCCATTGTTGTTCACTCCACCAGGTAAAGTGTTTTTCTTTCTATGGTTTCATCTTACTGCTTTGGGGTTTTTTTCCAGAGATGTCATGCAGATAATGGGTTTGGGTTATTTTATATAATACCTTGAAAGTTGCAAAGAGGCTGTATGTTAGCCTGTTTCTGTAAACCCAAGCTCTCCAACTAGTGAAAAGAATCACTGGGTTAAAAAGCTGTAGAAAGACCATAGTTGAAATAGGCCTTAAGTTGAAATACAGATGAGAAGTTGTCAGTCAATATTTGTTATCCCTTGCTCTGCCACAGTTCCAGAAACTTCCCCTTGTCGTAACCATGTCAGGCAAAACTGATGAAGACAATTTGAAACCACAGCCCTGGCAGGCTGTTTGCCAGCTGACTGCTTCCTTATGCTGCCAGTACTGTGCTTAAATTAAAAAATCGTGTAGTAGCATCAGTTAAATCAGTAAGTGTAGGGACAGCTGTGTCTTTGTGACCAAAACCTGTTTGTTCCTTCCTTCCCCTCCTCCCTTTTCAGTTAATCAAGAGCCTTTTTGCTTCTCTCAAATTCCAGGCCACTGTGGCTATGACAACACTGTAACACGGAATTGTCATCCTTCTGGGAGAGTTCAAATCCAGGCACTCCCAATCTTTTGGTCTGACAGTGCTGCTTATTTGTGGCAGGAAAGCTGCTGCCTTCAGAAATAAGAAACTTCCTCTGTCTTCTCTATTAGTTAATTTTTATCTTGTGGGCAACGTAGAGCTCAATAGCGTTGATTTGCCTGTCATTTTTGCTTTAATCACTTCTCAGTGATTTGAGATTGCTTTTGAATAGGGAAATGTTATTTGCAGTGCTATCACAAATTGTAATTATAATTATTGTGTTCAGTATGTTTATAGATAATTAAAGTAAGTGTATTGCAAATGCTTGGCATTTGCTGTAGTAAACATCTGTGCTTATTTTTAGTATCCTAAGCAGTAAAACATGTAGGTATGGAGAAAATAAATTTGGACTATGCAAGTGTGACTAGTAGGATTTAAAGCTACTGCAATTCATATGGCAGAAGGTTTTCATAATTGATTTTAAAAGTCCATAATGTTCTTTGCTTTTCAGAACTTCCAATTAAAATACTGCTTATGCTGCTGTTTACTGTTTATAGCTTCTCTTCATTGAAATCTCTATTCAGGTAATTAAAGAAACTTCATTCTCATTGTCAGGAACAACAACATTTCTTCTGGCACTGGAAACAGTCTTGTCTTAAGGGGGGCAAACAGCACAGAAAACTGATGCTTAAGTATCAGGTTGAAGTGTTACTAGTCAAAAGATGCTGCTGCAGCAGTTCTCAAGAGGCAGTGCTTTAGTTAGGATTATTACAGCACATCCTGGTTATGTTTGAGTTGTGACAGCTGCCCAGTTAGTCCCAGCAGGCTGTAGATCCCCATCTGCCTGATACGCTGTTAAAGCATGGAGTTGTGATGCTGTATCCTGTGAGGATTTAATTCAGTATTGGAGCACTTATTACAGAGAGTTATCTGGAGATTGTTTATCTTAATTCTACTGTGGTTTTTCTACAGTAGTATTATTTTAATGTGTGGAAGGGACAGGTTATAAATAACATACATTTACAAGCTGTGATTTGTCAACAAAACTGCAAACATTTAGCTGCCAGAACATGTAATTGCCCAAATCATCCTGTGTAGTTTTACAGCCTATTGATCTCTTACCTACTTGGCCAAAGATAGTACTCATCCTTACAACACCTGTAGTCTCCACTTCCTCATTTCCCAGATTTTTCGGGGCAAAACCAAGCTGTAATGAGGGATGTCAAAAGGGCTGTAAACGTGTGTTCAGTACTTCAGGCAGCTGTTTTTTGTAGGTGGTTTTTCTTTGAGCCAGACTGCTTTTTCCCCCTTAGTATTTAAGGATTCGATCATTGTGTCTCAAGAGCTCTAACTAAAAAAGCTCTGTAGGACTTTAGTTTTTGTCTAGAGATGGGGCTTTTACAAGTTTCTTGTTCCTAACTTGCCAAAACGAACAAATTCCTGTCAGAACTTGAAATTCTCTGTAAACTACCTGCAGTCAAAACCCTACCGCCAATGTCCTTTGCCAGAGACATTGGCTACACAGTACATCCTACAGAAAGCTTGGGGGAAGAGGTTAAAACAAGTGCAACATTTCCGGTCTTTGGATTTAGAATAACTTTGGTGGAACAAGTGCGTGTGCGAGGGTGTGTTCAGTTGTTCACTGAAAGGAGGTGAGGTGAAACACAGCAGCTGATAAGGTTTCTCCTTAGATCCCAAGGCATCTTGGAACTTGGCGTAAAAGGATAAGGACAAGGAATGATAAGGAAATTGGCTATAGTCTTGGCTATCATGCTGAGGGTTTTTTGGTTGGTTGGGGTTTGTTTTTTGTTTTTGGTTTTTTTTCTGAAACTCTGTAAATTGTTATTTAAAGCCTTATTGTGAACTTATAGATATTGTTTGCTCTGGTCACCAGTGATAGCTGAAAAACAGAATAGTTATTTTTGGTTAACATAATGTATTTTAATACTACCTCTTTTTTAATTCTTCTGACAGGAGAGAGAAGCCTCTCCTTAACTGGCTTGAAACAATCTACCTCATGCAACTCGTGCCTTTGGAAATCTTCTGTGAAATTATATTTCCCCTGACCCCCTGGAAATGGCACTTCCCTTTTGTCCCTCTGTTGCTGACCTCTGTATACTGTGCTCTGGGCGTCACATACGCTTGGCTCAAACTCTATGTCTCTGTCTTGACTGAGAGAATTCCTGTCAGACAAAAGGCCGAGTAAAGCTGCAGCGCTGGGACCAGTCCTAGGATATCCCTTTGAGGGGATTACTGGCACAGTGAGGAGTTGTCATAAGGACATACAGCTCTGGATAAGACACAGTGTATGTGTACCATCACCACGTGGGGAGGTTTTCTCCCAGCACTTCTGTACTGCCCAACGAGGATACCTCTGATCAGAAGCACTCACAGTAAAATGGAGGGCTGTGGATTAACTGTGAAGCTCAACAAGGTCCAGACTTCTGTCCCAAGGAAAACCTGCCTGATTCTCCCCATACTCTTTGTATTTGAATAAAAGTTGTTGTGTCAAATTAGAAGGGATGATGCTGTGTAGGAGAGTGTTGTCACTGCGTTCTGTGGAACTTGCAAATTAAAAACTTGACATTTTTTGTCTGAGCATTTCTTGCATTTTTTTCAGCTCACATCTAAGCCCTGCTTTTCAGGGACACCTGTGCAAGTAAAGATGTAGTGTCTAGCTGGAAACTTGTCCATAGGTACTTTGTCAAAATCTTGAACACTCAGATATCGTTTTAATATGTCTGTGTCCCCTTGACCTCCTTGTTTCATAGATACCCTTCAAAGAGGCTTTAATACTCTTTTAATACTTACTTATGTCGCTCAGATGACTAAGTTGAGGCTTGGGACTGAAATGAATTTTTTTTTTAACACTATTAAACCTACCCTATAATGTGGCTGCATAACAGTATTTATTTGTAATTGCTGTAAAATTCTGCAACTGTAACAAAAGATCCAGTGTCCACAGTTTTTCTAGAAAGTTCAAGAAAAGGTATAGTGTGTTCTGCCTCTGTGGAATCATGTACCCTGAAAGGTTAAGTTATTTTTGTGGTAAATAATTGTACTTTTTAAACCCTGCAGAACCACCCCTAAAAGATGTTGCTCTAGAGATTCGGGTCTGGTTTGGATTTCAGTGCTGACGTAAAATGGGGGGAGAAGGGATGGATGTTTTGTTTTTACAAGTAGTTTCTGAATTTTCTTCTGTGTTAGTTGAAGAACTGGACCCCTTCGGAGAGGACAGTCAAGGGAATAGTTACGCTTTCTGAGTTCTTTGATTATTTTGGATGTTAAAAGAGGGTGAGGCTCTTGTTAGTACAGCAGGTTGAGTAGTTGCTGTGGCCATTTCTGTAATCAAATAGCTTGTACATTTAAACTTTCCACAGCCCATGGGCTTATAGTCAGACCTTCTCACTCTGTTTTTCATTACTTTCTCATAGTTTCTGCCTTTTTTTTTACAACTCAGCAACTTTGCCATGCCCTTTTTTTAGCTGCTGTGGCTGCTGGTGATGACACGGTGCCTGTATTTTACCTCTTGTCTAGGCCTCAAAGCTCTGCACAGGGTAAAGCATCCACAGTGCTTCTGTTTGTCTGCTTGGAGGTGTTATCCTGTGGAGGGAAGCGATAATATTTAAAAAAAACCAAAACAAATTAACCAAACAAAACCCAAAATAAAAACAACGGCAAAAAAAACCCAACAGAAAACAAACAGCAACCAAAAAAAAAATAATAATAAAAAGAGGAACGAAATCCAAAACCACAAAAAAGTTTCTTGGGTGTTCTGCAGCAGCACCTTTGCAAGTTAAGCCTAACTCCTTCCAGAAGAGGTTGCCCAGGGAAGCTGTGGTTGCCCCATCCCTGGAAGTGTCCAAGGCCAGGTTCGACGGAGCTGTGAGGAACCTGGTCGAGTGGAAGGCGTCCTGGCACATGGCAAAGGGTTGTAATGAGAGGATCTTTAAGGTCCCTTCCCAGCCAAACTATTCTGTGAAATTCAGCCCGGGACAGTGACTGAGGTGACCACCTATGGCCATTCTGTGATTCCTGCATCTCCCACTGGGGAGCAGTGACTGCCCAGCCTCCTGTGTGGAGAAAAGCTAAATAGGCTGACAAGCCTTTGGGACCGGTGGTGTCTTTTTTTTTAATGCAAGGGGTTTTTTTAATGGTTCCATCAATCCTGCTATGGTAGCAAGTGATTTTATGTGGTTTCGTAATGATTAAAAAAGCAAAAACTAACAACATGGTGTAGGTCTCAGTCTTTAAATGGGCTTCGATTTTAGTGCTTTATTAATCCCCTAATTTACAGGCAGCGGGGCCGCCTCACCCCGTGGGCTCAGGGCTGCGGGGATCCCCCACCCGACCGCCGCTAGAGCGCTCAGCCTCGAGCGGGGGTGGGCGGGTGGGTTTGTGGGCCGGGGGGTTTGGATTTTGGGATGGGTTTTTTTTTTTGGTGAAAGAACCAAAATCAGTGGAAGGCGGCGGAACGCGGGAGCGCGGCGCGGGCGGGCGGGGGAAGGCGCAGCCGGCGCTCCGCTCCGCCCGGTCACCTTCGGCGGGCCGCAGCCATGGCGTTCCTGCCCGACGAGTCGCGGTCGCTGCCGCCGCCGCCGCTGTTCAACAAGGTCTCGGCCTGGCTGGGCCTCGTCGGGTGGATGACGGCGATGCTGAACAACAGCTTCAACCAGCGCCCCGTCCTCCGAGCCGGTGCGGGGGGACAAGGGGGAGCCTGAGGAGAGGGGAGAATGGGGCGGGGGGCGGGGGTGGCTGAGGTGAGGGGCTGGGGAAGGGGCTGTGTGGGATTTGGGGTCATTCTGAGGGATAAACGAAGGGGGAGGAGGGGAAACTGCCAGGAGCGAGGGGCTGGAGGGGGTAGGGTCGCTGCGGGAGTGGATGTGTGGGATTTGGAGTGACCTTGAGGGTTACAGGGCCGGGAGTGAAGGGGAGGGGGCCCTAAGGCGGATATAAGAAGGGATATAGTGAGGGATACGGGGGCTGGGGTAGAGGGAGAATGTGGTACTTGGAAAGTGGTCTGTGGGATTTGGGGTCACTCTGAGGGATAAATGAAAGGAGAGGAGGGGGCTGCGGGAGCGGGTGTGCGGAATTTGGGGTGACCATGAGGGATATAGGGGCTGGGGAAGGGAAGGGAGACCTGAAGTGAGGGGATGGAGTAGTAGAGCAGATTTGGGGGGCTGGGGACGGGGGTATGTGGGATTTAGGATGACCTTGAGGGTTGAAGGGGAGGGGGCCCTGAGCCGAGAGAGTATGGTGGTTTGGTGAAAGGAATGTGTGGCATTTGGGGTCACTGAGGGATAAATGGGGAGGGAGGGGAACCCTGAGTGAGGAGTGATGGGAGGGTGGAGGGGATTGGGGTGCTCTGTTGTGATTTTGGGTGTCTCTGTGAGGGGATGGGAGTGAAGGGGTAGGAGGTCTGAAATGAGGGGTCTCTTGGCCAGGGGGATTGGAAGTAATTGGAGGGGACTGAGAAAAGGACATGGTATGGGTGTGGAGGGGATTTGAGGTGACTCTCTGAGGGATATGGAGGGTGGGAAGAGGAATGAGCCCTGAGGAAAGGGGGTCTCTTGGGGCAGGGGGAGCTGGCAGGGGCCATGGGAGGTGTGGGTGTGTAGGGACCTTCACTGGGGGAAAGCAGGGAGGGAGGAGCTGGGGCATGGAGGGGCTGGAGAAAGCGGGAGGCTGCCTGAGAGCCCCAGGGAGAGGGACTGGGACAGGGGCACATGGACGTTCCTCTTCCTGCTGCAGGTGTTCACCGCCAGATCCTGTTCACCACCGTGGGGTGGTTTGTTGGCTACTACCTAATGAAACGTACGGAATACATCCATGCCAAAACGGACAGAGAGCTGTTGGAGTACGTCAGGCATCACCCAGAAGACTTTAAGGTGGCAGGTATGATGAGTTGGTTTTTTAAGTGAGATCTCAGCCTGCTTTATGTACTAGTTAACAAGTGCTAACGTGTGTAAAGATGTTGCTGGGCTAAGTCTCTCCTGCTTATTCCTAATCTAAATTGCAACAGTATTAAGGATTGTATGATATGAAAATAGATATTTTTATTTTCCTCTTAAAAGCTTATTTTAATATAGAAATAGCAGAACAAAAGGAAAATAAGAATAGACCAAACTTGTACCACTGAAGAAGAAATAAAGTAATGGAAAATAGAAATCTCAGGTCTTATTCTTGTAACATCACAGTTGTACTGTTTTTTCTACAAAATGCTTGTGCATGTAGATTCAGAAATTGCGTGATGAATATTCAGAAAACAACCAGAGCAGATGAAAAAAGAGCAAATAGAAATGGCAGGAAACCTGAAATGCCATTGGCTCAGTGCTGTGGTGAAGAGCAGCAGTGTTTTACTAAATGTAGTCATTGAGTCCAACAAGGCCATGGCAAATTTTGGTGAAAACTGTCCATTTTCTGACACAGTACAGTTGGGTGACTCTGGCTGTTGGGTTGTGGTCCGCATCGTGTCATGTTGGAAAGAGTACGTACAAATAAAAAAGTGTTAATATGGAGATCCCTTCACAGGGATCTGTGGAGAGCCCTATGGGAAAGAAATTATGCATATAGTTAAAACAGCAAGCCGGTGATTCACTGTTAGTAGCAAAAATCAGATTTTTGGTGGCTTTGTTAACCTTAAGACTTTAATATAAAACATGTTACAGCTCGATCTCAAATGCTGATTAGGTTTTCCTACCTCTTGCAGAAAAGAAAAGAATAG
This sequence comes from Myiozetetes cayanensis, assembly GCF_022539395.1. Taxonomy (NCBI): domain Eukaryota; kingdom Metazoa; phylum Chordata; class Aves; order Passeriformes; family Tyrannidae; genus Myiozetetes; species Myiozetetes cayanensis. The sequence continues at coordinate 29,893,113 of NW_026087742.1, read as the reverse complement.
GAGAGCTTTTGGAGGATTTCTACCCAATCCGCTGAGGATTTCTCCAGTGGCGACACATCACAGGATGAATTCATGCCACACCAGGAACGTTGGCAGTGTGGCTGCAACTGTTGAACCGTCCATGGCTTGGGAAGTGAAGCTTTACTCGCTTTCATGTAATAAAAGCTTGATTAAATGCTTTGTGTTTAATTATTTGTTCTTCTGTTAAGGTGTGTCAATATGTGGGTGACTGATGTTTGTAACAGGATAATAACTTTGATTTATCCCTTTTTCAGTTGTTTTAATTGTGAGAGTGGGAGATTGTTCACACAGCAAATATTTTAAAAATCCCAGAGTGTAATTGTGTAAGTTCCTCCTTTTTATTTCTCCTGACCCTTGAGCATGCACTTGACCAGCCCCTGAAGCTGCTGCAGCCAAAGTCTTGCTGTGAAATTAGTTCTGAACAGCTAACAAAAATATATGCACTTCCTAATTAGTTCCCTCTCTATGTTTTGCATTCTTATGTTGCTTTTTCTTTTCTGGCGATGAGGATCCAACCTTTCTGCTTTCTCACTCGGTTGTTGCCTCCTGAATCCACATACTGAATGCAAACATGTTCCAGATGGGCTGTGGAACTGCAGCTCTTACCAATGTCACTGCAGGGTGCTTGGCACCTCTGGGGTTAAAACACTTCCAGTTGAGGATGCTCCAGTTGTGAGTTTTTTGTCTAATTACCTTTTTTTGCTGGGTTTCAGCATCTGCCCTGCTTCCTCCTGCAGTGCCTCTGTCCCTTTGCACGTTTGGTGAGACTTTCTGCTCTGTGCAGCGTCTCAAAGCTCTTACTCAAGCACCTCTTCCCTGGGGAGGCCTCTGGCCGTGCCCTGGGTGCTGTTCCCTCACCCCTGCTGCCTGCCTGTGCTGTACAGAGGGATGGGACAGTTGGATACCTCTCAAGGGTTTGATTTTTCTCCCGGGTGATGTTCCAGCAGAACTTGAGAGCTCCTTGGATTGCCTGGTGGAAGTGATTGCACCAGCCACTGTTTGCAGCCACTGCCTCTCCTTGCTCTGCCCATCCCTTGTGGGCCCTCCTCACCCAGAGAGACTGGGATGAGTGTCCCCCTGGGCAGGAAGATGTCTTTGCTGAAAGCTGGTTACATTAAAAAGGGAAATGACAATCAGATGGATTAAATCACTGATTGACAGAATGGGTAAAATGGGAAGGGACCATTGAAGGTCATCTGATCCAACCGCCCTGCTTAAGCAGGGTCCCTGAGAGCGTACTACTCAGGATTGTGTCCAGATATGTCTCCTGGGAAGGAGACCCAAAACTTCTCTGGGCAACCTGTTCCAGTGCTCAGTCACTTGCACACTATAAAAGTTCTTCCTCATGTTAAGGTACAACTTCCTGTGCATCCGTTTCTGCCTGTTGTCTTCTGTCCTATTGCTCAGCACCACAGAGAAGAGCCTGGATCCATTCTCTTGGCACCTCTCTTCAGACACAAATATACGTTGATGAGATCCCCTCTAGGTCATCTCTCAAGGGTAAACAGGCCCAGCTCCCTCAGCCTTTCCTTGCAAGAGAGATGCTGCAGGCTCTTAATCATCTTTGTCACCCTCTGCTGGACTTGCTCCAGGAGCCCTATGTCTCATTTGTATTGGAAAGAGTGCACGAGGTGAGGCCTCACCAGGGCTGAGCAGAAGGGAAGGACCCCCTCCCTCCACTGCCTTTCCCCTGAGGACACCTTACTGGCTCACAGCCAACCTGGCTGACAGCAGAGCCAGACCTGGGGGGTCCAAGTGTGAATTTGTGAGGTTCTTTCCTCTGGCACCTCCCTGAGCAGGCGAGAGGCAGCAGCAGCAGGAGGTACAGCTGAGACCAGAGCACCCCAAATTGAAAGGCAGGGGTGTGCAGGTGAGAAACCTGCCCTGCGGGAGGGGTGGGGATGCTGGCAGCCCCCATCCTTGGGGGTGGGTGGTTGTGTGATTAGGACTTCTTGGGCCTGGTTAGAGGAGGGAATTTGGGGTTTCCCATTCTTTTGACATTTTAGGTCAAAAGTGTTCTGTCTATCTTGTCTTCCTGACACTGGGCCTCTGTATCAGTGCTCTCTGCTGGCTTTGATGCCCCTAGACAGATTTAAAGGACGTGCTGCCATCCTGATTTGCTTCAACAATATGAACAGAAAACATATTTCCCTGTGGTGAATGGCAACAACGCGGGTGCCCCGGGAGCCTGCCCAGGGCAGTGCAGAGCCAGCAGCCCCTGCCAGGCCAGAGACAGCCTGATCTGCCCCGTCTGCCAACATCCCGCTGGGACCAGCGCTGGGTTTTTCCAGGACAAAGACCTTTCCTGTGGCCATCTAACATCTCTTATCAGCTGTGGCCAGCAGGGGTGTCCAGCAGCAGCAGGGCATTGTGAGGGCTTGACGCATCCCTGGGGCAGTGTGATGCAATGCCCTGCAATCGGAGCAGGCAGGAGGTTCCTATGACACACCAGGGTCCGGGCCAGCTGGACAGACAGTGGCTCTCAGAGACAGACACACAAGTCCTGGGGGGTTGTAAGTGGCGCAGAAGAGACGTCAACCAGCCCTTCCAGCTGTGCCAGGTCACAGACCTTTTCTGGGAACGTCTTGCATCTGGCATTGGTCATGTTCGACAGGGATGGGGAGTGCTTCATCCTGTTCCTGGTAGGACACTTCCCTGGAGCACCACGAGCCTCTCCAGCTGCTGAGCATGCTGCCCGAGCCCAGAGCCACGGCTGGAGGTGACTGCAGGCCTTCCTCCCTGTGACACTGTTGTTGTTTAACCCCAGCCAGGCACCAAGAACCACCAGGAGCTGCTCACTCACCCCACCACGAGTGGGATGAGGGTGAAAGCAAGAAAACACATGGGTTGACATAAAGGAAGTTTAATAGGGAAAGCAAAAGCCATCCTGTAAACACAGCAAAACAAGAAATTCATTCACCACTTCCCATGGGCAGGCAGGGGTTTGGCCATCTCCAGGACAGCAGAGCTCCATCACAGGTAAAAGTGACCTGTAAAGACAAACACAATCACTCCAAAAGTTCCCCCTTTCTTTCTTCCTCCGCCTGCTTTATTTACCGAGCATGATGTCATATGGTATGGAATATCCATCGGGTGAGTTGGGATCACCAATCCTTGTTGTATCTTCTCCCAGACACCCACACACCTCCAGCCTCCTTATCAGCATGGCAGTACAAAATCCAGAAAAGACCTGGGCACTGTGCAGGCAATGTCAGCAATAACAAAAATACCTCTGTATTATCAACTGTGTGTTCAGCTCCAAAGGCAGTGCTCCATCATGCCCCACCTGGAGGTGGCATTGCAATGGGGAGGGCCTAGGTCTCTCCCAGTATCCCCCTCATGCTCCATTTTCTCTGCAGAAGATAAGGCTACAACTTTGCCCAGGCTGAGGAGGGACACAGTGGGCAGATCTGCTCTGAAATCCTGATGCTGGCTGCAGGGATTTGTGTTTGTTCCCTTTTGAGAACTTGGCAAGTGGCACTTGCTTCTGTAGAAACCAAGACTTTTGGTTGGAGTGCAATTAGCTCCTTGGGTGTCTGTGGCCAGACACCCAAATTGGGATTTGGGCAAGCCTTCCCCACAACCCACCATCCTCCTGGGGAGCCCATCCCAAGCCACAGCTCAGCAGGGGGAAATGTCAACCACATGTGTCTCCAAATGATCCCATGTTGTTCCCAGCACCTCCTGCTGACAGATCTCCACGTCTCTAGATTGCCCCAAACCCCTTGAAACTGTCCTTGTCCTCTCTTGAACCTGACCAGGACCCTTTCAGATGTGGGGTAGCTCTGGACCTGGGCCCCAGCTGCCCACTGCAGAGTTCCTGGCTCCCACAGTTACTCACTCAGCCCCAGGTGGCTGGACACCCTTTCCCTGCTGCCCATGCTCAGGCAGGACAAGCCCAAGTCAATGTGGTCTCAGCAGCTGGGAGAAATGGCCTGATCAGGAGAGAGGAGATGGTACTGGGGTCCCAGGGCGGTTGCTTTCCAGAGGTGCTTTGAGCTACAGCTCTGCTGCCCCTCACTGATGCATGACTGGGACACATTCACACTCTTTTGTGCACAGGAATCGGGCACCAGCTTTTACTGATGTTGCTGTCAACACAAGGAAGACATCTTTCAGCCTGAAGTTGTTGAGGCAAGGCTGCAGGTTGCACGTGCCCTGTGGTTGCACAGTGCTCTGAGATACCTGGTCTAGTGCAACATGTCCCAGCACACAGCAGGCCATTGCACCAGACGATCTGTGAAGATCCCATTCAACCCAAACCATCCCGTGACACTGTGATTCTTTGTCCCTTCAAATTCCCCATCATTGCCCTGGAAAGTCCCCTCCCCACAGAGCCAGTGTCCCCTTGCTTCACGCTGGGGCACTCCACCAGAGCCCCAACCAGCTGAAAGCACCACACAGACAAGTGGCTTCACAGGGCTTCTTTTATTAGCAAACACTGGGGGAAATACCCTTGGAGTCCAGGTACCAGCTGGAAAAGGGCTCAGCAGTTGCAAGGGACTGTTGGAGGTTGGGGCCATCGCACAACACCACCACCTTTGTGCTGCTCTTTGAAAATAAAGAGGAGGGCACGAGTCTGCAGCTCTTCCAGTGGAGTTCCCAGCACAGCCAGATGCTTCTTCCTATGAGGATAAGGCATCATCTGGTTCTCCAGTGTCAATGCCAGAGCTGGGAGATCAGCTGCCACAGTGCGAGGAGGGCGAGTGGGAGCGGGGAGCAGCCTGCGATGTTCAGTGATGGGACGTCTTCCACTCTGGGACACCAGCACTCATCCTGCAACGGCAGCTGTCCTTAACTCCAAGGGTCATCCCCGGCAGACACATAATCCACCAACCCTGGGTCCATAGACCCTGAACCCCTGGAGTCTCTGCATGGAGGGATGGGATGTGCCCACTCCTGCAGCATGGACATGGGTACCTGCCCCCATTTGAGGGGACAGTCCCCCTTTCAAGGCCCTTCCCAGGAGCTTCCCATCCCTGCAGTGTTGGGGACCTCTCCAGGGACACCACCCCTTGCCTTGCTGCCCCTGAGCTCTGTGTCCCCTCAGCTCTTACCTGGTGGCCAGGACAGGGTCACCAGCTGGGCTGCCCCTCGCTGAGGTTGATCTGCTCCAGGATCTGGCTGTACCTCCGGGTGAGGGCGTTGGTGTCCCTGGTGAGGTGGGTGAGGACCTGCTGCAAGCCCGTCAGGTGGTGGGACAGGCGCTCCTCCAGCTGGGCGTCCACAGCCTCGTTGCTGTCCGAGGATGTGTCCGTGTCGCTGTCGGCACCGGTCAGGCTCTGGTCATTGACAGAGGCCAGGCCTTTCTCCACCATGGGCTTGATGGCCTTGAGCAGCTGGTAGCGCTCATAGAGGTCCGTGTGGCTGCCTGCGGCTGGGGCCGCCCCCTCCTCTTGCGGGAAGACCCCTCGGAGCAGGCTGGGGAACATCACCTCCTGCTCCATCTTCTGGGTGGCTGAGAAGTACTGCTCCATGGCTCCTCTCCCACAGCTCCGGCAGTGCTGCTCTGGGCTCTTCTCAGGCTGCCTCCTGCTCCCCATCTCTGCCGGGGGCTTTTTGTGCACTGCCGGGGCACATCCCTCCTCTGCTGTCCCTCCTGCCTTGGTTGGGCTGCACGGCCATGGGGCCGGGCTTGGCTCCAGCCCAGCTGGAGCTCAGCCACGCCGTGTCCCTGGTTCTGTGCAATCTCTCCTGGCCCAGCCTCCCCGTGGCCTTCACCCGAGCTGGCTGGGGGTCCTGCCACATCCCCACGCCAGGAGCAGGGGAGCAGCAAGGAGGGAAGGTGCCTGGGGTCTTTCCCTCCGTCCCACTCCTACCCCTCAACATGTTCAGGTGTGGGGCCCTGTGAGAGTGGGTCCAGCTCCTGCCCGCTGGAGCTGGCAGTCTGCAAGCAGCTGTGCTGCCAGGGGGCCCTCACCTCCTCCTCTTCTTGCTGTCATGCGCTTGGGACGTGAACACTCCGGGGACATTGAGCAACCCCTGTCCATTACTGCCAGCCTGGACACGGCAGGAGACACTTAATGTGGAAAATATCACTGGGGGTGCACTGCTGCATGGAATCCTACATGGGGTCATGGGGACATGCGATGGACACAGAGGTGGGACCAAACACCACAATGGAGAACTCCTACAGTCATGGAATGGAGCCATCACTGCCCACAGTGGAGCACAGATGGTGCCACCATTGCCCCTGTTGTCCCCGTTCTGGAGCAGAGGCCATGGTTGGTCAGTGGCCAGATCTGCCTATCTCTTTGTATCTTGCAGGATGTGGCAACTGGAGGAAATTGTTCTATTTTGGGAAAGGCCATGGGGCCCTTCACCCCTTTTGCAACCCTCAGTGGTGGCAGCTCTCCCACTGACCCCTCATATTCCAGCCAGGTGCTCATTCTGCCACCTGCCCTCTCCCCCTCAGACCTGAACCCACTGCTCCTCTTGTTCCTTTTCGGGTGCCCCTGGCATCTCTGGCTGTCCTGCTGTGGAGCCCAATGTGGCACTGACATGTGCACACACTGACAGCCCCATGCTCTCGGGATGTCTGGCCACCATGGAGTTGCCTATAAATTCAAACCAGCACAGCCCAATCCAATCTGTCATTCACAATTTCATGGAGCACACATTCATTGACAGCCACTGTCAGCCTCTGCTGGGAGATGTCCTTTCTCCTGGGGACATGTGGGCAGGAGTCACCCCAACCAGCCCCTGGGAGGGGGCTTAGTGCCACGACTCCCCAGGACATGAAGTCCCTTCCCAGCCATGCTCTCAGTCCATGGTACATCTCTGACCCAGCATCCCCATCTCTCCGTGGGGCAGCTGGACCAGAGGTAGGCAAGGGCAAGGCTGTGTTCAGGACTCTGAAGCTGTGGCACCATGGTTCCCCTAGTGCCACTGGGGAATATGACAGCAGGAGGTGCCAGGGATGACACGGGGACACTTGGGGACACATGTGTGGTGGCACAGTCTACCTCTGATCTGTATCGGGGGATGGACTCCCTGGGATGGCAGCAGGTCAGGGACAGGCTTGCCCAAACATGGAGCCTGGGGCACCAGAGACCTGAGGATCTCATTGCATCTCCCAGGGGACCTGATTGCCCTGAGCAGCCTCTCCTGGGCCCCAGCCTGGGGCTGGGTCCGCCAGTTCAGCTCAGCCCAGACCCAGCAATGCTGCACCCCTGTAGTGGTTGTGCCATGCTCCAGCCACAGTCCCCCTCCTCCTGCTCCTGTCATCACTGCTAGCAGTGGCAGCTTCCCCCTGTCTCTCACAGCAGGATGTGGGAACCCTTTTTGGCTGATGGGGTCCCCAGAGGCACAGAGAGGATTCGGTAATTATTTATGTCCCAAGGATGGGGAGCTGGGGAGCAACTTGAGTCTGCTGAACCCCAGTCACCTGCAAATCTGCTGCCATGGTCACTATGAGCAGCTTGGGAAGAGGTGGGGGGAGCAGGAGGGCAGAGCATCCCCTGTGTCCCTCTGTCCCCAGAGCCCTGGGATGCCCCTGCACCTCCAAGAAGCTCTGTAGTGGCCCAGATGCTCTGATGTGGCCAAGCTCCCAGCTGGCACCTGTGTGGGGCCAGCAGCACCCACACACCTCAGTGCAGCACTGGGCCCCATGGCAGGACACCCAGAGATGCTGGGACACAGGGAAGGGACAAGAAGGGTGGTGGGGCAGGTCTGGTAGGGAAGAGGTGGCTGGCATTGTGGACACTTGGCTGGGACAAATGGGGACAGTGGGAGAGGTGCCACCACCAAGGGTTGCAAAGGGATGAAGTACCTCAAAGCCTTTCCACAAATAGAACAATATCCCGTGATTGCCACATGCCACAGGGACACGCGGGGGCAGGCAACTCCATGGTGGCCAAACATCCCGAGAGCATGGGGCTGTCAGTGTGTGCACATGTCAGTGCCACATTGGGCTCCACAGCAGGACAGCCAGAGATGCCAGGGGTACCCAAAAGGAACAAGAGGAGCAGTGGGTTCAGGTCTGAGGGGGAGAGGGCAGGTGGCAGAATGAGCACCTGGCTGGAATATGAGGGGTCAGTGGGAGAGCTGCCACCACTGAGGGTTGCAAAAGGGGTGAAGGGCCCCATGGCCTTTCCCAAAATAGAACAATTTCCTCCAGTTGCCACATCCTGCAAGATACAAAGAGATAGGCAGTTCTGGCCACTGACCAGCCATGGCCTCTGCTCCAGAACGGGGACAACAGGGGCAATGGTGGCACCATCTGTGCTCCACTGTGGGCAGTGATGGCTCCATTCCATGACTGTAGGAGTTCTCCATTGTGGTGTTTGGTCCCACCTCTGTGTCCATCGCATGTCCCCATGACCCCATGTAGGATTCCATGCAGCAGTGCACCCCCAGTGAGGTTTTCCACATTAAGTGTCTCCTGCTGTGTCCAGGCTGGCAGTAATGGACAGGGGTTGCTCAATGTCCCTGGAGTGTTCACGTCCCAAGCGCATGGCAGCAAGAAGAGGAGGAGGTGAGGGCCCCCTGGCAGCACAGCTGCTTGCAGACTGCCAGCTCCAGCGGGCAGGAGCTGGACCCACTCTCACAGGGCCCCACAACTGAACATGTTGAGGGGTAGGAGTGGGACGGAGGGAAAGACCCCAGGCACCTTCCCTCCTTGCTGCTCCCCTGCTCCTGGCGTGGGGATGTGGCAGGACCCCCAGCCAGCTCGGGTGAAGGCCACGGGGAGGCTGGGCCAGGAGAGATTGCACAGAACCAGGGACACGGCGTGGCTGAGCTCCAGCTGGGCTGGAGCCAAGCCCGGCCCCATGGCCGTGCAGCCCAACCAAGGCAGGAGGGACAGCAGAGGAGGGATGTGCCCCGGCAGTGCACAAAAAGCCCCCAGCAGAGACGGGGAGCAGGAGGCAGCCTGAGAAGAGCCCAGAGCAGCACTGCCGGAGCTGTGGGAGAGGAGCCATGGAGCAGTACTTCTCAGCCACCCAGAAGATGGAGCAGGAGGTGATGTTCCCCAGCCTGCTCCGAGGGGTCTTCCCACAAGAGGAGGGGGCGGCCCCAGCCACAGGCAGCCACACGGACCTCTATGAGCGCTACCAGCTGCTCAAGGCCATCAAGCCCATGGTGGAGAAAGGCCTGGCCTCTGTCAATGACCAGAGCCTGACCGGTGCCGACAGCGACACGGACACATCCTCGGACAGCAACGAGGCTGTGGACGCCCAGCTGGAGGAGCGCCTGTCCCACCACCTGACGGGCTTGCAGCAGGTCCTCACCCACCTCACCAGGGACACCAACGCCCTCACCCGGAGGTACAGCCAGATCCTGGAGCAGATCAACCTCAGCGAGGGGCAGCCCAGCTGGTGACCCTGTCCTGGCCACCAGGTAAGAGCTGAGGGGACACAGAGCTCAGGGGCAGCAAGGCAAGGGGTGGTGTCCCTAGAGAGGTCCCCAACACTGCAGGGATGGGAAGCTCCTGGGAAGGGCCTTGAAAGGGGGACTGTCCCCTCAAATGGGGGCAGGTACCCATGTCCATGCTGCAGGAGTGGGCACATCCCATCCCTCCATGCAGAGACTCCAGGGGTTCAGGGTCTATGGACCCAGGGTTGGTGGATTATGTGTCTGCCGGGGATGACCCTTGGAGTTAAGGACAGCTGCCGTTGCAGGATGAGTGCTGGTGTCCCAGAGTGGAAGACGTCCCATCACTGAACATCGCAGGCTGCTCCCCGCTCCCACTCGCCCTCCTCGCACTGTGGCAGCTGATCTCCCAGCTCTGGCATTGACACTGGAGAACCAGATGGTGCCTTATCCTCATAGGAAGAAGCATCTGGCTGTGCTGGGAACTCCACTGGAAGAGCTGCAGACTTGTGCCCTCCTCTTTATTTTCAAAGAGCAGCACAAAGGTGGTGGTGTTGTGCGATGGCCCCAACCTCCAACAGTCCCTTGCAACTGCCGAGCCCTTTTCCAGCTGGTACCTGGACTCCAAGGGTATTTCCCCCAGTGTTTGCTAATAAAAGAAGCCCTGTGAAGCCACTTGTCTGTGTGGTGCTTTCAGCTGGTTGGGGCTCTGGTGGAGTGCCCCAGCGTGAGGCAAGGGGACACTGGCTCTGTGGGGAGGGGGCTTTCCAGGGCAATGATGGGGAATTTGAAGGGACAAAGAATCACAGTGTCACGGGATGGTTTGGGTTGAATGGGATCTTCACAGATCGTCTGGTGCAATGGCCTGCTGTGTGCTGGGACATGTTGCACTAGACCAGGTATCTCAGAGCACTGTGCAGCCACAGGGCACGTGCAACCTGCAGCCTTGCCTCAACAACTTCAGGCTGAAAGATGTCTTCCTTGTGTTGACAGCAACATCAGTAAAAGCTGGTGCCTGATTCCTGTGCACAAGAGTGTGAATGTGTCCAACACTCAGCCCAGTCATGCATCAGTGAGGGGCAGCAGAGCTGTAGCTCAAAGCACCTCTGGAAAGCAACCGCCCTGGGACCCCAGCCCCTCGTCCAGACACAAAGCTCTGGGATACGCTGGAACTTCTCATCTCCTGATCAGGCCATTTCTCTCAGCTGCTGAGACCACATTGACTTGGGCTTGTCCTGCCTGAGCATGGGCAGCAGGGAAAGGGTGTCCAGCCACCTGGGCTTGAGTGAGTAACTGTGGGAGCCAGGAACTCTGCAGTGGGCAGCTGGGGCCCAGGTCCAGAGCTACCCCACATCTGAAAGGGTCCTGGTCAGGTTCAAGAGAGGACAAGGACAGTTTCAAGGGGTTTGGGGCAATCAGAGACGTGGAGATCTGTCAGCAGGAGGTGCTGGGAACAACATGGGATCATTTGGAGACACATGTGGTTGACATTTCCCCCTGCTGAGCTGTGGCTTGGGATGGGCTCCCCAGGAGGATGGTGGGTTGTGGGGAAGGCTTGCCCAAATCCCAATTTGGGTGTCTGGCCACAGGCACCCAAGGAGCTAATTGCACTCCAACCAAAAGTCTTGGTTTCTACAGAAGCAAGTGCCACTTGCCAAGTTCTCAAAAGGGAACAAACACAAATCCCTGCAGCCAGCATCAGGATTTCAGAGCAGATCTGCCCACTGTGTCCCTCCTCAGCCTGGGCAAAGTTGTAGCCTTATCTTCTGCAGAGAAAATGGAGCATGAGGGGGATACTGGCAGAGACCTAGGCCCTCCCCATTGCAATGCCACCTCCAGGTGGGGCATGATGGAGCACTGCCTTTGGAGCTGAACACACAGTTGATAATACAGAGGTATTTTTGTTATTGCTGACATTGCCTGCACAGTGCCCAGGTCTTTTCTGGATTTTGTACTGCCATGCTGATAAGGAGGCTGGAGGTGTGTGGGTGTCTGGGAGAAGATACAACAAGGATTGGTGATCCCAACTCACCCGATGGATATTCCATGCCATATGACATCATGCTCGGTATATAAAGCAGGTGGAGGAAGAAAGAAAGGGGGAATTTTTGGAGTGATTGTGTTTGTCTTTACAGGTCACTTTTACCTGTGATGGAGCTCTGCTGTCCTGGAGATGGCCAAACCCCTGCCTGCCCATGGGAAGTGGTGAATGAATTTCTTGTTTTGCTGTGTTTACAGGATGGCTTTTGCTTTCCCTATTAAACTTCCTTTATGTCAACCCATGTGTTTTCTCACTTTCACCCTCATCCCACTCGTGGTGGGGTGAGTGAGCAGCTCCTGGTGGTTCTTGGTGCCTGGCTGGGGTTAAACAACAACAGTGTCACAGGGAGGAGAGTCTGCAGTCACCTCCAGCCGTGGCTCTGGGCTCGGGCAGCATGCTCAGCAGCTGGAGAGGCTCGTGGTGCTCCAGGGAAGTGTCCTACCAGGAACAGGATGAAGCACTCCCCATCCCTGTCGAACATGACCAATGCCAGACGCAAGACGTTCCCAGAAAAGGTCTGTGACCTGGCACAGCTGGAAGGGCTGGTTGACGTCTCTTCTGCGCCACTTGCAACCCCCCAGGACTTGTGTGTCTGTCTCTGAGAGCCACTGTCTGTCCAGCTGGCCCGGACCCTGGTGTGTCATAGGAACCTCCTGCCTGCTCCGATTGCAGGGCATTGCATCACACTGCCCCAGGGATGCGTCAAGCCCTCACAATGCCCTGCTGCTGCTGGACACCCCTGCTGGCCACAGCTGATAAGAGATGTTAGATGGCCACAGGAAAGGTCTTTGTCCTGGAAAAACCCAGCGCTGGTCCCAGCGGGATGTTGGCAGACGGGGCAGATCAGGCTGTCTCTGGCCTGGCAGGGGCTGCTGGCTCTGCACTGCCCTGGGCAGGCTCCCGGGGCACCCACGTTGTTGCCATTCACCACAGGGAAATATGTTTTCTGTTCATATTGTTGAAGCAAATCAGGATGGTAGCACGTCCTTTAAATCTGTCTAAGGGCATCAAAGCCAGCAGAGAGCACTGACACAGAGGCCCAGTGTCAGGAAGACAAGATAGACAGAACACTTTTGACCTAAACTGTCAAAAGAATGGGAAACCCCAAATTCCCTCCTCTAACCAGGCCCAAGAAGTCCTAATCGCACAACCACCCACCCCCAAGGATGGGGGCTGCCAGCATCCCCACCCCTCCCGCAGGGCAGGTTTCTCACCTGCACACCCCTGCCTTTCAATTTGGAGTGCTCTGGTCTCAGCTGTACCTCCTGCTGCTGCTGCCTCTCGCCTGCTCAGGGAGGTCCCAGAGGAAAGAACCTCACAAATTCACACTTGGACCCCCCAGGTCTGGCTCTGCTGTCAGCCAAGTTGGCTGTGAGCCGGTAAGGTGTCCTCAGGGCAAAGACAGTGGGGGAGGGGGTCCTTCCCTTCTTCTCAGCCCTGGTGAAGCCGCACCTGGAGTGCTGTGTCCAGTTCTGGGCTCTCCAGTACAAGAGAGACATGGACGTACTGGAGAGACACTGGACATATGGCCATTCACTGGAGTGAATGGTCATAAAGGCAATAGAGGAGCTGGAGCATCTTCCACATGCAGAAAGGCTGAGACAGGAGTGTTCAGACTGGATAAGAGAAGGTTCAGGGGGATCTGATCAACGTTTATGGTGAAGGGGAAAAGATGCAGCCAGAGAAGATGGAGCTGGATTCTTCTCAGTGGTGTCCAGTGATAGGATGGTGAAGGGCACAAACCGAAACACAGAACATCCCATCTAAACATAAGGAAAACTTTTTTTCCTAAAACGGAAGATAGTAAACACTGTCACAGGATGCCCAGAGAGGTAGCAGAGTCTCCATCCTCAGAGATATCTGATTTCCAACCGCTCCAGTCGCTGACCCTGCTTTAGCAGTGTTTGGATCAGATCAGCTCCAGAGGTGCCTTCCAGCCTCTTCAGTGCTGACTCTGGCTCTGTCCCAGCTCAGGAGCTGGTGGCAGGCTGCTCGCAGCACCCACAGGGAGGATGCTCTGTCAGGCCTGGGTAGAGGCTGGGATACCAGAATGGCTGCTTTGGGCTAGGTTCAACAGGCTTTGACTCCTATCCAAGGATCTTCCCTCACACTTGGAACTTTCAGGCTTCTCCTCTGGCTGACACCCTCTCAATTTTTAAAATCTCTTTTCTGATTCTCCGGTCATCATTTAATCCTGCTGATGGTCATATCACTCCTTAAATAACCAGTTTGGGGAAAACACCCTTCAGACAAGTATCACCTCTTCATTATCACCTTCCTCTCTCAGCAGGGGTTGTTCTCAAGGCCAGTTCCCATGACTGGGCTGTGTGAGACCCCCAGATCAGCCCTGAAGTTGGGTGGCCAGGCAGGGCACATGGGGGACTCCCCCTCTCTGGATAAACCCATCACTTTTTCTCCTTCCCCACTCCTCAGAACTGCCCAAATCAAGGCAGCTTTGCCTGAAGCCTGCCTGCACTGGGGGAAGGTGCTGGACTCACTGCCCCTGGCCTCCAGGAGTGGTAAGGATGGTGGTTACAGGATAGGATGGGACAGTACATGAGAGACCCCAGGCACCTCCTCTTCTCGCTGCCCTGGTCACAGCATGGGGATGCAGTGGGACCCCTGGCCAGCTTGGGTGAAAGCCACGGGGAGGCTGGCCCAGGAGAGATTGCACAGAACCAGGGATATGTGTAGCTGAGTCCCAGCTGGGGTGGAGCCAAGCCTGGCCCTGCAGCCATCCAGCCTGGATGAGGCTGGCAGGGGAGGACAGCAGTGGACAACAGAGGAGGGATGTGCCCCGGCAGTGCATAAAAAGCCCCCAGCAGAGACGGGGAGCAGGAGGCAGCCTGAGAAGAGCCCAGAGCAGCACTGCCGGAGCTGTGGGAGAGGAGCCATGGAACAGTACTTCTCAGCCACCCAGAAGATGGAGCAGGAGGTGATGTTCCCCAGCCTGCTCCGAGGGGTCTTCCCGCAAGAGGAGGGGGCGGCCCCGGCCGCAGGCAGCCACACAGACCTCTATGAGCGCTACCAGCTGCTCAAGGCCATCAAGCCCATGGTGGAGAAAGGCCTGGCCTCTGTCAATGACCAGAGCCCGACTGGCACTGACGCTGACACGGCTTTAGATGAGGGTGCAGACAGCAATCTGGAGGAGCGCCTCTCCCATCATGTCAATGGCTTGCAGCAAGTTCTGACAGACCTCACCAAAAACACCAAAGCCCTCACCCGGAGGTACAGCCAGATCCTGGAACAGATCAACCTCAGTGAAGATCAGTCCAGCTCTTGAGCCTGCACTCCCTGCCTCTGAGGTAAGAGCTTGGGGACACAGAGTGCCGAGGAGCAGCTAGCTGAGGGGTAACATACTCATCCTTATGCCCCATCAGGAGCAATGTGTGGGGCAATGTTTCCAATGTTTGCATCACCCCCAGATCCCAGGAGTTCTGAGTCTGAACTCCATTGCTCAACAGATACATTCTCCTGGGTTTGTCTTTCTCAACTGCCCACTAATGCAAAATGTGCCACTGAACAAAGGCCACTCTGTGAGCTCCACATTGTTCCCAAGACTCCCCAGTTTACAGCATAGGCAATGTCTTGCTGTTTCTGGGCAAACACAAAAGATCCCAGGGACAAAAGGGGTGGGTGGTTGGTGGACCCTGAACTCTGGACTGCAGGCTTTGTGGAAGCCAGGCACCATCCAGGTGCTCCATCTGTTTCTCTTTTTTCTCTAATTGAAAATGTAACAGAGTCATTTTTTAGGAAGAATTATGCACTTTCAGGTCTCCAAATATTTAAATTTGGCACACCACATGCAAACAGCTCAGACACTTCAATCTTACCCCAGCCTGAGACTCCCTTGGGTAGACATCCTTGTGCTCCATCAGAGACAGGGCTATGGCCAAAATCCTTATAGTGAAATGAAGAGCATAGAAAGGTGACAGCAACAACAGAGGGCATTAACAGGACTTTACAATGGTAACCCTTGCTTAGGAGAGAACACAGCCAGGAATGAGGACATCCTGACCAAACTGTGTGCCTTTATCCCCACAGGGAGATCTATTGTCTGCAGCCCAGTGGCACTTTTTCTCCTGCGCCAGGTCCCACTAAGGATCGTCCTCTGTGAGCAGCACAGAGTTTGGCCGTCTGCCTGCCGGGCACTGCCTGTACCATCTGACTCGTCCTGCAGCTGATCCTACCAGCAAGCTTGCTGCTTCATTTCACTCTTGTCCCAGGGGGGATTTCTGCAGGGCAGAAATGGGTGTTTTGTGTTGTTGCTTTGTGGAAGGTAGCTGTAACTTTGAAGTGATGCCTTTTTCTCTGTGTGCCTGATCCCACCCACCCCACTCCCCCTGCAACTGGTCTCTTTGATAATGTAAATGAAACGCAAAGCCTTGTGCACGTGTGTCCTGTGTTTTCTACCAGCTGTCACTTCTGTGTAGCTAGTGCCCCACAGCCCATGAGGGTGACAGGACCTTGGCCACCAAGGCCAGGTTTAGTGCAGGGAGGTGAGCTGGGTTTCTCTGTCATAAAGTGGGAATTGTATTTGCCTTGGGATGGATGTTCCCCCAGCCCTCTGTCTCTCACACCTTGCAAAACCTTGGTGTAATCCCGTCACCAGCCTGTGCTGTGTGCTGAGATCCCAACCTGCTCCCCAGCATCATTTCTTCCCTGCCCCAACATCCTCTCCTCTTCTAGATCCCCAACTTCTCAGGTCCCCAGTCCAGTCAGTGACTGCACATCCCATCTCTTGGCCTACACTCATTCAGACTCTCATACCCAGCACCATCTCCACTACACACAGTCCTGTGGACAATCTGTTGCAATCCTCATTAGCCCCAGCAAAACCCAGGGTGCAATCCTGCCTTCTCCCTGCTTGGCCATTACACACTCTGGAGCCAGGAGCAGAGGAGGAGGTGAGGGTGCTCAGCTGGGCTGAGTAGGAAGGCAGAGCTTTGCTTGCCTTCAATCCCTGTGAGCTGTGGAGAGAACAGGGGCAAAGCCCTTGCTGGGTGGGTGGGCAGGAGATAGCAAGCTCTTCACGGGCAAGTTGGAGCCTTCAGTACAGGTCCCACCTCCAGGTGACTCCTTCACTCCCAGACACTACCCTTGGGAAGTTCTGAGCTGGGCACTAGAGGGAGGTGTTCCCTTGCCTGTTCAGGACATATTAAAACAAATTCAACTGTTGAAATAGCACTGCTTTGGCTGAACAAACACTGGTCCTCCAGCAACCTTCCACCTGTGATTACAACACTGGAGATTTCTGAGGGTCTATGGTGAGAGGATGATTGCAACCATGCCCTGTGCTGCAGGCTCCAGTTCTGTTGCATGTTGCTAACATGCTCTCTGAATCTGCCATATGACAACAGTGAAATAACATCCTTCATACTGAAATCAGAGACTCATCAGCTCTAAAAGTCTCCACCTAAAATTAACAGATGTTCTGCAGATGGTATCCTGGATCTCCTGGAGGCAGCTCCATGCCTTGATCATGTGTTCATGTTCATATTAACCCCTTTAGTGGGGCTCTGATTGTTAAGCAGCAGCTGAAAGTCCACAGCACTGTAAAGAAAGAAAAAAGCAGGAACTCCATCCCTTGCTTTTATTTTACTGAAACTCTAATTGTACAGAAAATAACAGAGGAAATGTCCCCAAAGGGAACAAGGCATTTCTGAAAGACTGTGAACACCGGAAATGCCCTATGAGCTAAGCTGAACATGATATAAACATGCAAAAGAAGTCAATGAACATGGGTATAAGGAGAATAATTTGGTTTCTTGGGAATGTGGGCACTGGTGGGCTTGTTGGGTTGTTTTAACCAATGGCAATATGAGTGGTTAAATCTGTATCCCAGGGATGCCTCCCCCCATTCATTCATGGGGGATGGAACACTTACTGTGTTGGCCAGCAGACATTCTGTTTCCTTGGCTTCTGATGGTGTCCTGGGGCCTGTCCAAAGCCAACTCAGATCTCAGACACAAGCCATCAACCATGCATTCTGAGAAAGTGGGTGGAGCTGATAAATGTCTGGAAGGCCTCAGGTAGGAATGTCTATGGTGTTTGTACAGCACATGGTGTTTGATTTAGGAGTGGCTCCTGAACTGCAGAGTCACCAGCCCAGCTGCAGTTCCTGAGCAGATCTAAAGTAAACTGCTGGTGGTTTTGCTTTTCAGTAAAATTTTCACCAATTCTGCAGACTGACCACAGGTCACCAGAGCAACTCAGCAATTTGCAGGAATCATATAATATCCTCAGTTCAAAGGGATCCACAAGAATCAATGAGTCCAACTTCTGGTCCCATGTAGAACAATCCCAAAAATCACTCCATGTCCCTGAGAGCATTGTCCAAACACTTCCTGAACTCAGACAGGATTGGTGCTGTGACCACTTCCCTGGGGAGCCTGTTCTAGTGCTCAACCATCCTCTGGGTGAAAAACCTTCTCCTAATATCCAAACTACTATTCAAGCCACAACTTCCCTGGGCAGCCAGTGCTGGTGTCTGATTATCCTCTGAGTAAATGTACGTACCACCACAGAGATGTTCCAGATCAATATACATATTTATAAAATTGTTATGTACAATTTATACAATTTTACAAAATTGGTAACTTAAATCATATCCTTAATGAAAAGGGGGGAAAAAATCCAACAGGGGGTAATTTGTAAAGCAGGATTGAAAAATGCCATCTTAAAGCAAGTCAAGCAGTTGGTGGCATTAAATAGTAACAGTCAGACTTTTCACATACATGGTGACTTCCAGTCAAAATACTTTACAGAATTCCAGGATGTTCTTTGTCTCATAATGTGCCCAAAAAAGTGGCCAAGTTATAAAACAGGAGCAAAAGAGTGGAGGGACCAGACCAGTATATTCATCACACTGAAGGACCAGCCATGATTGGTCTAGCAGTAGAAAAGAGTTGTGGACATCAGCTAACAGATATTCTTTCACTGAAGTGCTAAGGGTCTCTGTTGTAGCACTGAAGGTTTGGCCTCAAATGCCATTAGCCACCCTTGATTCTGATTTGGGCAAACCTTCCAGATTTAATTTGAAAAAAGTAAAACTAATTTCCTGTTCTTCACCCTTCCCAACTGAAAAGCTTGAGTGAGCAGGAAGGTGAGGGTCCACCAGCCTATCCAGTTCTGTAGCTGCAGAAGGAAAGGTTATGACCTCCAGCATCGAAGACATGATGGACATGAACTCTGTCAGGATATTAACCTACATTAACCAGCCCAAAGAATAGGATTTGCAGGAATCAGAGGCCCAGAACATGTGGATGTTCCAGCTCTCCCTGTTTTTCAATAAGCATTGATTTTAAAAAATTCATTACAAGTCACAAAACCTGGGCTCCCAAGCAGACCTCACTAGTGAATCCGGCACTGTCAGTTCTGATGGTTTGGCAAAGGGACAATCCAAGCCTTTCTATTCAAAGCAGCCAAGACAGCTCAGACAGAGGTTATTACTGGGGATTCCTCAGGATTTGGGTTTGATGACAGGTTCACCTGAATGCACAAAGCACTGAAAAGAGTCTGGGTCCAGCTTTGCTGGAGCCCTTGGTGAGAACCAACTTTATTCTCAAGGTGAGTGAATCAGTGCAAATTCTAACTCTTTTTTCTTCATGCCTCAACCTCCTGCTCACCTTAATACTGTCTTCTGGGAGGATACAGACCCAGCAAAATCCCAGAAGAACTCAAAAGCAACAAAGCTGGTGTCCATGAGCACAATGAAGATTGTGTGCCAATTATTTCCTTGTACATCACACTGTTGATTTTCATGATTAATATCTCCCCTAGGAAGATTTTTAGGAAGCGCTATATTTGTCCGAGATTTTCCCTTTTATTGCTGGTACCAAGAAGCAACTTGAAATTAAAGACAGTGAGGCAAGGTCGGTAGAGGATGTAACACCTTTTATTAGACCAACAGAAACCAAAAAAAAAAAAAAAGATGTTGTCTCTCATTACAAACATTAAGTTACATCTATACCACCATAATGAAGTAAGGACACAGAAGTGATGAGAGGCCTGAAGACAAACTTGAAAGCACTAGTGCACTTGAAAACACCTAGAATTAAACAAAGGAGATTCTACAGGGCTGTGGTCTAGTTTTGGAGAGGTTATTTAGGCCCACTCTGATTTGATACTCTGCATTTAATAAACTAACAAAGACATAGAATCATCATAGAATCACCGAATGGGTTGGGTTGGGAAGGAACCTTAAAGATCATCTAGTTCCAACCCCCTGCCATGGGCAGGAATACTTTCCCCTAGACCAGGTTGCTCAAAGCCCCATTCAGCCTGGCCTTGAACACTTCCAGGGATGGGGCAACCACAGCTTCTCTGGGCAACCTGGTCCAGTATTTCATCACCCTCGCAGTAAAGAATTTCTTTTTACCTCCGATCTAAATCACTCCTCTTTTAGTTTAAAACTGTTCCCCCTTGTCCTGCCACTTTCTTCCCAAGTAAAAAGTCATTCTCCCTCTTTTTTATAACCCCCCTTGAAGCATTTATAAGCCCACTTGCAGAACATCCTTGTGAGTGTTTCGATGTTGTGGCAAACAGTTTCACTATCACTAAATCTATGGTGCTGTCCACATTGTATATCTGATGGATATAGGATATTAGAAAACACTGTCATACAAAGATAATAATCAAATATTTATGACCAATTGAAAAGAATAGTTAAGGCTCAAGCAGAGGTTCCGGTTTGGTTTTGTTTACCTTGCCCAAATTACCCAGTGCCCAGTGATTGAATGGGTGAGAAAGAAAATGCCACCACCTTAAATAGGTTGTAGACACCCTGATCAGTCATCAGTGGGAATGACAAATGGGATCAGCAGGATAAACTGTGCCTTAAAATAGCAGTGCATGGAGGAAAAAAAGCTGTGAAAATGTTTACTGGTTTTGAGACAACCAGTTGTCAAGGCAGAGGCAGACACACAGGCACATGTTTCAGGTGCTCCTCATTTGGAACGGATTGTTTGGCACTTAGTCACCACACCGATAGCATTGCAGGAGGTGTGCGCTGGCAGCCAGCCCAAGTCCACCCTGCACCTTGCTGGCTGCCAGAAAACTAATGAGCAAATACTTCCGCTTTCAGGTTGTTCCCTCCCCTCTCCCTACACCTGTAACTAGTACCAGGGCTGTGGCTGGAGCTAACTGGAGCCTGCGGGGCAGCAGCTGGGCTAGGAGCGTGGAAAGACTGACCCAACAGAGAAAGACCAAGTGAAAGAGGCTTGGAGCACGGCCGGGAGCCACCTTGCGTGTAGGGCAGGACCCTAGCACGGAGCAGCAGGTTTTCCCAAACAGCTGAGCCCTCAGTTCCTGGGAAAGATGAGTATTTCGTCGGAGCATAAGCCCCTCAGGAAGCAGGTCACCGGTAGCCTGCATACGGTGAGTAAGGTACAGGCTCAAGGGCACAATCTCCTCGCATGGGATCAAAGCACCCCCTTTGGGCTACATTTGAGTGGTTTTTTCCCCCACCTGTTATTCTGAAGACACCAGGGTTTGCCAGAAGTATGACTAAGGAGAAGATTCTAGTTAAACAGCTGTGTCTGACTCTGGCCTCTTCGGACTTATTTGCTTACAGAAGGGCCAAGTCCCTCACAGGTATACAAGGTCTGGCAACAGCAAATAACCAGATTGGTTCTTCTCCTTAGATAAGAAGTGGAATTCAATTAATAGGAACTGTAATTGGTCAGATCCCTAAATAAAAGCCTCCTGTGGCTTTGGGGGGGTTTTCAATAATTCTTATGAGTTTCTAATGATGCAAAAGCTGCCCTGTGTTGTTAACATGCAGAATCATCAGGTGGGAGCAGTAGTTTTTCTGCCTATTATGAGAATTAGTGGCAATTTCAGACAAGCAGCATTTTACTAGTCAGAAATCATTGATGAGATGATTTCCTTTTCCTCTCCTCTGCCCTCAAGTCTGTTGCTAACCAGTTTATCTTCTCTGCTATAGCTGTACAGTCTCTCCTCCAGATCTCCCTGCCTTTAAAAACCCAACCTTCTTGTGTTGCATTTTTCAGGTGTAGGTGATAAAATGTTCCCCAGGGAGGTAACTGTTCTACAGATTAATAAACTAGGGCACAAATAGGGGAATGACTTTCCTAAGAGCCACCTTGCTGGCTGGTTACAGAACTGGAAATCAGCTGGTGCCATCTCTCCCAGTCCCCTGGGAACCAGTTTGGTGTTAGGCCAAAATCATTAATCAAGATATGTGAACATAAAATTAGTTAGGCTACTGTATTAACGAAGAACATGTTATCTCTTTGTATTAGTGACAAACAGCATGAAACAACTGACATGCCATATGAAAAAGGAGCAAAGTCTCAAGAGCATGAGACCCTCCTGTCAAATGATCCATGCTGGGGAGAGCTGTTGGTATCACTTGGACTAATGGCAAATTTCCAAATGACAGACTTTATTACAGAAACAGCTTTGGGCTGTGTTCTTCAGTGGTAATCACAAGATAGTCTCAGGCAGAATAATGTTTGTCACTGATCCCAGGGTAAACGATTGCCCTCGAGATGAAACCACCAGACTAGTCCAAGGCAATATCCCAGTTGGGTCTTTGGCCTGAATCTTCCATTACTTCCCTGGGTTGCTTAGGCTGTGAGCAAATTTCTGCTAAATCTGAGAGTTTTCTGCTCTTTAAAGGGAAGATTTACCCCTGTGCCAGGTTGTCTGTTCCTAGTTCCTTCCTTTTGTCAGCTCTTGCTAAATCCTCTGTGAGCCAACGCAGCTCAATAAGATGAAAGAGAAGCAGAGTTGGCAGGAGGTGAGCAACAGAAACACATAGGTAGGTAAAGGGACAGAAACAGAAGAGGGCAGCAGGAGCCCCCCCTTCTCTTGGTATGAACTGTGAGATGAGCTCACGTCACCCCATGGGTTTGTACCCGTGGGATACAGCTAAGCACTTAAGTACACACTTCACTTGAGGCATGTGACTAGCAGCACTGAGGCAGATCCTTGCGTGATCGGATCCAAGAAAGCGCAGGTGAGCTCCTGGAAAATAGGGCTGTTTATTGACTCACGCCTTCCCAATGGCAGGTGTGGCCCTGGCCAGGCTTGTGACTTGCATTACAGCAGTGACGGTGGGGGGGGGAAAGGGCTGCCTTATTTCTTCCCTCTTCTTTTTGTCTGCTGAGAATTACATAAAATGACCAAGTGCAAAGGGAAACTGTTAAAATTCTTCAGCACTGAACTGTCAGGAAGGTCAGACTAGACACTAGGTCCAGCTTTCCAGGCCTTCAGGCCTCCTCCAATTCAGAAAATGGTGTTAATGCACAGGGAGAAAAAAAATCCAAAGAAACCGACAAACTTTAAATTCTTCCCTCTTAAATCCATGTCAGTTGCATGAATTATTCCCTTTACTTCCTAGCTAAAGCTATCATACATTTCTTTAGGTGCTTTGCTAAACAACTTCTGTCCAGAACCTCTGACATGCTGGATTTTTTTCAGTGTTTGTGACTTTAGTTTGTAGTGTTTGTACTTTTAGTTCCTCCTTTGAAAAGAACAGCTTAGGTGGTAAGAATGAAGTGGCACAACTTTGGGCTCTATCCCTGTCCCTCTGCACATGGGGAGGGTGAGAGCTCACACACTGCTCTTGCTGTAAGGACAATGGCCCCAGGGACAGCACTTGTGTGGGACATGGGAGATCAGTGTTGAATCCTGTAGTCACTCGCAGCTTCCCTGGGTAGGGTACTTCTTTTCCCTCTTCTCCCCTGAGAAAACAACACTTTCCTACATCCCAAAGATGCAGTGAGGACTTAGCCATTTAGAAATGTTCAAGTCTCTGCTGCTCTGATTGCAAGGGCTGTATAAGCATCATGCATCTGCTTTTAATAATAAATGCGGTGGATGTTCCAATCTGAGATAGGAGCTCATACTACTTTTCACACCATCATTCCAACTCCTATGCTGTTGGCCTCAGACAAGTAACATACATGGCTTTTTGTCTCCTTGTGATACTTGCAGTTGTCACCAATCGTGGAGTTAAATGTTGGTGGGGAGATGTACACGACAACACTGAGCACCTTAAAGAAACACCCTGGCTCCAAGCTGGCAGAGATGTTCACCGGCCAGCCCAAACTCAGGACTGACTCTGAAGGGAGGTTCTTCATTGACAGGCCAGGCACCTACTTCAAATACATCTTGGAGTACCTGCGCAGTAACCAAGTGCCCACCCAGTGCATCCAGGATGTCTACAAGGAGGCACTGTTCTATGACATAGAACCTCTCATCAAGCAGCTAGAGGACTCCCCACAGATCTTTGGGGAGCTTGTGGCAAGGAAGCAGTTTCTGGCTCGTGTGCCCAACTACAGTGAGAACATTGAGCTGATGATCCGCATCGCGAGGGCAGAAGCGGTTGCATCCCGCCGGTCCAGTGTCATTGTATGTGTGGTCAGAACTGAGGAGGACGCGGCCAGGTGTCAGGATGCCCTGAACAGTTTGGACATGGATAAAAAATCTGTGGTGAAGTTTGGCCCCTGGAAGGCTGCGCCAAGTATTTCTGACCTGCTGGACTGCATTCAAATGGATGTTGAAGCCAAAGGGTATAAAATATCCTTTCAGCCCCATATTGCGGAAAAAGGTTTTCGCTTCAAATCACATGACTTCTTCTACAAGTTCCTGTTCACCTGGTGGTAGCAAAGTGCCATCATTGGTGGGGAATGGAAGGAAGCAATTATTAAAACAAATTGGCCTGGGCCATAGAGACTAAGCCATAGACTACCAGAGAGACAGGAAGAAATGCATGGGTCAATGAAAGGATCTCCTTCAGCTGTTTGCCAAATTAAATTAAAGCACTTAAGAGTTACTATTTTCTTGGGCTTTAGGGGATAACTTTTTAGGGTATTTAAAAAGTACCAGAAAAATGAAGATTTTTACTCTTTCAGTGTTGCTGACTATTCTTTAAATTCAGAGACATGGATCTGTGGATTGAACCAACCTCACTCAACCTGAAAGAAATGAATAATTCCAAATGTGTCTCATGGACATGTACAGTTGGTCTCTTGGTGCAAATGAGAACAGATCACACATGTGAAAATCTTGACAGAAATAGTGACATTAACACATGCTCAAATTAAATTTGGCTTCTTAATGAGAAGGTAAAAGCTCTTCTTCTCCCTGCTTTCCACACTAGAACCTCGATTAAAAAGAAGGATTCAGTGTCTATGATCTCTTCTTATTCCTCCAGTAGACAGCCTGCTCTTTAGTTGATGTATTTATTACCATTATTTATTATTTATTCTGAAGGAAAGATAGAGAATCTCAGTAATGGTCCAGGATCAGCAAAAGGCAAAAATAGCATGACTGATGTGAGCAGTTTATAATCTAAGGACATGCACTCAACTCTCAGGCCACATAATTTTAATCTTTTTTTTTTAATGACATTCATTATTATTGTTATGATACTATTTCTAAATATACATGCTTCTGGAAGAATTGGGAAAACCCACCCTGATTCGATGGGAAGGAAGTGTTACTGAAGCAGTAGCCTGAAAATTCTCTTTTTTTACAGAACACAAGTTGGGTCTTAAATTGTGTTTTAAAAATCTTAGAATTTGAAAGTTTATTTTTATACTGAATATGTCTTGGTTTTAATCACTCTTAAAATCAGAATGGCTAATTTGCTAATGATTGTATTTCCTTTACTTCTTAGAAGATGGATTTCTTCCAGTTAAGGACAATAATCATGCAATCATAGGATGGTCCCTGAGATGTTAAATAAATAAGTTTTAAAAGCTTTCTGAGTCATGCAGAAGTGCTTTATTTACTTTTATTTACTTTATTTACTGACAGATTCTAAAGTCCTGAAGTTTTATCTTTGAGAAAATGGATTTGAATCATTCCTAATTGAGCCGAGTTTCAGACGTGCTCATCCTAGCATGGATTCCTTGACAGTGACAGTCATGAGTCATGCCATTGACTGCAAGGCACTTCTGCTGTAGGTGTGAGGGGACCCTCTGATACCTCTCACATTCCTAATCTTGGTAAGAACAGACACAGTCAGTGTCTGAGACGACAAAAAGTGTTAGAAAATTGGATCTTTTAATCCTAACCAAGCGGTTTGTGGTGCTTAGTCTAGAAGAAGAGAGATTGAAGAGGCCTCCCAGTAGGGATTTTTGTACATACTAAAGGTCAGAAAACTGGCTTAAGTCACAACACAGGAGATGAAAATTAGATATTAGGAAAAAACCAGCTGATTATAAGGTAGTTAAAGTATCAAACCAACCAACGTCCTAAGTCTACAGGACTGCTGCCATGAGAAATTTTAATTTGCACATACTCAAATCCTGTCTTCAGTTTTGGGCCCCTCTTGATAAGACAGACATTGAGGTGCTGGATTATGCTCAGAAAAGAGCAACAGAGGAAGGGCTGGAACACAAATCTGATGAGGAAGGGATGAGGGAGCTGGGGGTGCTTAGTCTGGAGACAAGGAGGCTAAGGGAGGACTTTCTCCTTCCCTACGAGTCCCTGAAAGGAGGTTGTGGTCAGGTGGGGGTTGGTCTGTTCTCCCAAGTGACAAGTGTCAGCAAAAGAGGAAATTACCTCAAGTTATGCCAGGAAGAATTAGAAAAAATTTATTCATTGAAAGGGTGGTTAGGCATTGGAACAGGCTGCCCAGGAAAATGGGAAAATCACCATCCCTGGAAGTGTTCAGAATATGTGCGAATGTGGCACTTGGAGAAATGGTTTAGTGGTGGGCTTGGCAATGTTGGGTTAACATTTGGTCTCAATGACCTTAGAGATCTTTTCCAACCTTAATGATTCTATGACTCTAATAGTTTCATCAAGGATGGTCTCATAAAACAGCACAGGCTTGAAGAGACATCAAAGGATCATCTGGTAGAGCCTCTGCTGGAAAAGGGAGCCTGAATGAGATTATTGAGCACTCTAACCTGTCATACAGTGAAAACTCCCAGTGATATGGACTCTACCACGTCCCTGGGGAGGTTCTTCCACTGAATGATGGTTCTCATTGCATAAAAACTATTTCTTATATTGAGAAAATTCTCCTGGTGCAACTTGCTCCTGTGGCCCCTTGTCTCATCTACACTGCTCCTCATGAAGAGAGAGACCCCATACATTTTTGTGGATGCCCTTTAGGCACAGGGAAGGCTATGCTGAGGTCCCCCTGGGGAGAAGAGACCCAGCTCCTTCAATCTTCCCTCTAAGGTAGTTTCTCCATATCTGTGATTGCCTCCCCAGCCCTCCTTTGGACCCATCAAACAAGAGGATGAGAGGAGACAGCTTTAAGCTGCGCCAGGATAGGTTTAGGTTGGATATTAGGAGGAATGTCCTCACAGAAGGGGTGATTAAAGACTGGAATGGGCTGCCCAGGGAGGTAGCGGAGTCAATGACCCCAGAGGTGTTTAAGGAAAGACTGGACATGGCACTTAGTGCCATGGTCTATTTGACAAGGTGGTGTTCAGTCACAGGTTGGAACTGATGATCCCAGAGGTCTTTTCCAGCCTAAGCGATTCTGCATTTCTATGATTCAGACCTTTCCCAAATCGCTTTGTCCCAAGGAGGTGACCGAACAGTGGCCACCTCTGGCTGCCTCTGGCCACACGGTGTCACAGGCGTGGCTGCTGCCAGGGGGCTCCTCAGCGCCAGGGCCTCCTTCCCCTCTGTTCCAAGGAGACACGTTTGAAGGCACACACAGGTCCATGTGCGTCTAACGCAACACCGGGTCACGTCACCGATACACAGATTTTTTATACTCCGGACGGAAAGAGCGGCCGCGCCGCCCGGCCCCTCCCCGCGGGCCGTTCCATGGTTCCCCTTCCGGGTCGGGCCCGGCGCCATGGCGGCGCACCTGAAGAAGCGGGTGTACGAGGAGTTCACCAAGGTGGTCCAGGTGGGTCCGCCCGGGCCGGGCCGGGCCGGGCCGGGCCGGGGCGGCCCCGAGCTCTGCCGTGCGGCGGGAGGTGCCGGCGGGTGAGACGAAGCTGCGGGGGAAACTCGCCGGCCCTGCCCGGGGCCAAGCCTGGGAGCGCCGCCCGCCCGCTGTGCCTCGTAGGGGGGTGTCCCGAGGGGGACTGGGGAGGAGAGGGCCGGGGCGGCCCCAGGTTTAGGGAAGCTGGAGCTGCCTGGAGGATAGAGGGCTGCGGGAGGGGGAAGGTGCTTCCTTCAGGAGCGAACGGGGGAGGGGTTCGCGGCTGCTGCGGGAGAGACACGGCTCTCCCCAGCCCGCGCCTGGGGAAGGAAGTACAGCGAGTTCCTGGGCTGCTCCAGGCCGGCGGGCGGAGGAGAAGTCGTGTGTGCCCTGGGTTGGTTGTCCGGTGTTGGAAGCAGAGGGGTTTGTCCCGGGCTGGGAGAGGCCGTGTGTCCCGGGCACAGGGGCTGCCCGGGCAGGACGGGAGCAGCCGCAGGGGGCTGAGTAGAGGTCTGGAGTTCCTTCCTGAGACAGGTGAGGGAGAGGCCAGTGACTGCCGTGGGACACGGGAGCTTCCTGAGGCTTCCCCGTGTTCAGTCTGGGCAGGAATGGGCCAGGATTTGCTGTTTCTAAGCCGTGTCCCTGTGTGCACAGCAGCAGCACGAGGACCTGTCCACCAAGAAGCTACGTCTGACCAAACCCAGCAAGTCGGCGGCGCTTCATGTCGACCTGTGCAAAGCCACCTCGCCTGCAGATGCCCTGCAGTACCTGCTCCAGTTTGCCAGGAAGCCCGTGGAAGTGGAGAGCGTGGAAGGGGTTGTCAGGATCCTGTTGGAGCATTATTACAAGGTGGTGAAGCTGGGAGCGAAGCATGCTTGCTCCTTTGGGTCTTGTTGTCTTGATGTCGGATGTGGAACAGGGAGTCTCAGGCTGCTGTGTTGCTGACTGTGTTGCCAACTGGGCTGTTGGGTGCCCTGTGTGAGGAGACCGAGCAACTGCAGCCCCTTACCCAAGTGATTTCTGATCACTTAGTCCCTTTGCTGATGGTTTCAGGAGCCTGTGACAAGGATGTGGCAATGTTATCACTGCCTGCATGGTTAGTCATAAGTTAACTTGACAAAGGACAAAAGAAATGTCAAGTTTTCTAGGGAGCCTGACTGTCCAGAGCTGTTTCAGCTTTATCTGAATCCTTCCTGACTGATGTTTCTTTCCTGCGCTCTTAATTTCCTCTAGCTAAAAACATTTTAGCTATTGCTTCTGCTGTGAAAAGGGGCACTTTTAGAATCATAGAATCATGGAATGGCTTGGGTTAAATGGATCTTAAAGATCATCCAGTTCCAATCCCCTGCCATGGGCAGGGACACCTTCCACTAGACCAGGTTGCTCAGAGCCCCATCCAGCCTGGCCTTGAACACTTCTAGGGATGGGACATCCACAGCTTCTCAGGGCAACCTGTTCCAGTGTCTCACCACCCTCACAGCAAAGAACCTCCTCCTAATATCTGATCTAAACCTACTGTCTTTCAGTTTAAATCCATTCCTCCTTGTCCTGTCTCTCCATGCCCTTGTGAAATGTCTTTCTCCATCTTTCTTTTAGGCTTCCTTGTAGGTACTGCAAGGCCATGATTAGGTCACCCCTAAACTGTCTCTTTTCCAGGCTGAACAGTCCCAATTCTCTCAGTCTTTCCTTGTAGGAGAGGTGCTCCATCCCACAGATATTAGATGATAAAATGATGCTTCTGAAAAACTTTTCAAGTGGCGTGTAGGGGACAGGGTACTGTGAGCTGGTGTTGCTGTAAATGATGTTGTGTCTTCAAACAGTGGCCTGAGGCAATCCTCAAAGTCCTTTCCTGATTTCAGAGGGTGGTTGGGATGAAGGGTCCGAGGCACCTTCACTTAACTGGTTTTTTGGTTGTGGAGAGAGCGATCAAACCTGCAAAGTCAAAGGAGAGCTTTCACTAATGTCCTGCCCATGAGTCAGTAGGAGGAAAAATTGCCCCCTGGAGTGGAAGGCTGCTTATTACTTGATTGTAACACTGCAGACATTGTTCGTAAGGCTATTAAAAGTGTCTTTATAAGTGCCTTTCCTAACTCACTGATTTCATCTGTACTCATGAAGGGGCTTGCCCTTTAATGAAAACAACGTGAGTAATGGAGAAAAAACACCAGATGTGTAAAACCCCCATACTGTGGAAATCCATGAATCCTACCACTGATGTGAGCAGTCTGATGACAGTACCTTTTGTTCAAGCACATAACTTTGACCCTGAAAAGAGAAAATGCTTCTCAGCTCAGTTGAGAAAGGAGCTACTCCCGTGGATGTCTCATGTGACAACCCTTTAAGTTAAGAAAACTCTTTAAGTTTTCAAACAGAATGAAGGTATTTTTGAGGAATTATGAGTAAAAGAATAATTTTGAAATGTAGTGAAAGCTGCCATGCAAACATTCTGGCATAGTTAAGTTTCTGTGGGGTGTGCTGTTGACATATGGAGGAGGAAGTAGTCTGACAGCAAAATTCAGATCTTCGTGCTGAATGATGTGTTGGTCCTGCCCTTCTGTAGCGTTGTATGTTCTTCAAACATGTAAAATGAATAAGGGTGTGTGTTGTTTCCTTCCAGGAGAATGATGCCTCTGTAAGATTGAAGATTGCATCCTTGCTGGGCCTGTTGTCGAAGACTGCAGGATTTTCCCCAGACTGCATTATGGATGATGCCATCAACACACTTCAAAATGAGAGTAAGTTTCCCTTTTCAGGTGGTGCTTGAGATCAAGGCAGAATCATGCTATCAAAGCATTTGGGACAGTGACAAGGCCTTACATCTGAAGTGTATGATTGGGAATTGCTGCTCAGGGTATTTATTTTCTGCTTTTGTGAATGAGGACAGACAATTGCGTGTTCTGAGGAGAAGAAAAATGTTCCTCAGACCTGCCTGCTGTATATCTTTGTTCTAAGGCAATGCAAAGTTCGCTTTTGCATCTCTGTGTGAGGGCTGTTGCTTATGAAGTTCTCTGTTCTATGGGATGGTCTTGTTTGAAGTGGAATCATGTTTGAAGAGGAGTCTTTCTGGTACCATGCTGCAGGCCAGCTCATCAGGCTGTATCAACAGGATTGTAGTCAGCAGGTCAAGGGAGGGGATTATTCCCTTTTGCTCAGCACTGGTTAGGCCACATCTGGAATACCGTATCCAGTTTTGGGCTCCCCAGTGCCAGATTAGTGCTGGTAAAATTGAGTGAGTTCAGCAGAACCACTGGGGTGGTTGAAGACTGGAGTATGTGACCACAAGGAGGAGCTGAGGGAGCTGGGCTTGTCCAGGCCTTGAAAGGAGAAGTTTTCAGGATGACCTTCCAACCTGGGTCACTCTGTGATCCTGTAGCTGGTAGGAGCTCAGTAAAGTGGTATTTAGCATTTCACTGTTTTGTTTTGCAGAGTCTCACCAAGTCCTCGCTCAGCTGCTGGACACCCTGTTGGTGATTGGCACAAAACTCCCTGAGAATCCATCTGTCAGGATGAGGCTGGTAGAGGTAGCCTGCAAGGTAAGATGGCCTTCAAGGAAAAACTACCACAAGAAAAAAAAGAAAGGTAGTCAGTATTTAAATTATTCTCATTTTTCTCAACCAACTTTTACAATAAGTGTTTTTTTAAGCATTTTTTAACTGCTGGGGAACTTAATGCCATAAGTTGTTTCAGAGGGGTGAGAGAACAATAAGAATCCAGTTACATCTACCATTTGCTTTTGTTCCACAGCATCTGACAGATTCTTCTCATGGTGTAAGAAATAAGTGTCTTCAGTTAATTGGCTGTCTTGGACCAGTGGAAAAAGGTGTTGCAAAAGAAGCTGAAAGCCAGGCAGCCAAAGATGTCCAGAAGATAATAGGAGATCATTTTAATGACCAGGACCCTCGTGTTAGGACTGCTGCTATAAAAGCCATGGTAAGTGTTGCTGGTACAGTGGAAGAAACAGTTTGGGGTTGTATAAGGAAGCTGGTGGGGGCTGCAAACTAATCCAGAGGTCTGGGTTAGAGATTATTTAATTAACTTAGTAACAGTCCATTTAGTGTGTCAAAATTACTTGGAAAAATAAGATGGGTCTCAAAATGTGAGAGTGATGTGAGATCTCAAAGGGCATTTGAGTGATTCATAATAACTTCTGTTTCAGCTATAGCTGAAGGAGCTTTTCAATTTGTTGACTCTTTTGAGTGCATGTAGGCTCTTTCTTCCAGTGATAAATCTGTATTTTTTGATTTAGCATTGATTTCCAGAACTACAATAAGCCACTAGTGCTCCAACATGCAATAGGTGGCTGCTTATGACAGGAAACCTGTGTGATAAGTCCAGAAAGAAGTTGATTTGTTTGTTTTAAAACAACATTTACGTCTTTCCCATGATCACATTCATTAGTGTTCCCTAACTGTTCATGAGGTTTGCTGTTGTTTTGTGCGGGGACCCTTCAGAAGGTTTTAGCTTTGCAGAAATGCAAGCTAGGACCATGCCTTTGAAAATGTTTCTTAACACGAGTTGCCTGTGAGTGTGTGGGCGTATGGAAGTTGCTCTATTACCCTTAAAGATTATAACAATATCCCATCTAAAGTGATGGTCAACAGGAGTATTTGAATTAATGATAATTAACTCCAAAGAAGGAAAGAGAATGCATTTGAAGAGATCAAGCTGTACTTTAATCTGTCTGGGATCTCCCTCTGCTGGAGGGTTACACTTACTCTGCACAGAATGGTAGAATCTTTTAGGTTAGAAAAGATCTTTAAGGTCATTGAGTCCAACCCTTAATGCAGCACTGCCAAGTCCACCACTGAACCATGTCTTTAAAAGCCACATCTATGTGTTTTTGAAATCCCTTCAGGGTTGGTGACTCCACCACTGGCCGGGGCAGCCTCTTCCAGTGCTTGTCACCTGTTTCTCTGAAGACATTTTTCCTAATATCCAATATAAACCTCCAGTTTTTGTCAGTACAAGTTTTTTGAAGTAATTTGCATGACTTTTACAGTGGTGTTCAACCAAATCCATAGCAAGATTTATGACCTTGAATTTGTAATTACAGCACAGAGAAAACTGACATTCTGTTGTCTGAAGCATGGAACATCCTGAATGAATGCAGGGTCACTAACTACTTTTAGGATTCTTGATCACAGTTTCCCTTGCTACTGTGTTTGTGTGGTTTTTGGTTTTGTGTTGTACTTTGAAGAAGGGGATATAGAGAAGAAAAATGTTTTTTTGTTGACTGTGTTCAACCAGATATTATCCCTTTGTTTATAGGTCAGATTCATGATATTGCCTTATTCCAGAGAGAAACAATATTTAGTAGGACACTTTTTTGCTGTTCCTCTGGTAATTGAAAGATTTACAAGACATGAAAACTCTTTGACAATGCTACTTTCGGATCCATGTTTCAGGAATGGGAATCAACTAATTATTTTGAGGATTCCTACATCTATTTTAATTGTTGTTGAGTATGGCTAACACTAAACAATTTTTTGATGCTTGGGAGAATGGACAGACAGTGTATTTACATAAATTGTATTTTCCTAATCTAATTATGAATGGCTCTGAAGTTGAAAAAATTATGTTGAAGTCAAGAATATTATTTAAAATAGTACTCCTGATAATGCAATATTTTAGTTATAGCAGAAATCAAGAAATGCAAGCAGCTAAGTTTACTCAAAGCAGAAAAAACGATGGCAGAAATTTGTGTCACTTAAATTTGTGTCACTTAAACATATAGTTACACTTTCCTGTGGCTTTTTTTCCCCCCTGTAGCTGCAACTTCATGAAAGGGGATTAAAACTACAGCAGGCTATTTACAATCAGGTAAAACTTTGTATTACTTTGTATTTGTTTTGTGCTTGTTTGCATACCTTTGTTTTTAAGTTCTGTGACAGTGTGCTTTCAGAGGAGGAGGGCACTGAGCAGAGGAGGATTATTTTGCACTTAGGTTGCTGATACTTCTTGTTGTCTTATGACAGTGGAAATAAAAGTCTGTTTTGCATCCATTGTGCTTAAACGCACTGTAGCACTGTATACTTAAGAAAGGTAATCATGGGAAGGGCAAGGCATGATGTAATCACTACTGTCATCTGGCAGTAATACTCTTGAAGTCTTAAACCCTTGTTCATTGGAGAGTACCCATGAAGCCCATATTTGTTATGTCAGTAAGGCTGTGCAGCTGCAACCTGTATCAAATTAGTTCTATTACAGACTGACATTTCATCCTCCCTGCACAGTGCAGGCAATTCTGGAGTTCTCCAGCATGTGCCTGATTGACTTTATTAGTACTAATCTGACTGATCGAACTTGGAAATACTAGGGAGCAGAAGGGAAGATTGAACTCATCCTGATTTTTAGTCTGTCTTTCGTGGTTCATGGTGAGGGTGCTGATTGGACTGTGGGAAGTGAGTGAAAGCTCAGGTGGAGACGTTTCAGGTGTATTGGACTGTGAATCTTCTTTCAGGCCTGCAAGCTGTTGGCAGATGATTATGAGCAAGTGCGTAGTGCTGCAGTTCAGCTAATTTGGGTCCTCAGTCAACTTTACCCTGAAAGGTATGTGCTGCACGCAAAGTGCTCAAAGTATTGGCAAAGTAATCACCCTAATCCTGAGAGTTTTGTGCTAATTAGTCTGAGGAGTAGCTGTTAGGAAGCTGATTTGAACAAATTGCTGATGCCTGATAAGAATGCATTGGTGCAGCGAAGTTTTGCTTCCTGCTATTTGTTGAATATCCATAGGAATTAGGCCATCCCGTATGGAATACGATCAGCAAACTCATTTGTGTTTCTCTTTGTTAGCATTGTCCCAATTCCTTCTTCTAACGAAGAAATTCGCTTGGTGGATGATGCCTTTGGAAAAATTTGTCACATGGTTAGTGATGGTTCCTGGGTTGTTAGAGTGCAAGCTGCTAAGTTATTGGTAAGTTGCACTCTTTTCTTCTCTAGCTGAGAGTAGTTCCTCTTAAGTTGCTTTACTTTTGATATATACTTGAAAAGAAATGGGAGGGTGTTTAAAAACTGTATAGGTAAATTTCTACCAAATTTCTGGCGATGAAAGAAATGAGAGAGGTTGAGGAAACCCAGAAGTTTCTCAGCTGAACTAGACAGTGCTTCTTTCCTTGAGAGTAGATGGTTGAGTATCCAAGAAAAGAAATAAGTGCTTGTCATAATTCCCTGCCCCTACTTCTCCACCACAGGACATGTAAACCAATTGGACTCAAGAAAAGCCATATTAACCTCAGTGAGCAAAGGTGATGTTCTGACTTTGTTACAAAGTACAATTCTTTAGACTCTGTTGTACGGTAGTGTCAGGCATCACAGAAAGTTGTTGGAACGAGTGGGTAAGATTGGATGCTGTGTTGGGATAAGTCAGGAAATTATATGGTGCAATTTAGAATAATCTTGTTTCTTTTGATTTTTTTTTTCCTGTAGGGTTCTATGCAACAAGTTAGCTCCCATTTCTTAGAGCAGACCCTTGACAAGAAGCTCATGTCAGATCTGAGGGTACGTAAATGTTTGGGTTTGTTTTGCTGTGGGGAGGTACTAAAATTGCACAAGAGGTATGTTAATGTTGAGTGCATTTGTTTACCTTGTCCTTGCCTCAGGGCTGCTGAGAGTTAATTGATGATGACAGGTTTTCTTTTAGATTAAAGTCATTGAGGCAATTGCTAGTTTTAGATTTCGTTAGTATAGTATGTAATAAACAGCTCTAGGCTACCCAGGTTTTGCAACAGCTGAAAGGGAGACACTTGTGGTTTTGTGATGGTCTTTGGGCTTAAAGCTTATTCATTGTGTGCAGAAAGATTGCATCCTAGTTTTAGGAGCAAGCTGAGGAAATGTCCTGCAAGATCTGAACCACTAGACATGGACATTTCAAGAGACATGAATAGCAAAAGGCTACTGAGCCTTGTGAGCAAATTTTTTTAGTAAAGCTCCTTCCTTAAGCAACATGCTCGAGATTATTATGCTCAGTTTTTTTTCTATCTGCAAAAGAATGATGAAGCTAGAGCTGCTAGTTTTGGTGGGCTGCATTGTAAAGGCTGTTAAAAAAAGTGCTGCACAGCTTTATTTACAGTGTTGGGGGAAGGAGATGAACTAGCATGCATGCTGAGTGAATATCCCATTTTACACATTGCTGAACTCTGGATAGCATTGATACTCATTAAAGTATTTAATTGCAGTTTAGCAAGTGGAACTGCGAAGCAATAGCATTTTTGCAGATCAGGTATTGGCTTCTTAACTAGATGAGCATTTGTTCTGACCCAATTTGGCTTTGGTTTTTACAATGGATATCTAAGAATATGTTGATTAAAATATATTCATTATTATCCTTTTCCAACATCAAAAGTACAGAGAGTTATTGGCAATTAGAAATAACCACAGAAGAGAAAGTACTGCTTGCTTATTTTAGCATTTACATGTCTTTCTATGTCTGCATCTATCCAGCTACATCTACTGTCAGATCCACTAAACCCATTTAATACTTTGTTTGGTCATCTTTTAAAGTTTACGTGGTTGTAACTGAAAAACTTGTTTGGACAGAGGAAGCGCACTGCGCATGAACGAGCCAAGGAACTCTACAGCTCTGGGGAGTTTTCAAGTGGCAGAAAGTGGGGAGATGATGCTCCCAAAGAAGAAATCGATACTGGTGCTGTGAACTTGATTGAGTCAGGAGCTTGTGGGGCTTTTGTTCATGGCCTGGAGGATGAGATGTACGGTATGTGTTGACTTACTATGGAATAGCTAAAGGAGATGTGTGCTGACTAATAAGCTTTGGGTTTTATTGGGGGTTTTTTTGGTCAAAATAGATTACTTGTCCATTATGTCTGGGTTTTTGTAGCAAATAGTGGACTTCGGGATAATGAATTAATAGACAGGTTTAATTTTGTCAGAGGTTGGACAGGCTAGGCTTCTTTTAGTCTCTGTTGCTATAAAAGGTTTTCTCTTGGCTCACTAGAATGCATTATTGAAAATCAGTGGCTGGATCTGTACTTAAATTTCAGGTGAGATCTGGCTTACATTTTTATCCATCTTACTGGGTTTTTTAATAGAAATACCTGTGTCCTGAGGTCACATTTATCTGTTCCATAGGGCTGTTGTATTGGTCTCCTGTGGTCTTCCTATGATGGACTTGAAAGCTGTAGTCTCTTTCCAGTTGTTATTTTAAAGACAATGAATTGTGAGTGTCAGACTGGAACACAGACATTCTTGAGCTCCTAGATTTGGCTGTGGCATTGACCAAGCTGATGGTCTCAGGAAAGTCTGTGTGCTACCCTTCCCAGTTCAGGTTTTCCACAGATGAAGTTTTGTATTTCTTAAGGCTATTGAGAGTGGCTGGTATTTGCATAGAACCATGAAAACTTCAAACTCTGGTTGTTATTCCTGAATTTGCCTTTAATGTTACTGGAAGAATGAGGTTAAATTAGAAAGTACAAAGCCACCATAACAAAAATATTGCTGTATACTGTGTTTTAAAAGTTGGTTTATTGTTCCATGACTCCTGCAAATAAAAGCATGTTTTCTTAATTGCTGAACTAAACCTTGAAAGTGCAGCTTTGTTTTTTTCCTGACTAATAGTAAAAAAGCTTTCACTGATTCAGTCCACTGACCTGACAATGTGAAACACTGTCCAGTTTCTTATGCCATAGGCCTTGTGGCAATATGGTGCTACTGAGGGACATGGATAAAACTGGACAGATGTGGACTATACACAGATCTTTGAATAATGTGGATCTCTTCCTCCACTGCGGCATTTTTAAATACTGCTGAACTCTCCCTGACTTGCAATGCTACTTCATTTTTTGAATTCCATGTTGTAACTTAAATCTGAATTAGTGTGTCAGCTTATGAGAGCAATTTTGGCAAAATGTTTCTCTTCTCTTAGTACCTTGGTCTTAATGACCATGGAGACTCATAGTTGTGACAAAAGCTTTGTTCCTGAGTAAGCAGGGGTCTTGCTGCATGTGAATTTTTTTGCTTAATCAGAATCATGAGGAGTCAAACATGTTCTTTAAGAACACTAGGCCTAAAAACTACACAGGAGTTTTAAGTAAATGTTGTCAAGATGAGCTGATTTGAATTAAAAATAGAATTGTTTTTAAAACAACATTTTTAAGATATCAGATTAATGATAATTTTTATGATCCCGCACATAAATGTTACGGAAGCTAAGGAGGATGGCTGTAGGAAAGAGTATCTCATTTCCACTTAAGCTTGTTATATTTGGGTATTCTTCAAATTCCTTCAATGTTTTACAGCATAAATATACTCTGGATGCTTTCTGATGCTTTTCTTTACTTAAATTCATGTAATTTTATTAGGTGGCACCTTTTTCCTTTCTTTTGAGGAATCTGAAGTTGCGAAGCAGAGGAATTTCATTCTGTTCACTGCCAAAATGTTAATTCTCTGGGGCTTTTCAGCAATTCATAAAGTGCTACGTAGCAAGTTAAAAATGCAGTGAAAACTCCAAGCAATTAAAATGTCAGGAAGAATAAACCAACCAGAGTTTAATTAACTAAATTAGTTTGCTTAAGATACCGGGGTTAATGCTACACTTGCAAAACACACTGTGAAATACATAATATTTATTGCTGGATCGGAGACCTATTTTTCACCTGCGGGTCCCTGTTGCAGATGCTTACAACAGCAGCATGGGCTGTATTAGAGCAGAGACTTTTGTTTTGAAGACTTACCTGTGGAAAGGTTCCCAGTATCATGGGTCCTTGCTTAGGCCCCATTGTTCTCAGCTTTTCTTTAGCATCTCCTGTCCTTAGCCCAGTCCTTGAATAAGACAAGACCTGGCCATTGGGTGTATGGCCTTTTAAACAGGACAGTTTCAATTAATTTACAATTAATTCCCTCCTTCCCATTTAACAGAGGTTCGAATTGCTGCAGTGGAAGCCCTCTGTATGCTGGCTCAGTCCTCGCCTTCTTTTGCGGAGAAGTGCCTGGATTTTCTGGTTGACATGTTTAACGATGAAATCGAGGAGGTGAGACTGCAGTCAATACACACAATGAGAAAAATTTCACACAATATCACGCTGCGGGAAGACCAGCTGGATACCGTGTTAGCGGTCTTGGAGGTAAGAAGTTCCAGAGGAGGCAAAACATTGCATTCCTGTTTGCTTTGGGGTGCTTAAATATGTACTACTAATCAATCGTGGGTAGAGCCCTTCTCAAATCTTCGTTCACGAAGCCTAGCCATGATGATGATGACTAATCAATCCCTTCGTTTGAGAGCAAACCCATTTTTTTGTTGGTATTTTTTGCTCTTCTTTGAACACCGCCAACAGCTCCTAAACTCTAGTAGCTTGTAATCCCCAGAACAACAGAATAGTTGTGAATTAGATGACTTTTAGATAAAAACTCTTCCCTTGATTACTGTGCTGTTGTCTCACGTGTCTCCTTTAGTCTTATGTTGCAGTCCAGCACTCTGCACCACTTCATGTTGAGTGCAACTTAATTTTCTTTCTGTTTCTTTTGCTCAGCTGTTTTGGCTGCACCTTTGCTTACCAAGAGGTCTCTCTTCTGGCTGTTTCAGAGTTTGCTAGTGTGCTCTCGGTGTAATTTTGGGTTTTCCCAACCAGCATCCTCCTAGTCAGTGCTCAGTCAGGAATCAGGGAACAGCATGAGTCAGCTGCTGTTCCTGGTTGATAAGGTTGATCCCGAAAGAGAGATTTTGGCTGTATGAATGGTACTGTGTCACACTGCTTTCCCTCAGACCTGATTTATTTGCTGAGCTATAGCCTCTGAAGCATGTTTTCTTGAATCTGCTGCATGTGGTAGGCAAGTTTCTCCTTCTTTTGGAAAGTGTCCCAGGTTTGGGCAGTGCTGCAAATCCGCTGTTTGCTTGGTCCAGGGCAGTAATGGCTTCTTTCAGCTGTGCCCCAGGAAGAAGTAAACTAACTAAACATATTTTATCATTCTGTAACAAATGCTGTGGAATATGATCTGATTTTGCAAACGCAGCAATGAGCTTTACGTGCCTCACATTTTAGTGTTGTTATTTACGTTTGTTCAAGCTGGGGACATGTGCGTCAAGGTATAAAAATGTGCTGGTTAGACTGGGTTCTTCTGTGCTGACTTATCATGTATGATAAATCCTACATGTATTGTGGTTTATATTGTCATAATTATTATCAGGTATTAGGACAGATCAAGTCAAGGGAATTATTAACATTTTAATGCATTTGTCTGATTCTGAAAGGTGCTTGCTCACTTTGTGTAAAATCCATCTTCTAGTACCAAAATAAAGGGTGTGGAAAATAGTATTGACTTTGCTGCCTAAATTTGTTCCAATGGTGTAAATATGGAACAGTTCGGAGCAGGGGTGACTTCTATTTTCAACCCACCACTTTGACCTTGTCTGAATAACTCTGCCAGCTGCTCCTTGTCTTTCTGACCAGACTTTAGATTTTGCTTTCCCTGTTGACCTTGATCTCAGTTTCTTGAACTGTGCTCATCTCTTGTCCCTTCATGGTTTTCTGCCTCATTTGTTTCTGTACTTCCCTTCCAATGGGCTGTATTGGTGGTCTGGAGTATTTTATGTCCATGGTCATTTCATTCCAGTCCCTAGAAATTGTCTGCTCTTTGGTCATGGTCTGTCTTCAACTTAGAAGAGGCTGAGCAGCCCTTCTGGGTTTTCCCTCTTTGATCATTTGTGTGTGTTGGCCGTCATTTAAGAACCTTTTCAAGAGGATTGCTCCTTCTTCTTTTGTGTAAGACAGTGATGAATGAGCTGTTGATACTTAGCAAATTATAATTAAAAAAAAAAAGTAAAATCCACCATTGAAAAGCATCCAGTTCTTGTATCCTATTAAATTTTCACATTGTGTCCAGCAGTGCCATGCAAATGCTGATAGTGAGGAAGTACAATGCGTGGGTATGGAATGTCAAGATGGTTTTTGGCAGAAAGAATGTAATTAATTAAGGTGGAGTTCAACCACAGCAACACTAAAAATATTCTAGTCTGTCCAGCCATTGACATGTCCTCAACGCTTACTCACACCCTCTGGAGGGTGGTGACTGGGTTAAAGGCTTGTGGAGTTAAGCTCCCTGTGTTGAACAATTAAAGGCTTCTCTGAAGATGATAAAACAGTCTTTAGTGATTGTTTTGCTGCGTTACCCAGCAGCTTCCTTTTCTGTTACTGTCTATTCCTAAGGGTACAACATCACCCAAACCAAATAGTGATTTTTGCTCTGCTTGAGAAGGTCAACAGTGAAGCATTCCCATTCATTCCACTAATTGAAGAATGTGGGGGATGATACCCGCAGACTCTGTGGTATTTGTTATGCAGGCACATCTCTTTCAGCACTCAAGAGTGTCTGGGTTGGGTTTTTATTTTAGGATTCTTCAAGGGACATTCGGGAAGCACTTCATGAACTGTTGTGTTGCACCAATGTTTCAACTAAAGAAGGCATCCATCTTGCACTGGTGGAGCTGCTGAAAAACCTGACCAAGTATCCCACAGACAGAGAATCCATATGGAAGTGAGTGATGTTCAGTGTCCTTGTGTGTCTACTTCTTTTCCTACTCCTTTTAGAAAGTGAGGTGCTAAGAAATACTGAGCTTGCTAAGGCAAAAAGAGGCATTGCATGTATAGAACCCTGTTATTCTATAAATATGTACAGTATTCATGATGGGTGTGGAGACTGTGTTGTTCTTGTTTGTTGATACTTGTACTGGGAATCCAGAACTGCTGACCACTCGTGGAAATATCCCTCTGTTGCAAACACTCAAAGCATTCCCAGAAAATATGATTGCAACCTTCAGTTTAAAACCTCATCTCTTCTACATGGCTATTTTGTGCTTACTTGACACTGTGTTAAATAGTAGTATTTACCAGCAATCAGTTATATCAGTTGTGATAAGTGGATTGGCCATATGGCATTGTGCTGGGAGTTCTTCTGTCTAAGCAAAAAGAAAACATTAGTGTGGGATTTTTTGGCTGTTTAATGGAAACAATAAAGGAAGTGATGCTTCAGCACACATGGTTTGAGATGGAATCCTTAGGTATTATTGGAAACACTTACTTTAACCTGCTTTGATTTCCAGTGTACTTTTACATTGTTTTGGAGTTCAGTGGAGTTTGGGGATTTGGGGGTTTTACCTCCTCCCTCCCCTATTTCTGAAGAAAAAGATACTCATTCGTTAGCATCTAGTATAAAAGCTTTTCCTATGTTCTATAACTCCAGTTGTTAAGTATTTCATGGACAGTTTAAATAGACTATTTTTATTACTGCTTGCCCTTTCAGTTTTCTTGGATCCTATCAAGTATTAATGCAAATAGTCAGTTGTGAAGAAACAGTAGGTTTTGGACAGCAGGATTTTCTTTCTGACCAGCTCCTCAAAGTACTGCTGCAACATAAAGTAATAAAGCTTTAAAATGTTGTGTTTTGAAACGTGTATGTTTACTAAGAAATATTTCAACCTGTGTATTTTCAGATGCTTGAAGTTCTTGGGAAGCAGGCATCCCACCTTGGTGCTTCCATTAGTCCCAGAGCTGCTGAGCACACATCCGTTCTTTGACACTCCAGAACCAGACATGGATGACCCAGCCTGTATCTTTTTCAAGAACCCTGTTGATCACTTTGACTGTAGTAAATTTTATTCGTATTTTCCTGATACTCACATTTCTTAAAACATGTCAAACTGTAGCAGACAAACAATCCTTTAGCTATTTCTGAATCCCTTTGCACTTAGTTTTTTTACTCAGCAAGGAATTTAATAACTGTTTGTTGGAACCATCTTCATAAATACCAGTGGACTATAATTGGCCTCTTTTTATGCTGTCATGAATAATCAAGCAATTTGTCAAGGTTTAGGCTTTGCAGATGCGTCCTTTGATGTGAAAATGTGTCTGGTTTGCACTAATTTTGAAGATGCTTTAGCTTTTAAATAAGAAGAATTGATCATTTTTTTGAAATAATTCAGTGTAAGAAGTCCTTATGTTAATATTATCTCTTTTTTTATTGTTATACCAGTATCCTCTACAATAGGAGATGCCTTGGAAATACATTTTTCCCTTGTTATTCTCCTTGCTTCCCTTCTTTGCGATTGCAGAACATAGCATTATTTTTGATGCATGCTGAGACACATTGGACTGAAACCTTCCTCTAGAAGCTGCTCCTTATTTTTCTCCTCAGTCACAGGTCATCAACCAGAAATTCTGTACAAATTAAATAAATACCTTTGTGAGAATTAAAAAGTGTTAGAATTAGATGGAGAGAAAGATGAATCCATAATTAGCTGGTTTAGTAATAATTTGAGTGAAGTTGTCCTGTGAGTTGAGAATTAAAGGAACATTGCAGGGGGGAAAAGACTATTGTTTAACTCAGTGTACCTTCCTGTCCTGAACAACAGAATATCATTTTAGAGAATGTTTTGGAGGTAACTTGGCACCAAATTTTACTGAAACATATTATGTGAAGATAGGCTTACAAGCCAGAAGGCTACAAGGTAGACCTGAATGGTATGTTTGCAGTGCAAACTGGTAATTAAAAACATGGTTTTGTTTGATTCAAAGTGCTTAGCAAACTTGAATCAGGTTAGCTGAAAATTTGTAAGGGATTTGAGTAAAGAGTAGAAATTGGTTTGTCAAGTGGAAACCTTTTTGCTTGGCAGCCCACGGATGCAGAAGATTTTTCACGAAGTGAAAGTGTAGGTTCATCACTTCTGTGGCTGAACCTGCTTCTTCCCTGAATGTCCAGTAGGGAAATAGCCTGCATGCCCAAATGATTGTAAGCTTTGCATTGGGCTCCTTTCATGCTATCCTGTTAGAGAGCTTATGCTTGGGGTGAGCCCTGTTGCAGGTGTCAGCCTTTGGGCTGTGAAAGCCTTTGGCTGCTCTATATTTCTGAGGCTCTCAAACTGTGAAAGTGTGGGTTTTATTGCAGAATAATTTTTCTATGTTTGATTTTTTTTTTTTTTTGAGTTACTTGAAGTCTGCACAGAGGGATGTTTTTCAGGGCATCCTAGGCAATGCAGCAATTTTCAAAGACTTGGCAGTAAATGTATAATTTTAGATGTTGTTTGGGTACCAAACAACCTGAGCAATCTGCTCTAGTAGAGAGTGTCCCTGCCTATGGCAGGGGGTTGGAATTAGATGGTCTTTAAGGTTTCTTCCAACCCAAATGATTTTCTGATTCTGTGATTCAAACTGGTAGGCACAGTGTAAGATTTGAGGAAGAGTGGAACTCCATCTAATGAGTATGTTCTGCATTTATGATCCCTGGCTCCTTTGCTTGTGTTTCCTTTGAGCCATTCCACATTGTTGGTAACATCCTTCCTCCAGTATGGCTCACCCTGTATTGTTTGCTCTTTGTGCTTGGTTTTCATCTGCTCAGACAATCATTTCTTTGGGTTTTGCTGAGTATTTTCCAACTATAAAGAACTTCATAGACAAATCCCAAGCAAAGAAAGAGTTGTTGAGTTGTTGTTGTTTTAACGTTGCA
Source organism: Myiozetetes cayanensis (assembly GCF_022539395.1). Taxonomy (NCBI): domain Eukaryota; kingdom Metazoa; phylum Chordata; class Aves; order Passeriformes; family Tyrannidae; genus Myiozetetes; species Myiozetetes cayanensis. The sequence continues at coordinate 29,849,422 of NW_026087742.1, read as the reverse complement.
TCCCTGAGGAGCAATTCTTGCCATTGTTTATTTTTCTTTAACAATCCATTTTCAATAGACATTGCTGTTCTGGTTCTGATTTTTAATGCTGCTAAAAGTTGCCCAACAATGCCTGCCCTGTTCTCTGATCATACATTCAGACATTACGCGTATCTTCGGGACAGTCTCTCTCATCTGGTCCCTCCATTAAGAGTAAGTTGAACAACTTGGTTTGCACTTTGCCACTCTTATGAATGTTGCTGGTCTCTTCCGTGTGTGTAACACTTCATTCTAAAAGTTTTTTCTCTCAAGCATCACAGGAATTTATATTGAAATGTGCATTACGGCAGGGCAGACAAATGTTAGATTGTTACAGTATAGATTTTGTAATATTTTGGGGAGAATAATAACATCATTGCTCTCAAATGAGGATAGCACATTGTTTGCTGATTAGGAAAGAGTACTGGGAGAGCAGTATTCCTGGGAGCTTTCTGTAGCTCTGATTGTGTGTGTGGGAAAAGGGAGCTTAACCTTTGTAGGTCTTCGAACATTTGACTTGTATCCTACCTAAATGGTTTATTTGTGGGTGAGATGTGTTCCCTCATGCTTTGAAATATGTTTTCCTGCCTGGTACTGTGGGTGGGATTGAAGTTGGTCCTAAATCTTGTCGCAGCTCATAAAATGAATGGTGGTTTATGTGGTCTTGGACTTCCCTTGACTTTGCAGTGTCAAAGTTAATAAATGAGGAAGGTTTTTCCCTCAAAGGGATGTTGAAATTTAACCTGAGGATCTCCAGCTTCAAGGATTGTAAAATGTGTTGTATTAGCTAACAAAGATGCAGACTTGAAAGGCTTGATACAAATTTCGAGTTTGAGAAATCAATTGGAGCTCTCAGTTGGTCACTGATAAATAATATGGCAGCGTTTTACTATATTATTACTTGTGTTAGACTTTTATCTTTTTATGTGTGTTCCTTCTTGTGTAGTTGCCAGGTAGAAAGCTGGTGTCCTCCCCTGTCTCTCCCAGTATTACCCCGCATGAGGATCCTTCCCAGCAGTTCCTACATCAGAGTCTGGAGAGGGTTTACAACCTTCAGCACCTCGACCCTCAGGGCATACAGGAGCTGCTGGAATTTACCATCCGGTAAGATTGCAAGCCGACCTGTTTATGGGAGGATGGCTTAGGATTTCCAGTTTTTCTGACACAGATTCTTTGCTTCTGCATATGTACTTTAATGTCAAGCACTTAACTTGAGCCTTTTTCTGAAGACTGTTGTGATTAAGGAGTGTTCATGGCCTATTGAAATTGAAACTGATGGTCTCAGGTCTGGCACTGCCCCAGTGTGCGTTTTGGGGGGGCATCTTTTCAGAGCATGGGATAAGAGTCAGGTAAGGGTGTTCTTCTTGGAATGCTCACTTATGTGTAAACTCTCAGTTTTTATGGGGTCATCAACTGATGGGGGTCCTGGGATCCTAAAGGTCCCCCTTCTCTGTGCCCCCATTTTGGCACCCCCAGGCTACCAGGGGTCACCCCTCTCTGGGCTCCCCGTTTCAAGGTCTGCAGTACCCAAGAGGATGACAACCTTGTGTGTCATTCTTAGTTTTGTGTTCCTATAAGAGTCCCTCATTTTGATCGTATTATTTGTAATGTACATGCACGAGGGTTTTTTGTTTTGTTTTTGTGGGGGGAGAGAAGTTGTCCCCTTTGGTCTTTCATTTTCCAGGTCCTGTGACCTTTCATTCGCAGGAGAGGACCTGCATCTGGTGCTTTGTTGGGTTCTCATTGCCAGTCCCACTTACAAAGTACTTTGGCCTTCTTCATCAGCTGCAAATCAGAGAGTTTTTCCTGGAATAAACACTATTACTGCATGCTGCTGTCTGCTGCTGTATAGATAAGGGTGTGTGGTATTGCTTCTCAGTGTGAGTTTTATGTCACCTCTTCCGTTTCATCTCTAGACTGATTTACACAAACAAAACACTTGAAAAGGATCCTTTCAGTGTGGTTCCTCTGCTTGGAAAGAGGAAAAGAGCCTTATTTTGAGAGAGAGAAAAACAATCCAAAATACTTTGATTGGAATATGGAATTCCAAAAAAGTGTTACTCTTCTTCTTCCTCCAAAAACTGCCTTTTCTTCTGTGAGTAGCTGTGAATCCCTTTCACACCATCTGCAGCAGAGAATAAACAGTGAAAACCCAGCTGTGGAAACTCTATGGTTTGTCCTCAGCTGTTTTGCTGCTACTGTGAACCAGCTAAAATATGGTCTCAAAGCATTTAATGCACTAAACACTTGAAACAGGTAATCTCTTGGCAGAGCATCCAGAGTTTTACAGGCACGGGATGGGGGTCTGGGAACCTTGCAGACCGTGACTGTTTTCATTTCTTGAGCTGATGGAAATTATTGTCTTGGCTTTTTTCCTGCTGGGATTGCCCCCCAGAAATGTAAGACAGGCTTTTCAGCAAATCCGTCTTTGTGGTTTAGTTTCTCCATCTATACAACATGAATTTTTTTTTGTCTTTGCAGGGATGTTGAAATCTGTGTAAGATTTGTAAGGAAATAAAATTAGTGGGATTGGGAACTGTAGAAGACTGGAAAATAGAGTATCTTCCTAGCTGTTAGCTGAGAGATGACATCCTGTTCCCCATTAGTGTGTTGTGATGGATTATGACATGGGAATTAAGCACCCAGGAGCCTCCTCTTTGCTCTACTCTCTGGCAAAAGATGAAGTGGGGTTGCTGTGTAAGGCTGGGGTTGGCTCGACTGTTGTTGCATTGAAGGAAAGCACAACCCCTCACTACAAGAAAGACAGTGAGGTGCTGGAATGTGCCCAGAGCAGGGCTACAGAGCTGGGAAGGGTGTGGAGAACGAGTCTGATGAGGAGTGGCTGAGGGAGCTGGGGTTGTTTAGCCTGGAGAAAAGGAGGCTCAAGGGGACCTTCTTGCTCTCTACAACTTCCTGAAAGGAGGCTGTAAGCAAGAGGATAAGAGTAAATGGCCTCAGGTTGTGCCAGGGAGGTTTAGATTGGATATTAGGGGTAATTTCTTCATGGAAGGGATATTCAAGCTCTGGAAAAGGCTGCCCAAGGAAGTGATGGAGTCACCACGCCAGGAGGGATTTAAAAGATGTGTAGATGTGGCACTTGGGGGCATGGTTTAGTGGTGGGCTTGGCAGTACTGCGTTAATTGTTGGACATGATCTTAGGGGTCTTTTCCAAAATAAATGATTCTCTGATTCTCTGCTTAGGAGAGGTTTTCTCTGACTGCATATGTACAGATAATCTCATGGATTTTTTTGAATGTCTCAGGTCTCAGCAACCTTCTGGTTTGGCAGAGCTAAAGTTTCAGAATTGCATCCTAGATGCGAAGATAAATCTAAAGTAAACAAAAGGAAACGATCATCTGGAAAAACATACTTTAATAGCACAGTAGGAAACATGGAAGTAAATTGACAATTTTAGTAGACTTTGGAGCAAAGCAAAATGCAAAGAACAGAGACATTGAAACCACATCATCCAGCCTGTTTTCATTTCTTTAAAAAAAATCAGTTTTGTTCTCTTAAAGGATGCTTTTGATTTTGAAACATGCCTGACAGTAGAGAACTAAAGCCTTTTTGGGTTTCCATTGGCTGGCACTTTTTTTTTTTCTATCAAGTTAAAACCTGCTTATATTGCTGTATGATTTACAAGAAATGCCAGACTATAACACACCATATAGTTAGGCAAATATCAGTACATCAGATTCCAGCTTGGCTTGAAAAGGCAGCCCTGTTTCAGATACCCTCGGTTGGGTGAGCCTGACACATTCCAAACAACCTTTCCTAGCCAGCATGAGTAGTTTGATTTCCCAGTAGTGTAACACAAATCGGTCATTAGCTGCTGTGGAAGTCTGAAGTGTTTTAAGTGAAATCTGGAACTGCCACGCTCTATGGTTCCTGTGGGGCTGCAGAGTAATGTGGGTTGACAGACTTAGTGCTTCCACTGCTCTGCTGGTGTCAGCCTCTTGGAAGATTGGACATGCCAAGTCCCAAGGTGCAAACTGGCTTGTAGTGTGTGTTTTGCTACTGTTTCTGGTGCTCATTCTAATAAAAGCAGGAGGCAAGAATAGCTGGTTTCATTGTCGCTGTGTTCTGAGTGTGTTTAGATTAAACTGTTCACTGTCTCAGTGTTATTTTTTCTTTTTATTTTTTCACATGCTTCAGTGATCTTCAGAGGCTTGGAGAACTGCAGTCAGAACTGGCAGGGATGGCAGATTTCACTGCGACTTACCTTCAGTGTCAGCTGCTCCTCATCAAGGTTTGACTTCATCTGGGTCTTTTGGGCTGTTCCTCTAAAGTGCCCCCAGTCCATCACAGCGGTGTGCTTTCATGTTTTGATGTTCATGCCAAAAACTGACGTAGGATGAAAGCACAGGTTCTGTGAATTTCTGCTAATCCTGCTTCCCCCCCGTGGCACATAATTTATGCAGTACCTTTGCCAATGAGTATGCCAGTGCAGATCTCTGCTGCTGTACCAAAGGCTTATGTTGGTTCATGTGTATTTTGTGTGTGCAGAGTTTATTATCTGACAGAAATCACAATGAGAGCAATTATTCTGTAGCCTTTTTATGTTACGAGAATAACTTTTCCCTGCTAGTGATCACTGGAATGTTTTATGCTAAAGTGCTGCTGTGAGTGGAGTTTTCATTAGACCGTGATCTGCAGACAGCTTTTCTGGCACCAATGCCAAGGAGTTTTTAGGAATTGATTGAGCAAAATATCAGTCATGCTTTCCTTTACAATTTTGAAATGATCATCTCTCTGGTATTAGCAGGTGAAGTGGTTACTTCGACACCACGGCAGCAGCCCTTTTCAAAGCTCCCTTTTCCAAGTCAGCTTCTTGCTATAAACAGGAACTAATTTTTTGCTTCACAGAAAAGCTTGGGTTGGAAGGGATCATCTAGTTCTAAGCCCCTGCCATCGTCAGGGATTCCACATCATCAGGTTGCTCAGGGCTATCAGCTGGCAGTAGTGTTTAAGTTAGTCTCCTGGCGTTCTTTAGCGTTTGACTGTAACTTAAACTCGTGTAAAGCAAGAACTAAAGCAAGCAACAAACAGGTTTCCAGAAGGGACTCAATAAAAGCTTTGTTATGTAAAACAGGGGAGGGATTTTATTTGCTTTGCTAAATGCACAGCTGCCAGTTGCCGTGTCTCGTGGCAGGCCTCAAGTCCTTGGAATATGTTTTTCACCTAGAGAAGGTGTTTTAGATGAGCAGTGTTACAGTTCAGTACAATGCCAGCTGAATCCAAAATGAAATGTGCTGTCCAGGCAAAGGAGCAGCATTTGGAGGTGGCTTTGTTCCCTTCTCCAGGGTTTGACTGGACTGAACCAGATGGTTTTTGTATCTGGCAGAGGAGTGCTCTGTTTGGAAGAAGGGAGTAAAAGCTGCATCAGCCATTCTTGGCTTGAGTTGTAGGTCAGTTGATCAGTGATGGAGAGGAGTCAGTAATGTGCATAGAATGAAAAGTAACTCATAAAGTCATGGAGTCACAGAATGGTTTGGGTTGGAAAGGACCTTGAGGATCATCTAATTCCAGCCCTCCTGCCACAGGCAGGGACACCTTCCACTAATATGATACGACTAGAAATTCTGAGGCTGCAGAGAGAATGCAAATGTCAGAGCAGCCCTTTTCAGTACATTTCTTTCCTGTTGCTTCTTTCCTCAGTAGAAAAAAAAGCTATGGGGGGAAAAATATCTTCATTTCCCAGCCTCTCAAGGCTCAAAGGGTTCCAGACCTTTAAAGGCTCTACACACCCTGTGATTTTGGGGATAGTTAACCGGGATTCTGGGACCAGCCTGGGTGAAGGATATAAAGCTTGAGCTTTGGCTCCAGTTTTCTTCTCGTCATCATTTTATGGTTTTCTTCCTGTAGGCCTTACAGGAGAAGTTGTGGAATGTGGCAGCTCCTCTGTACCTGAAACAGAATGCATTAGCATCTGCTGCAGCAAAACAGGTGAGGTGGAAGCAGCAGAGTCTGCATGGAGGCAAATCCTTGGATATAAGTCCTTCCTTGGCCATGCAACAGGAATACACTTCTGTCCTTCCACTGCTGTAGTCTTTCCAAGTAAATCTTACGTCCCCAAAGTGGAGTAATTTCTCTTATCTTCAAAAGATGAATGGTGAGGAAGGGAGGTTCATGAGAACTGTAAAAAGGCAAGCATCTCACCCACCTTCCAGAAGAGCAAAAAAGGTCCAGAAAACGATGAGTTGCTTGTCCTCACCTCACAGGGAGAAGCTGAGGGAGCTGGGATTGTCCAGCCTAGAGAAGGGTGGGTTTACTACTGTCTACCCCTGTCTCCTTGTAGGATACAGATGAGACAGAGCCAGACTGCTCTATACAAGGGGCAGAGGGCAAACGATGAGAAATTTTAATTAGATATAAAGTGAAAATTTACTGTAAGGATGGTTAAATAGTGTAATAGGTTGCCCAGGGAGATGGGGAAACCTCTGTCCTTGAAAGTGTTCACAGTTTTATGTGGCTCTGAGTATCTGAATTTAATTAGACCTGCTCTGAGCAGGGGACCAGCCTAGATGACCTCTGGAGGTCCCACCCAATCTGAGTTACTCTGATTCTCTAATGTATAGATGATCTGATCCTGCAAAAACTGAAGCTAAGCCCTAAGAAAAAGAAGCAAGCAAGCTATTAAATAATCTGGAAACAAATCTAGGGTAAAAGCAAGCTCATGGATCTGCTGGGAAACTCTACTGACATTTTGAGTCTTCAGGTAATTAAGATGTAATAGGCAGGTATTGCTGTGCATCAAAGCCTTCTCTGCTGTTGATGAGTAGAAACAAAAGCCTTCCAACTTCTGAAATCTTTTCTGATTGAACTGTCTGACTCGGGTGCCCTTTTCACTTGCACATGAACCCCCTGGGAAGTTTTATCTGTTGTGATGGTGAATGTAGATCACTTCCCTTCAATGCAAGGTGAGGGAATATTTCCTGTTAGATAACTTGCAAGTTCGTGGCTTGTGTACAGTCATACTGAACTCAGCTGTATTAATTTGAGCACTTCCTCTTGTCTACTTAAGCCCATCTATTCAACAGATAAAGTATGATGAGTAAAACTGTGCAATGTCCTGTCTAAGCTTCTAACTAGGTACCTAAAGTAACCCAAGGTGATACTTATCTTGTGATAGTTCCCATCTTCAACTGCAGTGCATGATGTGTTGTAGAATGTGAAGTTGTTTGCAGGAGAACTTGTCAGGCCTGGCTCCAGAAATGTAAACCTGAGCAGGACCATTGAGGTTGCTCTGTTGAGCTGCTCGTGTTTGCATTCCAGAGTAGCCAGTGAGACTCTTTAAGTTCTTTACCCCTAGAAATTTAAAATGCAGTGTATCAAAAGATAGACTGCTGGTGGAGGGAGTGTTTGATTCCAGGCCAAGTTTCATGAATTGTTTCTTTATATAGGCAAGATAACCTTTTAGTATGAAGTACCACTTTACACCATGAAGAATTTCACCAAAAGAATGAGCCTTATGGATTAATGTGTTTCTTGATGCGAGGGAAAATACCAGAATCCTGTGATCATGCTTGTAGCAGAGTTTAATAGTCTGATGATTTTTTATCCCTGTGGTGTCTGTCTGGCAGATCTTGGAAGAAACCTATAAAATGGAGTTCATGTACAGTGGAGTGGAAAGTAGACAAGTGGTCATTATTCACCACATGAGACTGCAAGCAAAGGCCTTGCAGCTTATTGTGACTGCACGTACCACGAGAGGGTAAGGATGACCTGGTCAAAGAGTCTTCTTAGGGTTAGCTGTAAGCTTAGTTACCTTAAGCTTTGTTTAAAAAAACAACAAGGATAAATTAGACACAAAACATGACAACATGACAATAACCATTTGCTAAAGTAATTCAGGCTGAAGGGCCTTCTTTTGCCTTTGGTATAACTGGACAGTGACACAATCATAAATTAAATGACAAAATTAGGAAGATTAGTTTTGGGGCTTGAGTTCTCTCAGCTGTGAGCATATAAATAGGTTAAAAATGTTGTAGAGGTGATACTTGGAACCTGTTTAAATGAGGAAAAGTCAGGTATCAAAATAATGCACTAATCATGTTTGCTTCATTAAGTATTAGTTGCTGAATTTTTAGCATCAGAAAAGCATCATCTTTACTGATCTGCAACTAATGTGTGTGTGACTCAGACACAAATGCTCCTGTGCATGCTTGGCTTAGGTACACACAGGAGGCTGTGAGCGGTTCGTTTTGGCTGCCGAAAATGAAGTGACACATGGGGTTTGGTGGTTGTAGAACTACATTTGGTGGAATTTGAGCAAAGTAGTTGGTGTCCTAATTTGTTTACTTTGTTTTGAGTTTGTTGCCATCAATTTACTGTGTTACCACAGAGGTCCATAATATATTTGCCTTTTAACCTCTTGTTTTATAGCTGGAAATGTTTTCTAACAGTGGCTTTTGGAACTTAATTAGTGCCTTATGCAAAAAGGTTTTTGTGTGAGAGTGGGATATAGATGTGAGGAACACTTTTCTGGCCTAGAAATTTTAAGATCTTTCCAGCTTTAGGAGCTTTAGTGGGCTTCCGAATCACTTAAATGCTTATAGCCATAGAGCAGTTTTTCTTTCTTGAAAACTAAACCAAGGAATATTATTTTCATTACAGAGCTGAACCCCTTTTTGGGATGTGTGAAAAATTTCTGCAAGAAGTGGATTCCTTCCAGAGGTGACAAATTCCATTGCTTCTTCACTTTATGTTAGAAAGTTCTATCACCATTGTCAACAGGGGATATTCTGTTTGTTTTTCATCTCTTTGCAACATGAATTAATTTTTTTATAGAATGACTGATTTTTTTCTTGTATTTATGAGGATTTATCTACATTAAGTAGATGCTGTTATGATAAATACTTCAATTTTATTTGTTACTCTGTTTTCGAGAGCCTTTACTTTCAGGGAGAATAAATGTATTAATTGTCTATTTTCATGAATAGATTGATTCTGCTGGAAGGTGTTCCTGACCATGGCAAGAGGGTTGGAACTAGATGATCTTTAAGGTCCCTTCCAACCCAAACCATTCCGTGGTTCTGTGATTCTATGAAACAGTGATGAGTTCTGCTGATCCTGAGACTCAGTGCAAGGAACAGATGTAAAGCAAATGAACAGTTCTGTTCTCCAGCTGTCAAATGAGATAGACATGAGGGTATGGGTGAATTCAGTCCCCTTTTCTCATCAGTTAACCAGCCACAATTGCCAAGCATATGGAGTACAAATAAATGTGAACTTTACCGGAAATAGAGATTCTGCTCAGGATACCTGTGTCTCTGGACTAGCTTTCCAATTCCCTTCTGAGTCATAAAATCATAGAATCACAGAATGGTTTGTGTTGGAAGGGGCAATAAAAATCATCTGAGTCCAACTCCCTCGCTGTGGGCAGGGACACCTTCCACTAGACCAGGTTGCTCTGAGCCCCATCCAGCCTGGCCTTGAACACTTCAGGAACAGGGCATCCACAGCTTTTCTGGGCAACCTGTTCCAGTGCCTCACTCCCCTCACAGTGAAGAATTTCCTCCTAAAATGTAATCTAAATCTCTCCTCTTACAGTTTAAAATGATTCTCCCTTTTCCTGTCACTATCTGCCTGTGTAAAAGGTTGTTCTCCCTCTTCTTTGTAAGTCCCCTCTAAGTACTGAAAATTTGCAATGAGGTCTCCCCAGAGCCTTCTTTTCTCTAGGCTGAACAACCCCAACTCTCTCAGCCTGTCTCCGTAGCAGAGATGCTCCAGTCCTCTGAGAATCTTTGTGGCCTCCTCTGAAGTTGCTCCTGTGGGTCCATGTCCCTCTTCTGTTGAGGGTCCCAGAGCTGGACAGAGTAGTCCAAGTAGGGTCTCATGAGGGCAAAGTAGAGGGGGAGAATCACCTCCCTCAACCTGCTGGCCACACCACATAGCCCTTGATGTCAGTTTGAGCACACAGCACGGTCCCAGCAGAATTAGCCAAAATAATTTCTTGTATATGTGAGGTGCACATCACAAGAGGAATGTATGTGTGTAGTTCTGTCATTATAATTAACTGTAACAATTAAGTAACTAGACTGAAAACAACAGCACTGTAGAAGAAGTTGAAAAAAATGTATTTGATTTTTAATTTATTCCTAACACAGATGTTTCATCTCTGAGCTCCCACATATGCAAGGCAGTTTTGTAGATAAACTGCTGGACTTAATGCCCAGACTTGTGACATCTAAGCCTTCAGAAGTGGTCAAGATCCTTCAGACAACACTGCGACAAAGTACCTTCCTCCACCTTCCTCTTCCAGAGCAGGTGGGTTTAACACAGAGAATTAGAATGCAATATCCTTGTGGATTGTTGTAGCATCTGACTAATATACCTATATATACCTATATATATATATATAATATACCTAATATACCATGAAGTTTTTAGAATTCAGGTTCTTGGTCAGTTACAAGTGTTATTTCTTCAAAGGCTTTGTCTTCTTACCTGCCATCCTCAGCACAACTGCTAAAATTATGGAAAACTTAACAATTCCTGGCAGTATCTAAAAAAAAAAATAAATTTGCAAGGTTCATGCACTTCTCTGTTAAGGACAGCAGTAATTACATACATTTTTTCTTTCCTCTTTCCCCTACCTCCTTATTTTTGCCAAAAATCACTTTGTCCCTAACAGCTCCATAGAGCTACTGCAAATATCATTGAGCCTACTGGTGAATCTGATAATCCCCTGAGGTTTACATCGGGGTTGGTTGTGGCACTGGATGTTGATGCAACTCTGGAACATGTGCAGGATCCCCAAGGAACTGTTAAAGTTCAGGTAAGAAGTCACTTGACATAATTGCAAACAAGATTGCGTCTTGGGGGGAGTTTCTTTAAGGATGTCAATTCTTTTAAATTGCAAATAATTATATGCTTTATTAGTAACAATGTTGGATTCCTGTGTTTTGACCACATGTTCAGAAACTGGCTTGTCTACAGGGTGCTGAGTTGACTTGGGTGCAGTTCCTGAGAGGTTGCTTTGAGCACTTTGATGTCATTCTGTGCTTCCACGTGCACCGGGCACGTTCCAGACATGAACACAAACAAATGCTGGTGAACTTCCAGCTGATGTAGTGGGAGAAGGAGGAGCAAAAGAAGCTGTTCCAAACAGCACAGAAATATGCAGGCTCTAGTCTGTCTATTCCAGCTTTTCTCCCTGCTGCTGAATCACTAGTTTCAAATGCAGCTGAGGAGGTAGGCGTGGTACTGTCCAAGTAAAACATGCAACATCACCACATAACAAAGGGATTAAAACTTCAGTTATGATGCAGAGGAAGAAGCTGATGTCAGCGTGGGGGTTTTTCCCCCTGTACTGTGGTTCTGAATGGCTGGCACATGGCTGTTCCATCATGGCTCCAAGCTAAAGCCCACCTCCTTGCCTTCCCAACTCAAAAAGAAACTACCCAAGTAGCCCACACGGTGAGATACCCAGTACAGTTGTCAATCAGTTGTTTCTTTTTTTTTTCATTAGGTGTTGTATCCAGATGGACAAGCACAGCTAATCCATCCTAAACCAGCTGATTTCCGAAATCCCGGTCCTGGAAGGCACAGGCTGATAACTCAGGTTTACCTCTCGCACACAGCCTGGACAGGTAATGTTAGTGATACAAGTTCCTGTGTTTGTGTGGCTGCACTTTTCTAAGGCAGGAGCGTGTCTTGCTTCATCCCAGTCCCTGGCACATAAATGTTCATGCCCACAGTGCTGGGGGTTCTGAGGATCCTGGAGTCTAAGCTGTGGTTGGTGCTGCCCTTAGTGTTGATCAGGTTTGTGCTCTCAAAGTCTTTGAGCAGTTGGGTCTTCCTGGTTGCTCCAGAGATGAATGGAGGGGCTGCTCTCTTGGGAGAGTCCTGGGAGCCTTCGCATGAGAGCCGTGTTCACGGTGAGGTCACCCATTTCTGTGTAGAGCAAGATCAGCTGCAGGAGCCAGGTCTGCATCCTCATGTAAAGGCAAGGAGTCATGGTAAACATGGTAAACTGACTCCTTGGAATTCATTGTTTCGGATCTGACAGGTATTTGAGCACGGCAGAGAACCTTTGGAACTGTATCTACGCAGCAGTACAATTACATTGCTGATTAAACTTTCACCCTTTTAATGCCCAAAAAACCCACCCTTTAGCTCTGGTGTAATATGTGACTCCAACGTTCACGTTCGGTCTCAGTTGGCATTCACGCTTCCTCATGGAAGCACTTCAGTAATTGCCTTGTAGACTTCAAACAACAAAAGCAGGGAGTATTTCATTCACAGCTCCCTTTGTCCTGTCTTTGTTTAATCCCTTCACGTTTATTCAAATGGGGGGGGTTCTCTGAGCGTTTTTTTATCTGAGCAATTTTTAATTGGATTTGGCAATCTTTTTTTCTTTAAACCAACAGAATTTTATTTATTGCCATGTTCCCTCTTTTTTATATAGCACTGCCACGGTGTACTTACTCATCCTGCTGTCTTTGTTTTGTTTTGGAGAAGAAAATATTGTATTGTTTCTGTGACTGGAAGTATCTGGGTTTGAAGGTTGATCCTGTACCAGAGGGAGCTGAATGAAGTCCTTATTTCTACTTCTGCACTGTTCACTGGAAGGGCATTTTAAGTAGGGCCCTAAGGGATTCTGTTCTGGTGTCTCCTCTAGCCACTATTTTAATTATTAACTTTGACACTGGCACTTAAGCATATAAAACAGGGGGAGGACGCTGAGCTGGGAGGGGCTCGGAAAACAGGGTCAGAATTCAAAGTGGAGAAATTGCCTTAATTCAAGACAACAAAACTCGTTAAAGGCCAATAGAAAGGGTGTGCTTAGGAAGGAGAATGCCCAAGTGCAAAGCATGGATTAACTGCCAGGTGTAGAGCGGAAGTGACAGAGGTGACTGCAAGCTGCACATAAGAGAAGAGTTGGTGGTGTGATGGAAAGGTGAGCTCAGGGAGGTGTTTGCTGAGCTGTGGGGTAAATGTGAAAGAGAGTCATTTCTTGTGTTCTGTCTGGTGCTGATGATGTCTCGGCTGGAGTTCCACTGCAGGGACTTAAAGTTCTGGGGGTTTCAGTAGTTTCATTAAAGTGCTCCTGTTGAGGGTTATCCCTGGTACACAGTTAAGCTCCGCAAACCACCTGGTGCTCACTCTCCAGTGGGACAGGGAAGAGAATCAGAAGGGCAACATGAGAAAACTCATGGGTATTACACTGATCAGCAATAGCTACAACATCCCTATGTTATTGACACCGTTTTGGTCACAAATCCAAAACGTGTCACCCTGCAAGCTTCTCTGAAGGAAAATTAACTTTATCCCAGCCAAAACTAGTACAAGTCCATCAAGAAAACCTAAAAGAATCTCTTTTTCAGTCTAGACAGGAAAATTTTGTTGAGCATGTTAAGTCCATCAGGCTGCTGTGAAGACTGAAATCGCAATTTGATTGTGACCACTGCAAGAAGAGTAAAGTGAAATCATCCTATGTACAGGATTAGGAATCTCTGCCTAGCTGCAGTTGGTGGAAGAGGGAGAGGCTGTCTTGCAGTGCAAAAGCCTCCAACAGAAGAGAATCTTCAAGTAATCTCCTGTGCACAAGTCTTATCAGACGTCATCTGGATTGATCCTGCCGTAAATACAGGGAGCAGGGCCTGCAGGTTCTGTGGGGATTTTAATGATTTTATTATTTGGTTGAAGTTGCAAATTGCAACTTTTAAAAATAACTTTAAGTTAGTGGTGAGATTTTTTAAGTGATGACAAAGAAGGTGGGGGAGAACCTAAACCAGTCCCTAGTTTTGCTGTGCTGAAAGTAATGGCAAAGTTGTGTTTTCAAACACCAGACTGGATTCTGGGCAGACCAGAAAGGCTCTAGTTACCCAGCATATGTGGTACAAAATCCATTCAGTGTTGGTTCACTGTGCAATGACAGTCTTGTTTGGGTTGTTCTGTTTTTCTCTGCAGAGCCGTGCCAGATTGAAGTGCGGTTGCTGCTGGCTTACAATTCCAACAGGAGCAAGGCATCTGCTAGAGTTCCTAAATCTACCTGGAACGAGAGCTTGGAGGCTCTCCCGCCGTCTGAAAATGGCATAGAGGGGACCATACCCTTCAGCAAACCTGTCAAGGTGTATATAATGCCCAAACCTGCCAGGCGGTGAAGTCTACTGCTAAAAGAAACCTATTTATGGGATTGCTGGGTTGGGTTACAAGAAAACAAGATGCTCTGTCCAGGAGAGCAAACCAAGCCAAAACAGACATCAAAATAAAATTGGTGACGAACAGTTGGTCTCCTCAGCAGCAGACAAATGCAGGAGTTACTCAGCTAGTTAAGAGTGATTTCAAGAAAATGCAGATCTTTTTACATTGACTCAACAAAAACAGGACAGTTGTCAATCAGCATTCCAGTAGTAATTTCACTGGGCCATATCTTCAGTTTTTATGTATCAAAAATTTCTGCTATGTATTTACTATGTAAATGCTTGGGCACAGAAATCAACATTATTTTTAGAGTACTCTGAAGCTGAGGAGCTCAGGGTTTTGTGGGTGTTTGTTGGTTTGGTTTTGGTCTCTTTTTTTTGTTTGTTTTGTGGTTTTTTTTTCATTTTGGGTTGGGTTTTTTTTTAATGTCTAAAACTTGCATTTGTGCACTGGTACCTAATTTCTTACTAAAAAAAAGGTATTCTAAAGTACTGTTGTTTTTGTGTGGGAACTGCACCTCAGAGGGAAATTGCCAATTGCCGTAGGCTAAATCCAGAGCTGTTTCACATCTTCTGCAGCTGTACTGAAGCTGGTACAGCTCTGGGGAGGGCACAGGTTGTTCATGGTGCAGGAGGAGGAGGAACTTGTTCGTGCCAGCAGCAGAACTTCAGTCAGCAGGACGTGGAATTTAGCTGAGTTACAGGAACAGAGCAGTTTGTTACAGCTTTTGTTTGTTTACATTAAATGGAGTCGAAGATCTCCATCTCTGAGATGTAACCCAGCTCTCCTATTGCACGTTTGTACGTCTTGAGGAACAATGTGATCAAGTACCAGTTGGAAGATTCCTAACAACATCCCACTAAGTTTTACAGGATCTGTTTCTGTGTGGTGATCCTGGCCTGAACCAATACTTAGCAGGATGAAAAAAAAACTATGTTTTTCAATTCAGCAGCGCTTTTGGTACTCAAAGTCTTTCGGATCAGCTGAAGTAGCTGAATGTGCTCTCAGTTGAGCAGCAGTCAGGCAACTTGTCTGTGTTCACTTCTGGAGGTGAGCTGGGAGTACAGAAGAATAAGAACTTAGTTAAAACGTGATCCATCTGGCATTCATGTCAGGAAGTCAAGTCTGTGCATCGCTTCTGTGTGCCAGGCTTAGCAGACTGAGGAACTTCCTATGATTTGCAGCAATCCTTTGGTATGATTTTCTAGGAGGACTTAATGTGTGAAACATTCTAGTGCAGCAGCCAAATGCCACCTGTGTTCGTAAATCGTGGGGGTTTTTTGTTGGTTTTGTTTTTTTTTTAAAAAAAAAGGTGTCTTTTTAGCGAGTAAACAGTGAAGAAATACTCTCCAGTTGTGCAGAGATTAGTGTAAATAATAACCCCTTATGTGCTTTCCTGCAATAAAATTGGAGAACTTGTGCTATTCTGTTTCTTCTTTATTATATGACCGAACATGGATGCCTGCATGGTACTTGGCTAATAAGATTACTGCACATTTTCTGTGATTTTAATTTTTTAGCACTGACATGTTGTAGCGCAAAGGCTCATAGCCATTAACCTTTGCTGCTGCTTTAGATATTCTTGAATTAAATATCCTTTCTTAGTGCTTCTGCTCTTATAAACTGGTTTTTGGTGTTTCACCTTTGGGGCACTGCTTTGAAAATTTCCTGCACCTCTGACAGCTGAGTTGTTAGTGTCTGACTTGACTTCGGCATCCTCAGTTCAGTTCCTGGCAGACAGGGTTGATGTGTCTCTCATTAGGAAGCTGTGTCTGGGCAGATACTTGACGAGTTGAGCGAGCTCATTACAGACTTTTTCTTTTTTCTTCCTCTCATTTTTGCACTTCACCAGTATTTCTGCAGTTTGTCATCCCAATGAAGTTTCTAATTTAAATGGTGTCCATATGCTCCAGGCCATAATGGATGCTGTGGTAGGCACAGCACTTATTTTCAGTATCAAAAATTTGGCATCTTTCTCTCTTTTTCTAAGCAATGGATCAAAATTCTACTATTTTCCCTCCTCATGCTGTCCTTGAGCTCCTTCCAGGTAATATATTGGGCAAAGATCAGTCACCTTCGGTATTACCCACGGGAATCAAATACTGAAGGGCTGTGGAAAAGAGCTTCCCTACCCAGCCTGTATTTGTGCTTGGCATTGACCATTTCATGCCATGTTCCAATATATGGGAAATCTGAAAGGAAATTTGTATAAAAAGCACGTGTTACTGGAGTTGTTTAAATCTAGATGTTGGCTCTTTCTTCCCATCCCCAGGTTTTTCTGCTCTCAAAAATACCAGAGTTCGCACTCTCTGTGGAGCTGCAAGACCTCGTGTCATCTCAGAAGCATTTCTATCCATTCACCAATTGTCCTTTATTTTGGATAATTTTTGGGCTTCTGCACTGCAATAGCCTATAAGATGATTGATCTCAGAATGAAAGGAAAAACAAAGGGCTGTACTCATGCACAAAGATAATTTGCATCTTTCATCTCTGTTGAAGAGGGAACAGAGGACTTCAGATCACAATCAGCCAAGTACAGGGAGATTCTGTTCTCTCAGATGGCTCCAAGGGTAGGAATACGGTGCCAGTACAGCTGCTGCCACAGGGAGATTGAGCAATCTACAAAGGAAGGGCAAATAATTTGCTAAAAACTAACCCTGTTCAAACAGCTCTCCCCTCTGCACTGTACCTCCTGGTTAGAGGTAAGGGAAGAGGCTCAGGAATCTGGCAGAGCGAGGAAAAGGCTGACCTCATGTGAAAGAGGTGTGGCTTAGTGGTGTGAAAATGTGTTGTCCTGTTTACCATTAACTTTCTGGATTTAATTACACATGGCATCTGTGTGTGGGGAGGCCTGAATGCTTTTAATGGGAAATTCGTATTTAGATTGCTCAAGTCCACAGAAATTCATTAGGCAAATTTGCAAGGAAATTAATGCAATTATCAAGAGCTCTTAAAACAATGCATAAATGTATTGGGAACAACGTTGAAGCCTATGAGATGTTAACTCAGACCTGGCGTGGCTTTCACCTCCCTTATTTTAAAAAGTACAAAAGACCTAAGTGGGCAGGTACGCTTACTGCAAAAAGTACAAAGCAAGTTCTTGGGAAGACAAAAGAACAGGGCATGTATTTTAATAGGGACTGTATGACATCACTGAATCATTTGGGTTGGAAAAGACTGCTAAGATTCTTGAGTCCAACCGTTAACATAGCACTGCCAAGCCCACTTTTAAGCCATGTCCCCAAATGCCACATCCACATGTCTATGTCTTTTGAACACTTCCAGGGGTGGCAACTCCACCCACTTCCCTGGGCAGCCTGTTCCAATGCTTGACAACTCTTTGGGGGAAGAAACTTCTCCTAATACCTAATCTAAAACTACTCTGGTATGACTTGAGGCTGCTTCCTCTTAACCTTTGTTATCTGGGGGAAGAGACTGACCCCCCACAGGCTACAACCTCCTTTCAGGCTGTTGTAGAGAGAGATAGGGTCCCCCCTGAGCCTCCTCCAGCCTGAACAGTCCCAGCGTCCTCAGCTGCTCTTCAAAAGACTTGCACTCTGCACTGCACAGGACAGGTCACCTTAGGTTCCAGCTGACAGAAATGGATTTCCTGTGGAATCCTGTTTCACTTGTCTAAGTTACAATCACTTTTTTCATTTTATTTCACTTGAATCCTCCATTTTATTCTTAGTAGCGGGCACCAGGAAAGCAGAAAGGCTGTCTTTTTACTTTAGTTAGCTAATGCAATATTAGTGGGACTCCAACAAAACAAAGTTTGAAGGCTCTTGGATGCCAAGCTTTGCACAAATCCTGCCTGATGTCCCTTAAGAATGCTGGTCGTGTTGCATTCGGTGTGTCAGTGAGCCTCCTTACAACCTGTTTGTCCTGGCTGCCAGCTCGCACATGCTGCTGCACAAAGATAAGGGCTGGGGACTGACCCGCTCGTCGGCAGAGCAGCTGGGGTGGAATCTTCCTGGCTCCCAGCCCAGCCGCAGCTCGGCTTTAATTTCAGTGTCAGGGTGGGAGTTCACTGCCTACTGGGAAATAGTTTTCCTGGTGGGAGGCACAGCAATGGTGTGTGCGAGAAATCCTGCACTATAAAAGTGCATTCCCATGATTTGGGCAATGAGCCCGTAATTTTAACGAATTATTTATGGCTCTAGCTGAAAGCAGCAATTTAACAAAGACACTGGTTTGAGCTTTGGTGGAATTTTTTTGATGAATCAGTCCCAGCTGTTAACACCATGTAGCAAAGCATTTTCAGGCACCAAGAAGGAAACAGGGCTTTCAGGGACTGGAGCAGCCCAAGTGGAGCAGCCGCCTTTGTGGGAACTGACAACGCTGACTCAGGAAGCTGTGACGAAAGCAGCAATAGAAGACAGGGATGGAAAAGACTTGGAGCAGATAATCTCCTTGTTGACTCTGAAATTTTGTACTGATGGTGGTGAAATTTAGCAGTTTGCCTCTAAAAACAGAAATCCACTTCTTTGCACACTGCAGCTCCCTGTTTTGGAAATGGAATCTTCTGTATCCTGCCAGTTGCCAAATGAAGGGAAGAATTGAGAGGCTGCAGCACAAAGCTGGGTAGGGCTCACCTCTGAAAGTCACCTAGCAATGCAATATGGGCTCGGCTCCTCACATGCCTTTTGGGAGGATGAATTGTGTAGCAGCAGCAGTGTGAGGAACCCACAGTTTTTCTCAAATGCAGGACCTGGGCTGGGCAGTTTTGGTGAAAGTGGCGTCACCATTAATGTGCCACATTAACGTGAAAATATATTTAAAAAAAAATAACCTGGAGGAGAAAGATAACGTGTTTGCTCAATTTCTCCTAACAGTGTAATTCGCATTCCAGTTTTTTAAGTACTGCAGTGTCCTCTCAGCCAAAGCCTTACAAAGCCTCTTCCTATCTGAGGCTGCTTTAAGGCCTAAAAGCTCACAAAATAACGCAAATATAGGACCACAATCAAATGTCAACCACCTTCGCTACAAGATAACAACATTTAATGCAAAACGTCTTCACACTCTGTGGGTTGGTAGGAACTTGTTTTGCTGGCATTCCCTTGGGATGACCACAGCCTTCTGGGTCAGTGGTTCACCTTCTACTTCATGCCAGGCAAGTTATTCAGAAAAATATCACAGTAGTTACAGTGAGCATTTTACCGGCTGCTGCGTCAGAGAACACAGATGCAGCTGGAAAGGCAGTTCCTGCTGGGTTAGATAAGATTTTGCCTCAAATACAGCTACACTAACAGAAAACATTGCTGTAATTAGGAGATTGCAGGATAAAACTTTCAAGTACTCCCTTTCCCTTTACTTTTGCGCCACATTGTATTTTATGACATAAAAGGCTTTAAATGATTACTACAGCAAATAAACAGAAAAAGAACATAGTATTTTGTGCATCTTGGGGCAGGGTCACTGTGTTCTCATATCAATCTAAGCCTCTCTGCTACTGCCTGGGTAGCACCAAGTGCCTCAGGGCTTGTACAGCGTCGTCTTTGTACTTTCATTACTACACACAGAATTAATATGCACAGAACAAGAAATAGTGAGCCTGGTGGGAAAAAAAGATCTACAGTAGGCAACTTGTAACTGGTAATACTAATATAATATTAATAGAAGCCCACCAAGAACAGCAACCAAGAGAACTTTTTAAATTTTCAGTGTAATAATATGCTTGTTGGCGCAGCATTTAAACCATCAGATAATGACAACCAGTAACAATTCTCGCATCCAACCCCACCTTGCCAGCAGCACCTCGCTAGCAGCAATTTAGACTGATTTCCTAAAGATCAACGTTTTATGCTGCTGCAAACTCAGATTTTGTAACACATCTCTCAGGTGATTTTAAGCACGTAGGAACTTCTGAATAGAGATGTATTGGACAACTCAATCCTCAGAACTGGCAATTAATAAGAACATTCTTTAGGGCCCACATTTTATGTTTATACCCTGTAGACATGTTTTCCTCTTTTTCAGGATCAGTATGTAAAATTTAAGTGTCACAATATGCAATGTTCATGCATGAGCAAATATCCCGACTGAAGTCACCAGCAGAAGGCAAAGTTGCATATTCTGGGTTTACTTTTTAATTTTGTTTTATTTTTAACTTCTTTATCCAGTGGTGGTAAAGTGCTTCTTTACTGCTTCAGATCTACCACTTGACTGTGCTCATCAACTATCTTATGGCGGCATTCCAACAGCCAATAATGTAATTTTGGGACATTTTCTAATAAAAGTATTCAAAACATAATCTTCTGATTCAGTCAATAGGAGAAAAGTTAAGCAACCAGACTATGGACAGCCTTCAGAGGAAGGTTAGGCCAATCCCAAGAATATACGGAAATTATTCTGTAATTAAATATACGGAAATTATTCTGTAATTAAATAAATTAATTCCCAGCCGCATTTGGTGAGCTCTCGATTTGTTTAAATCCTGAACTAATGAACCATCCTTGCATTTGAGACCGTCAGTGCACAAATGCCTTGGCACGTAAATTCCTAGTCTGTTGGCTGTAATTTGATTCGGCAGAGGTGTGTCCGTGATTTGGCTGCGGTCAGGGGAGGCGGCATGAGCTGTAAGGCTTCAGCAGGTAGAGTGGAAGACTCCCCCCACTCTGACACCCTGAGCAGCCAGGGTGTTGTACTCTGCCACGGCCTTCTCTGTTTGCAAGACCAGCACATCAATCCCCTTCTCCTTCAGATAGTCCACAGTGGATGCCGGAACCTTGGAAGAGAAAAGGAAATGGGAAAAGCAAGTGTTAGATTCTTTTCCCCTTACACTGGAAGGCTTGAAGAAGAACACTGATGCCGTTTGTTAAGCACCACTTAAGTAACTGGTAATAGCCAAAATGATAATATGCTCTGATATTTCTAAGATTGATTTCATTTTTTCTCTTCAATAAAGCTACTTTTATATTCAAACCTCATATATCTCCTTAGCACACCTTAAAATGCAGTCCTTTCTTGCAAAACCAAATAGAATTGGAGCTAAAGGTATTTAATCTAAATAAAGTCTTATTCATCCCACCAGAAAGCTGAGGAGTTCCTTCTCACCAGGTAAAGCTCAGCACTTCTGAGCTTTCTGTAGATGGTTTATCTGCTGAAATGACAGCCTGGCAACATTAGTAACAAAAATGCTGAATTATCAAAGTATTTACAGCAGACTAGAGAGCCAGTTTATCACCTATTGCAAGAGGAGGGGACTAATGACATACTGAAAAATTCTCCTTGTTTCAGCTGCTCCTGTAGCAGAACATAAACCTGTTTACTGCTTGACATTGACACTAATACAGAGAAGCTCAAATGGTGCTTCTTTCAGAGGGACCCCTGACAGAAGCTCAGTCATGCTAATCCTGAATTTCTTCCCTCTTAGTGAAGCATCTTCAATTTAATTTTTTTTTTCTCTCTAACCAGAGGGAGAGGGAAAACAAACAGTTCTAGTTTATTCCTCTCACAGAACAAAAACCCACCTGCAAAGCCTCGCTCATGCCACGGCCAATCACCACAGTTTTAACACCCTTCTTGACGACTTCTTCAAGGTCAGCGGGCTGCACTCCTGGAGAATGCTAAGTGTCAGGGAAGGAAAATAATAGTCTGTGTATTGACAGCATCAACCAGGAAAGCTGTGTCTGTGTGTTCTGAAACTGTTCACAGAGCAGCAGGGTAAATTAGCCATACCAAAATGTAACACAACCCTCTCTGCATACACAGAGGAGGTAACACTTAAAACTGAAAAGGATATTTTATATGCAGATGAAAGATGATAGTTAATCTATTGATGGCTATATTATAATTTCTTATTAAACAGTCAAAAAAAAGATGCATTACACATTTTTAAGACATTTATGTCTAACTACTGGCGTTTTATAAATATTAAATAAGTGAAATCAATAAATAGCAACACACTGCTGTTTGCTTTCAAATTAACAAAATCTTTTGTAAGAAAGATTGTGGCAAGCCAAAGTTTACTCACTTTAAATACAAAGAGCTCCTCAAATAATTAAAATTATTAAATTATTTTCTTGTTTACTTAGCAAATCTCATTTACCACAGAGAGCTGAAATGTATTGGGTAGCTTTGTTTCAGTTAACAGCTTCCATTTCTGCACTATTCTTTATTTTGAGAAAAGAATATTTGAAACCAAACCCCCCAAAGAATGAAAGAACTTTTGTGATACATCAACTGAGTTTTTAAAGAAGTAAACCCATTTACTCCTAGCACACTTCAAATATTTGAATCCATAAATAATAATGGCCAGTCTTCGCGAGCGAAGATCCGGGGAAGGTCTTTCCACCTTCCAGCCTGCGCATTGGATTTTTTAGGTGAGACACAGTGTGCGCGGAACTGAGCCCACCCTTTAATCCTAAGGTTCATCTGCCCGGGGCCAAGCGAGCTTGGACGGTGGCAGCGAGGTCCTTAGGACATAAATACACCTTCAATATTAATATGAAACACTATTATGCCATACTAACTCTCCTGGATTCAGTTTCTCTGTACAACCTGTAGCCAGAATTTGCCCCTCTTTGGTATGCACTTCTATTTTAAATCATAAATACTATTTCTCTGTGCATATGAACCAGGAAAACAATACTGTCAAACAAACAGTGACTCTCACCACATGACCCCGCCCTTTGAACATCCAGTCCAAACTTAGTTTTTTATAATCAGACCATAAAGGAAATACATTTAAAAAGGTTACGTGCACAGATACCTTTCTCTCTGCAAAGTGCAGATATCTTTGCACAACAGCACCACCTTTCTCTTGGCATAAACTTACTCTGCATAAATTGAGCTCTGATGGCTTAAAAAAGTTCTGTTCCTCCAAATACTATACTTGAAGTTCTGAAATCAAAGGTTCTGCACTCCAGTTGTGTCATAATGAATTCATCAGAGCTGTATCCTCTGTGTGCATACAGCTGCAGATACTGGATATAAGCCCTGGTCAGTACACAGTTCTTCTGTGCTTTAACTTTTGCTTTGAAAGCGTGAAACATTTTTTTCTAGCCAATCATCTATCCCAGTGCAAGTCCTAATATGGGGAGAATTATCAACATTGAGTTCCTAATGCAACAGATTCAACACTGCTTCTAAATCTGGAACATCCACGCTGATCTGTGGACTTTTGTACAATTCTGATTGCGTTTACAGATAAACTTTAAAAGTTACAAGGGCAAGCACTTAGTATAAGGCTTCCAAGAGAAGTCACTGTGTGGTTAGCCAGGCTGAGCTTTTCACACAGAAACGAGTGTGTATGACACTGCATCTGCATATTTTTCCTCTGAAATAAGTACAAGGGACCCCAAGGAAAAGGATATAAACTAAACCACATGCATTGTTGTCTTCCAAACATGTAAGGTCAGTGACTCTTGATTTTTTTACTTCTCATAATTTCTTTTCCTCTCTCACTCAAGGCAACTTTTGTTTAAGAAAGCCTGAAGAGAGGTTGCTACCGACATCTTATGACAAGTGCCCTCTTAGCCAGATGCAGGATGTTGTTTGAAAGCTCTAAGGTGTGTGATTGTTGTCTGGTCAGGGTAGCTGTGAGGACTCATGGCAATGGTTGCTACACCCTGTTGTGTGTAGGACACTGTGCGTCGGCAGCCCTCTGACCTCTCCACACTGTCACCTCCGAAACGTTCACTCAGTTCTTCCCAGGAAAAGTCAAATGACTAGATGACAGAAAAAGGCAACTCGCTGAATTTCTGGCTGGGACTTTAACACTGTTCTCTGGACCGTTCTCAGAGTCCTGTTTTAAATGCAGGGTAGTAAACAGTGAACTTACATTAGTCCCAGTTTCTCGCCAGTCCCATGTCCGGCTTCCTCCCGGCCATACTTTGCAGTCCTTATATGTTGTAGAGCAGCCCTTCACCTTCATCTGACCCCAAGAAAGGGAAGCAATTTCAGGGGAAGACATCACAAAGTTGAAACAAAGTCTGGAAAAAGGATATTTAACATATAACATCAAGCCAACATATGCAGCATGTTAATAAAAACGGAAA
Organism: Myiozetetes cayanensis; assembly: GCF_022539395.1. Lineage (NCBI taxonomy): Eukaryota > Metazoa > Chordata > Aves > Passeriformes > Tyrannidae > Myiozetetes > Myiozetetes cayanensis. The sequence continues at coordinate 29,825,252 of NW_026087742.1, read as the reverse complement.
ATTCTGTCCTTGCCCCAAGGAGCTAGGAAGGAAACGCTATTACAGACTTCATCCACGTGATTTTGTGACAACAGACTTGAACTGAGGATCAGCAGATTTGTTGAATTACCAGTCCCCTTGGGGATTTTGTGCGGGATTTTGGGCAAATCATTTTACGTGCTAAATCTGTACAAGTATTGGGTGTTCAACTTTTAAAACTATCAACAGGGATCAAATGCCAGAATATCCTCTCACATCTGGGTTTTAATCTTCTCCCTCAAGTGTACGATGAAGATGATAACAATTTCCTAAAATATCTGAGATCTACACTATTAATTTGGCTGCTTCACTGAAGTGGCAAGTGAGGCTAAAAAGAAATGCCAACCAACCAACCAAACAAACCCAACAGAAAAGCCATGAACCAAACAGTGGCACTGCCATACTGCTACAGCAAAGAGGACTTCCAGGGGTGTAAAGGGGTCAAACCTTCTTTCCCCCGTCCCTCCTGACAGAGGGCAAGTCTCCCACAACAGTTATACACCCAAACTGCAACTTATCTAATTGTTTGACCTCAATCTTCGTTGTTTCAACTTAAACCCACTATTTCTAATTCTTTCTGTTGAGGACAAGTAGAACAGCTTAATTTTTGTCTTTTTCACCACTTTTTTGTTTTCTTGAGGATTTCACTCAGTATTTCCCCCCCCTTCATTTAGATCAAATAAACTTCCCTTCAGTCATGTTTTCTAAATCTCTGCTTATTTCCTCCTTTTTTTCTGTGGCATCCAGCAATCTGGTATGCATCTTTCTTTGATGTCTGTTGCCTGGAACTAGACAGAGCCTTATTGATGCCGCTATAGACCAACTGCTTTTTGGTGTGTGCCGCAGCAATGTTTGGATCTGCTGTCACAGGCACTGCTGGGCACCACCAGGGCAGGGGCTCTGCCTCACAAAATACCGTGTTGTCTCACCACGGAAGCTTTCACCCTCCTCACAGTCCCTCATGTTACTGCAGTCCAATTGCTGGTGTGATTCTGGCAGTAGAGGGAAAGCGAGAAATCACAGGGTGATGATATACCCTGGAAGTGTGTTGGACTAGCACGGCAGTCCACTGACACATCTCAGGGGTAGAGTCACCTTTCCTCCCTTCCAGTTCACCTCGTCTGAAATCCACATTATGAAGAAAATCAGTAGTTTCTGCAGTAAAATGAGGCTCCACCTCTGGCTAATCCAGAAAATCTCTCTGAGAGATCCTTCCAGATACAAAGATTTTCATCCTTTACTTTTTAGTTGTTTAAATTCACCAGGAATTGAATTGTGTAAATTCAGCATAGGAACCCTGGTGGCACAGATTAAAGGCACTGCCCTTGCAAAAGAGAAATCTTTGGGTGACCAGTCCTCCTGGAAGCCTCCCTTCCCATCTTGCACGTGCTACAACAGACACAGCACAGTTAGACATGTTGTCCTCGGATTGCCAGGAGCAGGCCTCAGTATCCGCCTAAAACACAGCATGAAGGAAAAAAGGTTTTGGATCCAGCACAGGACTGAGTTTGCCAGAGGTGCTTCTCACACAGGATGAGGGGCAACTCTTTTCCTTCTCACTCCTGTGTGACATTTGTGGCACATACACATTGCTGAACAGGAAGCCAGGCAAGAAGCTACAGGGGACTGGAACTTGCTTGGATTCATATATCCTAGATTCTCTCATCACACATCCATGATGCAAGGGATTCAAACAAAGGCTTGTACGACTCTTTTTTCATAAGTCTGCCTGAAGGGAGACTGTAGCTGAAGAAATAACCAGCAATAGTCCCGACAAAATGAAATCGAAGAGTAAACGCTGAACAAAGCACTCAGAACCTGGCTCTGAAGAATCAAAATAATTTTTGAGTGTACTACTTTTGAGGGGAGATGGTAGAATTAGACCTTAGAGGTTGGACAGAGGTGAATGAACGATAAAATGATCAGGAGTATCAGCTTCCCCAATCCAAATAGTATTACAAGGCTGGAACTGCGCAATCTAACAGGCACAAACTGCAAACGGGAGAGCAAGGATTCCATGCTATCTTTTCCGAAGGGCACAAAAATAAGTAAGTAGAAGAAATGAAGAAACAAAACTTACATGGCATAAATACGGATTTGTAATCTAAAACTATTTCCTGTAATACTGCCAGAGAATATCGGTTAGGGCAGGCCATTCGACTAAATATGAGTAGCTTAGACTAGAATAAGTGAGAATGAACTTATTGACAGGAACTTTGGACATCTTTTGATGGAGGGCATGGTCCAATCACAAAGGAGTAGGAAAATAATTCTCAGATAAATTATTTTTTTAAATTATTGACTGTGAGAAGTGTACAGTATAAAAATTTACAGTAGCAAAATAAAAGAAACCTTGAAGTAAATGACTTGCAAGTACAACCTAAAATAGCAATTTCTGTAAACTGCAGTAGTCCAAACACAAAGAGACAAGGAGAAGAGATGGTTCAGGGCTCTGTAAGCAAAGTCATGGGAGTTTAAAAACATCAGAAATAAAGGAAGCAGAACTTAAAAGGAGGCAAAATCCAAGTTTATGTCAGGAGACTCTACTGAGAGACAGAAATGAAGCAGTGGCTAAGGATGGCAGAAGACAAAAGTAGCTGAGAACGAAATGGAAGAAACTTGAGATTGAAGTGCAGTTGGGCAACCTGATGGATTTTAAGATTGCCAGCACACCTCCCTTCTGTTCCAGAGCAGCACCCAGCAGCAACAAATGGAATAAAAGAGGCAAATGAGGGCAGTGCACCAGATAATATTTTACTGAGACACTGCAGAAGGAAAGAAACGTTTCATAAAATCCACAGGGCAACCAGGAAGATAAAAGTGAAAGAGTAAACTGGTGTATGTGAAATTTTGGGCAGAACAAACTCCTGTAAGGGGTCGGAAGACAACGTAGTTCTTCAGCACTGCCTGGGAACAAGGTCAGGAGGTGGAGGTGAGAGAATTCCCATTCCAGGGGATACAACAGGTGGAGAGCCAGGTCAGGATTAAAAACAGCAGAGAGGGAAGTTAGAAACGCCAGGAGAAATTTAAGCGAGCTGTGTAGGAAGAGGGAAGATCTCAAGTTTATGAAGGAGGAAAACACATTTGGGGAATTCGACAGTTTCACTTCGCCGGGGAGCCTGGTCAAGGCGAGTTAATCCGGGGGGTCACGCTGGAAAGGGGGGTGCTGGTAAGAGAAGGTGGGGACAGCACTTTGGGAACAAGGTGGGGAGAAGAAGGAGGCGAGGACAGAGAACGCAGGGAAGCGCCACGGGATAGGAGTATAGGGAAAGGGAGAAGGGAGGGCACAGCTTTGGAACCCCCCGAAACCTGGCAGTGCGCGACGGGGCGCAAGGACCAGGACCGGGACGGGGACTCGGATCGGGCGAGCGCCGTGCCGAGGCGCAGTGCCGGACCGGGACCGGGACCGGAGCCGCCTCCTCCCCGCCGCCCCTCACGCGCCGGACTCACCGCCCCGCGCGCAACACCCCTCTGCCCCGGCGCGCGCCGCCTCCGCCCGGCCCCTGCGGCCGGGGGCGGGGCCTCCCCGATACCGACCTCTCATTGGCCAGCGCTCCCCGCCGTCCCCGCCCACCGCCCGCTCCGATTGGCCAGCCCTGCGGTCCGTCCCCGCCCCGCCCCGCTCCAGCCCCGCCTTGTTTTCATTCCCCCGCGCCGCGCGCGGCGGAGGGGAGCCGGCTCGTGCCGCTCTGGCCGCCGCCCCCTGCCCTCCCCTGCCTTCGCCGTGCCCCCGGTGCATTGTGGGATAGTGGCGGCCCGGCCCGGCAGCGCCCCCTCCTCCCTCCCCCTCCCCAGCTCCTTCTCCATCCCCAGGTCCAAGATGGCGGCGGCGGCGGCTCCTCCGGCCCCATCCCCGCCGCCCCCTGCCCCGGCGGGCCCGCGCTGCCCGGGCTCCTGGCCCAACTTCGCCGTCGTCTGCTCCTTCCTCGAGCGCTACGGGGCCCTGCTGGACCTGCCCGAGCTGCCCTTCCCCGAGCTGGAGCGCGTCCTGCAGCCGCCGCAGGAGCCCGGAGACCAGGGTGAGCGATCCCGACACGTCCCCCCGCCCGCCCGGCCCGGGCCGGCCGGCTGAGGGGGGCCCAGGGGGCGGAGGGGGCGGGGCTGTTCCCCCCCCGCCTCCTCCCGGCCCCGGGGGTGGAGCGCGCCGAGGGAGAGGAGGGGCCTGGGATTCCCGGGGGGAGGGGAGCCCTCGCTCCCTGGGTTTTTTAGAGGGGACCAGCTCTTTGCCGGGGGGAGGGGTAGTTGTAGTTGTCTCCCCCTGTGGCGGGGCACGGGAAGGAGCAGGGCCAGCTGCCCCGTCCCCTCCCCTCGCTCTCAGTGCCGCCTGTGACCCCCCCTTCCCGCTCCGTCCCTCCCTCCCTTCTCCCCCCCCACGACGTTTCCCTGGGTTCGTTCTCGAGCTCCGTGCGGGTGGGACTCCTTGCAGAAAGGAGGGACAAGCCGAAATAACTATTTTCGTTCAGCTTGGCGCTGGCAGCCGCTCTCTCTTCCATCTCCTCCCTTCCCCCCAGCTTGGGGGTCTCTCCACCATCCCCCTCCCCCATATTTCTTATATATCTAATGTATCTATCTGTTTTTGCTTGTCCCCCGAAACACGGAGGGAACACACACTCGAGGGAATGTCCTGATGCCTCTTGACACACCCCCCTCGCCCCTTTCCTCTCCGTGTATGTGGGATGAGGAATTGGGAGCGCGGGGAGGCCCCGAGCCCCCCCCCCCACCCCGGCTGCTGTTGTGGGCCGTCTCCTCCCCACAAACACAGCCAGCCATTGTGTGCCACCTCCATCCCTCTCCTCTCCCCCCTCCTCCCTCATCCCCTCTGTAGTTGCGGGGGGGATAAGCTGTGGCTGCTCCCCCGCCGCCACCTGAGACGTGCGAGGTGGAGGGATGGGCTGTGCACTCCGCTGTTTGCTTTCAAGCTGCTCCTCCTCTCCCCTCCCCTCTCTCCAGCAGCAGGTTTGGTTGCCTGACTCTTTTTAATTCCGGCTCCCCGCGATGGATGCGGGAGGGCCCGGGCCGCGGGATCAGGCCGGGGAAAGGAGGGCTGTGTGGAGGCGGCCGTAGGAATACGGAGGGGAGGGAGCTTGTTGCTCTTGATCTCTTGTCTCTGTTATTCGCTTGGTTGTTGCCTCTGCACTCTTGCCACATAGGGAGACCATGGAGCCCACGGCGCATGCCCGGCAAGGCCCCTTGAAAACTTCCTGCTGCTGGAGAATCCCAGCTCGGGGCTCTTTCTGGTCCAGCAGACCCTGCTTTTCCCCCGCAAGGCACCCGCTCTCGCCTCCTTCCCCACCAAACCCACCCCGTCTGGGGCGTGCGCCATTAAATCGGCGTGTAGGTGTTTCCTTTCATAAAGGAAGTTGCTTTCTGCCAAGTGCAGATGTCCTGCCTGTGGGTTCACAGCAGCCACTGCTGAAATGGAATGAAATAAGATTAATGTATTTTCTGCTCGTGTTGTCTGGTGCCTAGTCAATACGAAAAAAAAAAAAAGACAGCTGAAATCCATAAACTTCTTAAAACAGTGTTAACTTTCTGGGAAGTGCGTATTTGTATTCAGTTCCCCACCACTCCTGTACCTCTTATGTTATATAAAGGACTCATTAGAAAAAACGTTGTTTTGTTAAACTGTTGCAGAACTTATTCATAAAAATCACCAACACACTTAAAAGTTTGAATTTTTAATAAAAATAATCCTTTTGAAGTCATGTCTATAAAGAAAACTGATGGTTTTACTGTGACACAATGTCAGTGGGTGTGCTATAGTAATTTTCTTGTGTAAAATGCAAAATAAATTAAAATGAAAGGATGAGATAGTGACCTATGGTCTAAGTATATATAGCCCTGATTAAAAAAAAAAAAAATTCTTGATGACTTTTAATTGCATGATGGGTGGGAAGGGTTGTCAGTGGGAGAATGTTTACTGCTAACTCTTTTCTGAAAAGGTTTTGAATTATTTGCACTGTGGAGTTTGCATTGTGCACTGATTTGATATGTTCAAGTTTTTAAACTTTTCTCTGTTTGTTTTTCCCCTTCCTGTGTGGCAGAGGGTGGGTTATTTCCCCCCCTCCCTGCCCCCAAATGGGAGGAGATGCAGCTTCTGAAAATGCGCTCTCTGAAGTGCTGGGTTTTTTTGCTTGTGTCTGGTGTAGTTGATGTATTTGGTTGCATTTCTCATCTCTAAGAAAGAAAGTGTGGACGTGTGAAAAACAAACTTGTGTGATTCTTGGTACTTTGTGTGGTGACTGGTGTGACAGGGGTTTTCTTTTCCTTTGGTACAACCAGCTCCTTTGGCTTGGTCTGTGGTGCCGGTACCTGTTACCTGGAGTATTTTGTGCTCTTGCAAAAACGGCAGCAGTGGCTAGATTTTTCTACGTGATTTTTTCTTCAAGTAGTCCCCAAGGTGGTGTTTTTAAGGGTACAGTTCATAAGGTTACTAAACATAGATTGAAAATTGAAGTGGCTCTTTTATTTCTGAACATCTTTTATTTACCAACTGTATGTAGTTTTCCCTGGAATGCAAAAGGGATTTTGATTTCAGTTATATAGTTAGTTATTATATAGATATTCAGTTAGTTTCATTTTTGATACCAGCATTGCTTGACAGTAGATTTACAATGGCAGTAATACATAACAAAATCTAAGGAAATAGTTACAGAACTCTGAAGTATTGGGTTTTTTCCTGAATTTCTTAAAAACTGGAGCAAGTTTTAAATCTCAACGCCACATAACAGCTATTTGTAACTCCTCTCCATATTCATTTTGCAATCAAGAAAGGGAATTGATAGTCTAGGGGTTTTTTAGTTATCTTTAAAACTGTTCTGATGCTCAGCAGTTTCAATTTTTTATTTTTTTTTTTTAGTTTTGTTTGTGTTTTTTCTTTTTCTTTTAAACATGGCCTATATTGTCTTGTCTGAAGAGTTTCTCTTGGGAGATGCCAGAAGAAGTTATTTCCTTTATATTAGAAACCCCAAGGAGAACTCAGAGCTTAAGTTTGAATGTTGTTCAGTAGTTGTATAACAATCATATTTTTCTTCCCTGTTAATAATTAGAACAAAGAACTTGTTCATTATTAAGGAAACAAACTACAACCTTCCCTCACAGGAAGGGGTGCTGAGCAGATGTTGACAGCTAGGAAGCTATCAGTTATTTCTTAGAGGGATTTTAGTGGTTTTTTGTTTAAATGCTTGGACAGCGCTTAAACTTTGCTGTATTGCCACTCCTAGCTGAGAATTTCAAGACAATAGTAAGGACAGCAGTGCTTGGATATGAATAGTTTTCAATAGTAGTCTGACTAGTTTAGATACCAAATTAACCTGAATTAGTACCAGGCTAGATGTTTTAACCATGTGTACACAGGTATGGTCTTAAAGTGCACAAACCAATTTAAAATGTTCTTTGGGATTTAGTGGGTAACTTAAAACATACTTGAATACGAAAGTAAGAATGTGTGGTGTTGGTTTCACCAATCGCTTTTGAATAGTGGGATAAACTGGTAGCCCTGGAAATATAATAATGGCCAGTCTTCGCGAGCGAAGATCCGGGGAAGGTCTTTCCACCTTCCAGCCTGCGCATTGGATTTTTTAGGTGAGACACAGTGTGCGCGGAACTGAGCCCACCCTTTAATCCTAAGGTTCATCTGCCGGGGCCAAGCGAGCTTGGACGGTGGCAGTGAGGTCCTTAGGACGTAGGTGGGTTGCCTTTAAGGGCTAACGAGCCCCACCTGCCCGGGAGTGGCCCTGACCGGGAATCGAACCCGGGTCTTGGCGGTGATAGCGCCGCGCCTTTACCACTAGACCACCAGGGGCTCCACTTAGCCCTGGAAATAGTCTTCTTACAAAGGCTGTATGATAAAATGGCTTAGCTTTTCCAGCTGGTGGCTCATTTGAAAGTTGTAGCTGTTCAGACGAAGTAATAAGACCTGTAGGTATCTGATGAAGATTTTATTTTATGAAGAATAATTGCCTTTGAAGAATAATCTTGCCTTTATGAATGCTTAGTTTTGATTTAAGTACAATGTTGTGACTTGGGTTGGAATTATGACAAACTTGTTAGGAAGGAGTGAAGTTGAGTGTCTGTCAAGATGGTTAACAGTGTTAACTCACAAAATCCATTAGTTTATGTGCCTCAAAACCTAAATGTTTTCTTGTAGATTTTATTAAAAAGCTGTGTTTTAACCCCCATCAGCAACTCAACCCCACTCGGCTGCTTGTTGACTCCTGTGGTGGGATGGGGGAGAGAATTAGAAGGGTAAAAGTGAGAAAACCAGTGGGCTGAGATAAAGACAGTTTAATAGGGATACCAATATGAGGAATTTATTCATGCTTTCCCACTGGCAGTCAGGTGTTCAGCCATCTCCAGGACAGCAGGGCTCCATCATGTGTAAGGGTGACTTGGGAAGACCAATGCCATCACTCCCAGTGTTGCTGTCTTCCTTGTTCTTCCCTCAGCTTTTATTGCTGGGGATGACTCCATATGGTCCGGGATATCCCTTGGGTTGGTTGGGGTCAGTTGTCCTGACTATGTCCCCTCCCAGCTCCTTGTGCACTCCCAGCCTCCTTGATGGCGAGGAGGGGCAAGGAGCAGAAAAGGCCTTGGCTCTGTGTAAGCTCAGCAATAACAAAAGCATCCTGGTGTTCACTGGCACAGGTTGCCCAGAGAAGCTGTGGCTGCCCCATCCCTAGAAGTGTTCAAGGCCAGGTTGGATGGGGCTTTGAGCAACCTCTGATCTAGTGGATGGTGTCCCTGCCCACGTCAAAGGCTTGGAACAAAGTGATTCTTAAGGTCCCTTCCAACCCAAGCCATTCTAGGATTATCAATGCTGTTGGGAGCACAGATCCAAAGCACAGCCCCATACTGGCTACTATGAGGAAAATTACCTCTATCCCCTCGAAACCTAGCACAGCAACCCAAAATATGATCCTAACTGGAACTTGTGAGGGCTGGGAGATGTCATTACAACCATATTACTGTACTTTCAGATGCAAAACTAAGGTAACGATATAGACCATGCTGCAGTGTGCCATGGTGTTGCATCTCCTTTGAGTCTGCTTGCTTCCAAAGGCAAAGCTGCAAAACAGAACAAATCATCATAGAAAACTAATACTTATTCTCTTTGTTCTAACAAACATACTTTGTTTTATTTTGTTTTCCCTGAGAGTTTTTACTTGTAGCAGAAGAGCAAATGCAAATTTAAATAGTAAATATACGGTAGAGAGGAGCAAGAACTATATCTGTATTTAGGGCTGTGTTTAAGGAACCATGATATCAAGTCACCACCTCCTTTGTGTTGGTAAATAGCTTGAGAATCAGTATAAATGTTAATTAAGCACTTGGTCTCTTGTGAATGAAAATATTAGTAGAATGTTAGCTTGCACAACAGAGATCTAATTTTACACATGACTACGCAAAACACTCACTGGTTTGCCAGGTTCCCTGGTGTATGAATGGGGGAACCTCTCCTAGAGGTGAATGACATCTCCCAAAGTGTGCTAGACTGCATTAGTCCATTGATTTTTTTTTTGCAGGCTTTTCTTAGCACAGTAGGGTTTGGTTTCTTCTTCATTGAAATGGTAGCAAGTATACATGCTTTGTGTATTTTGTCAGAAAAATTGCACCACAATCTTGCTAGTGAAGATCATGCTAAAGGTGGTCTTGAAAACAGCAAGTGTGTTTGGTGTGGGTTTCCAGTCTGGAGCATTGTCCTGTATTCTCACTGCAGTTCAGAATTCTTTATCACCTTTGATGTCTGGCAGTCATCCTGATAGACTGACCCAGCCTAGAAGTTTGTTGCTTAAATACAGCATGAATGTGTTGTGTTGTGTTTGGAGTCTGATAATAAGAACAGTCTTCACATGCTGGCTGGGGTTTAAGTGATGTAAGGAGAGACATGGTGAGGTGCAGATGCCTGGTAGGAGGTTCATTTTTCTAAATCTTTTCTCCCCTTTTCTGTCTTTATAATGGGAGTCAAGGTTAATGGCAGGCAGCTTATGGAAAATCTGTGCAAGCCATTTATAGTTTCTTTAATTTTTTTTTTTTCAGTAGAGAATACCTGGTACTACATTGTAGACCTGAAAAAAAAGTCTTTGGAGCAACCATGCTTCAAAGCAGTAAGTTATATTTCATAAGGTGCTGTATTTTTCCTGAATCTTCTAGACACATAACACCTTTTTTCAAATTAATTTGTTTTCAATAGGTTATGCCTGATTGTTTTTTTATTGTCATTCCAGTACCTCTGGAGAGCTATACAGCGTTAAGCTTAAGGGTTCTTACCATTGTCTGAAGAAATTAACAATTATTGTTAACTTAAACTGCTGTTGAATATCTGTATGGGAGAAAGATACCTGAAACTTTGTAGCTGTTTAATGCAGCAAGCAAAAGCCAAGTATATCTAATGGCAAGGAGTTTGACAGACTTTCATGCTCAAGATTAGGTATGTTCCTAATGAAAAAGGTAGTGAAATGGTGCTCTGTTAATGTGATTGATTTTTCTTGTGTTTAATGTTTGATATCAAGCATGTTTGTGTACTGTTGATCGGAAGTTACGGGGTTTGATGTGACTGTTAGGTAAAGTCAGGATACATTCCAGTAACTTGTAATATACACAGTAGATTGGTTAGTACTGAAGGTAGGTGATAAATGCAATATGGAAGTACTGTCAAGCACTGCTTCACTTAAAATTTAATAATTTATACTGTACATGAGACTTATTGTCTGATTTCAATGTCAAAAGATTAGTTCATGTGATGTCCTCTAATGTAAATGACCAAACTCCGACATATAACATTGGTTGTGTCTGTAACACTGGATGGGTTGAGTTTATTCGCACATCATGTATTGCTGCATCTTCTTTATTAAACATGTTAAGTGTGTGGCTATATTGATATTACAAGCCTGCTTCTGCCATGAGGCTGTACCAGCTAGTCAGAGGTAACACTTTTCATCTACTCTGCAGGTCTGAGTGTTCATGTGTTTTCACACCCTTTCCTTAGTGAGTAAGAAATTAAACTGCTGTTTCGGGTCAGTCAAGTAGTTACCACCTGAACAAAGGCTGAGCTGACTGTGTATGTGTGGAATACAAGTAGATCTTTGCTTTTCTGCTGCATCTGGGGGCTGAACCAAAACATTTATGTCAAAGCTATTAATCCACCACCTGTTAGTAAAATGCTGCATCTTTAACTTAGGAGCTAACTATAGGAAAATAAAAGCATAGCTAGTAAACTTTAGAACTTGATGTATTACTCCTGTGCTTGTTACATTTTTGAGTATGATGGAAGTTCTGCAGTGATATTTCTACTATCAAATTGACTCATTTGTTGAAGGTAGACTCCAGGGGCTTGGAGCTGATGTTCTCAAACAGCATAATGGGGTTAAATTCCGAGAAAATAAGTAGCAGGGAATCATTCTTGTACTAACTTCATGACAAGTAAGTCTTTAATGCAGAATTAACTCCTCTTGTCTATACTTCAGTCATGGTAGGTTAATCTGACTTTAAGGTCAGCGTGCCATATCCACATATGCTTTTCAGTTATTCATTTAGGAAGTTTACCATGGAATTAATTATTTCATAATAAGAGTATGGATGCATATCTTTGTTTTACCTGTTCCTGTTTTGTTAGTTTTTTCGTGGGGAGACTTCATACCTTTGTGTGTTTAGCTGGCATGTCAGCTCATCCAAGTGTGCCCTCATATTTAAGCTGTCAGTGCCAGTTTTAACTAGACTCCACATCCCATGAATCCAATGTAGAAGACAGGAAAACACTGTGCTTCTGAGAGAGAAGCAGTCCTGTCTCTTTCCAGTAAGACTGCCCGTCTGAAAGAGATGGCAGAATGCCATATGGAATGGAAAGAAAGGAACTTGGGACTGCTTTCCAGGCACCTGTAAGCCACAGGATATCTGAAGCCCCCTCCCAAAGCTCAACCTTCCTTGAGATTGTGCAGGTTCTGTTGGACCATGTGCCTCCATCAAGGAAGAGCAGTATGTTTTCAGTAGGCAGCCGTACTGAACTCCAGCACAGTTTGGATGCTACAGAACTGGAAGAAAAGCTTCTGATATTACTTCCAAGCCAGAGTCTTAAGGCTTATTTCAGGACAAGTGTATAAGAAACAGGAATGTTGATGGAAATTCTTCTGGCCAGTGCAAGATGATGTTCAGTGAAAGAAGCCCCATGGCAATGCTGTATCGTGGTATATTTATATGGAACAACTCTTTATGGAATAAACATCAAAGTGAGTTGTGGATTGACACCATCATCACATGTAAGCTGGAAGTTATGTTTTGTCCAACAATTCATCCACACTGCACCTTTTTATTGGCCCTGGCCAACTTCAGAGGTCTGCAGAAGCTGTAGGAGTTTCTCAGAGTACTCTCCCTGCACCCATGTTTGTAATTCAGAGGCTTCCTGAGTTTTCTTTGCTTACCATGAACTTTTTTCTCTTGTTTGGGATTACTTCAAGTTAGTATTGTGTAGTGTAAGAACAGTTAGCTGATAGACATGTGCAATTATTACTCCCCACTGCTTGATGCACACAATTCTGAGCTCATCCCAAAGCTGACATTTATGTTACAGAACCAGAGAATGGGTATGGTTGGAAGGGAACACAGTGGGTCATCTAGTCCAACTTCTGTGCTGAAGCAGAGTCATCCTAGAGCACATGGCACAGGATTGCATCCAGACAGTTCTTGAGTATCTCCAGCAAAGGAGACTCCTCAGCCTCTCTGGGCAATCTGTTCCAATGTGTTCCAGCACAGTAAAGAAGTTCTTCCTCACGTTCAGGTGGAACTTCCTGTGCATCAGTTTCTGCCTGTTGCCTCTTGTTCTATTGCTCAGCACCACAGAGAAGAGTCTGGACCCATCGTCTTGGTGCCATCCCTTCAGATACTTATATACATGGATGAAATCTCCTGTCAGTTGTCTCTTCCTGAGGCTGAACAGGCCCAGCTCCCTCAGCCTTTCCTTGCAAGGGAGATGCTCCAGTCACCGAGTCATCCTTGTTGTCCTCCACTGGGCCCATTCCAGGAGCTCCATGTCTCTCCTTACGGAGGAGTCCAGACTGGACACAGCATTTCATATGCAGCCTCACCAGGGCTGAGAAGAGGGGTGGGATCATCTTCCTCAAACTACTGGCAGTGCTCTTCCTATTGCACCCCAGGATACCATTGACTTCTTGGCTACAAGGGTGCACTGCTGCCTCATGGACAGCTTGTTGTTTACCAGGACACCCAGGTCCTTCTCCACAGAGCTGCTTTCCAGCAGGTCAGCCTCCAGCCTGTACTGGTGCATGAGGTCATTCTTCCCCAGGTGCAGGACCCTGCATTTGCTTTTGTTGAAGTTCAGACAGTTCCTCCCTGCCCATCTCTCCAGCCTGTTGAGGTCCTTCTGAGGGCCTGCACAGCCCTCTGGGTTATTGGCCACTCCTCCCACCTTTGTGTCATCAGGAAACTTGCTGAGCAGTCATCTGTCTCTTCATCCAGCTCATTGATAGATAAGGTAAACAATACTGGGCCCAGTGTTGAACCTTGGGGTACACCACAGGCCTCCAGCTAGACCCTGTGCTGCTGCTGCTGACCCTCTGGGATCTGCTGTTCAGCCAGTTCTCGATCCACCTCACTGTCCACTCATCCAGCCCACACTTCCTGAGTTTGCCAATGAGAATGTTGTGAGAGACAGTGTCAAAATCCTTGCTCAAGTCAAGGTAGACAATATCCACTGCTTTCCCCTCATCCATCCAGGTAGTTGTTTTATTGTAGAAGGCAATCAGGTTGGTCAAGCATGATTTTTGCCTTTGGTGAACCCATGCTGATCACTCCTGATCACGATGACAGAGAGAATTCCTTTGTGTGGAGTGAAGGACATGACAAGAGCTACTGAAGGATTGAACTGGCAAGAAGGGGCAGATGATGGGAAGATAAATAGCTATCCTGGTGAAGAATATTTTGGCTATGTGCTCACTGCTGCTTTAAAGCCATTTGTCTTGCAGTTCTTTGAAAGTGAGCATTTTATCATCAAACTCTCTCTCTGGACTGGAATATTTCTAGTAGTACAGCTGTGTTCCTCCAGGTTTATGGCTGTTGGGAGCGGGTAGAGGTATTCAGGACTTTGTGTGTATCTGCCCTAGTTGGGACAAGTGTCCTCAGGTATCCTCACAGGACAATCTCTGCAGTGCTCCTCTGGGAGGAAATGCAGGTGTACGGCTGGTGGGAGAGCTGAACGTGCATTCTGGGAGTATCTCCTGGTGCAGGCAGTCTGCACTGGGACTGCAGTGTGCACTGTGGAGATGGCCCATCCCACAGCAGGGAAACTGCCACCCTCCCTCCCCTTGTGCTGCAGCCTCTTCATCACTCCCTATTGAGCACTGATGATGGGGCAGAGCTTTGGCTGTCAGTGTTCGATGGCTGGCTGTCGGTGTTTTTTGAGTTTGGTAAAGTCATCTGCTTGGTTCCAAATGTTTAAACCATTGAGCAATAATAAAACTCATAAAAGGTATGTATGTTTTTTTGGTTTCCTCCAGCCTTACAGTTGTGGAAGAGCAAGGTCTGTGGCTGTTCATAACACTGAGGTGATCTTTCTGCCCTATTTCATTACTCTTTCTTTTCTCCCCAAAGTGATGAACTTTCTTTTGCTTCAGCTGGTCTTCTGCAAACCTCAACAAATCTTTTAGCATTAACCAGTATTTCTTAGTAGCCTCTAGCATTTGTCGGTCTCTCATATATGCAGTTTACTGTCATCCTGGTACAGTTATTTCTCTCCCCAAGAGCCAAACAAAGCTCTTAAAGCTCAAGCAGCAGAGAATTTCTCAGAACTGCAGTAATAATTGTGACCATGTTGATGTCTGTAGTGGTCTGGGGAAAACAAACAATTTCTATAAGTGAGGGAAGGCTTATTTTTCAAGACTCCTGTGTTCCAGCAGCTGTGTTTTAGTATTCAATTTCTTTCCATCATGATCATTTAGATCTCTTAGTACATTGGAGAAAAATGCCACTTACCCTTGAACTCAAAGGCCTGGTTGATATTTGAAGAATGGATAGCAAGTGGGTTGTACCTCTCCTGTCCTAACCTTGAAAATCCTCTTTTCCAGGAAAATGGTGGATATCAGCATGAAGCTCTGCAGTTTTTTTGGTTGTCTAGGGCTATACTATTTTCCTATTCTTAACAGTTGTCCTGAATGCTGAATGAAGCTGGTTGTTTAAGTTTGTGTGTGAGTAAACACTTTATTTCCTACTCCACTCAGTGTCCCTCTGGTACTGCCCTGGCTATTTTCCAACTCATCTAGAGCTATCTAGGAGCACAAGTGCCAGGTCATGTTTATTGCCTCTTAGTATTAATGACTACCAGGATTATAACGGTTTCCTCCTGAGAACGAGCTGTGATAGTTCGCAAAAGCTGTATTAATTACTGGATGATAAAGTGTGGAAATTTTACTTTGATCCCAGAGCTTGCAGTGTGGTGTACTTGTAGTTATCAGCAATACGTTGCAGTACAGCATCTGAGGTGGAGAGCTGTGTGGTGGGGTTCAACAACAACAAAATAACACCTAACCCCTCCACCCCGTATTGCCTGGAGGTGGTGGTTGAAAGGGAACCTGCTTAAGCTGGCCCGAAGTGGCCATGTGAATGCCCTGCTTTGCGAAAGATACTTCCATTAAGGGCTAAAAGTATCCCTTGAAATGTGTATTTGAGCTTAGACAAATTCTGTAGCAGACAGCATTAGCTGACCTCCTAAATAACATGTTAGCAATCTGTGTGAAGGTTAACAAAGTTTAATGGTAGGTGAGAAAAACTGATACCGCAACAAGGGAGCTTTTGGAAAAAGAAGGGAGACCAGAAGGAATAGTCAGTCATAAGTCATGGAATAAAAGCACTATGTCCTAGATGGAGCAAGTTTGCAAAACTGGTAGAGGTCTGTGAACTCATGTTTGTCTGACAAATGGGAGTAGAGTGGTCAAGATAAGCCTGAGGGCTAAGTGTCCAAGTTTGTATGCTAAGTACAAATTGTTTGGAGGGTGGAAGTCTAGCCCTAGTGAAGTACTGGAGGAGAATGTACTCGTAGCTTGGGGTAGAATGATGGAAGCTAAAAAGTTCAAGGTGGATCTGCAGAGCATTGTGGTCAGGGAAGCATCTTATCTTACATAAAGAGAAGAAAAATCTAGGAAACATGGCTAGAATTATCAGCTACAGTGCAATGATTAAGAGAGAGAATTGAGAACTTGCTGAGAACTTAAATAACCTCTTTGCAAAAGGTGTGGTTATTAGGCTAATTTGTGATATCTGTATTCTATTGCTTTTCTGGCAATAAAAATGAAATATGATAAAACTGATGTGTTAGGAAATGATGTAGAACATGCTAATAATGTGGGAGCATGCTGAGTTGCTGGGATTAGACATTAGTTCGGCTTTCTGACAAAGTTCAGAAATACAGCTGGTAAAAAATATACAAATGTATTTGAGTACAGAAGTCGAAAACAGAGACTAGCACATTTTGAAGAGTTTAGCAAAGATTTAGGAAATCAAAAGCAGGGAGCTTTTACATCTGTTTTTGATAAACTTTATGAAATTGTAATTTCATAGTTCTGATAGTTGTAGTAGTAATTCTCCAAAGGAAAATACACTGTTCTCTTTTGAAATCATGGGTAATTCTTTTGAGGCATAGGTAAGATGGCTTGTGCTCCACAGGTACTTACACAAAGAAGCAAAGTCTTTTAAGGAGGTCACTGATTAAAGTGGTTGACTTGCGTTCCAGAGCAGCCTTACCTGCCATGACCCAAAGAGTAACTCTCATGCCCAACCCTTTCTTTGATGTTATTCTTTGTGGCAGGAGGAATCCGGTGAGCCATGGAGTATGTTTTTAGCCATTGCAGGCTACAGCCAGCATGTTAATGCAAACTGATGTTGCCAGTGGTCTGTGTTCATGCTGTTGATTTTAAGTTAGGACTAGCTGAGGCTTTGCTTTCTGTTCATCCCAGATAACCCTCCCTGGCAGAGGGTTGGAAGAACATGAGGGATTGCATCACTCAAGCCAAGTCAACCAGTGAACGTGAGTCAGCATCCAGAGTGGTCATAGGTTCAGAAGGAAAACATCATCATAAACCTTAAACTGATTAAAGAAGTGGAAGTTGGTTAGAAAAAGAGGTTATTTGTTATTGGTCACTGTAGTATAAATGAAGTAGAATTCCTAATTTATTTTAATGTATTTTTTTAGTAGCGTGGGCAATTAATCTCATTTACCAAGGAAACAGAAGGAGATGAGTTGTTTTTAAACAGACCAAGGTGTAAGATGGCTAATCCAGCCTAAGGGGAAGCACTGCTGTGGATAAAATAGTATTACAAGTGGACAACGAAACTGCAAATGAAGGAGAATTATGAGTTAGAAGGGAAAATGTTTAGAACTAATATATCCCAGAGTATTAAAATTAGCTCTTAGCTCAACAGAATACTCTAGGTAGTATTGTGGTAGGTCAGAGGAAGGCACACCTATTAACATGGAGCTGGAGTTTTAAAATTAACAAAATACCAGATAGCACAAAGAGAATCTTGGGGAACATAATATTTTGAGTATCTGTACCTACCTCTTGCTTTGTCATTAGCTTATTTGCCTGTATCTTGATTTTAGTGCTCAGCTGTGGCAGCTTCATCTTGAGAAATAATGCAAAAGTAACGAGGACTGTATGAAGGCTTGTGCTATGAACTTTCATAGGCTTGTACTATGAAATCTCAGAGGAGATTTTTTAAAGTATTCAAAGCAAGGTTCCTAGAGTTTTGCATTCTTTTTATGTTGTAAAACCAGAAAAATGGTGCATTGAATGAAATTCAAAAGTATTTCACATTTTAACACCTTTCACATGTTCTGTAATTTCAAGTGATTGGTGCAAATTATTACTGAGACCAGAGCTCAGAAAGATTTAGACACTGATAAATATTGAGTTGTAGTGAAAATATTTAAAAATAAAACTAATAGCATAAAATTTCTTGCTTTTAAGTTCAACTAAGCTCTATGTAAAAAGATGGTTTAAAGCTAACCTAGGGGCAGGTAATTTTGTCCATGTACTGTGGGTTTTCATTACCCAAATTCTGAAACAGCAGCTGGTGGTCACTGTCAGATTGAGTGATGGATTTACACGCACTGTGGCTCATCATTTTCCTTTCCAAGTGCCGTGCATAAACATGCCCAGGTTTGTTCACCTTCATTTCTGTCTGTTTTGTTCTATATGGGAAGGGAAGGATTTGGTGTCAGAAGTTTTATGGTTTTTTGGATAGCGTTGCGTTTTTGGGAGGCGGGTTCAGTGGAAACATTCGGGTGTGGGTTACTTTGTGGCACTTTCCTTCTGTCTGCCAAGCGAGCTGCCAGGCTCTTCCCTGGTTGTGATAGCATCTATGTGTGGTTGTGTAGGTTGGAGGGTTTGTATCGCAAACAGGACTGAGTGATGGCAACATGGAAACAGCAGCTAGAAACTGAGCGTCCCTTCGGGCTGTTACCCTTGTCTTACTTGGTAGCTCAGATTAAAGTTGTGTAAGAGGTGGTTGGCAGCAGTGCAGCCCGAGTTACGGAGTCACAGAGAGGTAACAGCGCTGCCGGTCTGGCAAAGGGCTCTGTAGCTTTGAGGCTGCCTAGGCAGACAGGAGATAATGTGGACCCAAAGCTAGTAGTCTTGGCTCCCCTGAGAAGCTGCAACAGCCCCACAGTTATAACCATTCCTTGCAATTAGAAGAATTATGTTATGGGGTTAGATGTTTTAATGGTGTTGACAGGTCAAAACATGAGTGTGCTCATAGGAATCTGTAATAAAGAGTTGGTTGTTTCAAGGAATTAAACTTCTGTGAATCTTCACTTTGTATGAGATTTAGTTATCAGCTCACAAGAGGACATAAGTTGTTTGCTTTTTCTGTAAGTCCAAATAAGTCTTTATTTTAGATCTAGACTTGAGGAAGTTGGTCAAAAACCACACCATGTTTTTATGTACTGTTAGCACTGTGTCAGGCAATTGTCTTGGACAGTTTTGCTTCTTAAATTTCTGTTCTCACTTCCTTAAATCATAATGGAGAATAAGTTGCTACTAGCTGTGAAACCATTTAAAAGAAGCCTCAAATTCTGTTTTAATTGGATTAAAGTTGTAAAATTTTTCATTTGTGATCATGAATTCATCTGTAGAATGACTTTCATCCAGCTGTATGACTGCCACCTTTCATGGAAATCTTTGTCAGCTGCTAGAAATATTGCTTCCTTAAGACTGCTTTGCCCAAGTCTCTGAGATGGGATGTGTCTCATTCTAGATACTGGATATTTTTTAAAACTATTTTCAGTTTTCACTTGCACTGCTGATAGACTAATGAACTGATACTGCCTTAGAGCAGAACAAACATGCAGTTACTTATTTCCATCTGATGGCGAAGTGTGTTATGCATTGCAGAATGACTTGTATTGGCTTTACCTTCAAAGTTTGCTTATGCTGATCCTTAAAAAAACCTCATGTTCACATAATGCTGCTGTTTGTCAAATACCAAATGCTTACTGGGTAGTACTCAAATTTTTCTACATGAGTTAGTCACTACTGGATGTTTTGAAAAATAGAAAATATACATCTTTATAGCATGGTTATATTCTTGCACTTCTTTAGGGTCCAGTAAATGAAAAATATTTATTATTAAAAATATTACAGTTTGCAAGACTAGGTTTTCAAGAAGAGGTGTCTGCAGTCTTTAACAGTTACAGAGAAAGTGCCAAGAAATATTTATTGGTTGCTATTGTTCAGTAAAGTTGTTGGTAAAAGCAAGATGAAATGGTGAATCCCAGAGTATAAGTGAGACTTACTTGAAGTGCAAGTTGGATTGCTGGTGACTAGAGAAAAAAACATACTATTTTGCAAATTAGACCCGAGAAAGGACAGAAATGTCTTTGCTGTGGATCTCATCTGATACATGAAAAAGGACAAGATGGGTTTTTTGGGTGGGTTGGTTGGTTGGTTGTTCTTTTTCTCCCGCTGAAGGCTGAGGAATGATAACCTCGGCATTGGTAATGACACTTGTTTTAGAAAAGCAATCCTTATGCAACCTGCTCTGAATTTTTTAATATTACCTTTTTATTCAAGTGAGAGACATGGAAGAAAGTGACTTTTTTAGTGTAATTAACATCCTCCTTCTGTTAACGCTGTTAATGTTAACACTCAGACAGCACCTGGGAAATTTAGCAAAATTGACATCAGATTGATGTTTCTAGTAACTAAACAAAGTAAGAGATTAAAAAAAAGGTATTTACATTTGTCTTTGTTTTTGTATAATGAACTAAAAAAGGACTTTCATTCAACTTGTCCTCTAACAGAACACATTAAAAGAACCTTGTTATATTTGTTAAGTGAATAAAGCTAAATAAAGCTGAAGGCGTAACTACTGATGTATACAACTTTATGGTCATGTGTTTAGTCTTGACTTTCACTTATTTCAGTGCACTAAGGACACTTTACTTTAACATGGCAGGATATAAGATCTTTCATGTGAAGTTAAATGTTACCATGCTTAGACGTTTGATTTTGTCTGCCAGAAATGTCTGTGCATGGATAAACTGTATGAAATAAGGTGAGGTCTGCAGTGGTATTCTGTGTCTAATGGGAGTGTAATAGTTTAGATAAGGGTACCCCCTGTGCAACTGGTAACACTCCTGTATCTCTACCACCTTCCCCCAAGACCTTGCATACTTGAGTTTGCACTGGTCAAAGTTGCCAGACACTCTACAACAGAATTAATCTCTCCAAATGTATTTAGCAGAGCTCAGATGTTTTACTTTAGGATGAGCTGACTCTTCCTGAAAGTGTGTTTCTCTCTGTGGGCTATAAATGGATTATATGGAATTAGCTCAGGTGTGAATATCTACGTTTGCTTAGATGAAACTTACTGCTATATTGCTGCCCTTTCTTAGTTTTTTTAATGGAAAAATGCCTAAAAGATTCCAGGAGCTCAGTGTAGGGACAAAAGCTTAAGCTCCCTTTGACAGTAATTAGACTCTTCTCCTTTTTTTGGTCCCTTGAATTTTATTTCTTTTTGATGGCGTAATTTTGATCTTTCGAAGAGTGAATAAAGACACTAAATTAAATTTTACCACTTCTTGAACAGCTGCGTAACTACTTAGTGTTAGATCAGAAGGTGAACAAGGTGAGCATTGCCATCTCAACTTCTTTTACTTACATCCTTTCTGGCAAGTGTGAGCTTTTGCGATTGAAATGGCCAGTAAGTGTCTCAATCCAGACTCAGGTCTGCATGTAAATCCTCCTTTTGCTACCAGTATTTCTGGAGAGGACTTGCTCATCCAAATAGGTGCCTCTTCAGCATTTCTTATTACAGGGTTGGACCAACCTTTCTGACAAGCCTGCTGCTTTTTTTTGTTAGGGCTCCTAACTCTGCTTGTGCTTTCTGTAAGGCACCTTGGTGCCTAAGACAGGCACAACAGGTCACTTTATATCTTTTTGCTTCTCTGCAGATGGGTGGGTGTGTTCTCCAAGATGCTTCAAAGGCTGGCTCCCCATGCCTGAACTGGGCATGATGATGCCACCCACTGCAGCTTGTCCCTGCCTGTGTCTTCTTCCAGTGGGGAAAAAAAACAAGCTACCAAGATTTCTCTAAAGTGGACTTATCCCGTGTATCAGAAAGCCATGGAGATACATAGTTGCACTGAGGAGCTGTGAAGCACTCCAGAGTCCAATGTTAAAGTGTAGTCTGTGCGATTACTTTTCACCTTGGTCAAACCTGCTCTTTATTTGAGAATTATAATTACACAAGTTAGGGCCAATGAAGGAAATGAGGAGGATTTTTTGTTCATGGTCTAAAAGTCTTGGTTGTTTTGGAGACTGAACTGCCTCAGCCGGCAAGAGTCCTGGAGTCATTTTAGAAGATCTTAGTTCTGATTTATACTGTTGAGAATGAAAGATACCTGTTTGGCCGTGTCATTGCTTTTATAGGCTGTGGTCCCAGCAGTTTCAGAGGCAGGTGTTTGCATATGCACAAATAAAGGTTCAGCAAGTCAGGTGCTCTTGATTTTAGGTAGTTGAAATGCATAGTGTGGTCACTGCTCGTGATTTAACTGTGAACAGTGGCAATCAGTGACAATTTCAAATGTTTTCAGCACCTGTTTCTCAGAGCAATCTGCTCGTTTGCACATTGCTGCCGCCGCCTGATTTTTCTCTATTGCTCTTCATATGTCCTGAGTTTGTGGACTGGAGCCCATTTTTTATTCAGTCCACTTTTTGAGGCAGTAAACTAGGCTTTCATTTGTAGGCTTTCCTGGGATATTTCCAGTTTCTAAAATAGATCATGTGCTATTTTTTCCTGCATTGTTTTCAAAATAATTTTTTTTCTATTTCAATTTCTTCTTCATTGCACAGTACAACATGCTTTTCTTCCTGAATTTTATGCTTTATTCTAACATCAGTGTTGCTTTTTTTAACCTCTCTACTGTTGCTTAATATATTAGCTTAAAAAGTCCCCGACATTCCTAGGAACTTAATAGCCAGAGAATGAAACAGAGGGGACTTGTGAAAGATTAAACCATCTTCTAACTGCTGAAGGGCTGCTGAAAAACAGCTCTCTGGAGATTTTGTTTATATTGGTATGGTCTTTAACTCCAGCTTCAAGAGTTATGCCTATGACAATGGAAATGACTGTTTTAATCTCAGCTTTAGATATACTGAGAAAGTGACTGATGGTAGTGTGGGCATTAGAGAGCACAAGCATAACCAGACTGAATTGTGGACAAGGGAAGATGGTAGAATTAAAAAAATGGGAGGAAAGGGTGCTCAGTGCAATGCTGTGGTTTTGGAGAAGAGTGGCTGGAAAGCTGCTTGATGGGAAGGGCTCTGGGCATGCTGGTTGACAGCAGCTGAACATGACCCAGCAGTGTGCCCAGGTGGCCAAGAAGGCCAATGGCATCATGGCCTGTATCAGTGACAGCGTGGCCAGCAGGAGCAGGGCAGTGATTGTCCCCGTGTACTCAGCACTGGTGAGGCCACACCATGAGTACTGATTTCAGTTTTGGGCTCTTTACTGTAAGAAAGACTTTGAGGTGCTGGATGAGGTGCTGCCCAGAGAAGGGCAGTGGAGCTGGGAAGGATCTGGAGCACAAGTCTGATGATGAGTGGCTGAGGGAGCAGGGGATATTTAGTCTGGAGAAAAGGAGTCTCAAGGGGGATCTTCTCACTCTCTACAACTGCCTGAAAGGAATTTGAAGCCAGGTGGATGTTGATCTCTTCTCCCAGGCAGTAACAAGTGATGGGAAAAGAGGAAATGGCCTCAAGTTGAGCCAGGGGAAGTTTAGATTTGATATCAGGAGAAATATTAGGTTTGTCAAGCATTGGAACAGGCTGTCCTGGTAAGTGGCGGAATCACCCTCGTGGAAGTGTTTAGAAGTCACATGTATGTGGCACTTAGAGACTTGGCTTAGTGGTGGACTTGGCAGTGCTGGGTTAATGGTTGGAGTAATGCAGTGAAGTCAGAGTACAGCTCTGTTATGTTGGTGACACAACTTACTAAAAGAACTGGGGGAGGAAAAAGCATTTTGGTCCCAGTTCAAAGCACTGGCCATGTTGGTCACAATTAATTTGCAAACTGCAGTGAAAGAGGTGGTGTGCTGGGATCCTCACATGGGAATGGGTGGAAGGGCATTTATCAGCAAGATAAAAACCTTAACTTTGCTGGATAGTGTTAGAGTGGCCTGTGCTCCAAATAGTCCAGGTAAGCAGGGAGTCTTCTGGTAGGTATTTGTACAGATAAGAGAGATAAAGGTACTGGGATATTTGTATGAAAATGTTCTAGTTGCTGAACATCCAGATTTCAAAGTACTTTCCTAGGATAACAGTGTCATTTAAATGTGAGCATGGTTTGTTTGTTTGTTTGTAATGCCTGCCAACAATCTTTCTAGGAACAGGATATAAAACTGCTACTTGGTGACTTGTTCATTCTGTTTTGATCTGCGGTTTAATTACAACATGTTTAATTGCTCTTTTCATTCACTAAGGAGACAGAGCGGTTAAATTTTTTCCCCTTTCCTGCATGTCTTTTTTTTATGGGCATACAACTTGTTAGGATAATACTCATCAAGTGACTCAGATAGAAAATAAGATATTTAGATTGTCCTTTGGAACAGGAGCTACTGCTTTTTCATGTTGGGAGTCACTACAGAATTCACATGTGTCCAATTTACTTTTTTATGCCAAGCTTGCTGCATGAAGATGGAACTCCTTATTGCCACATTTTTTTGTCAGAGGTTCACTGTAATTCCTTGCCTGGTTCAAACTAGAGATTTTGTCCTTTCATTTATTTATAATGGCAAGTTCATACCAAGGCTGTCATTTTTCTCTATGATGTGTAAAGTTATTAACACATACCAATTACAAGGTTCTCCCATTTCCTTTTTACTAAGAGTTGAGATAAGAAACAAGTTAGATAGTTCTTTGAGAAGAATATTTATGTTACCATAAACCAGTCCTGGTGCCGAAGGGGAGATACTGTTCCCTTTCTTTTCCTCAGTTTGCTAGTTGTGTAACAAAAGAGATGAGGACCTTCTCTTTGGTTGAAACTAGTCTAGAAGACCAAGTGTTGGTGCCTCAGGCTGCTCATGGAACTTCAGAACAAAGAAGTGAAGGAGAATATTAAAGATGCTGAAAATACGGCCACTTGTCTATTTAGGACTCTTGTGCTTTTGTAAGGGATGCAGCCAAGTGGTTTTAAGAAAATTCATGCTTAAGAGCCTGTCTGTAAAGGGAATTATCTGCACGGCTACTGTGTGATGGGCTAAGTGGTAAATTATTATAGAATGGTTTGAGTTAGAAGGGACCTTAAAGATCATCTAATTCCAACACCCCTGCCATGGGCAGGGACACCTTCCAAGCCCCACCCAACCTGGCCTGAACACTTTGAGGGATGGGACATCCACAGCTTCTCTGGGCGACCTCTTTCACACTGACCGTGTACTAACTCTTCATTTTTGTCTGAGTGGATGCTCTTGCCTTTGGATGTGCCTCCAGGACAACTCCCTCCAGCTTTCACAGCAGAGGGACCTGAACACTTGTTTGCATGTTTTTATTTGACAGTGAAATCATAGCATGCAGAGCTAATTTTGGTCAAGGCAGAAAGATGAAAAAGAACATACAGTTAATGGAAATATTTGCCATGTATGTCTTATGAGTCATTTTTTTTCTTCCACTTGCCAAAACAAGTTAACATGGAAAATGGCTTTACTAGTGTAACTGGGAGGACCTGTTTGTGTTCATAAAGCATGAAAACTGCCAGCAGCCTTTGCATCCCACAGTTTTACCTTTTGTTCCCCTCCCCTAAATCCCCTCAGCATGAGGGGTTCAGAGTTCTCTTCTTCTATCCCTGGAGGAGGACAGGAGGCACCAGCTTTGCAATCCACATCAGTACTAGATGCTCTGCATACATCATGGTTCTGATCTTCCCCTCTGTGTCCAGCACTCAAGATCTGCTCTGATATGAAGGATTTTTATTTGTAATAATTTTCCAAACAACAGATTCCCCCTATTCTCCCTCCAGACCCAGGACTTTGTCATGTATGTTTTCTGTTTTCCTCATCTGTTTCAGGTTTTTTTAGGTGAGCTGTGAACATACTAATTTTGGCAGGGAAATTAAGTAGGGGTGAAATGGGGTTATGGTTACATGGCAAGGTGTTAATGGGTATCCTCACTAGGTCTTTAATCTGCAGTTGTGCAGGTGTTTGAGAGTTACAGCTTTTCTAACCAGATGATAGGGGTTTCACATGTTCATACGTTTTCTCTTCTGTTTCAATTTTCATTCCCAAATTTATTATAAATGTGTTACTGATGTATGGGATGATCCCTGGAATGCTGGAGTAGACAGAACAATGTTCAAAGAATATTGTGTAAAACTAGACAAGCACCTGCCCTTCAGGAAAGTGCAGGACTTAACAAAAGGACTGAACTCCACCAGAAGCCTTATAATTCTATATACAGTGACTCATTTTTCCTGGCTCATGACTTCTTCCTATGAAAAGTCTATATATTTGAATATCTAGCAGATGGCACTGTGGTTTAATTATACTCTATTCTTTGAAACAGTTCTTTTACAATAGTGCTGTACAAATTCTGTTAACCCTGTGCAGAATCCTGGTGTTTTCTTCACCGCTTAAGTATATTCTATGAAGGTTTTAGAGAGCTCCTTTTTACTTTCCAGAGAGATAAAAGTTTCATAAAAGTGTGAGAAGATCATTCAGATTTAGGGGTTTTTTGTATCACACTTTTTTGGCCAGAACTTTACACAGAATGGCAATTATGCAAGAAAGATGCTATATGTTGTTCCTTCCCTTACATGAAATTTTAAGAAATGCAAAACATTTTTATGCGATCTCCTAAAATGGGTGATGGAGGTCCCACTTGAATGAAGATGAAATTTTGCAAAGGAGGTGATAGTCTACTGTTGTTACTTGCCAAAACCAGCCGACAGCACAACCCAAAATAATTACATCTCATTTATTCTCTTTGGTATGTTACATGTAGGACAGAACAGTGTTGTAAAAATTATCCTTACTGATGTCCCGTACAAGTTCAATGAACTCTTGTCAAGAATTCTCTCTGTATCCTGAACAGAAGTAAGTGTTTAAAGTTATGCAGGTTCAGTGCATTTCTGAGAGGACTGAAACATTAGTTGTGTTTACTAGCACACTTCTATTCCTTGCCAGGTAAGTGCCCTGGGAAAGGAGATTTTCCACCACTCTTCAGCCTTCTTACAGGAGCTCCCTTAGCTGGTATTTCTGGACAAGTCAGGTGTACACTGGTGCATGTGATCCATGTATTATTTGCATTTACTTTGGTTTCAATATAGAGTTTGTTTCTCAGTCCTATAGGCTTCTACTCCTGTGGTAGTTCAGGCACCCTGGCTGGTCAGGCTGCACTTCTCATGCTCTAGACATCAGTTTCCTCCCACCTTCTTTCTTACGATGAGGAGGATAGGTTGTGATTCCTCTAAGTGCTTACTAAGGACCTGGTGAAAAACCAGGCAGGAAATCCAGTCATTAATATTATGTGATATGTGAAAAGCATCTTGAAAGGGTAATAAACAGAGAATGGTTTGAAATGTTTTGTGAAGTTTGCGAAAGTAACCACATCTATACATCATGAAGATCCTAGAAATGCGAGAGCTGAAATGCTGAATCTGTGAAAAGAAGTGAGGTTTCTGTAGGTACTAACACAACTCACAGGAATTGCTGACCCCCAAGGGTGTGTAAATTACTCAGGTTTTGTAATTTTTAACATTCTCCACTTTTTCTAAGACTAAGGCTCTAGCAGAGATTTTTTTGGTGACTAGACATTGGATTATTTGAAACAAATCACCTGTGCTTCTTTAAACCAGGGTTCCTATCAATATGTACTCATAAAAAAGAGATCTGGTTAAAACCAAAAAAGATGCAGAACAAAAGCTTTGATTCAGCAAGATTTTGAATACTCTGGCTCATTTCCATGGCACACAAACTCAAACTGATGTTTAATTGTATGAGTTAACTTTGATGGAATTGCTCGTGTGTATAAAGTGCTTTGTCCTTAATTTTGTTAGTGCCAAGTGCTTGACACTTACTGGGGTTAAGTCCTTTGATCTTGTTCCTTTCAAAATAGGTGGTAGTTCAAAATTATGGAAAGCATCAGTTTTCAGGAAAAGCAAGGAGAATATGTGCTACGTGTCTTCAGTATGCAATTGCAGCGGAAATACTAAATATAAATGGAATGAAAGAGAAAAACAGGGCTAGTTTAGAATTGCATATGAACTATCTACGTTGAAAAGAGGTCTCTTTTGGGGATCCAGGCTGGTACTTCCTGTATTTATTTATTGAAGGACTTCATGGATAAAATTTCTGGAGCAGTGATGATTTATTTCTGAAACAACACAAGTATTTCCATCAGACTGGTATTTTACCAACTCAGTGTATTCACCTGAAAATAGAGGCATATGATTGAAAGACAGAGGTTAGGTGAAGCCAAGCTAAATATTGAGAAGATACATACAGGTATTCAGATGTTGTATAGGTGAGTAAAAGAGAGAACATTTCAGTAATGTTTAGAAGTTTAGAACAAATGCATTTGGTGTCCCAGCTGTTTATCCTGTGCCAAATAATGCCCAGCAGAAAAAACCATAATCATAACCATAATCATAAATTACAATAATAAAAGTTCTTGGATTTAAAGGTTTTAATGTGTGTGTGCATAGAGTAATGAAAATGCGTTTAGAACGTAAAATTCTATGCAAAGAGTAGAGAAATAAAAATACCTGACAAGTTAATTCTTAAGTTTTTCTCAAAAAATTAGAACTGAGAACGTTAATGTAATGTAGAGTTGCATTAATAATAATCAGTTACATATTTTTTTTAAAGTTGTGCTACTTGCTAACTTATAAAATTAGTGTTCTACAAATTTGCCACTTGGTGGTGCCACATTGATTTATAAATCACAAATGTGAACTAAGACGAGCTGTTGAAGTTGTTTCTGAGGAGTGTACACTAAGATGCACAAATTTGGTTGGAAAACTTTGATTCTGTGACCGGGGTGGTACAGCTGTGCTCAGCAGCAGTTCTGGCCTCCATTCCTCAAACCCCAT
The DNA here is from genome assembly GCF_022539395.1 of Myiozetetes cayanensis. NCBI lineage: Eukaryota > Metazoa > Chordata > Aves > Passeriformes > Tyrannidae > Myiozetetes > Myiozetetes cayanensis. Next base: position 29,796,641 of record NW_026087742.1, on the reverse strand, counting down.
ATATTGAGTTCTTCTCTGCCCCTCCAATACAAAAGACAGTAAGTACATAGCAAAGCTACATCTGTGGTGAGGATGGAGTTTCTGGAACGTTTCTCCCATACCATGTGCCCAGCCGAAAATAGTTTGGATTCAGTGATATTCCAGAAATGGTGTGGAATATGGCTTTGGGGTTTCTGGAGGCAGCTGCAGGTGTGCTGCAAGCAGTAGTATTTTTGTAGGTGTTTGACTGAAGTACTTGCTGTCCAGTTGTGGTTTTATCATTGAGGTCTGTTTCCTTGAATTTAAGGAAGGGCGATGATTATCCTAAATGTAAATATAAACAAAAAGACTCATGCAATTAAATTAACTTTCTTCCATCTCTCAGTGGCAGGGTTGCTCTTCAGCAGGCTCGAAGTTCCTGTGTTTTATTAAAATTTCTGTATTTGTCAGTGTTTCAGTGTTTAGCATTGAAGAATGTTTTCACCGGACTTAACGACTTCTTTCTTTTTTTTTTTTTTTCTTTTTCTCTCTTAATACTGCAGTTCCAAAAGAATTGGTGGAGCTTCACTTGAAACTGATGAGAAAGATTGGGAAGTCTGTCACAGCAGACAGATGGGAAAAATATTTGATCAAGGTACAATATGCACGTTGTATTATCCTGCAATGCTGGAATATGGTTAAGATGAGTAGTTGTGTGAGCAATCCCTGGTATGAATTATAGTGAGCCTTGGGCTGTGCTGTGGCCAGCATTGATGTGCGTGCCCAGACTGTAGTTGCATCAGATCCCAGCTTAACTTTCAGTCTGCCTAGGCTTGTGTAAAAAAATCTCTGAAAATAGGCATTATCTTCTGCATGTCAAAGAATATCCACCTTCATATTTGGTAGGGAAAATACTTTTCTGAGCATTAAGACACTAAATAAAGAAGATTTAGTAGCCTGTAAGTGGGCTAAATTGAGCAGAGAGATTTATACAATAACAATTCATTTGTATATCACTTGTCTGGATATGATTTAATTATTGTGATTTGGTTGGTATTCATAGAGGAACTAACCATATAGAGGTCTTTTAGCATGTGTTAATAATAAAAGAAAGTATTGCAGTGATTTATGTCTGCATACTCAGAAAGGCACAACTAAGATGAAAATGTAGTTATGCATCAGTAAAAATAGAGAATCCTGTTGTTTTACATAATTCTGTCTTGGTATTTTAATTACTACTGTGCCGTTGTTGACACTTCACATGCAAATAGTTTTCACTTTAAGTAATTTACACTTCTTCAGAGTATAAAAATGTATGGATAGTCAAAATTAATAGATTACTATTTCCCCTCTGAATGTATTCTATGTGTCTTTCCATCCACAGAATTGCAATCTTGTTATTGTCTGTAGAGCCACAATCACATCTTGCTTAGAAATACAGCATCATGTAATAGCAACCGTACAAATAATGGCACGTGGCAAATTCAGTTGCAGTTTGCCTCCTCAAGCTTTACAGAGACCAGAGCTTTGTCTTGAGGTCTGTGTAGTCTTAAGATGATGAAGTTTTTAGGACTGGGGATATGTTGGGGAATAACCTGGTGAAAAGCCTTAGATTAACTCTAATCCCTTACCCAGTTGTAAAGTATTGATGATATTTTTAAAAAATAATTATATAATAATTTATGTAACTTCTGTATGCTTCATGTACTACCAAGTACTGTGGTTGCTGAATTGTGTTAAATTCCCTAATAAACCCAAAAACCATTGCAGCAAGCTGAGAAAACCGAGCTCTGAGTCGGGAACTTATGTACCCCATTGAAACCACTTACCAGTTGTGTTGTAAGGAGAAAACAGAGGGATAAAACAAGTTTATGAGGGAGTAGTTTGGAAAATCTTCTTCAGCAGGCATTGAAAGGATGGGGAAGCGGTAAGGAAACCTTCCCTCACACCCCTGTTAAGATCAAGTAAGTGTTAATAAATTCTACTTCATTTAACAGTCTCCAGAGCTAACTTGAAGTTTATTCTGGACAGTGATTCAAAGTAACCTTGAAGAACAAAGGAATTTGACTATAGCTAATTAGAAAGGTATGCTAATATTGTCCCGATTTCAAAGGAGTATAATTAATTTAGAAAAACAAGGAAGAGCGTTGGGAAATGTCATAGAAGCCAGGAAAAACTGAAAAGATGTGAGGCCACTGAGAGCATTCTTCCCTGATGCCAGCAGTGTTGTTCCACATATTATTGATACACTCTAAGAGGCAAACTTGACCTGTTTTTCCTTTGTTGGAAACTATTAATGTGTTGCTTTGCTAAAACAGGGTTTGACACATTCTAGATGTGATCATGTTCTTATTTAGGCAGAAACTTTTTGTGGAGGACTTCCATGTTTTTAATATTTGCATGTATGTATTACTGTGTTTTGTTTATATATCAACGATTTATAAAATGTCAAATTTCATTTGACGGTTACACTCATAAAGAATGTGATAAAAATTGTCTCTAAGCTATGGCTGGTATTTTGACAGATTAATATATTTTGGGATAGGAAGTGAACATGGTAGCAGAGAGTTCTTTCCCTTCCCTCTTCTGGTAGTGAACCACCCAAGTTAGGTCACCAGCATGCTCACTAGTCTTTTTCTGGGAGAAAATGGCTGGGGAGAAAATGGGCTCCAGGAATCTGACTTTTCTCCTCTCTATAGGGAATGAATGTGGTCATGTATGACCGAGATAAAGAAATGGCTTGTCCTAAACATTCCAACAACTACAAGGAATTGTCTATCTTAGCTGTTCTTTGAGAAACATGTAGTTAAGTCACATTGAACTGACAAAATGTTTTACTTGACTATTGTCAAACACATTTTGCATTTTTCTACGGATAAGATTTCTGTGGACTGGTCCATTTGGAACCTTTAATCAGCATGTTCTGGGTACACTTGTCTTTTCCAATTATTAGAAATCAAGTATCTGTAGTCCCACACAGACAGACTTCCCTTCTGTGTCTTTCATCTTCCTGTTTTTGTTGTTTAAAGTGAATATTTGGAACATGGCAGTAGTAAGTGTCGGGTGCCATTGTAGCTTATTTGGAAATATTTGAGAGAGAGAAAGATGTTCCAGCATCTCTTGCAGGGTGGGAAGGTGCTGACCACCCTTTAGCCAGCTGTTCCTGCAAGCAGCAGGTTTTTGATCAGTGTGAAGCATCCCCTCAGTGAAGGCAGAGACTAAGATTTCAGCAGAGCCTGAATCAATGAGATGTGTAGTTCAGGGTTGTGACAGTACTTGTCAGGAGAAAGCACAATTATCTGGTTTTTAATTGTCAAAATGTAGTAATTTCAGTTTGAACAGATGCTTCATCAGCTCTGATGTCTCGTAACTTTTGCTTTGACAGTCACACACTTCCACAGTACGTGAAGCTTCTCATTATGGCTTTCATACTTAATGAGTAAGTAATGAACAGCAACTGGCACATGCCCTGAGCGAGGGTTTTGATATCGTTTCCCAGTGTTCTTCACATTATGTGGTTGAATATCAGAGAGAAAGTAAAGTAACCTCATTCTGTGAGTGGGCAGCATTTGTCCCCTGCTGTGAGCTTTGGCTTTGCATCAGAGAAGTCCCTGCATAGTATTCCTTAACCTCAGAGCAGGAAAATCTGCTCTTCAGCAGGATCCCTTGTGACCAGAGTGCTCTTCAGTGTTCTCTGTAGGTTGTAGTTTAAAGTCACAGTATGATTTGTGGTGGCTGAGCTGAGCTAACTGCAGGCTTACCTTTGGGCCACTTAAGAACTGGTGTCAGTACTAGGGATTGTGGAGGTCAGTAATGTGGCCCAGGTGATAGTGGAGGGGTAGTGGCCCCTTTTCTTGGTTGGAGTCCAGGTAGATCTGCTGATCTGTGCTTCTGGTGGGTAAAATTTAGGGTTATTTTTGCTGCTGTTTCCAGAGAAAGCTGCTTTCAGATATGATTGACAGGTTTCTAAGTAGCTTGTTGACTGTATCTTGTTTTTAATAATAATTTGGTGAGTGGGAGACTACACTGTTTTGATAGAACCCATCCTTGCAGACTGAAGGGCACCAGCATCTCATGTGTTGATTTGGACAGTTGTGATTCAGCAGTGACACTTCAAAATAATCTCAGCTGGAGGTGTAGCTGTGATCAGCTTTCACCTCCTCATGGATATTTCCACTGGAATAGCCTCACGAACTGGAGATCCTGCCATGTGTGCTCAGCTGATGAGCAGCTTGTCTCTGTTCATGAGAGTTGTCTTAAGCATGTCTGAGTTGTTTAGGAGGAGAGGAAATTCCTTCTCCACCTTTATTATTGGAGCTCATACTGATTCAATCTATTTATCCTCTATGGCCGCTTCTTTTTGTGTTAGTTTTTTTTCACCCGTATTGGTGTGGTTGAATTTATTTGCTTTAAGGAAATTGAAATTGTCTATACTTACTATATTTTAAAATATCTATCAACAGCTTAAAGCCCAAGGTATTTTCTGAAGAATAATAATTCTACCATGTGGAGTGAGTAGCAATTGCATTTGTTATCTGCAGTACAGTTGAAGGACTTAGGGGGCCCCAAGAGACCCTGACAGCTTATGTGCTAAATGCTCTAACCCTAATAAGAAATGCTATCTACTTGATAGAATTTATATTCAAAACAGACAGAAATAGCAAAATGTGAGATATTTGCGCAGCAAAGACAAGGATACCTTCCCAATCCAGAGACATGCTATCTAATTTAGGATATTTGGAGAATGTGGTGGTGATCAGGGCCTCAATGATCTGCTCTTCCGTGGAGGTGCACCAGTGCTTTCTAACTTACTTCAGTTTTATTTTTTGTGTGAGGCTTTCTGACTGCAATCCCAAAGAGATCATGTATAATGAGTTACCGTAGTAAGGTATTATTAATAAAAAAGTTTAAAGTTGCTTTTATCTCCTAACCCTAGAAATCTACTTCTTTTGTTTGTGACAGATATGCCAAGAATTCAACAGCACTTGGGCTTGGGAGATGGAAAAAAAAGGATACCTAGAAATGAGTGTTGAATGCAAACTGGGGATTCTGAAGGTACACGTTCATCAGCTAAGATTCTAAATTATTTTTTACTCACTTACATAAGTATCTTGGAGATTTAGATTTGACTTCCTCATTCACTCTTGCAAATTCAACTTGACGGAACCATAGGTGCATATATTAAATAGAGAGCTGATCTTGGAATAGACATGATATTCATTATTGTGGTATGGGCCCAAACTGCATGTAACACTTTGTTTGCATATTTTTCACACTTTGTATGACAGTAGTTTTCTGCTTACTGTTTTGTCAACAGCTATCTGTCTTTGCAGTATACACGTATAAAAATGCATGTTACCTTGCTGAATTCCAAAGGCAAAGATGGGCCTTAATCTTTTCAAGTCTTGAGAAAACTGTCAGGGTTGGTTCCAAGTTATGTATGACTTTTAATGTAGAATGAGAGCTTGCGCTATGTAATAAAATTTAAAATAAACTTTCTAAACTGTCCAGAAAAAAACAAACAAACCTTGTCCCTCATTTAAAAGCAACATGGTCTGGAAAACTGATAGCTCCAGCTGACACACAGATCCAACAGAGAGAGGCCTAAAAAGAAGTTCCAAATTACACTGAAAGGAAGTGAGCTGATTTTCTTCTCTCTCTTTATATTTTCAGTATTTTAACAGTCTTTCTACTTTCTCATGTTTTCAGTATCTCTGTGAATGTCAGTTTGATGACAATCTCAAGTTTAAGAATATCATTAACGAGGAGGATGCTGATGCTATGCGTCTGCAGCCCATTGGTCGGGACAAGGATGGCCTGATGTACTGGTATCAGCTGGATCAAGAACATAACGTCAGGATGTACATAGAGGAACAGGATGACCAGGATGGATCCACGTGGAAGTGCATTGTTAGGTATTCCTTTTTTTTTTTCCTTTTTTTTGTAGGAATTTTAACTATTTGTGACTGGGACTCAGAAATGTATTTCAGTAAGTTGTCGTTTCTCACAGAGTAGGACTCCTGACAGTGGGATTTTCTGCCTTCACATCTATGTTCTAGTGAAAAATCATATACAGAAATAACTTGCTGATTTGTTGGTAGCAGCCATCACGTCATTATTTTCCTGCTTAGTCAAGCTACAATGAACATATAGAAAGCGTACCAAGAGAAGGCACTCCTAAGAATGATGGCACCATATTGCTTACTGGCCAGCTAAATGTCTTAGAAAATAGAATACTCTTGCTTCTTTAACTTCAGTTTTGTTAAGAAAGTTATAAGTGGACAGATTTGGTTTGGGGGGAATTATATTGCAATTGCTCTTGTTGGAAGGAATCTAGAGTAGATCAAGGAGATGGTCAGAGGACTGGAGCCTCTCCTGTGAAGACAGGCTGAGACAGTTGGGGTTGTCCAGCCTGGAGAAGAGAAGGGTCCAGGGAGACCTTAGAGCCCCTTCCAGTACACAAAGGGGCTCAGGAAAGATGGAGAACTTCTTACAGTCATGTTCTGGTAGGACAAGGGGGAATGGCTTCAAACTGACAGAGGGCAGGTTTAGATTTGATATTAGGAAGAAATTCTTTACTGTGAGGGTGGTGAGGCACTGACACAGGCTGCCCAGAGAACTTCTGGCTACCTGACCCCAGGAAGTGTTCAAGGCCAGGTTGGATGGGGCTTTGAGCAACTTGGTCTAGTGGAAGGTGTCCCTGCCCATGGCAGGGGGTTTGGAACTAAATGGTCTTTGAAAGTCCATTCCAACCCCAACCGTCTGCAGGTTATTTACTGCCATAACTTCAGTTTAAACTTAATGTTTAAATCAGTGGTTTAAACATTACTAGCCTTATTTCTAGTTACATCTAGACAGCTGCTGTGGGTGAATAAAGTAAATGTATGTAAACAAACAAGAGCTGAGCGGTGTATATCTCTTTTGAGCATTATAGACTCCAAAGATCATTGCCAAAAGTGGAAGAAATCAGGGTTCTACTCCACGTTCACAGCAGAAAGCCACAGTAATGCATTGAGAAATCTGAAAAGGTTTTAAAACGTGAGATTCCACATCTCAGGGTTATTGCAAGTCTCCTTTCTTTCTGTAAACCTGGAGACAGCAAGTTGCTGAACATTGGCTTTGAAAAAGAAATATGAGAACCTTTTTATTCTAGTCTATTATGAAAACAATGACTCTGTTCAATCATGGCTCAAATTCTTTATACATTAAGGAGTTTTTTTAATAGTTAGATATGCAGTTTAAACAAGGAGTTACAGTGAACTGAGATTCACATTCATACAGATGTGCACTGACATTTTCTTGCTGTCATTACTCCAATAGCTGGAGTTTTCTAGACAACTTGGTGGTGCTTGCTATGTGTACTTAGGATGCATACTTGCAAAAAGTATCTGAATTATTTTGCTAATTGCTTTTGAAAATTTCACTTGAATGGTGTGGTTGCTTCTTTGGTGCATGGGCAGAAAGCTGTAACTTCTCTGTTGAGAGAAAAAAAAATAGCAAAGAAAAATCAGTGAGAATTGGCAGGAGGATAATGAATAAAAGAATAATAGTAGCAACTTGGATCCAGACCCAACAGGAATTGAGGTTCAGATAAGTAGATAAGGTCCTTCCAAAAACATAACATTATTTTGGTATGGATAAATGTGAAACTTCTGACTGCAAAGTTCCAGCCATTCTGGTAGGACAAGCATTTCACTGTGCTTGTGTTTTCATTATATAACTCTATAAGGTTTCCAGGGTAGTGTTCATTTAAGGAGATAGTATTTGTTTATTTTTCATGAATCCCTTTGGGGTAAGTAAGTGGCTTATCAGACAGTATGTTTTTCACTTCTAGAAACCGCAATGAGCTTGCCGAGACCCTTGAGCTCTTGAAAGCACAAATTGATCCTGCCCTGTTGAAAAATAACAATTCTCAGCAGGAGAACTCATCACGTGAAAGTCCAAGCATAGAAGATGAAGACACCAAAAAGGGTGAAGAAGCAGCTACACAAGGTTTTCTGCCTTCTTATATCAAATTTTAAATGTTGTGATGTGGCAATGTTAGTCTTCTCAGCTTCATGAAAAGTTACTGTGTTAGATTAGGACTTTTTAAGGAAGTAAAAAATGTTTCTGTTCAAAGTAAATCAAGTAAATATTGAATCCTTTGAAATTATAAATATATTTTGAGATTTTTAGTGCATATTTAAGCTCAAGAAGTTATTTATAAGAAGAGAGTTATGTACAAGTTGTTTCCTAGGTAATTTTTTTTTTGCTGTACTGTTTGTATAATATTGTAAATACTCATTATTGTATGTTTTTGTGGGGCATTGAACTGTTGCCAAACTTTTCTGTGCTAGCTACATTAAAATCTGAAAAAGAAAAAAACCTACTTGTGCAATGCCATGATTGAAATCAATATAGTATTGGGTGTGGTGTTTATTCTTACTTTTGAGTTTGAATCAGACAAATATAGGTTATTTCCTCAAATGTTTCATAATCAACATGATTTTTCAAGAAGATGTGAGATTAAGTTAAAACAATTAAAAATACTAAAATACTGTAGAAGTGAAGCCGTCCTTACGTACCTCCACTGTATTGTTGTTATTAGAATCATAGAATCGTTTAGGTTGGAAAAGATCGCCAAGATCAAAGCAAAGAACTTTTTTCTTTCCTTATTATCATGTCATTGCACATATCTACTAACTTGCTGACTTGTTGGTTTGTGCATTGATTTTACTAAGTATCAGCTAGCGTGAAGTATTTTATGTTATAAGAATCTGATCTTTTTTCTGGTCAGGGAAAAGAGCTAAAAGCTTGTTATCCCAAGTAATTTTACCCCAGTTTTATTACCTCGTATTATTATTTTGTTAAAATACAGGAAAATATTTTCACAATCAGAAACAAGATTTAAGTATTACAGTGTGTTAGTAGGTGTTTTTTCAAATGTGTATGAGTTAATTGGATATATGGAATTAGTTGGGGCCTGTCTTGGTTCTGAATACCAGGGAGAAAGACCTGCCATTTTATTCGCATCCTTTATGCAACAAACAGTGCAGAATTGAAGAAATAAACAAAACATTTAGATAAATTTGGAGTAGTTGTGGAAACATTAAAAGAAGATTGTAGAAATGGCAGTAAATTGTGATAATCATCTGCAGAATTGTCTTTCGGTCTTAAGCATCGCTAATATCTAATTCTGCATGTAAGTGCCAGCACAACCTGAGTGGTTACTGACACTGCAGAATTAATTCCATGTATTGATTTTGCCTTTGTCTCAGTCAAACCAAATCATCTAATTGACATCTCTTCTTCAGATACGATTTTACTTTACCTTGAATTCAGGAGCAGTCATTTGAAAACATTTCAATGCATGTCCACCTTGTAGATAATTCCCCAAATCCTGTGGCACACTCACCTGGCTCAGTGCTTACATTAGACTGTGTATTGGTGCAAAATCACACCTAGGCACTAGTTGCAGAACCACAGAATAGTTTGGATTGGAAGGGACCTTTAAAGGCCATTTAATCAAACCTCCACCTCCATGCAATGAGCAGGGACACCTTAAACTGTATCGGGTTGCTCAGAGCCCTGTCCAGGCTGACCTTGAATGTTTCCAGGGATGGGGCAACCACCACCTCTCTGGTGAACCTCTGCCAATGTTTCACCTACCTAATTGTAAACAACTTCTTCCTAACATCTAATCTAAACCTGCCCTCTCTTAGAGTAAAACCATTTGCTCTTGTCCTGTCACTTCATGCCCTTGTCAAAATTCCAGCTCTCTTGTAGGCTCTTTAGGTACTGGAAGGGGCTCTGAAGTCTCCTCAGAACTTTCTCTTCTCCAGGCTGAACAAGCCCAACTCTCTCAGCCTGTCTCCATAGCAGAGGTGCTCCAACCCTCTGAGCATCTTCATGGCCTCCTCTGGACTCACTCCAGCAGGTCTCTGTCCCATGTACATAATGAATAATGAAATTATGTACATTTGCAGTGATGCAAGTGCTGTCAGTGTATTCACAGAGCACTACTTGGAGTCTTTCAGTTGAGAAGCTGTAGTTTTTCTTCCTTATAGTCCAAGGATTGCACTCAAAGCCCTTCTAAGGTGCAGTGAAAACGTGTCAGAATATGTTGCTGTTTGCAACATATACCTATTTGCTTTGTCCACGTTCTATGCAGCATTAAATTAGTTCATACAAAAATATGGTAAACTGACTCAGTGCTTACGTGTTTTCTGCTGGCCTGATTGATTGACTCAAATAGCATTAAGAAAACTTGTGCTTTGACTGAGTAATTTTGTATATATAGGAAATCCTTTATGAGAAGTTCAGGGAGTTCAGCTATAGAACATCTGCTGATTTTCAGTATGGAGAAGTTTTGGGATTCTGGTGATCCTTAATGAAGTTTGGGAGGAAGCAGTAGGTGAAGGGAAGAAATGGTTGGACAACGTTTAGACAGAAGTGTAGGGAAGCTGGAAGAATTCAGACACAGAAAAAGATATCTCATTTTTACTGTTACAGACAAAGATCTTTACAGAGGCAGCTTTTTCTTTTTTCACAAGGGCTCTGAGTGGGGATCACTTCTGTGAGGGGAAAAAACCCAGTCTTGAGCCTTCAAAATGTTACCATTTCTGGTGCCTTATGGATGCATCTTTCACTGCTATACTAATGCTGAGATTTATGTGGATACATGCATTGCATTTGAAAATACTATAAAATCTGTGAATTCTTCCTCACTGCTCTTTTCTAGAATGCCCATTTTATTAGATTTAATTGTTAGCTGCAATTGTCCCCTGTATATTTCTAACCACACTGGGAAGCTCTCATCCTGGAAAAAAACTATACTAGCTTGGATTGAGAGGGGCAAGGTAGAAGGAAAAAAAACAGTCTCTTTGTTTGCAGTTAATGGCACACTCACAAAAGCATCTTCCAGGTGGTAGAAGCTGCTGCTCTTGTATATATAGTAATACTGTATTTGCTTTTTCTAATAAGTTCTATTGCTGGCTGACACTAATCGGATGGTAAAATAAAAAACCCTTAGGTATCAAGAGGCCGTGGTAATGACAATAACAAGCTTAAGCATATAATTACAAAATAGCTGAATTCTGAATGCTGGAACTGTACTTCAGGTCGTAATAATCTAAAACTGAGTTAGGAAAGTAGAATAACCTGATTCTTTAATATCTGCAGGTTTTTCTGGGATATGCTTCTCTCCACTGCTTGTTTTAAAAACAGTAGATGAAGTGGGTGTAGAACATTGTCTGTATGTAGGAGATGTAGTCATTCCCCAAGAACCTGGATGAATTTTGCCATAGGCCATAATACTGAATGTCTTTTCTCCGAACTGTTGAAGTACAATAGTTAGGAATATCTTGAAATAAAAACTTGTACAAACAGGAGACTGATTTCTCTGAGGAATTTCATTTGAAGGCCATGGAATCCTACACTATGTTCTGTTTTCTGAAATAGTCCAGAAACTCAAGTGCGACTTCAGGTCTCTGCTTAGGTTTTATTTATCCTCTGAAAGGATTGTGGTACTACTGAGGAGGGAGTTGGTACGTCCGTTGAAAGAAGCATAAATCTAGAGTTCTGCTGCTCACTTCTGAAATTTAGGTTTATCTTGGTATATAATTAAACTGAACAGTGATTCTACAGCTAAAAATTGTCAGCCCACTCATTTAATGACAGTGCTAGACAAGCGAGATTTCTAGTAATTGAATAAGAGAGGATTCCTTTGTGTGAGAATTAGGGCTGTTGGTTTTTTTTAGATATGCTTTTGTTTTGATGATATTCTTTGTAATGATATAGGTCCCCTGGTTGTTTCATAGCTATTTTTCTCTGTCAACAGAAAATCAGGTAAAAATCAAAGAAGAAAAAGAGCAGGTGGAGGAACAGTCAGTGGACTCAGAAAGCCTTCCTCCTCCTGTGGTCAAAGAAGATGAAAATATGCTGAAAATTGAGAAGGTGGAAGAAAAAGAAATTATAAAATTGCCAGTAATAGTAAAATTAGAGAAACCTTCAGAACACAATGAAGAAAAGCAAACTGTCAAAGAAGAAAGTGACTCCTTTAAAGAAAATGTCAAGCCTGTTAAAGTAGAGGTAAAGGAAAACAAAACAGAACCCAAAGACCTAAAAGAAGTAAAAAGCTGCTCGGACAAAATAGCAGTTCATGAACCAGAGAGGCTAGAATTTTGTGTTAGTGTCAAAACTCCCCAAGAAATTGTGGAGAAATCTGTGGAAGAAAGTGAAAAACTTAAAAATGACCAGCAGGCAAAAATACCACTTAAAAAGCGAGAGATCAAGCTGACGGATGACTATGACAGTCCGATAAAGGGACCCCTGTGTAAATGTGTTACTCCAACAAAGGATGTCTTGAAGGAAGAAGGGAAACCAGAAGAAGAAGCTTTTAAGAGAGTCCCTACAATTACTGCTTTATGTCCTGATGGGAAAGTGCTAGTAAATGGAGAGGTTAGCTGTGAAAAAATAACCCCGAGCGTCATACAAAATAATAGGTCAGAACACTCTGCTGGTGCAAAGGAAGACAGCAGCTCACTGAAAGAGAAAAATGGAAAAAGTGGGGAAAACCTATCAGACTCTCTAAACTCTGTTAGTAAAATTATAAAAACGTGTGAGATTGAGAAAAATTCAGTAACTGTGCTGAAAGAGATTGGGCCTGTGGTCTCTGAGGTTTCTAATCAGAAAGTGCCTTCAAAGGAGGAATCTAGTCCTGTGGAAAAAGAGTCCCTTGACAGCACAACTACTGAAACAGTAGCAGAAGAGTCTTCGAACTCTGAAGACTGTGCCAAAACAACTGAAGAGAAACCAGCAACCAATATCAAAGAGGACAGCCCACTGCCTCCCAAAGAATGTTCAGAGAAGCTGGAGACATCCCCAAGTGCATCTGCTCCTGAAGAACTGCCCACGCTTGCACTGACTGATGAAGAGACTTTGGAAAGTAAAGGTGAGCCCGAGGAGAAAACTGATTCTCCAAAAGCTGCTGAGGTACCTCCTGCATCTACTTCTCCTGTTACTGTGGAGAAACCTGTTTTGGAAAAGGAGGACTCTGATAGTAAAACAGCTCTACCTGAGGAGAGCAAAGCAGAAGAAAAATCCAGCCCTGAAAAACAAGAGGAAGAGCCAGATGCTGCCAAAACAGAGCCAGACAGATTAGGTGATGCTCATGCATCTAATCTAGAGGACTCCTCAGAGAGCAAAAAGGAATCTCCACTACCTAAAAGCAAATTTAAATATAAGCTAGTTTCTGAAGAAGAAAGCTGTGCAACAGAGAATAAGGAAATAACTTCTGAAAGACAGAAAGAAGGAATTAAATTAACAATCAGGATCTCTAGTCGGAAGAAAAAGACAGAAACACCGCCAGAAGAGGTCAGCATTGGCCGCACATTAAGGCGCTCTCCGAGAATATCCAAGCCTACTCCAAAAGTTGCGGAGACTCGGGATCAGAAGACTGAGAAGAAGCGAACGGAAGAGGAAGAGGAGAAACCTACAGCAGCACAAAAACCAGAACGGAAAGAAGATGCAAAAAAACAAGAGAAGGAGACAAATTCTAAGGTTAACAAGGTAATAACAGTTTTATTACCTGGGAATAGAGAATACCGGCAGCCTTATCTATAAGGAGATATACACTTACATAGGAATATTGAAGAATATGTTCCTTTTGTCAGTTTTTGCAAGAAACTAGTTTTGCAATTCAGTTAGTGGACTCAACCAATTTTAGAACGTCCCCTAAGAGAGTGTTAATAAATGTTGACTTACCAGTTTGTAAAATCTGTCACTTAAACTAACCTAAGTAGACTAAATCAATTGGGGAGACTTCTAAAAACTGACATGATCAGACGTGAGTCTGTCTGGCTAAGTGGAGACCTGTAGCTCCTGTGGATTTACTAGATGGATACTTGTTGGTATCTAGTTGGTCAGGATGATCATAAGCTAAAAAGGAACCAAGAAATGGTGAAGAATAAAAATATTATGACTTCTGTTGTTAGGTGAAGCCAAAGTTATTGTTGTGGTCAGTTCATGATATAATTTAGCTTTTCTCACGTGGAATACCCATTTTAATTTGGGTGTAGGTATTTTTTTTCATGATTAACTTTTGTTTATGCAGCATAGATCTTTAAAAGTACATCAGGTAAATATGTCACAGAAAGTTAAACGTACATTTGTATAGGGTGCTTCTCAGTCTACATATTTATGAACACCTCTTACCAATTTATTTTCTGTTTTTTCTGGATATGGAGTACAAAAGAGAAACAAGGAATAATGAGTTCTTATTTTTAAAGTGCGCTCTTTTTATACCAACTTGTAAAATCTTGTCAGTTTTTCCACTGCAACACATTTTTGACTGATTTTGTAGTTTTACCAAAACATTCACTTATTTAACAAGTTTCTTTCACATACTGCTATGTTGAATAACTTTCATAAACTGAACGAACAGTGGATTTTTCAGTGAATGTTAACATCTATACTGAAAAAAAATCTGTCATAATAAATTTTCCATTTAAATATTTTAATTAAAAAATAAAATAAAAGTAACAATGATTGTAAATCCTGTAAGTGATTAGAATTTTCAGGTTAGAAATTAGGTTAAATTCAGGTTAGAATTTAATTTCTACAGGTGTTTTAACTTGATCTGTGTTTTGAAAGATCAAGAGATCAAAAGATGCTTGCTTTTCTAGAGAAGTTTTAAAATAGTTATGATAGAGGAAGAAGTTTGAAGCTGTTATGCTTCTGTTATTTGGTCAAGATAAAAATATCAAAATCTTTAATAGCATATTATATATCTTTGGGTTACTTTTCTAAAGAAGAGTCTTTAAAAAATAGATTTGAAATGATGATGATGTATGGTGAAGACAAAACCTAATCTAATATTATAATGGATTTAAAATCCTTTGCTACTGAAGCTTATGGAACGGGAAAATCCCTTAAAGAGGTGGAAATTAATGTTAAGAACCTGAAACAAAATTTTACCAGTATGACAAATACTGCTGTGGTAAAAGTTAATTCTGCAAGAGAAATAAAATATTTTTTACATTTTAGTTTATTCAACTCGTTTGAATCTATGAGTAGTTAATTCAAAATTGAAAAAATGCTTTGAGGTGAAAAAGCTGGAAAAGTTATTTTCATTTTTCAATGTCTTTGGGGACAGAAGAATTGTGAGAGAATGATGACTGTAAGAAACAAGTCAGTGAAGAGGAATAAAAGTTTCTTCTGTTTGGCTTGTTGCTTTAAATCTAAAATACCTTAGTTGCAGAAAGTCTTTTTAAATAATACAAAATAGTCTTCTGAATTTTATTTGGAAACTGTTTTTCATTCAAAATATGGTAGTAAATATGATAGAAAGGGGATAGAGGTTCCATTGATTATCAAAAAAAAAGTATCAACTGAATCACTTTTCACTTAAGAAAAATAATTGGGAACTATAAATGTGAAAGAAGACCTAGATATAAGTTATGCATTTAAAAGTTTTATTTCAGAAACAAACATGTTTTCTGAAGTAAATATTATAAAAGGCTTAAATTATATGAGGGGTCAGCGGGAGAGAAAGAAGATCCTCTTTGAGTAGAGGCAAGCTATTGCCAAAAAGTCAGAAAGTTTAAATGTGGAATTTACCATGTTCACTACCAAGTTCACCTTGTCAAAATAGATAAAAATGGGCAGAGTGAAAAAAAATTGTCTTCCTTCTTTTAAATCTCACTTGAAAGTTTCTTTCTGTACATAGATGCAATTTTTTTCTCCCTTTATCCTGTTGCATTTTAAGGATCTTGGAAAGAGAATCTGTTCATTGAAATGCTCTGCTGTAAATTTACTGCAGCTGCTCTGACTGAAATGAATCACTTTACTCTAGAGACAAATATTTTTTAAGATCTGGGAAGAAACTCTTCTGAGCTTCTTTCCTATTTTTTCTTTGAAATGGTGTCTCTTATAGAAAAGCAAAGTTCGGTGGACAGGTACACGAACACGTGGCAGGTGGAAATACTCAAGTAATGAAGAAAGCGAGGACTCAGAGAGCGAAAAAAACTCTGATGAGGAGGAAGAAGAGGAAGAAGAGGAGGAAGAAGAAGTTGCACCTGCTGATGACGATGAGCCCTGCAAGAAGTGTGGCCTTCCCAATCACCCCGAGCTGGTAAGTTTTTGGGGAAAGCTTCTGTGGGCTGTTTTGTCAGACTTGGTGGATTGGCTTTGGTGGTGTCTGAGGGCACATCAGCCTTTGGGATGGCTGTACGTAGGAGAGTAACTTTTTAGGTTTTAGCTGTAAACTCACAAAAATAGGTGAATATAGCTTTGATAAGGAGGGAAGTAAGTTATTTTTTCTGTTTACCACCACAAAAATATCTTTTATGAGGTATTAACACAATTAAGCCCATTGAGAATTAATCTGGGTGAGGCTTTGAGGTTATGCCTGCAATTGCAATAAATACAGAGGAGACAGCATTAAAAAGAACCCCAACAGTGTCATGTCTGCTTTCCAGTGTCACATGACATGGCCACAGCTATGGTCATCCTCATTGGATGTAGCTGCACATCACCGTGAGGACTGAGTACAGCAAAATCCCAGACAGAAAGAGCACAGTGAGCTTTTACTATTTCTCATGGTTATGGTTCCTGTTCATCTGTGGTACATATCATAGGTTCCTGTTTATCTGGGAAACCATCATGTGCAGTCCTGGTATGAATCCACAAAGTAAGCCTACTCTAGGATGTGTGACAGATACCCTGGCACAGCTGAGGCAAAGTTTGACCTTTAGAATGTTAGAGATAAATATTTCAGTAAATACACACACAGGTTATGCGAGCTTTGTTCCTCAGTTTTATGGAAAGGGATATCTCGAATTTTACCCAACTAAGTATGAACTCTAATAGTTGCCTAGTTCTGGATGCCCCTAAGAGCTTGTAAGGCTCTGTCCCTACTCTCCAGTTCATAAAATCATCCTGACTGAGGAAAAAAGCCAGGTCTCCTGCACAAGGATATGAGTGCACAAGGAAAACAGTTCATACCCCATCTTGTTCAGATGGAGTTTTCCACTTAGTCTAGGATCTGGAAAGTGTTACCAGGTTCTACACTAAGGGCACACAGTCTATGTAGCCCAGTAGTACTAAGTACTGAGAAGGCATAGTAAGAGGAAATCTGGTGTTAAAATGGAAAATCATGATACATGAACTTCCCCATAAAATTCACTCTTGGTCCTGGAAACACGGTACGGGGTGGTTTTTTGTTTGTTTGTTTTGGCACAGTCCAAAGTACGAAGCACTTCTTTGTTGGCTGGGGAAACAGTTCTGGAGCTTGTTACTTGTTGTGAATGCCGAAAGATACTCATGATGTATTTCCACAGATTTTGTTGTGTGACTCTTGTGACAGTGGATACCACACAGCCTGCCTTCGCCCTCCGTTGATGATAATCCCTGATGGAGAGTGGTTCTGCCCCCCTTGCCAGCATGTAAGGTTCCTGTGTGACTTCACTCTTCTCCTTTACAGCTTTGCTTGTGGTTGTGGAGACTTGCTTGGACTCTTAACAAGTTCTTTCTATGATCTTTTTTTTCTGTTCTATCCCAGATAGACTGGGATCAGTGGTAGGACTGCTGATGTTCCCTCCTGTCCATTAGTAAAACTGAGTTTTGTGACCTGGTTTTCTTTTCTCTTTTCTGCTAGTGTGTGTTGCTGGCTTGTAGATTGGAATCTTCAGCCACACCGATTATCTCCCATCTCTGGTTAAACCACCTCAAGACTAGTATAGTATTAAAGAAGAATGCCTTAATTTTTCCCAAAATAAACATCTTCATCCTGGAGGCAGAAGCAGTAGACAGTGAGGGATGGATCAGTAGCCAGAGCAAGCAGCTGTTTCTGAAGTACTATTTGTTTTTCAGAGACATTTGCTCAGCAAGCTGGTTACAGAAAGCTGCTATTTCAAATGAGTCTCAATATAGTTCACTTCTGCTGGGAAAGCCAGGGTTGTTCTTGTCAGGTAATAGATAAGTATGAACACTTGTCAAGGTTGGAAGCTGCTTCTGCCAAAAAAAATATCTGGGCATGTGTCCAGTTTGGTTTAATGTACATCCAAAGTAGCAAGATTTGCAGGGAGGGTACATGGGAGGATAAGCAGAGTGTGTGTGACACTGTTCTTGTTAAATTAATGGGAAACCACTCATGCACATCTTCAGAATAATCTGCCTGATCCCAACCCCTTTCCTTGCTTTTAGAGAAATTCTTTGCCAAAAGAGCTGTTACCCTACAATAAGCTAGTGACATTGGGCATGACATGATGTGACTCTGTCATTGATTTTTAGTTATGTCTTCTGAGGAGTATTTTTAAGTACTGATGATCTTGAATATGTAAGAATTCTTTCTCTACAGTTGTAGTTAGAGCATCAACTCCTTGCTCTGTTGATGTTAGGTACTCTTTAATATGAAAAATGACAGATTTGTAAAAGGGTGAAGATCTTCCCTGGAAATAGTATAATGAGGGCATTAACATGGAATAAGGTGCAGTTTATCCATTAAAAGTAGGTTTTTATATGCCTTCTTGAGTATTAAGTATTGTTCTAAAATATGGAACATTTGATAAGAAAATGATTCTGAAGTGTCGCTCTGCTTTATGCTGCACTGTCCACAAAGTCATGTGTTCTCCAAAGATTAAGATAAGGGACAAACAGAATTCACTCTGTGTATGCACTCAGCTTTGTGTGTGCATATGACGTATGTCTGTGCAATCCTCAAATTTCTTTGAGACCAAGTTGTAAATACCAACAAAAACGTGCTACTTTTACATCATTTATATCACTTAATGCACACTGCTTCCTACATTGAATACTAGTTACTGGGAGGATACATCTCTATTCCAGTTCATAGAAACATGGAATGATTTGGTTTGGAAAGGACCTTAAAGATTATCTACTTCCAACCCCACTGCCATGGATAGGTACACCTTCCATTAGACCCGATTGCTCCAAGCCCCATCCAGCCTGGCCTTGATGGTGAAGCACATGTGTTTTAGGAAGACACTCTTTATTGTAAAGCCTTGTTCACTGAAGAGGAGCCTCCAGTGTAGCAAGGCACTCACACTTCTTTCCAGGCAAATGCAGACATAGCAAATGAAGTGTCTGAACATTATTTCAATGTCAAAATAGTTGCTTATGAAAGAAACTAACACTGTGTTTCCTTCCTTTAGAAATTACTCTGTGAGAAATTAGAAGAACAATTACAAGATCTGGATGTTGTCTTAAAAAAGAAGGAACGTGCAGAACGCAGGTACTATTGTTTGGTACTGACTTTTCTCCAAAAGTCATCCACATCAGTGTGGGGTTCAAGTCTTGTTGCTTTAGATTCTGTTAAACTTTGCCAAATTTACAAGATTATACAATTGGTGTAGTGCAGTGAGCCAGTGAAGTTACAGCTTTGAATGAAATTTTGTGTCCACCCCTGCCAATACCAAAGGCTAAATGCAGACGGATTTACTGCATTTAGGAACAACAGCCTTAATATTTTGAACATCCTATATGCAGTTTTCAGACCTGAAAAGGAGGAACATAAAACACAGTCTGCATTATTTATACCTTTTAGGACATATATTGAGTATTTTGCAGAATTTAATAACATCTGTATGCATTATTAAACAAAATTTTGCATGAATTTTATCTTAAAAGGCAAATTTCAGCAGAAGGTGACACCCTTTTATAGAAAGTAATATGACATGGGATGTAGTGAGTCAGTGCTGGGAAGAGCAAAGCACAATCTGTGTCTACTTTCAAGCTTCCTTCAAATCTGTTTGTTATTGCTGTTGCAGCAGCAACAACGATAGTGACAGATCAGGTACCAACTGTTTCTAATGTCGCTACTTCTGCTCAGCGTGTATCTGGATCATACTGTGGTAAAATTATCCATGGCTTGCCAATTCTGCTGAATTTGTAGCTTTGGGAGTGAAACTATTAGCTATTTTTATGAGTGAGCTCAGCTTACACACAGGCTCCATCTGTGCAGTAGTACAGGACACACAGGAACTGTGTCTGCTGCTTTGCTTTATGGTGGGAATGCTCATAACTAGTGAACAATATTTTTGGTCCTACTTTGGTAAACATTCTGCTGGCAAAAATTACATTAAATGCAAGCTTTTTCCAGTTTGTCCTGCTTTCTGGAAATCACCAGTGTTGCATAAAAACACAGTGATCTAACAGTAACAAGAGAGCATACAGTTGGTATCATAGCAGTTTTCAGTGTCTGAAACAGATGTCTAACAACCATTTTGCAATTTGATCCTCATACCAAATGATGTGTTATGTTGTATATCATAAAACTGAGGTTTTATTTTTTAATGATTTTTGTAAAGTTTCTTAAAAAGAGAAATGAGCATGGGTTATACTGGACACTTCAATACAATAGTTGAATATTGAAACCTTCCAACTTCTTGATGATGTATTTTAGCAAATAATAAGGTGAAAAGGCTGAAGAATCATAATGTTAGAGGAAATTACAGTCTTTATAACAGCTCAATGTACAAGTTAAAACAGGTTGGTTGTTTGGAGCACAAAAATACTTGAATGTGGTGTTTCTGAAAACTCACAATATGTGGTGTCTTTTCGGCAAAGAGAAGAAATCCAACTCTGTCATTATGGATCTGTCTACTTAATAGATTCTTTGAACCAGTTAGTTGTTCCTGCTCAGATCTAAGATCTGGCACTTACCGTTTTTGGATCATATCCTGTCTTTACATGATTTTCCAGGTGTGATTTGAATTCCTGTTTTATCAGTCAGCACCTCCAAGATTGGTGGTACTTATGGATCTGACAACATAATCTTTGTAATGTTAATATTTTTCACTTGGGTTTTACTTGCTTTTTACACCCCAAATTCAATCATTTCTGTGGTGCCCACAATCTTCAGTACTGTTGATTGTCAGAACTCTTTGGAAATCTCTTACATTATATATGCAGGAAAATGCAATCATATGAGAATTAGGACATAATCCCAACTAAAACAACTCTTTTCACTTGGAACATCCTCTTGGGATGTTTCTCCCTAGTGATAGTAAGAGCTTCAAACAGTGCTAACTACAGCATTATTTTAGATATGTGCAGTCTTTCTGTAAGCTTATTTTCACTTCTTTTCTCTCCTAAAGAAAAGAGCGATTGGTGTATGTGGGTATCAGTATCGAGAACATCATTCCACCTCAGGTAAGTTACTGCCTCTGTGTTGTATCATGGTTTTATTTTCCAAACTGCTCAGGGAAGAAGTTTCTCAGTGGTGTGTCAGAAGAGCTGGTAGCATCTTTGAAAGAAAAATCAATCTCTATGCAGGTTAGAAATAATTCTAGACCCTTTTAGACTGAATATAGCAGAGAAACCATGGGAGCTTTATGGTGTTTATTAGAGCCAACTGATGCCACACAGAGTCCTCTGTCAGTGAGCAATCTCAGAATCGCCTCCCTGCCCATTACAACTGGGGTTTGAGTTGAGTGCTCCAATATTCAGTACTTTATAAAGGTGGGATTCAGTTATTTAACTGTGGTGTCTGCTATATAGTTATCTAGCTTTGAGCTAATGGTCATAGCTTTCCTTTGGAATGGATGGAAACAAACACTTCTGGCTTATAATTCAGGGGGAGTATATAGTATCTCTTAGCAGCAGGGCATTTGCCTTCAGCAAATGGATTTTAAAGTCACATATGATTATAAGCTATAAACATTTAGTGTTTCATTAACAGATGCTTTTATATGGTTTCTCTTGACAGAAGAGGAAAAATGCTTTTATTCACATTGAGAACAGGCTTAAATACTTCTTAAATACATTTTGAAGCAATTCTCTTGAAGTCTTAGCCAAATGCCTTCATCCAGAATGATATAATCTGCTCTGTGCAGTTTAAAATGAAACTTTAGTTTGTTTTAAACATAGACTTTCCACTCTGCCTGACTGTAACAAGGCCAGCTTTCTCTCCCTGTCTCTGGATAACAGAAAAATGATAACAGATTTTTACAAACTTGCAAAAGAGTCTATGGTTGGGAGAAAATATTTGAAAAATAAAGACTGGGGGTGGATTATTTTTCTTTTAAATTAATAATTTGGAAACAGTATAATAAAACTAACCTGCATGGAACCTTATTGAAACTGTACCACGTAGAGGTGTCCCTATGCTCAGTACATAGAAATGCTGGGCCACAGTTTGCTCATCTGACACATTGACTAGTCCTGGGAGTGTCACCCAAGGCACAGTCTCAGCATTGCGGTGTGAGCACAGTGATACAGTAGGCTGAACCTTTAAACTCTGTGTTTGGGAAGTTATGTACCCAGTAAGGGTGAGATGTGCAAGTGTTCACTTGGACTGCTTTAACAAGTTATTATAGTAGAAACCAAAATGTGCTGTGTTGGGCATATGAGCTTTCTAGATGGTATGAATATCTGAATCACATGAGTTCAGTCATAATGAGTGCAAAGGGAGAGGGGAGATACTTCTTTTTGACACTTCTGTCTTACCTGAACAGGAGCCAGAAATACCTGAAGGTCAGGAAGAAAAGAAGAAAGATTCCAAAAAACCCAAATCAAAACTGCTTGAAAGGAGATCTACCAGAACTCGAAAGTGCATAAGCTACAGGTCAGCAGCTTGTTTAAATGGCTCGTACAGCAAAAGTCATAGAGGTGCTTTCTTTCTGAGTCATCCCACCACTTCTCACACACACTTTTACATGTAAAAGAAAAGTCCAACTAAAGTGTCTTTGTTCTTTCCTCTGAATACTAGTTATGCTTGGTGGTTGTGACAGCATGAGGTGGTATAGTGAAGGGATGATGCATGAAAAAAATAAAAATGTGTATGGTACTTTGTTCAGGAGTACTGGAGAAGGTCTTGGCGTTACTGCAGTTTCTGGAGTGAAGTAAAGCAGGTGAATCAAACCTCTTCTTTCTCTTGCAGAGGAGATTTATGCTTGTGTCTAAAGGCCTTCAATTCCTTGCTCTCTTACCCCTCCCCACCTTACACATTCTTTACATGAAAGGGGCATGAACCTTAAAATGTAATTATGAGACAGTGTATCTAAAAATGGTCTGTAACTCTTCAGGGAAATTGTGATAAAAATGCAATTAGTAAATGAAAATACCAAGATATTTAAACTCTGTGCATTTTGAAAGTAGAACAGGTTACCTAAAGTTTCCAAAATTCAGCATGATCTTATTGTCTTTTGTTCTCAACATATTACCAATATTATTTTTATATTTCTAAATAATACTTTGAAACACTCTGTATCTTCTTCAGCCCACCAGGCAAGTGAGATGCCCTTTGGATTAGAAAAGAACTGGTTGCCTGAGAGCTTTTGGTTTTTTGTCCCAGATGCATTAGGAAGATTTAAAAAATACTTTCCAGTACTTACTCAGTGTAGACCTTTATCATCAAAAATGAAAACATTACAATATTGGAACAATAAGCCTTCCAACAATAACCATCGTTGAACTTACTCTGGTTTTGCTGCTGAGGAGAGCCATTCCAGCCTGGCCAGAAAACTTGACCTGACCTTGCTTAGCTGTTGATTTTTGGTAACTTTTTAAATGAACAGCAGAAGTCACACTAATGAAAATGCCATTGCTGCTATGAGAAATTAAGTATTCCTGTAAGGAACATTATGCTACAGGCAGGATTATATAGATTTGCTGTTATAATAATGACAGGTCATGCAGCATCTGACCAGGAGAAAAAACCCCATACCTATAGGGTACGTGGCACTACTGCAGCAGGACCCACGTTGTGCAAAGACAATAATTTTTATTGGAAGTAATGTTTTTCTGGGAAAATCAATCTACTGATACAAAACAATAAGAGTTTTTCTTACAGACTACATCTTACACATAACTTGGAGCAGGTGAAAATATTGCATGTGTCAGTGTGTCAAATTTATATGTCCTCAGTGCAGTCCCACTGGCATCACTGAGAGTTGTGTGTGCTTTCCCTCAGCAGGGGAAAATAAATGCTAAATGCCTTATTCCACTTACAAACAAATCCATATTGTGGAGCATCCTGGTTCTCTAAAGATCTGTAATCCCTTGGTATCACCCAAGTCATCTCTTGAGTCCTCCTGTGAGCAAGTTAGCAAAACCTGCACCACGAATAAAGCAGCAGCAGAAGAAATTATGTTCCATTACACTAAATGGACAAGCAGCTGTCAGCTCGTGGCTGAGCTCAGGTTATTTGTTAGCAGTGATGTGACAGTGTTAAGTGATTTCTCACATTTTAAAGAGGTGGGATTTTACGGGTTTTTTATGTAGCTTTGTGGAGGGAAAATAGGGTTTGAGTAGTGTGGAACTAATCTCATTGATGGAATAATTTCAGAGTTATTTCCTTGCTGGGTAAAGCTGCTTTGAATGTGACATGCAGTTGTTCTGAGGGAATATAAAGATATCAGAAGTCCATCACCTCATTTTTAAAGGAGGAAGTGTTTTATGCTTACTATTGGAATACAGAGTATGAGATTATTCTTTCCTTGTTCTGCTGGAGGTTCCTATGGAGGATCAAGATAAATACCACTGTAATCTTTCTAGCATGACTGAGAAATGGAATCTTAATGAATGTATTGTCCAATTGTTAGTGGTTTGTACCAAAAAAAAGCAAAAAAATTTTACTTTTTAAAAAATGAGAAGAAAAACTTGCATCTAAATTATTTTCCTATATGATAATCCTGATTATTTCCTATATAGTTAATAAATTTTGTACTTTTGCATGATGGTGCTCAAGGCACCTATTTGGTGGAACAGGTAACAATCTCTTTTTATGGAATTTGAATTCATAACTGAAGACACAAGCTGAGGTTGTCTGTTTGAAAGAATTGCATCCTTTTTCCTCCATTTGCTGTTCCTTTTAAATGAGTTAACTCAGGGTGCAGAGATTTATGCAGTTTTATAAAAGCTGCTGGAGGACAAACTCAAATATTGTGCTTTTGTTTGTCCTTTTTAGTTATGTAACATTGCATTACAGGTTATTTGTACAGAATTACAAGGAACTGAGTACAATATGTTTTGTTTTATCTGTTCAGCTTAGGATGTTGCAGATCCACAAAGTATGAGTACTGTGAGCTGTAAGAGGAGAAAGCAGCTATGTGAAATGAGTTTTGAAGGAAAATGTAGACAGAATGAATAGTTTTACCTTGACCTTAATAGGTGCTTCTCAGAAAGTCTGTTTTGAAGATTGGTAGAACATAGGTCATCTGATAAAACGTGTGGAAAAAATTACTAGTGCTTTGCCTGAAAAATGCCACTGAAACTGTGTTAAAGAAGAGCTTTCAGATCATATATTGTTTAATTCAGGAATATGTCGTGTAAATGAAAGGAGATTTCTGTTCACCTAAATCAACAGTAATATAGCCTGGCAATGGTAAATAATCTGCTAGCAAATAGAAACAAGAAACACACCTTTTAAAAAACACTATTTTATTAATAATCTGGCCCATTATCTTAGTTATTTTATTATATATCCAGACCACTGTCTGTGCAGTGTGATTTCTTAAAGCAGTGTTATTTCTTTAGATTGTGAGATATGTTTTCGTAATATATATAATTAGAGTTCACTTCAAAGTGGTAAATGAAAGCTGTTATTTTTAGGTTTGATGAATTTGATGAGGCAATTGATGAGGCAATTGAAGATGATATCAAGGAAGCTGATGGAGGAGGTATGTTTCTGATATTACTTGTTTCACATTGCAGTGGTGATAAGAAAACTGAGACTGAATTGATTTTGATATGAGAAGCAACAAATATAATCCTTCCCCTTAAACTTTGTAGTTTATAGAGATTTTTTTGCTGCTGTATTTTTGGAAGTGAACTAAATAATTTCCATGGAATGACCATCCCAGGATGCCAAAAGTTGTCAGAAAGTATTTAGCCTTGATAGTTAAATTCAGCTTGTACGTGTTTTGATATATGCAATGATGAATAAACATGACAAGAAAACTCTAAAAATTATTTTGCTAGGGTTTGGATTTGAGATTGGAATGGCAGCAGTGCTATTGACATTCATCCCCTGTAAAAATAGGTCTTATAAATTGACTTATAAATGTGCAGTTGGACCCCATAAAGATGGGGTGTACAAAGTTGTCTTAACAATATTCATCCATCTCTGTAAGCACTTCTCAGTTGGGCATTAATAAAATGAAATTCTATTCTTTGTTGCCTGTTAGGGCAACACAAGGGACCAAAAGAGAGATCTTCAGCACTATCTGAGAGGTTGGAGGTGGGTTTGTGCTTCTGCATCACCTTAACTTGCCTGGAGAAAGCAGCCATGAAACATTGTCCCTCAGTTGTTTGGCCTGTGGTGTCTCCCTACAGACACCAGGTTTCAGCAGCTCATGGATGTACACAGACAATCTGAAAATCAGGTCTCTGTGGGTGTGTAACACAAGGCCCATACGATAAATGTAACCAAGTCTCAACCCTCTGCATGGATCTCAGTATTTCCAAGCAGCCACAGCTGGGCTTTGTGTGTCAGCAACAAGACTCTGGACAGAACCTTGCTTGACAAAAAAAATACTCTGCTTATCTTCTGTAAAAGCTGAAGCATGTAAGAAAGATCTTTAGAAAGTTAAACAAGAAAGTAAACCTGCTCTTTTTTACCCTTTTGTGTCACTGAATTCAGGCATTGGCAGGGGCAAAGACATGTCAAATATCACAGGTCACCGTGGAAAAGACATTTCCACAATCCTAGAGGAAGAAAGGAAGGAAAGCAAGCGACCACAAAGGGCTGCTGCAGCACGACGCAAGAAACGACGGCGACTAAATGACTTGGATAGTGACAGTAATCTGGATGAGGAAGAGAGTGAGGATGAATTCAAGATCAGTGATGGGTAAGTCTGCAATTTAACTTCCACAAGTCACTGACCACTGCAGGCTTCTGTGACTCTCTAGTGCCCCTGAAATGATCATCAGGAGGATGTTCCCAGTGCCAGCAGAAGTCACAGAATGATAGAACAGTTTGGGTTAGAAGGGACCTTAAAGATCACCTAGTTCCAAACCCCCTGCCTTGGGGTCCTTCTGGCCTAGGGGAACATCATTGTACTGGAAAAACTGCACTCTGGATCCATGTGCTGAAATCATCCAATCTGTATTTTAAGCAAAACATGATCTGGAAATGGTACTGGGATGTTTGAGGCCTCACTAAAGTGTTCTATTAGTGAAGAAGCCAGGTGGGCTCAGTTCTCTGGCTGATGTGACCGTCGAGCAGAAATCCTTAATTGAAAATTCCTATTTTTAGAAATTGGAAGAGGACAGTGTTCTTATTTAGAGCACACAGAACTTGACAGGTTCTGAAATCAGTTTTTGATTGCTGCTCCCTGGGAGACAGCCAAAGAAGTGGTTTATACTGTAGAAAACAAATAGGTATCACGTGAAGCTTTAAATGCTAAATGAATATTGCTCTGGCTAACTGAAACTCATTTTGCACAAAATTGCTCCTTGTTCAGTCTGTGCAATTCCTGATGCTGAAAAATGTGATAATTTTAGATGAACTTTATGCTCAATGAAGAAACGTGACAAAGCATGAGGCTGTAGGGTCTTTACCAGCAACATTTAAAGCTTTACACCAGTCACTGAGTCCATTTACTAAGTGCGTGGAAAATCTATACAAGACAGATTGTACAAGACAAATTTTGAGCTTTGTTTTTCACCTGTGACCATGTGAGGACATTTCAGTGGCACCCTGAATAATTGAACTACATGTGCTGGAAATTTCCAATCAATGAGTATAGCACGTGGAAATCTGGCAGAGTTAATGGTGCATTGATCTATTAAAGTGTTGTCAGGCATTTTCAGCTCCATCCTCTGCTGAGGGCCTTCTGGATGTTATACTGGAATTTAACACAAATACAAGTGGCTGGCACCTTCAGTGCTTAATGGTTTTTTTAAAATCCTTGGCTCACTTCTGAAGTCATGGGAGTGTTATGAGCTGTTAAGGTTGTGAGGTGCCTAAGAGCAATAGTTTTGTGTTAAGACACAATGTTCTGATTCTCAGAAATTGCGTAGTTTGGTTGGTTTGTGAAGGGAAGGTCCCCTCTGCTAGAATATGGTGGGTGTTTTTCCCCCCCCCAGTTACTGCTGTGCAAACATTACATTGCAGTGAACTGCGTGAACACTCTAGAGTCTGTCCTATGTTAGTGTCACTTGTGGTGCTGCTTTGGCAGAGTTTTTATATCCACCTGCTGTTGTAATCTGCAGTGTAATGCCATATACTGTGAAGCTGTATCCCAAATATACAGCTGGAAACTCACATCAGTGATGGCAGCCTGCTCACTCTGGGTCTTTGCTCCTCATGATAAAATTTGTGCTTTTTTTTTTTTTTTTGTCTGTAAGAGAATACTTACCACTGACTTGTAAAATACAGGCACTATTCAGTCTTTTGTTTTCAGTACCTATCTCTGTTGTCTGTTCTGTCTGATCTGTTTTTCTTCAAACAGATCTCAGGATGAGTTTGTCATATCAGAGGAAAATCTGGATGAAAGCGAAGATGACCCACCATCAAACGAAGACAGTGATTCGGAGTTCTGCGCCCGCATATCCAGGCGACACCTGTCCAGGCCCATGAGGCAAAGCAGGCGGTTACGAAGGAAAACAGCCAAGAAAAAATACTCTGAAGATGATGAAGACGAAGATTCTGAGGAAAATTCAAGCAGAGAGTCTGGTGAGTATAAGCAGTCTCAGATATATTAAATACTCTATACTGGAGAGAGGAAGAATGGAAATCTCAGTTTCCTGTTGCAACTGACACCAACTTATTTACTTGCTTTGGTCAAGTCACATGTGTCAGATCTTTGCTGTAAAGTGCTTTGCTAATAGTTCTGCTGTCAATATTCTGCAGGGAACTGGTATTGAGCACTAGGTTCTTGGCATTTTTAGGTAATTACATGTTTAAATGAATGCTTATGCTATGATTCTAAAGGCAACCTTTGTGGATAGTTGCAGCTACGCCGTACCTTCCTGTTTAGCACATGATTGTAGGGAAAGAATGGAGGGAAAAGTGTATTTCTTTAGAGCAACTAGAAGACCCTCTGAACACTGTTGAAACAGCTTCTGAAAGGAACATTTTCCTTCACTTTGTGTGGAAGAAAACTTTCAGTTTTATGGCATTCTGTGTTTTCTGGTTGACTTGAAGGCAAACAATAGCACCTTGACTCTCTCTCTCCTACAATTATCCTTAAAATCTTTAGTACCTGAGGACTCTTGCATCACAGAAGAACCTAATAATTCACTTTGTTCTACTTGTCCTTCAACCAGTTCATTTTCTGTTGCCGTTGTTTGAAGTGTGAGAATAGTACCTTAAACCTCTTCATGATCAGCAACTTTCTCCCAAGACTGTTTCTGCTTCATTTGACTCACAGACACTCACAGTGCCATGTACAGAAGCACTTGTTTTTACTTTTTTTTATTGTAAATTTAAGATACTAACTATACTGGAGTGTTAACTTATTGTAGTGTGTGTTATCTTTCTGTGTTTTATCTGTCTTTCTACAATATAGATGATGACCATGTAAGTTGCTTTGGAATACTGGTTTCCAAAAGGAGGGTTTGTGCACAGAGAGATGAAGGCAGCTACGTGCACTTGCAGTGGTTGCTGTCTCCCTGTGCTGATTTATGTAATAATTCATGGCACTAATCATAAGCTCTTACTTAAAGATACTGGCAAAAGTATAAAGAGGTTGTTCATATATTCTGTAATGTACAGGAGCAACTTTGTTTCCTGGTGGACACACAGGGATAAAATCAATTGATTCCAGTATCATTCCATCCATATCTAAAAGTATAGCATTAACCATGTGTTACCACTCTCTTTTACCATCATTACTGTCCCTCAAGATCCTGCTTTAAGCTACTTTTGAGCTAAGGAAATCAGGTGCCCTGTTAGCAAGCTCTGGTTTCAGTCTCTAGAGATGGAATTTCTGTCTGAAAGTGGTGGTTCTTGCTGACTTGCTCTGATTCTTTCTCTAATATTTTAGGAAGTAAAGAGGATGCCAGTTTGATCTGTGACTCGTGTCAATCACTAAGTTAGGAACAGAGTATGAGACTTTTATAGAAATGTATCTTGGG
Organism: Myiozetetes cayanensis; assembly: GCF_022539395.1. Taxonomy (NCBI): domain Eukaryota; kingdom Metazoa; phylum Chordata; class Aves; order Passeriformes; family Tyrannidae; genus Myiozetetes; species Myiozetetes cayanensis. The sequence continues at coordinate 29,766,662 of NW_026087742.1, read as the reverse complement.
ATAATTGTTCTGGCATAGCTCAGTGGAAAAGCAGCTAAAGTTGATTCGAGGCTATTTTCATCTGATGTAAATAAATTTAGTTTTTGAAGACAGTAGCTGCAGTAGACTGGTGGAGGAAGAACTGTGGCTGATGGTAAGTTTCTTCTGTTGATGGTTTCTGTTTTGAACAAACCTGTGATTGAGAGAAACTGATTTTTGTTGTTAATTTAAATTCTATAACTCAGATCTTGGTGTTTCATCTTGTCAGTGGTTTTTCATCTGCCTGTTCTTAAAAGTCTTACAGTAGAGTACAATTTATTTAAAGAATAGACTTCCCAGTGTTACTGGTAACGTGCACCATCAGTGGTAATGTGCACCAGCAACTCTTAATTCAGTTGGGTTGTTTTCACTGTCAGGAACTGTAGAGACATCTTTGGCACCAGTAGAGATGAGGCAACAAAAACACTGGAAGGAAACTTTCTGGAGGAGTTTGAGGGAGGCAGGAAAAGGGTTTGTGAGAAGCTTTTAAAATCAAGCAATTCTACACTGGTAATAAATGGGAGAGCTGGAATGGGCCAGACTAATGAGACACAATGGCTGAGACTGTCCTGGAAGAGCACATGGTTTTATTGGTGTTGGTCTAAAGGTTACCTAATTTTTTTAATGTAAAGCAGTTTTCTTTGATGGAATAATACACATCACTGTTTTGTTCTATACAGAGAGTGGTGAGTACACAGATTACAGTGATGATGATTACCTGGAAACTAGAAGGAGAAGATCAAGACGGAATCAGAAGAGACAAGTTAATTATAAGGAAGATTCAGAAAGTGATGGCTCACAGAAAAGTGTCCGATACGGGAAGGAGTTAAGAAGAGTTCACAAGCGCAGGCTCTCCACTTCAGATAGTGAAGGTAAAATAAACAGTGCAGTGTTTGCAGGAGCTCGTATATGTCAGCATTAGCATGAAGGGAAAACTGTATATAACTCGAAGATTTCAGAGAATCGTCTTTCAGTTCCTTGATGTTTCTCAGAATCTGTTTCTTTCTGAAACAGCCCACTGGTACTTCATGATGCACTGTTAACTGAGTCACTTCTCAAAAGTGTTTCATTGTCCCTAATCCTGAATTCCAGGTCGGCATTTACTGTGTCTGGCACAGAGTGATGGGATTCCGAAACTGGCTCTAATGTAACTGCCTCACCACTTCTCTGTTAAGAGGTCACAAAGCTCCATCCCACGAACCTTTAAAGATTCTCTTTTATAAAATAAAGGGTAGTGCTTCTGGTGCCCTGACTGTGTTTGTGCTGGTGGTTTAGACTTATACCATCTCCTGTTTAAGGATCTGTCCTGAGTGTGGCAGAAGCCCCTCTCAGTAATGTCAATCACACCATGAGTGACTGGTTTTTGATTTATAATTAATTAGCTTTTACAAAAGCAGCCACTGACTTTGAGTGCCTTGGGTTCTGGGCACACACCTCATGAGACCTTAAGGTCCAGCTTTCCGAGTGCTGAGCAGTGTGGGTTGCAAGGGATGCCAGGCTTCCTCAGGAAACAAACCACGCTCAACAGGCCAAGCACCTCAGTTTTGGAAGGGCTGCATCCTCTTAGATGAGGTGATCAAGTATGTGATGCAAGTGTGTGTAGTTCCTCAAAAACATGATCATACACTTCAATTCAACCTGTTCCCAAGAATCCACTATATGGTGGCTTTTTGCTGCCTGCACTTGTGATTTTGAACAGTGCCTGATTGACAGCGTCTTCTCTTCATGAAATCCCCTTTCCTCAGGTATTTTTGGTGCTGGCTTTCTGCGTATTAAAATCAGCACCATTAAGTACCATTCCTGCACTCTCCCACAGTTCCTGCATTATACTGTAAAATACTTAAAAACATTACTAGAATTGTGATTACATTGAATATAGAGGAGTGCTGGCAGTCTCTTACCAACCTACATTAAACAGTACCCTTTTAAATGAAAATTCACATGGATTTCTAATGGAAATCACAAGGAGACAACAAATTAAGTTTGCCATTTGATTTTTCAACCTCCTCCTTTTCTCATCAAAACCCTCAAAGATCAGTGCAAAGGCTGTCCAGTATGTAGGCAATATTCCAGTTTTCTAGAAGAAAAAAAGCCTCCCTTTAAAGGGCAGCAAAATTCAGGTGACAGACAGCATTCATATACTTGGGAAGAATTTGTATATAATTTGGGGGTGGCAGGGGTATAGTAACAGTTATATTTGTGTGTGTGTGTGTGTGTGTGTGTGTGCGTGTGTGTGTGTGTATGAAGTTCATGATAGAGCAGCCACTATTTGAGTTCTCAGTTTCTGGCAGGCTGTAAATAAAGCAAATGCTGTGAGATGAGGGATGCACTTCTGCGTTATTCCCAGCATGGAGTTAGCAGTTCTAGAGGGGAACACACCTACCTCCAAAGCCTCCTGTACTGCTGAGATTGAAAACAGAATATCAACAAATTGTTGGTATTTTCTGCTCCAGGAGTTTATTTAAGAAGTAAAAAGGATGCAAGTGTTTTGACTTGGTTGGGGAACATGGAGGAGATGGAAGTGTGTGTGGTGAGGGAGAGAGATGGCTCGATAGTGAGTGTGAAAGATGAAGAATAAAGTGTAAAGGTTGCACTAAGATTTGCTAATGGCTCTAAGTCTGCTGCTTATTCCAGAGAGCTACACATCTAAGAACTCTGAAGATGATGAATCCACAAAGGAGTCGAAGCGACTGATTCGAAAGCGTCGGCGGAGCACAGACGACTATTCCGAGGAAGAAGGAGAGGACGAGGAGGAGGAAGGGAAGCCTGTCCGCAAACGGCTGAATCGAATCGAGACAGATGAGGAAGATAACTGCGAAAATGCCAACGAGGACACAGAAACCCCTGCTCCTGCAAACAAGCTGCCAGCAGCACAAGCTCCTCAAGACAACCCCAAGAAGCACTGCTACCGGATAGAAAGCGACGATGAAGATGACTTTGATAACGTAGGGAAAGTAGAGAGCCCTTTGGACTACAGCCTGGTGGACTTGCCTTCCACCAACGGACAGAGCCCAGGGAAAACCATTGAGAACTTGATTGGCAAGCCAAGCGAGAAGACCCAGGCCCCCAAGGACAGCACAGCCAGTGCCAGCCTGGCGCCCAACGGGACAGGGAGTGGGCAGGAGGCAGTAGGGCCAGAGGAGGAAGAAGATGAACTTTTGAGAGTGACTGACCTTGTTGATTACGTCTGTAACAGTGAACAGTTATAAGACTTCCATTTTTGTGCTAATTTATTCCACGGTAGCTCATACCAGCGGGCCAGTTATTAAAAGCTGTTTTATTTTTCCTAGAAAATTCTCCACTACAGTATCACTTTCTAGAAGCAAGAATTTCACCAGTCCTGCAGTCTTTCTGTGAAGTGACCAGTTTTGAACTTTGAAGATTAATTGCTGTAAATTCCCTCTCATACCCCCCCTTCTCCTTCCAAGTCCATGGTCCTGGGTAATTTCACTCACAAAAACCTTATAACAACAAGAGATTTGTATATTTTTGACTTTATATTTCCTGAGTGCATACAAATTTGTGGAAATGGGTGGCCTAAGAAAGCATTCCAAATCAGTCAGGGCCCAAACCAGAACAGGGGTGGGTTTGGCTCAAGGGGTGGGAGGATGGGAGGGGGGTGGTGCAGAAGCACTTGTGCTTTAGCTTTTTCATATGAGATATATATTATATTTAAATGTTCACAACTTAGATTACAACTTAACAGACAGTTAAAAGCAAAATTAATGTCTGTACTGTCGCATTTTGTGAGTTGTAGGTTAACATACCATAGCTCATTTTAGTAATCACCTTCATGGAAGCAGTTTGATTTTAATACTGGAGGCAAACAGAATTATTAGAGGCCAAGAAGGTACCATAAACAAGAACTCTGCTATCCATTATGACTTGCAGACTTTCCTAATAAACATCCTTTAAAGTGTTTGTACAGTGAAGTGTACTGTAATGAAGTTTTTGACAGTCAAAACACACTAGCCATGAATCTCTAAAGCGATTTCATGCTCAGTTCATCAGATAGTCTTCGATGCACAGTGTCTAGTGGGAGGACGTATCGATGTCAAGTTAGTCTGTAAGTTGGATGTCAAGTAAGTCTGTAAGTGCTGCAAACCTTTTACAGACAAAAGAACCCTGCAGTAGCTGCCCGGCCGCGCGAGTTTCACCATCCGTCGGAGTGTTCTGAACAAAATGTGTTTGTGCAAACGGCATTGACCACAGAGTGACAGTGCATCAGAGGATGGAGGGATTTTCAAATAAACCGTGACTGGTCCATTCATGCCCTTAATATCTACTTCAAATTGAAGTAATCAAATGGAACAGTTTTCCTTTTGGAGGTTTCCTGTCTGGGGTTTTATGTGTGTTTTTGTTTTGATTTTACTTATCTGCCTGGATGTATTAGCAGGTTTTTGAATGTAGTTGTTGGCCTTTGGCCATTAGAATTTTCTTACATTTTAATAACTGTCGTGTGACCAACTGATTTCAAGAAGGCAGTGTTTCTGAGAGAAAACGCTTGACTCCAAGACATCTCACCAACTCTTGAGCGGGCATGAAGTGATACGTGCTTTTATTCAAGGGAAAAAAAAGTCAATGGAAGAAAAAAACCCAAACCAAACCAATATGGGGCATATCAAGAGCATTCAGTTTTCTCTTTACTGTGATTAAGATGCAGGCTGTAGCATATATACGTGTTACAGCACACAGACAGCTCAAACAGATCTGCCAGACATTGAAATCCAGAAAGGTCACATCTATTAATCCTTTTGCTCTGAGATTTGGATTTTTGACTGGTGTTTATGTCCATTGCCGGCAATGGAGGCACCAAAACTGCTGCTGCCACCAAGGAGTGAGTTCTCCTTTCCTGCCCCACCTGATTCCCTTCCATTATATTGTATTTACTAGTCAGTCATTAAGCACTTCTGTTTTCTTGTAATAAAACCGGCATTAGGCCTTTACTGAATACCTCTCTAGAATACCTAGATCCAAAAATTACCTGCCTTTTGGCCTTTAAAGTCTTGGTTTTGTTCCCCCACCTCTTTCTCCATGAGGTCTATCAGAACCACTCCGTGACTCGTTTGGGTTCTATCAGTGCACATACCGTGCTAAAAAACTAGGATCAGAAAGATGCAAAAAGATGGAACTCGCTCTTTATCTGCTGTGCTAAGCAAGCTTGTGATTTTAAAAAAACAAAAATCACTCTCTAAATGAGAATTTAATTTCATCAAAGATTAAATATTTTCCTACCTTAGTGATGTTAACAATTAACAGTTAAAGGATTAAAACAGGGTAGTGAAAAGCCACAGAAACTTACAATGAGTTCTTAAAAGCATATGTAGCGTTTTAAGCTACTGTAGTGCTTTGCTTTGCTTAGGTGACCCATAAATGTAGTGCGTCTACATTTCTAATATACTTGTGTTTTAGAGCAAGTAAGAACATACGGCTTCCACTTGTCCACGGTAGTAGCTGCTGAGCATTTTTAATACTTGCAGTGCAAACTGATTCGTGTGCAGCAACAGTGTGCAACACATGGTTTCTCATTTGTTTTGGCAGTGCCATATTTTTCTTTGCTGCCTGATGGAGTCTTTTAGTATCTGATCAGTGCTGTAGCAAACATTCTCGCTTGTAGAGTCAACCCCGAATGTACAATACCTAGTGAGCAAGTAATTGTGAATGTAGGAAAATACAAGAGTTACAATACTGGATACGCCAGTTGGGAAAAAAATTTGAGTACTGAGTTAGGGTGTGATGTAAAAGCAGGAAAGACCAGGAAACAGAATGGAGCACTGAAGCTTGCATCAGGAGTGTCGCATTTTAAAAATGACCAGTTGTTACCAAATTTTACTTTCTCTAGGTCACTTCTCAAAAACAATTTTTCTGTCTTCTAAGAAGTCACCCTTGGTACCTGAGCCAGCTTCATCCCACAGGATCTAGAGTTCCTCCTTAGGTAGTGGGAATGGTGTGCAAGATAAAACTGCAAAAAATGCCCTGGAAAGTATTACCATTTAAAAATGTATTTTTCTCATTTCTAAGGCCTCCTGCTTGATGGAAAGTGTACAGTCTCCTGTTTGGGAAGATGACATTTTCCAACATGAGGCCAACTGACTGCCACAGAGGGTTCATTCTGTTACAGTACATAAATGTACCAGAGTGGAAACGTCTTCCTGCTGTCCTTATGTTCCTGTGCCCTTTTGCACTCATTGTGAGATCAGAAATTAAATGTCTTTGAGGAGGGATCTGCAGGTGTAGCTTTTGGCTTAGAGAAAGCTCAAACTATATGAGAAACCGGGAAAAAGGCCAGGGATTTTTTTAATGTAATGGATTTAGATGTACTAGAACAAGCATCTATTAGCTGAACATACAAAGCATTTATTCAACAAACTCTTGTTTATTCCACACAGGTTGTGGAATAAACACAGGTTGTGTTATCTTTTTTTAGCTGCAAACTCTTCTGAGTATAACTGACTGGGAGAAGAATGAGTTCCTAAGTAGCACTGTTGAGGGGAAGAACATATAAATCAAGTGGAAGATTGGACTGTTTTTGTGTCACCAGCATAGATGCTGGATATTTGCTTTCTTGCATGGGACTTGTGTGACTGTCAGCAACACAAAGCGCACTAGTAGCTCCACTCTGCATTAATGTGGTGCATTAGTAAAAGCAGAAGGGTGGTAGTGATAAGAACTGGGTTTCACCATGGTTGCTGTCTTGTGCTTGTCTAGTTGAGTCTGATAAACCTGAGCATAGTCTTGATTTAAAAATGGAAAATGGCATCACCAAAACAACTCTTAGCGCTGAAATCTTGTAGGAAGGTCAGTGCTGAACAATCAACTTTTTGATAGTTTAATTTCCTACATGTTGAATTACATTATAAAATTACTGCATCATCCTGATTATTTTTTGAATGAAAAGATTGCTCTGTTCTAGCAGCACTTGAGAGAAATGAGATGCATTTTTCTAAATTGCTCATTTATGAAGTAGGTCACCTTCAAGATTTCTTTGTATTAAGTGTCTCAGTTACTCTTCCTATCACAGGAGCTAATGACTTACTTGGATTTGTTTTGTTTTCTCTTCACTTCTGTTTTCTAATTGCTGTGTCTGAACTCTTGGTGAGAGACCTTACTCAAAGAAACTCTAGGGGGAAAAATGTATATTCACAGAAGAAAAATTGTATGGTAGTGGTACACTTGTTCTGATTTCTCTTCACATCTGTCATTTGAACTACATTGGTATCCAGATGCTGCAACTGTTTAATAATTCTAATCATTCATTGTCAGGGTGTCCATTTTATACCTCTCTTTTCAGGTGCTTATAACTTGTTTTCAGTGTTCTTCAGCAGGAAATCCTGGTCTAAACTTTCCAATAATTATTTCCAATCACATATTTTCAAAAACTTCTTTTACAAAAAGTAAATGAGGAATTTTTATAGCACCAGTTTTTTTACATTCACTTTGTACACAGCGATTTAAATAAATCATGGCAGGAATGCTCGCCCCAAGAGCTGGTCTGACAAAGAGATTTGTATCATCTCGTTCAAAATGGCAATATATAGGCCTTGAAAATTGGTTTAGGTACATGTGCAGTGGCTACTGTTCACAGGCTTGTGATGTTCTGATGTGCAGCGTGCACCCTTAGCTGTGTATTTACATTTGATGTATGCTTCCGATTTGGTGGGTATATCAAATCCTTAAATATATATATAAATATATATAAAAGATCAAGTAGTTCAATCAAGACACTAACTTTGGGAAAAACATTGTGTTGAGTATGGTGGGGGAAACTCTAGAAATGGAAGAGCAGAATTTTGCAATTCCTTACGTGCTTAAAACACATATACATATATAGAAGCATTTAGGATATTGTCCAAAGTAAGGATTTGCAGGATCAAGACCACGTTTCCTGTTTGTTTCTTCTTCCTCCCCTCCCTAACAGCTGGGATAGGAAGTATATCTCACTTGAAACACTGGAAGGCAGAAAGTAAAAAAAATCCAACAGGCATGATCCTTTTGCTTCTGGTATATACTGATGTAAGAAAAATTCTGTGACTGATTTTTGATGTTTGACAGTTGAGTTCCCAATCTGAGAACTAGCAGAGAACTCTGGCTTCAGAAATATTTACCAGTTGAAAATTACTTCTGAATCTGGAAACCCAGCAGATTGGGGTGTTGAGGACTACTAGTCACTTCAGAAAGTCACATCACTTACTGAGCTCTTCTTTTAGATTAGATGTAACTAACGGAGATAGTTCATAACAACAAAAACCACGTGCTTGGGAATTGATTGCCCCAGCACTTCATAGTAACTTAACTTACTTTGTGTATTACAAAAGATGTATATTGCTTAATATGACACTTAAAAAACAAAAAGAAGATTTTGTAGAGGTTCTGGGGGAAAGAACAGAACACTCTAAAGTAGGTAAGTTTTTATAATTGAATCTGTGGTGTAAAGCCTCCAGATTCAACTGCAATTAAAAGCAAGTCCTACAACTTGGGTTTTTGACTATCATTTTGTAAATGCTGGCACCCCATGCCTGAGCTGAGCAGCAGGAGAGGGGACAGTACTGCAGTTAGAGGGGGCATGTGTGCCTGTAAGTACTATTGCTGCATATAACCCCAAAGGTTGCTACCAAGGGCTGAACAATGGAGGGGCTCTGTTGTTCGGTTGGTTTACTTTGTGCACTTTGCAGCACTTTGTGTATAGTCGGTCTCACTGGTTCCCCAGGTGCAGACGGAGTCACTTGCTCCTGCTGTTTGGATGCTCATTCAAATAGCAGGAGGAGATGGGGAATGGACGGAGGAAAGTGGAGCAGAAAAATGTGTATGCAAACCCATGCCATTTGCAAGACAGGCCTAAAAACTACTTGTGACTTGCCCTTTAAAGACTATATATCTAATGGAAGGTCTCCATTTAGGAGGAACATCCCAATTACCCTCCTTTTCTCATTCTGACCTTCAAAGTAACTGGAAAATCTACTCGAGGTCTCATCCTTCCTTGAAGAAATAATGTTCCAACACTGCAATGTGGATGTGGAAAAAATCAGGATCAGTCTATAGAATATTATGACAATGTTTGTTTCTGGAGACATTGGTCCGCACAGTTTGCTTTCTTGTTTGTTCCCCTGACTGTGTCCCACTCAACTAAACTTAGATTAGTCTGTCAGAACTTGACTTAAATGATTCTATGGGGATAAAGTCCTATGAAAACATGCAATAGGCCTAGTTATGAGTGCACCATTTGTTAGTTAGTTAAAAGTCTGTAATAGATATTAATCTGCTACTCAGGGTAGTGGTAGAAAAGGAAATCAAATCATAAAACTGTAAGCCTTGTTTAGTTTGCCATTTTGTACCCATTATATGGACTCTAAAATCTTGTACAGTATCTTATTCCTATCCTGTATTCATTCAAATGATACTCCTCCCCCAAACTTGCATTAAATCAATGTGTTGTCAGTGCCAATGCGGCTGCTCATTCCTGCCCATGTTCCACAGCCCTCCTGCTGCGGCCAGGAACGGGATGTGACCAATTCAAACGTATAACGTCACCGCTCCCGGTATGCACAGCAGTTCTCACATGGGCACAGATGCTCTACATTAGATAAACATCAGGCATTTTCAACGTCCTGGGTAACATAGAACAGGTCCCTTGCCAGCAGAATGGTTACTCTCCAATATTCTGTGAGAACTGGATCGAATCTGCCAGACAGGTCTCTTTAACATACACTTCCATGAAATACAGTTTTGTCTTAACTCCTGGGTGCTGGTTTGTATGTTTGCAAAGAAATCTTGAGTTCCTTAAAAATGGTCTCCTTCACAGCTGGCCTCAATTTTTTGTTTTCTTTCTCTAAGGAATTAACACGGTGAAGTTCCACAAGCTGAGCTCTTTATGTAGAGTTTAACCCTTGCGTTTCTTGAGCCCTGAACTTTGGTTTTCTTCAGTTTCTCTTCAATCATGACTTGTTACAATATCAAAGGGAGAGGACCGAGGGGACACACACTGTGTGTGTGGGAAGGGGGGGAGATATGTTGAAAAAACTGGAAGTGTTATTCTTGTTGCACATAAATTGGGTGGTGCTTTCACTGTCTTTTCCCTCCCACCAGTAATACCACGTGCATGTAAAACATGCTGCGTTTAAACTTTTTTAAATGGAAGTCATGGTGGCCTCAGTGCTCAAAGGGTTAACTGCAGTTTATTAACAGCTAATGTTTTTAGATTTGCAGTACACAACTGTTTAAATACTGTATTCCTTGTAAATGAAGTTAAAAAAAAAAATGTTAAGGCTGGTGCCAATATTTTTGTTAATGAATTGTTCAGCGTTGTCTCTCACTACAGTCTGGTCAGAACTCTTTGTGTATAAGCTGGGCCTGAAGCCATTTTATAGCTTGTAGGCCTAATTGTGTAACTTTTCTTTCATAATGGTTTTGTTATAATATCTACTGTCATTTCTTTCATATAAATATGACATGTAAATTGTCATAATAAAAAAAAATTGAAATAACTGGATGTAAAAAGTATAATGTGTATTGAAGATACAAGTGAATTTTAATGGACATCACACGTGCCCATTTCTTTTTCAGTTTTAAAACAAGCACGAGGTAATGGCTGCTGTGTATTGTTCCAGCCTGTGATGATTCCTTGCATGTCATTCCCACTGTCTGCCTTGGGAATGGGCAGCTCATAGTTTATGTTGCTTTTGTTATGGCAGCTCAACTGACAGTCTTTCTTTCTTTCTTTCTTTGGCCAGCTCTGGCTGATGGTGGGAGAGGTCTGATGGACTTGTTTTTGCAGTCACAATGATTTTCTGCATGTATTCCATTTTCTACATAATTTTTTATCTCATTTCATAGCGATGTTGCAGTCACTTGACAAAAACGAGTATGCCTTCAGCCAGCACCGTACCCAGCTAGGCTGTTCCAGCAGACATCCATGAGGTTTCGATGTCGTGCTAATGAGAGAGGAGACAGGTTCATTGATTCAGGCTGAGATGTGTAAAACCTGGAAAAAATGGGAAAAAAAAAACAAAACCTGCAGAGATGCACTGGAGAAGCAGATATTCTGACATGTGGCAATGGTAGCGGACACTGATGATATTTCAGGACTTTAACAGAAGAAATTCAGGGAGAGAGAAAAAATAAGAGGGGGGCTTCTCTCTGTGTGAATCACACTTTTTTTTTATTTTGAATGTGTCTGTGGTTGTAGTCAAGCTACTACATGTTCCTGTAGTGATGAGAAATTGCTGTGAAAATCATCCTTTTGCTCTAGATCCACTGCCAAAATTTTATATTTGCATTTTTTGATGCGTTCTGGGTATTTTAAGTCTGAACTGGCCATCTTATGGCAGGCAGTGCTGTGGAAAGAAACAAACTCCCTTAGGTGGCAAGTTCTGCATTCTGTCCTAAGTGACTCTTAACCTCGAGAAGGTACCTGCTGCTCTCCATTGCCTCTGAACATGGCCCTGGTTGACTAAATCACTATTGGACACCCAGTGTTAAGATATCGGTGTGGGCTTGGATCTTGACTCACTTAAAGCTCTTACAGCTGAGGAAAAGCATTTTCAAATAGTACCATTCTGTTCCATTTGTAAACTTCCGGGAAATGTCTGCCTTCCTGCTCTAAACTCCTGTTAGGTGCAGCACTCAGTACTGGGGTATGAGCGGATTGGTATGTCTGGATTGTGTAAATGAGGAAGATAAGGATTTCTCCTCCTCTTTAATGCCTTGTCCTCAAAACCAACTTCCCTGCCTGGACTTAAGCCACACTTTTTCCCATTTTCTTTTGGAAGAATGGTATGTGACAGAAGAAAGACTCGCATTTGCATGCAGGAGGAGAAATGAACTCTCTAGTGTTCCACTGCAGTGGCTTAATCCAACCTCAGTCGCTCAGAAATCTTATAAATGAACAACCTAAAGGAGTTGTGTGATTTGGAGTTAACTACAGAGGGGCTCTCTGTGGCTGATATAACAGTCGTGTTAGGTAACAGGGAATGGGCATGAGCAGGAATACTGATTTATAATCACAAAGTGTGGTGAATGGTGTTTCCATGCTTTTGCATCTCTTCCCACCACCTGCCACAGCCTGATATGTGTTCATAGATGAATCATAATTTTTTGTTTCCAGATGAGCCCTTGTCTTGGCGTGGCAAACTTGAAGACGGTTGAGACGTTTCCTTTTCCTCATCTCCTGCTGCCTCTTTGGTTTTTTTTCAAGCTGTTCCAGTGGTGTTTAAATATCGCTTCGTCGTGGAATTTGCTTTCATTTCAGTCAAGGTGGTTATTTATATGAGTAATAATTATTTGCATAATTAGAATCCAAAATGTGTAGGCATGGTTGAGAAGCCTTCCAAAGCATTGTCAAAAGCTCAGCCTAGGAGAACCACATTATATTCTTGTTCCCCCCGATTTCTTCACACGCTTTCCTTTTCCAGAATGCACTGCTTTGGTTCTCTGCTATCCAAGACTGTAACTAGGAAAGTCCAGAGAAGGAAAAGATGGAGACCTAATCCTGTTCATATTTGGTTTGTGTTTGTGAGAAGCTGGGTTTTCACCCAGGGAGGTACATATCATAGTACTATTGGGCTGCTGATCCCAAGTTCATTAGTGCTTAAGGAAATCAACTGGATACCCTTTAGGCAATTCAGGTACTCATGACATTTTTTTTTATTCTCTGTGTGCATCTATCAGGCATTGGGTGCTGGTCATCCACCTAAAATTCCCTTTCCAGCATCTGAAAATGGTAATTGAAAAGCTGCTGTGTTTTGTTTTTCCCTTTTCACCTCTCCAACAGAGACTTACACGCTAAAATAGGTATGCCAGAGTTCAATAAGTGCTTGGACAATGCTGTCAAGACACATGATGTGATTCTTCGAGTTGTCCTCTGCATATCCAGGAGCTTAACTTGACCTTGTGGGTCTCTTTGAATGTAGGATATTCTGTGATTCTAGGACTGGACCCGGTACTGTCAACTATAGAGTCATAGAATTATGGAATGGCTTGGGTTGAAAGGGACCTTCCAGATCATCTCATTCCAACCCCTATGCCACTGGCAGGGACACCTTTCACTAAACTAGGTTGCTCAAATCCCCATCCTCCAGCCTGGCCTGAAACAGTTCCAGGGATGGGACATCCACAACTTCTCTGGGCAACCTATTCCAGTGCCTCACCAATCTCACAGTAAAGAATTTCTTCCTAATATCTAATCTCACCCTGGCCTCTGTCAGTTTAAAGCCATTGCTCCTTGTCCTGTCACTCCATGCCCTTGTCAGAAGTCCCTCTCCAGCTGTCTTGTAGCCCCTTTAGGTACTGCAAGTGGCTCTAAGATGTGCTTGGAGTCTTCTTCCCTCCGGGCTGAACGAGCCCATCCCTCTCAGCCCGTCTCCACAGCTGATGCGTTCCAACCCTCAATGATCACCTCCGCGCCTCCCCTTCGCTCCTCTTTTCCAGAAAACGAAAACTTCGCTCTAAAACTGCCAGAGGCACTCCTGGAGCACAGCCCGCATCGCTGCGGAGGTACGTGTATCGCTTCGCACCGCAAGGAACACCGTGGCTGGGGGTGACACGCCGCCCTCTCCCGCGGATCCACGCTGCTGTGAGGGGGAATTGCATCACAGAGCGGCGCGGTTCCTGTTCCGGCGGCGGCGATGGTGGAGCAGGGAGGCGGCGGCGGCGCCATGAGTTTCCTCAAGCGGTTCCCGCCGCCGGCCGATGGCGTTCGGCACCAGCAGCCGGACACGGAGGCGCTGCTGGCGGGGCGCAGCCTGGGCGCCGGCACCCTCTACATCGCCGAGAGGTGCGGGGGAGCACACGGCGCTGGGGACCCTCGGGGGACCGTGCTATGAGGGGCTGCTCCTGAGGGCGTCCTGCGGGGGCCGTGGGATATCCTGAGGAGGCCGGCGGGTGGGAGCCTCCCCTGAGGGGACTGCGGGGTCACCCCTAGGGGGTGAAGGGCAGGATGTGGGGGATTTGGATAAGGGTGTGTGGGAAGGCCCTGGGGGGCTGTGAGGGGCAGGCGGTGTGAGTGTCCTGCTGTTCCTGCTCGAAAACGGTGTTTTAAACAAGGGAAGAGGGAACAGCACGGCAAGGGAGACCGGCTGGTGGTGCATTCAGGGCCAGGTTGGATGGGGCTTGGAGCAACCTGGTCTGGCGGAAGGTGTCCCTGCCCATGGCAGGGGATCAGGACTAGATGATCTTGAAGGTCTCTTCCAACCCAAACCGTTCTGTAATGAAAAACACGGCACCTCTCCCCTTTTCACAGGGGAGTGGATGGGGCTGTTGGGTTTCTGCTGTTACTAGCTACTGTGGTTCTGTGAAGTCTTTCATGTTGCATGAATCACGTGGAGACTGTATGTTCTTACTAGGCAGAAATCAGTCTGGTTATTCTGGAAGATGTCTCCTTTAAATCTTCTCTGCATTGTACAGTTCAAGAAGACAGCTTAATGGTTAAAGCAACATAATTTTCTTTGACCATGGAAAATATTCGTAATATATTCTGCACTAGAAGAACATTGTTAGAATAAAAACGTCATTTAGAATGAGAACAGAGAATTGTCTTTTAAAACCTTTATAGACTAGGAAACATTTGTAAAATGGACAGTGTTGTTGGAGAGGCTTTTGCCCCACCTAAGCTTGTTAGTGGTGTTGTGTGGGAGAGGAATCTCTCTGGAATTTTGTTTACTGTTTTGTTTAGTTTGGTCACAGATACCTGAGCTTTTGTTTGTGCGATGTCAGCTCTCAAGAGGTGTAATGTTGAGTTTCTCTGTAACTTGCTTTCAATACATTTTTGTGTGAGGCACAATACAAGGCTGCCACCTTCCTCTCAACTTGTTTGGAGCGTTTTGCAGAGGTTTTACCAGAGTCAGTTGCTGGTAATGAATAGAAAATGCCAGTGTTTGCAGGAATGCCGTGGGAGAACTGGGCACCCAGGAGGACAGTGTGGCTCTGGATCCGTGTACTGAGTCTCTATCAGCAGCTGTAAACATTGAGGACTGCCCAGTTGAGGCTAGGAAAGAAATTCTTTGCTCCCACTGCACTAGTTCTTGCTCTCAGCCAGATTTTCCAAGGCAAGGAGTCTTCTGTGACCTTTCCATTGGTTCTGTCTCTCCACAAAAGCTTATGAAATGCTGAGTTTTGCATGTGGTAGAGGTCTCGCTTTCTGCCCCTCAGTATTTCTGTTCACTGTGTGACCTCATTGATCGCAGACACTCAAAACCAGCTTGAGTGTGATTTCTCGGTGGCTAGAAAGACTTCTATCATTCTGATACAAAGGAGGCAGCAGCCCAGTGGTAAGAACCTGTGCTGTCTCTTGCTGTGGTTAGTTAGGGATGAGAGTGAAAATGGGGGAAGCAGAGGTTATACAGCAGAGGTTGCAAGGGGAGGAATGTAACCTGTAACCTGGCTTTGTTAGCTCTGCTGATCACAGAACTGTTTGTTTTTATACATCCAGGCTATAGTCACATCATATCTGTAATTCTCTAGAAATTGTGATATTGACTTTCCTTTCAGTGTTCTCCTTGTCTTGAGAAACCACACTGAGTAGTTTGAGTTATAAATCACACTTTGGAACCACTGTCGTTATCTTTGGAATGATAGGTACCTACAGGGAGGAGAAAATGAAGAGGTAAGGAGTGAAATTCAGCATTCAGTGCAAATGTGATAAAGCTGTGATGTTTTTGGGGTGCTCAGCTTCACATTCTTTGAGAAGAGGTTTCTTTTACCTCAGCCAACAGTTAATGCCATTTCAAAGTCCCGTTTGGACAGGTGCAGGTCTGTGTATGCCTGGAGAGTGCCTTGTCCAGAATTACTCTTTTAGGATTGTTTTGCTTTTCTGCAGGCTCGAGTCAGGTACCGTGGATACCACTGTTAGTTTGTAACTTGTGTCTTTTTTCCCCTTCCTTGTTAGTCGCCTGTCTTGGTTGGAAAACTCTGGAGTTGGCTTCTCCTTGGATTATCCCACCATAAGTTTACATGCCGTCTCCAGGGACCTGAGCGCCTTCCCAAGGGAGCACTTGTATGTCATGGTGAACGCCAAATTTGAAGGTATGCCCGGAGTGTTCCTTAGTGCTCCCACTCTGTCCTGAGTGACGTGGTTTCTTCTTCAAAAAGAGTAATTGTTGGTTTTAAAAATTATAGGCTTCATTTGAGTAATAGCTTGTATTTTCTTTTTCATTTTTACAAAGTATAGTTATCTTAGAAGTACAGCTTTGCACGCTTCTGGAGTCCCTTCTGTACAGTTCTGCTCTCAGCCTGGGACTGTGTACAGCTGGAGATGCTGAGAATCACTGCTCTGCTCTGTTACACCATTTTAAACAATTTAGTTCCTCTGCAGTCTCCCTGTGATTCCAGCTTGGGTATAATTTTTCTCTTTATTGAATTTATATTAATGTTGTTGCCCTCTCCAGGCTTTATGGATTCCTGCTGTTTCACAGCAGGCTGGAAATTTTCATTCATTTTCTCCCACAGCTTACTTAAAAACAAAAAAGACAATAGGTCATGTGACCAGACTTTAATGGATCTTTGTAGATTGCCCACTAAACCCACCTTTTTGACTGTTCTTGCTTTCATATAGAGAAACAAACTTTCTGTTTCATTGTTTGTATGAAGGTGGGTTTTTTTTTAATATATATTAATTTTTTTTTTCTTATGGTAGACCTACTAATATTTTAACTGTGTCATAAACTGCCGTCTCAGTTGAAGAGTAAAGGGTGTTAGCTCTTGGGCAGGTCTTCTTTTCCCTTCATACCTACTGGTCATAATAGTTAAAGGTTAAAATCTGTTGGTTTTTTTTTTTTTAATGTATCCAGAAAGTAATGACAAGACTCTGAGGAGGCAGAGCCATTTCCAAGCTATTAATACTCTTCATTATTTCCTTCTCTCAAGTTACAAATAATCTCTGACAGTCTGTCATTACAAATAATAAGAGAACATGCATCTTCCTCCTGGTTCTTCTTCCTCATTTTCCTTTAATGGGTTATTTTGAAATAAACTGAGCCTCGTCTGAAGAAAGATACTGTTTCTAGCTTTTAATTCGTTCTGATCATGGTGTTTGAAAATACCAGATATCCTGTGTTAGTTCTTATCTAGAAATCATTAATAGACTGGTTTTTATGTGGGTTTTTTTGTGTGTGTGTGTAAACTTTCTTTTATATGTAAACACTCTGCCTACAGTAAATCTTCTACAGCAAGTAGATTTTGGTTTTCAAGTCTAGCCCTGGCCTGCAGTTTTAACTGCTGAATAGTGTTAAACCCAAACCTTTCTGCTTTCTTGGCTGCAGGAGTCTTCATTCTCAGTTGGGCAGAGAACATTTTGTTCTTCTCTGAAAGTTTTTGTTGTGCTCTCTGTGAGTTTGTGCCTTGTCCTCACCCCTGTTTTAGAAAAAGGCACTCAGAGGTTGACTCCATTGAAAACAAAGAGCTGGACTCAACAGTAACAAGCTGTGCCTGCGGGTGTCTGTTGGAAAAGGATTGGGCAGCTTCCTTTGCACACTACATTTTTGGGGGCAGCTGGCTGGCAGCTTCTTGGCATCTTCGTATTCTTGGTGGTGCCAGTTTTGTATGTGATAAAAGCCACTCTCAGTGGAACAGCATCTTCTGTAGAAAACAGTTATGCCCTTCTGAGGCTGTCAGTGCAGTGTCCCCAGCCACAAAGTGATGAACTGCAGCCATTCCCTGCGGTTTTTATATTCACAGAAAGTAAAACACCGTGTTGTTGCTTATTTATTCGTGCACAGAAGTCAGGAAGTGCCATCTTGCCCATAGTTGTCACTGGCTCTGGGTGCACTTTCTACCTCCAACATCTCACTGGCTAGCTAGGAATATTGGAAATGGAGTAGAGATCCTCTGTAAATGTCAGTCCCCTGTCAGGGGTCTGGAAGGTGGCTGATTTCATGACAGTAATGTTAAGGATCTGTCAAATTCATGTGATTTAAAAAAAGACGTGTAGTGTCGTGCAATTAAATGGTAACAATTGTGTGAATTGTGAATTAGGGGCGGGGTATGAGCACACTCGGTTTTAATAAGGATCAGGCAATTTTTCTCAAGTGCATGAATACATTGTGTGACCATTACAGAAATCTTAAGTCGTAAAATTGTAAGTAGAGAAGTTTTTGTGTGCGTTGCAAGTGCTGTCAAGGTGCTGTGAGAAGACCTCATATGTCTTTGTGAGTCCTGGAATCTCATGGGGTTTTCTGGGAGAACAGAGAGGGGTTTTTTGTGCCTCTGTCAGGTTGTGTCCAGGTTTCTGACTTGATTACATGTGTGTTCCTGAAAGAATAAACAAATGTGACTTCTTTTTTTCTTCTTCTTTTTTTTTTTAAACTAAATAAACACATTTCTCTTAAATATTTCCATTTCCTAAAGAGGAGACAAAAGAGGCTCCCATGGCTGAAGGGGAGGAGGAGGAGGACGACAGTGATGACGATGTTGAACCGATTGCAGAATTCAGATTTGTACCTAACGACAAATCAGCCTGTAAGTGAGGGGGGAAGCTGTGTCTTAGTTTAAAGTCCTGGCTATATGTGGAAGACAGTGGGGTACAGAGATGTAAATGCCATGATTTTTCAGTGCCCTTCTTTTAATTCCCTGATTCCTGTGTGCTGAAAAGAGCAAAGCAAATTTTTTTATCTGGCTTGAAGCTGGAATATTTCAAGCAGCTGCTTCTCAAGGAAAATTCCAATGTTTTAAAATAGAGTATAAATACATGACATGAACAGTCTCACTTATATACATTTGGAGAGAACATATATGGGAAATGTCTTTTAAATTACTAATTCAATGATATTTGAGTCAGCGACAATTTTATTAGGAACATGTTAATACCCAGACACTATCACTGGAAAGCAGTCATTTCCTGTCTGGTGTTGAGCTTACAGTTGGATTTGAGTTTTAAGAATCTGATGAATGAGATACTGCAAGGATTCCTGTAGTGGGTAACCACAGGTGGAATTGTCCATAGAGAAACCTTTATCATCAATGAAATTACAGAGAAGTGCTGTTAAGAGGATAAAGCACCAGGCTGGGACCTAGGAAACACGATTTGTTTCCTGCATGGCTGCTGACTTGTGGGATGATGTTTTCAAATAGGAATTCCATGGTGGTTCTGCTAAAGGAATATTCTTAATCTCTTTGATCACTCAGTCCAGGGTTTCTTTGATGTTGTTTTGGGGTATTGGCGTAGAAACCAGAGAGGTCTGTGTTCCCTTGTGTTCCTGCAGTGGAAGCCATGTTTTCAGCCATGTGTGAATGCCAAGCTCTGCACCCAGACCCGGACGATGACGATTCAGACAATGATTACGAAGGGGACGAGTACGATGTTGAGGCCCGTGGTTGGTAACAGTTGCTTCTTTTGAAATATCTGCCAGCACTTGGACACCTGGTACCTGTCATAATTGTGTATTACTCATCTTGCCAAAACATTCTTTTTGTCACAGACCCAGTATAGAAACACATAAATCGGCAGGGAATACATAGTTTAGCTGTCACAAATCACAGGAATTCAGCAAAAGCATTGTTCTGGTTCTCAAAAGGCCACAGATGCAAAGAGCGGCCTTTCCTGTGCCCAGTGGCTGTGCTGGCCCAGGCTCAGTGCCCATGCTGCAGTGTGGTCAGTTCACATCACTGTGTACATTCTGTGCCTCATGTAAGCAGCTTTTTCATCTCAGTCAGTCTCATCTGAGCATAACTTGCCTAGCTGATGTCCTGCTCCTCCACCCCTCCTAAACTTAGGTCTGATAAAGACAAACTTGTTTTTGCAGAGCTAGAACAAGGTGACATCCCAAGCTTTTACACGTACGAAGAAGGATTGTCGCATTTAACTGCAGAAGGTCAGGCCACGCTGGAGAGGTTAGAAGGCATGTTAGCCCAGTCTGTCAGCACTCAGTACAACATGGCTGGAGTGAGAACAGAGGACTCGATAAGGGAGTTTGAAGGTAAGAAATGCTTTTGTTTTACCAAAGAATATCTTCATCAGTGACATAGCCAGTGGGATGGGCTGCACCCTCAGCAAGCTTGCAGATGACACCAAGCTGAGGGGTGCAGTTGATGTTTCTGAAGGATGGGATGCCATCCAGAGGGACCTGGACAAACTTGAGGAATGGGCCCACAGGAACTTCAGGAGGTTCGACAGGGCGAAGTGCGAAGTGCTGCATGTGAATTGGTGCAACTCCTGATGCAAACTGGGGGATAAAGGGATTAAGAGCAGCCCTGTCAAAAAGGACTTGGGGGTGCTGGAGGATCAAGAGTTGGACATGATCCAACAATGTGGGCTCACAGCCCAGAAAACCAACCATTTTGATGGCCAGCAGGTCGAGGGAGGTGATTCTGTCCCTTTACTCTCTCTGGTGAGGCCCCACCCAGACTTCCGCCTCCAGCTCTGGAGTCCGGAGCATAAGAAGAACATGGATTTACTGGAGCGAGTCTAGAGGAGGTCTTGAAGATGATCAGGGGCCTGGAGCACCTCTCCTATGGGGACAGATTGAGAGAGTTGGGGTTGTTCAGCCTGGAGAAGCATGGTCCCTGCCCATGGCTGCAAGGTCCCTTCCAACCCAAACCATTCTATGATTCTGTGATATGAAAGCACTGGTTCTCCAGTCTGGCTAATCTATAAATGCAAGGACAGAGCAAGTATGATGATGTGAGTGATACTTTACTGCAGAAGGTATTACCCACATGCCTGTGACCCTACAGGCAGGGTGTTGCCGCTGTGTATTGAGGGCTGCTCTGTTAGAGAGTGAGCACTGCTGTGTTAAGAATTCTTGAATCTTCCTGGTATAATTTCCTGGAAGAGTGGTAGTGTGAAGTGGATTTAGGATTAAAAAAAAATTTAACTTGTCAGTCTACACTGGGATTAGGAAGCAATTTCTACTCTAAATGAGTTGTAGCATTTGTTTGGGTTTTTTTATACCCTAAATTGTAAGTTAATAATTGTCTTAACAGAGTTCAAGGTGAATTCAGAAACAATGAAACATACTGAAAGAGATGTAAAAAAAGATCTGTTTTTCTGAAGGATGCTGTCTCTTAATTCTACTGATGGTTCAAATATGTATTTAAGGAGTAAGATCTCTTTTTGTTGGGTGAGAGAAAACGGATGTCTCAGACTTTGCCTTTTCTGCATCCTGTTTTCAATGGAGCAATATATTACCCGGGAGAAGAACGGGGAAGTAGTTTAGTAGCATTGCTTTTTTTAAATATATATAAATCGTGGTGCTTTTAAAATGCCCATTGTTTTTGAAAGATGGAAAATGATGCAGCAGTTGTGGATTTATAGCTATCAGCTTGTGTAGAAGAGTCAACAAAGTAATAACTAACCTGTTCTCATCCACAGGGAGGATTTTTTTAATCTTATCTGTTTTGTCCGTTGTTTACGGGTTCTTTGTTCTGCAACTTCAAATAAATTTATGTAATGTAAAGACAACCTTAGGTGATACACTCCTGTTTTAGTAGTGCCCTTTGAAAATTTAGTCAGGTTTCTGAACCCCAAAATTTTGAAAATGAATATAAATTGAACAGCAAGTATGTCACATGTCTCAGAGTCATCTTCATCAGATTTATTTACTTTCCCAATCTTATTTGCTATGGTACTGCTGCTTGGTTTTCTGCAATTATAAATCTTCCCAGGGCTGCTCAGTTTCAGAATTACATTAATGTTTGACGTTGTAGCATAGAGAAATTGTTCTTTTGTTTCTTTTGATGATCGTTGAGACCGCTTTCAGAACAGGACCTAACCTCTTTTTGCATAATTAGAGGCATTCAAAGGAATTGTTACATCATTTGTTACACTGAAACCTCATTTAAAACATGAAATAGTTTAAATCCAGTGTTTAAGTCTTTCAGTAGGACAGGGTGAGGTGAGGTTGTAGGAAGCAGTGATGTCTTTAAGTGACCAACCAGTAGAGCTGGAACAAACCCAGAAACTCGTGAGCACATCAGTGTTTCCTTAAGCCGCTTTCAGGAGTTCAGCGACGGAGTTTTCTGTCCTTGCCACCTCTTGTCAGCAGAGGGCACCTGCTCTCTTTCCCGTGAAAACATCATCCGCTTGGTTACAGAGCACTGGCTATTTCTTTCAGATGGGATGGAGGTGGATGTAGCACCAGTAGTTGCCGGGCAGTTTGAAGACGCAGAAGTCGATCACTGAGGAGGACCTATGTGCTGTAAGTTCCTCTGACTTCCAACAGCAATGCTTTTCAGTCCTGCAGAGCCTTCCCTCCCAGTAATTTGTGTAATGTATGTGATCCCAGATCTCCTACAGAAAGTGTTTCATGATTATATCAGAATGATGGTGATTTAGAGGAAGGAAAAGGTAACTGTAGTTAGCACAGGTGTGGAAAGATGTTCAGTGATCTGTCCAAAATGCCTACTGGCATCAACCTGCAGAGGCAACCTGCATGGATATGCCTGTCTGGAAGATAGATCAACCCTTTAGTTGATCTAAGTATTGTCCAATCCAAAGGCTCTTAAATGCTGGTGTACGAATGCTGGAGCCATCCCTGGGAACTTACTGTCCTTAGTATCTGTTGTTTTGCCCTTAGTGTGCAGGATTTCCCAGGCTGTTCAGGGGGGCAAGACAGTTCTCAGCACTGCAAGTCCATCTCATCCTTCTCTGTAAGTGGAGCAGGAACAGTTCCTGTTAAAGTTACCGTGCAGCCTGGATGGGATTGATGTCAGGACTGCACAACACAGAGGCAACATCCTGCTCAGGTGGCTGTGCCAGTGTGCCCTCTTGCAGCTGCTTTCCTCCTCCGTTGCTTGTCTTTCTTTGTCGCTGCAGTTCTGAAAGTCTCAGAGTAGTCCTGTGTTCTCTTACTGACCTCAGCCACTTCCACTGGTGCTGAATTGGTATTTGTCACATAAGAGCTCAAACTTTTCTGCAGTCACACTTCTACCCTGGGAAGGACTTCGCAGAACAGAGAGGAGTTCTTCCAAAAAAGTCCAGATACTGGTTGTCCTGCCACTGGATGGTTACCCAGTTTGGTAAAGGACGGACTTTAAAATTAAAGAAAAGCCTTTAGCTGTAGATCAAGTGCCTCTTAGAGAGTAAATGGAAAGTTTGACTCTGATGACTCCATCTCCAAGATTACTCTGGTCCGTGGTTTATTAAAAAAAAAAAAAATCATGCTGTGGAAAAATTCAGATTTGAGTGCTTTATTTATTAACCTGATTTAAACGTGAGCTGGATTAAGGAGAGTTAGTGGCTGATAGCAGATCTCTAAGGAGCCTGAAAGTGCTGGTAGAAGTGCTGTAGACTGATCTTCTAGCAAAGTGCAAAATACACCCATTAAGAAGCAGTTTTGGTCGTGGAATTCTTCCTGCTGCTTACTCCATGCCTTCCATGGTGCGGCACGTGGCCGTAGGAGGTTAATGCTGTGAGAGGTGACTGGAGAGGGATTCTTTCTGCCTTTTGCTTATGCTGATCAGAGCTGAGGAGCTGATCCCTGTCCAAGCAGATAAGTGACCTGCATGTGCAGTGTCAGGTGTTGCAGTGACGTTGCCCCAGGTGGCATTCCGGGAGCCATGAATGCAGTGGCCCTTTTTAAGTAACCGCCAGCCTGAGTGTGTTGATGTAATTTAAGTAAGTGCAGAAATCTAGGATCCAAGGCAGCAATACATACCTGAAGGTGCAAAGTGACAAGGACACACTCTTGGAGCTCTGTGCTAATGACCCTGCTAACAAGTTGGAGCATGAGGGTGCCTTGGCTCTGCACTCTGAAAATAAGGACAGAGAGGGAGCCTGCTGTGATCTTATGGAACGGCTCAGCCCTTTTAACCCCCTGAACTGCAAAACGATCTACATGAACACCTTGTTGGTGACCCTTTCGAGAGCAGCCTCTAAAGCTCTGCCCCTGTGGGACGCTCATGTTGTGTGTCACTGCTCGTTACTCAAATGGGATGTGACAGTCTCCTGCTGAAGCTCCAGGAAGACTTGCTGGTGGTTGATGTGGGGCATTTCCACTGTTCTTGCAAGAAGCAGTGTTTTGTCTGCTGCATCACGAGGCTGCAGTAATTGTTCCTAAGCAACTGATGTGTCTGTGTGCGGCGGTGCAGCGGGGTCTGCCAGGGCACCCTAGTGCATGCTGTAAGCACATGCTGTCCTTAGCTGACCTCAGTTTGGAGCCGCTGCCAAAGGCAAAGACGGTCAGCCCTTCTGAAAACTAGTGAGTTTGCAGTAAAGTGCTGTCCTCTGACTGCAAACAACAGAGAGCTACTACTTTATAAAGGTTAATGTCCTTTTATTTTAATGCCAATTAAGTAAACTTGGGTGTCTTGTGTCTTTCAGATTCCTCTTGTGGCAATTCCAGAATAAGCTGTAAAACCGAAGGCATTGCAGTGACTATCGGGAGTTAACCTTTTTTTTCTTAATGACCTAAGCTTAGACATCTAGGTCAATAAATGCTTGTAGAGTTGTTTAAAACAGGGTTTGGCATTTGTGACCACTATGGGGTTATTTAAAAAAACAAAACAAACAAAAACAATAAAACCTCTTGCATCTAACACTTGAATGGGGCTAATCGGGGTCATTTCATAGTATCACAGAATGATTTGGGTTGGAACATCCCAGTTAAAGATCATCTCGTTCCAACCCCCGCTGCCGTGGGCAGGGATGCCATTCAGTAGATCAGGTTGCTCAGGACTCCATCCCAGCCCAGCTGTGCAGCACTTCCAGGGATGGATTCACTCTCTGAGCAACCTCTCTGGCCTTTTAAAGAAGACTTTGTAGGAATTCTAGGACTTCAGAAATAAAACTGTAAGTAGAACGGAATTTTAGATTGTCCTGGAATTTTCCATATTTTTTTACCTGTTCACTGACTCAGTGGTGTGACAACTAAAAGGAAATAGGGTTGGCCAAGGATTAAAAGCAAAGCTAAATTAAAAGCCCCTCAAGTAACTGGCTTTATCATTTCAAGTGCTATCCCTTTCATTTCTCTGAGAGCAGAGTTTGGGCATAGAGGAGATGGAGTAAAGTCTGTAATGTCTGGAGAAAGAGAACTGTTTTGTGTCTTTGTATTAAATGTTAACATTGGTAAATAAACTAAGATTTTTGTATCTCACAACCAGCTCTGTGTTGTAGTTCTCAGCCCTTTTCTTCAGCAAACAGCTTCAGCCCTAGAGTTTCAGCACTCTCTTCTGTAACAAAAAACTCCAGTGAAGCCATTTTCATCATTTACCCACATGTGAGGATAAAAGGGTGGAATATTTGCAGAGTGTGCCTGTGACAGAATTAGTCTGACGCATCCCAAACTTAGGAAGCTTGGCCTTAGATTGCCAAGATCTTGATCCTGCTGCAGCTTTTCATGTTTCTTGTCTCTCTGGGGTGGTGTTTTTGCCATGGGGCAACATCAGCAAATTCAGGTTGTTCCCACTTCCCCCCAGTACTGAAAGTCTGATAACAAACTTCTGTTTTCTTTTGATTTGAAGTTGACTTGTGATTCCTTTTTGGGGGTGTTGCTGTGTTGGTGTATGAACAGTTTTCTTTACTGGCCTTACACTCTTTGAATTGTATTGAGTGGTCCTGCCCTGCTTAGCACATTGGGGTGTGATCTGGTTTCAAGGTATGTGGTAATTAGAACCACCCTTTGTTGAATATTTATTAGGAATGCCAGTCAAATTAGGGATGTCTTAATAGTGTTGTGAACCATTGCTGAATAAATGAGGTATTTGGCACGTTACACAATGAGACACTCTACAAGGATGTCTGTACTAACCCCTATATATCCATATGTATATATGTATTTATGTAAATATGAGCATGTTTTTGTTAGGGCTACATTGGAAGGTACTGAGTGATGTGTTGATTTTTGCACTAGGATTTGGAGAATCTTAGCACGGTGAGGTTTTGGGACAGGTAAAACTGTACCAATACCATAGTTCAGGCGAAAGGCTCATTCAGCTCTAACTCACCAGTCACTGTTAAAACATATTGATGGGTTTTGCTCTGTGTGTGTGTAAATCTGAGTTGCAGTGTGGTCTCTCTGTTCTTTTCCACACTAAACTGCAGACTGTTACATACCCTGGCATTTGGGCACAGTTAACCATAGGGCAGCTGGACTGTACACAGCTCCTCTCAGCACTCAAATCCAAGCACTAGGAAGCTCCAAAGGGAGAATTTGTGTTGTTACTAATACGGAGCTCCAGGAACAGACTTCTTGTCTTCTAGTCCAATCAATGGAGCAAAATTAATTTTGGTGAGGTGCAAAAAAACCTGGAAGAGCCCTGAAGGGTAGCACTGAGAAGTGTCTTGTGTGAACTGACGAGTTTTGTTTTCAATAAAACTTCTTTGCATTTAGGCTATGTGTAAGTGATCTGGACTTCATAAGCATTCATTGCTTTGAATGTAAAATACTCATTTTTGTTTGTCCTACCAAAAATAGTTAAATTCTTCAGTTCCTAACTTGGGTTTATTTTTCATTGTTTCTGCTACTTTTTGTTTTGTTGGTTTTGTTTGTTCATTTGTTTTGTGTTAATTTAGTCAATTTAAGGTTTGTCTACCTCTTAGTGTCTCTTAATTTTATATTCTACTTCTAGTGGCTATAAACAGAGCAACTACTTGTTAATCACCCAGATTTGTACCAACTTCTTTTAAACTATATGTTATGCCAAAATAAACAATACAGATGTGGAGAAGTCATATCTGTTATGACCTCTTCACTTATGGACTTTGCTTTTGCAGGCCTTTAAAAATGACATCGAAGTAGGGCCTCTAATCTAACAAATTTTGGTTGCCCATTTTAGTTTGTCTCTGCTTTCTCTTTTCCCTGTCTGTTCTTATGCTCTTTGAGGTTTATTTTTGAGACCTTTACCATGTGGGCTTCTTGGGCTCAGAGGAAACATCAAATCGTGTAAATTATGAAAGGTTTGTTTCCATAAGAAATGAGGCTGAAAAGGGGGGAAAGAAATCTATAAGGCATGGAACACTTTAAAAATAGGTAAAAGGTATAAAAAGCAGTAAAACAAGAAAGGGAAGTTAGAACCCCCTGAAAGTATCTGTTTTAGAAGCAGAACATGGTATAAAAGTAAATATTTTTTCTGAGGATCACCTCTTACCAGGCTCAGTTTGCCTATATGTGGTCCTTGCCGTGAAGTTTTACCAGAGACAATTTCCTTTAGTATGCTAACACACTAGTGTCCATGAGCTGCTGAATGGTAACCCAGTTATCTAGTTCTAGTTCTCTTCAGTGTATTAGCAGTATATTTTTTTTTATTATTATTATTTTAATGACTGAATACAGGGCCATGGTTAGGAACTCTTGTATGTTAAGAACGTTCAAACCATTGATTTCATTTTGCCATATAATCTTAAAGGTACCTTTGAAAATAGAAGTGAGAAAAGATTTTATTGCAACAAGTTGGAAATTACATGAAAATATTTACTTCCCGAACTCTTGCAAAAAAAGATAGCTGGCAATAGGAGCTGTTAAATACTCGGTTCATAATTTTACTGTGAAAAACCCCCATCTGATTCCCTTTCTCTTAGAACATGGTTTGTAAGGTGACTTGGATGCTGAGTTGGGGGGCACGCTACTGAGATCTTTGTAGAACTTGTTAACCATCTCTCCTTTTAAACCTAGTAACTATAAAGTGAAAAACTGATTTTGGCATATCTAAAAATTAAGCTGCATCCAGATGATGCAGCCTCTGGATCATCTGGATGATGAAACCTCATGCTAGAAACAGAGCTTCCAAGGGTGGTACCTATCAGTGGCGTTTGCCTCAGCTGAGGCTGTAAAGGGCATGTTTGTGCCAGTTTGTGTCTGTAGCTTTCCTGTGGTTTTTAGCTCTGTTATTTATTCTCCTATATTGCAGATTCATTTGTTTTTTTAAAAATTGGTAAGAGCTGCATAAAATCAAGGACAAATCGAATACCCCGTGACTCATCCCTATCTACTGTGTCTATGTGAAGAGGCAGCAGTAATCTCTTGATACAAAGTAGGGGGGGTTGCCTAAAATGCCCTTTTATTTTGTGTCTCTACAGAATTTATGGTACTTTACTACTGCTTTTTCCAACCAAGGTAAACATTCAGCAATCTACAGTGAGCCAGGATGCAGCAGAGCCTTCCCAATGGGAAGCGAGAGGTTACTTACCTGCACTCAGGTATTGCTAAAACAATGCTGGTCCTACAGACTTTCAATTTTGGTGTAGGGTGCCTCTAGAATAGAGCTGTGGAGACTCTTCTAGGGAGTAGTGTAGCCTTTCTTCCTCTCAGAGGTATACATATGGCAAGTAGGAATATGGTGATGTCAGTATAAGAGATCTTCAGCTCCTTTTTTGCAGGTGCCATTTTTTGGGAAGAAATCCAATAAATTCAAACCTTGAAAGGACTGGGTATTTCTCTAAAATTAGTTTTGCATGCTGTTGTAATAAAGGTCAGCAAATGGCACTTATGGCTAAAGTGACAAAGTTGCAGTATTTTAACAGTCCTTCACATTCATATGGCTTAAATTACAAAAATGGTGGCAGATATTCCCAGAATCCCAATACGCACTTACAAAATTAGTATTTGAATACAAAGTGATAAATTAATATTTCAAACAGGAAAGCTGAAAATGCAACTGAAAGGTGATGTGGAAGCCTGTGTCAACAGTTCTTTGAAAGCTTCATGTCTGCAGATGTTGAAAATACTTTTTAATGTAGGACTGCCAGATTTCAGGATTCGATGTCTCAGGATATCCGAGGAAAGATTTCATCCCATATAAAAGCCACAAGTATTGTACCTGAAATGAAAAATTACAGAAAGGACCTTTATTTAA
Source organism: Myiozetetes cayanensis (assembly GCF_022539395.1). Lineage (NCBI taxonomy): Eukaryota > Metazoa > Chordata > Aves > Passeriformes > Tyrannidae > Myiozetetes > Myiozetetes cayanensis. The sequence continues at coordinate 29,737,931 of NW_026087742.1, read as the reverse complement.
ATGTACTCGAGCAGGACACAGTACTGGTAATTGAAAATAAACATTATGTTCAAGTATTTCAGTGTCTAACGTGCAATACAGCACAGATTGCAGAAAAATTGAATTTTCTGTCAAAAGGCTTAGAAGCAGTCAGCACTTTCTCCAAACACTTTTTTGTTTTGTTTTCTCACAAAGAAAGCTTCAACCAACCATTCAAGTGGTCCTTACGAGTTAATAATCCTGTTTTTCTTAGTATATTTAATGTTTTAACTCTGGTCTGTATAAGCCAAGCTGAAGTCAGAGCAGTTTGACTAGGTGAATCCAACACATGCACCTTCCTGTTGCTGTATCAGGGCTCCTTTCTTTGTAACTGGATCTATAAATGACTGAATCAGCAGCTTAACCTCCATTTCTCAGCTGATTTTGTTAGCAGTGTCTGGTTTGGTGCTGTGAAATCACGCTGCTTATCTTTTTTACATGCTGCCAAGTGGCTATAGGATAATGGGTGTTTTTTTGAAGATCATTCTGATTTAGGGTTTATTCTGAAGCAGAAAAAAGGGTGAAGTTAGAGACTGTAGTTTCTTCATGAGAATCGTACACTGTCTCAAGTTGGAAGGAGCCCATAAGGGCCCTTGAGTCCAAAGGTCATCCAAATACAGTTTAGTATCACCACATTTTTTTCTCCTGGGAAAAAACAAAAATCAGCATATTCTCTTTCAGAAATGAAGAGCATCCTGGTTGACAGTGTTGCTCATACAGTGCAGCTTGTATTTTATGAAGCTTCTTAGATCCCCCCCAAAAAAAGCTCATTGGAAGGGATTCTCTAGTCCTGTCTCCCACTTGGTGCAGGACTTTGCCTACGCTAGATGGGTCAGTGAGGCTTTCCCTAGCTGAGTCCCTAAAACCTCCAGGCACTGTAGCACTTTTCCAGATAACTAGTTTCAATGTTGCTTCTGAAGGTTTCCTTGGAGATCGGCCTGAACTTCCCATGCCACAGTTTGGGGCCTTGCTGTTACTTGTTGCCAACAAGAACAGTTAATCTCTGGCATCCTTGTAACTACTCTTGACATAATAGTTGACTGTTCTTAAAACATGCTTTCATCTTGTTTTTGCAGCCTAAACGGGTCCAATTGTTGTAACATTTCATAAATGAAAGACAGTCCTAACATTGGCCAACTCTACCTGCATTTCTAGGTGAATCCCAGTAGAGTAAATGGATTCACAATCACTGAGCTTATCAATGTTGTTCCCACCCTGTTACTCCCTCGCTATTTATTGCCTCCTTTCCAAAACCTTACCGATTTACACAGAGGTTTGGAGGCAAACTTTTCTTGAGAAGACTCAGTGGTTAAAAAAAGACATACAGTACCTCAGCCTTTTCCATGCCATCCATCACTAGGTTGTCTCCCCCATCTGCCAATGGACCTGAATTTTCTCTGGAATTTTTTTCAGATTAATATATTTGTAACCTTGCATGTCCCTAGTCTCAGTTCCAGCTGAGCTCTTACCTTCCTGATTTTAAGTGGAAAGCTCTTAAACTCCTCCTTTGCTCTCTGTCCCTGTTTCAACTCCTTACGTGCTGTCCTTTGTTCATAGGGAAGCTCTTTCTCTGGCAAGCAAGGAAAGGCTTTCTGTCAAAATTCCTAGTCTAACTATGTGACAGATTCTCCTGCACATCTAAATCTATTACTGAGCTCTCAGTGAACTTTTCTGAAAAATCACCTTTCCATGGCATACTTTTGTCATTTATGGCAGCTTCCAAGGCAATTCCTACTGACTTAGCAATTCCCTACACAAGCAGAATTTTGTTTTGAAGTCCAAAGTCTAAACAGCTCTGCTATTTACCTTCCCAGTCTCCTTCTGAACCCTGAGCTTTTGTAAGGACTAGAAACCAACTGGCTTGACTCACCACCCATCCTTTGTAAGCAGGCCAAGTACAGGATTACCACTCACCAGCACTTTAGTATTTGAATTAGACTTAATTACTGACAGTTTTCTAGGAACTTCATGGTTTGCATTCACTCACTGCATACGTGTTTTGCTGTGTCAGATGATTTCTGCAGAGCTGAAACCCCCTGAGAGGCCCAGGGTGTGGTAGTAGGAGACCTCTAGTTGTTGAAACTCTCCTTTACTATGGCACACAGACTTGGAATTGTTGTTTCTTTGCTAAGTTACATGCTTCAGTGTTCTGAACATGCTGGAGGCCTCTGAATATCCTGTCCTCTGAGCAGAAAGGTGAAAGTCTAACCCATTGCCTTCCCCCTTGCTTACCTCCTCCATTTACCTCTACTGCTAAGTAATTTTTGTGGTACTTATTTTTCCTCCTAGTCAGGAAAAAACTTTCTCAACTAAGGAATAGTCTTTCTAGTAAAACTGATCTAAAGAAGCGGGTCTTGATTCTGTTTTTATAGTGTTAGAAAACTAGCAGAATGCTAGACCAGGTTGGATGGGGCTTTGAGCAACCTGGGTCTAGTGGACCATGGTGGGAGGGGGGTGTGGAACCAGGTGGTCTTTAAGGTCCCTTTCAACCCAAACCATTCTACAGTACAATTCTGTGATATGCTAAGCTGGCACCTGTCCAGGAATGAGCATCTCATTTTACTGACCTCATGACTAGGTTACCACCTCTTCCCTTCATAGCTTCCATTTCCCTGGTACTGAAAGAGCAGCATTAGCTCAGTCCCCATCATCACTAATAATGCCTGGACAACTAATGTGAATTCCTTTGGCAGTAAAACAGAAACTATCTTTGTTCCACTGGTACTTATTGTGTCTGTGTTCACAGTGCAGAACTTAGGGCCTGCCTGTGCTAAGTCGTAAACACTTGCTGACATTCATACTTATTACAGGAATTAGCTGTTTAAAGCTGCAGGAGAATCACCTCACCAAAGTGAGGTGAAGCCATTTTGAAAAATAAGTAATTAACTACAGTTCCAAGATTATATTCCTGAAAGACCATAAACCACCAGTTGGTTGGTTTGTTTATCCTAAACCAGAAATTGCATTTCATCTTCCTCTTGTGAAGGTGACAAGCAATCTTCCTCTTGTTCCAAGGGTCCTTTCTAAGAAAATTGTTTTGAAGCTGATGGTTAAGAACTTGCTTACAGCTAGATCAGGGTATCAGTTACATACTGAACGCTCTCCAATCTCCTTGGCCTTGTGGGTTTTTGCTATGGCCATAAATGACAACATACTGCACTTTGCACTGGCAATTTCAAGTTTCATGGTATGCTAGTCCATGGTCCTGCGTGAGGTAGTTATTACAGAAAATCACAAAAAAAGCTGATAGACTCCTAAAAGTATTCCCCAAAGGAAGAACAAAGTAATTTAACCACCTAAGATGCTGATGCTGTGAAAAGTAAGACATCAAGTTAGCATATCACTACAACTCTGCCAGTTTCTAGGAAGTCTGAAATAGTATTTCTGCTGACATGTGGATTCTGAAAGTGATTTTTACAATTAAATTTAAAATATCTCTTCCCTCATCATCTATTTTTATGATTCTGCTTAGAAGTTCTTTTCAAAAGAATTTTATTTATCATCTTAACAGGTCATTTTCCTAGATGCCTCATCATTTTGTCCAGCTGTGGAAGAAAAAAATTCTATTCCTATTATTTTCTTATTTTTCAAAAAGTGTCAGAAAATCACTTCATGTTAGCTTTGTAGATCTGCACTCCCCTATTCACCAATTCAGTTTTCAAATGCAGCAATCTCCTCTGTCCTTCCACCTGAGACACAACAGTTGTTCACAACTCTTGGTTTGTAAGGTCTCTTAAGTATCCATGAAGCATCCTTGTTTTGTAATGAGGTATTTATACCACCAGTAGAGTACCCCGCCCTCCACCTGAGATCTGTAACTAAATCCTGGTTACAGTAGCAACACTGCACAAGAAGTGATGTGCCCTGAGTACCCACACCTTTACAACCGTTCAGTCTGGAGTTTCTGTTTGAATTAAGAGACAGAATTCAGTACATTCTAGATGTGAATATTCTACATATGTATTTTCTAGATGTGAACTAATGGCAAATCCCTGTTTATGAATTTTCATAGAAATGTAACATTACTCCCTAATCACATTCTAAATCCCTCCAGTCACGGGTCCATTTGAGTTAATGTCAGCTGATTTTTTTCTGTCAAAATCATCTGAAGGCTTTCTGCAAAGCTCTTCTGCAGGACACATCTTGGCAAATAAGCAGAACATGGGGTTTCATTCCTATTTCTGTAGATCACTTGCCAAAATATTGAATCCCAAGTACTTACAACTTACAAAATCTCTATAAACAGTTATCACATCAAAATCAGTTAATAAAACAGAAAGCTAAAGTTGGATGGTGAGAAATGTTATGTGTTCTGTTAGGACCCAAGTGACGCTGATCAGCTTTGCCGAAGACATTTCATTAACTACTAACTGAACAGTTATCAAGCTTACTCTGCTGTTCAGTCATCCTGTTTGGAGATCTAATTTAACAAAATAATATTAAAGTAAATTTTAGATAGACTGAAACTTCTGTCTTCATTTTTGACTGACTGAGAGTCGAGGCAAGTAGAACATGCACAGACGTGAACTCAAGAAAAGGAAGTTTTTTGTTATAACGAGAGCCCTTTGTTGTGTTTCCTGTGTATATTTTACATCCTGTTGTGCCTTCATCACTGTTGTACCTTCTAATAGGATTAACAGTCATGAAAGAATTTAGGATTAGCAGACTGCTTCTTTATATACCCTCTGAGCAGAAAGCTCAAGATTTGTAAGGACTAACTGTAAACAAACAGCATGAAGTATCACATGCAGCATTTTCATCTGCACACAACTAGAAGTTAAAATCAGTAGCTTTCAATTTAAAACCATAATTTAACTTAGGAAAAATGTAGTTGCTAACATTCCTAATTCTTAAACTAATAACAGATTGTTTCCAGCAGTGACTGGAACTAGAACACAGAATGGGAAATGCAAAGTTTAGACACTATGGAGAGAAAAAGGATTTGATATTATAAAAGTAGTAATTGAGAAAGCATATTTACGGACTTGTCCTAATACCTGTGGGTGTTTTTTAATTTATCATCCCCATGTTCTTTTATACTGTCACAAAACAAGACAGAAACCATGTGCTAACCAGTATGTTTCTCTTTTTGAAGCTAATCAGGCTAATATTTACTTTCAGGTAGCCTCTTCTCCTGTTTAGTATTCTGCTAGAATCTACAAGAGGGCCTCTGGTCAGTGTGATACCTCAGACAGGCTGGATTTTAATACCAGGGCATAAAGTTCCAATCAATAGGCAGTTTCAAATGTATCTAGCTCCAGAGTAAACAGCTATTGTTTTATAACTAACTAGTTAAGCCTAACCTAAACACCAAACTTCTTCCATCTGGAATTGTGCTGTTGTGGTTCTTTGGTAGGTACATTTTCTTGCTCAAAGTATCCCAAAAGTAATTAGACTTTGAACATGACATATGGACTAAACAATTGTACAGCGTAATATGGCTGTTTCTTAAAATAAATTGATTAAATCAGTAGATATTATTTTGTGAACAAAACTGGTGTTTAAAACTCAGTATTAGAGACTTGACTGATGGGACAAGGGGTAATGGTTTAAACTAAAACTAGGCAGATTTAGACTAGATTTAAGGAAGCAGTTTTTTACAATGAGGTGGTGAAACACCGGCACAGGTTGCCCAAAGAGGTGGTAGATGCCCCATACCTGGAAATATTCAAGGCCAGGTCAGATGGGGCTCTGAGCAACCTGGTCTAGTTGAAGATGCCCCTGCCCATTGCAAGGGGGTCAGACTAGATGCTCTTTGAAGGTCCCTCCCAACCCAAGCCATTCTATGATTCACAGAACAGTCACAGGCACTTTACATGGAGCATTGAACAAGAGTAAAAATACACAGCCTGCGTTTGCAAAATGAAACCATGATTCTGAATGACTTTTACACACACATTACGATTTACTACTTTCTGGATTTTATTTAAAGCAGAAAACAAGCACACTATCAAATAAAGAATACCTATTTCCTGATTTTTGAACCATGTACTAAATAACACTTTCTCAAACACATAAAGTATTAAGAACTTACCTAAGGCTGGTGCTATCCAGTATACTAGTGAGTAACTCAAAAATTTGTCATAGAAACAATCTGCATGTAATGAAAACGCCAGTGCTGGGTTAAATATTGCTCCTGTGAGATTTCCACCTGCAATAAGATGTAAATAATGTAAATAACATGAAATCAAACCATCTTTCTTCTCACTAGATTAATATTGAAATGGACATATGATATTACAAGAAATGTGCACCCAGCAATAAAATGAATTACCAGAAACCGTTTGAACAGATAACTTCAGAAGAGTTTATTTGCCTGATGACATGGTTAACAGCTTAACTGTTTCTTAATAGGCTCTAAAACATCTGAAGGGCAGGCTATAACTTCCTTTATCTCTTTCTAGCAAATATGCTTTAAAGAGATAGGCTTGGCTAATACTGAATGTTTCTATTGATAAAACTAAAAGCTGTTTTACTAATGGTCCTTTAAAAGAGGCAGAAATCACACAAATATTAGTAAAGAAGTACTGAGCCTTCACTGCATCTCCATGTCACATGAAACACATGCAAGATATTGGAAAAAAAAAATGTGTCAAGACTGCTTTTGGTAAGGTGACCTCTATACTTTATTATAAGAACACTAATATCACCAATGTATAGAACATTACCATATGGTATAATAACTGTGGCAAAAGCCTTCACAAGCATTCTCTATGCTGTCTGAAGAAAATAAAAGCAAATGCCACCCCATGTCTTGTAAAATGAAGCCAAGCATCTTTCCTTGCCTCTGATTCCAGATGTAAATGAACTTGTCTAAACATATTCTAAATAACTAGATCCAAACACATCACACTGTGGGGACTAAACTGTAATTACACTGCAGAAGAACCTGGAGCTAAATGTGTTTAATTCTGATGTATGTTGTTCTTCTCATTCCAATCCTGCAGAAATAGCATTACTCACAGCAAAATTATCTGTATTTCTGCACTATTAGTTACTAACCACCCCATATCTCTTTTATCTATCAATCTATTCACGTAAAATATAGTTGTGTCTATTTAATTCCTTAAAGCTTATTCTTGATTTTTCCACAAATAAGCTAATGTGAGCTTTGAACTTACCCTTTGTACAAATACCAGGCAGATAAAGTCCTTGTTTGCCATGAGCATGCAATCATTTACCCAAAGTTTTAGTACAGTCTTTGTCATTGTCTTCTTCTGTTTTCTCTTTCTATATTCTCCTTACTATTTCTTTTACTGTCATTTACAGTTCAGGAAAGTTCTTTTACCTACTCAGCTGACTGTGGTTTTGCACTTGTTCTCAAGAGCAACTCAGGTTTACTGTGTGGTCTGTTATTCTGCACAGTGACACATTAGCAACGTCCACGGCTGCCAGGAAGCACAGCTACAATAATTTACTTTGCTCTAATCTATTTATGAATTAACTGCTTCTGCTTTTATATCAACAAACACAGTTGAAAGTAGAATTTCACTCTGAGGATGTGGTTGCTGAACATTGAACATTAGATAAAGAGTTTTAACTGCTGTATTTCTTCAATATGCATTACTAATAACTATTGGAATATCAACCGTAGACCAGGGGCATTAGTATAATCTTATTTAAAATTATTTATTAAGCACCTCAGTCTGTGTACCAGAAAAGACAAATTATTTTATGGCAAAAGAAATATAATCCCTTTGATGTGGTACATATAAAAACTTTAAAAGGGGAAGTAACGTGTGCTCCGCACAATGTGTAAGAAAAGTAATTTTACCTTTTTGCCTTTACTAAAGGCAAAACCAAAGTCAGAAAGAAACTCTGAATTAAAAATAAGTATGTAATTTTTACCTTGATATTTTAGGCTCAGAAAAATCTAACCAGTTCGTATCATTCCGACCTAACTGTAATAATGCCTGTAAATGAAGAATCCCTCAAAAGGTGGATTGGTTTTTTTCTTCCCCTAATTAAATACTTTCCCAAAGGAAATACCAAAAAATGTTCTTTACCATCTTGTATAGGGTCTGCTTCCTTAGCTACTGAATAATTCCCTTTATATGTAGACATAATACTTTTTTTTTATCTGTTTAGTAGAAGAAAGAGAATGAAGTAGTATTGGAGCTTTTGTGTACAGTATGTACTACTATAAAAATTTGCTCTGTTTAAGACTAAATGTAAAAAAAAAATCTGAATATTCTTAACTATGAAAAAGTATAAGAAAAACTAAAGAAACAAGTTGTAATTTTGATAACACTAAATAACTTGATATTTGTTGGAGTGAGCTGCATGGCATACCTAAGTACCTTGTATCGGTACACACAACACTGACCTACTGACATTTGGTTTTTTCAGCTCCATTTATTCAACCATAAAAATACAATTTTAATGTTTTTGAGCCTTGTCTCTGCATGAATACATTTAGAAGGGTGTAAGCCACAGCGATGTGGCTATCCTCCAAAATTTTACCCAAACCACATTGGAATAAGACGTATTCCTTTTTACAGTCCCTTTACAGTCCCTTACAGCAATCATTCCCCTTACAGGATAGAGCATAATTCATGGAATGAAATACAATATACTATGTATGAGATGTTTTTTCTTAACATTTCTGGTTCATTCATAACTGTAACAGACAGAGGTCTTGAAGGCACAAAGGACTTTGTTTTTACAATCACAGTATAAAAAGAAATCATTATCAAGAATTTTATTTTGTAAATTAATGTGTGAAAGTTCCTAGCTAGAACCCTGTGTCTGCCAAATTAAAGTTTTAAAAAAATCATTATTCATTCAATACTATATTTGATAGTTTTGTAGAAAAAAGGAAGAGTGTTACCAGTTTGCCTAAATTAGCATTGCTTTGCCTAAATTCGTGCTGGTTGCCTGGCCCTTTTTGTGCTGGATGTGCAAGAAAGATACATTCCTCTTAGAGAGGCACTCAAAGTCCTTAAATATATAGATATAAAATATATATATTTATATATATAAAAATATATAAGCAGTAAACAAAGAGGTGTAGAAGATTTCCTGAGAATTATGAGAATTATGCAGCCCAACTAAGTTATGCATCTGTGTGCCTTCACAGGCTGTAAATGAGAACTTGGCCTGCTGGAGGCCACTATCTGTGACACCTGATTTGTAAGTCACTGCATGTGACTCACTGCAGTTTCTTACTGCATGTAAGAAACACTGAGGTGGAACAGACCTCTACGCCACGAGAACCAGAGGATTTACAGGATTTATGCACCAGACATTGTCCATGGCTGCCTACTAGGCTGTTTGCTATTGCCTCAGTTACTTGCCATGCTGTCAGCATGCTGTGGGAAGGGGGTTCCAATCAGCAGCCCTCAAAATGGAGAAGTTAACCTTCCACTGGAAAAAGAAATCTGTTACAGTGCAAGCCTCTGACTTCATCACAGTAAGAAATTAATAGCAGCAGCCTGCACCCACACTTGTTGTGTAATAGCTTGGTGATAGGAATCGGGGTTTATGCCTTCCTCTGCTTCAAAAAGCTCCAATCCACGTCTTAGGAGTGGATAGTAAACACCAGGCTCACGCCTGCTGCAGGAGGAGGATAACACTTCTCACCTTTCCTTTTGAAGCTGAGCGTACAGCAAATAGTGCAAACCTTAGGAAGCTTGGAGCAGAGCAAACAAGAAAGAATTAGTTTTTCCACTACGTATGGCATAAAACTAGGTTCAGGATCTGTTCTCTGGAATACCCATGTATTTTTATAGTAGACTGGATTCCAGATTAAAAGAAATGCAAAGAAAAATGTCCAGGTAGCACAGGGTACAGACAGAAGGTGCAAGTGAAAGAGGTCTGGGTGCAGCAGGTCTTCCTGGAAGAACATGCAGATCAATTGCACTGGATAGTTTAACAAGTCCAAGTTTATGACATGGAAGGGGACGTGGTACACAGCCTTCTCCTGCTGGAAAAAGAGAAAAGCCTGGCCAACAACACTGGGAATGAATTCTGTGTTTGAACTACGGAAGAGAAAGGCAATGGGACACATATTGTTTTATATGAGTATTTTCTAAGCAGGAAAAGAATGTCAAGAATCAGGAATCCAGATTTTTGTGCTTGTAGAAGAGAGAGGATAATATTTGGCTACACTTTCACTGATCAATTCAGAAATACATTTAATGTCCTCAAATGCACTGACACCTTGCTTCTGCCTTCAAAAGTTAATTTTAGAAAGTAGTTCAAATTGCTAACTTAGTTCTCAAAATCCCCATGGACTTTTTTTACCTTTTACGCATTAGCTAATTTCAGCTAAAACTAATGATTAAAGGTTTTTTCATTTCTACATCTGAAAATTTGACTGGACGTTGCTCCAGATGCTATTATGTTAAATAGCGTAATACAGGTAAACCTTTTGGACACAACATCAGTGTCACCATGGATGTTTGCAGATAAGAGATCTCCCTCTCTCATAAAAGGATTTGATAATTCCCTAGATAACTTCTTGTGGTGGGGGCAGTAGCACAATCTAGGAGTTCCGTAACCCTCTCTCTCTCACCTCTCCAAACTACGGGATCTCCTTGCCAGTAGAAGGACTCAAGTGACCTAACAACTCTCGGCACTTCACTAGGGACAAAAGGGAGCATCAACAGTCAGAAGGTCAGACCGCTTCCCTTCACTTCTTCCCTCCCACTGCTCCAGAGAGGATGCACAGGTGAGAGTGTCCCAGCTCTGGGAAGCATGAGGTGACAATCAGGCAGAGGCAAGGATATGGACACACAGGGCATTACAGATGCAGGAGGCTCTAATACAACACCTACTTTTTTCCTTTCTTTACATTTGGTTTCAGGAGGTATTACTTTATCATTTCTGTATGCAGTCTACAAATAACCAGTCCCATTTCTGATTTAAGGAAGTAGTTAAATAAACTGCACTGATATGAATTATGCATTATTTAAATACAGAGCTTCCCTATTGGCGGTTTGTACCCTGCTGTTGCACCATCAGCACTTTTTCCTGATGCAAACAGCGGTGCTCTCTCGCAATGCCACTTAGAAATCAGAGCACATAGTATGGGATCTCTCACGCTGTATAAATAGTTGGATTATGAAACAATCCTTCACTGAGATATCTTAATACTTAACCATATTTACTTGTGCATTTGACATATTTTTAAATTCATAACTCATTTCATTCTTAACCCCGCACCTGTCTGGAATGCAACCAGGTAAACTTTATATAAACTCCAAATGAACTCCGCATATGCAGGACAATAAACTTCCTGGATGATATTTTTTTTGTAATCTTTGTAAAATTTTTAAAAATCAAAAAGCTCTGAGGCATCAGTACGAGAAAGAATTTTGCATCTTAACCTCTAAGAAAATAATAAAAGCCCCTTCCCTTACAACTTAATTAAAGGAAGAGAGGAGAGAAAAAAAAAAAAAAAGAAAATACTAACCTGCATACACGAGCATGGTGATGAGAAGAGCAATCAAATGGACTCTGTATTTGGGATTAACACTTTCCGCTCGCAGGACTGCCAGCTGGAAAACGACAGAAAAGAGCAGTTCTATGCAGAACGCCTGCATCTCTGTAGTCTGCATGGGGCTGCTGCAGCCTTGGGAGAGCGCTCCAAAATGTGGCTCTGCCATCTCCAGACTCCAGATAAAGTGCATGAACACCCTAGCAATCACTGCAGCCACGAACTGAGCGGCGATCTTGAGTCCCCCCATCCCGAGGGATGTCCCGCCGCCCCACATGGGCTGCACGGTCCCGCAGGGATTGCAGGTGCTGCCGGCCAGGGTCAGGCCGTGCAGGACGGTGAAGCCGTAGGTGAGGGTGAGGGCGGTGTGCGGCTTCGGCTCCACATTGCCGAGCAGGCTGAGCTCGTTCGTGCAGGCGCAGATCTGGAAGGTGCTTAACATCTCCACGAGGAAAGCGAAGAGGCGCGGGTGGGAGCGCAGCCGGCGGCGGGTCAGCCTCCTGCACAGCCCCACGGCCACCACCACGCCGGACATCAGCAGCAGGGAGCTCCCGAGCCCACCGACAGCCATGCCCGGAGCTTCACAGGCCCGAGGGCTCGCAGAAGGTCCAGCCCCACCACCTGCGGGGAGAAAGAAAGGAGGAGAGGGAGGGGAAATGCCCACCCTTGCCCTCCGAGGCAGGAGCCAGCTTCTGTCCCCACCTGCGAGGCGCCTGACTCACCCTCGGCTTGGCGGAGCAAAGGGCAGGGGTGAGGGCACGGGGATCCCACTTCCCGACAGGGCAGGGGTTAGGAGAAGGAAGGTCTGTCCCTGCGGTGTCAAAGCGCGGGGCGGAGAGGGGGCTCAGCTTCCCCTCAGCCCCTCCGCCGCGGCACGGACGGAGCACCCCTCTCGCCTTCAGCCTGCCAGTGGGGAGGGCGCGCCGCCGCTGCCGCCCGCGGGGGGACGGGAGGCGAGGCGCTCCCGCGGCGGGCTCTGCGCTGCGGTGCCTCCGGCGGCTGCGAGCGCCGAGCGAGCCCCAGCGCCGAGCGAGCCCCGGCTCCGCGCCCGCCGCGGGCTCCGGGTGCGCCGCCCCCTCCGGCGGGCGCTGCGGCACCACCGCGCATGCGGGCGGGCGTGGGGCAGGGGCGCTGAGGGGAGGGCGGCGTGAGGGGCAGCGCCGCGGGTGGGAAGCGCGAGGTGTCACTGCCGGCACTGCGGGCCCCAGCCCGGGCTGTCCGCAAAAAAAACAAAACCTTACCCCGCGACAAGCTGCGCGGCAAGCCAATAATTAACACGCTCGAGAGAGAGACACATTGATTATTTCAGAGTTGCGCAAGCCCCGGTGCTCGATGGTGTTTCACAAACAAGCACGACAGCTATCAAAACTTTTTTTAGTATTTAGACATTTTAGCAAATGGAGGCGTTGCAGAATCGATTAAGTTAGAAAATACCTCTGAGATCATCGGGTCCAACCTGTGACCAAACAACACCATGAGATCTAGACCATGACACTCAGTGCCACGTCCAGTCTTTCCTTAAACACCTCCGGCGACGGTGACTCCATCACCTCCCTGGGCAGCCCGTTCCAATGTCTAATTACCTTTTCACGGTAATTAGCAACAAGGCTGGTGAAGGGACTCGAGTACAAGTCCTGTAAGGAGAGGCTAAGGGAGCTGGTGCTGTTTAGCCTGGAGAAGAGGAGGCTCAGGGGAGACCTCATCACTCTCTACAACTCCCTGAAAGGAGGCTGTAGCCAGGTGGTATCGGTCTCCTGCCCCAGGCAACCAGCAGTAGGACAAGAGAACACAGTCTTAAGCTGCGCCAAGGGACGTTTAGCTGGGACATTAGGAAGTAGTTCTTCACAGAAAGAGGGATTTGGCATTGGAACTGCCCAATTGGGCTTCCCAGGGAAGTGGTGGAGTCACTGTCCCCAGAGGTGTTTAAGAAATGTGGCACTGAGTACCATGATCTAGTTGACAAGGTGGTGTTAGGTCATAGGTTGAACTTGATGACCTCAGAGGTGTTTTCAAACCTATTTAATTCTGTGATCCTAATGTCCCACCTAAACCTCCCCTGGCGCAGCTTAAGGCTGTGTATTTTTGTCTCGTCACTTGTTATCTGGGAGAAGAGTCCAACCCCCACCTGGCTACAACCTCTTTCAGGTAGTTGTAGGGAGTGATAAGTTTCCCCCCCAGCCTCCTTTCCTCTAGGCTAAACACCCCTAACTTCTTCAGCCACTTCTCCTAAGACTTGTTTATTGGCTACAGGTTACATAGTTCTCTTATTAATTAGTAGCCTAGCTTCTATTGGTTAATGATTCTCTCATATCTTGTGCTAATTAGTCCTCATGCTTAGTCTTTCTCTTCTTTTGTGTCAGTGGGTTTCTTGGATTGGTGCTCTGTGAATTGGTAATCATGATCTTCCTCTGCAGGAATTACTTTTTACTCGGTTGGAGCTGATTCAGCACAGTTGCTGAGTTGTCTTTATTAGTTTCTTCTTTATCTTGGGAGTTCTGCCAGATGTCCTTGTGGCCTGTAAATTCTGTGTTCTTTGTGTCCACTATCAGAGGTACATCCTTCTCCCCAAGCTTTGTTAACCTCCCCCTAGGTCTGAGGTCCCTGAAATATGTGGAGTCCTAAATCCTTAACAAGGTAATTCTACCCACAAGTAATTTGTCTTTCCAACACCTGGACATCACTTAGAGCTTGCTTGTTAGCTGCTCTCAGTTTCATGCATTAAATCTCCCTCGTTGTTGATTAGGCTTAAAAGTATGCAAAGATCAGACATCAAAGAACACCCTTTCTTAAGAAAATGTTTATGTTTTCCACATTTTGCAACACGAGGAGTTTATTTCCTGTGTTCTTGGGAATCTGGCAGTGCAAAAAGCAGGTGCACAGGTTGCTTCAGTCTCTTCTTCCGACTCGCTTGCTGGGAGAAGGCGTTTGACAGAAAGCCCAGAAGAGGCAGGTGGTGATTCTTGGGCTTCTCCAGTGGAAGTGATGCTAAAAATAGGCATCACCCTCATCCTGCAGCATGTGCTAATGCTGGCTTTCATAGCAGGTCCCAAATGGCCTCGGGACAGTCCTGGAAAAATAGGTATAGCCTCCTAGAAGATAATTCTTTGAGCCTGGTGACTGAGAAGAGTGAATCCAGCATGAGGTAATTGGGAAATACTTCCTGTCCCATTAGGCTGGGGCCAAGTTTTCCTTCAGTTTCTCCCTGCAGTGCTAATTTGCAGTGTTTGGAACAGGTTGTACCTCTCTCCAGAAAGTTTTTCTTGTGGGGAGAGTGAAATAAATACCCAGGCTCTGAGCACGTGCATGGTTGTGCCATGTGTCCCTGAATGTACTGGGTTAGTTTTCACCCTAATAAAATAAGAGTAAATGTGTTTTGTGGTACTATTTTCCTGCTTTTCATCCTTAGTCACTGACTGGTGATGTGTTTTTAGGAATGCCCAAACCCTGATTTTATGAACTCTAAAACTGAATCGCAGGGGCACCTGCAAGGAGGGGCAAATGCTGACTGTTTTTCCAGAATTCCAGTATTTTTGCCACAAGGTGGCATCAATGACAGCTTATCAGACCTCGCAGGAATGACTTTTGCCCAGTCAAGGTCCGTGTATCAATCAATACGGTGTATTTCTTGTAAGGAGGAAATACACAGATATATTGCTTCCAAGCAACAAAAGCAAACCCTTACTTTTAGTTGAAGGTCTGCCTGCCATAAAGATCAAAGTTGAAAAACACAGAATTGTTCTCTAGGAGGGAGTAATGTGACACAATCTTCCTCGTTTCCAGAAGGACAACTGGGACAGCTGGGCCTAAGAAGTTTGAGGATAGAAGAATATTTGGAAGGCTCAATTTCCCAAAGGAACGTTTGGCTTTAAGAAATAGGGATATTTTAAAAAAAGAGGTGAAAATCCAGGAGTTGAACAGTGATAGTATAAAGAGAGGAAAGGAAAAAATGGCAGAGTGATTAATATTTGGTTTTTATTGTTTGTGGAAGATTAGATGTCAAGAATTGTGAGTGAGGCAAAGCAGCAGACATGACTCTGTTGAGTCATTACAAAATTCCCAATGCACCTCCATGAAAACCATGCACTGAAGCAATTGCTTTTCTCAGCAGAGGTGTTCTGTATCTGTAATACAGAAGAAAAAGATTCAGTTATGTCCTTTATGTATTTAAGATTTTGGATGAAATTAAGCAATGTCCTGTTAGAATTAAGGATCAGAATAAGAAAACTGGCTTTTAATATATAGAGGGACTCCTCTGTTTTATTTGTTTGTTTGTTTATTTCTTTGAGCGTAGCTTTATGCACTCAGTTTTGAATTCATTGGTGACCATGTACACAATTATGGATGTGGCCAGCACTAACTTGGAAAAATTATCTTCTATTTTTCTTTCCTACCAGTGATACTGTGTTTTTTATTAAATGCTTGTATTAAGGTGACATGTAGGGACTGGAGTGCGTTGGTCTAGGAGCTCTCTTGCACACTCTAAAAGCAAATCTCACAAGAGCTTATTTTCCAAGGAGATATAGCAGAAAAATGCTGGTAATAGCTTTATGTTTTGTTGGGGAATTTAGTATTCCTTTACTTACACAGCTAAGCACAGCCATATGTGTTGTTCCTATTCTTGAAGGTTGACAAAGAACATAAAAATTATTGCCAGTCTCTTTGTGAGCCTTGGACAGTTATTTGTGCGTGCAACCAGTCATGAATTTGTCATTTTAAAACAGACTAATAAGGAAGATGTTTGATTTAAGAGCACACTCTTGATGTGGATTACTGAAGTGTGGATTGGAATTGATTGCTTTCTTTTTTTTTAGTTGGTGCCAATGACAGGAATAAAGTCAAACAAGCTGTAGTTATCTGTATGACCAGCTGCAAATACATTACCTTCCTGGTGTACATATAACTGTATTTTTTGACCACCAGAGGGTAGTGTCATTCCAAACAATTGCTTTTGGTGTGCTTTTATAGCAGCTTTATTTTGTGTTTTGCCACTGGGAGGTGAGAATATAGATCTTCTATGTGCAAGTTCAAGCCCTTAATTTTGTAATTTGTAAAAACAAGTGTTCAAGCCTGAAGTGTCTTTTAAAATTTATTTTAGACTATGAAGTTTCTTGATATTGAATGAGTTGGGATCATCCAGTTTCTTCTTCCTTGTGGCATTGCTGTCTCTGTGTCTCATTCCAAGTTGTCCTTGTGTCTGCTCCCTCCTCCGTGTACAAGATTCTTTTGTGCTCCTGCCTGCTCTATACCAGCACATATATAGTTTCCCTTTCCTGTGAAACATCCCATTTTCTTTCCTCCTCTCCTCATGTCAGAGTCCCTCCACATCCTTTTCTCCTATTTTCCCTTCCATGCATATCAGTCCTTGAATTTTCCTTCCTATTTGTATGCATTCCTATTTTCCTTCTCTGCCCAAACCCTTGTATTTCCTGCTTTTTCTGTATGCAGTTAACTGTTCTTAGCTCTGTATATGGTTTCAACCCAGTTCCTTCCTAAAATTCCCTCATCTACTTCCTTTTCCTATGGGAGGCTGAGTCATTTAGAGGGTATCAACATGCCAAGAATTCTTGGATGGGTTTTGCAGGGGTGAAATTGGGCATTACCATGCTGGAAAATGCTGGCGAACGCTTCCATCCACATTAATGTTAATGAATAATTGCAGAGGAGTCAAATCTGTAGTTTAAGTAATTATATACCAGGGAATCAATGTGTCCCCTTTTTCTCTGTTGTGGTTTAGTTGGTCTTCCCCCAAATTAGTAGATTTCCACTGACATTTAAAGCTTTATTGGAAATTGATTAGATTCAGAAAGTAGAAGTAGTCATAGTGCCTCCAAACAGAAAATCCTTGTTGAGCACAGGCCCGGGCAAGCTCGGGCACGGCTTCAGTAAAGCTTTTCTTAGCAAGCGGTTGCAGAAGCTTGGGACATTTCCCCTTTCTGGCTGCTTTTCACAGCAGTTGGGGGACAGTGCCAGGATTTGCACCAGAGGGCAGTTGGAAGCTCTGCTGTACCTGTACTGCCATGCACACAGTAATCCCAGTGCATGGGCGATAGGAAAGAGCCAGGGGTGACATCATCAGGGGAATTTCTCAGCACACTTGAGTCTGAGCTCTTAGACAATACACTCGAGAGTGTCTGATTTTAGGGCAAGAAATGCCCCTGCCTGTGCGGGCCATTGCCATGAGGGCCTGGTGAGGGCATGAACACAGATCAAAGTGCAGAAAGTGTACAGACTCTTTAGATCTCTGCTGGTCCCAGCAAATTAAACAGCATCAGGGATGTTCCTGAGCACCAGAACTCAGTTGTTTCTGCTCTCATTATTCCTTACATGGTTTTAGCCTGAGCCAGTGTCCCAAAATATTCCAGAGTGCGGGCTTGGGGATACATCCTGCTGTCCCCAATAGGCAGACTGTGTGCTTTCACTGACTTTTTGAGGCATTCAGAATGGATATTGGATGTCCTGTGCCAGCTGGCCTCAGGGGCAGAGACTGGTCCCAGACTTGTTTAATTTACTAATGTGAGCATAATCACAGTGACTAGGCCCAGACACTGGACCGAAAATTTGTTTTTGCAAACCCTGTTTTGTTTAGGCAGCAGCAACTGAAGGGGGGTTACCCCCATCTGTTCCCCCACTCTGCTACCAAAGGTTACTGGCTTGTACAAAAGGGCCAGAAGGTTTATTTGCTCTTCAGTCATGACTGGCCACTTTGCACAGTAATTGAGTTAGACCACTAGTTTTTGTTTTCTGATCATGCTGTTAGCTTTGATGGGAAGGACTTCTTTTCTGAAAATGTAACAAGCAATGTTGTTCTGTGAAGTGAATCATGGAGAAAGAAATCTCTAAACCACCTGATGTTCACAATCTCTGAAGCAATAAGACATATACAAATTAATATAAATAAAACAGCTATTCTGTAATAACAGATACAGCTTTCAGCATTATATAAAATCAGATGTTATTGTAGAAATCTACTTGTTATTACTGCAGTAGGGTGTATAGAAATAGGATTCTAAAGAACATTTTTAATACGACTGGAGCAAAAATAGATTAATTTTAATTAATGATGATTTGAAAGCAGGTCATGTTGGCAAAAGACCCTTGCATTAACTGATGCTTGATTTTCTTATGATCAGGTACAGTATTTCTTTTTTCCCCTGAGACCAAGATCCAGAATTCAAGTGAATCCGTCAGTTTTCATTTAAGTGAATCCGTCAGTTTTAATTTAAAACCAGAAGGATCTAACTTTCCTGGTTTTGAAGACAAGCTCACAGGCGTAATCCTAGAATCCCTGAATGGGCAGTCACAGCTTTTCTGGGCAACCTGTTCCAGTGCCTCATCACACTCACAGGGAAGATTTTCTTCCTAACACCTAATCTAAATGTACCCTCTGTCAGTTTAAAGCCATTTCTCCTTGTGCTATCTCTACATGCCTTCATACAAGGCTCCTCTCCTGCTCTCTTGTAGCCCCTTTAGGTACTGGAAGGTGCTCAGTACCTCCCAGAGGCTTCCCTTTTCCAGGCTGAACAGCCCCAGCTCTCTCAGCCTGCCTCCACAGCAGAGTTGCTCCAGCCCTCTGAGTGTCTCTGTGGCTTCCTCTGGACTCACTTCAGTAGGTCTGTGTTCTTCTTATGTTGGGGCCCCAGAGCTGGATGCAGCACTCCAGGTGGGGCCTCACTGGAGTGGAGTAGCTGGAGAAAAGCCCCTCCCTTGACCTGCTGGTCATGCTGCTTCTGACATAGCCCAGGAAATGGTTGGCTTGCTGTGCTGCAAATGTGTATTGCCAGCTCCTTTTGAGCTTCTTGTCAACCAGCACTCCTACGTCCTTCTCCTCAGGGCTACTCTCAGTCCCTTCATCCACCAGCCTCTCTTTGTGCTTGAGACTGCCCCACCTCCTGTGCAGGACCTTGAACTTGGCTTCGTTGAGCTTCATGAGGTTGGCACCAGCCCACTAAATCCACCCTAATCAAAAAGGTTAAAGGCAGAGAAAAAGCTTCACATTTTTTAAAGGCTCTTGTTTCTGAAGGCCATTTCTGATTTTTTGTTTGTGGGTTTTTTTTCCCCTCTTTCGCATTATGTAATACAAAATAATCCCTAGTTTTGCCTTTCTTAAGTGTGGATGTTAGCTGCCACAGCCCCATTCACGATAGTAAAGTGACACTTGCTAACACAAATTGCACAGTGCGCAGTCCTTCATCATTTGTTCCCATTGTGTTGTTTTCCATCTGTTTGAAGCTTGTTCCAGAATCAAACTGCTTGCCTTAAAACATTGTCCTATATTGAACAGGGAGTCTGTGATGTGAGTGCTTGCTGTCTCAATGTATCTGTTACATCCAACATTCAAAATACTTTTCAAGTTGCTTGTGAACATACTTTACTTCATTATGTGAGGTAACATAGAACTGTATCTCTAAGAATTGCAAATGCTGAAAAGCCAGTAGAAGGCCTTGAGCTGAAATGACTCATTTTAAAGTGTATTTAGGACAACTGACCCCTCAACAACCAACTGAATTCCCTGCTTCTGTTTATTATGTGTAGTGCCATAGATCAACAAAAATTATAATTGCTTTGTTATCTTTTTACCTGTGATTGTTTACAAGAAGAAAAAATGTTTAAGAACAAACACAATATTGTGCCGAACTTGTAAAAAAGATACATTACTGAATTCCAGTTGCTCCCACTGATAATTAGATTTCTCTCTACAAAGTGCCATGGAACAACACAAACAAATAATTTGCCACTGTGATTTAGAGGAGCTCCAATGAGTATTTTTATACAAATATAGTGTGAAGGCTAGAAAGAAGGTTAAGAGGGACTGTATTGTCTCATGCTGCACTAAAAGATATTTAATATGTAATTGTGTTTTGCAGGGCTGGGTTAGAGACTTGGAATCCATCAGTCTTTTAGCATGCTGTCTTTAAACTCTGTGAAAACGTTTCAACCTGTTTCACACTCAGTTTTGTCTTTCTCCTTCAAGTATCTGGGTTGTGAGTGGCATTCACTGTACTGTGTGAACAGGAGGGCTTGTACTAGTAGTGTTCCCTTTTTGCACTTGCTACCAAAGCAGTGTTTTGGCCCAGGCAAAGCAGTTCTTGAATTAAAGTCTGATTGTAGGTAAACTGTGTATTCAAGTATAAATCATCTCACTGTATGATGTTGGTACATACCTGCCAAGTGCCCTTCTGAACCAGTAATTGCATTCACTTGGCATGTATAAAAGCATTTATCAAAAAATATATGTTAGCAAGTGTGTCAGAAACTTCTTTGTGGGAAAGAAGTGAGTTCTTTTGTTGTCTCTCTCAGTTGTTAATGATAATGACTCATGTGTTGCTTGTAGCCTCAAAAGTACATAGCAGTAGTTAAGAAAGCAAATGGGAGCTCTGCTTTTCTTTATGAACAGGTGATGAAAGATTTTAAGAGAAGAAAGGAGTCAGCCCATCTTAGAAGGATTTGAGTCAGGCAGGAAGCTTGACCAAAGGTGAGCGGAGAACCAGATATAAGGGGAATGATCACAACTTTTAGTTGGCTCTGAGGTTGTCTAACTGTGGTGTCAAAGAAAAGATTGTGGAACTGTGGGAAAGCAATATGACTCTGATTAATGCCTGATTTTATGTTTGTACCTTCACTTTGAGCTGTACCATGCCTGTGTCCGTTATGGCTTCCTTTGGAGAAAGCATTTTGTAAGCTCATCTTTACTGGGATCCCTGTTGATAAGGTGTATTTTTTCACTGTCTCTTCCTGATGCCACAAAGCTGAAGCAAAGGAAAACTTTAGCATCAGACAGGAAGATCAATTTGGGTGAGTAGCTCCCTGTGGCAGAAGTTTATGTTAGTGAAGTTGTTGCTCCTAGCACTAGGAGACATCTCATGCCTGTTTATCATTGCATTCACATAATTGCTTTGAAAGTTTAATAAGATTAAAGAAGCACAACTGTGTTTCTTTCGTTTCACTCAAGCAGATACAGTACTTTTTCAATGGGGGAATTATCATATCTTTTGTTTACTTATATTTCATACTTTAGTGTATGTATTTTTTCCAGTGTAAGAAGAGGTGTTGAGTGGATGACACGTTATGTAAAGGAATCATAATTTATTTGTGAGAGATGAGGTAATCTGGTAGCAAAGCATGTATGATAGTCAAGAGAGGTGCAGTCTAATCCTTATTGCATAATCATGTATTGTGAACTTGTTTTGATTCCTGCTCTGTCTGTCTGCAGCCTTCTACTTGTCAATGGGCAGTGTCAACACTTGGGTGTAGGTAATGCAATACAATTAATTAGCAATAACAATGATATTGGAATATTACCTGAACATTAAAAAGCATGTTTCACAGCACTGTTACAAGATGCAGTAAAATATTACTCATTTTACTGAGTAGTAAATCAACAGATAGTTAAATGCCTTGTCTGAGGTGGTAGAAAGGCTGTGGATTATGTGGGGCAGCATCTAGGCCTCTTAACTCCCAAGTTTGTACTGTGATCATAGGATCAAATTATTGACACCCCTGATCCTGCCAGATACTCCCTCCAGCTGCTTCAAGGTATTGGTAAACCTGAGAACTGAGATATCAGAAAGTGTTGCAGAGCTCGTGTATGTAGAGCATACAGTCTGTGCTCAGGGAACTGAGCATGATTTTGTTGCTTTTTCTTTGCCTTCAACTGTTCCTCCTTGGGTGTTCTGGGCCTAAAAGGTGAGCAATGTGTTTACTGTTTGCTGTGTACATGTTGGGCCCAAGCTGAATCAACTAGAGTTTTGAAAGTTTTCATGAGGGTGAGATGAGGGGACTGAGTACCAAGAGAGATTTTTTCCTCAGTAAGATGTTAGGCATCATTCTTCAAGACAGATAATAGGAGGTAAGACAACACTGAGACATCATGTTTATTGTTTTCATATAAACAAACAAGAACACAGAACACAAACAAACACAGAACAAACAAGTTCTGTGTCCAGCCTGCCAATTCTCAATTATTCTGTTTCTACCTTTGAATGAGTTTTAGCCTGCTGAGAAGTGGCACATTAAAGTATCTGAAGCCTGAAGTTCCACGTCAGCCTTAAAAGAAGACTGGTTTGGGGTCAGATTCAGCCAGTGCATAACTAAAGACAACTTCTAATTTTCTGTAATGCCACTAGTTTCCCAGAATTAAAGCTTTTGTTATAAACACCCAGTTTCTTCCACCTTCTCTCTTCTTGATTTCTAGCCTGCAGGATTTCAAAAAACAATTCAGGATGTGACTGAAATGAGTTTTCAGAATTCTTTGGGAAAAATAATACTGAGAAGCATGAATGGATGCCTTTCTTCTCAGTGGGTAATACTTCTGGACTTAACAAATGAAATAGTTTCATTTTAGTTGGAGTATCATTGAGGAATGTGTCATCACAATTTCCCAGTCTGCCCAGGGGCCGAGTAACCCTGAAAAATGACAACTTAAAAATTGGTAGAAAAAGTGACAGGAGCAGTAACAACTGTGCTGTTTAAATAACCACTCAGATCTAATAACAAGAAATGTGTTTATAAGCTTGTCAAGAGAGCAGTAATACAGTACAAACATATGAAAACAATAAATAAACAATATATTCAGGGCTTACTGTCAGTCAAAGCAGATGACATAAAGTTGGAAGATAATATCAAAACAAAGAAGAACTGGAACATCATATAAGAAACACTGCATAACCTTGAGGACTGGAGTAATAGAAATCACAAAGTCATGTACAGGGAAGTAAGGAAAAAAAGTCTGAAAGAAAAGAGGAGATATGCAGAAAGAGTAGAGGTAAAACATCTGGATTCAGTTGCCAGCTGCCAGTGTACTGTGACCAGCTGTAAGACGTACCTAGATGAAGGCAAATGAAATCTTGAAATGTCTCTGATTGCTTTTTCAAAATACGTAGAAGAACCTAATGCTCTGCAGAGAGATGACCTGTTTAATGTGAAAGACAATATTGACACAAGAACAAATGGAAAGATGTAAGTGTGAAATGCGAAGTAGGAGAACATTTCTAAGCCAAAACCCATGCACATTTATTTTAAGTATTGATTCCCATGCTTCTACTAGCAGAGAACATGAATTCATGATTCAAGGATTCCTTTACAGTCGTGTTATCAGTTATGTTCATAGAATCACAGTGGAAAAATGCGCAGGCTTATTTACTGTCAGTAATACTTCTCCCTGCTAAAATACAACAATCTCCAAGAAAACTGGGAAGTAATCTTACCAATTGTATCAGGGTTCACTAGGCTGTGCCAGAGCACAACTGACACTATGTAGTTTGTCTAAACAATGAATATAAATGGGAAGTGGGGATTTTAATGAAGCTGAGGATCAAACAGAGGATCTGTAATGCTCTTGGCAGAATCTTCAGCCCAACCTCTGAAAGGTAAAATTGGACTCAAAAAAGACAGGGGAAAACTGACTTGCATGTCAGAGCAAAACTGAAACTGAAGGTTAGCAAAAAGAGGAAGATGCATGTTTTCTTTCAGGAATAAATATACCTTAAAAAGACAGAACCTGATCCTTTTTTATGAGCTAGGGCTTAAAAGAAATCTTGGTTATGGAGGATTTGCATCAGAGTTTGCAAAAGTTCTCGCTCCAGACCAATTCCACAATCTCAAACTGGTAAACCACCAATAACAAGGATAATAAATGCTTAAAATTCCAAGACACAGACTTATAATGAATCAATAGCTTGTTAATACTACATGGAAGTTGAATCGTACTGGTTCTGATGAAAAGAGAGTGTGGAGAAAAAAAAATTAAAAGGTCACCTTTTTTATGCTAAAGGAATGCAATGCATTCAAAACATACTTAAAACATGTTCAAAACATAACAACAAGCTGCATGGATCCCCTTGGATACAGTAAGTATGTGCGAAAACCCAATTTCCTCTCTTAGTGCTTATAATCTGAGATGAATCTACTGAACGGATGTCAGGAGTCAGTAGATGATAACATTGCAAATTTCTTCTGAAATGTGACTGATAACTTACCAGAGTAACCACAGCTCATACACAGACCATGAAAAAGCATATGTTTCAATAAAAATAAGAATTTGCCTTTAATGAGTTGTGATACGGCCTCTGTTTGAGACTACCTATTTAGTTTTAATTAACTCTAATGTTTTTGAGCCAAGGGTCTGTCTTGGGTTGACTCATCCCTACTTCCCCCTGAAATTTCATCCAGAACTGTTCAGTCATTTCCCAGTATAAAAAGAGAAGAATAAGTTGTTTTCCAGTGTTAAAATAACTTAGAAGCTTAGATCGTTTTGTGGGTATTTTTGTTTGTTTGGGGAGTTTGTTTGTTTGCTTGTTTTGTTTGTTTTGTTTTGTTCCATTTGGCAAGAGAACGGACTATGTGTCAGGAGTGTGCCTCTTGTGCCTGTGAAAATTGACCTAAATTTGGCCAAGTCAGAAGGCTTTAAAAAAGAATCTCACTTCTCATGTTCTGGGGATATGTGTTGAACTTCAACAGTAAAATAAAACAGTGGGTGGGAGAATGACAGAGACTGGATGAGAAGATGATGGGAGAGAGGGGACAAAAACTGGAAACTAGGACTGGCCTTATGAAGGTGTTGGATTGGCTGTGGGGGAGTAGAGAAAGATTTACCTAAACAGTCTGGTGTGCGTGGGGACAAATATATTGGACAAACAAAACAGAAATGACAGATGTATGGGAAGCGAGAAGCTGAGACTGAGCAAGAGATGTTCCCTGTAGAACTGGAGAGATTACTCCTCCACCTTCTAGGATATTATAAAAATAAGAAAGAAAAAATGAGGTTCTATTATGATGAAAATCATAGCAAATGAGAGAATAAAGTAGTACTTCTGTCTTCAGGTTTGGCCAGTTCACAGTGAATATGACTTCAGAACATACATGAAATTAGGAGGAAAAAAACCTAAGCTGCTATTTCTTTAAATAGTGGATTACTGACATATCCATGACATATCGAAATTATGGTTTTGTACATTCATTATGGTTAGATCTGTACTTCAAAAGGAGACTCAGTTTACTTAAGACTCAGATTACATAAACTTGGTACATGAAGACAAATGACATCAACCTGAGTGATTGTTGTTCTTTTCGTCAACCCAATGAGGAAGCAGGGATCTGTGGAAAAACATCACCAACTCCCATAATTAAAATCCATTATAAGGTATATATGCAAAGGGCAATAATTAAGGTGATGCAGCTGACTTTCACTTCGGCATTTTGCAGCCTTCAAATGCTTAGACTTACAAATTTCATTAATGTTCTTTTTAACCTTCTTTTTGAGTGTTTAATTAATGTTGTATATTGTTTGTATAGAAGTAGAGCTTTGAAGCCCTAGGCAAGGATTCTAAGACTTTGCAGTTACAACACAGAATAACTGTCAGAAGCCCAGATTCTTCAGTTACTACTGACTTGGACTATATTCGATAAACTGAGATGTATGAACTTTGTCTGGGAACACAAATAACGGTGTGTAGTCCCTGACTAGCATATTTAGACTGAGTGCTTTTCAGAACTGGAGACATGTTATCTTTGTACAATTTCTACTATCCTTTGTTGCCACCTTAGGACTCTAAATTCCATGCTGATAAAGGTGGTGAGTACTAATTTGTAATATAAAACTTTTAAAATCCTTAAGCCTTGCTGGTGCATGTCAGAACTCCCCAGCTGAATGTTGCAGGCTGAGTCTGTTAATAGACAATAGGGATTGTCATTTGGTTTTGTTGTAAATGCTTGTGGTTTTGAAGACATCCATGCTTCTTCCCACAGAGCTTGAAGTGATTTGGGCATGCAGTAGTGACCGTGAAAGTTTCTGGCTTCTATGCATTTCTTACAGTATTAGACAAGCTGCTTGGTTTAGTAACACATGAACCAGCTAGAATCATCTTCCCTGAAAACGCTTCAGTGACTGTCACTCATCACCTCAGGCAGGCAGGCCATCAGGGACAGTCTGTCTGTCTGGTTCTTCATTCAGCAGTCCCCTCTGACTGAGCTGGGAGAACAAGACTTTCTCAGGTCAGGGAAGATGTCTGAGGAGCTAACTCCCCATGGATGGCAGCCATTGCTCTGCTCCAGCTTTCTTCAGGTCTCCAGGTGCAGATCTTGGAAGTCAGTACATTCTTTGGCAGCTGTGTCTCACTCTTCTTTAAACTTATTTGGCGTGTTTAATAAAAGGAGGTTGTGTGATACACTTACATTTCTGCAGTATCCTAGAAGCCTGGATAAAAATTTAGTGAGAAGAAGAAAAAGATAACAATAGGCTAAATTTGTTGTGGTCTGCTTGCATGGAAGTCTGCAGACTTACACCTGGAATGACTCTGGTCTAACGCGTATAGCAAAGTTGTGAGAACTGACAGGAGTATTTGGCTCAGATTGCAGGCACACAGATGAACTGCAGGATCAAAACTTTCCATTTCAATTGAAATAACAAGAAAAGTCATCTCACAAGCTCAGACAAACTTTGGTTTTATCAGCTGCCTTCTTTTGATCTGCAGTAAGTACAAGAGATCACACTTTAAATGATTACTTTGTTATATAAGGGAGAGGTGCTAGTGTAGATGTTCCTAATGACGTCCCCTCTGCCACAGAAGGTGACACCACAGCAAACAAAAGTAGTGGGCATAGCTAGCAAAACTGTTCTCTTGCAATCAAAGTGTAAATAACACTTTGACATTATGACTTCACTGCTATATAATGCTTTCTTTGGGACTGCATTGCAAGCAAAAAGGAAGATTACTTTAAAGAAAACCCAAATCTCTGTGGAGTAGAGGTCTCAAGTGTCCTAGTTCTTTATTTGCCATCCTGCAGAGCAACCAGAAAACTGCAGCTTAGCCAGTAAGTCTCTCAGGACCACTATCTGGCCTTGATGGAAGTGGAGGCTTTACAACAAATCTGGAGAGTTTACAGGCAAGTGCAGATCAGGTAAAAAGTAAAAAGGAGCTAACCAAAACAGGTAGTATCACATCAAGGGCATAAATTTATTTTGTAAAATAACTTATTATTGACAAGGAAAATGAGATCTCTCAGGACTTCAGTGCAATAGTTGGTGTGTTGCCACAAAAAAAAAACTAAGTCAAGCAGGCAAAAGTGAGGATTATGGCAAGCATCAGGTGAGGTCAAAGTTCTCTACGTATTTGGTTTTTGCATGACTATGTCCCATGAGCCCATGAAACTGGTGGTTTTGTGCCATGTTATCTATGTCAAACTAACAGGTCGTGAAGGAAAGAGTCATGGAAAACATGCAGATAAACAGCAAAAGGGGCAAAATGTGTCCTGGTTTTGCCAAGCTCTGTCTGGGTTGACAGCTAGCAGATGTCAGGGGGTTGTCACTGCCTGCGTGTAGGTTGTACATGTTTTTTGAGGCCTGTGTGATTTGGATATGCCAAATTGTCTATGAAGAGGCTGTGCTTCACATGGTCTGCTGGTAAGTCCAAGTACAAATTCTGCTCTATATATTGTCTGTAAGTCTACAAAAGAGAATTTTTTCCAGTATTTTATGAAGTAGATCAAGACTTAATTAGCTTGTTTGGGAAGTGGTTTGCAGGGTGGACTTAAAAGGGAAATCTCTCATTCCTCATACTGTGCAAAGCAGTGACTTCAGCTGCATTTCTGCACACCCTAAAATATCTTCAAATAACTGTGCTGTTAAAAAACCCCAGAAAACAGACACAGAAGGCTAAAGAAGAGGAACACTTCAGAAACTGAGAACTTGCTATATAGGTTTTGAGGATTTCGGTTGCTTGGTGAGCTGATTTATTTTCTAAAAGCACTTAAGCTTATGCATTTACATTTATTTTCCCTTACTAAGTGAACCTTACAACCTGCTGTTGTTTTTGTGATTTTCTTAGTCATCAGATTATCTTACAGGATTTGGGAAAGAAAACAAGGAAAAGATATAGCCACTGGCAATCTATGATCTGAATTTGTTTAATAATAGCATCCTGTTTACTTCTTTTTCATGTTTCCACACAAATCTTCTGCTCTACAACTACTTATTAAGCCCGAAGACTGTCTGCTGAAGGAAACTTAGCTTCTGTAGTAGGAAGGAACTACCTGTGTAGTTCCTACTTAGGCTAACAAAAGCTTAAGCAGAGTTACCAGTGGTGTGAATATAGTAGCATATACTCTGAAGGTAATTTTTAAAATAGCTCTAATTTCTGTATGTGCACATGGTGCAGAACAAAACAGAGATTACAAAAAGAGGTGATGAACTCTTGGTATTCTACTCCCTGACATAAAATAGACTACCATGAAGGATACTGAGCAGAGGAGGATTGGGCCCACTTAGCTTATCAGGTCTTTTTCTTTGGTATGGTTATGATACCTGTTTGTTACAGAGATTAGTCATGTATCTGCAGATGTTGGATGGTTTTTCTTCATTTGTGCACAAGGATGTGCTGCTCCCAGTGGAAATAAATAAATAAACACAGTAACTCCTGCTTTTTTTTTCAGTACTAGTGGGTGGTTTGGATGTGTGTGTCATGATGGGACTGTGAGTTCAGGCTTGGCAAACTACTATTGGATCATTTAGGTTGGAAATTATTATTCATAATTAGTGCTAATAAGGTTGCGCCTTGTCATGGGGGGTACTGATGAAAACATCAGGTGGAAGCCTTGATCTTGGTCTGCATAAGACATGTGGTTCAGGTATGATTTTCATTTATGGGCATTTAATGGGATTTTAATAACTGTATGGCCTGGTTAGTTGCATGTTTTGTCTGTTTAGCTTTTAAATCTGAAATGCATCAGCCAGAGACTGTGGCATCCCTGGTGACTATGCATGGTATACACAGGCTAAGAGCAGAAAGGCTGATTCCTGTCTTTTTTCTATTCATGAAGGGAGACAACACAATGAAAAATTAGGATGATTAATAAAGTAAGCAGCATTTCTAGCATACCAACTGCTTCTTTGTGGCTGAGCATGAAGGCATCATCCTTAGCCTAAATTTTATTATGGAAGCTGCAACGCTATTCTTATGGATTTTGTAAAGTTCTCCTTGCCAAATGACAGCACGGGAGAAAACATCACTGTGCTTGAGGGAGTTCCAGCCTGATGAATAGCAAATGGTGATACTTGGCAGGCTGTCTGCCTGCACTGTTCCAGATACACCACTATGCCCTGCCTGAGGACATTGAGTGAAGCTGGACATGCTGCAGCTCCTAGAGAGAAATTTCTTTGATCCACTTGAACAAGAAAAAATGAGCACCATCCCACAGAGATTATCTTTCTGTGACTGTAACTTACTGAATTTGTTTATTCCAGTGGTGTTCTCTGGCAGGAATGTCTAAGGATCAAAATACTAATTTTTGAGCATTGTCCTACTGGTGTTTAGGTGTGTGGGTTCACAGCATGGCCCTTCAAAATCACCAGAGCAAGTGATTTCTTTCTGGATGGGCAAGTTTTTTGCCCTCTGAATTTTTCTTGGCAGTTTTGGCTCCTGTATTGCTCTTAATCCTGCTACCCATGATCCTCAGAGTAGGCATTCCTTTGTCTGCATCCACTGAGGGTTGTGGTCTGGAGGCTGTGCTCCAGGCACACCTGCCTCACAGGTGTGACTGACCTGAATACACATCACAGCACTCACAGCCACTTACATCAGGAAATAAGTAAATAAATAACTGCAGCACTGCAGCTGAGTGATCAAGAGAGCTTGGACCAAGACTAGATCTATCTTTCCCCTGGGATGCATGCTAAGCCTTAGGCTCCTTCTTTTTGGCATAGTAATTTCTAAATAGCGTGTTGCACTGTGACAAAATTCCTGTCGAAATTTTCTCGTCCCTATTTCCTTAGGCACTTTCATGGTTATTCACAATTCTACTTTCCTCTTTGCTTCAGGCATTGCTAGGTACACTCTGGTGAGTATTGCTATGGCAGTTTAAGTTTGTTCTGCTCCTCTGGCGTGGACTACTGCTTCACATCACAGCTGTCAGAATGAACAGGTGCTGAGGTTTCTACCTAACAACAAAGCCGAACAAGTAGATAGGCGATGAAGATGCAGCTGAGGGAAGACACTTGGTTTTGGAGAAGAGCAGGCAAAATGCAGGTAGACATTTCCTTCTGTTGACTTTGCCAGAGGGAGTGGGTGCACCTTCAGCAAGTCTGCAGATGACACAAAGCTGTGTGGTGCAGTTGACATGCCTGAAGGATGGGATGCCATCCAGAGGGACCTGGACGAGCTTGAGGAGTGGGCCTGTGGGAGTTTCATGAGGTTCAATGAGGCCAAGTGCTGCAAGTCGGGGCAACTGCTGGTATCAATACAGATGGGAGATGCATGGATTGAGAGCAGCCCTGTGAAGAAGACTTGGGGGTGCTGCTGGATGAGAGGCTGGACATGAGCTGGCAATGAGCACTTGCAGACCAGAAAACCAATTGTATCTTGGGTCACATCAAAAGCAGTGTGGGCAGCAGGTCAAGGGAGGTGATTCTGCCCCTCTGCTCTGCTCTTGTGAGACCCCACCTGGAGTGCCGTGTCCAGTGCTGGCATCATCAGTACAAAAAAGACATGGATGTGTTGAAGCGAGTCCAGAGTAGTGCCATAAAAACTATGAGAGGGCTGTAGCATTTGTGCTATGGAAACAAGCTGAGAGAGTTGGGGTTGTTCAGCCTCAAGAAGAGAAGGTTCTGGGTAGACTATCCAGCCTCCTAAAGGGGCAACTACCAGTATCTAAAGGGCTACAACAGAGCTGGAGAAGGATTATTGAAAAAGGCATGGAGTGACAGGACAAGAGGGAATGGCTTTAAACTGAAAGAGGATACTTTTAGATTAGATGTTAGGAAAAAATTCTTTCCTGTGAGAGTGGTGAGGCACCAGATGCGGCTGCCCCATCCCTAGAATTGTTCAAGGCCAGGCTGGATGGGGCCCTGAGCAACCTGGTCTAGTGGAAGGTACCCATGACACGGGGGTTGGAATTAGATGATCTTAAAGGTACTTCCAACCCAAACCATTCTAAGGTTCTGTGGGAGCTCCAGCCTGAGGTGACAGCTAACAGCTGCAGAGTGGAAATGTCTTAAACTGATGCAGCTGTTGCTAAGTGACTGAGCCAAATTTAGCATTTTAATTTAGCAAATTTCACACATTAATATAACAAACAGGTGTTAATTTATTACATTAACTATAAATATATTTATGTTCCTTTTTTCCACTTTGCATTTGAGACTGCCTGGCAATAGTGTGAGGAAATTAATTCGAAACTCTAATATCGTCTGGTTTCACCATTCTTTCCTAGCTGATCTTGTGGTATGGCTTGTATCTTGCCATCTGATTCCTTAATTGCAGTTTGCAATGAACAAAACCATATAATACTTGAATTGCAAGCTAACCTCTGTTAGAAGCAAATGAAATAATTATTTGGAAAACCAATCAGGAAGCATTCAAATCTTCCTTGGTGACGTGCCTACTTTAGTTGTACAGCTTGCTTCCTTCTAGATCACAAGCATCAGCGTTAAGATTAGCCCAGCATTGTGAAAGCGCTTACTTGGCATTTCATCATCAGCATGAGTACTGCTGGATTTGTGATACTGCTCCTCTGACAACGTCAGGCGGATTTAGGCATAGCAGCCCTCACACGCTCATGCTGAAACCTGGTCAGTCCTGAAACAGCATGTTAAAACAAGAGCTTACAGTCTGATGCATGGCTGAGAATTCGGAGACTGATACAGATACCTTGCAAGTGGATACCCATGAGAATAAAAGAGCTGAACTGAAAGAGATTAAACAGCTCTTTGTACGTTCTCCCCTGTGAAGTCCAAGGAACTGAGAGCTTCATTGTTTTGTAACCACTTAAAAACTGAAGGGGGAAAACAATTGCTTCAGCATGGTCTTCTTGAATATGGTTTTATTAAATGTGCTCTTCCCAGGAATCTAGGCATACAGGCAAAAATAAGAAATCTTCAATACACAGATTTCACAACAGAGCATTGTCCACCATGGAACTTAAATGTTCCCAAACCCAGTTCCCTGTCGGCAAGTAGCTTTCCCACCCTGTTTTAAATGCAGTCCCCATACATCAGCAGCTGACTCACTTTCTGCACTGTTTTTTTAAAATTATTTACCTCGGGCCTCTGGGCCCTTTTGCCAGCCATTTACACCTCCCTCCCTGGGTGGGATAAAGGCCACTGTCAACAGAGAATAAGTTTCAGCATCCTGTTTTTCTGCAGGGCTACTCTCTGCTAACACAAAGCCTTTGGACAGACACTGCCAATTTGATGCAAATGGGACTATTAAAGGTTTCTGTTCTATATTTCGCCTGCCTGCTGAAGAATACTTCTCTGTATGACTGCGGAGCCAGGTCTCTTCCAGGAGCTTTATATTTGCTGCATTGGAAGCATTCAGAAGCAACTTAAAGGATTGGTCTAGTCCGAAAACAGAACTGGGAGGTAGGAGCTCCTGAATTCAAAAGGCATTATTGCAGTAGTTTTGCTGCACAGCCTGAGGCTACAGGCTGAGCTCTTACCTCATTTTCCCCATCTGTGATACAGCTCATAGGATGGTTTGGTGATTAATTTATGCTGATGAAGTTAATTACTTGGTAAGAATTTAATAATTTGATAAGAATCTCTACACATCCCAGAAAACGTGGCAAAAAGGAAAGCAAAATAGCCAGCCCTAAAACTGTTAATTAACAAACCAAGACAAGATGTTGAAATTCAGGATAGAAACCTCATCAGAGATATTATGGCCAGTTCAACCAGTGCAACTTGACATTCCTCTGATTTCAGAGGCAGCTTGAGAGAAATGTAAAGTTAGAGGATGGTATGTTCCTGAAACCTCAGTTTTGCCCTGTCAGTTTTGGAAGATCAATGTGGTATGCTAAGGCAGCCAGTGAAAAAGCTCAGGGTGTTGTATGTTGTTATTCAGTGGTTCCTGCAGGTATATACAAGGAAGCAATTGGAAAGGATTATGCAATGAAATTAATTTATTAAGATTTCCTGTGTCCTGCAGAACAATCCGTGACTCATAAGCGATTTGGACAGCACTGAGATGTACATCATATCAAAGGAATTCTGCAGGGCCAGCTCTCTTGGCAGGCTTGTTGTGATCTATATCTCCACTGTAACTTTGGTTATAGTGTGACCAACCAGTATAATTAAATTAGCAGTGTCACTGTCCTCAGCAAAATTGCCCCTTAGCTTGTATAGCTCCCTCTGTTGGACTAACTATCCAAGCTCTCTTTGCCCCGCAAAGCAGGTACTCCGTCTCTCCCGCTTTTTGATGAGTTAATAATTTGAATTATCTTGCTGTTTTTTATGGTATTTTGTCTGCACCAGATTAATTCAGATAATGTTGCTGAAGACCTTTACTTTGCACTTTAATAGAATTTAACTGCACTGATGTTTGAGGCTGCCACGAAATCTCTCAAATTCAATGTAGTTTTTCCAAAACATTTGAAGTCAGCTACTCTATAATCTTTTTGTTATAGTCCCTCTTAGTCCCCACTTAGTCCCTCTTGAAGACAATGCAAATAGCTAGAAATGAAGGGTGGTGGTTTCATATTTTCATGGCTTACTTGTGAAACATCTGAAATGCCCAGAGACCCCATGTCTGTCAGTGCTCTGCAGTTTTTGGTTGCTATTCATGTAACCTAGTGAGGCAGAAGAGCAGAGATAAGGGAAAGAACAGAGGAAGATTTCTCTCTGCAGTTTATTCTCCAGGGTTTTGTTCAGTCCAGTTTTAAATGGCTCTGGCTACTGAAGTGATTCAAGCTATGACATTTTGGCAGGGTGTGAAACAAAATCTGGCAGAGGTGCTATGAGTGAAGGGCTGTTTTTGTTCTCTCTGAAATGTGTAGCAAATCTCTCACTGGCTTCAGTCAGAACAGGATCAGGTCCTCCAAGTCATTCAGTTTGAATAAGCTCCACAAAACCAGCAAAAGAATCTAATTTTATTGTACCATTACACTGTTACAATTTCTTTCAGGTTCCCCCTCCTCTGTTTACAGTGTCCTCCCATGCAACTAAGACTTTCTGTGTAGAAAAAATGAGCTGCTTTTGTTAGGTTTTGAGTAATAAATAGGCCTGGATTAGTAGTCCCTGTCTGATGTCTCATTCAGACTGTCTCTTGCATTACCTAGCTTTGTTTTTAAGCCCTGATACTGGAAGTGGAAACTCTCCAGACACATACTTTACAAAATCAATAAAGAGAGGAAAAGCTAATTGATTTTTAAATTATTTTTATTATTATTTTCTTTATAAGATAGCTCATTAAACTCGGGGAGTCCCTAATGAAAGGTAAGTTTACTGCAGCCTTGTTTTTCCAGAGTCGTCTCCCCTTGATGTTATAGCTGTCTTTTTTTATTTCTCCCCACTCAGAGGTAAAAGGAAATTTTAAAAAATAACATAGTTCTGAATAATTTGGATTAATTTCACTTTCAGAAGTGTTATTCTGTTTTTCTTACTGGTTTAGCAGGAGTTGTTGAGCTCAAGTTACGAGTAAATCCATTTCTACTGTGTTACTCCATAGGCTAACAGAGGAGGACTTATCACAGATCTATAGTAAAACACAATAAAAAAAAATGGAAAAGTGATTCTGAGTGTCTGTTATAAAACCCTTTCAACTCTGTAAGTTGAATCCTGGAAGGAAAACCTGTCGCAGACGTGTCTGTTGGGAAACCTGTTCTAGGCAGCAAAATTTATGTTTTAAGCAATGTTGAGTTATTTTTTTCTGAATTCTTTGTATTGAAGAGAGAAGCTTAGAGTCATGGTTCGGGGACAGTCCAGAGAACCTGTTCACACCTGAGGCCAGGACAGTCACTCAAACAGTTCTGAGAAGTCTCTGCCACACAATGGTCCAGGCCAAGACCACTTATTTGTACTGGTGGCTGAACAAGAGCCAGCAACCATAGACAGTTCTGTGATTTCTGCAGGTATTTTGCAAGTCAGGAGACAGGCTCTTATGTGTTTGAGATGTTTGTCTGCTGTTACTGTGCTACTTACCACACTTCCTTCACTGTCAGCAATTCTTTCATGCTCCAAAGGCCCAAGTGAATAAGCAGTATTTATGACCTCTCCCTTCCCCCACACCTCTCAGCGGTGCCCCTCTCGCTCTCCCTGGGTGCCTCGTTCGTTGTCTGCAGCTGCCTGTATTCTGTAAAGTGGAGCTCCTGTCATGATTCTTCACTATGAGAGTGCTGAGGCGCTGGAATGGTTGCCCAGAGAAGCTGTGGATGCCCCATCCCTGGAAGTGTTCAAGGCCAGGTTGGATGGGGCTTTGAGCAACCCGGTCTAGTGGAAGATGTCCCTGCCCACAGCAGGGGGGTTGGAATGAGATGATCTTTAAGGTCCCTTCCTTTCTAGGATTCTATGATTTCCAGTTGAGATGGAACACAAAGGAGTGTCTAGACCATATTTGTATCCTCACCTTAGGTTGGCTGGTGAGATCAGGGAAGGAAGGGACTTTCAAAAGTGAAGTGAATGATTAAATAAGGCGGAGGGGGGGGAAGGAAGGGGAAAGGAGAGGAACTAGGACTAGATGTTTCAAGAAACAGCGCTGGAGAATAATAGGGGCAGGGATGGATAGGGGCTTTTTGGGCTTCTGGCAGAGGGAAGTTCTGATGCAGTGAAGTATAGCTACGACTGCACTTGGAGATGCAAAGAGGAAATTTTGAGTCTAGTTCCTGCTTTTTATATCTGAAAACAGACTTTTCTGTTATGGCACTCGTTTCCACAGATTCTTGCACAGTGTAGGATTAACATATATAATGGTCAGCCCCTGGAATTTGCATAGCTCCAGTGACTGATCCAATGTGATTGAAACTTATACCCTCAACCACAAAAAGAGCTTATGACATTTCAATTTGTTTTTTACCTAAGTTTACCAGCGGCTGGTCATATTTTTTTTGAAAAGCAAACTATTTGGATCATTGAGAAAACATACAAAATCTAAGCCAAAACCAGGATCCTGCAGAGCTCCAAAGAAAGTCACCCCATGTTTTTAAGCTTGAATTAGCAGCATGCCTCAAAACTCAGATATACATGTTTAAATTCAGCTGTTAGCTAATGAATCAAAGACTGACCTCACTGTTAAGCCACTGCCCATCTGTATTTTATGACTTCCAGATATACACAAGGCTTCCACAATCAAATAGTCATTTGTGGCTTCCCTAGTATTCCCCCGACTTGCTGACTGCTCACCAAAGCACTGAACGCTCTTAGCTGTCTCTGTGCAATTTCCTGGCTAAAGGAGATCTGGAATGTAAAAGTGTATTCATCACCAGAGGTTTTGCAAGATTCCAGGACTTCAGTGAAGCGGTAAGAGATGATTTAAAATTGGAATGGCATGAAGGTTCCTCTAAGTTTTCAGTCAACTACAGGGTAACTTAACCAACAAGAATGTAACCCTTAAGGAGAACCTGAATTATTTGGGATTTTAGCATCAAAAAAATGTGCCAGGTTGTAATAACTGTTATAACTGTACCAGACAGATCCTGGCCCTTTACTGTGAGCCTCTCAGTACAGAAATGGAGGACTAAGTGGCAAGTGAGAACACGTACAGTATGACGCTCTAACCATTTAACCGGAGTGAAAAAAACTGCATATAGCCAAACACTGAGAAATGGCAGCGCACAAGCTGGATTTTTGACTTCAGTGCTAAGATCAAAAAAGAGTAACCCAGAGCCAGCTTTGCTAAAATGGTGACCCTGGTTCCTACTCCCAGTATTTGAACTCATACTAGCCAGAGAAATTCTTAGCAAACCTTTCTCCAGGACGTTAGGAGGTGCATGTCCATGTTAAATACACATCAGATGTGTATGTACAATGTGCTACTTGTATACATTTTGGAACTGATTTTAACTTCTGTTGTGATGGGTATTACACACTATCTAACATCAGGATATGTCAGATGGGAACCAGATGCCGCTCTTCACTAGTCAGGTGTTCTGGTCCTTTTGTTATTTTTTACTTTGCTTTTCTGGCACTAAAACACCCTAAAACTTACCAAGGAAATGAAAGATCATTGCTGACATGCTTTTGTGTGTTTGTTTAGGAAAAACATCGGTGCATCACAGATTTGTGTCCAGAAACACATCCCTCACTGCTTTAGTCTGCTGCATTATCTGGACAAAATGAAAAGGAGATAGTTGTGATTGGAAAGTGTTTTACATATATTTTGCAGAGCTGTACAAGCTTACATGATATGTAGGGCAGTGATGAATCACAGTGTGTGTCTTCTTCATCACTTCACACCACTATAACAACATTACTTTGCTGGATTGACTTCTGATTTACTGGGTGAGAAACCCCCAGGCAGTAGTATGCTGACCCACCATCACCTTCAGTTTTTGCTTGCTGGTGCTTGCTGTTTTCTGCATCTTTGCAGTGAGATCTTTGGCTGAGGAACTTTGTACTTGTGTATTGTATAATTGTAGGACTCCTTTTTTCTTTTTGTCTTTTTCCTTTCCCAGCTACTAAGACCTAGAGATTTGTAATTAGATTTCAAGTCATTAATGAATTCTAGTTTCTTCCTTATAGGCTGCAGCCTATTTGTCTCTATTTCTTAGAGCAGATTAAAGGAGTGGAGGAGTTATTGCAGATGACTAAGTTGGTACATCCTAACAAGTTACTGTCCCTCAGCTAAGTTTTAGCATCTGTGATTACACATGTTCTTGTGTCCCCCTGCACCGTGTCAGCCAAGATATTTGGGGATTTGATCTGGCTGAAAAACGCCCAGGAAAAATCTTGGGTGAACCAGTTCCTTGATCCCTTCCCTTACATAGCTGCACAAATAGCTGTGCTAGCACAGTGCAGGGAATAGCTCAGGAACAGAGATGCACAGCAGAGTAAGAACTATTGATACTGGTACTGCTGACAAAGAAGAAATCATCAGACTATGCCCTATGGCAGCAGTACTGCTCG
Source organism: Myiozetetes cayanensis (assembly GCF_022539395.1). Taxonomy (NCBI): domain Eukaryota; kingdom Metazoa; phylum Chordata; class Aves; order Passeriformes; family Tyrannidae; genus Myiozetetes; species Myiozetetes cayanensis. The sequence goes on along the minus strand of NW_026087742.1, from coordinate 29,699,649 downwards.
TTCTGCTGTGTGTCTGAAGGGGAGCAAAATACAGTTCTTTCGTGATCACTGTAAAACTGATTTTTCAACAGAGTTGGTCTTTGAGGCTGGGGCCTGGTGCCAGGCTTCTTCCCACAGAACACCTTTTGAGGTGTAAGAAATCCCCTTTTTCACCCATACTGGAAAGAGCCATCTGACTTTAACCTGAGCACAAGGCAGGATGGATCCTTTTCCTGAAAACCCCCTGAACACTTTGCTCTGAGTGCTTAGAAATGCAAATAAAATGATTTACATTTCACTCATTCCTTTCTCAAGTACCAAATTCTGGTTTGCAGTGGTAGCTTTATATCCCATTCTTGTGCTGTTCATTGACATCCTCCTCCTTTTATTTTAGAACTCCCTCTGAAATATCCAGCAATAGCTTCAGACAAAGGAATCTCAAAGTTTGGGTAAATTCCGAAAACTGTAAGTATTGTAATCCCAGAATATCCCTTCAGGATATCTCTTTAGGATTCCACATTACTGCAGAGTAGGATAATAGCAAAATGTAAGAACACAGTTCTAAAAGTTTTGTTGAGATCCCTTGGCAGTAAATATACAAAGGTTTAATTGAAAAAAAATCTTGAACTGAGTTAACCTGTGTATTGATTGTCTTTCCTCATTTTCAAGTGGCTTTAAGTCACCTATAATGGAAGTCCTGGTTATTTCATGCTGCTTTAAGTAACTTTTTACATATACAGCTAGAGCAGGGGCTCTTAGAGTCACAGAATGCAGAATGGGTAAGGTTGGAGGGGACCACAGTGGGTTACCTGGTCCAACCTCCCTATTCAAGTAGAGTTGTCCTCAAGCAAGTTGCACAGAATGGCATCAGGATGGTTCCTGAATATCTCCAGTGAAGAAGACTCCACAACTTCTCTGGGCAATCCGTTACAGTGCGTGGTCACCCACACAGTAAAGAAGTTCTTCATCATATTCAGGTGGAACTTTCTGTGGATCATTTTCTGCCTGTTTTGTCTTATTACTTGGCACACTGAGAAGAGTCTGGATCCATACTCACGACACTCTCCCTACAGATACTTATAGACACTGATGAGGTCCCCTCTCAGTCATCTCCTCAAGGCTGAAGCTCCTGCGGCCTTTCCTCCTAAGAGAAATGCTCCTTAATCATCTTTGTAGTCCCTTAATCACCTTTGTAGTTCCCAGTGGACCCACTACAGGAGCTCCATGTGTCTCTTGTACTGTGGAGTGCAAAACTGGACACAGTATTCCAGATGCAGCATCACTAAGGCTGAGTAGAGTGCAGTACACCAAGTATGTATGGACCACACTTTAGGTCAACCACTGCAATTACCTTACTTGACCATTCTCCATGGGGTTGAATGGATGTATTTGGCAAAATAACTTGCCTAACAAGGCGTGTTTTGGAGTATCCTCTTGCCTGGCTTCACAAATTATTTTTTAAAATTATCAGGGTGCATCCATATTTCTGAAAAGGCTTTGGGATTTCAAGTGTGGTACAAAAGGAAGTTACTCTTCAGGTCTCAGTTCAGGGCTGTAGGGTAGCTGTTGGGTTTTAACTCCAGCTTTGATGGTGCCCCCTTATGGATCTGGCATTCAAGCTGAGCTGCCTGGTTTTTGCCTCAGTTCCCTGCCAGCAGCAATCCTGTAAGATCCCATGTAACTGTGGGATTCTTGACACAGGCTGGTTCTGTGGCTGTCTTTGAAGCGAAGTGACTGATATACTACCCTGAGCTGACATAAACACCTTTATGTTGCAACCAGAGGACAGACTACGGCCAGACGGTGCTTGGGGGAGCTCATGCCTCTGTGTGTGAATTTGAATCCAAATTTAAAAGTATCCAACAAAGGGAAGTGATTCCAAGTGTGCAACTCCACAGCAGGTTCAGCTGATTGAAATCAGCTCTGTGGCAGTCCCAGACTCGCATTCTCACTCCCTCCATTTGTTTACTTTTGCGCTGTTAACTTTCTGCTGGTTTAGCTCCCGAACAAACTTATCACTGGAACTACAAGGGGGAAGGGCGAGACTGTGGCAGCGCTGTCTTAATCTGTCGTATATAGGGGGAATGTTGTCTCGATGCAAAAGTCTGATGTTCTGTATTATTTGTCTCTCTTTTGCCTGTATCTACCTGCTACACTCAATATTTCACTCTTATACAGAGCTCAACCTCACCGTGCCCGTGCTCTGTTCTGGAGAGCAGTGCAGCTGTACGTGCAGTCGAATCCCTCCTCTTTTCCCCTCTCGGCAGAGCACACGCGCAGAGCCGAAAACTCCTGTTAACTAGGGTGACAAGTTTCCAGCAAGCTTTAGATCACGGGGAGAGGGAACACCCGGATCCCGGCAATATAAGGTATAGACGCCTCGGCTTTGGCAACACAGCGGCCAGGCAGAGCCCTTTTTATTCTTGCCTTTTTTGGATCTGCACGCACGCAGCGCTCAGCACAATAGAGCCGGCTCAGCGATAGCGCAGCGCGATACGCGGAGCAGAAATAAAGTCACTGCAGCGCCGCTCGCCAAGGGTGTGATTGCCGGCGATCCACTCCCCGCGTGGCGGCTCCGCCGATGGCGTGATCGCCAAAGACCTCCACGTCCCAGGCCGGCGCCGCTCCCGCCCTCTGCCCTGCGGAGCCGCGGGGCTCCGGGCACCCGCCACTTCCCGAGGCAGCGCCGGGGTCCCGATCTGCCCCACCCGGAAGGTACCACCCCCTTCCCCCCCAAAAAAAGAAAAACTTTTCACGGCGGGCCGCTCGGCTGCGATGCCGCGCCCCGGGCGCCGGTCGGGGCGGGCAGGGCAGGACCAGCCCCCCTGCCCGGGTGCTGCGGCCCCGCTGCCCACCTTGTCGGCCGGGGGGCGGCGGGGCGGGCCCCCCGCAGCCAATGGCCGCGGCAAGGCGGGCAGGGTGCGGGGGGCGGTGCCGGGCCCACAATAGGGGCGGTGGGAGGGACGGAGGGAGGGAGGGACGGCGGTGCAGGGGAGCGGGGCCGGGCGCGGAGCCGCGGGAGAGCCGGGCAGCACCTTGCGGCGGGCGGAAGGTGAGTCGCGCCGCGCCGCGCCGGGGAAGGGGATTTCCTCGCTTGTTTTGTAACCGGGAAGTTTGCACGGAGGTTGAGCGGCCGGGTTCTTTTTTTTTTTTTTCTTTCCTCTCCCCCCTCCCACTCTCCCCTCCTCCTTCTTTTTTTCTTTCCTTTTAGGAGGGAGGTACGGAGCCTGCCTTCCCCCTGCTGTCTCCCCCGCCTCCTATCTCCCCGGCTCATTCATTTGATAAAGGGAGTTGTCCTCAGCCCCCGGGCTGTGCAAGCGGGGAGCCGCTCGGGGCCTCATGCTTGGGGTCCCGGGGCAGAAGTTGGGATGGGAATCGGGGCTCAGCCCAGAGTTTCTGCCGAGCACCCCGTCCAGGCTCCTGTTGGAGGGGCGGGCGCTTTGGGCAATCACAAAGAATTGAGGAGCTGGACCCACGCTGGGCGATGAGGTGATGAAGCCCTAGGCTTTGTGTGGCTGGTGCGGAGGGATGGAGAGGTGGGAGCTTGTCTTTTAACCCCTCCGCCCGCGTGTGTGTACGAATCCGTGGCTTTTTGCTAGTAAAGTACTTAAAAGCAAAGCTGAACTTAGGATCGTGCGATGATTCAGATGGGAAGACACCTCAGAAGGTCTCTAGTCCACCTCCTTCAAAGCAGGGGCTTCTGCCAGGGGAGTGGGTGGCAGTGAGGGGACATCGGAGATGGGTGGCACCTCTGGGTGCTCTTGAGTGCTCCTGGGAGACCGAGGAGAGGCAGCACCAGCAAGACGAGTCATCAGGGGCAGTAGCGCTTCTGTCTTCCACTGTGTGTGGAAATACCCCGATCCACAGCTCTTTCATACCTGCAGTCCGTGTTCTTGATGCTTTTGTTATCCAGAGGGTTTAAAATTCGTGATTGTTGGGAATAGCTGTCTCCATCCCGTATGTGTGTCACGGTGCATCTGCTCCTACCGAGTATTACTTGAGCCTTAATTCCGACGGTGCCTCCAGGAGTTTTTTTCTTCAGGAACAAGATTTATAAATAGGTGTCAAAACCTGGCTCTTTGCTTGGGACCTGTTACCGGCTGTAAGGTGTGTACTTGATGTGGTAATTAAGTATGAGCTATATGTGTGTGTGTAAGAACGATCGTAAAAGCTGTTTGTTAGCCAAGCTTTTAATTTTCAAAGTGAAAGCAGGTATTGTAGTTGGGTGAAATGGCTGTGTCGGGCTCAGACGGAAGAATGTTTGTTTTCTTTGCTTGCAATTACTCTTTGAACAGTGGCTCACTGATGCCTTTCACTGAACTACCTCCCCCTTTTCTTTACCTGGAGTTTCCTGGTGTTGCGCATATTCACTGGACAAGCAGGGAGCATCTTCCTGTCTGCTGCTCAAATACCTCTTGGTGTGGGTGTGTTCATCTTATTCGCAGCTTTTTAGGGTAAGGCTGGAAAAACTCCTTGTGGAACAGTTTGTGTGTTTGTCCAGTGGATGCTTGGAAATTGCTTTTCCCTGTACGCTTTCTGTGGATAAGTCAGAGAAGTGAAACTCATTTCTGCACAGAGAACAGAAGGTATGGTGGGAATTTAAATATGTCTGAGTACTCATTCTGTTTAACTCTGGATTGCCTGTCTTGTGCCACGGGGAAGAATTTGTTCTCAGCTGTATTGTATAGCAAAGCTGGAGATTAAAACTGGAGACTGATAAGATGTTTGTTTGTTTGTTTGTTTTTGTTTGCTTGTTGTCGTTTGTTTTGTTTTGTTTTTTTAATAGCCTTTCTGAGTCCTGTGGGGAGGAACCAGCATCTTTAAATGGGATGATATAACTACCATTCTTTGTTTTGGGAATGAAAGACAAAAATAAAATTGAAGAGCAAAATGCTCTTGTATCATGACAGCAAGAATGCTTTTACTGGTTTTAGGTAATATTATGTGCTCTGGGTGTTACTCAGAAAAAAAAGAATAAGGAAAAGTGAGGCTTTTAGTTCATACTTTTCTGTGCATCTTGGGGATATTGGAAGAAATATGCGACAAGTTCAGTATAACTGCCACAAGTGAAAATATATTGTTTGTTTATTGTGTTTGACTGCATTGCTTGCACTGAATCGAAGACTGATGCTATCTGTTTTTGCTTGAGAGGTCAAAGAACTGCTTGATTGTCCTGTTCCAGGTCTGTGGAGGGAGATTTTTTCTCTCGGCTTTGACTCCAATACATAAAGTTCACCTAGTTTGCTAAATAGTGTTTTGTCTTTTTTTGAATGTGAGTGAGCTTCTTTCCTTCTTTGTTCCTTTTGTTCACCTGTCTTACTTCCTTGGTGTGCAAAGTTTTGTAATTTCCAAAGCTGATTGTTATGGTCCACTTCCCTCACATTTGTAAGAGGGTACAGAACCACCTAGAGGTGAAACAGACTTTTCTCTGTAGCAAAATGCAGAAGTGATCCAGAGTACCACCCTTAAAATGATCCGGTTTTACAGTTCATCTTGTCAACAACAGATAACAGAAGCAAGTAGACATGTAAAGGAACTGACCAGTCTGGATGAGGAGGTACAAGACATAAACTGAAACCAGACAATTAAAAATAACTCATGTTTCTTTAAAGCCTGGTCAGTCATTAGCCCTTTTACAGGTACAAGAATACCTCTTGTTGACTTTCTACCTCTATGGGAAGGCAAAAGAATATTGTGTGCCAGAACTCTGTTGTGTGAAAGAGCCTTTTTCTGTACCAGTTCAGCAAGGAGCTGAACTGATTTTTCTCAGCCTGATGCCTTGGCCTGTATAGGAACCAGGGAGAATGAAAGCATGTTCTGGTTGATGCTGAGGGCTTGCTTTTATGGAGAAATAGTCTAGTGTGTGACTCATGCAGTTGCACAGCTCTGACCTGGGAGGAACTGTTTTGCACTCCTGTTTCCAGAGGTGGGAATGGCTAGGTCCATTCTCTTTGGTGGCAGTGGAACTGGGACTGTCAGCAGATCCTTACTGATGTGATGCATAAGTAACTGGAATCAGATCTTCCCTTCTGAACTTAATGCACATGGTGTTCTTTAGGAATGAATAAGTTTAAAAGTACCTGATGCTGCTTGTGCTAATCAGGTTTTTACTCAAACTCAAGTTTGAGTTTGAAATTGCTGCACTTGGGTGCAGCTGTGCACAGCATGTGTAGATGTGGATGTTGTGGCTGTGAGGGGTAACGCTCACTGCTGCCAGTGGTGATGACTGCTCCTGGCTTTGTGCAGGAGAGGAAGTTTACTTTTGTCCCATCCCTTCTCAGGTGCATCCTCAGAGCTGGGAGTGGGAGTCTTTGGGTCCTCCCATGGTCTGTCTCTTTTCCAACATGTGACAGTGGGGTGTGTGCCGCAGTTTCAGGGCCCTTCATGGGTTTCACTTGATGAAAACGTGGATGCTCAGAGCTGAACAAGTCTCCCCAGGCTTCCAGTATGATCAGCAGAGAGAAAAAGGGCCTTTTAGGATGTGCTTTGTGTCATCCTCCAGTAGGCGTTTCTAAAATAGGTCAGAGAGTTGCACTCTAAAAATGCTGATTCCTCCTGTAGTCACCCTGGTCTCCTCTGTCTCCCATATGCTGTGTTATACGTGGCAGCAGATAGCTGAGAGGAGTTTCAGCTGCTCCCCTCACTGTGGGGATGCAGGCAGGCACCATTGCTATCAGATCCATCAGAAGAAGCAGTGTTGTAGTACAGCTTTCACCAATTCCCTTCATTTTAGCGCTTGTTTGTTGGGATGGGGGAAGAGGAAACAAACAAACAAACAAGCCGTCTGATTAGTGTATTTCCAGGGAATTTGAAGAAAGAGTTGAAGTTCAGTTCTGGTTTGTGCACTAATACACCTTTTCAGACTGGCAACCCAAGTGTTCCAGTTTCCACTTGTATACTATCAATCTCTTGCATATAGTCTGAGAAGCAGGTTAAACAATAACTTCCCTTCCATGGTTTCTTTCCTTCTTGCAATCTGTACTCTTTGGACCTGCTATATAGCTAGTTTGTTTTCCTCTTAAGCTGGCATAACTGCCTTAAATCCATTCTGTTTCCTCCTCCTGCTGCCTAGAATCAGTGAAGTGATAGTGAGTCTGGCATCCTTCTATCATCTTAGGTTTAAAAAAAGGAGGAGGAAAAAAAGTTAATGGTGTAGAAAAATGGTCCTAATCTGGGAAAATCAGGACAAATCATAAGACCGCAGAACTAGTAACTAAATGTACTTTCTGAAAAGAAATAATTTCTACCAAAATAGCCCTTTGTGATCTCAATTGCCATGTGAGAGACAGTGCATGTAGTATATCGTGACTGCCTTGAAGTGTACAACATCTAGCTGCAAACAGTTCCTTGATCTAGGTGGGCCTGTAGCTGTGGGACTACGAGGAAGTCAAGTGGCGAGTACACGCTGCAGGCAGGTGGGGCTTAAAGCCTTGTTTCCTGTCTTTTCTTATTTCTTTTCCCATTAAGTTTGTCTACCTGTAACATAAAAAGGAAGATGGTAGAGCAAAATAAATGCTATTCATATTGTGTGTGGTTTTGGGATGAGGGAGTTGTAAAGGTTTACCTTAAGGCCTTGTCTTCTGCTCTTAGGAGCTTGATGTGTGTAGTTACAGCGTGTCTGTCCGTGGATTACAGCTGATGCCATTGGATGACTTTACAGATGGCAGCAGAGAGAAGGAAGATAAAATACAAAGGGTCAGGATGCAGTTTGACAGACTGGTTTGCTAAGGTGTCACAGCACCACTTGGAGTTACCTTCTCTAAGCCTCTGTAGGGCTTTGAACTATCAACTTACTTAGTGACTGTAATGGCACACAAATATTTTAGATGATGCTTCACTTACAAGACAAAACCTGTTTTTCAGGGTTTGCGTTGTATTCACGAAATAAGAGCTGGACTGAGAAATATTTTGATTTGAACCAGGGACTTGTTTCAGGTGGTTTTTCTTCCCTTTTACATATAGTGTAATGTGAAATACCGTATCACTTCTTTAGCATAAAGAAATTCCAAGATAGATTATTGTTTGTACCCATATAATCCCAAATGCACATTCTCTGCTGATCTGCTTGGCTACTTAACAGAGACTCTTCTGCAGAAAGAGTAGAGAAGTGATTCCTTTTGTAAAACACTGATTTAATTTCCCCAGCTATCTGTAAGTGAACATTATGTGGTTTCACCAACAAGTTGAACTTAAAGGCTTTGTGCCAGGATGATTCTATGATTTGCTTTTAGTAGGTATTTCAAGAATGTCTTATTTCAACCATGCTTTGGAGAGGCTAGAAGTCACAGCTGAATGTGGAATTCATGTGTCTCCAGAGTTCAGACTTGTTTGGGACGAAGGAAAAGCTGATTTTGTTCAACAGCAGAAGTGGGGAATAGTCCCAGTTTCTCAGTTCTGTGTTTACTACTGAAGCTGTTAGATTCATTCAGCTCAAGGCCCTGTGCTAACCTCTGTGTAAGGTGCAGCATGTGTTTGAGGCTGCTACTGAGCTCTCTAACACCAGCATTGAGGTAGAGGGGGGAAAAAACCATGAGACCAGACTCGTGATTCATCATTTGCATCCTTGTTTGTTAAACTGGTCACCTGAGTCCGAACTCCGGTGTCTCTTCACAGTAGAAGGTAGATTTGTCAGGTAGCAGATGCAAAGACCAGGGTGTGTGAAGCACAAAGAGGGATTAGCAGCAAATGGACACATCAGGATTTGAAATGCAATATTGATTAGCTCATTAAAATTAATAAAACACTCAATTATAAAAGTCCCATTACATTTTGCAGTTCTTCTGGAAATAGAACAATTTATGTGTCCTTATCCTTTCAGGAATACCTCATTCAAGAGAAATTTTAATGTCATTTTTCCTTCTCAAACCACAGAATGTGTTAACTCTTAATGGAGCCTCAGTTCATCAGCGTTTTATTTAGTAAAACGTTGTTTTTAATAGGCTACTGTTTTTTAAGACACTGGAAGATGTAGTCATAGTATTATGTCCTAAAAGGTTGCTCGAATAGAAAATGATCCAAATAAGTGTGTAATTAGACTAATGTTGCTGTAGGAAGGGTCAAAAATCAAAAGGCAGATTTTCACATACTGGCCAATTTTTAGCAAATCAGACAAATCTGTTTCAAAACACAGCACACAGAAGGAAAACCCTTTGATTCAAGCTCAGGAACTGAAGGAAAAGTATGTGAAAGGGAATGTTGTTCCTAAAAGGGAAAAGTGTCAAATTTTTCCTAATTCTTCAGAAATATGTATATGGCCTTCATGACACATAAATGTGATTTTTCAGGCTACAGATCTAATTGCCTTGTGGAACTTTAAATGACTTAAAGCTGGATTTCCAATGTGGCCTCTATGCTTTACTAAGTATTGTGATTTTTTAATTTTAATAATATCTTTAATAAAGGCTTTGCTTGAGAAGGTTTGAGCCACTTGACTCATGGCAATTCTTACTGAAATGAGAAATTGCTCCAGGAGTACTCAGTTTCCATGCAAGAGGGAGGCTGGAGGAAGATGAAGTCATAAAACGAAGATCCTGGAATGATTGTTAAGTGGAGGACACATCTTATCAATGTGATCACTGCTATTTCTTTTTGCCACAGAAGTTTGATAGAACTTTCTTGCCACACTGCCCAGGAGCGCTAAATCTCCCTTTAACCACAAAATGTTAACCACAAGCTTATAATTTAGATTCCTGTTTTGCCCTGCCATTGTTCTCATCTGCAGTGTAAGATGTGCATTCAGCTTCAGTGTTGCTTCTCTGGCATCGTAATCACAGATCAGAGGTGATAACAGAAAAGCTTTGGGAGCTGAACTCAAAGGAGAGGCCTAGAAATGAATGGTGGTAATGCCACAGAGCCCTTCATCAAAGCCTTTCTTCATCATCCCCTCTCTGATAATCAAAGTCATTGGTAAGGTTCTTTGGTAAAATGCATACACGTTGTGGGTGTGTGTTAAGGTGTTTGATGCTTTCTGTTAAGCTCCAAGATTCTGGAGATGTGAAAGCTATGCAAAAATATGTGTCATATAAAAGAGACTTCTCCCACTCCTATCTGTAGAGAGGAATGACATAATATGATCCAAATGTGCCTTGAAGACTTAAATAATGAGATTTAGGCACACAGAGGCTTTGGTTTGAGCCTCCAGTTCCTAATTTTGGGTGAGGAAGTGAGTGTATCTACTACATCTTAACCCTTAGTTACTACTGTTATAACTTAATTTTCTAGAATCACTGAAATCTTCACTGAATAGCTTTAAAGAAAACCAGAGAAATGAGGGGAGGAAGGAGAGGGAACTGCAGCACTAGTGAAAAGTATTGTCTCACAGTTATGTTAATCTAGTACAAAAATCTGTATTTTAATTTCTAACTCATCAAATTTCTTGTTGTTGCATCAGCCTATGTGTCTTAGTAATAAGGTGTCTGGGAAAAATTGCAGTCTCTTACATTTGTGTGTGCTATAAATTCTTCTATGCAATTTTGACTCCCTTGGTAACAGAGAATGAGTAAAAATGCTGTACCAAATTCACGAAAAGCAGCAGGAGTCTCATCCACTACCTTTGGATGTGCCAAAAGGCTCTGAAAAAGTGAGAGTAGAAGTACTTTTCCAGGCCTGCTTTAATCCCTTGGTTATGTTCCTAAAGCAGAATTTGAGAAGTATGAATAAAATTAAACTGGCACTTTATCTTGATGAAGCTGTAATCTCCAGACTAGTGTCTCTTTTGCCATTTCTGGGAGCTCTGACAGCCATACTGAACTTAACTTGCACTGTGTGTGTGTGAATTAACTTTTGTGTTCTTCCTGTTTGTTTGGTTTCTTTTCTCTGTTTCCATTCCCTGCTTATATCTCTGAAATCCTTGTTTGTTAGTTTGTTTGTTTTCCTTCTGCCTTTCTATAGAAACCTTGTTCATGGACCTATCTTTTCTTTCCCTGACCGCTCCTAAGACTGATGAGGAAGAGAGTATCACATCATACTCCTGTGATGCTGAAGATACTGGGCAAACACAGATGCATAGCAGGGAGGTAAAATATTTTGTCCTCCACCCCAGTAAGAAGCATCTTCTTCAGGGCTTGGGAGGAGGATGAAGACTGAGTAGGGGAAGAAACCTTACATGCATTGCCTTCCTCTATCAAGCAGGTAGTTTTGGTAATGAGATATTTGGAAATATTTAAATATGTAGATCTCCTTTAGAAAGATTGAGGAGGTGAGGGTAGGACTGGGAATGACAGAAGTGGGACTTCAGAAGAGAATGCAAACAACTCGAGATTCTTTCAGGGCTCTGCTGCAAGCCAGCAAGTAGAACACAAGAGTATATTTCCCTGTGTAGGCAGCCTTTAAATGGAGGCAGACGGTCACAGGCGGTGTTTGAATTCTAGGTTCAATAAAGGCACATCCTTCAGTTAGAGGAGGCAAAACAGTGTCACTTGTTAGAATTCAAAATCAGTCTCTAAATGCCTCAATGACTTGTCATCGAGTGACTCACTGCACTGTCATAGTAGGGCTTCTGGCTTTCACATCTAAGTTATACTTGCTGAAACAGTGTCCTGCCAGCTCATATTGACAGTCCCCCCTCCCAGTCTTGTCTCCAATTTACTCATGGTGGAGAGGGGATTTGGGGGGGGCAGGAGAAGGCTGCAAAGGTGGATCAGAGATCTCATTACCTTGTAGACTTGAGAGTGCCAGCCTTTTCATTTGTTTTGTGTATCTCTGGGACAAGTCCTTGAGTTGCAAAAGAAAAACATTCAGAAATGATGAGCTGGAAAAATATGTAAGAATTTAGTCATTTGCTTGGTTTGACCAAAAATGTCTTTTCCTATGTGTTTTCTTTTAAAGTTATTTGCTACTTTGGAAAAATGCCAAAGTTGCGATGATCTCAGCTTTGTCTCCTGCACTTTATTAGGGGATCATCAGGATAATTTGTTTTCCTTGTTGAATTTACTTTATCAGTTTTATTCTAGGTGACCTTTGTTTTTTTAAGAGCCAATCCTTTCTTACACTAGATACATCCTGCAGGAGCCTTTCCTGCCTTCTGATCCAACACTTATTCATCCTGGGACCTAGTCCAAATGCCACCAACAATGTTTGCGTGGGCTTTTTTTGTCTGTTTCAAAAACATTTCGTCACATGCTGACATGTGGCAGCATTAAATGGGTAAATGTGCAGTTCAGGGTGTAATGGTCATGGAGATGAAAGGAGCAGCATGAAATCCGAGCAGCAGAATCTTACCTGGCTTAGTGCTTTTAACATCATACCTGCTTGTGTAATCAAGACTTTAAATTTAGTATTACAGTGGATGTCGTGTGTTTCTGGTGATGTTCAGTTGCTCTTTGAATCCCACCCTGTTATTTTGAGGAGCAGTGACTTCAACAAGGTGTGTGGTGTAGTTGTGTTTGTTTTTGAAGGCTTGAGATTCTGTTCCATCTGCATTTCCTGTAGCTATAGGTAAATCATCTGAAATCTGATAGGATAAGCATGTGTGATCTCTGTGGTCTGTCTTCTCCTTTTTCATGAATTCATGTGCTTCCCTTCTGTGGTGGGGCTCTTGTGAGCCTTGTTATTCTTTTCAACAGGTGTGAATGAGGTGAGCAGTGAAAGGCTTCTCTGTAAAGCATAACCTGTGGTAGTTTCAGTGTAAAGACTGTTTGACCACTCTGTGATGGCTCTGATCATAAATTCCTAATGAACTAACTACAGATTTGGGAGGAAAGAGTCTGTGGTTGATTTAGCATTCTTCTTGACTAACAGATGAGAAGCTTGTGTTTTGGTTTTGTTTTGGTTTTTTTTTTTCTCAAAACCAGCCCCCCCACACCCAAGCTATAAAGCAAGGATGTGGCTGTTGGCAGCTGTTTTCCTTTTGATGTGGTCAACTCAAAATTAACATTAAAAGTGTAATTCTGAACTTGCATTTTCTTGGGAGACCGAATGCATGATGAAAGGACAGGAGGGATCTCTCTCCACCTGCTGGGAGTGTGCTCTTAGCTTGAGCTTTTTAGGAGCTGCGATCGGAGGATGAAGCTTGACACAGCTGAGCTCATCGTGGCACACAGCCATCCAAAGGCAAGAGTGCTTTTCCCTTTCAGCGCTTGGCTGTGAGCTGACCTGGCAGGAAGCTTTGCAAAGCAGTATGAGTGAAGGTAGCTGTGGTGTAGTATTAAAGATCACGGAGGTGCCTGTGGGTTTGAAAGCTGGAGGCAAGGACTGTAAGACATACGGTGAGATCTGGTGGCTTCTCAGAATTGGCCCTCAAGTAAGTGCCTTTTTACTCTGTCATTGTGGTACCTGCTGTATACAGCTTTTTATTTTAGTTATTTTGTTCTTACATTCCTCTCTCCACTCCTGTTATTGTGTTACTCTGTATCTTTTGATTCTCTGTGGAGGCATAATGCTTGTAACCCCTGCCCTGCTGTAGGGACTTCCATGCTTTGCCTAGAAGGTTCATTTGTTAGTGCAGCAGAGCACTTTTGGGATTTTCCCATCACCAACTGCATAATGTCTTGCATCATGTAAGTGTTATATATATTCTTGAGTCTTGAAAAGATGGTTCAGAATTGAAAGAGATGTTTTCCCCAGCAGGTTATAAACTGGGCCCAAACTTCTTACTGGTGTCCAGCTGGAACTATAGTTTTAATCCAAGACAGAATTAAGTTGCTAATTTTGCTGCCAGTCACATGAACTTTATTAAATAATCCTACCGTTTCGCTGTTCCTGTTCTACCTTGCAAGGCCTCCGTTTCATAGTCAAAGCACTACAGTGAAGGAGTCATCTCTTGTACAAATGTTCAGTGGCTTTTTCATGGAGGTGCTGAGATTCCTTGTCACTTTCCACCTAAACACTGCCCATAAAGGCTTATAGTGAGCTGTGATGGAGACAAAGTTTGCTGAACTCTGTCATGTGGTTGTCAAGGGCAAACAGAGAAGCAGCAGGCACAGGGGGGAACAGGTAAACACATTTCTTGTATAGCAAATGTCACTTTATTTCTGAATACCCTGAAATATGTACAGAAAGGCTTCAGCAACATCTGTGCCTCAGAATTCATAGCCAAGATAAAAACAAAACTTTCATCTGGCAGGAACTGTGCTGCAGGTATTTGGTAAGATCTGCTGGGCATGAAAGAACAAAAAACAATTGTGGAGGTTTTTTCCTTATTTTTTTTTCTTTTTTTTTTTTCCCCTCCTCTTCTTTTTTCTTTTTTATTCTCCCTAACTGGGGGACATAACTCTTAGTAGCCCATGGGTTTCAGTGGGAACATTCAGGGACTGTCTTAGCAGCACTTGAGAGCCTAACCTTGAGAACAAAAGTAGTGTTTCATGTGGTTACGTACTGAAAGATGTGGGTAGGCATCTAGTGGGAATCCAGAAAGCGCGTGGGCGCTTGATTCCCTCGGAAACTGTTGGGATTTGGCACCTAAGCTGGTAAAGTATTTTTAAAAACTCTTAAATATCTTTCTGAAAATTGGGTCTGATGTTGCTAATCAGTGTGAGGGGTGGGGGGATTTTTTTTTTTCTGATGTAATGGTGCCTTTGATCTTTGTTACTTTCTAGCAGATAAACAGGAGGAAATTGAAGCAAAGAACAGAAGTGACTTTGGGATTGGAGGGATTGACGTAAAAGGAAGATAAAAGCTATATACTTGTGTAGTTTTTATAAAATGAGGAGGAGGGCAGGACTGCTATGGGTTTCTGAAGGGTATAAATGCCAAGGAATGGCGAGTGTGGTTGGAGTCTCCACTCTTCAAGTGCCTGTGCAGGCAGGGAGTTTCACAGCCTCATCCAAAAGGAGCATTTTTATTGAATCTCGTGAGTATCACAGGGATGTGCTGGTGAGGAACAGAAACACTTTGTGTGGCAGCAAGGAAGATACCTGCTTTAGTACTTCAGTCAGGGTAGAACAGTAAGATCTGCAGTTGTTTGCAACTTGGATTACTTAGCATCTATCAGTGTCATCATACTGCACAAAAATTACTTTCCATTTGTACCAGCCTTTCTGGTCAGGAAGAGCCCAAGCAGAAACTCTGCTTTAGGCCTTGCTAGCTCCTGCCCCAAACTTGCATTGTTAGTGCTTGGATCTTCATCCTTTGTTACAGCTGGCTGCCATGGTGACACAGTTCAATCTCGCTGATCTCTGGTGGCATCTGAAACCTTCACCAGGATGGAAAAGCAGGGTGACAGCTGTGCCAGGGCACAGGCTGGTATGAGTGGGACAGGAGGTAGACACAACAGTCTATCTTGGGACTGCTCTTCTGAGATGTTAGGACATCACTGCTTATAACCACTTATCATAAATACTATATACATGGGGATATAATCCATTAAGATTAGGGTATCTTGGGGAGTGTTTGGTGTCAAAAGGTGTCAAAAGGTTAAAGGTGTAAAAAGGTTACTTAGAGTTGATAAAGCATTAGCAGAGAAAATCAAGTCTTAACTGCTGGGGGTATGGGGGACATTCCCATGTCAAGTGCACTTTTTGTAGCCAATAGATTGAGAAACTAATTTGAGATGATAAATACAAAAGGAAAAATTAGACCAAATAGTTAAGTTAAACCTTAATAAGTCACCAGAGTTGGATGGCATTCAACCAAGAGTCCTGAGGAGCTTGAATGGGAAACTGCAGAACTGCTGGCCAAACTGTATAATTTATCACTACAGATGGCTGCTGTGCCAGAGGACTGGGGAGCTGCCAATGTGATTCCCATCTATAAAGAGGGCTCTAGAGGGGATCCTGGGAACGGTATGCCAGAGAGTCATGCTACCAGGAATGGTCTGTAATAAGGATCTCTGAATCCACAGGTAAATGTTAACTGTTGGGAAAGAGTCAGTGTGGCTTCTGAAAATGAAAATCCTGCTGCCCAATCCCATGAAGTTCTGTGGGGTGTCAGCAAGAAAGGGTTCAATGGATGTAATATATTTGGATTTTCAGAAAACTTCTGTCAAGATCTTAAGATCCTAGAAGTTTGGAGGAAAGGCTGTTTTATGGTTTGAAACCCACATGAATAACAGGAAGTAAGAAATTGGGGTTGATTTCACTTTTTAGGGTGGAGAGGGAAACATTACTGGAGCAGCAACCAAAAGAGCCACCATCCTCATCAGGAAAGGGATGAACAGTATAATTTTGCTTTGATGTAAATGCTTGATGCAGCCATATCTTGTGGATGATGTGGAGTTTCGGTCTCCACATCTCTTGCACTGTAGCATTGCAGAAAGGCAGCTAAAAGGGTCAAAGAAATGAACTGCCTTCCAAGAAGAATTGTTGACTCTTCCTCATGGGAGGGAAGGGAGGAACACATGTTAGGTTTTAATCATAAAGTCAGCAGGTAAAGCTGAATATGAGACATCCATAAGCTCTCATGCTATTACAACCAGGGAACTTTTGATTAAACAAGATAGGCTTAGAGTTTAAAATAGATGAAAGGCCATACTAGTGCTGTGAAGAATTGGTTATTGTAGCCTCTGAATAGGTGGAATTTGGTGACAGGCTTTCAAGTGCTCACCCATGCAGGACAAATCCAGCTTGCACTTTGCAAGACTCTTGCCTTTGCAAGAGTCTCTGTGTGACCCGTCCTTTCCCCAGGGCTCTCTTCTGCAGCTTTTCATAGGAAGCAATTATCCAGGTGGCTGGCAAGTGTTCGACACTCCCTTGTGTACACAATGAGATTTTTTTTTTTTTTTAATTATAAGTGACTTATCCCTCATAGAAGTAATTTTTTTAATGCTGCCTTCAGCAGGGTGTGCATGTGAACTTTATTTTAATTAAGGATGAGGAATCTTTTTTACATAACTATATCCCAGATTCTCATGAGAGAGTGAAAACAGCCCTGAGGGACTGATGAAAAGGCCAGTGAAATCAGTTGCCTCATCGATGGGAGGCCTGATTCTGATCTCTCTTAGGTTCTGTCTACCTGTGGGACTTGCTCCAAGCTGGCTGACAGCCAGAGGATTTGAACCAATGCAAAAGCACTGCCTCCTCATAGCTTTATTTTGGGCCACTAATTTGAGGTTCTGGGGAGATACAGGGGTGGCTGTTGCAGCTCTGTCTGAGGTTGTTGTCCCTGCAGTGGGTATGGCCAAATGGGATGTGAATCTGCTTCCAAACCCTTTCAGCCATGCCCTGATGCTGGCTCAGACAACTTCTACCATTGTGCCTGGTGCCAGGATATTATTTGCAACGCTCAGTTCACCCATCTCCTGTAGGGGAGCGTGTTGTAATGAAAATGTAGTCCCCACCAGCCAGATGAGTTGCTAATTTGATACTACTAATAATATATTTATATACTATGTTTCTTACTACCAGTAATACATGAATACATTTAATACCAATGGGATTTGGTCAAGGTGGTTCTCTGAATCTTTGAGAAAGAGAACAAGTAGCACTGGAAGTCACAAATGAATTCTGTCAACTAAAATTTTATTTCAGTTGTAAAATTTGGAAGGTTCAGGGAGCAGATGAGTAAAATGTTTCTGTACCATTAAGGAGGGAAAATCCAGGGTGTGTGCATGGTCTTTGCTTGTTTATTTTTCTCTTAAGAAGAAAGAAGTGATAAAGGTGTTAAAACTCAATTGTTGCAGTGCTGGAAGCATGGCATACAAATAAAAGAAGATCTCTTTTACTGTGCACAAAGAGAAATATGAAAAACAAACCACGAACTCTGTAAAGAGGCTAATGAGGTTTATGAGTCAGACCTGACATGTCATTAGCATCCACTGCTTGTTTGCAGTGACTGAAGGGACCATCCCTTTCAGAAAGTCTCACATACTGGAGATAGTTTTACTACCCGTTATCGGAACCTCTGTGGTGTTGAAGAAGCTGAACTGCTGACAGACTGCACAGTTGTGACCTTGTGGTGAACTGCTGAACCTGGTGGTGGCTGGCAATTAGTTTTTCTGAAGCCAAAAGCCTAGAGAGGTTTGGCATGTCTGCTCTGCAGAGGGCAGATACCTTTCCTTTTTACTGTGTTAAGTCAGGCAAACATTGATGCCACTCCATGAGGGCCGTGTTGCTTTTGTTCTGTTCCTGCTCCTGTCCCAAAAGCTGTCTCTATAGAGTGTCTAGAAATTTGGCTTCTCTTATCAGAATAAGTAGTCGTCTTAGGTGAATCAAAGGAGGGCTTTGATGCTCAGCTCTTAACGTTTTGTTGAAGTGGTAGTTCATGCCATCAGTCTGAAAAGTGTTTGGGATGTAAAATTGATGGGAAGTAACTGGTGATGCAGGGGCTTTGCAGCCTCAGATGGGCATCTGCCATCAGTCTCCTATAAAGGGTGGAAACACTTTGGAGGAGCAGCTCAGCAAGGAGGTGGGGCAAAGATAAGCCTGTTGGAATAGATGTCCTTCAGCTGTTCAGCAGAGCATTGTAAACGAGTGCACTTTAGACAGAAAGGAATCCGATGGTCATGTCACAGCTTGGATGTGCTGTGCTTTGGGCTGATTTCGTAGCTTGGAGCATGTGCTTCGACTGGAGGTCAGCAGATGCAGCCTGGATGAATCAGTTAGATGAGGGCAGTGGGGAACAAGGTCAGTGTCAGTCATGTCAATCTGAGAGTCTGAAGGCTTTAAGCGCCTTAAAGTGCAGAAACTATAGACAAATTTCTGATGGTGAAATGTTGTTTCAGAGCGAGGCCTGAACATTTCCATCATCTGAACTGGTCAAGAGGAAGCGACCTCAAGAGATGTGCCGGGGAGGTTTAGATTAGATATTAGGATTTTTTTTTTTCCCAAGGAAAGGGTTGTAAAGCATTGGAACAGACTGCCTGAGAAATGGTGGAGTTACCAACCCTGGGAGCATTCAAAAAATGTGGATGTGGCACTTGAGGACATGGTTTAATGGTGAACATGGTGGTGGTGCTGGGTTGATGGTTGGACTTGAGGATCTTAAAAGTCTTTTCCAACCTTACTGATTCTGTGATTCTATGAAATAGAAATCCCATCCCTGGCATACGTGATCAGAATAAGAACCCAAAGCTGTGCCAGGAGCAGTGATCCAAATCTCTGCTTTGTGCCACTGGTGCCTATAGGGAATATGGTAAAGTGTTGTAATCACTTGGTAACTTGAACCAGGAACAAATCTGTGAGGCTCATTCAGGTGGAAAGGAAAAAGATAGTGAGCAGTGCCAATGTCCCTGACTGGGGAATTTGCACAGGAGATGGATAAGGATGGCAGAACAGTGCCAGTTCCTCCTGCTCTCTGAGCTGTTTCCATTCTGAGTGTGGTACCAGCCCCAGCTTCTGCCTGGCAGCCTGCCCCAGCGGCAGATCCCTGCTCTGTGCCTTGATCCGGAATCGCTTGCAAAATTAGCAGGGGGTTGAGGGTGGAAACAGAAAATGCAGAACCAGAGCAGAACAGAAGTCTGGAAACCCACAGGAGGTGTTTCTCCACTGCTGTAAACTTGTGTGACCTTTCTCAACTCCCTTCAACTGTGTCCTCAGATTTTACAAGGGTAGTGGAGCTATTGTGCACTTTCAGGTATTTTGTGTTACCCAGCAGATGTTTTTGCTTCCCCCAGATAAGTAATATTTTATTACTGAGTAGTGTTTTATGGAGGAATGGTTTTCTGTGCATTGCTTAAAATTCAGAAAAAATCCTGAAATTTTGTGAGCCTCTAGTATAGGCAGAGTTGGGGGAAGAAGGAGTATTAAATCTTTTCTGCAGAAACTCTTGATCATTTTCCCTTCCAAACCAGTTTCAGGCTGTTTCTTTATACCAAACCTTCGTTAATTCATCTTGGAGTGAAACAGCAGATAGTTGGTTCTTTTTGAAAGCTGCACAGATTAGAAGATGCTTCAATACATAAGCCATAAAGACATAAATAAGAACATCCTAAGGAATAATATGAAGTGAGATGCTTTCTGGGACTGCTACACAGCTGGTGTAGCTGTGATGGGTGAAGTCAGGTTTTGCCTACACAGATCTCCTAAGCCTCAGTTCTTTGAGTTTTACTCTGCTTGCTTTGGCTTCTGAGACAGCCAGTGTCTGGAGCTGAGGCACTCTGGTACTTTGCTTAGTGTCCCCAAAAGACCTGCAAACTTAGCCAAGGTTTTGGGCTTGAGAGGGATGAGCTGCGTAGCTTGAATTGCAACTGGGTGCCTCTAGTTCTGAGAGGCTGTAATGACTGCGACCTTTTGAAACCTTGTTCAAACTGTTTTTGTTGCACTCAGACAGGAATGTGACGTTCTTTGTTCTGCCTCCTAAAAGGCAAACCTTTTTGTGTAGGCCACTTGGCGGCTTTTATAGTTTGATATATGTGGGTCAGGGGAGGAAGCAGGCATAGACTGGTGGATGTTTTCAAGCTGCTGAAAAAGTCCTTTTCAGTACATGAAGTGAGTTTTAGGATCCCAGCTGAATTTTTGCAAATAACCTCTGTCTTGTTTAAGAACAGAAATAAGCCCCCAAATTTGAATTCCTTCCAACTCCCGTGCACACAAGTGAGTGGGCTGACTCTTCTCTGAGACAGACCTGTGTAGTAAAGGGTTACATGTTTAATTCTGAACCCCTCCTTCTCCTGAAAGGAAACATGCAATATCTCAGCTACCGTGACTGAAATTTCATTGTTTTTCAAGCAGAGTAAAAGTGTGCACTCAGTAGTTAAAATTAAGGTAAAGGTTTGCATTGCCTCTTGAAACCATTGGAAGGGGGTCTTCTTGGTGCCTGTACACCTTTAGGTATGTGTCTTCACAGAATCCTAGACTGGTTGAGATTAGAAGGGAACTCCATAGGTCATCTGGCCCAACCCACTGCGCTCAAGCAAGGCTACCCATTGCCAGGTGCTCAGGACAGTGCTCAGACAGCTTTTGAGTGTCTCCAAAGATGGCTCCACCAGCTTTCCGGATAACCTGTGCCAGTGCTTGGACACCCTCACAGTAAAAAAGTGTTTCCTGATGTTCAGAGGGACCCTCCTGTGTTTCAGTTTGTGCCCATGGCCTCTGGTCCTATCACTGGGCACCACTGGCTCTGTCTGCTTTGTACCCTCCCTGAAGGTATTTATATACATTGATGAGATCCCCCTGAGCCTTCTCTCAGCTTAACAGTCCCAGCTCTGTCAACCTTTCATCATAGAAGAGATGCTCCAGTCCCCTCAGCATCTTCATGGTCCTTTTGCTGGACTATCTCGTCCTTCTTTCTTAACTTCTTTTCCTCTCTCCATTGCCTGCTGACCTCAGCCCTCAATTACTGCAAGAGGTTCTACACTTGCATGACAAGCCTACTCTGGGCTTGGCTTTCAATTTAAAGCCTCCAGGTAATGTGGCTTTAAAGCCAGGACACCTCTTTTGCAAACATTCTCCTACTGTGTGATGTTTCTTCCGAGGTGGTGGTGTCATACATGTACGCAATTTGATGTGTGTCTCCTGTGCAGTGCATTTTCTGTTTATGCCTGGCTGAGGAAGGGAGTCTGCCACAAGGACTGACTGTGCAGCTTCAGCTCTAACTGCCTTAAGTCACACTATTTACTTTGGAAATTACAGTTTCAATTGCTGCTGATAACCCAGCTGATTGTTATGTTATACATTTAGCACTGTTTTTTTAGTTCTTTCCTTAATTACTTATGTAAATAGTTTTAGAAGACTTAGCATTAATTTTGGAGAAGCTGGCATATCAAAGGCTGTGAGGCTAGCAGCAGGTGCTGTAAGTAATCACTCTTCTAAATTAAGCAACGCTTTCCGAGGCAGTAGGTTAATTTCTGGGTAAGCAGCCTGCATACAGATTCTTGGAATCAGCTGGATTGTGACCCAGCAAGTGACTCAAGGCTTTGTATAGCTCTAACCACATGAAATATCTCACTGAAGCCCCTCATTTTTAGAGGAAACTGGGGCTGTGCTTGAGCATCTGTTGAAATCATGCTATTGTGTTGAAATCTCTGTCACCTGGGTCTGTGCCTGTCTTTGTAGCTCAGTCTTCTCTACCATTAGGGGTGTGTTTGGAGCGTGGGCAGTGTCATGGTTTAACAATGTCAAGCTGCCTGGAGCTCAGGGTATGTATCACGGAATCATAGATTGGTTTGTGTTGGAAGGACCTTAAAGATCACCTAGTTCCAGCCCCCCTACCGTGGGCAGGGACACCTTCCCCTAGAGCAGGTTCCTCAAAGCCCCATCCTACCTGGCCTTGAACACTGCTGGGGATGGGGCATCCAAAGTCTCTCTAAGCAACCTGTTCCAGTGTCTCACCACATTCACAGTAAAAAATTCCTTTCTGGTACCAAGTCTAAACCTGCCCTCTTTCAGTCTGAAGCAATTCCCTCTTGCCCTATCACTACGAGCCCTTGTAAACAGTTCATCTTCAGATTTCTCTTAGGCACCATTCAGGTCCTGAAAGGCCAGAGTGTACATGAGTGGCTTATGTTTATGCCAAGGTCTGTGCTGCTGTGGATTTCTCTAACTATTACAGGAGCAAGAAAAGTAGTGCTTGAGAGCTACTCAATGGCTTGAGTGCCATTTCTTTCTTCACCTTTGTGCGTGCAAGTGGATTTCTGCAAAAATATTTCCTCTAGTATCTCTGGTGGAGTTCTCTTGGGATCTGTGAGCAGTAACTGTTGGCCTGTGGGACAGACACTGCTCTAGTGATGCCTGTTGCTTTTGCATTGTCACAGCTCTGGCCAGCAGTGTTCTTGCCCAAGGCTTGGAGCTCACCTGCAGCAGTGTGACCAGCTCTTCAGAAACCACTCCAAGCCCATGAGGCTGATGAGGTCAGTGATTTTTGTGACGTGAAAACTTAAATGACTTTTACAGACTCTGCAGGGCTCTGAGGAAATTAATAAAATCTTAATTTCTGTCACTACACAGAATGTGACTTTGGAGCACTTCGTCTTACTTGTGGAATAGGAAGGTTCTTGCAAGCTCGAGCTCTCTTTAAATCCTGTCTTCCTGTGTGAGGATCATGCAAAAAAGTAAGGGGAAAGGGGCAATTTCTACTTACAGGAAATCCCATGCGAAGTGGAATAGAGCAGAAATAATGCCTTTCTCCAAGGATTCAAGAAGGGAGAGAACTTCAGAGAGCTAGAGAGAAAAAATGGATTTTTGGTGCCTCCAGGTGACTGTAGTCTGGGACTTGCAGAGCCTGTGGATGTTTAGCCTGGTTATCAAGCTGGTGCTTGAAATCATATGCATGCTAAATAAATCTCAGGCCTTTTTTCACACTCTTTACTTGATGTTTTGCTGTGGTCAATCATCTTCAGATCAAAACACTCTTAGGCTTGAAGCTCAGTGTTGGGATACAGTCTTTTCATTTTAAAAAAATTAATAATCCAAATGATAGGCTTATGAAGATTGAACTTGGTTCTTAATTGGTTGAGAGGTCTGTAATCTCTTTAATTAAATCTCTTATCTTCTCACTTTCTAGATTAAAACTTTATTCATTTGTTTGCTCTGTGATCTTCAAGAGGCACAGTTCACATGTGCAGAGTCTAATAAACAATATTTTACTATCTGTGGTAGAAACAAGATGTATAAGCAACTTAGATTTTTGATAGCTCAGCTTTACTCTGAAACTTAAATTCTCTTGTAGCTCTGTGAGCAAACAGTCTTCTTTAAGCGATACTGCAGTTCTGTGGGAAGTGGGACGAAAATGTCTTTTTTAAAAGAAATCATGAAGAGGAAATCATAGTCTCTGACTCTTCACTCTGTGCATTTCCTGACAGTCAGTGCCTTGGGGGTTCAACAGGTGATCTCAGTGGATATTGATGTACTCAGAATCATCTCAGTATATTGTCTGGGATGCTGTGAGATGCCTGCAAGGCTTGGAAATGGAGAGAGGAACACTGGGCAAGAACTGGGTGGACAGAGAGTTGGTGACAGGAACATAGAAACACGGTAATCTTGGGCAGCCTTTTCAGAAGGGGTCAGAATTTGAACTCTTTTAAATGCTGTGGGGTAGGAGGCGGGGAAATCTTGTTTCTTAGATGGTTTAGCTCTGTGTTGGCTGAAAGATTGAAAGCATCAGGTAGTGCAGTGATTAGGTACTCAACAAATGTCTTGAAAGCTGGCTTTCTGAATGGATTCCTGAAGAGAAGGTAAAGGACCAAACAGTCTCTGCTCCAGATTTGTAGGTTTTGGGAAGTGTAGATCATTTAAGAATACTGCTTTTCATCTTTCTCACTGACTGCCTTAGACTCAGTCTATCCAAGTATTTTTTCCAGGCTGCATGAAAAATTTGTCATGCTTTCTGTTATCAAAAGCAGAACTTGAAGGAATCCTGTCCCTTACTAAAGATATGAACACTGTTAGGGAACTTGGACATATTAATAAAACCAAAATATTACTCTACCAGTCTGCCCTCTGAAATTAAACATGTCAAGCAAATTGCTGAAACGTTAGACTGAAACTTGGCAATTACGTTTGTGTGGCAATTTGATTCTGTTCTCCTAAAATACTTCTGGACAACATTCAACTGTAGCTCCACTCTAATCCCAAGACTACCCTGCAGATGCCCTGAACACAGACGCATAAGCAGCAAGCTCTGATGGCTTGGCCTGTGTAGTTGCTAGAAAGCTTCAAAATCTGGTTTGCTGTCAGAGGGCTTTCCATTTGGGAACGGGCAACTGATAACATTCCAATTTTAACTCTGGAAGAGGAACGGAAAATAAAAAACCTTCAGAGAAGCAAATTTTTGTCTAGACTGTGGAGCTAGCTGGGTGTCTTATTCTGGCTTGTCAGGCTGCCTTCTTGTTTGGGGCTCTTTCTGAGTGGTTGACAACTGCATTAACTCCATGAAAATAAAAGCACTTTTGGTGTGGCCTGTGAACCCTGGTGCCCCATGACCATCCTCAGCCACAGTTGTCTCAAAGAGTGCCTTACTGATCCGTGTAAATGCACCATCTCTTCTCTTTGTCTTTTCACAGTCATCGTTTTAAAAGCTTTCCTCTGCTTTTGCCTTAAAAATTACTTTTGAAGTGAAAGGTCTCTTTTATTTCATTGACTAGAAAGTGTACGTGATAATTACAGGACAGTTGCTGTGTTAGCTGAGATACTGCAGTATTTCTGTAGGACAAAACCCTGCTCCAAGCAGGAGCAGTTCGACTTCTCTCACTCAAACCCGCAGGGGCCAGGGACAAGGAATTTTCTAGGTTTTCTGCTGAGCAGTGACAGTGGTATCTGTGTGGATGCTATTTATTGCACTGTAAATAATAGTTTAATGGACTTGCATGCGATAAAATGCTATTTTGTGCTGGTGTGTGGTTTTCAATGGTATGTCAGAGAATTACTTACGGCTTTTAATTTGCATCATTCAAGAAAGCAATATTTTAAAAATGTGATTATGATATCAAGGGTTTGTGAAGTGAAGAGCAGACAGGCTTTTGCTTGCTCTAAAGATTTCCTGTCTAGTGAATATAAGTCATAAACACAACAACTATGGGATTTTTTTTTTTACTGGTTTTTTTTTTTCTTTCCCCCCTCTTTCTGTCAGGCTTCTTTCCTTCTCCTGCACTTGGATCCACTTAAAAATGGCTAGTTTCAGGGCAAAAGGCAAGCATACCAACTAATCTGTGGAAGACTTTTGTCATTTGATAACGGAATGCTGCTTTTAAAGTGGAACCTGTCTTGTCTCTTCAGCAGCGTCTACTTGGTTGTACTCTTGTTCCAAGATGAGTCATGTTTCAATCCTTGAAACCCCCACTGTCCTTGACTATCTTTTAAACTTTTTTTTGTTTAGTTTGTTTGGGTTATTTTCTTTTGGTTGTTGTCAGGGAGCTGCTGGGATAGCTGAAGAAGTTCTACTTCTTACCTATTGTATCCCAGTTGCTACACTGATTATTTACAGGGCTGCTGTCTGACTTGCACTGTAGGTGTTGATCCTGTTGTGTGAAAGCCCCTGGTGCCTCCAGGGATCCAGATAAAGGATCTTTTTAAGTGTTAGATGCCACAGACCCTATGCTGTTTGTGATAGCAGTGACTTCAGTTTGGGCAGGATCCAGGCCCCCCCTTCAGAGCAACAATACTGGATGAAGCCTTTGGCTCATGGAATGCATGAACTGATTGTTGCTTGGCTCCCCACAGGATAAAGGTCACGCTGCATTGAAAAGGGCTCACAGACATGTTTCCCCCAGGATAAATGCTCAGCTCTACCATATACTTAATCTGGTCAGTATTTACCTGTTAAGAGTGTGGAAGAGGGATGGGACAGATCATCGACCAGTAATATACTGGTTTCCTGAGCATTCATGCCATTAGATTTGGGCTCAAAGACACTGTGTGGGCAGGGATTGGCCTCTTGGACTTCGGTGCTTCCTGACTGTAAACCTGTCCCCCTTGTCCCAGGTCATGCCGGGGATGACAGTAGTTATTTTAGGGCAGTTCTGGAGGAATCTGTGGGAAAAGATGAGGATTTAGGTGGTGCTGGAAGGAGGTTCTAGAAAAGCACCTGGCTTGTACCTATGTAATCACGAGTAACAGCAGGGAACCAAGGGTGGGGGATTATTGCACAAGGGAAGTGATGTCCTGGATGTAACTGCTGTGTGGGCTCTTTGCTTTTAAAAGTCAGGTTGGTTTGGCACTGAGTAGCTTTAGGAGAGGTGTTTTTAGCTGCTGTTCTTTGGAAATCAGCATGCTAAACCCCCTTGGAATTGCAAGAATATGTGCATATGCAGACCAGTATAGCTTAGATTCAATTGTTACAAAATACACCCTTGGAAACCTCATCTGTGATGGTGTCAGCATGTCCCTCACATTTTGTGAATTTTCAGAAGCTGTCAGGTATTACTGTGTGGGAAGTGTTACAGGGCATTATGGGATAAATCCTGAAATCCTAATTCGGGCCAAACTCCCACTGTTTCAGTGGGTGGCTTGCTGGCATTAGGGCCAAGTACCCCTTAGCTATCACAGATGACCTTTCTGTCTTTTTAAAGCCAAGTAGACTGAGACTTGGTGTCTGTATCTTGTATTAGAGATCAAACTGCAGGATTTTAGCCCTTAGAATTTATATATGTGCTTAAATTTTTGAACAAGAAGTTGGTTAACTAAAAACATTTCCAGTAGCTGTTCTTTAGATTCTCAGTAATGCTGGTGAAATGCCAGAGATCTGGAAACAGAATTAGCTGGTGATTTAGAGCAGTGGATGAAGACGACTCTCAATGTGTAGGAGAAACACTGATTTTCTGAAAACTCTGCTTTTCATAAATGGAGAAAATATTACCCCTTTTATTTTAAAGTGAAAACTTTAAGTTCTTTCAAAATATCAGTACAAATTTATTGAAACACTGTTTTGTCAGATAACTTTTTTTTTTTTTGGTAAGAAAATGTTTCTGTGAAATGCCTGCAACTTTTGTCAGTATACTGCTTTCCAGTAATATTAAATTTAATGCATTTTACAAGTTAATAGTTTGAAATTAGGTACTTAGAGTTCCTACTGTCACCAAGTAGTTGAGATCATACGCTGTTCTGGCCTCTTCTGTCTGTGCAAGAAGGAGGGAAGATGTTGTATTTGTTTTGGGAACACTTGAGAAACCAAACAATATCCCAACAGTAAAAAAAGAAAAATGGGCCAAACCCCTTCAGAAAATGTTACTGTGCAAACCTTGTCTGTGAGGAAGCTTTCTCAGCTGAAATTAGAGCTCCTTTCCCTCACCTCAGTGGAGCATCACCATTAAAGTTTGACAGCCCATCTTGGTGTCAGCCTTGCATGTTGTGCTGGGTAGCCTAAGAAGTTGCTCAGCTGCAGCTGAGGCGCTGAAGCCCGCACAGTATTTCCTTCCTTCCAAGCATTTCTCAGGTCGTAGTGCAGCCTGGAGGGGAAGGGAGATGCCCCACAACACCCACTTCCCCTTAGGTGGTGTCTGCCTATTCATATTTCAAGCTCAGGAGAGCTCTTCTGTCCCATCATCTGGACTCTAAGGGGGAAGAAGGGTTTTTGCATTCCTCCATGCCCCCTTTACTTTCTACCATTTGGTTTGCCATCAGGATTGCATATGCAGTTCTGTTCTTTTTTTTTTTTATTTTAATGGGAATCTGTTTCTTGTGCTAACTGAAGAAGCAGAAGCACCTGGAAGGGATTTTTTTCATGCTGTGTGCTCTATAACTACCTGAATTGCCTTTCCTTTAAAGAGGTGATTGACTGATTGGAGAAGGGCAGAGCAGACAAGAAGTACTTGCACTTTCTCCCCCTCTTGTGCCTCTAAGATCACAAGTGAGGTCTGTGTGAGATCTGGGACAAGAGCTTGTATATCCCAAGTACCAGGACTGTACTCCACACATTAAAATTCATAAAGAGGGTTTGCAGTACTGATCCCAACTCTTCTGCTGATTTTCTGCTCAAGGTTGTCACCACCTCTTTTAATTTGTCTTTATCACTAAACTGGGGCCTTGGATGCCGAGGAGTAAAAACGCTTACTTCAGACAAGTATTTTGAATGATTTTATGTATCTCTTTTCTTTAAAGCCTCCCTTTCACTTTGTGTGGCTTGTAATTGCAGAATTGGTGAGGTTGGTAGGAACCTCTGTAGGTAGTCTAGTCCAACCCCCCACTTAAAGTGGTGGCAGCTGGAACAGTTTGCTCAGGGTCATGTCTAGTGGGGTTTTGAACATCCCCAAGGATAAAAACTCCATTATATTTCTGGGCAGCTTGTTCTGTGGTTTTGTGTCCATCCCCGCCCCACCCACGCTGAAAAAAAGTGTCTTTGTTGTGGGGTTTGTTAATCTTACACTTAAATTAATTCTCCTGTATTTCAGTTTGTGCCCATTGACTCTTGTCCTGTTGCTGCATACAACCAAGAGGAGCCTGGTTGCATCTTCTTTACACCTCCATCAGGTATTTGTGCTCATTGATAAGATACCTCTGAACTTTCTTCTGCAGGCTGAAGAGCTCTTTCAGCCTCTCCTCACCTGCCAGATACTCCAGTCCCTTAATCATCCTTGTGGGACCTTTGCTGGACTCTCACCAGTATGTCTGCATTTCTGTTGAATGGGGGAGGCAAGCACTTGTCCCAGCACTCCAGATGTGTCTCACCAGCCCTGAGCAGGGGGGAAGGATCCCTTCCCTTGACCTGCTGGCGTTTGTATTTCCTAATGCAGCCCAGACACTGTGCTAGTTGACCTTGTTTGCTGCAAAGGTGCTTTGGAGGCTCATGGTCAACTTGATGTCCACTGGGAATCTCAGGTCTTTTTCTGCTATTTTGCTTAGTTTCTGCCAGTTGGTTCCCAATCCATGCTCCCAAGCAGCAGGGCTTTGCATTTTCCTTTGTTGAACTTCACAAGGTTGGTGTTGGCCCATTTCTCCAGTGTCTCCATATCCCTCTGAGTGGCAGCACACCCATCTGGTCCGTCATCCACTGCTCCCAATACTGTGTCATCTTCAAGCTTCCTGAAAGTGCACTCTGTGCTGTCACCCATAATCTTGCCTTTACGAAGAATCCAGAGCCCTGGGTGAAGTGTTTAATGAATCAAATCTTCCCGCAGTTCATGAAAGTACATTGCTGTTCACTTGGGAAAGTCAGACAGAGATGAGGTAGCTTCACTAGCACTAAAAGAACATTAAATACTCTGCCTTGTAGTGATGGACTTCATTATTATTATTTAGGACTTCAATTCCTTGAATCTCTGATACTTCCTGCAGTACCAGCTCATGCCCTTTGCTAACACCATAGCAACCTGCTATAAATGTCCCTATATAATGTGGCTTGTTGGCCAAAAACTGGTCAAGGAATGCTTTCTAGAGTAGGAAATTCATGGAGTTGGTAAGAAAAGTGCAATAGAATGAGAGAAAAATCCTATTTTTAATTAATAGTATGGCAAAGTGTTGTTTTTTTTTTTTTCTCTCCAAAACTGTGCCTCAGAGGAAACAGGGGCATCAACTGAAATTCTCTCAATGCTTTATCTATATCCCCCTCCCCCAAAACCTACATCCAAGGCACAGTCTAAACCTCTGGGCTAACAGATGGTGTTGAGAGGGGGAGGGAGGGGGAACAATTTGCATCTAAATAGCTGAAATAAAAAAGGGTCATGTCCCACAGACCAGCCCCACTCACCTGCTGTTTAAATCCCCCTGAGAAACAGGAAAACGCGCTTAGTTTTTTAATGTCTGCGTCAGCTGTACTTACTCTCTCAAGCTTTCTGCACTAAAAAAAGCTGCAATCCTGTGCATCTTGCTGTATTATGAATTCTGTTCTGGCCCCAAAATGATGAACTCCTAAGGATTTGGTTCTTTGAATGTAGTTGACAGCTCTGTCGCTACTGTTCAGCCCCTCATCAGAGTGACTGATACGGTTGGCTATCGTAATTAGCACAAGCACTAATGATACAGAGAAGGCTCAAACCAGATATTACCTCTTTGGTCCTACTCATATGGCTGCCTGAGTCTGTCTTCAGAGGTGCTCTTGCCATGGGGTCCTGTGACCTCATGCTGCAATATTCTGTGCTGGGTTTGTGTGTGTAGGTGAGATGGGGTTTGGACAGCCCTGGTGACCACCAAGCTGTAGCCCAGCAGTGATCCTGATCCTGCAGGACTGTGGCATGGTTTGGTGTTGGATGGCTGTGCTTAATCCTGCGGGCATGCAAAGCCAAGTTGTTCTGGCTTTCTGACTCTGTCCTGTAAAAATTTGGTAAGTTTGACTAAGACCTTGCTGCTTTGGTAGTGATTTTGTTCTGGAGTGTAAAGGTCACTCACCCACCACTTCTACACATTCTAGGTCTACCCCTCTGTCCAAGCAGCAAGAAGTGAGCTGCTCAGGCAGACTTTTTCAAGGCTATGGAAAGCCTGTAATAAGGAAAATCTTCCCAGTTCTTCATAATCATGGGCACATTCACCACGTTCAACCATCTTGCCTTGTCTCCCAATGATATTTGAGGGATGCAGGTGGTAGTGGAGGCAAGAGAGCTTCACAGCTGAAGTTTAGTCTTAGTACAAAACACCAGGATGAGCAAAACCAGTTTCTACCCACCAGTTCCTTCAACTTTTACACTCAAATGCTAAAAATAAATAATGTGAAAAATAAATAATGTGAAAAAATAAATAATAGTCCAAGTGGTTCAGGAACTTATATTACTTTTGTCTGTTGGTATCTTCTCCACCTCCCAGTAAGCCAGAGGCATTGGTAGTTTCAGTTTGTCAGACCGGAAGGCTCAGCAGGATAAGGAGTGGTGAAGATGATGTCTGGGGACCCACCACTGTGTTCTGTGTGTTGACCTGGTAGAATAAAATGTCTGTAGAGGAGGATTTCTATTTCTGGATTTGCAAGACCTTGAATCTCTTCTTTCTTCAGCACAAGCCTGAGGGGAAATTGTGAGGTTAGCCTTTTCGGAGCTATCCAGCCTCCCCTCCCACAAGTGTCTTGGAAGAGGAAATGGACTCAAGAAGTATCTTCATTTTCTTTTCTTGTTTAATTCCCAAGTGTATTTCAGTATAGTGAGTGGTAGTGGTTGAATAACCTGTGTGCATGAGGTCAACATGGATTTGGGCAACAATCTTGTTTATATGCCCCTGGGGAATTGGTTTATTTATTTTATAATGTTATATAGATTGCAGTTAATAGAAACAAGGTGATGTGTGGATACTTACAGAAGTAATTGAGCAATGTGCAAAACCAAATTCAGAGCTGTCTGTTATACTTTATAACTTTCTACAAGTTTTTTTTTCTTCTTAGGACATTATATCACTTGAGGATAATTATGTTTATAAATGATCATATGATACAGACCACTTGGGAGTAAACAAAATAAGTGAGTAACTTGGGTGGTGCAAATTATATACACACGTGTGTGTGCATATATACAGGTTTGTACATCCACACTTTCTTCTGTACTACAGAACTTTGCCCTGCTCCTTCTCCAAACTTCCCCACTTCAGCCATACAGGCAGGTAATTGGCTCTGGCAGCTGGGCTGCTTCTGTTTCCTATGAATAAAATGCTTGTTGTGCAGCAGGGTCCCACAGACCATGTAAGAGCAAAACCAGAAATGAAAGAATATGTTTGAAATATTTCTTTTCTCTGTTTTTAAAAACAAAGGCATGTGAATTTTGCAGTTGTAGAAGAGCTGTGTGTTACTTTTTAACAAAGGAGGCAAAAGGGGGAAATAGGAGGAAATAAGAAGTACCCTCTGATGTGATGTTTGCAGGTAGTGGGGTCAAGAGTGGGAATACTGGATTTCATAGAATCCTGGAATGGTTTGTGTTGGAAGGGACCCTAAAGATCATCTAGTTTCAACCGCCTGTCATGGAGACTGCCTTCCACTTGATCAGGTTACTCAAAGCCCCATCCACCCTGGCCTTGAACACTTAAAAGGATGGGGTATCCAGCTTCTTGGGCAGCCTGTTTCAATGCCTCACCACCTTCATAGGAAAGGATTTCTTCCCAATATCTAATCTAAACTTGCTCTTCTTCAGTTTAAGGTCATTCCCCCTTGTCCTGCCACTCCATGCCCTTGTCAAAAGTCCCTCTCCAGCTCTCTTGTAGCCCCTTTAGGTACTGGAAGGGGCTCTAAGGCCACCCCGGAGTCTTTTCTTCTCCAGGCTGAACAAACACAACTGTCTCAGCTTGTCTCCATAGCAGAGGTGCTCCAGCCCTCTGAGCATCTTTGTGATCTCCTCTGGGCTCACTCCAGCAGGTTCAAGTCCTTTTTAATGATGAGGACCCCAGAGCTGGATGCAGCACTCCAGGTTGGGTCTCACCAAAGCGGAGCAGAGTGGGAGAATCACCTTTCTCCACCTGCTGGACACATTGGCCTGAGATGTATGCTGCTTTTGTTTTATCAGGGTTTTTTTGTTTGTTTCTTTTACTAAGTGGCTTACTTTAAGTGGATGACTGACATTGGAACATTTATTTCTGTATCTTCCTAAGCTATCTAACTGGGAGAGGAACTTGCTGTACAGAAAGGACCATTCTGGTAGTCTGCAGTGTTTTTTCAATCACTTTCTGTGTGTGGAACTAAAATATTAAAAAAAGATGTGCTGGATTGGAACCACACCTAAAGCAATCCTTAGCATAATAGGATTATTTGACTGATTTTTAATTAAAATAGAGTTCTAACTAGATTGTTTTGAGCGTATGTACAGCTTTGGTTTGTTGTTGTTGGTCTAATTACCTCCTAAATTAGAGATACCAATATTCTAATCCACCCTCTCCCTCAGGATACTGGCATTAAAAAAGGGTGTGAAATGCTATGTAAATGATTTACAGGCATGCAGGATGGAAAATGGTCTTTAAAAACGTTAGCCAAAACTTAGGTCTTCTCTTTACCTGCAATGTTTTGACAGAGAGAAT
The DNA here is from genome assembly GCF_022539395.1 of Myiozetetes cayanensis. Taxonomy (NCBI): domain Eukaryota; kingdom Metazoa; phylum Chordata; class Aves; order Passeriformes; family Tyrannidae; genus Myiozetetes; species Myiozetetes cayanensis. The sequence continues at coordinate 29,666,512 of NW_026087742.1, read as the reverse complement.
GATGAATTGTTATTTTTCTGTATTTATTTATTTCTCCGTCCTGACAGGTCTTTTAAGTGCTTAGAAATGTAGTCTGAGAAAAATGCCAATAATCTCGGCCTTTGAGGAAGGAGCAGTTAACGAATCTCCAGGGAAATACCTAGACTGCAGATGCTCCATGGGGAAGAAAAGGTTAGGAGCCGGTGGAGCAGAGGTTGGAGACAATATATCATCTAGATCTAAGATGGAAGCTGTCTGCTGATAACATGAGATACTAAAGTGACAGAATTGTGGGCTTAATTGCTCAGGGCTGCTTTTTGAGAGCCCATTTCAAAAAGTCATGATTTGAGATCTGAGCACTTCTATTTATCTTAGTTCAGCTTTGTCAGAAATAAAGCTTTTTTTTTTTTTTTTTTTTGCAGATTTTTAATTGTCTTTAAGAAGTGAAACCCTCAGGGGAAATTTCACCTGTGGGTATGTAAATTCAAACCATGTTGGATGTTTAAAGAATATATATTAGGCTCAAATCCAGCTTCTATTTTTAAAGCTAAAAGGGACCTTACAAAGTAGCAGGCCACAAGTTTAGATGTCTGTTTTATAATATTTTAATAGAAAACAGGGACTGATAAAACTTTGAGGCTTTTGTCAAAGTAGAATATTTGAGCTCCTTGGATAAAACTAGATACACATTGAAGAGTATTCACAGAAGAGTTATTTCCAACCTGAAGAGACTTTTCTTAAAAATAAAAGCAGCCAAATGTGCATATCTTGGAAGGCTGTGAATCAACACCTGTAAATATCAGCAGTACAAGAATAACCAGGAATGCAGAAAAAGGTTGGATGGGGCTCTGAGCAACCTGATCTAGTGGGTGGAATTGCTGCCCATGGCAGGGGATTTGGAATTAGAGGATTTTAAGGTCCCTTCTAACCCAAGCCTTTTCTGTGATTCTGTGAAAACTCGGGTCAAAGGAAACAATTGGAAAGACAAGTGAAAGAAGCCATGCTTGCAAAGAAGACAGTTCACTTAAGCCACTAGGTCATGCTTTGTTCCTTTCCCACAGCAAGTGTATTTCACTGCACTGCATCCCTCTGCAAGGCGTGTAAGAGCAGGAAAGGGGGGAGGTAGGGCATTGTGCCACCATGTGTGTACAAATGTTAGTGTCAGTAAAAAGGAATGCAGCACTTCCATGAGGCAGGTGTAAATACCACAAAGTGGAGGGCACAGAATTGTTTTGGGAAGCGCGGCCCCCAAGCATTCCTCCTGGGTATGCTTAGGGACCACCCCTGAGGTTTCAGAAAACTTGACTGTCCTGTTTGTATCTTGAGTTTTTTAGCAAGGAGATCTGTTACTGTAAAGGTGAGAGGTGAAATTATAGTATGCTAGCTACAGAATGTAAAGTATCTCATTTTACACTCTCTTACCTTGGATTTACAATAGGTGAGAGAGGGAACGTGGTCAGGTAACCAGAGGTGGGTGCTGAAATGAGAATTGCTTTGAGTGCCTGAACACTGAGGAGGCTTTGGGGTTATGGGTAGGTAGCAGAAACCTCTATGAGAGCTTGCTGATAATGAACATCATTGAATCTTAATTATTATCTAGTAATCACAGTGGGGTTGGATCAAGGGTTGGACTTGATGATCTCGGAGGTCTCTTCCAACCCAGTTAATTCTATGATTCTATGATTAGAATTAGAGAAGGATGATCAGAAAACTGCATCTGGATTTGCTGCATGCTGTGCTCTCCTAGGGAGGCTAATTGATACACCGATGACCTTAGTGGGAAGTAGCCATGAAAACTGAGCAAGTAGACTTTAGCAATGGGAGGGAGTACTATACTGAACAAAATACCATGACTCCTATGGCTTTCTAGAACATCCGTCATTGGTGGTTGTCTTCATTTTGGAAATCTGGTGAGTTTTGGCTAGCACTTAGCAGAGGTGCAGCGTTGTCTATAGAGGTCCTTGGCTTCTCAATTGTGACCATAAAATGATTTTTAGCATTTTAAGTACACAGGGGATATGAAACCAACCTGACAAAGCAGTCTTTAGATGAATAAAACATGCGTACTGGCAATCCATCCATCAGTGAAATCCCAATTCTGCTGAATTTGCAGTTCATATTGTTTCTAATTGTATGATGTAGATGCTTGTCCACTGGGAATTGGATTGAAAGAAGCAAGTCACTTGCTGCAGATGCTGACAGGGCTGTATAGGGGAGCTTGATCAGTCTACTGGGTTGAATTTTGTGTCTGCAGTCAATGTGGCTGCTTCCTGAGAAAGAGTGAGTTTTAACTGGGTTTCAGTGAAGATCCATGTGTCTTACTTGAAGTTACTTGGGTCATTGTAGCAAGAACACAGGATAAGAAGATCCATGCACCAGAAAGACTTGCACAAAGATGTTGAGGAAACCCTTGCCTACTATATCTGATCTTTTAATTAACTCCTACTCCTAGTTACATGGTGCCTGCCACTGTAATAAAAGTGATGTTGTTATATTTCCTTTTGTTCAGTGGAGTAAAAATAGTTCACTTGGCTCATGGGTTTTATTTAACTGAGCGCTAATGCAGACTTGGTTGTAATATGTTGCAGAAACAGCAGTTCCTTTGTGCCAGTCCTATAGAGCTTTCTTTTCTCTACTGACGTACAGAAAGTATGATTGGAATCTGAGTAAATGATGTGATAAAAGGCTTGATGGTACTTCCTAAAAACAAACTGCTGCTCATTAAATTAAATGATCGTGATTCTTAATGGACTATAGTGAATGCTCTGCAGTCCAAGTAAGGAAGTCTAGGGATGTGAGGCCTTTCTGCAGTGTACTCACTATGGGTACTCCTCTATGTTCTGGAATTATAAAGTAGGTAGAATAGGGCATTTTGCTAGGTAGCATATAATTATAAACACAGAGCTGATATTCTACCAACAAAGAAAGCTCTACTGTGAAAGTTCAACTGGGGGGAACCCTAGGCTTTTTCATTCTGCCTTGTAACTGAACCGCTCTTAAGAACACTGCATGTATCACACCTAAAGGAGTAATCATTGGAAACCTGAAGCAGATTTATGTGCAGTTCTCAAATTGCTTGTCTTTATTGATGCTAAATTAGCTTTTGCAGTTCTGGGTATTTGACGGTGCTTTCCTTCTCTCTTAGTTCAGTTTGTCTACAAAAAACTCATATTTGATGCAGAGGGAGAGCTATTCATTCTTCCTCTTTCCCCAACATTGAAGAAGAACCAAAACTTTAACGAAGTAACGTGAAACTGAACCAATCTTTGCGATTTCCTTTAATTGAAAGCTACTGCCAGTATGAAAATCCTGGCTAGCAATTAAGGGAATGTGACAGCTTTGCCAGTCATTACATAAATACTATGGAACACTGAGTTTCCTACTGTCATTAGCTGCAGTGAACACAATGGAGCTATACACAGGAGCGAGCTCTACTCTGATGATAAATGTTTGCATTTCCAATTAGCGCTGAACTGTTGTGGCATTTTCCCCTCAGTCTAATTGAGGCTCCTGGATGGCTTCATCCACTAATGATAATTGGATTGTCTTCTTGCTCTTTACTTTCCCAGCCACAAAGGAGCTGAATGAGTTAAGAACATTGGCTTCCTCTTTGGAGGTCTCTGTCTTGGTGTTTCTTCACCTCCGAAAAAGCTCACTTTTTAAAGTTTAATGCAAACTTTCAGCTATTGCATTGCAGTGTCCTCTGTGCCTATGAGATGCTGTTCACTTGATCTGACAATGTGCTAGTTTTCTGACATATTCTTTACCCCCACCCCCACTGCTAAATGGCAAATCTCTGCATTTAACAAGCTGCAGTTTTTGTAAATATGTACACGTATTTAATATGTGAATACGTTGTACTATGAATTATTCCACATTAGATGATAGCGGGGCTTAATTCTGTGCCCTGTGCTCTACATTCATCTTCTGGATTGGAAACTTTTGAATGGAAGAATGATTAATGATTTGGCTGCTTTCAGTTGCTGTTGCTGCTAATGTGTAGTTAGGACTCAGAGCCAAGTAACTTAGGCGCAAAGTAGTGGGGGTGTGTTTAACTGTGTGGATTAATATATTTTCTTTATGCTGCATCTAGTCATTTCCTTTGGAACACAGATTTCCTCCAGGAAACCTGTTTATATGGGCTTTGGGTATGCTTTAACGTAAGAGGCCTTTATTTTTCCCTCCCTGCTTAGCAAGCTCAGACTCTAGTGACTACTTTGGCTGGTGTGGTTGAAGCCCTGCCTTCTTGAGAGCAAAAGCAGAACTGGAGCCAAGGCTGCTCCATACTGTGCTGGAAAAGGGAGCCTGTCCTGACGTCTGCAACAGCAAACTTACTTGTTCAGTCATGTAGCTGGGGGAGGGGAGGCAGCACTTCTGGATATGAGGAAATAAGGAGGATGATTTGTGGGCTGAGAGCTTTTAAAAATTATACTCTTGGTTCTTTCTCTCTCAGCTTGGAGGTTTTTTTTTTTTTTCCTTAAATATGGATGTGACTTATTTCTCTTGGGCTGTTTAAAAGCACTGGTAGAAATGGGTAAATGCTCAGTCAAAATGAGGAGGCTGCCACCCAGGGATGTTACTGGCAAGGGCTGATCTCTGCAGCTTTCAAAGCTTGAGTAGTGGAGCACAAGTAAGGTGAGTTCATTGTGTATTCCAGGTCCATGGGCATAGCTGGCATTGATTGTGAAACGATTATTGTCTAACAGCCTGTTATTTGTGAAACATCCGAAGCTACGTTTGAACATGGCAATTTAAGCTGGCATTGCCTCTCTGTGGTTTTGGATCCAAGCCTAATGTGATGGAAAGGGCTTGACCTGCCTCTGAGCTACTGAAACCCTCCGTACTGTGGGTTACTGTCACAGTGGACATGCATGGGCCCACACTGTAGAAACGGGTGAACACTGGGCCTTGATTATTTAAAACAAAACAGAAAGAAGCCTCCTCAGCTTGAATGAAAGGAGAACTCTGTTGCTAGGAATCGAGTGGTTATAATTAGTCTGTTCTTCTTTAGAAGCATATCTGTGCAGTAGGATGGGTTATCATGTGTATCTGCCCAGCGAGAGATTTTGCAGCTCTCCTGCCTGCTGCAGTGATGTCCATGTCCTCCTGCAAAATACGGGCTAAGGAACCCCACCTGACAGTTCTTGCATTTAGCCCAAACTTTTGGGGTTAAATTAAAGGCTGTTTTTAAAAAGGATCTTCCAGTCTTTTGGATTTTAAAATTCCAAGCCATGGAATCCTCCAGCCTTCCCGTTGAGTTGTAACTGGTCAGTCATCCTTTATGTCTAGCACTATGGAAATAACGCTGGCAGTGGAGCAAGACTGCAACTAGTAGTTGGCCATCTGCCATGAGAGTATGTCTCCCTTCCCCCTCCCCACACCCACCCGTAGGGCTATAGCAGTGAATACATTCTTTTCTAAATGTATACTGATGTTTAGTGATTATATCATTTAATTTAGTGATTTCTTCTGCATCTTTAGGTGTTGGCAGCATCTGCAGTGGTGTAACAGCAAGAGTTCTAAAACAGAAATCAGCAAACACTCATTCCTGTTTTGTAATTATTCATTAGAACTTTATGAAAACGTGTTGTTTTGGTTTTTTGTTTTGTTGTAAATGCTGGGTCTGGGCTGATGCTTTGCTAGTCCTTGGGGTTTTTTTGTTTAATTGGCACACAGTGCTCAGATGTGCAGTCCTTGGCTGGGGCAACAGCTACATGCTACAGTTTCTGAGGTTTTTTTTAATCGCCTCTAAAAGTGGTGATCAGTCTGTCTCCCCTCGGGGTGTGTGTAATGCTGCTGCCTTTTTTGTGACAGCATGTGTTCCAGGTCCCATCTGCTGTTGGGTGGAGGAAGAGGACGACTCTTGCCTCTTTCTCAGGTGGACCATGTGGGGTGCCTTTCCTTCAATGTGAGACAGATGTTTGAGACTTAGTCCCATGTAAAGTAATAAAAACCAAATGAGTGGCTTTTCATCCTGTGTCGAAACCTAGCTGGTAACTCTGGTGTTACTTCTCTGCTGGGATTTGAAGAAAAGTGTGACACACAGGGAGGAATCTGCTGCTTGCAATGTGTTTGAACAGAGCAGGGGACGGTCTGTGCTCTTTCTCACCAGGGCAATACAAAGGGGAAGGAGGAAATTTTAACTGTGCATGTGCACCACCAATCTCTAGCCATGGCGTGGAAGGATGCAGGGATTCTGGTGGAGAGGTAAAGTGCTTGTTCTGATCAGGACCTACTCAATTAAAGGATAAGACTCTTTCTGCCTTTTTTTGTGGGAAAGACACCCTTTCCTCACCCTACCAACAACAGAATAATAGCATCTTTCAAAAGTGCAGATTTCCTTCTGTTAGTAGGCAGAGATGGAAGAGCAGTTGCTGAGCATCTTCCTCCCCCCTCTCTCGTTTAATGTAGTTTATTCATCTGTAAGTTGTAGTAAGTAACTTACAACTACTGCCTTGCCAGACTGCATGAATTATAGATGGCTCTTTTATGAGTTTCCATGTTGACTCCTGCAATTAGTATGCATTGGACGTAGTTATCTTTATGGCATCTACTGTAGCGTAGGTTTCAGCCTCTCTGACTTTTTAATTGCTTTCTGTTTTAGCCATCAGTCATCTGTCTGCCTTGCTAAGGAATGCAAAGAACAAAACCAGTTTGATAGAAACTTATAATTCAGTGTGGAGCTGCAGGTTTGAAATGATGTAGTTAACTGGGAGGAAAAATACATACATAGACGATCTTCGTTCTCTCTTTCTTATTTTATTTGTGTGTGTGTTACACACAGTAGTACCAGAATGTTTCTCAGAGGTTGAGCTCCCACTCTGCTAGGTGAATGTCTCAGGAGGCTGGGCCTGTGTTAGGGGACTGTGCCTGTACTGCAGTTTATGCCTGTAGTTTAGGCATTAACTTCATGATTCACAAGATGTGTAGATGTGGCTCTTGAGAATATGGTTTAGTGGTTAACACAGTGGTGCTGGGTTAACTGCTTGGACATGACGATTTTAGAGGTCTTTTCCAACCTTAATGATTCTGTGATCATCTTAACACAGATCTTTGCATGTGTGTGTGCTCTGAACTGTTGGATGCCCCTGCTGGCACCTGTGGGTGCTATCTTCTTTTCAGTACCTCTGTTTGCTCTGCCTTGAAATGCCAAGTGGTTTCCTAAGTCTCTTGTCCCCTTGTGATGGAAGTGCCACGAAGTGTTTTGTGGATGTGAAAGGAGAATTTGTCAGGCTTGCTGTTGGACTCTGTTGAGGCTGGGGCAATCAAATTTAGCTAGTGGGCTTCAGAAGTTGATGGGGAGGGACAAAGAGCATTTGAAGGCCACCATGATTTGACTTACAGCAGTCACAGACTGCAGTATGTAATAAAACTTTCCCTAAGTACTATGTGCTGAAACAACTTGAACTTTCAGTACTCCCAAATGTCTGCAGAAGCAATAGTCCTGCATCATGGCTTTGCCTTGCTACTGCTGTCTGCAGGGTTTGGTTTGAGTGCTGGTATTTTAATATATATTGTAGTTGAGAATAATTGTGTCTGCAACTAAAATGTATTCCCTCATCTGACTCTGAAGGTTGAAAAGTTCATGTGCTGCTTCATTGCTTCCACTGTTCACTTAATGATACTTTGGAAACATAAGATGGATTTCTCAAAGCAGAGTTGTGCTGGTGTGAAGAAGGAAATAACTCGGTCCAGTGATGCTTTGCATTCCTGTTGGGATGGACTGTGCCGAGCAGAGTGACTCATTTCAGTGGTGTAGCGCTGATGTTATACCCGCTGGTGAAGCAGTTGCCTGGTGCTCTGAATTTCAGCAGCATCTGCATGGGGAGAGGCTGTTTGAAACCTACTTACATGTGAATTGGCAGGAGATTATTTTTGGAAGAAGAGAATTTGCACAGCCACCTAGGCTACAGTGAGGGAGACTGCCACCTCTGTCACCGCTTGGCACAGCTCCGGGCTTCAGGCTCTCAGCTCTGAGATGTGGGTGTAGTTCTGCCAGGACAGGGTTTCAGCCACATGATTTGAAGCCAGTAGAAGTTTAATGATATTGCATTTGGGGATGGACTATGTCTCTCTCTCACAGTGGGAGGTCTCACGTGAGCAGGTTCTTGGATTTCCCTTTAAATATGTAGTGGCACAAAGCTTTTTGGAGCCCTCTAGGATAGTGCTGCTATTACAGATGAAAACTTGTGTGGCTCCAGTTTCTTAATTTTGTGGGTCAAAAGATTTTTCGTACCCCTCCATCTCCAAACAGATTAAATAGCTCACGTAACTCCAAACATAAGACGGATGAAGAGAAAGGTCTGGGAGTTTGAGCAATGGGGGGAAAATGAGACCATGCACTAGAGTCTTCGCCTACAACAAAAGTTGCAGTTATCAAATAGGTGTGAAACAATATAGTTTGTTAAACTGTGTAACTTCTCAGCAGCTACTTGTTCATTCAGGGAATAATGTAAGATAAACAGGAGTTTGTACTGCCAGTGTTTCCAACCCTGAGGTAACACCGTAATTCACGTGTGCTATTCCTTCTCACTGAGGGATTTGAAAAAAACCCTCTTATGTTGAAGAAACTGAAAGCAGATGTCCCTTTGCACTGGTGGAACTGAGAGGGAGGATGCTTACCATTCAGAGGTTTTTCTTAGTGTCCTTTATTGGCTTTTTGCTTACGTTCTTTTTACTTTACCCAGCACCAGGCCAACCTCTGCCTGTAATCTGTTTTTTTGTTTTGTTTTGTTTTTGTTTGTTGGTTTGTTTTTTGTTTGGTTTTGTTTGTTTGTTTGTTTTGTTTTGTTTTGTTTGGTTTTGGTTTTTTTGTGTGTTATTCCTCACTTCTTTTTCTGCAGCCTGGGGCTACATAGTGCTCTATTTCAGTCTCATGTTGCATCCATTCCCCAACACAAATCTTGTAAAGTAAACAAAGTAAACTTTACTCTGTCCCCTGCTTAATTTTATGCCCTTGACAGCATCAAGCATTAATTCTCACCTACTCACCTCTCTGTTCAGTGGGAGAGGGACCCAGAAATGAGTCAGTCTCCATCCCAGTCGTGCCTGCAGCTCCAGGAAGTCTGGCTGGTGGGAGAATCTTTGGATGCACCTTTATTCAAACCTCCGTGGGGGTAAAGGAGGGTGTTAGAGCAGCAAATGTGGTGCTGCTCCTGGGGAGGGCTGTTTGGCAAGGCACAGAGCTGCTAAGATTCATTTTCCTTCTGCTTCCCTGCTTGCAGCATATTCCTAGCACCTTCCCAGCAATTCACTTTGTCATAGTAAAATAAGATCAATGCAAAGAATGCATCTTTTATGTGGCACTGCTGGTTATGTCATTTCAAGTGGTTTTGTTGTGCCAGTTCAGGTACAAGCACTGACGCTGTGATGTGCAGAGCCCGTCAGCAAGGCCCCCCCAGTATCTTCATGTTGCACAAGATACGTGAGCAGCAGTGGCTGCCAAATTTGTCACTTGGGTGTTAGTTTAGACCTTTTTTCCCCACTACTTAGACAGGGAGAGTATTCATTTGCACCAACCACTTAATGGCTGGCACTCCAGCTGTCACTTGATTCTGCTCCGTTTTATGCTGGAGAACGGCATGAGGCTGAAGCACGAGCAGTGAGGGATGCACAGGGCTCGTGCTGGAACACACCCAGACAAATGCACAGCTGACTTCGCACCACCGCTCCCAAACGCTGAAACTGTCCCGCCGTTAAAAGCAATGCCCCAAAAGCTACTCTGTCATCTAAAATTCCATTGCAGAGTTATATTGGAAGGAAACAGGGCTGGAGTCAAACCTTTAAAAAAGTTCCCTGTGTGGGAAGGCTTGCCCAAAGCCTTACAGGCTGTTCAACACTGCCAGCCCTCCTGTTGAGGAGTGTGAAGAAACTAGGAATCAACTAAGTGGAGGAGAAGGTGGAGCTGCAGACCAGCCATGGCTTGGCAGGCAACAGTTAGGGAAACTCTGCTTTCAGCAAAGTCTGACACATTGCTGCTGAGTGACTTCTGTGGGGCAGTGTTTGCCTTCCTTAACTCCCCACAGTGATGAGAGCAGTGTGCCTTGCCAGTTACACTGAGCATCAGTAGCTTGATTGAAGAAGACTTTGAAGGTTGGCTGGGTGCTGTGTGGTCACAGGACTGTGAGATGGTTGTGGGGTCTGTTCAGTGTGTGACTCAATGTGTTTCCTCCAAGCCCATCCTATTGGAAAAGCAGCTCCCTGGAAGTCAGCAGTGACCTTGGCTTTGTAACTGGACTTCTCACCTATGGATAGCAAACTGCTTCTGACTTTCTGCCACCCCATAATTCTCCCTGAGTGAAACGTCTTCCCTTACTGCTTGTGACATTGCTAAAGCTGTTGAACTGCTTTTTCCACCCATACAGAAACTGTTCCCACTTTGTTCTGCAGTTAACTGCCAGCTTACTTTTGAGAACATAGTGCAGATGAATTCCAGTTTCCAGAAGGATCTTGCTGCAGCCAGGCTGTGTCCTGAGTAATGCTGATCTCATTTGGGTGGAACAAGCTAGTTGTTGCAGAATAATCTATTGCTGTTCCCAAGCTTCCGTCTTTAAATCTGCACAGCAGGGATTATTTACTTACGGATTTAAGTGTGTGTTGGGGATCTAGTTTTGTTTGACTCTCCCAACAGAACAAAATGCTGTCGACTTTCTGGCAATTTGAGTTGCTCCTGAAGTGTGCTGTTATTGCAGGAAGGCCAGGCTAGCCTTGGGACCAGCGAGGGCCATGGCACCACATCTGAGGTGACATGGGTGCAACTCACGGCTTCCTGATCATCTCTGCCTCTGACCCTGTTCAGCAGCTTTGTGGCAAAGGAGCCTGAGCAGCTGCATCAAAACTCTGAGTGTAAACTTCAGTCCCTCTGTATCGTGCTGTGCTGGAGACTGATGCAAACCTGTTGATGTAGTTTTTAGGGGAACTGCCATGGATCTAAGAGGTCTTATGAACTCACCAACTTGTTGGCTCCTCTCAGGTATCCCTGCACTTTGCTACCTTGTATTTACTGTTCTGCCTTCCCACCCTGCACTTCTGCGCCATGGTTTGCTTGAGAATTGGCTGTACCCTGAAACAGGCTTCTCCCAATGATCTAAAATTCAAATGCTTGAACATAGTCTTGTTAACAGAAAAAAACATTTGGAGCTTGAGTAGAATTTGTTGTGCTGGCACTGGCTTTGTGTTGATATCACCATTCCTGGAAGTGTTGAAAAAGCATGTGGATATGGCACTTGAGGATAGGGTTTAGTGGGGAACATGGCAGTGCCGGGTTAATGGTTGGACCCGATGACCTTAGAGGTCTTTTCCAACCCTATCAAGTCTATGATTCTATATGAGGTTACAGGTTAGTCTGCAAATACCTGCTTGTGATTTGACAGTGTGTGATCCTAGTTTACAGTAAATAAATAAATAAGGCTTCTAATTTATTTTCTTTTTCCAATTCCCAGTAACGGCCTCCTCAGCTGAAGATGTCTAACAATGGAGTTGAAACAGAAGACAAACCGCCTGCTCCTCCAATGAGAAATACCAGCACTATGATTGGATCAGGAAGCAAAGATCCTGGGACTTTAAACCATGGCTCAAAACCTTTGCCTCCCAACCCAGAAGAAAAGAAGAGGAAGGATCGATTTTACCGGTCCATTTTACCAGGAGATAAAAGTACAGTACTTCATCTCTCCTAATAAAGCTTCTGTCTGAACCTTGCTCGGCTTGAACGTAGTCAAGCACTTGCTGCTTGGTGATGGTTGAGGTTTTAGAAAATGTGGTGTGTTTGTTTCCTACACATCTGTCTTGGTTGTTTTGCAGTATATAAGGTGCTGGCTGTAAATTTTTTTTTTCTAATAATTAATCCTGTCACATTTAATCCATCTCACTTTATTTTCATAAAATCATAGAATCCTAGAGTGGAGTGAGTTGGAAGCACCCTAAATATCATCTGGTTTCAACCCCCCTGCCATGGATGGGGACAACTTCTGCTAGACTAGGTTGATCCAAGCCCCATCCAACCTGGCCTTGGACACTTTCAGGGATGGGGCAGCCACAGCTTCTCTGGGCAACCTATGCCAGTTCCTTACCACCCTCACAGTAAAGAATTTCTTTCTCCTATCTAATCTAAGCCTGCCCTCTTTCACTTTGGAGCCATTCTCCCTTGTCCAGTCACTCCATGCTGTTGTCAAAATCCCTCTCCAGGCCTCTTGGAGGCTGCTGTTTCTTGTAGGGGTTTTCCTATAAATTATGAGAACAGTGTCCCTGAAAACTGGGGCTGACTCTGGGACTAGCTCTGCTACTTCTTGGCCTGACTTGTATGTAATGGTCTTGAAAATGATGAATTTTTGTGCCAATTACAAGCTCGCCAATTAAAGCTGGCGTTGGCATTTCCTTTGGTGAGGAGCAGAGGGAGGTCTTTTGCTTGTTTTATTGTTTTAAACAACAAATAATTTGAGTTATACAAGTGTAACACACAATCTCCTGCTAAAACTGTCATATTTTACCTCATGGCCATTTGCCCTGTTCTAATGTTTGGGTCAGGCATTGTCTATTTGCTTTTAAGAATTATATGTTACTAAAAATTCTTACACATTTCTTGTGAACTGAAGGAATTTTTTTCCTGTTAAACGGACTGTAACAGATGGAAAAAGAGATAGGAGCTGTGAACTGTACATGAAATTATAATTTTTAAGATCAGGATATTTTAAAAACCCTCTCCCTCATGAATCTTTTGAAGTGATGTAAGAAAAGAAAAAATCTCCATGCCCTAATATATGCTGGTTTCTTTTTATATCTGACCTATTTTTTGGAGTTCTTTCTAATACATCAGCTTTTTTCTGTATTGCATTGATGTCTGGGCACTAGGTAACTAAAGTCAAACCTAGATATCTTCAGCTTCCTGAGCATCAGGAGGGAGGCTGCCTCCTAATTTTTATTAGTGAAAAGACTAATTGAAATGATAGTTTCACTAATTTAAATAAGCAAGATATAGGATCATTTCCTATAACATATTGTGGCATTCATTATTATTAATATCTGATACTTTTGGCAACTCTGGATTACTTTACAAATGTGGGTTTTTGAATCTGCGATCCAGAAACCCACAAACTCAATATTAAAAGTCTGCTGGATTTGGGTTAGAACTTGCTATTATGAGTAAGAATCCTAAAAAGCTGCAGGGTTTCTGTGTTGGCTTACTTAAGGGAGTGAGGTTTTAAAATCTCTAGGATCAGCTGTTTCAGAGAACAAAGAAATCACCTGAAATTTATAAAAGAGTGAAAGAAGTAGAACCTGAAATGCTAGTTTGAACTGGATTGTAAAGGAGAGCTGCAAAAGTGAATGTTTTGGGTAAAATCAGTGGACAGACTGCCACTGATCTGATGATGCCTGTGTTTACTGAAGATTGGCCAACATGGCAGATGCTTCAAGACATCAGAGATTTTTGTTTAGCCAAGCCCAGCAGAGCCTTCTGTTGCAGTACACCTGCCCGAACGTGAATGGATGCTTCTGTCCTCTAATTCCTGTCAGAAAAAAACATCCGTAACACTGTCACCTTCACTGCAAATGGATTGATTTTCATCCTATGAAAACTTCTAATCTCATGATGACAGCTATATTCTCAGGGCCTCCTGCTGCTTAAATGTAATGAAATTCTTCGATGTTCAGACACCTCTCTTTGGTTTGTGCCTAAAACACTTTTGGTGTTATGTGCTAGTTTGGCTGAACTAAAAGGGAAGTTGCTTTCTGTTCAGTTAAAGTAATTTTGAGCAAATCCATGACCTTTGGATCTTTATCCAGGGAAGCCAGTGAGTTGTGTTTAACCTCTGCTGGGGTTGCAAAGAGCCTGCGAAGATCTGAAATGCTTGGCAGTTAATTTTGCTAGCAAAGCTGGCTTTTATGGGCTTTTATCCTGTAGTCTTGAGAGCTGCTGAAGTTGATGCTGCCAATCCCTTCGGAGAAGTGGTAGCTCTTCACTCTGATCAGGGAGCAGTACTGGAGCAAGGAATTCATGAAGGATGTGTGGGAAAGATGGTAAAGGGATTGTACTTTATGTATAAGTGCAGCTCAAACATGTGAAGTCCTTCTGTGGATCAGGTGACAGACCTGCTGAGAGCTTGTGGATCCAGATCAGAGGGGAGGCCAACAAGGAGGGACATCTTGAAAGCATCTCTTACGGGTTTCTGGGTCAAGAAGAGCAGTTCTACCTGAAGGAACTTTGGGAAGTCTCTCTTCAATTGTGCTACCCCTGTGTGTGAGCAGAGGCATCATGTAAAGGACACATGGGACATAAATCCAGGGCCTCATACATCTTTGCTGTACATCTTCTTGAGCTATACCCCTTGCCAGGCTGCTCTCGAAGTGTTATACTCCGCCTGAATATGTTCAAGTCTACATTCACCCTAGAATGGTTGAGATGTGGGTATTTATCAGCCATGCAGCACTCCTGCATAGTGCTGCTGGTAGAGATACCCTTTTCTTCCTCACCTGAGCCATGGGCTTCTAGACTGAGATGGCACCTTAGTCTTTGGCTTGTAGGAATGGACTGATCCTGTAGGCAGACCTCTGATGCATCTCTTTTCCTCTTGCTTTCCATCCACCACGAGTGCATGCAGGCCTCTGGGCTGCAGATGCTCACCATCTGCTAACCAGCAGATGTTTCTGTCTCCTCCTAGCTCCCTTCTCCGTGATAGCTCCTCCAGCATGGCTCCTTTTTCTTCTCCTTTCCCCTTGGCAACTCTGTTGCTCTTCTGTGATTCAGCTTCCTCCATCGCCTTTGTTTGAAAGAGGGATCAAAAACAATCTGTTCATCTTTGTGTCCCAAGTGGAGCATCTGATCCTTTTCTTTCTCCAGAATTGCTCTGTGCAACTGTAACTCTGTAGTGATACAGAGACCAGTGCCAGAGTTGGCACTGAAAGAAATGGGATTCAGTCCTTTGGGGCAAGCCCTGACCCACTCTGTGCAATTAACCACAGCAGTGTCTTAAAGAATTGCTATATTGAGCATTAGCCTCATAGGCTTCTGAAATACTGGGGGTTTGGCATTCATGTTGCCAAAAATGCACGCAGGAATGTCAACCACTAAACAAATTCTGTTTGGCTTTGGATAAAAAAGGTAGCAGCTGGGAAACATAAGTGGTTTAGTCACCTTCTCCTGGCTCTGCTGATTTTATAACTGCAAGTAGGAGCAAAGCTGAGTAGAGTGTGCTTCTTCCTTAAACTCATCTCAATTTCTTGAATACAATAAATATTTAAGGGAAGGTGGAGTCCTTAACACATCATGAATATGGATGAACTTAATCCAAGGCATAATAATAATCCTGTTTGAAGACCTCAGTTTAAAATTTGCAGGGTGCATCTGCTTTGATATGTTTCCTTTCCCGTTTCTTTTGGACTTCTGCTCCTCACCTGCTGGATTCTGCTGCCTTGCTCATGCCATCAAAGCTTGTTATTAAAACCACCTTTGGTTCATTCTGTGAACAGAAAATACAAGTGGTTTTGCTCATGTAAGATTTTGTAGCAGAAGCACACATAGTTTTCTTCATAAACTCTGGTTTGAGGAAATAGGATGAAGGAAGCAATTTATAAGCAGTACTTGTAGTTAATTTTGTCCCTGGCTTTATAGGAGAAGCAGGTGTATGCTTAACAGCACATAATATTTAAAAAAAAATTGCTTAAAACAACGGATAAAAAAATTTATTCAAAACTGCCTGGCTTCCACTTACTGCCCCTGTAGAGCTTTTGACTCTGACCTGTGTAAATTCAAGTGAATATTTTAGGTAAATAGCTCTCATGCTGTTGAGTCTAGACATATTAGTTGACACTTTACATACCCAGAATATCAGTTTCCTCCTTTATGCTTCTCCTGTGTTACAGGACTTTTATTTTTGTTGTTTGCTCACTGTGGCTGCTCTTAAGCAAGGAAACAAAGTTTTTAAACTTGCTGTTTGTCTGCTCCAGATCAAAATCCTATGACTAACAAGAGGTGTGTGGGGGTGCGATTGTGTAGGTGAATTGGAAGCTATTGGAGATTTTAATTCTTGATGGATTTATGGATTTTTTTGTTGTTGTTTTTGTCTCTTCCAGCCAATAAGAAGAAAGAGAAAGAGCGTCCGGAGATCTCCCTCCCTTCAGACTTCGAACACACGATTCATGTGGGGTTTGATGCAGTCACGGGAGAATTCACAGTGAGTGAATCTGGAGGAAAAGAGAACTGTGTGGTTTAGCTTATTGCTGGGAGGAGCCAGGACCCATTAATCTTTTATACAGTAATGCTGGAAAGGCTATTACCATCATCTAGTTTGATCTCCTTTGAAACACATCTGCAGAGGTTACCCACTAATTCATGCTGAGCGACTGTCAAACTTGGCACATCCCCCAGAGCCCTGGCTGCCAGCAGACTTTTCCTTTCCTGTTTTTTTGGCTATTGTGGTCAGCAAAACATGGTATATCTCTTCTCCCTTCCCTCCCTTCCCCTCCCCTCCCTTCCTTTTCTAGAGCTGAAATACTCTACTGAAAACTACAGCATAGCCTCTGTCCCCCAGGTGGGGCTCTGAGAGTTTCCCTTTGGGAGACACACAGATGTTTATAACTACTTACAAGAGAACATATATGTGCTGTCCTAAGGCTAAATGTCAGATACTTTTATGTGCTGATTTTTTTTATTGTTTTGTTTCTTTTTTTTTAATTAACATGCAAAATACTATAAAGACCGTCATATTTCCCTGTATTATTATTTTTCTTATTTGGTTATGAGATAATATATCATAGCAGGAAAAGTTGTTGGTGAGCAAGGTGTTTTAAGCTGTCTGTAATGTGCTGCTTTTTCAGGGACTTTGCTCCCCTACCCTGAATCACGTGTACAGCATTGTTTCATATGGCAGCTTCTAGACTTGCCCAGGTTACCCTACGTGTGCCAGTGAGGCATTACCTGACTGGTGTATCCAGTCATTTTGAACAGGGAGGATAATGTTGTTGCTAAAGGATCCCAGTGCCTTGCCACTTTGTCCATACAAACTATTATTCTTGCTAGTGATGGAAAGGCACAGGTCTGGTTGCACTCTAGGTGTACTTGTTTCCTGGCTGAAATTATGTCCCTGTAATGAAATTCTGAACTTCAGATGTAAAGTTAACACCTCTGCTTTCCCAGCTCTGGCATACAAACTGCTGTTGGCAAAGAACTCCAGTGCTGCAAGAAGACCCAAATGACTGTTGCATGTTCACTGTGCTAGAGGCTGTGCAGTGTATGCCACTTCTGTAGTCTTTCTTGGGTATACATAAATAGGTGTATACCTGTGCATAAAGGATTGGGGTTTTTTAAATTTTTTTTTCTTAGTGCTCTTCCTGAACTCTGCAGCTTTTAAGTTCCAGTCTGCAAAGGACCTGGGACTCACACAGAGCCCCATGAGCAGAATGGCCTTTACCTGTCCATGTAAGGAACGTGTGACTTGTAACACAAGCAGTGGGTAGGAAGGCGTCTGTTCAGCACCTCTTTCTCATTCCTCTCCTCTTCTGTCCTTTTTTATCTCTGTTTCCCTCACACCTCTGTGTAACCCCAAAAGCTGGGGCAGAACTATGGCAGCAGGTGTGTGTTCTGTGAACCACATCAGGCCAGCTGTGAGCTAATGAGGTGCATTTCCCCACAGGGAATGCCAGAGCAATGGGCACGTTTACTGCAGACTTCCAATATCACCAAGTCAGAGCAGAAGAAGAACCCCCAAGCAGTGCTGGACGTGTTGGAGTTTTACAACTCCAAGAAGATCTCCAACAGCCAGAAGTACATGAGTTTCACAGGTACATGGTGATGGTCTCATATGGCTGCTTTGTCCAGCTCTCCATTAGTCACTGCATGTGGGATTTCTTTTGTTTAAACAACAAGCAGATCTGTCTTTTTAAGGAAGATGTGAATGAGATTCTCTAGCTGCTCAAGCGCCCTTCTTCCTTTGAAATGGTGTTCTGTTAATCCTGATGCCCAGCATAGCTACAAAAGAGGTCAGTCAACTGGCTAAGTCCCCAAAACTCATACTTTTTCTATGCTTGCAGTCAGCATCTGGAAAGGAGATCCCAGACTGTTGGTGCTGGGTTCCCCCAGTCATGAAAATCCCTGGAGTTAACAGGCAGCTAAATTTTGCACCAATTTCAGTTTGCGGGATGAGTGTGGATGTGTCTTCATACATGCCTGGGGAGAGGATCTCTCCCGTAATAGAGGAATATGCCTCAGCTGTCTGGATGCTTGATAACTGCTGGCTGGATTCTCTTAAAAGTCAAAGCTGCCAAGGTTTTGTGCCTCTTTGTGTGGATTGCCTGCCCTCTGAAGGACAGCTGCAACCACCAGTCCTTTTCCCTTTCAACTGCAACTCCTTCCCTTTCTAAATACTAACCCCTACTTTGGTTCTTTTAAGGGAATAGAACCACGTCACGAGAACTGGTATTAATTAGAAAGGCTCCAGGCAGGGATAAATCTTCCCCATATGTGCCTGGATAGTCAAATGAGAAGCCCACTTGTTGACCCATGTGGTCCTCTGTGCTATTCCAAGAAGTTTAGGTGACTGAGACTGAACATCTTGCAGGTCCTGAGCTAGCTGCAGTGCCTCTGCTGGTGACTTAGCTCATTGATAATATTTTATGTGTGTGGATGGAGGACAGTATTCATTCAGGTATTGCTCTGGGCAGTTCACCCCTCCTGCAGCAGGGATTTGGGACCTGCATTTATTTACCCTCTATTTCTGTATCTGCCAGGGATCAGCTTGTTCCAGGGAGCTGGACTTAATGCCTAGGTTTGGGAGCAGCCTTTTTTCCTGCCCTTTCCAAAGGGGGCTTGGCCCTTTCTCTTCTCCCCAGTGCTGCTGGGTTTGTAACTCATTTATAACAGCATTACTATCTGTCTCTTTCAGATAAATCAGCAGAGGATTACAATTCATCAAATACATTGGTAAGCCTTAAATTCACATTCTGTCTTCAGTTTGGGGATTAAAAAACTTGCAAAAACTACTTAACTACATGCAAACTCATAGACTGCTTAGTGTTTTAAAATCTGAACTATATATATTTGTGTAGTGAATACTTGCACAGGTGTGCTCCTTTCACTGTTTCTAAACTGATGGAGAATAAAGTAGACAGAATTAGTTTTTTTTAGGGAATAGTGAATTCATGAATGGGAATTAGTGAATTAATTAATAGAAAGATCTCTGTTTTCATAGAAATTGATCTGTTCCTGTACCTAGAACTTGATAACCCCTGGGCTGTCAGATTTTATGTCTCTATAAACATCTGTGATATAACAGAGTTTAGTTTTGGTCAATCAGACCTTGCAGGTTAGTAAATAATGTTGATTAACCAAGCTAATCTCTAGCAGAACAGGAAATAAAAGGTTCTCCTCCTCTCTGCTTGACCTTTACTCAGTCCTTACCAGGGCAGGTGCCACTCCTATTTGCTTTGTTAGGAGACATGATAAGTTTCTGTATATACCTGTGAAGGAGGCCTGAAGAAGGAAGACTTTCAGTTTAAGATGGCTCATAAAACCCCACCATTCCCTCATCTCTTGTTTTCTCATGACCGTGCCATTATCTAGAATTGTCTTGTTCTGCTCCCTTCCAGAGACACTGTATTCATATTTGGTCATTTAAGACTCTCTGCAAAAAGAAAAGGAAAATGTTTCCGCTGTTGTTCATTATTATATGTGATTCTATGTCGATCCTCAGGAGTTTGAATATCTAAGATAGTTGGATTTTAAAGTAAATCCTGAAAAAAGGAGTAGTTACCGGTCTACTGAGATATCGTAGCATAATGGATTTGGGAGACATTAGGTAGCCTTTAATTTTGAGGATGTTCAGGAAAGTCCCAGTATATAAGTATTTTTCTTGTTGTTTTTAACAAGCTAAGCTTTTGTGTTGTGTCAAGTGCACTTTGGCAATTATTTGCTGGGATGATGGTGACTTCAAGTATTTTAGGATAAGTGAAATACTGTATTGCTTTCCCTCTCTTTCTGGGAACTTTATTTTAATACTTTTCCCCCTGCCACTCTTAGAGAACGGATGGTGCACAAACAGAATTGGTCTACTGGGTTGAGGACTTCAACAAGTATATTCTGAAGTGCTTATAGCGTAAAGAATGCCATGAACTTCAGTTTCACATGTGAAAGGTTAAAAGTGACTTTGATTTCTAATCACAGTAATGCAAAAAATTCCAGTTAATTTTTCAACACCCATAATTGTTCCTATTTTTTTATAGAATTTTATGTTAGAAAGTAATTTTAAGAGATTTGAAAAGATTTTGCCAGATTCTGCTTCCACAATCTCTCATTACTTAGTTCTCACTCACAAGGTGATGTTGGCTTGACCTGCCAACTTTTAGAGATCTTGATGTGAATTATAGGATTTAAAGACTGAAATCTCCATACTGCTTGATCAGAGTTTGAAGCAAGTGGAAAAACAAAGGAGAAAATATAAATAGGGACAGATGTTTCCAAACCCTGGTGTTGTCTCCAGAGTGGCCAGGTCTGCTGTGTGGGTGTTGGGAAGGCAGAGAGCGAGCCCCGGTGGATCCTTGGGAAGAGGATTTCTGTCACACAGGCAGGTGATGAGCTCTGTCTGAGAGGTTGTCAGTGCTGGACTGCACATCCATGATGCCTCAGGAACTTTGAGCTTTGAATTTTTCAGACAGTTGTAACTTACGAGCCTGTTCTGATTATTGTTCTTATGCACTTACTTCAGTATAATCTCTGTTATGAGTTTAATTTGATGTTTGTGATTTTTAAAATTTGTGCTCTTTGTGTAACCTCGTGCAGAATGTGAAGGCTGTCTCTGAGACCCCTGCAGTGCCCTCAGTGTCTGAAGATGAAGATGATGAAGACGATGCAGCTCCACCCCCCGTGATAGCTCCGCGACCTGAACACACAAAATCTGTGAGCAGAAATACTTCCTTCGGGCTCCGCTGGTGCAGCTGGGTCTCGACTGTGACTCTTCGTCCTGAGCCCTTCTCGGGAGCAGGAGGGAGGCAGTGGGAGCCATTCTTTCTGGCAGAGTACCTTTGTATTATCACCTGCCTAGTTGTGGGGGAGAAAAGTCCTTGATTAGTGACATCAGTTGCTAACAAAGTAGCTATAGAAATGCATCCCTGACAGCAACAAGAACAATAACAAAATGAATAGAAGTGTTTAAATCTTCATTTGACTTGTATGTTTTTCTCAACAAAATTAGATATACACCCGCTCTGTGATAGACCCTCTTCCTCCTCCTACCAGAGATGTGGCCACTTCTCCTATTACTTCGCCCTCGGAAAACAGCACCACAGCACCCGACATGCTGGTCAGGAACACGGAGAAACAAAAGAAAAAGCCAAAAATGTCAGATGAAGAGATACTGGAAAAATTAAGTATGTTCTTGTTCTTTAAAAAAATTAAATTCCAGGTCCTGCTATGTTGGTTTCTCAAAATCCTAATAAGCTGAAATGGTTTGACATTCCTATTTTGAGATCCTTTACTGAAGACATTGGCATACAGTCATAACACAAAATTGAGGGCAGATGTAAGAGGGGAGCATAAATGTAAGCTGAGCACCTGTGATGCTAACTGAAGTCCCCAGGGAATTACAGATCCTCAGGCTCTGCAAAACAAACCTTGAATAAATAACATTTACTTAACTATGAAATCTGAGATTGTTCGACATCTTGTTATTCTTTAGCTCTGAAGCACGAATGATTATATTGCAATGTTAGACACAAGGTGTCTAAAAGATGGAGAGAAAATTAATGCATCCCCAGGTTTGCCTTCCACAGTATCATGGTGTAAATGACTTGCTTATTTTTAAGTGCCTTAACATTGTGTGGGTGTCCAAACTGGTGGGGTTTTTTCCTGAGAAAGATGTCATCAAGTCTCTCACTTGTGTCCTCATGTCTTTAACAATTCCTGCCTTCAGTGCAAGTGCTCCTCTGCTGCTTGGTGTTTTAGGGTTATGCTGTGGCATATCCAGTAGCTGAAACAGCTCTTTCATGCAATTGATTGGTATCCTCAGCCTGGGCCAGTTTTTACTGAAAGTCAAGCATTTCTCATTCTTTGAACTATTAATCTTGTATTAATTATGTCCATGCCTTGCTTGTCAGTTTACATAAACTATGTTAGCACCTCTATGGCCAGGCTGGTCTCCTTGGTTTGAGGGTATACCCCTAAAGGTCAGTATTTTAGGAAGCAAAGTCTAGTAGCTAGATGGAGCAAAATTTAATCTTAGGGTATAACTTAAAAAAATTTAAAATATTAAAATGGTACCTGAGTACCTCATTCTTTAAGTAAAACCTAAATTGAATTGATGGCATGTTAACTGGGACTGCTCACTATTGGAAAACTCATACCCATTGTTTCAGAACAGCAACTTCACTCACTGAATTGGCAGGATCTTTGTACCTTTAAGGATTCAAGCCATTTTTGTGACCAGATGTGGCAGGCAGCAATTGTGGCAGGAAAAAAGTGCTATTCTAATACAAATACACCCACTTCTGTCACAAAGAGAAATGCAAGTGCTAGTCATAGTATTGCTGGGAACCAAACGTACCTTCTGACTCCTTGCTTGCTCCAGGTGTCAGCTTCTAGATGTGGGCTAGTCAGAAATACGTGATGAAGTTTTAATCTTGTTGTAAGCTTGTTTTTCCTCTGAGGGCTGTGGAGCTGTACTTGTGCAGACAAGCAACCTTTTCACGTTTTGGTTTGACAGGTGAATAAAATGATTAAAATTAGAAAGCAAAAATATATTTACACATACCAAAGATGCGCTAAAGACATACAAAGGTTACAAGGAAGCTGCTAAATCTCCATCTCTCTGCATTAGCGCAGTGCTGATACAAACACTAATGAATCCTCACCTGACTTTTTGGAAGGTTGGAAACATCACCTCTTTTTACAGTGAGCAGCATTAAACAGGGCAAAACTGGCAACTGCCTCTGGTCACCACAGCCTTCTGTCCTGTCCTTGCCTTGGGGAAAAATTTGCCTGTCTCACAGTCTGAACTTGCAGCCTATGTTCAGCTTTGAGGGAAAGTTTATGAACATTTGCCCAGAAATACTGACCCTCAGGGCAGACAGCAATACTTCTGTAATTGTGCATTTTATATAGTCAGATTTCTCTTCCTGCCCTCCTCTCCAAACATGGGCCATGTTCCCTTCTTCTACCTCTGTCTGCCCTAAACCCTCTGGGTTTGGCTGCTCTCCAGTGGTGTCTGAAAATAGCCTGCTCTTGCTCTGCTTGCTACTGGATTTCTTGGCTTAATGACTATGAGCAGTTTCTTTGCCAATATACATCTGTTAAGGCTCAGCCTGAGACCCTGTGAAAGCAGCACCATATGTTGGCAGCTTGAGTGACTTGCAAACACCAACTCAGACGCAGCTCTGCATCCCTTGATCCCATTAGCCACCCTGGTGCTGTTAGAGAGGAGACTTGCTCCCAGCTGAGCTCTAGATATTATTTGCTATGATTTCTTCAGCCTAAAAAGGGTGTGTTTCCTGCCTGCCATAGGGGGGGTTATGAATATGAGTTAAAGTTTGTGTGCCCTCACAGCCCTGTGCTGCAGAAGACCAGGCTTTTCCCTTTGAGGGATGCAGTAATACACATTCTTCTGGCTGAACAGCCATGTTAGGGAAGAGTGACCCAAGATTGTTACAGATTGCTCTCCAAAACCAGAGCAATGCTGGTAACTGCTGCTAAAACCTGTGCTGACTATTGGGTTCCTAGAAGAGCAGCTGAGCATTGCCCAGCCCAGGCCAGGGGAGGTTTAGGCTCTGAAGGATCTCTCCACCTTCCCCCGAGTCTTGCAACCCAGTCACTGGGTCACTAATGGCTGTGGCTGTGCCGGTGTGAAGACACCATAAATATGTTTTTCTGCTGTAAATTGCCATGGTTTGGGAATTCTTTGGCTAGTTTTGTAGAAGACTGTTGGCTCCAAAACAATTGGGACCCTGGCCTCCAAATTTAGAGATGTTGCAGTGCAGGGGCATCTTAGTCCATCCAATGTTTTGAATCTGGGGGTGACTTAAAGCTGTAGGTTTTCAGCAAATAATTGTATTTCCATGTGTGAGGGCTGTGTACCCCCATCCTGTGCCTAGTATGCAAACACTGACTGGTAGTGAAGATTAAATGTTCTTAATGTCTGTGTCCCACCATTTCTGAAAGGAAGTTCCTAGAGGGAAATGCTGCAGCTGGTATGTGTGTAAATAACTGAGGACTTCCTTGGTGTCCATCTGCCTCCGGATTTCTGATGAGTGGTTCATGAGGCAGAACCTGCTGAGGCCATGGAACTGCTCTTACAGTTTGTTCCTATAGTGTATGAAAAAGTATTTGAAGCAAATCCACTTTTTTTTTTTTTTTATAGGAAGTATCGTGAGTGTGGGTGATCCAAAAAAGAAGTATACGAATTTTGAGAAGATTGGGCAAGGGTTAGTATATGCTTTTTCTCTGCCCTATACCTTTCTTTTCCATATACTAAGAAGGAATCACTGTAACTAGGGTAAGTTAGTTTGCTGGAAAAGCTCTTGGTGATACTTTGGAAAGTGTATTTTGTTTGGTGGTTTATTTGTTTTCTTCTTTTTGTTTTTAATTTTGGTTGTTTTCCTGGATTCCACATCCCCCCTGGCTCTTCTCCCTTTCCTGGCAAAGGTTCAGGGACTGGGTTTTTGAGTAATTGTGTTTTAATATAAGAAAATATGTCACTAGATGATCAGGTTGATAAATGCAACTACAAGTGGGGAAGGAACTGCAAGACAATCTTCAAATTACAGGTTTGCTTCTGAATCAGCTCTTCTCGAGGCTCGTGCTGTGCCCCTCTAAGCAGGGTAGGGGGAAAGCAGGGGTTGTAGGAGAGAGGAATGAGGCAAATCAGGCCAAATCACTGGGATCTGCTGTCAGTTCCATGTGCTGAGGCTCAAACTCCCATTTCCCTCACTACAAATGCTACATTTCTTTACTTCAGCTGATCCTGTGTGCTCTGTTATCATGTTGGGCATTCTGCAAGCCCAGATAGTGCGGTCATGCCACTTAAAGTGGGATAAACTCCCAGTCCTACAAGATGTGCCAAGTTGCTGGTTTAGTAGCAAGGGTTTGGATGACCATAGTGACCCTTATTAGGAGCTTTATTCCCCATAAATTCTCTGGCTTCTGCTCCATCAGTCTTGGCTCAGAAATATTTCAGATGATATTTACCACTGGAATTATTGCATGTAAAAGAATAGGACTGAGAGCACTTCAGAGAGACAAGTGGGAATGAGCATGTGTTAAGGTCTCACTATGAGGCACTAATAAGTGTGGGTTTTTTTCTTTTCTCTGTTTTGTTTAGAGCCTCAGGTACAGTTTACACGGCAATAGATGTAGCTACAGGACAGGAGGTAAGTGCTGCAGAATACCACAGCAATGGATTTTGGATTGTGTCCTAAAAGTTCAAGTTGATGCTACAAAATAAAGACCGTCTTTCAGGGATTCATGTCATCTTATTTTTAATGAGGTCTTTATTTACTTACTAATGAGGCATGGTTGAGTGGTCTGAGCAGAGAACTGGAAAAAATGACTTCCCAAGTTTTGATTCCTGAATCATTTCATATTTATAAAGATTCTTTCTGTGACTGCAGTGGCCAGAAGCAAATGTTTGGACTGGGTAGTTCCTCAGAAGAAGTTTCTCTCTTCATCCCCAAGATTGTTGGCTATCTCCACATAAACTCTGCTATATGCCCTCTGCTCTTTTGCTTCCTACCCTTATACTAGTTGACTTGCATAGAAATAGTTCCTCTCCCACCCTTTGCCCACTTGCTTTCTGCTCTTGAATTGTGAGACAAGGAATGTCTGTCTCTTTTTTTCCCCCTTACGAATATTGAAAAGTTCCATGCTTATTGACTGCATAATAAACTAATAAAGGTGGGTATACAGTGTCTGTGGAAACTCTTATTGCTAGATGCAGGCTTTTTAAAAAGATGTAAGTGTATGGATTATTCCAAATTTATTTATGGAAGTCTGCAACAATACTGCGTACTTTGCATTTGTACAATGTCAGAGTTATCCACCAGTAAATTTCATAAGTAACGCTTTTTGCTGAAACTCTTTCAGCCCCTTTTTCAGTTCCTGAAGAATTAATACAGTCTAATTGCAGCCTCTGAGGAAGGGATGATGTGTTTGTTTTGAAACAGTGACAAATTTTATAGGAGGAACTCCTTTGATTTTCTGCTTTCTTTATGGACCCGTTTGGTGACTCCCATGTGAAAATTTTATTACAACAGACTTTTAAATCATTCCCATTACAATAGTGTGATCAGACCCTGGGTTTTTTAATCTGCATTTGGGATCGCTGTAACCTTGTCATGCTGTTGATCTGTTCCTTTCTGCGAAGTGCACTGAACTCAGGAGCTCATACAATGGCACACATTTTGGAAACACTGGAAGGAAAATCCTTTGTTTTGCACTATACAGGAACCTTGGGCAGCTTCCAGGCTAAAGAATACTGAAGATTTTCACTGATGATGTCTATGTAGTATAACTCCAGCTGTTTATTTTGTATCCTAATGTATGTGACAGATAACAAAAATGCCCCCTTATGCACTTGGACTTTGAGCAGGAGTGAGGAAGTACAAGAGCCTCTCTGAAGCTCCCTCAGTATTTGACTGGGATTTCTTTATCTGCATAAAATGCCTTCCCTCACTTCTCCTTTCTGGTCTTACACAAAGAGCAACAGGGGGTTTTTGGTTTTGTCTTCTTTAACTAATGTTTGGCAGCCCTTGTGAATACTGTGGAGAGCCAGCATGGTGTCTGTCTGCTCTTGCCTTTTCATGTATTGGGATTTTTCTGTAGTCTCCCCTGCTACACTATCAAAATGCTAATTGTATCCATCTATATTGGCACTCTGTGACTTGTTTCTTTTAATCCTCCGTTTTTGTGAGTTACTGGAGTTTCTGGCTCCCATCCATTCACTGAGGCCTCTTTCTCTGGAAGTAGCAGTTCTGTAAAGGCATAATTGCATTTCCTTCCCCTTGCCTAGATGTTGTACCAAAGACAGTCGAGTTCATACATCTGTGAAGTATTTCTGCCTCCAGCTGTGCTGAGTAGGCTTACTGATTTAAAGGCTTGTCTGAGGGCCAGGTGCTCACGAGGTACTGGTAGTGTGGAATCTTGAATACCAGAGTTGAAAACATGTTCTAACTTCCTTGCTCTCTGCATATATACATGAAGAGCAGACATCCTGAAGCAGGCAGAAAGCTGCTAAACCAAAGGGCTACAACTGACAGTTCCATCCCTGCTGCCCTTCACTTATGACTCGGGATACAGCTGACTCCAATTCACTTATTTTCAGCCTTTTATCTAAACACAGGTACTTCTCTCACCCAGGTCTTGCTGTGACAAAAGAAATAGAATTACTACCTTGGAGTACTACGCTTAGGCTGTGTTATTTACCTGCCCTACTGGAGATTTCTAGAAGCAGAAATTTGCAGGGGAGCTGGAAAAAAAAAAAACACACAAAAAAATCTAGAACATTCAATTCAAAATAATAAGAATCCTTTAAGAAATAAAAAAATTTTGACATATCAGTCCATATCAGAGTAAGTGGATCTCTTTCCTCATTACGAAGAAGCTGTAGATGGAGATGGCTATCCAACTGTGACATGAAGGTCCAATATGAAAATGGTATTTTCACTTGTCCTTTTTGGCATTAAGTATCATCCAGCAGGGGTGGAAATGGACTGGCTGCAGGAACTTTTGCAGAGTTACTAAATGGCTGAGCATCCTATGATGAAAGTGTTTTCCTCCTTCACCTGAATGTGGGACTAAATTGACTGGTACTGGCACATTTCTAGGGGACTCCTGTAATAATACTTTACTTGGTGTGTCTTCACTGCAGGTTGCAATCAAACAGATGAATTTGCAGCAGCAGCCCAAAAAAGAACTGATTATTAATGAAATCCTTGTGATGAGGGAAAACAAAAACTCCAACATTGTCAACTACTTGGACAGGTATGTCAGCATTTAAAGGGTTCACAAAGAGACTCTGGAAAATACATTCTTGCCAGTGTCCTAAGTGTTCCAGGCTCAGCTTAATGCAAGATATAAGACAACCTTACACTGATTAATGCACACATGTGGCTTTGTGGGAGTGTGGTTGGCTTGGTGGTCTCTCTCCATAACTAGGAGAAACAGGAATCTGAATTAGTATCAGTGGGGTGTCTAGGCTCTCTTTAGAGATGCTAGTAGCAAGGCACTAGCAGTATCCTGTCAGGACTCCATTTTCCAGCTCTCTCCCTTGACAAATTTGACACAGTAAGCTGTTTCCTTCCTGCTCCTAGAGGAGAAATAGAAATAGTTTGAACCATATTCGTTGTATTTGTTTTCCTCTTCTTTCCTCTTGCACTGAGCAATGCTGGCATTCTGCTGGCAGAGGAGCAGACTGATAGTCTTGTCCCTGTTACTGTCCATGGAGGCTTTTGTGCAATGGCATAACAGCAATGAGGGTGAATGACGTGACACATAACATGAGTTCTAGGGAAACCTCAGTGTGGCCTTTCAGTACTTAAAGGTGGCTTTTAAAAAGGAGGGAGGGTGACTCTTTATGCAGGCAGATAGTGACAGGACAAAGGGGAACAGTTTTAAACTAAAAGAGGGTAGATTTAAATTAGGTATAAGGAAGAAATTCCTTGCTGTAAGGGTTGTGAGGCACTGGAAGAGGTTGCCCAGAGAAGTTGTGGCTGTCCCATCCCTGGAAGTGTTCAAGGCCAGGTTGGATGGGGCTTTGAGCAACTTGGTCTAGCAGAAAATATCCCTGCCTATGGCAGGGGGGTTGGAACAAGCTGATCTTTAGGGTTCCTTTGAACCCAAACCATTCTGTGATTCTATGATGCTGAAAGACTAAAAGGCAAAGGTATTGCATGGTGACTGAATTCACCATCAACATAAGACTGGTACATTGTGTGAAGCCTGTGTCGTTCACCATATAAAGATATAGCTAGACCTGTTTGAGCTGCAGTAAGACTTTCAGTCTGGTACACTCAGAATCTGAATGTAGCAGTTCTGATGAACTGCAGGTTTGGCTTATTGTAGGGTAAAAAGTGCCTAGATAGGGTGAGCTGCAGGATTTAATCTTGGCAGCCTGGGGTGTTTTTTAAGATACAATGGAGGGATGTCACCTATAATCTCTTTTGGAAATCTGAGAGTATTTACACACTTGTTTTCTCTGCATGTATATCAACAGCTAATGAACTGTTTCTTTAATAGCTTTCTTTAGCAGACTTTTATTGTCTTAGCCAAAAAAAGTACTACTTATAAACTGCAACATCAGTAGTAGTGATGAATTTTCATGGTGCTATGTGTCCTATGCGTAGCTGTAAAGAACTACTTTGTTGAAAGAACAGGAAGCCTGCTCCTGAAATTTTGTGAAAGAGGTGTGTGTGCAGGGAAGTGTTGCTGGGCAGACACCCTTTCCTTACAAAAAGCAGAAGAATGTTACCAGTGTAAAGTGAAACAAGTGGTAAAGAAGAGTTGAGAATTGCATCTAGGGTGAAACAGTTATTTTCTCCTGGCCGATTAGAAGCTTTGTTCCGAAAAAACTGTATGGGAGGCAGTCTCTTCTCATTAGAGGGCACCACTGTGTGCCTTGTCTAGCCAATGCACCCCTGCTACAGGATAGCTGCACATCCTGCTGTCTTGTTCAAACTTCAGCAACAAAAGCTGCTGCTTTTGTCCTCCACTTTCACTAATCTTTTTCAGAGGGATTAGCTTTTGTTGAGTGCTGCACATGGACAGAACAGCAACTGGGATGAACACGGGGGTTCTTGCATCTATTATACTATTTCAGCTTTTCAACTGCAGGATCCTGTTGCTGGGGAGCTGTGTCCTTTCTGCCTGGCCTAATATGCCTGTTTGCTTTCCAAGTGCTGAATTAAGCTGATATTTGGATGCCACTTGCTGGCTTCTGCCTACTGCTGTCACTGAGGAAGTATGAGGAAGGAAATGCTTACCACTGGGACCTGCTTTCTGTTCTGTTGTTCTGTTAGAGTGCCTCCCCTTATGAGTCCCTAAGGGGAGCTGTAAGATGGTCATTGGCATAAACCAGCTCCCTCACTTCCTTTTTGCCTCAACTTCTGCCCTTATGCAAGGGTTTCCTGAGCTTTGTCCTCTCTTACCTGCATGGCCTAATTGCTTGTGGTTAAGACAGTTTTTCTGCTGCAGAGTAAGTGGCCAGTGTTGCACAAAGGTGTGCTGTGGCACTTAACCTAGAGCCATAGCCTAATAAATCAGCAGTACTTGTGAGCTGAATTTAGAATCATCTGGTTCTGAAGACAGGGACACTAGTCTTCAGTGCAGACAAGCAGCCACTTGTGCTGAGTTACCTGCTGGAGGTGCCAGTTTCTTTGTACTGTGTGAAAGAGGCCCTCAGAGTCTTGCTTCTAAACTTAGGCATATAAACACAGGCATCAGATGCCCTGTGTTAGGGAAAGCAAACTCCTGCCCTTTGGTTTCTTTCTGAAGAACTCTCCTTAGCTTAATAAACCCCGTAAATAAGTGGTAGCCACTGTTACCCTCACCCCAATCCCAGACTGAAATAGGGATGGATGGTCAGTGAATAAAGCTAAAGATGTAAGACAGTCATGCTACAAGAAAACACTGTTCTCTTTCCAGACTACTGTCTCATATTTGCATGTTGGAGGCATGTTACTGGTGCAAAGATCTGAAATTAATGAACTCGTGCTTCTGGGCAAAACCGTATTTCATAAATTTTATCAGTAAGAAGGGATTAAGACTGACTGGTGTGTACTTGTGATCTGGAGGGCTTGGTGGACAACTTCCTAGGATATCTAAGTGGAAGCTGAGGAATACTTTACGGGATCAGATATTACCTGTTCTTGCAGATGGATGAAGAGAAAGTGTAGACTGTCCCCTTCTTCCTCAAAGACTTTCACCAGGTTTTTTTTACTGCCAGCCTTGTTTTGAAAGGTGACTATGAGTGACAAGGTGTGACACCATGCTATGCCTGATGTCACATGCAGAGCAGCATGTAGGTGTACAGACTTCCTGGTGGTGTCTCCAGAACTACTGAGAGAGTGGCTTTGAGTCATGACTGCAGTGGGCAGCTCAATGACTAAAACTGTCAAGGGAGTGGAAAGATCCACAAGATGGTACCACCCCGTCCTCTGAAATGACATTTTTTTGGTGATAGCTGGCAGGGAGCCACCATTAATTCCACCTCTCTGTGTGTTATGTCAAATCCATCAAATTATTGAGTTGCCAGGGTCTTGGCACATGCCTGTGGCTGCTCATTGCACAGCTTTGGTTCACAGTGTGGTTCTTGGCTTGCTCCATCCCTTTTGGCTGCAGAGAGGTACCAGCTTGCTCCCAGCGTGTGGAACCTGAGATTGTCAACACAGGCCTGGTGGGGCCCATTTTGTCTCCATCCTTATGCTCAAGTAGATTTGGGCTGCAGAGGGTGCTGTTGGCAATAAAGGGAAGTGTTGGGATGTCTGGGGTGGCTGTTTTGTTGGGAGGGTGCTGATACAATCTGGAGAGAGCCTGGTTTGGCAGAAGTCATGAAGAAATAGCAATAGCATAGGGGCAGGAAGGAAGGGTGTGGATGGAGTGGCTTTCAGAGCCCAGCAGAAGGTAAATGACCCACAGAGATAGCAGGAGTGCTTCTGAAAGCAGTTCTGCTGCTCCTCTCTCACTCAGATGGGCTGCTGTGCAGGTGGTGCCGCTTTTGCTGGGATCTGTAATGCCAGGGAAAAAAACCTGTCATTTCATTAGCTTCTGTTCCTTAGTGGAGTTGGAGACCTGTCTGCTCTGGGAGCATAGCCCCTTGCCCTTGGGCATTGTATCCTGAAAGAAACTCCAGACTGTACCTCTGTACATAGTTTTCAGCATCACCAAACCAAGATACCCTCTTTGTCTCTGATATTAAAAGCTCTCCGTAACTCTAATAGTGCTGTCATCCAGGTGTAGGTCAGATCACAGTTATTTTTGGGGGGATTTTTTCATCAGCTTAGGTGTTGTCAGTGTGTCCTTTGGGGGTCAAGCCCACCCCTTGCTCACTCCTGTGGTGTCTCACTCATCTCTGTCTTAACTTTCTATGCCAAGTTGGGCTTAACTTATTTCTCCTTTACTGTTACTTTCTACCGAATTGTTCCCTAGAACCTGCCCAGGTCTCTGCATTTGGCTCCTAGCAAATTCACTGTTCAGTAAGATCAGTGTTTTAGGGCAAAGCAAATGTATCCCTGATGAACTCTAATGCCAGCCAAAGCTTTTAATTAGATTCTCTGCCCTCTCACTTGACTCATCTGTCCACTCACTTGAAAAATGAGAGGATAGGCTTAGATGGTCTATTTTCAAACTGATGATTCCTTCCTTCAGGAATGGGTCATGCTGATGTCTCTGTCATGGAAGTTTGTGTTGATGTTCTTCCAGATGAGCCCAAAAAGGCAAAAATGGTTAGTGATTTGGGTTTGGGCTTTTTGTCTTCAGAATTGATGTTTCATCCAGTTCTCCTTTTGTTATGAAATTTTCAGACAAAGTCACAAACTAGTTTGGTAGCACTAAAAAGATTGACTTGATTTTCAAATGCACAATGCTTAAAAAAGAAGTGTTCTTTCGTGGCTGTTTGTGGGCAGCCATCCTTTGTGTCACCCAGGATTGTCTCTGGGCCTGGGCAAAGCAGGCAGTTGCTTAGGACAGCAGGATACCAGGATCAATGAAGCAGCCCCCAGCCACCTCTTCCAATGCAAGAGCCCTCAAAAGCCATGCTGTGTGCCAAATGTCTGGGCTGCACGCTTGGACCCCATCCTTGACTAGTAGCTCTTATCTTTCTCTCCCAGCAGGAGTTCTAAGGTCAGGCCTCTCTGTGCCCTTTCCAAAATTCAGGCTTGCTTTTATGGACAGGAAACTTGCAGCCAGCTCTCCCATTACATCTCTCCTCAACTTCTGCACTCACCCTTCGCTCTGGTTGTTCAGGTTGTGATCAGATCCTCCCATGTACAGAAAGTACCACAAATACCTGGTTCCCCCAATACTGTTAAATGTGACTCCTGGTTTCTCTGCACTTGTGAGACAGCTTTGAAACCATGTGCATTCTGGCCAGGTAAACGGTGACATGCTCATACGTGCTTATTTTTAAAATCTAGTTTTGGTTCTTCAGTTACCTTGTAGGAGAAGAGCTCTGGGTGGTCATGGAGTATTTGGCAGGAGGCTCCCTAACAGATGTCGTGACAGAGACCTGCATGGACGAGGGACAAATCGCAGCTGTGTGCCGGGAGGTAAAGCAGGATTCGTACTCGGAGGGAGCTGTGGCTGGGAATGGGACACAGGCTTTCTAGGATCTGTCACTGACTCCATGGGAATAGCTCTCTCCAGCTTCTGTAAGGCAACAGTCGTTCTTTCAGAGGATGGATTTCATCTGCAAGGTTGCAGCATATGATCCTAATACAAACCTTATGTTTCTCCCTAGAGGGAGGACTGGAGTGGGAAATGGGGTTGGAATCCTCTTGATTATGTCTGTTCTTCAGGTCTTTAGGGAGTAACTTGTCTTCCTAAGATCTGCTGATCTCAGTGGGATATCTCTATAGTCCTGCACATACTGAATATATGAAAGGTCCTAAGACACAACACCTTTACTACTGAAAATGCATGTAGTTTGAGTCCTTTAGTTGGCTAATTGTGACTGGTGAATAATTTCATCACAGTAAGAATATCTCAATTACTTTTTTTTCAGTGTCTCCAAGCTCTGGAATTCCTACATTCAAACCAAGTTATTCACAGAGACATCAAGAGTGACAACATCCTGCTGGGAATGGATGGCTCTGTCAAACTAAGTATGCAGGGAACATTACTGGTGCTGACTTGAGTTATCAGTCTGGGCCAATTATCTGCTCTGGGCCAGGCATTTTAGGGAGATGGGTATTTGAGTGGTGATGAACAGGCTGTAGAAACGCTCCTGTAGATATTTTTGTGGCATTGGTTTTCATGTAGATTGGCAAGCATGAATCCTTGTGAACTGATACCAGACTCGAAGTGAGGCTTGGATTTCATTTAGTTTTGGGCCATCTGTTTATGTGAACTAAAATAACAGTATTTTTATGCTACTCCAGTCTAGAGAGCGGAGCTGGGAGGTGTAGTGCCAGAAGTCTTTATTTGTGAACAATCTCTTCAGTCTGGAAAATACTGCAGGTACTTGGAGTACAGGGGAAGCGGAAGAGAATTGAAAACCATGTAACTTTAAATCATTTAATTTCATAATGCCAACACAGACTGGACTCTAAATGTTGTTTCCTCCGTGTGGTATCACCAGCAGTGGAGACCTTGAGGCTGCTCTGCCCCCTCGGTGCTAAGGTAGCTGTGGTGCTATCTCTGCCCATGCAGAGAGAAGTCTGGAAACTAGTCAATTATTATCTTCCACCTATGGCTTTAAGAGAATTGTGCTCCTTTTCTCTTCCTCTCAGTTCTGTTGGCTAGCACCCAACAGGCATAAATAAATCTATTTTTGTCGGCAGTGGCAGCAGATATGACTCAAAATTCACACAGTGCAGATATGCTGAGTAAGAAGGTGGGGTGGTTTTTTTTTTGCACATAATTGCTTTTAGACTAAAGCTGCAGTTTGGTACAGTCAGGTCTCTGGAGCGTTAGCGATGAATAGCTGATGGGGGCCAAAGTACTCTGTTCTTATGGAATAACTTCTTTGAGCATAGTATGCAGGTATCAGGCTGGAGTTTAAAGTTAAAGAAGTCCCTGTGGATATGATGCAGTAACCTTCTGGATCTGAGCTGCTTATTGGCTCTGCTGGAAATTTGCCCTGTTTATGAACCATATGTCCTTTCCTGGTATTTACCCTTGATAAAAACTCAGCTAGGAATCAGTTTAATTTTCATCATTCCGCCTAAAATTAGACCTGTGATGCCGTAGGGGGTCAGGTTGGGCAGTGCATCTTGCTGTGTTGATTCTGCTGGGCTCACAAGAACAGAATGAGTTTTTTGTTTTGGTAAGTCAAATACAAATCAGATACAGGACCCAGCAATCTTTGTGTGAAGGCTCTCCATTTTTGTCTCTATTCGAAGAAAATAATCAATATAAATTTATTCTAAACACTCTTTGGTCTGTAAAGCAAATACTGTTTGAGGGATGATATACCTACTGGGGAAGTAATCTCTTGGACTGAAAATACCCTCAAACAATACAGTGTGTGGGTTGGGGAGTGTATCTAGATCAGACTGTGCATTAAATTCTATTTCCACATACCCACAGACAGTCTTTAGACCATATATGACACTGTGTATTACAGCTACCTGATGCTGCAACACAGTCGAGTGTCTCAACATCTGTACGTGGTCATTTACTGATCCCTATCTTTCACACAGACAAGTCAGCAGCTCTGTAATGCTCATGGCCTCAGAGAGTCAGGTTTAGAAACTCAACTCTGAACACCATGCTCTGTGTTAGCCACAGAACCACCCCTCCTTTCACAGCAGCAACACCCCAGACAGTGCAACAAGATAAAGTGTACTGCAACTCCGATATGTCAGAAAGGCTTGTTTTTGGACGAGTTTGCTGATTTGTCTGTCTGTTTCTTTCCCTTCCTCCCCATTTTAATTTTTCCAGCTGACTTCGGCTTCTGTGCTCAGATCACTCCTGAGCAGAGCAAGCGCAGCACCATGGTGGGGACCCCGTACTGGATGGCACCTGAAGTGGTGACGCGGAAGGCGTATGGGCCCAAAGTGGATATCTGGTCGCTGGGGATAATGGCCATCGAGATGATCGAAGGAGAGCCCCCCTACCTCAATGAGAACCCCCTGAGAGTAAGCGAGTACCTTTTGTCATCAGGTCTTTGCTAAGCCTGTGACTCCTCTGGTGTGGTTTCAACACCTGCAGCCCTGTCTGATTCAAACTATTCTTTGATTCTGTGGTCTCCTTAGATGTCACGGTGAGAAGATTGTGATAGTTAAAGCCATAGTTTGCTCTGGATAGCAGAGGTGTGGATTCTTCCTGCACAGACCCTTTGGTCAGCTCTAATGAGTTAGATCATGCACACTCATAATTTCCCACATTCTGGAGATGCTGACAGAGGCAGAAAGAATACTGGATGGCACAAAATCAGTGATGTCTTGAAACCTTGTACTCTATGAGTGAGGAAGAATTCTCCTTGAGTTAGGTCAGGCTGAATGGGGCTTTAGGCAGCCTGGTCTAGTGGAAGGATGGTTGGAACTTGATGATCTTTAAGGACCCTTCCAACCCAAACCATTTTATGTTTCTCTGATTCTATTCTATAAACCGAGCTTTTTCCTACTGAAAAATTGTTCCTCATTGCATGTTGAAACTAAAGTTACAAGCTTAATAAGCCTTTAGACAGGGCTTAAGCCTCCTGATGTCTTTCCCTTGTTTAATTTTTAACAAAAGGAGGGATGCTGTCAGTGTGTAGGGGCATCACTGCTCTTAGTATAAGCCAGGTTTGTGGCTTCTCCCTCAGCTACAGAGGTTGGAGGAATCTTGAAAAATTCTAACTTTCTTCTCCATCTCTTGCACTGGAAGTGATTTTTGGGAGAGAAGAGCAGCAGCAAGAGTGTAAGGAATGAAATGGATTTGAGTTAAAGTAACAGTGATTTGGCCTCATTTAACTAAACTTATGCCAATTCCCAGGCTATCAGACTGCTCCCATGGGATGTGTTGAGTGATGTGCTCAAAAGGCCTGCATATTAATGAGTCTCTGGCAGATTTCTGCTTCCTTTGAAAATTCATCCAGGAAGTTTCTCACATGAAATCCTGAAATGGATGAATTCTGAGTCCCTTGATTCTCAGAGCAGCGTGTGTGCGAATACTTCATCCCCAAGCAGTAGCAAAACTGCTTGTTTTTGGAGGATGTTAAAAGCTGCTGAAGAGTCTGCTGGACATCTTTTGTAAGGAACCAACTCCATCTTTATCATGTTGACTTTTTAGGCTTTGTGCACTGAGGCAAAGTACTGACAGAAAAAAATCTTCTATTTAGTCAAGGTTACCTTCCCATGAGGTTATAGTTATTACAGAAGCGCTGGTAGAGCCATGCCAGTTAACTTCCCTATGTAAACAGGGTCTGGAATGTTGTTTTTGTCCTTGTAATCCCTTGAGAGGGCTGCAGGATCCAAACCCAGATTAAGAGGGTAAAACAATAAAGGATTGGATCCCATCCACAAAAAAATAGGGCTGGCAGCTATTCTGTTTGCTGAAACTTAGGCACTGATTGGTCACCCTGATAAGGTGGGGGCTTTTTCCTCCCCATTGAACTGGGGAGACGCGAAATGGGTGTAATACAGAGATGGAATCTAACCTCCTGTTTCTTTGGTGCTTGTTTTTGCATTAGGCCCTGTATCTCATTGCTACTAATGGGACTCCAGAACTGCAGAATCCAGAAAAGCTGTCACCCATCTTCCGAGATTTCTTAAATCGCTGTCTTGAAATGGACGTGGAAAAGAGAGGTTCTGCAAAAGAGCTGCTACAGGTAGGTGATGGGCAGCGAGACTGAACCAGTGTAATTGCCTTACCCAGGCTTAGGGTGAGGTCTTGTTTGAGGCTTTAAATAATACTGCATCAGCTGAGGGCAGAAGCACAGCTAAGGTAACCTGCCAGGAAAAAAAAACAACCAACCAAAACCAACAACCCCCAAATGTACATCCATAATAAAGTGTTAACAGATTGCTCCCATTTTATGTTGTACTGGCTACTAGTAGCAGCTGTGCAGCATGTTCTGTGTCCAACCTCAAATAATAGCTATGCCCCAGGCCTGCCAAATGCTGAGCCCTTAATTCCCATGGTTTCCTCACACAGCTGGCCATGACATCTGTATGTGTTGTCATGGTGTTGCCGTGCTTCCGATTTGGGCAGCAGGAAGGCTTCTAGCTATTGGATGTTCTGGCTGTCTCCTTTCTGGTGGAGGGATCACAAAGCCCTTTGGAATGTACATGGCTTGCATTAACTGGAGCAGTTTGGGGGTACCACATTTTGCCCAATACTGCTCTTTACAGAGGTGATGGAACATAGCTTGTGAGATACCCTAATCATAGAATGATGAGGGTTGGAAGGGACTTTTAAAGATCCCCTAGTTCCACTCCCCCTGCCGTGTGCAGAGATACCTTCCGCTAGATTAGGTTGCACAAAGCCCCATCCAACCTGGCCTTGAACACTTCCAGAGTTGGGACAGCCACAGTTTCTCTGGGCAATCTGTGCCAGTGCCTCAGCACCTTATAATCAGATACTTCACTGAAAACCTGGTGTCTTAGTCTGAACTCCTGGTGCAAGTTGAGGACCAAGCTACCAGGCTTTTTACCAGCATGGATGAGAGGAGTAGTTTGTATGTTCTTTCTGTCAAATTTGCCATGAGGATGGAAAATATAGCTCTTTGTAAAATAAATCTGTGATCAGGAGCATTCAGACCTCAGCTGTGAGGCAGTTCCCATTTTTGTTTTCCTTCCTCTCCACTAGTTTGTCTAGTGGGTTCAGACTTCGATATGTGTTATTGCCATCTGAGACTGTAATGAAACTTTACTGACTGTCAGAATGGCAGTAGTTGAAAGATCACTTTTCCTGCTGGACTTTCCGGTCCTGAAATGTGAGAGATTGTTTATGTCCTGTTCCTTGGAGCAGGAGAACATTTTGACTGCAACACTTCTGTCTGTTTTTAACTACCTTGTAGCCTCTGGGTTTTTTACTGTTTTATTTTTTCCATCTCTGAAGCATGTTGCCTTGGGAGATGCTGAGTTTTGCTTGATCTTGAACATGTACAAACATTGGATAATTTAGTGTGTGTTGGGTGCAAATCTCTTCATCACTTCAGGCAAGCCCTGAAATTTTGTGGTGGTAACAGAGCTGGTTTCACCTGTTCAGAGACTAGAGTAGGTTCTTAGACTTCATATGGATCTAGGTGTAGAATAGCTGCAAGACTTCTGGGGCATGTTCTGAAAAATTTCACCCTTTTTCTTTCTGTTTCTTCCTAGCATCAGTTCCTGAAAATTGCAAAGCCTCTGTCTAGTCTCACTCCTCTGATTATTGCAGCTAAAGAGGCAGCCAAGAACAACCATTAAAGTGGTGAAGTCAACACAGTCATCGTGTCAAGACTTTTAGATGTTCATTTCAGAGACTGAATTACCTGCCCCTCTCCCCTTCTGCTACTTCTTCACAGGGGTGTTCTTAAAACTTTGACTGCCCTGAAGGGTGGCAGAGGTATTGTTCACAGAATGTGGAAGGGCACACAAGAGGGACATGGCTGATCTCACACAGTGAACTGTCTTTCCATCCTCGTGATGGGGATGGGAG
Organism: Myiozetetes cayanensis; assembly: GCF_022539395.1. Taxonomy (NCBI): domain Eukaryota; kingdom Metazoa; phylum Chordata; class Aves; order Passeriformes; family Tyrannidae; genus Myiozetetes; species Myiozetetes cayanensis. The sequence continues at coordinate 29,627,289 of NW_026087742.1, read as the reverse complement.
GGGAAGAATATTTTATATGGTTGAGAAGATCTTTCTGAGAACGTCTGAACATGACCTACACGTAGTGAAGCCAGTTTGTTTTCATATTTCTTACTGTGTTTATTTTTAAAAATAATGTGGAGCCTTAGACCATGTTTATCTTAATAAATTAAATCTTTTGCTGGCTGCATTTTTCCTGCTTCTGCCAAGCTGCTATTATACCACCAAGGCTGCTCTGTGCTTTGGATGACTCGAGGAGGGAAGGAAGCAGGCAGCAGCAATGTGAACAGCTGTAACAACTGAGAGGGGAATAGGGATGTGAAGGTGTATCCCTCTTGCAGCACTGCTGGATGTTTCGAGGGAGCATGGACAAAGCCTCTGTGTGCTTTCCGCAGCCACTGGAGAACTTAATTCATGGATGATCTCTGCCAATTTGTGTGAATTGGGTTTCTCCCCCCCTTTCCCTTTAGTGTGAACTTTAACTAATTAAACACATCTCAAAAATTTCTGGTTTAGGAGGTAAATCACAGGAAAAAAATTGTCAGAGAGCTCTTTTTGGGTTATTTTATTGCACTGTGAGGCTTTTTAGAGACCCTTGCCCTGTATGCTAAAGCAAACCGAGCAATTACTATTCTAAAGACAAGATTGGCCTGCAAAATATGTTGAAAACTCTTGTTTCTTAGGGGAAGTCCAATGGAAAACAAACTGATCATAGATGCTGCTTTCTTCTTGGAGATGTGGGGACATGAATTTTTTTTAAACGATGGTTTCTTTATGCTACTGATTCATTTGGTTGCTAATAGTTTGTAAAATACCAGGAAACCTGGAACTACTAGAAGAGGGATTGGTTGTAAACACTGGGCTTATGTTCAACTGTGTACTGAATTTTAATAAAACGACTGCTGTGTTTCTTAACTCGGGGCTGGGGGAGAACTGGAGAATTCCCTGTCATCAGATGAGTCTGTTGGAGGGGCTGTTGCTTGTGTGGTCAACGGGCACTTGAATGTGTTGGATGAAGTAATAGAACCTTGTTTTTTACCCCATCTTATGTAGTCCTTTGGAGTAGCCAGTGGCTCCCAAGGGAGTAACTTTACACATAGAGAAAAGGGTTAAAAAGTGTGTGTTATAACTGTGGAACCTGCTTTCTATGTGCTGCTTTGGTCATGCATGGGGTGAGTTTTAAACTATTCTGGAGTAACCTCTCATCTCCCTCCAGAGCACTTGTGTTGCACAAAAATTCATTACTTCTTCATGCTGAGACCTGCTGCTGGCTCAGCCCTTTCCTCCCTGCACCTGGGGTTTAATTAAATATATTTTTCCTATTGGTTTCACAGTACATGACAGCTCTTACACCATCTTTACTGGGTGTAGATAGTTTGTGAGCTCTTTTGCTTCTGAGGGGCCTTCTGCTTTGTGCTGCAGAGTGGTTACTGTTTGACATGAGGCTGAAGTGTGAAGTCTTGCCCCAGTCTGCAGCCTCTCTCCCTTTTGTGTATATGTATTTCATCTCCCTGTAATATTAAGTTTCCTCTCACAAAGCTTGTATCCAAGGATGAATTCCTTTGAAAAAAAACACTAGAACTGCCAACCTGGAGAGGGATATGATGTATGGAAGAGGTTACCTGCTTGGAGCTTAGGTGGAGATTGCAGAAGGAATGCTACTACCCTTAAATAATTCCCTTTGATAAGGACCTTTGTTTGTATTTCCTCTGGAAGACTCAAGATGGCATATGTGGGAAGAAAAGAATAAGTGGCTAGATATCTCTTGCTATAAAATCTCATAGGGCTGGTCCTACAGATTTGGCAAATGACATTTTTTCTGACAGCACTTGGTTAAATTTGATCCACAGTGTGTTTAATTTCTCTGATTTCTCTTTAATTCCCTTCTCTGCTCCGTCCTCTGCATCCCATTGAGTTGAGAACCTTTAGTGCCTATATGCCCCGCCTGCAAGCATGCACTGGAGCTTATATTTCTGCAGTAAGATTTCTGCTAATTTTCCCCAAAGAAGGTAAAGGAGATTATTTGTGTGTGATATAAGTTGCTCTTCTGGATTCTCCATTGCACAATGGAAAGGGATCCATGCGAATGACTGTTTATCCTTCTTACACTGGTGATGTGCTTCTGTCTTGTTGACTTCCACACTGAATTGGTCCTGCCTGGTTTCTGTTAGCTGCTTGAGAAAGGGGTTGCCCAAAGGCCTTTTTTTCTCTAATGGGAAGCTACAAGAGTGTGACCATTGTGCATGTGTGTCATCTTTTCCCAGGCTGTTTTTTCCCCACTCATGATAGGTGGGTGGGAAGAGGAGGCGACTGCTACAGTGTGCCTGGACCTAGTTTCCAGTTACCAGACACATCATGTTTTTATGTTCTCAGAAAATCTTAAAAAAATTTTGTAGCTACCTTAATCTTAGGAGAATGGGATTATTTTTTTTCTAGTTGTTCTGAAATGCATCCTTTCCTTCCCTCTCCCTTCACCTGTGAGCCTCCTGGCACCAGCACCTGTTTTAGCTTTCAGAATCCCCTGTGGCATGTTCCTGCCTACAGAGGGCTCTTATATAGCAACTCTCTGACTTAAAAATTAACCTCTGAAGCTTATTTTTCTGAGAATATCTTGTTTCTGCTGTTATTTGAAAGCAACTCCAACTGCACAACTTCTTTGGTGCCTTTGCTATTCCCCCCCCCCTTATTAACTGATTCACCTGAGTTGAAACCATTTTTAATCACAGCCCTTAATTATTTATTTGCCTGCTAATATTGAAGTCTCTTTCCTATATTAGAACATTAAATATTCAGTTGTCTGAGTGTCCTTTTGGAAAATTGGTTTCCTTTTTGAGGGATCTCAAGCAATCCTATATCAGAAATGATTTCACGTGCTACAGTTTACAAAGGGCTTGGTGAAGGGAAAGGCTCAAACTCTTCCTAAATACAGTAACTGACTTATTTAAGGATCAATTGGTAGCTTCAATAAGACTTCCTATATTTCAAGAACGGGCATTGATTTGTATTACTTCAGCTCTAGGTGGTTTTTTTTAAACAATTGATTTGGAGTTCACGTGGGGCCAAGAGTTTGTGTGTGAGGGGGGTATGGAGACCTCTTGGGAAGAAGGCAGTTTATTTGGACAACACTCTCAGGTACCTGGTGTGATTCTTGGAGATGTCCTGTGCAGGGCCAGGAACTGGACTCAATGATCCTTGTGGGTCCCTTTCAACTCAGGGTATTCTATGATTCGATGGGCCTGAGAGTGAAGAGCCAGGGCAGGGATCGGGAGGACAGCAGAACTAGCTAGTTGCAGCAGCAGTAGCACACCTTTAGCCATCCCTAAAATGTCTTCATTGAATGGGTGTGTTTTCAAAGGACATAAATCTGACTGATGAGTTAGTTGTTACAGGTTCTTCACTAGACAGGCATTATGCTCCTACCACACTGCCTTCCCCTTCTAAACAAAAGGGGTGCAGGGATTTCTCCAGCAAGGAGGCTCCTCGAGAAAGGAGGTTTCCATGGAGACACTTACTTGACTTGAACTATCTGGTTAGGGCTTGAGAAGAGGCTTGGGGGGGTAAATACCATCACCACAAAAGCCACTATTTTGTAAAGCAACTGCTGCAGTGTTTTGTTGCCAACTTGATGCCTCTTTTTAGGGGTTGGTTTTGAAAAAGTGCTGAGAATGTTGCCTGGTTAGGAATGTGAGGTGTGTAAAAGCCTGTCTCTTCTTAGCTGAGATTTCTGTTAGTATCCTAATCCATCTGTCTCTCAAAACGTGGCAGGTTGGTGTAAGTAGGGCACATTTGCAGCAGGGTATCGTGCAAGCATGGATTGCAATGGTCTCTAGTAGGTACTTGCTTCCTTAGAACCTGCACTCCGTGGCTGACAGCGAAATTGGTCCAGACCAGTTTCCAAGAATAATATTTGTTTAAACCCCGTTCCTAATAAAGAGCTTGCATAGTCCATTTGTATGGTGAATGGCAACATCTCCAGTGTTAAAATTGTTGAAGTTTAAGCAATTCTCCATTATTTCAACTGTAAGAGAGCCTGTAGATGTATTTTGGGTTTGTAAGCCCAACTGGATGAAGCGTATGCATAATGAATGCTTTAGGATCTCATAGTTTGTTGCTAATGACAACTCACAGTGGCAAAGATGGGATCTTGGGGAAGCAGCTGCCAACTTTGACAAGGAATGGTCGACAATAACAGAACTACAATACAGATTAGGGCTGGACAGAAACTTGCTGCCAAAATGGAACCTGCAGGGAACAGGGGGAAGAAGATAGAGTTGGCCCAAGGGGTAGGAGGAAGCAAGGTTTAAAATTTCAGTTACACAGTTGCTGAGGAAATCCAAGGAGCGCCACAGCAGCCTGCTGCATCTCAAGGCAGCAGCATCTCTGAAGGAGGAGAGTAGAAAGGAGCCTAGTAAAGGAAAAGATACTGTAAGTGGAGACAGGAGCAGCAACATGGCTCTGAGTCACAGCCCGACAAAATTCAGCTGAAAGGAAAAGTGGGAGGTAGAATGGAGGAGATGGCCTTGATGTGCCAAGGAACTGAAGAGAGAGGCCAGATTTCATGGGTATGTGAAATGGCAGAAATGAATTTAATTCAGGCTTCTGTGGGTGACAAGCAGCTTGTTCCCTTCTGCCTTGCAACATCAGTGCTGTGTCTTTTTGAGATCAGCACTGCCTTGGGATCATGTCAGCCGCTGCCCAGCTTTGGTCTTGTGTTTGTAAAGAAGGCTTTTTGCTCTGACTGCAGCTTTCTGCTGTTGGTAGATGTCTTTGTGTCATGTCCCACCTGGAAATAAGGGGCTGTTGCAGTTTTTAAATCTGCTGTATAATGTATTTTTCTTCATGCTGTCTTGGCGTAACTCTCCTGTACTGCTGGGTTTGTTTAATGTGCCAGGTCAGCTCAGCCATTTTAAAAATAAAATTGAAACCCTAAATAAAACCTTAATTAATTACTTGGTTCTCCTTGACTTGCTGTTTCAATGCCCCTTGCACTGATAGTAGAAATGAGTGGGGATGCTTGAAGGAGGGGTTGTGATTCTCTGTCCTATTTTAGATTACTCAGATCTTGCTTGATTAAGTGAAGTGACTACACTAAAAGCTGTTGCAGCAAGTTTGATTTTCATCACTTATTTTAACTTGTTTGGACACAGTTACTGCTCTGGAAAGCAAGCTGTGAGTAGAATCTAGACCATGGCTTGAAGAGGAGGAATCTTGGATGCTTGTTTTCTTCTGAGGTACAGCTTGGTCGGAGGCTGGAGGTGGAAATCAGGAGAGTCTGGGATAGGTACCTATAACCAGAGCATCACTTTCTTTCAAGGTTGGTGGGATGAGATTACTGACAAGAGCAGGGGTTCATCATCCTACAGGCTAGTTTACACAAGTGCCTTATTGTTGCAGGGAGCAGGAACATCATGATTTGGGAAAGTCATCTGCACCACCACAACCCCTTCAAGCACTTCATCTGCTTGTAAAACATCTGATCTGGATCTTTTACCAGATCACCAGAAACCCAACCCAGTGCTGAGAGGACTTTCTGAGGTCATCTGGGGAATGTGGGGGTGAGGAGCAGCAAGAAGCCCTTGGCTCAGCTGGGTGCTGAGCCAAGTTTTAGAGAAGGCACTGGGAGAAAAGGGAGCACCTTGAACAGGGAATTCGACCAACTAGAATAAGACAATTCATGTTACTTCATTAAAATTTCCTCTGCCCAGAACAGATTCTGAGCTGAAGGCTGCTTTCCAACAGCTCTTTTCCAGGAAAGCCAGCAGAGAGACCCATCTGGCTCAATTTCACAAAGATGAGGAGCCCCATCACTTGAGCAAGATGAATATTGCAGCCAACCTGTCTGTGATTTTGGGCGATTCTCTTTGCCATGATGTAGTAGCATCCTGCTTTGGATGTCCTTATCCCAGTAGATGGAGGAAATCTGACTGGGCTGTCACCATCTCCCCTTCATAGAAACATGGAATGGTTTGGATTGGAAGGACCAATGCAATTGGTCCTAGATTATCATCTAGTTCCAACCCCCTGCCACAGGCAAGGATACCTTCTGCTAGACCAGGTTGCTCAAAGCCCCATCTGACCTGCCTTGAACACTTGCAGGGATGGGGCATCCACAGCTTCTCTGGGCAACCTGTTCCAGTGCCTCACCACCCTCACAGTCATGAATTTCTTCCTAATATCCAGTCTAAACCTGCTCTTTGTCAATTTGAAGCCATGCCCCCTTGTCCTGTCATTCCATGCCCTTGTCCAATTTCCCTCTCCAGCTCTCTTATAGCTCCTTTAGATGCTGGAAGGTGCTCTAAGGTCTCCATGGAGCCTTCTCTTCTCCAGGCTGAATAACCTCTCTTCCTCCAAAGCTTCACAAAGCAGGGTACCAGGCAAATTTTGCTCCTAGTAAGGTACCCTGTAAAGTGCCCCTAAAAATACTACTGCATTGGTGTCTGGTGGCTCTACCTCCTGCCCCAGTGGAGAGGACACGGTCTGTTTCTAAATAGCTACCATTTTCCATGATTTCTGGGAAGAATTTTCTGTCCTGGAGGCTTCTTCCCATGAGATGAACTTGGTTGAGCTGCCCAGCAGTTAATGGGGGGTGGGAGATGTTGGAGAATGAATGATGTCAAGGCTTGGTTGGTGTTGATTTTAGCTAAGTATAACTTGTCTGAGGGCTCTTCAGAGCTGAGACAGCTTTCCTTGTAGGTAAATTCATAACAAAATTTAAAAATAAATAATTAGTGAAGGCTCATTGGGTAGCTGAGTAGTTTTTAGTTTTGGAGTCAGACAATTAAGTCTGAAGATGGACACGAGGTGATGAGGCCCTATGTTAGACCAGCTGATCTACCGAGGAGGAGCAGGGAACGAAAGACAGGAAAAAGCTTTGGGGAGCACACAGCTTCAGGTCTGAGCCAGACACAGCAAACTGTGTCTGGCTAAATCCTAGTGGGAGCAGTTATTTGTGTGTAACTGCAGGATATTAGTTTATTTGGGAATGAAGTGGGGGAATTAGCAGTAATAATATAATAATATAATATAATGGCCAGTCTTCATGAGCGAAGATCCGGGGAAGGTCTTTCCACCTTCCAGCCTGCACATTGGATTTTTTAGGTGAGACACAGTGTGCGCGGAACTGAGCCCACCCTTTAATCCTAAGGTTCATCTGCCGGGGCCAAGAGAGCTTGGACGGTGGCAGCGAGGTCCTTGGGACGTAGGTGGGTTGCCTTTAAGGGCTAACGAGCCCCACCTGCCCGGGAGTGGCCCTGACGCAAAACACTCGCAGGTGCAACAGAGAAGAGGTGCTCTTTATCACATGCTGCAGGGAAAACTGCAGCTCCTCACATAGAGGATGCTTTGCCTGGGTCCCTCATTTTCAGCAGCGTACGGAAGACATCCAAGTTTTGGTTCTGAAGCTTGTTTTGAGGAGGATCTGTAGCTTGAACACCGTGAGCAGGGAGCTTGCTGGGCTTGCCTGATCCTTCCCCATTCCCAGGGCTGTGCTGCCCCCTCCCGGCACTGAAGATTCCTTTTATGTATCTCATTTTCCATGAGCAACATAAAAAGAAACTTTTAATGTTTCTTTTGGAGGATGAACGCTGGGGGCAGCCGGGGCACATCAGCGTGGATGAGGAGATTGTCCTGACATGGAATCTGGTGTGCTGATGTGCCCATTCCCTCGTGATCACCCCAGCTCCAGCTTTGCTCCTTGCATTTTAATGTTATTATTTACACTCGCACGTTTCAGCAGCCTCGTAAGGCAAATGTGTCCCCCTGCCAGGCCATCGCTTACGTGTGAACCATCAAGGACAGGCCCTCTGCTCCCATCCTAGCACAGGTCCCTAATGCTGGGTCCTCTGTGTACATCAACAAGCAGAGTGTTTGCTGACACCTTCAGGCTTCCCCAGGTCTGGTGCGACTTTCTGGTGAGCCAGGGCTGTGCTGACATACCAGTTAAGCCTGCTAAGGGAGAATGGGCACATCACCACTGTGCCGTGATGGCTGGCAGGGTTGATAGAGGCTGCAAGGTGCTGCTGAGCAGAGGTTTGTCACCTCTGAGTGCAGTCAGGGGTGCAGTGAACAGAACTTGTGCCTCATCCCACACCTTGTGCCCTAAAAGCACTAACCTGCATAAATCTGTGGCTAGCAGATCTTCTGGCAGTCAAGTTCAGGCTCCTGCTGCTGCCACATGTGCAGCTGTAATGGTGTCCAGTGCTCAGGAGTGCCTGGATCATGCCCTGGAGGGCAGTGGGCAGGTAATAGCCCTCTCTTTTCTCACCAGTGGAGAGCAGATATGTGCAAAGTGGGGAGGGGAGGAATCTTGACTGGCACAGAGAGCAGTGAACAGGGAGGCAAACTGCTCCCTGCAGCACCACTCCCTCTCATTCTCCAACCTCATGGCTGCATGGTGAGTCCACTACTTTCTACTCTTTACATTTCCTAACCACATCAGGCTTTAACCCCACCTCTAACACAAAGTCTTTGTGTTTTGCAGTTACTCTGAAGCACTCCAGGCTTTGGGAAGAGTCCAGCCCAGGGATCAACACACAAGTTGTCCCATTTTTTTTTTTTACCACCATGAAGAGTCCATCAGGTAGGTCCCAGCCCAGGAAGGACGAGCAAGAGATCAGTCGTAACACTAGGGCAGAGTAATATGGTGGTGTTCCCACAGCAGTCACCATCCAGCTCAGGTGTCCCCTTGCAGTGGGCAGGGTGGGCTGGATGCTCCCAGGTGTATGCAAGAGCTTTGGCAATGTCACCACTGGCACTGGTGTGCTGGGGGAGGGAGGATTCCTTGATAGTTGCTCCCACTGACCAGCCTGGCTTTGCTTGCCTGTACTACCCACCCATGTGAAGGGTAAGAAGTACCCAGTGAGGTCTCTGGGCTCATCCTGGTGATGACAAGTGTCACTAGAGAAGCTCCACGGTGACAAAGCCACAGCACGACCAGCACGGCCCAGGCTGGGAGACATGGAACACAGGAGAATTTTAAGAGCCTGAGTGGTGGGAAACATTTTTGCTAGTCCTAAATGGGATATTGGCTGTGAGTCCAAACAAAACTAATTGGGGCTCAGGAGCTCACAGGCTGCTCAGTTCCCTGAAGGATGGTTTATCCCTGGGACAGTATTATAAACCTTGCTGGGGGACCTTGCTGCAACATCCCCACTGAGGAGCAGCAGGTGTCCCCACCACTCTGGCGAAGAGAACCATCAGAGAAGTGGCTAACATGGGCCTTGAGATTCATCCACAAAAGAGGGGGATGAGGTAAGAGGAGGAAGCACACAGCACATGCCTGCGTGCTCACGAAACAAAACTCTGACGTGTTTCACTCCTTTGATCTGTCGTAGTCCTCCAGCAATATTTGCCATGTTATGTTTCTTAGACACTGAAACATTTGGTCATGGGATGTTTTATTGCACCCTCTTCTTCCTCACTGGTCCTTGCATCTGATTTTCCCCACTGGGATTCCCTTGGCCCCTCAGAGTAACTCAAGTTGCATCCTCCTGGGTACACTGCAAGCCCCTGAGTTCTGCCAGGAAAGAACAAAATGATGTCACTTCATAAAGGACAGGCCATAAAATATGGAAGAAGGGTGAGAACTGTCCCTTTCCCCCTTTACACATGGCTGTATCAGCCTGCCTGTGGTGCCAGCAGCCCTGGGAGAGCGGGTGGTGGAGCTGCTGCAGCAACAGCTGTGAGAGGCAGAGTTTGCCCCTGCCGGTTGCTTTGAGAACGATGTGAAAGCTCCTTCCATCCACTCAGTGTGGCTTGTATTTGTGCCGGGGGCTGGTTCCTCACAGTCAGGCTGTGCTATAGTTCCATCTGACCCTCCCTTGCTACCCACTCCAGAGATGTCACTCACTCAGGAATGACGCTCAGAGACCTTGACTTAACCCCAGGACTTGGGAGGACTTGCCTGGCAATTCTGCCTACATGAGGTCATTTTTTGAGTTTATATTCTGATAACTGGGGTAGGTTTTGCATCTGGTGGGCTGCACGCTCCGGAAGAAACTGCCATGTCTTTGGCACAAGTTATTGGGCTTTACAACATTACCCACAGCCACCACCATCCTTCAGGAAGGGACAGGAGCATTTCTTGGTACCAACTGGGCTTAAAAATAATTCTGACCAATACAAGCAGCTTGAGAAGTGATGGTGAAAGAGGTGTCCTAGGATGTAGGAGCAGGGTCAGGCCCTGGTTTCTGTGGAGGTTTGCCAACATCCTGCAGAACCTGCTGCTCCCCATTTACACGGTGCCTCTGCTTTACCCTGTCTCCCCACATCAACACTTTGAGGGGGCTGATACTCTCCCTGTTTTTTGATGTGTCGGAGCTGCGTGTCAAAGGGTTCAGGCTGGGAGATGGCGAGAGAGACCCCCCCCTGCAGCCTTATCCTCCGGGGCTCCGGTATGAAGTTGACTGTCAACATCTTCATACTTGGACATGCTGCTCATTGCGGGTCTGCAGGTGTCTCTGCTCTCTTGTGATGGTGCTTGGAGCTGCCCAGGGTCCCTTTCCCTACCAGCCCATCCTCTGTGCCTTCAGTGACTGACATTTCTACTTTTTGGTGGGATACCACTTGCTGCAAACGGCAGATGCTACTTGCCCGTGGCTGCAGACCTGTGTCTGCTGTCCACCAGGAGAATGAGGCCTGAAGCTTGGATCAGTCCAGGTCACCTCCTTCTCCCCCCACCTCCCTTATCATTCCTGGAAATGCCATAAACAGTGCCCTTTCTGTCATTAATCTCGTGGGGATGTTGTTACCTGCATGAGTCACCTGCTCTCAAGGCTCAGCAGCTGTTCTTTGTGCACACATGCAGTGCAGGGGCGGGGGAAGGATGGGGACACACGCTGGGCCCCTTATGCTGTCAGGGTAGTGTGTTGGGAGAGGGCAAATGTCCTGAACTAGGTAGGACTTAGCGCAGGAGGATGTGAATGTATGTATTTCCCAACAAAAGACTCCATGTTGGGGCTGGCAGCTGGGCAATTTCTGTGCTATTTTCCCCCAGGTTTTATCTTCTCCTGACACAAACAAAGGCAAAATTCACTGGGTTCAAGGCTGACCTGCCCCACTGATCCTTGGAATGGGCTTGTACAGCACCAGTCCCTTGCAGGCATTTCCTTTATGGGTTCATAAACTCCAAGGCTGGGCTTGCCGGTGGCAGGGCTCCAGCTGATCCTTACTTGCCCTCAGTCCCAGCTGCTGGTTTGTCTAGGACATTGGTTGGGACACTGGGTGAGGATATTGTAGTTGAGATAAGCTGGGGAACTCTGAACTGAAGATGCTGAACCCAGAGCAACAGCTGATTTGCTGGGTGTTTGCAGAGCAAACTGTGCTGCTGAAAGCTTTGCCTCTCTATACCCAGAAGAAAGCAAACCCACAGCAATATTTTAGGGCAGAGAACAGGGATATTTGGGGGTTTGTTTGATTATAAGGCTATGATTGTGCTTTTAATAACATTCAGGGCTCTTCCCTCCACTGTAGGGAGGTTTTTTTGTGCTGATGATATTACTCCACCCTCTTCCCTTATCCCCACATACTTCCACACCATGAGGATGCAGCAGCTGGAAGAACAGCCACCTGGGTAGGGATGATGGTGAAGCCCCTTCAGAATTCTTTTGGGGAGTGCTGACCATACTACTGGCTTCAAAGGCAGAACAAAGTGCTCATGCCCTCTGGGCTTTCTGCTCTTCCTCAGATCTTCCAGACCATCCCCATGCTGTGTCTTCCCTGAGCAGGGACCTTCAGGGCCTTAGTGTGGCCTCGTGATGAAGCTTGGCTCAACACAGCCACAAATACATAAGAAGAAAAATCCAGTGGATCAACTCAGGAGATTAAGACTGCAGGGTACCTGGAAAAGCTGCTGCTTCCTAAATCTCATTAGTGCCACCAGCTTTCTTAATCTCACCCTTTCCTGTCTTATTTATCAGATTTCCAGGAATCAGACCAAAAAGCGACTAATATTTCTAGAGGCTGTAGAGGCTGACACACAGTCCCAAGTATTTTTATTCCAGCCAGCTAAGTGTTAGCTGGGAAACCACCAGCAATAAAAACAGCTGCTTTTACCTCCATGTCTTGTGGTTCCTGCATTTATTTAATTTCAATTCCAATTCTCCCAATTCCAAAGGGAGAGTGATGTTATTTTAGGACCTAGTCCAAAGTAAGGATTAGCAAGACTGTCTTAAAGGAACTCTGATGAGCCTTCTGCTGATCATTAGGTTTCAGAGTAAACCAGACTGTCACCTCTGTTGCTCATCTTCTAATTAAAAGTTTCTCTTTCTCAAAAACTGCTGGGCCATCATTTCTGACCTGTTCTTGCTCTCTCTGTTTCCAAGAACAGTCTGCTGATTTTGCTTTAGAGGGACCCCCTGGTCTCTCTTTTCATCTAACAAGAAAAAACTCAGCGTGAGAAACCACAGGGATGAAAAAACTGCACCAGTGGTGTTTCAGAGTCCTCTGGAGCTGGGAGGAATGTATTTTTTAGCCTTTCAGGCAGTGAAGAACTTTTATGGAGCAGAAGGAGTTGCACAAGGTTGTGCAGTTTCCTACCCTGAGAAACATGGTGGGATTTTGCCTCTCTGAAAGTCTAGGGTGCATTGGAGGTTACAAAATACAACCTGCTTTTGTTGTACTGACTTATCCCCTCTCCCCCTTCAAAGGAAGTTATAACTCTAATAGGATTTAGATATTAAAGCCCAAAGCCATGCAAAAAAATAAGTAAAATAAGCAGTTTTCACACAGAGGTTGCCCAGAAATCTGGTGCAGCAGATTCCTGTGTGGGGCTTAGAGCTGTGGAAAATATTTTCATGGAGGAGGTTCAGGAGCTTTAATTCTGAGGGTCAGCGATGACACATCTTTCCCAAATATCCTCTGGGATATTTCCTCAAACCCCATCCTTTGGACATCTAATTCTGCCAAGGTGGGATGTGAATACCAGCCTCTCCTATTCTGGGTGGGTGAGGGACAAATCAGCCAATCCCAGGTTCGTCCACAGGTCCCTGGCATCTCCTGGAGCCATGCAGTGAGGAGCTGCCTGTGTCCCATGATGAGATTTTAATTTTTCTAGCCTTGGGGACTGAATTTATTAAGCCTCTCATGGCCCCTCCTACCGTGGGAGGGACGGCTCCAGCAGCCTCTCTAATACCGGGTGTCACACAGCGGTGCCACCATTCGAGTCCCAGAGTGTCACAAGCAAAGGACACAGCAATCCAAGTGCAGCGGAAAACAAAAATAGCCCCTCCATGTGCATCACGGCAAGGTAAGATACTTCCCCTCTCCTAACTCTCACAGATGCTCCTGCCTGCTGAACTTCATCTCTGCCTGCTCTTTCCTGCTTGCCTTGAAAGTTAGCACCGAGGTGGGGGGATTTCTATCACTTTTCCTTTGTTATCTTTGGACTTTTGAGCGTGTTGGTTGGGATGCGGCAGCGAGTGATTGATCCAGCTCTTGCCTGCGTTGCAGTGAGAAACAAAGCCCAGGGAGCTGGAGAATAGGGAGAAACTGTAAAAAAAGGGGAGGGAAGGGGGTGATTTGTGAGCAGGGGGAGTTCTGGTGTTTTGCCGTGGAGGAGAAGGTGCTCAGCAGTTCTGCTTCACTTAGGGTCCGTGCTGGATGAGTTGGCTGTGACCTGTTAAAAGGAGAAACGGGAGCGGGGATGAGACGTGAACGGTGGTGGCTGGTGGGGTTGCTGTAGCCGGGGCAGTGAGGAGGGAAATGGCCTCTGAGCATTTGCAATTCTTGGGATAAAGGGCTGTTTCCATAGTAAAAGGGAGAAAGGAGCCTCTCTCTTTCTTCCCCTGAACTTGCCTAGCGTGTGAACGGGGAGTTTGACTCGATAACAAATAACCCGTGAAAGGGTAACATCTGGGAACAGCTGTAAATAATCAGGACTTGGTTAGCAAGGCTGGAAGCAACACTGTGGTCCACCATCTGTCCCGCCGCTGCACGTCACACTGGAAGTTGTGATGGGCAACTGTGTGGAGAGCATTTCGGTTCACAGCTGAAAGCAGGATTTGACCTGGCATTAGTATGTTGTTGTTGTCCGAATGCTTCCATGTTATCTGTAGGTGTAACCACAGTTAGCAATGAAACGGGGGACTTTTCACTGCTAGGAAAGAGTGAATTTTAATTCAGGATTAGGCACTCAGCTGATGTGAACCTGGGGATTGGCACCAGGCCAACTTTGAGTTGCAAAATCCAAACTCTGATTAGCTGGAGGTCCACCCCCTAGTGTACATCACCTGCTCTTCACTTCTACACTTTCTTTGGGAATCTTGACCTCACAGCGTGGCATCTCTCAGGACTTATCCCCTGATAAGTGGTGACACCAGGTAGAAGGACAAGAGAGAACAGAAATAAATTCCTACAGCTGCTCAAGGCTTTTAAGCTGCATTTAACAACAAAAAAAGGCATAATGTACCATGAAACCAGCTGGATTTTAATTAAAAAATGTTCTGAATGTGAAGGGAGCCAAAGCTGTCGCTTCCTTTCTAACTTTGCTATTGAAATGTTTAAAAGGTGTGCAAGATTTTCAGGGCAATTTGAAATCCTTACGGAGAGTGCAAACGCAAAGCTGGTTCTCGAGACCAGTCTGATGACTTCCTTATGCCAAGACATGGGACCAAGGAGGTGACCAAATGGTGTCTTTTGAGCTTTATGTATCACTTATAATGAAAATACAGTTCTTTAAAGCTTGTTGTGAGACTGCCTGCATCTCAAAAAGTACCTCTCTGAAACTTGTTACTGTACAGTTTTGCTTAGTGTGATAAAGTACCAGCCAAAATAAAGGAGAAAGTGGTTTCTATTTTTGTTTGTGTTTTTGTTTGTTTGTTTGTTTGTTTTTGGTTTTTGTTTAGAAGCCTGTGGCAGTTTGACAGTGTGCTTTTTGTTTCCTTGCCGTGTGGAAGGCCAGAAATCCTCCTTCAGGCAAACCTTTCCGAGTTACCACCCATCAACTGAGACACATGTGCTCAACTGTGGAGCAGATGCTGATACTGCTCAGTGGCACAGCCCCAGCTCGGTGACTTTGCATGGGGGAACAGGCTGCAAGGAGCTCTGGGGTGGTTGTTCCCTGTAGATTGCAACATAGTGCACATGTGCAGCAATAGCCTGGCTTTGGTCCAAACCTGATTCCGTGTCTTGGGATATTTTGCAGGAAGAGGTCTGTCCCTCATATTGGAGTGACCTCCTATGTTTTGGCTTGTAGAACTGCCCCAGAGACCTCTGTGGTGTGCAACAAAAAGGGATCTTGGGCTATGTTTTAGATGAGCAGATAGGACAAAAAGTTGGGAAGATCCTTTGGGATCCAGATCTTACTGAACGGAAAGAAAGGTGCTGGTTTGGGTAGAGCAGCATGGATCTGTGATGGACTCTGGACCATGCCTTCATGGCAGGATGAGTTCTGAAGGTACACAGTCTTGGCTCCACATTGCAATCTCTGCTCCAGCTACGCACACGTTGTGTGCAGGAGCTGAGCAGCCTGACTGCAGGTGCTCATCTCTTCATCACCTGGTCCTCATCTTGGTCTTCACTTGCTGAACACTGCTTTTCCAGCTGCATTCAAAGGAGGACCCACAACTGGCTGATTTTTGGTGGCTGAGGGCTTGGCATTTTATAAAATCCCAGTAAATGGAGGCTGTCTGTGGGGCATGTTCCCTGCAACTCTCCTCACCAGAAGGACGTTGGCCTTTGGTGCATTTTTTACCCTCTCTAGGAAAATGAGGGAAGAAGAAGAAGCAGTGGAATTTAGTGGATTGAACAGGAAGATGTCCCTGTCCATGGCAGAGGGTTGGAACCAGTTAAACTTGAAGGTTCATTCTGTGATTCATCGATTTTATGAACATGCCCACATCATGGTCTCATGTTGGTCCTATTCTGCCATTGTTTGTCTTACCAGTCTCTGTGGCGTCCCCAGGGAAGATGGAACATGATGAGAACCTGCTCTCAGGGTCAGGATTGACTCTCCATCCTCCTGGCCCGGGTCCTTTCTGGTGGTTGGGCAGCTGTAGTCTATGTGAATGCATGATGCAGTAGCAAGATCGAGAGATGAGAAATCCTGTGCTGGAACTCATCCTCTGTAGGTCTGGTGCTAAGGGAAGACTCTTGGGACCACCATAGTGTACCAGCTCTCTTCCCTCATCAACAGTTGCATGGGACGGTGACAGGGTAAGAAGTTAAGTGTGATGGTGGTGCACCATAATAGCAGCACACAGGGAAATAGGGCATGGTGGGGTGGGCGAGTGTGTACGCTTGTGAATGAGGTTGTGGCTGCTGCACATGGGGGCCGTTTTGACGTCAGCTCCAAGGGGTGCCAGAAGAAAGAAGCACATATCTGCAAGCAGGGCACGGGATGGGAGCAGCTCGATGCATCACTTTATACCCACACACTCAGGCTGTAGTCTCATTGCTTGTGCAGAAATGTTTTAGAGTCAGTCCTTGCCTTACTCTCCTGCTTCACTTCCTCTGTTCTCCAGTGCAACTGTGAGCAATTCCTTGTTTCTCCAGCTTCCATCTGCTCCAATTAGGCTGGAAGCCCCTGGAAGGTTTTCAATCCCCGAGACATTTGTACAGCGCTGAGCCTCAGTGACAATTACAGGTCCAGTCTTCTCTGCTGCCGCAGCCCCGGCTGCCGCCACCATTCCAGTCTGGTCCTTTGGGCAGCTGCTCTTAATCACTGACCTTAGTTTGGAAGGTCTCCAGAGTTGGAGAAATGAAAGACACTTTAGAAAATGGGGAGGGGGAATTGGCAAAAGCAGTTGCTTTTTAAAAGACTACTTATTTCTTAAGATGTACTTGCTGCTGATTAACCTTTGCTCCGTGATTGCTTTAATTGATTCATGCCTTAAAGCTGTCAGAAAGGTTCTGTGGGGTCATGGTGCCTCTTAAGGGCTCTCTTTGCCTGCAAAGCTTTAAAGATGTTTTGGTTGAGTAAAACCCAATTCTTGGAAGAAATGCAGGTGAATGATGTCAACCCTTTTACCTTCTCCATTCCTTAGACTTTCCTGCTTTCATCTTAGTGCTTTACTGTTGTGACCTCTTCCTTCCCTCCCTGCTGCCAGTTGGCAACCTGCTACCAAGCTGAACCTGTCCCTTATTCCTCTGCAATTCATCGTGAATGCTATTTGGGGGTGGGAGTGTTGATTTTTTGGCCCTTCTGTGAGAAAGAGGCACTGTAGGGTTGGGAACTACTGCCTGTTGGTGTCTTACATGTCTTACAGTCCCATGGGACTGCCCACGGTCCCCATGACTGCTTCATGTCACCCCATGTGCAAAATTTCTGTGGCTGTCTTTGTATGGCAACAGGATAGACCCACAGCCAAGGGGAAGATAACCCCCTGGCAGTTGTGGCCTTGTTCTCTCCATGCCAAGGTGCAGAAATTCCTTGAAGGTGAGCTGGCAGGGCTGAAATGGGCTTGCTGGGTTTAAGTGATGAATGGCCTTTTGCTGTGGGCTATACCCTGGCACTCTCGAGGTGGTGTGAAGCAGTTCATTTGTCCTATTTAGACATCTGTCTTTGGATGAGCTGAGTTGTGCCATTTCTCTTTGCTGGCTGCACTGGGCGATCAGGGTGACTGCTCAAACACCAAGCAGAGGGAGCACAAGTGTTATGAGGAGTGGCTGAGGGAGCTGTGGGTGTTTAGCCTGGATTAAAGGAAAATGAGATGGGACCTTAATGCTCTCTACAACTACCTGAAAGGAAACTGTAATCAGGTGAGGTGGGTCTCTTCTAGGTAACAGAATGAGAGAAAATGGCCTTAAATTGCATCAGGGAAGGTTCAGGAGATATTAGGAAAAATTTCTTCACGGAAAGGGTGGTCAAGCATTAGAACAGACTGCCTAGGGAAGTGGTTGAGTCACCTGGAAAAACCATGTAGCTGTGGCACCTGGGGACATGGTTTAGTGGTAGGCTTGACAGTGCTGGATTAATAGTTGGACCTGCTGATGTTAGAGGGCCTACCTATTCCAACCCTAGTGATTCTGTGGTTCTAACCAGGAAGACCAAGGGAGGAATGAAAGCACCCATCCCAAGCTCTGCAGCTAAATAAATCACTCCCATCCTCCAGGATGCTGGGATGTGAGTGCTGCTGGGTGATGATCCTGCAGATCTGACTGTGCTGTGTATCCTAGGCCCTGAGATGGTCCTTCAAGGGTCTGCCCATGGCTTATCTACACTGATCTTCTTGTCTTGCTAAATCAAATGTGCCACACAGTCCTCATCTGCTGCTCTTGTTGCACTGTTGGCACAAACCTAAACTGGGAAACTGAGGCTCTGGGTGATGGCTCTGCTGAGCCCATAATTTGAGGTTAGGTCAGGAGATTTGTGTGCCAGCCTCTCCTTTTGCTCTGAAATGAGTTCAAAACTTTTCTGACATGGCTTATGCAAAAGTATGGAAGTGTTTAATTAGCTGGAAAGGATTTTTCTCTGGGAACAGGAGAACCACATTCTTATGGCGCAAAAATGGGCTAGCCCTGATGCATTTGGATACTGTCAATAACTAAATGGAGAAATTTCTGGCTGGTGACATGGAAAGCACCTTTCCTCCCTTTTCTTTCCCTCCTTGCATGGCATTTTGCTCCAAGGCTTGAACTTTAACACCCACAGCCTGGGGGAGGGCCAGCCCTGGGGTCTTCATTGCAGTGGCCATCCAGGGCCCCTGTCCTTTGTCCGGGCTGAATAGTGCTCTGCAGAGCTGCTGAGCTGAGGTATGCGATCTGCAAACCCCTTTTCCTTCCCCCTCTGGGCTCAGAGGCAAAGTCTTCCCTCAGAGATGATGCTTGTGGTGGTGTGCAGCCCTCGGTGGGGCTGCGGGGCCAGAGAGGGTCCCCCACACTGCGTCCCAATCTCCTCATCTCTCCTTAACAGCAGGGCACAAAGAGCCGCTTAGGCATTCCCAGGAGCAGAGAGGGACCCAAGCCAGGGCATGCTGAAATGCACAAAGTAGGATTTATCTTCAAAGAAATATTTCCCTCCTTTCTGAGCTCTTTTTATTTTTTTTTTTTTCTCCAAGGGATTTATTCCTCCTCCTCCTCCCTCCCCAGGCAGGCTTTGAGGCATGGAAGCACTTTTTACCTCCCCACAGTGGCTTTTCAATGGTGGGAGAGCGACTTCTTAGAAAGCCGCAGGCCACCCAGGGGCAGAGCCCGGGGCTGAGCACGACTGCACGCCTTGCTGCTGGTGGCACTGCAGAGCCACAAGCAGGGTGAGAAAACAGCTCTCCCCTTCTCCTGTTGACCACGCATAAGTGTGGAGAGCAGCACTGCACCCCAAACTGGTCATGTTGAGTCTGCATTTTCAGGCTTGACCTGAAGGTATGAGCTCACCAATGCCCCTGATTCTCTCTTTGTGTAAGAAGGTGAGACCTAGGCACGGATATCTCACTGCTGCTGTCTGGGATCAACATCTGGCTGGGTGATGGAAGGTCTGTCTGTGGTCACAGATGGAAGGTTGCTGTTCCTGATCCGTTTTGGGGCTCATTTCTGCCTCTGCCTACTACCTGTACTGCACAAGGGAAGGATGACAGCTTCCCCAAAAGACTCTCTCCTAACTGGGGGGGTACCCAAGACTGAGATAAGAGGTGTTATAACCCAAACTAATGGGTTATATATGAAGTATATGAAGGACCTCAGGGTCAAAACCAGAGGGAGGACTCAGCTGAGGGGTCTGGCACCAGCAGGGCCAAAGATACCTGTGTGTCATGCTCATTTGTTGCATAGGTGGGAAAGTGCCTATGGACCCAAGAACACTTGGATCAGAATATGCCTGAGTCCAGCCAAAGGCATGGCATTTGTGAAAAAAAATCTTTCTCCACCTCTTCTCTTTCTTCCTTATTTTTTTAAAGCGACTATTCAGCTTTATTCAAAACACTCATTTTGCTCCTAGCAGGCTCCTATTGTAGCACCGTGAGACCCTTTTACAGACACAATGATTTCCCTTTGAGTGTTTCCACATGAAGCTGAAAGCATTTGTATAAAACCCATTGTAAATGCTCTGAGGCTTGGCCAATAATTTCCTGGGCACACATTTGTTAATGTAGTCTGCAAAGTGCTTTGAAGATGGAGAAAACCAGCTGTAATTTATAATGATGATGAGTATGATTAAACAAGTTTTCTGCAAGTGGTTGTGGATTATGAGCCATCCCTGGGGACTGGACATTGAGGGCAAACAGGTGCCAAACATAGAATCATAGAATGGTTTAAGTTGGAAGGAACCTTAAGACCATCTAGTTCCAACCTCCCTGACAAGGGAAGGACCACCTTCCACTAGACCAGGTGCAGTGGACTGATTACAAGATGGAGTGTGCTTCACCATTGTCTCGAGTATGGGGTTAAAAAGCCTTGATGCCACAGTCAGGCTGCTGCAGGAGCTGAGCTACTTGCAAAAGCTCCAAAAGGCACCTAGCAAGCCAGCAGAGGCAGGCAGACTAGCAGAAAAAAAAAAAAGATAAAAAGTTGTTACAATCAAAAAAACACGGCAAGGACTTACTCTCCCAAACAAGGTATTCCAGGTAGATCTTGCCTGGGGATTGGGGAACCAGCCAATGGATACTCAGAGCCCATCTTGGTACCAGGTGATCTTTGCTTGGATACTGATGAACTGGCCAGTGGGCAGCCAGGGGCTACCATGGCGAGGGTGTTTAGGACCATGCCTGGGGACTGCTGGGGGGACTGCTGTGGGAGCTGCTGCCACTCTGTTACCCTGCCAGTTCATCTCGTTCCTTGGAGGATGTAAGGCAACCAGGGGAAAAGCCCAGAAGAGATCTGTGAGCTTGCAAGCCAGTGGCACTTCATGGTGGTGGTAACTCCTGTCCTGTGCTCTTAACAGTTACCCTTAGCTTTTCCCACTTTTCTATCTCCCTTCTTTTTCCCTGCTCTTTTGTGTTACAAAACAAAGTTAATTATCATTTTGGGATCCAGCATCTGGCCTCATTTGTGCCTTAATCTCGTTTATGGGAATGTTTTAGAACCTAGTTTCCCTCTGCATCTAAGTGGATTGGAACACCTGGTTGCCAAAGCCTCATCTAACCTGGCCTTCAACCCTTCCAGGGATGCGGCATCCACAGCTTCTCTGGGCAACCTATGTCAGTGCCTCACCACCCTCACAGGAAAGAATTTCTTCCTCATATCTAATCTAAACCTGCCCTCTGTCAATTTAAATCCATTAACAACCTCAGCTCTCTCAGCCTGTCTTCACAGGAGAGATTATCCAGCCCTTTAATCCTGAGAGATCCTTTGGGAGATGTACCTTGAGGGAATAGAGACACCAAACAGTTTTGAGGGAGGGTCTGGGGAGGGGAAAAAGTGATCTGTGCAAAACTGTATTTCAGCTTTGCAGATTTATTTCCCATTATGGTAACTGTGGTATAAAGCCTGGGATTAAGGTTCCTTTTCTATGCTAAATTCTTATGGCCAATGCCTGGTTAAGTTTCAAGGTGAATAGATCCCACCTTGGACTGAGGCTTGCTTCACCATGACAGGGGTATGTTTAGAAATGGGGCTGCAGCAGCATTTCCAAAACCATAAAACTCATTCTTAGCCCTAGGGGCTCCTCAAGGGCTTCTCAAATTGACCCCACAAAATCAATTGGTTGCCTTAGAAGGTCTTGCCTTAAAACGTATGTCTACAGCTGAGGGACCTATGACTGAGAAGGACACACCACCCACTTCCAGCCCAGCTCCTTCTGGGTGTCCTCTGTGATGGGAATAAGTGTCTGTGCAACTTTAATAGATGCATGATTTTGGCAGTATTTGTTCGAAAAGGGCTTGATCATTTGTATCTGTTCAAAGTGTTGTGGGATGTTCCAAAACATAGGACATGAACCTTGGTGGAAACCTCTCCATATATTTAGAAGCCACAGCCACTGCATGCTAGAGGTGTAGTGCAAAAAATGGAGCTGTTATTCCTCGTTAACCCTTTCTACATCTACAGCTGCTCATTGTTTCTCATGTTAAGCCCTGTTGTTTCTTTCTGCTGATGGCTGTGTTCTCCACCTCAAGCCAACAGCTAATCAGTGCATGAGACATGCTTTGCACATGTTTGTCCCAGGCTGTACGTACCCCCTGGCATTCCACAGGGCTTCTAAAGTAACCGTTGAAAGTCTTAGTGATAAATTATAATTATCGTCTACCAGGAAAAAGATATAGGGTATATTTTATATAAGATATTACAACTATCTTTATTTTATTTGATCCTTTTTCATTTCCTGTGTAAATCTCATTAATTTCCTGAAGAGAAACTGAAGGCAGATGACAGTCAAATAAAAGGGATCCTGGAGTGGGATCCAGAGCCTTGGGCAGACTCTGTAAGATAGAAACGCAGGTTTAGGGGATGCTCTTTGCTGATCTTTTCTGGCTAGTGGCAAGATCTGTGTGCAGCTTATGGTGATGGTGATCAACCAGCAGCTTGCCAGGAGGTCAGTTTTATCCCTTTGCTTCTGTTGGTGTGGAGCTGTGGAAGAGTCCTGGAGGAAAGGACATGAAATGATGCCCCAGAGAGTGGTGGGATGGCACGAGAAGTCTCCAGGCTAAGGAGCTGCAGATGCTGGAGAGGATCAGCTCAGGCTCAAGAAATCTCCCTAGTATGTGGTTCGCTTTCTCTCCAAATCCCTTGGAAATAGTGGCATGGGCAAAGTGGGCATCATTCCTTTCTGCTGCCTTCCTACACCCTCAAGATTCTCAGGATAAGCTGGCCGTGCAGGTGAAATTACCATCTCCGTGTCCCTCACATGACTTCTGGTACCTCCGTAAATTTTTTTCCCCCAACTGCCTTCTTGCAGCGGACTGGGAAACATGTTTGTAATATTTGGAAAGAGGCTGCACCCAGACTCACAGAGCCTCAGCTCCCTGCCCGCGCAACTCCCTCCGCGCAAATCACCGCACGAACCCCGGAGCGAACTGCGCCCCCCGCGCAGCCCCCGCGCAATCCCCTCGCATCCCCCGCGCATCCCCCGCGCAGCCCCCGCGCAGCCCCCGCGCCGCTCCCCGCTCGCTGCCGCGGGTCACTCGCGCTCCCCGCAGCGGTTTAAAACTGCCGCGGCGCTCCCGGCTGCGCCCGCTCCTCGCCCGACCGGCTGCCCTGAACTTCCCGGCCCTGCCGAGGCTCTGGGCTGCTGCTGCTCGGGTGTGCCTGAGCTCGGGAACTCCCCCTTGTAAAGCCTGACCTGACCCTCATCCCCGGACGTACCTCTGTCGCCGCTGCTGCCGCCTCGCCGACCGTGTCTTACAACCGCCTGCGTTGTAAGATGATGTGTGGGAGAAACCTGGGTAGATGCTGGGGAAAGGAAAGAAACACTTGAAAGGCCCAAGTAGGGCAATGACAAATTTGGCTGCTGTAGCTGTTTACCCCTTGAAGGATGAATGCTCCGACCCTAGAGCACCCAAAAAACACGGGTTTTTGATCCTTGCTCATGTACTGGCCTCTCAAGCAAGCTTCTCTTTGCAGAGCTTTTAGCGTTCAGGCTGTGTGGATGTTTCCTGATTTTTCTCTCCTGCTCCTTCCTCTGTCATCCCCTCCCGGCTATTCCCCATGTTTTTCCTCACTCTCTGTGAAGCAGTGGGAAAGGAGCAGCCCTGTCTGACTGCCTGTGATTATGGGGACTCTTATCTGCAAGCAAACAAAGTCTCTGTTTACCAGGGAAAAACCTGAAGTCCCTGGGGTTTATGGAGCAGAAAAACATGTGTTACTGCTTTCATGGCTCACTTGTTAAGGAGTCCTAAACTTTGGTGCCCTACTGATGCGTGTTTTCCTGCTTGCTCTTTGCTCCCATGGCTTTCCCAGTGAATGGATGCAAGTTTACTGTTTCCCTCCTGTATCCATTTAACTCTGCCTGGTAGAGATGGGCAGGAATTGCAGATGATCTCTGAATTTTAAGAGAGTTGTACTTCAAATCTAGATGCAAGCACTGTGAAGCCTCTTGCTTAAGTCCTGTCAAGGACTGAAGTGTTTCAAACCCTAACCTCCTGCCTTTTGGCCTCTGCATCTGCCATTTGTTTCAGTGTTGTTTGTCCCTTAGGTGGTTGCTGGGTCCAATTACTGGGGTCTTATCTTTCTTAGGATCAGATACTTGTGAATTCAAACAGTGCCAATACTTGATGTACTCCGAGGCACTGCAAAAGCATCCAGATCTTGGGAAAGATGTTGTTATGGCTTCTGAATGCCTTGTCCCAGCTGTAACAGCAGACTGGTATCTGGTGACCAAGCATCAAACTGTGGAACTGTGGGACATGGAGAACCTGAAGTGCAGCTGAGGAGTAAGGAGGGAGTTTGTGTTAAATGGAGCACAGTAACACAAAAACATGGAGATGGACCCAAGGGCAGGAACCAGGGAAAAGAGAAGGAGTGATGTTTGTGTGGAAAGACACAGAGAAAGAGAAGAACAGAGTACCTGGACATATGAACAGATTTTGAGCTGAGAAGCACTTTTCTGACTGTCCTTGTGTCTGTCTTTGTCTTCCTCATCCTCACATGGGACTTGTCATATTTGTTCTGAACTTCTCCTGGAGTTGCCACTGGACTGTTTTCTGATACCAGCAACAGCACAGTGTAAATGCATCACAGATACATGAATGAAGCACAAGACATGCTCGAGGCACTAGAAAAATGGTGATGCTTGTGTGGACATGCAAAGAAAAGAGTTGACAGGGATTCTTCCTCAGAAGAAACCCAGCAGTCCCCAAAGCTGTGGGACAGAGTGGCTCAAAGGCTCCCATTTGCTAGATGAGCCCTCTGTATGCCCAGAGGGAGCAGGAGAAGCCTCGGATCAAGTAGTGATCTGGGGCTTGGCAGAGTGATTTCTTCTTTGATTAGAGCTCACTGATCACAGTAGATGTGGTATAATGCGTTTAGTAGTCTCCCACTGGTTTCTGGTTGTGTTTCTGGATGCAGGTGCCAGCAGAAGGGAGAGCCCAAAGCAGGGCACAAGTTACATCCTTTCAGTCTCTTGATACTGAAAGGTCTTACTGCCAAAGCGATACTGCTTGGACAACAGAGCCAGTAGGGCTTCAGGGGATGCCAGACAGGAAAGTGTTTTGCTCTTCTTTGGCCAGCCTGATGTTTTCGGGAGAGCCAGGGCTTGGTAGAGGGGGTTGTGGACAGGAGGCTGTGTTTGTCTCTCCGTCTTTCCCCAGCCTCCTCTGCGATGAAGGTTCCCTTCCCCAACAACCCGTGGACTTGGGACTTGTTTGGAAAGACTAAGGAAGGAGTTAATGAAATTCTAATTCTAGTGATGTTATAAATACTCTGATGCATAAATGATGTTCTGATGTTGCCCAGTGAAGCTGTGGCTGCCCCATCCCTGGAAGGGTTTGAGACCAGGTTGGATGAGGCTTTGAGCAATCTGGTCCAATGGAAGGTGTCCCTCTCCATGGGAGGAAGATTGGAACTAGATGATCTTTAACGTCCTTTCCAACCCAAACCATTCTGTGCTTCTATGATAAAATGGAAAACACCTTTTCTTTGTTTCTGGAGTAGAATCCAGGGCAAATTATTTAAGCATTCAGAAGATCAAGGCCAGATGATGTTTGATACATGAGAGAAACTGGATGCTGCATGTATCAAGTAGCCTGTGCTGTGGGTGAATAGGTCTGTCCTGGAGAGACTGTGGGTTTACCACATCCTGTTTTGGCTACCATGTGCCAAAACCCATGGGAAGTGCATGGAAAATCCCAAATAGCATGTGACTGTGGATCCCATACAAGGATACTCTGGGGAGGAAGAAACATGAACTGCAAGGAAACACTAGAAAAGCTGGGATTGTTCAGGCTAGAGAAAGTTTAAGGGGAGATACTGACATGTGAATACATGAAATACGTAACAGAGGAAAAGTTTAGGCTGTTCACTATATCCAACATAAACAGGACATGAAGTAACATCCAACTACAGGAGACTAGATATTGGGAAAAAAATCCCTTAGCTTTTGATAGAAAAGCTAGTTAGGACTAGTTTAGCCTGTCTTGAGGGATGGTGGGATCTCCATCAGTGGCAATTTTATGAGGGGTATACTAACATCTAGATTTAATACCTGACATGCTGCTGCAGCCAGCCAGATGATGTAGGCAAGGATCTCCATAATCTGTTTTCCTGTCAAACTCTGTGTGCTCATAGATAAATATTGATGTGTGATCCTTGTACCCACACCCAGAAATGCGAGTAACAAACCTCATGGCCCTCTGACAGTGAAACTAATGGTTTGGTTCAGTGTTCTGAGTTCCTATTGCTGAAGAAAAAGGGCTGAGTGAGAGTGGATGCTGTGTTTCGATGATAAGGGAATTCAGATTTTAGGGATCCTTATAGGAGGTTACAAATACTGCAACCCCATGGCATGTGACAACCTTCTGGTAAGAGCTCTGATGGTTCAAATATATTCAGAAGTTGTGGCTGTTGTAATTTGGTGATTGCTGGGTTTATGCCAGGTGCCCTTTAGGCCAGTTGATGAAACCAGCTGGATCAGCTGTCATCTGCATCACTCACATGTGGCACAATGCCCATAGCCCCCCAGCTGTGCTCTGGGAATTCAAGGGCAGGATCACCATCTTGCCACATGAGATCAATTTTTCACTAAGTGGTGAACTGCTGGTGCCAGGATCTGGTACTGCCAAGCTTCTAGAGATGGCTTGACCCCACCATATCCAAGAGTGTGATTCCCTCTGTCCTGGATGGGCAAACACTTCTGCCCGAGGAAGGCATTCAGGACATCGCGCACTTAGCACTGTTTAATTAGTAGTAATGCAAACTGAAACACCTTTTTTTTTTTTTTCATCCTCTCTTCTTGCACTCCAGCCACCAATAGCTAGAGCATTTGGAAGGAGTACCAGAGGTGCGTAATTTCTGTTTTAACTTGCATTCAATGTCTCTGATTTATTCATACCTTCTGCAAATTGGTCAGTTTTTCAGATGTGTCATTCTGCAAGGATTTGTCCCCTGATTTCTGCAGAGACACACTGGGATCTGAGTTATTTGCAAACACTTTCTGTGTAAATTTCATCCATGTGTATCGTGCAGCATACTGTTTATTCTTATTATTATGTCAGAAAAATCAGAGAAATTTGGAGTCCTAAGCTGGAACTTTGCAGCAGATGTGCCTGGATTTGAACATGATTGATATGGACTCAAGGATGTGATGGCACTTATTAATGCAACAGAAAAACATCTCTGACTGACTTTGTAATCTAAAGAACTGTATAACGTGGCTTCTTTGCATGTCCACACAAGACTTTTTTTCTAAATCTTTCCTTACAGTCTTGGTAGTGCCCTTCTGGGCAAAACACTCTTCACTGGCACTAGCCCATGTGCTATTGCTTCATTGTAACTGCACTGGTTGCTATTTACCACCAAGTTCTTTGTTTAAAATTATCATTATGAGTAGATCTCCCACATGTACGTCTTTACAGCTAGTCTTTCTATCCTTGAATACCTATGCCAGGTAAAGTTATTTCAGATAGAAAATAATTTTTTCTTAAGGGATCAATCTCTGCAGTGTTGTAGTTTTGCCAGGATAAGAGAGCTGTGTACCTGAGGGGGTTTAGTGCCTTTTCTATATGAGGTAGTTAAACTGATGGCGTGTTTCAAACAGGTCACAGTGATGTTGAATAATTCCCATGGTTTAGCCTAGGCTCAGGTTCATCTGACATAATTTGAAAGTCCACATGGAGTGCTTAAGTTAATGAATTCATTTTCCAGAGCTCCCTGTATAGCCAAAAGGAGGCAGAGGTTTCCTCAGGGGTGATTCAGAGCACATAAGTTACAGCCAGGAGCATCACTGACTGCTGGGGGGATTTGCAATGTCTGTCCTTCTCTGTTAGACATTTCAGTTTGGTACATAAAACTAGGAGGGGTGTCCTCAGCATTGTATCCTGCTGGTCTCAGCATCCTCTTGGGAAAACCTTCTCCCCGTTTTCTGATATGGAAAGGGGGGCTACAATCTCCCCGTAAAACTTGTGGTCTTGTTTCAGGAAAAAGATGAGATAACACCTCAGATGGAGGCCAGTTCCACTTCCACCAGCCTCAAAAAGCTTAAGTTTGGGAAGCTGAAGGTGGTACGTCGGCGCTTGCTACAGAGGTATGAGCACCAGCCCTTCATCTCCTGCCTGGCTGGGTTCTACAGCTGCCGGTGGAAGCGGTACCAGCGCCAAAGGACAGAGCCTGGGAAATGCTGCTGCAAGATGGTAAATTAGCTCAAAACCAGTACAGACATGGACTTCTGTAAAGGGCCAAGCCAGTCCAAGCAGACAAAGGTTGATGTCATGCTGTCACAGCCCAACATCATTTGGAGCCTGCTGAGATCTGTCGGGTTGTTAGATTTTGTACTGTGTGCTTGATAAATTGATGTGTTTCCATAGCAAGCTTGTTTTATCTGTGCCACCATGCAGCAACCAAATGTGTGGTAGCAGGGAAGGACTTTGCACCAAACCCTCCTGTCTAGTGAAACATCTCAGAGTCATGGAATCAATTTAAAGAAGTAGCATTAGCGATGGGTGTGCAGTAAGAATTGCAAAGACAACTGCTGCACAGTACAATTTCCTCTCATATGAGGTGTTTTAAATCCTGTTCACTTGGGAAGTTATGAGTTTTCCCTGAAAACAAATACTTCTGAGTACAGTTTTGAGGACATTCCCCTGGTCATAAGGGACAGGGAGGGAATTCCTCTCTATATTTACTTCAATTAGAATTTTAACAGCAAGCCATATATTTTAGGAACAGCCTAAAAGTACCTCACATTTACATTGATTACTTTGGGGTAACCAAGGCTCTGACCACTTGTCTTTTCCCTCTCCAGCGGGAATGCCTGTTTTTCCCATTGCTCATTGGAGCTTTCTGCTTTTCTCTGGTCTTTCTATACATGTGGGGTGAAGGGAAAAATGACTACAACAACTTTGACTGGTAAGTACCATCGTTTCCTCCTCTCTCACTCCCTGGGCAGATCACCAGGGTGACTGGGAAGGGATGAGTACCTTCCCCAGCATCTGTGCTGCAACAGGGCACTTCAGCCATGAAGCAAAGATTTGGCATTTTAAACTCTTGGTTACAGCATCCAAATTGAATGTCCAGAGACTTCAGAGGTGCTGAGACTCTGCATTTTGCTTGGCTACAATTTTTAGGTGTGTAAATTTGGAAGAAAGGGGAGAATCATCATCCCAAATATTGTGAGTGAAAGGGACTAAGTAGCTCTTTCCTTCTCTGAATCCCTTTCTCCTCCCAGCCCCCTATTCCACCTGAAGAAATGTGATGGCTGGAATTTGAGGCATTGCACCAGCTAACTTGCTGAAAGAGAATTCCATATTCCCAGACTCAAAAGTAAGAAATGATCGTCAGAAATTTATGCATGTCCTTTCCTTCTGTATCACGTAGGAAAGTTATGCAAATCTGGCCTCTAAAACTAAATTAAAACTGCTCAAATAATATGGGAAGGAAAGGTGTAATAAGGTGTACTAGTCTGGTGGTTAATGCGATCAGGGATTTTGGGAAGGAGGCTCTTAATCACTTTTTCATGTTACATGATAAGTTATCCCTCCCTCCTCCTTTATTACTTTGAAAATTTCAGAATTTCAAGGAACAGGGTTCCTCCAGTCCATATGCTAACCACAAACACTATTACAATATTTTGTTGCTTTCTAGGTATAACTATGGGAATCTGGGCTTCTGGTTTCTCTGGTCTCTTGTTATCCTTATACTGGCTTCAATCTTGTTCACATACATCTCACTGTTGCTGGTAAGTAATGCTCCTTGTAAGCTGACCTTGACTTATAGTCCTGAAAAGGAAATAGACTAAAGCTCAGTCTAGCCCACCATACAATCCTGAGACAGTGGATGCCTAGGGAAGATTTGGAGCACAGTGATTGTTTATGGTACTTTCTCCTCATATCCACCTGCAAATGACTAGTTTTAGCTCAGGGGTCTCTGAGCCAGAGAGAGTTTCTGTGATTTCTTTTGATGGTTTGCCTTTGATAAATGTGTCCAATCTCTCCTTGAACACAAGGAAAGCTGAGCCAGCAGTGGCTGGATTTAGATTTAGGGGAAGCTAAAAATTGTTGCTTTGGCAGCAGGGAAGTATGGAGCTCTGAGTCATGTAGCGGTGGTGATACGTCATCACAGCTGAGTTGTTCTTCTAATCGCGGAAAAAAGGTTCTTTAGAGGAAAAAGAATATTATCACTGAAGCTACTTTGACTCACTCTGCTTTGCTGGAGTTTTCTCCAGGTAGAGACTACAGACATGGTCACGAAAACACTGCTGAGGTTTATGCTGAAAGAGGTTCCTGAAATCTTCATTTTCCAGATCCTATTAAATTTTCTCTTTAGTTGTATTCTGCTGTCTGCTTTGGTTACTGAAAATATATCAAACCCAAACTTTCCCTAAAATTTCTACCTACTCATCCCTTTCCTTTATCTTCTCCCTCATAAGGAATCTCCCAAATAAAGACAGATCTACACCTGTGTTTCTACCTTCTGCATCCAGAGCTATAGGGTAAGAAATCACTTTAACTCCAGACACTGGAGTCCACTTTCAGTCTCATGCCTGCTCCAACTTTCATTTTGAAATACCAGGTGCTGAGAGTGAGGTTATGGCTTTGTCTCACCTCTGTGACCAAGACAACCACCTTTTATCATCCATTCCTGCTGTTCTTACCCATTCCCTGATGTGTCATGATATAGTCAGTCTGTAAATTGCTCATGACAGGGAATGTCTTTTGGCTTTGTCCATGCAGTGCCTAACACAAATGGTTTCTGGGGTACTTTGTCCCTACGGAAGTAGAAGTAAATAGTGGTTTTATTCTAGTGCTAGTAATAACCTCCCCCAAGTGATAAATAGGACAGTTGCTTGGCCTTGCCCACAGCAACCAATAACATCACAAAAGATGTGAACTGAGATCTGAGTAGGATAAACAGCAACAAGGATTTTGTAACATCCTAGTGGCTCTAGGGCTCAAGGATTATTATGTAGCAAAGCCTACCTGCTTTTCCAGTGGCCATGGAATAGTGTGGGTGGTTTGATGGTTACAATGCTACTTTGGGCAACTCGGAGCTTTGCCAGACACGATCATATGACAGAGCTGCATCTGAGATTGTGCCTCAGCAGGCTGTGGATCTAGAGTCAGCCTCAGGATCATTCCAATGCCCCATAGCACAGACTAGAAACAGGCTTTACATGATTTCCTGGGCTTGAGTAGCCTGAAGAGCCCTGGGACTGGTGTGTCAGCCTGGTCATGTTCTGTCTGGATCCAAACAGCAGCCAATGTCCAAGCAGTGGACTTTCTTAGAGGAGTTCCATGTGTTTGTCAGGGTCAATGTGATGACCACGAACTGTCAGGGCAGGTGATTGGCAAAGTAAAGACAGAAAGGAAGATGGAAGTTATGAAGTGAAACTGGTGTCCTGCATGGCTTAGTTCAGTCCTGGTCTCACTCTTTATTTTGTAGATAAATTGTCCTTCTCTCCTCAAGCCTCTCAGTTCTGTCTAATGAGGCTAACAACATTTTCCTTCCTCAGAAGGGTGAGCACGGATAAACCTGAAATAATACGAATAGTCTGAACAGTATCAGACAACAGGAGAAACACTTGAAGATGTTCCTCTGCTCTGAGGACATCTGAGGACACAGCCTCTGCAGTGAAGTTCCATTTTCTCCTTGCTTTCACGAAGCTGTTAAGTGACACAGCCAAAGCTGTTTGGTGTTTCTAAGGGCATTTGCCCTAATTAATTGCATCACCGTGCCACCATGTCCTCTGTGGCAAGACTGCTATATACATCTATGTTGAGTGGTGGTGTTGAGAGGCATGAGGCTGTTCCTTAAATAGGATTAGATCTTGAAGGAAAGGGAAACAAGGGAAGTTATCACTGCCATCATTTATGCTCCCACTGTCTCCAGGTATGAAGGGTATTGTAACAGCTGTGGCTGGATAATGCTCATTGCAGCAGGGCTCTTTCAGAAAAGGACTCTACCAGGAATCCACCCCTCCACCACTGTTTGCAGAGCTTTCCTTTCACTGAAGGCTTTGATGGACTACCAGCAAAACACTGGGAACCTCACAGGCTAGTACATGTAACTCAGCCCTTCCACTTCTAAATAAATCTATCAGTGTGGGCGTTATACGATAGCTGGATTGATCAAATATGTTTCAAATAACTGATGGCCAAATAGGTTGCTGCCACAATGGATTATATTCCAAGTTCTGGTTGAACAGCATTGGATGGAGACTACCCTAACACTTGTTACACGAGGGACTGGAGAGCTTATTATTAGAGGCAATATTTTCTTGTGCTGCATGAGCAGCCCGTCACATCTGGAAACTGAGCGCCCTGATGCCTTTGTTGGAGCAGAAAGATTTTATAGCAGCCAGTGGCTGGTCTGGTTTTGTTTTTAAACACCATATTCTTTTTCTTAATGATGGCACCCAACTGGAGCCTGGAAGCCTGCTTCCATGAACTTATTGTGAACCTCTGAAGCATACATGCTTCTGACCACCAGCCACAAGTGGCTGAAGAAAATGCTGCACGAAATAGCACTAGCTGTCTGTACAGAGAAGGTCTCCATCCTCATGCATCATTGTCATTTTTTCAAATGATCAATTCCAAATAATTCAATTGTTTAATCACTCCCCAAGGAGTGATTTAGCCCCATTAGGGATAAAAGATTAAACTGAGGGTCTAATTATAGAACTGTTCATTCTCAGCAAAGAAGAAAAATCTTTTCTTGTTCAGACTTTCAAACACCAACAGATAGCATTTTCCTCTTTGGAGTTCAACCATGTTTGTTCTTAGGGTTGTGGGGAGCTGACTTGTGAATGTACAAAATACAGGGCTTCAGATATGTTGTGGCCTCTCTATTCATAGACTGAGAGAACTCAAATTGACACTGAAATCCAAAAAGTGACTTCAAACCTCCATCCCTCAGAGACTAAGGTACCAGACAAGTTCTGAGTTGCTGTATTTTTGCCAAAAAGTGAATGTGAGGACCTGAATCCAGCTGTTGTGAACATCTGAGTGAGCAGCTGTTCCAGGTGAGGCGAGTGTTTAAGTGCCTGCCTCCATGTCCTCATTCGTCAGCGGGGTTCTTCACCCAGAGAGTGGTGGTGCACTGGAACAGGCTCCCCTGGGAAGCAGTCGCAGCACCAAGACTTACAGAGTTCCTTGAGTTCAAGAAGCATCTGGACAATGCTCTCAGGCACATGGTGTGATCCTTGGTGCGATCCTATACAGAGGCAGAGTATGGACTTTGATGATCCTTGCGGTTCCTTCCAACTCAGAATATTCTAAGTGTTTGGCTTTACTGTATGCAAGGACCAGGTCTTTGTGTAACATTGCTTGTCGAAAAGGAACAAAGGGTCTATTTTCTTTATTTTTTTCCCCCTGAAATATCTTATTTATATGGGGCTGACTTTAGATCTCCAGTACTATTTCAGTTCTCTCTGAACTGCTCCCACTGTTACTCATCATATAGGTATAGGATTCCATTAAAGGAACTCAGTGTGTCAGGAGTGACTTTAAGGCTGATCTATATTAACTGCTGAGTTTATCACAGAATCATAAAATGGTATGGGTTGGCAGGCACCTTCAAGATTATCTAGTTCCACGCCCCTGTCATGGACAGAAACACCTTCCATTAGATCAGGTTGCTCAAAGCCCCATCCAGCCTGGACTTATATCTTGCTTCAAATCAGCATGACTCTGGAAAGAGAGTATGTTTGTAGATGGGTAGGAAACAACTTACATTCCTTTGCAGTTATGTTCCTGGAGAGAAGAGCCTCTTCCCCTATGTCCTGTTTTCCTACAATCCCACTATCCTATAATCTGGAGGGACTTGCATCATAAATGATCCTCCTCAGTGGAGCACTGAAATCTACTAACTGATACTTTTCTCTAAGTCCTGATATCTGGTGATATTGTTCCCCAAATTATCCTTTACAGTGATCAGGAAGCTCACTCCAGGCATTCAGGCCTGTGCATTTTCACAGAGGCAAAGTGCTGCTCCTGGTGAAACTCATGTCCTTGTTCATTGGTTGCTTAGGCCAACCACCAAAAAATGGAGTAATTTAATCTCCAAGATAATTTTCTGTGGTCTGAGATGTGCCTGTCTCTTGCATTCCCTGTGGTTACTGGGGGAGGAGCATTGCCTCCTTTGCTGTGTCTTTTTGTGCTGCTTTAGAGGCATTTTTTATTCCCTGGCCTCTCTGTCATGGTTGATATGCCTCTAATCACAACCAATGCCCAGAAAATAATCAGGGTTAGTGCTGTATTGGTTTATACAATAGCTGCTCACCCTGGCCATCAATCCTCTTTCAGTGTCTGTACTCACAAAGAAAAATCATTGAAAGTGAGTACCCCAAAGTGACCAATTATCTGTTACCCATTAAAAAGTCTTTGGTCTTGCAGGGCAGCCTTGACACATGCTTGGCCATTTCAGAAACATTTTTACTGTAGCAATACACATTTCTCTGCATGCACCTGTCCTGCAAACAGCTTTGACATTGTGCAGGAAGACGTAGTGTAAAGTAACTTCCCAATGCAAAAATAATTCCAGAAGTACCTCACTGAACACGTCATCATCTTCCCGCAGGATGCATTCAATGTCTTCTTGATTTCACAGGTCCTCGCGATGTGTTTGCTTGCAGAAGGTCAGCAGCTGTACCTGCACTGGACTCACAAGGTGGGGAGAGTCAGGGCTTTCTGGTAACTCTAATCTGTGCTTTAAATTAATTGAGTCTGTGGTATTTCTTTGCATGAAAAACCTCTTGGACTATGGGAGAGAAGGAAGAGAGGGAAGAGGTTAATCTTATGAGGATTTAACTGTCCATAAGAATGATATCTGCACCTGAGCTGATCACTCAAATTCCTTTTGCACTCAGTGGAGGGAAATGAATCCTCTGAGGATGCAATTCATCCAGCTGGTCATAGCCATCTAAATTAAGATGAGATGAATCACACTCAAAGAACCTTTTTTCCCCACTGACTCTCAAAGGTGCCTGCAGTGACTCATTCAGGTGAAGATGTCTATATTTGACACATCTACATATGGTAACATGGAGTCAAAAGCGAAGTTTCTAGGAGAAGCACAGCATGATTTTCTGTAGCAGACCCCAGCAACAGTGAAAAAAGTGTCTGCTCTCTATTCAGAAGGGAAATACGGCTTTTCCAAGGCATCCTGGTGCCTCATGCCTTTTGGTCTTTGGATGGTTCTCTGGAAGTGTTCAAGGCCAGGCTGGATGGGGCCTAAGCAATCTGATCTAGTGGGTGGCATCCCTGCCATGGTTGGAGCTAGATGATCTTTAAGGTTCCTTCCAACCCAAATGGTAGAACTCTGCAATTCTCTAATTCTATTCTATGGTTTGGGAAATGCCACCTAGAGTTTTGAAGGCACAAAAATAAATCCTCAGAGATTTGTTCCTGCAAAGTTACGTGTTAGAATCATCATCCTTAAGTAATTATTGGGGCTATGTAAGGCATTTAAGAAATGCTCCTTTAGCCATGCAGTCTAGGATAGAATGTAATGTGTTTGCAAATCCTGCAGTGGAAGGGAATAGCCAAATATGTGGATAGTAATCCTGTATTTCTTTATTTAAGTAATGGAAATGGAGGGATCTTTACTATTGAGAACAGGATTCCAGAAGAACCAGAAAGATGTAGAATAATTTGCAAAAAAAAAAAAAAAAAAAGAAAAAGGCATTCTTGGGTGCAAGACATTAGGGATAGATTATTAAGGTGTTGATCCATAGAAGATCCTCTGAAGAATGGTAGGGCCTTGGTAGAATTTCTGCTTGCCCATAGTTGTCAACAGATAGATGATGTACCTAGAAGGGCCTGCCATCACCACTGTGCTGGTACCAAACTAAACAAGAAACTGAAGACTAGGCTAGATGCCTCCTCACCTTTTTGATTGAAAAGTGAACTCTCATCTCTTAATTATGGGAATGTTTGCTGTTGCTGAAGCCTGTTGCAGAGCAGCTCACAGCATAAGGAATTTTTTTACTGTCCCTTTTGGAGGTAATTTGTCACTTCTGACTTTAGAAGTGATGAATTCCACCTGCAGGTTAGGGATTTAATGTGAGCTGGTCACCTAGTCTCCATCCATATCAACTGAGAGAGGCACATTCCATCATACTGCAAGCAGGAATGGATCACCTCTAGAAATTCCTCTTTATCCTCTTTATAGAGGGAGTCTTGAGGGCTGACTTAGTTGGATAATCAACTCTTGAGATCAGTCCTGCCATGCAGAAAAAACAATGATAGCATTGTTGGTCTGTTTTTAGTCCCATTGAATCTCTCTGTCTCTGAACTGGGGAAGTCAATCTCATGCATCCTAAACAATTTACCAAGCTGCTTAAATTAGCCTGTGACTCAGATGGATGGCACACCCTGTGCAGAAATGCTGAAGCTGATTTATGACTCCTTTGTGTCCCCAGATTGGTACGTTTCTTGTCCTGGGCTTCTCTATTGCGTGCCTCTTTGCATTAACTGTACTCTGGGGAGATCACTGGAAAACTGTTCGTCTGTCATTCCAGGTAAGAGAAGTTGGGAAGTCTGTTTGAAAGAAAAATGTGTGAATAGAAATATTTTGTGAAAATTGATAGAAGATATTCCGTAGAAGATATTATGGTGGTTTTTGACATGGGTTTTCCTGTCAGGGTATGTAGTTGTGAGTAAACTTTTATTATGACTTAACATTTCCTGTTGGAAGAAAGGAAACCAAGACCTGAGGCTGAGTTTCAAGCTATGTGTCTCAGTTTGGGAAGTTATAGCCTTTTGTTGTTTGTTTTCTTTTTTTGTTTGTTCGGTTTTGTTGTTGTTGTTGTTTGGGTTTGTTTGTTTGTGGGAGGGGTTGTTTGTTGTTTGGTTTTGTTTTTCCCCCCCATTTTCAGCTGTTGAGGGCAGGTAAATCAGACCCCTTTGGCTGGTAGAGTTGCTGGAGCAAGAAGTTTCTCCCTCATCAGATTCTGCCATTACAGCAGACTTAGCATTAGCACAATTTCATCTCATAGGGGCAGGACAGCACTGAGTTTTTGGGGAGCAGGTGGAGAGTACTGGAGTCAGGTGGGACAACATGGTGGATGCAGGAGGTCAGAGTGGTTGGGTGATGCCTCCACAACTCCCATCAGATCTGAAGATGGAGGCAAGAGCTGCCCAGTCCTGTTCAGGTCCCCACTTGTATTGGGAAGGAAGAAGTATGTAGCCTTTGGCTACATAGCTGCTTTGCAGAATCCAAACCACTCTACAATTCTATGATTCCATGTTATTTGGAAGTTAGTCTGTTACTTCTCCCTATGTGGCTTAGTGCTTGTGAAGGCTGGAAGAGCAATGCAAATGGACTGGAAGAGGAATCAAAGATGTGATGTTTGTAGGGTGTGGTTAATTGCACATTCCTGCTCTATAGAGTTTGCTAACCATTGGTGTAATCAGTGGCAAAGGTCATGAGAAACCATCAGCTTCTCCTCCCCGTGGCAGACATCAGGGAATGTGGATGAGGAGTAGATACAAGAGAATTTGGGTTGCCCACAGGTGCTGTTTATTTCAGGTGTCCATGCCCTTTGAGATGGTCTCCAACTGCTGTTCCCAAAGGACATGAAACTCTTGTAGATGCTGTGTCATATCCATTAGCCCTGCAAATCTATCTCATGTATTTTGGACATCTCAGATGGCACCTCTGTGCAATTGAATCCTAACCCTGCTTCTGGTTGGTGTCAAGTGTCTGAGGCAGACAGTATCACACGCAATAACATCTCTCAATGACTGATGCTTTTTTCCAACCTTTCCAGCTAGCAAATCAGCATCAGGACTAAGCAATAGGAAAGACTTGCATCTGGATAGTTTTTTTCCCTAGCACGTAACTTAATAGTTCTCAGTTCTAGCTGGAACATGCACCACAGGGTTCTGATGAGCGTGAGAAAATGAGGGATTGGTTTCTTGCTCAGATTTGCCTAGTTTTATGAAAAGTGTGTCATACCAACAACCATTCAGAGTCTGTACAAAAACTATTTCTGCTTGGTTTCCAACTCTATTCATGCATTCATTATAACCACAGAAGTGATCCTTAGCTTATGATCTTCTTGTTTTGTCTTTAGGAGTAAAGAAATAAAATCTAATGACTATATAATACATCTGCTTCTCTTATACTACAATAGTTTCATACAAATGTAAATACCACATTTTATCAGTCAGGGTTGTTTACATTGGTTTAATGATTTAACTGCAGTGTAGTGTGGAGATAACTATTACCTGGATGGGATTGGATTGGAATAGTTTAGATTGGGTTAAACTGGAAGATATTCACAGGTTATGGCATATCAGTAATGGCAATCATGTCCTCATGGATGGGGATAGTCATGTCCCCTTCAGCTGACTCAGGAGAAAGGAAAGCAGTAAGAAGCATTCCTCAGCCCAAGGAGCACTCCCTTCTACCTGGCCAGGGCTACACGTCTCTCCTCCAAATTCTGAGTATTTGGTGGATACAACACAGGTGTGAGAGAGTGGTTGAACTGCTGGTATCTGCAGCAGGAGCCCATCCAGGTGTAGGGCTGTAACTGTGCTGGGGTTTGTTTCCGTGTGTCTCCACAGTTCATCCTTTGACTAAAATGCTTTTCTCTCCTTGCCAGATCACAGCTCCCTATCTCCATATAGGGGCCATCGCCATCATGGTCCTCCTGTCCTGGCCCGTGGCTCTTCATGCTATCAGAGCAGATAAGAAAGGTAGAGCAGCTCTGCTTCCTGCTCTCTGTATGACAACAGATGTATATCAGCATTGGAATAGAGGTGTTCAGGAACCCTTTACTCCCACACCTGCACTCCATCTGGAGGAGACTTTTAAATTCTGCATATTCCAGGGAAATTAGCAGGGCTGGGGCTTGGGCTGTGCCCTGTCCTGTTTCTGTCCCAGTGTGTTAATGGTTTGCATACCCCCTTGCACAGTTTTGCCCTATACTGAGGCAGTGACCTGCCTTAAGACAGGAGGTTAGCAGAGGCAGCCATGTTCTGAGTGATGTGTAAAAATCTGTTCAGCCCTCTGCAGGAGAAAGCAGCCAGTGGCAGCTCTTTTGGCTGATTTTTGGTTGCTGTACACAGCTTAGCTGTGTCAGAAGGGATCTTCAGTCCAGTCAGTCAAAACCACTTCAGACTAGCACACCTCAGGAGAAGCCAACTGAGATAGGGGAAAGAGATTTTTGATCAATTCCTGGTGTTATCTCATAGGAACTTGCTGTCCACCTCTAGAAGTATGACCATGTGTTGTAAAGACAAAGCCAGATGCCAGGAACAACTGCAGGAAAGCCTGACTCTTGGACTGGCTGTTTTAATCTGACCTTGTCTTTCCATATAGCCAAAACTGTCTACATGATACCCATCTACAGATGTTATTTGCAATAAAAATCACAGACATAATGGACTGGTGAAAGAATTAGACATAATGGACTGGTGAAAGAATTTTTTTCCAGTTCAGGATTTTATTGTTGAGCTACAGCTGGGGAGGTTGGGGGAGAATATGCAGGGATCTTAGACATTAAGTAGCATCATGCCTGATGTACTCTTAGCTCAGTCATCATCTTAGTGTAAGCCCAGATTCCTTCAGAGCCACGGCACAAGGTGCAGAGGGGTGGTGGTACCCATTCAGGAAAGAGGTGTTGGTGCATAGGTGCTTGTTTCTCGGAGAACTTGTTTTGGTTCCTGAAGTGAAGGGTCTCTGGGACTCTTGGGCACTGTGCCAACAGACTCCAGAGAAGACCATAGGTAATGAATTGGCAAGTTTCTGAGGTGCAATATCCATGACCTTAGAGTCTGTAGGATTCTCTAGATCACACACAGGAGATCACTAACAACAATGTGAATAAACCAGGGAAGTATTTACCATAAGGAGATGTAACTTGGCTGAAGGAGAAATGTTCCTTCTCTTCCTCAGTGTGAATGAAACTTGAGAATGGTGCTTGTTCTTATCTGAGCAAGAAAAAAATTAGCACCCTTCTGTTGAGGATTGTTCAGATGGAGGATATTTCATTGCTCCACCTCTAAAGAAAAAGAAATTAAGGCCATGTCTTCCTGTAAGGCATAATGAGATGTAATTAAAGCATAAAATCTGCAATCCTGACTTAGCCTGCATCCTTGCTTTGAACAGTTTGTTTTTCTGGTTTGCATTGTTTGGAGAGAAAGTGAAAGTTAGGGGAAGAAGGAATGGAAAAAGGATGGGACAAGTAGCCATTTAGCTGGAGGGCTGTATTAAAAGTCAAGTTGCAAGGCAGACTCGTATGTTACCTCGTGGATTAACTCTAGCCTTCCTCCTTCAAATTCTTTCAGTTATTCAGGTGATAATTATTGGTCCATACGTGGCTATCCTTCTCTTTCTTTTCTTGATACCTCTGGGGATGTACTCTCCTTGCATCAGAGAGATGGGAACACTTGGACCAAAGCCAGCCCTCATCGGACACCGTGGAGCACCAATGGTAGGTCTGGAGAATGCATTTTATGTAATTTCTTCCTCCTGTGTCTTGCTACCTTCATCATCATCTTCTGTTGTTTGTTTTTTTTTTTCCTCCATGGAATCTGTGAAGGGTGCAAGGCGAGACATGTCTGGTTGGGACTGCATGCCAAAGGCATCACTCACTGCATGGATTTGCTTACAAGGATAATGCTGTTCCTGAGGGGCACAACCAGGCTGGATGGGGCTCTGAGCAATCTGGTTTAGTGGGAGGTGTCTCTGCCCATGATGGGGTTTGGAATGGGATGATATTCAAGGTCCCTTCCAACCTAAGTTGGATGATTCTACAACAAGATGGGTTTGGCTAAAGTGGAAGAAAACAAACAGTAGACTAACAATATAATGATACTCCCTTAATAAAAAACAGAGGTGTTACAAAAAGGCAGAAAGTACTTACAGAGTCCTCCAGACTGTGTTCGAAAATGATTCGCTCATGCACTTTTTTTTTTCAGCTAGCGCCAGAAAACACTGAGATGTCATTTCAGAAGACAATTGAGCATGGTGGGGATGGTCTTGAGACAGATGTCACCATTAGGTGAGGGGAAAACACTGCATCTCACAGAACATATGCTACTTCTTCTAAGGGTTTTTTTTGGAGATAGGCAGCTCCAGGCAATTAGGTTTTACTGATGGCTGGAACAGGGCCCCTTGGATGACAGAGGCTGTAGGGCATGGTTGTTCTCAGGCAAGTCAATAAGCTGCAGCTATTGATTTAACAATCGTTATTTCTACTGTATATTTTAAATGCTTGACAGAGTATAAAGACAAGTCCCTACTCTACTCTCATTTCCAGGTCACAGTGAGGGTTGTATCAGGTCTACAGACCAACAGAAAATTGTGTTCAGACTTGTGACAGCATTGTCCTAATTATTAGATCTTTGATTGCCTTTGTTTGGTGGACTCATTGCCATGAACTGCTAACACTCTGTGCATGATGAGCAGTTTCCAGACACTGAATGGGAAAAACACTAACACTTACATGCTGTACCTATCTAGACCTTTCTATAAGAGAAAATTCTGCATTTCCATCACTGTCTACTTAGATTTCAGTCCTCTGAAAACCATAGAAACACTTTGATGTCAGCAAAAAGAGGTTTCAACCATGAGTCACTATCCATTTTTGTGGGGGTTGGCCACCACAAAGGTCACCATCTCCATGTTGCTCCTAAGGAACTGAGGCACAGACAGGCATGACTTCTCCCAGGTCACCTAGCAGTATTTAAGCTGGAAATAAACTGGTGTTTTGATCCTCAGCCTTCCTCCCCATCGCACCCTCTGCACTGAGGGAGGCCATACTGCTGCATTCACGGTGGCCCACATATTCCTCTGACCTGGAATGAGTCTGCTCTTGCCGTGAAGGAAGCTGCACCCCAGGTGACCTGAACTCTTACTCTTCAACAGCTATGATGGGGTTCCTTTCCTCATGCATGACACCACCTTGAAGAGGACAACTAACATCAAAGAAGTCTACCCTAATGACACTGATCAAAATGCTGCATTATTCTCCTGGGATACCCTGCAGAAATTGAATGCTGGAGCATGGTTCCTTAAGGTAAGTGTCATAAATGGCTAGAAACATTCAAGGTCAGGTTGGACTGGGCTCTGAGCAACCTGATCCAGCTGAAGATGTCCCTATTCACTGCAGGGGCATTGGACTGGATGAGCTCTAAAGGCCTCTTCCAATCCAAACGATTGTATGATTCTATGACTATCGCCAGCTGTCTCTGATGTAGAAGAGACACCAGATGCCTATTACTTAACAGCACCAGTGTTAGAAAAGGAATTACTGTTTGAGCCAAAACTCAAAGAAGTCAGTAAAAATACTTCACTTTGGGTCTCTCTGCTTTTTCCAGTTGTCCTTCAGGCTTAGGAGACCTACAACAACTGGCTGGTGGGTGTTCTTGTGTCACCTTATCTTGGAAGCAGCAGAATTCGTGGGCTGTGGGGAGAAGACAAGAGCTACTTTTGCAATGTGCTGTGCATAATATTCAGAGCTAGCAAGATGGGACAGAGAAGCACAGCAGTGCTATCAGTGAGCTATGCAATTTAGGTCCCAGAAGCACTGTCATCACAGCCTGAGTTGATTTCCTCCAATTCTTACGTAGGAGAGATAAGCAAAATAAAATATCCCCACCTGCTGAGGACTGATATCAAACCTTTTCCCTTTTAGAAATAGGAGGTTTTTACATACAGCTGAATCCCAGAGCAAACTACCTGATTGATTTCCTTTTTCTTTTTTTGGTATCTCTTTATTTCTAGGACAAACCTTTTTCATTCATGGGCTCACTGTCAGAGGCAGATCAAAACCAGGCAATGAATCAGTCCATTTACAAGCTGAGTAATTTCTTGCGCCTCGCAGACAGTCACAATAAACTTGTGATATTTGATCTCTACCGCCCTCCAGAGAAACATCCTTACAGGAACTTGTGGATCAGCAGAACCCTGGAAGTCATTCTCAAGGAGTCAGGGATTAAACCCCATCTGGTAGGGTGACCTCACTCCATCTCTTTTTCTTGCTCTCGAAATTGGGATTTTAGGGTCATACCTTGCATGATTTCACCTGCATTAAGTTGGTCGCTTGCATTTCTCTCATTTTAAAAGGTATTATTTGGAGTATATTTCTGCTATTAGCTCCTCATCAGGTACAAAATGGTCTAACCCTCCAGGCAGCTACAGGAAATATGGCAGTATGTATGCCAGCTGATGCCTTAGCCCCCAGACAGCACCCTTTCATAATTGTAATAATTATCAGTCTACTCCCTGCTACCCATGCCTGTTTTATATATTACATAAAAACTTCTAGCTTAAATTAAAATACAGAATTGAAACTGGGAGCCTTTATTGCCTTCCTCCTTCTGGCAGTGAATGAATGCTAAACTCATATGAATCAGGTTACATACCCTCTAATGTCCGGGAAGTTACGCTGATCTGTATCTGCTGAAGACTTTTTCTTCCATGCTGGAAGAATGAGAGAACAGAATATTTTCTGTTGCCTTTTCCATAAACCAAAGCTGTCTTTTCATTCATTTCCAACACCACAGCTTTTGTTGGGCTGTGTGAAACGTACTCACTGGTTACCAGTTAAAAAGCAAGGAACAGTGGTTACTTGTTTTTTGATGAAAATGTCTTGACAGTTTTAACCCTGCATCCAAATGTTCTTTGATCATTGGGAGAAACACATCATTCGATAGGCTGGGTTAATCCCCTCAAGATGTTATCTTTACAGTAGGGCATATTAGGGGCATGAATTCTTCTGCTGAGAGTTCATTGGTTCCTCTTGTTGCCTGCAGGTCCTATGGCTG
This sequence comes from Myiozetetes cayanensis, assembly GCF_022539395.1. Lineage (NCBI taxonomy): Eukaryota > Metazoa > Chordata > Aves > Passeriformes > Tyrannidae > Myiozetetes > Myiozetetes cayanensis. The sequence goes on along the minus strand of NW_026087742.1, from coordinate 29,583,586 downwards.
AATAACAACATGAGGTCGTTTATTCAATCTGTCGCTCCTGGGTTTCAGCATACCTTTGGCAGAAAGGCACCAGTTGAAGACCTCTTAAAGAACAACATTGTCAAACTCAATCTGGTCTACACTGATATGTCCAGTGAAGATATTCGGTAGGTTTCAGGCCCAAGTACTGTCTTTAGACTGCAGCTGGACTATGCATGGGGAAATGTCTCCCTCCAGTGACCGGTTCCAGAATTTATAGCATTTTGTATAGTGGTCCTTCAGATCAAGTGGCCATCCCTGATGTATTTTAGGGGTGACAGATTGCAGTTCACTGCTACTGTAGACTAAGAGGTGGTACATGTAATTACTCCTCTTGCCCTAAATTCCATATTGACCAGGATCTGAGGATCTTCCGGTAGAATAACACAGCTCTCTCCTGATTTCTTGTCTTTCTGTTCATGCCATCCTCAGTCCCACCAACACTGAATTGTGGAGAACGCATAACTATTCAATCTCCCATGGCTCTTCCACAAACATCAGTGCGAGTGTGTAATGCTGTGGTGAGAGACCGTCATCCTCTTGTTGCTGGTGTTTTGGAGAGGTCATTTCTTATCTCTGTTACTACCACTACTCTGTTGTATGTGACACACTAAAAATGTCATTTCTACAGTGGAAGGCTCTACATTCATTGCAGGAGTTTCCAAAATGTTTATCTCACATGAAAAAAAACCCACAGAAATCACCAGAAAACCCCCAGCTTTACCTGTCCAGCTCTCCTTTTGTAAATGGGATTTTTTTCCAATGCACAAACCCATTGAAATCCAGTTGGAATGAAGAAAAATCTTCATTACTCTAATCCTTTGGGTGAGAGTAAAGTTCATGTTTTCTCAGTTATAACTGTCACAGGATGTAAAAGCATAGAATCACATGATGGTTTGGGTTGGGACCTTAAATGTCATCTAGTTCCAACCCCCCTGCCATGGGCAGGGATACCTTCCACTAGACCAACTTACTCAGAGCCCCATCCAGCCTGGCTTTGAACACCCCCAGGGATGGAGGTGTCCAGAACCTCTGGGCAACCTGTTCCAGCGCCTCACCACCCTCACAGTCAAGAATTTCTTCCTAAAGTCTGATCTAAACCTTCTCTCCTTCAGCTTAAAGCCATTCTCTCTTGTCTTGTCACTCCATGCCCTTGTCAAAAGTCCCTCTCCAGCTCTCCTGTAGCCCCTTAAGGTACTAGAGGGTTCCTCTAAGGTCTCCTCAGAGCCTTCTTTTTTCCAGGCTGAAAGGTTGAAAAAAATCCTAGGTAGATCCTTTTGGGTAAACCGTGGGTAGATCTTAGGTAGATTTATGAATGCTGGTATAGATGATACATTATAATTGCCTATAATTTACCATTATAGAAAGAATGAACTTACTTCATATCAAGTTTCATTAGTTTATAAGAACTCGAGGAATTATGAGTTGATGTAGCTAACACACTTGATATTACACTTGTGATAGCACACTTGAGTGACAGCTTCAAGGTGGTTTCGAACACACTATGGGGAGACTATAGAATAACAGAATCATTTAGATTTAAAAGACCTCTCAGATCATCAAGGCCACCCATTATCCCAGCACTGCCAAACCTACCACCAAACCATGTCCCCAGGTGAAACATATACACATTTTTTAAATAACTCTTTTATGATGATTTCATCACTTCCCTGGGCAGCCCATTCCAAGGCTTGCTAACCCTTTCCGTGAAGAAATTTTTCCTGATATCTAATCTAAACCCTCTCTGGTGAAGCTTGAGGCCATTTCCTCTATAGCTTGTTACTTAGAAGAAGAGACCAACACTCACCTGGCTACAACCTCCTGTAAAAACACAGCATTACATTGATTCATATGGCAGAAGGGTTAGAAAAATTTTGACCTTTTGGACATTTTGTCTGCTTTTGTTTACAGAAATTCAGCTATTCTGTATTAAGCAATTGTTAATGATTAATTATTGGCTGGTTGGCTTTCCTTTATGTTCCTTATCTAGGCCCTAAAGTGAGCATTTCACTATAGAAAATCACAACAATTTCCCATCACGTTCTTGAATCTCCTTGAGTAAGCCCGAAGGAAGTACTAACCTCCTTGCTTAACGAAGGTTGTTGCCTTTTGGTCTTTTAAAGGAAATATGCCGAGGCAAACATCACCACCAACCTCTATGTGGTCAATGAGCCATGGCTTTTCTCCCTGGCATGGTGCTCGGGGGCACACTCTGTGACCACCAACGCCGTCCACTTGCTGAACGATCTCAGTGAGCCACTCTTCCTCATGGTAAGTGAAACTCTTCTCTATCCCAGGAGTGGGGAGTAGGGTTGGGATGTTCATGGCTACCTTTGGACACTATGGGCCAGTTGACACATGGGTAAAGTATCCTTCAAGGATCCTTTGCATGAAAAAGACCTGAGTTGAAACCTGGCTTACCTGGAACCTTTAAGCCACTACAAGTATTACTACACCCTTCTCCTTTCTCCTGGCTCTGGTAGAAGCACCCTACTTGTTAGGATTTGCACTTTAGGCCTTGAGGTAAGGGAAGAGGTGATACTGAGACTTGTGCAGGGAGAATGGAAGGGCCTTTGAGGGCACAAGCTGATGCATGAGAATTTCCATTTCTAAGCTTTTGAAGCACCTTCTTGATGTCAGAAGTTTCTCATTTCCCAGGGCTTCCCAATGCCCTTCTCAAACTTGGTCTTGTTCCACAAGTCCAAGGAAAACAACCATGGAAATAACCCTTCTGCGCTGGGAGGAATTTTGACATAATTTTTATATTTATTATTTTGCCTTGGACAACCTGTAGGACCAGGAAGCACCTGGGCCAGTGGTCCCACCAGAGTCCTTGCAGCCTTAAGGGCTTTGAACAACTGGCTTCACACTCTTGAAGTAGATTTTACAATGCTCACATCCAGAGAACTGCACTGTTTCCGTCTATTCTAAGGTTGGGTGGAGGTCCAGTCTAAGGATGAATCTTCAGATGCTCTTACACTTAGAGTGGGAGCCACCCCAGACCCTCTGTGGAGTTCAGGATAGGGCAATTTTGCCAGAGAAAATGAGATGTCACCAGTTGATGTTACTGTTGGGGGGAAATAGAGAGAAGTACAGGGCCTACCTGTACAAACAAGAGGTCCCTGTTATATTCACTGTGATACAGTACAATCTTCTTGGCCATACAACAGACCTGCTTTTATGAAGATTTGGCACAAAGATCCAGTGGTGGCCACTTTGAAATGCCACAAAATGCTTTGAACACCCAAGAGGTGCTGCTGCACATGCAAACCAGTCAGCTGAATGGCCGTATTTGAGCAGCAGAAAGAGCTTGAGTAACTTTCTTTGCATATCTTATGGTCCTTGGTGGTGGAAACAACCTCTGTTGTTTTCTTCCAGACTCCACAGCAGTACAACATCATGTGGATCCTGACAGATCTGACCTCTCTGCTCCTCATCTCACTCATCTTTGCTCTGCACTGGTAAGTACTAATGACCATCCTAAACTGATCTTTTGCTCTAGATGGAGGGAAAGAGGGATGCTTTCAGGTAACCTGAAGAGTTAAAGCTACTCTTGGGAACATTAGCTTTCTCCTCTGGAAATGGGAGAAAGCCCTGAAAGTCCCCCCAATCCTCTCTGCTTCTCCTGCTTGCTCTCATTTTCCCTTTCCATCTTACCTCAGGCATTGTTCACCCTCAGGATTCATGGAGAAGTGGTGGATTTATGGTAGCAACATAAACCAGTCATCAAAGCTGATGGGCTGAGAAAAGAATGGATTATTGTTACTACTTAGACAGTGTTTCATTGGACTGATTTGCAAGGAAAGCTCTCTGTGTTAATATTTGAGTGTTCCATGTCTCTCTGTCTGCATATGCCAGAGCCCCTGAGGAAATCCATCCTCCCAGATGAAAATATCTGAGTGTGTCACACACATCTCATTTTCTTTCCTTCCATTCTGTCAAATTAGGAAATCTGCGGTTCATGGAACAGGGTCACCCCAGCAGGTTGTGTTGTGCTGCTGGATGTTCTGCTCTGCCATAGTTGTATGAGGATGGTGCCTATGCTCTCATCCCATTAGTGTCCAAGGAAAGCAGGATGTGCTGGGCTCAGATCTTCAGCTGGCTGGCTGTGGGTGGGTGGAAGGATCAGAGCAGCCAATTCAGGGGAGCTTTTTTTGCTGGCAGCACAACTGTGCTGCAGGTGACAGCAGCAAAAGGCTTGGGAAGCTCCTGGGTGAGCAGTCTGGATTGCTGTTAACTGTGACTTGCTTTGGCATAGGAAAATGTTGGAGTGCTAATATTGCTCTGGTATGGTGACAGAAATGAATTAGTAGCAGTTTGACAAAGTGATGAACTAGCACTGTACAGGCATCCAGGCTTTTCCCTTCCCAAGGCAAAGTGACTGTCTCCTTTCCTTTCTCTATTACCCTGCTCTGTTATCCTCAGGTCTTGCTTTAGCAGCTTTCACTGTGTTCTCAAGGCTGCAGGTTGCAGGGTGGCTCACAATCACCCCTGTAAAAAGCATCACCACCACCATTAGACCTTCCCATGCCTGTGTCCTCCAGGCTTGTGCTCACGTTATGTATGTATTTTCCAGGCTCTGTGGATGCTTCTGGTCCAACCAACAACAATCTCCTCTGGGCAAGCCTTTGCAGCAAGGGCATTCCCAACCCTGCTGGGACAGAAGGGCCATCAGCAGTGCCTCAGTGCCCTGCATGGTCTCCTTTGTTAGGTTTATGAACACACCAAAATCACAATTTTAAATTTCTCTGGCTACTTAACAACCAGTGGCTGCAAACATTTGTGGGGCTTTTGAGCTCTTAAATCTTGCTGAGAAAACAGGGCTTAGTCACAGAGTTGCCTTCAAAATGCTGTTGCAGACATGAAGCGTGGATGCTTAGACATCAGTCGTGCACTGGAGTCCTTTCTTGGTTAAGGACACGAGAAAATCCCAAAATACCTGTGCTCACAAAGTAAGGAAAATGGTGTCCACAGCAGCAGGGATCTGTGAGGAAAACCACAGTGAGCACAGGCCTGATCCAGGTGCTTTTCCCTCTGCAGGTGGCGAGAGCGGAATTTCTCGTGCTGTGCCCAGGACAGTAACCCGGTGCTAGAGAGCGGCACCTACAACAAGTTCAGGACAGGTGAGCAGGGCAATGAAAGCTGCTGTATCCTGCACAGTGTGGTCTCTGTGGGGTCACTGGTATCCTGATGGTTGTGTTGGTGATGGATGTCCATACTATCTCAGCCTCAGGTGTAGGTGGCAGGATTCTGTATTCAAACCCCTGAGCAGCTCAACCCAATCGGCCCTGTGTCAAGTAGAGGGTTGGGGCATACATATTGATGTCCCCACCAATACTCATTACTCTGTGATGCTGTGAAAAGAGACCCTGGAGGCACTGAGCACTCCTGGTTCTGCAAGGCAGGGTGGGATTGGCTGAGGATCCTCCAGTGCACCATGTTTCTGCACTCATGGAGCTATCATACAGACAAAATGACCCAACCTGGGCTGCATGCATTTTCAGCCAGGTTGTATTTGCTCACGATGGCTGTCAAAACAAATGCAGTTGTATCGGTAGCTCACTGTGTCCCTTTTTCCAGAGCTCAGTGACATGCCTGCTGTCCTGACCTGACATGGGCAGAGAGGGGACGCGGACCTGACATCCCAGTGAGACTGGGGAGACCAGCTGTGGGGGCTCAGATCTACCTGATGAGGAGGATCCATTTGCCTTCAAGACTGCTGGAGATGAGCATCAGTCTTCCTCTCCTACAGCTTTTATCAGATTCCTGTGCCTGGCAGGGATCCCTGGGGTGTAGGAGAGCACAGGTGGAGCTGCAGCCATGAAGAAATTCTGTGCCATGGTGAGATGCAACAACTACATGGGAGTCACTATTTACCCTTTGAAACCATTGGCATCCCACAGGGCAATCAGTCCTGCCATGTGTAAGCCCTCGTTTCCAGAGCTGTGTTTTATACATGCTGCAAACATCTGAGCATCCTGCAAACATCTGAGCATCCTGCAGTTCTCCGCATTCACAGCTGCCCAGGTTTCTCCTGTCAGATCGGCCTCTTCTCCACACACTACCTCCCTCCCTCTCTCCCTCCTTGCAGGTCTCCTCCACCCCCAAGAGCACACTCACCCCACCACGATGGTCAGGCGCTGCTGTCTGGGTGTTAATAGGATCTGTACCCTTCTATAATGCAGGCAGTGGCATCTTTGGTTTTCCTTTTCTTCACTCTGGCCCTGCCACAGACCCTAACAAGGACAGTCTCTTCCCCTTGGCTGTGGGTGAGGGCATAACTTTCCCATGGCGGGTGAAGGACTTCTTGGTGCCTTGGCCAGGTAGCCACTGAGACTACGACACACCACTTTTGTTCAGAAGGATTGAGCTGCGCGTGAACTGGTACCATCAAGTGTCCTGTTTGCTTTTCCCTTGGGAAGGCCTGTATACCTGTACAACACCCCAGGATTTATCTGGATTTGCATTTCTCCCAGCGGCTGCTGGCACACAGTGGGGAGGGGAGTCCATGCCTTGCTCTGTAAGTGGGATGTAAGCATCTCTCAGGTTTAAGCCATAACTTTCTACTTGAACAGATAATAAGGATACATTTTTTGTAAATTGTAAGTGCTGTTTTAAATACATTTTAGCTCTCCTATCCTGTTCTGTTCTTATTTTGCAAGCTGGGAAAGAAAATACTAGTCTTTACCAGATTCAGGCTACAGACAACTTCTCACACGTGAACCTTTTGTTAAATAAAGTTATCACAAGTGAATTGTGACAGGGAAGCATTAGATTTCAGAGTTACCTGTGTTGAGAAGCACTCAAGCCTTTCCACGTTGTAATTTTGGAGTATTTTGGAGGCTAGAAATGCAAAAAAGAAGCGTCAGCCTTTGGAAAAGGGATAAAGGGCAGATGGATCATTGTAGAGCAGATACAGATCTATGAAGCATGGAGAGAGGATGGTGTTAGATTCCTCTCCCCATGCCCTGCATGCATAGCTGTTTCATAACTTTTTGTGGATACTACTTATGTATGTCAGCAGCAAAAATAGGAGGGGGGGGTAGGTTGATTGTGCCATGCATCATGGGTTCCTCAGCCTGTCCCTTGGTGTTCAAGTGAGGGAGTTGGCAGTGGTCCCTCAACTGCTGGTTTTAATATGTGTAGGGAAAAGCCACCTCAATGCACTTTGATCCATGTATGCAGCTGCTGCTTGGCCATTATGCAGTGGTAACTCCCTGTACTCACCTTCCTCATTCTCACCAGCCTTGCCCAGGCAGAGCCTGGACAATCAGACCTGATCTCCTTTAATGCCTTACATTCTGTCACATCTCAGCTACTATTTTTGTTGCTTCACAGCTAGCAGGGTCTGGCGACCTTGTTAGGCACATGGCTGGTAGTCTGACTCCTACATACAAACTTTTCACCCAGCACTTCCTACATCCAGTGATTCAGCTCAAAACTGGCTGGAAGATCCACCCTTGTCATAGAAGATGAGCAACGGAGACTACCCAGGTCTTCAGTGGTTTTCACCTCAAAATAAAACATTTCAACTAGTTTCCAGTCCAGGCACACTGATGGTTTGCTCCTCATTGCTTGATACTCTCACCAGGAGTTCCACTCAGCAAAGAGAAGTCTCATCCACAACAAGAATCTGGGAGCCCTGAGCCCACTCTTCCCTGTGGAGATGCCATGAAAAACACACAGTGCAGGACAGCCTCCCACAAAGCCACTTGATCCTTTTTAATTAGAGTATTTCACTTGGACATATGTTTTTCATCTTACATTGCTTGGTGTGAATACAAAGATGCCAGCAGATGCTAATACATATGACACACAGGCACGCACACACAGAGTCCTGGCATTCCCCAAAATGGTGGGGTGGATGGGAGGCCAACAGAGCTGTAAGGGAGGGATGAGGGTGGTATGAGTGGAAAGCAGCTCTGGAAAACACTGCTGTGACGCATCATCTGCTGCATGTGATGTGGGAGGCAGGGATGGCTGGAGACTCACAAAAAGCAGTGATGGTGGTGGTGATGACAGGCATGTGTCTAAGGCCAGGTGGGATCCCAAGGACAGCTGAGGAAGGGAGAGAAACACCAGAAATGGATGGTAAGAAGGCAGCTTGGCTCCCAGTGTAGCCTTGGCTGGTGTAACCATGCTCCCATCACCAGGGTGCCTCGGGTCGGGGATAGTGGAGAAAGGGGATCTCTTAGCAGCCCTGTCTGGCTGGTGAATGTCTCCATACAGCATCTCACTCACTTTGATGGAGCAATCAAGGTCCTAAGTCACTGCTGCATCCCAGGTGAATGTCATGGTCCTTGAGGTCTGGTAGGCAGTGCTATCAGCTCTGCCTAGCACGCTATAGTGTCGGAGAGCTGAGCCCAGCTGAGCTTAACAGAATAATATGTTCCCACAATATGGACTTCTGTGAAAGCAGTCAACCTCAGCCCAATGGATGGGACCAACACAGGTCTCCCACATCTGCTGAGATCCACTCAGTGATAGTGACACCAGCACAAGATATTGGTGGACAATTGTCACCTCTCCTGATACCCTACACCCAGCCACATGCTCCTTTGAAGCCTGTAGTTTGGAAAGGCACCCCCAGGCTTCTTCCCCTGCATCCTCCCAGCACAACGTGGCTTCAGCCTCCTCTCTGCCAGCAGGTCCCATCTCTGCTCCAAAGCAGGCTGGTCTGCACTGCATGGTGTTGGGTGGAAGAGGGGAGAAAGAGCCAGCAGGTTAGTACAGCCAATCAAAGATGGAGAAAAGCCTACAGAAAAGAAGGGTATGCCCTTGCTATGGGTGGTTCACGTTCAGCTGGGACTCATAAAGAGCTGCTTTATACAGTAACACACACAAAAGCACAATAAAATCATCAGCTGTTACAAACCCAATGACCAAGTTCACATTTGAATTACAGCTCAACATAGGCTTGGCCTCAGTCTTCCAAACCTGGGGTCTTCAAAATCCCTATATCCATATTGAAGCTTGCAGTAGAAGTCCTCCTAGGGTTAATTTTTCTGGGCACAGGGGGCAAAAGGAGATAATTCATCTTCCAAGCTTCACTTCCAGCTGAGCCCTTAAGTTGGAAAAGATGTGCCTTACTCAGCCTCTGGCAGTTATGGCTCTTGGGGAATCCCTGGGCGAGGGACTGTTCTGCAGGTCGCCCTCAGCCCCGAGGCAGCATCCAGATACCGGCACAAAATGCAGGATTATTTTTTTTCCTTTTTAATATTTTAAAAAATAAATAGAAGAAGAAAAAAAACTTTAAAATTTGTTCTTTAAATATTTCCAGCATTGCACAGACAGCACTTCAGTATTCTAGCCTGTTCAATCAGTAGTTTGTTTATTCTGATTCCTAGTAAAAATGTGCTCCTCCCAGCCTGCTTTTTCTTTCTGTCCTTCTTTAGAACACAACATATTCTTTTGTAATGACAAAAATCCCAAGCCCTGCAGTGTTCATTCGACATCTTTCCAGCATGGATCAAGGTTCTGTTATTCCTCTTCAAACTTGAAGTTGCCAGAACCTTACAAAAAATCTGTTAGCATCCTAATAGCTCTCATATTTAAGAAGAAAACCAAACAAAAACAAAGCAAGCCACACACACACACAAACACACACAAATCCTCTTCCAAGAGCCTTTGTGATGCCAACCACTGGGTTCAGGCAAAGCCTGGAGTGTTTTTGCTCAATCACTGTCTGAGAGCAGTGGTGTCCCCTGGAAATTTTTGAGACGTAAGATGGAGTTGGGATACAGGGAGAGGCAGGAGAATGGGAGGTCAGAGATAGTCATCTTCGCTGGAAAGGGAGGTGGGATCGGAGCCCTCAAGGTCAGAGTCCAGTGAACTCCCTGATGGTGTTCGGCTCATCTTCCACATCTGAGAGGCAAAGGTTCTCCCCCAGCTGCACGGGTATCCCACTGCCCTCAGCTGGTGAATTAGTGCCATGGCCACCTGCCAGTGGCTTCTTGCAGTTCACTTGCTACCCTTTGCACTCCTCTGTTTGCTCATGGCTGTTAGCATCTGGCTGATGTACGAGGTCAAAAGATCATCCATCTTGTACCCCTGAGGAGGAGAGACAAGGTGTTACCTGCCTTTAGAGCACAGTTTACAGTCTCCTGGCTTGTGCCTCCTGAATGCACTGGCTACCAGTTGTTGACTTTTAAGTTTTCAAGTACATTTGACTTATTCTACCATTCTCTTTGGGTGAAATGTCACCACCACAAGAAACACTGTCCAAACATAATTTGCAGCATCAAGACAGAGGAACTCACTGTCCCAGCATGCTGCTGAGGCTAAGGACATAGGGAACTTTGGATGGGACATGGATTTTCAAATGGCTAACAAAATACTGAATGCCTCAGATTAATAACAATTAATTCAGTAGCAATTTTTATCCTTCATGCTTTCAGTCGAAGATACTCGAAGAGGAGTTTTGTTGCTGTGACTATTACAAGGGACAAGTTGGGCAAAAGATCTTGGTAAAAGGGCTCAAGAATACCCCTTGAGCCCACACCAGCTTTAATGTTTTTTTCAGTCCAGTGGCAGGGACTGTCCCCCATGCTCCTGACATGGTAACATCCCGAGCACAGCAGGCTTGCTTGTACATTTGATGATGGACCAAATGAGAGCCCTGATCACTGAGCAGAGCAATGGGAAGTCCAGAAGAAAAAAAATCCAACACATCAGGGGCTCTTCTGAGAGACCACTTTCAGCACAGAGAATCCCTGAGGCACAATTTGCTGCCAGTCAGGATTTTGTCTAATCTTTAATACTACTTACCAGGGAGGTCTCACAGAGCAGCTTGCTTCCTCTCACTAAGTTGCCAATGGTTATATGGAAGTACGTGTTGCCACTGCTCCAGTTGGAGATCTTGGTGAAGGGGTGAGTGATGAGGATATCCTGGTGGGAACACAAGAGTGACACTCAACATGCAAGAGCCTCAACTTTCACGAAGGGCTGTGGGGACTCCTCATGTCCCTGTTCACTCTCCATCAAAGCAGACCAAGGATATCTACCAAAGGATATGATGAGACTCATGGGGATGGCAGTGAGATGCAAGACTGGATCCTCCAGTACTTGTGAAAGACTGTCATATGTGACATGACCACAAACATGATGGAAGTAACTAGTAGGATCTCATTTACTCCAGCTCCTGTCCTAATGTCTGTGAAAGGATTAAGGAAGCAGCGTATGTGTCCTCCAGTTACAGAGTTCTAACAGTTGATGCTCCCAATACATCTCCTGTTGAAAAAAGCTGTCTGGCTCTGTGTAACACTGAATTTCTGCCTCCAGAAACTGTTCTGTCTATCCAGCCTTTCTAACTAGGCTTAATGAGAACCCACTAAGTTCTGAACAACATGCTCTTTGGTATGACTCCTCTGAGAGTTTGGGGAATGGGCTCAGGAGCCCTCAGTTTTGCTTACCTTGGTTTTGGGATCAATGAGGCTGACTCCATGCTTATTGATGGCAATTAGAAGGATTTCTGGATAATTTGGCTCTGTAGTTTGCTGTTGGAAATGAGATGAACTGGTCAGAGGATGTGTCAAGCAAAATCACACCCCTTCCTATTTCCTCTCTCCCTATCTTCTCCTGACAGCACTTGGTGGCCTACTAACTGCTATCTAGTTTATCCTTTAAAGATAAACCTAGAGCTCATCAAGGTATCAGCAATAGTCAGGACTGTCTAGGTAAGTACAGATTTCCTAAATGCATGATAACCAGCTGCTGAGCTGCTGACAGCATTAAGTTCCTTGTTCCCTTTGATGGCTTCCCAAAAGTGAAGCCATCTTGCCACTGGCATGGAAGAGCTGGGACAGGCCGAGCAAGTCTCCTTTCCCCTTCCAGTCTGTTTGGGGCTCTGCTTCTCCTTATGCAGGCTGATGTGGACCTCCAGGCTAAGACTGCACTGCTCTGTTCCCTTCTGGTCTTTACACTCAGTTTTGCTCAGTTTGGTCACTGAGAAGAGGAAGTTGCAATAAGGTGTCCAGAGTACCTGGACAGACTTCATGACTACTCGCTTCCTTGATGGAAGTCTAGTGAGGGGGGTGAGTGGTCTGGATTTGGCTTGTGATGAGTGCAGACAGATTCCCTGGAAAACCACACATTCCCCTTTGTCTTGGCAAAACAGAGAATGGCTCTTAGCTCCTCAGCAGCACAGCTATGAGTAGGGACCCAATGACTGAGATATGCTGAAGTTCTACAATGGTTCTGTTTGTGTAAAGAGGCAGGGCAGCAAAACAGAGTGTATTTGTCCTTCACTGATGAAGAGTCTCACACTCTGTCCCTGTTTCAGCAGGGTTGTCCCAGTCCAGTTCAGATCTGGAACAGCCTGTGGGACAGGGCTCATGAGCTTGTCTAAAAGTTGCCAGAGAACCCCCAGGGCAGGTACCTTCACTTCAAAGAACGCTGATCCAAATGTAGGCCACTTGAAGATAATCTTTAGAAAGGCAAGCTTGGCTTCTTCTCTTGTTTTGCCTGCGTGCTTGTTGTAGTATGCCACGATGGACTGGAAGAGAGAACACAATAGAGATGGAGGGTTTGTACTACCTAGCACCAGGGATGTTTGCAGGGAAAGAGCATCAGTTCCACAGTGAGAGACTCATGGAATAGTTTGGGTTGAAATAGACCTTTTTAAGGTCATCTAGCCCAACCTGCCTGCAATAAGCAGGGCCACATTCCACTAGACCAGACTGCTCTGAGTCCTGTCCAACCTGACCTTGATGTTTGGTTCTAGTCTCTGTTCCAATGAACATTTCAAAAAACTGCTGGTTAGTCACTGGAGCAGGGCCTGAAACCAAGGCAGGTCCTTAGATGAGCTGAGCTGGAAACTCCATTAAAGGGATCGCAAGTTTTAATCCTCCAATTAATGAAGCAGAGGAGACTGAGAGACCTTCAATCGAGAGATGCTGATAGCACATAGGAAACAGAAAGGACTTATAAGACTATTTCTTGGCAATGAGACACCTTTGATATTTTAAGACTAGACCTGTCTGCACGTGTGCCACAGCTCTTCTCGTGTAAAGCAGGGAGAATTACTCCTCCACTCAGTAGCCTGCATTAAATGCAGCACCTTTACATAAGACCATCTCTCAGCACGTGTCCATATGACATTGCATCCACCGCTACACCCACAGTCACAGGACAAAGAAAACCCAGGGTAAGGCATGTGTGTGTGAACATAAATGCACAATTTCTCCTCTTGGAGATGCCAAGGAGGCTGAAGCTCTTCTATGGCTCAGGAGGGACCATGGGTCACTCATTCTGACAGTCCAACTTCAACGTTGAATGTCAGAGGAGTCAGCCAAGAGACTGGGCTTCCCCCAGCCAGTCCTGGCATATGAATCAAGCTGCTGGTTTACCCTTTTCCAGTCATCTGGAGAGAGCTGCCGGATGAGGTCCTGAGGCACCAGCTCCTTCAGGAGCTTGGGGATGCTGGGGAAATAGGACTTGTCATCCTCAAACTTCACCCGGTAGATGAGAGCCGCCAGCTGCAGGACCTCTTCCCGTGTGCACTTGTGGTAACCACGCAGGTACTTTGGTAACTCCTGCATGGAGGAAAGAACAATTGAGAGATAGAGTGGATGCCCATGGACCTTCATCCTCAGATGTTTAACAGATTTTGTGGAGGTATCCAGCCCCTGTTTAAGAGGCTGTGCCCTGGGAACATCTGCAGATGGACAATGTCTTTGTAACCCACTCCTAATCCCTCCCAAGTCTCCATTGGTATTGCAGAATCCTGGAGTACCTGGTAATAGTGGAAGATTGAGTCTGCCATCGAGTCTTTTCCAGGCGTTGTGTTGGTCCACAGTTTTTTCATGAAGAACACTTGGTAGGTGAGGGAAGGCACTATACCTGTTCAAGAGAAGTAGGAATATAGGAGCGATGGTGTGAATAACAGCTGTCAATCAGTGTCTGCAAGCCAGTGGTGCCCATGTGCTATCAAAACCTGCAGGGACAGGGGCATTCACAAGGCCAAAAGGGGTCTGACCTTGCAGACCAAACCACATCACTGCCATGCAAAGCTTTAATAAAATGGAAAGTGTCTGGGTTCACTTGCACCATTGTACTTCAGTGATAGTGCTCAAGCCTATAAAAGGACAGAGGAGTTGTATCCTGGAGGCACCTATGTCTTGCAGCCACTGCTAAATTCAGCAGAGCTGCAGCCAGTTCCACTGTGGATGTGGTCAGTGAGGTGAGGTGAATCCCACCACTAAACCTTCCTGCAGGCTGTTCCTGGAGAGCTGTCCAACAGCAGGCACATCTCTCAGGGGCAAGGACTAGCCCTGGAGCAGAGGTTTTGCTGCTCCTGGATGGACCACCTCCCAGGTGATGTCTCCCAGGGATGGTGCAGACAGCACACCCACATCAGTGTGGCCCAACAGATCACAGAATAACAAAATCATGAAGGTTGGAAAAGACCTCTAAAATCATTGAGTCCAGTGCCAGGTCCACCACTAAATTATGTCCCTAAGCACCACATCTACATGTTTTTTGAACATTTTGAACATTTTGAACATTTCCTGGATTCTACCGCTTCCCTGGGAAGTCTATTCCAATGCTTATGGCAGACTGTGTGGTCAATCTTGTTTGAAAGGTCAGGAGGGTGGGAGAAGGGCTGTGTGTGACCCATAATGGAAAAAAATTACCATCTTTTGCTGGTCTTGCTTTCTTTATCCAGTCTGTCAAGTGTCTCACAAAGTCAAAGAAGAAATCTCCCTCGGGCACGCTGATGACCTGGGGGACATAACACAAGGTCACAAAGGCTGAGAAGGAGAATCACAGAATATCCTGAGCTGGAAGGGACCCATACGGATCATCAAAGTCAAAGTTCTGGCACTGCACAGGACACCCCAAGAATCACACCATGTGCCCGAGAGCATTGTCCAAATGTTTCTTGAACTCTGTCAGGCTTGGTGCTGTGACCTCTTCATTGGGGAGCCTGTTCCACTGCCCAGCTACCCTCTGGGTGAAGAACCTTTTCTTATATCCCACCCAAAACCTTCCCTGACACAGTTTCACGCTATTCCCTCTGGTCCTATCACTGGTCATTAGGCAGAAGAGATCAGCACCTGCCCCTCCACTTCACCTCGTGAGGAAGCTGTAGACCATGATGAGGTCTCCCTTCAGTCTCCTCTTCTCTGAGCTGAATTAGCCAAGTGACCTCAGATGCTCCTCTTATGTCTCCCCCTCTAAACCCTTCACTATCTTTGTAGTTTGCCTTTGGATCCTCTCTAACAGCTTTATGCCCTTCTATTGTGGTGCCCAGAACAAGTGGCAAGGCATCACAGGCAGGGTTGGCCATTGCCCCATCTCCTGTAGTTGTTGCTCACTGTTATGTGTTGGTTACACTGATGTGTTACAAACTGCTGATGTGAGAAAGCCACTGCCAGCACTTTGCTTTGGGCTCTGTCTCTAATTTCATACATTACTCCTTATTGCAGCTTCTTGTTTCACCAGAACAATTCCTTTCCCTTCCTGATGACTATCTCCATAGATTTCTCCCAGTTGCCAGAGGCAGCTCTAAGCTGCACGTTTTTCTTATTTAGTTCTTTCTTATAAAGCCAACTCAGTAGCAGGCTAGTAGAGTTCTGCCTGTCTCTCTCTTAAGTCCTTTAGGGGGATTGCTGCAAGTCAGGACTGTGAGACTCCAAACCTCATCTGTATCAGGTTGGATCTGACTTAGAAATGCCACACAGCTTGTAGAGAAATGCTTCTCACCAGACAGCTCTGGCTCCACCAATGGGTACCGACTGACAGGTGGGTCACTGTGAGTACTTCAGGGCTACTTCAGCCTATGGGTGGGTCACTCACCTTATCAGAGATTTTGACGAAGAGGCTGAAGCCCTCAGAGGACTTTAGGAGCAGCCTGTTGGAGATATTCTGGCAGAAGTCCTTGGCTTTTGTGCTGGACTCCACTTCAAATGCCTACAAAGAAAGGAGGATCCTCACCACTGCTATCTCAAGATCAATTTTCACTTTGAGGAGCTCTAGGCACACATGCACAGAGGGATGCCCACCAGTGATGAAATCAGTGACATTGTGAACCGTGGCTTGGGGCATGGGAAGGGATCCCTTCAGAAGTTCTGTCATGCTACTGCTGTGCCATTGTGCTTTTTCATGTTTTATCTATATCCTCTACTGCTTATAAAGGGCTCCCCAGGCAATGCAAGAGATTTTTCTGATCTAACACTGAAGTCTCAGAACTATTTTCCTGGGGAAAAGAGGAGGTGGGAAAGAGAGATACCTCCAAGCTGGTTTGTCCCAACTGTCTCTCCACTGATGAGGAGATCAGATGACTGGCTTAGACCAAATGCCTGGCTTCTATATAACTGAATAGAGGGAAAATGACTCCTGTTTTATGGATATCTCTGGATGGGATATCTAAAGTATGGGATATCTGAAGGACTGTCCCACCTCCATGGACATCTCAGGCCTGGTTTTGCCTTTTGAGCTGTGCTCAGCATTTTCATTGCCTCAGTTTTGCTCTGCCCACTTAGAGAGATTCAGTTCATAGCACTTTAAGGAATTCAAGCTTCTGACCACCACAAGCATGATTGTGTTATCCTCAACCACCAAACCACCAGGACTCATGTTCTACATCCCACAAGAGTACGAGCTGGAGCTCAGTGTCCAAGCAGCACTACAGTATAGATGCATGTTGCACTGGAATGCTGCTACTCTGCCAGGCCACCTGGTCCCTTCCATGGCCAAATGGATCACAGCAAACCTATCCAAGTGCAGAAGTTCCTACTGCCTCTTTCTACTTGCTCTCACATAGACATACGTGTATAAATTAGTGCCATGCTCATAGCTGGTTGTGTTGGAAACAAATACTCAAAATGATGACAAACTCCAACAGTTCTCTCAATTCTCCATTACAGATAAACAAGGGCATGCATAGCTGCTGTAGAGGAATCATCCTTTTCCTTCCATGGATGTGGACTGCTTTACACATAAACCCACTTGGAAATACAGGAATTTAGTTGTACCCAAGGGCATGAGGGAAGCGAGAGATGTGAGCCTCACAGGAAAATTAATCAGTAGCATGAGATAGCAATATCTGCAAGGACATGCCTATCTGCTCTGGCATCAATATAAGTAGCTGCCTTATTAGCATGTATGATCCTTTATGAGAGGTTCCTGAGTGCAGGTCTGATTTCTGTGTCATCTCAGGTCAGAACGTATAATTTCAATCACCTACTTGCCAGTGCTGTATAAGTCTGCCCAGTTCCCAGGGAGCCCTGTCATGGTACCCCACTGGGTATAGTTGGGTGGATAATATATGTTGGTTGAGGCTCCAGATGATTTTTATCCAAGGCTTCTGAACCAATGCAATTGAATGGATGAACCCACCCAGTTTCCTTCGTTCTGAGGTCCTACTGCAAAACCTCCAGTGAACACCAGCACATCACCCTATCTTGAAAAACACGAATTGCAGCAAATCAGAATGGACAAGGAGGGGTTTTCCTTATAATACTTTGGCCCAGAGTCTTCTGGAAAGGCTGAGTTTTTCTGGATCAGAACCAATATTAACCTCTTCTGAAATTTTAATAAGAAAATTGACAACCATCCTGACAGAAAAGAAAAATTTCCTCCTTCCCCATTTACCTCATCAGTGTCATCAGGAAAGTAAACCTTATGGAAAATTTGGGTGGTTTTGTGTTGAATGGCTTCCACTTCTACCAGATGAGGCGGGTATTTCCTGGATCCATTCCTGCAAAACAGGAGGGAGCAAGTGTCGCAACATCATCAAAGCAAGAATTTCTTTTTCAAATTTTCCATTGTAATATGTATTATTTTGAGTAACTTCAGCTACTTTCTTAACATTAGGGTGTTTTTCTCCTTAAAAGAAGAAAGAAAAATTTTAATGGGGAATGTGTATTTGCTTAGATTGTAGATTATTTACATGGAGCTGGACAAAGTTGATTCATCTTTATTCTTCTGCACTCTTTATCAGCAACATCCTCCACTCAACGTCCCTTTCACTCAGCTTGGTGGAATATAGAAAGGGGCTGTGAGCTTTCATTATCCCCCCAGTTACCAAAATATATCCTGATTGTATTTTCTCACACATATTTGGATGTGGTACAGTCAGGACTAGGTCTTTTGATGTCATACCTCAGGGCTTTCTGGAGTCTCTGGATGCAGTCTGCCGCCAAGGGATGATGTTTCCGGGATTGCAGGAACCTCTGGACATGGGGCAGGAGGATGTTACTTGGAGGGAAAAGGCCTGTACACAACCACAATAGCTCCCAGCCTTTCTCTTCACTGTATCTACACAAGGAGAGAGCCAGGACGAAAAACATCACTCACAGCACGGACACTTCACACCTGCTTTGCCCAACACAGGCTAGTGCATTTGGGACAAGGGGAACAAACAGTCCTTACTTGATGTGGTTGTCCGTGAGCTGCTTGAGGGTCTGGCAGTAGATTTCATCCTTCAGGGGTTCGGCTTTCAAGGCACCTTCAAATATTTGGTCTGTCAGCTCATTGACTGAGCGGGTTCTTTTGGATGGGTAGTCACCCATATACTTCAGCACTGGTGGGGGGTAGGAGTCAAGGATCAGCTAACTGGGATATTTGGGGAAGCCCCTCTGCTGATGATGTGGTTAAAAACATCCTAACATGACTACAGAAGTTCATGTGTTACCTGATCACAGATACAGGTACAATTGTAAAAGACCAGATTTTCAACTAGTGTAAGGCACCCGTGGAGCTGCAGCAACATAAACCAAATGACAGCCTTCACCATCATGCATATTGCAACTATTCCACATGAGAAGAGACCACAGTTTTAGCCATTAACACGTATGACACAGCAAGAGGAAAAGCACAAAAACGCAAATGTCCTCATTTTCTTCTTTTGCCTTTTCATTTCTCTTCCTATTATTATTTGCTAATAAGAGGAAAGCAGTGGTAGCACCAACAGTGTAATATTAATCAGTAACAAATATACCAACAGAACTATTCAAAACATGAAGTTTGAACCCTAGAGCAAAGTCCCATTGAAAAAAAAAAAAAAAAAAAGGCTTCAACAGATTTGATCTATGGTTGCACTTAGCCTTTCTCTGCCATGCTGTGTACCTTCTGCCAAGTAAGGGATATTCAGACATCAAACCCTGTCCCCAAGGCCATGTGGATGGTCTGCATCCACACAGATTAGGGCTATGTCCTTCCACAGCAGACGTATTTTGCAGAGACTCAGCCAAAGCAAGCCAGAACAGAGCAAGAGAGTGTGGACCAGCAGGATTCAGTAACTTGTTTCCTAGTACTTAAGAAGTAGACACACCTCAGATCTCAATGATGCTTGAGTACAGGTCTAGGGCTCAGACCCATCTCCACGGCTATGATATGGTTCCAAAGCTGTTAAGAGGGACCAAAAACCTTTCCATGGGCTTTGCTTGGGGCCTTAAAGAGCCTAGTCCACCCTTTGCCCATCAGACCTGTTGCCCAAGGGCTTTCCCAAGCAGAGGAAGGATATCAATGAAGGCCATGCAGGCTTCCTGGGACAGCTCCTCACTGCCCAGGATCTTCTTCAGCAGTGGCTGTTTGATGGGCTCACGGGTGTAACACCACAGCTTGTCCTTTCCACGGCTCTTGGTGATCATGACCCGGCTGAGGGTGTGCTTGGGAGGTGGCCTGGCAGTAAATGCAAAGCAAGAGGTGGAGAGATTACAGGGATAAAAGGGAGAGCTTGTGGCCAATGTATCACCTAGGAAGGTTGCCTGCAGCACCTAGCTAATGAACTTTTACACCAAATGGGACTTGACAATTTAGCAAGTATCCAGCTCCAGTTCTACCCAAAGATAATTATTTGTACTTTCTTAGGGCTCAGAAAAGTCCCATAAGGACCCTACCCAAGTACTGACACCAAAACAACCTATCCTATTCCAAAATGCTTCTAATCACAGCAAGAAGGATGATGGCAATGAATGGTCAGGGCAGCCACACTCAAAGAATATCACCTAGCACTACAAGCCTACTAGGGGAAAATATCCCAGAGGATCCGGTCTGCCTGTTTGGATTGCCTGCCCATCCAAACAGCAGTGGGAGCTTTGGTCACCTGCATTCAGCAGTGGTGTACATTTACATCTTTGGAGCCGAGATGAAAATGCCTGTATCTAATTTAAGTGCTGGCTAAATGGTCTAAGTACATCCTCCCACATAATATTAAATTTCACACTGTTACACCTCTGCTTAGAAGAAATCCTTCATAAAATCTTATCTGTGGAAAAACATGGCTCAAATGCCATGAACTAAACTGGAGGCTGCAGTTATAAAAAATCCCCCAATGGGGTATTCAGAGTCTTTTCCAGGCTACTTGCAGATGGATTCCTATAATTTTTGAGGATGGTTTAAAAAAATCACCTAAAATAATCATAGGAAAATTCCTCCAAGGTATATGGCTTTACTTTCTCTTCACTGTCTGAAACTGCCATCTGAGAGGTTCTGATAACATCTTGTCGTTGGTCAGGGGTCATTGTGACCAGTGCCTGTGGGATGAAAAGTTCTTTGTTACTTTGTCTATTTGATATAAAATACATCTGATATATTCAGAGAGAGGAAGCAGATACAAAACAGAGTAACAGTGAGCGAATAAGAATAACCCATCAATTCCAGGTAACAGTCAGTAAGAACTGTGCAACTGTCATTTCTCTGTGCCACTCTCAGTCACTAACGCAAGGAATAACAAATGTTTCCATAGTGTGGATCATTTCATAGTGAAGACAATGCACTTTGGATCCTACAGCTCCATACATGAATGCAGCACTTCCTACCAACCCCAAATACAACTTTAAGTAATTAGGCCAGCTGGAGTGATTTAGCATGATACATGGATATTCCAAGTCACAAGTTTGTGGTGTTCTAAGTGCCAAGACCAGAAGAAAGGCTGAGATTGCTTTTGCCTTGGACAACCTGTCACCTCTCTCATCCACTTTGGTTTCCACCTTATCTTCAGGGAGACTTTGGACATATCTAAGCCATTCAGGAAGGCTTTGACCTCCTTGAGCATTTGTACTAAGTTGTGTAATTCTGTAAGACAGCTTACCACGATCTCCAGTGGAGGCATGGTGACTGTAGGCAAGACGTAGACGGAATCAGTTGGGAAATCCCCTCTCTGCTTGGTCCGTTCGTTGAGCCCATTAGCCCACCCTGAGTTCATCACTTGTTCTCCTGTGTCCTGGTCCAGAACTATGAGGTCTCCTTTGAGGAAGCTGAGGAAACCGGATTCTTCTCCCACTGCAAGAAAAAACCACCATTGGTTTGAATTTTTTTTCCAAATTCTTTGGGAATATTAAATCTATCTATATGTTTACCACTGAGCTGGACTGTTTACTTACCAGGGTTTGGGTTGTCTTGGAGAGTGACCACATATTTGGATCGTTTCCTTAGTCCTTCAAGGAAGGTCACCACCAGGTCCCGGATGTCCTCCGCATTGTTGGAGGTGAAAGTGTATTCATCGCCTTTAATGGTAGCCAAAGTGAAACTCTGTCCTTGCAGCTTTCCTCCTCTGGGATATGTATTTATAGGAGACATACACATGAAAAATAATGACATAAGGAGGCAAAGCCAAGAAAAAGGTTGGTTTATGATGAGATTGCCAGCTAAGTCTATTCCTCCTTACCTGCTGCTTGACACAGCTGTGATCTCTGGGAAAGAGAGCTCTAAGAGAACCTGCTCCTGTTCATCTACAAAGTACACTCCTGTCCAGTTGACAGCTACAATTACATCATTTTTAGGCAGGCTTGGCCCTGTGTTGAAGACAAGGCATACAATCAGTTTATGAAGGGTCTTAGGATACAGAAAATGTGTGCCTTTCAAAGAAGGATTCAATGGTAAAAAAACTGGGTGTGGGGGTTTTTTTGGTTTTTATTTGTTTGTTTGTTTAGGAAGAGAAATAGCATCAGACTCATAACCTGAGCCGTTGCTAATCAGGATGCACCAAAAAATAACATATCCGAAAAAGACCAGCTACATCAGCTCCTTCTTTTCTTTTGCTTTAGAGCATCCTATGCTCTGGGGATGTGCTTTACTGACTCACCTGAGAATTTGAAGGCTTCGTAGAATCGAGAAAACAGCAAAGGCCACTTGAAACGTGCAAAATCCACTACCTCTTCCTTGACATTTTTTGGGTCTGCTCTCTTCTGAGTATAAATTCCCTATAGAAAAAGCAAACCGCAACCAACATGAAGCAAACCTACACTTAGGAAGAGAGTAAACAAAATTAATCTATGTAACCTGAAGGTCTTGGAACTAATATTAAAGGAGGTCTCAGTGCATCTAAGGGTCAAACAAAATGCTACAGAAACAAATGATAGTTTGCACAAAATCCTGGCCTTTGGTTTCCACTTCAGGGAACAATTTGACTCTAAGAAGCCTGGGCAAGCATCTGGTTGAGATTTGTCTCAGTTGACTTTGGGTTTCCCTTTTTGGGGAACTTTGGGTCAGTATTTTGGCTTGACAGTTCTTTAGCTGGAAACAGACACTCAACAGCCCTTAAGCACCTTATGTAGGACATCCTCGGATACTGACACTTCTATATAAAACTGACAGGCCAATGGAAGATTTGCAAGATCCAAATGAATTGCATCCCTGGATCTCCACTGACAATGAAGTTGAGGTGAGACTCCTAACACACATGGAGATGTTCACATTTTAGGGATCTTAATCTGAAGCTGGCTCCTGCAGTTAAATGAATGCCAATTATCATGCCAGGATGACCAACCCTATGAACGGTCACAAGTTATGGGTAACAAGTTACCCATAAGGAACGGGTTGCTATGTGAGAGAGTCACAAATGTTCTAATTGAAGTTGGGGAGGTTTTATACAATGCCTGGCACAATAAGGTCCCAACATTACCTGGAGACATGAACGACCACTGTAATACAACCAGTAACACCACAATCCTGTGTAACAAGAATGTCACCCCAGAGATGGCATTTTGCTTCTCCCACTCAATCTCTGCAAGTTCCCTGTTTCTGTCAGATTTTGCCTCAAAACCTGAAGTAAAACTGAACATAGCTAGAACAAGCTCTGTCCTTTCTCACTGATTTAGCTTTGGGTCAGGCTAAGAGCTAAGCTATGATATCTGACAAATATTTAAAAGACATGTGAAACTACAGAAGCATGCCATGGTGCTCCACTGTCCCCACCTTTTTATGTGCGGCTATAATGAGCTGAGCCCATTTTTCTACTGTTTTTGATGCTGTGATCTCTCTGTCCGGGATGTAGGATGGAATTAGATTTAGCAGCCTTTCCAGTACCATCTCTGACCCGTAGTCCACATAGTATTGCTGGGAAGCCAGTTCTGCCAGATCTTCCTCCTATGGGACCCAAACAAGCCAAGTTAATGCTGTTACTAGGTCTTCACAACATCCATCCTCCACCACTCAAGGAGCTCTTCGTGGCAGCTGGATGTACTGCTGCTTCAGTACATGGTGTGGTGATGCTTCCTTTCAACAGAACTTCAGTAGTGCTTTTTGCACATCAAGAGTACAGGAGATTGACCACTAAAAGCTATGACTAAGCCTTAACATGTTCAGTGACTAGCACCACACAGCCTCCTATGTACTGTGTGGGAACACATTTGCCCCAGTCTTTCTTTGCAGATCAGTCTGATACCTGCAGTCAGCAGTGGATGATTTTGCTACGGTAGACAGAGCTTAGTTATTGAAAACTGCATGTATCCATCACTTCCCACATTTGGGAAGCCCAGCAACTGAAGCACCTGTACACAATGCAGAACTGTAAAATTCATTTGGTGCAGCTACATTTCAAGCATTGTGGGGTGAAATAATAGAGTTACTGCAATGATAATAGCACAAGGAGACCAGAAGGTGGGGGAGAAAGGACAGGGCTTCTGAAAAGAAAAAAGAGCTGAAGTTAATGCAAAAGAGATGTGAAAAGACGACTATAGTTCCCATGGTGACTGGACTCTACTGGACCACAGGAGAATGACCATGTATTTGGGAGGAGAGATGTCTTCAATTTGACACCTGGGTGATTTTAAATACAAGCAAAAAAAACCCAACCAAACAAACAACCAAACCCCCCTCAAAAATATGCTAGACATTTTCAGAGAATTTTATGTTTCCTGAGATACTAATTTCAGTGACTTTGGAATAATTCTGTAAGCTTCCAGAGCTTATGCCATAATGTTTATGCTGCCAATGTCCCTTCACTGTATGGCAGAATTACTGGGTTTGTATTGCATGGCAGAGGTCTGGGTATCCTGAAAAGCATCTCTCATGTCTAAGACTTGGCAGAATTCACCAAACAGGGTTTTGCTGTGTAATCCTGACCTGGTGATCTGTTTTCAGATTACCTGTGGCCTTCCAAGTGGAGGCTCATGGATGAAGCAGCCATTCACTTCTCCACCCAAAAGTAACCAGGAGAGAGTGCTCATGCAGTACCCAAGCCCAGTCAAGAGGATCTGATTGTTGTAGCTACTGTTTTCTAAATGAATACCATAAACCCCCAAGCTAATTGGCATCCAGGGAGAAATATTTATCATCCCCTTCATTGGAACCTACTTCACCATCTAGAAGATACTTGTCGAACCAGACCAGTAGCTGCTGAGGTCACATACCTTGTCACACCGGTACTCCCCAAACTTCACCCCTCTCACGATCTGTTGGTAAATGAGATTGGTAGCCACATTGTCCTCACTTGGATTGTGCCAAGGAGTGAAGATCTCCTTCCTGAAGAAGAGCCGCCATGGTGCGTTGCGCTCCTGTGCTCCTTGTTCTTTGGCGTACTGCTCACACTGAGACACGGCATCCATCACGTGGTCATTGCCACTCCCCAGCGAGGACACCTAGTCAGGGCAGAGGGAAACATGACATTCACCTCTCTAAAAGCTGCTCTTTCTAGGTGGAGACATCTGTTTTTGAGTCACTCATTCAGACCTCCTTTATAATCAAAATAAATCAATATATCTATGTCTACTAGCCAGAATTTATCACATCTGTCTTTTCAGTGGGGTCTGGCATGAAGCCCTAAAGCATTATATTCCCTCAGACTTAACATTCCTGGATGAATGTCTCCTCAAAAAAGATAAAGAAGGAGTATAAACCATTTTCTTCTCCACCTGGTCACATCTGGAGGTAAGAAGATACTTCATCCTGTGGTGGTAGTGGATCAAGAGGTGAACTTCATGATCTCAGAGGTCCTTTCCAACCCATCTGATTCTATGATTCTATGATCCTCTTATACAGCAGCTGTAGGAGTATTTCAGTTTCACTGACAGTTGTTTCAGTTGAAGTTTCACCCTAGGTCTGTTTTCCTTCTCATTTATGCTCACCTTTATTTTAACAGAATTTCTGAAAAAGGTATGTTTTTAGGTTAAATAAATCAGGTTAAATACCAATGCAGGTATGACAGTTTGGATTCTAGCTCATTTTGGAAGCTTAATTTCAACCATTAGCTTTTCAAATAAATGTAGTAGCTCCCCTGCATAAAAATCCACATTGTTTGTTTTACTGGAAATTCACCTCAAATAAGCCTGTCTGAGAGTAAGAACATAGCATCATGTAATTATGTAGGTGGAAAGGAATTTCTGGATGTTTCTGCTCCAGCCCAGTGGTTAGAGCAGGTCCATCTTTAAACAGGTTGCTCTGTGCATTTTCGTGCTAAATTCTGAGTATTTCCAAGGAGGGAGATTTTCTGACAATGCTCCTCCAGTTTGACTACTCTTTTGTGAAAATCATTTGCACTGTAGAAATGTTCCTTCTGCCTTCTGGAAGTTATGTGACAGCAAGTAGAACCTCCCTGTTCTTTCACAGAGCTATTCAGGAAAAGAACTCAAGATATACCTTGTCAAAAAGTGCAATGTAAAGTGAAAAGCCAAATCGATCCTTCAGGCTGATTTTGTCGGCCAAAGAATTACAGAGCTCTTTAGCAGTTGTTGCAGAGTCAGTCAGCAGTGTTTTGGTTGTCCCATCCATAAATGTGACAGGCAGCATGATCGGTTTCTTGGACTTGGTTGCCTAATGGATGAAAGTCAAACTTTATAAGGTTTTTATACTATTTTTATATATATGTAAATATATATATATACACAGTATATATACACTATTTATATATATATAAAAATAGTGTGTGTATATATATATATATAAATTATTTAATACTATTTACATACATACTCTTCCATCCCACTCTGACAACCATTTACTCATTCCTGATCCCACTGACTGGCTGCTTTTGAATACTATCATATCATATTTATCAACAAGAAAATGTATGGTAAGCCACTGGCAGCACTTGGAAATCACAGATATTTTATTTAATACATTCAGGCCTCAAGGTGCCTAATCCAATAAATACAAACATGCCTGGAAATGCTCACGGACAGTTTTTTGTGTTTATGCTAGTAAACAAGCAGAGAAAAAGAGTAATTTTTGCACAAACTGCCTGTTCCAGCTACGATTATCCCCAGAAAAGTCCCAGGGACCATTCTCAGGAGGCAGTTTGCCTGCAGCCACTTTCATCTGTAAGACAGTTTCCTAGAATATATGGGGCTTGTTCTGTGCCAGCTGGCTTCAAGGCCTAATAGCATTCTCAAGCACACTTAATTTAAAAGTTTTTAGGCAGTCAAAGGCACTGATCTGAAGATATGTACTCTGGAGCAAAGCCAGGATGGACAGGGAATGCAGTATCTTGGAATTACCTCAAAACTCTTCACAGAAATAGGCATTCTGTCGCCCCACCTTCTGTCCTGCCAGAGATGTGGTTTCTATGACACTGAAAGGCTTAAACCCCAAGCCTCAGCTGCCCAGGGAGGAGATGGAAGGACTTGTACCTGCAGCTCCAGCCAGCTGGGTGGCTGTGTCCTTGTCCCATTGGCAAATGTTCGCCTCAGCCTCTCTTCACAATACGGAGCATAACCTGGCGGACCTCCATTGATAAAGTTCCTTAAATACTATTGGAAGCAGGGAACACAAGAGTTAGAACTTTGGCTCTTTAGACCAGGCACTTGCAAAGGTTAAGAAGCAAGTTTTATTGGAGAAAAGCCCTCTGGGACTAACAACAGTGATACCACTCAGGTTCAGATGTTCATACATCACATCACTGGAAGCTGAGAGAGAGTACAATGGTCTGCACCCCTGCCTTGTTCTTCTGCTGTGCTTTTCTGGCCTTAGAGGACATAAGACACCAGACTAGACAGAATTTTGATTGAAGCCAGGGCAGCAGTTTTTCTGTTCCTGCTATTGCTGCCACAGATTTCTATCTCTGTATTATAAAATGTTATTGAGTGTTGGGCAAAAGGATAGGAGTGAATGAAAAAGATGTGTAAGTAATGATCCAAGGGAATTGTAAGTGAATGCCACTCAGAACACATAGCTCCCAGCACAAGAGATCTTTCACAGTGACATTAAACAGGTGTTTCTTTAGTCAGATTTTAAATTGCATTTTGGAAGATCCTAAACCAAAATTGAGGCACTTCACTGTATGTTAAAAATACAATCACATTTTGTAGAGAAAATACAATCCAGTGACTTACACAGTATGAAGGACAATACACTTAAAAATATTACATAAACATCTTGGCCAAAATGTTAGCTAAGACTAATAGCTCTGCAAATCAAACTCTTCTGATGGACCTTATAGATAGACAAAAGAGTTCTCTGAATGATAACACACAGCTGTTCCTTCAGGCTGCTTTATAACACTGTCAACCATAAATAACATGGCTAGAGAGACAGGTATCTCTGTCAATAGTAACTTACAGAGAAAGTATGAAATATCTAGGTAATACAGTCAAGTTACATGGATTACAGCTGCTGCAAATGATTGTAAGCAGTTGATGCAATCTAAAAGTGTAGTTTTAATTATGCTATTGCTAATAATGATCTATGTAATTACATATTTTCCATATTTCTACGTTTTTCTGGCTGAGTCTTCTCACCTAAGCCCATTATTACTTGAAAGAAAGGAGTTACTTGCAAAGAACAGGAGTGCTACTGTGTCTTGACCCATGCTTAACATACGATGGAAAGGTGTACAATGGGATCCAAAGCACAACTTGTATATTTGGGAGCTGGAATACATTCTGAAAACTGCCTCATTATCAGTACCCTTCTCAAAACATTCAGTACTAATCAAAACTTCTGAATGCCACCCAGAGGGACCTGCACAGGCTTGAGAGGTGGTTCTGTGTGAACCTTCTGAAGTTCAACAAGGCCAAATGCAAGGTCCTTCACATGGACTGGGGTAATCCAAAGGACAAATACAGGATGGATGGAGAATGGATTGAGAGCAATCCCGAGGAGAAAAACTTACTGTTGCTGGGAGACACTGCCTTGGCAATGTATGCTCGCAGCCCAGAAAGTCACCTGTGTCCTGGGCTGCATCAAATGCAGTGTGACCAGCAGGTCAAGGGAGTAGGTTCTGCTCCTCTGCTCTGTCCTCACAAAACCTCATATGGAATACTGTGTTCAGCTCTGGGGCCCCCAACACAAGAAAGACATATACCTGCTGCAGCAAGTCCAGAGGAGGCCACAAAGATGATGAGAGGGCTCAAGCACCTCTGTTATGAAGATGGGCTGAGAGAGTTGGAATTGTTCAGCCTGGGGAAAATAAGGCTCCAAGGAGACCTTAGAGCACCTAAAGGGCTGGAGATAAAGGGGCTGGAGATGAGAGAGTTGCAGAAGAACTTTTGACAAGGGCATGGAGTGCTAGCACACAGAAGAGTTGCTTTAAACTGACAGAGGGTACATTTAGATTGGATATAAAGAAGAAATTCTTTCCTTTGAGCTTGGTAAGGCACTGGAACAGTTGCCCAGAAAAGTTGTGGCTACCTCAACCCAGGAAATCTTCAAGGCTAGGCTGGATGGGGCTTTGAGCAATCTGCTCTAGTGGAAAGTGTCACTGCCCATGGCAGGGTAGTTGAACTAGATGACCTTCCAACGAGACCCCTTCCAACCCAAATCATTCTATGATTCTGTAATCCTGTGATTCCATGTCTTAGTCTCCAGAACTGCTCATAAATTATTCCTTATAAATGCTTCACTACTCTAAAGCAATCTTTCGCTATTAAAGATTTAAATCCACATGGATTCCTTTACTTTCTCAGATGTCATTTTCATACATAATTTAATTTTCTGCCACTTTGTCAGTGATTTATCTTCTTTATTAGATTTCACTGGCAAGGCCTGGGGATGAAGAAGGGATTTCTATTCTTGGCTTCAGCTCTTTCAGTGCTGAAAATCCAGCACCTAATCTGATATATATGGAAATTATTGGAGTATCTTTATTTCTGGTCAGGCACTAGAACACGCTGCACAGGGAAGTGGTGAAATCACCATCCCTGGAAGTGATCAAAAACATGTAGATGTGGCACTTGTGGACATGCTTTAGTGGCAGGCTTGGCTATGGTTGGACTTGTTGATCTTAGAGGTCTTTTCCAACTTTTATAATTCAAGGACTCATTTAGAATGCAGACCATTCAGATCTGGGCAACATAATTTTGCCCAGAAAAAAGCTCAAAGAAATTCCTTAAGAACAACCTGATTTTCAAAAGTGTCAGCTGCTTAGCATCCCCCACTGACTTCAGTCCTGCTGATCCACAGTGCCGCTGAAGACCGATTAAATGTCACCTAATGTGGTTGTTTAGAACTGGATGTTTTCAATATGACATGTGGTGGGGGATGTACATCATGCAGAGAGGACCTACACAAACATACTTCCAGGTAAATGAAATCCTTCCCTTTCTGAGTGCAAATTTTAAAATTTCAATTTATATTTATAATTAGCTGTGTAGTTCTATTCCTTGCCAATTTTGCTAGAGTACATGCCTGAGGCCATACTGTCAAAGCCAGTAGATTCTTGAATGAATGCACAGACCTTTGTATATCAGAAATAGGAGAGAAATGTGGGCTATTCAGGTTGTGCAAATTCCACTTGAAGCTTTCCACAAGGAACTGTCCTGCCAGAAGTCACTTAATAACATCTTCACACATCTACAGTGTAGGAGGTGCCATCTAAACTGGTTGTGTAGATTTCCTTCAGAATCACAGGAAAGAGAGGGTCAGTTCTCAGGAGTGATTCATTTGACTCCCATAAGGCATGGAACTTGGGATCTTGCACACTTTTCTCAGCAACTTTGTCATCTTCATTTCTGGCAAAGACAAAGACTGGGATTCCCTCAACTGTGAAACCCAAGAGAAAAGCTGGTCCCATGGGTGGAAAAAGAAAATGTACTAGCAGATAATTCATGAGACAAATATCTCCATTTTACCTTCACAAACTTCTCAGAAGGAGCAAAACATCCCACGCAGAGGGACATCAGGATCCAACCCCTGGCATGGCTGCTTTTTGATGGGTTCTGCGTCAGCTGCTTGCAGATTTGACAGTAGATTTCATCCCTGCAACAGGAATTTTAAAAAAATTATTAAAAGTGAAAATTAAACATTAAAAATATTAGATGAAATATTTAATTATTCCTATTAATTAACAGGAATTAAAAAAAGCTTTTTAAAAACACAAAAACATTGAAAGGTAGTGTTTTTTTACACACTCAAAGAGACATACCCTGTTTGCATGTGACTGACAGTCAAAAGTTCATTTTAGCATCGCATGGATATTATTTTAACTGCCCTCATCACTGCAGCATCTCTAAAATGTCATCCATCACCAGTCCTGTAATATCCTCTGAGTTTTGCCCATGTTTCAACTAAGATTCCCACAGTTGACTGACACTGCTTAGAGAAGGAGAGAAATAAAGGGAGTCTCAAGGTTCAGGGAAGCTCAAAGTCACCTCTGGATGATGGAGTTTATTCTGGTTCCTTACAAGGATTTCCCAGAGAGAATATCCTAAAATAACTTTCATAGAGACCCATCAACTGGGAGTCTTTGTTTGCCGCTGTTCCTTGAGACACCTGAATTTGCTTTTTTAGGCAACTATCAGGTCCAGTGGAGATCAAGGTTTGTCCTGCTCTGATGTCCAAACAGAAACATATATTGACAGGTGTCTCATTTGGGACTGAATGTCCACTTTTGACTTTACCTTAGTTCTCTACATGCAAAATGGGGGATTACAGTACTTTCTCATCTACATG
Source organism: Myiozetetes cayanensis (assembly GCF_022539395.1). Classification (NCBI taxonomy): domain Eukaryota; kingdom Metazoa; phylum Chordata; class Aves; order Passeriformes; family Tyrannidae; genus Myiozetetes; species Myiozetetes cayanensis. The sequence goes on along the minus strand of NW_026087742.1, from coordinate 29,552,518 downwards.
GGAAGTCAAAAAAATGTTAGACAACCTGTTAGACTGACAAAACTCATGAGAAAGCCCATAAGACACTACCAGGTCTGCCTGCCTGTGCAGAAAAGTAATGCTAAGGATTTCATGGTGAATTGGGAGGATAAAGTGAAAAGAGAAGGTGATCATCAGAGGAAGATGCTCACACTGTTTCTGGAGTAAGCAGACAAGTGTGAATGAAATGACTGACACTGCACAGGTAATGAATATTATAACACACACACATAAGGGCTAAACAAAAGATGTGCAGTTGGCCTTATTTTGGCACTTTCTGATTTTTGAACAATTATTTTAGCAACTAAAGTGAGTTTTTCCTTTTCATACCATCAAAAATTTTCACACAAACAAAAGTGATCTAAATAGTCAAGTGGATAACAAAGAGAGAATGTTAAAAAAAAAATACAGTAGCCATTAGGACTTTCAGAAGTGTTTGAATCCCTCTGCATGGTCTTTTCATTTGGTCTGATACGGAAAGTAAGGAACATGATCCAGTCCAACCTGCATTATACAACACAACTATAAAACTAATAAAATGAGAGCTTTTCAATGCTGTACACAGTATCAAAATTGTTTAAATATTGCAAAACAAGCTCAAGGAAGAAGGAATGAAAAGAATGGCATGTTCATGCCTTTGTCTTCATTTCTAACCTTAAGGCTGGCCTGAGGATGCCATTACCAATAATGAAATGGAGCTTCTCCAGGTTGGAGGTGGGTCGGTCTTCGAGCATGCTATTACCCTGGAGCGTAGACTCGCCATCGTGAAGTCTCTTTGTCACCTGCCAACCAGACACATTGCTCTCTTTCAGTACAGCCAGTTACTGTGTCTCCCCCCACTCCCATCCCAAGTGTGTGGTGCTCCCCCAGGAGGACTCCTCCACCAGCCAGGAGGGGTCTCAGAAGTTCTTGCAATCTAGGACTTTGGCAGCAATGGGAATGTTTGGCTGTGTTGGCTTTTATCATGTATGGGTGAAGTTAAAAATGGTCCTGTCTAATCATGCTTCCACCTGATTGCTCTTTTCCCAGGATTTCTACAATGGCACCCTTGCATCCCAGCTCTGAGCTGGTTGTGAAGATGGGAGAGGGCCACCAAGGATCTTTGGAATAAACCCATCTTATTGCCAAGGAATATGTGTCCCTTTAACTTATTCACATTAAAATAATCAGTAAAACACTGACAAAATGGACTCACTCCCCATGCTAGTGACGCAGCCCAAAATGCATAAGCATGGTGCTACTTGTGAAAACAGGGATAGAATTCATCTGCCTACCAGTTCTCTGTCTCAGCCAAGAAACCCAATCTCCATTTAGAGTCACTAGAGAAAGACAAACATTTCTAGAGTGTGTGACTCTAGAGGGTGACTATCTTAGAGAGCAATCTTCATGCTCTCAAGCACCTAAAGCCAGGTGAGATGGTGCCTGCTCTGGGAATGGACAGTCTTTGCATTGTTTTCACCACCCCCAAAAAAAAGATTTATTGCTCCTCACTCTTTTCAGATGGAATTTTTCAAAAGCTCTCAGCTTGGGGTAACTGCTCCCATGGGGAGCTTTGTCCCTGGCATGGGAGCAGAGCAGAGGATGGGTGAATAGCAGTTGGAGACCCCAACTCTGCTACCTATGCCACAGTGGAGGGCAGGAAGGTAAAAGCAGGGATAACATTCAGACCATCACAGAGTGGTGAGAGGTATCAGCAGCTGGATGGAGGGCTGTGAAAGAGGGGAGGGAAGGTGCTGGATGGATGGAGAACGGGAGCCGAGGGGAGGCCGGCGCGAGGTGCAGAATGACTCAAGGAGACACGGGAAGCCAACCTTTCCCCTTAAACACTCCTTAAATCTTTCAGGCAGAGAGACAGGTAGCGCCAAACCCAGAGGAGGGCTGGTTCTATGTTGTCTAGGGAAAAGCAGAAGAGAGTCAGAGAGGGCTGCAGACAATCCAACGGCACTTGTGCTGCCAGGCGGCCAAGCGTCTCCTCTCACCTCCTCTGTCAGTTTGGATTTCTTCTTGAGTGTTAAGGAGACCAGTTTGTGCCGCACACTGTTCTTCTTGTGCCCATCAATGTGAGTACTCTGCAAAGCAAGAAGGGTGGATGCAATGTGGTGAGACATAGAACCCTGCCAAGTGCTCTCCCCGTCTCCCCTGGACTCCTGCAAAACACCATTAATCCTGGGCAAAGAGTGAGATATTTCAGAGGCTGGTGGGAACCAGAAGTGTGCACCTATATTCCTGTGCCCCTTGAAAACCCAAATGTGGCTCTGAATTTTGCAGATGCTCTCTAAACCATGAGCATCCCTCGAATAAAAATTATATACTGGGGACACCTGAAAAAGGTTATGTTGAATACATGGCTGTCTAAGTCAACCCAAGTCCACCCAGTTCTGCTTATGACAGTGCAAATGAGATGACCACTCTCTGAGACAAGTCATTTGCACGGCAGGTTTGAAGCCATCTAGCCAGGAATTCAAGGAGAGGTAGTTATCCACCATGGTTTCATAACTTTTAACCAGTCCTGTGCTCTATCAGATTTCCCAGAAGAATAAATTTGATGTGGAACAGCCCTAGGCACTGACTATATATCACCAAGTTACTGTTGGATTTCTACTTTTATACCAAACTTTTTGACCCAGTTAAGCCCTCCCCATTTTAAACAGCTTTGAAAGGACTATGATGTCACATACAATCAACACTTTGAGTCCTGAGGATCTGATGGTTTATATCCCTTATAAAGACAAGTTGGTACTGTAAACCTGGGGTTGCATATCATTTTGCTCAGGGTCAGCTCAGGCATCTCTTTGCACTCTGCACAGATTATGTAACAAAGAGAAAGAGGAGAGCTTAAATTTTCCTTCTCTTCTGTACTATCTGATGTCTCAATGGGCCAAAATATGCCTTTTTGTAAATAAACAAGCAAGAAATGATGGGTAGAAGGAATGACAGGTGATTCCTGACATGTATTTTTACAGAATTACAATCTGGACGAGGCTACTCTCCTCAGATAATTCACTGAAAGTGCTGAATGCTATCATCATTTCTAAAAACTAGATTTGTTAATTTACCTCTGCAAATGCTGCAGAGGTTTGTCAAGAAAACTGCTTGAAAATTAAACACTGACATCCAGAAGATGCCAAAAGCTGATAATACCATTCTATTGAATGAAGCAATTGCCAAAGATGAAAGCATATCAGTGCTATGGATGTTGATTTACCCAGCACAGTGTCCTATCTGGGAAGGATACTAAGATGAAGTCTCCCAGTGACATCCCAAAATACACTCAGGATGCAATAGGTGTTTTGTTTTGTTTTGTTTTTTTAACTTCCACAGCTTAATCTCCTGGTAACTTATTACTTCCTGCTCCAAGATTAAGGACACATATTTAATTTAGTCTCTTCTGACTCAGGGCAGATCAAAAAGAAATCCCCAAATGAGAAACCGATGACATGGGACATTGCATTCTCCCCACGTATTTTAGCCCTGCGGGGTGGGGAAGAGAGATCAAAGCCTCATGAGAGATATCAGGGCACTTCCTTCACTTTATTGCTGGGGAACATTCAGTTATCCCTGTGAAGAAAGGACAGGATTAACAACCGACACATGGGCAATTCACCCTTTGTAGCATAAGTGGGAATAAAATCAACAAACTGATTGCCTGCAGCAAACCCCACAAGCTGTTTCTTTCCAACACATGTCAATATCCAACACCTAATAATAGCATCTCTTCCGTAAACACAGCAGTTACCTCTCCTTCTCCCTGCAGAGCCTGTAGTTCTTTCTTATAAGTCTTCTTGCCAAGAGTCTCATAGATTTTTGTCATAACTGGTATCTTTTCACCACCATCACTCATGGCTGTGTGATATTTTGGCTCAGGGAGATCTCCCATGAAACGGAGGATAGTGATCCATACAGCAAGTGCTGCCTATTTAAAAGGAAAGTTACACTCCATTAGTTCACACCGGTGCAGTAGAGGGGGTGATCAAGCCATGCTGAATCCATCAGGATAACCACTGTGGTCCCTCTGTACATCTACAAGAGATCAAACACTTCCCTGTATCACACACAACAGTTTTGCCTGCACCATATGTTTCCCCTGTGCATGCTGGGCAGGCTGGTGGATGGGACCATACATTCAGGCTTTGTGTTTGTGCCATCATGAGTGTATTTGTGCACCCTACAATAGGTTTGCTTCTTGGTAGGAGATGCCCTTATTGAGAGGCAGTGACCGGTAGCTCCTAACCCCACTGCAGAGGGGAAGGGGAACAGAGTGAAGGCAAGTTCATGGTCAATGTAATGTGCATTACAGCCATACAGGTTCAATCCATTTCTGCTCTTGCACTGCTGGCTATAGGACAAGCATTTCTTCTAGTTCTGCACTGGTGTGTGCAACAAGGTAAGAAGTAACTTTCCCAGCTCCTCAGAAGCTTTAGAAGTGATATTCACACAACAATTTTCATCACCCATACCCTCAGCCAAGAGCACTTCATTAATTGTCTTAACACAAATACCAAGGAGAATAACTCTCCTCTCTAATGCTACATCTCTCTAATGCTTGTTCTCTTACCAGCCCTAAAAGCATGCTGGCAAGACAGTGTCTACTGATACAAGTGCAGCAGGTGCATGTATCCCAAGGGGAAACTGCTGTACCTGTGGGTTGAATGGTTCCCCAGGCTTGCTGCAACCCACCCGGCCCTGCTAAAGATTTTTCATCCCCTGCCTCACCAATTGGTCTCCTTCATCTTCATGGTACAAGAGAGGCTGCTTGAGAGGCCGGCGGATGTACGTGTGTGTCGTTGTGCCTTGGAAATATGTAGCAGCAAACTTGGCAAATTTGTACTCTGAGAGATCTTCTTCCTCTTCCTCAGGGAGAGGCAATGCTGCATCCAGGTCCTCTTCCTCTAGCTCCTTCTGGGTTTGCTCAAGATCCTGTTGTGGAAGGACATGTCAGACACTCAGCATGGCTTTGGATATTGAACTACCTCTTTCCTTTGGGCCTGACTTTTCTGTCTGATTTCCATACCAAAAGGAAAAGGCAGCCAGAGGGAAAACATGGAATATAGCTCTAGAGCCCATGCAAAGCCCAAGCTCTGAGGGACATGCCTGTGCCCAGGAATGTCTCCAGAGCAGCAGAAGAAGCAACAAGCATGGCCTTGCTTGCAGCATGGGGAAAGGGTGCCCAAGAGCTAAATGCCACAAGGCGTGATGAACCGTAAAGGAAAAGATCTCAAAAGGCCACAGTCCTCAATGATCTTGTAGTGATACTGCTTTCCTCCATTCAGTAGCCCCAGAGAAAGCCAGCAGGCTGCCTGCCCGTCCCCAGCCACAGCATGGTAACCCTCTGGGGCCACACAGAAAAGCCTGGCCTTGAAGGAAGCTTTCAGAGACACACTTTTGTAATGCTGTTCTCTTCCTTGTCTCATTAATATTTTGTTAAAGCCTTCCATGTGATAGTCAGGCACATGTACATCTCCAGTACCTCGAAGCCATTGGGTGCCTGTCCTTCCTGGCCAGGCAGGGAGGAGGTTGTCCCCAGGAATCCAAACATTTTGTCCACCATTTCTGAGTCATTCACTGGCTCATTGCGAGCTTTCTCCATTTTTTCTAAGAGCTCTTTCTTACGACGTGCTTCCTCCTTCTCCTTCACTTCTCTCTCTGCATCTTCCCGTGCCAGCTGGGCCAGGCGTACCTGCAAAAGGACAAGTGCAATGACTGAACTGCTCATTCCAAAGAGATGGAACTATATTCTGCAGGGTCTGGTTTTAGAAAGGCAGACTGCCCAGTGCTTAGGGCACAATACCACCAGCATCATGATTTGCAGCAAATCAGTGACATGTCCATGTCTCAACTCCTTAACTGCAGAAGGACAAAGCACTTCCTTAGTGCTTTTTTAGGTGTTGGTCCATGCACAGAAACTCCCACTGAATTAATTTCTTTTATACAAAACCCCTGCATGTGCACACACACACAGGGTGTCCCAGTTCCCCCGTCAGCCATTATACAATAGTAAAAGCAAGTGAATAATAGCTATAATCTCTGGCATTCCTGTGCAGCAGATCAGAAATTCTGGAGCAGAGTTAGTGTTAGTTAGAGCACAGACAGAGTATTCTAGAAAATTAAATACAAACTGCTCAAGCAGGGCAAAAATCCCTTAGATATTTTTGTCATTGCCCCTCAAAGGAGCAAAACCAGTCCCCAGAAAACAGACAGAACCCTAGAAACAGATCAGTCCTGATGTACTTGGTGCTTCTTTTCTGCTTCCTCTTTGGCTTTCTTGGCACTCATCTCCTTTCGGAGTCGTTCCTCTTCTGCCAGCCGAAGTTTCTCCGCTTCCAGACGCCGATGATACTGTGGGAATAAACAGAAGAGCCCTCCTGAATAGGCATCTACTTACTTTTGGAAATTTTCTTCCCTTTAAAAGCGGATCCCAAGAGCACGTGATGCAGAAGCACGTTTTCCTCCCCTCTCCCCACCTCTCTTGCCCACAGCTGACCTCTCCTCTGCGGTACTTACTTCCCCCCGGAGGCGCTTGTACAGCCTGCGGGCGATCATGCCCCGGGCGTAGGCCTGGACGGTGAGGACGGCCCAGAGGCGGTGGCGGAAAGCCCTGCGGACCAAGTAGCCCCGGCACCGTGCCTGAAACTCGATGATCCGCCGGCGAGCCATGTGGTACTGCTTATGGAGCTTGCGGGATCGGTAGAGGGCCTGCAGCCTCAGGAAGCCAATCCGCATCTGCAAGAGGGAGCAGGATGAAACCACCCCACCACCCAGGGGTTCGGTCATCATAGGCAGATTTCCATTGCTAACCTCCTTCTTGCACGGCTGTGAATAAGAGCCACTGAAATCAGTCCCCACAAGGATAAACCTTCGGGAGCTTCCCCAAGAGGCTGGAGAAGTGAAGCCCTCCAGCTGCTGCATTGATTCAAAGCCCAGAAAGGACAAAGATAGTTTCTTCCTCACTGAGTCCTACAGAGGCCTCAGGACATCTGGTTGGTCACTTCAAGACAGCCACAAGCCATAAGGGTTGCTCCCATGGAGGTCCAGCATCTGCAAGCCTCCTGCCTGACAGTCAAGGTGCTGTTTCGTGGCAGGAGGCAGCATCCTGACCAGCCTGCAAGTGGCTACTCCTATGAAGTTTCAGGCTTTGAGGATGATTTTGAGATTCTTTAGGTCCCAACACACCTCCCAAATGACTCCCTGTTGGGTCAGAGACAGCCGGGACAAGGAGAGAAGAGGACTATGGACTGGGTTAGGGAGAAACCCAAGTTGGAGATGGAGTTTGGTTTTCAGAAGAAGCTGCTCTTGAGTTTTCATCTGGAAACTGGGGGAAGACTTATAAAACCTCAAGCGACCACTTGGGGCAATGGGCATCTAACTCATGGGGCAAAGGACAGCTAGAGGGTTGTCAGGTGCTCTCCAATGAGAAGGCAAAGCACAAAGAGCAAACTTCCATTCATTGCCCCAACTGATAAAAGCCAACCTCCCCACTTCCTACACTCAGTGGGACATTTTGTACCAGGAAACTCTTATGTATGTCCCAGATGAAAGAGGTAGGAAGGCAGAGGTGTGAGGAAGCACCCGTGTACTTACAGCACCATAGTTCTTCCTGCAGTTATGTCCTCGCCAGTATCTCTGAATCATCAGGACTGCATTTCTCACTTTCAGGAAATTGGACCTGCAAAGGCATTTTAATCACTTGCCTTGTGGTTTGGCCACAAGTTATTATCATCATCTCCTGGGTCTCATCTCTTGCAGATTTGAACCTGGGTGTCCAGGTGGAGAACTGCATTTTGGCCTGAAAATGTCTCCTTCCCCCATTTGTCTTGTTTTCATATAAACACCTGTAAGAGTTTCCTCTGATAGGTCTCTGCAGGCAGATTCTGCCAGGTTACGGGAATGGGAAGCAGGACATGCTGAGAATGGTCCCCTCCTTCCCCCAGCCCTGCACCCTCTTCTCACATCTGAAATCTCTTCACTATGTGTCCTTCTGACTTCAGTCTAGCATCTGAGAATGGATTCAATCTCACCCAAATGACCAAGAGCAAACTTCATCAACACCACTCTGCTACCCCATCTGCTCCTCCAATCCTTTTTAGCCTGATCTGATTCTACCTGCAGACACCTTGGAGACAAATGTCTTGGAAGGGCTTGGGGGTCAGGCTAAGATTAGTATGTGAAAGATTGAGGAGTTATTTAGTATGTGCTCTTTCTGCAAAGCACAACCTGAGTCACAGCCATAGTTTGACAGTCAAAGAGCACAAAGGGCCAAGAACTGTCCCTCCTCCATGGGTGAAGCTTATCCTTGACTGTGGCTCCCCATCTTCATCCACAATGGTGCCGTGAGCTCCCCACAGGCTACCTCTCCTCCTCCCATATCTTACAACTGGGTTGCAAAAAGAAGAGCTCTGAACCCCCTAGGCTTTGGGGAGAGCAATTGCAGTCATGGTGGATGATCCCATGGTTCCACTGCAGTCTTGTGGGGACCTCCATAGACTAGAGTCATAGCATTGCCTTTAGCAGGCTCAGAGTCCAACTGCTGCACTGTCATAGCAAACACCAGATCCTCTGAAGACAGCACTGAACAGGGACAGAAGGTCCTATTCTGTCCAGGTTTGAGGCAGACAACACAGTTTTCCTCTTGTTACTCCTACTGATTTCCTCTAATACTTGCTGCACCTGAGTGTCAACACATCAGGGGTTCCCTCTGGCCATCGGGCACCAAAGGAGGGATGCAGCCACCAGGAGCCACTTGCTGGATGAAGCATCCCATATAACCCATCTCCCATTTGGCAGTGAGGCTCACACCTACCTGTCTTTATACCCACGGACCACCTTCTGGATTAGAATGACTTTATCTGTGATGGCCTTGTCTCTCTCAATCTCCAGCAGCATGTCATGGTGGTCCTGTGGGAGGAAGTAACACAGCACCAATGTCTCAAGCTCTCCATCTGCCTGACATGTAGCAGGAGGGGATGGTATAAGGCCCTTCTCCAGGGCAGGTGTTCAAAATAAACTCCTGGGTCATTTTATATCCCAAGTATCATCCCATCTACTCACTAGAGAAATCCTAGCATAAACCCTAGTGATCTATCATCTTCATTCCCACATGAACCAGGGCATCCAGAAGCAGCAAATGCAATACTTCATAGTCTGAAAACAACCAAATTACACTGCCCTTCCATTCAGAGCTCCCTCTCAGTTCTCTCAGCCATGGGAGCAGTTCCTAGGAGCACTGGAGAGGTTTGGAAACAAACTCCAGGCTGCCTGTGTCCCATCACTTCTTCTAGCAACACCTCCTTATCCTAAGGAAAAACAGTTCCTTGAAATACTGAATTTCCTTTGCCCTGAGACTTTCAGATGCATCAATCCAATCAATTCTGATTCCTCCCATGCCATGCATGATTCAGCTTTCTGTCCTGGTCAGAGCACACCGAGCAATGGGTGCAGCACAGGCAGCTCCACTCGTTTCCTGCTTTGCTCGACCTCATGCAGCCCCCTGGGGCCTCCCAGTTTCTCTGTTTCCTGCCCTGACAGCTGCGAGATCTTGATAACAGGCTCTGGAAAGAGCAACTAGTAGGAACAAATTCTAGGGAAGAGATGGGGGTGTCTCTGCTGACAATGGGGTTAGGGGTGAATTTAGGTTTACACAGTGAGGGTTTACTACTGAGAGTTTTGCTGGAGAGAAGGCTTATCTTCCCTACAGTGCAAGAATTGGTTTGTAAGGAAAGATGGTGTGAATGGAGCTGCAGTGTTGCAATGCTGCACACCTGGAGTTGCATAAGGACGTGCATAAAGCAAAGCAAGCCTATTGTGGTCATGTCCCTCTCTCTGCAGTGTTCTGCATAGGCATGCCTCTTGCTACTGTCCTTTTTGGATGAAGGCAGGAGATGAGGTTGAGCTGTTCAGTCCAGGAGGGAAAAGGCTGTACACTGTATGTGACAACTTTCATGTCCGTATGGATTTGTGAATGCATCAGTGCTGGCACAGTGTCAAGACTTCCTCCTGCCTTCTGCTCCTAAACTGGCCCCAAATATTATGCCTTAACCTGGATTCTATCCACTGACATGCCAGCCCAGACACCATGGAAAAGTGTCACATCGTATGATGGAAAGGAAATGGCAGGAGACTCCTTCAGAGGCAAGGATCCAAAACAGTAGGGGGAATTGTGGAGAACCACCCACCTTCAGGAATATTTTTGTCTTGCCAATCTGCCAGTCATCATCCTTCCCCAGCACTGCTTCAGCAATACGCTGGCATGTCCCACGCAGGTCGCCCTGGTAGAAAAGGGATTGGTATTCCCCAGGACCAGACTCACTCATTGCTCCTCCCAAGCCCAGTGTGGACCTTTCCTGGTCCCAAATCTTGCAGTTTTCTGCTAAGAAGGTTCCTAGGGCTTTACTGTCACCTCATTTAAGACTAGTGAGAGGGACAGAGTGGCTAGCTGTCCCTTCCAGCCCTGTAACTATTCCTTCACTTGGAAGGTCCAGAGCACCCCTGTGACATCTGGGGATCAAATGCTGCATAATTGCTTTTGGAGAGAATGCACATCCCATAAATATCTCTGGAGAGTCCACCAGAGAGCATTAGTTACCTCCAGAAGAAGATTCTCACCTGCTTATATGCTGGCTTCACCCCAGGCATGAGCACCCGGTACCGGTCCACGAACTCCACAAACGTGTAGCGGATGGGGTATCCAGCTCGGCGGATGCGGATGGTCTCCATCATCCCCGAATATCTCAGCTGACGGACACACAGCTCCCGATCAAACAGCTGGGGAAGTTACAGTACACTGGGGTTTGACTGAAAATCTTGGTCTGAATGGGCCATAAGAGAGTGGGGACTCTCAAGATGTGTGGGGCAAGCAAGTCAAGCATCTACCCAACTCCTTCTCTTGGTAGACCCAAGGCTGTAGGACCGTAGGACTGTCTTGGACCTGATCCTATAGACTGCTGACTGTGACTCACCCCATTTCTCCAATTCCCACTTGCAGAACTGGATGTGTCCTACACAAAGGACTGAGCGGGGAAATGGAGAGCTCAATACAACGGTGGACAAAACCTTCGGAAAACGGGCAGTGATGTAAACTAAAGGCAGACATGGTGTGGTGCTCACAACCACAAGAAGTCAGGACAGTAAATCCCAGCTGGGTCAAAGAGTTAGTGTCAGGGTATTATTCACTAACCTCCCTTCAGCTGTCTATGATGTGAGTGTGCAGGTACAGATATCAGCATCTAAAATGTGAGTCCCCTGGGCTCTCCCTGAAACGAGTGAGGACAGTAACTATGTGCCTGTCTCTGAGATATCCATTCCTGTATTTCAGCTGTATATCATGGGGCAGAAGGATCTGCACTACATGAGGGTATGTGAGCAGTTGTGGGCTTGCAAATAACCCTTTGGAGTTTGTAAGTCTAGTTCACTGCATGTATGGGCAACTGTGTGCTCCTGGCGTAAGGGCCTGATGAGGCACAGACTGATGGAAATAGTTCTGACTTTATTTGCATGGTTTGTTATCTAATTCATCCCACACATTCCTCTTGGACTAACCCAAACAATACTCAGAAGCAGTGGTTTGGGGTGATGTACAGACGCAGAGAACTCCAGCCAGCATCCTGATACAAACAATTTTTTTCCCCCCTAAAGTACATTTTAGAAGGAAGTAAAAGTTTTAAAATAACATAAAGCAGCCAACAGTCAGGACTTTCCACTGACCTTTCACTTCTGCTATCCCATTTCCTATCACTATCAGTATGTTTTCCTTCAAAGTCAGGGACAGAAAATGACCTCCCAGAAAAAGTTCTCTTTGCAGTCACCCTACAGTGCTCTGTGTATCTTTATCTGGGATTTCTTTTCCGTTGGATTATTAAACCAAAGCCAAAAATAAATTTAGCAATAAATCACAGTTCATATCACACTACAGTCTCTGTTAGCTCTGTTAGCTCAACCACTCACTTCTTTAATGGGGAAATTAATTTTTCTTTGTCCAGATCTTTCAGACTTGGAGCTGTTTTAATGTCCTATTGAAAGTAGACAAATAGGTTGAACAGAGACTTCTGGCTTAGCACTTGCAAGAAGTGACAAAATACAGACTTCTTATGCAGGATACAAAATATCAGACTGAATTCCAGACATCCATGTGTAAAAACAACTCAAAGTCAGGGTACTGGGAATAATTTGTTAACATCAGTTCAGGATGTACATCTAATTTCTCAACATCACCCATGTTCATAAAGAAGGTCTTGTTCTGATCTCTGCTCAGATGATAATCTCAGACCAGACATATTGGTAAATATTAACTCAACGTATTCCATTAACATGCTATTAGGGGCCTTTTTACTCTCACCAAAAGCAGGTTAAAGAGCACAGTAAACTGATCTGAGAGAGCCACTAAACCATTTGCCCTGCATCCTATTAGGTTCACCGAACAGCAAAAATAAGTTTCAAATAAAAACTGCTTGTACGGAACAGCTCTGAAATTCAGTATATTATGCTTCTTTGCACTTGGCTGAGCTTTGCTAATGGACACTGACTTTAGATAAAACTCCAGCTCTGGCTAAATTAGTTTTATATTAAATAAAGTTCTTCCTCCCCAAGCAATGTCACTTTATTATAAAGAGTGGTGAGCAGGTAACAGTGATTGCTCACAGCATCAGGGTCCAATCCTGCAAGGCGCTGAGAGTTGGACTGGGGTGTGCAGCACCCTCCTTACTGCCTGCCTTCTGCTGAAAAATTTGGAGTCCCTTCCATGAACAGCTTGTGGTCAGGGGGATTTACAGTCCTCTCCTTCCTTTTCATTTGCTCCTAGAATTTTGTCCCCATAGTGTTCATTGCTTTTGAAGCAAATCACTGGGAATTGGAGTAAAATAACTTCTTTCACATTTCCTCTGTGCTACTTTTGCATCTTTTTTCTTCTGCTTTTAGAATTGTGCCTTTGCAAGTGGTGAAGAAAAAAAAAAAAAAGGATCAAACAGGATTTAAAATGAGTGAGATACACTGGGAGGAAAGATTTTGAGGAAAACACCCATGGGGAAAATTTTTAGAAAACACTGAACCCTGCCATAGAACATAATCCATGGCTCAGCCAAAGTCTGTGGCAGGGAGGTGCCTACCCCCTATGGAAGCTGAGAGGCATTTCCTATAGGATAAAGGGCTGCAGGGTGAATTTCTCGAGACTGTACTAGGGAAGAAAGGTAGGGTCAGGAGCTCCCCCCTGCAAAAGGTTTTGGGGTGCTGTTGGATTGCAAAGTGCCTGATTTTGCCACGCATTTGGTGACTCCCTTGCTTGCAAAACAGGCTGTGGGTTGGTTATCTAAGCACTCCACTGATGCCCAAAGGAATTTTGCTGGCAGGTTCAGGGCAGAACGACCCCATGAGCAGTCCTGTAGGAAAAGCAACCAGAAGAGAAAAGTGGGACTTACCATGGGCTTCTTGTACTCATTAGGCTTGATGCAGCGGACAAAAAAGGGCTGGCACACGCTGAGAGTCCTCATCAACAACTCCAGGGACCGCTTGAACTGGCTGCTGAGCGTCGGCGAGCGCTTCCTCGTCTCTGCTCCCTGCAAAACCGCAGCGGAGCGGACTCAGGAAATGAAAGGATAACAGTGCCTTTCCCCTCCGGCCGCGTCCCCAGGAACCTCCCGCGGCAGCCTGGGCTGGAGCGGGGAGTGGGGCCGGAGGTGATTGAAAGTTGTGGCAGGAGAGGGGAAGGGCACAGCCGGCGAACTTAAAACGGCCGGGCTCTGGCAACCTATTCCGTATGCGTCTACGCAGGGAGCAAAAGTGCCATAATTTAATTTCTCCTGCTCGAACCTCTCTCAGTGTGACAGGAAAACCCGTCTTTCCTATGCAGAGCCATGAGGAAGATCTGCCCATGAGATCAAACACCCTCTTCTGGGCCATCAGAATTCTCTGTATTGCAGCTTAGGGCAAAGCACCTGCCCAAGGGTGCTCCTAAGGAATGGCTTGGGCTTGCCTGCCCCCATGCCTTGCAGCACGGTCATGCCAACTCCTCTGTCAAGGTTCCTTATGTCAGTCTGAGCCCCTCCTGATCCCTGGGATGAGGACCAGGTGCCCATGTACGGTAAACAACAATGCAGGGGCATGCTTGCTGCAGGGTGACTCTGCAACAGTTTCAGAAACTTCTGCTAAGGTCTGTATTCTTCAGCCTGTACTACCACAGATTCTAGTTGTGTTTGGAAAAGACTATTAACTAGCCTAAATGATATGGGTATTTAGGGTGAAACAGTGAGTACTTTGCTTGGTTTATCTCCCTTAGTTAAATTAATAACACAGCCTCTATTTTGGGGCAAGTGTTTCTAAACGAGAATGGATGTTTCCCTTAATAGTCCCTTCTCCCTGCTCTGGAAGAACCTTGTTAAACCACCTCGGAAATAAATGAAGTGCCTAACTCATTTTATGTGTCAATCACTATCACCTGAGCTAATTACACATCAGTCACAGTGGTGCTGTGTGTCTCATAGGGTCTGGTGTTCAGGGAGCTTTTGTGGAGCAGCAGGTAATGCTGGTGGATTGAAGGAAGAGCTGGGCACCAGGATGCAACTCCCTCTGAACAAAAAATAGGGTGAACTGTGACATGACTTGGTGACCAGGAAATTCCCAAAGGGAGGATTCTAGTAGGATTTTAACACAGTTTTCCTCCAAACATCCTCTTACTTGCAGGTGGTCAAGCCACATGTGGAGTCACAAAATCCCCACCTGGATTGGCTTTGCTGCCATGTTTTGCAATATGGTAAGTTTTGTTTCTACTTTTACTAAAATCTTTACATGTGCTTCATCCTATAGCACTAGTAACCTGTCAGATAGCATTCCTATTCCCCAAAATGGACGAATTTCATAGAATCACAGAATAGTTTGCATTGGAAGTGACTACAAATACCATCCCCTTTGCCATAAGCAGGGAGTTTACACAGCTCAGGTTTTATATGATGTTGAGACAAACCCAATCAACACAAACACAAAGTCATCATGGAATTCCAACAAGAGAAAACCCAACGCATGCAAACAACCACAAAACCCTGGCCTGCTTGTCAAGAAGAGCATGGGGGCTACCAGTGATCTCTCCCAGCAAAATCTTCCCCTGAAGGACAAACTCTTAACAAATCTAGGGTAATTAATGGATGCAGCTGCTACCTGCAAAGCACTATAGAGTCTGATGTTCACATTCTGTCACAGATTTTCTGAGGAAAATGCTGTTTCAGCAAGAGTTCTGGTTTGGAAGGCTTTGATGAATGTTTTGTTATCACTTTGCTAATTATGCACAACGGGTCACCTCTGTGAGATGTGGAAGGACAGCCACAGGTGTCAGAAGCAGCAACACATGCAGGAATAGGGCTGGAAGTTGGAAGCAACTGCATGATATTAGCCAGATTTTAGTCAATTTGGCCTTGGCTGGGAGAGGTCATTTTTCAGCCATGGTGGTAGGAAGGGAGCAAGGTTCTGTAGAAGGGTCTACAAGGGAATGCGTGACTGGTTTGCTCCCAGACAGCAAGACATGCCCCTCGAGGTTGCCGATGCCTTGCTTTTTTTCCCTGCATGCATCCAGCTCTGGTAAAAAGCAGTGGTGCTGTCTCCATCCTTATGTCCAAGAGCTTTTTGCTGGGAGGGGTTGAAGGGAAGGGACAGCGACCAGAGAGCAGCTTGTCTTCCTAAGCAAATACAGTAGTCTGGGCTTCTCCTGTCAAGATTGCATCATCCCATTCACTTGCTTTCAGGGCATGACATTTGTGCACAGACCCTCTCAATGGTGGGCACCAGACCTATCGGCACTGTGTGGGTTCTCAGATACACAATGAATAGTCTGGTAAGTGCTTTGCATCAGCTTCAGCCTTCAGGGATGGGTGACACCACTCAAGTCACTCTGATACCTTCCACCTCATCTCAACACCAGTGAGGTGAGAATCACATCTCTTCCTTTTTTCCAACAAAATGACCCCAAAAAAAGAAGTGGAGGAGCCTGTCAACACAGCCTAGAAAGGCACTGAAAGTACAGAATTTACTGCAGAGGAGGAGCATTTTTTAGCTAAAACCAGACCCAGTCTCCATAGCCTGAAGGAGAAAGGGCTGACAATTCCTGCTTTTCTCCTGGCCAGACACATCTTAGCTTTCAAACTTTGAGACTGTGACATCTTTGGGACTCAGACCATCTCTCCACTGGTGTCCATACAGAGCCTAGCACGAGGAAGAATGAGAGCTATGTGTCGTGGGGAGGATGAGCACGATTCACAGGTGCTGTAGCCCAGACTGGGGTGCTGAGGTGTCACTCAGTCTGTGCTCAACAACAAAGGAGGAAAAAAAGGAGCAGAAGAGAGAAAGAAGAGAATTAGATGATTTACAGAGAAGCATCATCACAAAAGAGAGTTCAGAAAGATCTACAGATCAGCATGACATTTGGACATGCTTCAGTGCACTTCTTTCTGCCACCTCAAGCTAGCCTGAATTTTGGAGATGCAAACACATACATGGCTGTTTGCAGTAATGTCGAGACAAAAGTCAAGGCAGGACACAATAGGATGTTTCCCCAGCATGGGTGTCTTAGATCCTCAGTGGCATAGCTGGAGCATCAGGACATTCCCCAGCATCTCTGTGAAGCTGTAAAATCTCCAGGGATCTACTCAGACTCCTTTCTTTGGTGTCTTGGACACATTTAGGTAGTTATCTGTCCAGCACTGAGAAAACAATTCAGCCTATCTGCACTTTATAGGTTCAGTGAATTAAAGTGGACATCAAGTTATGTTAGGTAGGATGGCCTTAATACAGACCCAGAGTGCCATAATATGGACCCAGAGAAGAATGGCAGGTACAAAGAGAAATGTCACTGAGCCATAAATGGTAGAAATTATTCCTTGATGCCCCTCTGCACATTCTCCTCAAGGGAGAAGGCTGCATGGTGCACCAGAAACTGTGCTCGGCAGAGGGTCTGCCAGGGGGATGGCAACCTGCTTCAGTGGAAATGTAGAAAGTTGAAATACTTGAGGTTACGGAAGGAGAGAAAAGCATGTACCCCCAGCAATACTTTGGGGAAAGGTTCTGGACAAAGGATCATCCTCCCATCTCTTTAGGATTATAAGGTTACTAAACTGGGCTACGCCAATGGGACATGCTGTTTCTCAACCTGTTTTTCTGAAGTCTGAGAAAAATAATGCTTTTTGTTTGTTATGTTTTCATATGCAATGTCACTGGGTTGGCCTCCAGGTGACCCACTGAAAGCTGAGGCCACCTGACAGCAGATTCTGCAGTGACATATAGTGAAGAGACAGTCTCTCTCCTAAAGGCTGAGCAGTCTGGAAAGCACTTTCAAAGCTGATGTGGGCTATACAACAGTGCCAAGTATCACTATTTTGAACTACACCCCCATTTTATAAAGCTTACTGATGTGCATATATATATATGAAAAATATTTTTTATCTTGCCTGTTCCACCCTTATCTCAGTGCCTATCAAGTACAAACATATTCACTAGAAAACCTAGAAAACATGAAGTTTTGTTATAAGAACAACTATGAAAACAACAAAACTCATAGACATCATCAGTATAATGTCTCCCATTTCCCTGTGTCTCCTGTTGATGTTTTCAGAGGAAAAACTGGCCCAAACATTTCTGACAGATTTTTCACAATTCTCTCCTGGACTGAAGCTCATACAATCACAGAGTCATGGAATGGTTTGGGTGGGAAGGGACTTTAAATCATCTAGTTGCAAACCTCTGCCATGACCAGAGATCCTTTCCATTAGACCAGGTTGCTCAGAGCCCCATCCAGCTTGGCCTTGAACACTTCCAGGTATGAGGTAGCCACAGCTTCTCTGGGAAACCTGTGCCAGTGACTCACCACCCTCACAGTAAAGAATTTCTTCCTAATATCTAATCTAAACCCACTCTCTTTCAGTTTAAAGCTACTCACCATTGTCCTATCACTCCATGCTCTTGTCTAAAGTCCCTCTCCAACTGTCTTGTATCCTGAATCAGGAAAGAGTTTGTCTGTGTGTGTGGCATTGCTACAACTCTAGAGCAAGGCCAAATTATATGTTCCAATCCAAACAGTTTTAATCATGCTACAGAGGGGAAGGAGTCCACCTCTGGAAAGGATGGCTTTGTGTCATTTTGGGTCAGATCCTCCTCACTGGAATTCCAAGTCCAAACATCCAAGACACTGCAGAGGTAAGAAGGGATGAAATTCAGCCCCACGTAAGGATCTGAATTTTGAAAGTCAGGTCTATCTCCACCATAATCCTCTGGGTATCAAGGGGTTGTTGTGGAAATGTGAGCAGAGTCACAAAGCTTATACCATAAAAGCTTTAGCACACAACATGCTACCTTATGGCCAAATATCTAGCAAGCAAGGTTTGGCAAGCTATCAGAACCAGTCAGCAGATGAGATGCATCAGGAAAGACCTAAAAAAGGTGACAAAAGCCTGTTTTGATGATCACGGCAAAATTCTGTATTATATGCGTCTTTGAAGACTTGAATGTGAGATCTCACCCGAACAAGAACTAATCCTCCTCAAGAACGACTGCATTTCCAAGAAACCAGAAATGCAATCCAGGAGTCTCTCTTTACACATAATATGTCATCTTCTGTCCCCCAAAAGTGCAAAACAAGGACTGATTTGCAGTCCTTGCATGGAGGAATAATGTCCTACTGAAACCAATGGTGGCATCATCCTAAACAACAGCCAAATTCCACTGATTATCCATCTGAAATTAATTAAAATTATTCAAATATCAGAAAAAAAAATCCTCAAAATTTTGGCTCAGCCTGGTTCTGATTTTATCCAAACCAAATTCCCATCATTAAAAAGCTCTTCTGAGTTGAATCCTAGAAATCAATTACACATCATACACCTGTATCTATTCAACAAGGTGTAAAAATGCTGTCCAACACATTGGTCACTTGAAATGGATCCTCTATAGATAGTGCAGGAAGAGGAATAAATCAACAGCAGCAAAGCACAATCCTTGCCAAGGAGAGGTGAATATACAACAGAAGAAACTCATGTATTCAGTTTACCTTTGGTGTGGGTGTGGGCGACTGGCCAAATGTGCTGGATGCATAGCCACAGAGAAACTACATGAAGCACAGGTAAAAAAAACAAAACACAAAACAGAGACAGAGAAGAGCAAATAGTGAAAAGGAGGAATAACTGAAATGGGAGCCTGACATTTTCAGTCTTGGAGGTCCATCTGTATTATATATCTTATGGTCATAATGCATTAATTCTTAGATTTTTGCCCCTCCTAGCTTTTCCTCTTCATCTCCATCGCATTCCTGAAGCTAAAGGAACTGCCACTGTCCAGTTCTTGCTTCTTGGAAACAATTCTTGTGTGACTTTTAACCTCACTCATTATCCATCCAAATTCAGCAATCCCCACTGTTCTCCCTCATACATCTCTGTTCGCAATACGCAACAGTTGTGAAGGTGCCAGGGACAAAACAATTTTCCACAAAAATTTTAAAGAAATCCCTCCCTTCCTCCCTAATTTTAATCCAACAAATCAGTTATTTTCAACAGAATTTAAATGTTTGCCAAGGGGAAAGCTCCAGATTTCTTTTTTTACCCCCTTTACTGGGTTCCATCCTCCACTGCTCATTCTACCTGTTCCTTGAACAAGCAGTGCCGCCAGACCATACCAGCTGGTTCCTCAGAGGAATGGTGTACAACTCCCACTGAATTCATCATTTCACCTGTCACTGCTCAAAGCAATGTTCCAGTTCAGCAAACACATGCAGATAGACCTTCTCTGTGATGGCCACGCATAAATTAGGCCTCACAGCCCCATGTGTTCCAGAAATGCCCAGTTCACCATACAGGTTTCATTGTGCACAAATATTAGGTCTTTCAGGGACCAAATAGTTACTACAGTATTCAATTATACACTCCTGACTGGTTTTCAAATTTCTCTATCTGTGGCTTTCTCAAGTTTCTGGCATATAAGGATCCCATTTGAAAGACTGAATGCAAAGCAGATATGGACTTGCTTTTCACTGACTCACAAAATCCTACAAACTCATCCATAAGCTCCCGAGGACCAAAGTTTGGAAGCTGTTGAGCAAAATGCCTCAAGATTTAATTTAGCCCTTAGCAGAGCAGACATTTGTGCCTTTTTAAGGGAAGATGTTAGATATGATTGACCTAGCCTGAGCGTCTCTGGAAAATTTCTTCATAGATTGCCTCACTGATGCTCAGTGAAGGCTTGCACACTTCCAAGTCCCAAGGACACTTTGCCCCAACTCTTTGCTACGTGCACTCAATTTCCCTGACCCAGGTTCACCTGCTGCTTCTTTTGAGGCATGTGTCCTAAGAAAGGGGCTGCAAACTTTACTGAATTTTGGTAGGAAGCAATGGCAAAATCATCTCAAGTCCCATGTTGATCCTGCTTATCTGAGAACTTCTGTGTGGTGATATTTAGGAAATGAGTGCTCTCTAGGTTCACACTAACATGTGCATGACATAGGGAGCTGGTACACAATATTTGTTCCTCTTCCATGACAGTGAGGTTAAAAATCTCTCATTCAAAAAAGGAAACCAGAGACCATTAAAGTATCAAAACACAGAGACCACCACTCAGGACAGATTCTGAAGATAACTAACGGAACTATAAAAAAAAAAAGTGCTCAGATGCTTTAAAAGATCTTAGTTCTCAGATCCTAGACAACATCCAGGTGAACATCTGAACTTGGCTATTATATACTTCTAGTATCTTTTAAAGATGCTTGGGTAGGTGTCGCCGTGAAGGAGTCTGCATGACTGTGTAAACTCTCTCATTGATTCCCCAGAGTACATCTCTGCTCTGCCTAAAGAAGCAAGAAATCTTTTCCAAGGTGAACTGCAAAGCTTGCACCAAAAATTAAAAGCAGAGAGGAATAAGCAATAAAAAGCAAAGTAAGCAGCAGCACTGATGCTAAGGGAGTTAGTGTCTACTTCCACAGGAGTATCCACTTTTGAGGGTAGCTCTGAACCCACCAGGAGTGTCAGGCCAATTAGTAGTTTAATTGGGCCTGATAAATGTTATCTTATTCCTAATGAAGTAAAAAAGATAACGATTGTTCATTTCAGTAGGAACAAAACTGGATGGCTAAAGGTTTCAATCAAGGCTTGCAAAAGAGCATGTAACATATTGAAATAAATGTCTTGGGAATTTTCTTTCCCTTAGCAGTAAAGGAATTCAGCACTTAAAACTGTTTGGCACTCCTGAAAGTCCCTAAGTCCCTTGGTCCATCAGTGGCATTGGCTGGCATTTGGAAATGGGACTCCAACTTCTAAAAAATGTCGTTGCTTTGAAAAATGTTATGCTCACACCCTCTGCAGTCCCATGGCTTCACCTAGGGAAAGACTGGGGGATTTGGCCATAGTGACTGATCTGTCAGTCAGATTCTGCAAGGCTGATATTTTAAACAGTCTATACTTTAATTCTGGGAGCAGGTATGATGATGTCTTTGTGGTGAGACATCATGTTCAACTTACTCAAGAAAACATCATATACTTATGTTATTAATGGTGAAATAGCCACTAATCTCAACATTTAAGCTGGTAATCCAGTAATAAATGCTCAAATAGGCTGGGAAGGGTTAAAACAATAACTGTACCTTTCTCTAAAGCTTTAGCCAACACACAGTCTTTTCTCACACTGAGCATGGAGTAAGAACCTACCCTCCTGGAGGTCTGGGATGGGGAAAGGGGTGCTTTAAAGTTTGCCTTTCATAAACAGTGTTCCATCTCTCTGCTGTTATAACAGTAAAACACAAATGTTGACTGGGCTCTCCCAGTCCTATTGTGGTGCTTAATGGCCAGCAGGTTTATCCCTTCGTTCTGCTCTGCTTTACAAGTATTTGGTTTTTACTTAGAATCACAAAATGATTTGCATTGGAAGGGATCTGAAAGACCATCTCGTTCTAAGGCCCCATTCCACTAGACAAGGTTACTCAGAGCTCCATCCAACCTGGCCTTGAACATTTCCAGGGGTGGAGCAGCCATAGCTTCTCTGGGCAACTTCTGCCAGTATATAATCACTATCACAGGAAAGAATGTCTTCCTAATACCTAATCTAAACCTGACCTCTTTCAGTTTATTTCTCACTCTATTATACACAGATCTGGATGACTCAGCTGGAAGGGACAGCTCTTTTTCTCTCAGATTTCTACAATCACAAACCTAATTATTCCAATCCCTACACAATTCAGAGAGGAGCAATCACAGCAAAATAGCAATATCTGACGAACCGAATGCAGTGAACTGGGGGTGTGAGCATGGATGTACCTGTGGCACTGCATTAACACTTTCTGATGGCTCACACTAACAGGTTTGAAAGATCCCAGGCAGCATCAGAGCTGTATGCCTCTGCAAATGTTCCACCCCTTCCAGGAACACCCCTCCTTGTGAATAAAGATCTTCTCCTGCCTGCATTACCATTGCCACATCTGCTTGGAAGATCTGCTTGATGAATTTGTTTTTTGAGGAATGCACCAGCTGAATGATGTCTCCATGCAGCGTGTCCCTGTTTTTCTCCAAGAAACCTAGGGAAATAATGGGACAACACATAGATGACACAGTGCAACATGGGCAGTATGTGAGCTGCAAGCAGCTTCTGGGTTGTTGGACTACTGGATGTTCTTGGTGAGGTAATGAAAGCAATGTGTGGGCAGAGAGAGGGACCATGAGAAGGAGGACAGAGGCGCATCTTGAGACTGGATCAAAGATGCATGTGGTGCAAAGCACTGCCATTCTGTCACAGGCACGTATGAATGAAACAGCACCAAACTCTGCAGCTCATGGACACAGCTGGAGGGTCACGTCATTGCAGCCAGAAAAGGAATACACTGACACTACTATGGACTACAACCCCACTCTGCTCCAGCACAGCAGTAGCTCATCTGCCCCTGAGCATCCCCTCACACCCTGCAGTGCACCAGGAACTGCCCCGTACCTTTTGTTTCGTAGTAAACAATTCCAGCGAAGTGGTTAATGCCAAACTGGGTTTCATAGTTATTCTTCGGAGGAATATAGTTGGTGTTAAGCTTGTGCTGCGAGTTCAGCTTGTGTAACATGGTGGCATCTGTACCCTGTGCATGCAGGAAAAGATCTGACATTTAATCAAGTTTATTCCCATTAAAATAATTTTCTAATCAATAGCCCTTTTCTTTTTTGTCTCGGGCTACGATGTGTATTTATTTTGAGAAGAGATGTATTGGAGAGGGTATCTCACATGCATAAATTACAGAAATTGATTAAATACCACTGGTATGTTGTACTATTTTCAAGACAGTGCTCCAAAAGGAGTATATTTAACATTATTTTCTCTTAGACATTGTCAATAGACATTCTTGAGCCCCTTGCAGGCACATTTTTCCATCAGAAACACTTCTTTTAGCATAGTTGTGATACTCATGGAAGAAAATGTAAGAGTGCAATAAAAACTATAAACAGGCAACCCACTGGTGAATGTGTGTTTGGGGATGAGCAGATCTCTTGTAGGGTGCCAGCATGCAAGTACAAAGGGGATAAAAATAGGAGAGTCATTGGCAGCAAGGCTGAGCCGAAAACACACCTTTGGGAACTTGCTCTCCTCATCAATGAGGGAGATGATGTTCATGGGCTTGATGGCAATCATGTCCAAGGCATCCTGGTTATCAGTGAACTCGATGTGCTGCCAGTTGATGTTCTCTAGGTTGTACTCCTCCTGCTCTAGCTTGAAGACGTGGCGCACAAAGAACTGCTGCAGGTTTTCATTTGCAAAGTTAATGCACAGCTGCTCAAAACTGCGAAGGAAAGATCAAGAAAAGGACACTTTAGATCCACCATGATTTATTTTTCTGCGTCCCTCTCCATGCTTGAAGCAATTCTCAGACCTTGTCAACCACTCAGTAAGTGCTTTTGGCTTAGAATTCCCCTATCGGTTCAGACAATCAGTTTTTTTCCCCCAAAAACAATGTTATAGCCATTATATGTGTGTGGTCTAAACCAGTTTAGCAAATACATTGTCTACTGCAAGTGATTAGCTCTGATAATTTCTCATATAGGAAATGGCTTGGTCCGGCCTGGTCCAGTTCACTTCAAGAGAGGTGAAAGGTCTAGCAGACCTTGAGCATGGGGTTGTGAAGGAGGGTTAAGACCTGGTTTTCCTTTTGCAGGCTTCATACCTGTTCACAGTGAAGTTCTCAAAACCAAAGATGTCAAGAAGGCCAATGGATCTCCTGATACTTTTGAGTTCCTGGGAAGGAGGTCTGTAAATTGCAGCGTTGATCTTCTCCACAATCCACACAAAAAGTCGCCCATAAATTCCCTGAAACATCCCAAAGATGGAGTTCACTGAGATAGTTCAGCAGTTTGCCCTGCTAGTTTGTGGCACCACTTCACCCATGACGGCACAGGTTCCCCTAAAGCACGGCCAACAACTGGACAGTCCCTGAGGACATGCTCACCAACATTTGTGCCAGACTCTTGGCATGGTTTAAAGCTTCAAGAACCATTATGTAGATCAAGGAAAACAGACCTGAAACCCTAGATAAAAGACAACTGTAAGCAAAAGAACAAATCTGGATAGCTGAAAATTTTGGATCTATGGGGTCTCTGTGAAACCAAACAGTACTTTCCTTGGTTTGTACACATTTCTCTCTACAGATCAGCAGAGCCATGTGACACTGCCAGCCAAGCCAAGGACATCTTGCCTGGACAAGGTGCTCACTGAGACACTGAGCACTGGCTGAACAGTCTGATGATTTAATTAAACAGCTATTGCTGCTTCAGTAATTCCAGAACTCCATGTTTTAAACTGTTACTAATTTCTATTGCATAAGCTATAGCAGTGCTACCCTAAGGGGAGCCTGATTCAAAGGCCCATCACCACTAGAGAAGTCAATGCCAGGATTTGCAGACTAGTTAGCTATCAAACTATCCAGCTTGATCTACCAATTCCCCACAGATAGAGTGTGGACCCAAGCTGGCCAAAGCATGCCACCAATGCTTGTCTTTCAATTTTACGTGAGACTGTAAACAGCATAGCATGCACACCCACCCCATCAACCTTCATCACTCCAAAGCCTCAGGTGATGCTCCAAGTGCTCTGATGGCTCCTGAACTGCTCTACCCCCGTTCCTGTGACATTCAGCTTTTTTTGCTGCTGCAGACATGCCCAAATCCTGAAATTCAGGTAAGGGTGTTACAGGTGTTGATAGAGCTGTTCTGATTTATAGCAGCTGAGTATCAAATCCTGGGGGTCTAGCTGTGAAGTTTTCCTGAAGTTGAGGTGAAGTAATTTCAGAATGCTGGTTCCTCCTGTAGGTCACCTTTGAGTACAGACAATCTCAAGACCAGATTGCAAATTTGTTGAAGACCAGGCTACCTAGTCTCCTACCATTTCAATTCTTTGTGCATCCCAGTTAGAGCATGGTTTCAAGGCCATCTGCTGATCTGAGCTCACACCTGCATCAAGCAAGGTACTTTTCCCATGCAGTGGGTGTTCCAGTCTCAAAAGTGGCAGATTTCTTCAGCTTATCAACAGAGGCAAAAGGGAATTCCCTAAGACTTACCTTTACAAAAGCATCCCTCACATCCAGCGCTTGTTCCATGCTGAGAGGGGTGGAGACGGTCTCACCCCTGGTGATTATAGTCCGGCTGGTAAGGCAGTTCATCACGTCCTGAGGTTCAACCTGACAGAGACAACATCAAACAGAGCTGCTGACTTTATGACACAAGGCATCCTTACAATGGCCTGGACTACTGTCCTGATGAGGCATGGCCAGAGAGGAACAGTGCAGCCTCCCACAGCTGGAGGTATATGACTGTTTTTAGCTGTACAGGGGAAGTATCTCAAACAATGACACAGACATTTTCAGAGAGAATAATTAACACTTTTATATACTGTATTTTAATATGAAGTAAATCACAAGTGTTCTTGTGATTTACTATTAGATATTAATAGTAAATTGGTGTGGTAAGTAAATAGTAAATAGTAATAGTGGGAATAGTAAACAGAGGTGTGGGAAGAGAAGATGAGGAAGCAAAGCCTGCAAAACTGTATGCTATCAGTATGGATTCAGCTTTGCATCCCCTTAACCCCTTTTCATACTGCTCAGATGAAGTCAGGGAAATGTCCACTCTGTAAGGTATATGAAAGCAGCCTGCAGAGAGCTGTGAATCACACTCTGGGACCAGCAGTGCATATGGAGATGAGATGATATCCCTGAGGCAGCCCTGTTACCTCTTGGGGAGGCCACTGAAGAATGTTCCAACCTCTGCATGGGTGGTTTGGCTGAGGGTCATCTCACCTCACTTCAGATACACAGAGTATAAATGATATCTCTGTCTCAGCTACTGTTATGAACTTTCTTTACATCAATAAGGGAAACAATCTATTTTAGGGACTGAGGTATTCTGGATGTCCTTTTAAGAACAATGTGCCTCCAGGGGGTCTTTTTCTTTCCACTGTTATGAAGGGGAGCTCAGATCACAGAAAAATGAAATCATAGGATAGTTTGGGTTGTAAGGACCTTTAAAGATCATCTAGTTGCAAACCCCCTGCCATGAGCAGGAACACATTCCACTAGACCAGACTAATCAAAGCCCCACTCAGTGTGACTCTGAACATTTCCAGGGACTGGGCACCCACAAATTCTCTGGGCAACCTGTTTCCAGTGCCTCACCACTCTCACAGTAAAGAATTGCTGCTTAATATCTAATTTAAACCTGCCCTTCTTCAGCTTAAAACCATGCTCCCTTGTCCTATCACTCCGTGCCCTTGTCAAAAGCCCCTCTCCAGCTCTTCTGTAGCCCCTTTAGGTACTGGAAGGGGCTCTAAGGTCTCCCTGGAATCTTCTTTTATCCAGACTGAATAGCTCCAACTCTCTCAGCCTGTCTCCATAGCAGAGGTGCTCCAGCCCTCTGAGCATCTTTGTGGTCTCCTCTGGACGCTCAGCTCAGATGGAGACATCCACTTTCACTGCTGCCAGTGCAAGGCACAGTATGGCTTACTCAGGCCTCCTCAGCCTCGTGGTGCAAGGAGAGGCTGGCTCAGATGAAGCTTTGCCGCAATACTAGAAACATGGGATCAAGTCAGAAAGGGGACAGCAGCACTGCAGAGCCACTGACCTCCAGTAACGATGCCGCAGTGATTAGCGATGCTGACTGAACAACCTCACAGGCATCCAGGTTGTCATAGGTCCGAGCTGGGGAAAGAAAGGCAGAGGGAAAGCCATCAGCAAGTGACATGTCTCTGCAGAAGGTGGATGGGGTGAGAGAAAGGGTCTTTCTCCACTGCCTCTGTGGGATGTCCAGGCAAAATCTGGCCATCAGAAGGGAGAGGAAAGTTCACGCAGCTGCTGCAGCCCTGCTGCTGGCAGGACCCGTACTCTGCTCTGCCAGACACCCTAAATGACTGACAGGGTAGAAATGTTTCTAGCATCTTAATGCTTTAGGCTTGTGTCTTGTAAAGAGGCTTTTAAAATCACTGTGTCATTTCTGACAGCAGAGCTGTTTGGTACCTTTACAAAGCCATATCCAATCACACAGGAACCTCTCAAACACTTCATTAATCTCTTCCTGTAAAACCTGAGTTTAGTGAATGGCCTGTGGCCATATTCAGCCTCAATACATTCAGAAAAGGTGGATGTCACTGAGCATACTGCAGCCTGGCAGCCCTGCTGTGGGCAGGTGGAATTATTCCTCCTTTCTTTTCCTTACACACCACAGTAAGAATCTGAGTCCCTGGCATGGCACCATGGCAGGTGTTCTGGATACAGCCCTCTGTCTCCAAGTTTGGCTCCCTCTCAGCATGCAGAACAGAAACAGCAGCAGTGCGCTGGACCATGTCCCTACATTTTGTCCTTTTACCTTCATACTGCAGGTTGCCCATGTGCAGGATGGCAGCCAGCAGCTTGGAGATCTCCCAGTTCTCTGTGTCCGTGAACATGAGAACCTTCATAGCGGAGCGAATGTTGGCGTACTCCTTGCTATCATCTCGGCCATCACAGGTTGTGCAGTTACCCTGGGAAGGCAAAGAGGGCACACAGTGCATGGGCCAAAGCAAGAGAACATCAGGGTGTAACTGTAAGCTATTCAGGTCTTCCCCCTAAGCCAGCAGACAGTTTGTTTAAGGCATGATGTCAAACTTGTGGATCTGACTCAGCCCTTTGTTCTTCTCTACGATTCAGTGCTCAGCCTTGTGACCTATGCTTACCTTGTTGTCCCCAGCTACCCTCAGCAATCAGCAGAGGAGGAAAAACTCCCTGAGATGGGGATAAAGAGCTGGAGGCTCCCACCAATCCAACTACAAAGCTGTGTTCCAGCCTTTCTGCTGATGTGCCTTAATTACACTTGCTTCTATCAGCTCCTCTGGACATCGACACTGGTATATAGGGAATGAGGCTGGAGGTCACTGGCTCAGTTGGACACTTGGAGCGCATACAGCTCAGCCCCATGTGCTGCTGAGAATGTACCATCCAGCCAGGCACTCCTCCCTGTCCATCACTGCTGTAAGAGCATCAGGTTGTATCTAACACCCTGGTTATTTCCAAACAAATGGCCTGGGCACCGTACACCAAAAACATCCAAGCTTGTGTCCTGCTTCACAGGAAATGTGGAAATAGCCGCGTCTAGACACAGGGGTTAAGGATTTGCACTAAAACTGTGGGGCTTGTGGTGGTGGGACAAAGAAGTCCCTCAAATCCTAAGAGTAGCTAAGTCTCAGAAAGGTCATAACCAGCAAAGCAGCTCTTGGCTGCAGAAGCACCTCTCTTCTTTCTCCCTTGCTAACAAACTTTACCAAATCACACCACTGAACCTCTGTTTCGCTGTGCTCTCACCATTGCAAGGTAGTTGTAGTCTGTGGCTTTCCCAAGACCCAGCTTCTTCTTCTGCTCCATCGACATTCCCCTCAGCATGCAGTAGAACACGTGGTAATTCCTCTCATCCTGGGCCTGCAGGGGAAGAGCAAGAGTCAGCTCTGTGAGGAGAATGGCACCACAAAGGTCAGCTGACAGAGTGACAGCTCCTGCACCTTGGAGGTGTATCACCTTACCTGTCTGCAGACCCGGGACTTCTCCAGCAGGTACTGCTCAATCTTTGCCCCCTCGATGGCTCCCCTCTTGTTGAAATGGATGTCGATGTACTTCCCAAATCGGCTGGAATTGTCATTACGGATGGTCTTCGCGTTTCCAAAAGCTGCAAGGAAGAATTGTTATGGGTTAGAGAGGATTTGAAGCAGGGAGGACCAAGGATCTGGTCTAATGGGGAAAAAAAAAAAAAAAGATCAAAAGAGTGAGTCTGAGAAGGTAAAAAACAGTCCCAGAGCTTTCCCTTAAGTTTGGCTGGATCAATTTCATCTTGGTGTGGGGAAACAAGATATATCTCATATAACTGTCCTCAAAAATACAGAGAGGAGAACAGAGAAAAAAAGCTTGGGAATGAGGTGACCTTATCCAGGAAGAAGGGCTAGGCAGCAGGATTTTGGCAGCAGCTGATGAAATACAAGAGAGTGAGCAAAACCGGCTGCAGTGTGCAAGGTGATGCTGTGCAGGAAATGACAGGGTTGCTGGTGAGTGATTTGGTGACTGAGACGGAAAGAAAACAGCTCATCCAAATAGGAAACATAGAGGACTAAGCTCACCTCCAGCTGGAGACCTCTCCCTGCAAACAGACTGTGCACTGAAAGGTACCCATGTCCATCCTCTGTTAGGTTTGGATAAGTGCCCTGGCCAGCACACTCTGAAGTTTATGCTCCAGGATTTCTGGCAGGTGATGGAAGTGCATTTGAAATACAGAGCTTCTCTTCCCTGAATCCTAGCAGCGATTAAGTGCATATTCAAAAATGCCCTGTGTGCATATCACGCACCACGACACTTTCCCACAGATCAGGCAGTCCTGCAGTGCCCCTGAGAGCCTTGTTGCACCTTGATTCCATGACTGAAGGAAACTCCAACAGAGTACATAGGAGGAAAACTCAATCTCCTTGTCTGCTGTGCTAACATTATGCATGAAAAGCAGTTAGAAATTCACATTCCTATTAACTCCTAGAGGGTTATTTACCAGGCAGTGGAGGTAAAAATCATAGAATGGTTTGGGGTTGGAAGTGACCTTTAAGATCATCTAGTTCCGGCCCCTCTGCCATGGGCAGGGATGCCTTCCACTAGATCAGGTTGATCAAACTCCTATCCTTAGAGAACAACACAAATGTTATTATTTAAGGAAAATGTGATTTTTCTGCACAAGCATAAAAGGTCCATCTGGTATCACATTGGGGCAAGAGGGTCAGATCACCTATGTAATTTACAGACATCCAATTAAAACAGTGGGGTTGATCACAGCAACAGCTTGCCAATGATCCTATTAAGGTCACAAGCTGATTCTCATTATCTGGTTCTTTCCTGAACTGCCTCTATTTCTTTTTCTACATTCTGCTGTCATTCACTGATCTTGGAAAAAAAAAAAAGTGGGGTTTGCTATTGTGTATGGCCAGTACAAGGTGTTGTGCAGCTCTGGTCCTATTAAACTGATGTTTTATGGAACCATCAAAGAATACAAATAGTATTTTTGCAACTATAAAGCAAGTAATTAGTTGAATGCAGCAGTGACAGGATATTGGTGCTCTGCATGCAGTAATTCCAGCTCTGGAAGAGGTGGTAAGATTTTTCAAAAGAGCTTTGACTGAACATCAGGTACTCAAAAAAGTACTGATAAGCATTTTTGAAATCTAGACTACACAGAGAACTGGGTATAATTCAGGTTTTGTTTTGATTTTTTGGGGGAAAAAGTACTGTTTTAAGTGGAAAAATCACATTGTGTTTTTTTTTTCTTTTCAATTTTAAGTAAGAAAACAATTGAAAAACCAATTCTGGTCAGCTGAAATGCTTTGCTTTCAACAACAGCTGTCAAAATATTAATGGAAAATTTGACATCCCAAATCAAAGAATATTAGTCTTGTGAAAAATAAATTCAGATGGAAAGAAACTGAATATATTGTCTATCAAAAGCATACAGTACTGATTTTTACTTTTTAAATTTTTAGTTTTATCACTTCTTGAACTCCAAGTGTGGCATAAGTGACTTACATTTGGTCACATTTTGAGTTTCCTGAATCTGTTTTGTTTTCCTTTTTTTTTTTTTTTTTTTTTTTTTCTTTTTCAGCAAAAGAATGCCTCCATTATCTGCGGCCTCACCTTCCAAGATGGGATTTGCCTCCAGGACCTGCTGCTCAATCCAGGAATGCTGGCCACTGATTGCTGCCAGGAACTGCAGAATCAGTTT
Source organism: Myiozetetes cayanensis (assembly GCF_022539395.1). Taxonomy (NCBI): domain Eukaryota; kingdom Metazoa; phylum Chordata; class Aves; order Passeriformes; family Tyrannidae; genus Myiozetetes; species Myiozetetes cayanensis. The sequence goes on along the minus strand of NW_026087742.1, from coordinate 29,521,265 downwards.
TGTGCTTTCTGTCTTCCCTGCTCCGGATTCACCGCTGCAAAGACAACAGAAGGGGAGGTCAGTGAAAGCCATGCTGCATGCCTGCCAATGTCCCTCTCTCTGTCTCCAAATGGACTGCTGTCTCTGTGTCTGTTCTGTTAGCAGAGGCAGGAGGAGATCACTAAGGATGTGTTTCCAGCAGCCCAAGGACTGGTTGTATGACAAATGGTAGGACATAGTACTGACAGCTTCCAGCCAAGACCCATATTTGCTTTGTGTTCCATTTGGCCCAAGCTGTTGCTTGGGTTTGGGTCTCCCTTGCAAATGACATCATTCAATCAGCACTAAGAAGGTCATGAAGCAACTTTCAGGCAGTGCTTTTCCAGGTATGACCACTGGATCATGACCCTGTGGTCCATGGCCTAGGTGTTCCCATAGGACATCTTTGTCAAAAGAAGATGTCAAAATACGGCAGATGTGAAATACAGCCTTTTACAGCAGGCACTTCCATAGGTCCCCTAGGCTTGTTCCAACAAGGAGAAGGTAGGAGAGGAGAAGCTTTTGAGGCTGGAAGCAAGAGTTATTCCTCAAGGCTTTCTCTTCACAGAAATATAACTTCAGTTATTTTGTGATGATACAAGAGGAAGGAACTGGTCAGAAGTCTTTTGGTGTGAGTCTCTGACCTGTCTGATATATGGAGTAGCCAAAATAAGTGACTGAAATAGACCTTCCTGATGTTGAGTATCCAGCCCTGGCCCCATAGGTGAATTGCCTCACTTCTCAGGCCACTGGCACATTGAATTGACTCTCCTCTGGGCCCCACACGATGCTTTTTTAGACCTGCAAAACAATCCTTATGTAATGGCCTTTTCAGACTCATGTATCTGAGATACTGCACATAGGATGCTCCAGAGTTATGTTTTTTTTATGCAATGAAACTTAGGATAGGCACGCCTTGGAGAGTGGGGGTGCCCAAAAGCACAAAGACTGCTTGTGGGTTCAAAATTTGATAGTACAGTGTTGGAGAGCTGAGGACATCAAATCCAGCTTATACCATCGTTTGGGGCAGATACTGGAGAGAACTGTAACGGTGACTACACGTTTCTTGGTGCCCAAGGTTGACTGGTCCAGAGTGGAGCTGAGCATGGAGACACCAGTTCAGTCATGACCACGGGTCCAGTGATCAAGCTTGTTCCTGGCCCTTCCTTGTGCAAAAAGTATAAATCTTTGCATCTTTGAAGTCTGCAGGAGTATTGAATTTAAATTTAAAAGGAGAGGTTAAAGACGAATATGAGATCTATTGGATTCTAAGGGTAAATACCAAAGGATTGATAAAGCTCCTTTACTAGGAACAGAATGACCACCTCAGCACTGGGAAAATGTGGAGGGAAGATCTAACTCAGTTTCTGATTCTATTTGATAAGCTGTTCCAAATCAGCCACGCTGCACCTGCTCAGCATCTGTTTTCAGGATATGGCCCATTTAGAAACTCACCAACTCACCTTATGATACAACACTGGTCCTTGTTGTTGCGCTGCATGTTGAAATAGCAGTTGTCAGCAATTGCGAAGATGTGTGGTGGCATCTCACCAATCTTTTTGTTGGTGTACAGGCGTATCTGCTCAGGTGAGTAGATGGGTAGAAGCTGGTAGGGGTTTACTGCCACCAGTATAGAACCAGTGTATGTCTGGAGGAGAAGCACATGAAGGTTTATGGGGACAGTGAGATTTAGCTCAGAGACTTCGGCAGCTTGGATGGAGTGTGGATGGAGGCCAGAAAAATAAAGGCTTTTTAAAAGCTGGATGAAAGATGATGTTCAAGTCAGAGATGCTTGCGGGGTGGAGCCTGGAGCAAAACTGGAGCAAAAGTCCCAAACTATCTGAATCAGTTCATACTCAGTCCTATTGATGCATAGCGTGGACTCAAGCCTTAATTCATATTTTGTATGCTCCTCAGTTAAGGTTCAGAGTTTCAAGTCAAGCTCACATTTACAAAAATATTGCCAGAGCCAGCACATATCCACGCACATCTACTGCATTGCACAAATTATGAGAAACTAGAGATGAAAGAAACCTGAGGACCACTCCCACATCTCAAAGCAGGACCAGCTGGATCCAAACCATTCTGACAGATGTCTGTCTAACCTGCTTTTATCAATCCACAACAGCTGCTAGACTTCCCTCTGCAATACATTCTTCTCTACTATCGCTGCCTAATCAAACCCCTCCATGCTTCAGGTTAAACCTTGCTCTGTGCACATGGATAGATCTCATAAATTCCTGACATATCCCTTCTTGTCTATTTCAGAAATTTTGGAAATGGCCTTTGGTCCATTCCATGCTTTCTGTGGCACTTGAATGAGCAAAGCTGTCCTGAGCCTTGGGCAGCAAAATCCTTTCTAGTACCTTAGTCTTTGATTTTTGTCCTTCCAGTAGCTGCTTCTCTCAAGCCTCTCACCAAAGGACTTGTGACATTTGTTATCTTGGTCAGATGCAGTGTTGAGGTTAGGAGGTTTGGCCATATCCCAAACTCAAGGCAGAGAATAAGGATCTCCTTCCCCTATTTCATCTATCTAAAAGTTAGTGTCTAGAGCAGGTGAGTCAACAGGCCTTCACCTTGGGCTAACCAAGGGCCATGAGATGAAGGTTACTTTCACTCTGTGACTTCAGAGGAGCCAATTCATCTTCTCTAGGTTACTTTTTGGCAACTAAAGCTACAAGACTAATCCCACCTTCCTTTCCTGGTGGAACCAACTGTGAAAGTGTCCCCAGTGCTGCATATATTTTTTCAGGACACAAAATAAGTAATTTCAACACTAAAATAATCCTTATGGCCTTTTATCTGTGTGTCCTAGAATCAGTTAGACTCTGGCACAAAGCAGCAAAGTAGCACAGGCAAGGATGCATGTGAAAGGGAAAAAAATTATTTGTTTGCCACCACCTACACAACCAGCTTGCCACCAGCAGCTTAGGCTTCCTGAAGGCAGCCAGTAGATGGCAATTGTGTCCCATGGCAGGGATGCTGAAAGGCATTAGGGACTCCTCACCTTCTAGTCTCAAGGCCAAAACAGGAGAGTGACTTCCTGTTAAGTCCCAGGTGAGCTTTGACTTTACAGTGGTAACTGAGAAAGGGCACGTCACTCTTCTCTGTAGTGGGGGTTACATGCCAGTAAGGGAAAAGAGCTCCTTCAGCTCGAGAACAATGTTATCACAAATCTAATGGGTAGAAATTGGCTGTGAAATCATGTAGACTGGACTTTAGAAGAAGACAGCACTGAAAAAAGGGAGCAGAGAAGTCCCAGAGAAGCCTTCAAAGAGGATAGAGCAAGTAACCTTAGTCCTCAGAGAAGGAGCGAGCTCAATTTCTGAGTGGGATTATGATTTCGAGATCCCTAATGAACACTCCTTTGAGCCCTGGCTGAGATACTTAGAAGACTGTTTTCTTCTTCATAATTAATTACCAGGTTAATTTTAGGGACATTTCTCATCTTCCTTGAGCCTCTTCTCAAAAAAGATTAACTCCTTGCAGAGGTGTCTGAAATCCCTGCATTTCAGACACACCAGTCTGCTCTGCCCCAAATGCAGCCAGGGAGACTTTTAAAGGTGTTAACCATTAGTGACAGGAATGTTTTCTGGATGCTCTCACTGACCCTTCCCTTGTGATCCACAAAAAAACTTCGTCAGCACGAACTCTTGTACTATTGCTTGTTTTTGTAGGTCATTCCTAGTTGATAAATACTCGCAGTTTGCCCAGCTCTTACAACTAACAGAATGCAAAACTTTGTCCACTCTGCTGATCAGGGGCTAAAGGGCACTTCCAAGGAAATATTATCTCCCTGGTTCCTATTGCTGGGTGATGGTAAAGCCCCCTTCTATTGGGAAAATAAAGCTTTACTGATAACAGGGACTCTGTGGGAACTGACCACAGGAACCACATCCCAGAGCAAATTCATTACTGCCTGCATGACCTACATTTTAATTAGCCCCAAACAAATCCTTTCTGAGCCTGCTTCCCTCGCTACCCAGAACACCATGGCTGACTTCATCTGGATTGTCATGGGGTTAAAGCTCTACCAAACGTTGCTGCATTTTGGCAGCCCTTAGAGAGCAGCAGCAGGCATTACTTTCATCTCCAGATAAAGAGATTTAACCTTACTCATGAGTCCAAACTCCCCATCAGATTCTCTTGCTATTCAGCATAGTTCTCTTAGTGTATGCAAGACAAACAGAAAGCAACAAGCCCTCGTCGAAGTTTTTCTTACTTTGCTGCAGAAGTTTCTTTCCTTCATGTTAAGGTCATTACTGAGAGGCTCTTAAAGCTTTAACCACATTCACATGTTGGGGACCTTTCAGCTCTGAGAAGGTGTCACAACTTCACCATGAGCGTCAAGCTCTGCACCAAAGCAGATGATGCTGTCAGTGCATTTGTGAATCAGCAGCAATGGTGGTGCAAAGTAAATGAAAAGGACACAATGGTGAACAGAAAAAAGTGATCCAGTGCAAGGCATGCCAATGATTGCAAATGACAGTGCCAGGAGTCATACTTACCCTCCCGCCGCAGTTTGTCTTATGAGTAAAATGTGAGGGAGGAGAAAAAGGGAAATTATTCTTTATTAGGTCAGAACTACATCCTCCACAAAGCTAAGGACTTGAGGAAACTAGGGGAATTGAAGTCCTACTGGAAAAGTCACTCTTGACTCAGCAGGCTCAGAAATCCTTTCAAGCAGTGAAACTTCACCATATTTAAGACAGAGAAAATTATACCACAGATTTAAACACCTCAGGAGACCGGGTGTTCCCTACCCACATGGCATCCATATGGTACTTTGGCTTTGCAAAACTGCCATCAATAGTTACCACATCCGACACATATCTACTCCTCCTAGTGCCATCACTCTTAAAAGATGAGAGCTAAAGTTGGGTTCCTGAGCCTCCAACTACACACACATAGACAACGGTGGTTTACGTGCCTGTCTATCAGGAGAATAGATACAGAACTCTGTAATTTAGAGAGTGTCATTCTGGTTTTGAGATTGCACTAATTGCTGTGCTGTGCCCAGGTCCCTGTGCTGGTACTCTAAAGCCATTAGTAGTGTGGAGCAATCATAGTGCAGTAACCCGGAACCTCTGTGATGCAAATGTGGGATGTGGCCATCCCTTAGGCAGTAGCTCTGCAGGACACATGGCACTGTCACCATGAGACCAGAAGAACTTGTAAAGAAACCAACATGTTTACTGAGTCACTTCAGCCCAAATCACCACCCACACTTGCCTCCAGGTTGGAAGCTGCCCTTTGCATCAGCCCTTATTAGTATGATGTTGCCAAACAACGCTTTGCCTGGTGCATATTTGTGCTCATAACCTCCCTGCATGCCTGTGAATAAGTTGGTGAGGAAGCTCAGAGACAGAGTTTTTATGAAGGAGCTCAATGGCAATCTGATATAGCACATATAAGATTATATCTGAGGATCTCTGGTCCCTTGCACTTGCCAGATGGCATGGGGACACCAGGAGAGACACATGAACACCACTGAATAAATATCCAACGTGATCCAAACTTCCTCAGAGAGAGTGGTAGGAATCCACTTTGTGCCACTGCAGGGTGCCCACAAGCAGGAGAAAAAGGAGCAATGCTCAGTGGATAAATACATGTTCCCTGAATGAGCCAATCAGCTATAAATTATTGGCCATCTGTACTTCTTGGGTGACATTCAGGTTGCTTGAGTTCAGCTATCCACAAAAATACTACACCTAACCTTGAAGATGGATGTGCTCTGAGTTAGAGGAGGTTGGACTGTAGACGTCCAACCTAAACTTTCCTTCCAGCATAAACTCTCCTATGATATCCAAGCTCCAGACATCTGTAAAGCAATCACTTCATCTGACAGGCACTTCTGTTCACACAGCTGAAAGACAGACTTGTCTCTGTTGGCTCCACTGATATCTCTGGTGACTGCCATGGATGCTCAGTGCACACACAGACACCACCTCAAGTATGAATTTGGGCTGCTAACTTGCTATTTTATCATTATAAATGGTTCTGTCTCCCTAAAAATAGCCGCAGAGAGAAACTTACTAAATCTAATGTGTGAATAATTTTCTGGTCATGTTTCTTTTTTTCTAAACTGAAAATACAGGGGACTTAGGCATCATTCACAATGAATAAGGTGCCTGAGTAAGAGATGAATTTGGGGGTCTCTGTTCTCCTCCCACCTTTGGAGACTTAGGTGTGTGTGCTTTTTCAGCAGCTATGTCCTCTTCCTCTAGGATTGGACTCCATCTCTGAAAGGAGAGAGGGGTATCTTCTAGAGCTGGGACAAGAAGCTGTCAATCATATGAACAGTCTGTGTAACAGTGGTGTCTTCTCCATTACTGCCCAGCTCTAATCCAAAACCATCCTATCAAAAGGCACTGGGAATCAAGCAGAACAAGCAGACTCAATAAATAAAATCCCAGCCATGCTGTGTTAGCTTATGCTACCTGGGAAGTCTGACTGTCTTGCATTTCCCTCTGGCCTGAAAATCTAGTAGTCTCTAGAGCCTTTTAAAAATGAGATGCCCAGATGGCTTTGAAAAGGCCTTCAAAGGAACAGCAGGCACTTACCTGAATATGTGAAAACTGTAGGATTTAAAAGCAATACCAAATTTTCCATGTTTTCAAAGGCTGTTTAGTACATTAGCTAGCAGCAAACACAACATGCACTCTGAATTTCTGTCCAAAAAATGTGCACAAGATGACACAGCATACAGCACACTGATAAAACTAGCACAGAGACTTGAATGCTGATTCCTGTCCTGTTGGGGAAGTGGTATTTGTGATGCTATCATAGAAAAGATATGCAGTTCTGACTGGCTTCCCGTAAAACCCTCAATTTATGAATGTCTGGTTGGGTTGGCAAGGCTGCAATGGGGTCACTGGGCATGACATGACTGAGCTGACCTAAGGAAGGACACTGCTGTCCCCAGAGATCAGCTGTCCAGATCTCAGGCAACCCAGAGCTAGGAAGTCATAAATACAGATTGGGAAGATTTTTTAGAGCTGTTTTGGGAGTTTGCTTACTTCCTTGTTTCCAGTTATTTCATGCATGCACCTCCTCATCCTTCGTCCACCTCTTCCACCTTCAGAAATAGTTGTCTTCACCCACTTAGGTTGAATGAGTTAATGGTTCAGGGGGAAAAGGCCTGAGTTGAACTGGCTATTCTATGTGCAGAAAGTTAATGCACATCTCCAAAACTTCTACAGGGGCTGTACAGCCAGGTGGCATGGACTTTGCCCATTACCTAACCCATGGGGTCTTTTACTGGGGCATCCACAAGCTCAGCAATGTGTCCTCTAAAGTCAGAAGCCCTTTACCACTTGGAACAAAGAGAAGATAGAAATCCAGATGCTCAGTTCAATCAGGGTTTCCCCCACATGGGTTCCCCAGGGCTAAGGAGAGCAGGGAGTGGATGCAGAACAAGAGCTGGAGGTGAGGTGGACACTTACATAGATGAGGTGCTCACGATAGCGGATCAGCAGGTTCCTGAGAATTCCTGCTTCATTCAGGTCCCCCAGGCGGATCATGTCCTCCACTCCGTGGATGGAGGTGGGGTGCATGGGTTTGATGTGGCTGGCATTCTGTGGGGAAATCCAGTGCTCCTGGGAAGAGAGCAAGGACAGAGAGAGATAAGTCAAATGAGAGACCACTGGGAAACAGCCCACCCCAAACAGAAGGACCAGATGGAAGAACATACATGGGAGAGCATCAGCACACATGCCACAGCTTCTATTCCTGGGGCAAGGCAGTGATTAATTTGAAAGATTCATAACAGAAGAAGGCAAACATCTTTTTATTGGAGTTTTATTGGAGCAGCAAGAGACATGAGACACAAGCCATCCTGGCAGGAGTCTCCTCCAGGGCAGTATGGTCATCCAGCACATTAGGGGAGTTTATAAAAAAAAGCAGATTTGTTTTTCCCTTCACAACTACTTTTTCACATCTTTGCCACAAAACACTGTTGAGAAGAGAGAAGATGATTTAGAAAAGGAGAGAGGGATGGTCAGGGGTGGCAAAATCATACTTTTATTGGCAGAGCGTTGTTTAGACTAACCACTTCTAAAAGGGCTTCAAAAGCCACTACAAATTGTACACAAGGACTCTGCTAAACCAAACCTCTTTCTATTATCCTTGAAGGCAATGAGAGCAGTTACAGTTATCTCAGTCAGAAAAAAATTAAAATTATGAAGGATAGAGGGCCACCTTCTGTTTGTGATATAGACCTTGCTCTAAAACAGCTACCATTGCAGAAAAATAGAGGTGAGAAACTGAAAGAAAACCAGTGTTTGGGCACATGTGGTATTGGTAGGAGGTTAGGAAGGACTGGGTAACAGCAGAAGAACAACAGGTTGAGGTAGGTTTGCTCAAAGCACTATCTAAATGTATTTTGGGGGTTCTGTTATCATTGTACTCTAGAAGCTTCTCAACATTGCACTCCCAGTACAGCCATAAAAGTAGGGACACAACACTGTCTTGTCTACAAACAGAAAACTATGGCACAGCTGACTCCAAAGGACATATGCGAAGTTCATAACAAAGTCAATCATCACAGCCCTATGACTCCTGGCCTAGCCAGGCCATAGAGCTGTAGAAGGGTCATCAGAACACTTTGTACGTACATTGCCTTCATCATCCACAACCTGGATCTGTCCAGAGTCACACAGTTTAACCACCGCTCCAATGGGAACATCGAATTCCCGTCCAGTTTTGAGGTCCATCCACACATAATCCCCCTGGAACCAAAGAGAAGATAGTTACACTCAGGGCTGTAGAAAGTTCAGCATCCCTTGGGATAGAAGTTGTTGACATTTGGTACCCAAATCATTAGAACAAGTCAAATTACTTCCTTTGCAAACCACAAGCCACCCCTTTTCACATGTGCTCAGGAAAGCAGATGCTTTGGACGTGGCACTTGGGGTATGGCTTAGTGCTGAACACCCTGGTGCTGGGTTAATGGTTGGACTGATGATCTCAGAGGTCTTTTCCAACTTTTATGATTCTATGAAACCCACTGCAAGGTATCAGCAGCAGGGTATGTCCACACAGCATACACCCCCTGCACTCTCTCTCTGTTTCTCAAGCTTGTGAGTGGTTGTTGGTCACAGAGCGCCATCCAGCAGAAACAGGTTACAGAGCAGTGAGACAGGCCAAAAAACGCACCCAGACAGAAGTTTCCCTCTATGTAACATGCAAACCTAGAAGGTCACATTTAGGAGATGGTTCTGAGCTCTCTTAAGCCCTATCTGGATGCTTGTGGCGCAATTCTTCCTTGCAGATAACCGCTATCAAATATACCTTGGAGACCGCTGAAAAGGGAAATACTAAAGATAGGTTAAGAAGATAACCAGAGAGGTTCCTTCAGGAATTCTCCCAGCTACAGTGATGTGTAGGTGGGATGCTTGCATTTAACACTTTTCAGTGGATTTTATCTGCTGTGAGCATGTCCACTTGCGTCCTGAAGCTCTGCAAAGTTTCAGCATCCATAATGCCAAAGGAATAATTTAGCTACAAAAAGTTGTGTCCTTTTGCATGTTTCAAATGTTTCACCTCTTTCAGTTGAGGCCTCTGTTTTCATTTTGGAAGACACAGCAAGCAGTTAACCCCTATCCACTCATCATGTCACTGGTGATCCTATAGACCTCTGTCAGTCCTGCTGGGCAGAGACTATCTGCTTATCAGCTCAGTGGATATTAAATTACTCAAGTGCAAAAAAAGCTTTTAAAGAAGCTGTTTTCCTCAATACAAAAGCAAATTCTAAAATAATTTCAAAATAAAGCCCCAAGAAGGACCCACACTGAAACAAAGCAGAATTATTTCCCACCCCTGTTCTCAGTGTGAAGAAGTACTAAAACTGGGAGCAATCTAGTTGCCAGATGTGTTTTCATTCATGCAGATGAGCTTAATGTGTGAACTTGCAGCCCCACTTAACACCACATTCCTGGGGACCAGCTCCACTTGTACCTATCAAGCACAATGCAAATGCAATATCTACCTTTTGAAGTCCTGAAAAACTGCTGGGAGATGGAGAAAGGAAAACCAGGAGGTATCACTTTGCATGTGCTCTGATATAACCCCCTTCCTGAGCATCCACTATCAACCATTTCTGTGGACAGATTATATTTATAGATTTGGGTTGAGCCAAGGCTACTGAAAAACCTTCATCTCCATGCTGGGCGGTGGGAACTGGAGACATCATGATCCAAGTCATCATTCACTAAGACTTCTGAGAGATACTAACCTGTGAGTGCCACCAGGATGTACGGTTACGTGCAGGGACTCACACATGGAGAAACACTACACACCAGGCATCCCCAAACATTTTGTGGCAGACTCCACCCTGGTTTCCAGTAGGATATTAATATAGTGATCCTGCTTATATGGAGCTCAGGATCCAGTCCTTAGTTTGAGTTTTTATTTCCTCAGAGAGCTGTGCTACAGCTCTGTTATAAGTATCTTTATCCAGCTCATAAAAATATCGTATTCATATCTTTTTCTCATTAACTGTCTTATCCTCACTTCTCATAACTCAGTTAAAAGAGGGAAAAGAAACAACTAATGAATGCACTGTCAGGAGCTGATATATTATAAATCCATTTATATGAATATTTATTTCTTAGCTCCTTTGATCCAACACTCAAACATTTCAGTGTTCAGCACTGTCATCCTCTCTGCATCACTGGGCAAATTCATGCACAGGGTGCGTAACCTGATCAAGGTGTCAGCAAGAGAAGAGCCGGGTTGCTCAGTTCCTGCTCATTAGAAAACCTTTCTGACACCTCACCAGCTCTGTAAAAATTGCTGTTAATCAAGAAAATGTTAATTGTAATGCCGTAGTGGTTTTTTTTTTAAATCTCTAATATTGAATAGCTGTAAAAGCAGCCTACTTCATATGTTCTGTTACCAAACAGCTGAGATAAAAAGCAGTCTGCTCTAACCAAGGTAAATTGATACTCTACTACCACTAAGACAACTTCTGTGCTTTGTCTGCCTAATACACAGAGTGCTTGTCCCCACAAACTGCTCATTCTAAACCCATTAAAGTGCAGTTCTTAATACTGCTGAAAAAAGTCTTATGGGATGGGCTAAGCTGGTAAGGTCAGGAAGGTTGGGGGGGGTGTTAAAAAATAACATCACTTACTACGAGTGCCGACCTATTTCCTTTTCTGACTTTAATCAATTTGACATAAACCCCATGGAGGTCAGTTATATTCCTTCCTTCTGCTGATGCAATCACCTTCAGATCAGCTCCCAAAACAGCAGATATATTGGGGATTTCAGGGCAAATCAGGGTGATTCATGCATTTACCAGCTGGGGTAGACTGCAACTTGTGAGTTGCATAACCTGCCTCATGCTTCAGTTATTTTTCAATACACATGATAGAGTACGGGAGAAGTGAGAATACCAGCAGACCCTTTACAGTATCAACATGGTCCAACTCTTCCTCCTCAACTCAGCCACTGGATGCCAGTGCCCTCCCAAATGCTCTGGGGCAGACCCTCACGACCTCACAAACTATGGGCAGTGACAACCAAACAGCAGTGCAAAGAGGAGGATACACCGTGATGGGTGCACACACAGATCCACACAATTCACAAAGAGGATCTTTAGGAGGAACTTCCAAACATGAAGAGCAAGAAGATTGCACTGCTGGGGAGCTACAATGCTTGATAGTGACAAAGGAGAAAGGTGAGAGAAGCTGGTGTAAGCAGTATAAGGATCCCATCAATAGCAAGACAGGTTTCAAAGTAGCCTGAAAGCTCCCAGCCATGCTCAGGGCTCAGGACCTTACCGCTAAAATGGTCGTGGGCTTCAGGACCTGGTTGACATTGCGGAGTAGTGTCCATTTGCCCTGGTCTTTCTCCTGATCTTCCACCACCTCAGGGCATGGCTGCACGAAAACGACTTTCTTCTTCTTCAACATCTCCAAAACTTAGCAGTGATGTTTGTCCCTCTATCTGCTTTCTGTGTGTATTCCACCATGAATGCCAGAATCCTGTGGCTGGTTTAGACCTGCAACATGACTATGCCTGCTGCTTGCAGGACATCCTCTGACCTGATTCACAATATGGCTCTTGGTTAAGATCTTCTCCTAGGAGAAAAATTTCCATGCACCAGCCATGGTCCTCCACTGGCCAGCTAACATGCTCACTGCATATGAACAGCACTGCGGGAGTCTCAAAGTAAACTGAACAACTCTGCTTCTCTTCACTTAAATTCTTCCAGTCTCTCCAGCAAGGACTGACACTTGGTCAAGCACCTGAAGAACACTGCAACAACTCGTTCTGGAAAAATGACTGCAGGATTAAGAGGAAACCTCTTCCTTTCCCTGTGACTTGTCTCTGTTACCTTCCTTTCCTAGTGAAATAACCGCCTGCCAGCTTGAGGACTTTCAGCACAGAACACACTGGGATACTTATTAATCCACAAATGCAGTCACTCCCCATGCAACACATGGCATTTAATTAACCTAATACCTTTACATACCAAATTAACCAAAGCACAGCGGGAACTCAAAACCAGAGGCCATCTGCATTTTCTTTAAACTGATCGCCTTGAGTAGATCCATAGCAACTGAATTTTAAATAATTGAGTGGAAGGTGTTCAGCACAGCACAGTCTCTGTGCCTATAGGTGAGAGAAGAGCCTGGGCTGTGGATGAGAACAGACTGAACACAAGGATCATGGATATAATGAGTTTGCACTGACTCTACACCAGGCTGCTCCACAGACCCACTTCTGCAATCTCTCCTTCTTTATAGGGTGGACTGTTTTAGTAAGGACTAATCAGGACTGCTGGCCCAACTAGAACAGCACAAAACATTTTACAGTCACCCCAGATTTTCTTTTTTCTTGTCCTATCTCATATACAATTGAGATTTCTCATTTTCATCTAGGAAAGGCTTTTCTGCTCATTTAGAGAATTTCAGGCCACTATAGCTGGGCCCTGATTTCTTCCATAAAAAATGTGAATCTAAATTGTTGTCATTTACACAGACCAGACCAATGCATGACTACATAATGGTTCAGTTGCTAAGGCATTCTCATTTATCAGTGTTTTAATGCAAAACTCTACTGATGACTTGATTACCTGGGGTTTTGAATCCATTTGTCCATGAAGAAAAGGACATAGGGACAGAGTTTGTTGGTGGACCTGGCAATGTTAGGTTAATAGTTGGGCTTGATGATCTTAGATGTCTTTTCTAACCTTAATGATTGGATGCGGATTCCACATGGAATTTTGTGATTCCATATGATTGGAGGAAAGCTTTCTAGATGAAGAAAGGCTTCATAGGTCCCTTTGATGGGACACAGTCACCAAGGACAACAGTAGATGGATGGGTACAGCAAACTCATACTGAGCTACTTCTGCTCACTGATGAACAGCAGTGACGACAGTGAGGAAATCCTTGCCCAAAGGGCAGGTGACGTTGTAGGTTTAAGCTATATTACAAAGCCCTGAAAAAAAAAGGTTATCATTCTCGTAACTGTGCAAGTGAAGTAAGGAAGAGACCCAGTCTCATGTATAAGAAGACAGGTGAGAGATTAACAAGAAGGGTGCCTACCAAAGGAGCAAGAAAAACGTACATGAGATGTGATAGTAATGCAGGGAGATGGAGACATAGAGTGAATGTAGCAATCCCATGGGAGATGTCTACATCCAGCATGAGCTGAAGACATGGTGCTGTACATGACTGCAGTTCTGCTCCCCTAGAGAGTATGAAAGCTGTCAAATCAAAGCTAAAAAACAATGGGAGGATGCATGTGGAAGGAAGGACTGAACAAATACGTACAAAGGGACCCATAGGATGGGCTCTTTGGATTTGAGTGGGGTCCTACAGATGCTCTTTGCTCACCAGCACACATCTCCTCACTGCTGTGCCACAGAAATTGGAACACTGTGGGAGCAGTAGATCTGAGAGAGAGCAGCTGGAGTATTTATCTCACCTTGCACTGGAGCAGACAATATGATCATTGCTCAGCTACACCTTATACTCTGAGGTTGTGTATCCCTGTGAGCTGCCAAAGAGTGAGCTAAGGAACAGAGGCCTGGAATGTTTTGCTCTAGTTTATCCTTGGAATAGGAACCAAAGAAGTGAGATGGGAGCCTGGAGGGCTGAATCTAGCCTCTGTAGTCCTATTACACGGGTGTGTTTATTTTTTACCTGACACTGGGGCTGCTGAAGATCTGTAATTTCACACATTTCCACTACATATTTTGTGCATTGCTCCTCTGCTAGCAGGAGATTTTCTGGGGAGTCTTAGAATCACACGTGTCAGCCAGAGACAGTCAGTGTTTGCAGTGAGGTCTGTCTGAATAGCCTGAGTGTGCTGCCTCCTGGAAACGGGAAACCCCATTCCTTGGAACCGATGACCCAGCCTGGAAAACAGCCTCCCTTCTCTATACATCAAGGGTCAGAGCAACAGCATTAAGCTTCCTATCAGCCTGCTTCTTCTGAGGGAACGTGCTATGCTTTACGCGGGAAACAAATAAACACACTTAGTACAATAAGGGGAGGGACACGGTGGAGGAAAATAAACCTTCAGCTGGCTGGCAGCCCGTCAGCAATGCCATCCGGTTTAGATTACAGCTCCCTGGGGTAACATTAGACTTTTCACTGCAGAGATAGAAGTATGAGCCAGAAGAGCCATGTTGGACTCTGCTCTGATGATTTATTACACCTCTGCAGCAGCAGACACAGCTGAGATCAAGGTCCTGCTGTGACACACCTTCTGCACATGCATAGTACCAGGGGTAAATGTTTATCCTAAAGAACTGATGTGACACATGTGGGCAATAGGTTTATGATGCTGCTGAGACCTGAGCTCCCATTAAATGCTATCACAGTGGCATGGACCTCACTGCTGGAGAAAGAAGGGAGACTCCACCTGCAGGAAGCACCCTCACAGAAGGTGAAGCACCTAAATTAATGAAAGCTTGTTTTTCTTTGCCCCAGCCTGTTTTTCAGTCCTAAAGAAAATCCATCAGACACTGCCAGGGCTGAAGAAGTGTTCTTGAACCAGTTATTTTGCAGCTAGCACTGAAAAGCTGGGTTATTCAGTGAAACAGGTCAGGTGGGACTCACCCAGTGCCTGTGTTCACCTCTGAGCAAGACATGCAGACCTTTGCTGGATGATCATCCCTTTTAAATGAAATATCCTATCCTATCCTACATTCAAGGGAGAAAAAGAAACACCTCTGCATAAAGAAGGTAATTAAACTAGGTCAGATGATGCTAACCTAAGGACTGTGTGAAGAGGACAGTTTGGAGGTACAAAATTGCAGCACATTTGTCCAAAACTAGCTAAGGTGACTCCTACCCTTTGCATGGATGCTGAAAGGCTCTAAGGGGTGATACTCAGGTAAATTGCAGAAGGATATGGAAAAATTGGTGGTTAGCAAAGGCTGTCTGTGGACTCAGGCCAGCAGTGCTCCACTGATTACTCCCTGCAGCACTAAACTTACTTTTCGAAAAAAAGAAGAATGATATCCTGCAGAATGGCTGCATGTGCAAAATATTATCTGTGGGCCATATCTCTGACAAGTGATGTAAAATAACCTGTTCAAGCAGTTAGATTTTTTGGTTTTGGTTTTTTTGCTGGTGGTTTTTTTTTTCCTTATAAAAATGGGTACAATCACATATTCAGGTCTCCAGAGCTTAGTCCTTTATTCCCTTACTGCTTATCTTCGAAGCAGAAAATCCTTAGTGCACACAGACACCAGTGCAAACATAGGCATTCCCCCAGCTCCAAGTTTCAATGTGATTTGGAGAGCAGACTGCAGCTTATTATGCCAGTTCAGACGTTCAACAGCTACCTGAATCCTTCTGGCAGTAGAATGTCTGTGCTCTAGTAAAAACACGTATCATCACCTCTAGATATCACCTTTCTGATTCAGTTCAGCTCTCAATTACATGAGCGTACCCTACTCAGTTTAATGGAGCTTCTCCTGGATTCACAGCTGCGCAATCCAAGGGATAACCAGGACCGCTCATCTCTATCCTTTGCCCACATCTTTGGTTGTGCATTTGACACCATCATCAGGAAAAGGTGAAAAAGGAAGAAAAAGCCTGATTTTCTACTTAATAACAAATAATAACATAGAGGAGAAGCATGTATGCTGGTAGATGGTAACCCTAATAATTTTCCTGTTTCATAAATAAATAAGATTCTTTTCACAATGTCTTGTAGCACATCAGGCAGCAGCTGTCAGCCACAGTAACATGCTACACACGAAAGCTTCCTGAAGCAAAGGAAGAGATGCAAGAGGAGTTGTTCAATAATTCAACAGCCAATGTACCGATCACTCACCCTGTAACTTCGATACTGACAGGAGGGGAAAAAATCTCACATAAATGTGGCACATGTCCCCATATTTTCTCATTTAGTGCTGAGGGATAGTCAAGGACTCTGGGAGTAAAATTGATGGATTTAATCGGATTTACAGGGGCACAATCCAGTGGTGTAACAAGGCTCAGCTCCCAGTGATGCCTGACCTCTTTCCTGGCTTTTGGCAAGGAGCTTGTTGTTGACTGTTTGGGACCTCTTGGCTTGGGAGTGGATTTTAAGCATGCAGACAAACATGGAAATAGAAGATTTAATCTGTGACTCCTATGGCATTACTGTCATGGGTGAAGTGGAGAATCCGGCAATCCGTTGATGCTACAAGCAGATTAGGCTGTCTTTGGGTGTCACCCACCCAAATGCCATGCCAGAGCCCTGCATATCAGGTCTCACACAAAAAGCTGATGGACACCGCTTGGGATGTGATTGAAAAATCTTCTAAGATGCCAAAGTGGAACAGGAAATGAAGACTGAGCCTTTTAGCCCTGTGGTTTGGGTCCTGTCCTAAATGCAGAGGGAAGGAACCAAAGGAAGACGACAGAGCAATTATAAGAAGTACAAATCTGGAAAACCAGACTGAGGGAAAATAAAGCCAGAAAAATCAGAGGGGGAGTGCTTTACAATGGGAGCATGTAATTCTGTACTGTTAGACCAAGACATATTCCTTCAGGCCCTAGGAGTAGAAATGTTGCCCTGGTACCACACTGGGAGCTTGCAGATCTACTCTAAATCTGCCAGTCACCCCTGTCCCTCCAGACAAACAAGAAATCAGCTAAAGGCTCCCTAGTTTGCAATGGCAGGCATGATGGAAACTCCTTGCCCTCACACACCCAGAATTAAAGGTTTTGGACATTCTCCTATAAATAAATATTGCTTAGGAAAAGGGGACTAAGGGAATACCATCTCCTTCTCTAAGCATTGTTTGGGAGGGATGCTGTTTCCAACAGATCCCTGTGGTTAGTCAATACAGTTCAGCTGCCTGTTCCCATCCCTTTGATGATACCAAACTCTGTGGTGCACCTTAAGGAAAGCATGCTATCCAGAGGACCTGCACAAGCTCAAGGAGTGGGCCCAAGAGAACCTCATGAGGTTCAATGAGGCCAAGTGCAGGGTCCTTCACCTGGGTCAGGGTAACCCCCAGTGCCCATATATGCTGGGGGATAAAGGGATTGAGAGCAACCCTGAGGGTGAGGACATGGTGGATGAAAAGCTGGACATGAGTGGGTGATGTGCGCTGGCAGCCCAGCAAGCCAACTGCATCCTGGGCTACATCACCAACAGTGTGGTCAGCAGGCTGAGGGAGAGAATTCTGCCCCCCTATGTCCTATCTGATGAGACCCCATCTGCTCTGGGGCCACCAGCATAAGAAGGAGCGAACCCAGAGGAGGCCGTGAAGACAGGCTGAGAGAGTTGGGATTCTTCAGCCTGGAGAAGAAAAGTTCTGGGAAGACCTTAGAGCCCCTTCCAGTACCTAAAGAGGATCCAAGGGAGAGCTGGAAAGGGACTTTTGACAATGGCATGTAGTGACAGGACAAGGGGAACACCTTCAAGCTGAAGTAGGGTTGATTTAGGTTACAAGAAAGCTGAGGACAAACTTTTTTGCAGGAAAAAGGGATAATGGTTATAAACTAAGAGAGTTTTAGATTAGATATTAGAAAGAAGTTTTTTTACAATGAGGGTGATAAAGCACTGGCACAGGTTGCCCAGAGAGATAGTAGGTGGCCCATCCCTGGAAACATTCAAGATCACGTTCTGAGTGACCTGATCCAGTTGAAGACGTCCCTGCTCATTGCTGGGGGATTGGACCCTATGACCTTTAAAGGGCCTGTGATTCTTTCTTTGATTTGATCCTCCGGTGAACCAGCTCAGGGAATTAACACAGCAGCAACATTTTCACGTGTTTCTGCAAAGTGTTTTACTGGCTTAGTCCCTCAACTGGCTCACAATGCAAACAGCAAAGCCCCAGTGCAGGAGCAGGGAGAGCAGCAAGAACAGTAAGACAGGTTGTCCTCAGGACAACTGGCCTCCGGAGCTGGTAGACAGAGACAGGAAGCCAAATAGCCCCCCCCGTAATCCAGGAGAAAACAGTGAGTGACCTGCTGAGCCACTTGGATCCTCGCAAGTCTATGGGACCTGATGGGATCCATGCTAGGATAATGAGGAAGCTGGCGGAAGAGCTTGCTAAGCCACTCTCCATCATTTACCAACAGTCCTCACTGGGGAGGTCCCAGATGACTGGAAGCTGGTGAATGTCACACCAAAAGGGCTGCAAGGAGGACCAGGGAAACTACAGACCTGTCAGCCTGACCTCAGTGCCTGGCAAGGTTATGGAGCGGATCATCCTGAAGTGCAATCACACAGCAGCCATAGGATGGACAAGGGATCAGACCCAGCCAGCATGGGTTTAGGAGGGACAGGTCCTGTCTGACCAACCTGATCTCCTTTTATGATGAGGTGACCCACCTGGTGGATGAGGGGAAGGCTGTGGATGTGTCTATCTGGACTTCAGCAAAGCCTTTGACACTGTCTCCCATAGCATTCTCCTAGAAAAGCTGGCAGCCCATGGTTTGGACAGGGACACTCTGTGCTGGGTTAAGAACTGATTGGAGGGCTGGGCCCAGAGAGTGCTGGTGAACGGGGCTGCATCCAGTTGGTGACCAGTCACTAGTGGTGTCCCCCAGGGATCGGTGCAGGGCCCAGTTCTATTTAATAACTTTACTGATTATCTGGATGAGGGGATTGAGTGTACCATCAGCAAATTTGCAGATGACACGAAGTTGGGGGAGAGTGTTGATCTGCTAGAGGGCAGGAGGGCTCCTCAGAGGGACCTGGACAAGCTGGAGAGATGGTCTGATTCCAATGGGATGAGGTTCAACCAGGCCAAGTGCCAGGTCCTGCACTTTGGCCACAACAACCCCATGCAGTGATACAGGCTGGGGACAGAGTGGCTGGAAAGCAGTCAGCCAGAAAGGGACCTGGGAGTTTGGATTGACAGGAGGCTGAACCTGAGCCAGCAGTGTGCCCAGGTGGCCAAGAAGGCCAATGGCATCCTGGCCTGTGTCAGGAACAGTGTGGCCAGCAGGACCAGGGAAGTGATTCTTCCTCTGTACTCAGCACTGGTGAGGCCACACCTGGAGTGCTGTGTTCAGTTCTGGGCCCCTCAGTTCAGGAAGGACATTGAGGTGCTGGAGCAGGTCCAGAGAAGAGCAATGAGGGTGGTGAAGGCACTGGAGTACAAGTCCTATGAGGAGAGGCTGAGGGAACTGGGGCTGTTTAGCCTGGAGAAGAGGAGGCTCAGGGGTGACTTCATCACTCTCTACAACTACCTGAGAGGAGGTTGTAGCCAGATGGGGGGTGGTCACTTCTCCCAGGCAACTATCAGTAAGACAAGAGGGCATGGTCTTAAGCTATGCCAGGGGAGGTTTAGGTTGGATATTAGGAAGACATTTTTTACAGAGAGAATAATCAGGCATTGGAATGGGCTGCCCAGGGAGGTCGTGGATTCTCCATCCCTGGAGGTTTTTAAGATGAGACTGGATGTGGCACTGAGCGCCATGGTCTAGTAACTGTGGTAGTGTTGGATCAAAGGTTGATGATCTCAGAGGTCTTTTCCAACCTGGCTTATTCTATGATTCTATGAACACAGAGCTGGCAGCCCAGGGGAGTGGAGCTACTGCCTGCACAGGTATCTGCTGTGGCATCACTGAGTAGAGATGATGGAGCCTCTACCTCACTCATGGATGAGCTTTATTCCCTTGGTGAAGGCAAGGAACTCTTTGATTTCATTCATTAAAGCAGAATCCCAGCTGATGAGCACAAGGGTTACAGAACTATGTAACAGATGGAGGCAAATAGCTATGTCTACTCAACATTTTTCTGCCTCTGAGGCAAACAGCGTTTTCAAGATCACAATGGTTCACAGAAAGGACACAGTCTGAATTACACTGTACAGTACTGATGCAGGGGGAAAAAAAAAAAAGCTACACAGAAATGTAAATTGGAAGGGATGTTTCTCATCCTGGTTCATGCAGGCTGTTCAAAGAAGCCTAAAAACCACCACATGAATTCAATTGTTTTAGCTCATCTTATTCCCTGGGAAACAAAGAGTATTTTTCCACCATCTGCAATAAAAGTATCTTTAACTTTGTATGCAACC
The DNA here is from genome assembly GCF_022539395.1 of Myiozetetes cayanensis. NCBI lineage: Eukaryota > Metazoa > Chordata > Aves > Passeriformes > Tyrannidae > Myiozetetes > Myiozetetes cayanensis. Next base: position 29,500,753 of record NW_026087742.1, on the reverse strand, counting down.
TGTCAAATTCTCTTTCAGAGTTCAGCTTCATCTTCATGTTCCGTGCTCTGGAAAGATGCTTGCTACTCAATTTCTTTACTTCAAGTTCTTGTTCACTCCTCTCTGACTTTTTACATCCTGTTTGAGACCTAGTCTGCAATTAGTTCCTGTGTATTAAATAGAAGTGGGACTTGCAATCTGCACAGTTATTCCTGCATAAACAGAGTTGTAGTCTTAGTGCAAAGAAGTGCTTAATCCTAGTACAAATATATTATTTTCCTATGTAGTAGTAGTCTATACTCATGTAAATGCAATTTTCCCAGCAGAAACATGCCTATGCTAGGGGTCTGCATTAGCCAAAGTCACACTGACATGTCTAGACAAGTCCTCCTACCTAAATAGCACGTCTCATTTTTGGAAATATTGAATGAAATACTGAATTAAATGCTTTTCCTACACTGCCACGCCAGATTGGAGCAGATCTGCCCTTTTTACACATTACCTTTGTGCATACACTGACGGTTATGTTGGTTACTGAGGACAGTGAGGGGATCTGGAGGAAGGTCAACTTTGCAGCTCAATCAATAGCATCTTGAGGGAGTTTATGATGTGTCTGCTGAAGGGAGAAGTAGACTTCTCCAGAGGTGTGTTTGAAAAGCCAGCCCCTGAGAGGAATTGATGGCAGGAGAAAACATAATTGAAACCAAACAAATCATACTAGCTATGCTCGTGATGCAATTCAAAATACCTCAGTACTGGTTTCTGTTCCTTAGATACCAGCCACAAAGGTGCAGAGATGCTGCAATGCAAGTAGTATCCTTCTGAAAGGAGAAAAGACACTCCAAGATGCAAAAAAAATTGGATTTGGGATGGTTCAGTCTTTCAGTATCTAAAGGGGCTACAAGAGAGCTGTAAAGGGATTTTTGACAAGGAAATGCAGGGATAGAACAAAGTGGAATGGCTTTAGATCAACACAGGGCAGGTTTAGGTTAGGTGTTAAGCAGAAATTCTTGAGGTAAGAATGGTGAGGAACTAGAACAGATTGCCCAGAGAAGTTGTGGCTGCCCCATCCCCAGAATTATTCAAGGCCAGGTTGGATGGGGCTTTGAGCAACTGGGGCTAGTGGAAGTTGTTATGGTGTTGGAATGAGGTTGTCCTTTATGGTCCCTTCCAACACAAAACCATTCTATGATATTACAATTCTGTGAAAAAAAAACTGAAGAAAATTAAACACATGGATGTTTTTTCATCATGAAATGGATGAATGAAAAAGAATCATACTAGTATTTATTAAAACCCAGAAAAATAATCTATATTTCATTGCTTGCTTCATGGTTTTGAAGATGTCAAAGCAGGCTCCAGACAAGACCACCTTGAAATGGAAACTCATATCAGGTTGCTAATTGCAACCATTTGCCTAGATTCCTCAAGGTCCTCTGCCTTGGGAAAACTTTGAAAAAATTCCCAAATTGCTGGTGGTGGATCCCTCCGAGGGAGGAGGTGGACCAGCTGCAGAGTTGCGCAGCACAATACCAGCCCCATCTGCTGTAACTCTCTGGAATTACCAAATGCACTGAGATTTGTTTCTGATGATTTCACCCTGGGTTTTAAGTAAACTTTGATGCTAATAGTATGTGAAATTCCAGAAGGCTTTGGAATAACCACAGAGGACAACCACATTAATTAAGGACATGAAGGAACCAGGTGGCAAGTCCAGCTAGACAAACCCTAACCTAGAGGTTGCAAACAGAGGCAGAGTGGACTTTTTAGGTCAGCACAAGATGACAGAGATTGGAACAACCATCACTGTTGAAGTCACAGTTGCAGTTGGCAGACATAGCCAAAACAGTTGACTTGTTGGATCAGGACAGATACAGATGTGCACTGTGGATTCCTTCAAACCTAGGACAGCTTTACAGTTAATGGTTTCCAGCTTGCTGGGCACACATTGAACAGACTCAGCTTTTGGAAAGTGATCACGAAGCAAACCCTGAACACCAGTCCTTTTAACACACACAGACCCAGAAACCTGTTTCAAAATCCAAGTCCTACCAAGTAATCAACAGCCATTGCAAACAAAGCAATGATCACAGACTGGAAAATGAAGCTGGACCTATTTCTTATATGAAATTATCTAGGAATGGTGGCTGGTAAGATTGCCAGTGGGATAAGACTTTCATACGCATGTCCTGAACTCTAGTAGCCAGAAGAATAAAACCATAAAAGAAATACTCTCTGCATGATTTGGTGCAGGAAATAATTCCTGTATTATTGGTACTTTTAATATTCCTCATAGATATTTTATTACATGAACAGTCCATTCTGCATACACTGCACAAGGGGGATACGGCCTCCAAAGGTCACACATTTTACCCAGTTTGAGAAGGGTTGCATTACAAATACAACTACAATTTTAAAGCCAAAATTTTGGGTTTTTTGGGAGGTTTTCAGGGTGCCTAGCATGGCAGAGATGCTTGTTCAGCAGCAGTCAGCTGCTGATGTCAGGTGCTCATGTGCAAACCCAATTCATGTAAAGGGAAATTAATTCATGTGAGGAATACTCATCAATTTTATAGTTGTTTTGAGAAACTCAATAATTGCCCTATAGCCTTAATTTTGAGACTGCAAGAGTATTTATCATATAGATATATTAATTAAGCCTATGTTTCTGCAAGGAATGGGCTGACAGTATCAGCATGGAAATACAGTTAATGCCTCCACTGCATTTTTCTGGATGCAAATGTTGCTTAATTTCAAGCATCTACCTAATGCGAAAGGCTGCCTGTTTGTCTCACTCTGAATTTTATGGGGTTAGGGGGCAGTAAAATGCCCTCATGAAGTGATTTGCAGATCATGAAAATGAAGTGTGTGACCTTAAGAGTCATTTGCCAGCAAAGGTGCTGGCAATAAAACGCCTGGCTGGGTGGTAGGAGATGCACACAAACTGCTCACATTGCATTTGCACTGTCTGCACAAAAGGCTTCTGAGTCATGGTGGGTTAAATCACTGTCCCAGATAGGTGTTTTTCCTAATCTTAAAAACAAGCAGCACTTGGATCTTTCTCCTTTAGCATGCAAAGTAAGCCAACGTCTTATTCTCCTGGGCTGGGCAAAGGATGGAGGACATCTGCTTCTTGCTTGAAGAGTTGGAAGGGAGCAATACTATCAGGATGCAAGTGGAATTGCCTCAGGCAGAGCATGAAAATGGGTGTGCAAGGTTAAGACACCCCACAGAACCATCTATGGTAGCATCCTGTTGTCACCAGTGGCCCACACGGATGGCTAGGGCAGAATGGGACGAGGCTGTAGAGATACTTCTTTAAAATACTCTTTCAGTCCAAAAATAAGGGGATATCAACAAAAGTCAGTGGGGACTAGGTCCAGCAAAAAGCAGTGGAGGTGGATAGGACATCTAGGGAAGTATGGAAGCTGGATAGGTGCTTGGAAGGGAGATTCAATAGGGACTACTAACTAAATAAATCACTTCAGGCTTGGGAAATGACCAGGCTGAAAATTCATAGGTGGAGGCCAGGAAATTAGTTGAAGGATAGGAACATATTTTGAGGAAATAACACTGTATGCTTACTCATCCCTTGGTGTTCACCAACAGTCATTTTGGATATAGAATGCCAGGTGGGACAGACCTGGGTCTGAACGAGTCTGGACGTTTGATACACATTCCCAACCTCAACCCACTGTAACTCCATTCAGAATTTTATAATAGTTTCTGTTCAGGAACAGAAGTCCTCATAACTTAAAATTGCTGAAGTTTTCTCCATTCACAAAAATTGCCTAAAGGAGAATGAAATCCTTGTAAACTTCTAAGATTGACCTTCGCCAAGTGCAAGAAAGCAGGTTATTTCCTCTGCCAATAGCATCTCCCTTGTGAAGAGAGAAGCCAGGGCTGAATTGTGAAGGAGAGGAGAACTGATCCACTGTATCACCTTTCCATGTCAGTAAAACTCATATCCATGTGGATGAGGCCAACCAGGAAAAGGCAATTCCCTTACATTCCAGCACTCTGATGCACATCCCTTGCACTAGCTGGTCAGTACTGCTGACCACTAGAGCAATATCTGCAAATGTACCCAAGAGTGGCAAAATGGAAATGCTAAAGTATCACCATACAAATTTCCAAGTCCCAGTCCACAGTTACTCATCTTATTTTCCCCACTGTTGAAAGTCCCAGTAGACATATCTAAAGTGGTGGCTGGCTCACTGATGATGTATCTCAGATTATTTCACTCCCAGTATTGAATATTCTCTGCTCTTAAAGACTTTTTTTTTTCCAGAACAGTCTCCTTATATGTATTTGAGCAAACATCTAAATCCTCCTTCTGTTTTTGTTACATTTATAAACCAACTAAAAATGGATTTACTCTTCTAAAGTTCTTACTGTAAATTTTCCTTAGAGAATGCCATTTCACCAAGACCTGAAATGCAACAGGAAAAACATATAAACAAATCTTTAGTTTGGCTAAAAGCTGATATGGATAGTATTGTTTTGATGTTCTTATTGGAAGTCTCCAATATTCAGCTTTTAATTCCAATTAAACTACTTTATTTATTGACCAGGTAATGACATCTCAATTGATATTCTCTATACCCCCAGCTCAACTTTCTCCTGAGAAAGAAATGCCATTTTTCAATTTGTGCTACTGAAAAGGTCTGTTATTGCTTTTCTTCCCCTGGGCTTCAGGAGCTGTGCTCAGCTTCTTGAACCTGATTGCAGAAAGCCAAAGCTAAGTGTGTTTCTTTAGGAAAATTGCTGTCCAATCTACACTGTGTTAGCAAACGATGCCACACCTTGAAAAGGGAATACATTTTACGTCAAAAAAGCCAAATCTTCCACTAGTATACATCAGGGCCATTCCACAGAAGTGTCTATAACCCAAAAATCCATGAAATGCTGAGGGTTCTCTTTTCAATGCCTTGCTGTCAAATGTTTCCAATTTTGCAAGAGGAATTTGATGAAGACAAAGGTCACCTCAAACAGGGAGAGCTCCCTGCCTGCAGCCATTTCTACAAGGAGCAAATGACAAGCTTGGTCCCACACTCTATTAAGGATGTCACACTACAAACATTTCTTATGGCTGCCATGTTGGCTTAAATGTCTGTCTACCTTTTACCCACATCCCTCCAACTGTCAGTCTCTATATCCCATCTGAGAACCGACCTGAGTAAAAATAACAGGGGAAAAAAAAAGTAATAATAAACTACGTTCAAGTTTTTTTAACTTACATGTGAGCCATATGATTTTGGCAAAATTATGAACAAGGTGGTCCAGCTAACAGCTTTATCACTCAGCTGGGACAAAGTGGAGGGCAGATAGCAAGCAGGTGGGTATATGGGCGTGGGGATGGGACAGGAGCTCCTTTGCTCTGCTCTTTTTGCACAGCTGGGATGAAGATGCTTCCTCCCATTAAGAACAGTAATCAGAGGCTCAGTGGCTGGAATGAGGGCCAAGGGAAATCAACCCTTGTGTTGATCCCTAGCAGCAGGATGAATTATGGGGTGAGTGGAAATGAAAGATTTCTAATTTCCCCCCCCCAACATCTCTCCAGCAAAAGGGTTGCTAGATGGGCCAACAGTCCCCAGCTCTACCAGTTAGTGTAGAGTGACCATGAGAGGTTCAAGATTCATTACAAGTTTTTGGGGGGTTTTTTTTTGGGTTTTTTTTACACAAAGCAAGACTTCTTCAGAAGCTTACAGAACCACAGAACAACAGAGTCAACATTTAGGTTGGAAAGGTCCCCTAAGATCATCAAGTCCAACCATTAACCTAACACTCTAAACTATGGCCCCAAGTGCCACATCTACACGTCTTTTAAACACCTCCAGGGATGATGACTCCACCACTGCCCTGGGTAGCCTATTCCAATGCCTGACGACCCTTTTGGTGAAGAAATTTTTCCTAATATCCAATCCAAACTTCATGATGGGTTGGAGAGTTTAGGAGAAAGAAACAGTTCAAGAAGCTGAATTTCTCTCTTCTTGCTCCAGATGTCAGGTCTCAAGCAAGCTAAATGCACCTTAAGGGCTCTGACAGACAGGGAGAAGTTACCATCAAGCAAGACAAGATAATATGTGAGCTGCTCTGCAAGAGCTGTCCCTGGAGATGTAGATTTTCCCTGGGGAAACATATGGTCCCAAGATTAGGTCAAGGTAAATTTTGTTATTGAGTCCTTTGAAGTTTCCTATATCCTCAAATAATATTGGCTGGGTGTTTTGTGACTGCCTCTTTAAAAAGCAAAACTAAACTCAGCCACACATATAACAACTCTCATGCAAAGCCTTCTCTGTCTTGAATTCAAAAAGATCAAGGTTTCAGTGCATACACTTCAGAGAAGATGGATCCTGGAGGCTTGTCTGAGGTATCAAGAAGCAGGAACAAATGCATTTCAGACAGGCTCTCTGAGAGGGTATTTCCACACCCCAGCTGAGATTGCTCACTCTACCTTTATTTGACATCACATAATTTATATTCCACAGCCATAGCACTGCAAGAAAATCTCCCTAGCCTGCAGCTTCATTTTCTGCACGCAGCAACCCCAGCACTTTATTTGTCCCATAAACGTGATGGAAAGGATTTGATGCAAAGAGCTGTTAAAATGCCAAATGTCTTGAGCACTGCAACTACTGAATGGCTCCCAAGGATTCATGTTTCAATCTATATGCAAATGTGCCCTTTGGTTGGCTTGTGCTGGACTTTTCATTGCTGCATTACAGCTATCCAGGGAAGCCTCAGACTCATAGATCAGAGAGATACGAGGCATAAATGGGAGAAGACTTAAATTATTCAGTGTTTATGAGAAAGAGAATTCAAACAGTGGAGTTACACTTTGCTTTTTATAATAACATGATTACAGATCAGCCCTGAGAAGACCTACAATAACGTTGTTTTTCTCCCCCTCCCCTTCCTCCTTGCTAACAAAATATATAGCACAATGAATCACTTGGCAAAGCCAAATGTGTATTACCAATAACACTCAAAATGGTGTATGTCAGCTGCAGGTAAAGCCAGTGCTCACAGAGCCCAGCTGGGAGATGTCTGTGACTGGACTGAAAGATTTCAAAAGCTGGTCTCTACTGTTCTTAATCTCAGCATAGGAAAACATCTCCTTGGAGCATCAAACTGAGACTCTGAAAACACCAGCAGTCACAAAATCTACTCCTGCTTATTAACAAATTGCACAAATACCCTTCACCTCAGTGCAATGTGTAATTCTGGTCTTAACAAGAAGAAATTAAGTAGTGAAGAAAGGGCTGCCACCATCACAAGAGGGCCGCAGAACTTGTTTCACAACAGGGACAGTAAGGTTTTATAAGATTTTGGTTAATTCCAAGAGTAGGAAGGAAAATGATAAACAAACACGTGAGAAATGGCAAGAAGGGGAAAGTACAATGTTAGCTAAAGGCCACTCTGGCACAAGAGCAAGAAGTCACAAATACACTCAGAAAAGAGAGACATGAACATATCAAGGACAGTCTTGTTCACGTAGGACTTGTTTTGTGGGGTTTAAAGCTGAAGCTGTGCTGGAGACTTTATGTTCAAAGAAATGCCCGAGGTGGCCCAGTCTTCGCGGAATGGATGTCTGCAAGGAAACTTTGAGGTTTTGGCATGGAACCCAAGAATCACCTCCCTAGGAGCTCTGCTGAGCCAGGAAAGCAGAGCTGAAGTCTCTGATCAAGGCGTGGCTCTTGCAAAGTTTCAGAATAGCTGGAACACCTTCCTTGCGTTGGAAGAGCTTTATAGCATGAGATACCCACAGAGATTGATCCCACAGGACCTTAATTTCTGGCTGGGTTTTGCTTTCCTTTATCTGCTTGGATTAAGTCTCCACTGCCTCTTTTAACACCTATTTCTACTTCTCTCCCTATAACCCCAGGAGCAGGCTGGGGGGCCTGTAAGAAATGGGAGAAACCCTCAAAAGCAGTAATACTCCTCAGGTGGTCTGGACATGGTCAGGAGACCACAGTAATACAGATAAAATCTTCTGCAAAGTTTAGTTTAGTGGATGAGATCTGTGGGATCATAGAATATCCTGAGTTGGAAGGGACCCAGAAGGATCATCAAGTCCAACTCCTGATGCTGAACTTGGTCCTACATGAAATACTTATATTTTGCAAGTATGTTTTATTCCCCAGTTGATAAGAAGGTTTGATTTATGTTGGGCTGGCCCAGCAACAGCAAATTTGCAGCACTGTGGCCTTTGATTTAACACTTATATAAGGGTTGCCTATACGAGCAAGAAGATGGATTGGCAAAAAGAGCCATGTGGCAAGCAGCAGACATTTGCCATCTGCAACCAGGAAACCCCTCTCCCTGGCCAGGCTGTATGGCCAGGACCACCGCACCCTCCTGGTCTCCACTCCAGCTCCAAAACCATCTCTGCTTTAAATAACAGACAGAACATGCACAAACAAGCTGCTGCTGTGCTGCAAAGACAAACAAACTTGTCAGGCTGCCAAGGCAGGAATTCAGGAAAGTCCTCCTTTTCCATCTTCCCTTTCTTTGTGCACTGAAATGGACTTGCCACGAGTAATTTGCTAGTGACTAAAGCTGACAAGTTTGGCTCCCTTCAGGCCCCTGCTGGGGAACAATATTGGCTTTTCTTTCAGATTACTGGGTGGAAGATACAGGGCAGGAACTCTGTGTGTTTTCCCCTCCTTGCTGGAGCCATGCGCTGCTCTTGGCACTCAGTTCTCCCTAAGGGAGATCCTGGTATGCACTGTTTTGATGGAAGAATGGAAGTAGAGCAATGCTATGGGCTCATCTTCAAAATTCCTGAATTTATAGCTAGGTAAGGACAGGGAAAAAAAGCTGTAAGAGCCAAAAGCTCTGAGTTCATCTATTGAAGGTGATGATTTGGTGTTTTGTTTGATCTTGTTGGAGAAAGTTTTCAGGGGAAAAGGGGTGGGAGGGTAGAAGCATGACTATGTTGTGCACATTCAAGAATGAGCAAAAAAAAGACAAAGAAAGCTTCCTGGAAAATAATGAAGATAGGAACAGCATAGATGTATTTCCAAAATCTTAGAGCAAAACTTGGGGCAAAATACATACATTGCTGCTACTGGCAATTGAACATCACATAAACAGCAGACTTTTGGGCCACAGAGAGCAAAGTGGTTCCAATATGACTCAGAATGGACCTTTAGATGGGGCAAACTGGTATAAAGTGACCTCAGAAAGGGCCTGTATCTGCTAACAACTGGGTAACCTTATTTCATTACAGAGGAGTCCTTGTTCACCTTATCCACGCTGCAGAAAGATGTTTTTTAGTAAGCAACAAGTTCAACACAAACCTATTTCCCTGATACTTGTCAGCAACTGCTTGGCATCTGAACCCACAGGGAGAGTGCCCAGAATTACTTCAGAAGCATGCTGCCTCCTTGCCCAGACAAGACACCTTGTTTTTAGATAACAAGGAAGAGGCTCTATTTGAAAGCTCTATTTTGAAGCTCTGCAAAGGGTGAGTTCAGATCAACACAGAAGACTATGAACCACAGAGGGGTACCCACCGACAGAGAGACGTGACAGGCAGCCTGGAGTGATACCATCCTAGACAGTTATTACTAGATATTTCTCAATGGCTATTCTGACCTTTTAACCTAGTTTGTTTTAATTTCCACACCAATTTTCCCTGGCACTGTAAACGGCACCAGTCAGTTTGTACATGAGGCCAACGCCTTGAGCCTTTCGAAGGGAGCTCCTACCCACCCCTACCAAAGTGCGGCCTGTTTTTGTTGGGCTCGGGTCCTGGCAGGTTGGGGCAACATCAAAAAGAGTAGTTCAGTTGCTTCATGAGATCCCTGGCATTCCTTCCACTAAAAGCTATCCTCAGCTGTTTGTATCACTGGTATAAACTGAAACCACGTGAGTTCCTTCAAAGGTCCAAAAATCCCTGGACAAAAGCAGGTGAAAGTATATTTTCCAAGGGAGACACAGAGTTGAATCAAAATTGTTGGGTAGATTTGCTCCACTGCGACAATGCCTGTGTTGACAAATATATTTGTGTCTCAATCTGCAGCCCCAGCTCAGGACACATGCTGGGACTGTCAGTCCTCCCCAGGTGAGACACAGCAATGAGACAATTCAGAAGCTACAGTGAGAGCAACATGCTATGCCTAGACAGAGGGAAAACACTACAATTTGAAGCCTTAAATGATTACAGAATCACCATGAGACCTGTCATGGAACTTAATTCTTCAATTCACAGACTCATACAATGGTTTGGATTGCAATGGACCTTCAGGGTCATCTAGTTCCAACCCTCCTGCCATAGGCAGGGACATCTTCCACTAGACCAGGTTGCTCAAAGCCTGATCTAACCTGGCCTTGAACAGTTTCAGGGGTGGGGCAGCCACAGCTTCTCTGGGCAACCTGTGCCAATGCCTCACCACTCTCATAGTCACGAATTTCTTCCTAACATCTAGTCTAAATGTCCCCTCATTCAGCTTAATGCCATTTCCCCTTGTCGTTTTGCTGCATGCCCATGTAAAAGTTGTTCTCCTTCTTTTTCACAAGCCCTGTGTAGGTACTGGAAGGTGCTATAATGTCTCCCCAGAGACTTCTCCAGGCTGAACAACCCCAACCCTCTCAAACTTCCTCCACATCAGAGATGCTCCATCCCTCAATTTCTTTCAAACGTGCTAAAAGACTCCATTTTTACACAACCAAAGCAGCACTGTTCCTGGAAACTGAAAATCAATTTTTGACCAGATCCTTTTTCAAGTCACACAGTAAGTTGTTTTATTCTTCTGCATATCCAGGACTCACAAGCAGCTTCTGGACCATCCCAGATAAGAAAATAGAAGTGGAACATTGCATGAGGTTAATCTGGACTACACACACAGAGCAATGATTTCCTCTAAGCCAATCAAGGATTAAGGCTAATGAGTATCTCTGCATCTTGTAACACTCCTTTTAGGGAAGTAAGATAGGACAAAAATAACCTGACTTGACCCTTCCCCTCCAAAAAAAAAATATTTTTATTAGTGCCTGTAGTGATGTAGTAAAACCAGAGAAACTGAAGACAGGAACGTTTCACTTACCTGTCGTAGAATGACCATGGTTCCTGTATAAACACATCAGCAATCACCAGGAATGGACCTAAATCAAAAGAAATCAGCAATTAATGAATTGTCCCCCTGACTAAGAGTCCCCAGTTTAGGGACTTTTTCAACCCTGAATGGTTTCCACAGCCCTAAGTGTGACGAGGGCTAGAAAAACTGCAACTCCCAAGGCTTTCGTAATATGAATTCCAGACAGTGAGAGACAATCCTCTAATACATCCAGATTAATGCTGGCACCATGGTGAATGAGACTGGAACTGGAGGTTGCTTATGCAAGTAATATTTTGTAAACTGAGTCCTAGAAAGTCACCAGAGGATTAACCTAGCAAACACACTGATACATGTGTCTTTGGATTCCATAGTATGACTTAAATCACGTGGAAAAGGGGAGTCTTGTCCTTAATGGTCCACAAGGCTGGATGGATTTTCATCTTTCCATCAAAACTGATTTCAGGAGAGTAAAAGAAAATAGTATTTTCCAAGAAAATACCAAATCCTCCAAAACAGCCTGCTACTAAGACCCGGATTGGATGGAGCATCTCCACTCTCTGCTCAGGCTGTTGGGCAAATTGTATCTTTGTGGGATTTACACGGGAAGGTGCTCCTGAGTTTGTGCTTGCTGCTGTGTGATGTCACCTCATGGCACTCCCAGAGTTAAATGGGTTCAGTGTGTATGAGTGAAAAACGCTTTCAAAGAATTGAATTTCTGCAGCTTTTAATCTCTGAACCATCCTTGGTACATGGTAATCAATGATTGTTGTATTTATGATGTGAAATGTTTTCCAGTATAGTAAAAATACTCAGGCCTTAAAAAGCAGAGAAAAAGGCACTCAGTCTCAGATACACAACTCTTATGGGACACTGAGGATGTGAAGGCTGATGAAGGATGATCTTGCAGGACACAAGACATTTCTCTTGACCGTGACAAAGTGGTCCAGACTCATCATAAAATCCTAAATATTTTGTTTCAGGTTTTAACTATAACTTTTATTTTTATGCTTTTCCCACCAAAAGGCAAACATTTCTTGGGGAGATGGGAAGGAATAGTCTTTCCACTCTCCCCTCAATCACCTCCAGGTGTTGTGTCCCAAAAAGCTAGTCTCAGTCTTGAAAAAAACGGAGTGATAATTCACCATGCCAGTGTCCCTACACATGTTCCTCATGGCAAGGAGAGTGATGTCTCTTCCCCACTAGCAGCAACTGCTCGCATCCCATCCAGCAATGTGGGACTTAGTCTTTGGTGCTGATCCTGCTGGCTGAATTTTCTGTAGCTTCTCACCTGCAGTGGGAAACACAAATGTTCCCAACCTAGACAGAAAGGCAGGATTTATTTCTATTAGCTCCTGCAGAGACTGTAAAGGCTCAACAGAATGTCCAGTTATTCCCCTTTTCCTCACCAGGCTTCCTGCACCACCTCTGTATTTTTTCTGACCTCATATTTGAAGGCAGATAACTATCCTCACATTTGTCATCTGAATGCCTTCACCACCTTAATGAAAACATCTACCTGCTAAAACCATCTACATGATCCCTCTGCATTGCCCAGAAAAGGAACTGGTGTCCTAAGAGCAGCCAAGGCATCACTGTTCATTAGTAAATACTCGCTAGACAAATTCTGGCCACAGGCCATATTCAATGAATTAATTTTACTTTTTCTAGAAAGTAGATGACTGGTGGAAAATCACATGTCCACTTTAATAAATGAAAGGCGGTGAGGCAATTTTCCTAATTCTAAGTTTGAACCTTCTCTGTAGCACATTAAATTATTCCTCTTCTGTTTGATTCATATGGCATGAAAATAGCTTTCTAACCCTGCCAAGTAGTGAGTCCTGAGGTAGACTGCCCAGGGATGCTGAAGAGTCTACTCCACTGGGAATGTTCAGTGAAATATTGGCTTGGCTCAGAACAGGCACTGGGGGAGGTTCTCCAGAGGTCTGTAACTTGTTGATCATAGGGGGAGTGCTGGACACTGGGCTGGGTACCAGTTTGTCTTCCCTGGCCTAAGGACATCTGCTATGAACAAGTCATCTTATAGTTCCTTTCCTCAGTTTCCTTCTCTGAAAAATAAAGATCTCGCCCAACAGGGGAGTTCCTAATTATCTTAGTCATTTTTATGCTAACCAGCCAAATGACCTAGGTAAGACTAAGACCTGCCACGTTGGGTGTCCATGTTGCAAAAGCCATGCATAGGACATCTATTCCCACAGGTTGGTCTAAGACCTCATTTTCAGTCTCAGAATTGCTCCTTCAGTTTTTTGTCCCTCTGCTGCTGAAGCAAAGCACTGTCCCATGGTTACTCTGTTTTCCAGCATTAAAACTACCCGGTATGCGAGCATCCTGCTTAGTATGGCCTGTGGTGATGCTGAATAGGTGTTGTGCCAGGTTTGGAAGGGTATTTGTATACCCAGTCCACTCTGGTTTTAAACCGGACTTTGGTGCCCTGCGTCTTTTAATTTTTTTTTTATTTTTACTTGGTGTGTGTGGGGGAAGTATTTTTGCTTTCTGAAAGTCTAGCCTTCAGCTCAAGACAGCAGGCTTGCTCTTGTTCTATGCTTTGCCAGTTCCCTCATGAAGCCTTTGCAAGGGAGTTTGCAAGTGTACAGTGTTTCTGTACACAACAGAAAGCCAGCTTTCCCCATGGATTGCTCAGCTGAGAACACCCCAAAAGGGAGGGGCAGGGGAAGGAGCACACTCGCCTCCCTGTTCTTCCCACAGGGATCAGTAAAAAGGATTGGACTTGTCTGAGCACCAGGGAGATCAGCTGCCTACTAATTCATGGGGGCCCTGGTGGAACAAAATAGCCATCTGGACCCTGTGACCCTTGCTGGCAGGTGTGTAGGGCACTTGAATTCCACCTTCATCTCCCATGTGAAGCTCTACAGATGGCATGGGCTTAACAAGATGTACCTTGCATCTCTCCCAAGTCACACATATAACACAAGGGCACAAAGACAACCCTCTGGAAATTGTATATTTTGTAAATTTGGTTAATTTTGCAGTTTTCTGGCCACCACTAGTTGAACATTGTCTGAACAGAATATCTGACAGAGGCAGTGGGGTGAGGCTGAAGGGACTTTAATCTTCTTCTGGATGCAGAGTGATGTGTGACATGGAACTATGCACATCACTTGCTTGCAAGCTGTGGTCACCAGTCAAGCCAAGGAGTGCTTCAGTATGAGGTCTCCATCACGGTGACCTATACCATGGCTTTTCTGGTTCTGAAAAGATCCTAAATACAAGAGAAACCTGACAGAGCTTGACTTTGGAGGAGAAAGTCTGAAGAACCTTGACAAAGCCATTGTCCTGCAATTGCAAAGGAGGGGGTTGCTACTCTAATCTCTTTAATTGGCATTTCTGTGCTCCTTGTTGGCACTTCAGGACTGGAGTCCAACCACATGACTGGCCATACTTCCGGGGGGATCACTCCACAGTGCTAATCCTCCAGAGCACACGCTCATTAAGCATTGGTTAGAATAAATTCAGGTATTTCTTTCTAAATGTAAAATCCATTCCTTTCTCCTGAAGTTCCATATCCCATGTGATTTTCCTGAATGCAAATGCAATGAAAAAAAAGAATAATTAATTTATGAGGTGCAAGCATTCACGTTCCATGCCTGTCCCCATCTGCACCCAGCCTGGTGGAAAGCCTGCCTTTTGGAGAACAACCCCATGAACTTAATAGTGTGAAAAAAACAGGAGAAGTTCATTTGCCTTCTATCTATTTCACTTGACTGGCAGAAATGTGTCACCCTAGCTGAGTGAAGAGATTTAACACGCCAATGCTCTCTCCACACTACTGCTTTCACCTCCTGCCCTCCAGCAAGAGAGCTGAGAAGGATTAAGGATTTTTCAATGTATTTTACTGTTCGTCTGAGAAATGGTGAATAAAAAGGTCAGACCTACACCCTCAGAGACAAGCGCCTTTGTCTTGGAAGAAAAACAATGGCTTTCGAATGAGGTTAAACTAACAACACCCCCAGTCTTTGGGATCTCTAACCATTGACTGTGCATGATAGTGAGCAGAGATGAAGAAGACAATGTCACTACAAACCACTCCTCCTAGTCTTTGTCCAACTAGAAGTTTTCATGGTTGGGAAGCTACAACAGTCTGTATTTTTGCATTCTTCCTAGAGCCCCAGATGAGAACCAGAACTTTGAGGTCAGAAGATATTAATCTGAATATGGCAGCCATCCATCTTCTTCTTGACTAATAAGTTATCTTTCCTGCTAGCTTGATCAACAAGCAAGCTCTCGACAGAGAAAACCTTCTCTGGGTAATTAGCTCCAAAGCTCAAATCATTCTTAGTGTTTAAAATTATGTAAGTATCTCCTCCTCCTCTGTATTTGCCCTCAGTTTCCCACTTGAGGCCAGTCACACCTTGCCAACCACAACTGACTACACAGAGGGGCCCACATGGCAGGGTTTTACCCCACTGCTGCACCTACACTTCCCTCATGCCACTGTCTCATCCACCACTTGGCTTGGAGCGACAACCAAGGCATGAAGTGGAGGGACGCCAGGATGATCCATCATGACTGGAAAACTCTTTACAAGAGGCATGTACCTTTGCTTTAGTAACAGACTGAGCCCTTTGCATGGTATGACCTGTGTCAACTGGTTTGTCAGATATTCAGTGCCTCGTATCTGCTCCTTGTAAAGGCCCTCACAGTCTACTCCCATCATTTCTCACTCGGTTTTTCAATGAACCAAACACTCAGGCTCCCACAGTAAGAACTTCACACCACCTGCCATGGTTTCTGGGCCCATCTTGGGTAAATAAGTCTGATCCTCTGCCATTCAGTGCTGCCTGGGATATCCCTGTCTCCTTGGGCTGGTAGTATTCCATTTTGCTTTCTTTTTGCATAAAAGGTGAGTTCTCCTCTTTGTTCAGGTTTTCCTTCAAAGCATATGTGAAGGTTGGTTGTTCAGGACTTGTTGAGAGGTAGAGCTAAACCACCACCTTGGTGGAGGAGAGCCCTAACTTTGAGTCTGGCTTAAAAATGGGTGCTTCAGCTACTGGAGTGCTGCTTAAAATGAGGGAGGGAGGAGGACTTTCGGCACAGACATGCAAAGGTAGGACAAAGGGGAATGGCTTTAAACTGAAAGACGGCAGGTTTCGATTAGATATTAGGAGGAAATACTGGCCTGTGAGGGTGGTGAGGTACTGACACAGGCTGACCAGAGAAGTTGTGGATGCTCAATCCCTGCAAGTGTTCAAGGCCAGGTTGGATGGGGCTTGGAGTAACCAGCTCTGATGAAAGGTGTCCTTACCCATGACAGAGGGGTTGGAACTAGATGACCTTAAAGGTCACTTTCAACCCAAACCATCCCAGGACTCTATGGTGTCCATCATTTCCCCTGTCTGAACTTTGGACTGAAATGTTCACGGTAATGGCCATTCACTCACACCTTCCCTTTCCATGGTACAAGTATCTTCATCCTAGCAAGAAGAAATTATGATTTCCAACTCCTCCAGAAAAGTAAAATCCAGCTTCCTGGTTTTGTTACCTGTTCTCTCTTTTAATGTGGAGAAAAGATGCATTCCCATGAAACACAGTAGTAGTGCCCTGAATTCAGTGGCAACAGGAATTTACCCAGAGTATTTGTTGTTTTTTTTTCTACACAGGACAGCACACCCTGAGTTTTTACTAGTGAGAAAACAGCATGACACACTCGTGGCAGTGATGTGGGGACACAGCAAGAACCACCTGGCCACATGCTGCCTGCCACTGTGCTGAGAAAGTTCCCTTGTTTATATCTTAATTGCCGCCTCCGCACAGAAGGATCATCTTGAGGTCATGCTGACAAATGACGTGAGGCATGCAAGGAAGCTCTAACCTCAGCAAGGCAGGTCACAATTGCAGTAAGCTGCAGGAAACGTTGGAATTACCATTTCTTATGTGACCGTTGCATCCACGACACAGCCTGTCTGCGGGCTCTGCATGCACTGTGATCAGCACAGAGCATATTTTCCTGGAAAAACTCTGACCCAAGCTCACTGAAGGTCATGAAAAGCCTTTCCTACAGCCTTTGGGTCCGACCTTTTGTGGCCACCAGATTTGCAGAGACTGCTGGTATCAGGAAAACAAGACATGTATTTTATTGTAAAGAATGGCCTCTCCATCAGCAGCAGGTCCAGCTTCCTGGACAACTGAGGGAAAAAGAGAGACTCAAGAACAGCTGAAAGCTGAGATGTAGAGGTATAGGTGACAGCAAGGGCATGAAGATCCACTGGGAAGCCCTGGATTCTCAGAAGGGCCCCTTGGTGTGCAACACTGTGCAATTAAACAACAGCCTTCAAGTCTGCAGATTCTTCTCGAGCTATTCCTGCAACATTCAGCCTTACAGTGATGATAGGCACAGGATTACGTACTAATTAGATTAGAGGGTACTCCCGCCAGGCTTCTCCTTCTGGTGGGCGGATGCTGTTCCCAGGGAAGACCTGGTAGTTTGTTACTGTGGGCTTTTTTGGTTTGTTTGTTTGTTGCGGTTTTTTTGTTTCTACAAAAAGGGATGCAGATCTTCAAACACCAAACCCAGAAAATTCAAGCTGCTTGAAGTAAAAAGAACCTTTCCTACACAAAAGAACACAGACAAGCTGCTAATCAATTAGCCAAATAACTACAGGGTGAAAAGACTGCAGGCACCCTCGTGGCTTTCTGTAGTAAAATAGCCCAACGTAAGAGTAATCTCTATGCATTACGTACACAGATGCTTTGTACTTCTGTATATTGCCTTTTTTTTTTTTTTTTTTCCAAGCAGCTCAGGAAAGAAAGTGCAGTGCTAATGCACACTGCAGTCTGTCATTCTGCAAGTGCAACTGAAACCCGGGGAAATGAGGCTCGTAACTGAAACCACCAATAAAGAGGGTGTAATCTACTCAACAGGAGTGACAGGGCAGTGTCAGGGGCTGCGCAGTAGGTAGAATTTCCAACCAAAGACTTCAATGGCCAAAATCAGAGACTGATTTTTCAAAAGACATAAGGCAGAGCTGAAAAATATGAAAAATCTGGCTGCTCCCTGAAAATTGAACACTTAAACCCTGTGCTGAGCTCTCCTCATTGGTCAGGTTGACTACAGATCAGCTACAAAAGCAAACACTTTTGACCCAGCTAAAAATCTCAATGACCAGACCCACAGCAGTATGAAACAATTGATATAAACTGACTTTGGTAAAAATGGGCTGATTTCCACAAGGTGCACCCCATGAAATGCTGAGGTGGTCTCTCCTGAGACTGGGTGTGAAGGGTTTTAAAAGACAGTGAGGGAAAGGAATGTGATACTAAGTTTCTTCCTCCACCATGAGCTGCATCATTAATCACAACCCCCGATGACAGCTGCAGGCTGTGCCATCCTGTTTGCCTTTGCAAAGCATTGCACTGGTCAGTGAAAGGACCATGGAGACTCAACTCCAAATGCAGGATCTCACAGCTTGTTTAGAATAATAGAATAGTTTGAGTTGGAAGGGACCTTTTAAAGGTCATCTGGTCCAAGCCCCCCTTCCCATGGGCAGGGACACCTTCCATTAGATTAGATTGCTCAAAGCCTCATCCAACCTGACTTCAAATGTTTCCAGGGATGGGGCATCCACAGCTTCTCGGGGCAACCTCTTCCAGTGCCTCACCACCCTCACAGTGAAGAATTTATTCCTAATATCTAATCTAAACCCATGCTCTTTCCATTTGAAACCACTCCCCCTTGCCCTATCACTCCATGCCCTTGTCAAAAGTGCCTCTCCAGCTCTCTTGCAGCTCTTTAGGTACTGGAAGGTGCTCTAAGGTATCCCCAGAGCCTCTTCCTCCCCAGCGTGAACAACCCCAGTTCTCTCAGTCTGTCTTCATAGGAGAGGTGCTCCAGTCCTGTGAGCACCTTCGCTGCTCTCTGTGGTCCGTTTATTCCTCTGCTTTGTCAGTACCAATCTCCTAACAGAGTCACCCAAACTCTTTCATATTTCAGATTATGACAAGACAGACAGTTCCCCAGAGGGGCTGACACCACGTGTGTTTAGCTATCCTGATGGTGGAGAGTGACAACACTGATTTCACACCATGTCTTCATAGGTGAAAAACTAACTAACCTAAAAGCTAACCCTAAAACACTTCAGACCTCAGGACTTTATTCAGAGCTCAAGACAGAAGTAAAAGCTTCCACAAAGGCAAGAACCTGTTTAGTGATGCACTTACTACCTAGGAATGGTGCAAAGCAATACCTGAGCATTTCCTTGCTTCCTCCTGGCCATGTCACAGATCATGGTAGTGTTGGGTTAAAGGTTAGACTCAATGATCTTAGAGGTATTTCCAACCTAAATCATTCCATGATTTTGTAAGATCACCTCCACAACTACAGGTACAAACTAGTGCTTCCAAGGCCTGATTCATTCCATCTGTTGTAGAAGTCAGCATTATTTCTGCCTGTAGATTACAGAAGAAGCCTGAGGTAACTGGTTTCAGTTCCACATCCCCTCCTTATTCCCATCCCTGAGCAGTTGTGAATATGTCAAAAGACTGCTCAGCTGACTCTGAGGGTTTGGTCCCCAAACCTCTCTTTTGAAGAGTTTTGGTAGGAGTGCCATGGAAAGAGACACCTCAACTGAATGAGCCAAAAAGGTTACATTAAAGAAAGAGACCACAGAAAACTCCCTCCTCTGGAAAGTTAGAGAATCGATATGTAGCCTCTGTTCACCTGAGAGTGGTCAGGAAATGGGCATCAATTTTTTAAGCCTTCAGCAGGAAGTTCAATAGATTTGCCCTGCATTCGATCTTCCCAAAAAGCCCAGTAGGTAGAGAAGCTAAACAAAAGACCTGACCTTTTCTCCCTTACTGTGCTTTCAAGTAGTCAAAGCAGAACAATGGACCACAGTGGCATCTGATCCCACCTCTCCGCAGAGCACTCGACACAGCCTCCCAATGAGGGCGATTTCCTTTTGTGCACCAGCCTCTACCAGTGATTGAGTATTTTTCAACAGCCACAATAATTAATCAAATAAAGTATCCTTTTCAAGGAGGTCAGGTATAATTTCATCATAATCCAGACCCAGCAGGCTGAGCTGATATAGGAAAATTCTGCACTTACAGGTTGGCCAAACAGTCTTTGCAAGTGTTTTCATCTCTTCTTTACCTGTAGATGAACTTCCAAGTCTTACTAGGGTCTACATAGAGAGCCTGACACATGACAACAACAAATTATGAGTAAAGCCTATGTTTGAAATTGGGGGTGATATGAAAGATGAATATGCTCTCAAGACTCTACTCCTTGGAGTAGCACAGTGATGGGTTGTACTGGGAGTCCTCTTGCTGGTCCTGAGCAAACTGGGATGTCCACACAGCACTGTGCCAAGATCAGAACTCGGATCCTGCCTATTCATGCTCAGGGAGCCCCAGCTAGCCTGGGCTGAACAGACCAGCCACTGTTGGTTGGGTCACCATGGACTTGCTCCTTCATGGGCTGTTTGATCCCTGGCATTTACAGAGCAAGGGATACACACAGACTTCAGCCTGATGTGTTTTACATTGAATGCATGGATTTGGGAGGAGATTCATGTGTGGAACATCCTGTTTTGGGCCAGGTTCAAAAATCCTCTGAGGTACCCACAGGTAGCAACCTTCTGAGCCACCCAGACTCTGCCAGCCCTGCAGTGGAACCACAGACATTAGCCCTTAGCTTAGTCGCAGGTGTCATCCTGTGCCTGCATTGCCTGTGGCAGCTACAAAGACTGTGTCTGTTATCTGAGAAAAACTCCATAAATATCACAAAATCCTAGAATGATTTGAGTTGTAAGGGACCTTAAAGATAATCTTGTTTCAAGCCCTCTACCATGGGCATGGAACCTTTCCACTAGACCAGGTTGCTCAAAGCCCCATCCAGGAGGGATGGGGCAAGCTCTCTGGGCAACCTGTTCCAAAGGTTTGGGAACCAGAAATCTAAGGGAAGATTTGTACACACATCTATCTAATCTAATATATATATATATAAATAAATACTTTAAAAAATATTTTTATTTATACATACACACACCTCTATATAGGAGATACATATATCCCTTAGGTATATACTGTGGCCAATTGTACATTCCTGCCTCACGTTAGGAATAACTGGACCATGCAGTGAAGGAGCTTGAACTGGATCATCTCCTTGGCTGTCCAAGTTTTCTGTCTCATGACCCTACAAGACCACAAGCCTTACTACAAGACAGAGGGCAGGAGAAGGAGCACTGCTTCCATCCCAGGCTGGGACCAGGGTCCCAAACCAAAATTTATGGGGCATCAGGTGATTTGTCTTGTGGCACACTGGAGCTTGTTGTTGAAGTGGTTTCAGAGAGATTTATGTATTTGGGTTCTTTCTAAGTCCCATAAAGTGCTCCCTTTTAAAACAGTCTCTACATAACCTTTCACCATCCAAAAAATGTATGGCAGAGGTAAGACCTGAATTAATCTCAGTCCAATAAATTAATTACTAACCCACTGCTGCTTTTTGCTATAGAAATGTTTGTTAAAGTGAGTCTTTACCACAGTCACTGTTTTAGCAATCATCCCAGCGAGATATACTGTGTTATTCCTTCATGAATCCCAGCCTATTTATGGAGGAGGGG
This sequence comes from Myiozetetes cayanensis, assembly GCF_022539395.1. Classification (NCBI taxonomy): domain Eukaryota; kingdom Metazoa; phylum Chordata; class Aves; order Passeriformes; family Tyrannidae; genus Myiozetetes; species Myiozetetes cayanensis. The sequence continues at coordinate 29,479,110 of NW_026087742.1, read as the reverse complement.
GCAATGCTATCCTCATTTCACACAGAGGAAACTGAGACACGGAAGGAGGATGTCACTTTCCCCAAGGTCATGCAGGGGAACTAGGACACCCAAGTCTGTGCCTATGACTCCAGATCAAAATGTCTTTAATAAAGGCAGCTCCTCTGCTCTTCTCTATTCTTAAATTGTCCTAATAAGCAGCTGTCTCACCCTATACTCTTGCTGGTCCCTACTGGTCTGGCCTTGGTTATGTGGTCTCTTTCCTTTTGGTGCTATTAATGGTGGCTGGAGCAGGACTTCTGCAAGCTGTCATAATTCTGTGATGTTTTTTTCTCACCAGGAGCCCCTTGGGGGGGATTTTTAGTGAAATCCTCCTTCCACCTGCCCTGACACTATCCTCTTATCTCTTGTGATCCTGGAGAAGTTCAAGGTGGCCCTTCAAAAGGCTGGGGTCAGCCTTCAAATCCAAGGACTGTTAGGATTACATGAGCTCAAATCAGAAGATACCAGCCCTGTTTTATCTGCTGAGACTTCTGTTGACTCCAGAGGTTGTTTAGCTTGAATGGGAACTGTAGAATTAAGTAGAGACTTTGTTCTGCCCTTCCAGGGTGCCTTTGGTGCAATCACCATTAGATGCCTCAGGGCAGCATCAGGAAGTGCTGAGAGACATCAGCCCTGTAATAGCCCAGATGAGAGGGGGACAGACACTCCCTGACTCACTGGCTGCACATGCAAAATGTTATATTAATTTTTCAGCTGGGGAAGCTGAGTCACAGGGGATGTTTGCTGCTCCATCTACTGCTCTTCTCTTTTCAGTGGCATATGGAGTCACTGGGTGTTATTCAGTGCATGGGATGCTCTGTGCTCTAAAAGGCATCATCTGTCTAAACTGGTCATGTTTACAGGTCTTTGCCAAAGCAGAGTTAGACTAAGGGGCACACAGAAGGATAGATTTACATTAGATATTAGGAAGAAATACTTTATTGTGAGGGTGGTAAAACACTGGCACAGATTGCCCAGAGAAGCTGTGGATATCTCATCCCTGAAAGTGTTTAAGGCCAGATTGGATGAGGCTTTGAGTAACCTGGCCTGGTGGAGGATGTCTCAGCTCATGGCAGGGGGATTGGAATGAGATAATCTCTAAGGTCCTTTCCAGCCCAAACCATTCTGTGATTCTGTGATTCTGTGATATGTTAGGTGTTGCACTGGCATAAAGTAAAAGTCACTGCATCCTGAAACAGCCTGGATGGGACAAAAGAACTGGAGTCTCCAGGAGGTGAAGTGACTTCATTCCATGCCAAGTTCCCACCTGGTAAACAGCAGAGCCAGAAGTAGATAGAATTTCCTCTGCAAGGAGCAGTCCTAACAAAAGCCTCATTTACAAAGACAGAATTCCAAATAATAAGATTTTGAGATGGTCTGTAAGACACAGCCCCCCTGAGAAGCCTTTCCTGCAGGTGGGGCATCCTGAACAGCTTTCTCACCACACCTGGGACCTCTGGTGTCCAACAGGAGATGGCATCGTGCCACAGGACACTACATTTCCTGCATGCTTACACGTCTTTTCAGGAAGTGTCTAGGCACTTTGCTACCTTGCTACAGCTCTGTCAAATTTGAAGTGAACTTGGTCATCAAACTACTGTGATTAGGTGACATATCTAAAGAGATGGGCAGAGTGGCCACACAAGCCTTGTTTCCTGTGGAAATCAGACTAGATGAGCAAGCCAGCTTTAATCAGATCCTTATTGCAGTTTTAATAAGCTTCTCTGTTCCCACCCCTCTTTGCAGTAGTTTGAGATACCCCCATGAAGAAAGGGGTGACTTGATATTTGCGATTTACTCTTAGCTACACATAAGAAATTGGTGTTTTCTGGAGACCTCCCTTGGCTGACGTCAACATCGCAGCTGCACCTGAAAAGTCTGACTTTTGTTACAGCCCTTTTTACTTATTATCTTCCCCGACTGCTGAGCTCAGGGCTGGGAGGAGGACCTGGTTTGCTACTCCAAAGAGTAGTTTTTCTGAGACAAAAACCAGATACAACAGGGCACTGGGGTAGAACCAGCTTTCACCCTCTGTTACCCATCAACCTAATCTGTACTGGTATAATTAACCTGAACTAACTGCAGTCCTGATTTACTCCATCATTTGGCCAAGATCACTGCATGCTCTCTTGTCTACTCTCTGGTGCTCTAAGTGCAGGTATGACATTTAGCAGTGGAGAAAGCAAAATCTCCATGCATTCCTGGAGTACCAAAATTGCACTTTCAGAAACTCTCCTTTCCATAAAGAAAACATGTACATTTGGTGCTTAGGGATATGGTTTAGTGGTGGGCTTGGCAGTGCTGGGTTAATGGTTAGACTTGATAATCTTACAGGTCTTTTTCCAGCCTTAATGATTCTATAATTCTGTGATAAGGACCTTCTTCATCACCCACAAGCACTGGTGGCGTCACCAGGCAAAGCTTCCCTTGTCTTGTTCTGGAGAAGAGAAATACTTCACATGGGAGGGATGGTGTCCTTGCGGAATACCTGCTCTGAGAGACCTCTCTGGCATGACAGCAGATTGGGCTGACCTGCTCATTAATTGTTTACAAGTCTCTGTGTGCTGCTTTACTGAATTACACAAAAGATCTAATAGTTCCTGCTGTGGATCCTGATCCCTGTGTCTCAGCACCTCAAGTACTCTGAGACAGTTGGTAGCTCTCAGAGCCCACAGAAACGAAAGGAAATCCTAAAGGAGAGTGTTGTCCATCCTTTTTTTTTTTGGATCAGGGATGCAGATGTACCACTAGCCTGGCTGGGGACTGTGTTTGAGATGTGTATTGCTAAAACCACTGAGAGCTCATGGGGGCTTCCAGTAACTTCAGTAACAAACAATGTCTTCTCATGTCTATGCCAAAGACAATACCAGGCTCTCCCAGCTCTCCAGCATACAAAGAAAAAAAAAAAAAACAAAATATGTAAAGCCAATTATGCTTATCTTTTCCTGGACATTACTTCCAAAAAACAGACTATGGAAGTTTGGGTTCTCCTAACTCTAATGTTCCATCTGGACTAAAGGCAGTCAAGAAGCTGAGCAGAGGAGCTGAAGGGCAAAGGGCGATCACCTTCCCTGCTCTGACAGCCCTGTGCGTGCAGATTCTTCATGGGCTTGAGGAAGGTCCTTGCACAGAAGTTATGGATGAAATAACCACCCTTTTATTTCTCCAGACCGAAATCTTCTCTGGATTGTAGGAGACAGAAAGCCAGTGTGAGTGCGTGGTTTCTGGAGTTCATCTCAGCCCAGGGTAAATCTGCTGGCCTTGATGGCACTGTTCCAGCAAAGCTGAGGGATGAGAAGAAGCAGGACAGAAATAGCTGGGGTAGCACAATGTAATGGCAACCTCTGCTGATGCTGGAAAACACCCAAAGGGTCAGATGTGGGAGGCAGCAGTTTGATGTGCTGTAGATGGGCTTGAAGGGCTCCTTCCAACTCACCACAACATGCTCATGCTGCACCTCTGTCCCAGTGCAGGAGGTTTGCTTGTCTCCCCAGCCTCAGCCAGGTTAGGGGACCCTACCTCTGGTGGCAAGAGGTGTTGTGGTTTGTGGATGCTCTCCCTTCCCTTTCAGACCCACTGTCATCGTGAAGCTCTTAGAACCCACTGAGCTCAGTGGGAGCTTTGCCCAGACTGGGAACTCAGTGCCACCAAGAGGCAAAGAATTTTCTTCTCCTGTTGGCATGAGTTCAAACTCCTGTACACCAACACACCAGGCACATGGAAAAACGACTTGCAGTGCAAGCCTCACCCCAACAAGAGCATGGGTCAGCTCTGGAAATCACAGGAACCCGCATGCAAACTCCAGCCTTTTTAGCAGAGATAGCTGATTGCTATCTTTGTGGCAATTCCCTATTGGCATACAGGAAACCTGATACAGAACCTACAAGAAATCCCAGTAAGATCCTCTCTGTATTTGCTGGCACCAAAATATTTTCAATGAAAAAAAGAAGGGAATAAGTTTTGTCTTATTTTCCTTAACCCACATGATACATGGCACTGTTACTAATGTGATGAGCTGACACCTTATCTTCTCCAAGACAACTAAGAGGTGCAGTGAGGCTAATATCTCAGAAGAATTGTTTCAAGGAGGACTCAGGGCATGAGCAACTTTTTGGTGAGTTGAGCTCCACTTAAAATAGCCCACACTGGATCCAGCCTGTGGGTTCCCCATTCATTGTACTTCCCTGCCAGAGGATGCCTACGGAGCAATACAAAAGCAGGATGAAGATGTAGTGGCATTACTCTGTAATATTCCCACAGACACTAATAATTTGCAGCTCAAGAACTCCTAGAGCCAAAAAAAGGTAGTGTGGTTTGTTTTTTTAATATGTATCTATTTTATAGTTTTTGAGAGGCTTTCTATAAATGAGCTTGTGCTTTTTTAGCCCATCAGTACTTTCAGGATCCACAGGATCCTGCCATACGCAGTACCACAGATGCCAGGTTGTGTGAGCTCTTTTTTTCTTTGAGCCTGGTCTCTGTAATCTTTATGAGATGCTCCCTAGTTTTTGTATTTCCAAGGAAAATTAAGGAAAATCCTCCTTTTGTCTTCACCATGCAGATATGGTCTTCCAGGATCTATAACATGCATTCTTTCTATCTCTTTTCAGCTTAAGCCTTTGTCTTCCTCCTGTGGAAAGCGTTCCAAACCTCTAACCATCTCTCCTTTCTCAGAATTCTACCCAGCTGAACCTTTTTAATTAGGTTTACTAGATTTACCTTGATTGAAATAAGTCAGCAGAAAAATGGAATTTGCTCTCTGGACAATGACAGATATAAGGAGGAACACAGAAGGGCCTGGTCCCTATAGATGGGTCCCGGTCCTAATCTAGCACATCCTAGGTCACCTCAGAGCACCTCTTCCCTGTGTCTCAGTGTGTTGGGCAGGTGTCCTGCTCAGCCTTTCCAAAGCCCTCTCAGGTGGAAGGTGTTTCACAGCTACAACCTTGCAAGCCCTATGAGACTAAATCATAGGGATGGTGAGGCACTGGCACAGGTTGCCCAGAAAAGCTGTGGATGCCCCATCCCTGGAAATGTTCGAAGCCACCCTGGATGGGGCTTTAAGCAGCCTAGTCCAGTGGAAGGTATCTCTGCCCATGGTAAGGTGGGTGGGAATGAGTTGATCTTTAATGTCTCTTCCAACTCAAACCATTCTATGATTCTATAATATTCCTAAAGTCTTTACATTACATGAAGACATCCAGGCACTGGAGATACCTGCCATTTTCTATTTATCCTCCCTTGCCAATCTTTATGATGTCCTCATTCTCTCTCCAGCTCTGCCACGATCCCAGATTTATCTTCCTATTTCCAAAGCCAGGAGCAGCTGCAGAGAGTGGCTTTGTCTGCTGGGGTGAAGCGCCCTCCAAGCACAGCTCTCACCGTACAAGCCAGTGTCAGATGAGAAAAGAGGTCAAAACCAGGATTCGCAGTCTCGATTCTCCCAACACCCAGCATAACCTTGTGCATGTCCTCTTGCAAGTCTTCCTTCCTCCACACATCATAAAGGTGCTGACTGTGCAGCAACAACTGCAGTGAAATTTCTACCCCACCCCAGGCACCTGTCAGTCTACTGCATGAACTCCTTTCATGCATGTGAAACTTCTTTCAGGTCACCTACGCCCCAGGCAAGCACTGGGTTATTACAACAGGTTAAATGCAGGAAAAAGGGATGACAACAGCTGAATCAACATGCCATGAAAGGCACTTTCTGGGACTGAGGTCCAAGAAGAGCTCAATGATTTTCTGTGACTGCTCTGAGGCTGACAATGGGACCAAGCACTCAGTTTTCAAATCCCAGCTGGGCTGAGGTGGAAGTTGTTCTGTAGCTGCTCAGGTTGGGCAGGTCTGGGGAGAACTCACACAATGGTGCCAAGAAATGAAGGGGTTCACAGAGATTTTTTGCCTTGGATTTTGAACTTCCATATTTTTATTTGTTACTTAGTCTACTTCAAATGCCTGTTTATCATTGGATTTGCACATTTTGCATTCCCCTTGTAAAGAAGGCACAGCTGCACTCTGTTCTCTCCTAGTTTCCTGACTGCAAGAACTTTATACTGGATATTAGGAAAAATTCTTCACAGAAAGGTTGGTCAAGCACTGGAACAGGCTGCCAAGGAAGGGATAGAGTCACCATCCCTTGAGGTATTTAAAAAGACGTGTAGATGTGGCACTTGGGGCCATGGTTTAGTGGTGGGCTTGGCAGTGCCGGGTTAACAGTTAGACTTCATGATCTCAGAGGGCTTTTCCAACCTTAATGATTCTGTGATTCTATGATTCAGAGCAGGGGCTCTGTGCAGAGCTCTGGGCGCAGTGGGGTTTGGTGGGGTTTACCTGGGGTTGGATGGACAGCATAAACATGGACACTGATGGGGCAGTTCTGTCCTGATAAGCTTTCTGGCTCTACCTAGCACTTTTCTGGGAACCAGAAAGTCACAAACACATCAGCTCATCCCATATCAGGTTCTCCTTGCATGCAGCCTAGCAGACAGGAGGATTTCACAGTGGAAAGCTCCCTTACACACTGTCTCCACATCCTGCCAGACTCTTGCTACAGTGACACTTGTCCTAGTCTGCTCTGGGAGCCACAAAAATCTGGCTCTGCCCCAAGAGAACAATAAAAGCCCCTGTTCCTCCTGTCACCCTCAGAAGGGAGTGGCAGAGCTGATGTGGCAGCGAGTGGAGGTAGCAACTGCTACCTGACAGCACTGTCCTGGTGTGGACGACCAAAAATGTGCCTAGGACTGAGTGCCTGAAGCTGCCTCTCCTGTCAGCCTCTTTCCGCCAGGCTTGGAAGCTGTTCTCTGCAGCTCCAGGATAGGCTTTGAATAAAACTATGAGCTGACAATGCCTTCATTAATCACAGCATAATCCTTTCCATGGCAACCCAAGGATTGCGAAGTCACAAGTTAGCAAGCGTAAGACAGAAACACTGTACCAGCAGCCCTTGGTCCATGAAAACTTAACAGTGAGCGAGATGAACTGGCTGCTCTGAGGAGGGGAAATGAATTAGAAATAATATTGCCTTGTAAACCAGGTTCATCCCTGGGCAGGATTCAGATCTCATAAATGTTGGTATCAGTGGGGAGATACTGTAACTTCATGTGGTTACTCCTGTCCCACCCCAAAAAGCCCAAGAAGAGACTTTGGCCCTACATCTTAAGTTTTACAGAAGCTTAAAGCTTCTTGTCACCAGGTCATCACAAAAACTTAGAAGTTAAACACAATTTAGACACATATATTTGGAAACTGTCAGGGCTCACAGATTGCAAAACCACAGGTGAAAACCATTTTGGCAATCAACAAACAGAAGGGAAGTGCTATCCTGGTTTTTGCCCTTGTTTTCCCTTTGGTTGTCCCTGGGTCAGTTTAGGCACAGGGTAAGGGGAGATTTCACAGGGTCTCACAGGGGTGCAGGTTTTCACTGAAGCATTGGCAAAGCTCAGTCCAAAGCTGCAAAACCATTCCGTACCTTCACAGTACCAGTGCTGGGACCTTGCAGTCCCTCACATCACGGGCAGAGAGGTAGGGCCCACAGAATACTATAATGGAGGAGGTGTGAGTAGTCAGCAACACAAGCTATGTCCTTGACATCTTGATGTAATGTACAGGTTAACCCCATAGGGTTGGTTGTTGGACATCCTTGTGCCCAGACTGTGGAGAGAAGCACTCTCACACCAACAGCCTGGGGCTGTGAGAAGATCCTCTAGCTCCTGCCAGTTCCTTTTACAGGGGAAACTTAGCATCCCGGGGGCAAACAGACAATCTTAGACCCACTGGCCTCTTGCATTTCAAACTCTCCCTCCATGCTATCTACATGACAGGTCCTCCACCATACACCCCAGTCTTCCCATAGATGCTAAGAGATGCCAGTTCCACTTTCCTTAGAATAATGTAATTGTAACTATCCTAGGAAAGCCTGTACCTTTCTTTAGTGCAGTGCTCAGCTGGTCCAGCACAACCCATGTACAAAACACCATACTCCCGAAGCAGGCAGCAAAACGCAAACCGTTTTATGGGAACTGCCTATCCCATGTCAGGCTTCATTCCCTGCTCAAGAATGGCCCTAATAATTTAAACAGCCAGGGAAGGACCTGGGATCTGCTTGCCGGCACCAGTGCGACCCAGGGGACAGCCCACCAAAACCAGCCCGGACACATGCTGTGCTACACTGCAGCCAGGAGAAATCCTGCCTGAGAACCGGCTGTGTGTTATCCACCTAAATGATATGTTTGGCTCTGGGTGAGAGCAGGGAGCGGGTGAGATGGATTGGGAGACCACCTGGGGTCTTGAGCCATCGCCAGTGCAGCAAGAGCCTCTCCCCCTCCTCAAGCACTTTCAGAGGTATCCCTGAATATGGAAGGGCTGTGTAGCAAAGGGGTGGGGGGCTGCACAGCGCAGTACAGGAGGGCACAATGCCCTCCGCCCTTCATTCCAGCTCACTGCTCGGTGATCCCAGCCAAATTAAGCAGCAGCTAGAAATTACCGAGCCGGTAATCCGTGCTGCGGGAGCCGAGCTGGCTCGGGGCTGCTGGGCACTGCTGGCAAGTCTGCAGTCGCGCCGTCTCCCCCCTCCCATCGAGCCCAGCCTCTTCCCCAGGTTTGATCCGACTCGCTCCTCGCAGCCCTCGCGGGAGCACCCCCCGTCCATCCCACCCATCGCACCTCACCGCGCCCCACCGCATCGCACCGCACCGCATCGCACCCCCGCTGCACCCACTGCACCCCACCCGGAGCATTCCAAGCCCCCAGCCTGGCTCCCCCGGGTGCCGCCTGCCCACTCTTCGCCTTACCTTAGTGGGGCATGGCCAGGGACGGCGTGAAGGACGGAGCGCTGGTGCCCGACGCGGAGCTGCGCTGCCTCCAGCACCGAGCAAGGGCAGCGCCTGCCCTGGCTGAGCCTCTTAGCGGGGGAGGAGCCGGGATATCGCCAGCCCCCGCTGTGGGTGTGGGTGTGTGAGTGTGTGTGGTACCTCCAGCCCGGTGACTGCTAGTGTCGCGCTCCCCCAGCGTCCCCACGCCCCAGAGATGCGTCCTCCTGCATCTCTGGGGTCTGCCCCAGACCATGACACTGTAGAATCATAGAATGACCTGGGTTGGAAGGGACCTTAATGATCATCGAGTTCCAAACCCCCTGCCATGAGCAGGGACACTTTCCACTATACCAGGTTGCTCCAAACCCCACCCAACCTGTCCTTGAACACTTCTAGGGATGAGCATCCATAGCTTCTCTGGGCAACATGTTCCAGTGCCTCATCACCCTCACAGTAAAGAATTTCCTCCCAATAGCTAATATAAATCTGCCTTCCTTAAGTTTAAAGCCACACTCTCTTGTCATATCAGTATCTGCCCATGTAGAAGGTTTTCATGGCACCCATGAAGATCCCCGCTACAAGTTAAGCTGCAGTTTCAAGTCCTTGTTGTGCAGAGTCCTGATGACTTCTTGGGCAAAGAGGTGGCTGGAACGATCCCTTGCTCTGTGCAAAGTGGTCTCTGGGATATGGAAGGAACTGTATTGAGGTCCTGTGGGGTGAGGCGAGGAGCTGACAGGCATTCTGTTTTGAATGCACCAGCATGCACTTGTAAATGTGAAAACTCGGACAGGAACACACTCAAGGACCAGGAAACTCAGAGCTGAGGTTTTGCCTAGAAGCTTAACTCTGACCTGGTGACTCCCTGCCTGAATCTGGGCTACTGTCTTTTTTCCTTCCTGCTTAGAAAGGTGGGGTTGGATTTTAATTGTGCTATGAAACATTACCAAGGTTCTTACTTAGGTATAAATCATGTCATTTTAGCCACTGAATGGTGCAAAACACAACTTTTTATTTGCAGTGTTATCACACAAGATGTTTCTAAGCTCCAGTCTGGAATGAGGGGGCCCAAAACCCTCTGTGGACCTGGATGACTGAAATTTTTTGGTGATAACTGCAGAAGTAAGGAGCAATAAGAGGGAGCCTCTTTCCTTCAAAGTCAATCAGGAACTCTGCTCAAAATATAGGAGAATCATGGTACAGACACCTTCTAAGTGGTGTCTGTCCTTCCTGTCCCTTGCCCAGCCTTTAGAAACTCCCCACTGCTGCCCAGCCCTCAGCCATGAATAGACTCAGCTGACTTTAAGCTCAAGACAGATGATTTGTGATCACCTGGGGCCATGCCTGGCTTCACTCAAGCCCTACTCACTGTGTCAATACAGCTGGTGTGGATGTAAGGGCAGAGAATGGCTGTGCCCAGGTTTTGCTCTGGACTGCATCTGTTGTGCCTGGAAAGGGTCTAGGCTTGGGCAGCCTTTCCTTGTGCCCAACATGACCCATAGGTGTGTGGAAAGGCAGTGAGGGAGGCTCTTCCAGGAACATAGGGCAGGACATGCTCCTCTGCCTGCACCACCGGGTTTGGAGGTAGGATTTGAAGAGCGTAAAGAGCATTTGGACAACTGCTCAGAACAGACTCTAATGGCTGCAGGTCATGGGACAATCCCTGGTACTTAACACCTGGAGTATTGGCCAAGGATGTGGTAGCACCTGAACAGCTCTAAGGGACAGAAAATGGACCCATCCCCTTGTTGAAGGCCCTGTAACCCTTCTTGCTGGAAATCTTCACCCTTTTGAGCAGCAGGAGGTTCATAGCCATATGGGGGAAATGTACAGAGGCATTAAGGTGGGAAGCTGCAGGCTATAGAGGATCCAGCTGCAAGAAGAAATATTCCAGCAATCCACATCTTTCCACCTTGTCTGTTTCTTCATGAAGATGCTCTTTCAGGTGAAAAGGAGACTCTGAATTGCAAATTTATCACAGAATCACACAATCACAGAATGGTTTGGGTTGGAAGGGACCTTCAAGATAATCTAATTCCAAACCCTCTGCCATGGACAAGGACACTTTCCACTAGACCTGGTTGCTCAAAGCCTCATCCACCTAGTCTTGAACACTCTCAGGGATGGGGCATCCACAGCTTCTATGGGCAACTTGTGCCAGTGCTTCACCACCTTCACAGTGAAGAATTTCTTCCTAATACCTAACCTAACTACTCTCTTTCAATTTAAAGCCATCCCCCCTTGTTCTATCACTACATGCCTTAGAAAAATCCTTATTAGAAATCCCATATAAAAACGATACTTAATTTAAGATTTGTGAGCAGAAATCTCTGATAAATGGCATTGCTGGAGAGATACAGAGGTGCTGCAGGACCCTTGGTGAGCCTGGGCTGGATCCTACCTGGAGCTGTGCACTATAATACTTGCTGCTGGTCTCCAAACATGGACAATCTCCCCACATCTCCACACTGACATGCTGGGGTCCCACACCAATTCCAACATCCCTGCTTGCTATGTTGGTGTGCCCTACTAGCACAGGGACAGGCAGGGCTGCAATGCAACCTCCACTTTTAAGACCACTGCTGCAGTACCAACAAAACTGAGATGTGGATGCCGGTGGGGAAGCATGACCTCTATGCCTACAGGATGACCTGTGACTTCTTCAGGCTTGCATACACCTTTTTTTTAGAATGTGCACAAAGCAAGGCCCAGTAAAGCCACCTGGTCTATCCAGCAGCAAGTATCGCAGCCCAATAGGTGCCTAGCCAGGTCTACTGCTCAGAACACCCTCCAGGAGAGCATCAGGATGTTTGGGGGTATAGATGTTTGTGAGGCTTTCCCCTGAGGAAAGATCCTTGCAAGATGTTTCAGTGGTGGAGGCAGAGAACTAAGATACTCCTTTCTCTATCTACCATTTGGTGACATCCTTTGTCCCAAAGGATGATCCCAGGAGCTGGAGAATTTGGAAAGGTGCCCCCACCCCACAATAAAAGAGCTTTTTTCATGTCTGCTCCAGGCTCTTGAGGGTGGGCTGCAGAAGTGCACAGCTCCTCCACACTGCAAAGACCCTGAGCACAGGCAGCTGGTGGAGCTGAGAGCTGGAAGCTGAGATGGAAGCAAGAGCCCACTTTGGGTCTTTGTGTTACAGCAGCAAGACTGGAGACTCCCACAGGCAGGGCCATACTTTTCAAATGCTCCCCATGTGCAACGTGCAGGTTTGTTCTTTGAGCTAAAGCCATCCAAAACCCACTTTCGCTTTCTGCTTTGCCCATAAACCCACCTCTCTTTTTATTTTTTTAAGCAATCTGCAGAGCTTTTTTCCACATCAGGTGAGGCTCAAAAAACCCAAGTTCCTTGCACTGTGGTGACTCCAGGGCAAAGATGCCAAGGTTTACAGTCAGAGCAGGTTACCCACCCTCTCCATGGATTTTCTCAGTGAACATGAGTGTAACCTTGTGTGAAAACCTCACGCAGATCATCTTGCCTCAGTCTCAAAGTCCACAGAGAAAAGAATTTGAATGGAGTTTAGTGGATAAAGCAAATACAAAAGGCTCTTCAGGGCCACCTTGTGCCCATCAAAAGCATTCTGGAAGAACACAGCAGTTTAAAGGCAGGAAGTCTGAATAAAATATACACAATTTATTTATTTATTTATAGGAGGTTTACAGCTGTACAATGTTGGCTTTCTGTTTGGACCACTCTCTGGTTTTGTGCAGCGTGACACATCAGTGCCTTTGGAGATGAAGACAAGTCACAGCCTGTTCTAACACGGAGATGTCAAAGAGAAATGGATTTCACAGAGTATAATGGCAGGCTGCTTGCAACCATTGAAATGATTAAGAAAAGAAATATAAAATAAATCAGAGACATGTCCTACACCACCTGGGAGGGACTGGAAAGTGTTTATCAGACCCACACTCCTCTCAAACAAAAAAATCCTGAATATTTCTGTCTACTTCATTCAAAAAGAAAAGGCATCAACAGTAGGAATGGCATTTCAATATCTGCTCTACAAACAAGACCAAAAAAAAGAGTAACAAAGGTAATTTTTGTTATTCCATTGGAAATGTAGGGGAAAAAGGCTTCTGCTCCAACTTTTCCAAAGCTTTGGGGAAAAAAAGGACAAATATTACTGGTATTAAGACATTTTGGTCCTGATATAGTGTGATGATTCTTTTTTTTTTTTTTTAAGAACTGTTTAAAAGCTGTCTTTCCTCTCATCATGGCTTGATTCTTTATAGGAAGGAAGGAGTCTGCCCATGGGTACCAGGGCACCATTACTCCTTGTTAAGCTTCAGCACTGCTCCTTGGGCATCACGGTGAGATTTGGCACATGGCAGGGCACTCCTGACCAAATATCTCTCCTTTGCTGAAGCTATCCATAGCCTGATTTCCTGAGAAAACAAGGCTAATGCCAGCAGGCTGGATGCCTCCATCTACTGATGATGGTGCAAAGCTCTTCTCACGTTCCTGGGATGCCAAACTGCTCTTCTCCTTCTCTGGTGAGGTATCTTTGGGGATCACGGTCCATCTCTTATGTCACTCTGAACATAAGTCTAGAGACCCAAATGATACCTTCTAGCCCTACAATGCTGCTTCCATTTATTTTCAGTGATGAGTCCCATAAACAAAAACAGAATAAAACCAAAATATCTTTGAATCAGTCTGCCCAAATTCAAGGATTTGCTTTGACCTTGGGTTCAAAATGTCACTTGACCTACCTAGAAGCATTTAAGTTAATTCTGCAAGATGCTGAAATAAACTTGGTCCCTATGATGGCACTTGCAGTTGGAGGGTTCTCAGTGCAAACCTGGAACGGTTTTGTCAATAACTGCAGGAGGTAAACTCTGAAGATGAGGAAAGGAGAAAAACAGCCTGCAAAAATTGATGCAGTTGTACTGTCTGCTTCTGGATGCACCAAGAACTGAGCTGGCAGGTGATGTGAATTTGGGAACACTTTACTACGTTATAGACTTAAAAGATCTTTAGGGACTTAAAAAAAAAAAAAACAGCCTTGCAGCATAAATATGGGTGTTTACTAGGGCAAGCAGAAACCCTACTTGCTATGGCAAAAGAAGGCTTTCCTGTTCACTTGTTCTTGCAGGAAAAGGACTCTGCCCAGGCCAAAATTTGCCAAGATTAGAACATTTTATCATATATATTAATTTCCACTTGCATGCAGCAGGTGATTGAAAAAGATTTACTTGTTAGAAAATCTGACAGAAAAATCCCTTAACTTGCACCATTTTAAAGGCACATGAATAAAAACCCCCAAACAACAGGAGAAAAAAATGGTTTGAAACCCGCCCTGATCAGCTGCTCAAAGGCCAGACAACGGGTTGTTGTTTGGCTTATCTGGGATGGTTTATAAGAAGCCGGATTCTGCCACCCAGTGGAATAAAGAAGATTAACCCAGTTTTCATGGAAATCAGGAGCACACCGTGGCCCCAGACATGCCCCCAAGGATGCATTTGAGTTGTGCTCATGAGACTGGTTCTAGCACTGTGCAACTCCTCCTCCAAGCCAGGAGACTGGAAATTAAAGGTGAGAGATGGGCACTGGTATGAATTAAATATTCCCAGCATTTTCAGGCTGCACTGGGAGTAGTGCTCCTCTAGTACAAGCTAAAATCCCACTATTTTTTAAAAGAATTTGGGAAAGCGAGGCACTGAGAAATGATGCACTGTATGCAGCAGTAAAGATGGAGTCCATGGAGCAAAGCTCTCCATCCCTTGGACCTGACATTTTCGCCTTCAGAGGAATCAATCTCCTCTTACTTGAACACTGAATGGCTCCAGCAGACAAGCCACCTCAGCTCCTGAGATGAGCTCGTGGGATGGGGATGGCATGAAGACATGGAGACAGCAGGCACCACGGCAGTTCAAGAGGCACACGGAGGAGCCGAGTCCAGACCAGTTCAAAAGCCTGACCCCAGAGAACAGTTTTCCCACATAGTTGTTGACATCTTTGTATACTTCAGAGTTGCATGGGATTGAACAAGACTTGGGTGGACTCAGCTTGTCCCTAAAATGATAGAGCCTTTGATCTTGTTGCCCCTGTGAATCTGGGATTTGGGCTGCCTTGGTGCATTTTCCTTCCAGTTGCAGTATGCAAACCCATCCCCAAAAACACACAGAAGGCCCCAGTCTGTTTTTTCACTTTTCCTTTGCTGTGGCGCCTCCACAGATAAGCGATTAAATGACAATTTCAAGGGAGTCAACTCCATGCAAACTGCTCTTAACACCAGCAGACACATCGAGGATGCACTGAAGCAGCTGGTGGGACCGCGGTGGCCACACGTGTGCATGGCGGCATGTGGGTGTGCCAGCCTGTGTAAACAAACAGCATCAGGGCATCATGCTCTGGCTGTCAGGGCACACAGTGTGCTCACGGCAATCCCACAGGGCACATGGCAACGAGGGGAGGCTGCAGAGGATGCCAGCAGAAGGATCATTGTGGTTCCTAAAAAAAGGCACCATTTTTGAACATTGAAAACACAAGATTGGCTCTTTTGAGTGGAATGCATGCATGGTTCATATACACTTTGCGGATGGTAGGTAGGCTCTGTGTGTGTCTCTCTATATATATGTGTGTGTATGTGTGCATGTTTATATTCACATATGTGGCACCAGAAGAGTCATCCTTGAGTACTCAGACATTAGTGAGGACGTTACTGCTGAGCAGCATCACAGCAATGGTTCCAGGGAGATCATTTGACCTCCTGTTCCCCTTGTCCTGGAGGTGCAGCGTGTGCACTGACTGCCGGTCACTGGGATCCCCCGTCAGTACCACTTGGCCCAAGAACTCGTCACTTATTAAGTTGTGGTTCCAGATCTGTGGAAATAAAACAGGGATAAAGGCAGCTCCTTCAGGAATGCAGCCAACCTTCATGCACTGGAGAGAAGAAGGGGTTAGTGGGGATTTGCTCTGAGCCAGAGCCAGGGAGGTGATGAGGTGTGGGGGTGTCACTCTGTAAGTGAGAGGGATGAAGGACATGCTTTTAACAGATGTCACCACGGTGATGAGAGGTTGAGCTGCAATAATTAGTTATGCTCAGCCTTGGGAAACAGATCTGCTGTGAACACTGTGAGGAGAGGGCTGGGGTGGTCCAAGTGAGAGAGGGTCTCCATCCCTCAACTCACTGCTCGCCTCCCAGGTACCTGAACAATGATGGGTTGTCCTGGCTTCTTGCGGTAGAAGAGCCCTTTCACATCAAATTCTGGTGATACTGTGTTCTTCTTCACTGGAGAGCGAACTTTCTGTCCTTCGCACTTTATGATCACATAAGGATCGGCTCCTGGGGAGAGAAAAGGGAATTTTTTTATTGTGAAGCTTCAAATCGGCTCTTAAAAGAAACCCCTAAGATTCAATTTGTGAGTTTTAGCAGACAGCGTTCTTTTATTAATGATATTGTATCCACATGAGATTAGATTCTCCAAAAGGTGTGCATGCATAAGTTACAATAACCTCATGCCTTTATTTAGTTACCTAATTAACAATTCAAGTATTACCTAATCCTGTTCCACCCCTTTCCCAGAATTGTTCCTCCCCTTGACACGCTTCCTGTTTTGAGTTCGTGGTCCCTTTGGGTCATTTGTTGTCCTTTTTACGCTGTCTTTTTCTTGAACTCTCACTTTTGGTACACCATCATGTCTTTTGGAACAGTGTCCATGCCCTTCGTACAACCATGAGGACAGTTTTGTCTAGTTTGTTAGCTTTATGTTCTTTTATCAGTTCTGTTTCAGAAGATCCTGTCTCCCAAGAAATTCCTTTCTGCTGAGACTGCTGTCTTTTAATGATAAGCTATATAGGTTAAGCTACATGGTTTTACTACCTACTTTTAAGCTACATTCATTATTCTATATAGCTGTAGATTCCCCCTTTAGAGACTTCAGCTTCTGTAATTCCTTAGAGTCCTTTTCTAGGGGTGTCATGCAGCACTTTGCCTCCAATGTCCCACCAGAGGACACAGGTATCTGCCAGAGAACTCATCACAGCCCAGATGACGTCCATGAAGCTCAGCTGTTGGGCTCAGGCTTAATTCTAGAATTTAGGTGATATTGTCCCTGGGCAGCAGGCAGTGATGGACTGCTATGAAGCTGGTGAAGGGCCTGGAGCACAAGTCTGATGAGGAGCAGCTGAGGGAGCTGTGGGTGTGCAGCTTGGAGAAAAGGAGGCTCAGAGGAGACCTTATCAGTCTCTACACTACCTGACAGGAGGCTGTAGCCAGGTGGGTTGGTCTCTTTTCCCAGGTAATAAGTGACAGGACAAGAAGAAATGGCCTCAGGTTGTGCCAGGGGAGGTTTAGACTGGATATTAGGAAAAATTTATTCCCCAAAAGGTTGTCAAGCACTGGAAGAGGCTGCCCAAGGCAGCAGTGGAGTCACCATCCCTGGAGGGATTTAGAAAATGTGGCACTTGGGGACATGGTTTAGTGGTGGGCTTGGCAGTGCTGCGTTAAGGGTTGGACTTGATGACCTTAATGGGCTTTTCCAAGCTTAACTATTCTATGATTCTATGAAATGGCCGCCTCTTCTTTGGCCTCATATTCTACATAAACAGTCCTTCATCATTCTAAATCCTCCTGACTGTAATAAATTGTAATATTGTAATAAATTGTAATAAATCTTCCATGGAAGACACCATCCTTTCTGGATTTGCTGTCCTGAAGGTAGGCAGAAATAAAACCATGGAGAAGAGAAATAGGCTCCCACAAGGAAATACCAGATGGAGAATGAAGTTAGCAAGTTCATGGACTACAGCCACAGCTAGATGGCACCTGAGCTTCCAGGAGGAGGAAAGAGTCCCTCATTAGTGAATACTTTCCTCTTACGAAACAAGTGCTCGTTTTGGGATTTTCATTAGAGAATCAACTATTGCTATGGAAATTTAATTGCCAGAATGCATTTTCTCACCGTGAGCTTTAGGGGCTATGATTGAAACATACACCAGTTGGATGAGTTTTCATGTCCCAGGGAAATGTGGAAATGAAGAGGAACAAACCAGCCCCTGCTGAGGGCCAGAGATTTAAGAACCACATCTTTGACTGCCAGACTACCTCATTGTTAGCTTTCTGTTTGCAAGGACCTGGCTCCCCTGGTGAGACACAGCTGCTGAATTTCACAGCTGTTTTTGTAAACCATCCTTGTCTTTTGGGATGTCCCATTAAATCCTCATGTTCCACCAGCCAGAGCCAAATTCCTATCTGTAAATCACTATTTCCAATGTGAGAAGGCCTGGACTGGGATGTACAAGAGATGCCGTTGCACTGGGAAGCACAAAACATGCTGTTGGTGGTGGGAGCTGAACAGCTGGAAAACAGCTGGAAGAAAGCAATTCCCAAGTGCCTCTTGTGGAAAAAAATGTGGAAAGATAAACCTCCTTGTTTCTGTGAACATTCAGAGACCTTTGGCTACAGATCTCCCCGCATTGCTACAGATACACTGAGCTATTGTGAATCACCTAAGAAAATACAACCTGCCTAGGGTAAAATTCCCTCCCCAAATACCAGACAGGGTAAAAGGACTCCCTTTGTGGCATGTGATAAATACACACACTTGGCTAGTCCTGGCTTAGAAAAGAATCTACTTGTTACTCTCAGGGTTCTAGTGATACACAGCCCTCTACTGACATTTATCCAGCCTCCAGTGATGAACACTACGCATCAGCCTGTTCCATCGTTTATCTGTCCTTCCTACTAAAAAGCTCTTAAATAGAATTCCTGACTTTTACAGCTGCTCATACTCAGGAGAAAAGCTTGTGTTGTTAGAGGACCACTGCTAAGAGCTTTGGGGAAGTTTTGGGAGGATATCAGACAACAGCCTAAATATAACACCTCGCAGATCATGTCCACTGCAAGAAGTGAGTTTGATTCTCTGTGGACTTTCTCTTCCTGTGGTGTCTCAAACAGGCATATTCACTGAAAAAAATATCTGAGGACATAAATCCCAGCAACGTCCCACTTCATAAAACCACCTCCCCCTTTCTCCACTGAAGAACCACCTCCTAGTTCCTCCAGGGTTAGACAACAGGCAGGGAGAGACCAATACCTCCTTGGGAGTCCTGATTCTTGAGCCCAGCTGCAGCAAGGACATGGATCTGGGATACTACTTGTGGGTAACCACACATCCCACTCCAGCAGGTGTGTGGTGGCTCATCCAGTGTCAGCTCTCTGCAAGGAAAAACATGTGGCCTTTGAAAGGTGCCCAGCCTTAACCCAGAGAGTTTGCTCTGGTACAATGGAAGGATTATGCACTGTCAACTCTCAGACTCTGTTCCCCAGTCCAATCTCCTCAAGCTGGGTTTGGGATGCTTAGAGTGGGAGCTTCTCTGCATGTTTTGTGGTGAGACCTGTAAAGACACCCTGTCTCTTGACCACACCTGAAAGGAAGCCAAACTCCAGCTCCCCGTAAGGCTATGACTGCTCAGGAATACCATTAGTCAAACACAAAGGGCTGTCTCCAAATAGCCAGTTCCTCCCCATCACGGCTCATGCTCCTTACCGGCAATCTGAAGGCACATCTGTGAAAATCCTGAGAAGGAACTCGCCTTCGTGACCAGGGTCAAAAGTGGTGGGGATGATGACGTAGCGACCTTCCTTCAGGTCTGTCCTCAGGAAGACACTGCGGGAGTTGATGTAGATGGAGCTGGCCACCTTCTGCTGCAGGGTGTGCATCCGGTAGTTCCTATTCAACTCCACCTGGGCAGAGACCACAGCAGGATGGTCAGCAGATTGTCACTGTCTGACAGTGTACTGAGTATTCACCATGGGGGACCAGATTGCAAGGACTGAGCCCACAGTGCTGGGAGACCTGGAGCTAAGAGAACCAGCAAAATGGTCCCAACTGTGCTGGACAGAATACAAGTGTGGACGGGGCTTTCCCAGTTCTGTTGGCTCAGGGACTCTTGCATCCCACCCTAACACTGGGGGCCAGGCAAGCAACACATAATCTAACAGAATTATCTAACAGATTTCAACATTTGGAGAGAACAGACTAATCACTGCTTTTAGCAAGGAGAACTACACAGAATCAAATGGTTTGGGTTGGAAGGGACCTTAAAGATCACCTAGTTCAACCGCCCTGCCATGGGCAGGGACACCTTCCACTAGACCAGGTTACTCAAAGCCCCATCCACCCTGGCCTTGAACATTTCCAGGGATGGAACATCCATAGCTTCTCTGGGCCACCTGTTGTCCACACTGTCACTGTACACCTCTGAAATCCGTCTTCATCTCTAGAGTGAGGCAGGCTGTGCTGAAGGCACTCCAGAAGCACCCAGATAATGCTTAAATGAACAATATGGTCGTGCAGGACTGATGTACCACTCCACCACTAACAAATTTATGGTGGCATTCAGGCCAACATGCAGGAAACCCCAGTCTACCTTATGGATATCAAAGCCTATGGCCAAGTTCTCTCCTTTGCCCTCTTTGCGACTGGTCCTTTTTGGCTTCTGCTGGATAGAGATCAGCACTTCATCTTCTGCCTTCTTCACATCGAACACATACTAGAAGCAAAGGGAGTTATTAAGACAGGACCACTGGGCATGGGTAGGGGTGCACACACAGTAGATTTAACCTCAGTTTTGCCTCACCTACCTCCCAGCAGGGACAGTATCTGCACTGAGAACCCACAACCCCTACTCTTGGGAACTGTCATCATCTTGCCGAGACAGAGACCTTTTTGGCTCATCTTAGAGAAAGACAGTGAAATCCAGTCTTTGAATTGCTTGGCAGAATCCAAAGAGCCTGGATGCAGTTTCATAGCAGAGACTTTTACCACTTGCAGTCTGCCACAGGTCTGACTATAAGGCATGGAAGGAGGAACTGATGTTCACAGAGACCTAAGATGAAGGCTAATATAGAGCTGGAAGCTGGAAACAACTCTCCCGTGTCTTTGATGATAACTCTTGCAATGGACCAGACCATCCTTCATCTGCTTGTTAGATGAAGGACTCACAAGGACCTGACTCTTGATACTGAGAATCTCAGTTCAGAGCAGGACAAGACAACCATAGAATCATTTAAGTTGAAAAAGACCTCTAAGATCATTGAGTTCAGCCCTTAACCCAGCACTGCCAAATGCACTGCTAAATGATCTCCCCAAGTGTCACATCTACATGCCTTTTGAACACTTCCAGAAATGGTGATTTCATTGGCTGCTCTGGGCAGCCTCTTCTAATGTCTTCATCCTTCCAGTGAAGAAATTTTCCCTATTATCCAATCTAAACCTCTCCTGTCACAACTTGAGGCTGTTTCCTCTTGTCCTATCACTTGTTACCTGGGAGAAGAGAACAACTCCCACCTGGCTACAACCTCCTTTCAGGTAGCTGTAAAGAGCAATAAGGTCCCCCTCAGTCTCCTTTTCTCCAGAAGACTTTGTTCCAGGAGATGAACTTCAAGCTAGAAGGAAATGGCCCTATAGATTACACCTGTCCTGGTAAATTTAACAATGCCAAAGTTTGGGCAAAAGAACTAGAATTTGATCATTCAGATATCCAAATTGTTGGAAATGAGTCCTGGCTCTGTTTGACTGGAACCAGCTAACACTGCTACCCTGTGGCACAGTTTGCTATTTGCTTGTGCCAAGATGGTCTACACCAGGCACTTGGATGCAGTCTCCCTGATAAAAGGGATAAGGTTAATAGAGTTGGCCTGGATGGTGGTCATGCTGTGCCAGGAGGCTTAGCCAGAGAATGGTAATAAACACAATTAATCTATTAGAGGTCTGGTAGCCATTTTGGTCTTCTAGGTCCCTGTAGGAGATTTACACATTTGGAAGCATATGTGGAGGCTCCAGAAGGC
Source organism: Myiozetetes cayanensis (assembly GCF_022539395.1). Lineage (NCBI taxonomy): Eukaryota > Metazoa > Chordata > Aves > Passeriformes > Tyrannidae > Myiozetetes > Myiozetetes cayanensis. Next base: position 29,457,474 of record NW_026087742.1, on the reverse strand, counting down.
CCTCTGCTCCATACTCACCTGGGGGTTCTGTAAAAAGGTGTCCTTGTGGTTGATACAACCTCCAGAGCGGTTTTTCAAGGGGTCATTGCTTCTGGTCCATGCTCCATGTAGCACTGCCTCTTCCCAGGTCTTGTGGATGCTCAGGTAGGACGTATTGATCAGACGGCACTTGATGATGTCCGTGAAGTATTTGCAGAAATCTTCGAAGGTCATCCTAAGTCAGGAAAGGGCAGAGCTGGGTTATGCTGCTTCATTCCCTGGAAAAGTACACTGCAGGAGTTTTCTTGATCAGCTGTTAGAGAGTGAGGGTTGTCTCTGATGGCTGATGAATAACAAAAGTTATTCCTCAAATATCCCCAAAAAATATGGAGATACCTTTATCTATACATGCAGTAAGTACTTCTTCATTTTAAACAACAGAGCTATGTGTTTTGGAGTAGGAAAAGCAGAATAGTGCCTCTTTCTCAGTGAGGCTGTTAAGTTCAGCCCACTTATACCAAGTTCTCAGTATCCTGGTGAAATGGTTTGGCCCCAGTATGATACAGAGCAGCTTGCAATCCTAGGGTCGTGGTCATCCAAAGATAACCCCTCACGGACTCAAAGAGAGGGCTTGGAAGGCTGTTTTCTCTGGATTGCTGTATACATGGAAATGACACACATGCTCCATGGGGTGAGAGGATGCTGTGGGCATGGCCCATGGTGATAGGAAGGACTCACCAGAACTCTCCATCATCTTCCACTGTCATTCCCATTTTCTCTCTCTCACTTTTACTCACTTTCTGCCACTCCTCAGAACTGTGGGAACAGAACAGGATCATTACTCAGAGGCAAGGGGACACACAAGAATTCAAGAGGCACAAGGACTGTATAAAGCTTCAGCTCATTCCCCATGCTGTTCTGATTAGATCATCTTCCAAACATGGGGAAAGTCCAGCATGGTTTGAAACTTCAACTTCCTTCCTGACCAGCGGAGTTGAACCCAGCCAGTACAATCAAATCCTTTTCAGTGAAGATAACAAAATTGACTCTGGCCAAAGGTTCTGGTTACACCAGCCCGTGGTTCATCATCTCATCTCATCTCATCCACAGACATCACAGCAGTCAGTGGTGGCAGAGATTGATTCTGTTGGATGTTAATTTTGCTAGAACAAGACTGGGAGTGGAAAAGTGAGCTATATAAACAAGCTTCATTAGTGTGAACATAGAATCATAGAATCACAGAGTGGTTTTGCTTGGAAAGGACATTAAATATCATCTCATTCCAACCCCTCTGCCATGTATGGGGACATCTCCCACTAGACCAGGTTGCTCAAAGCTCCATCCAACTTCACCTTGAATGTTTCCAGGATTGGGAAACATTCCTGGAAATGCTTCTCTGGGCAACCTGTACCAGTGCTCACCACCTCACAGTAAATAATTTATTCCTAATACCTAACCTAAACATGCTGGCAACTTCACCACAACATCCACCAGAGCCTTAATGGGAAGGTCTGCCAAGCTCAGACACCTCTACCCCAAATGAAATAGCAGATTTAGGACATGGGTGAAACAGCATCCCAGAGCTGCCCACACAACGTTAACTTATGGGTGTGGATGTAGTCAGATTGTCCCAAGTCTCAAGGCTTGCTCCAACCCAACTTTTCCCACCAAAACAAGCTGTCCATCCCAACTCACGTGTCACTCCAAGGGCCGTTCCACTCCCGCTCGCCCCACGGGTTGCGCATGCGGATCATGTCCAGTTTCTCTGACTTGAAGAAGGACAGAAGGCCGTGGCCCAGGCGGACCTTCCGCACGTCCGTCACCGCGTACGCGTGGCCCTTCACCAGGCCGCAGGCCAGGCGAGCCTCCATGTCAGCTGCTGACGTGGCCTGGGCAGGGGACACAGACAGTGCTCAGATCAGAGGGATACGACTGCCTTTGCAGGGACTGGGAAAGAAAGAGGCTCAGATTTCCCAACAGGTTTCTTTAAGCCAAAAAGAAGAGCATCAACGGTCAGGGAGAGAGAGAGCCAGTTGGCAGATGTCTCAGATGACATTTTATGTGGTAGATCCCTTCTGTTCTTCATCTGTTCCATAAGGACCCTGAGCTCCCATAGTGACAACAAATAAAGCTCATTCTACTGCATATACTGGGAGGTCTGGCACCCAGCACTTGTAGAGATTTCTGCAAGCAGACACCAAAACACCTTTCTCTGGAGTGAATCCCCTCCTAACATTTAAAAGGTGGTGGGATGAATCTGGGCTCTTGGACATAGAAATGAGGAATGAAGAGGGCTGGCATCCAGGATTCACTGCTTTTGCTGTCCACAACAAGTCAGAACCCTTGGCCGAAATTTATCTCATCCAATTTAGAAGTTTACAATCATGTGAGACAACTGCATCCTAAAATACCTATTCCCATGGGACCGTGATCATTCCGGTAACCTTGCTTACTTTAATGGAGCAGCTGATGAGGCCTCCCCGGTTGTGCACCTTCAACACGCGCTCAAAGAGGAGGTTTCGCTTGGCTTCATCAGTGATGTAGTCCCCTTCAGTCAGGTCAATAGGTTCAGAGACACCACCAGTAAAATCTACCAGGGCATCAGCTGTGTTGCCTCCATCCAGGGCCTCATAACAGCCTGACAACCTGAAAGAGGGTGAGAGGGATGGCACAACAACTTTGGCTTGACATTTTAAGGGGACTGGGACAATTCTTGGGGAAGCCTGGGGAATGGAGATTTGTAATAAAGCTTTAAGTGGGTGAGGACAGCCAGCAGGGTGAAAAAATAGGACCTGTGTTCCTTGCAGCACTCCTGCTCTCATAGGACCAAAGTAAAAGAAACTTGAAATCTCTAGGACAGGTGTTGCTTAAAGAAATGTTAAAGGATATTTTGCTTTGAGGATAAATTAGGCTAGAGAAGGTAGTTTTTTCCTTAGTTTTTGTCTGTTTGAGATATGTACTACTACTGCCCAGGAAAGCTGTTGTTTCCACTGCTGCAAACCAACTGATGAATGAATAGAGAGGAAAAACAGAGTGCTCATATCCCAGTTTGTCCTGCGACAGCCTCTGTACCTACTTGGCATATGCTTTCTCCACCAAGGCACACCAGAATTCGTTCCTGGAGTTGGAGTGGCAGTAGATGAGCTGATTGTGGAGTGTGGGCAGGCGGTCATCAATCACCACATCCAGCCACTGACCGAAACGCCAGAACTGGAAGTGGAAGATGCCTGCGTAGCTCTCAGGTTTCTCAGGGTTCCACTCCTGCTCCTTCCAATCTGGGATGACCTGTAGAGAGGAGGCACATATACGCAAATTATTCACTTTTTTCTGGGAATAACTCTCATCCTTGAACTAATGCAGATAATATTAAAGACAAGGAAGAACATGAGAGGAATGGATTTGCTTTCAGCCTGCTAGGGCTAGATTTTGGACCTGGTTCCTCCAATGCAGACTAGATTAACATGTACTGGAATAGCTTAGAGTTCACTGCCCCTTGGAAGATGGAGTTAAAGATCCTCGTCCTCTTTCTTGTAACACTACCCTGGGCATCTGCTGCCATCCACTTCTGCAGACAGGCTATTGGAGCAGAAGCATCCTTAGTCTGAGCGGGGATGATTACTTTTATGACCACACTTTTGTTCCTTTTAGTGTCAGTAGGGTACCACTATGAGAGCACACCTTCTTTGATTCTCCTACTTGATTCTGGTGTGATTTGACAGGCACAAGAGCAAGTGTTGTATTCATCTACCTGATGCCAGTGAACAGGCAGCAGACACTCTGAATGTGTCTAATCTGTTAAATAAAATCCCATCCCCTTAAGGTCTCCATTCTTCCCTGTCAAGAGCTACCATGCTCATCCAAGCAAGCATGGGGAGGTAACTTGTTGAAAGAAGGAAAAGAAGGCCTGGGTTGAAAGAAACCCTATAGCAGCTGAGAGGCTGAGGGTGCACAGGTTTGGTGTCACTGCCAGTGGGACAAGCACATAAGAAGTATCAAAGTCCATTCATGGCTGCAGGCACCACTAGCTTTTCTTTGGATGGAAAATTCACCCAACAACTGGGACAGAAATGAGCACAGCCAAGCACAGATGCTACATATGGGAGCATCTGCATTGTACTTAGAACCAGGACACAGAGGCCCACAGCAAGAAACTACTCACACTGCAGCTTGTTGAGGGTGAAGGCAATGCGATTTTACTCCATGGCCAGGACAGGCTGTGAGGCCACTCATAGTTAATCTAGTTGATAGTGACAAGTACTGACTGATTCAGCTGCAGTAATGTGACTGACTGTCCACACCTTTGCTTCTTTACTTACCTGCTCCCAAGGCATCATGACCTCAGTGAGGAAAAACCCCAAAGTGCTCATAGGAGCATGCATTATGTTCCAATACACCAAATAATCACTGTCCTGTGGAGACAGCTGAGAGTGTTGGGATGGGATAGGAGAGGACACAGCTACGTTGCATGGAAAGAGGCTCTTCAGGAAGTCTAGGGACATGGTGAGACCACCTGTACTGTGCTTTGGCCCTTGTCCAGCTGCCAGAGCCTTCTGCCTTTTTTTCTGTGTGCTGTCACAAAGCAGTAATCTTGCTGAGTGAATTCTCTCTGAAGAGCACTCTGACATCTTAGCTTCTAGCAACGACCCAGACCAGGCCTCTTATTGCTCCTACATTGAAATATTAATGATGCCATCAACTCTGCAAGCTCACTGGCACCGTGAGTTGTCTGGATCAATAGAAGCAGAGCAGACAAAGCCATGAAAAAAAGCCACTTTTGGAGGGTTTGGCGTTTTCCAGGAGTGCTAACAGCAACGTCCCAGAGTCCTTCTTGGAGAGTGCCAGGAAAGATCAGACAGTCCTCCATCAGTGCCCATCAATTCCCTCCTGACTGGAGCTCATCCTAATGAATAGTCATAGAGGACCATCATGCTAATCAACTTGCTATTATTGTGGGCTTAGAAATGATCACAGCATTGATTAGAGGCAGCTTGTCAGCCAGAGTGGGTAGCAATAGCTTCCAGCTGGCTGGTTCTGAGATTTGCTGCTGCTGCTGGTTGGTAGGAGATATCAGTCCCCACCATCCTTCTCCATTCCTTCACCCGAGGACAGTGCTGAGAACACCTTCCACCACTGAAGGCAGCAAAAGATGTCAGCTTTCATCCAGAGGAGGATGCAGCAGCAAGGACTGGTCATGTTTCTGCACTGACCCAAGAGGAAATGAGAGAAGTATGATCTCCAGAGATGCTCCATGCTTGAAGAGCATGTTGTGGACCACTCATCCTGGGATTGCACTGAGTCCTGGACTCAACTTGGTTGTGTGACACTGGGGCAGTGGAGGAGACCACGTCTCCTTAATCAGTCAACTGTGCTGCTTTTTGCTTAGAGGCTCCCAAAATCTGGAGTTTCAACACCCTTTAGTGCGACAAATTTGCAGTGCAAGGGCTCACAGATGGGTAAATTGGGAGCTCAGAAACACCAAGTTTATTTCCCGAAGCTGATTCAGGGCTTTTCTCAATTTTCTTAAGAGTGGCTAATTAAGAGAAAAGGTGCTTGTGGCCCTGAAAAAATGTTCTGATTAGAAGGAGGAATCGCTAGGTGCCAAATCCTCCAAGCCTTCTGCTGGGAACTTGCCAGCTCAGGATGAGGAGGGAGGCATCCAGCTGTACCAATTTGCTGAACCATGGGACAAACTGGGATGAAATTTGCCTGGGAGATGGGACAGGGCAGTGTTTCTGAAAGCCTTTATGGGATGCTGATACTGTACAGGGAGAATTTCAGTGACCAGTAAAAAGAGGCTCATCTTCCCTGCAACAGAGAGAGATCACACTGCCCCCCTCAACTCCCACTCCTGCTCTAAAGGAAAGCAGGATCCACCTATGAATCATTGCCTCTTCTCTGCCCAGCTTGAAACCCCTCCCCAAACCACACAAAACTGTTCAACACTCCATGAAGCCTTTCACAGAGAGAAGAATGTAAATGCTCATTTTACATTTTATAGGAGATAAAAAGAGGCAGCTTCCAAAAAGAACATGAATAAGACACATACAGCCTCAATCTTAAGAGGAAACTCATTGGCTAGGGTTTTATTTACTGTGGTACATCACTACCCAGCGAGGCAACTGCAGCAAGAACTCTACCGCAGCAACGTAGCAATGGCATGCAAAAATCCCTTTGGATGTTGCCAGTGGCTCCTGTTATTTGGTCTAAAGTGGTTTGTAGCCAGGAGCTCTGATCTGGGATGCACAAGGAGAAGTCCTCCTATGGGAAAGTCTGCCAGGACCCTGGAAGTGGGGTTGGCCAACAGTGGGTCCATGCTATGGCCAAGCAGGGATGCATCCACTTTTCTCTCTACTCATTGAGTCCAGCATTTCTTGGGGTCTAAACAAAGACATCAACTTCTCCAGCAGTGTCCATGGCATGGCTGTATGATCTGAGTGGTTGCTGAGCTTTGGTTGTGGGCAAGACTCCAAGCTCCCATCATCTCTCCAGCCAGTATCTGATCGTCCTGCTTTCCTTCTCCTCTCTCCTTGGCATAGCTTGTGCATATCATTTTGTACATTATTGTTGGGCTGGGGAGGGCATGGAGTTGCATCTCTGGAGGATTTGAAGAAGAGGACTCTTCTAGGGCTGGTCTGCACAAGTCAGCAAGCCACAGGTACAAAGTCCCCTTGTCCTGGCCTTCCCATCACTGCTCTCTCCTTACTTATCTTGGGAAAATCTCAGGCCAAACCTTGAGAAGCACTTACCTACAGTGGAGTGCAATCTGAGCAAAGGACCAATTGTAATAATATTTAACTCTTTCAAGGATTTTTTTATCTGTGTATCTCAAGAAGCTTCACTGAAGTACCCTCCACTTTTTGATGGAGGAAATGTCCAAAGTCAGTAGTTTATTCACAGTCATGGGACAAGCCAGGCATAAAACACCCTCCTGCCCCAATACTTATAAAGGTACCACTACCCTCTGCTCCCACACATGGCCACCCACACACCGTTCCCTGTGTTGTAGAGGGTAGGAGACACTGCTTTCCAGGGACAGCAGCAGCAGGTTCCTGCTCTGTCGTTTGCAAAGTGCTCTGCAACCTCATGGCTCTGTATAGACACTTGAGAATAAATATATTCATAGGTGCTCTAGGGACAGTACAATGTGAAAATTTGCTTTGCTGCAGGGGTCTCACTGCTGGCTCAGACCTGAGACTCTGCATTCACACCTGCTCCAACCCACCTTGGGACCAACAAACTCCAGGCAACACAAGGCAAGCTGGAGAATCCGTCCCTGCAGTGATCCCCAGCAAGAAATGGTGGTGACAGTCAGGAAAGGGCCAGTCCAACCTCCCAGTTTGTCCAGTAGGTTTGCAATTTGCAGAATACAAGCTATGTCTAAATGTATTTCAGCTTCACAGCAAGCTGGATTCTCCATGGGACTGGTCTTCGGAGACACCAAGCAGCCACAGCCGCAGTAGGAGTCACTGCAGCCTGCAAGCCTGCACTCAGCACCCTTACTAGGAGTAGAAATCCATTGCAAACAAGCTTTCCCTTTAATGTCTAGGATGGCAACTGGAAGGTAGGGCTCTCTCCAGGGGTCTCTCCTGTTTCTAGTATGGCAAATATTTATTTTCCCATCAGGTTCTTGGTTACGCAGTTGCCACATTACAAGGGCTTAGGGCAGCCTTATATTTCCAAGCCAGCAAGACCCTGCACCAGTCAGACCTGGTGAATCTCCGATGAATTCACAAGCACACTGTCTTATACTCCAGGCAGTGCAGCAGCAAGCTCATGGCCCCCTCCTCCCCATCATTCAGAGAGAAGACAGCACGTCTGGGGAACACTTCTGGGCTGAAGCGCTCCAGAAGCACTGAGCTGTTCTCCACTTTATCACAGTGCCATTCCTCATTAAAAAACCAAACCAAAACAAACAAACAAACAAAAAACACAAACCAAAAAACAAACAAACAAAAAAATCAAACCCACAATAAAACAACAAAGAATTGAGCTGAAAGAAAAATTAAGACTGAAGCACAGCTGGAGCGAGGCTGAGCAAGAGAGTATCAGGCTTTAAAAACAACGGAGCCCTTCAGCTGAGCTGGTTCGAGACCATCGGTGAAAGTGAGGAGGAAGTACATCACCTTGCGGATCTGGGCTAATTCTGCTATTCGTTCCCCAAATTCCTGGGCATCTGCCTCATTGCACTCCACCTCCTTGGCCCCTGGCTTCTTCCAGAAGATTCCTACTGGCTCCAGCAGCTGCCGCTTCATAAGGTGAGTGAGATCAGGAGTCCAGTGTTGGGAGGTGCCAGTCATTGTGACCTTTCCAGGTCTCTCCAGCTGGATGTCCCAGCGCAGGAAGCGCAGTTTGTGCTGCCGGGTGAAATCCACTCGGTAGATGTGTTCATTGGGATGCAGCAGCTTCTCACCATCCTGGGGCCTCATGTTTTTTTGTTGCAGGCTCTGGAATCGCAGCCGCATGCGCCGGGTGAGCTGTTCATCGCAGATGAAGGGCAGCTCAAGCATCCTTGCCTCAGCTGCCATCACCTTGGCTACTCCCCTGCTATGTTCTCAGCAATGTGTGGCTCTCAAACAGGACACACAGGCGGAAAAATCTGACAAGGTCCTGGAGCTGGTGCCCCCTCTCCACGGACTCAGCAGTGCTAGGCAACACAGGCCAGTGACGCAAAACACCCTCCGGTGCTTCCTCTGGGTGCCTTTCCAACTTGTTTGCAGATTCTAACTGATGGTGCTGCTGTGCTGTGCTGCATAATCTATAGGGAAGGGATGTCTGATGTCAGCCTCCCTGGCAACCTCCCTGACAACCATGGCTCCTTATCCCAAAACAAAGGTGTGCAGCCAGGGATGCCACCTTCACATGTCTGAGTGGTAGTAGCTTTCTCTGAGTGTAGGTTCATGGTATAATTCAGGTTGGAAGAGACTCTGGAGGGGTCGGTCCAACTTGCTGTTCAAAACAGGGCTTTCTTCAGGTAAGTCACTTGGGGCTTTGTCCAGTGCCTCTTTGAGCATCTCCATGGACAGAGTTCCCACAGCCTCTCAGGGCCCCTCTTCCAGAATCTGACCGTGCTCATGCTGAAGATAAGCTGCAGCTTGTGCTGTTGTCTGTCGTCCCCTGACTGTGCATCCTCTGCTCCATCTTGTCCGCTCTCTCCTATCCGGGTTGGATGAGGCTCTGAGCAACCTGGTCTAGTGGAAGGTGTCACTGCCCATAGCAGGCAGGTTGGAACTAGATGATATTGAAGGTCCCTTCCAAGCCAAGCCTTTCTATGGTTCTATTATTAAGCAGCTACACTCGACAATAAGCTCCCTCTTCCCCTTCCCTCCTCCTGGATGCACAAACCCACTTCCCTACAGACCCTTTTGGTGCCTCACATGAGGCTGTGCCATCCAGAAAAAGACACAAGAGCTCTGAGGGACAAATTGATTTCGAGTCAATGAGTACCAAACTAACATGACCCTTGTGTTCTTTTCTGGATGGCACAGCTGGCAGGAGTCAGGCTCCACAGTGCTCCTGCAGCAGCAGGTAGGCAGCAACATCCCCACGTTGTTCTGCGTGCCTGAACTGGCACAAAGTTGGAGAGGGTGCTCAAAAGTGGGTTTCCCTTTTGTGTGCCCAGGAAAGGGGAACTCAGGCATAGTCTGTTCCTTAATGCTTGTCTCTCTGGGCCAGGTAGAGAATTGGGCCCAAGATACAAGCAACACAAATAAAGTCTTTACAAGCTCTGATGCTCTAAACCCACCAGAGCACCAGCAAGACCACCATGCTCAACCTGGAACCACCCATTCCTCAGCAATTGCTGGGCATGCCTGTGGACACCATCCTGTGCAACCTGCTCTGGGTGAACCTGCTTTAGCAGGGCAGTTGGACTTCCCACAGACAACCATTCTGTGATTCTGGGAAATCCAGAGCACAGTACTGTGCTGATGGATGGGATACAGGGGGATAGTGCTGAATGCATTTCTCTGTGCAGAGTGCTGGGTGGCTCCAGGAGGCTGTGCATCCTGAAGAGAGATGTCATGCCAAACCAAGTTCTCCTCTGCCAAGTGCTCCCATCAATGACTAAACCACAGACAGGGTTTTGGATGTGCCATGGAGAGGACATGACTCCTGCAAGCATTCCATGGTATCTTTGGGGTATGATGACGGCTTTGGACTTGGAGAGCACTGGGTTTCAGCACAAAGCTTTAGACATGTTGTAGAGTCAAAATCATTTGGGTTCTCTCTGTCCTGTCTGTGATTCAGATTGACCTCTGCCATATGACTTATTTGCAGGGCAATTTGGGAGCTCAAACAGGGTTAAATGAATGCCATGAAACAGTTTTTTCTATAATATTTTTACAAAAGGCTGTGCCAGTATTTGCACTGTCACACTTGACTCATGAACACCCACTATCACTCCAGGGGCAATCACTTCGACTTCAAGAAGAAGTCCCAAAAAAGACCACCAGAAGCTGGCCTGGTCAGACAAGACACAGACAACAGGGACCCAAGGTGGGTCATTTTCCTAGGAATTGTCCTTCAGTCACCATTCTGCTGTTACTCCCGAAGACCTTGAGGACAGAGTCCAGAAAGCTAAGAGTTACACAGCCCCATCCAAAAGGACAAATGACCCTTCTGGCTGTTCTCTGAGCTCTTGCCTCACTTGTTTACTGGCTTTAAAACACCTTTAGCAACAGCTGTTGATCCTTGGGTTTTAAATGTTAAAACCACCTTCAGGTAACTCTGGAGACCTTTTTGAGCTGAGCTACATGTGACAGTGTCATATGGATCTTGCTTGGACGGACTTATGTCTTTTACCCCCATATGTGGTAGCAGTAGAGGAAGCAATGACCTTGTATGTGGTGATGAACACACTGCAGTGGGGGTCCAGCTCCCAGGCACCACGCGATGTTCCTTCTCTGTCTTGATGAGGTGCAAGATCAGCCTTCAGGGGGAAGCGATAACTAACCACATGTTACGGAAGACCTACACAAAATGGACTTTGGAAGGTCAGTGTCCTCAGAGCCATCTGCTTGTGGTGCCCCAGCCAAGCCTGCCAGGCACTCTGGAAGACACTAAGCAGAAAGAAGACCAGATGGTGTGATGGAAATGCAGGGGTGTCTGAACCACTTGGCTTCAAAGCCTCGCCCCTGTCCTTTGCTTGTTGAGCAATACCAATGCAACCTGGGGAGCACAGGTAAAGATCCAGACAAACCTTTAGACAAAGTGCTGCTGGAAATTATTTAAATCCCCTTATTTCAATGTCTTAATTTCTTTTCGTAAGAGAAAAGAAACCTCTGAAGGTTCATAGAAAGGGTGTCATGGAGCCAGATCACACCTAAAGAAATGTTGGGTCAGCTAGGATGAAAGAATTTAGAAAACAGCTCTAAATTAAATTCCTACTTTTTATTCCCTATCCTACTCAGTGACTCACACCACACAGCCATAATAGGAAACAGGGACATGGAGAGAGCAGGGTGGAAGAAAGTGTGTGAATAAAATCATGTCATTGATACATACAGATGTGGGATGCAACAGATGTGCTGGTCAATCCTATTTCCTAGAACGTATTCCCTCTCCCCACACTTGAGAGAGAGAGTTTCACTGCATGAAGTGGAGCAAAGGACACTCAGAGCCTACATTACATCCTGGTGTAAATCAGGAAAATATTTCATAGTAGCAGTGGACCAAGATATCTGGGCTGACATTTCAGAGATTCTAAAGCCTGCATTGGCATCTTTCAGCTCTTCCCAGACTGTGAATGAGGACATTTTGATGTTCAGGAACAGTATCCCAATTGCACGTGCGACCATACCAAGGACCAAGGGGCCCATTATTTCTGTCTCTGAGATCTTCAGAAAGTAAGAAATTCTTTACTGTGAGGGTGGTGAGACAGTGGCAGAGGTTGCCCAGAGAACTTGTGGATGCCTCATCTCTGGGAAGTGTTCAAGGTCAGGTTGGAAAGGACTTTGAGCAACCTGATCTAATGGAAGGTGTCCCAGCCTACAGCAGGGGGGTTGGAACTAAATGGTTATCAAGGTCTCTTCCAACCCATATCATTCTATGATTCTATAAAACAAACCTTTCTGAAAGAAAGGAGGAGACAGGCAAAAAAGAGCCTCTGAGAGTTAAGGGCATGGAAAATGAGAAGTCACAAACACCCACAGCCAAACTGCCCTGGGAGGAAAAGCAATATCATTGGCAAACTGAAATAACGAGGTGTCCAAAGGGACCCAGCAACTGTATGGTTGGCATTTCCCAGGGCAGAGCTGGAAGTGAATGGTGAGGAGGGAAGACAACTTTCCTGCTCACCCTTGGGAGATGTTGGTGCCGAGGAACAAACTAAACAACCCCGTGCACCACCCCTCTAATGAGAGCCCCAAGAGTCACCACAGCTACCATGTGAGGAAGCCTTATGGGTTATCCAGAAGCCAAAACAGCTATCCTGTTCCCGTATAAAGAAAAACCTTGACTTTAACAGGAAATGGGGGTGCTGCAAGAAATTCCTGAGTCTGGATCATCACAGGAAGTAGAGACTGAAAGTACCCCAGCACACAGAGCAGATACAAAGGTGTGGGGTGGAAGGAACTCTCTCAGATCTGTGGCAGTAGGAGGCTGTGGGTGAAGCAGGTGGTGCTGTCTGCACACACCGGCTGCCTTTTGCAGCAAAATCTAGGAAAAGGTGCTTGCGACTTGCTGGTCTCTTGCCCTACGATGATGCACACCTGAACCAGAGTCTGAAGTCCCTCTGCCTTGGCTTTAATAGGGCTGACATCTTCTATAGCTGAGGACATGGTGGAGATGAGCACAGACCTTCCAAGGATGTGATACTGAGCACCTCTTTCCTCCCATACCTCTCTGGTTGCTCCCCACGTCTGCAGCCCCTCACTCTGGTGCCGTTCTTTGGTGGCTTTCCAGCCCACAGTACATTCCCATACTTGAATATATGTTGGATCCCATACTTGAAAGAACACTTACCTTCTGCCACAGAGACTCCCGGGATGCCAGGGAGGAGCAGGCAGCCACAAACCAGCAGTTCCCAACCTGGCCCTGGTGTAAGTCATGGGAGCTGATCCCATCCACAAAGAGACGTGGATCATTGCAGATTTCCTGTAGGACAGAAATAAAACAGATGCACTAGGTAAGTGAGCAGACAGGGAAATCAGAAGCAGGGTTTCTTGTCAAAGGAAAATCACTCCCTCTCTTCCTCAGCCTCTAGGCAAACCTGACCTGCAGCTTTCTGCTGGCTTTGTTCATCATGCTGGTGGCAGAAGGACACTGTCCTGCCTTCTGCTCTCTCCAGGACATGGGCAGCATCACTGCCCAGGGGACACCAGACTTACTTCCTATTCTGTATCAGCATCAGCACAGCTTTAATTATCCCTGGTGATAATGGGACGCTTTCACACCATTTCAGCCCTATGCCCCATCCGCTCTTCTAAGTCGCCTCTTTCAGATCTCTCTACTCTGTGACTGCTTTACCAGCTTCTCCCTCTCTTATTTTGCTGTGGAGAGCATGACCCAAAAACACTGCCTCCAGTACTGAAACCTGTGGATCCATCCAAAAATAAAACCCTGAAGGAAGAGGGCAGAGACAGGCATTTAATGATGAATTGTAGTGCCTAAATCAGATGGTTCCCCTAGGAAAGCTCAACTCAGACTGAGGTCTCAGCCATGGCTGCAAAAAGACAAGTGTCCTTACCCAGGAGGTGTGTCCTTACCCAGGAGGTCTGTCCTTCCAGATCCTAGCACAGCAGATGAAAAACATTTGCTGCCAAAAGCTTTGCAGCTGGGCCAGGAGGATAAAATGCTCATTCTGCCACCAAAACCAGGATGGTGGATTGTGCACAGGCACCATGAACGGAAAAACTTGGGTAGGAGGCAGCTAGGAGGTCATCTCATGCCTCCAAGTGCTCAGGCACCAAGCACATCAGCTTTCCTCTGCCCAGCTCCTGCCAGACTGCCCTCCCTGCTTCCCACTGCCTCTTAGAGCCTGGCCAAAAAAGCACTTAAATAACAGAGGGTGTTAAGCAAGCTTTAGATGACACACTACTCTTTTTAAAAAAAATATTTTCTCCTGATCAATCCCACTTGGAAGGTCATGTCCAGCTGGAGGCTGAGAGCAGATGGGACAGACAAAGAGCTGAAAGAATCTTTTCCCCTCTGTTACTATGTTTAATTTGAAGAGGAAAAATGAAAAGCAGATTATCTTTCTTCCCCCACCTCTCCCAGTTTTTCAGGCTGGTTGCACCCAGTAAAGTATGTTCCCCCATAGACTTTGTGTATGAGGACTTTTATTGCCTCTGCCCATAGAATCATAGAATGGTTGCAGTTGGAAGGAACCTTAAAGATCATCTAGTTCCAGTCCCTCCACTGTGGGCAGAGACACCTCCCACTAGACCAGCTTGTCCAGGACCCCATCACAGGGAGGAAAAGGAATCATAAGTACCTCTGACTATTCTCACCTAGCCCAGCCAGCACTGTACACCTCAAAAATAAGCCAAGCTCCATCCAGAAGCAAACTGAGCAGGATCAAACCCAAGGGAGAAGTCTAATCCTCTAAAGTTGGCGTTGCAGGAGGTTGGGATAAGCGCTAGGGGGAGGCAAACTGCCACCATCAAAGGCAGGAGCCACCTGAGCCTCTCAGCATCACTGAGTGCAGACAGGTGTGGGAGAGAAGCCGTGGGGTTTAGCTCCTGTTTCATACCACCAGGGAAGCACCCAGCAACTGGCAATGTGTCTGTCCTGCCTGTTGGTGATGGGGATGTCTGCAAGGTCAGCTCTTTGTGATCCTGCTCTGGGCACCTACTCTGGGCACTTGCAGAGGCACCGTGTTTGCCTCATCTGAGGAACGCACCTGCCCCTTCTGCCCCTGGGTGAGTCTGCAGATTACAACAAAGGAGTCGCTTGATATTACACAGAGAGGCAAGAACATGAAAGCATGAGAAACATTGAACAGTTTGGGCTGGAAGGGACCTTTAAAAGGGCATCTACTCCAACAGCCTGGAATGAGTGGGAACATCTTCAACTGGATCAGGTTGCTCAGAGCCCTGTCCAACCTGACCTTGAATGTTTCTTTGGGATGGGCCATCGACCACCTCTCTGGGCAACCAGTGTCAGTGTTTCCCTACTCTCACTATGAAAACCTTTTTCCCTACATCTAGTCTAAATCAACCTTCCTTCAGTTTAAAACCCTTACTCCTTGTCCTGTCGCAACAGACCATGATAAAAAGTTTCTCCTCATTTTTCTTATAAGCCCCCTTCAAGTGCTGAAAGGCTGCAGTAAGGTCTACCCTGAAAGGCAGAGAGGGGCTGCCCCGCTTCCCTGCAGAAGGACCACACAGTACATTCAAGACCTGGGATCGAGCTTGGTCCCAGTGGACTCCTAGCGATCCTAAGCACAGAATCACCAAATCAATGCAGTTATAAGGAACTTCTGGATATCATCCAGTCCACCTCCCTCTACTAAAAGCAGGGTTGCCCAGGACTGTGTTCAGTCAGGTTTTGAATATCTCCAGGAATGGAGACTTCACAGCTTCTCCAGGGTGAAGATTCATAGAACCATTAAGCTTGGGAAATACCTCTAAGATCATGGAATCCAGCCATTAACCCAGCACTGCCAAGTCTACCACTAAACCATGAAACCATGTCTCTGAGCACCACATCTATACATTTTTTAAACACTTCCAGGTATGTGATTCCACAGCTTCCATAAGCAGCCTATTCCAATGCTTGACCATCCTTTCAGTGAAGAAACTTTTTTAAATATCCAGTCTTTGCACAGGGGAAGGCAGCATTGCCTCCTTGTTCTAAGGCTGCATCAGGGTAAGTCTAATCTCTGGGTCAGCCTCCCCAGCAAAACCTCCTGAGAAGGTTTGCCATATTGCTTAGCCTAGAGCTTCCCAATACCAAATTACTTGGATTCTTCAGACCCCACTGAAGCTGCTAGGCTTCCACTCACACATTTTGGCCCTAGTCTACACTGAATGGCCTTCAAGCCACAGGGATGACATTCCCTGTGTGCTCTGCCTGTACTGAAGTGGGAGCAAAGGACTAAGGCACTGCTTCAGCAAGGCTGCAATTCTCCCTGGATTGCATGGAGCACAATGGGGTACTGGTGTGTGATGCAAAGCCCGCTCAGAGCCATGGAGCACCATGCCCACATGCAGAGGTGGGTGATGAAAATGAGACCAGTGAGAACTAGGTCAAAAAGCCAAGAAAAGCTTTGGAACATTCAGTGTTTCTTTTCCTGTGAAAAAAGCTGGAAGTGATAAGGAGCTTGTTCTGCAGCCTGATGGAATTGCAGGGCCTGGGCTTGGTATGTGCAAAGGGAGGAGAGAAGCAGAGATGCTCTGATCGGAGAAGGTCATGACCGTGGCTTCCTCCCCTCCCTCCCATGCAACTGACAGAAACCAGGTGAGCAACAACATTTACCCAGGCGGGCACTTCTCCAAAAAGCAAACACCACGTCACCCTCCCAGCACTACAACCCTGAGAGAAGAGGGCAGCACACCAACGTGCACACCCACACACACCCTGGGGGCCTTTTGGGTTCAGGCATCAGCCATCACAGACCCAGCTCAAACTGCCTTGTGGCACTTGAGGCTTCACCAAACTGTGAGTCTGTCCTGTTCCTTCATCTCATTACAGCCAGATTCTGTGTCCTGGCTGCTTGCAGTCTGGACACAGATGGAGAGCAGCAAGGAACAGTGCAGGGAAAGCCAAAAAGCTATGGCTGCAGGGAGGCTATGACTTTGATGTGTTGCTCTTAACTCTACCTTGGCTGAGAGAGTCAATCATGTCTCTTTACCCTCCACAAGAAATTGTCTTAGAAGAAGAATAATAGAATCATTTAGGTTGAAAAATACCTCTAAGATTGTCAAGTTCAACCATTAACCCAGCACTTCCATGTTCACCACTAGACCATGCCCCCAAGTGCCACATCAACGTGGCTTTTTAATGCTTCCAGGGATGGTTACTCCTAAGCACCATCAGAGATGATCTGCCCTTCCTAAAAGTGCCTGCTGAAATGGCTGCTAAGCTCCAGGCAGCAAAACACAACTTAGAGAAAGCCTATGTGGATGGTTCTGTGGAAATATACAGCCTGATAACACAGGGAGGGCCAAAATAGTGATTCAAAGTTCTGATGATTCATATCCTTCCTTCTGCAAGGAATGTGGGACAGAGGCGGAAATCAGGGCTGAGAGAGGACTTTGAGGTCCCTGTCGATGAGAGGCTGATTGCAGAGGTCTGGCTTATGGGAGCTCAGATCAGGCCAGTCTGTTCCCTCCAGGTTCAGGTTACTGAAGTCCATTAAGGGAAGAAAAGACCCAATCAGTGCAATTATCTTGCACTTGCTGGTGTAATTTTGCTTCCCACCAAAAAGCATGTGGGATTTCCCTTTGCTCTCCCAAATGCACACAATTTTCTTGCAAATGTGTTTAAACCAGAAAATATTTTCCTTGTCTTCTCCAGCTAGACCAATTCCAGACAGGCAGTAAGGAGGAAATAATCCTCTAATTGACATTACAATTGGTGACTGTCTTATAAATGTTTCCCAGTTCAGGTTTCTGATATTTAGATTCACTGGGGATCTGGATCGCATCAAGCCAGCTGTGGGGAGACAAAGAACTATGAAGGATGAATAACCATGGGAGATACAACATCTGCTGCATGCCAGGACCATTTTTTGCTAACAAGATTTTGCAAGGAGCAGACTAGTCTAATTGCATTGCAGAGCCTGGCTGTTTCAGAACAATGCCTTCACTCAGACTTGCAAAATCAGCAAAATAATCTATTAGCATGGCTGTGCTTCCTCCCTCTCAGGCAATGGGGAACTGAGAGGATCCTGTCTTAAATGTCACTCACACAGAGAAGATAGCAAGAGGCCCCCAAGCACGGCAAGTAATGGTGACACAGCTGACACAAAGGTCCCCACGCTGCCCTGCTGCAGGTACCTGAACTGGGATGTGATTTTGCAAAAAGAGAAATTAAAAAAATTTGTACCAGAGTGACAGAGGGAAGGGAAATAGGGTGATTTTCAAATACTAGGGGTTTGTGTTTTCAGAGGGATTATTATAGAATCACAGAATCATGGAAGGGCTTGGGTTGAAAGGGACCTTAAAGATCTCCTAGTTCCAACCCCCTCTGCCATGGGCAGGGAACCTTCTACTAGACCAGGTTGCTCAGAGCCCCATCCAACCTGGCCTTGAACACTTCCAGGGATGCAGCAGCCACAATGTCTCTGGGCAACCTGTGACAGTGTCTCACCACCCTCACTGTAAAAAATTGTGTCCTTGTATCTATTATGAATCCATCCTTTTTCAGCTTAAAACCATTATCGCTTGTCCTATTGCTACAGACTCTACTAAAAATTATATCTTTGGTAGCTCAACTTCACACACATCAAAGGGTAGGTTTGGTTGGGAATATCTACACCCTACAGAACTGTTTGTGGGGGTTTGTACTGTCTCAGTCAGGCATCCCTAATGCTAATCCACCCACAGTATCTCAGCGTATACACATTTGTATTGTTATCAGCTTCCACACCACGCACAGGGGAACACTCCACCCACAGCAAACATGACTTGCTTGTAAAGGAAGGCATCAAAAAACCACGCTCCCGCGAACTCCTTGATTCAGCTTGTGTACCACAGCACCATGCTGTGCCATTTGTTTTGGCACCAGGAAGAGCAGGAATGGTGGCAAGCAAAATCTAAAGGTCAATCTGCAGGATGTTGACAGGTCCCTCTGCAGTTTTGTCTTCCGTGTATCCGAAATACAAAGGTTACCAAAGAGGTTTCAGATAAAGCAATAAGAGGTGGAAAGACACAAGGTGCTGTGAGAGTACTGCACTTCCCCATGAGCAGGTGGAGAGGGATGAGAAGGAGACTGACACAAGTGCAGAGACCCCAGACCCATCACTTCCATTCCTCCTACACACGCTCTCCAGCGATACACTCACCATTGCTCAGCTAAGACTTCTTCAGTCCCTGAGCAGCCAAGACTGACGGAGAGGCTAGCAGAGCCTGGCTTTTAGCATCACCACACATTCAGATACAGGTCTCCCCAGACCATCTCTCCTACAGTGAGTAGTTTTTACGTGTTGGGTTGCAGAGCCACTAAGAAAGCCTGCCAAAGCAAGAAAGTCTTTACTGACAAACTGGAGCGTGGGATGCTCAGAGAGGTGAGATGATGTGCCAAAGGTTACCCCATCCAGAAGCAGAAGTAGCTCCCCTTGGTCTCAAGTTCCAGTGTAGCCTGGTCACCACATGAGCCATCCTTCCTTTACAGAAATGATGTCACCCAGCTCCTTTTCATGCTGCATCTCCTGAGCCAGCCTGACCCTTACGAGTGCACACAACTACAGACTTGAGAAGTGGAGAGGACACTGAGCAAATGCAGCTCTCACAGATGGCTCCATGTGGATCTCCTTCCTTTAAATGCCATGTATGCACGGGGCTCTAGTGAGCTACACCAGAGAGGTGGAGGAGGAGTAAAACAATAGGCTCCCATGGCTGTTTTAACTTTAACACCCTATGACAGATACACCACAGTGCTTCTGGCCTTCTCCCAAGACCCCCTACTCTCCATCATTTCCCAGTCTCGAGCTCTCCTACAAATCTCCTTTCAACAGCTTCTCTTGGGACAGTGCTAAGGACTTGCAGGGGGAAGAACAACCCTGCTTTGGCAGCATCACGGGCTAAAAATACACCCACGCTCCAAAGCCCGTCCTCTTGCTGTAGCCCACTCTGCTCTCAGTTGCTGCTGTGCTTCTAGTTGTGGGGTTTAACATCAACCAGAGGAACTGCTTTGGCTTGAAACTATATGCACCGGGCCCCAGATGTGGAGGTTCAGGCATGTTGGTACAAGTGAGCAACCATGAACCACAGGCACAAGCCATGAGGATGCTCCCCATGTTGTACCACTGTCGAGCCATCAGTCCCCACCCTGAATGACGTGCTGGTGGGTACCTGCTGGTGGAAAGGGAGGAACCTATTCAAGTAAGCCCTGCTGTGAGAAACCCCAGTATTTTGGAGGGAATGGTCCAAACCCACCTGTTCACCACAGAGCTAATGTGAAATCCTGGAGCAAACTGATGTGGCCATGAGCTCAGGTGCACTGCATCTTCCTCCAAGCAATACAGTAGCAGCTGAATGCTGCCCTGCCTGAATCCCAAATCCTGTGTCTCACTGAAAGACAATCTTCTAAAACAGGATTTAGGAATCTAAATTGTGCAGGGGTTTTTTGTTGATTTTGTTTGTTTGCTTTTAATTATCCTAAGAGTCAAGTTATTGATGGGAAAAGAAAGAAAATGAAGCTGCAAAGGAAAACTACCTCCACACTCCACTGTGCTGCTCAGACCAAAACCTCCTAACTACTCTTCCATGGGGACACCTCCCAAACTCCTTTGAGCCATACTGTCCCAGGGTGAGGAACTACCCTTTGGTTTGTGATTGTGTCACATTCAGAGCACACCAGCACCTCCCTCTGAGAACAGGGCTTGACCCCACCACAATCTAAATTAATCCCTGACTATGCAATGATGATGAAGAATAAGGTTATCATGAGTTAAAGCCATTTAAAGAAAGTGCCTTCCAGCCCACGCCTATTCTGGTTATTCATACACTGGGTGTAACCTTATAAACAGAGAAACCTTTTTATGAGAAAACCACCATCTAGAAGTGTGGACTCATGATCTGTTAACTGGGAGAAGGGACATTAATTCCTATGTAACTCTTTCAGTGGCATTTGCATCAGGTCACAGTCAATAATTAACCATGATGTGCTGGTGGGTACCTGTTGGTGGAAAGGGAGGAACCTATTCAAGTAAGCCCTGCTGTGAGAAACCCCACTCTCCATTAAGGTGGTTTGTTCACCCTTTTCCTTGTTTGAGGGGAACTGGGAGGAATGAATCACTGAGCAGTGTTTTTTTCCTAAAGACACAGCAATATTAAAGACGTGGGATGCCTTGTTTTATCTCTCCGTGAACACGCAGGCTATCCCCCCTGAGCTGCAGTTTCTTGCCTTGTTGGTCAACACAGCTCCTGCTGGCCCCAGGTATTTGGGTCCTTTACTAAGAGACAGACACTGAGTTGCTGGAGTGTGCTCAGAGAAAGGCAACAGAGCTGGCTAAAGGTCTGGAGCACAGGCCAGATGAGGAGCAGTTGAGGGAGCTCAGGGTGTTCAGCCTGGAAAAAAGCAGGCTCAGGGGGGACCTTACCACTCTCTACAACTACCTGCAAGGAGGTTGTAGCCAGGTAGGGGTTGGTCTCTTCTCCCAAGTAACAAGTGATAGGAAAAGAAGAAATTGCCTCAGGATGCACTAGGGGAGGTATAGATTGACTATTATGAAATTTTTTTCCCCCAAAGGGTGCCCAGGGAAGTGGTGGAGTCCCCATTCCTGGAAGAATTCAAAAGACATGTAGATGGGCCAGTTGGAGACACAGTTTAACGGGGGACCTGGCAGTGTTAGGTTACTGGTTGGATTTGACAATCTTAGAGGACCTTTCCAACTTAATGATTCTATGGTTCTATCACCCAAATGGGACAGATGCTTCAGCTCACCCTTGCTGACCTGATTTCCTTTTGTGAGAATCCGAGCAAGCCACCACCAGCCTCAAGGAGTCGTGCTGGCTTCTCCCTGTCCCCCAGGGCCTGGTAACTGGCTGAAGCACCAATCTCCTGTGGGGCACCTGAGATTCCAGGGCCAAAAAGAGGGTGAAGCCAGAGCGCTTGGCAAACTCCTGTGAGAGCACCACCTCGTGCTCTTTTGCCTGCACTTTCTATGCCAAAGGACAGTCTAGAAGGAATGCGTTGGTGGGTTTTCATAGGACATAAACATCCAGATGAGGACGTGAAGGGTTCAACAGATCACACAGCTTGGCACTGTGCTGTGCAGGTTTGGCCCTGGTGGGCTCAACTACGAAGCATCTGTCCTGGGTGCCAGGGCAGTGCCAACATCTCAAAGTTCTGTCCTGTCTCAAGAATGCTTTGCATTTCCCTCCACTTCTCCAAGTGCCCCAGCTCAGGACTGTCTTGTCCATAGGGGTGCTCAGGGCAGAGCAGGGAGCCGAGTGCTGGGTCCCTACAACCGCACACCGCAGCGGGACAGGATGCATGCTGGGGACAGATGGCCATGAGCACGGGTACTACAGTCAAGCAGGGCAGCACCAGCCCAAGGAATTAATTCACCCATCACACAGTGTTTGAGCACACATAGGTCTAAATGATTGCACTGGGTTAAGTACCTTCACTTAGGACAGAAATCCCACCTTACCATACTTCCTTTCTCGGCATATTTCAGTCTGCCTCGTAAACAGGTTTGTAATCTTTGCAGGGCTTTTGGGGCAGTATTTGCAGAACCTCTGTGTTTAATTATATATATCAGAGGAGAAACAGTGCCATTCTACTCACTGCCAAATTGTGTTGGGGGTTTTATTTTAAAAAGGGACAACTTGGAGAATTTTAATGTTCTGTACAAATAATTCAGATGGTGTCAAGTTGTTTGGCAGCAAGGGAAGGACAAGCCCTTGCCCTGGGGTGTTTGCAAAGACAGACACTCACTGCATTTATTCATCCACAGTCAACCCATTGATACTCCTAGATTGGACAGGAGTCCAGGCTGTGCTGAGCAAGGCAAGAAAGAAAGGTGATGGAGAGAGGGGTGGCACCTGTTTCTCTATAGGTGTAGGTATCCCTCTGCCCCAACCCCATGTGCATTGCAGGGTTACTATAGAGAATAGAAGAACCACAGAAAAAATCTGAGTTGGAAAGGACTTTCAAAGATCATTTAGTCCAACCACCCTGAAATGAGCAGGGACATCTTCAACTTGATACCTTTAAAGACGCTGGAAGTACGGAAGCAAGAGAGTATGCACAGAAGTTTCAAGGGATGTATGTTGAAGCTAAGCAATTCAATCCCTCCCCCCCAAAAAAAAGATTTGCAAATCCTAAGGTAGGGACTGGTCTTTAAAGCAAGTGATCCAGAGCCACACTGGATTTTCCTCTCCTGGAAAAATAAAACTAGATCATGCTTAGAGGAAGCAAGTCAAGTTTAGTTCAACGGGGAGTTAATTCAAGGAAGTGCTGTGAACTCTTGTTACGCAGAAATCAGACAATGCATGGAGAAGTGTTCCTTCTGGCTTCAGATTTGACAGACCAAGGAAATGGCTCCGGTTTTGCTCCACAGGGAGGGTCAGTCTGGCTGTCGTTCTCCCACCAACTTCCTTCTTTTTGTTTTTTTCTTTAACCCCTTCTTGCAGCAGCTGGACTCAACCCTCAGCTTTACTGCACTTCATGTTTTATTTTCCTTCTGCAAGAGGCAGCACCATGCCTGATGGAGTCTTTGCAAGGGCATGGGTGAAAGACACTTCCTCCAGCAGGACTGAGCTTGTCCTTAACACAGGCAAATCACCCCAAAATCCCATCCTCTCTGAGAGCTCAAAAATTAGAGCTCACGGGTGGTGCAGAAACTCCCAGCTCATACCAAGATTAAAAGCCTTGGCTGATGCAGAGTGTCAGTCGAGCTCTGGGAACACTAACATAAGAAGGACATAGACTTGCTGGAGCAAGTCTAGACCACAAAGATGCTCAGAGGGCTGGATTACCTCTGCTATGGAGACAGACTGAGAGAGCTAGGGTTGTTCAGCCTGGAGAAGAGAAGGCTCTGGGGAGAGCTTAGAGCTCCTTCCAGTGCTAAAGAAGATCCAAGAGAGATGGAGATGGACTTTTGACAAGGGTGTAGAGTGATAGGACAAGAGGGAACGACTTTAAACTGACAGAGATCAGGTTTAGGTTAGATACTAGAAGAAGCTCTTTCCTACGAGGGTGGTGACGCACTGGCACAGGTTACCCAGAGAAGCTGTGGATGCCCCGTCCCCAGGCCAGGTTTGATAGGGCTTTGAGGAATATATTCAGTACAGTAGCTTGGGGTGCAGCTGCAGTGCGAGCTGCAGGTTGAGCTGTGGGGAACTGGAGCCCAAGCTGGAGATAAGAGGTGAGCAGCCAACTCTGTGCATAACAAAGGGCCCTGGTGACCTGTGGCCCAGACAGGTGACAGGGCAGGAGCCAAGGACTCCATACTTTCAACCCCTTAGACTGTGAGGTTATAAAAACACAGGGTTTCCTTTGTTCTGGGTACCTCCTTGGAGGCACCCAGCTCAAGGCATTATTCTATTACTGCAACATGATTAATTTATTTTAAGGATCCAGATGTCTGAGATAATCTCTGCTATGGGAAACCTGTGGTGGAGCAGTAAATAAACCTGGTCTCTTTGAGTCTGATGAAGGTAGGGAGTCAAGCAGGGCACCCATTGTCTCACTGGAGCCACCTGCTACGAAGGGATTTCAGTCCCAGCTCACATGTTTCAAGTGCGACTGACAGAGTGGCTCCTGAATAGTCAGACAGGAAATCTTCCTTAACATTGAGCAACCAGGTCTAGTGGAAGGTGTCTCTGCCCATGGCAGAGAGGTTGGACTGAGGGGATCTTCAAACCAAACCATTCTGTGATTCTATGATAACTAGCTCTGCACCTGCTCCACAGGTAGAATGTGCCCCTCCAGCACCCCAGAGCCCATTTTGGGAGGATTTGCACCATTCCCTCCCAAGGAGCTCAGAAGGCAGTGGATGGATGCTACAGGCTTCTTTCTGTAACATCCTCTTCCCCATTACCAGTACAGTAATTTCTTGACAATGACGTGCAGTTGCACTTAGAAGCACACAATGAATCTAATCCATGTTAGATTCTGTTTACTGCTGCTTTTGCTTTTAAGGCCATGTCCTTCTGATGCTGAGGACAGAGCAGACTGGCTGGCAATTTCTTATCAAAGGCTGCAATGAGCCACACTCAACGCTGGGAAGCTTATCAACCCCTGTCCTCACTGGGACTAAGAGGAGAGTGTGATTGCTTGGCACCACAGGGCCATGGCCCTGGGAGGATCTGGCAAGACCTGCTGGAATGCAGCCAGGGGTCAGCATCACATTTAATGAAAGTAGAGACTCTTTAAAATAAGAAAAATAATAACAATAAATTTCTTGTTCATCTTGAGGGATGGGGGGGGAGTCTATGAATGGCTTAAAAATGTAAAAACAAGGTCAATTCCGAGATTGCATTAAATGATGACCAAATCCCTTCCTGGCAAGGAGCAACAAGACTGGCAATCAGCTCCAGTTTTACTGAAAACAGCAAATAAATTAACAGGCGAGCGGCTCATAAATTCTTAAGCTGAGAAATGCAAAAGTCTGGAAGGATTTCAACTCCTGTGATGGACCGCAGACAGATGAAAGACTGTTCAGAGGAGATGATCCCTCAGTCAATCCAGCAGCACAGAGGAGCCCCAGCATCAACACTAACCCCAAGCATTGTTTGGGCAGGACCAAAACTGAGACAGGCCAAGGCACTGCAAAAAGCTGAGCAAAGACATCCCTGGAGTGCAGAGGTTAGTATTTTAGTCTTTCTGCTGGAAAACCTCCAAATGGGACACCAGGAGGTTTTTGCACCCAATGACCATTGCCAGTTTAGTTGCCTCCATGGTGAACTTCAAGTGAGCTCTCAGAGCAAAGAACTGCAAGAATTTATCCTCTGTCTTCCCCATTATCTTCACTGTTGTGTTTTTGCCAGCTTCCCAGCCTGTACTATCCTCTGGGGAAAAGACCTTTTAATGCAGAAACTTGCGGGCAGGGAAGTACTGGTCCTGCTTTTAGTGAATTAGTTCATTGACTCCTTTCCCCTTCCAGGAAACCCCCATGGGGATTGATTGTATAATCCTCATTTAGCATGCAAAAAGAGCTAAGTGCTTACTAATGTAAAGAAAAGTAGAGCTGAGAGATGCTCTTCCTTCCTGCAGCACCTCCTCCAAATACAACAGCATCTAATTCAGGAGACAATGGACATAATGCATCCTGTATGATAGGACAAGGGAGAACGGCTTTAAGCTGAATGAGGGTAGATTTACATTGGATATTAGGAAGAAATTCTTTACTGTGAGGGTGGTGAGGCACTGGAACAGGCTGCACTGAGAAGCTGTGGCTGCCCCATCCCTGGAAATGTTCAAGGCTAGATTACATGGGGCACTGAGCAACTTGGTCTAGTGGCAGATGTCCCTGCTCATGGCAGTATGGCTTGGGACTAGAGGATATTTAAGATTCCTTCCAACCCAAACCATTTTATGATTCTATGAATGAACAAAGCCCCTATACACAACTCAGGATAGATACATGCCAGGACAGCAGGGAAGTGGCTATTAAAAAATCCTATTTTCTTGGTTTCAAAAACAAGATTCATTGTCTATCTGGGGAAAAAAACCCAGGGCTGGGACTGAGAACCTCTCTCCTCAGTGCCACAGTAGGGCTGAAAATGCTATGGCCCTACTGCCCTAAGTCCTCCGGCTTCCCACAACCATCCCCAAAATACCTGGCCTGTCTCCTCCAAAACTATGCTGACTCTCAGGCTTTCCCCTCCAAATGACATTGCCTTCATCCAGATAAAATAATATTACCATTTAGCAAGAATGTACCTTTATGCTCTTTAATCAGTGACAACCTCCATCGACAATTAATTCCTGCAGAGATAATTTGGTGCTTGCAAGCAAATACTGGGGAGAGATAAAAATACTGAGAAACAGGCATGGAGGGCAAAACTCTTCGCCTGAAGAAGGGAGGGTGTAGACTTCATCCAAGAGTTTCTCTGGTGGTTTTAATCAGCCAGGCTTAAACTCACAGTGCAGAGATTCAGCTCAGGTTCAACCATCATCGCACCTCACCTTGAGCCACCCACTCACTGTGACAACAGCCTGCCTGGAAACCCTCGTGCTTTGTCACAGCTTCTTTTTACAGCACCTTTGGCACAGCTTGGCGCTGAGTTCCCACCTGGTCCCCTCTAAGCATCTTTGGAATCTCATGTCCCAACCACTCAGCGTCTTAGGGATGACCACAAAGTGCTTTGCAAGGCCCTGCAGCACACTGCTCTGGACAGGAATACACTGTTTTTTTACAGGGGATCAGCAGGCACAGCGGGTGCTCCAGATCTCCCTTATTTCTGTCACCCATCGTGCATCTTGTCCAGCCCCATCTCCTGGTATCCATGCCACCTCTCCTTATTTACCCACCTTCCAAACACCCAGACCAGCTGACCCAACGTATAGACCAAACCTCCCACTCCCATGGTGCACTGCCAGCATTCCTGTCCCAAATAGGGCGGGAAAAACCTTGAGGTTGAGGATCAGATTGAGATTTCCACTGGGAGTGGTACTACTTGCCTGAATACAGATCTCCCTCTCCTTCAGAGAGCAGCAAGCAGAGCATGAGGGGAAGGAGTTTCAATCAAGGTGTTGGGATTTGGGCTTAGTCCAAAAAGCTCTGTTTCATTTCTAATGCAATAGCTGAGTGCTGCTGCCAAAAGGAGCCGCTGATGCTGACTTAGTGAGCTCCAAAATCTGTTTTGGCTCAGCAACCAGCAGCCACTCTTGTTTTTAAGTGGATTCACTAAAACAAGGCTCTTCAGGACCCCCTTCCCAGTTCAGGCTGTGGCTGATGCTGTGGCTTCCCTCCCTCCGAAACACCCCAGTAATTAGCTTTCTGGCTTCACTGTGTCGCATCACGAAGACATCCAGCAAACAACCACCAAAGCCAAAACCTGATTAGAGGGCTCAAACAGCTGCTCCCTCTGCAAAGATCTGGCATCCAGAGCAGGGCTGGAGGCCAGAGAAAGCAGGGAGGGAGGGAGGGAGGGAGGACACCCCGCTGGAAAGAATAAGGCTGAGCCCATTCCAGGAAAGGCTGCAGTGCTGGATGCAGGAGGAAGTTGAGGCAAAACAGCCTGACCATGGAAGGGATCAGAGCTGTTCCTCAGCCTCCCCTTTTCCCCTCTGCCCAGGAAAACCTCAAGCAAAAGGAAGAGCACTGAAGAGATAGGGGTTTTTTTTGGTTTACTGGATTTTTTTCATCAAAGCAGTCTCAGGCTTTGGGACTGCATGGAGGAGCAGAAAGGATGAGGGAAGGACAGTTGGAAAGGAAGGGATGCACACACAAGGAATAGACTGTTTAGATCCATACTAGTGCCATGTAAGTATATGGAAATGAGATCCTGCCTCTGTCAAAGCACATTCACAGCACCCCAGGGAGTTCACTACAATTACTTTTCACATGGAAGCCTGAAAAATCATAGAATGGTTTGGATTAGAAAGGACCTTAAAGATCATCTAGTTCCAATGCCCCTGCTGCAGGCAGAGATATCTTCCACTAGACCAGGTTGCTCAAAGCCCCATCCAGCCTGGCTTTGAACGCTTACAGGGATGGGGCAGCCACAGCTTCTTTGGGCAAAACTTATCTCCTATGTCTCACTTCTTTCCATAGATCACAAGTGACAACTTTTCCAAGAAAGCAAGTGGTTGTTTTTAATAGCTGACAGCTTTTATTTCCACTCTCCACCCACTCTGTTCTCACAGCAAAGCTAGAGACACGACGAGCTCTTTAAGTTTTAGCAGACAGTTTGAGCTGAAACTCTCCAAAACAACCCATGGCCATGGCCTTGAGAGATAGAAGTGGGTACACACACCATCCCCTGCCTGCAGACAGTCTTCCTGGGACTGGGGACTCCAGTTCTGTGTCAGGAAATCCCCCAAACAGTGTGTGCCAAATGTAGGGAGTATCACTGCTTGTTTTTTTCTGAATAAGAATTTATCGTGATTGCCTAATGGAAGATTTGCTGGTTGTAACAGAAAGCAGATGCTGTAGGGATTTAGTGTAGTTTAGTAACTGTACAGTGCCCCTAGCACACAAGTAGAACAGTTGATTTGAACTTCATGGACGTTCTGGATCCTACAATGAACTGGAAAAGCTGATGGTGCTTCCCAGCTTTCTTTCAGACAGAAAATTGGTGAGATATCAAGATTCCTCATACCCAGAGGTACTACCTTTGCTTTCCTGCAGAAGATGCTGGGACTTTTTTCTGGGCTCTCTCCCTTAGAGAGCCACTATGAATTCAGGAACAATTGAGTCCAGCAATTAAAAATGTCACTTTGCATTTTCTGGCTGGCAGAAAGCAGTTCTCCTGTGAAATTCAGTTACTTTTGCTGGAATAAAAAACTCAAAGAACCTGGAGAAATGCTTTTGAGAAAGAGGCCTCTGGGAAACTTCAGCATAAACAGAACAGGTGTGAGCTCAAATCCTTTTTTTTTTTAATGGTGATTTTTGTGGTCAAGGCAGATGGGCAGGTCTGATCAAACAATTCTACCAGACAGCAGCATCAATGAGTCTGCTACTGCTCAGCACGTATGCCTTCTGGTGCCAAAATCGCTGGCAAAGTCCCCTTTGTCTGGTGCAGAGGCAGCAAAACAGGGATCACCTCCATGTCTAGTTATGCACACAAGACCTTGCTGGCATGTGGGACCCACTTCTAGTCTCCATTCCCATTGCCAGCCTGTGCCAGAAAGAGCCCCTGCTCAACCATCCTCTGCTGATTGCTTTAACTTTAAGGGTCCCTTCCTACCCAAACTGTTCTATGATCCTACGAAACTGCAGAGGTGGGTGGTTGCAAAAGGCTTGAATTCACTCCATGCTTCAGCAGGGATGGGTTTGGACTAGGTGAGCTTGACACCTTACAGGTGAAGACCACGAGGTCCAGAAAGCTTTCTTGGAAGGACCTCATGCTCTACAGACAGAAAGATTTCTTGGAAAGACCTCATGCTCTAGGGAGCAAGGCAGCAAAGGATCATACCTGACTGAACACCAAGGGCTACAAGTGAGATGAAAGCCAGAAAAGGAGATAGAGAAAAGCTCTGAGATGTTCGGCAGAAGACAAGCAAAGTTTGACCCTCTCCAACTGGATCCAACCATCTGTCATTAGACGTAGGAGTGAATGTATGTGTCCCCGAATGCAAACCAGCAAAGGGGTCACAAATACATCCTTACCTTTTAGTCTCAGAGAAAGTTATTTAGAAATTCTCAGGCATCATCTGTCTGCTGTGTAAATGGGATATGCAAGGCATGTTCTCCCTCACAGTGAGACCAAACCATGGTGGGCCCTGACTTCAGAAGACAGCTGTGCACAGAGTATCTTTCTCCTCCAGCAGACAAGGAGAATAAACTAAAACACACACAGGGCTTTGCACAAACCCCGTGACCAGGCAGAGCTGGTGTGGAAAAGCCGAAGGCAGAGCAGAGAGAAGTGAGATCTCCTTCCACAAGGAGCCCAGTGGGATGTTCAGGGGCTCAGCCCCCTCTGGCCACACAGAAAGAGTCAGTTCAGCTCCATCCCTCCCTTCACACAAAGCCTTTCTGTCCACACCCCCCCAGGACTGCCCTGGCCCAGACAGACACAGCTCTGTCTTGCTGAAGGCCAGCTGATTTTCCAGGCTGTCAGCGGGGGCGCAGACGATGACGGCAGCTCAGGCAACCCTACAATGCTGAAATGCCACCAAGCTGTGTGCAGAACAGCACGGGCTGGGCAGAGAGGGCTCCTTCTCCCCACAGGCAAGGATGGAAACCCAGATGTGTTAGGTGCTGGGCTACTGCCCCTCCCCAGCCAGTTATTGTTGCTCTCTGCAATTCCTTGTACTTCACGGCAGTCAAAACACTGGTCTCATGGTCAACCCCAAGGAGAATGCCATACCAGGACATACAAATTCCCAACAGTGCCCTTAGGTCCTGAAGTGCATCCTCTGGGCAGGCACTGAGGATAGCAGAAAAGGGACTGGCAGTGTTTCCCCCAGCCTCCCACAGCCTGCCTCCATGATAGATACAGCAGCATGGAGGAGATGCAGAGTGTTTTTTCCAGGGAACAGGGGTTTTGCACATGAGTGGAAGGATGGGTATGATCACCCACTTCCCCAAAGACCCCCAAACCACCTCACCTATCCAAAGCTTATCTTCTTTTGTCTTTCCAAAATGGACCACCAAGAGTATTCTAGTGGAAGGTATCCCTGCCCATGGCAGGAGGGTTGGAACTAGATGATCTTTAAGGTACCTTCCAACCCAAACCATTCTGTGATTCAGAGATAACACTTTGTCTTGCTGGACCCACCAGCCTTCACAGCAGTACCCAATACCAGCCTAGCTGCAAACCATCTCTCTGGTTTATACATGTGGCAACTGAGTCACAGAGAAGCCTCCTTTGCTCTTAGACATCACTGGGGGCAGAAAAGCCTGGACCTGAGCTCAGCAGGTCTCTCTGGCACCCCAGAGGCTCACAATATCAGTTCTGGGCAAATAAACCCTGCTGGGGAGAGATGTTGACTGGGGCTTGACAGCCTTGGCGAAGGATGCCCTGTGCATTTTTAGGAATGCCTGAGAGCAGAGATGGTAGAAAGCAGCACTGAGGGACAAGGGGATGCATGCACTTACTTTCGGTCGCTTCCACTGGATGCCCTGAATCCTTGACTTGTAGAAGAGCGAGTCGTCATTGGCAGGGAAAAGTGGGTCCTCAAAGAGCTGCTTCCGCCGCTGACATTCCTTCTTTAGGGAGGCGTAGCGCTGGTTCTCGTATGGCTTCACCGAGGAAAACATTCTTCCCCACCAGCTCTGGAGGACAGGCAGAGCAGGAATGAGATGGGGCAGGGTCTGACCAGGAACACTCTGTCCTTTTCTGCAGCATCTGAGCAGCAGGACCAAGACCTTGTGGGTGAAGATAACCACCTCTAAGCCCAAGTGTACCTTGCTGATCCCTGGACATGGGACTACCATTTCTCACAGAATCACAGAATATTCTGAGTTGGAAGGGATCCACGTGGATCATCAAATCTATCTCTTAAAAGAATGGCCCACATGGGGATCAAAGCCACGACCTTGCCATTAATCACCACCATGTTCCAACCAACTGAGCTAATCTCCTCCCAGTTGGCCAAATATGACCAAAACAGGCATAGTAGTAGATGTTAACTGGTATCCTTCTTCTTAGTGAACTTGTAACTCATTTGGGAAAAACACAGCCCTCAGAGGCCAAGGAGGAAAAGACACCCCCTGTAAGATGGATGTGCACAGGTTTATGGGGGCTCCTCCACTGCACAGCCTCGAATCACGGATGTGCATTTCATAATTTTGTCAGAGACACAAATTTCTCAGTAGACTTTATCAGATCTGGTTTTAATTAAAAAAAGGCCTCCTGGCAGAGCACCACATGTTTCTAGATTAATTATTCTTTCTTGACAAACGCCTTGCTTCCAGGGCAGAGACACGAATTTAGTAATCCAGATGACAGCAGGAAACCATTGCCCAAATGTCCCCCAGAGAGAGAGCAGCACCTCTCCATTACTGCTCCACCACCCCTGCTCTTTGGGCACTAGGTACCAGCCCCTGGGTCCTCATCTCTCCACCCTGCAATGAGAGTCACCTTGTCCCCACACCAGGCACAAGGCAAAGGGGAGTTCTGCATTGTTCCTCTACTTAATTACAGACTTTTTCTGAAGCTCCTTCCCTGAAGTTTCTCTGTATTTATAACAGACATGTACAAACCTTATCTATCCCCAAAATGGGATGTTCTTTTTCAAATGCTGACCACTAGTGACCCTAACCTAGAAGCATCTAGTATGGTTTCCTAAAGAAATGGGAATTTGTGTGCCACATAACCACAGAATCATGGAATCGTTCAGGTTGCAAGAGACCTCTAAGGTACCTTGTCCAATTGCTAACCCAGCCCTGCCAAGTCCACCACTAAACCATGTCCCCAAGTGACACAGTCCCAACTGTAGTCTCCAATGTGGTAAAACTCAGGGTGCCCCATCCAGTGGGTGGATGCATCCAGCAAGCTGATCTCTCATTGCTCCTAGTGAGACATACAGAAACCATATGCTTACTGTGGTATTATCACTTGTCGTGGGATAACGAAGTTGTGATAATGGCTAATTGGAGGCAGCTAATTTGTAAAGAGACAAAATCCCAAGGATTATATAATCACATACAGTTGGGCATCAATTTAGGATGCCAGCATTCGTAAATTGATCCCTTGTTAATGAATCACTAGGATTAGCTGAAGAAAAGTAGGCGTTTGAGAGCTAAACAAATGCTCATTCTGGTCACAGCAGTGCTCCAAGAGCATCACCCACCCAGCCAGGCTTCTCTCCTCCAGGAGAGACCAAACCACATCACTTCTGCAAAGCTGAAGAGCAAAATACAGGTTTTAATTGACAGCATTTATCAGCCTGATTACCAGCACACAAGTGCTTATCACTCAGAGCTTAAGTGAACCCAAAATAATCCCCTTGTTGGCTGTTCCACAGGTCTCTGCTACTGAGGATCAGCTGCTAAAGCAGCTTGTGGGGTGCTTTGTGCCAGGCAGCCACCTTTCTCTAAATCATCCCCAGCACGTCCCAGCCCCAGCCCACAAGATGCAGCCACTGCAAATAGCTGTAAAAAGGGGCAATTAAGCTTTTAATTAAAAATAAGCTGAACTGCAAGAGAAGCACTCCTGCATAGGATGGAATGGGGCAACAGGCAGATGCATCTCCCATGAGAAGATCATAGATGCTGGATATCCGGCCAACAAACCACCTACCCCGAGAACATAGTGAACATTTAGTGATGATCCTCCAAGATTGCTGAATTGAGATTTTATAGTTTATAACATCTTAGCTTGCAGGCCAGAGACAGGGAGAGCAACTCTGCCTCCAGCACAAGAGCTCTCTTTGGAAACCAAGGCTAGGACCTGGCCTGCATAGGGCCAGTTACACAGATATTAATTCACACAGGGGCCTCTGAAGGCAGCTCAGTAATGCACTGAGGTGTTGTGGTATAAAGGGCTTATAGTGATGCTCCTGGGATTTTCTCCTTGGCATCAGCACCAGATGCTTTGCAGCATCTCAGATGCTACAAAGAGGCCCACATGCAACATCTGCCCTCAGAAAAGCCTTAAAAATAAATGGCCTGATATCAAAACTGAATAATAAACCAGATGCACTCATTTTAGAAAAGCTGAAAGCCTCATTGAGCAGTCAGGGAATGCACCCAGTAGTCCAATCCACCTAGCTAAGAGGGCTAGGGAAGGAGCTGGCCTTCAGATCTTTAGCAGAGGAAAGGGTAAAGGACAAGGGAGATGTACCCCCAGGGAGGTCATGGGGACATCTTGGCACCGAACAAGCTACTTTTGAGTGATTATCAGGTAGGACTTTCACAGTGACAGGGATTCACTGCTACAGAAAGACACAGAGGAAGCAGCAGTGCTAGGAAGGGATGGTTGGCAACTGCCTCCCACAGGAATACAACAGGCTGAGAGAGTAGAAGGATGCTGTTAGCTGACATGCAAGATGAACTGCTTGGACTGGTGCATGAGCTGGGCTGACATATGGGAAAGGATACTTCCATGGGAAGCTGTGCAGAAAGAAACAGTGAGATTTCGGAAGGGAGCCTGGAAAGGAGGGGAGGAGGGAGGTCTGGTGACTTTCTAAAAGCCATGCTCAAGTTAAGGCAGGAGTTTTGGGTTTGATGTGGGAGATGCTGCTCTGCAGCCTGTACCATGGCCAAGGGCTGGCACTTGGCTGCTCATTCATAAAATTACTGCTCCACCCTGCAGCTTGGAGCTGTGCTTTCCAGTGACCCTTGCAACACCGATTTTCACGAGACACCCTCAGCAGTGTCCATTCCTATGAGAACAAGACTGCGGTCACCTCAGCCAAGGAGTTCCAGCCCTTCTGGTGCCCAAATTTGCCTGAATTCTGCCCTGCTATCCTACCCCACAGCGACTGTCACCTCACCAGCCATCTGTCCTCACTGCAGGGCTGCTCTCACATAATGGCATGTAGATGGATTTAAGTTGCAAAGGAAACACTAAGCAGAAGGTGAAGGGATACTGTTCAGGATAATTAAAAAAAAAACAATCAACAACAAAACCACCTTGCAAAATAATTAAAAGGAAGGTGTGGTGGGAATGTTCTTAGGGCAATGTTAAAATTCATTACTCTCCCTAATTTGCAGCATTTCATGCTTACCAGGCTGAACATCAGCTCTGCCAAATTAAAATGCCCAAGGACTGTCTAATTATTCTTTGCCTTCTTGCACCAAGATCAGATGCTCCAGGGGCATGAGAACTGGGCATTTTCACGCCTGGTTTGAATTAACAACCCTATGCTTGCATATGCACGTGTTTGTATGTCAGCAGGAAGGGGAATCTGCACTCACCACTCTTAGCAGAGCTGAATTTTTGGAAACAGTGTTCTGATCCAAACCTCAGTCTTGCCATGAAGGAGTTAAAGATGAAACTATTTTGTTGGAGGACTAAGCCAGACTTATGACTCAGGGGTGTTGGGGACTCCCCTTTTCACCTCCAGCATCATGCAGGTGTTGCAGCTTCTGCCAACTGGTAACAATCAGGGCTCTAAGTGCTGCAACAGGGAGAAGGGTTGAAAGTGCTTGCATTGGCCAGAACCACATACTTGCTGAAAGGCTCTTCCTTCCTCCCCCACAAAATTCTTCCTCTCTCCTTCCCTTCCAGCTCAGAGGCTCCTTTACCACTGAGAGCTTTCATGGGCTCCACCACACTTGTGTTTCTGCAAGGCTGCATCCCAGCCAGGAGCAAATGGCTCCTTGCTTGTAGATCCTACAAGCTGTCTGCCTCTAGGTCAGACAAAACACTTTGTTCTTAGAGGACAGGATTTGCTGCCCTTGTTTTCCAGCGTGGTTCTCACTAAACAGGAGATAGCTTTGATATCACATTGCAAAGGCATAGAATCAGCCAAGGAGAAGATGAAGCAGAACCCAGGCATTTGATTGCCCAGTCTTCAACCTACAACACTGTAGCTCAGTAGTAGGGTGTTCAAAGCATCCAGGCTTTTTCTAAAAATGTTATTTAAATAATTTTTTCCAGCCTCCTTGGGTGTTTCTACTGACAGACATGGGGTAACACCAGGGTTATCCTACCTACCAATACAAAAGTCCAGCTCATGAGAGGAAACCCTGTTAATGCAAGAAGAGCTTTATACACCTTTTCTCCAGGACTCAGGGAATAAGCAGCTGAACCATCACTCACTGTCTACACTGAACAGAAGATAAGCACTCCACACCTCTTAGCCAACAACTCTATGCCAACAATGAACAAAAAAAGCTTTAAGACATCTTAGAGTCATAGAATGGTTTAGGTTGGAAGGGACCTTCAAGATCATCTAGTTCCAACCCCCATGCCACAGCTTCTCTGGGCAACCTGTGCCAGTGCCTCATCACCCTCAAGAGCTACAAAGTAAGAGTCGTAAGGAAAAGCCATCAGGACCAGTAGCACATCATCCACAGCAGGTCTAAGCTGCGTTTCCAAAGACCTTTCCCACTCCCAGCTGTGCACGTACTGTAGCTTTTCTTTGGACTCCAAGTGCTGTGGCCCAGAGCCAGAACCACAGTGCAGCATCCTGCATTAGCAATGCCCACAAGGAGCGGAAGCTGAAGCCACACTGATGGAAATTAGAAAATAAGATCTCATTTCTTCTCAAATTGACTGAGGTTAACCAGGGAAGCCGATTCCTATGGGAAATTACAGGTAGCTCATCTCCAGATGTTTCTGAGCTCAGCTGGACATCTTTCCAGAGGAGATTCTTTATCCAAAATGCAAATTACTGAACATTTGCAGTGAAACAAAACTATTGGAGAACAGAAGACTAAATGTCCCCTTCCGGCCTTTATCTCTTCCCTTCATTGGGTCATATCTCTGTTCTCATTTGAGAGATAAAAACTCCACTAAGCTAAAAGTGAAATTATCATTTTTACTCTCAATTATATTTATTCAGGTTCTGATTTTGATCAGCCATTTGCTGCAGCACAGATGGCATCCAAATCAGGATACCTGAAGACGGCACCTTTCAGCCAGAAGGTTAATCTTGCATGAGCACACATAGGGACGAGCCGTCCCCCTCAGAAACTGGAAACTCAGTGTAGTGGAATTAGCCTCAAAAATATCCTGATGGGGTTAAAGGCTGTTTGTTCGGAGCAAGTGAACCCCCTGCATTGACATAGCTTGTTCCAAGCACATAAGTACAACAAATGGCCCCTAATGAATCCTGCTCCTCTATGGAGCAGGAAAAAGCATCACTTTCCCTCTGCAGTGATACTGGTCCATTCTGCAAAGCACTGCAAGACCTACAAAGGAAGGTATTGCTAACAGCTGGCTATTACTGGGAAAAAAAAAAACTCAAAAAAATGTCCTTTTGACAAGGGCTTGTAGGGAGCGGGTCTATTCGGAGGTGTCCCTTCCCATGGCAGGGTGGTTGGAACTAGATGGTCTTAAAGTTACTTCCAGCCCAAACCATTCTATGGTTCTATGAAAAAAAAAAAAGGTAATCTTTCATTAAAAAGTGCATTAGCAGCACGGCCAGGGGAAGGACAGGGTCATGCCTACTAACAGAAAGCTACTGCAAGTGACTCCGTATCACCAAAACAAGCCTGGCTGGAAACATCTGCACAAAATCAACTGAAGATAAGATGTCACATTTAGAAGCTGTTTCCAGCAATGTGCAGTGATTTTTATCATACTTGCTTTATTTCCTCTGGTTTCTTTCCTCCAGAACATTGCTCCTTTGTTGCTTTACAGCAAGATGACAGCACAGGGAGAGACACAGCCAGCCAGCAGGTTTGCATGTAGTGCAGCATTCAGATATGTTTTTTTCTGGGAAGGCCAGGGTTAACAGGAGGGTCTGGGCATCCTTGAATACCCATTTCCTGCAGGACCCAGCTGGGAGTGATGACCAGGAGATACCTTTCTGCTTGTATAACTCACACTGGGACAGAGGCCTTTGGCTCTGGAGTTCCTCATTCCATGCAGATATGAGTCACCCTTTGCAAACACAGTCAGATGTTGGAGCTGCCAGAAGAAAAGGCAGCCCCACACTGTGAACACTCTCATAACCCTTCCTTGGTGGTTAGCTCTGCCTGGTAAGAGCTTTGGACACAAACTGGGCTTATGGCACCAGCCTGACTGGCCCTTCTGCTCAGAGGTTAAGGTCAGATGGGACCAGAACAGATGTCTGAAGGCATCCTGGCACGGGCAGGAGTAATAAGCTCAAAGCAAAGCTAGCAGCACCATCTCCCTCTGGACTGGCAAATGAAGAAGGCTGGAGGGACACAGCAATTGCAGGAAGAGGGGTGGAACAGCAGCTAAACATGGTGACAGAAAGACATACCCAAAAACAGTGGAAAGAGGAAGGCGGTAACAACTCATCAGGAAGCCAGCACTGGCTGAGAAAAAGTAGACAGATGCTGAAAATATTCACCACTCTGGGTAAAGCTCATCCCAATCCACTCACGGTTTGGGGAGAACAGAGAAGCTCAGTGTTGGATACCCCCACATGCTGTTTGATCCCTGATCCAGCCTTACTGGTTGTGTTATGTTAGGCTTGTTCCCCAAACCACAGCAGGGTTAAAAACCCTTGGTGATCAGCAGGAGTTACAGGACAAGCAACAAAAGGTGAATTAAAGGGCTTTGCCAATGCCCAGTCCCTGGCAACAGCCACTACTTCAGTAACCCCTCACACCCTAGCACACCGTGACCCTGGTTAATAATTATAAGGAGCAGCAGAGAGCACCTGCAACAACAAAGCACTCCCAAGCTCACTTAGGAGCCATGGAGCATCCAAAAAAACCCCTTTGTGTTGGAGAAGGCAGGAACCTTCTCCAGCACGTGACACTGCTCACACAGAGCAGGTTTTCAGGCACTGGAAAAATACAACCTAGGAAGAGCAGACCCACACATGCAGAATTAAGCCACCTCCATCTGTGGTGATCCAGCCACACGGCTCTTGCTTACCCTGAGGGCTGTTATCTGACATGAGGATCACATTGAACACAGACCACCCACACCATGACGTTTACAGAGATGCTGTGCCCTTTTCAGCGTGCATTTTGATCACCATTGTGGAAAAGGGGGGAAAGGAGTGAAGGGGGAAGAAGGAGAAGGGGAAGAAAGGATGCTATCTCTGCAGGAGTGGACTGAGCATGTATTTCTATTATTTATTCAGTGTTTCTAATTGAACATCTAGACCAGCTACTTTTAAATCTGGTCACACAGACTCCACTGGAAGCCTTGCATCACACAAATATACTCAGACTGGTTTTCTTGCCAAGTGGGCAAAAAAATTATGGTCTAAAGGCAGACCTGTACCTTCGTGAGACGGACACAGGGAAGGACAGAAGAGTCACAGGGCATTCCTTGAGGTAGCCAGGAGAGCCTTTTTCTTGGACATTATGGGTCAAAGAGGTGCTTATTTAAGAGGTTGGGTAACTGGAAAATTCATTCAGAAAACTCATCAGTAGTGCAGATAAAATGCAGCATGTCTCCATGCAAATGCTCTGCCTTCAATAGCTTCCGCAGCCTCTGGGATAATTAAAGCAATTGAACTTCAAAAGATGCACAGAGGCGAGTGCGGGAGGAGCAGCAGAGATAACAGGGCTGCAGCTACTCTGTAGGAGAGCCAATCAAGGCAGCTGGATCCTGCAAGATCATCCCTCCCAGACTAGCTGTGATGTTTGTCCCTCTGGCTGATCCACAGCATCCCTCCTGCAGCTTCAGCCCTGTTCACATCATAACATTCCCCATCCCTGGAAGAGTTCAAGGCACACAGGCTGGTCTAATGGATAGTGTCCTTGCCCATGGCAGGGGTGTTGGAGTCACAGGGTCTTCAAGGACCCTTCCAACCCAAACCATTCTGTGATTCTATAACAGTGTTCCCAAGGCTGGGTTTTTTCTCTCTCCCTCACCTTCACCCCTTCCTACATGCAGAGTCCAAAACTCTGTCCCCTCAGAGGCCTGGAGGTACAACCAAGTCCTTCAGGTCTCCTCTTGAGAGGCTCCTGGCCCTATCAGAAATTTATTCCTTGACCTGTTCCACTTCAAACCAAGCGGGAACCAAACACTCCCTGCAATTTCAGCTGATGAGGTCGCCCCATTGCCTCTGACCATGGGCTCTACACCACAGGCTTTGCCCCAACCCTACAGCTCCTGGCTCCAAGTCAGGATTTAAACCTTTGCCAAGACTCCCAGCTTTGGCTAATAAAGCATTTTAGTATTTTCTCTTTGCCTGACCCAAACCTGAATAGAAGCACCAAGGTACTCTGCTCCTTGTCCTTTTCCAGCTTGGGTCCTCCATGTTCAGCTTTCTCTTTGATAGGCCCTTAAGCCCTTTGTCAGCCTCTTTCCTGAGCCCCATGTCCTATAAATTCCATAGCAACAACAGCAAATAACCAGACCCCACACGTGTGTGCTGACTGATAAGAGCATTCCCCTTGTCTGCAAAACCTCCGAGATGGGCCAGCAACATCTGCCTTTTTTTTTTTTTTTTTTAATTTTACCTCCTTTTCTCTCACTGGCTTTAAAAAGTTTTTCTTTCTGTAACTATCTAAAGCATCAGGAGTACAAAAATTATAGTTAAAGGCTTGTAGCAACTGATGGTGCTAGTGCTTTTGAAGAGGGAAGCTTCTCTTCTTTAGATTGGACCACCTCAAATTTGTGAGATTTCTTAGAAATCCTTGTTAATGGCTTCACTTGGCTCTTGCCAAGTTGAAAGGTCTGAACCTAAGTTCCCATTGCCTTAATTTGAGTCTCCAAATTGTGTTTCTGCCTTGGATGCTGCAATTCCCCCAACTCTTAGCCAGCTTTTCCACCCCTTATTCCTTCACTTCAGCAGTGCTGCCCTTCTTTAACACAGAAGTAAGAGTTTGCCACACTGCCCTTGGAGCAGAAAGGCTGCCACTTTTTCCAGGCAGGGACTAGACACCAGCTTCTCTCCTCCTCCAGAGAGATGGATCCAGGTCACAACGCCGAGCAGGTTTCCTCCATTCAGCCTCATCTCCCTGTCAAGTATCTCCCCTGTCAAGTAGCAGGAGTTTGGACGGATACTTCGTGTGGGCCACATCTGGTTCATGACAGCTGGATGATCCAAGCCCACGAGCACCACAGGAGCTGCTGCTCTGCAGCATGGTTGGCACACACCATAGCACAGCAATGCTTCTTGGGTGGTGATAGGTGGCTTTTACCTCTTCATGCATAGCAGAAATACTCTAGGAGGGATTTAGGTTTAGATCGGAAAGTAGGAAGAAATTTGCCCCTGTGAGGGCAGTGAGGCACTGGAAGAGGTTGCCCAGAGAAGTTGTGGATGCCCCATCCCTGGAAGTGTTCAAGGCCAGGTTGGATGGGGCTTTGAGAAACCTGGTTTAGTGGAAGGTGTCCCTGTTAATGGCAGGGGGTTTGGAATGAGATGATCTTTAAGGTCCCTTCCAAACCAAGCCATTCTGTGATTCTATGATTCATCTGTTTTACAAGGGACAGTGACCTCCAGAAAGCATACAAAGTCTCTGTGTACCAACACAACATGACCTTAGGTGTGTGGGGGTCACACTCTGCTGGAGCACCCACCTTTGTTTGCTTTTGCTTCCCAGAACTTCTGTAACATGATGAGCCATCGGGATGCAATGTGACTGCATCTGTTCCATGCAGTCCAGAGGGAAAGGTTGGACCTCTGCACCCATGGGCTCCACATGGTCTTCTGAGGCCCTTCCTGTGGTAACCCAGACAACAACCCTGATCTTTGCTAGCCCTTTATTAACATCCCAAACTGTGCCCTCAGGTAGGTTCCCCAGGTCAAACTAACCCATTACCAAGTCACAGCTATGAACCGTGAGACCAAAGCCCTGCCCCTCATGCTGCAACTCCAACCTCATGTTTGGGGGCAAAATCCAAAAATCTCTGCTCCTCTGAGAGCATTCAGATACCCTCATGCCACAGCAGCTCTGAGCTGAAATGGTGAGTCTCAGGGTATGTATGAGATGTACCCTCCGACACAGGGAAGAGTTTCACTTCCCTGCATGGGACAGGAACCTGATGCAGCCCCATGTTAGATGCAATAAATCACTGCTCTCCTGCTCCCACACGAAGAGCTCCCACAAGAAGAGGAAGCCAAAGGCAACAGTTGCTGGACAAGCAGCCAGCAGCCACCATGCCCATCCCCATCCCTCATCCCCATCCTGTTCTCACGCAGCATCGGTCACTTGGCTCTGAAAAAGCAGAGTTTGCAGCTGCAGCTTTTATAATTTCAAGGCTTCCCTTTGCTCAGCAGAGAAATCACCTCCCTTGATCACCCCTAGGCAATCCTCACAATATTTACACATGTTCAGACAACTGGTAGGACCAGCTCTTCAAGGCTTTGGGAGCAGCAAGCCTGCAAACACTTCATAGGAAGCTCTTGATTACCAGGGTGTGCCTTGGAAAAAATAAAACAAACCAACCCCAAACCCTGAGCAACAAACAGACATTCATCCTTCTTCTCTGTCTGGGACTGGAGGCAATAGTGGAACAGCTCAGGATGGGCTGTGAAGGGATGGAGTCAACAAGAGCCACCTGAGTCCTGCACCATGGAGTCAGGGAAGCTCAGATAAGTCAAAATATGATGTAAGCTGGGACAGAGGGTGCTTGCTGCAAGGGAGGGATGTGTTTTGTCACCTAGGAAAGTCACTGTATGGATTATTTGGAGATGTAACAAAAAACCACAACAACAGCCACAAAAACATAGTGGGGGGAAAAGTGTCATGGTTTAATGGAAGGCCAGGCAGGAGCAGGGCTGGAGCAATGCCCTTTTCACCTGGAGATAGAGAGACCTGATGCCTGTCATGCTGTAGCTACACAGAAAGCAATATTCCATGTCCCTTTCCCTGATGATAAAAGCATAACCCTGGCCTGGGCTGCCACAACTTATTTTGATCAGTTCGGGCCAGATTACAGGATAAATCCTGATGGAATGAACCAGGGCTGCAGCCTTCCTCACCTGAGGATGAGTTGCAGCCAGCCAAGAAGACAATTTCATAGAATCATAGAACTGTTTGGGTTGGAAGGGACTTAAAGGTTATCTATTTCCAATCTCTCTTCCTTGAGACACCTTCCACTAGACCAGGCAGCTCAAAGCCCCATCCAACCTGACCTAACACTTGCAAGGATTGGGCAGCCACAGCTTCTCGGGGCAATCTGTTCCATTGCCTCACCACCCTCATAGGGAAGAATTTCTTTCCAACATCTAATTTAAACCTGTCCTCTGTCAGTTTGAAGACATTCCCCCTTGTCCTACCTCTCCCTGCCCTTGTGAAAAGTTTCAACTCTCTTTTAGCCCCTTTATGTACTGGAAGGGGTTCTAAGGTCTCCTTGGAGTCTTCTCTTCTCCAAGCTGAACAATCTCAACTCTCTCAGTCTGTCTCCATAGTAGAGGTTCTCCAGCCCTCTGAGCATCTTCATGCCTCTTTTGGTGTCATTCCAACATGTCCACGTCTGTCTTCTGTTGGGAGCCCCAATAAGCTGACAAAGTCCCTGCATGGTGAGGAGAAGGAGCTCTCTCCCATGTATCATTTCAGAGCCTCCCAGCATGGGGCAGAGTTAAAGTGGTTGGGATGCTTTATAGTCCCCTCTGCCTTTAACCTTCATTCTCAACAGACTGAAGTCACAGGACAGGAGGGAACATTGATGATGCTCAGATGGATGGTGGGAGGACTAAAACTGGTCATTTTTGCACAAGGGCAAATCAAGGGGCAGGGACAGCTTTTCTCTGCCAGAAGAGTATTTTAAGGTAAAATGCATCAAAGTGTTATTGAACTGGGACAAAAAAGCTGCAGGCAGGGGCTGAGGAGCTCAGTCCAGCCCCTCTGAAGGGCTGGATCACGCCCAAAGGAGCCAGTCTCTGACCTAGATGCTGCAAACCCCACGAGCTCCCAGCACGGCTTTGCAGGGGTATCATCTGTCACATCTCCAGTCCAGGAGGATCCCCAAAGCATGAGGATCTGCAATATTGGCTGAAAACTAATGCATCATGCAGAAAATCAAAAGCTGTAAAGTCTCCTTGGCCACAGTGTAGAGCAGAAAGGATTTTTTTCCCAGAGAGGGTAAAAAACTCAGTGGCAATCATTCCTATTTCCCCGTGACCTGAAGAAGTTACCCCCCTATCAAGTCACCAGAATTGGGGTGCCTTCTACAGTGTAAGACAATTTAGTAGGAATAAGCTCTGGATGAAAAGACTCCACGATGTGAAGGGGAGAGCTCAGGGCAGGTTAAGGGTTAATGCTGCAGCCAGACAGATGCTCGACTGGTGAAAAACGTAGCTTCCATGAAGCCACTGGGTCTGTGTCCATTTTCTGCAATGCCCAGAGCCTGGCCCTTTCTCCCTGGGTAATCAACTGGAAGTGAGCAGAGCCGGAGTAATCAC
The DNA here is from genome assembly GCF_022539395.1 of Myiozetetes cayanensis. Classification (NCBI taxonomy): domain Eukaryota; kingdom Metazoa; phylum Chordata; class Aves; order Passeriformes; family Tyrannidae; genus Myiozetetes; species Myiozetetes cayanensis. Next base: position 29,413,371 of record NW_026087742.1, on the reverse strand, counting down.
TGCACCTCATTCCCCATCCGTGACACCGCCCGCAGGGCCAGGAGATGGAGGAGCACCGTCTGGCCCGAAGCAGGTCAGTGCAAGCCTGTTGTTGAGTCTTTGTGCTCCACAGCTGCTCAAAAGAACAGGTGAAGGTGAAGACATGAAGACATAAGTAAAGAAATGCTACCTGAGTGTTCCCCTACCACCACAATGTGAGCAAAGGTTAGCAGACACCTCTCTGTGGGCTGAGGAGGCTTTCACCTCTGGACACCTGGAGAGAAAGGAATTGACACCTCTAGAGATTAGTTAGGAGGAGGAGGAGGAGAGAGTGCCTGATCCCAACCCTCAAGGCACAGCTGCATCCTTCTCCTTCCCTGTATTTACCTGCTGCTGCCCTGCATGGAGAAAGCTTTAGGAGAAGAATCTTGGCTTTTCTGGACCAGCCAAAAATATCCAATAATTAATGCACAAGCATGAGCAGATTTAGAGGATGCACCCGTTCTTTGTATCATCATACCCCAGAACGAACACTGTCTAAATCTCCTCTTGGGATCAGAGCCAAAGCTTTCTTTAAAGCATGGATGCTTTGTTATTAATCTGTGCAGCAATCAGGGAAGGGGGAGATGAATTTTTTTTTTTCTTTTTGAGGCATAATCAAAGATGAAAAATTATCTCTGTGATATTGCTGGGCTTCATCTGTTTTGTGCCTGGTCTTGTCCCACATCAAGACGGTAAGATCTGCTTGGCTAACACAGCCCTTTCCAAAGGAGACACCTGGACAGGGTGTCTTGACTACAGAGTCCTGGCCCCCTACACCAAACCCTAAATCCTCCTTATATCACAGTCAAGCACCTTGGAAGAGAGGTGATGTGCCCTAATTCACACTCTCCTACCATCCTCTGATGTGATACAGTTGCAGAGCCTCTAGATAAGCCTTCCAACATAAACTGAATGAATTCACAACCCAACACCAACACTGTCTCTCAGTTCAAATAGCTCTTCTGCCTCCCTGAAGTTCACCCCTTATATTTATTTATTGACAGCAAGTACATCCCCTCTCTGCCTTTATAAAAGCCCAGCAAAACAGCCTCGTATAACAGCTCTCCATCCCTCTGAGCAGCCTCAGAGCCCTTTTCCCTGCACCTGCTCCAGGCTGAGTTAATCCCTCTCAAGCACCAGATCTCAGAGCCTGGTCCTTCCACATTAACTCTTCAGTACCCTTGTCCCAAAAACATCCTTTCCCTGTTTCCCATTGCCTTTCTGCAATGCTCCCAGGGGCATCCAGGACCAAAAGAGCCCCAAACCTCCAGTCTCGACTATCCCAATACGATTCTATCTCCAAACGTAGCACAAAGCCCAGGCATACAGTGCCTCACTGTATCAGCTGATATATATCCTAGGGGACACCCCCACACCTTGCAACTCATTCTTGAGGTCAGCCCTCTCCCTCTGCCTGAGCATCTCGTCCACCTCCTAGGAATGGTGCCTCTCAGCTTGGTTTCACAGGCAAATCTCGGCATGAATAATGAGAATGAACTCAGATCCTCCCTTAAAGGCTTTAAGAAGATTTAAGCTCTGCTGCGTGGGCTTAATCTGTCCATCAGTGCCCTTTGTCACCTCCCCCAGCTGCCCCCCCTCTGGCAGAAGTCTTCTCCACTGACATACTCCCACATACACTGTGTAAAGCCCTGGCATGTCCAGATAAAGGAGGCCTGGAGCATCTCCTTTCCCTAAAAACGAGAGCAAAGCTACAGGTCAATCTCCTTCAGTAACAGTCCTGGGTTTCCATCCTCCTCCACCCCAGAGGCTTGAGGATGCCCACAATAGCTATTCATCACGAGCTAAAAGAGCTCCCTTGAACAGACTATGCTGTGGAGAACACACCACCCAAGCAGGGATTTTCCTGGGTTTGTGGCCATGTCAAAGCCTCACATAAAGTCATTTCATGCAAGGATGGGGGTGCTGGTGGCAGAAAGCAGGGTGGACTTGACTCCATCACAAACCTCCAGAGTGCCTTGGTCATGACACTGTGCCCCTGTTTTATATGTTATGGCTTTGCAGATGGGAATATTCCTTCTGTGTGTCACCCACTGTATTCTTAGGAAATGACAAAGGGGCTTGATTTCTGCTCTGAGCAAGGCCTGCTACAGCAAGTCCTGCTGCCTTCCTCAGAACCTGCTTTTCCTTTCGGTCGTGCCTTGATCCTTAACTCTGCTGCCAACGAGAAAGTTTTCCCTAACCAGTCCTGGCACAGGGCTGCTGGCAAGCACCAGCCACTGAGTGAGCCAACCCCTGTGCATGCAGTGGCATCTGTACACACACACTCATTGCAGGGGGAGTTTGGACCTCACATCCTGCTCCCAAGGGTGGTGGGGTCTCAAAGAGCATCCATCAGTCTGCCTTGGGTTTTACAACCCTGCTGCATGCTCCTGCTCTGGATCTGAGCCCCAGGTGATACACATTAAAGAATTACTTAAATAAGTAGAAGGCAGCTGACGTTCAGGTGAGGGCAGAGGGAAACAGATCACACCAGGACACATGTGCCTGTAGCAAGATGCTGCACTGAGCAGGAGCTAAGGGGTGAGCACCCGGATCAGGCTCTGTGCCTCCATCCATGCTTGACTCTGCTGCTTTTCCCCCTCCTTGGTCCTTGTTACCCAAAGGATACTCAAAGCAGGTGATACCTGCTTTCACCTGTACTCATGTTTGTCCCTCCTCAATTCACTGCTGCTTTGAGCAGCACACCCAGCCAGGCTCTCTGCACCTGCCTTGAGCTACCCACCACTTACATGCAGAGCATGGGGTCAGAGATGCAGCTGCAGGGACCCCATGTTGCCTTCACTCCAGTATAACACCAGTTCAGCACACTTGGAATCCAGGCTGACCCTGGCCAGAGAATCGAGGCCCTTTAAGATGTGAGATGGGATGGAGATGAAATGCGCCCTGGGGAAAGCCTGCAGCATGGTCCTTGCTGGATGCAGCAAGAGAAGCAGCTGAGGATTTAAGATCATCCTCCGTGACTCGCTGAGCTCGCTGCTCTGCTCCTAGCTCCATTTGCCGTGGCTGCACTCCCCACCAAGCTCAGAGCTAATGCAGCATCCAGGCAGAAATGTAATGGTAATTGGTAATAAATAACTGGTAATAAACCCAAGCATCACACAAGAGTGGATCTCCAGAGCCGAGCAAGCAGCCCATGCTCACCTGGCACCTACCAGACTGGGATGTGAGAGATAGAAGACCAGAGACATTTCCAATGGGACACCCTCCACTAGAAAGCATCAGGTTGATGTCTCAGGTCAAAAATAACTATTTCAGGTCAGAGAGAAAGAGGTGGTGCCTCCCACCCCTGAGATGTGGGAAATCCAGATTTATATCTGTGCTTGGAAAGCCCAAAAGCCATCAGTCTCCTGGACCCCAGCAGTGTGCTGGCAGGGGCAGGAGCTCTCTCTCGCCTTAACGTTCCATAAGACTTTCTAAAACCCCTTGGATTTGTCCCAAAAGAATGGAACAAAGAACAATATGAAACCTCAGGATTTTTTCCCAGTGCAGAAATCTTGCTCTGCAGCCAGTGCTGAGGCCTCGCTGCTCAAAGTTTCAGTCCAGCTTGATTCCCCAGCAGAAACAAGCATGACTGGGAGCTTCTGCAAGGTTTTGAACCATCCGGGTGCAACTTTCAGACGCATCAGCTCCAAGCACCCCGACTTCCAGCACCCCCAAACACCAGCGCTTGCTGAAAGCAAGGGGAGCAGCGTGCTCCGCACGGGGGAGGAGGAGGGTGCTTGCTATAGGCTTTCCCCCCGCCCCGAAATCTTATACACGCACATGCACACACACACGCTCCCCCCCCCGCCCGCTCCTCTCCCCTCCCAGGAATGCAGCTGCCCCCCCGGTTCCCAAAGCCACAGGTGCTCCGAGCATCCCCCGAGGACGAGGCGGGACCCCCGGGCGGGGCGCGGAGCCGCCCCCGCGGACGGAGCAGCAGCGGGGGCGCAGGGACGAGCCACCCGCTCCCGGGGCCGGCGGTCGCCTTACCTGCACGGGGCTGGTGCCAGTGCCCAGTGCCCGCTGCCCGTGCCGGTGCCGCCGCTCCGGGCGCGCCGCTCCCGCAGCGCTTCTCCTCCCGCAAGCACCGCCCCGACGGGGCGGGCAGGGAGCGCCGCCGCGCCTGCGCCCGGCACCGCCGGCAGGGAACGGGAGTGGGGATGGGGGCTGGCACTGGGGACTTGGAACGGGGAACAGGACCGGGAACTGATGCTGGGAGCGGGACCTGAAGTGAGAACCGGGAACAGGGATGGGAACTGGCACAGGGAACCGGGAGCGGGATCGGGAACCGGCACTGGGGAATGGGAACCAGCACTGGGAACCGGGAATGGGACCGGGAACTGGCACCAGGAATGCGAACCGGGACGGGAAGCCGACGCTCCCCACTGCTGGAAGCTGGAGTCGCTACTGGGAATGGGGACTGGCACCACCCGGTAGTGTGAAATGGGAATGGCACTGGCTGGCGCTGGACCAGGAACTGTGACCCAGTCTGGTGTAGTGGGAACCCTGCCGGAAACCGGGATCTGGGTCCCACATTGTCCAGCCACGGAGACCTGGGATCATCCGGGAAATGGGCCCATCGGTGGGAACAGGGGCTGGCATCACCTGGATAGAGAAGGGCAATGGGGAACAGAGGCACGAGCACCACCAGCTGGGAACTGGAACCGAGAGCAGCACCTGCATACCCGGACACTGGCACTAGCCATTGGAACCAGCGTTGCCTTGGCACTGGTTAATAGGACAAGGCCCCACTGGCTCTGCCTGGGACCTTGCACTGGGACTTGGAACTGGATGAACTGGAGCACCATGCACCGCCAGCAGCTGGGCCATCTAGACAACCAGGCAGCTGGGGGGCATTGGGACATAACCCATGGAGGATGCAGGGGAGAGTCATCAGGGGTTGCAGGATTCGAGTGCAAAGGGGAGATCCCCCAGTAAGGAATGGTGTGGAACATGATCACAGGGGTTGAAGGAGATGTGTTTTCCTGCCCAAGACCAAAGTTAATCCTGTTTTCTCTTTTGTAAGAGGGAAAGTGAGGCACTGGGAAGGGAGAAAGTGTGTGTGTGTGTGTGTGTGTGTGAGGTCCAAAGGTCAGGCACGTGCTTGGCCCAGCTCCACATCCACAGAGGTTGATGTGCAATGGGCATCATGGGGCAGGCGATGGGGCCAAGGTGGCCAGACTGGTGGAAAACATGCTTACCCACCTCACAAATACACATTCAGGAGAGAAAAACTAAACATGACCCCCACAAAAGAGCATCCCCCCTTGGTGGGAGGGAGCCAGTGGGGTTTTACAGACCGTCTGTCAGGGGCAGCTCTGATCTGATGTACTGACTTGACACACAAGCTTTACTGGTACTATTCGTGGTTTATCATAAATCAAGCCAAAAATAGATGCAAAGGGAAGAACAATTAAAGATTCGGAAATGACAGGAATAAACTGTTCAAAATCATGGGTGCCCAGACTCTTTCAGAAAACAAAAAAAAAGAGGGCTAAGGTTTAGCTGCTGCCTGCCAGCGACAGAGTGAACGCTTAAGGACATCTGCTTGTCATATTTGTGGTAATGCAGTGAAATTTTGGTGATAAAATTAGAAAGGAGGCTGTTCCCAGAGCAGCGTTGGCCTGGCACAGGCTCTTGTTCCCATCAAGGTGTCACCTGCAGCTGTACGTGGTCACCACAAATCATGTCCTCTAGGACCAGACTTTTCCTCCAGTTTCTCATTATCTGAAACTCTCCTGGACTTTTCATATTAAGGTTATTAGTATTTTCCTGTTATTTTTATAATTTCATTACTTATTCAATTCATGCAATATTTGTGTTACAATTATTTTAATTCATTTATTAGTTACAGGAATAGGAAAGCCAAAAATCTGTAGTTCCACGAAGGCTTCCTTTGGCAGCAAAAGCTGTTTTCTAGTGTTTTCTTTCTCTTTGTTTGTTTTCCCCTCTCCCCCATGGATCTCGGGGCTGCTCAAAACCAGGTGTTTCATACACTTCTTTTCTCTCCCCTCATTAAAAAAAAAAAAAAAAAAAAAGAAAGTCAGACCCTCAGTTTCTGAAGATTTGGAAGGGGGAAGAGTAAACCCTAAACAGGTCTTCAACTCCAAAATCTCATTAATGGCCCTAAAACCAGCTGCCAGGCAGACTAGGGCAGGGATGGATGGTGCTGCTTCTGCTCCCTGTGAGGGCAGGGAGAGCATAGAGTCTGTTTTGATTTGCAATGTGTTTAAACTGAGAGACACTCCATCAGTGTTAATTAATTACTATGATCATCCATCATTCCTCTCACCAGTACAGATACCTCCTGCCCAGTTATGCACTGTGGGCTTGCTTTAACAGCGATGAAGGAAAATAGGGAATTTCCTACCAAACTATTTCACCTATTTTACCCTAAAGCTGCTAAGGGGGAACATCTCACTGCTAGAGACATGGGGACAGATGGGCACAGAAGGGAGTTTGTCACCCACAGGGGTGATGGGTGATGCTGTGCAGTGCCAGATGAAGGGATTAAAAAGAGGAAAAATGAAAAAAAAGAGAAAATGGACTCACCCTTGAGACAAATCAGCAGCAGAAGCCTGGCTTTTATTTTCTTAACAGACTGGAAAGCATTTGGGAAAAGCTGGAAAACATTAGGGAAAAGCTCCTCACTGCTGAATTAAGGCAGTGAGTGGGTCCCCAGACATTCCTATGGCCCCACAGGGATGTGGAGCCCCAGCCTGCACTTGTGGCAGGCCCAGATCTTACTGATTAACTTAGTTGCATTTTCGATTTCAGCCTCAGCAGGGGAAGGAAAATTATGTAAATACAATTTATAACGATGCTTCCTTGTTCCTCAGCGTGATGCAAATGAGGCCAGGGTGATAGGGCCGGCACAAGAGCTGTGAAGGGGGAAAGAAGAAATAGCGATACTTTAAAACCAGACCCCAAAAATAAGTAGGAATAAGGTGAAAGGCAAAGTAGAGGAGAAAAATTGCAGCAGGTGATTCCTGAAACAAATAGAATTTCATTATTCGTTCTGGGATTTCAAAGCAGATCACTTGGTGAGGTTTTCCTCCCTCCTCAGAATATTTGTTATTCTTACTCATGAAGGGGACCTCCAAGGTGAGGTTTGGTTCTGGTGTGGTTCAAGGTGAGTACCTGCCTGCCCAAAGCACTGGGAGTTGAAGAAGTGCCCACTCCTGCCATCCCTATCCTACAAGGTCAGCTCTCTCCTCCTGAGGGCATGGGTGTGGGATAAAAGTGAGACAATGACTGTAGGTGGGCAGCTGGTGCCTGTAACCTCACTTTCATGGCATGGAGACACAGGGAGCAACCTCCAACAACCCCCTCCCCAAGGCAGGAGCTGCCTGGTGAGAGTTGTAAGCACTGGTGATCCCATCAAATTGCAGTCTTCTGCACCACAAAATGAGCCTCTGGTCATCCATCTGCACTCGAATTAAATCTCATTGTTCTGAATTCTGCAAAGTTGTTCGCCCCTGAGTTGCAGCCTCTGGAATACCAGTAATGTATTCTCTCCTTTCCCTCTCCACATGATTGCAGCATAATCTCCTACTCACTTGATTTATTTAAGCAGGCCTTCAGATGCTCCAGTAATGGGAGTCATTTAGGTCCCTCTGCAGATATGTATTTATTTATTGCTGTTCATTTAAACTGCAGAGCCAGTTGGCAGGAGAGACGCAAGACTGGGGTCACAAGGATGTTAAATTATTCGCTGTCAAAAATAGCTGGTTGAAAAAGTTAAATTAAGCAAGGTCATTCGAGGTCATAGACAATCACTGGTGGGAGGAGAAGGGCGTTAATTAGCTCTTTTATTTATGGGGGTCATCGTGACCAAAGGACCAGCAGTTGTAATGAAAAGGCAAACTATAGCAACTCCTCTTGTTTTTTGGCAGAAGCAGCTCTTGGATAAGAAGCCAAATTGCTGTCCTTGACCATGATGGAGAAGTTGAGGCTATTGAAAGGCAAACATTGTGATGTTCAGCAAGAACCCTGTGGAGCCCCGCAAAGCATGGGCTAGAGAGTTCCCTCTTCCAAAGTCTGTCTTGGGGTGAAATCAGCAACAAAAAACCTTGGGCAGAGGCTGGGGAAGTGCTTAGCTGGAGGGAAGGTTTCAGAGGGCATCTGAGATACTTTGGTTGCTCATGCAGGCAGGCCTGAGATTTTGCCACCTCTCTTGGCAGGCAGTTCAGGAGCTGCATATCCCTTCTGTTAATACTTGTATTTCGTTTCCCCTTTGAACTTCATCAGCATCCTCTTGGAGCTGTTAGGCCTTGTAGTATCCTTTTCCTCATAGTATAAGAGCTCCCTAAAATCAGGCCTCTCCTCCCTTCCCATTCTCCTCTACCATGCACTGCTAGGGACAGGGTTTAGTGGTGGGTTTGCAGTGCTGGGTTAACAGCTGGGCTCAATGTCCTTAGAGGACTCTGCCAACCTAGGCAATTAAGGAAATTAAGTTAGTAACCTGGGGTCACTGGGAGCCAAGAGATCCACACCTTGTAGCTTACTGCATGACCATCCCAGTAGAGCACTGTGATCAGAGCAGCCTGGTATTTAATGACAGCAATGCCTGGCCAGAAGAGACATCTCTACTGAAAGACCCATATTTTTCCTGTTTCTGCATAAAACTAAAGGTGGATACCATAAGCCCTGATGAAAGCCACCCTTTGCCTCACTGAATGCATCGGCCACCGCTTGGGATGCACCGCGGCCGGCTGACAAACAGCTCGTGCTAATTGATAACTCTGCTGGGAAATCCATACCATTAAATTCTCCCCTTAATTGTCTGTACAAGCGCTTACTTCTGCACAGCCACAAATCAAGCAGCTCTTTAATGGGCTGTCTGCTATTAAGCAATGTGAAAGTCAAACAGCAAGAAGCTTGCCTGAAGAGGAATGAAGTCATGGCATTGGGGTTTGTACCGGAGAAGTGAATTGGTGGTGAAGCTGAGATCAAGGTGGGAGCTGTGGCCCTGAGAGATGCTGAGATTGGCCTTCCCCTGAAAACCTAGCGAGCTAAATCAGCAGAAGAAAGGTTATCTGTGATTATATCTATAGAACATAACTCAGGTATCACAAATAAAGCTCTGGCAGCATGTGGATGCTTAGGCATTTACTCTATCCTGAATCCTCACCTTAGGAGTGACACCAGGAGATACAAGTGTTGGAAAAGGGGCTGAGGTCCCCAGTCCCACAACCATGTGTCGTGGTTTTGCCCTGGCTCATTTTACTTTTATACCCCCACATACAATTACTATTAGTTGAGAGAAGGTTTATGCAGACAAAAAGAGACTGAATTAAAAAAAAGTATGAGTATTTATTATTAACAAACTGAAACTAAAGAATTATATTTACAACAATTCTACTTAAGTAAAAGGTATTATGTATTTACAGAAGATACTTCTCCCCCCACCTCCCTTTATATCAGTCCAAGGAGGAGAAGCAGTCCTTTTCTGTTCTCAGAATTCCAGCTCTCTCTCTCTCTCTCCAGTAACTCTGCAGCACTTTCGTCGCAGTTGGAACTTCTTTATCTCTCTCTCATTCTGTGTTGGCCTCCAGGGCTGGGCCTACCCCCCTCCTGGGTTAAAACCGAAGGCTGGGGGTTACCCAGGTCCTGAAGGGTCTCTTTCCATAGGCTTGCAAGGGAACACTTGCTTACTATGGATCTTCTTCCACAGGGTTACAGGGGATAATGGTTTAAGAGTTCACCCCTGTTTCCCTATGGAGGTCCCTCCCCATGGGAGAACAGTCCTTGATTGACTTCTCGGCATGGGTCTAGTCTGGATCCCTTACTTGGATCCCAATATCCCACCTGAGCCATTTTCTGCTCCAGCGTAGGCTCTCTCATTCCCCTCAGGGTCATAAATCTTCAACATCCCTACCCGAGCCATTTTTCTGCTCCAGCGTAGGTTCTCTCAGGATCACAAATCTCCAGCACCAGCAGCATGGATCCCACACATGGATCCCAACATCCCTACCCGAACCGTTTTCTGTTCCAGCGTAGGTCCTCTCAGGGTCACAAATCTTCAGTAACAGCATGGATCTCTCACTGAGATCCCAAGCTTCTCTGAGCCGTCTTGCTCCAGCATAAGCATCGTCCCTTCGAGGGTCACAAAGTCTTTAACAGGACTCTGCCTCATCTGAGCCGCTTTTACTCCAGCATAAGGCTTTCTCTGTTAAAGTCACAAATCTCTGGTGCATCCACAAGCTCCTCTGTGAGCCGCATGGGGTATTTCTTCACCCCAACAAGCATCATTTTGCTCAGTACAGCATAATTAGAGGAGAGCTGGATTTACTTTAACATCTTTCCTATACCACATTGATCTGATCTCCTGTGTGAGTACTTCATAGAATCACAGAATGGTTTGGGTTGGAAGGGACCTTCAAGATCATCTAATTACAACCCCTCTGCCATGGGCAGGAACACCTTCCACTAAAACAGTTTGCTCCAAGCCCCATCTACCCTGGCCTTGAACACTTCCAGGGATGGGGTATCACCTCTGTTATGGAAACATGCTGAGAGAGTTGGGGTTGTTCAGAAGAGAAGGCTCTGGGGAGACCTTAAAGCACATTCCAGTACCTAAAGAGGGGGTACAAGAGAGCTGGAGAAAGGCTTTTGAAAGGGCATGTAGGGATAGGACAAGGGGAATGGCTTCAAACTGACAGAGGGAAGGTTTAGATTAGATATTAACAAGAAATTCTTCCCTGTGAGGCTGGTGAAACACTAGCACAAGTTGCCCAGAGAAGCTGGGGTTGCCCCATCCCTGGAAGTGTTCAAGGCCAGGTTGGACGGGGCTTTTAGTAACCTGGTCTAGTGAAAGGTGTGCCTGCCCATGGCAGGGGGTTGGAATGAGATGGTTTTTGAGGACCCTTCAAACCATTCTGTGATTCCTGGCCACAAACTCTCCAGGACTTTGGTCATTGTTCAGCCATGACCACCCAGCTGAAGGGGACCAGGGCTCAGCTGCTTTGGCAGGAGTGCACCTTTGCTTAGGAGCAGACAATGTTGTAGAAGTTCACTCAATGACCTTGATTTTTCCATAGGATTTTCACACTGTGTTTGGAAAACAAGCAGGTTGCCAGCAATCCCCCATTTCCTATAGTGGAGAGGAGTGAAAGGATTAAATGGCACTACTGTCTTCTCAGTTGCTCTTTACTTATGACAAGTCAGAAGCTGCCCTAAAAAATGCTGACTCCGAACAGTCCTGACAAGCACTTTTTAGGAATTCTCTTGCTGATCCTCTACTTCACAAAAAAAAAAAAAAGAAAAAGGTGGGTTTTTTCCCCCTTCTGTCACCATCTCTGCCTTCAGCTCCCAGCAGAGAGACATCTGAAGCTCCCATTTCTAGCACCTCCCAAGACCCAGGCAAGGCAGAACTGCACTTCAAGGCTCTTCCACACAACTCTTCTTGCAGATAAGTAGCTTGTTTTGATATTACCACAAGTCCTGATCTCGGCTTCCCAAGCCTAAATCAACACTGGGATCAAAGGAATTACTTTGGATTTACACTGGTGTAGGAGAGTTTTGCTGATAAAATCTTCCCTCTCCTTCTAGTGATGCTTGCTATGCAAAAGCAGGGGCTTGTTTCCAAAGGACTCACAGAAAGGCAGGATTTGCTTTTCCTAATCAAATTTTGGAATACTCTGCTGAGTTTTGAGTTTTTCTTTTTTTCCCAGCTGCCTAACAATATTGCCTATTTATAATGTGTAGATACATCAAAGAACTGCCTGGTTCCTGTGGCAGATGATGTTACTTTTGGATTGCCTTCCTTGGCTTTTGGAGTGGCCATATCTGGGGAGGATGAGCAAGCACACACTGGACCTCATGAGAACACCTTGATCAAATCCTTCCTACCACATATGTAGAGCAAAGCTCCCAGAAGACAAAGGTGACTCAGATGATTCCCTACAAGATAAGAAAGATGAGTAGATAATGAATTTGAAAGGACAAATCTCCCCAGGGATTTATTAATTTTGTGCAATATATTTCTTACTGAGCTACCTCCAACATTCACTAGGACCCTTGGGTTGGCCACTCACATCTCTTGCAGTTCAAGGAAAAGGAGGTTTTGGAGTGGCTAAGGATAACTTGCTATAGTGTCCATGTCTCCCAACAATCCCTTCTTTCCCCTGCATCAGGGACCGTGCACCTATGTTTTCATCAGTATCACCCAATGAGGACCTGACATCTGTAATTTCCCCACCATTTCCAAGGCAGATATTTTCACTCTACAGCCTTCTAGGGTACTTCCTTCTACGTATTGCTTATCAGCCTAACTTTGACCTACCATTAGCGTGCAGCAACTCCAGAACTTGTGCTGACTCCTGCATTTGGTGAGGAAACCTACTCCAAACTCTGCTTCCAGATGTCTCCAATTACAGAGCTCGAGGGAAGTTGCTAGGGTAATAATTAGAGAGGTCACCTCTACATCTCAGCTTCATCCAGGCTTAGCTTCAAACACTAGGCAAGCATAAAACCATCAGTGCAATCAAGATTTATTTGCTGCAGTACTGACTGGCTGGAAAGGTGGAGCCAAGGGTGTGGGAAAAAAACAATGCAATGTAATTCTTTGTATAAACCTCAGGAGCAAGGCACTTCTCAACATCCCTCCTCTCATATATCTTGATGCCCTCTTTTTCGAAGTTTTAGAGAACAGTGATGTTTCAGAGGAGAACAAGACAATAACATTTCCCAGAGAAGCTTTAGCTGCCCCATCCCTGAAAGTATTCAAGGCCAGGTTGGACAAGGCTTCAAGCAACCTGATCTAGTGGAAGGTGTCCCTGCCCATGGGAAGGGGGGTTGGAACTAGATGATCTTGAAGATCCCTTCCACGCAAACCATTATAAGATTCTAATTTTAAATGCTCTGTATCACCAGTGCAGGATAAGGCAGTGTAGAAATGGTGATAAGGCCCCCGAAATCTTCGGAGGGTTCCTGAAAATGCTTCTCTACAACTCCCAAAACTACAATACGTCCAAGGCCCACCTAAGTTTCAGCAAACTCTGCTGAATTAGCTAGTTTTTTTATTTCAAACCTCATTTACTTGCCCCCCCAAATAGCTTTCTTCCATTTTTTTGCACAACTGCATCACTCAAGTAAACAAATAACGATTCCATTTCTGAGCAGGCCTGTGGTGCTGCCCAGGGGATGTTGCCTCATTAAATCTGTGTCGTATCTACTTTCACTCACACAAGGATGCATGTCGTGCTGCTGGACAGTGCTCAGGGGTTGAGAATTTGGGCTTTTTTTTTTTTTTTTTTCCATTTCAGATTCACAGTGGGTTTTTTTTAAACGAGTCGGTGTTGCATCACCTGTGGGAAGAGCAACAGCAAAAGAAACAGGAACTCTCTGATCCTGCAAAAAAGTAAACATCAATCCATCTTCTGGAGAAAATTGTACCCAGCTCACAATTAGCATTTTCTGCTTTGCAGTGTGGAAGGAAGCAGAGTTACTCTAATTCCCTCCCCACTCTGCAACCATACCTGCTCGTGGTGCACTTACTGATCTCATTAACAATGCTCTGCCAGACCTGGCTGGGATTTGGAGAGCAGATCTAGGGAAAAGACAGGTTGTAAGAAGAGGCAGGGCTGATTCACAGCTTGGCTATCTTCCCTCTGAATCAGCATGAAAATAATTAATATCCAGGCTAGCAATCAGGGACAGCAGCCAACAGTCCTCCTTACAACCTGAGGTCCTCCTTATTTTTTAGTAACTCAAGTCACCTCCCTTATATGTCAGTTGCAAAGAAAAGGCTGTATTAATTAGAAAACAAGTTCATTGTGTGAAGTATTTGGTAAGAAAAAGCAAAGTCAAAATTATTAGCTTTGCCTTAAATCCTCACTGGAGCTTCTTGTTTCACCTGGCTGAGTGATTGCAGCCTAAATCCAGCCCTGGCACTTGCTGTGGTGCTTTCAGATGACCTCCGGTAGTCTGGGCTGTGGATGGAGATTCTTGCTGCTACATGGGGCCAGTGGGATGGGTTTGGGATGTCTGACCCAGGTGTCGCATCCTCTGGGAGCCTCTGATCTTGCTCAGAGTGTTCCCAGGGGGATGGCACTGTCTCATATGTGCATCCCTGTGTTTTAAAGCAGAAAAAGAGAGAAAAAACCAGACCCAGCAGTAGTCATAGAGCACAAAAAGACGAATCATCTTGTATGAGGCTGGGAAGTCTTACTGCCCAAGGATATAAATCCATCCCAAAGCATCCTGATTGCTTCATCTTTGCATATGGTATTTTAATGGCTGATGATACACACAGCCAGTGAAATGTTTTTTCATTGCTACATGTCTTTGCCAAAAAGAAGGCATTGAAGCAAAAAAGGGATAGAGGAAATACAGTTTCAAAAGTTTCTATTTGAACTCTGAAGACTGAAAAAAATTTTGTTTTAAAAGTCCAGTTTAGTGATATCAATAATTTAGAGGAAAAGAAAGGAAGATGAAAAGTCACTTCATATTCAGCTTCTTACAAGATGAAAAGCCCAAAGGAGGGAACAGGCTTCTATCTAATCAAGATATTAGGGAAAACTTTCCAGGTCTGGCTTTGGAGTGGGCAGGCAGGAGAGGCTGAAGTACCCCTGTTGCCAGAGATTTCAAACAGGCTGTGCTGTGCTAGAGCATGGCAGCTGTAGGGGTGGAGCATCATGCTGGCCCTGATGGGCTCATCCCACTCCCCCCCATTAGCAAGGGGAAGCAGGATAACCCCCAGGCACGAACACCCCTGTGCTTTTGGGTACAGCTCCCATTGCCACAGCATGGCTGTGTGCCAGTTTTTATCTGGGGGTGAGTAATCAGTGAAACAGTTCAGCCAGGGACATGGGACATCGTCCCTTCTTCCAGGCACCTTAATTGAGGAGGTGTTGCTCCAGTCGTACCCACAGATTAATGTTGTCAGCCTGACGTCTCCGTAAGGAGAAACCCCACAGCCTCGCATCTGGGTCAGTGCAAGCGACTGCAGAAATCACATCAGCCACTTGTGTAGGACCAAATGGGCTACTTCCCATTAGCCATGCTGAGAGAAAAAAAGAACGAGGCCTTTAATGCAAGTGCAGTAGAGTTTTAGTTTTCACACTGACATGGACCATACCTTCACAGCTCATATGCTCCTTTCCAGGACTGACGTCGGAAACTTAAAACTACTGTCACACCTTAATGGGTAGGACTGGAGACTCTCTCTGCCCTCCCTAATTTGCAGACTTATAACTTCAAGCTGCAGGAGCCATCTCTGATGTTATCAAATTTTATATATATATATATATATACACACTTGAACTATAGCCCTCTAAGCAGAGACAGCCAAGCTGGGCATGGATTTCATAGATTTCACCAGGATTTCATTTGGAATCTCTCTACCTCCAGCCTTCTCATCTAAGGCTGTTTCTGCTCCAGATACTCATCACCACCTGTGTTAGAGGTAATTGCCTCCAGAACTCTGTTTAGCACTGTTAAAACTCCTTAAGGCAAGAATGGCCAGTTTTTATTTTGATTTGGGGTTCTGTCCTTAAAACACATATGTTTAAACACTTGTAGCCATATAGAGCAATGAATATAGCTTAAAACCTAAAACTATATAGTAAAATCACATAAATTGACCTATATAGCTTATCATTGCAGGTCAGGCAGTCTCAGCAGAATGGAATTTCTTAAGAGACAAAGTCTCTTTATTGTGAAGCAAAGCTGATAAAGCCGATGAACTAGACAGAACTGTCCTCGTGGTTGTACAAAGTGCACAGACACTGATTGCAAGAGCATGAAGATGTACCAGAAATAAGAGTTCAAGAAAAGGACAATGTAAGGAAGACTATGGAACAAACAAGAATGACCACTCTGAAGGACCACTGACTCCAAAAGGGAGGTATGTCTAGGAGAGGAACAATTCTGGGAAAGGGGTGGAACATTATTAGCTCATGCTTTGAATTGTTAATGAGGTAACTAAATAAAAGCAAGAGACTTTTTTAACTCATGCATTCATGCTTTTTGGAGAATCTAATGTCTTGTGCATCCGAGGTTGTAAACAAAGGACTGCTGCCTGCTAAAACTCATAAATTGAGTCTTAGGGGTTTTCTATTAAGAGCCGATTTTAGGAATCACACTGATTTCCCCTGAAGCCTGATCATCATCAGTTTGGTCTGGGGTTGTTGCTGTCATGGTTGTATAAACCTGACATGGGGCTGCTGATGTGCCCTGGGATGCTTACTGGAGAAGAAGGGGTCTCCATGGGATATAACATGGATTATGGTATGGGAAAAAGGCCTTTTACTCCATCCTAAACATAAAAACCATATGATATGAGCATATGGACAAAACCACTTAGTATCAGATGTCCTGGGCGTTACTGAAGAGCCACAACTACTCTGGAGGGATGTGCGTGAGCGCATCAGCTGCAAAGCAAATTGATAGCCAACTGTCAAATCTAGGGGGAAGTGGCAGAGGGATTTTCAGCAGAAACAAGTCCACAACGTTAATCAGCCTTCCTGCTTCAATTAATTTCAGCAGCAAGAAAACAGCTGGAGTTTGTTTACTTTTCAGATTACCTGTATAAAAATATCCCTTCTGTAACAGCTCTGTTTTCACGCTGTGGCTTGCAGGTTCATTGCTGGTTTTCATCTTGCAACTAGCACTTAATCTTGCTCTCATTCCAGCTGACGTGGGATGCTAAAAATGAGATGATTAAAGAAAAAAAACCCAAACAAGTAGAAGGAAAAATACCCAACAAACCAACCCACAACAAACCAACCCTCAGAGGACTCCAAATGAACAGAGCCCTGTTAAGCAATAAAACCCTGTTAAGCAATGACTCACAAGTGCCTGGACAAGTTTGCCTGCTGCAGAGTGGATTTGGCTGTTCTGTTCATCAATTCTCTTACCTGAGAAGTTGGATTTGTCCCAGGTTTCTACAATAATGCAATATTTTAACAAATGTAATCCGTTCTGCTGTTCAGCTCTGAGTCAACACACCAGCTATGAGGAAAAAGCAGTGCTAAGGTTAGACATCCACATAAATCACTGCAGCCCTGATGCTGAGCCAGCCTATAAATATTAGGGGTTTGACATCAGTTTACATCAGCAGAGTAACATAATTAATTCAATTTCTGTGGGATCGTGCGAGCTGCTGTTCATTAGCATTCACCTACCTGATCTCAGCTGTGAGAAATCAGTCAGAACCCTCGGTGTCCCAAGGTGCCACTGGGTGCTGTGCTGTGGGCACGTGGTCCACAGGAACTGCACATCCCAAGCTCCAGCTGGTCCCCATGCTGGCTCTACATGTGTGTCAGTGCCATTAATTACCGCTAATTTCATTAGGTTGGCTTGTGCCTCTTGCATGCTAATTACAAAGTCAGTCTCAGAGAAGGTGATTATTGAGGTTGGATGTTTTTTGGTGGTTACTGGTGTTGTTGCAGCAGCTGGAAAGTGTCATTCACTGAGACCTCTGGGTGCTGCATCAGAGCAAGGTGAGATCTCCAGCTTGTGGGTGTCTCACCTTGATAAGGAATTTAGGAGCCAGGATGCTGAATTAACCACAGTGATTGCAAAATAGGTCTAAAGTAAGTCTGCAAAGTTTCTGCTTGTAGGTTGGGATGTCTTATCCATTACACACAGTGCTCCACACATTAGATCCATCTTGGCAAACAGAGTCCCCTTGGATGTAAAAGGTGATTGAGGACATCGTCCTAGCTCTGTTCCTCCTCAGGGTCCACGGGACCTCTCCTTGAGCTCACCACATTATCCTGTCTTGGGTGACTGAGTCTGAATCCAGATATTTGTCCTCATTCTGCCTCTGTTGATCCTCCCTCCCATGCCAGCACAACCATGGTGGAATTGTCTATCTGTCCTGTTCCCACAGGAACCCATTAGAGGAGCCCTGCTGAGCCCCAAACTGGTGTTGGACCTACCCCTTCAGGCAACCCAAGCCTGTCCTCAGCTGTTGGAGAAGGGGCTGTTTGGGGAGGCAGCATAGGGCAGATAGCACTGAAGATATTCTCTGTGGACAGAGAGATATCCTGGTTAACGCCAAATCACCAATATCACCTTCAGCCGGTTCAAGTTTAGTTTTCCACAAAGCCAGAGATAACATAAGCATGTTCAACAGAAGCATGTTGAGTGCTTGGGCAAGAGCCAAGCCAAAGTCACTTGGGCTGCTTGAGGTACATTCACAGAGGAAACAGACCCACCACAGACTCTCCATTACTGACACCATTATATCCTCCATCTCTATGCACTTAGCAACAAAGATCCAGGCTGGATAGCCAGCTCTTATGCCGACTGTCTCTGTAGAGCAACATGAACAGCCAGATCTCTGATTAGAGCCACTGGGATTTAAGTGTTGCAAATCTAAAGCTCAACTTTAGGCCTTTCAGCAGACTGAAAAAAAAAAAGGTGGGGGGAGGGTGGGAAGTTGGGAGATGGGGTAAAGAGAGAAACTAATAAAGCTACAAGTAAATTGGCAGTCTTGAAAGGGAATTGTCAAGCTCAAAATTGAATTTTTCTGGTTAGGAGGAGGGCTTCTGACAGAACCACAGTGGTTTTATCCCTAGGGAAATTTCAAAGTATTACTCAGTTCTAGGCCAGCCACAAGCTCAGAATGCAAAGCTGGATTTCACCCAGCCCAGAATTCTGGCAATGCTTGTCTGCAGAGTTAGGATGTGCCTTTGTGTGCAGCACCACTGAGGGGAGGTGGCACTGCTTCCCCCAGCCATTTACACCACTGGCTCTGAGGTTTCCTGCCCTGTGGCTTGGCCCACGAATAGTTAATTCAAGGTTGTTTCTGCAGAGACACAGCTTTGAGAGAGATGAGCAGGAGAAAACAGGGTCTCTGAGGACCTGGGAAAGCAGCCGAAAGTGAAGAAAATACCTGATGGTCACTACCAAACCCTGGTTAGACTTGCTGGGTTAATGCCTAGTGGTCCATGATTTCTGCCTGGATAGGTTCTGCCCTGCAATGATTATCCTCCTTTCTCAATGAAAGAAACGGGAAAAGGGTGAAGCTGAGGATGTGCAAACTGCATGCTCTAGGCTGACTGCACATTCACCTGACTCCTGCCTTTTCCTCTCTCACCTACATCATAGACTTGAATTCCCTTCTAACTGGTGTGTGCTGTGGAAGGCCTTTGGAGGTGAGATGTTCCTGCACTGTTTGCAGCCAACAACCACACCTCTGAGCAAGGCCCAGTACTCAAAGGGCCCCAGCACAAGGCAGAAAGATTGGGGAACCCTACTGACATATAGGTTCAGCTGATTGTAGTTGCAGGCAGGCAGCTTCCCCATCAGTGCAGGATACACAAATCCTGCTGTTCTACTTGCACATCATTGGCCAAGATATACAACCACCCTTCTACTGAATAGCATCAAGATGAACCACCCAGCCCTGTGCAACACAAAAGCCAAAAAACACCTGGGAAAACTTGTATTTTAAACAAAATTCTTTAATAATTTGTACTATAAAGACACAAATTAGTGCTTGACTACAGCATGAATAACAAACAAAATACATTAAATATTTCAAAGCTACTGTGCTTTGCAAAACAAGATATGCTGATACATATAAGCCTAATGTTAGTTACCAGCTGGTTTGGTATGAAGAGTCAGTTCAGTGTATCAAAATTGTCAATAAGCATTGCTCAACACAGCTGTGTTTTACAAGTCAACTGCTACTCATCTGTCACAGTGTCATTATCTACCTGCAACAATATACTGAATTTCAGGAAGAAAAACCACATGTTAGAAATAATAATGTCAATGTTAGAAAGTTTGGTCACATAATGTGTGGAGGATTTCATGTCCACTACAGGTGGACAGATGTTATTTGATCAGACAGTGACATTGATGCATTAAGCTGAGATTAACAGTCAGCATGAAGCAGTCAACATCAGTTTGGAAAATCAAGAAAAAAATTAGTTCTTGTTCAGTCTAAGGAGTAACTACAGCTTATGCTGATTGAAACTCTCTTCCAAAATCCAGGGAGCAATATTATACACACAACCAAAGTTCTTCCACAGTGACTGACCAAGGCTCTAATGTGGAAAACATTTTGGCACATAATTTGCTATGAGCATGTGTGACAGCCCATTCTACTCAACATGGTCTTTGGAGAAACATATATATGTTCCAGAGCTTTGGGGAAAGAAGGATGAATCTGAGATTGTGCTTACAGCTATTCCTGTGGACAAATAAGCAAAAGACCCTTTACCGTTGCATTTTTAGAAGTCTTAACAATCTGCTCTTAAACATCAGGTAGATTCAACTTGTGTAAAATATGTGCAAAAAAAAATTGCAGGCACTGGTTTAGGGTCTCTTATTAACTGGACTCTGAACTTGGTTCTTCTTAAATCTACAACCGCACACCTAATCAAACTTAAACACTTTCAACAAGTAATATAGGAGAGTTCTAAAGTAAAGTAAGAGGTTCAAACATCAAACCTGCCCCCAAAATTGTACATATGAATCCCCATATGCCCAACCCTGTTTGAGCATCTGCCTGGGAGCTCCAGTAGTGGGGCTCTGCATAAAGTGCTTGCTCGACTGCTGCGCCCTCACACTGCCTGTCACTGAACTACACAACCCAAAATAAACACCAGCTGTAAGGCTAAATCCCTCAAACAGCTCTCAAAGCCTGGAAAGATGCAACAGCACCAAGAATGTGGGATAGTCAGGCTCACATTTGAGCCAGAGGCAGCCATATAACTGGATAACTAACAGGAAAACCACTAAAAATAGCACTGTGATTTCTGTAGAAGGGTAATTTTAAACAAAAACTGACCCCACCTACCAAAGACTTTGTCTTACAGACCCCAGTAGAAAACAGAGCCCAGCTCTCAGAAAAGCCTTGAGACAGAGAGATCAGGCACTTGGCAGCTTTAGGCAGTTGTGCGTGAGAAACTGAACAAAGAAACCTAAAACCAATCTTAATAGTTATACAGGACGTTCTCTATAGTTAGGGTACAGATTCTGAAACAAAGCTGGCAGAGGACATTCCAGATGGATAAGAAATGTATTCATTCATGTATGCAACAATCTGTGCTATGTTCCATCTTCATAAAACAGCTGCTAAGTAATCTACAATGAACTGAATGTAACAGAGATCACATCACTCCTACGGTGAAGATCATAAGAGTCAACACAGAAAGTCAAATGTATAAATAGCAAAACATTCAAATATCTAAAGTGCAGATACCAGGAGGGTGGTTGACGTCATACTACTGGATTCTGTGCTTAATATTTGTTATTCTCTTTTTATGTAAGATTTCTTAATCTCCTTCTGGCTTTGTTCTGCTCAAGGGAAATAAAGACTCCATCATTTATCCCTCTTCATGATAAAGTCTCACAGTCAAACAGCACTTCACAGTTAAAGTGCAAATGGGGTTTAAAGTAAACCAAAAGTTTTACCTGAATATGTTAAATTATGGGGAGCACATTCCACCAAAATGAAGGTGTGTTCCTGAATTCTGATGTCTACTAAAGAAAAGAGCAGTGCTGCTTTGTTACAGTTTATCTTTGTCTGAGAAGTGTTGTATTGAATTGTTTCACCACCTGCTATCGAATGTCATAATATATCCACAGAGAGAAAACAGGTTTTTAGAAAAAAAAATTGGTATTACTGAATTTTTTTAATGCAGATTAAACAAGGTGGTAGTGATTGTGAGATACACGGATGGTATTGGGAGGATTTTCTGTTGCTGAGAGTTTCACATGGAGTTTGCTGAAAAACACATTCAGCTGCTTAAAATCAAATGTTGGGAGCAAATCCACTACAGTCAAAAGAATCAACTGCATTTCAAACCATATAATTTAGCTTCGGTCAAACAAGACAGCCCCAGGGATGAACATAGCACAAAACTGGACTAGAAGAGAATTAAAACTAATTATAAAGCACTATATTCCATCACATTCCTCCTAAAAGATTTTGCTCCACCTGTCTGAATTGAAGTGCTCCTACCTGAATCTCTTTCTGAAGCAGACAGACTTACACACAGATGAACAGCAGACTGAGCACAAGCTGTAAGTGACAGACACCAAACAAGTCAGGATGTTTACAGAGAGTGAATAGAGTCAGTCACAAATCAATATAATACTGATGCCACTCTCAGGGGCTGCATGGTCTAAGTCAGGCTGCTCTAATGTCCACACGTTCAGGCAAATATAATTAAGGGCACAGGTATTGTACAATACATGACAGAGGTAGATTGGCAAGTGATAGACTGCATATTCCAACTCTGACTGTGGGGTAATCTTCTAAACAGTCATGAACAGCACATCATCCCTGTGCTAACACAAAAAGCATTAAGATGAAGTCCGGAGATGACTAATACTGCTAGCCAACAACACTGCCCTCAGAACATGGGTGAGATTCCTCCTCATGTCTTCTCTTCAGTTCTGGATAATGCACGTCTTGAGCTGTATCCAAAAAAATCTAGATTGCCAGAATAAAGTATAGTTTTGACCTGTACTGCGAGAATAATTTTGAGGTTTTCCCCTTATTTCCAAGAAAGCATTTTTCAGCTCACGTTCTGCAGAACTACTTGCTGCTCATCTGTGTCAAACTGTAGTTTGTAAAGTGGAAGATTTTCTGGTTCTTCGTAGATGTTAAAGAATAGAAGAGTTCATTGCTATCAAGTCTGTCCAACACATTCTGAAGGATTCATATCAAATTACACATTACTTCCATAATTCTCTTTAAAGCATCTGCTGTCTGAATCCTACTCAAAAAAGAGTATCAAATGTGACCTTATAAGATGTAGTGCAAGAAAAGTTTGGAATATGCTGCTCTAAGGTCTGTAGGAATCAACACTGTCATACAAGGGATATAAATAAAAAGCAATTTAACAGACATTTAACACATTACAGGAGTAAGGATGTATGTCTTTCCAGGCACTAAAAAAGGCAGTCTGAATTTCAGTAACATGCAGTTAAAACTGGCTTGTCATTTTCAGTATCACTTACAAGATCAGTAAGGCAGTCAAACCAAAGCACCCATGATTTTAGATTATTTATGCTTAGAAGAATACACAGTAAATTACATTCTTCAGGGTCTAATATAACCTGTTGAAAGAAAGGTTGCTGGCAGGGTGATAGAAATGTCCATGTTTTTGGTCATTTGGAATGAAGGAAAAAGCCAATTTGCATAATTTTTTTAAAGATAAAAATATCAATGACAAATAATATGTGAATGAAAAACTATCAGCAACATAAAATTAAAATAAGAGCTTTTCCAACATTTTTCCCTAAATCCTGACAATTCAACACAATTTAAAAAAACTCCACCATACACTTCCTAGTTGCAAGTGTGACAGAGAATTAATAAATTCTTTAAAATAAACCATTGTAGAGATGTCTGATCAATAAGAAAGTAGCTTTTCAGGATGTTCTGGTTCTTGCAATTACAGGAAAACTGAACAGAGCCCTCAGATCCTTCAGTAACAAAACTAAGGCCACTAAAATAAAGTGGGTTTGTTCATTTTCATAAAAATAACAGCAATGCCTAGCAGATGTCACAAGTGACTGTTGATATGTCTTGTTGCTGCATTGCTCCTCTTATGGGATTCTTTTCCTAACTAACAAAAACATGCAAACACACTAAATAAGAAAATGGGATACAGTGTGCAGAAGAATGCTTGAGAGAGCCTGGAGATGAACAGGCAGGCACTTATTTTCAAGCTACATTTTTAAAACAGTTCTCAAATCTCTTTACAAAAAAATATGACTTCTGGATAATTAAAGACACTTGATCCACAACAGCATTTTCCTACCTCTATGCTAATTATTTTATTTTATTTTTTCAGTCTGAAAAGTGCTCAAATTTCCCAACACAGATGCTGACCTTTACTATGGAACTGGAGCCTACTGTCACCAAATCTGCTCTAAAATTAACCCTCAGGTGTCTTTATAGTGGTTTACAAGTTGAACTGCACTGCTATCAGCATATGGTTAAACCTCACTGAACTCACTCAAGGTGAATAATCTTTTTCCAGCCCCAAGTTTGGGTCTATTTGATCCCAAGAGTCCAGGGTCGGTCACATAACAAAAGCCATAGTTTTATCTGGAGATTCACATCAGTAGGAATGTTACTGATGGACATGAAAGATGCAGATAAACCGCAAACAGAGAAAAAGACACTAAAGGAAGGAGACCATTTTAGCCACGCTGATTGTGCAATAGTCAGGCCTTATTATCGTGCCTTGCTGCTGAGGGCACATTTCAAATCAATATAGAATGGGATTTCCCATCAGTCTGTGCATTTCCCTTGTTTTCTTCACGGCAAGAAGGATAAATCCCTCACAGCATCAAAAGCAGACAAAAATTGCATAGCACAGCAGCAAGTAGGCACAGAGACAGACTATGTTAGTTGCCCCAAAACCAAGACAGTCAAAACAACAGCCTTCATGTGAGGTATATTTTGAAAAACTGTGTTAGTTTAATGTTTTCTTTACATTTACTTCTTAGCTTTCACCAGCTGGGTAAATAAAAATTGCAGAAAACGGAGGGTTTGTCCCCCCATTAATCCCTAAAGTTTGGTTTTAGAAATGTGGTCAACTTTCCACAGAGTAACCACGTGACAGACAGCTTAGAGCAAACCAAGTGCTGCCACTTATATTTGGGGTATCATCAACCTCAATCTTGTTCTTTACTCCTTCAACATTTCTAAATAAGAAGATGCTTCTGAAAGTCAGACCAATATTTAAGACTTGTAAAATAAAGGGAATATGAATTCAGAGCTGAACTAGCACGCCTCTAAGGTGTTTGTAAATCTGTATAAATGGGAAATGGGAAGTCAAAAGCAGGGTTAGAAAAGGAGATATGTAAGTAAAAATTATAAAAAATAAAAAAGAGTGTTTCTTATGTTTCTACAGTCACTCTACAGTTTCCTGATGAATCACTGGTCAAACAAATTAGGAATTCAGTTTTCAGACACAAAAAAGAACCCCTATAGGACTTCACCATTTCAGTGTCTTCAGTTGGTCACACCCTGGAACATCCTCCATGATGAACCTCTCAGTCAGACTAAAGAGAAAATAGAAGCTTGGTACAAAATGAACTAAATGGCACAGGTATCACAACCAATTTGCTTAAAATATAAATTGTAAAGGAGGCTGGGGAAAGCAAGATAGAATAAAGCCCTAAATCAACCATTACATACTTCATTAATTGTATAAAAGTGCAAGATTAAAGTAGTTCAGGTTAAGCTTTCAGTTTGCTATAGGCCACACAAATGCTTAGCTTGGTCATCAATGGCCTAGTTTTGTCATTCAGTTACTAATATTAGTTTAAACCACAGAAAGAACAAAAACTGAATGAAAAAACATATGCAAACCACTTCGAAAATGGTTAGTTTTCTGTGACCAGCACGAAATATTACCTCAATATCATGAGCTATACAATATATACATAAAAATATTTTGTCTTAATCTTTGTTTTAACAACTTAGAATAAAGCTGTACTAAACCCTATTTCCCTAGTGTGCTCTTTGCTCTGTTTAGGCTGACTGGCCCAGTAACACAGCGAAGTCCTTTCATAGCAATGGTACTTGGACTGATCCACAATTTTGACACTTCAGCCACAGTAACTGTTGAAATGCTTTATTCAGCCAGGCTAGGTGATCTCATGCGACTGCCCAGGGCTCAGTCAAAGCTTCTTGGGTGGCTCCACAAGAAGAACAGGCCATATTCCAAAAACAAACTGTTAAAAGAAAAATAGGAAGAAGGGAAAGATTCTTTGGAATATTATATTTCTTGGATCAGAAAGCAAACACTATTAAACTATTAAACTGTAATGAAAAGGACAAAGGGGTAATGGCTCCAAAATGAAAGACTGTAGATTCAGATTTGATATTAGGAAGAAATTCTTCCCTGTGAGGGTAGTGAGGCAATGAAATAGACTGCCCAAAGAAGTTGTGGATGCTCCATTCCTGGAAGTGTTCACAGCCAGGTTGGATGGAGCTCTGAGTAACCTGGTCTAGTTGAAGGTGTCCCTGCCCATGGCAGAGAAGTTGAAACTAGATGATCATTAAAGTGCCTTTCAATTGAAACCATTCCGTGATTCTCTGAAAATTTCAACTACATTTCCTGGGATGTAAGTAGAAGTCAGAGACACTACCCTAACAGCACAATTATTGATCCCCAGCGCCAATTCAAAGCACAAGTTACCCAAATGCATATCAATGAACACAAAATATTGCTTGCTTACCTTCACCTTTGGCCTATGTTTCAGGAAAAGTGTCCTTGTGTATAAACTGAGAAGAAAAAAGCATGCTTAAAACTTCATGTATAAGACAGCATATAAAATAATGATGTACTAATCCCAGTTTTACTTTTCAACTAGAAATGAACAGTTTATGTTATTGCAGAGCTACCCACTCTGCCTAGATTTATTCAAAACAGGAGACATTAACTTACAGAAAATCCCTCTGTACTAGACCCTGATCAGCAAACTAATTTACCCTATCACCTATAGGGGAGAAAGAAAGAAACCCAGAGTGGTAAAAAAAATTAAACTGGGACTAGAGTCTGTCATTTTAGAAGGATGAAATATAGCAGAGGCAGAAGAGGGAAAAAGCAGCATAGTTTGATTCTCTCTCTCATTTTTTGTTCTTAGACACTTTATCCTCTTAGTAGATCTTTTCCTGTGTATGATCTCACTTTTTTAAAGTGGACATAGATGATGCCACCGTGTGGCTAAGAAAATACTCAGGAAACTACTTCAGGGAAAGCATACAGTCCACCAGGGTAAGAGAGACAAATCAGGAATCTGCATGTTCTCCAAGGGCTAGAGGATGCAAACCCAAATTATTTTTTATGTGCTGCATGTTGGAAGAAAACCTGGCCTATGCTTAATTCCGTACGGTATTTTAACATCTGACCAAAAAGGAGAATACCATGCTGGATAGAGGAAAATTGATATGTAATCAGGTTTCCTGAACTACATAGACTGTATTTTTAAAACAGACATTCTCTTAAGTTATTGCTAAGTGGTAAAATATTATTTCATTATATGATGAAAAAACTGCAGAAATTCTTCACAGACTTCAGCTTAAATTCTATTCCGGTCCCTGATGCCACTAGATGGTGGTATAGAGCAAAAACAAGACAAACATCTTCTGGTTCCAGATTTGCTAACTTACATTCTTGTTTAAATCTCCTTCTAAAACTAATATCCCGCCCTTCTGGGAATAGCTCTACTACAACTACTTCAGCCATCATCCTTCTGCACTACTGCATGATGCCTGCTAGTTTTTAGGAGTGACAGTGCCTATCAAAAGGATTAGTTGTGCTCTGAAATTTAAACATGTTAAAAGTACTTTAGGATTGCTGCTCAAGAACAGACAGGTATTAATGGCTTACATTCTAAAATTAATATACTGTCAAACAGTTTTTCAGTTTAACTGCCAAAGGGTTCTCGTTTCTGAATTACGTTTTCTTGAAGAACCATGACTATTTAAAGATTAGTGATTACATTTTGAAGAATATAAAATAATTGTAGAGAGTTTTTGGATCAGTTGCAAAGAGGAAAGGAAACCTCGCGCCGGTGTAGGAAGTCATTTTCCTGCACTTCTGGATGATACAACATTCTGAAGTACACCTGAACCTGGGAAAACTCCTACGATCTCTTTATGAACATCCAGTTTAGAAAACATTTCCTACCTTAGCAGGATATGAAGGTAAGAACCCAGGCCTGTGAGAATATGCCACCATGCATGAAACTGTGTCACAGCTCCCACCACAGGAGGCATCTTTTCTCGTAGTGTTCTGAAAGAAAGAAGCCCCACACAGTGAGATATTTTTAGTCCAAGCTAAGCAATCTCAAATCACAGTGTTTGACTGCCGGATCACACGTTATTGTTTCCATATCTCAGGCATGTTCTTGATGGGTAAAGGCTTCCCATGATCAGGCTTTCAGCAGGTGAGAAGCAGCACCTTATACTGCCAGTACAGAAAGATATCAACACACTGACTTTCTTACATATTTAAAGAAAGAACACTTCCTCACACAGTAAGTGATCAGATACTTCTAGACTCAAATTTCAGGGGATGTAATTACAGCATCCCACAGTCCCAAATGAATTCTACCATTCTCCTCACCAAAACTCTGTGAACTACTGTCCATAGGATGAAACACTGAATTTAAGGTCCCGGAGAAGAAATGGGATCTATCAGACATCAGCACTTTACACGTGGTAATCACATCACCTATTCTCCTGGTCCATGGGACCTTAACTTGCCTTTCTCCGTTGGACTCTAAATCAGGGACAAAATGAGTGTTTAATGAGGAAACAATGAAAGTAGAGGGTCTGAAAATACTCCACCAAGATGCTTTGTATTTTGCAGTTATGGGATGTGAGTTACTTGGAAAGGGGTTAAGGGATGGAAGTAGAGAAATAAAGGAAAGGAATTACATTGCTCTGATTTCTCCTGCTCACTAAGCTTCTGCAGATATTGCCTATTTTGGTTGACGGTGGAACAAATGTTTGCACCTGCTTGTCTTTTTTCACTTTCATTTCACATTCAGTTAAAACAAAAGGGAAAACGATTACAATATGTTCAGGAAGAAAAATCTGCAGCTTCTTACTTACTGCTTGAAGTTATAGTACTTAGTCCCCCTGACTAAATCCTGAGCTATTGCTTAGTTTTCAGATCTGCTCAGTCACAAATATTAGCACAGAGCTTCAATTCAGTCAGCCCAGCAATGACACAGTGGAACACATTGGATGTACTGTCAGCCTGGCACAACCTCTGAGCCTTTGGATGGCAGCAAATTTCAAAGCCCAAATTCAAAATTTTTAAAAACAAACTGCAGATTTAAAGAAATATGGAAAAATAAAACCTGAACCGATTCTGAACTTGAAAACCAGAGCAGGTAGGTGGATGATTCACAAGTTAGAGCTTTAGAGAACAAAAGATTTCAAGGAAGTGGAATGCATTTTCTCCAAAGGTTCAAATTATAACACCACTGACAGAAATCCAAGGCTCTGCAGATGTCTGATTAAAGCTAGTAAACAAGCTTTTTTTTTTTTTTTTCCCCAGCACCATAACCACACAAGTATTACAGGAAGTGCACTAGCATTTTTTCCCTTTACAAAATGAGGATGGAAAAAAATGCCTCAGCAGCTGGGGTAATTTTTGGGCCTAGGAACCAGCCCAAAAGCCCCATGGACCCACAGCAGCTCAGCAAGCTTGGTGAATTGGGGCTTACGATCTCACCAGTGAGGTGAGACAGCTGCAAAAATCAACCCTGATGCCAATATTTGCAAAGTAACTGTAGACCCTACTACTTGTGTTGGCAAGTAACTTTTCTATCCCATCTGTATCATGTGCTTCTAGGGATGAGGCACCATGTATTATATTAATTTAAAAAAAAAAAAAAAAAAAAAAAAACCAACAAAACTTCAAGAATACTCTGTTGGAGTTAACTTTCAGTTGGCCTAACCTAGTGCAGGGACTACGGAGCCAAAAGGGACAGATGGAAAACTCAGACTCCTTTACAGCAACACTATTATTTGGCCCTGACAAGGCAACCTACTGGGACAATTTGGTATACCACTGTTCAGTGGCAGAACAGTGTTTCGAATTGCCAGAAGTCTATTTTTCAGGATGCTGGAATCAACCTTTCCACCTCCTCCAGTTTCTGGCAGAACACATCCATCACAGCCAGGTGTTGTCTATTGGTAATAGATATTATTTTATTTTTATTGGTAACATATATATTGAAATTGGTATTTCTGTAATGTGCAGAACTACTGCTATTGATATTTTGTTGAAAATGGCAAGAGCAGAAATAAAAAAAAAAAAACCACAAACCAAAAAAACCAAACCAACAAACCAGCAAGATAAAAACACATTCAGATGAAATCAAGAGTAAATAGCAGGCTTTAATAAGCCAGAGATCCTAAAAATTACTTCCGTGACATAACTCCTCTCAATTTAATTTCAGGTTAGAGAGATACATAAAAAATATAAATCTATTAATGGATAAAAATCATTAAACTAAAAAAAAGTCTGTTGAGTGCTGAATCTAATTGTGAGCAAACTGGATAAAACCCTCATGGATGTTTTGTAGCAGCATAACATTTGTAACATGAGATGGACTTGAATATATACCACAGAAACAATCAAATATTTATACTAAAAGACTATTAAGAGCTATCCAGGCAAAGTGAAAAAAACCTCACCTCAATTTATCACAGAAAATGTTGTCCACATTCCAGAGGAAAAATCCCATTAAAAATACAGTTAAAGACGTATAGCCTAGACCTCTAAGCCATGGGTATACCCTAGAGAGAGAGAAATAATGCAAAGTTTAGCTCAGAATGCTTTCAAGGCAGCGTGTAACATACACAAATACTATAACATATAAATAAAATGCTTTATCAATTTGTTTTTTCCCAAAAGAAAAAATATTATCTTCAAATTTCATCTATTTAAATACTGTATTTTACTTCTCCTCTCTCCTGACTTAACATTCTCTGAGACAGTTCGTTTGAATGCTTCACTTCTATATACATAATTGTTTCCCTAAATACTGCATTCTCCTAATGAAACAAGGAAGTGGGAAGACTGACATTGGCTAAAAGGCACTAATTCTTCTGTCCCACCTATAATCTTTCATTAAAAAAAACCAAAACAAAACAAGAATGCATCTTACAAATTAGTACTCTCTCAAAAGAGGCTATTTTCCAATAGATATCCCTATAATAGGGGACTTGTTTAAATATGGTGTTTCAAAATGACTTGTGTGAACATAGACCACTGTGACCAACAACTAAGCAAATAAATGGTATTAGGAAACAGTAATTTTATGTCTATTTTAGAGTTGAGGGCTGCTGGAGATAGAAAAATGTCAATTCAATTTTGGGAGAAAAAAAAAATCCTGTTTAAGATATGGGAAACACACTGAAGAATCAGATGCAAGGAAGTGCATCATCAATAAACTTACTTTCCCTATCTATATTCAGGTTGGACCACGGAATTGTAAACTTGCTACATGAAAGGCTCCTTTCCCGTTAATAAGTCAAGTCCAAAAGCAAACCCTAATCCAACCCTAAAAGGTGCCGTGAAATACTGTTCAAGTTATTTTGAAGTGTTATGAATGCACAGTTGAAATTCTGGGTTAAAATGCATTCCTGAGCTGCTTTTCCCTCCACTGTGTATGCTACACACAGCACATATTTTAGAGCTGTGAGCACTGGGAACCAAAATGTGCAAAACATAACAGGTAGAGCTCCTTCCACAGGGCAAGCTAACCAGATACAAGCTGTATATGTTAACAAATGCACTGCTAATATAAACTAGCAAAACTATTACTTGTTTGTCTAATAAATGTGTGGAGCATCATGCAGTACACAGCAGGAACTACACTATAATATTCCCAACTCAGTGTACCAGAGACATAAGCAAGACCAAGACATTAAGGAGCATGTAATAGTATGTTAGACATGCTGGTAAGTAGGTAATTATAGCTAGAATTGTTAAGGGAATAAACGGTGGTGTTTTGTGAAGGAATGAGAAAGAGACTGGAATCACTTAGTAATAGGGAACATGCTTTGTGAACAGAGAATAACATTTGCCCAGTTGTCATGTTGGCAAAGAAGCAGACCAAGAAAGGGATTAAAAGTGTGGGGGAAACAGGCAGGACAAGGAACAGATAATGAGGACAGGATGCAATAGTAACCTGGAAGGAATAACATGCTGTTATTTGGGATTTTCGCTCTAAACTCAGAACGGCCAAGTGGAGGTAAAGTAGGAAGTGAAGTAAAAACCAAAATAAACAGAAATCAGGGTCAATATTTAAACTGAAACAGGCTTGGACAAGTGCTAGCACTACTGATGGAAATACAGGAATATGTTCTAGCAGTGCAGAGAAAGTAAATCCAAAAGTGTGCTTGGAGATGAATTTCAGAGAAAAGAAAGGGTACCTTCAGGTTGGCACAGCTTCTCAAGTAGAACTAATTTAAAATTAGTAGTTGTTTAGTTAAAATTTAAAAGTAGTTTAAACCTACTTCTCCCCCCATCCCAACTTTCTAACCAGTTTGCATAATATAACCAAAGGGGGGGAAGCAAGTCATTGTAGAGTCCTGTTGCAATGAAGTGACCAAGTTAATTAAGAATATATAGTCCAAACCCCTAAAATTGAAGCAAAACTAGGTGGAACTTCAGAGACAGACTTTGCTGGAGGAAAACAATGAATGATACTCTGGGAGAGAGAATGGTAATGTTACTGATAAAGACAAAAGACTAAGATATGCATCAGAAATAATGGAAATGCACAGCTGTGTGTAATTTGCAGAACCAGACAAATAGCAGGCCCAAGAGTTTGTCTATACAGACAGAAAAATTTAAGTGACTAGAACTGTGCTAAATCCTTGATTAAGAACAAAATTAAAATTACTTGAACTCGATTCAATTTGGTTCCCCTTGGAAGTGAATTAATGTAATATCACTTAAGATCTCGAGGTTAGGATTAAACCTTCCAGTCTGTGGGTTTGATGGTTGTTTCTAAAGCTGCAACACACTGTTAGCTTTAGGTTATTCTTGCTTAATAAAATTCTGTGAACATTTGCACTTGGTCTGTCTTGGGGAATTTCTTGGAAAAGCCAAATGACAAACTGAAATTGCATTTGGAAGGTGATTCAATGCACAAAGTTGATCCTTGTGGGTCCCTTCCAATTCAGGATATTTGATGATTCTATGAAACTTCAAATTCACACCTTTTGCTAATTTTTTCCTTGTACTCCTGAACAGGTATGTGTGCAACTCAAAACAAAGTTTAACAAAAAGCACATTTAGAATGATGACATTAGAAAGAAATCAGCAATTTTTGGGAGCAATCACCAAATACACAAGAACACCAACAATTCACAGGGCATAGACAGAAACGGACACTCAACTGAGCTCCTGAGAGTTAAAAGTATGATTACTACAGTACTCATTCAATTCTATTTTATTCCCTTTAACCTACCAAGTCTGTGCTCTGACGATTCTAATGCTTCTCATGTCTCCTAACACTTCTAATACCTTTTGTTTGTTACAGTTTTTTATTTCAATTTCCATAACGTATACCTAACTTCATCCAGCCAAAACTGTAAGAAAAACTAACATTTAACATCTTTTACATTTCAATTTTAAATACTAGAGCAGGGAAGAAGAACAGAAATTACTAAGTGATGGTCCTGCTCTGCAGTCTTACTCTTACCACTCTCCAGGTGTCATCATTAGTTTGGACACTAGCAATAGATTTCACATTACCCAACAATACAGAGACAAAAACTCCGTTCCCCTTGAAGTCCCAGGCTAACAGCTGAAGCTACCAGCAGGACACCTGGCAGTGAACACTGACTGTAAATGCAGAAATCTCAGTTTAGTTTAATGTTATCCCAGTGGCTTCAAGAAGTGCAAGGTGATGAGCCATTCCCTATGAGCCAAGCAGAGCCCATGAGCTGGCATAACACACCTCCTTCAAGAAGTTCTGACATTACCAATTTCTTACGTTAAGCCCACCAAACAAAAGAAGTAAATGCTATGTTATAATGTTAAATTAAATGGTTACTTACCATAATACTATATAAACAGATCGTAGAACTATAATAGAAACTAGCGTTCCATACATGACCTGGGAGAAAAATAAAAAAGGAAAAAAAAAAAAAAGAAAATTCAGCAGTTGGATTCAAGAAATCTTATAAAACACTAAAGGAGTAAAAACATTTTGAAGCCTCTATTGTTTTTTTGATTTCTTAGTCTCAAGAAAACAGCGTTCCTTCTAACTTCCTCTCAAGAAAGCCTTCTGTTAAAGTTTCAAATAAAAGTATGATTCTAAACCACGGCCTTTATGCAATAACAGGAAAAGGCAGTTGTGTAAAACCACTGTTTCACTGTTTTGAATCAGAAAGCAAACACTAGATGGCACTCGTAAAGCATCCTGAAATCAAAAATGCTAACTAACTCCTATCATGTCTTCTCTGTCAGTGCATTTTAGCTCAGGATTCTGTAAGCATCA
Source organism: Myiozetetes cayanensis (assembly GCF_022539395.1). Classification (NCBI taxonomy): domain Eukaryota; kingdom Metazoa; phylum Chordata; class Aves; order Passeriformes; family Tyrannidae; genus Myiozetetes; species Myiozetetes cayanensis. The sequence continues at coordinate 29,379,375 of NW_026087742.1, read as the reverse complement.
GCTAAAATCACTTTTGAAAGCTGTACTTCTTTCCCTGATATCTAATAATGCTTTTTCCCGAAAGCAAACACCTAAATAGGCTTTGCACTATGCCCACACTGAGCATCAATATGGAAGAAACTTTCCAGGAAGCATTTCAAACAACTATTGCAGGTTGTTGGGATTCAATCTAATTATATAGTGGGAAGGCTGCATGCTCTGAAGATCCATGAGGAAAATCTGGCTCACTGCAGGCTTGATGAATTTGAATGCAGTCACCTGTCATATATAAAAAGTCTAATAATTTATTTTCTGCCTCATGATCTTTTAATCACTCTGGTTTTTATTCACAAACATAGGATCCATGTAATACCATCTCCAAGATGTAAAGACTAAAGAAAAGATAAAAATGTGGTCAGTCATGCCTAAGAATTGATGCAGAAGCTAGTGCAGCAGGAAGGATTTTTAGAGACTAATGACATTCAATTACTCTCTATACTTTTTATTCTGAACACTGATTTCCTCCTGCCAAAAGGCAGTTTGTTCCAAGCAGCTGTGCCTTTCTCTTTGCCTCTCTCCAGTGGCCCACAAGTCCCTTGCTCTTTTTTTACTTGTTCACTGACTTAACCTTTCTCATTTTGCTTCTAGTTGACTCCTATCTAATGCTGCACGAAAGACAAAAATGATAAAGCTTTGCTGTCTATTTTTAAAAGCCATTAAAACTCACAAAAACGTGTTTACAAACCAGTGTCCTTACCATGTTCTACTGACCTCCTGACACCCTTCCTTCTTTTAGACTATGTTGCCTTCAAGACAAGGACTGCCTCTTACTCTGCTGTAACTGGGGCAGTCAGATACTACTATCCTGTAAGCATATGCATGTGACTAGTCATCTGACATAAAATAGGTAGCTGCAACAATGCAAAGTGAAACCTGCCTTTCAAAAGTCCATAAAGGCAAATTTGCCAATTCCTTTTAGCTTTAAGGATGAGGTTTGTAATAATAATGGCCAGTCTTCACGAGTGAAGATCCAGGGAAGGTCTTTACACCTTCCAGCCTGCGCATTGGATTTTTTAGGTGAGACACAGTGTGCGCGGAACTGAGCCCACCCTTTAATCCTAAGGTTCATCTGGACGTAGATGGGTTGCCTTTTTAAGGGCTAACGAGCTCCATCTGCCCAGGGAGTGTCCCTGACCGGGAATCGAACCTGGGCCTCGGTGGTGACAGCGCCGTGCCCTTAACCACTAGACCACCAGTACAAACCATATTATCAGTGCATATCTATAGAACAAGACAGACAACAGAGCCCTTAAACTTGACAACAGGTAAAAGTAAGCTCCAATATTAACTATTCAAAGTTATTCAGCACAGCAGTTCTTCAGAGGCATGCAGAGTGAGATTAAAGAACTTCAGTAAATAAATTACTATTACTGTGTGTTCTGCTTTGTAGGCTAATTGGTTTTGGCTTGTACAAAACTGTTAATTCCAGTCCCCTTGTTGGGGTACAGCACATAAATCAGGAAACAAAGAAAATGAACAAAACCTGCTAGACACAGCCCAAGTATCAAGTGCCTATCTTTAGCCAAGCTAAAGGTAGAAAGGAAAGTGCTCAGCTGTGCTAGGTGCTGCATGCTGGTATAATTCTTCATTGCTGACATTTTGCCTAAAAAGATGCCACCATATAACAAATACAGACTAAATGTAAAACTTTAAAAACATTTTAAAAACTTTAAAACTTTACCAGCCTCATGTAGAACAGCCCGCTTCATTTTTTTTTCTAATCAAATCCAGTAATTTATTCTAAGAGAGGGATGGCACAAGGGAAGATGGCACTCATAGAAAGGCTCCTCTAGAATCCAGTTTGATGCCCTTTCTTTGCTGATCTCCTCCTTCTTACAATTTCTATTGCTAAAACACTCTTCTGCAGCAGAGATATGGGAAAAACCTATCCACAAAGAGAAATTTCTGTCATGCGCATTAGGGGTGTAACCCCCTTTATGCTTGTACCCCCCCAAAAAATGCTCTTGTATTCTTTGTACAAGGAGTTAAACAGGTCAGTCTATGCCCAGAGAACAGATCTTACAAGCAGCCCAAAGCCCAGGTAAAATGCTATTTTTTTTGGCAGTTGCTAAAAGCGGGAAAGAGCAAAAGCTAAGAAAAGCTTTCTTTGTAGATCTACCAGCTTGGTGTTTCCTAGCGAATTGTATAATGGCTTGCAGAAGAGGAGAGTCTTAATGGAGGGAGGAAGGAAAAAAAATAAAAAGAACCTTGCAGTGATTGACGAAAAATATGCCCACAGCTGATAGTTCAATTTCTTGTCTTTTCCACTCCCCCACTCAACCAGGTTGTTAGCAGTAAAACACAATTGTGTTTAAAAGCCTGTGAAAGATTGGAACAACAAACTGTTCTGTTCTGCACATTCCAATCCTCCACACTGAAGGTGAGCACCGAGAGGGTGTTGCTGTGATATGCAGAGACTGTAGCTGCACGTTTCGCTACAGCTGTTTCTTACTAGAAGGCCATACACCAAGCTGCATAATTTCATTCATACTCCAGGGAGCAGTGCTTGCTTTATCTCCTTTACCAACTATGGATTTACTATTTTCATCATGGTAAAAATTTGTTAGGTATAATCCATCCACCCAAAGAAGGATAAAGTAGAATATTAAAAAAAAAAAAAAAAAACAAACTACCTTATTCAAGGTGACTCAAATTTTTCCATTCCTTTAGGTCCCTTTGTTCTTTTCCTTTAACTAACATATCACTTAAGCGACAGATGAAAAAAGAGCAGAAAACTTGCTTGGCTTATCTCACAGTGTCTTTAAGCTGTAAGCCAAAGAACATCCTTGCACTGCAATTGAAACAAAAGGAAACAGCAGAATCTCATCATCTTTTGTTATCACTAGATAGTTCTCTCTGCTGTTTCAGATGCAAATAAAGCTGCACATATTTCAGCTGTGAAGCCTGTATCTTTGCAGTTGGGGAAAAACCCAAAGTCTGGATTACCTGAAAAGAAGGTCAAATATGAAGAACATCCTTCTAATTCACAAATGAGAAGTAAGCACTTCAGGGCTCAATGTCTGGCAGCATTTTTGATGTGGAGGCAGTTAAGCAAATCATATAGATTCACTTATGGAAGTCAGAGGCAAAGTTGGTACTCCACACTGAGAGGGGAGGAGCATACAAAACTGCTTCTTCATCTACCCTTCTAATACAGAAAGCAGAAATAGCCTGCTATTTCCACTTCTGTTTCCTCTGCTCCTGGCCATCTGCCCATCCTTGGTTAATAAATTTGATTTATCAGCCTCAAATATTAGTATACACACTGGGAACAGCAGTAAGAGTTTCTGGGTTCTTGGCAATCACTGTTTATCTATTAATCCACCAACCAGCTATCAAAAGATAGTCTCAGTACTTGAACTCAGAAACTGTATTTGCAATCTGCAACAAAGAAAGTTAACTTCTACATGTTTTTGGATTTCTGGAAGAGAAATTTGAGCTGAGAAAAAAGGGACCATCCCCAAGATGATGCTGAAACATAAAGTAACTCAGCACAGTTACAGCTGTGTAGTACTGCATGCTGCCTTGACAAGTCCTGAATGAACTAACTCAGATTCACTTGGTTTGGCTCTGTTCAGATGGATGTAAATGACGGCAAACTGACACAAAGGTCAGAAGACACTGCCATAGAGCTTCTGGGACACTGCCTGTCACAGTAAGCCAAGCTTCCCCTTCAATGGACTTGCAGAACTGAACCTTTGGAGAGTCAGAATATCCTTCCTCATTCCCAAAGCTACCGTGCAGGTAAAAGCACTAGTCAGAATGAAAGATGTACTCGCTCTCTGGAAGATATCCCCAAATGATCTGTGTAACAGGGAAATATCACTCAAGTCAGTTTTATAATGTGGTCTTCAACAGGACAACAACGAAATAGAAGAAGCTCTGTGGTGAAGGCATAGCCTGAAAAGGTCATTTTCACCAGAGTGCTTGACAACCTGAACATACAGAAAAAAGTAAGAACACATTCCACCAAAAGGCACAATATATTTAGCCACAAGCCTGCCACTAACTGTTGCCTTAGCAGCAGGAGGGACTCTGGAGAGCTGTAAGACATCGAGTGGGTTCACACAGATTCCCCAGAATGGGGAGTCCTGTTAAGTCTGAACAAGCTGTGTCCTGACACAGCATATTCTTCACACAGTTTCAAGCTCCCCTACATACTTCTACAGACATATTTCATTGTGATTTCTCTTTCTTCTTTGCACTTGTACATTTAAAAACATACATAGGGAAAAAAGTTACTAATTTTTTTATCAAAGCAAATGAAGTAGCTTTTCCTGCCTTAGTCTCTCTCTCTCTTACTCGAAGTCACCTTAATTGGTAAATCTAATACTTATATTTTACTTCTATCAAAAGTAAAAAAATTCACTACTCATGTTATTGTGCTGGGATCAGTAAACATCCAGGCACTCCCTCTCCTCCTTTGGTAATTTGTTGAGCAGTTTAGAAGAAGTATGGTTGGTATTTGTCCAGCAGTGCATCTCTTCAATTTCGAATCAGTTGTTATCCTAATCCTCAAGTCTCCCAGTTATTTCTTCATCCCCTCCCCTGTACTCAGGGATGCCTCTGAACTTTTATTGTCACAAATGCCATCAGTACACTAGTCCTTTTCCTGCTATGGGTTGTCAAAAAACCCTCCCAAAACAGTCCCACTACTCATGCCAAGAAAATCCAGGCTTTTCATCATATCCTTTAATTATTTTTCACTAGTCACTCCTTTACCCTATTTGCAATTCTCATAATGATCTACTACTCAAGCTTGCTTAGCTTCTCATGGGACACCACAACCACATTCTGGAACGTCAATTTTTTCATCACATTTCCTAATGTAGAAGAAGCAGCTCTTTAATGTGATTTTCCATTTACCTTTTAATTATTTGTTTGCTAGAATTTGCTTCAAACTCTTGCAGCAGATGACTATGCAAATAAAATAGGTTTTTAGATCTATTTCATTATTCACGTAGCTTGGCTCACTAGCTGAACGAGGTTTTTCATTGCTACAAGTGCAAATGCATAGTCAGCACATGGTATGCAGCAAGCAAACAAATTAGGATGGAAAACAATGCTTTGTAGGTGACAGCTTTCTAGACCTCGTCATATTAGAAAGAAGACTATTTACTGTAAGACTTGACTTGGAAAGTTTAACTGTCAGGGTAATTTTGTCTGCTTTCAGGGCTGTCTTATATTTGTGTGTCCATGGATCACTCTATACCAGCAGCTGGTCTTCCCCAACCCCTCTTCTTATATAAGCAAAAATCTACATGTAGTAAACAGAGATAGACAACTAATCTGATTTAAAACTAATTCCGAGGAGAATTAGTTGTTGATTTGAACCTGAACCTCCAGTCAAATTGCCATCAGAGAGTAAATTTGTGCACCAGATGGAAAATAAGGGAGAGGCACAGCTGTTTTCTGAGACAATGATGATGGCTTAAAAACAACTAGGCAACTGAGACCTAGGGTTGTTTAGCACCTTGAAAATTAGATAATAACAGTGCTCTAGCCTGAGCAATTGAACATAAACAAGACAATATAGTAAAGGCCAACAGTATCTTTCACTTAATTGATGAGGTGGCAAAAAACGCCAACTCAGTTGTCAGGCAGGGAAATTTTTTCATCCTTCTAATGATGTGCTGCCTTCAACTGCCCAAAACACGTATCTCATCACTCCTATGGTTAAAGCACTAAGACCCTTAAAGATCTCCAATATGTGGATGGAGAAAAAGAAGTTGGTCTCTGTTGTCATGTGCTATAGATAAGAAATCAAAATCACCATCGTGCCTTGCTGGCAGTCAGCAACTTATGAGCCTAAGTTGGGAAGACAAGTATAAAGTAATTTGCAGAAAACTGAGGCTTGGATCCTGGTTGCTAAATATAATAGGGTCCTTTTCCATTCTTACTGCTTTCTTTCAGGGAAAAAAACACCCAAAATGAAACAATGAACAATATTAGGTTATTCATGTAGTTATTCCCCTTTTTGCAAGTCTGACAAATTACGATAATCACAGACAAACACCTAGAGGAATCAAATGCTGCTTTATCTCCTGATGCTGCTTTCTAACACAGTTAGGGACCAAGACCGTGATTTAAACTATGATTGCACAAGCATATTTAACTGTACTTTAAGCCCATGTGACCCATTCAGCTGGAAAATGCTTACTGAAATGATTTTACTTTTTTTTAATGCACTCTAAAGTAATGGACAAGTATTAAGAAAATAACCTTGCTTTGCTATGCAGTCAGAGAAACATTTCCTCAGGATTTACAACATATTTGCCAAAGACTGTGAAAAAAACAAGTACAGTACTTGAACCTTTGGAATTCAGCCATAACTGTACGTTCTCCATAAAAATCAATTTGCAAAGAGTTGTTGTAAAATGTCCAGCACTTTTATGGGCCCAAATATTTTCTACATGGATTCCTTGTGTATAAATTAAGACAGAGAATTCATATTATGAACCTAAGAAAAATCAGATGCAAAAAAATTAAAGGTCTGGGGTAAGACTTTGAAGTTTCCATATTTCCTTCTTTCCCAAAAAGTCACAATATCTATTGCCTTAGTATTTGTGACATGGGACGATATTTATGCCAAAGGCATCAAACTGAAATATAGTGAGGCTGTGATGCATTTACTGCAATAAATGTAGGTTGGGTAAATAAATAAATAAAGAGATAAAAGTTTGTAATAAGTAAATAAGTAAACAGTAAATTCTGCCACTGTTGTTAACAAAATTAGTCTAAGTCACTTCATTCAAAACCAGTTATGACCAGCTCAGTAAAAACACCAGAAATTGCCACTTTCATCGCAGTCAGTATCTTCCTGCTGGAAATGTAAATAGGGGGGAAAATAGGAAGGATTTAATTAACATAATTCAAAAACCTCACCCTGCAAGTTTCTCTTTTATCTACAGGTAGAGCAACAATGCGTGTTTCTAGGAGAGATTATCTAGAGCAGCTGAGAATGTATTCTGTTGATCAGTGCCTCACTAATCCAGCAACAGAAGCCACATATCATTTTTACAACTGCTGATGCAGCAAGCACATTTTGACAAGCAATGGCACTACCAATTTTAGAAATTAAGGCTTTAAAGCTCTGTCCTGCAAAGAGCTCAGTGCTTTTTGCTTGCCAATTTTTCAGCTGTTACCCCTAATCAAAAAAATCATAAATGAGGGAAAACTACCCATGGCATACAGAAACAAGCATTGTTTCTAACCTCCTGTGAAGAGGAAAGTGATACAGTCCAATCCCCACAGGCAGGGGATGCATATTAATACTCCTGAGCTGCTACAAAAGGAGCCTGTACCAAACATGCCATTATGCCTGTACAAACCAGTCTGCTACCTAACCTTAGAAAGCATTCTCTGTTTAAATTCACCTTGAATTTACACTAAGTAAAATCAAGTAGTTAGAAAACCCAATCAACTAATATGTTAAAGCAGAGAGAAGAACATGGTTCTAAGTCACACAGGCCATGTTATGATGCAAGGTCATAGTTTCAAAGCAGCTAATAATGGAAAAAAGCATAAAGGGATTTATTAAGCCCTCCCTCTCACACACACCTTAGGAACATCTTGTTATGTTTGCCCCTGATGAAAACTATGGGAAATATTACGTTAAATGCTAAAACAGAACACACATTAAACCATTCTATTTTTTCAGGTCACTAAGTAAGAGGACAGCAACACAACAGGCAGCAATACTTCTCAAAGAAAAAGCAAAAGGCAAATTGTTCTTCCCTTTCATCTTCCTTCCAGCTATAAAATACTGCAAAACATTCCACTAAAACATCATAGTTAAAACACAAGATTAGCTGTTTCAACAAAGCAAGATTTACCTGATGGAATACAGGCTCTTTCAAATTTAAGTAAACCTGGAAAGATTAAAAAAAGAGAAATAATTTGCAACACAGAACAAATGTAAAATTATTTATCTAAATATTGCCAAGACTTGTTCTGTTAGAATCAGCCATGAGTGTCTATCCATGCACCATTAAAGTTGATGAAACATTTGAATTTTCCTCTGGCAACACCTGAGGTTTTAACTGTGGACTTATTTTAAATTAAGAAGCATATATAGAAAAATTAACATCTAACATTAGGCTTCTCATTTAATAGAGTTGCAGCACATACAAAACCAATTAAGATGCTGAAATTACCAGACACGCTTTCAATATGCATTGCAAGAAGAAAATGTACTCTACTTTGATTTGCTATTACCAATGTTTTAGACAATAATTTAACATTTCAATTAATTTTAAAAAAAGCTAGTAGTTCTTTCTACTGTTAATTAAGGCCATTTAATTTATGCTTTTGGAAAGGGAAGGGCACTAGACCTTAGGCATAACATGCCACAGGTGTAAGAAATTGTAGGAGAAACAGAAGAGAACAGGCTGGAACTTTGACAGCTGAAGATGACTTACAATAATACTAATTTTTTTAAGAAATCACTATCAACAAAAATTACAAAGGAAATTTCATCTGTCATTGACATCCAGCACAAAATTAAGTTTGTGAATAAAGGGAGAACACTGGACTGAGAAAGGGAGTCAAATTAGCTGTGACACAAAAAAATCAGAAGAATTTTAACAGCTACACTATTTTTCTTATTCTAGCTGTTTTAAAACAACAGTCAATATTCTGGACTGAGTATCACAGTTCACTTTTTGCAGCCTGTCAAGCAGGATAATTCTTATTTCTATAGATGAATTCCAGTGAGAGAAGGTGAGGAATGCAGCTTGTCCAAGGTCTCATAACAAATCAACAGTGACTATTTTTCTCACATTCCTATTCTAGCAACTGGATTATTGCTTTTCCCCTTCATTTATTCTATACAGTGGTTTAGATAGAAAGGTGGCCAGCACATCATTTTCCCAACAAAAGAATAATTTGTCTTTCTTGACTGGAAGTGACAGAGATTCAGTACTGCCTCTATAATGTTCCTTCACTGGCAGGAAAATTGTCAAGCCTACAGGTGAAAATGCCATATTAGAAAAAGTTACTTACTATGCTGACTACAAAGCTGTATGTTATTAACAAGAAAAGCAGCGGATAATTGACTGTGTTCTTGTACTTGAAACATTCATACCTGGAAGAGAACATAAAGGAGAATGATAACATTCATCACTTACCACATAAAGGATGCATTTTTCAAAGCATATTATCTCAAAATTTGGGAGAAAATTGATCCTAATGGGTCTTAAGCCCTTCAAGAAACTATAACTCCTCCAGTAAAGATGTATTATTTTAATAGAACAATTCATACTTCTACCAATAAAGGTTTTTTTAAAAATCCAATGCATGAAAACCCCAACACCAATAAGCTCAAACATATACAAAAAAAGTACCCCCCTCTAAGAAAAGAATTTGTAAAACAGAAGTGTTTTCAGAAGGTGCTTAAAGGGTGATAATGGATGACAAATTAGAAGTTAGTTTGAAATGCAATGCAGCTGTCAAAAAACACTTCATCTGTGAGCTAAAGGCAGTGTTGGAAAAGGACTACCTTGCAAAACACTGAACTGCAGAGATATGTTAAAATGCAGATTGTTTATGCCTTCACTACAGTCACAGTACAGTACATTGGCTAGATTGGGTAGTGGTAGAAGTGGAAGGTAAAACTAGCTAACTGCTCCCAGTATGTAAAACAACCAATAAAAATTAGCTTCACAATCTCTGCACTACGCCTCAGTCTCAGTTGTTATGGAAATACACACACGTTGCAGACCGTACCTCCATCAGAAATAAAGGTCAAAAAAATCCCAAGAAAAATTAACTTTGAGAAGCCCATCATCATTAGGGCTGGAAGAAGTTGTCTATAGAACTCCAAGTCACATCTGTCTAGTTTATTTATTTATAAACTTTGAGAAACAGACACACTCATAAATGAATAAAAAGAAACAAAAAAACCCCATATCTGGGGAAAAAAATCTAAAGGCAGCACAACGTACTACATTGCAAAATGGCTTGCTGAAGTAATTACACAGCTTAAGAGTCAGCAGGACTGAATGACGTATAAGGGAATGTCCTGTGCAGAACCACCTGCAATCTGCTTTCAAGAAAACAAAAACAATTATTAAAGGCCTTCTAAACTACACATTAGCTTATTCTTTTGAACATTTTAATTGCTACCAAGTTTATATTTACAGATCCTTATTAGAGCTATAAATGCAGTGACAGGCTTCAGCACTTTTAAAGATAATATAGTAACCACTGCACACACACACAAACATTTTTTCAGACAGATTTTTATGGCTACTTCTCATGCTTTTTCTCAATCACATTCAGATCAGGCAAAATAAATGCAAAGGCAGTTTCAAGGAGATAGGGAGCTACAATGGAAATATTTCTGTAAGAGAGGCATTACGATTCTGGTCCTGAGTTCGTACAAACCACACTAATGCATGAATCACAAATTGAGGGTTATTTCCACAGACAGAGGTTTAGTCCTTTAGCACCCCGACTCCATTGCAAGCTGCTGGTAATCTTTACCAAAGTCATTACAATTTTCAACAGCTGAATATTTGATATTCATCATTTAGATTTCCCAAGTGATAGAACAAATCATGTTAAATCCAAGCCTTGCAGCAACATGCAAGTAAAAGCCAACTTAGGGTATCTTTACAGTTGTCAAATGTTACGTTGCTCCCAAAATTAAATGGTTGAAAACATCCTGGCATCACATTAAGCTGTCATACATGTTCCAAAACACTCTCCACAAAATATGCATTTAACTCTTCATAAAATCTTTTTGTTTAATTTTCCAGATGAGTGGAAAGCAGGTTTAGCCAGAAACCTGAAGTGTTTGGAGTCAGACTACATCACAGAAATCCAGCTCCAATAAATTATAATGTTGCTAATTTTGTAGGCATTACTAAAGTTGATTTTATTATGTCTGCTGTTTTTATGCCAAGCAGCACTGAACTTTGATTGTATACTACAATAAATCTTAACTAAAATCTTAACTAAAAGTGTTTTTTTTTTCCTGCTAAAAACACTAGTAAAATATATCTAAATTGGCAAAAACTAGTACTAATATCAGCCTGGTGCTCCAATGTCATAGTGCTGTGCAAAACCACACCTCACCAAAAGCAGTAGAAGCTTTGTCTCACTATACACTGAATCTAGCTTCAGAGATTCCACATTTCAGAAGTTAACATTTCATAAATATTCAGGAAAAAAGAAATTAGCAAATACTTACAGGCAGTAGACAAACACACAACAACTGTATATCATTGGGAGTTCATCCAACAGCTATAAAAAGCAAGGACATTAAAACATGAAAACTACTTTTAAATCACAAGCTTGTGTAAGTTAATTAAGGGGAAGTAAGTCTTCAGTAAACATGAGTTTTTATGTCATTTGGATATCCATCTTCTTGACAGTACTTCAAGATGTAGCAGTATCAAACCCTATTCATCTACAAAAAGCTGCTGTGGTAACGAGCTTATTACTCCGAATCTTTTGAATATTACTTGTCATAAAAGCCCAAACCTTCAAAGAATCTTAATATATGCTGTTGATACCTCTTAAAACATTTATAAGAATTAGTTTTATGAAGTCAGACTGAATAAGACCATCCCATCTATAGCCTTATAGTCAGTAGCATCTTCTTCACAGAGAAACTCAAATGAATTTTTTTTTATAGCATAAAATATAACTTTAGCCCATTAGGATGGGTAATGTGCTTGCATGTTTACTTCCTAATTTTAGAAATTTCTTACACTGTTTTAATTCAAAGACAGGAATTTTTTTTTTTGTTTGATGTGGGGTTCTTGTGGTGTGTTTTGTTAGGTTTCCTCCCCCCTCCCAGATTATGACTGCATAAAAAGTTTTATTGTCTTAATTTTTGTACTTCAGGAGAAGACTGGCATGTTACAGCTAAACTAGTTATTTTTCTGGGAACTTGCCACCTTAATAGAATGGAATTAAAATAGTAATCACAAGATAGTTTTCTCAAGAACAGGTACACTCAAAATTGTCATTTATCATTAGAAGGAAAAAAAATCATAGTACCATTTTCTTCTAAAACTTTTCTCATCAAAGAACTTTAATGAATTTCTGCTTATAAATATATATCTAAACTCACCTCCTCTTATGAAGGACTGAAATTCACAAAAATGGAAAAGCACACAAATGGATCAATGAAGATCAACAGCCTCTGATTTCTAATATGTTAAGCAAACATTAATAGTTAGGCCTTTTAGAACTTGATTCATTCCTAAGAAAAAAAAGAACTAGATGCAAAAAAGATTTTTTTTCCATTATCACTCTGAAAATTCTTGATGGGCATGCCTGTAGAGAAACTGCTTTCTTGCTACTGCTACAGGGCACCTGACAAGCTCACAGCAATGTTTTTCTGAATAGTGAGACACATTAAGGAGCAACAGCAGCTTATGCAAACCTTTTTATAAAGCCAGCCTTACTCTGCTTGGTTTGGGATCATTTTTCTAACTGCACAGTCAAAACCAACATTTTAGTTTTGAAATTTCATACTGGTTTAAAAACAAAGGGATCTAATTATTTACAGAAGGAGAGAGATGTATTATCCTGAGTGTGAAGTATTAGCTTGCTATGGTTTTGGTCATAGAAAGTTCAGGAAGTGTTTCACAGTGCTGCTAAACATCTCTGCTGACCAGCTGCGACTGAAAGGGCAAGTCTTGCATCTTCACCCACACTCCCACTACTTCTCTCCAGTGAGGCAGTGGTACTCGTCTGCCCCACAGTGAGCGAGGTCAAACATCTGAGCCAGCACACAACTAACCTTGCAGAAGAAGGTTTAAATCCCTGCACACAAGGTTTAAATCCCAGCATTATAGAGTCAGGGACCACAGCAGGTAGCACAAAGACAATATCAGGAACATTGAAAGCAGCTGAAGCTAACAGGTGTGTTAGGCAGCAATTTGCCATCACATTAGTCTGTCTTTGCTGTGATGCCTTGGAGGGAAAAAATAGAAGAAATAGCTGAATTCAGCTTTATAGTAATAGTATTTTATAAAATCAGTGATGTGCTTTTCCAAGTCTGACAGGCATTAGCTGCAAGATTAATTCATGTGGCCGTTAAAGACTGTGAGTCATTTAACACCTCATAAAAGAAAAAAGTGGGGGGAAGAACAAGAAATACAACATGGAAAATTTTTCACATTTGGACGGCTGATTAAACTTTTAAGTTCATATGCTGGCAACATCTCAGGGAAATTACAGTAAGAACAAAGAGCCTGTCAAACAATCTTAGAATTTGCATGCAGAATACAATGGCTTCTGTATCCAAAGGAATTAATGATTCTAGAATGTCAAAGGCATGTCTCGACAATGAAGAACCATGGAAAGAAGGAAACTTGGTGAGCTGATTTCACTGGTTAAATAAGTATTTTGGATTCTTGAGGAATGCATAATGATGCTGCTCCCATAAAAAATAAGAGAAAAAGGGGTGATTGCTTTAGAACTATTCTGAACAATTGCTTTCAAGAACAGAAGCTTTCAGATTTCTCTTACTTAAGCAAACTGAATCAACTATTTACTATATTAAGACTGCAAAACAAATGTAAAAAAAAACCCTTAACAGCTATCAGTGCTGATTTTTAATCATAACAAGAGATAACGTGAACAAGAAAAGGTTATTTATTGGTTGAACTGTTTTCTCTGTGGTGATCCACTAGCTAGCAACTAGAGTAATTATGGGCCACTTGCAGATTTCACTTGGCTTCCAAAAAAAGTGTACTTTCTCTGCCTCACACGAAGCCTTTTACATCAGTTGGAAAGATGATGCAAGACATTCCTGCTTCCCTCTCATCTGCTTCTGCCCACACTTTACTCACCACAAGTTCATAGGACCTTTAGTTGTTCTGATGCAACACCAGAACTACACGGCAAGTAGCAGTAAAATGACTTGGATTAGAAAAGCCTCTACACACACAAAAAAAATTTTTACAAAAGCACCAAAAAACCCCATGTAAGAATGCTTTAAGTCTGTATCATTTTAATGATCTGGGTTTCACAGTGCCCTTGCTCACCTCTGCATCAGTGTAAGAAAGAGGATTTGAAATACTGGCCATGTTAGGAATAAGCAGCTCAGGGAAGACACATGAAAAAGGTTGAAATTCAAGGCAGTTTCACCACAGAAGTGAATATAGGTAAATCACACTTAATTTGGGAGGAAGTGGTGAAATGGTTCTACAAACTGCCTTTTTCATGGCAAAAAAAGTACCAAATATTCTTACATGGTGTCAGCTATATGCTCTGTGGAAGCTAGCAGTCTCCAGCACATAACAGGGATATCAAACAGAGCATCATGGAGGCAAACTTCAAACAATTGGCAATATGTAGGTCCCATTGTGATCAGCAGAAATCCAGGACTCAACTCAGCTGCCGCAGCATAGTTGCCTAATGCCATCTGAGATGCTCTGTCACATCCAATACACCCACTCAAGACTAGCAGATGTGACAGGGGAGTCTAAGAAACCTGCACCTCTGTGGGATGGCAGCCGGACGCCTTGACAAACACTCACAGGGTCTAAAATAACACTGAACACCTATATTCAGACAAATTAATCTGTTTTAAGTGAAGGTTGCCAATGCAGTCTGGAGAACGATTCAGCCCAGCTGACTGCCTCCCTGAGTTCCACTGATTTAACTGTATTTCCACTCACTATGGTGAGGCACAGACTTCCAGCACAGACTTTTAAATGTAGATTTCTTTATTTTGAACTGAATCCCACTTCATCCTGCTTTTGATTCAAAGATGAATTTCCTTAATCTTCGAAGACCTAAAAGAGGACAAGAGGACAAGACTTCCTGTGTCCCTTTAGAAAACAGGAAATACCAGGACTAAAATCCCTGTGATTTGTTCTAGAATGCCTTCTACTTAAAAATAAGAGAAGACAACTCAACCACTACTACTCAAAAGATATGACTTCACTCTTAATGCTACAGATACCTCTAGATAAATAGAAAACATAACAGAAAACAAAGACGAAAAAGATAAAATAAATAACAATTTATTGTTATTTATATATTTATATAATTATAAGTAACAATTTCCTGCCTATACTGCTTGTTATTAAGCCAAAGCTGTAGTAATTTTAAAACAACAACTTGTATAAAAAGATGGCATGATTTCCCAAAGGATAAAGTGTCCTCTATCAACATAAGCAATTGATTACTGTTCTTATTTTAGATGCAAGCATATATTCCTCTATGTCTATCAGTGGAAAATACCTAATGATACAAGACCTGAATTACTCTCTTGTTGAGAGCAGGAGTCACATACAAAGATACTTAAGGCAGATAACTCATTTTATACAAGTTTCATCTAGTCAGGAAATGGCAATATGACTGTATAGTGAGATACACACATAAAATAATGCACAGCTACTTATCAGTACTCACCTGCATTTCATACTTCAGGGTCATGTGGAAGCACCAAGATCCCAATCCCACAGCTGAAAACAAATCAAAACCATGGTCAACATAAAAGTCTAAATGTAAAATTTTCAAGTATAGTAATTTAAATGCAGAGACAAATCTCCAGTGTTCTACAGCCTTCTACTTTATACATTAGTCACCAGTGATGCTCCTGAATTTCTGCGTTTTTGGGAGTGAGTGTCCTCTTTCCCTCCTCTCAATACTGTCTCCTATGAACTGGTGTAATCTCAAAGAGGATAGGAACAGAGGGAATCCAGAATGAACTGAGTACTATAATTCAATATATCTTTTTTTTTCTTCAAGTACAACATTCAATGGCTAGTACTGCTGAAAGCCTCTTATATTTCTGCTTATTGTCCAGTTTTTAAAACCTACATTTTACACAGAGCTTTTTATTGTCTCTATAAGCAGAAATTAATTGCTACTAGAACTCAGAACTCGAAATTCAAGGCAAACAAACCAATCCCACACAGTATGGATTCATTTTGTGAAATGAGATCACCATTTCTTGGCCTTCTACAGAGAAAGACAAGCTTCCAAGAAATTATTTATATTTATCTGAAATACCTCTTTTCAAACTCTGAATTTACTTCTGAAACTACTTTATGAGATATAATCTTTGCCTGTGCACAGCTTTTTCACTTAGACATGGATAATGTTTCTTAGAAGTTAGATTTCACTGTTTAGAGCAAAGCTGGTACAATATTTAATGCATCATTCGTTACTTTGAAATGTTATCAGTAAAACACTCTCATTAAAGCACCAGTTCATTTTTATTTCGCAAGAACAGTAACACGATGTCTTGTCTTCCTGAAGAGAAGAAATTATGTTTTACCTCAGACTAGTTTCAGACACAGCCAAGTAATTTGCACTCAAGCCTTGATCATGGGGTAATGCTGCCGTGTTTTGCAGCAAGAGCATCACCTTGTCTACACATGACAGTCAGGTTTCACTGATGCATAAACAAGACCTCTATCCCTGTGCATTCTATCAAAGGATTTCCAAGACAGTCGACAGACATGTCTGGAGATGCTTCTTTAGATGTTATTAGACTAGAATTGTGACTATTACACGTACTCAATGAAATTAAATACCTAAGCATGTAACTTTACTGAAACCTGAAACTGTAATACAGCTACATTTAAAAATCTATTGCCAAAACTTTATTGTCATTAATTCCCTGGGAAAAGTGAACACAGCTCTCTACCATACTATAAACAATCATATGCATTTCTGTAAGCTCTGATTACATTGGTTTGCTTCTGAAAAATATTTCCAAACAATAAGCGACAGCTGCTTTCACCTTCATTGAGATTCTAATGAGAAATTCTCACAGCCATTTTTCTGTGTATATAGAATATATGACAACTATTATGCATTGTGGAAAAAAAAAAAAGCATTACGATCATAATTAAAACAATATCATCCATTATCCTGGCTGTCACAGGACACAAACTCTTACAATTTGTAAAAAATGTAATTTTCAAATATGGGAAAAATGATTGCATAAAAAATTTCAACTGATTTTAAATTAACAAAATATGTCCTAGGGTTGTGGGATTTTCTGTTTGTTTTTCTTAATGTTATTTGGGTTAATAAATCTCAACAGTCAGCTACTGAACTCCTCTTCTTCCTCCTATATGATTAGAAGCAGTTCCTTTTATATTAATTTTTCCTTTAAAGTCTTTCAAAAAATCAAGAATGCAGGAGATATTACTGTTTCAGGTCATTAAACCCATGACTACAATTAATTTCTAAAATAAATTAAACCCTTCTTGTTTCTGTGCAACGATCACAGAGTTTCTCAGATTACAAAATTTTACTATGCACTGCAGAACGATATTTTAGCTATGTTATGTAGCAATAAAACAGATATTTGAAACAAGAAAAGCTGACAGGGACTTGATCACATGGTCCTTCCTAAAATAAAAACCTCTAATGGAAATGGCTGCAACAGTGCTTGCTGCAATTATAACAGAGCTCATGAGCATGGTTAAGTCTGTCTGTTATACATGCATTCAGCAGATAACCCAGAATGTTACATGACTGAAAATTATATGACTTTTTTGTCACTCTTTATGTCTAACTTACACTTATTTGTCTCCAGTAAGCAGTGGTTTAATACTTAGGCTAAAATGCTTTCACACGTGGCTTCTACTTGAAGTTCTACAGGAAGGCAGCTATCTTGAGATACACTTCTCATCATCTAACTCCAAGCCCAAAAGCCATCACTGTAATGAGACATTCTGCCAGCTTTGTACTTTTCAAAATAGGAGTGATCACAATCACTGATTGCACTGGTTTTCAAGAGAAGCAATAATTTGCTTCTTACCTTGTAAGCAGGAGTTGCACTTTTTATTTTATGTGTTTCCTTTTGCAAAGAAGCTTAAGTCACTAAAAGCTGCCTATTGGTAGAGAAGTTTTTACGCCATCTGAAGCAGTACCATTTCCTCCCTAACTAAGATAGCTCACTTTTCATAGATACTGCAAGTCACTCCTCATTTTTACATCAACAAACCTCTCAAATTACAGGGGTTATATAAGATTATATCTTAAGCATAGAACAGACACTAAGTTACAGTAGTATGATATCATAACAGCACTTAAAAAGACTGGAAATGCAAAATCAGGTTAGCTGTTATATGTAGACTAACACAGTCGTCCTTTGTCCTGCAGCAAACACAACGTGTAGTTACTGCCAGTTCATAAAACAGTTGTGTTAGTGATGATGTAAAAGCAATACTTTTGCAAACTTTACTTCATACACAGTTATTTCACTGTCAAAAAACTTGAGGGCAATAACTATACTGAAAATAATCTAACATTATACAGAAGATCCAGCTCTATATATGAACCATATAAGCTTTCAGGATTTGAACCCTAGAGGGATTTTTTTCCAAGTTTTAGGAAGCATCAGAAGGAACACATAATCAGTGATAATTCAGTTTGATATAACTACCTATCAGCATTCAAAATTCGCATTGTAAGCCTAAATCCTTTACAGAAAAAGCAGTTTATTAGGATTTCAGAAGGGGTTTGCATTTAAACTCAATTTAAATTTAAATTTAGGGTTTCAGAAAGGGTTTTAATTTAAACTTTGTACAGGTACTGTATGAAAATATCCTGAATGAAGGATGCTCCAGATGCAAACACCTTTATTTAGGTATCTACACATGAACTAAGTGTCACAGCTCCCACTAAGAGAATGGCATTATCGAGAGTAATTCAGCTGGCCAAACAGGTATTTTAGAATGAGTCAAATGATCCTCCTGGCTTTAATGACTGTGACGGTAGACGGAATCCTCTGCAAAGGCAGACACGTATGTTTAGGTGTTTAAATTCAGAGGTGAATTCCATCTTTTTTTTTTTTCTTTAAAGAGTGATAGAAGTGAAGATAAACAACAACATACTGCATTATAAAAACAGTCAAAGAATGAAACAATGAAAAAGTAGAATTCAGTTAAACTATTTTTAATTAATTTTTTTTGGCAAAGGTTTCCCTCCACAGCATAAGAGACAGGAGAGACCTTAGATACTCCAAGGTTACAGTTCTACTAGTAATAAAGACACTATAATACAGCTGTCTTCACTAGTGAATTGTTAGAACAGTCTGCACTGTGAATCTGGGCTACTCCAACTAGCACTTTCCCCAAGCAGCTTTCAGGCACTGCCCAGCAGCCAGAAGAGTCCAGGGTCTGTGCTCAGCAGGGAACTTGTACGCAGTCACCTTGTTCTGGAGGCTAAGATGAACAGACATGGGCTGTTCCATGCTACTTGGCTTCAGCACTCAGGAATGTTCCCAGCCACATTTGATGTGCTAACACCAGCACAGCCCTAGGAGCTTCTCTACGGGTGTTAGGTAAGAATAAGGGAATTAACTTTGATTGAAGAGCTTCAAAGAAGTTATTTCACAGTTACAGAGTTTCACTGGAAATAAAGTTTAGTAAGTTGCTTTCAAGTTCCTATGGCTATGCGTGATACAGAAAACTTTTTGCACTATTTTTTCTCCGTTTAGGCACTGCTTGAATGACTAGGCCCTATTAAACAGGACAAAGAAATATAAACCAGAAAAATCCTTCCAAATTTCAACTAAAATATCTAATAAAGTACATTACTCCATTTCTCTTATCCTATGTCCAGAACAGTTACACTCTTTTTTTTTAATATATACATATAGGGTTTTTTTAAATGGAGACTCTTCTAGAATATGAACCATTTCAGAATCAGTTTTTCAGAATGCATGTGGAGAGGACATATGGTAGAACCTGATACAATACCCCAGTGTCATAAGGAACAACTCAAAACAAACTGCTTGTCCTTTGAGGTAGTGACAGTGTGATGATTTGTTCCATGTACTTCAGGAGGTGCAACATGCTAAAGTAACTGCTTAAGATTATTCTTCATAATTTATAGGTTGATTAAATGGTTCTCTAAAACTTAAAAACCACATCCAATTCCTACTGAGTTAATCGACAGCCTACCTTTTGTGCTGAAAGGTAGCTGAAAAGAGGTCTGAGAACAGTGTGCTGTATCTCAAAGAACTTGCTGAAAAGTGCAACTCAGTCTGGGTACCAGTATGAACAAGAAACTTATTTGAACAATTATTTAGAAATAGCCCTTATTGTCCTACCAAGATCTTAGCATGTATGTGAAACAAACAGTGCTTCCATAATTCAAAATGCATTTGGTTCTAAAAGGAAATAAATGGCAACCAAAGAAATTGTGTGTATAAAAGTGAAGCACTGAACACGGTGTGGTAAAACACAAAAGAACTGACAATCAGCTAAATGTCTGGAAGTATCCAAAAAAAGCAGCTGATTTGGATTGAAATAATGTCTAGAAACAACACTTCTTATGTTCTCAAATGCTAACAGATTTAATTTTAACATCCGCTTTGACAGCTGTCTTTTCATGTCTTGTAAAATCTCAGTAACTATACAAAGTTTTTAAAACCTAACTGAAGTGCCCTCCCACCTCCATCTTCACAGAGGATTTGTTAAAGCATTTCTGCTTTGACAAAACAACCCTCAGACACTACTAGCTAGGTAGAAGCACTGCTATATGGTCTTTAATGAAGCATGGTGCCTGAAGGAAATCAGAAGTTTGCATTAAATTCACTATCCCTTCACAGGGATTTTTTTGTTACAAATTAAATAAGTAGAATGAAATCTGTTAATGAATAAAATTCCTGTGAGGGAAAGAACTCATTGGTACTTTTTTTACAAAAAGGAATTTCTGTACACTTACTATCTCCAGTATGCAGCTCGTTCAGTCACATGCACAGAAAAAATGCCAATGTTCCTGGCACATTTCAACTATATTTAAAATTCTGTTTATGTTCTCATTCACTGCTTTTATTCTGTAGTAGAGCAAATGTTAAGAGAATTGTCATTTCAAATCATCCTCTTCCTGTTTTTCAGTGGGAAACTATAAAGTCTTCTACGTTCCTTTACATCTTTCAACTGCTGGAAAACAGTCCAGCGTTACAAATACTGAAGCAGAGACAAAACAGAAGGGAAATGCTTTTGGGAGTGACCTTTAATGTTAGGTTCCAACATATGAGATAAAAATCAAGTCATGCAAGCATTTATCACTTTAGACAGGAGTCAAAGCCATCCCAGTCACAGATGAGCAGGGCCCAGCTGGAACTCAGGACTGCCCTCCAGCACTGCTGTTGAATATGCAGGCTGAGCTCCCCTTCATCAACATCACGAAGAGTATAAAACTGAAGTCCATTGTATTTACTATGATCAAAGACTTTTTTTTTCTAAAGCATTTTAAAATTTAAATGGTATATGAGAAATGCCTAGCTAGTGTGGCAGCCTGACATTCTGGCCAGAGACTGGCACACTCTCTCCATCATAAAGTGCCACTGACAGAGATAGCCAAAAATTACAGTGAAGACAGTCTCAAACATAGTTTTAATTTAATTCATTTTTTTTTTAGTTTAAAAAGAATGGCAGTATAGGATACTTTGATTCAAGAACACACAAAGTCAACTTAAGCAAATGCTTACACACCATTTCTTTCTCTCTCTTTTTAGAAGTAAACCCTGACTTTCAAGAATTCTGTTTCATACTAAGACAAAAACTAATAATTACTCAAAACTATAAAAAGCCTACAACTGGCTATTTGGAAAGTGTTCAGACAACATGCAAAGCTGTGCATTGTTGCTGCCTACCTTCCACACAGATCAGCAAAACTGATGTAACCGAAAACTCACTAAGTTACACCTAGTGTACATTACGGTTTACCTGGCATCAAGGATACATTTAGCATATGGATATGTGTTTTTCAACAATGTTTGCCTAAATACACAATATGCCAACATTAAAAGTAACATTTATCAATCCTTTACCACTGTGAAGACCAAGAAAGATCTCCACAGAGTTGGAAGCTATAGCACACACAGAAATTCTGTGAAATCTAGTTTGAGACCCACCAGCCAAATGTGAACCATCTTCAAGCATCTTTTCTCATAAGGAGCATGACTCCTATTTGCATGATTAACATTTCAAAGGAAGTTGGTTCTTTTCTGGATTTTGTTATTACAGAGAAAACAGACTGCTCTTAAGTAGATCTAAATATGAACATCACACTGTTCTTCCATCCTTACAAAACTTCCCAGTTACTATGGCATTTAGATTGTTGGGTCATATATGCCAAAGAGGAATTGAAAACAAATTCAAACTCATGAAAGAATGCCTTTCCAGTTCCTTCAAGATCTTGGCCATTTCTTATATTACTGTTCCATACAAATGTAAGAAAAATATAAATATAATGTGAAACTGTCTTTTAAGTAGACCACACAAGGCACCTTCTGTAAATCATCATAAAAGTACAGAGATGCAACAAGTAAGTCCTAAAGCCAGAAAAGGATCAGTCTCATTTAGTTATTTACTGAATTCTAACTTCATGATCTTCCAACAAATACAAATTTTCTGTATACATTAAAAAGTATAACAAACTGAGGTTTACTTTTCACACACATAGTATTTAGACTTAACTACTTGGTTTATTAATATTTAGATATATTGTTCATTGCACATCTGAGCTCTCTTTATAGTCACAGAGCAAATTAAGTTTTACACATACCTGTAAGACACAAATATGCAGCTAAATACCGTTTTTCAAGGCCATCTTTATAGGTCTGAATCGCACCATAGATTGGAGGTAGAATGAAAATCAGGTTACTCACTGTGTTCCCTGTAGGACAGAAACCAAAAGCACAGATTTAGAATTGGGTACCATGCACTTTTAACTAAATATAACTAAATTTAACTAAATAAAACTGCATTCACTCATTAAAGACAGATTCCAACAGTTTTCATCCAGAAAGCTACACTTTTTTGGAATTTGTCTTCTGCTTTCACACATAATACAAAGTTAAATTTTTATAACGTACAGTTAACTACACAAAGGCAAAGAACATTTTAACTCTTTTGTCTTTTTTTCATATGTGTGGATAGTAATAAAATACTAATTTAACTAACAGTCTGACTTAGATGGTGCTTACTTTCTTGTCAGAAGGGAGAAAGATAGGATTACCTCGATGACACAGATTATGAATCAAAACCTGATTCCTTGAAGAGATATAAGCCCCAAATAGTTCAAGCCTGGTATTTTAAAAGACTGTTTGTTTTTTTCTTTTCTAAAGCTGATTCTTGAAACTCATCAAGTGACTCATTCCTAAATGAAACCAGTTCAATTTTTACTCTTAGTGTACTAGTCACTGTGGGCACACAGAACAAGCCAGATGGGATGCTAAATCACACATCATAATCTAAGACAGCACAATAAGGAATAATAAAATGTCAGAAGCCGCTACTGATCAGCACGATGGGCAAGTGTCAGAGCTTATCAAGAGCCTGAACTTCAGCAAGACACCACTGCTCTCCATCCCTCCTGTTGATGCTGGGATACTATAAGGTCTCCAGGAAGACCTTATAGCAGTCTTCCAGTACCTAAGTGGGACCTACAAGAAGGTTGTAGAGGGACTTTTCACAAGGGCATGTAGTGATAGGATGAGGGAATGGCCTTAAGCAGAAGGAGAGCAAGTTTAGATTAGATACTGGGAAGAAGTTCTTTACTGTGAGGATGGTAAGGCACTGGAACAGGTTGCCCAGAGAAGCTGTGGATGCCCCATCCCTGCAAGTGTTCAAGACCAGGTTGGATGGGACTTTGAGCAACCTGGTCTTGTGGAAGGTGTTCCTGCCTATGGCAGGGGGGGTTGGAATGAGATGATCTTTATTGTCCCTTCCAACCCAAACCATTCTGTTAATCTACGATACATTCTATGCAATGCAAAGAGATGACACATTGCAGAGACCAGGGAAAGCAAGAACAAGCAAAGACCTCAGCTCTTGTACCAGGGGGCAATCTGATTTAGATGCATTTTTTTTCAAACTGTGCTGGCTTATGGAAAAGTACAATGAAATACCACAACTTTAAGTGAAGCATAAGAAATGTTACATCTCTCAGCAGAAGGGATGCAGATTCAGCTTTTTAGCTTAACCACAAATCGTAATTTTGAGAATAAAGGTTATGTTATGGGAATTAAATGCCATGCAATTTGGGAATATAAGCAAATCTGTTAAAAAGGCAGAATGTTGCTTATATAAAACTGCACACTTTTACACATCATCAATTAAATATATATAAAACTCAAACTCTAATTTCCTTATATCCCAATGAAAAATACAGTGTACGAGGCTATGAAGACACCGAAAATACTCCCTATTTTGGTCTTTCTTATTCAGCAGAACATATCAGAAGCATTTCACATTCTAAAACAAAGAACAAGAGTGAGTGGGTCCTGTCTGAAGTACACCCCTAATTCAAGCACCTATTTTTCAGGAGTCCTACTTGCCAAGATTATTCCCAAAGAAAAGCAAAAACTACCAAACTATGTTCATATAACCTAAAGTATTACAGTCCCCCGGAAAAAAAAAAAAATCATACTTTACAGTTTTAAAGAAAATTCAGTCCCAAATGGAAAAAGAAGTTTATTTCAGAACACATGTAGCAGAAGTATATAACTGCCTTTAACAAGGTAGCTCTTCTAAATTCTCACCATGTAGACACAAATCTCATTTTGAGACTGTCTTCTCAACCAGATAAAAATCTCATCTGATTTTAATCAGATCTTCTTTAAATAATTTCCTTAATGATTTAACACCATCTTCTGCACAACCATGAATTTCACCAAGTTATACCAGGCAAAACAGAGACGTGCCAGAGATCTTACTCTTCTTGTCAGTTCTGTAGTAAGTTCCTCCACATAAAAAAAAGCCCAACTGAAATCAAAACAGCTTCTGCAAAGACATGCAAGTTTATACCAATATAAAACACCTTTTTCGTGTTTAAATTCTTTGGGGAGTCATTAACCTTTTACCACACTCCTGTAGTGTTGCAATGGGTAGTGATTCACTTTCAGTGGAGAACAGGTTTAGAAGAAATTCACTAAAACTCTGCTGTGAGGCACAGTGACTATTCCCATGTTCTCCCATAAATCATATAAAGATGTCATTCAGCCTTGAAAACGAGTCTGGATTACTGAATCTTCTGCTTTCTAAAGCAGTCCTCAACTATGCCCACTTTCAAGAGAAGTTATTAGATGTTATATAAGTATCATTGTTCAAGGTCAGTTATGAAACTGTCATAAACCTGGCAAAAATTCAAATATGAAAATGCCAAACAAAAGCAATACCATGATGTTCATCTGCAACCGGGAAGGCACGTGACTGCAGAAGAGAGTTGCCGTAGGATAACGAACTTCAGATGGATGTAAGAATGCAGAAAACAATCTTCTGTAGGAAAGGGAAGGTTTCAACACTTCCTGTAAAGCTGCAATTATGTTATATTATTTAAAATTTACGAGCATTTAATCTGGGACCATCTTGCTGAGAAAGGAAATACCGTAGACCTAATCTAGCTGCAAATTCCTGCCACTCCTTCTCTGCACTATCTGGCCCATATTATTCAGAACATTTGCAGTATGGATTAGGCAAGCCTATCTGCAAATATACTTAACAAAAGTTGCACACATTTTTTTAAAAGGGGAAATGGAGGCAGGGGAACAATACAGTCTTCTGGCATGCTGCTAGCAAAACTACTTCTTTCAAGAGCAAAAACTGCAAGGTCTCTTGCAAACCCAAGATCCCTATGATTGCATATTTCATAAAAGTCTAGCTAGTCTTTACAAGATTATCCCCACACAGAATAGATTATAAATTCATTAAAAGGGATTTTTACTAATTGCATCAAAAATGGCAGTAAGATATGCACAGATATTAGCAAAGAATACCAAGAAAGAAGAAAAAAGGTGACACAAGTACAGACCCATAACTATAAAGTTAATTAACAAACATGGGAGTGAAACAAGCTTTGAAGGAAGTAGTAAGGAAGTTAAAAATGGGAAAATTGTCCAAACTGTCAAAAAAAAAATTAAAAAAAAAAATTCTAATCTTTTCCACTAAATTTCCTTTCTATAAAAAAGGGGGAGACCCCCAGAGATTGGAGAAATTGCATATAAGGCATGAGGTAGAAGATATGCAAAATAATGAAAGAAGAGATTATTTGTTATGCCTATATGAAATACAATATATCAGAAATTTGATGAATGTGCATGGATGGACCTGGGCTTAACTCTGTACAGCGTTCTTATATTTCAGTACTGGATTCCATGAATACTAGTCCAGAGAGTGACCTGATCTTTCCTTAGTGACCAAAGATTGCTTCTCAGCATTTTACCTTCAGCATTTCTGTCAACAGAAAGGAAGACCATATTATCTGAGGAAGAAATGAATGAACTTGCAGATTGAAATGACAGGAATAGGATTAAATATGATGGCCAAGAGCAGACCTTTCAATGTGAGTATGAATCCTTATTCCAAATGTAAAATTAATCTATTTGAAGAGGTAGAAAAGTGAATTTAGATTCCATGGTAACTGACCACAAGCCATCACTGTAGGCAACAAACCCCCTAAATTTATTTCCAGTAGAGGCAAGGAAAATAGTGATGTCTTCATGTAAGTCAGTAGTAGAATACACTGTTCTCTAGTTATCGATAAAAGAAGAGAGAATGTACATCACGTACAGAGAAGCACCACTCATACTGGAGTGATGAATGGGAGCATACAATTCCAGAAGGGACAAAAATTGCTCAGCTCAGCTCCTGAACAAAACGGCTGGACAGATTAAAACTGCACTCTGTAAATACATCGTGGGTCAGTGCCAAAGACAAGAGGGAGCTATTTGAATGAGAGGATAACACTGACAAAGACTAAATAGATATAAACTAACCCTAAATAGATGTGGACTAGAATAAAGAGGAAAACTTCCCACTAAAGCAGAAATATTTACAACTGCTTCCCAACAGAAACGGGCAGTACGATGAACCTGCTTTCAGGGTGAAGCTCAGTAAGCTCCACAATCAGATTGCATGATGTGGTGGCCTATCACAGTACTAAAACAGACCACGTCCAGAAAGACAATACACAGTACTAGGTACAGGGTTAAATTAATGTCTGATCATGATAAATGCTGACTGTGTGACTGACTGCACAATTTTTTATAGAAGTCTTCAAGACTGTTTTAATGCAGACCATTGTTTCAAAGTACTGTTTTATTCCTTGAGCAAATGCCATGTGGTACCAGAACAAAATCAAATTTATGCAAAACATTTCAACAAGCCTCTGTCTGTAGGAAGCAGAACAGTACAAGTGTTAAACCACATCTGCACCCTGTTCTACAAATACAGCACCAAAACCTGACAAGTCTTTTTCATGATGGATGTAGATTCAGAGTTATCTTCAAGCCCTAAAAAGTATATACATATCGTAAATGCACAAAGATCTGTACAAAGACTGACCTCAAATACAAAGAATACTTAAAAGGGGAAATAGTATCTACAGGCAAACACAGGCACAATATACAACTTACTGTCACACAGACATTATACAGACAGTGGGAAGTACACAAATTTGAAGTACCTTACTTTCATAAAGTTGTCATTTCTAAATTCCACACTATAAAGTAACTTCTACAATAAATTTGGATAAGGAATCAAAAGGAAAAAAACATGCAAAGTTCTAAATAAGTTGAAACAGAACATGGTCATAAATAATAAACAGGATGTAAAAACATCAGGAACAACAGTGGGAGTTAGAATACAGCAGCTGGTTTCGGTGAGGGAGGAATAGTGCTGTTACAAAAAAGAAGCAAAAATTATCATCTCCAGCTTTTGATATAGTGTTCAATGTGATTTACCCTGTGTTAAGAGATGCTTTATTTTATGTTTGTACACAGAATGACTGCAAGATTTACCAACCAACAAGGATCTTTTCAGATCTGAAAAAGTTCCTTCTCTGCCAAACAAATGAAGGCTTTCACTTTCTTATGGTTTCTACAAGACTCAAAACCAACAGAATTAAATGTTAGTCTCAGAGAGCAAAGAAGAAAATGTTTGCACTTTAAAATATTGACTACACATAAAAACGCTCATTTAAAATCAGGACTAACAAACACAATATTCACTACAGGAAGATTTTTCAGCCTCTCCTTAAGGACAACTGCATCTCACTGTGAAAAAGGAGAAATGGAAGCAGCTGCTGCTTTCTAAAATAGATACCTAAGTTGCAATAAAGTCAAAGTATCCTTTTAAGTAAAAAAACACAAGCAAAGAAACAAGATTTTAAGGCTCAAAACATTCATTTCATTGTCTGGATAACACGGGGCTCTGCACAGTCAATTTTAGTGCACTTCCTGGATCATGTAGCTTTATCTTTTTCCATCACTGCAGGAAGACATTAAAAATACTGTAAAAAAACAAAGGCTGTCAGAAGACATCATGCAGAACTTGATTCACCCTCCTAGCTACTTTCAGTCATACGGAATTCTATTTCATGACTTTTGTTTCTGGAATCACCTCACACAGTTCTGCTCTGAACTCATTTGGCAATGTCTGGTACTACAGCTCATTATAACAGAGTTTACCATGTCTAAAGAAATTGCAAAGCAATGCAATTTGAGGCATATATTGAGAGCATAACCATCTACCATAAGTTATCCCCTCTTTTAAAGAAAACTCTTTTCTTTTCCTTGGAAGGAACTCTATGGATGTGAAACCAAAGACAAACAAAAAGAGAATGACAATGAAAGAAAGGTGAGTCCTGTGGCCCAGCAGCACCAGATAAGGTGAAACAATGAAAGATAAAAAAATCTATTTGGAAATTAGATATGAACTAGAGGAGTAGGTAGTCTAACAGTTAAAGACTGAGGAGGAACCTAGAGTATCTCCTTATAAGAATAAGAAACTTATTCAAAATCTAATATGGGAGTTTTTGTTAAGATACAAGGAATTCATAGCTCGCCTACCACAACATTCAAAGTGTCAACAGAGGAATTAATGTGAATACAACCCAAGAAGTTGCCATACAGTATATGCTATATATTATCAGTCAATAAGTAATCCAGAGACCAGAGAAGGTTTGTATCACTGATTTTTGAAAATAAGAGCATTTCATGATTGTTCAGAAGAACTAACTACTCAGAATTGCCTGGTTTAGCCCCTAACTTCTATCTCGCACTGCTCTTGCTTATAGTTTATCACCAGGAGGGTAGTGCAGCAATTAGATTTTCACTTCCACCAGCCAGTTTCAATATTTGCCACTTCAAAGTCTACAATAACTGCATTTCAGAGTGTCAGGAAATGAAAACTCCTGTTTCCATTTGATATTTCAGAAGGACCTCAAGGGGAGAAAACTGAGTCATCCTGACAGGAATTTTGCCAATATGTAATTACTGAACTCCCTGCTTCCTAATGTCCATGAAGGAGCAATATAAACTTCCTGTTACTCAGTGAAATACAACACAGCATTACTCCAGGCTGGAGCACAAGACCAGTGCTGGTTTAAAAAACAGAATTATAAAATAAAAATAAAAAATGTGAGCAGGAAGGTGTTTAGAGTGTTTAAGTGACAAGATCCATTTTTCACCTTGTATAAATCTCCTTTCCAAATACTAAGAAAGCCTTGATTTTGTTTACCAGGGAATTAACTGAAGTTACAACTTCAGCAATTCAGCTGCAATTTGTATTGGCCACCACATATCTAGTAGTAAAATAGCAAAAATACCAAAGGAAACAAATACTGAAGGAATTACTGAACTGTATAAGCTATGTATGCAAGCTTCCTTAAGAACTATAAAAATGAGTAAAGATAATCAACAATTCAAACTAATGTATTATCAGAGAGTCTATTAGATCTCCCTATGTATTTACAATAAAATCAGAAATCTAGAGAGCAAGTTCATATAGATCATAGGAATCATAAAATTAAAAGACAGATAAAACAGCACAGAAAAATATGATGAGGTGAGTACATGACAAAGCAATATGCATTAATCTAGCTCTGTATAGATGTTGTCATCCTGTTACAAGAAAAACTGTAAGGAACAAATGAGAGGAAGGGAGCAGATACAGCAACTAGAAATACTACAAAAGAAAAGAATTATTTACAAAGGAAAAGAACAGCTTCCCAAATCTTAGCCAAGAAGTAGCTACAAGAAAGTAACATGAAATCCAACAGATTTACATGGGGGAAGGACTGAAAAAAATATATTATTTGCATTACTGATGAAGAGCAGCACTAGTGACCAGCACTAACACACTGAAACAAAGAAAAGGGAAGTTCCAGTAGAACATCTAGAAACCAAGCTTATTTGGCAGCAAAAACATCTCCCAGAAGAAGCCATGAATCCTGGAAGAGTTTCAAACAGAATGGACAACACAAGGCAAGATATACAAAGAAAACAATCCACTATGGGCAAAGAAGGGCAGCAAGCGAGGTAGGAACACAGGCTCCTCAATGCCAGCACAGATGCATACCACTGGTGTGAGCACGCTGCGTTCCAGTCGCACGCGTCTCAGCCCCAGCAGAGCACTGCTCCCACAAAGTCCAAGTGCTGGGACAAGGCCAAAAAAACTGAAAGCAGCATTGCTGCTGCAGAGCTGGTGGCCAACTGGAAGGTTTTAGTGTTTAAATTCAGCCTGCAGGGCAGCTCTTCTACACCTTCTAGGCTGCCTCTGCCTTGCTGGGCCTCCATTTCTCCAGGATACGTAAATGTACACTGATATCCTTCTGAAGAGGTAAACCATTTCAGTGATTATTAGACTGGGGAGGGGTAATGAGGTAGTTTTAGAAAAAAAAAATTATTCATAACACAATTTGATTTTTATTCCCAGTGAGCATAGTGGTTCCAACATACTGTATCAACTGATATGTTCTCATTTATGGTCTTACACACTTTATATTCCAGCTGCAGAATTAATTCCCTTGAAATTCATCATACCAGTTCAGCTAATATTTTTGTAGATTGTATTACTCTGATTACAGTATTTCATGTTACATTTGTGTTCTTCAAAACAATCAAAAGGTAATTAGAAGGAAAAAAGCTCTCGACATTGCTGACTAACAAAGCACAGCAAGTAAGCTCAGTTCAAACACGTAAAGTGTGGGTGTTTCCTTATGCACAAACCTCTTTGGTATGAATGTCTTACAAAAGCACTTATAATATAAACTGCTTCTGAATTGCCGTAGGTTACAATTAAGCTATCCTTTCCCTTACCCTCATCTCTGCAAAGTGCTTTGCTACTGTGTAGTCAAGACACTCGAAAATTAGAATCTAACAGGAGACTTCACTAATACTGGCCTTGCTTCTAGTGTATATTACACTAAAGATAAATGAGTGAAAACTAATACTACACAAATTCACATTTTAAATCTCTACTTGTTTCTTCATAAGAAATGGATACCCTTGAAGATACCTTTGCAGTCTCAGAAACACAGTATTAGTGTTTATCATGCAGTTTAAAATTCGGATGGTGAAACATTTATTGCTGAGCTAAAGAAGTTTTTGCTCTTTCCCCTCAAACCCAAAGCACATTGGTTACCTATTCAGTCTCATTTACTGAAGGGTCTAAGCAACCCCAGACTTCTGTGTACTTACTCTCAATATCCTTGCAAGGAGAGGACAGGCTGGATGAGGGTACCCGAGTCACAAAGAAACCTGCATAAAACTGAAATCAGGACTTGCAAACACCAAAGCGTTCCTCTAGCTACTAGACCATCCTTATCCGCCACAATAAAAATGAATGAGTTCATGACACCATCTCTCATAAATAAAGCTTCAAAGTAGAAAGGACATCAGATTAAGAGCTGGGTACTTTCCAGAAGAAATGTTTTTGTTACTGATTCTCATTTTTAGCATAACGGAGTCCTCCTTCTCCTCCTCCTGGAATTCTTAAAGGCTATTGCAAATGAAGGAAAAGAATCTAAAGACCCACAACTTGTATTGGGGTTTTCTTGAGAAAGAATAACTCCAATTTTTTTTCAGAGGAATCTCTCTTAAAGTCTTTCATGAGGGAGGTCTGAGATCAGTATGAGCTGCTGTTCCCCAGAAGAGCATTAAAAGGGCAGGTTAAAAATGGAAGACCAACTGTGAAATTTAACAGGTAATTATGAAAGCAATTGCAAGGAAAATATTCCGAGGTGACAGGCTAGAATAAAGATAGCTACAACACCTAAGTTAAAAAGCCATGTTCCTCCCTTCTGAAGCCAATTATCTTACCATAGCTCTAACTATGTTTATCATACCTATGCCTGGCACCAGTGCAGGGCATTCTGAGGTATTAATAACTGGGTTATGCATTTTGAAGGGAGCATTACATGAAAAATAACAGATTTTAAGGATGTAACAAAAATGTTATCAGTGGTCATTTTTTTTGTGACTGCAGGAAGCAGCCTGGGCAAATATGATAGCACACAGCTTCTTTCCAGGACATTTTATTCTCAATTCAAGATATTCACAATTACAAGGAATAAACTTGCATTACAACTAGCTGATATGTCATCCTGTAATATTTTAATATTGCTTTCCTAGAATATGGGAAAGAGAGTATGGAAAAGAGAGCATCATTTCCCTAATAAACATGCATCTAAGATGATCGTAAGCAGACCAATTACTTTGAAGTACACCTGGAAGGATTTTGAAAGCAAATTTAAAGTAAAAACAGTTGACATAGGCAGATCATTTGAAATACCAATCTAGAAAGCTTACTAAAAGCAAGTGCTTACAGCTGGAAAATGCAATCAAAGTCTAAAGAGATTAGGCTGAGATGATGTAAAGTTAGAATATTACATGCAATAAGCTTGTTGCTGAGGAGTAGATTTGCTTCCATTATAGCCTTTACTGGAAAACAAAATAAAACATACTTTAAATGGTTATTTTAAGGCAGATTGATGATGTCAGACTGGAAGGAAACGACTGAGATGACAAAACTTACTCTTGAGGCCCTGCTAAAACTAAGCAGTGACCAATATGATGTTACAGTGATCATCTATTTAATTTTCATCATTCTTAATTCCTTCCAACTTTTCTTCTTCTGTGCTGGTGTCAGTGTCCTGGCTTCATGTTCAGTGTCTGCACCAAGTCCTCCAAGTCTAAGGGTCTGTCCAGAGCAGAAAACACAGCTTTTGGCAGCTGGCAGCTTTGAGCTACCAAGTACAGCTGCCCAGCATCTGTCAGTCTTCCCTGCAGAGACACCAATTTGAGGCACAGAAGCTGTGGGTGTCAGCTCAGAGGCTTTTCTGGGGCTCTTATCTGCACTATGCAGCGACATATGAGCTGAGCCTGAGAGAAACCTAATATGCTTACTGGATGCCGAACAGCAGAGAATAATGTGTGCCAGTGCTCTTGTCCAGGTATCTGTAGCTTTAACTTCAGTACCATTTCTTCAAACTCCAAAGCCTCTTGCTTTCCTCCCTTTCTTGCTATCGGTGTGGATTTCCCCTCAGTGTCCAGAACAATTGAAGTCTCTCCTACTAATGACTCATGGCCATTCTTTTGCATTTTGCCCTACTTGGATGGTAGGAAATCAAAGATGAGATGCTACGTGACAAATGTAGAACACCACATGGGGATAATGAAACTAGTTAGCAACCATAGCCTCATTCAGATATACAACAACCACTCAAACACTGATTGGTGACATTCCCCTTCCTATCAGCACTATTAATAAAAAATCTCTTCTGTAACTAACTATCTTTTTTTTGCAGGGCTGCCTTAAATGAAAAGTCCCAAGGCTACACGGAACACGTGATAAAAGAAAGGCAAGTGATCTCAGAAATGCCTCGGAGACATCTTCTTCACTCCTAAATACCTAACTTTATCTCTTTTACATAGGTATTTCTTTTCTCTGAAGTCTTCATAACCTTTTCCAGTTAATAATAACAACCTCTGCCAAGAACTTTCAACAGCACCCAATTAATTCACTAACCCAAGACCCAAAGGTTTTTGCTCCTAATCCACAATTTATAACTCGAACTGTATTCTTTAGTCACTGTCCAATTGTAATTTCAAGATAAGTTTCTTGTTCCTGTTTGAAAAATGAAAAGAAAAAAAAAAAAAAAAGGCAGTTGTCTATCCGCCCACAAACCTTGGCAAAAGCCATCTATCTATCTGGAGGGAAAAATGAAGCTTCTTCTCCACAAAGGCAGTAAGATCAAAGTCCATATCCCAAGTATCTCACAATCTAAGCCAAATAGAGGAAGAGATAGGTTCAAGTTTTAAACACTGGTTTTTTGTGATAACTTAATACAGTATCTACACAATAACAGTTCATAAGGTGGGTGGTAAGAGTTCGAGCAGAAGTGAGTTTTACTGAATATTGATACAACATAGTTGAAAACCATATACAAATTAACCAAGTTCTCAGCACAAATGGTGGCCCAAAGACTGGCAGAGGAAAACTTTCAGAGGAAACATTTGAGACAAATGTAGAAAAAAACTGTGCAAAAACCAAGTGGGAATCAGCATGGAAGAGTTAAAAAGCAGGAAAAAGAACATAGGAGCTTGGAAGGAAATGCGTTAAAGAAACGGAAATAGCTTTAAGATATTTTTCTGCAGCCTAGAACAGATGAAAAAAAAGAAATAAGAAGTACAAAAAAATTAAACTGTGATGGATTCAAGAGTTTTAGCATTTGAGTACTGTGCTGATGTTACATATTGTGTTGAAGAATATATTCTGAGGAGCCTCCCAGGAATATAAAACTCGGGCCTTGAAAGATTTAACAGCCACCAAACCTCTGAGTGAAAAGCAACTGTGATATCACAGATCACAAAGCTATAGCAGTTTGTTTAAGTGAACGAAAACAACATCTGCTGTATGATTTCACTACCACAGTGCACTTCTCTTCTGCTTTCCACAGCATTGACACAATTCAATTGAACTGATTCTTATTAGGGACACTGCACTCACCAGCTCGAAAGAGACACAAGTGACACAAACCAGCAACGATCCTCTGGTTTTCACTCTGCTACTTTTAATGCCACAAATTTCCACAGTTGCTGCTAGTGCACCTTTATAGAGATAGCACAAAACTGTCCCCATCTGCAAGTACAGGGTGCTGTGAAAAGAACTGCATTGCCAACCGTCTTTTTAATTTTCTGTTATTAAATTGAGAAAAAAAATAAAGCAAAAAGTTTTGCTTCTCCAATTTTCCAGGCAGTTTACTCACACACTGGTCAGCACATTGTGTACAGTTCTCTCTGCTTATTTGGGTCATTTCCATAAGTGTGAAAAAGACTTGGAAAGGAAAAAAAAAAAAAAAAAAAGATAAAAGCTTCAGTTTTCATTCATGAACAAAATATTACCTGGAACAACTCTGAGTTTATATATTTGTGGGGTTTTTTACTTAAGTCTATTAGATTTAAAACCTACAAAAAATAAATCTATATCCCGTGGGAGGAATGCAGGAATATTTGTAGAAATACATCCTGCAGCTCTCCTCCTGAGTGCAACAACCCCCAGAGTAGCTTGTCTGCTGTGGTCTGGGACCAGCACCAAAGTTGACAGTCTCTGGCAGGAGAACAGCACTGGAAACTCCCTCCAAGAACAATCACGTCTGTAATGAGAATCACGTAACATAAGAAGGTTTGCTGCGTAAGAAAGGGCCAGTACTTGTAGAGGAAAAATATACTAATTTTACCTAGGAGAAATGTGAATTCCACTCTGTGATGAAAAAAAAAAAAAAAAAAAAATCAGTTCTGTTGGTCATTTTAGCTTCCTGTTGTAGATGACCCATTTGATTTCAGAGAAAGCCAGATCTGCAGATCCTTTCTCAAAGACATGCAAGGATTTCTACTTTTCCAGTTATCCCTGTGTTTCCTCACTGTAAGCTTAAAATACCCACTACAGGGGATCACAATAACTAGCATGCCTTCCAGTCAGGAAGCAGGTCTTTGCTTGAACAAACAGTGTTGTTGACCAGGGAAGATGAAGAAAACCTGATGAATGAATGATGGATCTAATACAGAAATACTCTGTCCCAAGACTGACAGTGTACAGACTAATTTTAATGCTCAGTGCTCTACAAGACTTCTTTGAGCTAGTACTGCATCTGATTCCTAGACGCTGGTTCTTGTCCAAATGAAAATCCTTATCCAACTGGAATTAACAATTATTAAAAATCCAGCCAACAGAGTAGTGCCATCTTGAGCTTCCACTGCAAATAATGAGCTCAATAAAGCACTGTATAAATCAGAGAGCTTCTGGGTCATGTTTTATGACCATAAAGTTGATACCTTGAAATCCCACTAGTTGGAAACATACTCTGGTGTCCTGTGCCATACATCCAGGACTCACAGAAAGGCAGATGTGAAGAAGAAATGGAGGAGGAGGCTCAGCTAGTATGAGCCTGGCTTCACTCACCTCATCCTTTAGATCGAGGCAGATGTTCAGCTCGCCCCTAACACCATGTCTTTTCCTAATTCTGTTTGTCCGCTTTTTTCCCTGAAGAAGTCCAAACCTTGCCTTCTCAAACCTAAAAGTCAACTCCCAAAGTAGCATCCCAAACCTTGCCCAGCTGAATCAGCCAACACTCTTGTCCCCTTCTCCAGTTCCTCTGGTTAGGGAAAAGAATCAGGACAATGGTACCTGGATTAGGCCACAAGGGAAAATAACCTTTTGCTCACAAAGCAGGAGATCCTTCAAGAAACACGCACTCTGTACATATAATTCCAGGGTCACTCCAAGGACACAAGATTTGGAAAACAAAGGAATGAAGGAATAATGCAAAATCAAATCAAATAAAATAAAGCCTCAGGACACAGCTGGGAAACAGACATGCTGCTGGACACTAATCTCAATTTTGAAATAAAGTTTGGAATTTCCTTCAGGAAAGCTCTGCAATGTGAAGGGCAGGTTGAGTCACCAGTTGCTGGAAAGGCAAAGAATTGAACAGGAACTTTGTAAGGCTGGGGGAAGCAGGACACAAAGTGTGCATCTCTCCACTGGGATTGGCAGAAAGGATTATTTCTGCCTCCCAAACTCCAGACACACTGAAGCACATACTCTGCCAGAGCATGATGGACCTGACCGTAAAGGAGATAATGATCCTGCAGATGCTGACTGCATTGATCATTTAGAAATGTCAGTTTTTCAGTCACTGATCACAGTGCACATACAGTATATTTCTTCACAGAAATTCAATTTTATAAACAGAAAAAAAATATCCTTGTTAGACACTTCAAGGTTTTGAGCTAGCACAAAAACTCCAGGTGTTTATTATTGTATTTTCAAGTGCACAAAAGGGTCTGTGTCAGAAACCTTAAATCTAAACAGTGCCAAGCAAAATCACTGACATTCTATGCAGAGCTTGCTTATATGGAGATATTTAGATCATTAATGGTAAAAGACTGACACTAAAGAAGTGCTGCTCTGGTTCTTTTTTTTTTTTTTTTTTTTTTTTTCAGTTGTAACCTTCTCTAGAAGTTTCTTTCTTCCCAACACCTTTCTTCCCTCTTTGAAGTAGTTTCACAACCACAGAATAATCAAGCACCTTTAATTTATGCAGCAGCTCAGCTTCTCTGCTAATGGACTGAAAAATGTCCATAATTAATGAAGCAGGTGTAAAGAGCCATAGAAAAAGCAATCCAAGGTAGGCAGCCTTTCCCTGATAACCATTTGTAAGTGGGTTCCCTTCTTCCATTATAAACAATATTTTTTGATACATATTTTGAATTAAAAGAATGCTTTGCACTTTCTTAACCTGTCATGAGCCACAAACCTTTCCATGAGAGACAGTCAGAGAAACAGTCAAGTGTGTGAGCACCTTCATGTGTTGCAAGATGAAACAACCATATACTACTGAGACAATTCCCAGAGTTATTTTGAATAGTTTTGCAGTGATTACTAAATCTTTCTATTGTTTAAAAAAAAACATCTTTCCCCATCTGTGAAAGGCTCCAGCAAATATGGAAAATGCATAACAAAAGTAAAAGTTTCACACACACACAAAGACACAACAAACCCCCTACCAAAGACATTTTTGTCTTTCAATTATGACAACAGTTGTTTTTAATCTGTGCCTGAAAGCTCATTTAAAGTAATTTAAAAGTCAGCAGTGTTCCCTTACCATCATTTATTTTTACATTGATCTTCCTATTTCTAACTACAAATATATATTCTGCAAATTCATGTCATGCAGTTTATAAACCTCTCTGCCTTAGTTTGCACATAAGAAAAACTAAACTACAAATGTCACTGCTCTGTTACCATTTGGAGTGGCAGATGTCCAACTGCCAGCTGTACACGTGCAGAATATGAAGCACTAATTATAGAGTAATCAAACGCTTTGTTAAACCATATTTAAGAATTTTATTGTCACTTAATGGCTACATGAGTATTAGCAGATAAACACACATGTGGTCCATTAGTACAGCATCTGCCAAGTTTTAAGCATATCCACAATGTGATGGATAAATGAGAACTGATGACTGGACAAATCAACTTTCCAAGAGCTTTTGACCCTGTCTTTCAACAAAAGCTCTTGAGAAAACAGAAAATTAAGCTCTCATGAGATAAAAGGTAGAGTCGCAACATGAATTAGAAAGTGTCAAAGAGAAGAAAATAAAAAGGAAGAATTAAAAATAAAACGTAAATCTTTAGTTGTGGCAAAATGCATCAAAACAGTGCAAAGAGATTATCTTCAGGCTTAAGTCAAGTATACACCTTTACAACCTGGGAAAGGAAATAAAGTAATGTAATTTGTATTTGCCACTGACCCAAAAATACTTAAAATCATTAAAAAAATAAGAAAGCATGACAGCAGAGACCATCCATCTGGCTCATGATTTTACTTCTGCTATACTATTCTTTGAAGGAACCCCTCTTTCAACTTTCTTTTTGTCTACAGCACAAAAAGTAAGCTACAGTGTTCATCCTAAAATACATTCTACAGTTCTGTACACTTCACTTGACTTTACACTCACCATCAATTAGTTTAAATGTTTCCTTTACCTTTTTGCCTACATTGTCCCCTCAGTTGAGGGAGTTCCCTCAAGGAGCCTGATAAATTTCCAGAGGAAACTTGTAATGTGGCTTCCTCCAATTAGGTCATTAAATTTACACACTTGAATCTCTTTACATCTTAAAGTCTCTGAACCTGTGACATTTTCTTGTCTTAAATTGCACTGTAGAACTCATCTGTGTCATGTCATCTTTAAATCATTCAGTCTCATACAGGCAGTTGAGCTGATCACACCCAATTAAACATAATGATGTTTCTTTCACCTGCCACTTTACTACTGAAAGGAAAGGCAGAGCTCTTGAAGGCAGACAGTTGGCTTTATTTCATTCTTTTTAAACTCACATGGGCAGTACCTAGCCTAACAGTCTCTGTCTGCTCTCCAAAGCCTCTGGCAAAAAAGGCAAAATACAACAGGATGCCCAAGAGGAACAAGTGACAGTCCATATGTGGCAGTAAAAATTCAATATTAATGACATCATTCTAAGCTCAAGTAAATTTTGCAAGTTGTCAAGTTGTAAAAGAACAATCCCCAGGCAAAATAGAGAACTGTGCATCTTTGGCAGCAACCTTTTTTTGAGCAATACCTAAAAAGAAACAGCAGTATTTTTGTGTCACTGTTCACAATGTAGAGCATGTTTGGATGCTAGTCTACACCATCCAAGATGTGAAATAATGAGATATCTCACATCTAACAACATAAGCAACAGTCACCTCAATCTGTTATTTCTTGTCTTAAGCAAAAATCAGAAGGATTTGAGGAAGAGCAGCAAAAATAGCTAGAAATATGAGCAGATTCTCATAATTTGGGTGAGTTTTTTTCTAAATAAAGAGTCCCATAAGGAATGCCCAGTTGCAAGTATTTGCTTACCGTATCTCCAATGAAAACAAAATGCAATGGATTTAACTCTGGTAGTAATAAAAAAAAAAATATTTTCTTATATGGAGGTATCAGAACGTACTGGGACAGGACCAGAGGCTAAGAAAGAAATTATTTCACCAATTTCTGGAGGAGCCCCAAACAATAGTCTAGATGCTTGCTGCTGTAAATGCCAGCATAAGGATATATTATCTCAAAACCAGTCATGTTGTAGATGATGCATATTACGCATGGACAATGACAGCTCAAGGCAGTATTTCATAACTGGAAACATCACTCAAGTTTGATCCAAACTGAAACATAGCACTCTGTCGATAGCAACAACAAATTCACCCCTATGACTCTGCTGGTTGAGAATTATAAGCCCCCATGTACCACAAAGGGTTCCTTTGAATTTAAAGTATTTGTTTAAATTGATACTACTGTACATCTTTCCAGCAAAGGAAATCTGAAGAGTAGATATATTCATTCATCATATTCTACAACAAAAGCTCTTACTACAGGGATGACAGGATCGCAAGAAGGGTAAGGCACGTGTCATATAGACATCGACATCAAAACAGATCCCCAGACCTTAATGCTATGTGGGCTAAACTGACCTGAAACATCCACCCTGTTTAAGAAAACAGGAGTAAACTGTAACAACTGAACACTAAGTGTTAAAGAACTTGCCTTTGTTCTGTTTGCTTGGGTGGGAGGATGGTGGTTTTATCCTTGATTATTATTATTTCTCATGATTTAGTGTACAAAAGTCTGGGTAATTCAGCATTTGAGCACTGGAACCTGGAAAGGATTAGTTAAAAAAAAAAAAAAAGAAAAGGAAAAGAGAGCATCTCTACTACTTGCCCTTTAGCACACAGTAGTCAGTCCAAAAGTCCTGAGAACCCGTGAGAAAGGAATTGCTACACCATACAATAGGTTTGATCAGTAAGGGATGTAAGAGTCATTTCAGGGTTCAGCACAGTTAAGCTCACAAAACTACTCCTTTCAACTGGTTTTCCATTTCAATTGGTTTAATATTATACAGAAGGCTGTAGAGCAGTTAGTCATCCACCTCCACAGGGGAGGAAAACTGGCTAGGGACAGACTCAGAAAGGAAGGAAAAAGCATTTTTCATTATTAAAAAAATGAACTTTTGAATACAGGTCGGTCACTGTGTTTAGGGTACATCAAGAGAATGCAAATATGCAGTGCTGCAATGCCACCTTACCTCACTTCCACATCTCTGACTACATACAGTGGAGTAGCTGCCATCACTTACACTAGTTCTTTAAGGAGTGAATGGCAAAGAACTGCATGTGGGCTTTTGGAACACAATGTAGCAATTTGTACTAAAAGTAGCATATTAAAAGCAAATCGCTAAATGGCACAAAGATGTAATTTGCACAACAAGCTTTCAGTTTAGCTCTTCAGCCTGCAACCTAAGGAAAACAATATTTGGTTTGAACATGCCAGTATCCTTAAGATTAGGGCGTCCAATAGTTTCTTGATTTATAACAAACATCTGATGTAAAATTTTTAAATATCATCAGCTCTAACTGAGAGGTACCAAGTCAGAAAATGATTTTCATTCTTCTGTAAGGTAGCATTAAAAATAATACAAGCTGATGAGAAATATATTTTTGTACTTTCTGGTTTGTTTATTCACTGAATTTGACGGTTTGTTTTGTTGGTTTTTTTTTGAAAGAATATAAAGGCCATAAGGGCACAGCAACTGACAGAAGACCACTGGGCCACAAAGACATGGAGTTTCTCAGCTCTTCTTAAAGCAACTAGATTTCAGAGTAACTCTGATCTTTCAAAGTAATCAGCTTCACATTAATTGTTTCAGAGAAAAAGTTGGGAAAGACCCTTAGCTGGCTAAGATTTAAATGTAGTGGGTTCATATAATGGAAAACAAACCAAACAAAAACCCAAACAAACAAACAAATAAACCAACAATTACTTTCTTGGACACTGAAAGCACTTGACATCTTTACTGGAATCACCTACTTTTAAGCTAACCCTAAACCCAAGTGGGCTTACTTATTGTTTTGTATTTTAAACTTAGACCATTTAAATGCTTTAATTTACAGCACCGCCTTTGTATAGAGTTTTTTCAGTGCAACTGACAGACCAACAAACTGCAGTCCCAAATACCAAAACTGTAAGGAGGGATCAGACCCTCTATAATTACTCCCTTTTTCTTCAGGACACAAGCCTTTCCACCTCCCACCACTAACCTCATCCTCATCTTCCTTCTCCTGAATAATCCAGAAGTGGACAAAAAGTACCAGTTCACAAGGTCAACAATAAGGGCATTATTTACAAAATTTACATGCTAGTCAAATTTATTTTTACATGGGTGAAACAACAGAACTTCCTCTTCCCTGTAAGAGTTATCTCACAAATTATGCTTTACCATAAGGAAAACACAAAAATACATACTCTGCAAAAGTCTCATTCTATTCAAAAACTTCCAGGTTTGTCTCATTTAATTTTGTTCCCTTTTCAGCCACCCTGACTCTTCTCACCATAAATCTACACACCAACTTCCTTTTTCCTCTGAGTTTCTATGCTGCCTATGCTACTGCTGTTCATTTCAGACCCTGTTCTCCTTCCCATTCCCACACTCTGAAACCTCTTTCACAACTATTCATTTTGATTCCTCACCCATGTCAGTGTTTGCAACCAGGAGTCACAGCCTGGCCTCAACACCCAGAACCTTCCATCTCCTGCATGCCAGGCTCTTCCAAAGTGCTGCTGAAGCATCCCAGTTATGCAAAAGGCCTCCTCAGAATGCCCACTCCAAGCACTTCAGGGTACGAGAGCCTGGCCACTTTAGCACTATTTTCCTAGGGCCCTAGCACTTCAAAAGCTGCCACCTACCTTATACGTGTGAAAGTTTTTTGTAGTACAGGGTGTCTGTCAGGCGGCAGCACGTAATTATAACTACTACACTCTTTAAAGTCACTGTCTAGGATACAGAAATATTTAATTTTTCAACAAAACCTCAGTGACCTTTACCACCTGACACAATATACCTCCTTCTCAAACACCTGATGGATGGCCCTGTAATCGAAGCACCTTCTTCTTTCGCTAAAACATGCTTTAATACAGCTAAAATCCTGTTCCTGAATAACAAAGTTTTGGGGTCAAAACGATGGCCTGCTCTATTGCCACTGCTCTGAGCTATACTAAAAGACAACCACCTGCAACAGAGCGACCCTTCAAGCTATTCTAACTCCCACCACCTGCAACAGGAGCAAATTGATTGATGATGGTCATGACCCACCAAAAACTAGCTGGGGGAAGGTATCTCCCCTGGATGAAGATATGTCTTCCATATAAAGACACCTTTTCTCTCCCTGAATAGTTTCACATGGTTTGACTGTCCAGGCTAGGTAGATGCTTCCATCTCAAGGGGAGCAGAGCTGCAGACCCACGTGGGTTCACAGCATGGCACCCCAAGCACGACCTCAGTGAAATCCCCCCTCTTCACCCATCCATGTGGTGCCACACAACCACCCCAGCTCCCGGGATAACGCCGGGCCCCACCTCACCGGCCACCCCATCTCAGCCCTCCCCGCAGGCCCCCGGACAGCCCTTCTCCTGCCCTACCATCCCTTCGGACCCCAGCCGAAGGGACACACTCGGGATAGGGGCCCAAACAACACGGTGGGGAGAGAGCGGGGCTACACCATCCCCTCCTTAAGACACGGATTTGCGGTGGAAGGCGGCAGGAAACATCCATTTCCACCCAGCGGGGCTGGATGAGAGGAAGGGGCGCCGGCACCCCGCAGGAAAGAGGGGCCAGGGAGGAGGGGGGACTGCCCCGCCGCGGGGTAGGGGCACGGAGGCGGAG
This sequence comes from Myiozetetes cayanensis, assembly GCF_022539395.1. Taxonomy (NCBI): domain Eukaryota; kingdom Metazoa; phylum Chordata; class Aves; order Passeriformes; family Tyrannidae; genus Myiozetetes; species Myiozetetes cayanensis. Next base: position 29,335,828 of record NW_026087742.1, on the reverse strand, counting down.
GAGGGACGCGACCCCCGGGACAGGAGCGGGGGCCGGAGGGGCCACTCACAGAACTCGGCGATGTAGGAGGACACGGCGTAGTTCTCCTCGCACCACTCCAGGGTGGAGGTCGGCGGGCCCCAGTAACCCTCCCGGTCGGCGGCCGGAGCCATCGCGGCGCCCGCTTCAGGCTCGAGCGGAGCCGAGGGAAAGGGGAAACGGAGGGAAGAGGGCGCCGGGCCCGGAGCGCAACACCAGCGGCAGCGGAGGAGGAGGAGGAGGAGGAGAGCGGGCAGGCGGGGGCCGGCACTGAGCCCGCCCACCCGGGGGAGGAGCCGCGGGTCGCCATGGCGACGAGCTGCGGCCTGCCGGGGGGCGGATAACTAGGGACGGGGGAAGAGCTTTGTGGTGAAAGAGGGCGATTTAGAGAAAGTCTGGGGAGAAGGGTTGGTGTGGGGAACGTTTGGCTCTTCGGGGGCCCGCGCGATGCCCCTGTAGGGACGAGGCGGGACGGGCAACATCACGGCGCCCTCCTCACCCGCTTTTCAAGCCGGTTTGGGGCCAGTGAGGAGGTTTCCTCCCTCAACTTTCCTCGCCGGTTTTCCTTGCAGACTTCAGGGAGGGGTTGTAGTGCGAGTGGGGCAGCGTACTGCATTCGTGTTCTTAGAGCAGGGATTCACGGGGTCGTGGGGTGGTTTGGGTTGGGAGGAACCTTAAAAGCTATTCAGTTCCAACCCCTCCTGCCATGGGCAGGGACACCTTCCACTAGACTAGGTTGCTCAAAAGCCCCATCCAGCCTGGTCTTGGGCACTTAAAGGGATGGGGCATCCGCAGCTTCTCTGGGCAACCTGTGCCAGTGCCTCACCACCCTCACAGTGAAGAATTTCTTCCCTAAGGCAATGAAGAGGCAAGTGTTCCTCGTACTGGTGGGCTGAGAGGAGGAAGGAGGTTTTTTATAGCACTGCCTACTACACCAGGGTTTTCCTCTCATCTGATGCCTTATTTAGTTTCCTCAGTGCTTACTACGCGTACTATACTTACACCCATAATATGCAAACTGCTTCTCAAGCAGGGTTGGTATCCAGAGGCAAGTAGAATCTAAAAAGGGAAAGACTCAAAACACAGGGAAAAAGAATAAAGCACACCAGTAAAGGTCTCGTAGTACCATGTGGTTTTTATGTTTCAGAAGATGGTCCTAAGATTGGATGAGAAGCTTTGGGCAGACCTTGGGGGCTGTACACAGAGCTTACACCCTTCTGGTCAGCAGAATTTATTATACTCACATATAAACACAGAAACCTCTTTTCTGACGTCTAATTTCTCCTCACTTCCCCTTCTATAAGCTAAAAAAATCCAATTTAAACACAAACCTTTCCTAGTGTGAATTTCAGAATGTATACATCTATCATGAAGACTAGCCTGCCTTCTGCAGTTCAGTTTATATATAATTACTTTCAGCATTAGGCAGAGATGTATTTAACATATATCACTATTTGTCATAGTGTTATACAGCCCTCAGAGCAAGACTTATTTTAGTGATGGAATTGGCAATACACTTAAATGGTCAAAACAGCATCAAATAACTGTGGATTTTTATATGCAGGCCTGACTTTATATATTTTTCAGACCTCGATTATCCTTCCCAAATTTAGACTTTCAAAACTGAGGGCAGGAAGACTACCGGACTGATCCAGATGCAGAAAAGATGCTTACAGCCATGAAGAAGATTCTGGACTGTTTGAAGCATGTTAGCTTTTTGGACTTTTGAAGGTTCTGTTTATATAGAAAGGAAGTTTGTAGGCTCTGATCTATCTTTTGTTATCATGGTAAACTAAAAGTTCTTAACAGAAAAATAATTCAAAGTTTGAAATTGCAGTTGTTCAGAAACTAAAGAAAGAACTATGAAATATCTTAAATATTAGCTAATAAATATTTACTCACCAAGACTAAAAATGGGAACAATATGGAAAAAAAGCAGGCAGTTTCTGTAATACTGAATTACATTTGGCTTTAAATAAATAATTAAAAATATTGATGTTTGTTTCTTTTCTCATCACGTGCATGCTGGCCATGAGAAGATTTTTCACCACAATAGAAACAGAAGTCAGACATGAAACTGGCTTTAAAAGTGGGTGCGATAATGGAAGATTGTATGGGGTAGACAAAAAGAAGTGTGGGTTATCATCCATTCTGATGTCCATAGACAATAAAAATACATATTTAGACCTGAATTTGAATCACTGGGGAATTTTTATTTATTTGACACATTTCTGTATTATTTTCCATCACAATATACATTTACTTCTGACTTTTTCTGTTGTTTGGTTCTCTGCTATTGAACTTTGATGAACCTTTCAGTCCGCAGAAGGATAGTATTAAAGAGGCAGCCTGAAAATATTTTGTAGCGGTAAATTCATCTTCCACAACACCAACTTTGACCATCTCAGCTGTTACAGTAATACATATCAAAAGTATTACTTTTCCTCTGTAACCTTGAGCTACGCATTATGTCCATTATTGTACTGGATATAATGTGACAGCCTGAAGTTATTTGCATCTAAATGTGGTCTATCTGATTAAAGGGTCAAACGTGTCTCTGTCCAGGTGTTGGATTTCCTTTGTTCAGTAATACCTGTGGAGGGAACGTCTTGTTTTTGAAATAACAAAAAACAAACATAAAGCTCCTGAAATGCTTATTTTCCTAATGCTAAAATTGTACTTATGCTGATGGAGTAGTTTCCTGTGGCATCAGGTTGCCTGTGGCTAAGGATCCTCTTTCCACACAGTTTTATGTTGCCCTGAAACCTTGTGGCTTAACTGATCAGTGGTTAATTGAGTCTTGTCAGTTTACACCACTAGAGGGATATGTCCTGTTAATTTAGTGTGTGAATCCAGTAGTATTTTGCTTGGGAATGGAAAAGGGCATGTTCAAAAATGGCATGTGTTTAGCTTATTTTTGTGATCAGCTAAATTCAGGGAATGACACCTGAAGAAGAACATTTTTTTTCTCTCTCTGCTCTATGCAAACACTTTTTCATGGCTTGTGCTGCTGATTGTTTCATTTCTACATAAAATGGGACCTAATAAGCAGATTAATTAGAACTCATTATGGTGATACATGTCGGAGAAGATTGTACTTACTTCCTCTCATCAGTGTATATGTGCAAAGGGGAAGATAAAACTGACAAAATCTTGAAAATGTTTTCACTGCTTGGTTCTAATAATGTTAAAATAAAGATATCAGTTACAAAAATAAAGCTGATTTTTGTACTACAAATTGCCTTTTCAAATTTTACAGTAATTATTGCAGAATGGGTTGGAAGGGACCTTAAAGACCATCTTAATTTTAACCCCTCTGCCATGGGCAGGAATACCTTCTACTAGACCAGGATGCTCAAAGCCCCATCTGACCTACCCTGAACACTTCCAGGGATGAGGCATCCACAGCTTCTCTTGGCAACCTGTGCCATTGCTTCACCATCCTCACAGTGAAGAATGCATTCCTGGTCTAAAATCTAATGAAGTCATTCCTCCTTGTCCTGTCACTCCATACCCTTGTCAAAAGTCCCTCTCCAGGTCTCTTGTACCCCCTTTAGGAACTGGAAGTAGCTCTGAGGTCTCCCTAGAGCCTTCTCTTTTCTGGTATGAACAAACTCAACTCTCTCAGCCTGTCTCCATAGCAGATGGGCTCCAGCCCTCTGATCTTCTTATGAACCTGTCCCTCTTCTAGGATTTTGTTGTTGTTGTTGTTTTTGTTTTTGTTTTTGTCATAGCATTTACATCATCTTAGGTGTGAAATCCCAAGTCATGGTTCTCAGTTCTAAAGTCTCACTGCCCATGCTAATATTGGTTTCTAAATACTACATCTCAAAATGTCTTCATTGGCAGCTTTCTACATTGTCTAGTCCATACTGGTTACAGAAAAAGGTCATTAACACCTCTAGATTCTGCAAGCCTGATCCTGTGTAACATGTAATTTATCCCATTGGTTTATGTGCTGATAGCATGAGTAAGATGCTAAAAATAGGATTATAAGGGGCTTAGTCAGAGTCTTTGTAATGTGCCTTGAAGTTTGAGGGTTCTTTAAGCGCAGTGGGGCTGGGATGAAGATAATTATGCCTGAAGAAATACCACAGAAACTTATTGGCACCTGAATGAGTGAAAAAGAGAAGTTGTTTCCTGGTGTGGAGAAGGATTTGATCAAAGAAACTTCAGTGGGCTTTAGCAGACCTGATTGGTTGTTCATCTCTAGGTAAAGCAGAAATGTCTGCACTGGCATTGTATGGAGTCAGGCATTTGTAAATAAATCATCATCAAAAGGAGTGATGTCCTAGAGCCATACAAATTTTCATAATTTCCTCAATGTAATATGACTGTTCTTAGCCATATTCTCAAGGCTATTGTATGCATTTTGGCAACTGATTGTGGTAGTGAATGACAGCATCACAAATTGCTGCTCTGTGGATGCTGTGAGCATCCAGCACTGATAGGCTCAGATATGAATATAATCACCTGAATAGTGTTGATGGAAACAGGGGTTACTAAGTACAGGTATTTAGGAAAGGAAGTGCGACCTGCTGGGGACAGAATATTCCCTCGTGCAGTCCTATATCCAATCCTCAAAGCCAATTTTAGGAAGGTATTTTTCCTCTCCATCTTTTTCCTTGCACAAGCATTTCTGCTCAGGTCTACCAAGTTGTATCTCACCACCTTTAATATCAAAACCTGAGGCAGGTGATACCATCCACAGAAGGTTCCATTTTAGCAAAATGAGAACGTTTGCTTTTATTTTAGCAGTGGATCAGGCTGAAGCTTTTCTGCACCATGTGGTTACTACCCTGTAAGCATACAGCCTGCGTAGGTGTCTCCAAGCACCTGCAGCTTTCAACCCATTGTATTAGTATGAAGTAAATTTCATGTCAGTTTGCACTAAATTGCAGGGCTGAAAGTGGTAAGGGTGGAGATAAACCTCCTGTTTAGCTATTCTCAAGGGAGAAGCAGTTGACACTGGGAGAAGTGTGGGAAGAGAGTTCAGCCTAGTAATTTCTCCAGTTATCTGAGCTTAATTCATCCTTATATGTGAATAAGAGCCTTTATCAGCTGTGAAATGTCTATGGTAAATGTATACCAGTTTAAGCTGAAACATCAAATAAAAATCTGTCATGGGAGGGAGACTTTACAGAAGCACAAATGGCATGTGCCTCAACTTCATTGAGTTTCAAAGAAATCTTGGAATCTGTATGCCTTTGTGCTTTGGAATTCTAGTGCTTAAAAGTAGCAGAAGGAAATGCCATAAGAAATCAGTGTTTACACTTGTAAACAGCTTTCTCTTTAGGAAAAACATAGCAAGCTGTCTTTTTCTGCCTGCTGATTTACATACACAGAGCTCAATATGAAGAGACTCCAACGAACTTTGTAGCAATATTTGTGTGTTAATCTCAATTTGAATCTCGACTTAAAGGCTCCGTTCACTTCCTTAAATGCTGGCAACTTTTGTCATTGGAGATTCTTTCAGAGCAACAGCTGAAGGCCAGACAGGATGCCCTGGGATCACTGGAAGTTTCCTAAGTACAGTGTCATACCCCATATGGTGCTCAGCTGCTTTGCATCCAAGCGCACTGAATGGTTATGTTTCTATGAATTGAATTGAGCTTAGCTATCTGGCTTTTTTTGCTGAATCAGTGGGTGAGGTCATGAATTCCAAGTCTTTACTCTTTTCTGAAGAGCACTCCAGTGTAGTTTGAGGTCAATGAAACTCCAGTTAGGTTTTCTGTGCTGACAGCATCCATGGAAGGTTCATGCCTAATTGATGCTTGGACTTGCTCTTACATCATTTGGCCTGAATTGAGGCATTTGTGGGAAGCAGTCTCACTTAGGATCATAGAATCATAGAATCATTAAATCATTAAGGCTGGAAAATACCTCTAAGATCATTGAGTCTAACCATTAATCTAGCACCACCATGTTCACGACTAAACACTGTCCCCAAGTGCCATATCCACGTTTCTTTGAACACTTCCAGAGATGGTAATTCCACCACTTCCCTGGGAAGCATATTCGTTCTGAATATTATACCACTCATTGGAGTCACGTGTTCTTAGGACAAATTTTACTCTCCCTACATGAAATCTGGGAGGAGAGATATACTAGAGGACGAGAACCATGAAACACTGGCTCTCTACAGTGCTTGAATAGGCAGCACTGAGCCCATTTGAGATCCCAAAAATTGACAGTGACATTTTTTGGATAGCGAGAATCTATACACAGTATCATGATATTGCTGTGGCACGGAGGAAAGAGATTTGTTGTACAACAAACATATTTTCAACCTTGCAGGAAATATTTTGGAGTCTCCACATTTTATGTGACTTGACAGAGTTTGAATCCATTGGGTAGATTAGGCAGAACTCTCCTGGTAATAGCAGCTACTTTGTGCAGGCACGGGGCCCTTGAATATCAAGCTTTTGGATGTCAGTATCAGTTTGAAAACCTGTCCAGCCAAGGTTCTTCAGGCTGAGGCCTCCTCCCATCTACATTCATGCTGCTAAAGTTTCTGGCATCACTGATTTCAAGGGCCAAGTCCTGGTGTTTATCCATCCTTCCCACTCATACCATTTTGTGTATGTGACCATAGACTCACAGAATCATAGAGTGGTTTGGATTGGAAGGACCTTAAAGATTATCTAGTTCCAACCCCCCTTCCATGGACAGGAACACCTTCCACTAGACCAGGTTGCTTAAAACCCCATCCAACCTGGCCTTGAACATTTCCAAGTTAGTGACTGTCACAAATTTTCTGGGCAACCTGTGCCAGTGCCTCACCACACTCACATTAAGGAATTTCTTCCTAATACAATTTAAAGACATTACTACCACTACATGCCCCTGTGAGAAGTCCCTCTCCAGCTCTTTTGTGGTCAGCTGGGGACTGTAAAGGACTGGTCAGTGGCCACCTACTGCAGGAATGTAACTCTCAATGCTATGAGTGTTACTTAAGGCAAATTTTGAAGGAAAAATATTGTCAAGAAGCAAGGAAATGGCTGGAAGACAGGCTAATCTGGTCTGTGAGAGAGAAGGGCTGAAGTGTTTTTTATGCCAAAACTGCAGTGGGAATGGATTTAGAGAATTTAGCTATTGCCATTGTTTCCTCCTTTTCTTATAACTTTCAGTTTAGGGAAGAAAGCACCCACAAACCATTCATCAACTGTATTTTGTATAATATAGTGTGTGAACCTGGAAGGTGATGTATGTGTTCTATAAAACCCTCTCCATCCAATTATGCCTTGCTTGGCACTTGGTCTCATGGATAGGGAAAGCAATTTCCTCATACTGCTGCTGTTGAAAACCTCTAGAATAAAAGGTGGAAAACCACTAGAAGCAAGCAAACAGTGGTAAGCAGATGCAGATATATTAAAATGTCAAATATTAAAAGAATTTTTTAAAAATTGAAATATCTTCAGTTGCACTGCACTGACAGTGAGGAAGGCAGCTGCTATCATCTTCCTTGATCTCTGGGAAAATGGCATATTTACCCCAACCATATGCAAATTTTTCTACTTAGCCTCGAAATGAAGCACATTCTGCCCATGTGATGTTATAGTTCTCTCATTTACTGCAGGAAGGAGGAGGAAAGGATGGTCAAGTCATTATTTATTCGACAAAATCCTTTGTTACTTTTCTGGGTATCAGTTAACTACCAGTGAGCCAATCAATTTATCCCTCAGCCAAACTCTATTCTTTAGCAAGTCATTAATAAAAGAGGCTGCTCAGACAATTCAATTTTACTTTATTATCATAACTTGGATATTCAGATCTATGAACTAAAATGGAGATAAAATGAATCACAAATGCAATAATACATTTCCACTTCCAACTTTTTTCTGAATGACTTGTGTCCTCCTATTTCCACAGTGAATGGTTGATGATCAACCTCAGCAGGAGAGGTCAGACAGGGAAAGAAAGGTGTTTTCTGGAGCTTTTGGACCATGGACCCTGCTTTCTTATGGCATCAGCTACCAAGAAGTGGAGCTGAAGTCATAGAAGTGAGTCATAGAATCACACAATCATTTAGGTTGGAAAAGGCCTTTTAAGATCAAGTCCAACCACTAACCTAGCACTGCCAAGCCCAACACTAAACCATATCCCTAAGTGTCACACCTTCACGTCTTCACAATCCTTCCAGGGATGGTGACTTTACAATTTCCCTGGGTAGCCTGTTCCAAAGCTTGACGATCCTTTTGGTGAAGAAATTTTTCCTGTTATCTAATCTGAACTGGAGAAACAGGCTAGCCTGGCTGAACAGTTAGCTTCCATTGGAACTCAGGGAAGAAAAGCGAGTTTATGACCTTCAGAAAAAGGGACAGGTAGCTCAGGACGTGTGCAAGGATGTTGTTAGGTCATGTAGAGAGAAAATTAGAAAGGCAAAAGCTCAGCTAGAACTCAGTCTGGCCACTGTGGTGAAAGACAATAAGTGTTTTTATAAATACTATGACAACAAAAGCAGGGCCAAGGAAAATCTCCATCCTTTATTGGATGCAAGGATGAATATTGTCACCAAGGATGAGGATAAAGGGAGGTACTTAATACCTTCTTTGCCTCAGTCTTTAACAAGAAGACCAGTTACCCTCAGGGCAATGCCCCCCTAGGCTGGCAAGCAGGCACAGGGAACAGAATAGGCCCCTGTAGTCCAGGAGGAAGTTGTAAGTGACCTGCTGTGCCACTTAAACGCTCATAAGTCTATGGGTCTGGATGGGATTCATCCAAGGGCACTTAGCAAGCTGGCAGAGGAGCTCATCAAGCCACTCTCCATCATTTATTATCAGTCCTGGTTAACCAGGGAGGTCCAAGATGAATGGATGTTGGCCATTGTGATGCCATCTACAAGAGGGGTCGGAAGGAGGATCCCTAGAACTATAGACCCATTAGCCTGACCTTGGTGGCTGAGGAGGTTAGGGAATATATTATCTTGAAAGCCATCACACTGCACGTACAGAGCAACAAGGGGATCAGGCCCATGCAACATGAGTTTAGGAGAGGCAGGTTCTGTTTGAACAACCTGATCTGTTTTTATGACCAGGTGACTCACATGGTGGATGAGGGAAAGAATGTGAAATTCACTAATGCCTTTGACACCATTTCCCACAGTATTCTTCTGGAGAACTTGGAAGCCCATGGCTTGGATGGGTGCACTGTCTGCTGGGTTAAAATCTGTCTGAACGGCTGGGCCCAGAGAGTGGTGGTAAATAGTGCCACATCCAGTTAGAAGCTGGTCACTAGTGGGGCTACTCAAGGCTCAGGGTTGGGGCAAGTCTTGTTTAATACCTTTATTGGTGTTCTGGATAAGGGGATCGAGGGCACCCTCAGTGAGTTCACAGACAACACTAAGTTGGGCAGGAGTGTTGATCTGCTGGAGGGTAGGAAGGCTCTTCAGAGGGATCTGGACAGGCTGGATCAGTGGGTCAAAGACAACTGTATGAGGTACAATAAGGCCAAATGCCAGGTCCTGCACCTGGTCACAACAATCCCATGCAGTGCTACGGGCTGGGGCAGAGTGGCTGGAAAATGACCCAATGGAAAATGATCTGGGGTGCTGGTCAACAGCAGCTAAACATGAGCCAGCAGTGTACTCAGGTGGCCAAGAATGGCATCCTAGCCTGTAGCAGCAACAGTGTGGCCAGCAGGACTAGGGAAGTGATTATCTCTCTATACTCAGCACAGGTGAAGCTGTACCTCAAATCCTGTGTTCAGTTTTGGGCTCCTCACTACAAGAAAGACATTGAGGTGCTGGAACGGGTCCAGAGAAGGAAAATGAGGCTGGTGAAGGGTCTAGAGAGTGAGTCATGTGAGAAGTGGCTGAGGGAGCTGGGGGTGTTCAATCTGGAGAAAAAGAGTCTCAGGGAAGAATTTATGCTCCTCTACAACTACGTGAAAGAGGTTGTAACAAGGTGGGGGTCAGCCTCTTCTCCCAGGCTACTAGTGACAGGACAAGAGGAAATGGCCTCAAGCTGTGCCAGGGAGGTTCAGGTGGGACATCAGGAACAATTTCTTCACTGAAAGGATTTTCAAGCATTGGAACGGGCTGTCCAGGTAAGTGGTGGAGTCACCATCCCTGGAACTGTTCAAGAAATGACTTGATGTGGCATGTAGTGCTATGGCTTATTTGACAGGGTGGTGTTTGGTCAAAGATTGGACTTGATGATCTTGAAGGTCTTTCCCAACCTAAATGATTCTATGATTCTATGACACACCAAAATTCACAGGTGTTCATATCAAAACTGCAGGTAAGAGTGGATCCATTATGACTTTTCTGAAAAGTTTGATCCAGAAGTGTGACATAATGATATAATTACAATGTGAATTGCCACCTAATTACAACATGTGAAGTTATGTCATGGGCATGAATCATATTCTGAATTCTGCCTGTGTTAAAACATTATGGCTGCAGTGGAAGTCAACATGATACAATACTGAATTACTGCACTGAGTGCTGAGCATGGCAGCTGTGGACAGTCTGAACCACTCAGTGGTTGTCTGAGTTCAAATGCCACAGTAGGTGTAACCTAAAAGTTAGGCAACACTTATGTATGGTTTAAACATGACCCAATATGCTTAACACAAACTGTAAAATACCCTCCATGAACGCTGTGGGATTTCTGTGATCTGTATTAATAGCTTTGTAGCTTTCTGGTAGAACCTAGAGTGTGGCTGTCTCAGGGAAATGGATACAGTGACTCTCCTGTAGGCTAGACTTCAAAAGCCAAGTCTAGGTTTATCACGTGTAAAATAAGAAAAAGGCTCATAGAATAAGCCCTGCTGGTCCCAGGACTGGCTTTTCTCCAGGAAACAAGGTTTCTGAACAAGGTTGGGGAACTGTACTTCTGCAGGACTGAATTGTCTGCATCAGTTTTGCTACCCAAAACATGTACCCTGTTCACAAACAGGTACAACTGACATAGGTTAGAGTATTACTGATGCTTGAATGAAGGGGGAATAAAAGTCAGTGAGGCTCCAAGGCAGATTTGCTACTCTCTCATGCCAGTCTTCCCAAAGAAAGTTGCAATGCGCTCAGAGGTCAGTGTCATACATCAGCCCATTTGATCAAGGGCTGGAAGTCCTTCTGGATTAATTAAATTGGGGGGTTTTTATGCCATCAAATCAAAGATGCTTTCTACTGCTCAGTGCTCCTTAAATTCTGGAGTCCAACCAGAAATAGTTTAACACCTTCCTTCTTGTACTCCTTATTCCTGTACTTAAAAGGAGCATTTCTACCCACGGCTTCCATTGTCAGGCACTGTGCTATTCACATGACTGTCTCCATTTCTGAAGCCAACGGTCTCTGAGGGCTTTGGAGGCCAGACAGCTAATCTCTTGACAAGTGAGTGTGTTTCTTGACAGTGTGATTGGTGTTGGCCCATCGCCCTTAATGGCTTGGCCCTCTGACAGCTGGCAGTGATTTTCTGACGGCTGGAGCCCCGTCACATGCCCCCTGACAGCAGCAGAATAATATTCTCATGCCTGTGATAATGGCAAATGCATTTTGAAAGCTCATGAATAAAATTCCCTTCCTTGTCTCTTTTTATAACTCTGGTGTGCATTTCTGTTCCCCTGTTTCTCCTCGTTATTTTTATTTTAACCCTCTCTCCACACTTATTTCTCCCACTCTGTTATTATTCCTCATGTTATCAGACACTTCTAATTTCTTCCCTTCTTGAGACTCAATGCTCTTTCTTTTGGTCTTTGAGCAATATTCCCCAGATATTGTTGGCAGGAGGCTGAGACTTGTGTGAAACTGCCATGCAGAGCCCCTCTTAGTTTACTCCTACCAGTTTCTAACAATGCCATTTCCATCTTTCGTCACCCTTGCTTGCCAGCTTTGATATTTATTTTCAAAACATGCCTTTGACTCTTGTGTGTTTTCTCAGGAAAATCTGGGCTTGGTTCCACAATCCTGACATACCTCCTAACTGAAAGTGCAGACAAGAACCTCGGGTGCTAGGAAGCAGGGGAAAGTGGGAGCCAAGGTGCAAAACCTTTTGTCTTAGCTCTTGGACAGTATGTTTTGCCCTCAGCTGAGTAGAAGGAGATGGCTGGGACTTAGAGCTCATCTACATGACAGAGAAGGATCAAGAAAGCAGAATCGAGGGATTTTATTAATGGGAATTGCTTATTATCCCAGAGAGACTAGTCATGAGAGAGAGAGGGAGGGGATTGCTGCCAGCAGGCGGGAAACCTCTTGTTTCAGCAATCTAGGATGCAAGATTAATGTCTAATTCTCTAAGGATTCTGGGGTAATAGGAAAGTAGACTACCTTTCAATATCCCTTTCAAAAAAATAGTGTGTCCTTAAATCACAGAATTGCAGAATGGTTTACAGTGGAAGAGGCCTTAAAGATCATCCAGTTCCAACCCCACTGCCATGGGTAATCTTTCACTAGACCAGATTGGTCAGAGGCCCAAATGAAAAGTCCTATTTCTTTTTCAAAGGTGGGACACCATTGCACAAACCAAACAGGTACCATTGTGCATAACACCCCAACCTGGCCACTATCCTATTTCATGATACCTGTTTTATGACTGGTTCACTTGGTGGCGATGAGTGGTGCTCAACTGGCCTGGTTCCAAGGCTGAAACAGTTTCTGAGCTGTGGTTGCTGTCTGAAAAGAGGAGTCACTATGGCCTGTGGGATTCTCATTTTAAAAATAGGATACTGATGCATGGAAAGTCAGCAAAAGAGAAAAAAGATGGTTGAGGAAATGATTGAGAATGCCCAATGGAGAATGAGCTGGTTTGAAGTACCTAAAGGCCAACACAGTACATGTAGACACCTGGATATCTAAATCCTGTCTCAGGAAAGTCTTGGAAGAGGAAAGCCAACACAGATTCTAAGGGACGCAAGATGGATCAGACGTCAGGTTCCCTTGGCCAAGTGGGGAAACCCAGGCTCTTGTGCAGTGGGAGGGCAAGCAGTCAGTGATCACCAAGCCAGGGAGCAGGCAGCCCTTGGCACAGAGCAAAACCCTCTGCTCTCTGGGATGGAAGTGCCATGCTGAGGATTACCCCACATGGTACATAGATCTTGGGTCCTCTCTCAAAATAGAACAGGCAGGCAGGTGGTTGTTGTCTTTCCACCCTTTATCTGCTGCCCTGGAGGTCAGAAACACTTTCAGAAAGTCAGATGTTCAAATAATTCCCCTTCCAGCAAAGACTTCTACCCAGACTTAGGATATTGCCTATCAACAACCTGCTGGTTCCCAGAGTGGGGTGATCTACCCTCCTCCTAGTGATGGCCAGCAATCAACAACAAAGATGATGTATTGAAACAATCCAAAATCCTTACTGGGATAGTGAGATCACCCAAGCAAACCTGGTAGGGCTGCTGGGTAGTTGACACCTACCCCACCTCAGTGCTTGTTCTGATTGCAGAGAAGGGAGTGGGTTTTGTCTGTTTTTCCTTGTTCCATTCCCCCAAGGAGGCTCAAAGGAGACCTTGGAGTTTCTTCAGCAGCCCTTTTCTGCTCCCAGCAATGCCTCCACAGACCTGGCCATGGTGAGCTCTTTAAGCCCACCCCAGTTCCTTCTGGGGCAAGGTGCCAGCAGATGGTGCTCTAAGACCCCGAATTAAGCTTTACTGCCCCATATCCCAGGGCAGGGGCACCTAGGCACAAGCACCCTATTTGCTCAGGGCTTTTCCACTCTAGGCACTGCACCTTGAAGCTTCTATGCAGTCCAAATCCTCAAGTTAGGTACACTTTAACATCTTCCAACTCTATCCATCCATCCCCCATGGCCTTTTGTACCAGTCGAATTTTTCTTTGGCAGGGGGGATTTCCAAGCTAAGACAAACACATTAACTTCTTCCATCAGGGTTCATATGTTCTCGAGAAGCTCAACTAGTTCTTTCCTCTAACTTAGTCATAAAAACTGTGGTTCGTATCACATCATTATATATATCCTTGTACTGCCTTGACTTGAGTACAGTGCTTTGATGAAACTCTGTTCCAACTCAGAGATGTACCCAGCAGTCCTCAGGATGGACAAAGCTATTTTCTGTTAAAAACAAAAATTTCAAGGAAAAAAAAAAAAAAAAGGCAGTTTAGCTGATTATATATACCCTGGACTCAGGCAAAAAAACAGCAGTGCTGGGGAGACTGAGTTATAGCTGCACTCTGTAGTTTATGGGAGATGTAAGGTCTGTGTTTACAAAGCAAGAAGAAGAGTGTAAGATGGTGCTTTTAAGCTGTCAGCTATTTATGTCCCTTGCTTATTTAATTATCTACTAAATATAAAGGTGGTAGAAACCAGAGCATGCAAGTACTTGGTGACTTGGCACAAAAGCAATGTAGAAATTTGAAATTTGTGCTGCACTGCTATTTACTTCATGGTGATGGTTTGTGGGGAACTGATAGCAAGAGGTGAAGGTTTGCTTGCAGTATCTACTGCATGGTTGCTTGGGTTGTGGGCTGGGGGCTCAGACAGTAATTTTTGTGTCCTTGAAGTTTAGAATCATAGAGTCCTAGAGCGGTTTGGTCTGGAGGAAAGATCATCTAGTTTCAACTCCCATGCCATGGGCAGGGACACTGTCCACTAGACCAGGGTGTTCAGAGCCTCATCCAACTTGGCCTTGAACACTTTCAGGGATGGGGCAGCTTCTCTGGGCAACCTGTTCCGATGTCTCACCACCTTCACAATAAAGAATTTCTTCCTAATATTCAATCTAAATCTACCCTCTTTCAGCTTTTGAGTCCTGTTCAATAGCTATTATGAATACCTGCATTATTTTTTGCTCTAAGCTCCCATTTCAGTAACAACTCTTCCTTGCTGGAAACCAGGTTGTTGATGCTCACCCAAGAAAAGCCAACATTATGGTGTTTGCTCCAAAACTCACAACTGATCTTCATGGCCAAATCTGCAGAAATTCCTTTTCTCCACCAAAATGCACCTTTCTCAGAGATAAACTACAGCAGAGGATTATCAAGAAGATTCACGTGTCCTGCTGAAACTGTAAGGGGGAATTTGGGTTAGCAGGAGTTAACAGGTTACCAGAACTGGAGTTTGGCTGTGTGACTAGATCTGATATCCTTTCACTCCAGACCATTGCTGTGAAGAATTTCAAGTGAATGTGAGTTTCATTCCTGAGCCCCATTCTGGAGATGACAGCTCCCATGCCAGCTGTGACATCCACTGTGGGAAGAAGAAGATGCTGGAAATGCTGTTTAGGAAGCCCTGCAGTCCTTTTGGGAAGAGGCCGGGGGAAGAAACAAGCAATTTGATAGAAAATAGAGAACTACGCCAGTAATGAGATACTTGTCAACACTCCCTGTGGATAACCTTATGGCAGCAGAATTATTTATAGACAGAAGTGTCTGGGAACTTATTTTCTTTGACACTGTGGCCATGGCAGAGAAGGATAGCTCTATGGGGTGGGTTTTCGAAACCACTCAATTAGGAGCAATGAGGTGCAAAATTACATGTGCAAAAAGATGGAAAGTTAGAGGTTTGAAATAAAAAGGGCCTTGCTGGCCTGCCAGCATGAGCTGGTTCCCAACAGGTCAGAAAGAGAGCTCTTTTACAAGCACTCTGATGGAAAATAGTTATTTTTTATGGTTATCTTTGAACACATGACTATGATATGTGGAGGCTGAAAACTAGAGATGCTTGGGTTATTGTTTGCTGCTTTGGATGCCCATGTGTATATAAATCCCTGCCTACACAGAGAATTTGGTTTCTTTCTCTTGAGAGGAAGAAAGTTAGAAAGAGCTTGATTTAAAGTGGAGTTTATGTTGTGATTCATTCCTTGGGATAAGAGAAAGAGTAGTTTTTTCCAAAAGGGCATATCCATCTGAGGAGATCATCTGACAGAGAGATGATCAGAAACTGCTCATTCATAAGTGCAGCCACTAAGCTTTCCTTATTTTTATTCTTCTTTGCCACTACACACAACACCCCCAAAAAATTACCACTAGACTGAAAATGAGTGATTCAGTCCTTGGATAAGGAAACATTTTGCTTGGGGAAGATTTTATTTTACTGCTAAAGATTTCTTGGTCAGACTGGACTGGCATTTACTGACCCTTGGGATTTTGAAGGATCCTGTCTTTCAGATCATATTTAGTCCCTGGAAAAAATGTCCCTCCGGTTTTGCTTTTTCTGAGTATGGATGAACTTTGGTCTTGATAGGAGAGTGCAGCTCACTGCTTATTTCAGCTGTTCAGGAGAAAGAAGGGAGGAAAAGTGGTACAGTAAACCACTTTGCAGTAAAGACATTTCCTATGCTGTGCTGCAGCAGAAGGTGATGCTATTTTATAGACTAAAGGAGCAACCACTGGTTATGGGTTATAAAGATGCCCTGGTTGTTACTAAGACTGAATTTCAGATGCAATGATTTGAATGGCAAAGGGTTCCAAACATGAACTGTTGGCTCATCAGGTCACCCATCTTCAGGCAGTATCACTCCTTCTTTCCTACTTCTCTCTCTGCTTTCTTAATACAATCTCGATCTTCTTCTATGATGTATACATACAATACAAGAGTCTCCTTTTTCTGCATCCTTGTATTGCAATATGCAAGCCCCATTCATCACTGTGTGGGATTAACTTCATTTTCCATCACACATCCAAACACAAACCTCTCCACTCCATTTGATTGAGTCACCCAAATCTCCCATTTTTTGTCACAGAAGAGAAATGCCTACTGCTAAAGTAATTCCCCAAACCATTTTACATGCCTGCCTTAGGATAAATCAAAAGATGTATTGTGGCTCTAAAATAAAATGAGACAACCCCTCACTGACTTGGATCGCCTATGCCAGTTCTATAGGATTGAGATACAGTCCCACTAAAACTTTACCAAGCCTCATGTACCAAATCAGCAAAAGGATTTTCCCCCCAGTATTTAAGAATGTAAACAAAAATCAACACAACAATTAACCCCAAAGGTGTTGGGTGGTGCTTTGGTTCTCTTTGAAGGTCACACTCCCATGTGGTGTACCAGAAGAATGGTTTAATCCTTTGGTCTAGTGATGCTTGTGAGCCCATGAGACCTCCCCAGAGAGCAGGTGGAGAGTAGAAACAACAGGCTTAGCCATCTCAGCTGTTGTACAAGAGTCCATAGCTCCATGAAGGAATTTGTCTAGTACATGTTGAACATCTCTGTCAGAGGATATGTCCTCTTCTGGTCTGTCCTGATATATGCATTAGAGTCAGCTGATGATGGCAAACCCTGTCCTTGTCATGACTCAGACTCCATGGTATTGGTTCTACCTGTCATTGCAGGTGTATATCCAGGGCACACTGACTTGTCCACTTGGGACAAGCATGTGTGGAGTGGTGTTGTGTCTTCCCCTGTGTGACCTGTGTCTGATGCTGAAAGGTGCCATGGACCATACACTATCCCTGAATCATGGGCCAAGATTCACAGAGCGATCAGAGACTCCTGGTTTAGGGAGTCTCTGAGGCCAGTGGCAATAAAAGGGCAGCTGAGACCTCACTGGAGAAAATTCCCAATTTTAATCCCAAATTTTTACCTTCCCTTAATTTGCTGTTCTTGCCTAATCCCCAGAGCAGAACCCAGGATTGGCTTGGGGGCTAGGAAGAGCCATTCTCTCAGGGATGCCCCAGGCTCTAATCTCTGGGATCCCACACAACTTGGTGCACCACTGCGTTGGTCCAGGTTCAGGTTGTGTGCCCTTGTTCCTGCTTCCTCTCCATGCCATTGCACCCATAAAATGAGATGTGTTCAGCCGTTAGGATGCAGAGCATGTTGGCATGGAGGGAGTGCCATTCATCAAGGAGCTCCAGTCTCTACTCACTATGTGCCAGCTACTGTGAATCAACATTAATGAGGCAATTTTTGGCCTTTTCCACTTTGTATGCAGAATAATTATTTTCCACCCTTGCAAAATATTCTGTAATTAAACTGATGTATTTCAGCAAGGCCTTGTGAGAGCAAATGGTGTTCCTCTTTTATAGTGGCTGGTGAAAGCCATTGTGACCGAGCTCTGCAAAGAACAGCATTTTCAAATGCCTCCCTTTGCTGGGTTTAATAGGCTGAACAAATGGAAGCCTTTGATGAAATCAAAGATAAAGATAAAGAAAATCTCATGGATTACGAAAAAACAACCACCCAACTTAGTTCCTTTAAATGCCCTAGGACAGTGTAATATCAAATATGCAGGAGAACAAGATGAAACTCATTATTTCACTTGAGTCAGGAATACCTGCTCATGAAAATGCAGGCAGGAATCTGCTGTCTTCTATGCTCTGAATTAAAGTAAGGATGATATTTTCATGTGCTATCCCCTGCTTTGTGAACATCCCTGCTGCAAAGGGACCCTCTTGAATGCAGCATCTCCAAGCCATTGCGCT
This sequence comes from Myiozetetes cayanensis, assembly GCF_022539395.1. Classification (NCBI taxonomy): domain Eukaryota; kingdom Metazoa; phylum Chordata; class Aves; order Passeriformes; family Tyrannidae; genus Myiozetetes; species Myiozetetes cayanensis. The sequence continues at coordinate 29,317,488 of NW_026087742.1, read as the reverse complement.
GCACTAGAGTCCTATTTCTTCTCCAAGACAGCTGTTGAAACAAATGAAGGTCGAGAGCCTATTGCTTCCAGCCTCAAAGACAGCAGTGCTCTTCGAGGAGCCTTTGCTTTAAAGCTAAATGGTCTCACTGTCAAGCTGCAACTGCTGTCCTTCGAGCAGGCTGTTACGACAGCTTTGGAAATGGTTGGTGCTCGTTGCCTGAGCAGATTACAACAAATCAGCTGAGCCACAGCAATTTCTTGGATGTAAACTCATCACCAGGCAAAAGCACTATTATCGGTCTGAGTTCAGCACATGAGTGGAGAGGATGAGCCTAAACTAGATTACCCCTCATTATCTGCAGGCTGCTGATGAGCAGAGTAATGTGACCTTGCACTCATGTCTTCAGACATTAGGGACATGACATCCGGGGCTGCTGGTTTATTTGGGAGTTGAAAGCAAAAGCAAAGAAGGAGTCTAAGTCCTCAGGTAGAGGTTCCTAGCCGATCTGCTCTGAGACCAATGACTGCTTTGTGGGGGACCTTCATGGAAGATAGACACAGCAGCAAATGGGGGAGAGCTCTGCACACCATGTAGGAGCTCAGCCCTTTATGCTTTGACTCTTCCTAGGGTAAGTAAATTCATGCAAGCACTGACAAGACAGAGGAACTCAAAGCTGAAATGTGCAGGGCTCAATCGATGGCATCAATAATGATATAAAATGCCTGTTCGCCCCAAGGGCAGAGTTGTGGCAGGTTGAGACATTAAACACAGGAACAGGACTGGGATAGAAGGTGAGTGCAGTGACTGTGAAATTCTCGCACTGTCAAACCAATGCCAGTTACAAACCACTGCTGCCTCTCCCTCAGCCCATCTGCAGGGACCATGCCCTGTACCTTTCCTTCTCTACATCTCCACATCTTACATCCCACCTTTCAGCCTGATTTTCCTTTTTCTCCTTTTTATTTGGTGTGCAACCTCCAAAGAAAACACAAAACACAGAGAAAGATGAGTAAGACCTTAAGAAACATGCTGGCAAAATTGTGCTCAGAGCAGAAGTACATCAGTTTGGATACAGAGCATTGCTTTCTTTTTATCACCCTGTCTATTAACTACACAGGATTTGCTCTTAAGAAAAAAAATATACTGAAATGAAGCTAGAGGAACTGTGAGAGATAAGGGGAAGGATGTTTGCTTAAGTTATTTCTCATCATGAAATGCTTTTAGCTCCAGATGTTAGGTAAGGAGCCAGCTCCCCATGTTCCTTTCCGCTAATTAAAAGGAAAAAAACTTGGCAGTTTACCAGACATTCTTTACACATAGAATTAATATCTCTCTATCTTTCAGAGATAATACATTGATCTGGAGGAATCAGATCAGAATATGAATATCTTTATTCTAATTCCAACTCAAATTAAATTTTTTTTTGGCAGTAATAAAATCTAACAATATTAAGTGGCCTTGATTTTCCATTGCAGGATTGTGGCTTGGTGCCCTGAGTAGCATCATATGGCTGCATCTGCAGATGGGGTAAGCTGGTTCATGTACCAGTAAGGTAAAAGCTAAAACTATTGATTTAACAGGGGCCCTAGCTCTGATTGAACAAAGAATGTAACCCATTGTTTTTGGTAAAGTTACTTTGAGGTGATGCAGCAGATCATCAGTGTTAGAATCAAATTGCCTGACACAGGAGACAAATTAGTACAAATAAACTGGAAAAAAACCCCAGATTTCTCAGATGTGAACATTCGGAAAGACAAAGAGAAATTACATGGTGTTACTAGAGCTGCTGGTGTTGAACAGTCAGTCCTTAACACTAAAAATGTAGCAACCCTGAATCTCCTGCCTGAGACCAATTCCTAGTCAACAGCCCGAAAGAGACAAAGCAAACCCCTGCCTCCCTCACAAATGCTTGCCTTTGATTGTTTACTTGTTTTCATATCAAACGCTCAGGTTGGGCGTCTTCCATCTTGGCTATCATCATCACCAAGGAATGAGCTTCAAATCAACCTTCCTGGAAGCTGGCTTCTCAGGAAGCCTTCTTCAATAACTGGTTTTTCATGTCTTCTTAAAAGGCCTCTCAGAAGCATCAAAGCACCCACTAATTGTTCTTCTCTGCCTCACAAATACCTGGATATGTATGGATGCATAAGAATCATCTCAGACTGGCTGACTCTAAAATATTTCATTATTTTACTCTCAGGTAGGCAATCAGGAGTCAGAAAAACGCTGCTATAGCCAAGCAGCTTTGACTGAACTGAGCAACTAAGCATTGCTCCTGACCTTATGGTTTTCATGGTTTTTCAAGATCTTAGTGTTATTCACGTCATTCTGGCCTTGATGCAATTCCTGAGAGATTCCTAAAGCTGTAATCTTCCTGCATCACCTTAAATGAGCTTAAGGAACCACCCACTCCTATACTAAGTGGGGGGAACCCCACAGCTGATGCTTGTGACTTGATGAGATCAGTTGTTGCTTCACCAGATACAACCTGGATTCCAAGCCAAGATTGCTCTGAGTGTCTATTCAAAAGAAAAGAAAAAGCCCTCACATAATCTCCATGGATTCTGCATTCCAAGTCTAGATATCCATAATGACCCCATATGCAGTAATATCAAACTGCATCCATTAGCAAAGAGAGCAGAGATGAACACAGAGAAGAAACTAACAAATTTAATCAGGTTTCAGTTGGAGGTTCTAGTACTTAAGGCTGTGCTAGAAATCCCCAGGCCAAGGGTGTAACACAAATCACCTGTGGCTTGGTGATAGAGCTCCTGCCTGCACACAGCATGTGAGCCAGGAGGGTAACTCGTGGTCCAGCTGCCGAGCCCTTTCACAAATGTGACCTTACAAGCAGAGAGGAAACAGAGCAGGTGAAATGTTTGCTGTACAACAGACACCTGTTAAATTAATCACAGTGAGATGAGTGCTAATTAACTGATCACGATAATGAGAATGTTGGGGTTTGGCAAAGCATTTATTTTTTTGATTGGAGAGAATCGTGGATGCTGATGAGGAGGATGAGACAATGTGATCCTGAGAGATTTACGGGGGCTTCACATTGTGACTACAAGAAAATTATTTTAAAAGCCTTTCTATTAAAAAGGGAATTAGAGTCTAACAAGAGAATAGCAAGCTGATATCTCATATTTTCAGGTGCTCTTAGAGGTTTTAAGTTTTGGTCTTGCTGCCACATAGAGCAATGTTTTTTTTGAGTGAGTGTTCCTGGTTATTTACCTGGGAATTTAGAATGCTTTTAAGCCCATCACGCTGATTCAACCTCAGATAGATACACTATAGATCTATCAAATTCCCAGAGGTCACCCAGGCCCATGTTTTCCACCAAATGCACAGCAGTTATTTGCTGTTCCTAGCGGGTATATGTGCCTTCGGAGGGATTATATAAATGCTACTAAATAGGCGACATTGCTTAATGAGATTCCTGTCTCATTCTCACGAGCCTCATTCCTTCAGGGAACTTATGAAGGGGAATTTGATCAAAAATCTGCTCCCATTTTTCCATGTTAATCAATTAATTAGTGCCACATCTTTCTCTGGGGCCTGAAGCATCCATTGAATTATTTCTTGCTCTGTTGCCAGACTGGGCTGTGCCAGATTGGGCAGAGCTGACTTCTCTGCTGAATTTCTGAGCAGGTTTCAGGGGATAACATGGGCACAGCAACCATTCCCAATAGGCAGCTGAGGGTAATGATATTCAACCCCTCATCTACTGACCATCGAGGAGCACAAGCAGAGATGTAGGGGCCGTATCACAGTGTCTCTTTATCTCTCTGCCATGCTGGACAGTTTCTCCTAGACCAGCCTTTTGCTGTTTCCCCTGTGCTCCAAGCTGTCTGCAGATACCAGGACATGCTTAGCACAGCACTGAGCCCTGACCCAACTCTGTGAAGGGATATACACAGGAACACAGCTGCACGCCTTGCAGCCATGGAGCATGACTTAGTATCCCTTCCCAAGGCTTGTAGGGAGATAGAAACATCTGCTCAGTGATTATTAGCAAAGTGTAGGTAATTACGTTAGATTTTGCTCCACATCTAAGTAGATTTACCATTTAATAATAACCATCTTCTCTCTGAAAGACTGCACCAGTGGAGGTGAATGACAGTGGGCGTTGGTTCTGTGTTCCTAGAAGAGGGTTGATGATGCTTTTGTGTAGAGAAGACACAGTTTTCCAGCCATTTCTGCCTTCTCTGCTCTGCCAGCCTGCTGTATCACCAATGTGGAAGTGGGCAGCATCCTCAGCCCAGTGGGATGAGAGGCAGCCAGACCCATCCATGTGCACAGCTGGGGTTTCCAGGTCCTGCTTTCCTTCTACATCTTCAGAGCTCTGTCTCTGTCCATCTCTTGGCTAATGTCAAGTCTCACATAGGGATTTGGTCCTGATGCAATGATTGTTGTCAGATGAAATTAACAGAGGTCATCTCATTCACACAGAGGCAGGACAGCAGAGCAGAGCTCTGTGATAAGCTTTAATTAGATCCGTAATGATTGTCCTCCCTGGGAGAATTGTTTGATGGCTTGTTCAACAAATTCACTGTAAGTGGCTGGTTGCCACTGCATGCTTTTAACACCTTCTATACACGGATCACACCTATGCACACCCTATTTCTCTGGTATCTTACTCTTACAACCATATGCTCTTCACATTTTCTCCGTTCTGTTGCTCGCGGATCCGCCCAGTTTGTCTCCATTAGATTTGAACTCTTTTTCTCTCTGTCAGGATGAAGTCTGATCACAGAAACACTTGCAAAGAAGGAGGTTAATGGGGAAAATTCCCCTTGAGCCAAGCTCTGCTGCAAGGGACCAGTGCTGGGGGCAGACTGGTTTGAGCACCCAGTTACAGCAAAAGGTAGGTGGAGAAGATGGGTGCAAGAGAGAGCCACAGAACTGTCGGAGGAGACCAGAATATGCCTTCTACTATCAGTTGCCATTGCATTAACTGTCAATTAAATTACTTTAGACTATAGCCAGCTACAGCAAAGCCATTCTTTAGAGCATGTCCAACCTAAAGCATGAAGGAAACCATACAGTAGGAATGAGCTGGTGGTATGCTTATAGATCTTTCTGTTTCAGGTTCCTGCATTTTAGCCAGTCACGTTTCCTGCCCTCTCTTTCTTCTCTAGACTTGTCAAAGATCACATTATGGACAAAGACCTGAGCACAGTCTTACTGGGTCTCCATTGATCAATATTTTAACATCTGGCAACAGGATTCTTCCCAGCTCAAGCTCTCTGAGCTTTGGTTGGTGTGAATGAAAAGGAAAGGAGAAAGTTGGCAAGCTCACATTCCCACAGGGCCAAGTTCTCTCCTCCACCCACACTGCAGAACAGCAGCTCCTTATCCCATCAAACCCACAATATCCTTCACAAACTTCAAATGGCTTAGTTTTGTTTAATCTTCCTTTTCCAGTTCTTAACAAACTTCCTTTGGGCTTTATTTAGGTCCAGTAGTGGTTCTCACTGGGAGGCTGCCAGGCAAGGAATTAATTGGTTTAGATGGAGATATGAGGGGTCAGCATTGTAAATTTAGACAAAGCTCAAATGTTGAGTGGATGATCATAGCATCTCTCTGTACCAGACTGAACTGGATTTTTCCTTAGGAAGTCTCTGGCATAAATGGGGCAACCTGGGAGAAAATAAATGGCAGATGAGCAAGGATCTACCTGATCTCACATACCTTTAGCAGCAGACTTTCTCATATCTCAAGTGTTTCTGGCATTCAATCTGGCATTCAATCTTATGCATGACCCTGCTCTATCTTCTTGTAGCAGATACTGCTTCTGTCAGAGCCTCAGTGTTTTATCATGCCACCTTACTGCTGCCCGACTATTCCAACTCATTTGGGTGATATTTAATGAGCAGAGGTGACAGATGATGCTGATGTCTGTCTCCTTTTCCAGGTGATATGTGAAAGAGAAGAACTTCAGTGTGACAAGACGTAAAGCAGCTCTTCTGCAGGAGAATTTCAGTCCTAACCTTTAAGGCATCAGTCTCTGAAAGAGTCAGTCATACAGTGAGAATGCATGGTTTCCCTTCAGTTCTTAAATCATTCTTTTTCCAATCTCATACTTTTGATGACTATAGGCAAAAGGAGGAATTAGGGAGAAGAGAGCTTGGCTTGGTTGATAGCTTTATTCCCATTTCCATCTTTACCTGCACCTTTGTTTCACAGGGAAAACTAGGTAAAACTGTGAAAGTCTAGAAATTAAGGTCTAGGAATTAACTCAGAGTGCCTCTAAACAGAAAGACCCCTGCTCAGTGTAACACAGCTTTGAGATTACATGATGGCATTGGATCAAGCTCAGAAGTGAACCTTCAGGACTTCTCTACTTTGCTCCATGGGGAAAATACAGAAAGTTGCTTTCTAGGAGCATCTTAGTTTGGGGGCATAATTTCTGTGGCTCACCAAAGCCCACTGGCTTCTGGATAAAATTCTGGATGCAAAGACAACCCAGAACTTTATGTCCATTCCATTGCATTTGCTTCCACAAAAAGGAATAGTAATCAAACTCAAGGGCCCTAACCTATAAAAACAAACAAACAAACAAACAAGATAAGGAAAACTAGGCACAAGAATAAACACTTTCCTGCCAGAGTTGAAGAAGCATTTGGACAATTCTGTCAGGCATATGGCTTGATTCTTGGGGGCATCCTGTGCAGGGCCAGGAATTGGACTTAATGATCCTTGTGGGTCCCTGCCAAAGCAGGATATTCTATGATTCTGTGGTGTCACTTAGGAGGTAGCAAATGAGTCAGACAACATAGCAAATGCCTCATTTAGCTGTTATTAAATACCTATTTAGCTATTGACTGTGTCAGTCTTCAGTAACTTCAACCCTTGCTTACCAAGCACTAAAGGCAATCCTTCATACTTTCTTTCCTCTGGCCCAAGGAGAATAATGTGATCTTCAAGGTCAATATAATTACCTGCTCCTTCTCATTAAAGGAATTGCCAAATTATCCATTCAGAATCATTACCCTGCCTGTCCCTTTCATTGCAAATGATTTATGAGGAAGTTAGTTATTCCCTCCTATTTTCTCCTGAACACCTTTCTTATAGGAGTGGCACACTGAGATCCCCCATTGTCCAGACTAGAATCCTATTTACTGCAAAAGGGGAAGCATGGCAAGCTGGAAAATAAAGCAGACAGCTGTTTGTTTCAAAGGAATAAAATCCTTCTCATGGCTGAAGGAAGAGAAACAGCTCCAGCTCCAAGTCCTCTGCTTACAGACCATGGGACAGAGCAAAAATCAGCTGAATAGAGAAGGCTTTGATAGACACTGGCTCAACTCTTGGACATGCAGGTGAGAGGACAACAAAGAGAGTTCCTTAATCAGTTAGTTTCCCACCCACCAAAAAGTCATTAATTTTGGCTCATTTAGTCTGCCTGGAGCTGCATGGCTGTCTTCCCACTTGTAAGGCTGCACGTCTTCCCTGGCAACACAAAACAGCAAATCACTCTTGGCCCCCGGCTATTTCAAACCAGCTGAACAGTCATGCTTGGCCAGGTTATGGAAAACACTCCATAGAGTCCTATTAAATGGGAAAATTTGGAAATTTCAGCCCTGCGTGATGATGCTGGGAGCTGCCAGAAGTGACAATAGCCTTTTGTTCTAAGTGTTTGGAAACTACAGTGCTCATGTTGTGACAGTGCAATTAGCCGTAATTTTTTCACACAGTTTTAATGGTCTTTCCTAAGACCACAGCTACACACCATCTGAGATCAGCTGCCAGCACTCAGCAGACCCTGTAGCTGACAATGTTATTCGTTTAGACCTAATACAGTGTGCATCTTGTTACTGCAAGCCCCCTGTCAACCAGCTGTAGGAACCAACTCATTCCTTTTCTGTGCATCCCAGGAAAATCCCTGTGGGAAGAGGGATGAAAAAGTGGCTTCTGAGTTCATGTGGATTTTGTTTGGTGTTTTGATCATGGTGTGAGGATCTCAAGGGTTGCATGTGCACCTAAGCAGCCTATTTTGTGTAGTGATTACATTGCCAAGATGTTAACAAATATGTCTAAGTGATGGAAGGATGAGCAGGGAGCTTTCGGATTTAGAGGGCAGTGCCTGCACACTGCTGCTATCCCCTAAATTATCACTAATATCTGCAGGATTAAAGTTAAACACATGCAGGGTAAATGAAGCTGTAATAAAAAGGAAGAGCGAGGCTGCCCAGAGAAGCTGTGGATGCCCCATCCTGGAAGTGTTCAAAGCCCAGCTGAACAAGGCCCTGAGCAAGCTGGTCTAGTGAAAAGTGTCCTGCCCATGGCAGGGGGCTTGGAACTAGATGATCTTGAAAGTCCCTTCCAACCCAAGCCATTCTATGATTAGCTGATTCTGTGATACAGGGACTGGACAGAAAATCAGGATAGAAGTGGTCAAGTTCTGCTCACACATTGCTGTTTAACCTTTTTCCATGGGTATGAAAGGAGCAATTCCTAAAATTTCCCTGACTGGGGAGTTCTTGGTGTGAGTATAGCTATTAGTATGAAATCTTCCAAAAAATTAAAAGTGTTAATTAAAATCAAAAGAGCTGTGTTTCTCAGTCTCAGCAGCCTTACTGAGAAACCCAAGACCTGCCACTCCCTCTGAGTGTCTATTTTCTACCTGCAAGTGAATCCTTCCTTAATTTACTCACCTCCAACATCTTTACGTTACTGGCCCTTGTAATACAGGATTGGTCTTGCAGGGTGTGCATTGTGAATGAATAAGCAGGATCTTATTCCTGCTGCTGCTTGGTGTAGGGGGAAGCCTTATTGGGTACATGATGATCCTAGCTCTGAGCTTTCTGCCTTAGTTTGCCCAAGAGAAAAAGGAGGATACTGGCTTTGGAGAACATGAGGTATCATGTGTGGAAGGCACCAAACAGAAACAGAGACTATACCACAAGTGGAGACAGATCTACAAAGAACATAATGAAGATGAAGTTTAAAACTATGGACTTACACACTGGAATGGACATCTGTGAACAGACCTTTGAACCTGCTTGACATGGACAATGTTGTTTCACCCCCATTAGTAATGTTAATGCATGTTAAAACCATTGTACCCCAGTTGTAAATTTATATTTTATTCCCTTACAAGTTTTCCCTCATGAACCCTTTCCCCTGATTGGCTATTGAATCACCAGTTATGATTGGTGGGATTTTGCCGCAGTAAGGTGGTCTCACCACACCCCTAAAGTTGCCCTATAGGTTAGAAGTTAATGTATTCCCTTTATTGTTCTCCTATTGGTTCTCCCCTTATGTCAATCCTATACTCCTCCCAGTTTCTAGACCCTTCCTTCCTTAACCCTATATAAGTCCTGTTCGCCCTTTGTTCTGGGCAGCACCCTCGCGGCTCAGCGCCAGGAAGCGCCCTCACGCCTCCTGTACCATCAATAAACCTGCTGCAGACTGCGAACCCCCTGAGTGCTGTCAGTCCTTTCCCACTCGGGCTGCGGCAATCATGTACCTGGGGATAACTGCTTTTGTGGACTCCCTGGTCATGCTGGGCTCCCCAGCTTCTTTGAGCACTCTTTACTTGAGGTCTTGTCCTGCACCAAAGTGTCCATGGCCAAAACAAGGGGGAAATCAACTTTCCTAGGAGCTTTTTTTTTCTGCAAACATAGAGGGACCCTCAGAACGGAGGTGTGTTTGTGATTGCCTCCTCAGCGTCCATTACAGCCCTGCTTCGTGTCTGGGGCTTTCTCCCAGCCCTCTCAGTCCCTTTGTCCTTTCCCCACCTGGTTGCTGGAGAAGACTGGATGTCTCAGGGGTGGTTCTCCAATATCTCAAGCATAGAAAGATTTCCTACTTCATCTTGATACCCTATGAAGTGTCAATAACTGGTAACGTTTTGGCATGGGGAAGAAATTTGTCTCTCCCTGGGAGCTGTACCTTGTAAGATAGAGGACATGAAGCCACGATGGGATGATCTTCAATACCACCTGGTCTTTTAGGATGGGGGACATCACCCTTGATAGGTTTGTGCAGGGCACAGCATGACAAAGTTCTCCTGAAGGACTAGCTGTGGTCCTCCAGCCCTGGACTCATCTGAGGGTTGAAAGACCATCCCTGACCCCATGCCCTTGGTGGGGCATGTCTCCGTGGCCTGGCCTGGCACCATGGGCAGTGAAAAAATAGCTGTGTTTGCCCTCCATTCTTGGTTTGAGCCTGGCAGGCACGAGCAGTTTGGGTCTGAGCTCCCTGGCGCCACAAGGAATGTTTTGATGCACAGACATGCTTGTTCAACACCGCCTCAGCTCTGTGCTAATTAAATCCAAAGGGTAATCATTATTTCATTGAGTTTCCTCTAGCACTGTAATTCCATCTCTGCTGTGGCAGAAAACCCTGGACAGAGAGGGAGTTACATGGGCACTGCTTTAGGTTTTTCTTTTCTTCTTTTTTCTTTTCTTTTCTTTTCTTTTCTTTTCTTTTCTTTTCTTTTCTTTTCTTTTCTTTTCTTTTCTTTTCTTTTCTTTTCTTTTCTTTTCTTTTCTTTTCTTTTCTTTTCTTTTCTTTTCTTTTCTTTTCTTTTCTTTTCTTTTCTTTTCTTTTCTTTTCTTTTCTTTTCTTTTCTTTTCTTTTCTTTTCTTTTCTTTTCTCTTTCTTTCTTCTTTTCTTTTCTTTTCTCTCCTTCCTCTTCCTTCCTTTCCCTTCCCCTTCCCCTTCCCTTCCCTTCCTTCCTCCTTCCTTCCCCTTCCCTTCCCTTCCTTCCCTTCCCTTCCTTCCTTCCTTCCCTTCCCTTCCCTTCCCTTCCTTCCCTTCCCTTCCTTCCTTCCCTTCCCTTCCCTTCCCCTTCCCTTCCCTTCCCTTCCCTTCCCTTCCCTTCCTTCCTTCCCTTCCTTCCCTTCCCTTCCCCTTCCCTTCCCTTCCCTTCCTCTTCCCTTCCCCTCCCCTCCTCCCTCCCCTCCTCCCTCCCCTCCCCTCCCCTCCTCCCCTCCCCTCCCCTCTCCCTCTTTCTCTTCCCCTTCCTCTTCCCCTTCCTCTTCCCCTGTCTCTCTGATACACCAGTGGTTCTTCATGCAATGAGTATTTCCTTGCTGAAGAACCATGTCAGTGTGACAAAGTCACATAAATTCCATGGGAGACCACTCGTCTCTATATTGCTGTTACAATATAAATACCAGGCAAAAACAAACCCATCTAAGTAGTTCTGTGATTCATATGAGGTTTGAAGAAACATGGAGGCTTATCTATCTTCCAGTAGGCTAATGGGATAAGAGCCAGGAATTTCTGAGCTCTCTTCCCAGCATTGGCTATATGCTTTTGAGCTGGGAACTTAGCCTGTGTTATGTATTTCCCTTTGACTTGCCTGACACGTCATGCACCAGATGAAGAAGGATCCTTACACAGGGGAGTTTGTGCTTCCTGAATTCACAGACTGCACTGTCAAAAGGCACCACAAGGATCATCTCATCTGACCTTCTGTACACAGAAAATAGACTTTTCCCAGAAATTGGATTAGAGCATCTCCTTTCATAGATAGCTAATCTTTATTTCAACATAGGAAGCCCTGGTGACTTGGCAGTCTCCCTGATAAGCTTTTCCAATATTTAATTACCTTCATAGCAGTGAGTTGGTGTCCACTTCAAAGGCTGAATTAATCTAGTTCTATCTTCCACCTATCATGTGTCTTCTTATTATCAGCACAGCTGAAGAACCTCCCTTTCTCTGCCTCACTATCAGACAGCTTTTCCCTAAGTAAATACCCATATGTAGTGATCCATTTCAGCCTTCTCTTTGATGAATAAGGTTATGTTTCTAAGCCTTTATGTTGACAGGTATGCAGCTAATATCCTGCCCTCTGTGGTTTCCCCAGCCTCTCGTGTGTGGCCAGCAGAACTGACCCATCACCTCCCAGCATCCCTTGCCTGCTGTCTACTAAGACTTTTCTTTGTTTTGGATGCCCAAGATTTTTTTCAGCCTCTTCTGGCACACAGCTTGGCTGGCACTCACCCATCCCTAACTCACTGCAGTTCAAGGCAGCCTCTCACCCTTCAGGGGTAAAATAGCTTCTGCTGGGCTATTTGTCTTCCAGGTTGACACTCCTTTGACTCTCTCTCCTTCCATGGATGCACCCATATATCACCCCAGTACATTTCCCATCCCACAGACCTTTGAACTGCTCATGCAAACCCCATCCACTTCTCAGTACCCTAAAGTCCTTCTGCACCTCCTTCCAGTGCATCCTCCCCAGTCCCCCTTCCCAAGCCTGCTGCTGGGCTTTGAACTCTTTAATCGTTCATGCCTGGACTTGCTTCCATCTGCTTCTCCATGGCTGTTCACATTCAGCCTTCTCTTTTAAGAAAAGGTTTACAACCCCATCCATTTACAGACACATTTAAGATCTGTCAAGGGATCAGTTCTGACACCATTTAATGCACATTTTGTTAATCTCATCTAAAGCAATTTAGAAGAAAGAAAGCAAAATACCTTGGAGGAACAGGGATGTATCAACACCACCAAACTGCCTTTATCAGCAAAGACTCAGAGGTTGAAGTGCAAGGAATGCTGGTGAAGGTCTTCTGTGCTGCCATCTGATTGTTTATAGACATACATCCAGATTTCAAGCCCACTGACGAAATCCAAAATTACCTGCTCCATTGTTTTGCTAAGAACTGATGGTCCTCGCCCTTCTAGTTGTCCCCTTCTCCTCTGCCCATGTTGCCACGACCAAGCCCTGGGCCAGCCCATTCCTTTTCCCTGAGGTTCCCCAAGACTTGTTAGATTTAATGTAGATGGCTCTTCTGGTAATTCCATCCATGCTGCCTTCTTTCAAACAGGGACTAGAGAGGTCTGTCAGAGATTTCTGAGTCACTGGCTGTGATCCTGCTGAGTGCATCCAGGGATCAGCCTAGTCCTGACCTTACACTCTTTTTTATGTAAGAAATCTTTTTAAACGATGCCTCTGAACATCAGGCCTGGAGCTTTCAGAGTCTGAGCCAGACTGTCTTGCCCCATCAAGGATCTACCAAATGAGCTGAACATCTAATTTGATTTTAAAGCAATTTACACCCTTGCTCACCTAAACTTTTCTGGCAGAAAGAGATTAGCCATAGGCAAGGATTGAATCCTAATTGCAACTCATTCTCTGTTCCTATCAAAATCAGTCCTCCTGGACAAGATACAGCAGGAGGAAAGGGCTTTAGCTTGTCGTTGGGGCAGAAAGAGTGTGGGTGATCCCCTTCATTTCCCAGTGCCACTGCCTTTAGCCCTGATAGATACATTCTTCTCTGGTGAAGTGCCACATCCTTGCATGGATGAATTTGGTGGCTGCACTACTTCTTTAAAGGTCTGGCTGACTCCTGCCAGCAGAGATATCACAAGAAATTTACAGGCACGGTCTGATCAAGTGATATGCGAGCACCCATACTAGATCTCCAGCTTTGCTTCGGGAATGCCCAGAGACTTGCCATGCTGTGTATTTTACAGTGACTTGCATCCCTGATGATGCTGACATTGCACCTTTCTCCTGGCAGTGTCATGGCTTCCTCACAAAGTCATCTCAAGGACAGAAGAAGTATTATTTATGGAAAGAACTGGTATCTAATAATTTCTATTCACCCTTGAATGCATGCAACTTCTGAAAAGGCAGCGATAACCCATGTCTGGGTTATCTCTGACATCTCTCTCAGCAGTTGTCTGTTGGTAGCACCACTTTGCTGCAGTGGCTGTGAAGGGGATCAATCCACAGTCTGCCACACTAACCACACCCCAATTCCCTTCTGAACCTCTGCCTGTTCCAGTAGAAGGAGATCCTGACTGAGATTAGCAGAAACTCTGCCTCTTGCCAGCACTATTTACCTAGTGATGGGGCAATTTGTTACCCAGGGGACCACCATGGGGCAATTTCTCTTCTTATCTCCTCCCAACAGAGCATCTCCTTTGTTTTCTGTGCATGGTGTCTGCTCCCTCTTTAACCTGCAGCACACAGCAGGTGCCTGGGAGAAGAGCAGATCCCCCAGTTAATTTCTGCAAAACTGATAAAAAAGCTATCTGCTGTGCCTGGGGATGGAAAGTGGTTAATGAGGGACCCAGCCTTCAGCAGGAGCTCAGCAGTTAAAATGTAGGTGATATGCGGCATTGTTGCCTGCCACTCATTAATTTTGTGACCTTGTCGCCATGTCTGTGTGGGTGAGGACCAGCTCAGGCTGAAGCTAGGGAAGATTCTGATTAGAGGCTGGGGAGTAGATTTAGATTAGACATAAGGAAACTTTTTTTTATTATTAGGATGGTGAGGCACTGGCACAGGTTGCCCAGAGAAGCTGTGGATGCGCCATTCCTGGAAGTGTTCAAGGCCAGGTTGGACTGGGCTCCGAGTCCTGCTCTTCCTGGTCTAGCGGAAAGTGCCCCTGCCCACGATAGGGGGTCTAGTTGATCTATAAAGTCCCTTCCAACCCAAATCATTCTATCATTCTATGATTAGAACCTGAGTGTAGAGTTTCACAACCATTAGGGAAGATCTACTATGTACGGGATCTCCAGAGCTTGTCAGCTTCAGGATTTTTTCCACTCTTCCAACTGCTAATGAGGATAGTTCAATCCCTGAGAAAAGCCATGCAGCTTTTATTTAGGCTTTCAAATGCATCTTGGGAGTGTGAAGGAGGGAAGATAAGGAATAACAGCAAATACAACAAATTGCTCATCCCTGATTATGCCCAGATGCCCAGGTCCATATTTGTAAGATGGAAGGGAAATCTCCATTCTTGCACAACCAAGTACTTTGCCAGGAAGGACTCAGGGATCTTTGGGTATGTGAGAGGTTTGGAGTCTGAACAACCCCCCTAATCCCAAGTCCGTATCCAATCTCCATTGCTCAGTTGGTCAGGCACATGAGCTTACACTGCCCATGCTGAACCAAGAGAGTAGGGAGGTGTGATGATGAGAGACTCAAGTTGATGGAACAGAAGCCAGGCAGGTCCAACTGCAGCCAGAATGCCTTGGCTGGGTGTCAGCAGAGCTTGGTGCCAAAACTAATAAGCCTGCCAGGAGCCACGACTTCCTTGCTTGGATGAAAAACTAGGCTGATGGTGCTTGGCTGGCTCCAGAGCTCTGCTGGAAAATGCATAGCTCTATTCTGCCATGTGAAACTGCTACTTCAGATGGGGCAACTAGCTTCCCTTCTGCAGCAGGTAATGCAGGGATCTGTGGCACTAAAATGGGGACATGTCCTGACACAAGGGTTGTCCTCGGGACCTTCTCCTCTGCTGTGGCTTGAAAAGAGAAAAGAAAGGAATTGCGATAATGATTTTGGAGCTGTTTTTCCATAATGATGCTGGAGCTGTTACCATAATTTTGATATCCCCTTGGTGACACTAGGATGGGGTCCCTGCCAGCTGCAGGACTCCCGCTCTGCTTTGGGATACTGGAAAAATGCATTCTATATAGTTCTGATTTTGTGGTGAGTTTTGTGGAAAACCGACTGAAACACAGTCTTATTCTTCTCATATTTCTGTGACAATATCCTCTTTGGAGATCTTCTCTGCTTGCAAGATTCCTGGGGCAAGATCCTTTCCAATTTAGATATGGAGGAGTATTTACCTTGGGAGGCTGAGAATGCTGCCACAGGACATTTAACAGACTGGTAAAAATAGCATTGTGACATGATTGCCACCATGGAGTATCCAGGCATTTCCCATGGGATATCAAAGGTATAAGTTCCGTGCTTCCCTCATTTCCTGTTTATTTAAGGGGATTTTCACCTCCACAGTCCCTGGGATGCAGGTTCCAGATGGCACTATGACTAACAGGCAGCTGTTGGGTGGGGTGTTTTTTCAAGGCAAAAAAATCACTTCATAACAAATTTAAATGAGAAAATTTCTGTGAATGAATACTTCTGGGGAAAATGACAAATGTTTACACTTGTGATTAGGTTTAGGAACAAAACAGGAGAAAACCTTGCCCCCAGAGTTCCTGCAAAGGAAGCTGCAGGTAAAGACCAGCTAGGAAGCTGTTTCCCTTGGTGTACTCACAGGAAAAGCTACACCCTCAGGAGTTTCTTACCTGTGACAGAGACAGCAGATTAACAGGTCTGAGAATTACTTCCAGAGATTCCAAGTTTTTCTAGCAAATAAATCTATCCATTATCTCAGGTTTTGTAATCACTAATGCATTAGAAAAAGTAACATCAGAGAAAGCAAAGAAAAAGCCTGTAGAGTATAATTCTTCAGAGATATCCCAAAGGTTACGGAGCAGCCTGGGTTGATTTATGCTTCAATATGAGTTTTCAGATGTTTGATCAATGAAATGAGATTTTAAGAATGCTGGCTGACCACTACCATAAAGTGGTGACTATATGCACTTGGTTAATTGCAACCATCAGACAGGACATATTGGCATAAATGTTTGACTTAAGTGTTTGTTGATGTGCTCTCCCTCACTAAGACCTCAGGTTTGGTCAGTAAAAAGGGCTGAATTGAAATCTAGGAATTTTCTGAGCTGTGATAATTACTGTATGGACAAGCACTGCCAGAAGGGAACTTAACAGCCTGGTGTGGCTGAATTAGGAATAGTAGAAGAGCCATGATGACAGGGAAGACTTGCCTTCCAAATTCAAGGGCAGCTGAAATGAAGCCCAGATGAGGTGAAAACCAGCACTGGCTGGAAAGAGATTCAAGCCTTATAGCTTTCACTAGAGCCATAGTGGTGTGTGCCCCATGAAGGACCCCACATTCAGTTTTGGGATCGTGCTAGAGCTCTACTTCATCCCTGACCTTCTTTCTTCCCACTGTAACTGGTTCTGTCCCAGCTGGTGAGAAAACAGTGTTGAGATAGTTCCTCTCAAAGACTAACTGAACATACTCCAACCTCCCAGAGATGCTTGGAAGGGAACCTGCCACGGAATCAAGGAGAATAGCTAATGTGAGCCTCGAAGGCATAATTAACAATGCAAGAGATTTAGGCCCATATACCTAAGAATGACTCCAGCTGTCAGTGAGACCTACCAATGCAGGTGACAGGTCTGGTGATGCAGAGCTTGTCTTTCAGGACATCGTTTAACCTGATAGTCCAACACCTCACAGTCCTATATGCATTTATCTTTGTAACAGACCAACCAGGGCCAAGTTTTAGGTTATAAGCAGGCAAGATGGTCAGAGGTACTTGGGAGGCTTCAGTACACCTGTTTTGAACTTAAGATGGATGCAGACATCACTCATAGAGTCCAGATACTATGGGGAAGAAGGACTTGGACTGCTCATTGTGCAGGGTACCTACTGTCTTCTTCTAGTTGTGCATTTTTTCTAGTGGGTACATGGCCACCTGATGGGTTGGTTCAGCTCACTAATCTGTCTGAAAACTGGTGGTCTTTGATCTTTTTTTGATACATTGAAGGGCTGCACAAATGCTGGCTTTGGTGTAATGGAAAGGAGGTCAGAACAACCTCCCTCTACTGCCCTGCAGTCACAGGGTGACTTAACCACCCATGAAAACACACCTTGGAAAAGTTGTCACTCGTGTGTCCAAGCCCAATCAGAAAGTCCAACTGGTAGAGAGGCTTGAAGCTAGTTTCTGGGTGAGCAGCCCATAACCTGTGGCCCTTCCTTACTTCTCCATTGGCTGAGAGACACTCATGTGATGTCTGGTGCTTCTTCCAGTTCCTTGCCCATCTCTGCACCATTTCATAGAATCATAGAATTATAGAATCATAGAAACAACTGGGTTGGAAAGACCTCTGAGATCATCAAGTCCAACCCTTGATCCAACCCCACTGTGATTACTAGATCATGGCACTCAGTGCCACATCCAGTCTCATCTTAAAAACCTCCAGGGATGGTGAATCCACCACCTCCTGGGCAGGTCACTCCAATGTCTGATCACTCTCTCTGTTAAAAATTTCTTCCTGATATCCAACCTAAACCTCCTCTGACAGAACTTAAGACCGTGTCCTCTTGTCCTCTTGTTCTTTATCTTTAATCCCCTCTGAAATCAAGCAGCACCTTGATTGCACCAAAATGCATCCTCACATGCCACTTGGCATCACCACGCTACCAACATCATTATTGGTAAAAATCTACCAGCTCTAATGTGCCAGGCTCCCATCAAAAGGGGCTCTGGGAGGAAGAAGCCATGTGTTTCCTTTAACCTACAATAAAGCAAAGCAGTTCAAAGAGTTGGAAAAAGAGGTTAACAATCTCTTTGAAATGTAGGTTCAAATTCCCAGCACGGCCCCAGTCAATTATCAGCAAGCGCAGTGACACATCTACCGCTAACAAGGAAGTGGAGGGAGGGAAGCCTGTGGTGTAGAGGTCCTGGTGGGCAGAGACAGGGGTTAAAGGACATCACCACGGTGGTGGGAAAGTTTCCAGGGGAAAAACTTAGGGTTTTTTTCTTTTACAGGCTGATTCACTCCCCTGTGGTGCAGCCAGAGTGAAGGCTGGGCCACTGGAGGGAATGGAGCTGGGAGGCAGGCAGCACATTCCCCTGCTTGGACCCCTGTGCAGCTGGCAGGGCTTTTTTGAGGGATGTGCAGGCACAGAGGGCTGCTGCTTTCTCTGGGGTGTTCCTCTGTGGCAGCATAAACCACTTTTATTTTAATCCCATTAACGAAAGGCAGTGCAGGGGTGGGGATGGGGCAGGAGGGGGGAGGGTTTGTTTTGGCTCTGAGGATGGGTGCACACAGGCATACAAATGCTGGGAGACAAAGGCTGTGATTAAGGGCTGGTACTCCAACTCCCTGCTTATTACAGGAAAGGATTTATCTGATGGCCTAGTTTCAGCTCCAATTTTCCACCTTTTAATCAGGTTCTCAGGTCTGCTTGTCCACTCATAAAGGGAAGGAAGAGGAAACTTCGGGGTGATGGAGCAGGACTGATGCTCTATAAATAGGCATAGGGC
The DNA here is from genome assembly GCF_022539395.1 of Myiozetetes cayanensis. NCBI lineage: Eukaryota > Metazoa > Chordata > Aves > Passeriformes > Tyrannidae > Myiozetetes > Myiozetetes cayanensis. Next base: position 29,298,669 of record NW_026087742.1, on the reverse strand, counting down.
AGAGGGTATTGCTACCCCAAACTTTCCCAAGAGGCAGACCCCAGGGCAGGCAGAAGGATTATGCCCAGCCATGCAGCATTATTTTCTGGCATAGCAAGAGAGCATCCATGCTTTCCTGCCTGACCAAGCCAGGGTTGTGTGAAACAAACGTGCTGGAAATAAAAACCTCCTGCAAAATGGAAAATGTACGGAGGAGCAGCTATTTTTAAAAGGGACAGCACCTACTGCTGTTATGAAGTCAGTCACATAATCAGTCAGTGAGTGACTTCTGTGGGCTGACAGCTGACAGCCAGGAGAAACAGCTCCAGCAGACTGATGAGGAGAAAATGAGTTTTTGGCTTCTAGGAGATGCATGTTTTCTATTGAAGAGAATAATTTCTTTCCTATGCTGCCCTGGGCACAAGGTGGATGGGGGAAAGTGACTCTCAGTGTCTTTCCCAACGTGCTGGAAAGAGGAGTGAGGTGCTGATAACTCTCCAGGAGGCTTAACACTGCAGGCAAATGCCAGCTCAGCCACCTCTTCCCCCTCCCTAACCCAGCCTATCCTTATTGCCCAGCCTCTGCTGAGGTTTTCCTGCTTCTAAAAATATTCAGCCTCTAATTAAAATGCCCATCTTGCTTGCCAGGGCAAATGTATCCGGCCACAGAGCTGAGCTGGTTCTGGAGACAGCCAAAACTTGCAGCTAACCAACCTGGCTGGCTTTCCTGGCATGGGTGGCTGGTTGATGTCTGACATCAGGTGTCCATCTCACCATTTTATCAAGCAGCTTCAGGAAGCTGGCATGAGGGCTTCCTCAACTCATCCAACCCTGAAGCCACCATGTGCCTTTCCTCCTCTGTGGGGTCATTAGTGCTGCTTCAGATGTTCACACCCTGCTGGTGAAGAGGGGACATATATGGGTGATGTGGGGGTTCATGTTGCTGAGGGAGGCTCACATGCTTCTTCCCATTCAAAGGACTTTGGAAAGGGTATTTAAATAAGAAACAACAAGTGAAATAATGTTTTAATTAACAATAATTAAAATAATGTTTTAATTAACAATAATTGAAATAATTAATAGAGTAATTAATTAAATAATGAATAAAAATCACTAGCAAAATAAGATGTCAAGGCAAGGCCCCAAAGGAGTACTGGGAGGGACAAGGAGCATCATATACGTGTGGCATTCACAAGGAAGTCGAGAACACAGCTTCAGACCCATGGATTGCAGGACAGTGTCCCTCCCCAGGAGAGGAAGACATTCTCCACTGCTCTGACTGAGCCCACTCCCCAGGGCAGAAGGGATTCCATCCAAAAGGAGTGTGGTGGTGTAGCCTAATGGTCACAGCCTTATGGCGAACACCAGAGCAGCTGTCATCTATAATGGCTGGTGGTGGCTTTTCCCTACAGTCCATAATAGTTCTGTGAGCAACATCTGGCCTCTTCTGGGGACTTCACTCCCCAGGTTATAGTCTGACTGTACCTTGTATGTCATCCTGGAGGACAGCGCAGTTTGGGGAAGCAGATGAAGAGCTAACAGCTTTTTCCAGGCAGCCTGCAGCTCTGCCTGCCTGGCTGGAAGATGCAGTTCTTCCTTCACGTTTGGAAGCAACGGGAACACTGCAACTATCAGGGGCAGTTTACTCAGTGAGTCTCTGCTTGCACCACTTTTATACACAGTGTCAAGAAGTGCTTCAATTAAATTTGCTATTTAAGAGCAGGAATTCCCCCCTGGAGAGGTTTCTATTTATTCTTTATGTGCAATGGCTCTGCATGCTCTTAGCCCTCCATGCAGCAGCTCCCACTCCTCAGAGAACGGTGCTGAGACTGGATCATGTGTATCTCACTACTGAAAGCTCTGCAGTCTGGCAGCCTGCTGCTTCCTCTGCCATGGCATCGCTTCTGCACCCCTTTGCTCCCTTCCACACTCACAGAATCATAGAATCCTTAAGTTTGGAAAAGACCTCTAAGATCATGGAGTCCACCCCTTAATGCAACACTGCCAAGTCCACCACTAAACCATGTCCCTAAGCACTACATCCACATGTTTTTTAACACTTCCATGGACTTGTGTGTGGCCTCTCCCCACATCACCCATGCTGCAAATCCAGCCTTTCTACACTGGCAGACCATGTCCCAGATTGGCTGAATCCATGAAGAGATTTCCACTTTTTCTTACAACCTTTGGAGCACATCCTGGAGCAGGGAATTTTTGTGACGTACTCTTGCGCTGCTTCATTGCCATGTGTTCCTAATTTCCTTCAAGTCAACCAGTGAAGCTCTCAAGCCTTTCTGCCGGTGAAGAACACGGTGAGCCAAACACAGTGGGACAAATCCTGCGCCCAATTTGGAGATGCAAAACCCGTGACAGTGGTGGGGGTAAGCAAAGCAGGGAGATACGCTGTGTTGCACTTCAGACTTAGCAACAGATGTCACCCTCCCAGCACTAAAGCAATAAACCTGGGGGATCTGGGTTTATTCTCCTCCAAACCACTTTATTATATTGTGAGTAATCACAAAGCCTTACAATGCCGCAGAGGTTCTTTAAAAAAACCAAACTAGCACAGCAACAGTATTTGCCAGCTCTTGCTAAGACTAGTTTAGCTAGCAGCTAGCGTAGGATTACACAAGGAAATCTTGCAGTCTTCAATTGGATTGTCATATTGTTTTAAATTTACCACAGCACTGCAAAGACAGTAACTTTGACAGTAGGTGATACCCCTAATGTTTCTTCTATGTACAGACTTAAAAAATTAAACAATTTTCTTTTTTTAAAAAAATACATTTTCTGCCAGCAGAAAAGAATTATCTTAAAAAGGCAAGATCAACTAAAAAACTCCACTTCTTTCCTCACAAACTGCTCCCATCTTGCACTGCAGTTGGTTGCTGTTTTCCTCCAGATCTCTGCCAATAAGCAGTCCCATTGCCTTTTTAAGAAAATCAACATGTTTTCTGTGACTATGAATGCTGGTTGAGCATTGCTAAGGCTCAGTAGAGGGGCAAAAGCCCCAACACTGAAGGAAGGAGTAAAAATCCCACCTTAAGGTCTCTAAACAAATTACTGAAAAGGACATAGATGGAAATGTGGGAGACAGATTTCAGTATCCAAAGTGAGGTGTTGACTCCGACTTTTATGGAGCCAGTGGGTTTCAACCATCCCTGAAGTCAGCTGCTTGGAGCAACAGGGTTTCCATTTGCAAAGACCATTGGGTATGTGAGGATGAAGCATGAGCTTCTTCCAACACTCCCAAGGACAGTTGTGAGATGGGTTTATATCTGTATCACCTTTACATAGATCTCCCAATATCAGTTTCAAACACTGATGCAAGGCTGGGTTTACAGATCAAACTGCAGGTCAGTTCGAGCAGAACCGCATTCACAGCATCCCTTCCCATGCCCCAGGACAGAGCATGCCAGATGTGCACCAGACCTCAGCAGACACCTCCATTGCTCCTATAAGCAAGTTGAAGGCTTCATGCATGGCATTTAGTTATGCTGTACTGCCTTCTCCCACTCTCTCCTAGCCTGGAGGAGAAGAGGGTCCAGAGGGACTCCACTTTTCTTTGCCAGCATTTCAACAGTGGAGGAAAAAATTATCAAACCTTTGAGGACCAGGCTTTTTATCAGATTTCAGTTGTCAGCCAAGTAGCTCTGTGAGAGAAAGAAAAGCCACAACTCTGGAAAAAACCTCCAAGATCTTTTCTCTTATAAGCAAAGTGCTCCACGGTCACTGACACCAGTGCTAATTCTTCCCCTGGCACATTCTCAAGAGCGTTTTGGCGCTGGAAGTTGCCTCACATATGCCCAGATGAGTAGCAGATGTTGTGTTCAGATGGGGAATGTCAGCATGGAAACAACTTACTCTCATATCCTCTAGGTCTGCATCTTGGTTTGATAAGGTCGTCAAGACAAGAATCCCTGTCAAAGTTTCCTTCTAAGCTTTCCCAGAAAGGGAGGAAGGATATTTTTTCTCTCTTCTTTTTTTTGTTTTTTTCCCTAAGTCAGGCTACATGATCTTTTCCCTTTGCAACCTCCTTCATCAAAGGCTGGTTCCTGGATGAGATAGGGCTGTTGGCAGGCCCCTCTCCTTCCCTTCCTCTGCTGCACAAAATTTCTGAGCAATGGCTTGCTGAGGTTTGAAAGACAGGAGGTTGCCAAAGCTGGACCTAACTTAATTAGACATGAAAAGGATATGGATGGGAAAACAGGAAGAAATTTGTGGGAAAAGTTCTCGACTTAGTGTTTATTGCACACCTATGCAAATAACATGTAAACCCCAACATATTAGGAGCACTCTGTATTTAGCTTTGTCTGGAAATGTTTCTTCAAGACTGAAAGTGCATGATAAAGAACAGGGTGCTGCTAATGAGGGCAACATCCAGAAGGCACATTTTGGGGAGTAATAATTAATAAAAGGATGATGCGTGGGTTTGTAAGTAAGCAGCTACAGAGTTGGTACATTTTGGCGTGTGCTTTGGAGAGATGTAGCTTTGCTCCTACAAATGTCTGAGGCATGAAGGTTTGCCCTAGACTGATTGTTCTGCCCTAGGACTTGCAGAGCAGCTTGGCCCCCAATGTCCAGCATCACTGCTCTTGGCCAACGTGACGAGTGCAGGACCACAATGCACCAGGTAAAGTTTGGAGCCTGCAGATAACGTGGGCCAAGATTTGAGAGTTTATAAAATCCACAAACAATCAACTATTGGCATATACAAATATATAAATTATTGACAGTTTTACAAAAGGCACACTGCAAGCCATCTCAGTCCGACACCTGTACAAATCCCATAGCCCCCCACCCTCCCTGCCCCACTCCTTCTTCTCCTCAGCTTTCATCATGAAACATAAGGTGCTGCTACTACGGACCCATGGCTGTCATAGCAACTGAGCACTTCTTTTTTGGTCAGCCCAATTTGTCGGTGGTACTGTCCTTCTCTGATGGTCTTAAGACACTGTATGTTCTTCCCCAAGGTGATGCTTTTGATGGAAGGCAGATATTTCAGCACAGTCTTTGGCAAGGATGACACACCTGTCCCAGAGAGGTTGAGCTCTTGTAGGGAGTTCAGACCAAGGATGACTTCAGCAGTCAGTGAACTCAAGTTGGGATTGTTGGATAAATCCAGAACTTGAAGGGCTGAGAGTTCCTTGAAGCTATGAGGAGATAACTCTCGAAAGCCACGCAGGCCACTGAGGGATAAATGAATCAAATCTTTCAGCCCTGTGAAGTCTCCTTTCTCAATCTTAACTATAGGGTTCCCATCAAGATTTAAATATCGGAGAGGAATGCCTTGAAGGTTTGGCACAAACGTTAGCCTGTTTCCAGAAAGATTTAAATTCTGGATGTTGGGGATGCTCTTTTCACGGTGCCTTGTAATTGTGCTGAGCATATTATTAGATAGATCCACATTCAGGGATTTTCCTTGACCTTTTGATGCAAAAATATCCATAGCTATATCCAAGAGCTTGTTATTGCTCAAATCTATGTCGCCTAGAGGAGAACTGGAGAAACAGTCTTCCGGAAGGACTTCCAGAGAGTTATGACTCAGATCTAAGGACTCCAAGTACCGAAGCCTGGAGAAGGTTGTGGAGGAAATCTTGGCAATTTTGTTGTAGCTCAGGTCAAGACTCACCAGGGTGGTGTATCCGGGGCCCATAAGCATTGATTCATTTATTGTTTCCAGTTTGTTTGATGATAGATCCAAATAAGAGGTATCCAGAGGTATTGGGACAGGAACAATATGTGAGCCTATTCCACTGCAGTCCACCTTGGTCAAGCTAAAGCTGTCAAAGAGACCAAAGGTTTCCACTTCACAGTGGCAGCCGGGGAAGCAGGTTTTGGTCATAACAAAACAAGGAAGGAGAAGCAGAAAATTGAGCCAGGCCAGGAACTGCATTGTACCTGGAAAACAAGACAGTAAGAAAACAGATTTAACTGCTGTAGAAATTACTTCACAGAAGATGTGTAACTCTCTGAGCTACGCATTCTCTCCTCTCTCTTTCCCAAGGGATAGGTTAAGAATACCCTTAAATAGCATGGATATCCCAAATACCCCAGTGGGAACTTAATGGAGAAAACAAATTGGGTCAACAGTCTTTGCACATATAACCAAGTTATATGTTTCAGTATCCAACATATTCCACACAAGTGGAAATGAGCTGCAAGAACTGTAGGCTGCCTTAAAGCATGATCTATCCAACATGCATCATTTTGACTGGACCATGGAAGAAGCTAAATGACAGCTCAAACACTGAGTCATTTTACAACCTGGAAAACTTCAGCACACAAAGGTCTTCTTGTCAGAGCATCCCTGTGAGATTTGGGAGCACCGAATTAAAGACCTTAAATTGACAGGTTGGAAAAATCATTTAAGACTGTGAGAGCCTTAGGTGTCCAAAAGCCTTATCAGAAGAGGAAAAAAAAAGTTCCATTCAGATTTTCTGTAGGTAACAGAGATAAGGGCATCATCAAAACAACATCCAGGATGAACAGCTAAAAAGGCCAGCTGCTTACTGCCCAAACGGACACAATGTCTCCCTTGCTTAGACTTCAGATGCGAATTTAGAAGTTTTCAGGTAGGTAAGATCATGGCTTCCTATCAGGTGGCTAAAAACAACCCTCCTTGGGCTAGTGGCAGTAGGGCAGACAACAGCCACTTGGCTCCCCACCTACCAGAGGAGAGGAATCAAGGGTTGCTCAGTATAACCCAGACTTTGCTGTGGTGGGCCCAGCCTCCTGCACAGTGGAGAGAAACAATTTGCTTCATATAGAGCCTCTGGGGAGCTTTTGCTAATTACATTAAGTATTCTCTCTGATTAACAATGCCAGCAAGCAAGAAGCTCTCTCTACCCCTCTGGTTTTGACCCTCCTCCATCCAAAACATTTCTGTCCCTCCATCATCACAGACAAGGAAAGCAGAGAGCTTATCTGCACCTCCCTGGCTCTGCTGGATGCCTTCAGATCACATCCTAGCAGCTCCTTCATACAACTGTGGGCAACAGCAGCTGCATGATTTCAAGAGACAGCCAAAAAAGCTTCAACTCTGCATCTCTGGAGAAGGTAAACTGGAGCATGCCAGCATCCTAAAGGTCAGCAGAGGCAGCAAGGAGTGTCCTCATTGGTTCCCATTGCAATCATGGGTGATGACTCCTCATGCTTTACAAACAAGGTCTCCAGGAGGCCAGCAACAAAAAATCCCACCAAACCAGGCAAGCAGATCCATCACCTCGAGTCCTTGGCTGTGCTGCTGGCCATAAACACACACACTCATGTGTCAAGCACTTATTTAACAAGAAGAAAGTAAAAGCCGCCCCTTTAAATGCATATTCCCATCATTACCTCAGCCTCCCTGGTCTCTATTCTCACCTTTCCCACCGCTCTTTAAAAGCACTTCATTAACTTCCTTGCAGTATCATCTTTCCCACACACTCTTTGATCTGGCTGAGGCACCTTCCCCACAGCCCTTGCACGTTCCCAAGACCATTTCCTAGAAATTCACACTTCATCTTCCCTCACCCACCCCTTGACATCAGTTTCTCTCCCTCTTCAGTGTGATCTCCTTGGCTCTCATTCCCAGGAGACTGACTGGGAACTACTTGCCAATATGCAAAAGAAATGCAAAGGGGAAAAAATTCTGCAGAAATATTGTCCTGATCACCGATATGAGCTGTCTGGCAGTGTCTCCCAGACCTCCTGCAAATAGAGAGCAGAGATTGGGACTCTGGCCAAATTGCCTGCAACCAAACCATTGCTAAAGGCCAACATGTAATCTTCTGGGGTCCATTACTCTATAGAAACAACAGAAAATCCATAAGATGAGCCCTAGTCTCAGCCCATCTCAAGTGTTTCTTGAGAAAACACATATGTGTGCAGAGGGGACACAGCTCTTTTCTACACAGGGTAGAGTTCTTTTATGCAGATGTGTTTCCAGATATCCCTTTCCTAATGACATCAAGGCTGATCCCCTCTGGTTCTAGGCAGAGACATAGCTTGCTCCCTTCTGCAGTCTCTCGTAAAACAAATAGTACTCTTTTTCTTTTTTCATTGAGCTGCATTTGGAGTGCACTGAAATGTTTTATTACCAGGGAAAGTTACAGCAGTAAGGAGCTCCTTTTAAACTAAACCTGCAAAACCTCAAATGTTAAATGTCTCATGGGAAGTACCCACATTAGTGTCAGCTCAGCCTACTGGTATTTCTTCTCCCAAATTTCACCCAGTGGCTATTCCTCCTTGATATCTCAACATGGAAAATACCTCCCAACTTGTTCAAATGCCCAGCTCAGTTCCTTATGGCATTGTTTTGGCTCTGAAGGGAGCTGGATCACACACCAGCAAGTCCAAAGACAGGCCATTGTGATATTTGACTTCCTGGGCACTGCTAAGAAATTCATAGGCTCCTGCTGGGGCATTTGAAGAAAGAGGACAATCTCCAAAGTCCTAGCTTAACTAGGAACAAACTTTTTAATAGGGCCTGTAGTGATAGGACAAGGGGCAATGGTTTTAAACTAGGACAGGGGTGACTCAGACTAGATGTAAGGAAAAAATCTTTTTTGATGAGCGTGGTAAAAAACTGGCACAGATTGCCCAGAGACGTAGTAGATGCCCCATTCCTGCAAACATTCTAGGCCAGGTAGGATGGGGCTCTGAGCAACCTGATACAGTTGAAGATGTCCTTGCATATTGTGGGGGACATGGACTGGATGGCCTTTAAACAGTCCCTTCCAAACCAAACTATTCTGTGATTCTATGAACCGAGAGAAGAATCAAAACCAGTGGTGGGCTCTGCTATGTGGCTGCTCAAACCCTGTTTGATATGGGAATTCCCTTCCTGATCAGCCTCAAAAATGACTGCCAGAAGTGGGCAGATACAGTGATTCCCATTGCAACATCCATCACTCCAGCCAGCAGCAAAGACAAAAACCCTTCACAGCTGAAAAGCAGTACACAAAGCTCAGCTGAGGTATTTGCACAGCATATATTGCTTCTTCCCTCCTCAAAGCACTTCCACAAATTCTCCCTTACTGGCTCTGCAATTGCTTTGCTGATGGGATACAATTCATTACTTCCAGTTAAAAACTCCCTTATGGAGCAGTATGAAGCATTCATAGGCTAACATGCCACTTGGTTAATAGCACTGATGAAAGATAGGAGAAATAGTTACTGGTCATCTTTTGGTCCACGAAAGAGACTCCTGCATTGCCAGATAATCAACAAAGAACTTACTCAGGTACAGACATGCTTTATCATTGTGTGGAGCAATCGATAGCTCTCTTTGAAATGGGGAAAGAAACATGCCCCAGGCATTTACAGTTCATCTGTGTACAGTGTGCATTTGAAACTGCATCAAATTGCCTTTGGATTGCTGCCTGCCAGCTGCTTTGTTGATAAAGGCAGGAAGCCAAGGTATCCCCTCGTAAAATGAAGAGGAGTTATCCTCTTGCAGCACTGGAGAGCTTCACCCAGGGGAAACACCATGGACCAGAAACCACCAGCAGCATCATGTGGGATAGTGAGGGGAAAGTCACTGGGACAAAGCAGCCCATCCTGGGGCTGGTTCAGCCATGACATCTTCGTTTCTATGGCTGTTGAGGTGTGCAGAGATCCCAGTGATAAGTTTTGGGCATCTGACAGGTCTAGGGGACTTGTTATATCCACTGATTTCAATAGAAGCTGCTAGGGGTGCAACATTGTCCCCTGTGTTTCAGGTGCCCATAGTGGCCCCAGGGCTCTGGTCTTTATAACCTGCTCATCCCTTCTGCATGGCAAGTACTCTGAGACAACCTCAAGGAACCAGTGGTATTTAGTGGAGCCAATGTTGAATAAAGTTCCTAGCAGGGTTCTAGCCTTTTCCCCAATCCCACATCTCTCCCTGAGCCTAGAGATGCCCTGATACCTTATCCCTGCTATGCTGATCCACTGCAGCATTGTGTGGCAGGATCCATACAGAAAACTCACACTGAGATTTCCCTGTCAAAAAGCCCCCAGTATTAAAATCTGATTTTTAAACCACACTGTAGAGGAATCCCAGGTCTTAGCTGATGCTGGAGAGAGGTAGAAGAGAGGAAAGCCTTCTTCCTGGTGTTGTTGGAAATTCATGTTTCTCACTACAGTTGATTTCCTCCTTCTCCTCTCCCTTAAAGACTTTTCTCATTAGGGAGATGAGCTAACACATCATTCCCTGGATGAAACCCCATTGCTTGGGGACTGGTCCCCCTCATTAGGAATGCAGATATTAAGAGGATGCTACCTAGGTAGCTACCTCCAGTTGCCCTGACAACCACCAAGATGGAATTCCCTATAGCCAAAAATCAAGGAATAATTAAAAAGTTATACAAGGGAAGGTGTTTTAAAGTTTGTTGTTTGATGTAGTTGGGACACAGTTGCCTCATTCTTCATTCTGCACCCCTCAGCCTCCCTGAACATGCGCCTCAGCAATATGTCAGCTGAAATGCAGCTTGAACTGGGGCCGAAGACCCAAAGTCACCCAATGAAGCTTGAGGTACGTGAGTAGGAAGTGCAAAAACACTAAGTTGTCTCTACGGTGTGGCAAAGAGAAAGGAATTGCTCCAGAAGGGGATGAAACCTACCTAAGACCAGACACATTCTTGGAGATAGATACCCTCTCTCCCTTGTCCATGGCAGAATAGGATGCCCAGTCTCCCTGGTTACTGCTTCTTCCAAACCCAAGTTCCACCCAATAACCAGGCGCACTGGCATGAACCAGATCAGCTCACTCATCCAGCAAAAAACCCCTAAACTTCCTCTTTCTCCTTTGCTGGGTCAGTGTTCCAATAAATCGGGGTGATCAGCCACAGGATTACCAGCTCTGACACAGGAGTGGGAAAAACAGGATCTGTCTTTTCCACAGCAACCCACAGTTAGAGCAGATCAGATATGATATGAATATGTAAGGCATGATGGCCAGATCCTGGTAATTTCCAAGGTTTTTTCCAATAGGAATTCTGGATTAACAGCAAATAGAGCAACTTTCAAAGAAAAGAGGCAAAAAGGAAGGGTAGAAGTCCACCTATCCCAAATAGAGTTGTTGTTATAGCAAAGGACAGAGAAGTTGTATTAGCAACAGTATTTCATCAGAATGAAAATTTTGGGATTGTATTCTGTCTCTTGCATCAGCCAAGTAAACTAAAAACAAAGTCTTTATAGCAAAACTCACCAGGCCCACTTGGCTGCCAACACTAATTGGGGTCAGGGAAAAGGAATTTTACTGGAAAGTGAAACAAGTACATAGGTTATGATAGAGGCCATAAATCCTCCAGACTGGAAAAAAAAAAAAAAAAGGATAGAGTTGGCTCTTCCTCTCTTAAATATCAGGGAGGCTAACGGGCAGCTGGAATAGTGTCTCCAGAGCATGAGGATGTTCCAGAGTTGCTTCTTCAACAACAGAATTGCATCAGAGACCTTTCTCCCACTTCTCCACCCATTAATTATTCTGTAAAATTAGAATAATTACTGACTAAAGTGCAGCACTAGCAGCAGCTACACTGTTCCAGTGTGGACTCTCCCAGGCTGAGCTCAAATGACACCACAGATGCAGTCGTGGTCAGGCCTCCAGATCCCATATACCAATTTGAGCAAACAGCAAAACTAGCTCAAACTAGCCTACACCCTGAGACCATTAAACCCTTAACTGCAGACACACCCCCCTTCCATAATAAAGAGACTGCTGCTGACAAGGTTACTTTTTTTTTTTTTTTTTTTTTGGTAAATCCACTGAAAGTAAAGGTCACCCAGGCTTTTGCTTTACCTGCTTCAGACTGGCTCTTCCTGCTGAAGGGTTCCCCACACGCACACCAGAAAGAGTTGTATATACTCTCTCAGTAAAGATTATTAAACCTCACAAAGAAGCTTTAGTGTAAATGGGAGTGGTGTTTTCTGACCTGTTTTTTACTTTTTGTTGTTTGCTGGTTTGGGGGACTCTTTGCAAGCAGTCCTGGTTTTACACTCAGTGTTTATGACTTCTTGGATTTAGGGAGGGGAAAGCTAACAGGAATCCAAGAAGTATCTGCTTTTTATGTCTGATCCTGCATTTGTTAGATGGTTTTAAGAGAGTTCAGTGGAATTATTCTAGGTGTCAGTAACAGCAGGATGAGAATTAGTCCCTTGGCTCTTCCAAATGACACTTGAAATCCCTCCATCAGGAGATATTGCACAAGTCACTTTTGAGGCATAAGTTATCACCCTTCATTTCACACTGATGGTTTTATCAGTGGGTACTGAAAAGCTTCTCAGACAGCAGAGCTATTCCCAATTACCCAATAGAATATAAAGAAGGGGATGTGCAACCCTGTTTCCCTCACCAGTGCATACAAGCATTGGGATGAGGGGATACTCAGACACAGGGATGGTGGCTTTAGCCCTTATGTAAACAGACAATGTAAAGAGACACCAAGGGCCTGAACAGGAGCTAAAAATCCTCCTGCAGGTGCCTGAACACTTTTTGCTCCATCTTTTTGCTTACTGGGAAAAATCAGAATTAAATGCAAAGAATGAGAAAGAAAAAAGAAATATTTCTGCATCAATTTCTTTCTGCCTTAATTATTTTACCTGGAGAGATCATGGAGCAGATCCTCATGGAAACTTTGCTAAGGCACATGGAAAATGAGGAGGTGATTGGTGACTGCCAACATGACTTCACTAAGGGCAAATCCGGTTGGACAAATTTCATGGCCTTCTATGATACTGTTACAGTGTTGGTGGATGAGGGAAGAGAGACTGATGTTATCTTCCTGGACTTGTGCAAAGCATTTGACACTAATCCACACAACATCCTACTCTCTTTGGAGAAACACGGACTTGATGACAGATGACTCAGTGGACAAGGAATGGGCTGGATGATTATACTCAAAGAGTTGGAATCAATGGCTCAATGTCCAAGTGGAGACTAGTGAAGAGTGGAGACTAATGAAGAGTGGAGAAAGCAGATAGAGAAGAGACAAGATGCTGCTCCCAGCACTGAACAAGAACCCCACAGCTCTGCATCAGGTCTGTCTTTGCGTAAGTTGAATCTCACCAAAACCCATGGAATTTGGGTTGTGGACAGCCAAAAGGGGAAAGGAATGAAAAAACAAGACACCATTCCTCATTTTACCCAGAGACCTCAGTTATCTCCATTCACTTTTCTCCTCTCTGGATATAGAGAAATTCCTGAGCCAAAACAGCAATAATTTTTCAGCATCTGACCCATGTCCTCCATCCTTTAGGAAGATTTTTGTAGAAGTTACAGGGGATAGGGTAGATAAGATGAGCAAGGGCAAAGCCAAATTGTTAAGCATCAGAAACTTTTCACAGGCCCAAAGCAAAAACCAAGCTTCCCCTCAACCCACCAACCAGGCTGCAGAGAAGATATGTAGGACTGATCTATAGGGAACCCTACAGCTCCACACTATGGGTCTGTTTTCAAATATAGAATCATTTAGGTTTGAAAAGATCATTGAATTCAAGTGTTAACCCAGCACTGCCAAATCCACCACTAAACCATGTCCCCAAGTGCCACATCTATGCATATTTTAAAGGCTTCCAGGGAAGGTGAATTGACCACTTCCCTGTGCAGCTTATTCCAATGCTTGACAACCCTTCTGGTAAAAAATTTCTCCCCAGTTTCAGCCTAAACCTCCCCTGGTGCAATTTGAGACTGTCTCCTCTTGTCCTATTGCTTGTTACTTGGGAAAAGAGACTGACACTCCTGCTTAGCTGAAAGTCTCTGCTCTAACTTTTTAAATGTAAAAAAAAAAAAAATCCTTTATTTAATAAAGAAATGAAGAGACCTATTAAAATAATCTTTGTTTCAACTGTTAAGGTCACAAATCCCATCTGCATTGCAAGAGGTCACAGATAATTTATCATCCTAGTGTTTAAACAGCTTATAGTTTACTCCACTTGTGCAAGCTTCCCCCTCCAGCATCCCTCATCCCTGAAGGAGGAAATCAAGGTGCAGGGTGGTGTATTTTGGGCTCTGACAAAAGGAAACATGTGCAGGCAAGTCTGCCAGCCCATACAGTTAAGTTCCAGCTCATTTACATCCATGGCTGAAATAGAATTTCTGCCACCCTGAGAGCTGCATGCCTTCAAAAGCCACATTTTGTGAGCAAACAGCAGCCCAGTTCCCAGGAATTTTGCCTTGAGTGGGAAAATTCTGGTGCTACCTCCCGCACGGGCAAATTAGGAATTAAATCGCCATGGCACCAGGGTTTGCATGAAATTCCTTCCTCTGCTCAGCTCAGGAAGCTGTCAGGATAACAACAGTTTTATTCCAGGTGGAGGAATTAGTCTCCTGTGGTTTTTGAAAGCAATTTTGCTCTCCAGCCTCAGGTCAAGCTGTGCTTGTGCCCAGAGGGGGCATTCCCAAAAGGAAATTGTCTGCCAAACCTCCTGAGCGGCTGGGGGCAGGGGAAGGCAGGTGTTGGAGTGGTGTAGCACCTCCCAGTAACACCAGGAGGCATTCACAGGGTTTTCTGGGAGCAGACAGGATGTGAACATCCCAGCCCCACCATTGCCTCCTGGCTATACCAGCTGCAGGACCGCTCAAACTGGGAGCGTTGGCAGCCACACGCTGCTTCCCAGCAGCCCAGAGTTGCAGGGAATCAATCAAAGGTGCCTGCAAGGGATGTAAGAGCTCAGGACTTTCTCTTGCTCTAAAATCACCCCAGCCATGACCACTCTGAACTTTTACCCACAACAACCCCTATTTCTTGTCCTCCCCCCCTCTGTTTTTTAACTGTGAGCATTTCAAGGAACAGGAGATCTCAGTGTCCTGGCACTCACTGAGTATAACAGAGACCTCATCTCAGCCAGGAACACAAATATTTTCTTAACACACCTCAAACTCAGCCCAAATAGGATTTTTATCGTAGTGACATGTCCCAGAACGGGAGGTCTCTGTTATTTTGGCACAAACTCGGGAACAGACCAGCCCTTCACATGGCTTCTCATAGCCAAAGGAGAGGTTTACACAGGGTTTTATGTCAGTCTTTACAGCATTTTGCTGTAGAAAGACTTGGTGAAGCTACAAACAAATCCCTCTGCCTGATCATCTCCAATGGCCAAGGACTCACTGCGAGGCACAAAGGGAACCTGCAAGTACCCAGGCTTTACTAAATCACAGCAGTAACCTGGGGAGGATTAAACTCTCCTTCTTTCTTAACTTGTCAATTATTGAAAGCTAGAATGATCACAGCAAGTTTCTCCTAAAGCCTCAGTCCTTGGTGATGAACACCTGACTGCCCAGCCGGTTCCTATGGCGGCTTCTGTACAATAATACTTTTTCCTTGCACTCCAGCTCTCAGAGACATGATATAATTCCAGAGGAATGCACTCTAGGATGAACACCATATGGTAGCAAGGAATGTTAAGAGGTGCAGCACAGGGAGATGAAACCTACCCATGATGGATATTTGGTTTTAGCTGTTAAAAGAGCTGATTAGCCATGTCACTGTGCCCAGCTGGGAAATGCCACATGCCATACATGTAGCTGGGATGGCACACACAGTGTTCCACCTCAGGAAAGTTCAGGTTGCAAGGACCCATCAGCAGCTACCTGGTCATTGAGGGAAAGATGTGATATCTATGGATATACCCCATATCTCTGACCTGGTTTGCTTCCAGCCACCTCAGAGGGCTGGTCTGAGCTGCAGAAGGACCATGCTGCATGGGTAGACATAGATGGGTTTCCCTGGAGAAGCTGAGCTAGGGAGGGGGAAGGAAGCAAAAGAGAGGAGGGATGCTGCCAGGAGAAGGTGATATATCCTGGGATGATATCTCTGTCTTTCCTGGTGAGACACAGTCCTCCAAGAGCAAGTAGCTCAATACAGTCTCATCATCCTGAATCTCTAATGGCTTTCCAGTTATTTTTCCTTGAATCAGAGAATCATCAAGGTTGGAGAAGACCTCCAAGATAATTCAGTCTATTGAATCAGAGTTGGCTGCAAACCAGGTGTCCAAATACTGATGGAGTGCCTAGGGCATGGTGCACCAGCACCAGCAAAAATCATGAAAAAGCAGAGGGAAAACAAATTCACCCTGGCTGGGCAACACCTCCCGCCCTGGCAGGAGGATTTTAAGAGGACCCCATGCAGCTTTAGCTCTCTGAAAAGCAGCAGCTGCCAACCTCCCTTCTAACAGCCCTGCGGGGCTGCTGACTTCAATAAGGAAGGACAAAGTGAGGAGACCGAGAGTTAGGCTGGGTGCCCCTTGGCACTGCTCCAGCTGGCCCAGGCTTCTTTGTGGGCTTTTTATTTATTTTTGTGGTTGTTTTTTTTTTTTTTCATGCACAATAATCTCTGGGCCCCTTTACCGTCTGTGGCTCTCAGCACGCAGCTGCAGACCCTCCACTGAGGAAATAATAAATACAATCCTGGCCATTATTGTTGCAAACAGCACAGCTGGAGGCTCCCATCTCATTCCCCTCATGGCCTTTCTTTGCCCCCCCTCCAATAATTCTTGCATCGTGATGCTGCAAACAATGAAGGCCAGTGAAACTGCTTGGTAGAGCATCAGCTGGGGCTTCAGGAGCTGCCCCCACCGCAGCAGGGCACATGAGACATTTGCTACACCTACTGGGTCTCCTACAAGATTTGGGAAGGGGGGATTTGGGGAGGGGAAGGGAATCTAGGTAAAGTTGATAAAGGGTTTACCAGCAGGGCATTGTCATTGCCATGGTTCCCACCCCAGCTGATGTTCCATTGCCCCAGTGATGTGGTGATGTGGTATCTCCTCAGGTTTTTACCTCCCATCCATGGTCCAGGATCCTCCAATCCTTCTTGGCTGGTGCAGGATTTTGGAGAAAGATCGTCTGAAGTGGGTTGGGAGAGCCATTTCTCCAGCTGGACCCATTTCTCACCACTGATGCTACCATGAGTCCTCATATGCATGCCTCAGTTTCCTCCCTGACACCTTAAGAATTACTAGCACCAGGACCAAGAGGTGTTCATTCCTGTGTGGGGATGGAGGTACCATCCCTGTGTTTAACTGGGAAGGGAGAACAAGCCAGGATAGTCTGGTCTCACCCTGTGCAAAAGCCTCCAGCCAACACTGCCACTGCCACAGCTGGTCCAGCCAAATGCTACTGCTGTCCTTGTGCACCATGTCCAGCTCCTGCCTTGCCTGGACAATCTAGGGACACCAGCCCTGCTCTGTCCTCTGCAAAATGGGCAGTCAGTCCAGAGGACAGGGAAGGCGACATCTGGGGAGGTGGTTGTGGTGGAGAAGTATTTAAATGCCTCTCAAATCAGTGTTCATGGACTCTGAAGTGTGCCTGCAGTCTTGATGACAGCCAATAGCATGCCTGCCTCTCCAGGGACCTCTGCCCACCTGTGCTGCTCACCTCCCCTGCCTCCATTCTGCACCCAACTTTGGCCCTTGCTTTTGGTGCTGCTCTGTGGCTTCTGCCATACCATGGAGATGCTGCGAGTCACCCAGGATGCAGACAACCATCTTCCTTTCCCATTTAACCATATATTAAGCCAATTCCTAACCCAATTTGTTCTGATTTCACAGACAGGCAGAGTAAGACTCCCCAAATCACAGCATCCTCATACATGCCCCTCATATGGGCTACATGGTGCAGACTCCTTGCACCCTGTTCCTTCCCTCAATGCCAGGAGAGGCCACCATGCACCATGTTGTGAACACAGGAGATAGAGACATCGCCATGGAACATTTGGGGATGGTCCAGAAAAGCAGTGCTCTCCCCACTGTATGAGACTGGCAAGGTTCAGAGTTACCCTATAATCCTATAATCCTTTGACTCGGTGATCTCTTGCAAGAGGTTGCAACACTCTTATCCTGGATAGGTAGAGGGGCTGCACCTCCTGTGTGAACTGAACCTTTGCACTGGGATTAAAGGGCTTTGGAGAAAGGATCTCCTCCATCCTGCTCTGTGAAACTTGTCCTCACCTCCTATAGACGTCTCATTCTCAAGGATGAGGAGGAAAATGGTCAATATTGAGGTCAGGGATGTCTCTTGCCCCGCTTGGAGACTAGTGACACAAGCCCCATGAACATGTGTCACTTCAGACATTACAGGGTTGAGGAATCACATCTGGTTTGACCCGTCTGTCACAACACAAATTTGCCTTTACGTCTCAATTTTTCCTGATGAGAGTGATCTTATTCAAAGTAAAAAAAACCACCAAAATTCAGTAAAATTAGTCCCTATCCCTGAAAGTGTTGGCCGGGTTTGGATGGGGCTCTAAACAAGCTGGTCTAGTGAAAGATATCTCTGCCCATGGCAGAGGGGTTGGAACTGGATGATCTTTAAGGTCCAAACCAAAACATTCTGTGATTTCTCTCCCCACTCCAGGGTTTGAGTTGCTGGCAAGAATCAGGGGAAAGGAGAGGAGTCAGCATAGAGAGGCACAGACTGCAAAAAAGAAGCAGGACGGGAGAAAGGGGAAGGAAAAGAAATCCCACAGATGCTGGCACTCAGATATTACACACAGCACATGGCCCTCTGTCAGTTACGGTGAAGATAAAGTGCTTTTTTCCAGTTTGCCACTACTCTGACATACAGATTTCCAGCCTGGTTAATGCAACTCAGGAATGTGCCATGCTAAGGCAGCCAGGTTGGTTTAATCTCTTGCAGCATTTGCTCCCTGGAGCAGGGAGGCTGAGGCAATTCCCAGAGCACATATTTCCTTCTCCCCTGCTGCACACCATACACACAATGGAACCTCCCAGGATATTAAAAAAAAAGTAATAAAAAATTATATATACATATATATATATAAATTGCAGTAAAAATTAAAATCTCAAGTTTCCCCTCTAATGAATGGCTGTGCCGTTCATACATTTGCCTCGATAAGTCCAGGTGCCAAGTTTTAAGACAAGAAATGGCTTGCTCAAGCCAGCTTTTATCTCTTCCCAGCCCTTGACATCTCAGTGTTCGGAAGTTTCTTTTGATAGCCTGCCAAGGCAGCCAGTGCTGCAGCTACCGTGCAGAGCCTGGGGGTGCCAGGGGTCAGGAGGGCTGCCGGACAAGGATGCCTTGTCTTATCCCACCCTTCAGCCTCTGCTTCTCCCCACCAACCAGCTAACAAGAGAGGAGAAGGAGGAGGAGAAGGAAGGAGGAGAGACTGAAAGAGGATAAAAAAAAACCAGTTAGGGATGGAGGGAAAACTCTAAACCTCCGGAGGATGGTGGCTCACCTTTTTCTCCCAGCTCTGTCTGGCACTGGGGTGGTGCACACTGCTGCTCACTGTGGGGCTGGGGGAGCACAGGATGCTTGTCCTATTAAAAAAGAAAAGAAAACAAAAAAACCCTCTAAACTTTTGCACGTTTTTTTGTTTTACAGCTTTTTGTCCCAATTTTCTCCCACCCATTCAATGCTGGTTAGTTTCTTGAACTCAGTTTTAAAGGGGTGCAGGAGACCCTCAACCCAACCCTGCAGCCTTTCCTGCCAGTCCACCTTGTCATCAGAACTTAACGTCCCCGGGGATGTCTGTCATGATTCATGCATTTTGTCATTGCTCCCCAGTGCCTCTGACAGCAGCTGCTCAAATTCGTTCACAAAACAGCAACGTCTCCCCTGCTCCAGGATGCCGCAAGGGAAAATCCGTCCCAGTGCTGCCACCCAACCTCCTGCCTACCCCGGTGTCAAGCATCACTCACCCTGCGCACCCACGCCAGAGATGGGAGATGGCAGGTCCTCGCTGGGCCATTTATAACCCACATGTAAGCAAGCACCGCCCACATCTTCTCTGGGACAGGGACTGGCTCCCGTGGGTCACGATAGGACATGATCCCTGCCCTGCACCAGGGCGATGGCAGACACTGACCCGGTTTGCCTGCGAGCGCCTGGCTGCCGACAGCAAGCAGTCAGCCAAGTCTGGCCTGCAAATCCTCCCAGGGACACGCCAGCCTGTCTCTGGTCCTTCCAGCATCTAACACATCCAGCGTGCTCCTTATTCATGTAGAGATCGGTGAGACGCTGATCTAAACCTGCCTTTCCCCGGCACCTCTTCTCCCGGTGTTCGCTCTGCTCCTTACCGCTGCAATAACCCCGGTGCTGCCAGCTGACCCTTGGAGCGCCGATCAATGCGATATTTCAGCTCAACGCCAGCCATCGGCACCGGCTGCTCTCTGCAGAGCAATGGCACAGTGTCCGCCCAGACAAGTTTCCTACTGTAACTTCAGTGAATGCTGTTATTCAGGCTCACGGCGGCTGATTTATCATGGCAGGCACACGGGGAAAGCTTTCCATTCGGGAGGCTGGGGGCTGTTCGTCCCGCTGCCGCGATGAACAGCGTGAGCTCAGCAGAGCTCGCCGTGCTGCGATGCCTTCGCTGCCACCAAATTACACTCGCTAACCGCGGCGGAGAGCGTCGGGTAACGGAGGCAATGACACTTCCCCACGACACAAGCCACCAGCTCCATCCTCACCGCTCTCCTCCCAGCCTTCTCAAATACGAAGCAAGACGACTAAAGTTGACAGACCCTTTTGTTTCCAGAGAGCTTGGCACGTGTTGTGGTTTACTGAGCTAATAAATCTGCCGTGGGCTGTGCCTTTTAATGACTGCAGCATTAATAACAAGTTTCCATGGAGCTGCTTAAAAGTTTACGGGGTGTGTGCGCTACGAGGGGAACCCCGAGCTTTCTGACTTTCTGCTTCAGAAGTCACAACCAGCAGCTTCCCTCTTTCTTTCTTCCTTATTTTTTTTCTTTTCTTTTTTTTTTTCAATGAGAAAATGAATAAATCCTTGTCTGCTGCTTCTCCCCCGTCCCCAAACACACGTTCCCCTCCAGCTTAATCCACTTAAAGAGGGGAAATTCCCAAGCAGGGAGCTTTGCCGTGCCTTTATCAATGCAACCTGAGGAGAAAAGACCCCCCCTCTGCACCTTCCAGCTTCTTCACCCTAACCAGCCGACCGGTCTATGCTTTCGCTCCCTTCCTTTCTCTTTTCTCTCCTTACCTTGAGTAAGCTCCAAAACCCTGCGAGCCTCCCAGCACCTGAACCCCACCAAAAAGCTCCCGAGAGAGGAGTGGAGGACCGGGAAAAGAGGGGGAGGGAGGGAGACAGGGAGCCCTATGTGAAATCAAAGCCCCGAAGCCGAGCACGGGAGGCGGTGCGGAGCCTCCAGCTGCTGCTCGGATTACTCTGCAGCCGTGGCAATCCCGAGCATTCTACAAACCCACCATTCCACCGAGGGAAGAAGAGGAGAAGGGATTCCAGCTGGAGACGCTTCATCCGGGCTGGGGGCTCGTAAGCACCCCCTGCATCTCAAAATTCTCATTTGGAAAAACCAGAGGTGGGGAAAAAGTAGTTTATCTCCACCCGAGACTTCTATCCTGCCCCCTACCCTGCAACTCCGGCCGCTGAGTCCCCACGCGAGGACTAACTCATCACACCAAAAAAGTTTCCGTGCTCTGAGGCTGGGGAGGTCTCCCCAGCAAGCACCCCCTGGGCTGGCCCTGCGCATCCCCAGGGAGGCGATAGAGAGGGCTCAGCCCATTCCGATACAGACAGCTCGCCCCCTCCCCAAAAATGAGCCCTCTATGGTTCTGCACACCCGGAGAAGAGGGTGGGGGGGAGGGGGCGGGCAGAGAGGGCATGCAAGGGGCAGGGTGGGGATGGAGCGGGGCAAGGAAGCGATGGGGTCAGGGAGGGGTTGGGGGCACAAGGAGGGACTCACCGGGGCCGGGGTCGGTTCCCACCGCCGGGCCGGTTCCCACGGCGGGGCGGCCGCGCAGCGCCGGTTCCCACTGCGGGGAGCGGGCGCCGCCGGGAGCCGGCAGCAGCAAGGCTTGGGGCCGGCTGTCCCCTTCTTCCCTCCTCCTTCTCCCTCCTCCTCCTCTTCCAAGGCGTGCAGCTGGCTGGGCAAGCTGACTGCCCCCTTTCCCGCAGAAGGAGGGAGGAGGGAGCTCAACAGATGGCTGCACACAAGGGAACATCTGGGAGGAGAAGGAGGAGGAGGAGGGAAGGAGGAGGAGGAAGGAGGCAGGACTTGCGCTAGGCTGTGCCACTCCTGAACTGGCAGACCCCCCTTTTGGGGGAAAGGAGGGGGGAGGTGTCAAGCCGGCTTTACACACACACACACACACACACACACACACACACACACACACACACACACACTCCCTCCCTCTTCCTGCTGCTCTGCATCCCTTCTGGACAAAAATCCTGTCCCTTTGCTTTCTTGGGAAAAGAAAGCTTACTTACTCTGGAGTTAACCTCGCAGCACAGCCTTGTTTCTAGCCCAGACCTCTGCAGGGCTGTATTTGCAGCAGTGAGTCCTATTCCTGAACACTGCCTGCACTCAGTTTTCCAGGCTTTTAGGGCCAAGGTCAACTCTGGCACCCCAGTGTGCAGAGTAGGATGAGGCAGCACCAAAGTTTGAGCTATGCTAGCAGGCAGGAAACTGGGGCTTATAAACTGTATGGTACAATCCCTGAAATAGAATAAAATAAAAAACCATCAAACAAATTAATTCATAGTTTGAGGAACAGAGAGTCTGAACCCCATCACTGGAGGATGGGCACTCCCTGGGGCTGTGAAAGAGCAGCCCTTCACCAGAATTTCTTGCTTATTACATGTAATGGCCCAATGGTGGCTTGAGTCATGATTTCAGTACTGGAAAGAGAATCAGAAGTTTACCTAGTGTCATGGTGCTGTGACACTGGAAAAGGCATAAGGGATTGTAAGAGGCCATGAGTCACAGAGGACATACCCTGTGGCTGGCTCCAGCTTCTCAAATTGCACCCCTTGTGTATTCATGGCCTTTGCCAGGTCTGAAGCTGTGTGGTTGCTTAAGAAGTTTAGGTCAAGAAGGTACAACTAGGCTCCCTGTGCTTACTCATAGTAGCACTGAAATATCCACATGCTCCATATCCATATTAGAGTTTGCTCAGACCATGACCCTCAAACAAGTATTTGCTGAGATTTGTATTTAGCATCTCTTAGTGATGAAAAATTGGTGAAAAGAGTTGTTTTGGCTCTGCTCAGCTGCTTTCTCCAAGTGTGTCACTCCATGAAGATCTGCTGGGTGATCCCCTCATCCCCCACCAGCAACCAGAGCTCTGATCAGAGGGAATGAGGCTTGAGGCAGGAGATATTGGGAGGGTGAGGAAGATGTCACAATTGTTCCTCTCCACCCTCTGCATTTCCACATAAGAGTGTGGTTTATCTGCATTATGTGCTCTCTCTGCGCCCATGTCTCATGAGCTGCTTTTTGGGAACCACCATCACACCGCGAGAGCTGTGCCAAGGAGCAGCCCTAGGGAGCCAGAGAGAGGAAATCTGTGCTCAGGCCTCAGATGAGTCAAATGCTTTTTGGGGAAAACCATGGGAAAACCCCTTAATCTGGGTGGTGATTTTCCATGTAAACGTCATGGTGGTATCTCCAGACATGAACAGTCTCCTGCAAGGATCTATTCAGATGGGCCTTTACACTGCTCACCTTTTATAGCTCTGGGTAGGGGAAGTTGTTAAGCTGCAAGCTTTTGTTTAGTTTTCCATTTTGTTCATTTTTTCCATGCCTCATGTTAGGCCTTTGCCATGTCAAAGTTGGTTTCAGTAAAGCAAAATGCCAGTTCAAAGCTGGAGAAATTGGAATTAAATCCTCTGGCTGAGATCCAGCTAATATATATATATATGTATAAAAGTCCAGTGTGTAAATGTATATATATATATATTTATGTATATCTCTCTCTATATATATGCAAGTCCAGCAGTCAGCATTGCTAGGACTGGTGATTTGAAAGGAAGAATAGAAAAACATGAGTCTGGCTTAAAACCTCTTAATTTTACTAAAGAAAGATCCTTAAATTTTGTTTTCTTTCTTTAAAACCTAAAATAAAAAGTGATATTTTCTGTTAGATGGGAAAATTGTGTACTCAGATATTTTGTTGGTCAGGTAAAAAAGAATCAGCTGAGATATGTTCTGGCTTGAGTGTCTAATGCCAAGAGAGGTTTTAATAAAAGTTCCCCAGTTTGATGGAGTTGGCCAAAATCATGACAGGGAGAGGTCTGACAATTCTAGGTGACCTGGGGATAGGGATTAGCCCTGGTGTGATACTAACACAAAATTGGTTATGCATTCATCTGATTCTTAGGTACTTCAAACAAAAACAACTGTACCGGTGTCTCAGTGCCCTCACAATAAAGACTTTCTTCCTAACTTCTAATCTAAACCTCCCCCCTCAGACAGTTTGAAGCCCTTCACCCATGTCCTATCACTCCATGTCCATGCCAGAAGTCCCTCTCTAGCTCTCTTATAGCCCCTTTAGGTACTGGAGGGTACTCTAAGGTCTCTCCAGATCCTTCTCTTCTCTTCTCCAGGTTGAACAACCACAACTTCCTCAGCCTCTCTTAATAGCAGAAGTGCTCCAGCCTTCTGAGCATCTTCATGGCCCTCCAGCACCCTCCAGCAGATCAAACAGTTAGCTATCATGATAATACCAAGGTCATTTTTAGAGGACATTTAGTTTTAAGGTCATGTTTCCCACCATCACTATTTCTGTTTCTCTGCCACATTGGAGCACATGTTTGTAAAGGTAAATCAGGGTTTTCCCAGAGCTGTGTGTCCCATGGGCTGAACCTTCAAATGCAAAACCAGCCATCCTGTATTTGGACAAATTTTCCCTCCTGTCTCAGACAGTTCACTGCCTGGGGGACACCAGAGGAATGTGAAAGATGGAAATGGAACTTCAATTTTATCTCTTCATATAGGTCTGGGAACCGTAAGACATCTTCCCCCATTTAGGTTCTTCCAGGGCCATGCTGAGCCTTCCTTGTATCTTCTGTTCCAGAAGACACCAGCTCCATTCTGTGTTTCTCAACATCTGATAGCATCATGCCTGGTTTGACTTGTTAAAATCCAGACAACTCTTAAGCCAAAGGAAAATTATCTGAGTCACTCTGAGTTTCTCCTGAATAAATCCTAACAGACACGTCAGGCAAAAGAAGGTGAAGTGTGAATGAGGATGACATAAAATGGATTAGTAAGAAGAGCTAGTGTTGGAGTTTTGCCTGATGATCTTTGAATCCCTCCCTAAGATCTCATTTCCCTTCCTCTTATTATGCAATCCCAGGAATGGAGATTTTTCATGCACCAAACTGTTGGAAAAAGCCACAAAACCAGATCAGTGCCTTGCAATCCCCAGTTCTTATCTCTTCCCCCACATGAGAGTAATCTTGCAGATGAAGGAGCTCTCCCTTTCTGTTGTGCAAGGGATTGCTCATGAACTCTTTCCTTTGTGGCTGAGATACAGCAGATGGCTTAGGAAGTTGTCCAAGCTTGATTGCATTTGATACAATTTCTCAAAAGGAAGAACCCACAGCATCAGCCAGCATGGTTACTTGTGGAAGAGTTTAGTTATTCCAAGAAGCTAAAAAAAAATGCTGATGACAATTGTAGCAAACAACCATCACCAGTTCCCACTGGGAAAAATATGAAAAAGGTAGGTCTAGTTGTTTGCTCTGGGAATGTTTCCCATCCTTGTGGGAGTCCTGTAGTAACTTAGAACTAGAAGCACAGATTCTTTTGAACTCCTGTAACAAATAGGACTTAAAAAACCAAGCCCTTGCAGCTGTGTTTTTTGTTTTATTCGAGAAGTTTGGAAATCTTGGATACACATTGCACTCTACTGAGTACAGCCTTCATCAAAAATACAGATTGTTCTGTAGGTTCATCCTCATCCTTTGCCACTGGAACATATCTTATGGATGGGAGCCCACCTGACAGGAATTGGAGTCAACTCACTTAGTCTGTATTGACCAAAGGACTGGTATGGAAAAGTGTGTCACCACTTTGTTCACCATGTTGATTATACCTTTGCTGACTGAGAGCCAGCAGGAAAAGTACACAAAGAATATTTATGAAAGGAGGCAGAAGCCAGCTCCTCTTGGTGGAACCCCATGGCTATCAGCAAGGCTAGAGGTTCCTCTTACTCATTCTTCCTGCCTGACCACAGGAATTTTGCTCTGATTAGTGTCTGGTGACACAGCTTGAGCAAGACAGGCAGAGGAGACTCTTTTCCTCGCTGTTTATCCCCTGTCCTCACTGTCCCCTCACTCCAATTGCTCCATAACCTGGTAGACTTGATACTGCTTTGACTAATGGTATCTATGCATTTCATCTCCCTTGGGCTGAGGAGACCTTTTCTGCATTTTGACTAAGATTCAGCATCAGAAAGGCAGGCCAGTCCCCTCTGCTTACTATTGTGTAGCCTGAGTCACAGAGTATCTTGCAGGAAGCACTAAGTCTCCTATGGGGTTGCCTAGATGCCTTTCGCTGAGGTCTTATTCAGGTCCACTGAATCATGGAGTCACAAAGTGTTTTGGGTTGGGTTAGAAAGAACCTTAAAATCTAGTTCCAAATCCCCTGCCATGGGCAGGGGCACTTTTCACTAGACCAGGTTGCTCAGGGCCCCGTCCAACACGACTTTGAACACTTCCAGGCACTGTGCCAGTGCCTTTCTTAAGTAAAGAATTTCTTGCTAATATCTAATCTAAACCTAAGCAGTTTAAAATCATTCCCTCTTGTCCTATTGCTACGTGGCCTTGTGCTAGGTTCCTCTCTCCATGGAAGAGGTTTGGGCACTTACGATAGTTTTATTCCCACACTAGGGTCAAACATCTACTTTTCAGATATCGTTGAGCCCAAGTAGCCCACCCAAGGGAAGTGTGGGCTTTTGCCTATCTGCTTGTATTAGCTGTTCCTGGAAGTGGGTGGTTGTTTCCCAGCAAGCTGCTCACTGGACTTTTTGTTTCTTTTTTTATGTATGTTAAGACTCTCATTGAAAATATTGACTTCACTTTGACATCAGTCAATACTTAGCTATGGAGTTAATAAATATTTAGGTCTACATGGTTGAAATCAATGTGTCCTGAGCTCTTTCTGCTGTCATTCATGGTTAAGACCTGGCCAACAAGTGGGAAAACCTTGCTTTCAAGACCTGTTTCTACAATGTTATTTGTAGATTCAGTTCATTCTGTTAATGAAAGGTCACATCCCCACCTGTGCTGAATGCTACCTGGAGTCACCAAGATTCACAAAATCACACAAGGAAGGAAGTAAAGAAAAGGGATTTTTATTTTTGTTTTTCTTCTTAGTTTTTCAGAACAGCTTCACCTTGGTATCAAGAAATCAGTTTGTAGCTTGAAGGGTTGTTTGTTTGCATCTTTCTAACACCCTTTGGGGTTTTCACTCAGTTCCATGTCTTTGGATCCTAAATCCTCAGATATTTCTTCATCTCTATTTCCCATATAAACTGGATAGAATTAGAATCCCTTTGAGAAGGTGGAAACCTTTGAAATCAAAGCCAGATTGTGTGGCTCACATTTACCCTATCTATCCATACTGAAAGAGTCTGAGTGGTGCATTCAGAGAATCAGCACTCTACTTGATGCTGTCAGATACTTCAGTCATCTCATGCCCCAAAATGATACTGAAGTGTTGGTTGAGACCTCTGTCCAGAAAATCAAACTTGAAAATTCTCTAGGAGGACAGTCTGGAAAATAACGCCAATTTACAATGACAAGGTTGAGAACCAAGGAGGAATAAGTAAGAGCTGTGTAGTTTGCATTTAGACTACAGAGACAGATCTTAACATCCAAACTCAAAGAGTAATTTAGTCTGGAAAGGACCTTTCGAGTTCTTTGATACAAAACTCCAAAGTCCAGCTTTCATCCCAGAAAGCTCTTAAATTCATATAGTGTTTTGAATTTGCTAAAGCTCCATTTATGTCACATCTGTAGAGGACTGAGGCTTCACTAAACACCTGTGGCTTATTTTAAATGGGTACAAGTGGGTGAGTGGGTACAAGTGGGTAAGTGGGTACAAGTATGTTGCTGAAACAAGCCCTGCGGCAATATGTGTTGAGGGAAAAAAGGAAACAGGAGATGTTTAGATTTTTTTTTTTTTTTTAAATGCTGTTGCCGGAGAAATCTGTTAACATACTTTTGTTGCTCCATAAGCAATGAAACTTGGTTTCCTAGTTCAATGAATGTTTGCATCCTGCAGTTCTCCCACTTCCTCTGAGTGTCCCCTACCATTTTGGTCAGGAAAGGGTAACTTACAGCATTCCTGGTAGGGCCCTGAGTTCTGGCTGGTGGACCAGTAGCTATTTGCTGACTGATCAGTTGGGTGCTGGCTTGCAGGATAAATAAGGAGTTGCCTTTCCATTAAGGGACCCATTAAGATAGATTCATTTGCATTTAATTCTCCTTTAATTTGCCTTGAATTCTTCTTTCCCTGGTTGAGGGTATTAAAGAAACTTGTAGGAGCTTCCTACCCCCACAGAATAGCAAAGACCTATTTCTGAAAGTGGGGTGATGCTGGTCAACGTGCTTAAAAATGTTGATGCTTAATGGCTAGGGAGAAGACCCCATGGGCATCATTTTGTTCAGGAACAAGGCTAAGAGACCAAAATAACTCCAGTCCCAATAAAAGGCAGCATATTTTCTATTCTTCTACTTTTCTCAGTGTAAGCTAAAATGATTATGCATTTTTTTTCCTTTTAATTTGAAAGGTAAAATTCACCCATGCACTGAAGCCTTCGAAGCAAGCTTTTAGCCCAAAGCACACAATCATTACTCAATGAAGTTAGCCTTTGAACAGCTGAATTTCAAAAGAAAATATTGATTTGGCATGCTTCTACTTGTCAATTGATAAGATTAAGCACCATATAGTGGGAAATAAAGACAACAGGAGGCTAGATACTGTGAAAATCTTCTGTCTGGTGGAATTGCCTGCTGAGGGAAGCAAGGGATTCCCTTGTTGCTCATACTTTTAAAGTTAGATTAGGACAAGAATGCAAGCACCTACTGTCTAATATCTAGATCCTGTAATCTTGTAATCTTAATGAAAATACTCTGACTACAGAGGGTACAGTAGCCTTCTCCCTTATCTGTCTGCTAATCACTCTTTCCCTTCCCTAAAGCCACCTATAATGTCCATTGCTATGGTAACCGAGCATGGTATGCATCACAGACAAGATAACATACGCATCTTTTCCTGCTTTAATGGATCCTCTGTTTAGGCTGTAGTCTTCTTTCATTGCCCAGTTCCCCAAAGTATGCATAGTGACTTCATGGGTTGGCATTTCCATGCAGGAAGCTGCTGCTGGAAGCTGTCATTCAAACCGCAGACCTTAAATCTGTGATATGTTCCTCTGAGGCTTAATTACATGTACTTTTAACTGAATGGCAAGAAAGCGTTTGGAAAGAAACGATGTTCATTGAGCTTAAATTGTAATTACCAAATAGCTAAACTTGCCTGGAGAAATGAGAGTTATTGCACTCTTGGCTTTGCCAGGCAGGTCAATCATTACAGTTTAACAAATGAAGCCAATATTTCATCTCAGCAAGTTTGCCCCAGCAAACATTGATCCACTGGCTGTTTCTTCATGCTGCAAAATATATACTCATCAATACCAGAAACCTTATGAATCCAAGGATGAGGTCATAATGAAACAAGCAGACAGTTGTCAGCAATGCTTAGAAGATTTACATCATCTTTAACTTGAAGGAGGGTGGTTTAGATCAGATATCAGGAAGAAATTCTTTGCTGTGGGGGTGGTGGAGCACTGACACAGGCTACCCAGAGAAGGTGTGGAAAGTGTTCAAGGCCAAGCTGGATGGGTATTGGTGCACCCTGGTGTAGTGGAAGATGTGGAAGGAAACCCCCATGGGAAGGGGTTTGGAACAAGATGAATTGTGAGGTGCCTTCCAACCCAAACAGTTCTATAATTCTATGATATTAAAAAGAGTTAGCTTCAGGGAAAGCTCAAGATTTAATGGTAAAGTCAGAAGATGGTCTTCATCACAGAAAGATCCACCCTTGCAGTTCCTCATCAACAAGCAGACTATTTCTACTGCAAGAGACAGGAGCACCAGAAGCCTCTATTGAGATGACAGCTGGATTAATAAGTGATTGTGCCTTCTGTGAAGAGCAGGGACAGGCACACACATCTTTGGATGGGAAGAGGACACAGAGAGGGAAAGGGATGTCCCTGAAATCAATCTGACAACATCAGCCTTATTTAGAGTGACCTGAAGAAGTCCAGCAATAACAAGCTGGTTTCGCAGTGCAGCAAATGATGGTCCTCTTGTTTTCTCTTCTGAGCACTGAGCTCAGTGTGTTGCCTTCCTTTTATTCATTCACCCCCCTCAAGAAAAAAACATGTAGGTTGAAGATGTGAGTCTTGCTGGACTTTCCTTGACAAACAGAAGCTTAATGAAGATATAGTTACTCTATCTAAATGCATGGGAATGCAAACATTGGGAAAGGAAAAGAGAGAGTTAAGCTGAAAGCTGCCTCTGGAACATAAGCAACTGGGTATGATGGGGCAGAAATGTTTTATAGCTGGAAATCTGATGTTTTCTGTATCAAGTTGTGAGATAGAGATAGCAAGGTGTAGATATAATGGCCTAGAAGGTTTTGCTAAGTCTTTGAGGATTATCATATTTCATATCTGTGGGAAAAAACATACCTATTTGGTGGGTTTCATCTCTGTCCTTCACTTACTTTTATTCTGCCCTCCTCCCTGTGGCAGAGCTCCCCAGGAAATGACTTCCCACTCAAATCTCAAATCCCAAATTCCAAACCCTAAGCCCTGTGGTTTCCTCTGAAGCACACTGATGACTCACAGTGGGCCAGGGAGCTGCAGGGCAAAGAGTGGTCTCTATGGCAGAGAAAAGCTGCATTTCCTTTGTGGGAGTAGTGAAAGTGCCTGAGTTATACCAAGATAAAAAGTCAAGGACTATAAGGCAGCTCTGTTTTACTGGGAGGCACATTTCCAGGAATCAGCACTGTGCTTGACGTATAAACACCTAAAGTGTCACTTTGCTGGGCTGGTGGGCTTTGTGTATATTATTGCTGCTAAGGTAAAAACACGTGTTTGTCTGTGCCAGCCATGATGAGGTTGTATTGCCAACAGAGCTGGGTCTCTTGGCAGATTATCTTTTCCCCTGAATAATACAATGTTTTTCTGCTGGCTCTGCCTATAACCTCCTCCCACTGAGTGTTTTGGTGAGGCTACTGGACTCTATTGTCCAAATTGTTAATGTTTTTAGGCATTATTTGGATGAATGGTTAGCTCAGTGGCTAGCTGAGACCAGGGTTTCCTAGAGGAAGCTTCTCTTTTCCAAGCCCAAGGAAATGTAATTACCCTTGAGCCCCGCTGTTACCCAACAGCCCAAGGGGAAGAGAAGGCAGAGGGGGAAAGTGATGCAAAAATCTAATTTCATAGAAAAACATACTGAACATACAGGTTTCTTAGGAGGAAGGAGAAGCTCTGACTTATGTGGTGAGGCCATCTCACTAGGAGAGAGGCCCATTTTCTGATCATTCTCTCATTTTAAAATAATGTTTCTTTTCTCGTTTTAGATGGAGATAGCCAGTGCTATCACAGGAGGCAGCTCCCATGTCTGATGGTAAAACATTCTGTCCCACTCTTCCTCCTGGTGTGGGTAACTCACGGCTGGGACAGCTGAGAGGCTGTTACTACCTATGTGTCATGTCCTGGTGTCATTAATGAGAAAAAATAATTATACTGGCACTTGGCAAATTTTATTAAGTGAAAACTAGAGCCTTGGTGCTGCAGTTCCTAGAAGGGTGTGAATATGTATTACTTCCTCAGGGTTCACACAGATAAGGTCCAATCAGAATGATGCATTAAAAGTATTTTTTAACTTCAATCAGGTGGATTTTCTTGAATGTCTGAAAAAATGTTCATTTTGTTGCTGTAGACAATACAGGAAGTCCAGTTCCAAAGAGCAGATGAAGTAGAGAGATACTTCTCCGGGTTTCTATATGTGCTAGGGTTCAGTCCCCTCTCTCTGTTCAGCCCCACTCAGTAACACAGGTCACTCATAGGGGTTGTAGCACAAAATTGCTAGTGGTTGGTGACCACTTGATTAAGCCATGCTCGTCAAGTTCAAATGTATTGCCTTGATCTTCTGCCGTTGCTTTGCTTTGTGTCTTACCTTCACCATTTTTCAACTGTTACAGTTTTTTTCTTGGTTCCTCTCCTCTCCTCTCTTGACCTGAGTGCTCTCCCTTTTTGTCTTTACTAATCTTAAAATTGCTCCACTCTGTATCTGCTTTGGCCCAAAGACATTCATGATTCCTTCTGTTTGATACATACTTCTCTGAGGGCACGTGATCCTGTTGCCCAGGCCAATGGACACCTAAGTCTCTGAGGTTGTGGTTTTCTACACAGCAGCATTATGTAAGGAATATGTCTTTAAAAACTCTGTCTGGAAGAGGAATTCAGGTATATATATGCTGCCTGAAAAATACAAATTATTCTTTTTATTTTCTTCCAGCATTTTTCTCTCTCCAGTTGCTGTCTTTACTTCTGCACCTGTCACTTCAGTGTTTATTGGAAGTTTGTGTTAATTGCTTGGTGTCATTTGCAAAAGATAAGGATCTTAATGGTATAACACTCATTGTCATGAGATTCATCACAGCCTTGGTTGTTACTACACTGTATAGGAAGATGAGGAAATGTTAACAGCCTTCTCACTAAAGCCATTACTTAACTTCCTCCCTGCACTTACTGCTCCTCTGAACAATTGTAGTTACAATGCTTTTATCTGGAAAATGTCTAATTTTCTTACTTTCTGTGGTGTTTCTCTCAAAATAAAAATCCTCAAAAGCACCTTTAAAAGTGCCATCCTTACTCTTTTTCTACTCATAGTCAGAGCACAGATATTTAATCTAACCCTTTCCCACACTTAAACATTTTTCACCATTTGCTTCCTCTGCAATTTACTTTAATCAGTCCACAATTACCTCCACTGGGATTTTTCCCGCTGCCCTCTAATGTATGTATTTACAGTTTCACTGGTGGTAGGAACATGTGCATTATTTTTCAACCCTCCTCATTTCCTTAGCTATGGGGTGATCTCTGACGGTTCTGTGGTGACATATGTTGCTAAAAGGATGGAAGGGACTGTTGCTGCTATATAGTTCTTTCTATTGAATTGGCTCAGAGTCGATGGGGGTTTTTTTGTCTTACAAGCAATGTTCTTGATCTCGGTCTGAGGTGGTTGTATTCAGGCAGATCATAGAGTCGTTCATGTTGGAAAAGACCTCTAAGATCATTGAATACAATGGTTAACCCAACACTGCTTAGCCCACCACTATACCAGGTCCCTAAATGGCACATCTATACATCTTTTAAATTCCTTCAGCTGTAGTGATGGGAGTGTTCAACCAATTATGCCTTCCATGGATCCACCCTTTCATTTACATTTGCTCCTAGGCCATCAGGACTCCTCTTGGCGCTCCTAGCACAGGCACACTGTTGTTCTCATTAAACACAATCTTCTTCCATCTCTATTTCACACCTTGTTTTCCTGCTGCTTCTCTATACCTTGAAAAGATTTACTGGCCTTTGGAAATTTTCCTCTGCTTTGTTTTGTGCTTTTGTTTCCACTTTCCCATAATCCTCAGCTTTGTTTGCATTTTCCTGCTAATGCCTTTGTTTTGATGTTTGTCCAGCTCCTCCTTGTTTGCTTAGGCCTCCCAGTAAGTTCCCTACTGTGTTCTCTATTGCTTCCTTAAATATTTCCCATCTGGTCTCTACTGCGATTTCTTTATCGTTTGGCCTGAAACGCTCTCCAAGCATTACCTCCTCTGTCTCTCTCAATGACTTGCCTTTTAACTTTGCAGGATCAAATTTAGCTCCAGTGTCACCCATCTTTTCCTTGGGCCTTAATGCATTTGTCATCTTTTCAATAAGTAATTCATGACTGCTGCTGCCCTTCAGCATCACTATAGACTTTCACATCCAGCAGTGACTCTGTTGTGCCTTTTGCAGATAATCATGTGATCCATCTGTTTTAGTGTGTGACCAGTTGATGACCCTTTGCAAATCCATGAGGGACCCAAATGCCACCAGTGATCAGACTATGCACCCCACAGCAACTACTTCAACTTCTTACCAGTCCAGCTCCTCCCATAAGGCCCAGCATATTCTTTCACTTGTTATTTCTGATTTCATCCTCTATGTTTCCAGCTTTCGCCTTCACAACTGTCTCATAAGGTTTCAGACACTGCATTGATGAAATTTGTATTTTCCCTTCTCTGCAACCTGTTTTGATGCATAATAGCAAATCACAGCCAGGCAGAGATCACTGTAGGCTGCAGTAGATACCCCTGTGATGATTGTCTCAGGCATGAGTTTCCTGTTGTTCACAGAAATCCTTACTCCTTTTGCACATTATTGTGCAAATGAGGCAATATTACTCATCTGGGAACAAAAAACCAAACAAGCAAACAAACCTAGAAATAAGTATGATATCCAAATTACCCATGTTTCCAGGATGTCTGCTTTGGCAGCTGTGGATGTATAGCTTGGCTGTGGTGCTCACTGGTCTGCAGTGAGAGGGAGGTCCAGGTGCCCATCTCAAAAGATGAGTGATGTTTTCAGCCATTCTTCAACCTCCATGACTATTTCCTTGTGTTTGGGTCATCAATCAGATCAAATTGGAAAACTCTTCTTGCAACAAATTCTGGATATAATATCTGGTTATGCCTGTCTGGTTTATGTGAAAACCACACCATCCTTTGCAGGATTTGTTGGCATGGGTA
The DNA here is from genome assembly GCF_022539395.1 of Myiozetetes cayanensis. Taxonomy (NCBI): domain Eukaryota; kingdom Metazoa; phylum Chordata; class Aves; order Passeriformes; family Tyrannidae; genus Myiozetetes; species Myiozetetes cayanensis. Next base: position 29,264,137 of record NW_026087742.1, on the reverse strand, counting down.
TCAGTGCCACTTTTGTATCTTGCTTTCCACAAATAAAGTTGTCATTGCTTTGACTTAAAATCTGATTTTTCCTCTGCCTACATGGACTGCTCAGACAAGTTGAAGTGAATTTCTTTAGCAGAAGATACAACTTTTGTTTTTGTTGGTTTGTTGATTTTTCTTTTATCCTTGTTCTCTCTCTCTTTTTTTTTTTTTTTTTTTTTATTTGGCCTTAAAGAAACTCATTAGATTTTATTCAAAAATATTTGATATGACATTTTTGGGTCATTGCCCTCCATCACCCAAATATGGAAACACAAAGAGGCTGTATCCTGGCATAGGTGCAACCTGTCTTCCTCTAATTTTCAGGATATGTGATAGAGTGTTTATTAAAATATTCTGAGGTAGAAAATACATTGAACAAAAAGGGTAGAAAAGGATTCGATTGAATTTGAAATTAAGGTACCCACATTTAGGATGTCTGCATCAGGTGTCTGCATGTGAGCTATGCATCTGAGCTCCCACAACAGTGAACAGAAATGCAGTTGCTGCCTAAGTACAACCACCCAGTGCTATGTGAGATGCTGGCTAGGCTTTTCTGCTGTCCTACAGCTGCCACTCCTGTAGGGCACAGGAATGAACAGGTCTTGTGCAGTGTCACCTGGCACCACACAGATGTGTCAGACACCCGGTATCACCTCAGAAGGCTGTTGATGTTTTCCTTTGCACTAATTGTTCAGCCTGGAGAAGAGATGGCTCCATGAAGACCTTAGAGCTCCTTTCAGTGCCTAAAGGGACTACAGCAAAGCTGGAGAGGGACTTTTAATGAGGACATGGAGTTACAGGACAAGGGGGAAGGGCTTCAAAGTGACAGAGAGCAGGTTTAGATTAGATATTAGGAAGAAATTCACTGTGAGAATGGTGAGGCACTGGAACAAGTTTCTCAGAGAAGCTGTAGCTGCTCCGTCTCTGGAAGTGTTCAAGGCCAGGCCAGGTTAGATGGGGTTCTGGTCTAGTAGAAGATATCACAGCCTGTGGCATGAGGGTTGGAACTAGATGATACTTAAGGTCCCTTCCAACCCAAACAGTTCTGTGATTCTATAAAATATCTGTGAAGGCACATAATGAAGATGCTATCTCCATGTTATGCTGTTCCCAGGACATCACCCATCTGTCTGTGTGCTACTACCACTAGTGCAGCACAGGGAGGGACTCCAGGTGGTATAATATGATAGGAGAAGGCTATGGCATGAACAGTCCAAGAGACCAGAACTTGCTTTTTGTTTGGATCTATTGCAGCCAGAACTGTTGATCTGCAGAAACTGCATCGCCTGCTCTGATTTCCCCCAGCCTTAGGGGCAGAGGTGGAATGAGGTTTACAAATGTAGAAACAGGATATCATCCTTCTTATAGTCACAGAATTTAACACTGAAGATACATTAAATATCACCTTTATTGTCTCCCCCAAGGCCAAGAAATTCCCATGCTTTGAGGGGAGCTTGTTACCAGTGCCTGGGATGCTGTTGCATTTTCAAATAAGGAGACATGCCAATGAAATAGGGATAAAATCTCAGCAGCAAATGAACAACAGCTTTCTTCATCTCTCAGCTTCCCCCAAATGCTTATACAATTGAAAATGAAATTACACCTCTGGGCTGAGCTGCAGCCATTCTCCTCAGAGGCCCCTTCAATCCAATTGGCAAAGAATGGGGTCTGGCAAGACTTAGTCAGCTCATGTTTGCAAAACACTTTGGAAATGAAAACTGCTGCACAGCACTGAGTCATGCAGCTGTGACTATGGAAAAGTGAAGTGTGTGGAGCTTAGGAATACATCTGGATGCCCTGTGGAGGCTCCACGATCCAACTAGGATCTGTGGGTTAAGTGCAGAATTCATATTAGCTAAAATAACTCAGGACTGACCACTGGGCACCTCAGCTCTATAAAATGCTCTCAGAAAAGTGAAGTTTTGGGTGTTTTTACAGGCCGAGTAGCCTGTTTGGGATGGACAGGCATTATGCTTTGGAAATGTATTCTGCTTCCCGGTACAGTGACAGAAGTCTGGCTGTGCACTGTGGAGGGAAGCACTGCTGCTCTGGATTAATGCTAACCTCGCACAGAGAAGGGAATTAATCTGGTCAGCAAAACCAGAGAAAGACAAACAAGACCAAGTAATGTTTCCGTATTCAGGATCTTCTCATCTTCCATACTGCCTGACTGCCATAGTCACTGGTACCCTTTGTATCTCCTGTTCCCATTGCTGTGTTGGTGATGACTCTCACCTGATGGGTGAGAAACTGGGGCAAAAGGACCATTTTCAGACCCTCTATTCTGATGCTTCAGCTCAAGAAGTGAGGAGCCAATCAGCCATTTCAGGACTCATAACAAACCATGGTAATTGGAGGCTGTAGGTGCCTCCTTTGTGTATCTTTTCCATTTCTTCCAGAGGACCTGACCCAAATATGCTAGAAGTCACTGGATTTGAATCTGCCTTTTCTAGAGGACCTGATGGTCTGTCCTTATTCTCTTCCAGTTATACAGTTCTGCACTTACGTTTCTTTTTTTTCAAGGGGCAAAGGCAGTGGTGGGAGAGAGAGAGAGAAAGAGAGAGAGAGATAGAAAGGCAGAAAGGCCAACCAGGAAAAAAAAGGTAGGGGTTTCTTTTAAAAACCCTTTGCTTTCTCTTTGGAACTGTGAGCAGTTCCAACTTCCATCTGCAATATCAATTTGGGTTATTCCTTCCCTCTGTGTGCAGGGAGAGGTCTCTGTTAGCCAAATGATTATTCTTGGAATAATAAAAACTTGCAGCTGGAACCAGGAGCCTGGCTGAGGCAGACAATAAAACCAAGGGAAGGCATACAGAAAGAAGAGATCACTTTGTCTTGCCATGCTCAGAAATCTCCCTGTCTGTGTGGCTGTGTGCTTTCACCTCTCTGCCAATCAAACCCTTCGGAATAAACCCAACTGCTGATATGGAATAAAACAAGCAAGTATGGAAGGAAAACTCTACCTGAAATAGCAGTGATACCTTTAGCAAGAGGGGAAGGTAGGCAGCCTGCAGCTTGCAACCCACATGTAATAGCTTGTGTAAGGAGGGAAGAATTGAAACAGAAACCAGAATGAAAATACCACCTGTATTACTCTGCAGATGGGGGGATCTCCTAAGTTTTGTCTTGAATAATGAAGTGAATAATATTCCAGCAGGGGCTGTCATAGCAGAATTGCATAAAACCAACAAACTGGGTTGTCTTCAGGATGCATTTAAGCCTAAAATTCCCTTAAAGGTAGGCTTAAGTCCACTCCCTGCTCAGCAAAAAGATATATGCAACGTGTACAATCACCTGATGCCTAAATCCTTTTTATTCCCAAGAGTCTCAAGAGCTTTGCAAGCATTAGCATGATAAAACATGACACATCAACACATACATAAAGTACAATGCAGGGGCTATCACCAAAAATATGCTAATTACCTGTGATCTCATGGTGTGCTGTCGTCTCAGCTCCTCTCTAAAGCTGATGGAAGTGAGAGCTCATGAACCACGTGACAGAAGATTCAGCTTTGGAGCACCAGGATATGGCCAGGAAAGCCTGGCTGGAGTCTAGGAAATGATGAGTGAGCCTAGGAGAATTAAGTACTTGATGTGTTTGACTGCACTTAGGCTCTCACCTTCTTAAAGAGCGCAGAGAGAGGATCTTCTCTTAAATTTAATGATGCCCAAGGTATCAGCATATACGCTAGTTAAGATTTGGATCCAAAGGTGCTGTGAATCCTCATCTGGGAAGGGTGTCCCACTCACCAGGAAAAGACTTTTTTAATCTATTACAAAACATTTTCCAAACTGACAGGGGCAAGCTATCCCTTCTCTCTCCTCACTTTCCTTGGAGCCAGATGCCCTTGAAGACTGCTTTTTGAGAGACATGGGGATGCTCACTGTTGTGCTGTGTGTGTGAGGAAGCCAGTCTGTTCCACAACTTGGCAGAGGAGGCAAATTCCTTGGCCTGGCCCTCAACCACAAGCTCATCTTTGCATACCAGGAGCAGTAACACTGCTCCCAGCTTTTCACAGAGCCAGAGCTGCCACTAGACACCAAATCAGGAATAAAGGAGAAACAGTCACACATACTTTTTTTTTCAAGGCAAATGGAAACAAAGATGTTTTGCTTTTGAAACCACAAAATTTTGTAGTTTAAAAAGAATTCCTTGCATCTCCTCCAACACTCACTGTCCTACTCTTCTTACCCCCTTGCTGGCTCATCACATACTGCTCCCTGTCCTACTGACATGCCCCAGAGAAAAAACCAGGAACAAAACATATCCACATCAAAACCCCAGCACCCTGAAGGCAAGTCAGATGTGTATATTGGCATTCTGGGGACATGCATAAAGAAAATCCCAGATGGACAGGGTTAATACCTGATTCAACCCAGGTGGTCCTGCCTCAGGTCTAGAACTACCAGTGATGTAAAGCATCTCTTAAACCACTGTTTGCCAGAGGGCTAAAAGAGCTTTAGCTCTTCAACATTCTTCCTTCCTTGCTGCATCCCAGTACTGACACCATGCCCACCATTGTTCTCCTCTGCCTTCTCTCTCCTTTGTTCCATATTTAGGAAGATAGGAAATGCAAAGAGCTACGATGCCATCAGGATTATAGAATTGAGGAGAGATGAGCTGGGATGGGAGGGCAGCTGCTAAAAGGTCTCTCTATTGGTTCCCATCCCTCCTTGCAGCCCTAGGTGAGAACTGGAGCCCATTCCAAAACCAAGTTCCAGAGCCAAACACTGGCTAGAGACAGAGCCCAGCCACAGCCCAGCTTCACCTGACTTGGAAACCTCAAATCCTCCTCAGCTCTGTTTCCAAGTTTGGTGCAGCAATCTGCACACATATATTGGGTCACATCTTGCCTCACTGATTTCTTCAAGTGCTATTGCTCAGTAAGAGAAAGAAAAACAAGCTGGTGCTCAGCTTTCCTTCCTAGACCCTTCCTTGACCCCTCTTATACATCAGCCCTTGTTGTTTACAGTTCTCAAAAATGCGTGTCTTTTACCCCAGCACCTCTGTGTAAACTGATACCAATCCCAGCAAGCTGTTTCTCTTGTTCAGGGTTTTAGTTTGCCAAACTGAAATTTGAGAAATTCAGACCAGAAGGAAATAAGAAGAGCAGTGGAAATTCCCCAGGGAGCAGGATTGCAGAGAAGCGTGGGAGGTCCTCAAACACAAGACTGGAGGACTTCCCACCAGACAAAGCTTCATCCAACCAGAAGCAGTGAGTCTGCTTTAGGACCTCAGATAAATATCCCCAGGAATCTGTATGATGCTAAGAACTGATACATACTCTCTGTAAAACTGTACTGTCCTTAGTATGGTAAAATTTTACAATGAAAACCTATCAAAAATAAAAGAAAATTAAATCTTGAAATCCAAACCCTGAACTTGACCTAAGGAAGTGATTTAATCCTGTCAATCCTTCCATAGCCTCTAGGACACTAACTGGGAACCTTTCCACTGCCAATGAATTTGTGGGAAAAGATTCAGTTACTGCAAGAATGGCACAGATGATAGGTAGATACAAAAGTAGATGGAAGCAGACAGGAAGGCAGGAAAAGAGAGAGCAAAAGCAGTTTTGATTTTATTTCTTTTGACTGCATCACTCAGACTCTGAGTAAAACAATATCAAAACACTTCACTAATCTATACAGCTCCACATGTGTAAAATGTGTTATGACAAAACCTGTGAAGTTCTTAGACCAGGGTCTCATTTTTCTTTATAGAAAATATTGGAAATATTCTTAAATTCTTAAATCTGAGAAGAACCACTGCTGGCTCTTTCCAACTTGAAAGGAAAGCTGTCTCATTTGGACAATGGAACAGACTCAAATACCAAGCTGAAAACATTCACTGCCATGTGCTAGAGCAGGTGTAGGGTAGCTAACCCATATCTATGTCTGAAATAAGGAAATAAATAGGTTATATAAGCCTCTTTTGTAAAACATTACAAAGAACATATAGAGTTCTCACTTGCCTCCTGTATTTTGACTACTTTTTACTTTTCACCATCAAATACTAGTGGATGCAGCAATGATTAGCCACAGGGTAAGCTGATTTACCTCCTCCTTTTGATGAGCATGTGTTTCCCCAAATCCCATCTAAGGCAGCACCTTGTGCAGATCAACCCACATGAGCATGTCCTAAAATGTATATTGAATTGGACACAGATGATAAGAAAACACTTGCCTGGTGTATTAGGGTGGCATGAGCTAAAGGCCATGCTGCTCAGCTCTGCTGGTATACGGATTTTAAAGCATCACAGGAACATGGGAGCTACCTTTCACCCTTAAGGGACTCTGCTTGTATGCATAGCTACCCTGCAGCTGAGAAGGGTTAATCAGTGTAATATTGGGTGGCCTCATTGCTCCCTATCGATTCCTGAGCGGGGAAGTGGAGAGGAAATCATAGAATCAGAACGGTTGGGTTAGAAGGGACATTAAAGATCGTCTAGTTCCCTGTTATGAGCAGGGACACCTTCCACTAGACCTGGTTGCTCAAAGCCCCATCCAACCTGGCCTTGGACACTTCCAGGAAAGGGGCAGCCACAGCTTCTCCGGGCAACCTGTGCCAGTGTCTCACCACAGTAAAGAATTTCTTCCTAATACCTAATCTAAATCTACCCTATTTCAGTTCAAAGCTGTGCCAGGGAAGGTTTAGACTGGACATTAGGACATTTCTTTACCAAGAGGATGATTGAACACTGGAACAGGCTTCTTAGAGAGGCAACTGATACCCCAAACCTATCAGTGTTTAAGAAGTATTTTGACTGTGCCCTTAATAACATGGTTTAACTTGGTCAGCCCTGAATTCATCAGCTGGACTAGATGATCAATGTAGGTCCCTTCCAAATGAAACATTCTATTCTATTCTATTCTATTCTATTCTATTCTATTCTATTCTATTCTATTCTATTCTGCAGAACCACCTAGGCAACGAAAATGAGCTGCTGCTGGTGCTGCTGGTAGAGGCTTTGGATTTGCTTTTAACACACTGCACAAGGAAAAAGAAAGCATTTGAAGAGGTAAAAATGGCCATAAGCAGCTGCAGAAGGTACCTAGAGTGAGCTGGAGAAGCAGCTCTTTGCATGGAAAAAGCAAGGAGGTTTTTTCCTGTAGGCTGGGGTCTCTGATTACAGCAAAGCCAGCCTGTTCTTAGGCCCCTGGGACACAGGCCTTGAAGCCTTTATATGGTGTGGATGAGAGTAGGTCAGTATGTGAGCTCCTGCTTCATACAATCATAGGATCAGAGAGTCCTAGAATCATAGAATCACAGAATCAGAGTCACAGAGTCATAGAACAGCCAGGGTTGGAAGGGACCTTCAAGACCATCCAGTTCTGAAATCCCCACCATGGGCAGGGACACATTCCACTAGACCAGGTTGCTCAAAGTCCTGTCCTACTGAGCACTGTTTGGTACCAAGAGAGCCAAACTGCTCTGCTGGGTAGGTAGGTTCCTCCTTCAACCACACCAGTCTCCTGGCATGAGCAGCTGTGGAAGCCTTGGGGCTTCCAAACCATAGCAAGCACCTCACCAGAACAGCCCAGGCTGTTCTGAAGTGGTAAATGGACACTGCTCCTTCTGCTGGGGAGAGAACCACGGCTCTGAGTCAACTGAGGAAAGATACAATGCAATGCACACAAATAGGAAAATACTGGTGGTTTAAGCAAAGAGTATTTCTCTCATGCCAATAGGCTTTCAGAGCTGACTTTAACAGGCACTCCTGGCTGTATCTCAACAGGAACTTCAGCTCTGGCAAAAATCTCTCTAGATGCATGAAGAAGGCACTCAGCCCCATCAGCAGTTGGTAAATGGGAACTTGGGTGCCTAATTCATGTCTGAGGATCCTTACATCCTCTTTTTGTGCCTCTCTACACAAGAGACACCTGGATATACGCCAACCACACTGTATGCCCTTCAAAGCATGTCTCTTCTCAAATGATATCCCTTGGAGGAGAGCTTTGGCTTCTGCTTGGATCAGAGAAGAGCAGAGCAGATAGAGTCCAGGCTTGGAGTCAAAGTCAGAAAATGCTGCTTTTTCACAAGACTGATACTCTCTCTTTATTCTCTCTGCCCTTTCACACTCTACACAACACAGTTCACTATTACAGCTCCTGTTAATTATTCATCCCAGACTGTATTTGCTTAGGTAGAAGTTCGCCTCATGAACTTCTCTGAACCTGCCTGATCTGGTCTTCCTGGTTGTAAATTGGCAAGAACTGTAAATTGGTGACGAACGATGACCACAGTGAACAGGCATTTCTTTCTTCCTTCAGTAAGCAGTTTCAAGATGATTTTGTAACAGTTTGAAGCACGCATGAACTTTGCTTCTCATTTTTGCCTTGATGGTGCCTGGCTATGACATCACTGTGTCTCAGAGGCGTACACTGTGTCCAGACTTAGTTTATAGGTGTCATCTGAGTGAAATAAAACCTAAGTTTGTGAGGTAATGAATAATCTCAGGTCCTGAGGGTCCCTTTCGTCCTTGTTGGATGATGGATTGCGTGGTGAGATGGGGCACAGGAGAAATGGAGAGTACACAGAAAGGAGGTGACTGGGGAGGTCTTTTGGACCTTCCACCTTTCATGCAACCCTCCCCTGGGCACTCCAGACAGGGTGTCAGGGTCATGGGCAGAAAGAAGGTACCAGGGATGTGAACGAGGCTCACTGTAGGTGCTGAGGGGTTGTGAGCTGAGCTCCAGTTATCCTGGCAATTTGCACTGGGGTGTTCAACCTGATTTCACTTCACAGGAATGATATAATCCTTACTTGTTAAGACAGTTTATAGTGCAGCAACATGACTGGTTTCAAAAGATGCACATCAACAGGAAGGCAGCACAGGCAAACTGAACAAATCTAGCCCCTGAAACATCTGGGACTAATGCACTCAAGTGGGAAACATCTGCATTACATGAAGAAGGTCAAAAGGGGCTACTAGCCAGGAAAGGAATTCATGATCATGGTAAAAATATCCCTGAAATGTCTGAATAGACCATAGTTAGGAGCAGAAGAAGTAATCTGAGGGGTTTTCTGCTGAGAGGAAGCCTTGTCTGCCAGCAGGACAGGGTCTTTCTCCCATCCCTTTACCCTACTTCCAGGGGAAAGAGTTACCATGTGTTGTCATAGCTGAGAAAAACACATTTTGGAGAGGACTTTAAACTCCACTGGCAGGCAGAGTTCCTCAAGCAATGGAGTAGTCCCCATCTCATCATTTTCTGGAAAAGTTGGGTGTGGAGATATTAAAGTCAGCACTGCCTTGACAGGAAATCCCTCTAATATCATGTTGCTATGGATATTTTCATTTTGACTTGGAAAAACATCTATTTTACAGGTGAAACATCACATGCACAAATGGAAAGAGCTGTAGGTTCTGTTTTGTTATGTAGGTTGAGGGATGGAGTGTGCTGGTGCTGTTATGGGCAGGCACACTCTATTGTGTGTGTGATTTTTTTAAGGTCTCTGTCCTTTATGTGCTAGTGCTTACATCACTGTGGGAAAAAGCACTCAAATAGCCATAATGTGGATTAGCCGTGTTTCCTCCTTCTGGGAGATACTGCAGCAGTCCAGATTTTCAAGTGCTCTGCTTTCAGCCCTGTGACCTCTTCCAAAAATCTGTCCCCTTTCTCTGCTCTGGGAGCGCTCCTGGCTCCAGACTCTGTAAACACTCCATATGTGTCAGTGAAGAGAGAAAAAAAACCCCAAGAATCAACAACTGCTGAAACAGCCAAGGCCCATATGTGTAAAAAAAGTAGCATTAAGGGGCCTAGATAAGGGTCATACTCCCCTGTGAGTGACTATTGGATTTTTTTGCTTTAGCTTTCCTTTTCTTACTGCCTCAGACATTTTCTGGGCTTTTATGGCAGGTGGGGCTGATGCATTGCTCTTTGCCCTGATGAGACAGCCAACTCTGGTCCTGCAGTCCCTGTCCCCGTAGAGCCCTTGTGGTCTCAAGAACACTTCAGGGAAAGTTTCTTGCAACTGCTTGACCGGGCACACGGCCAGCAAAGCCAGCCCCTCTGGGCTCCTCAGGAGAGACCTTGTACTACATTTTCCACTATACTTATCTAATCTTGGCTTGCGTCCATCTAGTGTTTGTGCAGTAATTACCTCACTAGGCAAAACGGTTCCACTGCCTAATTGTCTTCACTCTCAGGAAATTGTTCCTAATAGCCAGCTAAATTTAATCTCCCCTTCCTTGCTCAATCCACCACGGCAAACCTGCACAGCTCTTTTCCCTCTGCTTACAGTCCTATACATGAAGTGATTATATGGAGTTAACTGCTCTCATTTCTCTAGATAAAACAAGAAAAATTACTTTCTAGGATTCATGTGAATCACAACCACTGTACTCAACTCATTTTCCCTGAGCTGGTTTGAATTTCTTTCTACAGTCTTTCAGATCATGTCCAAAACTGAACTGTGTTCTGCTCCCAAGTGCCTTGGACTCACAAATCAGGTTACTACAAAACAGCTTTTCCTTGCAAAAACAGGAATGTAAAAAGAAAATACTTTTTTTTTTTTAAAAACTTCACCAAGATCTTGAATCATAGAATCATATCACAGAATCACAGAATAAACTAGGTTGGAAAAGACCTCTGAGATCATCAAGTCCAACCTTTGACCTAACTCCACCTAGTCTACTAGAACATGGCACTCAGTGTCACATCCAGTCTCTTCTTAAATATCTCCAGAGATGGTGAATCCACCACCTTCCTGGGCAGCCCATTCCAATGTCTGACTACTCTCTCTGTAAAGAATTTCTTCTTAAAGCCTAACATAAACCTCCCCTGGCACAGCTTAAGACTGTGTATATATATCAGTTAGGTTAGGAATGCCCTCTAAGATCATCAAGTCCAAGCATTAACCCAGCACTGCCAAGCCCAACCACGTCTCCAAGTGCCACATCTACATGTCTTTTAAATTCCCCCCAGGGATGGTGACTCCATCTCCTGCACTGGTGCTTGACAACCCTTTTGGGGAATAAATTTTTCCTAATATCTAATCTAAATTTCCCCTGGTGCAACTTCAGGCCATTTCCTATTGTCCTATCACTTGTCACTTGAAAGAAAAAAACAACTCCCACCTGGCTACAACCTCCTTTCAGACAGTTGCAGAGTGCAATAAGGTCCCCCTGGGCCTTTTTCTCCAGGCTAAATAACCCCAGCTCCCTCAGCTTCTCCTCATCAGACTTGTGCTCCAGACCCTTCCCCAGCTCTGCTGCCCTTTTCTGGACACTCTTGAGCACCTCAATGTCTTTCTTGTACTGAGGGCCACAAGAGTTTCCTTTAAACTTGTTTTCAGTGGCTTTCAATGGTTGAGATATCCTTCATTTTCCAAGTGTACTGTAAAGGTTTGCAGATGATCCAGAAGCTGCATCTTTAAATAAAATATCATGTAGTTTAACTGAATGAGTTGGCACTTCAGATCTCCTACTAGCTTGAATTCACATTTTTGGTGGGATATCTTGTCTCAGTAGATGTCAGAGACATTTCCATGCATCTTCTCAACTTGATGGCTTTCCCATTAGCCTTAAAAACAGCACAGAGAAAGTCCTAAATCACTAAGTCCTTTTGTTGAACTGTAGAATTTCATGACCTTTTAGGTCTGTCTGATGGAGATTCATGTTACAGAGGAGTGAAGCTGAGGGTGAGGTGAAGCAAGGATCAAATGGGTTTCTCCTATGGTGTGTTCTGTATAGGATTTGAAAAGGTAACTGTATATTGAGGGAAATTATCTGGGACATCAGGGTGGATTCATGTTTGACAGATGCCAAATGTGGAGAGAATGGTGCAAGGGGGACTTGCTGAAGAACTGCTGCATGAGAAACCCTTGGGACTGCCTGAGAGGCCAGTTTCTGTTGCCTATCCATCCTTTCTTTCTGCTCTGGTATGACCTCTCAAATGTGTCTTTTACCACAGCTCCATGATGTAGAATCGACATACCTGCTTCCTGAAAGCTCTGCTTCTTAGAAGATCTGTGTATCTGCCTCACCTTCACTTCACTGATTTTTCCACCAGCTCTCTTTCAAGAAGTTTCTAATCGCTGTTTTCCAATTCTCCAGACATAAGCAACTGGCCCAGTGGAGCCTCATGGTGGGAGCAGGTGGGAGGGAAAAGAGTTGTGTTTGAGCTTGGAGGATTGCACCATCCTGGCAGAACCAGTTTCCCCAAGAAGTCGCATCCTGCTGGGCTGTTAACACCCCTGTGTTGGTACCTCCCCCTGTCTCTCACATCTGTGCTATCCCCAAACCCTGTTGGGAAGGGACTTTGTCTACTGCCTGAGAAAGCTTGTAGCCGATGGGGAGCTGCTTATCTTCTTTAGCAATTCATAGGCTTCCATGGAGGACTTAACCCTGACCCTTATCACCGTGGACTGCTTGCAGACACAGCTGCCATTTGCTGACCAGTAACTAAGTCATGAGCTAAGGAGTGTTTGCCCCCACATTGCTTTACAGATTACCTTTAGGTCTCCAAGCATTTGGCTGAGGGATTTCACCTCTGTCTTTGCAGGACCTAGTGCAACAACCTCAGTTTGTGCTGTGAACTTGTGCCTTCCCTCAGTAAAGGTGCTCCATGGCAACAAAGAAGAGGATCACGACCATGAAGGGGGTGCTACCACCAACCTACACGCTGAAGCATTTTAAGAGATGGTTATAGACGAAAAAAGAAAGCGCCTGTGTTAATTCCTCCAACCCACAATGAGGCTTTGGTCTCAACAGCTGATGGAAAGACCATTTGCCCTTGTGAGAACAAACAATGTGTATGTCATATTGAAACCAGGGGAGGCAGGAAACACAGAGCCCCATGGTGCTGTTCTTGAACAAAGCCATTTCTCAAAGGCAGGACTGGGCTTTAAAACAGAGCCCTGGCTTGTGAAAAGACTGACTCAGTGTGTGCTAGGATCTGTAGGGTCCCTGGGAGGAAGCCAGCTCTGGTAGGATATTTTTTTTGTTATTGTAAGGACCTCTAGTTAGTTTTCTATTGCAAAATCATTCACAGCAACAGACATACACACACACAAAATCCCAGTGACTTTTCCCTAATAGGCAGAAATTTAGTGATCAACATTTTGGCTCTTTTAAAACCCTTTTGAAGTCAGAGGCTGAGGTTTTGTAGTTGTTTTTTCTAAAGCTCTCTGTAACTGCTGACATATGCTGCACATATGGTTTCAATGTGATCAGACTTCCGATCTGTTTTTTTCTCTAGGACTTGACAAAGTACCTACTCACCAGCCACATTTCCATGAGGAAGGGACTTTTAATAGGATTCCCAGAAAGAAATACACTTCTGCAGATTCATTAAGCAAATAATAACCTCTCTTTTTGATTCCTTTTTCCTCCTTTTTGAAATATGTGGGAATTTGCCCAAAGCGGAGGAGCATTAGGTGGGACTATGCTTTACTTCCCTGAATGCCCTCAGGAAAAATTACTTAAGGGTAATTACACATCTTTGCAGATGCACTGGGAATTCACAGATCATTTGATCTAATTAGGCAGTGCTGAATCTGCAAGCATGGAGCTGTAGTTTTATTTGTAGCATGGAAAACATCTGCAGGCCTTGGTGGCAAATCAGATGCCCATGAGCAAGATGTGGCTTATGGCAAGGGTGGGAATTCAGACCCATCTCCAAAAGAAGATGAGGTGGTCTGCTGAAGTCATGAAGATCCTCTCTGGGGTTTCTTCATGAACATCATTATTAGGGTTAAGTGTATGTCTTGAACATCTTCAAGGTACCAATGACAGGTCAGGATATTCACATCTTGGAGAGTACTGAAAATCTGCATGAACCAGTAGCCAGAGACAAAGGTCCTTCTCACTCTATTGGGTCTCGTGAAGATCTCAGTGTCAGAATGTAATGCCAGAACCGTCCACCCAGAGAGCAGACTCTGCAGCACAGAAGCTGCAGTGTATTGGTAAACTTGGAAATTTTGGCTGTCCTTTTTTTTTTTTTTTTTTTTTTTTTTTTTGCCTGTGACCCCTCCTTTTCATAGAATCATAGAATGGTTTGGGTTGGAAGGGACCTTAAAATCCTCTCTTTCCTGCAATGGTCAGGGACATGTTCCACTAGAGTGGGTTGCTCAAAGCTGCAACCAACCTGAGCTTGACAACTTTCAGGGAAAAGGATCCACTGCTTCTCTGGGCAACCTGTGAGAATGCCTCACCTCCTTTTCAGTAAAGGATTTCTTCCTCATATATAATGCAAATCTCTCATCTTTCGGTTTAAGACCATTCCAATGTCTTTTCATTTTGTCCTGTTAAATTCTTGTAGTTCTGTAATTTCTCATTCCCCTTAGAAATGCCTAATCCTACTTTGAACTCTGCTAGTTTTCCTCATGTAGTAGTTATCCTTGAGTGATTCCTGTGGCAATGAATCTTCCAGGCTCATCAAACATGAGGTAAAATAATAAGAGCTGGTGTGAAAATGCTTCCTACTTTTTCCAGTGCATTCCCCTGTGTAGCCAAAAACTCACCAAGGAGCCTGATTCAGGACTCTTGTTTTATTGTATCTGCTCTACTGAAGTGCTGGGGTTTTTTCCAGTAGTGAACTTTGCATTTACCCACACGGATAAAACTGGTTTTGAACTTTCCTGACCCGTTGCCTGTAGATTATGAAGTTCATGAGATGTACGATTAACCCCGGGCTGTGTAGTTTCTAGGCTGAAGTCAGCTGATAAAAGCAGAACGTAAAATCACTGCTGTGCTTACTTTGCCAAGATTAAATTTTACTATCAGTGAGTTTGTAAACGCTTGCAAAACACTTATGTAAGAGAAGAATAAAGGTCATGCAAGTACCTGGATAGTCATGAGGGAGGGAAAAAAAAGTAGGTGCGAGATACAGAGAATATTTTGTCTAGTTTATAAAACTATATGATAAGAAAGTACTGGTGTCACACCCTTGGTTCTTGGGTGAACAATTTTTTATGACAGAAATAAAGTAATGAGTAAGCAAGATTTAGTCTTGAGATTTCCCGGGAAAATGTATCTTGTCCAGTCATGCTACCTTATGCAACACCAGCTGTTCTACCAGTCCAACAGGCCTTTTTAAACCAGCTTGCAAACACAATCTCAGCTTTCCTCTCCATGTCCCATTTCTCTTTATATCTCTTAGAAATAAGCACCTTTTCCCTTTCATTTGCGTCACTTCTACCCTACAGATACAAGGTGGTCTAACTCGTACAGTCTAATTAAATGCAAAACACTTGTTCTCAGAGTTTGCTGTTCTCACTTTAGCCTTAGAGAAGCTGGTGCACCCAACATCTTGCTATGTCAGCTGTATCAGCTGGGTAATAAAACACTGCTTCTATTGCAAACCTGTTCCAACTCAGTTGATCTGGTGTTTCATGTCCCTTGCTTGCCTTGAACTCTGTTCAGACAACCTGAGTTAATCTCTGTAAACCTTCAGCTGCTGCTCTTGTGACCTCAAATGTCAAGATGCCAAGTGGGATTTAGATGATAAGTCACAAAAGTGTCCTATTCTGGGGGAAAAGAACAAAGAGGTAGGCTTTAGAACATGGACTGTGGGACACAGGGCCTTGCTGGGAGGAGAAGGGACCTGTGTCCTGTGAAGACAGGTGAGAGGGTTCGTGTTACTCAGCCTGGAGAAGAGAAGGCTCCAGGGATACATTCTAGAACTTTCCCAAACCTGAAGGGGACTTATATAAAAGTTGGTGAGCGACCTTTTACATGGCCAGAAAGTGATAGGAGAAGGGGAACTTTGAAGCTTTGAACTGAAAGAGGGGAGATTTAGATTAGATGTTAAGAGGAAACTCTTTATTGTGAGAGTGGTGAAGCAGCGAAAGAGGTTGCCCAGAAATGGTGTGGCTGCCCCATCCCTGGAAGAGTTCAAGGTGAGATTGGAGTGGGACTTGGCAACCTGATCTACTGGGTGATATCCCTGCCCATGGCAGGGGGATTAGAACTAGATGATCTTTAAGGTCCCATCCAACCCAAACTATTCTACCATTCTATGACTCTATGATGTCCAAGCATCTCCTGCCAGTGTCCAAGCGGGGTGACCTGGCTTGGGGCACACATGGTCTCACTGAGATTCCCATTCAATTTGCATGACTTTTGACCACATCTAGGTACATCCTGCCTTGGTGAGATCTGAGCTCATTAAAGGTTGGTTTGTGGTAGTCACACTGAACAACAATCCCCTCCTCATTTGAGTAGAGGTCAAGAAGCAGAGTTTTTATATAATCAAAAGAGCTATCTCTGAACTAATAGCAAAGGTCAGGTTTATCAGCTGCCTGTCACACACAGCAACCATCTCCCTTTGCTGAGAGCCACCCATTACTTTCTACTGACTATGAAGTAATAAATTACCAGGTCAATGACACGTCTGAGCATCAATCAATCGTATTGCAAAGATTAATATGACAACAAAGTGGTTGTAAATACAGCATTTAGCTCAAGGCTGCAGAGCTCCAAGGGGTCTGAGCATACTCAGTGTATTCTGCTAGGCAGTTCTGCTGATGAAGTGGTAGAACAAGAACTTTTCCCTTTGCAAAGTTCACTCAGGGAAGTCCTATTTGTTTAACCATCAGCTGCTCTGTCAGGAGAGTTCACCAAAGTGTATCACCAGAGTTCAAAGTGTGTTCCACTACTTTGGAAAGTAAAGGGAAGAGTCAGACCAAACTTCAATTTAAAAATGAATAGAACATTGCAATTAGAGATCTCTTTAACCACCAGCAATGAGCTAGTAGACTGACAGAGCATCTTTTGGTGTAGAACACTAGTGATTTGTATAGGGAAAAGAGGCACATTAGAGGGACCATTTTACAAGATAATCACATCCTGTTTTGAAGACACTTAAGCCAAGATACATTTAAAATGGGACCTAAATGAAACATCAGAGGATGTCCACACGAGTCCTGATTCTGCAGGAGCCCACATCCAGGGATTCAGCATCCTGAGGAGCACAGAAAGGATTTGCCTTCATGTCCATACAATGCCGATCTGCAGTACAGGACCCAATCTCTCTTCAAGGCCATGAAGAGCTGTCATCTCATGCCCTTCTGTAGCCACTAGCAGCAATCAGCTCCTGTTCAGGCCTGCTGCCTCACTGTATAGGGCTGACACTGGATGATGCCATTTCAAGGTATGCCTAATTCCCACTGACTGTGTGAAGGGGAGAAATTCAGCTCGATGGTCCCACCTTTCTCAGTATTGTAGGATAATTTGGGCTGGTAGTCCAACCTGATGCTCCAGGCAGGGATGTGGAACACAAGCAGCAGGATACAAGCCTGTGGCTATACCCTATAAATTCCCTTTCAGGTGTTCATGGCTGGCAGTAGCTTCACCCCAGCTGGCAGGCTGAGGTCGTCTGGTCTGAATCATCCTTGGCTGTCAAGAATATTCGCTTTCCAAAATTTGTGCCCTGAATACAGCCCAGAGGCATTCATGCCCTCAGGTCTTAAATCTTCTCAGCTTCCAGTTAGGAGTCAGTGGGAATGTACTCAGGGGCTTTCCGTTTTCTTAAGCATCAGTCATACAGCCGAAGGCTGCCCATGGCACTGTGATATGGGGAGATCCCAATCTGATTTCTTACTTCAGATCTCCTCATTAAAGACACATAATTTCCTCATGCAAGCAAAAAAGAGCTTCCATAGGGTCTTTGAGGAAAAATCATTATTTCGACAGCCCATGCAGCATCTCCCTTAAAATTTGCTCACAGTGCCTTGGAACCCCACAGCTAAGGTTAGAGCAAATACCTTATTTCAGCCTTGCAAACTAACACCCATGATCTAACATTGTTTTAAATGAAGTCTCAGTGAGGACTCGGAGTGAGGAAAAAAAAGAAATAAAAAGGGACGGATGTACACTATCTGTCTGACGAAGTTGTTAATTCTACACTGCTGAGAGCAAAGCCCTGAGGTGTCAGAGTGCTTCTTGCTGATGGTTGACAGATACTTTATTCACAGCTTTAAAATTGTGGCCCTCTTGTAGTGTTCAAGGTCCCTTGGTCTTCCTATGTAGAAATGCCCTTGAGGGCAGCGTTTGCTTTTCCATGCTTTTGGCAGGTCAGGGGCTGAGGCATCAAAAATTGCCGGGACACACGTCATCAAGCTCAGTGAGGTCAAAGGATTCATTGTGTGTGAAAGCTCTGGTTAGAGGAGTATTTGCAAAATCAAATCAAACCCTGACTGACTGTGAATTGTACTGGCTCAGGGTAGGCACATATGAGAGAGTTACTTGTTGCAAATATAGTGGGAAGAACTTGGAGCTGTATTAGGTTTTAACCCTGAAGGCTGCTAGGCATAGTCAGATGAAATTTATGTAAGAAGGTCAAGAATTTTACTTGACCTGCCTTTTTCTCTCTCTCTCTCTCAAAAAAAAAAAAAAAAAAGGCAAAAAAAGCCAATCTTCATCCTGTACAACCTGTAAGAAGGAACTGACAGTGGTGCCCCTTTTATATTAATTACCACTTTTATTCATGATCATCTAGATTAATTTCCACCCTCTGGCAGTTCCTGTCCTTTGAGTGAGTGATATCGGACGCTTCCCTACTTCTTTAATGTGAAACACCAGAGAAATGAAAGCAAATGGGACCCTGGTTTCCTACATTTTGATAGAAACACAGAATCATTAAGGAAAATACCTCTATGATCATGCAGTCTAACTGTTATCCGAACACTGCCAAACCCACCACTAAACCATGTCCTCAAGTGTCACATCTACATGTCTTTTAAATCCCTCTAGTGATGGTGACTCTACCACTGCCCTGGGCTGCCTGTTCCAGCTCTGTTCATCTCAGAGCAATTTATTAGGTAAACCCAGTAAATTGTAATTTGCCTAAGAAGATTTTCAGAAAAAATACCAGCTTCTAATTTCCAGAAGAAAACATTCATATGTTCCCACAGTTAATCACTTCTTTGTCATTTCTATCCCTGCCTCCATGTCAGTGCATCCACCCCTATCAGATCAGCAGACCCAGCTTTTGCAATCAAATGTCTTTCTCAAATACAGTTTCCAAAGATATGTCCTTAAGAAAATGTGGTAGCCAAGGGCATATGGAGATGCTGGATGGGCAACATGACACCTTTGGCTCTCTTGCTTCATAGCTAAGTGCCTGCTCACTGGGGTTGACTAGTCTGTATTTCAACTTGAGTCTCCCACCTTTGATTTTCCAGCAAATGCTTTTGCTTTTCCAGCATCATTCTCCAAGGGACCTTCGCTAACTGCTCTACCTCTGTTCAAGTTGTTAGCTGGAAACTTGGACTCCAGCCTATAAACGTGTGACCCTCCCTGCCACTGATTGCTACCCTCTGAGTCAGTGATTAAAAACATGGAAAGAAGAATGTGACTGTAAGAACATTGTGGGAATGGTGGGAGCTCAGGAAGTACGATATTCCTGTAGAGAGAAGCCTGGACTCATGGGGAAAACTGAGCACAACAAAGCATGGCCCAGCTCCAGAAAAAAACAGCAGAAATTCTTCTTTTTCCTGCTAAAACTCCTCCTCGTTTTTTTAGTGTTGATTAAAACCAACACTGATAACAAAACAAATAGAAAATAAAACAAATTATCTTCTTTAATAACAAGAGTTCTTATAATTGCACAGCCTCTTCATGCCTTTAAACAGAAAGTTCCTTTGATGCATTCCTGCTGTCAGTGAGCACTTTCCTTCCATATGAATGGCTCTTATGTCCCTTTCTTTTCCTCAGCCTTGCTTGTACTGTCCCATCATGCACAATACTTAACCCAATCGACCTTCTTTTGATACATCTATTTTCCATATTCAGAAAATTTCCCATTCTTTCTGATGGCCTGAAGTTCTTTGACTTGGATTGCTTTAGTATCCAGTTGGTGGAATGGGAAAGGGGATGAAGCGAAGAGTCGCTGCACGGCATGTGATAAAACACTGTGGCCAGGGAAATGGGCTGATTCAGCCTGAATGGTTGCAGAATGGGAAAAGTCCCAACTTACTTGGCTCAGCATAATATTTTGGGCAAATGCCCTAGATGGTTATTACTGCAATATCCTTCCAGATCAAGCCCAGATATCAACAGGAACCTGTCTTCCTGTTCACTATGTGGCTGAAAAAGGCCAGGAAGCATTACAAAGGTATCTAAGGCATTTCAAAGCATTTAAGGAATTTCATGAATGCCAGCTATGCTGGTGAAAGGCTTCCTCTCATGTGATACAGTGTAGTTTTCCAAGGATACTGCTGTCGGACATACAGTCCTGGAGCATAGGCTTACTGGATAAGGAGTGTTGTGTCCTTATCTCCCAGAGGTCCACAGAGTAGCTGTAGCCTCCTGCTGAGAGAATTGATGGAATCACCATCACTGGAAATATTAAAAAATCATGTAGAGGTTGTGCTTAAGGGACATACTAGTGGTGGGCTTGGCAGTCTTAGGTTAACAGTTGGACTCAATGATCTTGGAGATCTTTTCCAACCTAAAGGTTTCTATGATTCTTGGCCTTCTCTCAGTAGAAAAGGTTGTTGACAAAGTTGTTGGTGATAATGGAAATGCTTGGGTAGTGGGTGACATGTCAGGCTAGAATCTTGGCAGATATGCTAGAAACAGGATCAAAGATTTTCAGGTGCACTGGGCACACTGCTGCCCAAGGAGCTGCACCTACCACTCTACATCAAATCCATTGAGACCTCTAGAGCACAATGTCCTGCATCCAGCCTAGATACCAATAGGTATCCTGAGAGACATCACATGTGTCTGTAGAGGAACCAGCCACATGACAGCAAGACTGGGTGCCTGGAATGGTAGATCTGAATATGTCTCTTTCATCTTAAGCATCATGGGCTGACTCCAACCAGCAACTCATGCATTCTTTCCTGTTGACCTTTTTTTTTTTTTTTAGCATAAACACATGCAGATCAATCAACATGAAGGGAATTTATAGCTTGTCCTGAGTTACACCCATAACATTTAGCAGCAACTGTTAGTTTTCACAGATACTGATTGCTCCAAATCCCCAAATTCCATGTTTTATCCTGAAAACTATATTGCACTAGAATCCATACCTGCACTCTGGGATTCATCTCAGAACTTACAGAACATGAAAATGTGGAAGCAAATATAAGTGGCCCTCAAGGACTTTCAGGTTGGCACCCTCCTGGGGTGCCTTTTGGGTCTTGTGCCTCTCAATGGAGAGGGGAAATCAGCTGTTGTGATTTGGTCCCACTCTGAATACCCTACACTTCAAGGATGCTGCACCACTCTGTGGCTGCACCATCCCTGGAAGTGTTCAAGACCAGATTGGATGGGATTTTAAGTGATCTAGTCTAGTGGAAGTTGTCCCAGTCCATGGCAGTGGCGTTGGAACTAGATGATCTCTAAGGTCGCTTCCAACCCAAACCATTCTGTGATTGTATGATCTCTGTCCTTGCTGCATCAAATCACTCTGATGATCACTTTGGTGTTCCTGGGTCTATTTCTGTGGCTTCTGGGCTTCACAGTAGGGCTGAATTGGTTTCCAAGTGGAAAATTGAACGTGCATGAGCTTGCAGTAAACAACTCCTTGTGCTGGGAAATCCATCAGGTTGTACTGACAGTGGAGATATTCCTTTGGAAATGGACTCTCAGAGAAAGTGGAACATTTGAGGAGCTCTTTCTTGCTTTCTCTTTCTCATTTTAAATTAAGGTTGTGAACTGACACTCAACTCCTGCTGTGAAAAAGTAACATATACAAAAAAAAGTACCAGAACTCAGATGAGAGCTGCTGCTACTGCTCATGACCATATGGTAGAATAAGGACATCGATCACCTGAATAAACCCTAGGGGCTAAAAAAATAAGTTTAGAAGTGTTACAATGTTCTTGGAAAGCATAGTATTTGCAGGGTTATAGTCTGCATCCAATGAAGAGAGGGGAAGAAAAGTATCATGGATTAAAAAGGAGCAAAAGGCTGTGCACTGGGACAGAAAAAGGCACCCCAAGATTCTATCAAAGAAGGAGGCAGCAATTCCCATCAAGTCACCAATTCCCATCAAGTCACCAATTTTTTATTCTGCGTTTTCTCCCCAAGAGGTGCTTTCTGATGTGATGTCTTCTTGTGAAGATGTTCTCATAGCTAAGAGGTTTTAGCTTTGTCCTCCATTTTGTTGTGGCCTCTCCAGAGATTACGCAGAGGTGGGTGTACAGAGGGGATGAGAAGCCCCTAATCAACATGTAACCCCCTACTCTCATTCCCTTGGCTGAACTGTGGTGTCAAAGGCACTTACTATGGAGCCCAAACTGGCTTCACCAGTTTCTCTTTCGTCAAAGTTATTTTTAACTTGGATAAATTCACAGGTTTAGCATAAGACCCTCAGCCTGTCATATGGAAATGACTCAAAGCAGTACTACATGGACAGCTGGGGAAAGTCCATTTGGATGGGGAGGAGGTGGAGATAGAGTAGTTACATCTGCTTCACCAACAAAAACAAAGCTGAGGGAACACAGTGGTTGCTAAGAGAAGTCTTTCTCCTCTCTTCCTGAGGGGCAAGGGAGATATGGGAGAAAGAGGGGAAGGGCTCTTTTTAAACAGCAATAAATCGCAGAGTTGGTTTATGGAATGAGGTCAACCATAGCCCAAAGGCACTTGAGAAGCTGGCTTTGCGAAGAGATGAAGTCCTGATTGCTCATGGTCAGTGGTAACACTAACAAGCACTTTGCATCCTGTCCTGGAAGTGTTTTTATCTGGTTTGTATTCCCTCCCCACCGCCAGGCTGCAGACTGAAGGAACCAGAAGAGGCTGTGCTGGGAGATTCCTTTCAATTTGAAAGGAATGCATCATTTATCTCTTTCACCTTTTTAATTTTATGTTTCTCTTGCTGATATTGAGGGTGATCCAGAATGAAGGTGTCTTTGACATTTTGCATGCGTTTACTTAATTTTGGTGTTCCAATTTCATTTGATTAATTCTGTTTGTGTTTGTTTTATTCAATCGGTGATGGAGTATAGGATCATGCATGTCTGAAAGACTCTGTAATTGCATTGCCTGTCTTCTGATACTGCAATTAATCAGGTAGATTAATCATCTCTGCTTTCCAATTACTGCCTCCCATGTAGATATATAGCCCTAAAAATCCAAGCATAGATCTAAATCTTTACAGACTTATTCCTATTAATAACACTTACAGATGTAGCGACTTCCTCCATAACCTCTGGGCAAGGAGTAGCGTTTTGTGATGAGTTATTTAGGCTGGCTTAATTTGATTCTAAGACTTTGGTCATTTACATGGTTTAATTGATGGAAGTTATTTCCCTGAAGCTTGAAGTCTTATATTGGATTTATTTCCTGAGAATAACAATCTGTTTGTAGGTCCTCTGGATGGACAGTTGTTTGTGCTATTTCTGTTATTGCTTTACTTTCTAATAGTCTACAGAAATGGCTGTTAAAAGCCTCTAAGTTTCATATTAAGAGGAGTTTTGGGTAATATATGGTTTGACTAATGTATGACCTACATGGATGGCAATACATGAATAGATTATAAACCTGTCAAAAAGCACTTTGGCTTTTAGTTATGCTCTTTGGCAGGAAAAAAATGCCATTCCTCTGTGAGCTCTATTATCTTAAACATATCCATGCCTCATCTGACAGGAATGGTTAAGATTTATTGCCCAGCGTTTGGCCCTCATGATACCTTAAGGAGTCTCTTGTTGCTGCACCTGTGTTAGGTGGGAGAAGGGGTTCCTGAGGTGAGCAGTATCTATGAAGTAAGGAGTTAACTGAGCATTCAACATTGCAAAGGTGAAATTTTGCCAAATATTGTTTATGAGAGAGGTTTTGGTGTCTTTGACACCTCAAGGTCCTCCACAGTGTTGTCCTAAAGAATGAGAGCTGCTACAACAGATACAGAATCCATTCTTTCTATGGTAGTGGGTCTTTTACAGTCCTGAAATGCATGGCTGGGAACCACCTGCATGAATCTTTGTGTGAAGGTAATGTTTTTTGTGTCTGGCTTAAGTATTACAGAGTCAGGACTGGACTTAACTGGATTCTGGATTTAACTGCAGAAGGACCATGGTTTGTTTTCATAAGCAAGTGGTTTGGAACAGCCGAGTTTTCAACCCAGGGAATTTCCAAAGCACTGAGGAACTGACTCACGGTAGATAAAAGTGAAAATGATTGTAAATAGCTCATTGCTCTAATTTTGCAAGTTATTGTATTTATACTGATACAAACTCAAGGTGAACAGCTCAGTTTAGTCTGGGTGCACACAAGTGTAACCAGAAAGTGAAGTACAGTCCATCACTGTCTTGGTTCAGGACCTTTACAGATCTCCAGTAAGCCCTGGCTGGCCACAGATAATGCAGTAAAAGGCTATCCTCAAGGACAGAAACTTGGTTTGAAGCTTTTACAGAGGGGCTTGGCCATAGAAAGACCTATATTACAGCTGTCACTGGGATACAGAAGCTTTTTCACTCCTTGCTATCCATTTTATTGCCAACACTTCTCATTTCCCTAATTTAATTAGCTAACGAAAGACCATTTACATTCATTAAATAAATCAGCATTCTGGTTCATTGTGAAGCTAATGATCCAGTCTCTAATTCACACAGTTATAAGGAACCTGATAAACAAAAGTAGCTGCTGCTAGCAAGCGCCTGCCCTGTGAAATTGGGCTTTGCCAGCTCCATCCATTCAGCGCTGGCCACATAGAGAGCCCAGTGCCCCTGCTCTGTCCCTTTCATACCTGGATGCTGTAAAGCTCAATGGAAGATGTGTGTGGTCCTGGTTCTCTCCCTCCTTCAAGGGCATGGTGAGTCCTTGCTCTGTGTGGCATGCCTGCTTATCTCTGGAGGGTAGGTGTTGTGCAGAGGTGTGCCTGGAAAAGCTTACTGTTTAGCTAAAAAATTAAGTATTTGGGTTATATTGCTGCTTTGCAGTCTGTTGGTTTGATCTTGGGTACCGTGAAGGTGGAAGGTCTCAGGCAGTTTCCGGGAGCTGAAAAGTATTCATAGGTCAGAATCACAGAATCATAAGATAGTTTGGCTTCAAAGAGACCTTTAAAGGTTATCTAGTCCAATTTCTCAACAATGAGCAGGGACGTCTTTAACTGGATCGGGTTGGTCAAAGCCCCACACAACCTGGCCTGAAACACTGCCAGGTGTTACTGCAACTTTTCTGGGCAACCTGTTCTAATGCCTCACCACCCTCATAATAAGAAACCTCTTTCTAATATACAATCTAAATTGACGATCCTTCAGTTTAAAACCATTTCCTCTTGTTCTGTCACAGCATTCCCTGCTAAAAAGGTTGTCCCTATCTTTCTCATAGGCCCCCTTCAAATACTGAAAGGCCACAATAAAGTGCCCTCAGAGCCTTCTGTTCTCCAGACTGAACAACCCCAACTCTCTCAGCCTGTCTCCATTGCAGAGGTGCTCCAGTCACTCTGAGCATCTCTGTTGCCTCCTTTGGACTCACTCCAACAGGTCCATGTCCTTCCTGTGCTGAGGAACCCAGAGCTGGACACAGCACCCCAAGATGGGTTCTTAGTGAGAGCAGAGTAGAAGGGGAGAATCACCTTCCTGGACCTGTTGGTCACAAGTATCTGAAACGAATAAAAATTGAATGACTAAACAACTTCATGGTGGAGGACCCAGAGCGAAGGTCCAGGGGTAAGCAAAAGGGTGCAGATGCCCCTGCTGCACACTACAGAGCATGGATCTTCATGAAAAGGAGTGTGAAGAGACTGTGGCCCCGGTGTTGAACTTACACTGAATGTGATGTTGAGCTTGAGTTGAATGTGGTGCTGATCTTAGAGGTCACGCTAGATGGGGAATCATATAAGGAGAGGGGTCTCATTTTTTCACCACTGTGATAATGCAAGTGGTTCCTCTTGAGAAACTGTGAGAATCTGACCAGAGTCTCATCTCTTTTACACCAGTAATATTGGAGTCACTGGAGTGACTCCAAGTTCCCAAAATAATCCAAACTAATGAAGGATTCTACTTCCATCCCCTTGAGGGTGGGCACCCAGAGATGAATGAGTCTATAGCAGTCAATTCCTGCTGACACAGGAGGGTTGTGCTTTGAAGTCGGAAGTGCCAACTTCATCCATCTGAGATGAATTTTGAATTTTGCTTTCCTGTCACTGCTGGGATGTTCTGCTGACACCTCTGTAGACCTTGGCTGCATTGACCCCCTGGCAGCCCTGTTATTAATTTCTTTAGAGTCTAGAAAGGAGAGGTATCACTTTGCAAACCAGTTCAGGGTGTTCAAACTCAGACACAATTTCTTAAGATCTTCCTCTGATGGGCTTGTGTCAAATGCTTTAGAGATAATCTAGTCAGTGGAACCCAAGATTTTCCTACCTCTCAGGGATTTCTAAAGGAGGTATCTGAGCCAGAACACTTTCCTGACTGACATAAACTGCCTCAGCCTTCAGAGTTAATTGAATTGAGTTAAGACATAGGACTATAACCTTGGGGTTTTACTGTAGTTTGTCCACTCTCTCTCCAAAGGTAAATAATTTCCAAATTATGAAGTATACAAGAGAAAGCTGACAAAAAACATATGTTTAGCTGTAACATTGTTCCAAACCATGAAAAACTATCATCATATTCATATTTCTAGACCAAAACTCCAACCATTTCCTGAAAGTCTTTCTTTCTTTTTTTTTTTTTTGGCTCACCATTAAAAACAAAGCCTATCTACATTAGTACACAGAATAATTGGAAAGGAGAATTAGACTGGAAGGTAATGGCTTTCTGAAGATCTGTGAAAATGTACAGTACTGGAATAGAAAATGTCTTTGGAAGCCACTAGTCAAAGTGTCTGAGGTTGTTTTTCAGTGGGTGGAAAGAGAAAGGTAGCTGTGCAGATAGATTCAAATTACCCTGACGTGTGTGTTACAAGTGGTTGGCTGTATGACCCTCTGAAAATCTCATTCCCTTACCTATAGAGAGAATACTTATACTGAATGCTGATCTTTTTTTTAAATGTGTAGACTCAGGTGATATGAATCATACCCTGATGTCTGTTCAAATAACTGATAGAGATTGCAGAAAACAAGGAGAAAT
Source organism: Myiozetetes cayanensis (assembly GCF_022539395.1). Classification (NCBI taxonomy): domain Eukaryota; kingdom Metazoa; phylum Chordata; class Aves; order Passeriformes; family Tyrannidae; genus Myiozetetes; species Myiozetetes cayanensis. The sequence goes on along the minus strand of NW_026087742.1, from coordinate 29,237,148 downwards.
CTGCAGATGCATTAACCAAGCAACTGCCTCCAAGATCTGCAGGTACAGAGATACAAAACCTTTTCCAGTCACCTTCCTGCTATCTACCTCAGGGTTTTAGTTTTTATGCTCAGGTCATAATCACAGGAACCTAAGGGATAGCTAGTGGAGAGAAAAAGAGAGACACCCCTTCAGAGGGTTGTTCAGAGCAGGAACATGAGCTGGCTTGTCAATAGGTGTACTGAATAGAGCTGTCATAATAGGCAGCTTGTTACAATGGGAGCAGCCCTCTTCTTCTGTCCACCTACCATCACAAGTGTCAGGGCTGCTACCAAAACCAGGCAGGAATCTCGAACAGGCAGCGGCATTGCCCAAGCAAAGGTGTAATCACCTTTCAGGAACAAAGCCCAGCATTAGTACTTCCTTGTAGTTTTGGCTTCAGAATCAATTTGAGTTGAAAACAGAATGCAAAGGAAAATGCTGGGCTCAAAGCAAGCTAAAAACAATGAAGGCATTTTTGACTTAGAAAATATTAGAACATGAACCCTGAAATGAAATTTGGTATGTTTTTGCCCAGTATGCCTTTGTTTTCTCTTCCTCATGATATTGCATCAGAGCGAAGCAAGCTCCTTAGGGTTTAATGAGAACAATGAGTTCTTTTTATGAGGTGGTAGGGAAAGACATTAGGTTATTCTTACTTATTGGATGAGTGTTTGTGTTTTGTGAAGGACCTCCCAGTAAGTGTGTGGGTTCTGCTGTTGCTTAGCATAACAAACTGGACTTGGAAGGAAAATGGTTTGAGTTTGAAATAGGGGTGGTGCTGCAGCTAAAGTAAAGTCTCAAAAACAAATTACAGCTGTTGATAAGGTGTGGTAAAGGCTGAAGGAGGTTTCTTTCCTCCTAACACAGGCGCAAACGCTGTGCTGGTGCCTTTAGCTATGCCTAAATATACATGATAGCTTGGGGCACCCACTAGACAACTAGCTTGTCTGGGTGAGCTTCTGGCAAAATAGAAGGGCATTATGAATTTTGCTTTCCTCTGTATTTGTGTGTTTTAATTAGGGAGGTATTAACTGTAAAACACACTGTCAAACAAGAAGGCACAGACATGGTTCCTCTAACAGATGCACAGCAGTTTCTCCCTTGATATACTAAGACTCCCTTCCCTTTGAGTTATTTGCAGCTTTAGGACTTGAAGTTTAGGATTAACACCACCCACCCAACCCTGCCACATTTTGTTACTGGGGTCAGAAATGGGAGTTTGGGGATTTTCTAAGACATGAGTATAAAATCTGCATCACGTGGCAGGTCTCGGGACAGTCAACCACTCCCAGCTCACACTCGGTGGGGAGACATAATCATGAGTGTTGCACACCCATCTCACCAATCTCTTTTAGAATCCAGCCCTACACACAACTTTTCCTTGTACATTCAGCCTCAATCCTTGTTTTCAAAGTTAATTACCCTTCTCCCCTTAAAGAGAATTCCTTTACTGTTGACATCCATCATCCGTGTGTCAATCTCCTTGTGTGAAGATGTATTGTGCTGTGTACTCTGTGCAGAGCCAGGAGTGTCCCAGTGGCATTTTCTGAAAGTCATTTTTCAGTAATCATCCCTGGAGGGTCCCTTAAGCACGTTCAGCTCTATATCAAGCAGCATCACCTCCACCTCATTAGCATTCTGCAAAGCTGCGCTCCCTTCCCCCTCCGGCCTTTTCCTGCTCTTCACCAAAAGATAAACGGAAAGAAAGTCTTTCCTCTCTTCAAATAGCTCCACCACTGCCTCATTCATCTTAGGACCTAAATCAGAATTGCCCATGTGCTTGCTGTGTGCCATTTTTCATTTTGTCCCCTCCCATGCTCCTTTGGTGCCCTTCACAGGACTTGATACCAGCTTGAGACCCTTCTCCACTGCAACTCCATCCATTTATTTCTACCTTACCAAATTTTTTTGAATAGCCAAGATACTGACTTTAGGAGCTTGGAAAGATTTCCAGAGGCTCACAGTGCTCTATTGCTCTATGCACTATTGCAAAATCTTCCTTAAAACTGGGGTTTGGAAGTGCCCAGGTGTGGCTTAAAGGTGCACAAGTCTCAAGATGAGTCTTTCCAAACGTTCATATTGTGTAGAACTCAAGTCACTCTGGTCCCCTCTACTCTCCTGCTGAGTCTCTAAGGTGGGGAGGGCTCGCATCAGTACTGCAGGTGCTCCAGATATTGCTATGTGTGCTGGGAAGATGCACGACCTGTGATTTACCATCTTTTTCTCATGGAACAGTGGCATGAAAAGCCACTAATTGAGTCTTTAGCTTCAAGGTATGTTGTCTTTGATGGCTTTTCTACTCTCTCTCCCTCTGCAGCCTCTCAATCCTGTCGTCAGGCTGCTGCACGCCATCCCTTTTTCCCTGCCAGCACAGCTGCTCTGCTGAGTGCTGGTTTGGGGAACAGATCCAACGAAGCAACAGAGCCAATACAGATTTTTTTTTATTAATCGTTTGCTTCCCTAATTCTTTTTATCCGACCCTTTTCAGCCACAGTTTTGTGGTATTGCACCACGATATTGCAGGAACAAATGCTTGGGAGGGAGTAAGGGACAACGACTGGGAGGTAACTATTCAGGCTGATGTTGCTGCAAAAAAAAAGTATCAAGAGAACACAGCAGTAGGTGCAAGGCATCTAAATGAAATAAGAGAGGGATAGTGTCACGTTCCTTTAAATCCCTCAAGGAATTTGACTTACTGGACAGAGATCCTTTCTGCAAGTTTAAAAAAAAAAAAAAAAGCACAAACAAACAGCCCTTTATAAATCAGGAAATGCTTATTATCTCTGTCACCCTCTGCTCCTTTCTGTGCCTCTTTCTTTCAAAGTTGGAGTCATGGGGATGTACAGAGATGTAGACTATTGCAATAAATAAACAAATGCCCTGGAGCTCAATTTTGATTGCAAATATTTTAGGTCTGCATGGATTGAAATCCTGGAAACATCCATAACTCCTGCTGAGAACTGTTCAAATATATCTTTAAAGAAAAAGCAAATTGTGGCAAAAGCTGAAAACAGCAAGTCTTCCCTGCTTTTACTCCTCGTTTCTCAGTTGAGCACGTCCCAATGACATTTCCTCAGGTGTTAGGATGGGTGCTTTGAAAACCTGCCAGGATCACATTTTGTTCTTGGTGTTAGAGCCAACTCCACCATCTGAAAGAAGCTCTTATCAGCTAGAAAAATAGGCCTTGCACATCATGGCCTGTGGGGAAGAAAAGGAAGAAAAGAGGTGTGGTTTTTTTTGTAAGCAGGAGTCTGCTGTTCACATTAGTATATGAGGCTGAAAAATTTAGCTCTGAGACTTTTTGGAAAACATATCTGCACTTCTCCTTCACTGGCATGGTCTTCCTTGGGCTATTTCTTCTGCCACTAAAAGCAGCTCAAATTCCTGAGGCGTGTGGGTTGTAATCTCAAAGGTGCTTGACTCTTTCTGGAAATACTTAAAAGTAGTGTAAATGTGGTGCTTAGGGACATGGTTTAGTGGTAGGCTTGGCAGTGTTAGATTAATGGTTCTGCTTTGTGAGCTCAGAGGTCTTTTCTAAAGTAAATTGTTCTGATTCTATGATTCTTTAGTTAATTGAGAGTAATAGGTGCCTCCAGAAACTGATTTGACACTCCCAATCACCTTTCATGAGTGTCTCTGAGATGACCCAGGCTGTAACATGATACTGAGCAGTTCAGTTCCCCATGTAGGCACTTAGGTCTGGTATCAAATGTTGGGATAGGCTCTCAAGACGCAATGGTGTTACTGTTTTGGAAGCCAGGGCAGAGAAACCACAGGCATTTTGGGTAATGACAAAGAGCTCCCTGGGGACTGTGTTTGCGTCTGTCACTTCTTTTCCAGCTACTTTCTTCATCTCCTGCATCAGATTTCTCTGTGGGCCCTTGCACTCCCCCTGGTCTCCAGTTCCTTACACCTCCCGCATCAGCCCCTGTCTCTTGTTGTGTGCCAAAATGGGAAGCTGTTGTGGACACTGTACCATGCAGCTGATGTGGTTACAGTGCTACCAGTGCCGAAGCCAGGTAGCCCCAGGCTAGTTCTGGTGATGGCCATAGCTGCACCTTGAGCACCATAGCACAAACTCTTTGTCCTCAGGCAGGAGCTGAGCTTTACAATGCTTGATGTGAACAGAAATCAGGGAATAGGAATAGTAGGCAGTGCAGGACCCTGGAAAATCTGTCAAAGTGTCCACAAAGATAGTAGGTGAGTCAAAAGAATTTGACTAAATGAAAAAAAAAGGGTGGATGTGATTCAGGAAGCAAGGAGGCAAGGGTTCTATTGCCTGGAAATTAGTAGCTGAGGCGAGACCATGAGCCTGATGCTAGAATGAGGAACCACTGAAACGCCAAAGCCTTTTCCACCCCTGCTGACTAATATGAGGCTTTAGTAACACAAATGTGGCAAGCAAACATCTCCAGTTTCTTCTTCTGGTTTCATGGCAGGCTTAATCCAGCATCAGTCTAATTGTGTTGCCCTGTGGTTTACTGAACCAGTCTGATCCTGTTCCCTGTGGTTCATACTAGCTGCTAGAGATTTTTTGCATTTAAGTTGTCTCTTGACAACTCTTTTTATCCTAGCTTAGGCTAGAGGGCTTAGATTCTGAAAAGAGCTACATGGGCATCCTAAGACCTGCGAGAGCAATATTTAAGTACACTCATTTTAATGCTTCTCTTTGGTCTCCTTAATACATTAAGGGGCATAGGCGGACTTTCCATTCTGTAGTATCTTACCCAGAAAGGTCTTTGTTCATGGCTGAGATTTCTATGTATTGCTAAAGAAATTTGCAACTTGCCAGTCTGTTCTCTTAAACCTCTCTTTAACCAGCATAGTTCAACTGCAGACCTTTCGTAGAATGGGCAGGAGCTCACTCAATCTCACCTCAGTTAAGGGGTCCCTAAATCAAGGTATCTTTCTCTAAGTAAAGGCAAATGTGTGCCACTGCTCTGCTTGGAGACCTTGAAAATCTTTCACTTCTACGTTTCCCCACCATGATTCTCAGAGAAACAGGTCAAGAGAGATGCTGATGCCACCCAGCATCCCTGGGACTGGACCGTACTGTCAGTGTGGCATCAAAACCTCTCACCATGACACCTTCTGAGCATCTGCTGTATTGAGCACAAAACCCTTGCTGTAGGACAAGGACAGACTGTGGGGACTGGGAGCTTCCTTCCCCCTCTTCCTCAAGCCCTTCCACTTAATTTGTGTCATTTTGTTCAGATGCAGCTGGAAAGAATTAAAATGTCAGGCAGGCACAATTGCCTCCATTGAGATGAAAAGCTGCTGGAAGAAACAATGCTAACAAGCATGGCAAAGAGAAAAAGGGAAAGCCTAGTGCTGTTTAGCTGGTAATAATTAGCTCCAGAAATGGAAAGAGGCAAGATCCAGTGTGGCTCCCGTTCAGTTCAGGGGAGGTCCAGTTAGGACTGGGGCAATGAGCACTGCTTAATTGCTGCTAATCCATTGCTGGATGGAGTCTGGTGTCGAAGATGTGCCCATCCTGCAAAAGCATGTGGAAAAACAGTGCCAGAGAGCAAGAGCAGGCAGAGATGTCCCTGACACTTGGTTGTTATGGGAGGTAGCCTGCTTGGCTAGGGTTGTGTTGGGATCAGTGGCTGTGGGGGTAACAAATCTGCGACTATTACATGTGTTGCTCGGTATCTTTCTTGTTTACATGCCCTGGGGTAGGTCAGTGTTTCACTGTCACTGCAACGTGGTGCTGGTGACTGGGTTAGCATCCATCAGGTCAAATGTTCAATGTGCCTGGGAAATCCTGCTTTATTCAAGCTAAAGCATTTAGCTTAAGAAAAGTTATGTTCCCTCCCTACAAATCTTGCTTAAGCTCAGCCTTGAAGTCTTTCAGGCAATATTTATCGTACACCAGTAAGTACTACATACACAGAGTATTGCTTGTAGAAGGAGCAAGATGGGAGGTGGGCAGGACATGCTAAACAACAGATAAGGGGGGTGGATAGGAGACCCTGAAATTGTTTTTAAGGTAGAATTTATAGCAGAGAAAACAGCTTAAAGGAAAATGCAAACTCATTGTACAGGATTGAAATTAAGGGATCTTAGGAATATGTTTAAATGTTTTCCTGGCCTGATGTCTAGGAGTTGCTCCACAGCAAAAGCCAAAGCAGAGCAGTGAAAGACTGCACCAGAAGCACTGTGAAATCTGAAGCATAGTATTTTTGTCAGTAAAAAGCCTGCCCCCCACCTTGGCAGGCTGAGTTCATCCTGAAGTACTAACACTATGGGTGCCATTCATTGCTTTTTGAGCTGCATCCCTGTCCACAGCAGTGGGGTTGGAACTAGACTATCTTTAAGATCCCTTCCAAGCTAAACTGTTCTGTGATTCTGTCTGTTATCTAGCTCAGTAGCTGTGGTAAGTGTCATGACTTTTTCACAGCAGTGAAAACACCCTGACGAAGCAAGGTCCAGCACTTCTGACATCTGTTTGCATGTGCCCTATCTTTTAGTGCAAGAGCAACACACCTCTCAGTTTGGTGCGACAGAGAGCGGTGATCTGGCTTGATGTGTGTTTTCAAGGGGAAGGCAAGGGAAGAGAATGGGTACTCAGACAAAGCCAATTCTTACAGTCCAGTGGTCCAGTCAGACCATTGTTCCAGTTAATCCTGTCTTCTCAGATAGCAACTGCTCACTGGGAAGATGAGACTCTTCCCAGGATGCAGCCGATGAGCTGTGCAATATCCTCAACCGTGTGAAAAATGGCTTTCTCACCCTCCCACGTAAACTTCTTGTGCTCTCTGAAGCATAACGTTAGATTACCTGAATAACATCGTCTTCCGGTTTCTTTGGGCTAAGCCCTTTCTTTCATCTGAGATTTCTCCAGTGAGGCATTGAAGTGAAAATCACTCCTTGATGGATCCTGCTGTAGGGACTGCCACAATTAACACCCTCTCCTCTTCCCATTTTATCTCTTGCTCCAGGGCTAAGGGGCAAAAAGGACAGTCTATGGTTTTGCAAGTGTGAGACATGGTCCCAAAGGGGACATTTCTCCTATGCCTGGCAGCATGGTCCCTTGCAAAAAATTAGGAAGTGTGTGAAATAGGAAACAGCCCTGTGAAAGATCTCACAAATAAGAGATCAAGGATGATGTCACCTGTAACACTGTCCCAGTTCGAATTGCACTCCAGTTTGGACACACTTAGAAATGCTTTCCTATGCATGCCTTGGATACAGGCAGTGTGTCTACGCAGCAGTGTGGAGCTCTCCTGGGCTCTCCTGCATTCTAGGAAGGGGTTGAAGCCCTCAGTGGACTACAGGACACTGCAGAACTCAAAACCTGAGTGACAGCAATAGCTTCCTGAGACAGTTAGGAAGCTGGTATGTGTTGCTGCAGCGACACCAATTTAGTGGCGAAACGTCTGGAGAACCTCTGTGTAAGTCCTGGGACCCTACCTGAACAAATTTCATTTGGTAACTGCTAAACCATCATCTGAGCTTGAATAACAACCTCTGAGGTTCAGTGATGCCATTGCAATAGTCTTTATGAAGAGCAACTCTATTCCAGATGTGATAAACTGCTCTGGGGAAAATTGAAGTTCAAATAGGATTTAGGTGCCTGATTTCTAGTCTGGTTCTCATTTGTATCTTAGAAAAACTCACTCTCTCACTTCTCTCTCCATGGGTAGATGTCCTGCACCTGGAGGGAGGATGTTCCCATGAACCTTTGTCTTGCCTGGAGTTCACTCAGTGGTAGCTGTGCCCTGCCAGCCTTACAGGAGACAGCCTGCTAAGCGTATTGACACCTCTCAATGTAGGTCTTGTCCTGGTTTCAGGCACTTTTTAACACAGTTTGTGGCTTGATCCAGGAGTCTGCTCCAGGGCTGTTACCACATCCAAGTATCTTCAGAGCAGGGCCTCCAAATGGAGTTGATGCTATCCCAAGCCTAGCACAAGAAACAGGAACAACATCTATGCATGACTTTGCCTCCCCAGAAGACCATGACATCGCATCTTCTTGCAGCTCAAAGACCTGGGATGCCAGGAAGAGGCTGCTGCTACAAGACAGTGTCCTGGCTCTGCAGTTGTGCTCCTCCAGAGCACAGTTTCCCCTCCTTATTGGTGTTGCCTTCTGGTCCCAGCCTTTGTGAATCCCTACAGGGGCCTTGGGAGAAGGAATTACTTTTCCTTTAGCACCACTCTGTACCCCAGGCTCGCATCAGGAAGCCGTGTGAGGAGGACTTTGCCATCAAGGCGGTCTCTTTCCGGCTCTGCCAAATTGCCCCAGGGTGCCTCATTAAGCCCGCTGCTCCCTCACTCGTTTCTTTTTTAATGCATGGGCTGACAGGCCTGGAAATATCAAACTCAGCAGCTTCATGCCCTGTTCAGATCTGAAGCACCGTACTTCGGAGCTAATTAGCTGGGTTTCAAACCAGAAGGGCAACGGGCTGCCGTCTCTGACAGTCCTGTTTCATCAGGACCTCCCAGGAAGATTGTTTTAAAGTTTTTTCCCTTCCCAGGTTTAAAGTCACATGTTTGTTTGTTCGTTTGTTTGTTTGTTTTTCCTTTGCCTCATCCAACACAATTCATACTTTCTTTTTAGGCAAGTAAATATCATTTCACACCTATGAACCACAGAGAGGCATGTTTGTTTTCCTGGGAATTTCCATATACCACCACCTGCTATCCCATGAAAATCATCAGCAGCACAAGAGCTACTTAGAAATAAGGCTGTGCTGTTTTTTGCATATTATGAGACAATTCTACTCTGCCTGCTGCTTTGCCTCTGGGAGGCCACCACAGTGCTCAGAGACCTGCAGGACTACAGGTTTTAGGGCTGGAAGAGGGGATTCTGAGCATCAAAATGGTTTTTCCAAATTACAACCCACATTTCCCATCCTGAGCAGTAAATTTCCACTACAGTCACGGCATAGCCCTCAGTCAAGAGCTGAATTTACAACTTTTGGCTCCTCTAGAGTTTCCAAAATCAGTAGCGGTTTTGTGCTGCCCAGCTTTGTACAGCTGGAAAAGACCTACATTTTACTGGCAGTTGCTTAATACTTTTTGCAGACCAAGCAACAAAATCTCTACTCCTCCATGACCTGCTCTTATGTGCTACAGAATTTCCCTAAAAGCTTCTTGTGTGGATTTAAGCCCACCTGGAGTGGTTATTCCCACTTTAACTCATTCAACCACTCTTCTGCCTTCATCTCTGGACATTTAATCACCTCTGTGGTGGAGTCTGTTTTCTTACACTATACATTGCTATGGGCAATTGGCAGTCTTGGGAGCCACTACAATAAATTCCCACCTGAGTCCTCTGGCAGCAGTTCATCCAGGCACTTTCTTCTTTATTTTCCCTCTCTACATCCCCAATTAAAAGTAGTAAGTCATTAAATTGTCTTTATATTTGTGTTGGTGGGCATGTCAAATGCTTTCACAATACCAGCTCTTACAAAACCTGAGACAAAGAGTCCCACACGAACTGGCTGCCCTCTGTCACTTCCCCACAAAGTCCCTCATTGTACATGAAGCCTTAATAAAGCAAACCTAATGAAACACTGGAGGGGCCCCCAGCAACACATGATCTGAGGAGGGAGGAGTGTGGTGGTGGGGGCTTTATAATCTCTGAAGCATAAGGTAGCCGGACTTATTTAACTGAGTGGAGCTCGTGTTCTCTTCCATGAAAAGCTGGCTGAGCTAGCTCAGGATAAGGATTTCCAATGCCACCTCGTGCTGAGGGCCTGATATCTCTGTTTCTGCAGAGCACAGCAGCTCCCCTTCATGTGTCTGCAGAGCAGGGGGTACAGCTCTATGGGATCTGTGGGAAAGGATTTTCTGCTGAAAGCTTTGACATATCCTACACATGCTGCCTTATGCATCCCTTGCAGTTCTCCAGTGGAAGATAGAAGGATGATTCATCCCCCTTTTGACTGAAAAGAAACCAGAGCATGAAAAGATGAAAGGATACCAGAAAGAAAACTTCTACCCTCCTCTCCTCAATTAGACCTTGTTTAGTGACTCTGAGTGTATCTGCACGGTGTGTAGAAACAGGGATGAAGTCATTCTGCCCATGCAGAGTGCTCTGAACACAAGAAGGACCAGATCAGAGCAGGGTTTGCGCTCTACAAATGGATCATGTCCCTGATATTTTTCTCACATACTATGGCACAGCACTGTGGGGTTTTGGTCAGGGCTGTAGGTTTTGGGTCAGGGCTGCCCAAAAGCTGCTGTAGCCTGTCAACATAGAATCACAGAATCATTGAGGTTGGAAAAGACATAGAAGACCTTCGAGTTCAACCATTAACTGCCAGGTCCACCACTATTCCATGTCCCTAAGCACCAGATCTGCATGCTCATCCAGGCACTGGTAATCTGAGATGAGGAGGGTGCATCTGTGATGACTCCAGAACTGCAGTCTGTGTTGAGATGATGGTCTGAGCAGGTCTGCTTGAGGCTGCATGAAAGTTACATGGGCAGAACATGGTCAGCTGAGGACATGACTCAGAAGGCAGGCCATAAATCATCTTTATGTCTTTAGGCCACCCAGTCCTTCTGTTGAGCTGCTAACCCCTTCAGCCTCATGAGTGAGACCTTCCTGCCCATTGGAGAGTGTTCTGGCTGAAGGCAAATGTCAGGCAGGAAAGGTCTTGTGTGCACTGGTCCTGTTCCTGAGCTAATAAGCTCTGAGGAGCTGTGAGGGTCTACTGTGAGGTCAGCTGGTAAGGATTTAAAGCCTCATCTTCAGATTTGCACTGAAATCAGTCTCTGTGAAGCATTTCAGTGTTGTAGAAAGTTTGGGCTGATCAGTGGAAAGTGCTGAGAATGAATCATGGCCCATTATTCCCTTGTGAGCCAAAGCCTATGGAAATCTCATGTGCATTAGCCAGGCTAGTCTGATAAACCCTCTATATCCAGGATAAATCTAAACTCTTCTTTCTTAATGAAAAAGACTCCTCTTGAATCCTGATTTGCAAATGTGTAACAAGATGAGTTCAGCCTTTGGCTCTCTGCTCTCTTGAAGGGACAATAGTATGTTCTGGTCCGTGGTCATTGCAGACTCCAGTGTGTTCACTACAGGAGAAGGACTGAGGTGGCAAAACTGTTTGAGAAGAGGGTCAATAACAGCAATGAAATTTGCTTGGGCAGTGGGATGCAGTACATTGCAATCACCCTGTGTGGTGAAACCAAGACTGTGCAATGGAAACAATCCATTTGGCTTGCAAGTACTGGGCATAGAGGCTTCAGTCATCCCATTTATACTGGCCAGGGGAAAGGATGGCCTTATAATGTGGGATATGGTTGTTTATGGTCTTCATTTCCACTTCAAGCTGAGCACATGGCATGTCCATCCTGGAACAGAGGTGGTATTAATAGTTTCCTACATCTGCTCATTTTTAGGAAACAGTGATTAAAAACAAGATATTCTTTTACCAGAAATGAAGGAAACTTCTGGTTTCTCTAAGTGGTGGTTTTGTGAAGAACAGGGGGGACTGATGGAACTTGATGATCCTTGTGGATCCCTTCTAATATTCTGTGATTCTGATAATATAAGAAAAGAGTAATTTTCTGAAATGACAAGCTTGCCTTCACCTGTTTTTCACTGCCAGTGTAACAGGTACAAGCTGATTGTACCCTTGGGCACATACTTGCCCTCGTGCTCTGGAGAACCAAGTTTCTGCCTGTGGAGGGGAACTAATTTACAGCTAGACAGGTACATGTCTGATGTCATGGATCTTCTGCTGAAAAGATGCTGAACCCCAGTGCCCTTTCCTGGCTGCTAGCCATCCTTAGAATCTATCCCCACAGGGAAGCTGGGCCAAGGCGTGGCTTACTGTATAAAGTTACACAGCGCGATGCTATCCAGTATCTCTGCCAGAAGGCAAGAACCTCAAGACTTCTTGCACTATCCCTGTTTTATGAATTACCAGAGGACTGAGTTTACTCAGCTGTCATCTAAAAAATATGTGCTTGCCCCACCCTAGCAGGGAGACTTGCGTTATGGTGAGTTCCCAGCTCTGCACCAAGTCTGGAGGAATCAGACTGTTGAATCAGCCCTGCAGGGACAGAACCAAACCAAACCAGGCAGCTACTCCTGCAGAGCTTAGGGATATTGTTCCAGTCTAGAAATTGTCAATACTGGTTGTATTGGAGGAAGATGCGTCAGCCAATGCACAGAGTACTTGGTGCACAGGGAGCTGAGCACATCATCATGTTGGACAGCATTGCACATAACAACATTCACTTTGAGACCAGTCAGCATCATGCTCTGGCCAGGAAAGCTGGATCCTCCTCTTTCTAGTGTGCAGAACTGCAGATGTTTTTAACAGCTGCAACATTTTGCAGCTCTTAAAACCAGCATCCATCCTTTCATTCAGCTTCTGTATCACTCAGTGAGCTGTTTAGCAAAGCTAACAAGAGAATGAGCTGACTTTTTGCTTCAAATGTCTTTTCAGTGGCTGACCAAAACACTGAAAGATGCTCACAGGTAGAAGTAGACAGGTCCCATGGCTCACAGATAGAGTCTGTCACAAAAGTGGGTTTGCTTACAAGGAACTGTTGGTCCTTGTTCTCTCTTGTCCCTGTGTTATAATTGCAGAAATTGACTGAGACCAGACTCAGGCCCGGTCCATTTAACAAGCTCAGTTTAAATTCAAGTGTACAAATGTGATCAGATCTCTTATAAACAGATTGGTTCTTTCTGGCAGAGGAGGTTTATCCAGAGGAACTTCTAGTTTATGGTATCTGGCTATTAAAACCAGGAGAAAGCTGCTGGAGGATGGGACAATTCTCATCCAAACTGCAAAACACTCCAAGCACTATAATCCACCATGTGTGTTTGAAACCAGTAGGCAAGTTCTGCACTGCTTTATTGTTCCTCGCCCACTACCTCGAGCCAGGCACCGTGCTGTCCAGAATTTTCCAGGTGCCCTGAAGAATGGGGCTGTGCTTCAGCCAGGTGATGCTCTGTCTGCCTGGGCAGAAATTGGGAAGAACTTTGTAACTTAGCCATACAAAGGCCAGCGCCATATAATTCAGGTGCTGTATCCTGAGGGTCTTGGTTTTGATCCATTTGGATCCTAGGACCAAGGCTATGATAAGAGGCCAGACCTTGCCCCAGGGCACTTGGTCAGACCACAGACCATCACTTGGATTTATTTGAAAACTACCATCTGAAGTCATGGCTATTTAAAGATTGTATCTATTTAAAACACACACACATGAAAGGGAGCTAGAAATAGCAGGGGCTGTGAGGAATGGGGGCTGAGCTTGAATTCTTCCCTGTCTGAACACATGGTAACTTGGATGCTTTCCATGGATAGTTCACAGCTGCCCTTGCTGGACTGCCAGTGTCAGGAAAAACAGCATCTCCCACACATGGTGACAGCCCCTCTGCCATTACACTCTGGCTCTTCAGCTTATTTGCAGGTTGTTATCACACTATTTATAGCTGGCACCTATTCCCCACTTCCAGAGTCCCTAGAGAGCCGGGGATGATGGAAGTGTGATATCTGCAAGGACAGATGAAGAGGAAGGTATCTCAGCACCGTCACTGACCTAGCAGAGAGTATCTCCATCTATATGATGCCAACTCCATGATGTCATTCCTGCCTCATGGAGTTTACAGACTGATCATGGTGATAGGAGAGGAGGTACCCTGGAATAACCTCCAGGGGTCTTTTCTTTTTGCAGTATTCTTCTGTCTGCCTCCTGGCTTGTTACTGCAGGCTCAATTTCTTCTCTCTACAATTCTCCAGCTTCTGGAGACAGTAGCTGCTGTGGCCCAGTGGGATGAACCTTCCTTGGGAATGAGAACCACCTTTTTGTTTCAGGTACAGCTGGTCTTTCTGATAGCACTGGTCTATCCCATGGAATGTGGTGCCCCAGGAGTGCTGCTTGCCTCCTGTCCTGAGCAGCTGCAACCCACAGGCTCTGCACCAAGCGGAGACCCAGCAATTGGCATCCGGCACGCCATGAACATGCTGGCTGCTGCCCAAATTTCTCTCTGCCCATTATAGCACGACAGCTGTGAAATGCATTACTCACAGATGTCTATAATTAGGGTCTGTCACTGCCTTCTGGTGGCATCTGAACCAAAAAGTCCAGTGAAAATTGAACAGGATCGCTTGAGCCAGTAAATGAAAGATTCACACTCTTTAGACCTCTGTGACTCAGTTTTACCGATTTAACTTCATCCTCATTGTGGGAATCAATGGAAGGAGTCCTGAATCCAAAGAGATCATAGCTGAGTTGTTGTTTGCAGCAAGGCATTCCCATAAATTCAGGAGGATTTATGTCCTGGAGCTGTATAGGATCCTAAATGATAGAAGTAGGTCTTTATTGCTGCCTTTTGGGATGATTATTTGTGCCTTCCTTCCTGACATGGAAAACTAATTTGCATTTTGACTAGCACCAGCTGTTTGCTACTGTTAATGAGCTTCAGTCGTCTGTAAGTTTTGTCAACAACATCACGTTTTATATATAGTGCATTTTCCAACATGAGCTGGCACCAAGAGCCTTTCCAGCCACCACAGTATCAGAAAATCTACAGAAAGAGAGAACACCATAAAAAACCCCAACACAGTCATTCTAAATAAAACATACTTAAAATGGTATATTCAGGGAGCTCTGTGTACTTTTTGGGAAAGCAGGCTGAGCTTGTTGAAGGCATTGAGTGTCCATAGCATTGGGGTGTCTCCCTTGCAGCCCCTGATAGCCTCAGCCCCCAGTTTTGCAAAAACCTCCTTATGTGCTTTAAGCACACAAGGAGCCACAACAGAAGGTCTTTTGTTGGGCTAAGATAACAGACAACTGATGGAGGCAGGCAGCAGTATAAAAGATGATATTTCAAGGTTGATTGTCTTTTCTGAGGAGGATCCATACATTTTTAGGAGGAGTGGAAGAAGACAACACACATACAGAATGAATGGTGAGGAAGAAGAGGTAAGAAAGTGTCAGCACAGAAAAGGGATGGTTAAAATGAACTCTCACCAAGATCACAGAGCAAGAAACAAATAGGAGCCAAACCAGAGACTTTATATTTGTGTTCACTGCACACATCATCTATATGCTATTAGCTCCATCTTTACTACCATTTTCCATTTATTGCTGCAGTTTTACAGAAGCAAAGAATAAAGGTGTGTTGTGGTTTGGGTATTTTATTTTATTTTTATTCTATTTTGCAAATAGACTGAGTTAACTTCACACTTGTGGATAGTTCCCATTTGTGGCTCTGCTATTTCCGGAGACAGGATATCCATCATTCTTGGAAGTATATGCAAGCTGACATTTTCTGTTCGACCAAAATATAATTAGATTTGCACACACCAGGCACAAGGTTATCGACTATGAAAACAAAAAGACATTGCATGAACAGGGAAGAACATCTGGAAGACACACCAATCCATCTAGGGACCAGCAGAAACAAAACCTGAATAATAGATGGACTAACATGACACTATCAGGGCCAATGTCCTGTCTGATTAAATCTACTTCATCAAAAATCAAGGACAAAAAGGTCCCCTTTGCCCACAGTTGGATGCATGATAAGTAAGAACAAAATATTTCACTTCTAAGATATTGCTGAGTTGCTCTAACTCCTCTGCATTTTGTAGTAAATGGTCACAAAGCACCACTGCATCCTGGGCATCAAATTGGTTTGCTAGTTCTCCATTATTAGGGATACTAATTTGTTAGATATTGCCTCAAACTGGGAAATTTGCTCTCAAACTCTCCTTTCAAGTCTGCTGTGCCTCCTGCCAGTTGACTGACGAGATCCTAAATGTTGGGAGAGCTTAGGGTCCCCAGCTCATGTGCATCCTTATAACCATGAATTCATGTTTATCTTGATGTTTTCATGTTTAGTGTTTGTACTAAATTTGGTCTCTCTAGAAGTGTCAGGCTGAATCTGATTAAAACAGCACAAATACACCCAGTGGGTCTGTGACCACTGACTTTGCACCTACTGCATGGTCTGAGCCTCAGGAAGAAGCAGGCTTGGTTTGCAGGAGAACAGCTCCTGGACACACCTGCTGTCAGTACAAACCACCAGAAAAAATATCAACCTCAAACTAGTTCAGATTACAGGGAGAGAAAGTGAGTTATAAAAATCAGTCAGTAATTGACCAAGGACTTGCCAGCACATTTTAACTTTCCTGGGGATGCAAGGAGGGATCTCTTTCTGTGCCTGCAACTTGGTGACTGACAGAGGCTACGTCCATGTTCAGCACGCCTTAGACAAGGTGAACTGGCAGGTAAATTGGAAGTATTGGGTGAGACAATAATTCAATCTCTCTCATCATTTGAGTTAATGGCTTTCATTTAGAGGGTTCATGGAGGATCATTACTCTCCATTAAACTGCTACAGGTAGACACAGACAGATGGTAGACCAGTTTCCTCAAACTGCTCTACTAAAATTGTCTACCTGGGGACAAATCCCCAGTCCTGGCTGTCAGAGGAACCTGTCAGGCGCATGGATGAGAGTCTGGGAAAGTCCCAGGAGCTGGCTCCAATGAATTCTGATCCCAGTGGACTTGCAGGAGGTATGCATCTTGTAGAGATTGAACTGCTTAGGACCAGACATGTTCTGCAACATAAGGATGGACAGAAATTCAACTCAGAAGTTCTGCTGTACCACTGCAGGGAAGTGTGAGCCTGAGAATCCTCTGATGCTGAGTGTGTGAGGCTGCAAGGAGCAGGAGAGCCCACTCTGTGGGTCAATATATACCATCCCTTCTATGTCTCAGGAGATGGTCAAGAGCCCTTAAATCCAGGATGGTCTCTGATCCACATTATAAGACTTTAAACAACCTCAGAATATTAGAAGCTTTACTGGTCAGAGTGCGTGGAGCCTCCTAAAGCAATGGCACCTCAGTGGACTGGGCAAAAAATTTGGGTTCAAAAGATCCACATTCACATTCTTTTTTCTACTATAAGGTAAATTTGAAAAAAGCACATCTGCTTTGCCTGAAGGATGGGCGAAGAAGTACAGTGTACCTCTGCTCCTCTGCTTTGACATATGGGACATGGCCTGGGCCTAGTTACACTGTAAGAATAGTGTAACAAGATATGGAAAAAGGACCACAGCTTCAACTTTTTTGACTAGTCCCTTGGTTTCCCTCCTGAAATTACCTCATCATAGCCCAGGGCTAGTACAAGCTGTATGGCAGAGGACTGAGGCATAACACATTTTCCTCGAAGGATCTCTTAGGAGAATGCTTGGAAGATGAGAAAAGTTTTATCCAAGCTTTTCAAAACTCTCAGAAAAGGAAATTTAAAAAGACTGATGTATTCTCACCATCATATTGAATGAGGTTTCTTGAGTGGAAATGTTGTTTCCTTTCTGATTTTCTTTGAGTTGTTTTGCCTGTGCTACTTAGTTAGTAAATTGCATCAAGCACCTTTGAACAGCCCCTCCTTTTCCAGTATGTGGTCGTATCTCCTGGGTGGGACTTGTCATTGCTGAATTATCCTGGAGCAGGAAAATGTTGAAGAGCTCCAAAAGGCCTTGTAAGGGTGGTTTGGTGGGGGGTTATGTTGACACACTAAATAATGGATGTCTTGTGTGGGCATGCAAATACATGGCCAGAGATATGCCAGGCTTAATGAAGCTGGCATTGCACATGCAAGCGCTAGAACGGCCCAGTTCAGATGTCTCACAGCCCTTTGTGGCCCTACAGCTGCTCAGACTGTGTTTGAAAAAGAGTTCTTGGACATTCCTAAGAAATGAGGGATGTTGTGTGTACACAAATAAAGGGTTATCTGATGAGGTGTGGGGTCACAGAGCAGGCAACAGCCATGACAAGGGGGTGATCTGTGCAGGATGGATGCTCAGAGAGGACTTAAAGGATTGCTGTTAGAAAGCGTGCTCCCTATGGACATGCCTCTGCCATGTGATTTCCATTTCTCCTGTCCATAACCTGATGCATGGAGTAAGGAGAGCAGCAATGTGATACTCTCAAGAGAGGGAAATGCAATAGGAATATCCACCTTCAGAGGCTCACATACGCACTGCAAATGGCTCATTAAAACTCCCCCAGTCCCCAGAGGCTGGAGTTAGTCTCTATGTCATATACTGGGACCAGCAGACAAGAAATTACTTCTGCCTTGGAGGTGGACATCAAATTGCTCTATAAAAATCAAATCAAAGGTTCAACAAGTGTTACTCTACAGGAGTAATAAGCTACCCATTTATTGCTGGCCAGGGCAGCTCCAATGTAATCATAGAATGGCAGAGCAGTTTGTGCTGAAAGGGACTTAAAGATCATTTTGTTCCAACCTTCCTGCCCAGGGACAGGGACAGCTTCCACTAGACCAAATTACTCAAAGCCCCATCCAACCTGTCCCTGAACACTTCCAGAGATGGGGCTGCCACAATTTCTCTGTCAGTGCCTCACCAACTCACACTAAAGAATTTCTTGTTAATATCTTACCTAACCCTGCCCTCTGTCAGTTTGAAGCCATTCCCCCTTGTCCTGTAACTCCATGCCCTTTTCCAAAGTCCCTCTCCAGCTCTCTTGTAGCCCCCTTCAGGTACTGGAAGGTCACAATAAGGTCTCCCTGGACCCTTTTCTTCTTCAGCCTGTCTCCATGGCACAGGTGCTCAAGCCCCCTGATCATCTTCATGACCTTCTCGTTTCAACTGGTTCACAACTTTCTAATGTCAGAGGCTCCAGAGCTAGATGGAGTACTCCAGGTGGGATTTCACCAGAAGAGAAGGGGAGAAGAATCCCCTACCATGACCTGCTGTGGTGGACCTGCTGCTTCTGGTGCAGCCCAGGATACAGCTGGCTTTCCGGGCTGAGAGTACACATTGCTGCCTATATCCTCCTTCCTTGTGATATCGATCTCTTGCTCTTTGCCCAAAGGCTACTTTGTCAGCTTTCTGCTTTGTACCACATTTCTTTTGGGATTGCAGGGGTTTGTTACAAATACCACAATACTTGATAGCAAGCAATGAATGAAAGGTGCTCCAGATCCACTCTTATCTCCTCTGTAATGCTTACACACATGAAAAAACCTAAACAAAAAATAAAAATAAAAAGGCACTTAAACAACTAGGAAATTGTCTCTGCAAAAACTCTCTGCCTGAGGTGAGTTGACTTGGACATATCGCTTTCCCAGTGGAGAAAAGACCTCACAGTGTTTCTGTACTTCTTTCCTTCAGCCGTATTCATTACAGTGATGGCTCACTCTAACATGTGGTGTTACCAAAACCTGCCTTCCTATCGATCTGTGTCTTGTGGTTGGTTCTCTAATGTCTATTAAGGCCTAAGGTTTTGCTACAGAATTTCCCTCTGGACAACCAGGAAATCTTTAGCTGTAGAGTACCTCCGAGGTCTCCAATTTTCTATCAAAAGGAATTGAAATTGTACAGCATATTCAAAAATACTCAGGAAAAAAAGAAGAGGACTGAAAGGTTAGGCAGGCAAAGATGGTTTCAGAGAGACTATTGCAAAGGTAGCATGACTGTATAGTACTTCTTTCCCTAGGAAACTAGGGCAAACAGCATTTTCATTGCTTTTTATTATGTCCTGCTGTGGATTGTCATCTTCCATCTGCAAACATCAAAGAGCCACTGCTGTAGTAACCACCCATGACATCTGATGCTGAACAGGAGGAGATGAAATCCCCAGTAACAGGGGACCTATTTCTATCTAAACTACCCAGGCAATAACAATAGAAAAGCGTTTTATAAATTGCATAACATAATGAGAAACTGAGAAAACATTTTCCAAAAATTCATTTCCACTGCACCTTAACAATTGCCATCAAATCCTGACATTTTTTTTCCATTTTGACGCAAAACAAATTAAGCTTAAAGTAAGGTCTATATTACATTCTGAATGAATCTGAAAATGTTTGCATTGAGACCTCCACCTGCATGGGGTACAGCCACAGGCTCATGACCAAAAAAATAAGACTGAGCAGATGATATAATCAACAGATGGTGACGTTTCACAGCATTGTCCTGGACAGCCCCACAGTTCAAAGAATCACTATGCAACTTGGCAGATCACAAGATACTGAGCATCACTGGGAAACTGCTAAAGAGATCTCAAGGAGCAGAAATGATGTGATGAGCAGTCCTTCCTCGGAAAGAAGGTATATGCTACAGAGGGATGTATTCTGGTCCTGCTGCATGTTACAATCCATTGTGCTATGATCTACTTAGTCCCCCAGGTACTTCTACACCTTCCTTAGCCAAAACCAGCAAATAAGTCCTTTACTACAGAACTGCAGAAACATTTTATTTAAGTGCCACATTAACAGGGACAAACCACAGGAAGTTCTTGAAAAACTCAACTAATAAAATATATATACTGCCTCATTTCAGATCTTCCCTCTAACAGTGGTGAAGGGATGGATGTCACACCCTTTATGATGCCGTGGTGGGCTGAAATGAGAAAATTTGATTGCATATGTTTCTGTTTATTAGCAGCCTTCTTGAGAAGACTGTTCCATCCTTCTCTCCTGATCCCAAATTCTTTCTCCTTGGACTTATTGGTTGCAGCTGGACTCATTGTTTCTGTCCTGGCTCAGACCTCTCTTAGCCCAGGAGGTGCTCAATGAGATGTCAATAAGTCAGTCCTGTGACTAGATGAAAGACAATGCAGCTGGGCAGAAAGTTTCCATCATGTACCTTGGAAGAGGTGATTGTGCAGCTGCAAACCCCACTGAGCTGGAACCATGAGAAGCATTGAAGCAGCAGCATGAACTGTGACTGCATGTAGGATCCTCCAGCTTGTTAGCCCAGCGGTGAGGCTGAGCAGCTCCCAAGACAGCTGGATGCAAACACAGACATGCATGGTTTCTGAGTTCAGTCTGCACTGATAATTGGTGAGGTCTCTGGACTGTGATGTAAACATGGTCTAATAGCCAGAGAATTAAACACAAGAATTAATATCCCTTCTCACACCGGCTCAAATTAATTGTGGTAAATGGATATATCCCTGACAGTCATATAAAAATCAAATTCTTTTGGAAAGCTACTCATTTCCTGCCTCCTTAAAAACAAACTCCTGCCTTAGAAAGAAAAGAAACCGAACCACAAAAAGTCTTCTCCCTTTGAAAACCAGTGTCAAAGAGGCTGTATGAGGGCAGGACTCTCTCATTTCTGAAAGGCCAAAAAGACCCCCAGAGGAAGCTGAGGAGCACCCACTCAGAGGGTTATATAGGTTACACTGATCACATTGATGGGACAGTGTATCTGATCCACTGTGTCTTCAGAATAATTCAGATGTCCTGGTGGCTAAGGCAGCATTCTTAGGTGAGGTGGGTGAGACACTGAATGTCCAGACCACCCCAAAATCAGGATTCTTGTTTATCTGCTGAAATTTTAAGCTGTTCAACATCAAAAAAATCCGCACAGTCAGCCAGGTTGGTTGTCACCGGTTTTGACTTGACCAAATTTGAGCTTTGCACATTCAGGTGCTTGGGCAGCTTCACCCATGACAGTGTAAAGAGACTTCCTCTATCAGCTGAGGCACCAGTAACTTAGATTAGAGTATCTAAAACAGCCACGAACCTTGTTGATACATCGAGAACTGAACCTAGTATCTTCAGGACATGCATAGCATCTGTCACATGGCAAGCCATGTCATCACAGACTCACCCAGCTAGGGCTGAAGGAGATTCTCTTTAGTTAGGAGTGGCATGGTGCGAGTAACACACACCCATGTTGTACAAACAAAACCAATTGAGACAGCAGCAAAGCCTTAGAGCAAACAAAGCAACTCTGAACAGTGCCAGTAACTGTAGTTCCAGTCTTGAAGTGTGCTAAAGCTGTGCCTTGGTTGACTGTTTGTTGCTGTACATTGTTTATTCAGGGGCAGCATTGGGGAAGGTGTCAATAGCTACCTTAGTCCCATAGGTGCTGCAGGATAGAGGGAACATCATGAACTAGTAATACCAGGCTGAGGGGAAACCAGCAGGCTCAGAATACCCTGTGGTCATTTTGCTGCAGAATATAATTTGTTTCCTGGCTTACCTACTGGAAACATAGGGCCATCATTAATAATAATCACTGATTATTCCAGTTTCTAATTGAACACAAGACACCTGGATGTGCAAAATGAGACAAAAATATATTGGCAGGCAATCTAAGGAGACAAAAGTGAGAATTATGTGGGTTGTTTGGGGATGTGATAGCCTAGAAGAGTGAACCAGAGCTTAGTTTGACTAGTCATCTGCCAATCACACCATGTCATTTTTCATGTCAGCTGAAGACATGCCTGATTGCTATTGCTTTCCTATGTTTGAACCCTATTCTCTTTGAAGTATGAACTGCATTTTGGAGTCAGACTCATAAAGGAAGCCAAAAATTAACAAAATTATTGCTAAATCCATTAACTGCAGAGACATCCTTCCAGGTCTTGGCAGTTGCCCACCAGGGTCTCATCTTCCCACACTATTTCATTTTGGCAGAATTTTCAGACATTAACTGCTGTGACACAGAACAACACATATTGGCTGGAATGCCAGCTCTTTGGACCTTGTATTCATCACTCATAAGCTTTTATCACAGCTAAAACATTTAATTTCTTAATATTATAGTAATAATTTGGACAAAAATATCTGTGAATGAGAGAAATTTGAAAACTTGGAATAAAATGTAAGCAAGTGTTCTTTTCTGCGTCAGTGTTGTTTCTCTGACATGTCAAGAATGTGTAGGATAAGGTGTCATGGATAAAGTGAACCTTTCCTAACAGACCTTCTCAGCTTTTAGTAGTGATTTTAAGACCTTCTGAGCTAGAGGTTGAATATGGGCAACACTTCACACACAGGTACCACAGATATATGGTTTTTTTATGCCCTCTAGAAACAAATTTCCATGCACTAAGTGAAAAAAAGAACATGCTGTTCCTGTTTGGTTTAAACTTGACACCAGGAACTTCATTAGAAGTTCCTTCGTCATCAGTGAATAATCATCCCCTTCTCTGCACTACTCATGGTGGTACAGACGATGGTCTTAAGAGCAGCCTAGGCAGAAAAATTCACCTGCAGATTACCTAACTGGGATTTTGGTAACCCGCTTCCCCTCCAAATGGTTATTGTTATTTATATTTTGATTTTGGTTTCAAATCTGGTTCATCCAACTTTGCAAAAGCTGCTGCTGTGCTTTGTTTCCAAGGAAATATTTGGATCAAACATAGCAACCAGAAGCTGCTGTTATTATTATTTAGCAAATAGCCCAAACCTTTGTTTTCTATCCAAGCATCCCTCAGACTTTGAAGAGTTTGGAAATCTAATCCCACACTGAAGCTTTGCAAACAATCCCTCTCTTTAAAATGGGCCAAGCCACAAAGCCAAATCCAATCCTGCCGAAGCCTCACATTGCTCAATACTTTTCATGAGCTCCAATCACTGCCGGCTGTTTCATCTCTGTTATTCATTATTGCTGTTATGCTGTGCCTCCTCCTCCCTGTATCCATAGGAAAATGCATCAGACCAAAACTGATGAAATTTTCTAATATTGCCAGTGGTGTTATTGCAGAACTGTATCCATTACGTACCTTGAGGCTTATTAGAAGCATCTGGAAAGTTATGCATCGAGGGTGTCAACAAAGGCCTCTGAGATTTTACCTTCTTCCTCTCAGACAAGCCTCTTTTAATTTTCTTTTGGGCAAGCAGTTCCAAAATACCCCTGTTTCATCTCTAGTCAAAATATCATTTGAGGTAAACATGCCCCATTTAAATAAAAAAAATTTCTTGCTGGTTTGTTTTTTGTCTTTTGGGTTTTTTTTTTTTTTGATTTTTACGGGTTTTTTTGGTTTGAGTTGTGGGGTTTTTTTTCCCCTCCAGAATTGCACAATAAAAATTTAATGATCCTTTGCATATATTATAGACTTATATGGAGATCTATGCTGCTTAAAAGTTAAACATAAATGCTTGCTTCATAAAAAAATTGCTCCAGAGGTTTAGAATGTCTGCAAAACAACTCTTAGCATGGGGCAATGATAGCCAGGAGTAAGTATTTATCCTTTGCTCTTTAGAGATGTGACCCAGTTTAACCAATGTTAAATGGAAATCCATCCACTGATACAGGCAATAGGGTGAATTAAAAAACGTAATCAGGTCCTACACATGTACATGTCCTTGTTTCTTTCTGCCTTCTTGCTATATGAGTTTCCAGTTCTTGTGGGTTTGGGGCTTTTCTACTGATGGTTTTGAGTTTTCTTTAGGCTTCTGGGAAGATGTGACCTCTTATTACTGATTTTCCATCAATCTCTTTGGACTATGTTGTTTCATCTCTTCTTCTAAAGAGTATTCTTTACCTCTGGGGCCAAATAATACTGCTCAGACTGTGTCCAAGACAGAAATGCCAGGACAGTCATCTCTCTTCATCTTCCAGCTCTGTTCCTTCCTTCTTCCCTTATTTCCTACATCCAGAGTGTACCATGTTCAAGTTCCTAATCAAACCTCAATGTTGCTGGTAATCCTGAGTCACAAGCTATCTTTGATGCCTACAAAAAGACCCAAAGACCTCAGCATGATATGTTCGCCTTCATGAGTCACATTCATGTAGCGTGGAAGTACAAGCCAACACTGCTGAGCTCTAGGTTTCTGATATCTAGTTTTGTTCATCATAAAGCCAGTTTTCTCTCCTGGTTCCCCTCTGAACTAAACTAAGTGTCACAAAGATAACTGAGTATAAATACACAGGTTTTGAAACTGTGATGGTGCAAACTGAAATCTGGTTAGCAACAAATTTTATCCTCCTTTATTACTATGACTCATCTTTGCTTAGTCATTTGTTGGTGTCAAGGGTTCCTTTCCCTGGAACGATGTTTCTTCTGCACTGGAACAAGGCTGCCTTAATACGAGGTGTATGCTGTGACTAGAGATGTCTACCCAGCTGGAGGGTTCAGCTCCAGGAGTGAGGGTTGGAAAAGTTTTGTGCAAACCAGGTGCTTTAATATGGTCCTTTCTTCTACCGCAAAAGTTATATCACAGCAGAGCACAACTCTTTCTGTATTTCTTCCTGGAACCTCCTTTAGCATCAGCACAGATGTCCACTCAGGGGAATTAGTTGCTTTTCTTATATTCATGTTTTTCTGCCAGACAGTGAAATAATAGGGGTTAGCACTAAACAAACCCTGGGGGAGACACATATATTTTACAAGACCTCAGAAACACAGAATGCTAATAAACACACCAAAAAAGCCTTGTGGGAGACCATGCCCTCTGACCGAGGAGTGGAGACAACATTTTGTGTTCTGTTTCTGGAATAACACACAACGGGAACACCAGTGAAAAATGACATGTATAAACAGGGAGCAGGAGGCACAAATGCATTTCCATTATCCTTTTGACTTGACTCCATCCACCCATAATTCAATGGTTTCTGTTGCCATAGCAATGGAGTACCTTACCATTTTCATGCCTTTTTCTTTGCAACACCCACATGAGCTGAGGAGGTATTGTCTACACGTTACAGACAGGGAATGAGGAATGGCAGAAGGTGTTTTAATCCCATTCTTTTAGCAGTTAATTGAAGTGGTGGGTTCATTTTGACGCCTTGGCTCATGGCAAGGAGGGAGTCAGAGATACCAGCACCCTAATCCCATGTATCCCAATGTCTCCCCTCTTGGGAGGGGGGAATTGCAGATGTAAGGTGTTTCACACATTAAAAGGAGACTACGTAGAGTGCTAAGAGACAGAAAATCTTGGGTAAAGGATGTTTGCACTTCTCTGGAGGATTTCAAAGTTGAATTCTGATCTTACCACATCCTTAGTTGCTCAGATATGGTAGTACCCCCATGCCAGTGTATACTTGGACCTGGTATCCACTCAAGCTAGTCTGTGGTGGGAGATTCCCTTCAAAGCCCCTCTTTTTAGACATCTATGCCATCTCAGCCCCTCACTGTTGAGCAGCAACTGAACACTGATTACCATGCACACACTGGACCTTCAGATTTGAAAGGACAAGATAAAACACTGTATGAGTGGGAAATGAAAGTAATTCTCTCAGTGTCCAATCCCATGCCATCCAAAACTCAGCAATTAGTATTTTCCTTTTTTTTTTTCATAATCCTAAAATGATCCTTTTGGAACCTAGAAAGGGTGCTTGCAGCTGTAATTTGCAGAAGAAACCTCCCATTTATACACCTGGTCCTGTGAATTTAGTGTTTACATTGGTATACGAGCTGGTTACTCTCCCTGGCAGGATGGTAGGCTGATCATCCCAATGCTCAGGGACTCACAGGCATTGCCATAGAGCTGAGCTGTCCCTCTCTGGTTTCCCCTTTGAGGCTGTGCTTCATAGAAGCATAGAATATTTTGGTTGTAAGGGACCTTAGAGATCGTCTAGTTCCAAATACCCTGGCCATGGACAAGGATACCTTCCACCAGACCAGGTTGATCAGAGCCCCATCCAACCTGCCTTGAATACTTCCAGGCATCTAATGTATACTATAGATACTGGGGTATCTACAATTTCTCTGGGCAATGTGTTCCTGTGTCTCACCACCCTCACAGTCAAGAATTTCTTCCTAATGTTTGCTCTCTTCTTGCATCTCCGTTCTTCCCCACTGCATTTGATCTCTCTTCTCCTAGGTGGTTTTCCTCCCTTACCTGTTTCTCTCCCATTTCACCCTTCTCAGCCTCAGTCTTCATTGGTGCCCTCTGGTCACTGCAGTCCTGCTGGTGCAAGCAAAACAGAGCAATGTTGCAAGGGCAGATCAACACTGCCTGCCTTCACTCCCTCCATGTAGCTCCTTCCACTCCTACCTACTGGGACTAGGATTGGGATAAAATGCCTGTTCTCCCCTCCTCTCCTCACTAATGAAGAGTGACAAGCTTATTGCTCAATGCCACAGTCTGCTGTGAACATGGGAACACATCCTGGCATCAAATGGACAGTTCAAATCCCACAAGTGCTGCTGCAGGGGACATGTCTGCCACCAGGCACATCTGGCAGGGGTTTTCTTGCAGCTGAAGGGCTGTGCTGAGAAGAAAGAAAATTTCAATGGATGTCAGGAAAGGAGGGACAAACTCAACATCCAAGGCATTTTTGTAGGATGACATGACATGGCTTCTCAGCCAACGGCCATTGCTATTTACCCAAAGAGACCACTCCTCGGGCCAGATACCCAGATCCATTGCTTAGGGTGCTGGGCCACTCATCTGCCCCAGTTTTATATCAGGGGCTTGCCTTGCCATCCACAATGTCTTGACTGCACTGCTCTGAAGAGGACAGACCTTATTCCCTCCTCTCAGTGCAGCAGGATGGTGGCTCCACTACTATCCAACACAGAGCACTGTGCAAGAGGCACAGGAGACCAGGCAGATTAAACCATCTTCCCCCCAGCCACTGGGTTCAAGCATCACTTTAATCATGACTGAGGGCATTTCCACTCCCTGGAGGAATGAGCTGGGTGTTTTTCAGACACCACACCTCATTAAGTGTTTTTATAGCATTACTTTTCAGCTGCAGGGTGTGGTGAGTGGGGGACTGCAGCTCTGAGGTTCTGATTAGCACAAGGACTATTACGCACATGGCTCGATGAGACCCAGCCATCATCTGAGCAGGAAAGTACCCTCAGAATGCCATAAAATCAGGAGTGGTTATAAGCTTGGCATTTGGGGAATCCTCTGAAATGTCTGTCATTCTCAGACGTTCACCACTAGGGAAACTTAATTAAAATGAGGTGCTGAGAGATGCTTGCCATTCTAGTCTCCAGAGCAGCTCACTGCTTGATTGGAGAAACAATTGTTTTCAGTGATGTAGTGGAACAACGGAAGCTCTTTTGGACAGGAGGTCCCTCAATATGAAAAGGAAGGCTGAGGACAGTGAAATACATTTTACCAGCACTGATTTTAGCTTGCTCTAAGGATCAAAATCCTGCTAGTGATGGTTTAGTCTGGATGATGAACCGGCAAATCACACTTACACATGGTAAAAGGTGTGACTGGAATAACAGAAACCCTGTCCCTCCTCATGTTCTCCTGTTTCGCTTTCAAGTGCTTGTGTCCTGCAGAAATCTCTTTCCCGGAAAAAAAATCCCTCTCTGACAGATCAGATGCTGATGCATTATGTCTGATCCCTAGAGAACTGAGTTTGGTAGGGTTTGAGTGTGAACAGGGGATTAGAGGGCAGCCCAGGGACCTAGCTACCCCAGCTGAATTGCTCCAGTCTAACCCGTTGGAAAAGCTTGCAGTCCACCAGCGAAGGAGCGCTCTCTTGTGGGCTATGCAGGGGGTGAGTAGAGCATGTGTCAGCTATGTTGGATCAGAGGTGATTAATAAAGAAAATAAAGACTGTGGAAGAAAGACATGACATAAACCAGCACAGCAGTTAAGTGCAACCAGATGTCAGGTTGTTTTGATATTCTTCTAAGGAAGAGCTAAGGAAGAAGGAGACAAATAACAACACCCCCTCTACCCACCACCCCCAGTGTAAGAGCCACTTCAGGCACCTGCTGTGCTGCTTGAGGCCAACTGAGATGAAAGGTAAGGTCCAACGTGTCACGTACCCCTGCCTGGGGGCTGTGAATGGCAGAAGCATGTATGACAGCTTGCAGCAAGGCACAGATATGCTGCTTTTGCTCTAACTTTGCTTGCGTTGGAGTTTTGACAAACCAGCCAGCAGCTGATAATGGCAGCTGGATCAGGAAACTTCAGGTGGGTGTGTTTCTGCCCATGGTTGTGAAAATGTGGTGAACACAACAAGAGAGAAGGAACACGGATGATGGATGAGAAGAAGAGTCCATTAACTGATATATGATGGTTTGCACAAGGTTGAGAGCCACACTTATCTTTGCTGGGTGGGTGAAATGATCTTAGGAAGAAATTCTTTACAGAGAGAGTAATCAGGCATTGGAATGGGCTGCCCAGGAAAGTGGTGGATTCTCTGTCCCTGGAGGTATTTAAGAAGAGACTGGATGTGGCACTTAGTGCCATAGTCTAGTAACAACGGTGGTAGTGGATCAAGGGTTGGACTTGATGATCTCAGAGGTCCTTTCTAACCCAGCCGATTCTATGATTCTATGAAAGTGTTAAATATGCTACTACAAACCCTTCTTAATTTGCCTATGGTCTTAGAAAAAGCTGGTGACAAAGTATGATAGCCTGAAACAAGTTGTTCCTCCTTCCAGAGTACCCTCCACCTCTTTGGAGCTGCCTTGGGGTACTCTGAAGAACATGCAATTTATTCTGTTTGCATCGCACCCACATACACATCTCTGCTGCATCTCATGGCACAGGAGCTTTCAGAAACTAGAACAGAATGACAGAATTGGAAAGGTCCTCAAAGAGCATCAATTCCAACCATTAACCTGGCACTGCCAGGTCCACCATGTACTCAAGGGCCACAATTACATGTGTTTGAACACTTTCAGGGATGGTGACTCCACCCCTTCCCTGAGCAGCCTTTTCCAGTGCTTGACAACTCTTTCAGGGAAGAATTTTTTCCTAACATTGAGTCTAAACCTGCCCTAGTGCAAATTGAGGTTATTTTCTCTTGACTGTAGCTTGTTACTTGGTAAATAGCCACCAGAAATCCCCAGAAACAGAGCTAGAGTGTTTTCTGGCCAAGATCCAATACATGGAGCTGAGCTCCATGAGCAAAATGTTGATTCTTACAGTTAAGCATATCCTTACATTCTTCACTGTAGTATGCTTACAATATTGTATTGAGGTTCTTCCCTTGAACTCCTCTTTGGATTTCCCTCAGAGGATGATGCTCAGAGACTGAGATAGGACCAGAAACCAGAGTTTGATACTGCTGTGGATGAACATCTTCGCTCCATCAGATGAATACTGCTGGAGTATTTACATCAGATATATATTTTTATGTACTATGTAAATATTATATGTATTATAATATATATTAGAATATGTATATTATCCAGATGGAATTCTGATGGCGTATTTACACTGCTTATTGACACCCTTCCTACCAGTCAGCTAGATATGAAATCATTTGGCAGATCCTCATCTAAATAGTCTAGTGCTCAGCAAAAGCAGCATAAATTACTCAATATGGGGTAAAACACAGCTTGCACATACGTCTACAGTCTTAGAGAAGAAGCAGAAGTGGCAGTTCTTTGCTGCAGCTGCTTCATTATCCACTCAATACTTCAGTCACTCAGAATAATACTGATCCAGGTGCAGGCTTGGAAGAGTTTTGCACTCTTTAAAATGTGGGAAAAGGTAATCCAGGTTCCAGTATCTTATTGTATAAGACTACATGGTCTGCTTTAGAGACAGCTGCAGAAGGTAAAGTGATAGAAGAAAGGAGACAACAGCTGTGTCCCTATTTCACAGCATGATGATGGCAGTACTAGTAGGAAGAGGCAAGCTGCCCTCCACAGTGCCTTGTTCCTACTGAATCCATCTGAGAAGCAGGCAGTCCTAGAACCTGGGGAAGTGGTTTCTCACCAGACTGTTTTGCCCACCTTTGAGCATTGCAAGCCCCGCAAAGACACTATGACATTGGTTTGAAAGACCAAATGAGAACTTCCTGACCAGGGTTGAAATCTGGGCTGAGATCCATGTGGAATCTCTTGATCTCCGATGGGAAGCAAAGGCTAATGAAGCTGGAACCATGGAAAATCAGAAACAGCCTATCAGAGCCACAGGCAGTTTAGGATGGGTCTTTTCTGACCCCCCTCTGATAAATCTCCCTGCAGTTCTCTCTACAGATGCCCACAGATCTCCATGCTACTGGGCAAGCCTGGTGGTACCCTGCTTCTCCAGACCCAGATGTTTCTCTTCTTCTCCCATAGCTCTGAGTATTCAAGATTTCCATGCTGGCTTGCAGAGCTTTCAGCAATGACTGCCTGTGTCTTGTGTCTGCCACCCATGCACAACAGCTCTGGAGGTAACAGAGCAACACACCGTCAGCCTGAGAGGCTTATCATTATCAGCTTAGGAGATGTAGGTCATCAGGGAATTTTAATGAGCAGAGACACTTTCACATCCAAAGACACAAAGATATTATCAATTCCCTTAAATGGGCACCAGAGAAGAAGATGAGCTGCAACTCTTGGGACTCTTCCTCTCTTCATCCTGGCTGAAATAAGTTGCTCCATGAAATGCAGTGATGCCATGCTGATCCCCAACTGTCAATGCTCTGGCTTAAACTTAAATTTCTCTGAAGGTTTTTCTTTTCCAAGGAGAACACACTGTTCATTTGTCTCACTGCTCTGGAAGGCACCCTTCGTGATGGCCACCCTGAAAAGCTATACCAGGACACAGCAGGCTGCTGGTATTTAAAAATGTCTGTCTGTCTTCTGGGTCAGTGCTTATTTTCACCAATAGTTTTGATCTGTTTTTCTCTTCTCTTTGAGGACATTCTGCACTTGCCCTGCTATAGCATACCATGCTGTGCAGCAGCAGCTAATGGGGACTTAGTGAGGTGTTAGCCTGGATGTGCATGTTTCAGATGAAAGGGATTAATACCTGGGGGCTTGTTTGGGACTCCTGCAGGCAGCACGTTTGAAATACGGCAATATTTACACTGGGATTTATCCTTTGTCTTGCTTCTTTCAACATCTTCATTAAATTATAATTCCATTAAAAAAAAATCACACTGTTGGCATGAAGATAGATAAGAGCAATTGTTTATTTTATTTTTATTCTCCTTTCTGTGGTTAGTTGAACCACAGGTATTGCTGTTTGGAGGGAAGTTAGGACTGATTGCTTATACAACCCTAGGACACAAAGAAAAAGTGGCATTGGGTATATTTTGCTCTGTTATCTCTGGTCTTTGCTGAAGAACTAAAGCATATGTTTAACAGATGTGTTACTCCAGCTGGGTCAACTGAATTGGAGCAGCACTACAAACTAACCATCTGCAACCATTCATGTGATTTGAATGTCCCCTGGAAATAGCCATGTAAAGGATTGTCTTTATAAATGACAATTAATAGGCACTAAATTATAGGTATGCTCAGAAACTGGGTACATTCACCCTCACTAAGTTTTGTTGAGGCTCTGGAAACAATGGAAATATTTTCTTCAGAGAGCGAGGCTCTTCAGAAAGGCTTTAAATAGTTTTAAAAAATCCTAGTAGAAATTTCTGCAGATTAGATTTTCTGTCAGTCTGAAATAGGGCCAGTTAAGTTCCAGTAAATTGAGCAGGCACTGGTCCAACCCTGTGGATATGGAGGGGATTAGAGGGAAGGCTGGGACAGACCATGGGGTTTTCATGGGAGAGGACTTTGCAGGGACTCAGCAGAGCCGGGCTGAAGAAAGGCAGTGACTCTCCTGCTACAATGCAATGCAAACCTGTCACTGCACGTTGCCAGAGGATATATACACAAATACATGCTTTATATATATATGTCTCTGTGTGTGTGTGTTCTTCTTATAGGTATATTTATATATATATTAGTATATATTTGGAGCCCCTGGTGGTCTAGTGGTAAAGGCGCGGCGCTGTCACCGCCGAGACCTGGGTTCGATTCCCGGTCAGGGCCACTCCCGGGCTGATGGAGCTCGTTAACCTTTAGATAGGCAATCCATCTACGTCCTAAGGACCTCGCTGCCACCGTCCAAGCTTACTTGGCCCCGGCAGATGAACCTTAGGATTAAAGGGTGGGCTCAGTTCCGCGCACACTGTGTCTCACCTAAAAAATCCAATGCGCAGGCTGGAAGGTGGAAAGACCTTCCCCGGATCTTCACTCGCGAAGACTGGCCATTATTTATACAGTATATATTTATATATACACAAGAAGGATGTAGACCTGTTGGAGTGGGTGCAGGGGGGCAGTCATGAAGACTGTCAAAGGACTGGAGCACCTCTCCCATGAATACAGGCTGAGAGAGTTGGGGCTGTTCACCTCAGGGAAGAGAAGGCTCTGTGGAGACTTCAGAGCATCTTCCAATACTAAAGGGGCTATAAGTGACTTGGAGAGGAACTTTTGAGAAGGGCATTGAATGATAGGGCAGAGGGAAATGTCTTCAAACTGACAGAGATTAGTTTATAGACTAGGAAGATTCTTCCCTGTGAGCATGATGAGGCACTGGAACAGGTTACACTGAGAAGCTGTGGATGCCCCTTCCCTGGAAGTGTTCAAGGCCAGGCTGGATGGGGCTCTGAGCAAACTGGTCTAGTAGAAGGTGTTCCTGCCCATGGCAGGGGGTTTGGAATGAGATGATTTTTAAGGTCCCTTCCAACCCAAACCATTCTGTGATTCTTTGACTATATGAACTGACGATCTGTATCTATCTATCTATCTATCTATCTATCTATCTATCTATCTATCTATCTATCTATCTATCTACATATGTAACTGAAGCAGAAGAGATGAAGCCATCAGGTTGCTAGAGGCTACCAGCTAAGACCTTCCATCTACCCAGGAAAGTTCATACCTAGCTCATGTTCTGTATTAGTTAATTAGTTAATTCATTGATTTAATAATTTTCTGTAACTCCTAATTATGGATGAAGTGGCCTTAGAAAATAGAGATATAAGAGATTACTGCACATTTTGCAGGAAAAATTACAAAGTGTCTGTTACAACAGAAAAACTCTTAAGCAGGAGAAGTTTGGTACTGGGAAGCCAAGAAGCTGACAGAGAAGAGATTTAGCACTGAATGGACATGCAGTGTGGAGTCTCTTTCTCTGTTTCTGTATAATCTTCTGTGTAACATCTGGCAGATCATGCAGAGACTTTACCTTAAAAATACTGGCCTAAGTTCTACATGATAGATGTCTCCAGTTATAACAGAAGGAACACACCTCTTGGGTCTTGTTTCATCCCACACTAAAAAGAATATAAAGCTTTGGGTCTAGTACATGCATTCCCCATGCAGCCTAGTGTAGACAGCTAAACTTTTGTGTCCTCAGTTTCTAAACATTTAAATTATGCTAATTGTGTTGTTTTACCACCAAATAATGGCTAGATATTTGGGTATTCTCATAAAAGGAAACAAATTTTCTTATAGGCCAGGTGAGAGAAGATATTCCAGTGTAATTTTCTCCATGGGGTTTGTAAAGCCTTGGTCTAAAGGAAATGCAACTCAGTGCCATACTCAAGCTTTATTTTAGGGATAAATGTCAGTTATCAGGTCTGGTAGGATCTGATGAATGCTCTAGTGAGATTATGTGGTTACGGGAAACTTTGCAACATAACACAGGGTAAGACATCATGGAAAACGTCAGCCATTCGTGAGTCCATTGACGCATTTGGAAGTCCTGTTACCATTCACTGTGTGCAGGGCTGGCCAAAAACCATAATTGTCTGCCAGAGATCATGGTCTGCCAGATTTACAATGATTTTTTTTTCTTTCAGGTTTTTGGTTTGTTTTTTTTTTTGGGGGGGGGGGGTTTGGGTTTTTTTGTTTGTTTGTTTGCTTTGTTTTTTGTTGTGGTTTTTTTTAACAGTGATTTTTTTTTTCTTTCAGGTTTTTGGTTTGTTTTTTTTGGGGGGGGTGTTGTTTGGGTTTTTTTATTTGTTTGTTTGCTTTGTTTTTTGTTGGTTTTTTTTTGGCTGCAATGTGTTTAAGCTGTTTATTTTTTAAGTACCCAAGGAATGACAAGCTTCCTGAATTCTACAAGTGCTGGTTTGCTGGTTGCTGTTCCCCTCAGGTTTTCTGTTAAGGCCATCAATGAAATTGTAATTTGTCACTGACTTTACTGGTTTTCGCTGGGGTAACTTTTTCCACAGTGGATAGTGGGGGCCTGTGTTTTGCATTTGTGCTAAACACAGTGTTGATAATATAGTGATGTTTCTGTTACTGCTGAGCAGTGCTTGCACACAGCCAAAGCCTTTTCTACTTTTTGTACTGCCACAATGACTAGAAAGTTGAAGGTGCATGGGAGGAAACACAGCTGTGACAGGTGACCCAAACTGACCAAAGGGAACTTCCAGACCATATGACATCATGCTCAGTTTATAAAGTAGAAGGAAGAAGAAGGAATAGGGAGGACATTTACCCTTCCAGTTCTCTCCCTGATCCTGCTGCTGGGGGAGTGAGCAAGCGGCTGTGTGGTACTTGGTTGCTGGCTGGGGTGAAATCACAGCACTGAGCTGCTGTGGCTGGTTTTGAGGCTTCTTTATGCTGGCCAGTCTTCCCAACCATATATCTAACACTCATCTGCTTTCAGCTTCCCTGCCTATGAGACAGACCTGCTTGATATCTTTATTCCCAGGTAAGACACCTGGCAATTTCTAAGGTTGTTCCAGACATTGATCCAGACATGTTTGAAGTGTTTTTGAATTTGGCATATTTGAAGAAAAAAGCATTTAAACATGTTGGGCAAGGGCTTTTTTAGTTTTCACCTCCTTCAGTACCTGGCTTTAACTTGCTCGTTTAAAGTCCAGCCTTGCTAAGCCTCATGTAGGGAAAAAAAAAAAAAGAAAAAGGATGAACAGTAGCCACTTAGGTTGAATCATAGCTGGATTCTAAGAGGTTTGGAAACATCTCCTAGAAGGGGAATGTTTCTCTATATATTGCTGTATAATGAGCTTCTGGAGATGAGGCTGTCAAATTAAATACTCAGGTTTTGATGCCTAAATAAATACATGTATAAATATCTCATCTGGTGTTATGAGACTGTTTTCCTGCCAGCACTAATACTGACTATCCAAACTACCTGCAACATCATATATTTCACTAATGCCAGTGCTAGAGACTCAGATGTCACAGGCTACAACATCGGTTTCCAAGAAAATCAAATAAATCTAGCCATTTTGGGAAAGAAGTGGACTCACTGCAACTTGACTCTACAGGACTCCTCAGGGATGGCCTGTTGCTGGTCTGATGCAAACCAGATAATCTGGAGAAAAAGATGTTCCAAATGCTTGACTGCAATTTGAAAACAGGACAATATTACACAGCAGAACACTCCTTCCTAAAAATTCCAGTACCACCAAAATCATGGGATATCAAATCCTTCCTGTGCTGCAGTCAAGAAAGTGAGATCAGGTTGGGTTGACATCAAGCAAACCAAGGTCATGGAAAGGACAAAATAGAGAGGAACTTCTAAAAAATGAAAGGATGAAGGTTGACTAATGCCAGGCAGTGAGGCTGGAGTGATAATAAATCTTGTCTGTCTGACTTTACATAATTTTTGTGATCAAGTCACAGGTCTGGCATGTGAAGTCAAGTGGTGATGCTGTCTTTCATAATGCCTATAAGTTGATATCCTGCTGAAAGGTGATATTGGAAGAGAAAATTAGTGTTACGTAGTGAATGTGTCTGCATCATAATAAAATTTAAAAGAAGATTAATTGCTATTTTGACATAAAATTGTAGATGGGGACCCTTCTTTGGTAGTGTTTTCCAGTAGAGCCTCTGGGATGTGATTTTTCCCCCACAGTGCAGTTCAAAACCTCTGTCACATTACCTTGAAGAAATAGAAAAATCATTATTTATAGAACTTGCAGATTAGTCTGGACCTCTCATTAAATGGAAATATTTTAGAAACACCCACTAAACCATATGGGTTTATAAAGCTAGGAACAAAGAATTCACACCACACTTTCAAGGCAGATGTTTGCACTAAGGAGAGCAGAGAAGGGCTTAAAAACAGTGGTTCTGCAACTGTGTTCATCCAAGCTATAGAATTAAAGTCCAAAAAAATCAAACAGGTGATAAAAGATGTCACCACCCCTATATTCAGCATTAAGGAGTGAGGCTTACTAATGGATACTGGTTTTAATTTAGCAAAAAGAAAGAAAATTAAAAATGAATGTTGAAAGAGCATTGCAAAGATGGAATGCTGAAAACATCCTCTATGGCAAAAGTCTTAATGAGCTGTTTATTTATTTTGCTCAGAGTATGACTAGGATGTGAGCTAATTATGGTGTGCAAATAGTCTACAGGGAGGTGATATTTTTTATGCTTTCTGATTTTTGTTTCTATGGCAAAAGCAGAGTGAGAACCAGTTGCAGGCAGCTGAAGCCAGACACACTAGACGTTAAGTGGTTATTTTTAATGTTGAGGAAAATTAACAGTTGGAATAATAGACGAAAGAACCTGGTAGATCTTCCAAGGCTGGAGCTTTTAATTAAGGCTTAGAGGACGTGCAGAAAGGCTAATGTGAGCGTTGCCATGCTGTTCTCTCTCAATTTTTTCTATAATCAGTGGAGATACGAGACTTTTCTGCAGGGGGAGCAGAACAAGAGTCAAGCCTTTTCCCTGTCTCTCTCTGCTGACAGCTGAGGTTTTCCAGATAAATCAGCTTTATTCAGTGGTACCCTCTGGTATAATTCATTACAAAACATATTTTATTTCCAGGATGCTGAAAGAGCTTGGAGGAGCAGCAGCTCCTGGGAGGCTGCTTGGCCAGGCTGATGTGGGAGGTCAGTCTGAGAGATTAGAGCACCCTCTCCTGCTCTAAAAATTAAAAGCAAAGCGATACAGCTGTGGCTTCACTGTCTCATGGGAAATATTATGTTATTCACTTCAGTGAGTATGAGGAGTGCTGGGAATTAATCTGATGGTATGCAAGTAATGCAGCATTGCAAGGAAACCTTTCCTCTGTAGTGTGGTTGTTGCAGTAATGATGAGCTGTTAGATGTGGGGGGAAAAGCAAGGTTTGCAGACACAGGCAAGGTTTTAAACTTCAATGTTAATTTCAACCAGAAGGATAGCCTAAATAACTTTTTGGGCTTTTTTTTGGTCTCAGCTGCTTGATTTACCTTGCTCTTTTATTAGTGAAACCAATCAGGCAGTTACAGGACCTGAGAGGGCTGCCAGCACTTGTTTTGCAGAAGGAGGAGTGTTATCTCCTGTCCTGGATACCCTGAGCAAAGGATAGATGTGGCAGAGCCATTTGGGATAACCAGCTTTTCCTATGGAGGATGGATTACTGCCACAGTTACTACTTGATGGCAGGAGGGTCGTTTCATTAACTGACAAACAAGAAGCAAAAGAAAAGGGAGACACTGATAAAGTTTTTCACCCACTTGGCTATGGAAATGTATGAATTTCTTAAGGGCAGAGTAATTACATTAATGAATAGACCACCAAGGTTAATTTCTAATCTTCCATTTCTGTGTGCCTGACCACATATTTTTCAACAGATCAGGTTTTAATGCTATAAAGATGCCCTAGAAGTGAGTCACTGGAGTTCTGCAGCTACTCCAGGAGACCTCGTGACTGCTGACCTGAAGTGGAATTAAGCTGTGCAGGCCCAGTGTTTATAGTGAAAGAAATGAGATAGCAGTGAGCATATGATATATGGATAGAGATATATCTGTATATGGATAAATCAAACTTTCAGGTTCAAATAATAAGAAAAAGACTCCGAACTGAAAAAACTTTATTTCTGGTGACAAACCATAATGCACTAGTCACTTACAAGGCAGTGTTCTGAGTTTAGGCTTGACATTAGAGTGTGTTTTAGGCACTTTCCAAAGCTGAAACTATTCGATAGTCCTTGATGACTATCTTGAGCTGTAACAGTCCTCAATGAAGCACATGACCAAGAACCTTCCTGGATCTGGGCCTGTGCAAGGAAATGAATGAATGGGAGGAAATGGATGAAATTAATGGAGAGAGCTGCTCCCCCCATTACATCGGAAGTCTTTGGGGCTTCCCTCATTCATTAGTTATGAACTGCTCTTGAACACATATCAATTACATGTGCATAATTTATATGATTTACTTGAAGTTAACACTGCTAGAAGTTTGAACCACAAATTATTCCCTTTAGACCACAGGTCCTGGTCCTCTGACCCCAGCTAAATTATTGCAAGGGGCTTCCTAGCTAGGACAGGCACGGAGACATCTGAGGTCTTTGCAGGATGAAAGTTTTATTTCCAGGGTGTCTGGGAGTGGTTCATTGGAGGGCTCAGCCCTAGGGAGGTATACAGAAAAATAACCAAGAATCATAGAATTGTAGATTAGTTTGTCTTGGAAGAAACCTTTAAAGGTCACCCAGTCCAACCCCCAAGAAGTCTTTGATGCAAGTGTGTGTCATGATGAGTATAAAGGAAAAAACAGTAAAAAGGAGAACATAACACATCAGCAGAATGGTAAAGCCAAAAATCAAATATTCCACTTACCCCAACCTAAAATAGCTCTTTTCTCACCTGCTTATAAGACAGAAGAGGAGCCATCTCTCCTGAGCTGCAGAGACTTAAGGAGCTGTTCTGCAGGGGCAGATCCCAGGAGCTAAATCCCACTAATCCAAGGGCAGAGCTTTAAGATGCCATCCCTACAATTAGTAAGTTAGACAGGAGTACATCTCTGCACTAAGAACAGTTCAGTGTGAGGCAACCTTGGACCTCTGCAAGATCTTCAAGTTGTGAAACCCTCAGCAAAAGGATGGCCTTCACCAAAAGTGACCTAGGAAGATTTTGACAAGGCATAGAGGGTCCCAGAGCACCCACCCAGCTGGAATGGCCCATGCACCCAAGAAGTTGATGGAGGTGGGTACCAAAGCAGGGGAAGCTGACTGTGCATCACCTATCCTTGTGGTGGTACCCAAATACAAGGATAGCCACTGCTGAGAAGCTGCTCTGCTAGTGGGTGACTCCTTCTGGAGGTCTCCCTCCATCAGGCTAGAGGACTTGTGAGTGCATTTACAGCACACACTGCATTGCAGTGCCCTGCGTTACGTGTCTCGGTGGCTGAGGATCCAGGATAAAAGTACTTTTCCAGTATTGAACAGGTAAGCTGATGTAAGGGGCCTGCTATTTTTAGAGTACAAATTTTCTGGGATCAGCAAAGTTTTTTAAGCCATGGGGTAACACTGCAGAGAGCGGGGAGCCTGTTGTGGCTTTGCTATTTCTGTGCCTTGGCTGCAAAGGGTTAGATGGTTATTCAAAAAAAAAAACCCTATTGCTCCTCATATTCAACCAAGAGTATTTTAAGCCAAGAGGGTACACAAAGTTTTAAAAATGATAGTTATATAGTAGTTCTTTATCCAAATTCAAACAATAATCCTATTTTTCCCTCATTTTCTGATTACCTGTTTATCCACCTTTTTTAATTTTTGTTTGGGTTTGTTTTGTTTTGTTTTTGTTTTTGCCAGGTTTAAGAGTCTTTGCTATGACTTGTCCTTGAAAAATTTTTCAGGAAGTTTTAAAATCAAATGCACATACATACATATCGCTAAGTATATGAATATAAGGTCTATGTATGTGTGTGTGTGTATTTTTTTCATGTCCAGCTCTAATTCATATTCAAAACTCACTGTGGAGTTTTGGCAAAAGTTGATGGCTTAGTGTGTTTCACCTTTCTATTTTCTTATATGGGTGTTTGTCTGTGTGATTTTGAAATTATCCTTCTTAAGAACGAAAACCACAGTGTGTCCACAGGTTCTGCTTACTGCTGCAAACAAAGCAGACTCATTCTTCACTGCCTGGTGTCAGAATATATTGCAAAGCATATTAAAATGTTTACACAAGTGTGCATTTAAGGGTTACAGCCCGTCTGACACTGGTTGGACACTTTTCTGCGTGATGAGGTGGGTTGTGTGGTGGATGTCCACGTCTGTGCATGGTTTTGGCTTCTCACAGACTTGCGCCTTGAGAACCGTTGTGCAATTTTTGCTGACTCAGCTGTACCTACGTGCAGTGAACAAATACGTACATTGAAAGGCAAACGTAATTTACTTTCCTTCCAGCAACTGGTAATGCACTGCTTGACTTCCTCAAGAATTTGGTGCAGATCTACCCACCTGTAAAACAATGTCATTTCTCCTACGGTGCCCTAACAGCTTCTTCTGGGTGCTGTCGAGGCACATTAGCTTGCATCACCTCAACACTGGAAATTCATTCAAGACATTTTTCTGGGCTCTCTGGTGGCTGCTGTTTGGAATAATCCTACTTTGCTCTCCAGTACATTGTTCTGTCTTTAAAATTGGACTGCTCGGACCCTGGAACTGTGACCCCCTCTTTTCCAAAGCCTTTCCCCACGTGGCTGCCAGGTTAGCTGTGGGACGAATAAGCCAAGATCCTTCACTAGATCTTGGCCACAGGCTGGATTATGTGATCCTGCAAGAAGAATGTGAGGCACCAAGAGCTCTGGTTAGATTCATTGACTTTGAAAAGCTTTCATCAGCTTTCATAGGCCCTCTGAACCCTGGCTTCTGTGAGGTGGCTACACACTTAGGGGAAAACTGGAATAAAGCTATCTTCTCATGGATGTGCATCAATTATAAACTGGATTCCACCATTCACCACCCTGCATTTGCAAGGACTCTGCCCTCTCCAACCCAAGTTTTGTTTACAGTAATGAAATATTTTAACTGGGCCCGTGTTGGCATCATTGCATCCAGAGAGGATATTTGGATGTACACAGCCAACGAGTTAGCAACTTCGCTCAGGAGCCAGGGGCTACCTGTAGGCATTGTTACATATGTGCGTAAAGGAGAAAAAGGCATTGAAGACACCTGGAACAAGATTAAAGAAGTTAATGACATTAAAAGTAAGTGTTTTAAGTTTCATTCCACTTTTTGATTTTTTTTTTTTTAAATTCTTATTATTTTCTCTAGGGTAGTACTGCATTGTTATAGTTTAGAGAATGAACATTTGAAGTGGTTTAAATCAAGAAGAACTTTACCTCTGACCTTAATGGAGCCAGGTCTTCACATACAAGAGTGTTGGATATTTTGTGTTTGATGAAGATAGAGCAAAATAGTCTCCTACAACACAAAAGATCAGTTCCAGCTTATCTGAAAAAAAATTATATTTAGTAGATGGTTGTCTGTGCTTGACTTGTGTAAAGAGTAGTTTATAGGATTGTTTTATATTAATAATGATTTGTATTCTGGATTGTCAAAAATCTCACCCTTTGATGCTGTGTCCTTGCTGCCTGTCCAATGTCACACACCACAGACTACTAAAGCAGTGGAAGGGTTCTTTTTGACACACAGCTTGTAGTAAAGAATGATCTTCTTTCTCTTGAGAAAATGGATGGGGGGAAAAGACATGTTTTTCTGGTTCAGAGCCTTGTTGGAAAGTCTGTGATGGAGCTCTGATCCTGGATGTATGCCCCTGCAGTCATCACCAGGACTCCAGTGAGGAGACATTTTAGCTTACTTTGGATTTTACACCAAAGAATAACAAGGGTAGAAAATGCTGTCTAAACCCAAGTTCTATCAGTGCTTAAATCTATGCTTGAGACCAAATCCACCTCGGGTGAGTTCATGTCCTTACCATCACAGCTCTCCATGTGAGTCACAGATGATGGGCTCCTTTCATAACAAATGGAGAGAACCAGTCCCTTTTCAAATATCGTTCATTTGACCAGCTGCTATAGTATGGCATGAATCACTGCCAAGAAGTAACAGTTTCTTTGCTGTAATTCAGAAACCTGAAAAGAGTCTTGTTCATTTTAGCTTCTACTTTTCCAAGGATCCTTTTTCCCCTAAGGAGAGACCACAGCCACCCTAGGGATCCTGCTCTCTCCTCGTTTAGCAGCCATCATGTCTCCTTTGCAACTTTGCTTCACACCATTGCCCTATTTTTCTTCTCTCATTAACTGAGTCTTGAATCAAGTATCAGGAGTAGTGCCTTTCCTGAAGGGCAAGTGAGCATCCAGGAAAGCCTGTTAAACAGGTACACCTGTATTTCAGATCTCCCCCCCTAGACATGAGGATTGGGCCCATGACATTTTGCAGTCGAAGACCCAGACTTTGGGACAGTCAGGCATGAACCAGATGTTTAAACACAATACAGTGTCCAAGCTAAAATCTGTATATTTGGTGACAGGGCGAATGTGTGGAGGTTGGGCATTGCTTACAATGGTGAGGTGTCTGTCAGCTCAGGGCACACAGAGGGAAAGCTCAGGTCTCACAGTCAGTAACAACAATGACCACAACTACCCTTGCCTCACTTCTGTCAAAATTTCTCCCCATTCTTTCTTCTTTACAGCTCCAGAAATATGTACTACTCACAGCCTTCTTTACAAGGTATTGCAGACCTCCAGAGGTTGAACAAAATAGGTGTAGCTCTCAGCTTCCTCAGCACGTAACAGAGGAATCTGACGTGATAGAGTAGTTCAGACAGCTCTTTTATTGGGAGGGGAGGGTGCTATTTTGTGTTGAAAACCCCAAATAGATTAACAACACTCTTTGCTGTCCTTGTGTTCCAGTTATAGTCCTGTGCATGCATTCTGTTCTCATCGGAGGGGAGGAACAGGCCACCTTACTCACAAAAGCTCTGGAAATGGGACTAGCAGATGGAAGATACATCTTTGTTCCATATGACACTTTACTGTACAGTCTTCCTTATCAAAACAACTCATTCAATATCTTTGATAATGACAGCTAGGCTTCGGGAAGCATATGATGCTGTGCTGACTATCACATTGGAGTCTGGAGAAAGGACTTTCTATGATGCGTTCAGGGAAGCTAAAGAAAGTGGTGAAATAATGAGGGATTTGGAAGCCACACAGGTAAATATTCTCTCTCTTAGGCTTTTCTGGGGCGTGTCAACAAGAGACATGAGACAAGCAATAGCTATAGAGAAAGTACAGGGGAGAGTCAACCGAGACCGCATGCTTTCATTTTGAGAAAAACATGGTGAAATTTGAGTATGGTTTACATTCATTTGGAAAGATAATTTCTCCTGGATGTCTGGCAATATAACTCAGTTGGTTCAATTTGCAGGACCGTGCTGGGAATTCAAGAGAAAGGGGTTGTCTCTGAGCCTTTCAGATTTGTTTTGCTGTGTGCTAGCTGCAGTAGACTCAAGTTGAAAAGGTGTCTCCGAAACTAGATAAAATCCATGGAGTTTGTAAGGAACCAAAATAAGATGTCCATATGACTGAAAACGTGAGGGGATGAGACAGACTAATGAAATACTGGATGTTTCTAGAGAGAAATGTGTAAGATTCTTGCTGCCTTGTTCTTCTTAGCACTATAGTCAAAGTTATTGTCATCACAATTATCTAAATGTCACCAGTAGCCTATTAAAAACTAAATCAGTTGTTACCTTGTAGACATTTACAAGTAGAACTGGGGAATCTCGTACTGGTGAAGAGATGCAGGATTCCACTGAGCTGATCTTCAAGTCTCCTTATGACCTTTGAAAAAATTACAAGTACTTTTAAGGCATGATTTATGGATGCCTACTTCAGAAGGAGATGAATCATGCCTTGAAAGCATTCATTTCTTTCCCTTCACTATAATGAGAACCTTGGTTAACTATATAGTGTCGGGTTCTTCACTGTAGATATCTATATCTGAGTAATGAATCCCACCACAAATATCGAATTCTGTGGCTCCCAACAGCACTCCTCATTTTTTTCACAGGTATCTGCCTATAATCTCTCTTCACCTACCAGCTGTGAATGCCGACATGATTGCAAACATCACCATTTTTATTAAAGGTTCCTAAATCAAGTCTGTCATGGAAGGGAGCAATGCAAAGAGAAAAGGCTCTGTTAGACAACAAAACAAGTTTGCCATGGCTCTGCTCTGGGATTTTAACATCTTAGGAATAAGTAATGCTCTGACAGAGAAGAGCAATTGTTTGGGCAATGACACTTTTCCTGTCTTGGTAGGGAGGGAGGCGAGTCTGTGACTTTGAACTTCTATTTGTAGCAGATGTTTTAGTGTAGTGTTTTGAGGCAGGTTTTGATAAATTTCAGGTGAACATCAGGCTCAGAGTCTTGACTTTTGCCATCCTAAAGCAATTTTGCACGGTTTTAA
The DNA here is from genome assembly GCF_022539395.1 of Myiozetetes cayanensis. Taxonomy (NCBI): domain Eukaryota; kingdom Metazoa; phylum Chordata; class Aves; order Passeriformes; family Tyrannidae; genus Myiozetetes; species Myiozetetes cayanensis. The sequence goes on along the minus strand of NW_026087742.1, from coordinate 29,192,606 downwards.
AAATATTTTGAAATTGTATTTTGGGAAGCAACCATAAGAAAAAACAGGTATTCAAAGTCATGCATATATTGAGTCTATCCAAAGCTACCTTCGACCTAAGATTCTTCAAACCCTTTACTCTCTGAGCCTTAATGCTCAGCTGTCTCAGTACTTGAGTTTACAGCTTAGCCAGTGGGACAATATTTTGCCACAAACCTCAAACTGGAGGTTAGGAACAGTGTAGCCTGACCTCAATTTCTCCATGTATTTTTAGGTTTCTCCACTCTTTGGAACAATCTATGATGCTATTTACTTCATGGCAATGGCTATAGACAGTGCTCGGAGGAAAGGAGTCAGAACCTCTGGAGCTAACATAGCTGAGCACACAAAAAACTTCAGTTTCCCTGGATTTACTCACCAGATAGAGACAGACAGCTGTGGGAAGGGGCTCAGCAACTATGTAATCCTGGACACAGATGGTCATGGGAACCAGCTTTTCCCAACCCACATGCTGGACATATCTTCAGACTCCGTGCTGTCCCTAGGCCAGGCCATCCACTTTCCCAATGAAGTTCCACCCAAGCCAGACTCCAGCTGTTGGTTTGATCCAGATATTCTCTGCACTGAAGGTAAGGGGGAAAAAGACAACAAAAGGGTCAAATGTCATTGAGTCTCATTTCTTTCATCTTTTCTCTCACTCCAGGTGGTTACTCCTTTAAATGAGAATTCCCCGACAAGAAAAGTCTAAATTAAAGAAATTAATGTAAAGATACCCAATCATTGTCCTGTTTGTAATGGGAATCATATGCAGAGATACCAACACTGATCCACAAGACTCTTTCATTGCTTGTTAAGTGATAGAATCATGAAGTCACTAGAGTTGGAAAAGACCTCTAAGAGCATTAAGTCCAACCATTAACCTATCACTTCCAAGCCCACCACTACCATATCCCTAAACACCACATCTACACATTTTTTGAGCAATTCCAGGGACATTATTCCCATCACTTCCCTGGACCAATAAGGTTGTTGCCACTCCACTGTTGTGATGTGCTTGAAGGGCTTTTCTGGGTCTAAAAGTCAACATCTACCTATTTTAATAATAACCATTGTATACCAGAGGCTTCACCCAGCACTATGTCCCTGTCCTTCTGAGGGATGAGGCCTGGAATACAGCCTTAGAGAGCTGCTCAACAGCAGATGCTCTCACCATCTCTCCTGTTAACCCAGCTTTTTTATCCAGTTGTGGCATTAAGGACGACAGAGGTAGTAATCAAAGGCTTGGGGGCCAAGATAACTCTTCTGCTTCCTGGGTTGGTAAGATTGGGCACTGTTTTTACTTATTGTTTTTAACTTGAGGCAACTGTGGTGCAGTTTTAAAGTCACAGGGAAACCAGAATCTCAGGGTAGGATACTTAGCCTCCTCTCGGCATATTTACTTATAACGCTAAGCATTTACACCTACTGCTCCAGGATATGATCGAATCAGATAAGAGTAACCACATCTACAGAATACTTCATTCAGTAACTGAGAAAAACATTCCCCTTAGCTCAGTCATAGCTGGTTTAAATCAGTGTCACTCTATGAAAATTGGAGATACACTGATCTTACAGCAGCTGGCAAGCTATAGAAGAGATAAATATAATACTATCATAGATCTAATTTTGCACTGCCACTAGGAAAGATGTAGCAATTTAACATCCCTTTCCAGTCTATGAAAAAATCCCACTGATTTTTAGAGAGATCAGATTTCATGTTCATACCTTTACAGAAACATAAAGCTTTAGGCATTTTTCAGTGAAATAGTCTTTTATTACTATTACTAGTATTTCAGAGACCGAATTTTATGACTAGAATTAAATCCAGGCCTCACTCTGGCTTTTGAAGTTAGGGTTAGAGGGGGATTGGATGTGAAGTTGTCAGGCTGCTGTGGTTCCTAACTCCAGGTTCACCAGGTGTGGGACGGTGTTGCTGTTCCCAGTATGTGGACACACAAACACACACACACTGCAGAGACAACCAGTCACTGATAGAGTAACATACAGAGAAGAGCCATGTGTCTACATGCTCTACACACCCACAACCAGGGTTGATGGGACATGGACAACATGAATGGCCCCATTCTGTTCTCATGCACAACATAATTAGGCTCCAAGCTTGCTACCAGATCTCACAGCTCCAGTTCCTGAAGCATGTATCCCAACCTAAATTCCCTCATAGCCAGCTCTCAAACCCTTTGGTTTCTGCAGGAGGTGACTCCAGACATGGTCTTTCATGAGTTGCAGGCTCCAGGTCTCATCTTACCTGTTCATTATATTGATGTGAAGTCTGTAAATATCACAAGCACTCAGACAGCACACTCACCCGAAAAAAAAAAAAAAAAAGGAGGAATAGAGGTTAAGAAAAAGGTAGGACAGATTGTGATGATCAGGTGCAAGGTATGGCTGGAAAAAGCTTAGCATCCCCATCCTCTCCCATACTTGACCAACCCCGACACCCTATCTGTCCCTTTCCCCATTTTTGCCCCTCCATCTAAAGATCCCATAAGAAGTTTCACATAGTCCCACGGTACCCTTAAAACATTCTCTAATGACTTTAACACAATCCCACAAGTCCCCTCAAGTATGCTGTAAGTTTGCTGTTTCCCATGAGCTCACGATAACCTTGCTTTCACTTCTAATTAGTTATAAAGATCTGTTTGAGCTTCCTCGGGGCTTTGCATGGTCCCTGCAATGCAACATTCATCACTGACATGAACTCTCTGGTCTTCGATAGTGCCTTTGCTATCTCCCATTCCTCAGGGTTTGTTTATCTGGCTGTTTATTTTTTACTTTTCTTGTCCTTTAAGTGTATGGTTCACTGCAGTGAATGTTGTGCTCTGACTAACTCTCATTCTCATCTTATCAAATAGTGTTTCAGTGAGTGAAATTGGATGGACTTTGCATGTTTTTTAGCTGATTAAGTGCCTTCACATCTGTAATGATGTGACACTGTTCCCCTACTTCAACAAGGGACATGATCAGGAAGAGACCCTTTGGTATTCCTTGGTTTTTTGCACTACCTTTCAAGTGCCATATTCCATTAGGGTCCTCTAAAGAATGGTCAAGCACTTGTAGGTTATTCTAGGCAATGATAACAAACAAAAGAATTTCTCTTGAGATCTTTTTCAAAGCAGATTTGTTCAGACAGTGGTCTCTGGAGGCTACCTAAGGAAGTTTAGGAGACAGGACCAGTAAAAACCCCTGATTAAACACAGAAGAGGACATTACCAAACTTCAAATTATTCCTACCACGTTGTGGTCTGGGTTACAGATTCTCTCTGAAAATGTTAGAAGGCCATGCAGGGATGTGAGATGGGACTTTCATACCTTCATCACTGGTTTGTCCAGGAGGCATTCTCTGCTTTGTCCAGTAAGAAAAACAACTCATAGCACTGTGGCTGGGCTATTCAAAGCTCATTTAAAAATAATCTTCTTAGCAGGTGACCACAGCCCAGAGCACTGGGTTTCCTGCAAATCTGCCTCTAAGTGGATCCAATCCTTCCTTCTCCATGCATGTAGCGTTGTGCAAGATCTTAATGCGATGTGTTCTACCTTTGCAAACCTTTTTAACACCATTCCATCTGGAGGGGAACATTTTGGCAGCTCCTTTGCCTGCCTGGAATGAACACTGGGTTGCTGTCACCTGCTCTTATGGGGATCGTAACAATCTGACTTTGATTTCTTCCCAGGTGAAGGTATACAGGGCTAGATCCAGGCTGGAGCATGAAAGCAGAGTGACTTCTTTTATAGAATCATGACATCATAGAATCACAGAATGGTTTGTGTTGGAAAAGATCTTCAAATATTACCACGTCCAACTCCCCCTTTTATGGATAGGAACATCTTTCCCTAGAATCATAAAATAGTTTGGACTGGAAAGGGACATTTCAACATCATTTAGTCCAACCCCACACTAGACCAGGTTGCACATAGCCCCACTGAGCCTGATCTTGAACGCTTCCAAGGATGGGGCAGCCATAGCTGTGGGAAACCTGTTGCTGCATATGTGTGAGGACAATCAGGGACTGGGGATCTAGGCTGAAGCGGGAAAATACTCTGTTTTTTCTGAAATGGACACCAATTTTCAAAAATGTCTTCACTTTTCACTAGGAAGGTCTAGGTTTCAGTGCTTGCAGAGAGGCCTGTGATTGAGGTGTGTGGCATAGAGTCATGAGCCTTTTATTAACCCAAATTTCTCCATGATTATTTGCATTTATAGGTCTCTGAATACAAACAAAATAAAATAGAAAAATCAGAAGACAGAAGAGATAGATACAGCAATTCAGCTCATTCACTCATGTTGGCTTCCATTAGCTCTCAAGTAAATACACTCATGAGCAAAGTACCTGTCTGTAGTACTTTTGTCCATGGACTGTTGAGGAGAACATCAACATTCTGCTCCTCCTCTTCTGCTCTTTTCAGCATTAGAAATATGTAGCAGAGAATGAAAAATCCCAGATGGGCCAGTGACTCACAGTGGTCATCAGTTTGGTACCACATGATAAAGAGTTTTCAGCATTTCGGTTCCTGGAGAGAAAAGGGTCAAATGTTAAAAAGTTATGAACTTTGCAGAAGCTTCCTCTAAAACCTAATACTTTCCTGTGAGTCTAGTCTTTATTTACTTGAAGCAAAACTGTGTTTCCACTGATCCAGGGCTCTAAGTCTAGTTTAGGTAAAAAAAAGTACATGGAAATAAATAATTAGAGTAGTTGCAGTCTTGTGTAAACAAAGTCAGTAAGTATTTGTGTATTTACAAATTAAAATTGCTTAAAAATTGTCTTTTGGCATTCTCCTGGCTGAATATTTGACTTTGTAATCTAATGGTCTGATATTGATGTTTTGAATATTATTGCCTAAATCAGAATTATTTTCTCATCCACTGATTCTTTCCGCCCTTTGCACAGGGATTGAACCTGAAGTCATTACGTTGGGAGTAATGCTGATATTTGCCCTGGTGGTGTGTGCTGTGGGCCTGGCTTCTCTCATCAGGTGAGATTTGCAGCATGTATTTGATTTGGTGCCACTTTTAACTTCTGTGGGAGGCTTGTGCTTTAGCGAGCAGTTTAGACCATGCACACAAAGCAGGTGTGATTATGCTCTCTGCTCTCCAGCCACAAATCTCTTCATATTCATGGTGTGTTGACCCTGGCTGTGTGGCATGCATCCACTCTCTCTCTCCCTTTTTCAGCTGGACAGGGAAGAGAAAATATAACAAAAGACTCATAGGTCAAGATAAGGTCAGGGAGAGATCATTCACCAATTACCATGATGGCCAAAATGGACTTGACTTGGGGAAACTAAATTTATTACCGATTGAATCAGAGTAGGATAATGACAAATAAAATCAAATCTTAAAAACAGCTTCTCTCCACCTCTTCTTCTCCTTCTTCCACCTTCTTCTCAGGCTTTACTTTACTCACAGATTCTGTACTTTGTCCCCACCAGTGGCACAGGGACCAGGAATGGGGACTGTGGTCAGTTTTTCACACATTGTCTCTGCTGCTCCCTCCTCCTCGAGGGAAGAACTCCTCACACCCTTTCCCTGCTCCAGCATGAGGTACCATCCACAGGAGACAGTCCTCTGTGAAGATATACAATAGAAGTCCTTTCCACGGGCCACAGTTCTCCATGAACTGTTCCAGCATGTGTCCCTTTCCACAGGGTGCAGTCCCTCAGGAACAGGCTGCTCCAGCATAGGTCCCCCATGGGGTCACAAGTCCAGCCAGCAAACCGGCACCAGCATGTGCTCCTCTCTCTACAGGTCTAAGGTCCTGCCAGGAGTCTGCTCCAGTGCAGGCTTCCCATGGGGTCACAGACTTATTGGGGCATCCTCCTGTTCATGGATTGCAAATGGATTTCTGCTTCACTGACAACCTCCATGAACTGCAGGAGTACAACCTGCCTCACCCAAGTCATCACCACGGGCTGCAGGGGAATATCTGCTCCGTCACTTGGAGCGCCTCCTCCCCCTCCTTCCTCTCTGATCTTGGTTTCTGCAGGGTTATTTCTCTCACATTCGTGCTCCTCTCTGGCTTAAGTTACCCCAGTTATTTTTTTCCTTCTTAAATATCTTATCCCAGAGGTGCTACCACTGTTGCTGATGGGCTTGACCACCAGTAGGTCTGTGTTGAAGCCAGCTAGCATTGGTTCCATCAAGGAGAATCCCCTCCTTACACAGGGAAAGGCTCTAGCAGCTTCTCAAAGAAGCCCCCCTATAGACCCCCACTAGCAAAACTTTGCCATGCAAACCCAATACAACTTTATTAGGTGACAGTGGCTTGAGCACTGCAGGCATTGGTTCTGCAGTCTCAGGAGCAGCCATTTTACTCTTAATGCAGTCCAGGCTTGGCAGGAGATTGCAGTCTGTTGCTGTAGAGATTAGCTGGATGATGGGTCTGAAGCGTAAGGAAGATGACTATCACTTTGGAAATGCAAAGGATGACATATGAACCAAAGACAGGAATCTGCTATGAGAACATGAGGGTGAAGACCAACTTTTTTTCTTACTCCAGATCATTCTTGCTTGGATTTCTGTCCCTGATACAACCATGTTTCCTATGAAACATGTAAGGCTGACCCTCTGTATTTTCTCTGTGTACTAAAGAGAAAGAAAATACCTCTGGAGAGGGTTTGGCACAATTTTTTAGGATGCCTCTTTATTATCAAACTGATTTATTCTGTTTTGAACTGGAGTTCATATTCCTGATCATTCCCATTGTATAAACATTGGTCTGGGGATGGGATGTTTGGAGCAAATGCAGTAATCGTCTGGGAAACGAACAATTTCCAATAATTGCATAGGTCACACTTGTGTTCCAACTCTATATCCAAGGTAGAAATCATCCAGAATGGACTGCTTGGTCCAGGAGCTATGGATTGCTCTTTGGCAAGGACACTGTAGCCCCTGGAGTACTCTGTCTCTGATTATTGGTGTCTACATGACTGATATTAGAGTGAAAATAGACTGAAAGTAGAAGGCATGTTTACTCAGCAGAAATGAGTTCAGCAAAGCAGGGTTCCTAGACTGTTCCATGCAGCTTTGCCTCTCAAATAAATCCCAAACATGTTTTGTCTCCAGTTGTGAACCATCCCCCCAAACCCAGATGATACAAGGCCACCCAGCAAGCAACACCCCAAACAGCTCCCCCACTTGAAGCAGCTGATAGTATTGCAAGCACTGATGTTGCCTCCTTCCACCCACACTTTGAAACTGGGCTCTATTCCCTGACTACCACCCTCTAAAATTAAGTAAATAAAAGACAATCTTTCTGCCCACTCTATTTGTAAGCTCTTACTCTGTTTGTAAGCTCTTCTACCATGATTGGGAAGGCTCAGTCGTGAGTAAAGAGGTATGGCCATCTGCAAGCCAAGAAAAAAGTCCAGCATGACTTAGACAATAATTTTTATTAGGAAAGGGTATGTCTGGAGCTAAATTTAAACCACATCATGGTCTGAGTTTAAATGTGAAAGCTGTGGTCTTAGCCCTGCTAGGGAGCTGCTGCATGACCTCCAATGAGTCACTCTCCTCTCTATGCTTAGCTTTCGGCAGAGAGATGCTTTCCTCCATGCTCGTGGGAAAGGATGTGATTGATCAAACAAGGTTTTTTAGGTGGACTGGTGTAAGATACACAAGTGATGAGTTTTTTGCATGAATATGAGTTGGGTGGCTTGGGACAGTGTGGTTAGAGAAAGATCATAAAAGCATCGTCCCAAGTAAAGCCTGTAGTTCCACGACCAAGGCTCCCTCTGAGCTCCAGGAATCTGTCTGTGCTCTTCTAAAACGCCCAAAGTGGTACATGGAGTGGACAAGTGAATTGTGGTGACGCAGGGGTATTTTATGTAATGGAGTCCTTCTATAGTAGAGTTAGCAAATTACATTCTATTGTCCACTTTATCAATATCACAGAGTAGTCAATACCAGAGTATATTTTAAGTGGGAAGGGACCCATGAGGACCCATGGAGTCCAACTCTCACTTGAATGGCCAGTGTGGGGATTGAACCCACAACCTTGGTGTTATGCTCTACCCAACTGAGCTCACTAGCCAGGCCAGTTGGACTAATAAAACCTCTTTTTGTGTCCTAAAGGAGGATAATTTGGGATATGACAAATAAAACTGAGCAAAACAAAATACGCATTACATACACATCCAATTAATATTTGTAACCAGATTAAATCAAGTTGTCTATTTGTGATCACACCCTTTGAGATGGTATCTTTTTTAGTGTGTGAAATGGATAACTCTTGACTCAGGGGATTTCAGTCCAAGACAAAGCATTGTGATTTGTCCACTGCTTTCACCAACATCCAACCCCATTGCCAAACTATTTTAGACCTTAAAGACCATGTAGTTCCAATACCTCTGCTGTCAGCAAGGACACCTTCCACTAGACCAGGTTGCTCAAAGCCCCATGAATCTTAGCTTTGAACATTTCCAGAGATGGTGCTGCCACAGCTTCTCTGGGCAACCTGTGCCAGTGCCTCCTCACCTTCACAGTGAAGAATTTCTTCCTAATTTCTAATCTAAATCTGCCTTCTTTCAGTTTTAAGCCATTCGCCCTTGTCCTGTCACTCCATGACCGTGTCCAAAGTTCCTCTCCAGCTCTCTTGTAGGCACTGGAAGGGGCTCTAAGGTCTCCCTTGAGCCTTTCTTTCTCCAGGCTGAGCAACTACAACTCTCTCAGCCTGTCACCACAGGAAAGGTGCTCCAACCCTCTGAGCATTTGTGGCCTTCTCTGGACCTGCTCCATCAGGTCCACAACCTTATGCTGGGGGCCCCAGAGCTGGAAGCAGTACTGCAGGTGGGGTCTAATACTGCAGGGAAGCCAGATGTGGGGAATTCAGAGGTGGTGCAAACTGGTTACCTACCTAAAAATGATAACTGTGAATCTCCAAACCTTTCAGGCAGAGTATCTTGAACAACCAGCTTTTCAAGGGTCCAAACAAGATAATAGTGACCTTGGATGACCTCATCTTCATCAACCCAGAGTTACATAGAAAGGTAAGTCTTCTACTCGTGAAGGTAAACTGGTAGAACACTAAAACAGGTTTGCTGTGTGGTATTTTCATACCCATAAAGCTCTGTGAAAGTATTCACTTCTCCATGTCATTTTCCCCTGCATATCAGAAAATTTCCCACATGTTGAGTGGTATTGAGTCTCAGATTGGATGTCAGAGATTTTATGATGATGTAAACTAGTATCCTTGATTGTGCTTGTTCTATCTGCCAGGGCTTATTCTTTGTTTTTGAGGTTGCATGGTATATTATAGTGCATGTCTATATAGGTAAATCATCTTACCCTCTACAATAAAGTGTCTGCATTCAAACATATTGGAAACCATTCCTGATCTGTGCTGGCTCCTACCCAGAGCTGGTGACCTCCTGAGGCATGATCCCATGATTTCCTTACCAAGAAATCTGTGGTCCAAGACAGAGCTGGAGTGGAGATTTCTATCCAAAGGTGATAGCTGTCTTGCACCTGCTTTCCTTGCCTTCCAGAGGCTGACCTTGGACAGTCTGACTGATGCAAACAGCTTAGCAATCAACAGCAGAAGCCTGAAATCTGTAACCCGCTCCTCTTCCTTGAAAAGCACAGTTGCCACCCACGAAACCTCCAATGTGGCTTTGTATGAGGTAGGTAGAAACCTCATGCAGGCTTCTCCCACTGCTTCTGTTCACTGAACTGCTCCAGTGGGAAAGCCTTGGGCTACAGTACTGTAGGTCGCAGAACAGGAATTCTGTAAACAGACTCTAAGCATGAAAATAAGTTAATCCCAAGCATGGACTTACCCAAGTGCTTAAGGTAAGTAAAGGTTGGGGTACTCTACCCCAATCCTCACCCTGACACTTGGAGTCCTGTGGGATAATGATATTCAACATGCATATGTAGCATTGCCAGATCTGGTCCCTCTTAGAGAAGTCACCACCTAAAGGCACCATGAAGAACCTTTCTTACAGGACAGTCTATAGCTGGTGACATCTCTAATAAGGAACTTTCTTACAAAACAACATCCAAATAAGCAGATAAAGGCTTTCAAATTCCCTCTTGTGCCACTAGGACTGTATGGCGCTTAAGCAGAAGCAATAGCCGAGAAAATTCACCCCATCCATCAATTCTTCCCTGAAAATAGAGCTTTTTGAAAAAATGGCATGGTGACTTTACCTGAAGAGGAGCAAAATAAACTGCATCTATCAATAATGACAGAAAAAAGATCTGACCAGAGTTGCTTTCCTTTTTAATCAGTTTATCATTGTTTATCAGATACTAATACACCTTCCAGGCATGAAGTTCTGGTCTGGGTGAAAGCCCTTCCTCACCCCTTTTTTGAGGATTTGTGTGGATATTCTTGTTCAGGTGCAGTGTAGAAAGAATCTACTGCCAAGAACATTAAAAGTCCCTAACCAGTTTGAAAGTGAAGGATCTGGAATTCAGACCTAGGTCCCAATGTTAGATGTTGTTCAGAGACTTGCTCTACCATTCATCCACCTGTACTGTAATTAGGGGACTGGAGCATCTCTCTTATGAGGAAAGGCTGAGGGAGTTGAGCCTGTTCAGCCTTGAGAAGAGACAACAGAGACACCTCATCAGTGTGTACAAATATCTCAAGGGAGGGTGTCAAGAGGATAGAGCCAGGCTCTTCTTGGTGGAGCCAAACAATAGGACAAGAAGCAATGGGCAGAAACTGATGCACAGGAAGTTCCACCTGAATATGAGGATGAACTTCTTTACTCTGTGAGTTACTACGCACTGGGGCAGGTTGTCCAGAGAGGTTGTGTAGTCTCTCTCACTGGAGATACTTGAGAACTGTCTGGACACCGTCCTGTGCCATGAGATCTAGGATGACCCTGCTTGAACACGGAGATTGGACTAGATGATCCATCAGTGTTTATTCCACACTTACCCACTCTGTGATTCTGTGATTGTGGACAGGGAGACTGGGTGTGGCTGAAAAAATTTGAGACCGGAGCAATTCACAATCTGCGGCAAAGCTCCACCAGCATCTTAAGGAAGGTAGGAACAGGGGATAAAGAGATGTGTGGAGGGAAGGTTTCTCAGGGGGGACTTTTGCAGCTTCAGGGTGTTCTTATTCTCCTTGTCTCCTGTTTATCCATTGAATCATCCATCATGGTTGTCAATGAGTCTTGTCCATTGAAATCTGGTAGAATGGACCATGTATGACTGCATCTCACAAACTTACCAATGGCCAATATGTTGGAGTCAGCAGTTTGCAAAAACCCACCCAGGATCTGCCACTTCAAAGCTGTTACAATGCTAAATATACAGTGAATCCTCCAAGTGACCTTGCCTGCAAAGGCAGAGTGGTTTGGGGGAGCTCATCCCCATGCAGTGTGAGGCACTGATAGACACTTCCATGTATTATATGTTGACAGTATGACTCAGAGACAGTTTTGCATTTCTCTGGTATTTGCTTTGTGTCTCCACCTAAGATGCCTGTTAAAAGTTTAAGTCTTCAATTTTATTATCATTACTAAATGACAAGAAAGCATACTTATTTTCCATATTCAAGGCCATTAGTTTTTGACAGCTATCGCTAACATAGCAGTGGCATTTTAATGCATATAAATACAATAAATTTACCAGGGCATGTCTCCAAAGGCAGCACTGATGGATAACTTTGGACCCTCTAGGTATGGTATTGCTTTCCAAATCAGACCAGACCCAGAGCAAGATGCCACATGCTGAACTCAATCTACCCCAGCAAAGCCATTTTGGCCTATTGAAAGATTCAATCTGGCCTGTCTAAACAGAAAACAAATCTCTGTTCAGTTTGCTTTTGCTATCTTTCTTTGTTTGTCTCAATGGATAGACAAAGGAAAGCAAAGCTTGAAAAGAGCACTGAGTAGCCAAAAACAACAATCACAAAGGTTGTTTGCTTCCCCATCCTTGTATGGAAGGCTGTTTGGGAGTACAAGAGTGATTAAGGACATCTAATGATATCAAGAAGCTGCGGAGCAGATGTCTGGCTGACTTGGTCTAGCTGTGATTCACTGTCTTGTTTCAGATGAAAGATCTGCGTCATGAAAATGTGAATCTCTTCCTGGGCTTTTTCTCTGACTGTGGCATCTTTGCCATAGTGACAGAGTACTGCTCCCGAGGAAGCCTGGAGGACTTGCTGAGAAATGAAGATATGAAACTAGACTGGATGTTCAAGTCCTCTCTTGTGATGGATCTAATTAAAGTAAGTCCATTGCTCCTGCTGAGGTATGATCTGCATGTGACTTTTATATTGACTGAGCTATTTGATTCAGAACTTTGGGATTTTTATAGTAATGCAGGGAAAACCAATGTAAATGTAATTATATAGATATGCAGCATCTTTCATGGAGAACTCTTATGCTAATTTTATTACCATCTGAGAGGAGCACTATTTGGGGTAACAGGACTAAAGACTACACAGCAGGATAAGAGGTTTAAACTACACATCAGGTTGCAACTGATCACCTAGAACAAAGAATTTTGTGACAAATTCATACTTTTCAAAGGCCCTATCTTATTATAAATCAGAAATGCATCCACTATAGAACCAAACATACAGTCCCTTTAGCAGAGTGTTCACATCCTTCCAATCATGTCCCATTTGTTTTCATTCCATAATGGTAAACTGGCAATCTGGGACAGGTGGTTTTCAGAGGATAGACTGCCAGAACCATTCTTGCAGCCTATGATACACCTTTTGAACCTCCTGGAGGGAGCTAGATAAGGGTATCCAGCTCTTCATGGCTTCCTTTGACCTAACCATTGAGTACCACTTGTGCCTGCTTTCTTACCCTTGCCTAAAAATGGAACTTACAAGTGCAATGAGTCCTAGGGCTACAGAGGGAGGCATCTGACTGTTCCTAAAGCTGTCAGACCTTTCCAATGTTACTTTATGGTGCAGACAACTTAGCTCATGTTCCTAATCCATTTCTGAACCTCTCCCGTAGTTTATTGGTTTGATCATGATTGCATGTGACATAAAGTCAATGCTGTTATCTGATGCCATCTAAGGTGACACTTTGGCTTGGTGTCTCTGAATGTTGATTAATGATATAAATCCTAAGGAACAGCCTCGGGTTTTTCCTGTGTTTCCTAGGGAATTAGATATTTGCATCACCGAGATTTTGCCCATGGACGTCTCAAGTCTCGTAACTGTGTTGTGGATGGCCGGTTTGTGCTGAAGATCACCGACTACGGTTATAATGAGCTCTTAGAAGCACAGAAATGCCCCTATGTTCAGCCATCCCCAGAAGGTAGGTGACATGAGGAAATATTCTTTTTGGAAATATTTTTCCATTGATTTAACAAATGTTTGTCCTAATACAATTTCAGGCCAGTGGCTATATAAGGATTTACATTCTCAATCTCATGACATCTTGTTTCCTGCATGTCACTGTTATAGGAAAGGATAAGCTAAGTTCTTTTCAGACTTCCTGAATGTGAAGTGAATAACAGAGTGTCATTGTAAGGAAAATAGATTTTATTGTAAGTCGTGACAGAATGTAAGCTTGTTGCAGTTGGAGCAGGATTTAACTGTCCCTGAAATCTTACCAGTACTGAATTTCTGTGACCAGTAGAATTGGCTTCACATACTTAGACCAAGCCCTATATTTGAAGTTTTACATTAACCCACATGCAAAGAGCCTTTTGGTTAAAAGAAGCCATCTGAAACACAAAATTATGCAGATGTCTTTGAAATAGGCCCTCTACATGACAGTTTCCAAAGGCTGCCACATGAGATTCCCACCACTCAGGAAAAACATCTCATGGGACCAGGTTTGGAGATTTAACAGGATTTCTTTCACCTGCCCCTTGTCTTGGGATTCCTTTGATATCCCAATTTATTCTTGTAACATGGTTTCAAGTAGTAGGTCGTGTTTCGATCCTTCTGTCGTGGGATTTGAAGCCTACACATTTCCAGTGTCTCAGATAGGGCAGTTACCAGACAGAAGACCTTCTCATCCCTTACGGAAGTTAAATGTATTTGCAGTAGTTGAAATGTTCATTATTCCCTTTATTCAGAATGCACAGTTACCAGGGTAACAATATCACAGTTTCAAGTTTCATTTCTTCATGAGGCTGGATATGTTTTACAACTGTGTTTTGCATCACTTGAACTGTTGGATTACAGAGACTGATTGTGCTTCCGATTGTCACAAACTACTTTTGCATAAACTACTTTCATTTAAGAAGTACTACAGAAATAATGTTATTAATTGTTTGCTTTTTAAAAGAAACACAAGAGTAACAAGAAATCCAGGCTGAAGTGCCAACATTTTGTCTCAGAGATATTTTATATCAAAGAAAAAAACCTTAAACCTTTTGGCAATGGTGAGGTGACTTCTTATGCTGAACTTCAAGGCTGGTGTTATATAATAAAATTTGTTGGTACTGAACCTTTTTTTTTAAATGTAGAGTGAAATCTGGAAAATTCAATTTTTTTGTCAGGAGGGAAGTTTAGTATTTCTAATGCATCACAAGAAGTAAAATATTTGGTCCAGTAAATAATTAAGGACTTTCCAACCTTTTCTCAAATGACTGAAATGAGGTATTCCTTTAATCACTTACTTTGCAAGAGTCTGAGCTCAAGTGTAAGAAACGTGATGCTCTGGAATTTTTTAGAATTGCTCTGGACAGCTCCTGAGTTACTGAGGGACCCAGACATGCGCAGAAAAGGCACGTTCAAAGGAGACATTTACAGCTTTGCCATCATCCTACAAGAAGTAGTTGCTCGGGGTCCACCATACTGCACGTCAGAACTCTCAGCTGAAGGTAGGCAACAGTATATTTTAAGGCTTCGGATGGAGCACTCAGAAAAAGTCTTGTCAAGCCCCTGGGTTAAAACACTGATATGGAAATAATGTATCAATCTCATGGCCTTTCTCAGTACCAAAAGCTTGTTTTCAACAAAACATGCATAATAAACATCAACCTGTGTAGTTCCACTCACAGCCTTGGGGCTCTGGGTACCCCTCAAGATGCTTCAGGGCGGACCTCAGTCAGGCCACCACAGCACCTCCAGTTCCCTGTCCAAACTCCAACTTTTTACCATGGTATGGGTTGAAACCTGACAGCAGAATTTTCCATAGGTTCCCACTGCTTAACTTTTCACTTGACAGCCCATTTTTACATACATCATGGGGGTTGAGGTTTTTGAGCTGGATCCCTTGCAAGCACCCAATTTTGTCCACTTGCTCATCTATTTTTCCTTAATTCTTCCCGATTTAAAGAGGTTCTCTCTTCAACAGAGGTTGAAGTGATATATCGTTAACCTTTTACTTGTATATAAGGTGACTTGTATCAGAAATAGCAAAGAGATAAGCTCAGTGGGAACTGTTCATTTGTGCAACCATGTTGTGCATACATGGAGAGAGTAAAGTCACTGCAGTCTGGGTCGGGTCACAAGAAATTGAACAGGGAGAGAGTGAGAACAATCTAAATTGAGCTGATTTTAGTGACAGCCTGTTCTCAACCTGTTTTAAGCGAGTCCATCACCAAGTAGGGTATGGCCATTCAGTAACTACCACTTCAATGCCTGAAAAAATGGGGCCCTGACCTTGCTGAGTCTGAAGATGGTGCAACAATGCAATGACAATGATAATTAAGCTGTATCCCACCCTGTAAATCAGAGCTGGACCTATGATGTAGCCTATGCTGTGATTAGCTCTTGTCCTCTTGCAAAATCTCCAACAAATATGAACACAGTTCAGTCCAGTTTCCTAGCTTGATGGATCTCTACTCATTGCATCTTAATCCTTAAGGGGCTTTCACTTGTGGTGTGAACTTTAAAACAATCTGGGGAAGGCATTTCCCCTTGGCTGCCTGTTGATTTATTTGGGCTGGGTGCTTCGATTATTTTATTTGGTGGAGACGGGTGGGATGAACTAAAGAACCTTAAAGTAAACTGTCAACGCTGAAAAGCTTTGGGTACTCACAGCAACAGCTGTGGAAATGCAGAGCTCCTGCCAGAGAGAGTGATTTCCACTCCATTTGACTGCTCTGCACTACACAAAATGAAACTTCCAAATACAGTAACTTTGGTGGGTTTTTTTTAGGGACTGACTTCTCAGGGTTTGAAAGCCCAAGCCCAGTTCCTTATTAATCTCATTTCACCTCTAGATAGGGAGCAATTTCCCAGATGTTGTTTTGAACCCAAACTCTCCCCCTTAATATTGTTTCCACTGTCTCCATTCCCATAACCTCCTACGTACTGGTTCCCAGTTAACCATGAAATGACGGAGGCTGTTATTCTTCCTGTCTGGGCTCAGCCATTAAACCTCTGCTGTTTTAGAAGACTGCTGATCCTAGTAGAGAGAGTCAGAGGGAAGTTCATTAAATACAAGCCTGCAGGCTCACGCATCCATCTGTCACACATCCTTTCCCCATCCAACCACCTTATTGCTCATAACCTGGTTCTCCAGGGACAAGAAAGCAGATGAATCTCTTTTAAATCCTTCAAGAGACTCCTGACAGAGTAAAGCAGAAACCTCAACTTCATTTGACACAGACACTGGGTGCTGAGAAGTAACAGTAAGGGCTGAAGAAGCAAGCAAGGGACAGGTGAAAAGTCCTTTGCCCCTATCAAAGCACTCCATCTCAGAACATGCTTCCCATTCTTCTCTTTGTCACAGAAATCATAAAGAAAGTGAAGAAACCCCCTCCTCTGTGCCGCCCAAACATAGCCCCTGAGGTGGCCCCCCTGACGTGCCTCCAGGTAATGAAGCAATGCTGGGCTGAAGCCCCTGAAAGACGTCCAACCTTTGAGGAGGTATTTCATAAGGTCGGTGAATACAGCAGAGGGTGTAATTCCTTTGTTCGTACTTGGCAGAGAAGTGTTTTGTTGTTTGGGGTTTTTTTCTTTGACTGAGTTATTAAAGAATGAAGAAGTGGAAGAGCCCTAGACTTGTTCTGACCTTGGGATGGTGAAGCAGCCTGGACATGGGCTTGATGTCTTCACATCTGCAGTGTACCTGCACAGATGGTCTCATGGAGATCAATGATTTGTAAATTATGATAGCACTTTTTTTATATATATATTTTTTTTTTAATCTTCTAAAGTTTTTAAAAGGTGAGTAAAAGAAAAATTTTCCAAAGACTGTTAAACACAAAGATACGATGTTTTGGCATAGGAGGTCTCTCAGCTCCAGATTGGTGGAGGATGGGAGAGCATCCCAGGGAAATATGACTGTACCTGAGCCCAGTTTGAACAGCTTTCCCAGACATCTGTTACTGGCCAGTCTTATGGGCAGGTACTGGCAAAATAAACTCCCTTTCTGATCCAGTAGTGCAGTTCCTATGTCCTTATAAGATCATAGAATTTCAGATCTGTTAAGGTTGGAAAAGACCTTCAAGACCATCAAGTCCAACAACCAACCAAGCACCACCACTATGTTTGTCATTAAACCATGTCCTTAAGTGCCACATTCACAAGTTTTTTGAATGCTCCAAGGATGGTGACTCCACCACTTCCCTGAACAGTCTGCTACCATGCTTTACAACCCTTTATGTGAAAAAAAGAATTTTCTTAATACCCAATCTAAACCTTCCTTGACACAACTTGAAACCATTTCCTCAAACCAAGTGTTACATCCCAGGCTAGCTTTATGGGGTGTACACTTTAATTTTAGACTTCAAGAGATTTTGCCCCTATGAACTCTTGCAACCAGCTCTGGTTTTTTGATACTTTGAGTTCATGTCTGGAGAAAAGATGCATTTTGTCTAAGAGACTTTTCAAAAAAAATTTGGTGAGAAAATAGGCATTTTACCAAAATGGGTTTTACAGAGATCACATGCAACTTCACAAAAGTATTACAACAGGCTACTGGGTCTTCCTATAGAGTAGGAAACTTTTGTTATACCCAGCAAACACAAAACCTTATACAACTTAAATGAGATACCCACAACTTAAGTGAAAGACAGAGAATAGGTGGTTTTGTTACCCACAAGAGGAAGAGTAAAGGAAGAGAGATTAAGAGAAAAAATATAGTTTCCACTGGAAGGTCACATGTTGACAACTTCAAGGACACCAGGCAAAAGGGAGACCTTACATGTGCCGCTTTATCTACTGTGGCCTCTCTTTCTAGGCAGGACCTTTGGTTCACTGACCACATGAGTGTCTTCCTGGCCAAAGGGAGGAGTTCTGCACCCAGTCAGAGGCTCCAGGGGGTGCAGTGTGGGCAGGCTACCAGGCAGGCCTTGCTGGTTGACAGCCCAGCCACTTGGGTCTCAGTGCTGCCATGTGCTCTTTGTGGGCGCAGCTGTGTTGGCTACAGGCCTTACATGTGCCTTCCTACCACGAGGCTACAGATCATGTGCCTGCAGACCCAGCCTAGCCCTTCGCCCCCACACACATGCTCCCTCACAAGGTGGTTCTTACCCAATAATTACTGATCTACTGATTTACTTGGTCTGACACCAAGTGAACAAACATCCATAATTTTTACCTTTTGGTTCTATGAAGCTGGGAACAATTTTAGACCCAGTGACTCCACTGTTGAATCTAAGGCAGCTTCAGAAGCCACAAATTATCCAAAGGTTCCAGAGGTTCAACTTCAGGCCAGGAGGAGAAATTACAACTTAATGAAGAATAGGGAATGGAGGTGGAAATACACACACATGCCAGCGTGCAAAGATGGATTTAAGTACAGTAATATGTAAGCAGGTTGTAAGTGTTGCTAATACCCTGAATGCAAAAATTTGCAAATTACCTTAAAGATTGGTCATGGGATAAATGGGATTGCAAACCCCATCAGATTGCAGCCTGATAAAACTACTTAACAACAATATTGATAACTACTGTAAGGTAATGTAAGGGAACTGTCACTGAAAGCTCATAGATGAGCAACATGCTCCTGGGCAGCTTCTATCGCTATTGATGCAAATTCACTTTCTAATTTGCCTTTTTCCTTCACTGTTTACCTCTTCCCATTGATAAAACCAGTCCTTAGCACTGAACCTTTAAAATAAGTGTTTACTTTTCATTCTTCTCCAGACTTAGAGTGCTACAGTGGTGTAATGAGGTGGACAAATAACTCTCCAGTTTTATTTTCCAGTTCAAAACAATCAACAAAGGGAAAAAGACTAATATCATTGACTCAATGCTCAGGATGCTTGAGCAATACTCAAGCAACCTGGAAGATTTAATCAGGGAGCGAACCGAAGAGCTCGAGATTGAAAAACAGAAGACAGAAAAACTGCTGTCACAAATGCTTCCCCCGTAAGTACTGGTACTTAAGGTGGTATAAAAAAAACCCAAACTAAACTAAATAATCCATGGCTAGACAGGCTAAAAATATTCCCCAGAAGTGAGCAACAATGTACAGCTGACCTCCAATTTTGGCCAGCACCTTCCAATCAAAGTAAGAAACTTTAATCAGTACTTGTTACAGCCACATAGAGCTTTCTATCTAGCGAAAGATATTCCAAACAAGTAGGAAAAATGAGTCTGAGCTCTTGGGCATACAGTAGAAAAGGGTTTGGAGCCCCTGGTGGTCTAGTGGTAAAGGCGCCGCGCTATCACCGCCGAGACCCGGGTTCGATTCCCGGTCAGGGCCACTCCCGGGCAGGTGGGGCTCGTTAGCCCTTAAAGGCAACCCACCTACGTCCTAAGGACCTCGCTGCCACTGTCCAAGCTCGCTTGGCCCCGGCAGATGAACCTTAGGATTAAAGGGTGGGCTCAGTTCCGCGCACACTGTGTCTCACCTAAAAAATCCAATGCGCAGGCTGGAAGGTGGAAAGACCTTCCCCGGATCTTCGCTCGCGAAGACTGGCCATTATTATTATTAGAAAAGGGTTTGTGCCCTGCCATCTTTGCTGGTGTTGTTATTTCAGATCAGTGGCAGAAGCCCTCAAGACTGGCGGCACTGTGGAACCGGAGTATTTTGACCAGGTTACCATCTACTTCAGTGACATTGTGGGCTTCACATCCATTTCAGCCCTCAGTGAGCCCATTGAAGTAGTTGACCTCCTGAATGACCTTTACACGCTGTTTGATGCTGTTCTTGGAAATCATGACGTTTACAAGGTGAGGAGTAGTTTTATTCTATGTCTCCTTCCCATCTTTTTCAAATTTTTTAATTTATTTTTTTAATGTAATGGTATTTGCTAGGTGGAGACAATTGGTGACGCCTACATGGTTGCTTCAGGACTACCAAAACGGAATGGGAACAAGCACGCGGCTGAGATAGCCAACATGTCCTTGGACATCCTCAGCTCAGTAGGAACATTCAAAATGAGGCATATGCCAGACATTCCCCTCAGGATACGAATCGGGCTGCACACAGGTAGGCAGCAGCACCCACCTGCACAAGCAGCACATTTTCAACACGGAAAGAGAAGAAATTGATGTGCAACATCTGCTGCTTCCTGCTGACAGCAGTTCTGCAATGTGTCTTCCATGCAGTCTGCAAAAAAATCTATCGCTAGGTGATGTGTACAGGGGGTAGTTATATTTTTTCTTGTTTTTATGAACTCTAAGTATCTGGAATGCAGAATTGCTAAGAATTGTTGTATTGGGTGTGAGAGGAGGAGGGGGAGGAGTTGCTGTTTTCTTACTAAAGAAGCAGAAGGAAGATCTTGTTTTGCACAGATCTGGCAGCATTGTACTGTCATGGGAGCAGCCACAAATCCATGTTCAAAGCAATCCAGCTCTCTGAGCCAGTGAGCTGACAATAGAGTTTGATTAACCCTAGACCCTATTTCTACTGAGAAAAAAAGCACAAAGAGGGAATCGTCAGCATCATGAAAGCATTGAGGAGGCACTTGGGGCAGAGGAAATCTTGGCTGACACTTTCACTGTACTGGAAAGGATGGAGAACGGGTGTGACCTCCAGTTATGCAGTTCAACTGCTCTCTGGAAAGTGGTGTCAAGGAAAGCTCATGATCACCTCTCTGAAAAAGCAGTAAATGCCACTTGAGCATGGGCTGCCCATGTCCTTTCAACCCCAATGAAGAGCTACATAACTGGGAAAATCTGCTGGCCCATGTCCATGGTCCAGTTGTGGCAATGCATGGGTAAGGCAAAGAAGACAAGAAGACCAAGGTTTGGTCTGCAGTTTCTCTCCTGCTTTAAACGAATCCTGGAATCTTGTCTCTCCACTCTTGACTTCACTGCATGTCCGGGATAACTCAGCTGACTCAGCTGTTTCCATGCCATCCATATCTGGGTGGGAGCTGGACATCTGGGGAGAGCACTGGTGAGAGGACAAGCTTTTCCACTGAGGTTGAAGATTTGTTTATCAGTCAGGCTCTCTACCAGTCAACCCTGTACTTTGATCTGGATTCCTAAAGTCTGTAGCACCACTGACAATTGTTGCAAAGTCTTAGCCAGAACTCCTCATTAATTGACACTTGCAAGCCCTGGCAAAGAACCATTTCAAAGCAAACCTGTGAACCTGTGTAATTAAACAACTAGGCCATAACATCCTCATCACAGAGTGTCTGGTTTTCTCTGAAAGTTGTTACTGTGGGAGATTTACCACCAGAAAATTTTTGCTAGCCTTTTGCTGAAGCTGTCTAGACAAGGGAGAACACACCCAGGCAGTGAAGGCAGTGAGTGAATTAAGTCTTGGATGCTTTCAACACAGAGAAGTCTTCTGGAAATGCTTACGCTGTAGGGCTGGTTTTGAACTAGGAACTTCCTGCATAAGTACCTCACCCTAAAAATCTGGCCTCTCCTAGGTTGTGAGCTTCGCAGAAATGGCTAGATGATTGCACTGACTGAGTAGGTAATCTGAATTTAGGCACACACATGGAGGTGTTTCCAGGGTTTTTAGGGAGCCTGCATTAATTTTGAGGACACATAAGTGAGCCCTGGAGAGCTGTTCAGGTGCAGGTGTAGAAAGGCTCTCACAGCTCAGTTGATCACATTGACTTGCCTCCATTGACAACAGTAGAAGCTTGGCTCCCTTTACTTGTGCTTCTTAAGATGGAATCAAATCCCCTTCAGTTAGGAGTGTTTTTTTGACAGGAACCATCTTTTTGTGTCCTTGCAACACCTACTACAGAAGGAGCTTCGTGAAACAAATTAGAAAGTACCGATAAGGATGGGAATTAAATTGGAAGAGATTCTGATGAGCAGTGTCTTGTCCAAGGTTCAATGACAGTTGAAAAAAACCAAACCTTAAATTGGGTTTCTATGATCTCCATCAGTCTCTGCATGCTGTGTTTGATCTAGACATGCTGTTTAAGCCCTTGTAACATTTTTAGTATGAACATTTTTGGTATTCTTCTTATCTCTTTTTTTTTTTCTAATCTTTAATCTAGCAGTGCTTTATCAGGCAAGAGTTAAAATCTGTCTCACCTCTCAGTTTGCATCCCCATAAAGTATATTAAAATCTGGTAGCTTTGTGCAGCAACAACCTTTCAGAGGTCACAGCAATAGGGGTCCTTGCAAAGTTCCCCATAACCTTCAGCTATGGAATTTCATTGTCCTTAAGATGTATCTGAAAGAATCAGTTTTTGTAAATAAGACTAAAATCGCACTAAAAATACATCGCACTAAAATTACATTGTACTAAAACAAGTAACCGATCACTTCTAAATTGGGCTACAATTATTATTACTACTGTTTTAAAAACAAATGTTTTAACCCACAAAACCTCCAACATTTTAACATACAACCTTATCTGTAGCATCATTTCAGGTAGTGTTGATGATGTACGATGTTCACATCTCTTGTAAACTTGCATGGCAAAAGATTTCCTAGATATCAGTTATACTAAATCTTAACTCAGAGTGATCATGACATTGAAAAGGCAAAGACATATCTCATAAATGCATCTAATGGAAAATACAGTGTCTCCCGTCTTTTCTCTACAGGAAACCCCACACCTCCTTACACTGATTTTTCTGTTTG
Organism: Myiozetetes cayanensis; assembly: GCF_022539395.1. Lineage (NCBI taxonomy): Eukaryota > Metazoa > Chordata > Aves > Passeriformes > Tyrannidae > Myiozetetes > Myiozetetes cayanensis. Next base: position 29,169,732 of record NW_026087742.1, on the reverse strand, counting down.
TTTGGTTTTGCATTTATTTTACAGGCCTCATATTTTGATATTGTGGGTGATGAAATTTAGCATCTTATCTTTCAGAGTGCAGTCTAAACATCAGCTAAGCCAAGGGGATGACAATTGTCTGTGATATTTGGCTGTCACACATTTCATCTGTCAGTGTGTGCATGTTCTTGTGAATCCTGCACACATACCTCTTCTGCGAACTTGGCACCAATTCTCTGGAAGCTATTTTGGAAGTGAATGGATTTTGTAAAAAGAATGAGATAAAGGAAAAAAAAACAGGTTTTGGCTAGAAAGGCAAGCTAATGATGTTTTTCTTTCCAAGGAGGGGACACAGGGTGGTCCAGAGTGCTGCCAGCACCTCTGGAATTCCAAGGCTGATTTTTAATCCTGTTTCAGTGGGATACAGGGCATATCATAGGATCCAAACTTTTGTTTTCTCACATGGAAAAAGGTCTTTATAAAGTGAGATTATAGTAGTCCTTGAGTTTCCATGAACTCTGGACAAACTTGTCCTAGATGATGGTAAACTGAGGTCCTACCACACATGGTCTTTCTCAGGCATAAAACACCAGTGTGCAATCCAGAGCAGTGCTTAATTTTTGATTGCTTATAGCAAGCACTGAGTCCAGTGAGATCTTTAAAAAAACCCTTCTTCTGTATTCCCAAGTGGCTTTTTGGGTGTCAGAGGAGAGGACAAGATTTGTTTGTCAGTGAGCCCCAAGATTTGTGCAGTACCATCTGGGTTACACAGATGATGTGTCTTTCAGGTCCTTGTGTGGCAGGTGTGGTGGGGCTGACTATGCCACGGTACTGCCTCTTCGGAGACACGGTGAACACGGCGTCACGGATGGAGTCCACGGGCCTGCGTGAGTATTTGGGACAGTCCCTGGGGTGGATGGCTGAACTAACTTCTCAAGAGAGATGAAGAAATGCACATCTGTAATTGTAAGCATTGCAACTGAAAAAAGGGCAAGTCAAATGACAAAATTCAAAGCAGCCTGAAGGACAGGGCATCAGCTTTGCAATTGTAAGTCAGCCTTTAAGACCCTGCCTTCATGATCCTGCCTTCTCAGCTACAGTCCTCTAATTTGAATCCCACCAACCAAAATCAACATGAATCTTGCCCTAGTTTTCTCTGACATAGGTTGGATCTTGCTTTCAGTCAGTGCTGAGAACCCTTTATTCAGAGCTGTTCTTGCACAGTAAAATAATGCGTTTACCAGTCATGACCACTACAAAGCAAGGGTTGAAGCACACGAGGGCATTGCTTCCATGATACCTTTGGTCATAGAAAGTCCCACTGAGATGGAGGCAGCAGGAGAACTGCAGGTACAAAAGCATTGTTGTACATCAGTAGAAATGCATATAGATAAATAACAACAGGAAAATTGTAGGTTAGTCTCTCAGGAAATGTAGCTCATAGCTATGTGACCTTCCTCTACATACTCCAACTGATGTTCTTCTTTTAGATTATTATGAAAAAAAAAAATGAATTGGCTCATCCTACATCATTAAAGACAGAAGGGAATGTGATTGACACAATTGAGATAAAAGCTCAACAAAACAAAAAAAAAGAAAAGTATCTTTGAACTTTTCTTTGAAAAAAAAGTTTTAGAAACATTGCCTCACTTGTTCACACCAGAATAACAATAACAAATTTCAGTGAGTTCCAGCAAGGGCTGTGAAACAAACTGGGGGAGATGGGAATTCAGTAGGGCTCTCCACCTTTGCATTTTTTTTCACAGATTAATGGTAGCTCTGAAAAATTACTGAAAGCCCAGACATATCCACATTGATATGTCATATAAATCATAGCCACATTTTTTTTATGTTCCCTTGCAAACTCCATGTCTCTGCTCTTCATCCCAACTTTCAAATTATTCTGGGTGTCTGGAGCAGGACAGTTAGTTAATTTTGTTGTCTTTCCCATTCCCTAGTTATTCTGTGGAAATAGGTAAATGTCAGCAATCCAGCTGACAGTGTTACTGGAAAATTCACTTACTCTCTTTGTTGAGCTGGGCTTCCGCAGTTAATGTGTTTGGTAACCATCTCCAGGAAGCCCCCACCGTGGATCTCCCCTGCCCCTGTGCTTGTTACAGCCCTGCCTTGTAGGATCCATCAGTCAGCATTGAACTCTATGTAGAGGAGCACCACACAGCTACACCAGCTACGCACCTGCATGCTTTGGAGCCCTTCTCCTCCTCAGTATGAAGCAGTGGGGAATTTGCAGCCTGTGTGCAGTATAGTGATCCAGCTGTTTTGCTTTCTGTTCCCAGCTTACAGAATTCATGTCAGCCAAAGTACAGTGGATACGCTTCGGAGTCTGAATGAAGGCTATGAAATCATACCTAGAGGGAAAACAGAACTGAGGGTAAGAAGGGCCAGAGCTGCGTGAAGAGCCTCACAAGGGAGTCTTCTTGTTTAAGGAGTTTACATATTAAGCTCTTGTTTGGCCTTCATCCACCACTCTTCTGTCAAATCCTTCCAAAATAGTCCCTTCCAGTTGTTTCAGTACATGAGATGGTTATTGAAGGACTGTGGGATTGAGAAATCAGCTGTATGTGCTGGATATAAGTATTTATATAGTACTCTATTTAGTCCACCCTTAACAGAAGCTGCTACTTTTCACAGTGTCCCAATAAGACAGTGTTAAATAATTCAACCATCATTTCTACCCTTGCACAGTTAATAGACAAAATTAGGATCTTTACTTGCCTTAAGCATCTAGAATTAAAGCTCTGAATACAGCCTCGGGCCCCTCAACAATCTTTCTTGACAAGTGGAATCATCCCATCTGAGTTCACATGTCTGCAAGTGGAGATCAGAGGTAATTATTCCAGGTTGAGTCAATGGAAAGAAATCTTTACACAGTTAGTGGAGATAAATTGGCACTTTAGAAAATTATTTCAGAGTCCAGTTTATGTGAAGATGAATGATTTCCTCCACTTCTTCAGCCAAGGGTGATTGGCTCTGATATAGATGCCTACAGTTCACCAGATGTATCATATCTCAAAAGCTAAATCATCAGTAGTGGGAGAGGATAGTTATATTCTGATACTCAGTCCAGAAAGAGTTGTAAAATCTCTCAATTAATAATGCTAGTACTGCCAAATAAGATGATTAGAGATCCTGTACTTTCCCATTTCTGTTTAACTGTGTAGTTTCAATGGCCCAGATCAATTTGGGTCATTTGTAAATGACAGTTTCAAAAAGGATAATGAATATCCTGGTTTAGGATAATGAAATTCAAATAATTCCTGAGTTGTTCTGAAGGACCGCCCAAGATTTCAAGCCATGGTCTGTCTCTGGATATATATGAAGCCAGAGAAATCCAGAGGAAATTACATATTGAGCAGAGGGCATTCAGAAAGCTGCTCTTTATCTGGAATTTTGGTTTTATTTTAGGGTAAAGGAGTAGAAGACACATATTGGCTGGTTGGGAAAAAAGGCTTTCTGAAGCCCTTACCTAAACCTCCTGAATTAAAGCCAGGGTAAGTGTGACTTCATCACTGTTCAACACATTCAGTAAAAGGTCCTTTTTGGAGTTTGCGGGCTGAATACCTGTCTTTCCATGTTATCTGTTTGCAAAGTCTGTATCATTTCCCTTAGGTGACTTGTATGTTCAGGCATAGTACTGAGACTGAGAAGTGGTGTGGTTTCTTCATTTCCTCTCCTTAGTCACAGTTCCTAAGAAGTGACCTGGAAACCTGCTGCTTCTCCCCTATACTCCCTCGGAGACTGAGCACCAGGGAGTTCCTTCCTTAATTTCCTTCGTACTTTGTGTGCACATGGGAGACGCACAGGTACGGACACTTTCAGGTCTGTTGTCATCAGTGTATGGGTGACACTCAGATTTTTCTCTCCCTCCATTAGAATTCCTGTGGAAAACACCAACCTCATCCAACATATAAATATGTTTCTTTCCTTTCGCTCTAATAGAAAAATAAGGAGACTTTGTGTTATAAATTATGGCACTGTTAGGTAACTGAAGACCTAATGTTGTTGCCTCCATACAGGTGGCGGTGAGCAAAGATTGATCACTCAAAATTTATTAAGTATTTTTCTAGCTTTGTCATGCCTGACTTTGCAAACAGAGTACTGCCTGTTCAGCTGTTACCTGCTGTATGCCTGGAAAGGATGTTGGGGTCAGGACATCAAAAAACAGGAGTCAGATTTGTTTTATAAGAACAGCATAGTCACCCACATTAAAAGCAGTCAACTTTGACTCCCTTTATAGTCAATAAAGAGAAATATAAGCTATGGTGTCTGATTTGATTGGCCTACTTGGACGTCTGTGTTAGAAGATGAGTTGCCCTTGCATGGTGCCTCTTTTGTTGACTGTAAAGAGATCCTACAGTGACTACCTCAGAGACAGAGGTCTGACAACAAACAAGGTCTGTCCTCAAGTGACTCTGACTTCTCCTGATCAGTCTTGTTCTACGTATTATCTCATTTCCTCCTAGTAAAATGAAGACTTCTTTTTTTTATCTCTCTCTGCACGCAATACACGCAATAGTCAACTATTTGGGAGGCTTCATACAGGGCAGTGCCCATGCTCAGAGCCATCCCAGAGCTTTCTTGGAGTAAGGTGGAACTTACAGTATTACAGTATTTGGGGACATCATTTTAAAATTGTTTGGGTGTCAGTCAGGGTGAAAATAGAAGTTTACTGAAAGACAATTTTGAAAGACAATATTTCTTAGGCTTGAAGGCATTTTACTATTAATACTTGATGGAAATGAGCTATTGAATAATGTGTGTTGATACCAATGATGCATTATGCCCAGGAAATATGAAACTTGGAGGAATTTTGCCATATTAGCACAGGTGGGCTGGCTTACCATGCAACCAATGAAGCACTTACACTTTTACTTTGAGAGTAGATTCCTCTCATCCTGGTTTTATTATCTAAAAGTCATGATTTATGGGTCTGTTGACTGTTGAGATTCTTTTCATCACTCTCAAAGATCCTGGCCTCTGGTCCTGTGAACCAAAGTCAGATTTATGCAGGGCTCAGCTGTTTCTAAACATGGATTGTAAATAGCAGAAATTGAATAAGGTCCATGCATAAAATAAGAGAAGTAAAAAAATGTTCCCATGAACCCAGGATCACAAGGTCTTGAACATCCGTGTGTAACCTCTGTCGAGTCCACCTGTAGCACTGCAGAGAGGGAGGTGATCTGCTCTTGTCCCAAGGTGCAGATCTTCACTGCTCTTTTGCAGTATCTCTGTCCCCCTAGATCGTCACGCAGCAGTTGAATGAATGTTACAGTAATCAGAGGAAAAAGTAAAATTATACAAAACAGAATTTGTCCTAGTGAAGTGTCATAATGAAAGTTACACCCTGTAGAAATCAAATATCAGATGACAGAAAGAAGTAACTGGTTGTTCGAACAAGGTAAATATTTGGAGAAGCACCTCATGCATCAGCTGTGCTGTTATCAGATCGGTGTCAGACAGTATGTCCTGGTTTTCCTGCTTTATCTTGATGGTTCAGTTTTTGGCCCAAAAATGAAGTTGTGTCTCTCTTGTTGGCAAATATGGAAGTTTCAAGTCATGATCTCATATACATTCATAAGGATTTCCTAATTTCTAGGCTCTTGAGCTGATGGGAGCTGATTGGTAGAGAGCCTCTCCTGTTGCTGCTGCTGATGATGTGTCTAGAAAGATTTCTACTCAGGCTCCTATTTGAAGTCTTTTACCCGATGCTCTTTTAAATCAGAAATAAAAGAGCTTGTTGGGCAAACAGCAGCAAAAAACTTCTGTTGTCCTTCCATAGCTGGACTTATATAACAGCATCAAAATATTTCCTAGATAAACTTTACATAACATATAACAAGAGCTATCTAGGGAAATCCAAACATCCTCTGGCTCATACTCACAGACTTGATCACCAAATCTTAGGACAGATGCTTTTTGCTTCACAATCGATCCCTTTTTTTGAATTATTTCTGACCCCCTTAACACAGTAGAAAAATAAAGAAAAAGGAATATTTTGATCATGGCTGTGGCATAATGATTTTGAGAAAGAAGAATATTCTCTGAAACTTGATGGGAGAGAGGGAATGAAAGCTGTGACATCTCCCTTTGAACAAGACTGTCTGACTTGTGATATGGTTGCTTCAGCTTTTATTTTTAAACAAGCTCTTTTTGAGCAAGCTGAGGTTTCTGAAGAATTGACAGAATGTTAGGGAATTGGTGCTGATAGCAAGAAACCGTAAAGGCAGTATTCAGAAAGGAAGCAAAGTCAGGACTTTACAGATTTTCTTCTGCTGGCTGTTGGAAGCAAGATGGTAGGAAGAGAGGACCTTGGAAAAATAACAGCTGTCTCCAAAAAGAGGGCTTTTGCCAGAGAATGGGATGGAGGGTGCAAAACCAGACCTCTTCAGTTGCTCAGACATTACTGAGGTCAGGAGATGTGGAAGTTCTATTTTTGCACTGGATCTTTCTTCTTGTTATTGAGTTGTGGATGAAAGTCAAGTCATTATCACACAGTTATTTGATACTTGTGTGAGCAATGTTTGGAGGTGGACCTCAATCTCATACTGTGCTTCATCCCTAAATATCCTTGTCAGGTCTTCACCTTCTGTGGGTCACAACCTGCTGCACTATTGTGCAGACACAGGCAGCAACATCCTCCACTCCTCTGTGGGTGAGTCCTACCAAGTGGATTCAAGGAACAAACCACTCACACTCACCCTGTGGCTGAATTTTGCTACCTCTTGCATAAAGGGTCTGGACACAAAGATTCCTCTTCTCCCTCCAACAGTCAGGATTTAATCTTATTAAATGTTATTTGCCTCCATCTGATCTGGTCATCTTGCACACCTTTTAAGAGTCAGTGCAGAGAAACAGACATTTCTAGGTGCAGATCTTCTGCCTCACTAAGGATATCTACCTTGGCATAAACCCCTCCTGTGGTCCAGCAATGTCAGCTTCCCTCCACTGGCTCAGAAGGGAAGATAAGATATTTGGCTCAGATGAAAATACTCTGTTGTGGAGAGACAAATGGCAGGGAGCTAAATCCCACCTGAGTTGTAGATTCCCAGAAGTCATTCCTCATTGAGCCCATCAGGATTATATCCCCCTGGCTTCCCTGTCCTTTGGACCGAGCTCTAAATGCTCCAGCACTCATGAGGAAGTTTATAAACAGGGATTAATGTTTCTAAAAAAAAGTAAGATGTTCCCAGAGCTGAGGATTTACGTAAGGAATAGGAGGACAACTTGACTAGACATTTTTGCATTTGTAGAACAGAACTGACAAAAGAGCTGAAACTTGACTCTGATCTCCCTCAGGAAAGGCTGTTAAATTTATACTAAGCTTTCAGAGACAGCTGGCTATCTCTGGGGACAGTTAAATAGGATTTCCATTAGGAAATGTGCCCATACTTTTGAGAGATGAGAGCTTCTGAAAGCAACACCCCTGGAAGACCAAAAGGCACTGAGACAGGAACTGAACCAACCAAAGGTGAGGTCTTCTCAGCAGTTTTGTTCTTTTCTTTCCTTTAATTAATGAGGGGAAGGATCGGTGGAATCATTCCCCCAGGATTCATCTTGTCTAATAGATTCTGAAACAGCCATGACAGACATATAGTTTGTGCTCCTCAATCAACAAAGTCATTCATCTTGTCCTGGGAGAAGTGTCTAAGAGTACCAAGAAACCTCTGGACACTTAAAATTTAATTAGTTGACCTCACTTTTTGCAGTAAGTCAAGATGCAGGGATACAAAATGGGAATAAATAAAATCAGAACCAGGACCAATATTTGTTTTCCTTTTTCTCACCAGAAGACACTTACCTTTCACTTGGTCTACGTTACAGTCTGTTCTTTATTACTGATGAAACTGAACTGGTTCTTTCTCTAATGGCCTACCTGTTCACTGCAGGTATAGAGCTCATGGGTTACTCCCGGAAGAAATTGCAGAGTTCAAAAGGAGGAAAGCTGAAAAAGCCTTGGCAAAAGGGCCTAGATCTGAGGTAGTAGCTGTAGGACAGTCTCAATGTAGCTCTTCTGCTTAGTGTCTGCTTGCATGTTGTGTGTCTGCACTTTGCTGGTTTTAGTGTCTTTTTTTCCCCTTTTTTCTTTGTTTTTCTTCCTTTCTATTTTTTTAATATGTTGTATTATTATTCTAAAATGTCTCATCCAAAATGTGTTCAGAACAGCAGTGAAGCTCTCTAAAGATAGTAGTAGCCTTGTTGGGTGGTTTCCTAGCAAATTTATGCCCTAGTATCATATAAATTCCTGAAAGGCATACAGTATTACTGTGTTTACCTGCAGTGTATTATCAGTCCGTTGAATGGTGATATGCACTGTGCCAGGAAGAGACCAGTACATGGTAAACACAGTGATAAAACTGTTCAAGCCTGGAAAAAATCCAAATTGCCTATTATTGCTTTCCTGTAACTGTATATCTCCTGCCTAGTATAATTCCATATCTCATGACATGAAATAGGATGCAGCTCTGTTATTCATCATCATGGTATCTACAATTATGAGAAATAATGGATTTAGGATGATTTGGGTGGAATTCCAAAGTTACGTGGAGTATTACAGCATAACCTGAGGTGTCTGATCAAGGAGGTGTTACCAGAGCAAGGCTGGCATGAAAGCATGCACACCCAAACAGGCACATGTATGGTGTCCCCTGAAAATGTTGTGCTGTTAGATTTTCTTAATAGTATCTCTAAAAACATCAATAATGCTTCTGCTCAGTTCCTCTGAACTAATGTGTATTTAATTTTCACTTTCTTAAAAAAAGGAGAGGTGGATGAAAGCCCAGAGTACCTAGATACAGGATGGTTACAAACCCTTAAGATACACCATGTCAGGCTGATAGATTACTATGTGAAGACTAAAGCTCCATGTGTATAAAACCCAGCAGATAACTTTTGGCTGTGTTCCTCCTCCCCAACAAAACTTTCAAAGATTCAGGGTGTGTTACTAGGCTGGTTTATCTCCCTTAAAAGATTTCTAAATTTTGAGGTTCTCCCTGTCGAGGACCTGGGCAGAAATTCCTCATTAGAAAAGTAAAAATAAAATAAACAAAAAGTATTTAAATATGGGGCACAATCTGCAGAGATCTGCAATAAGCACTACCATATGAGAACACTCGCTGCTAAATATAAGCTCCAAGGCACAGAAGACCACTCTGCTGATTTACATCTAAGAGTACCAGCCAGTCCTCCAAGGCCAAAGAGCATCTCTCACTTGGGTTAACCCTGCTTGACTAAATCTGCACATCTACTGATACATAACTGTTTAGTACTTATATCACCCACAGACTGATTAGTAGCATACTGTGGAGAAGAGAAGGTCCTCAGTAGCCAACTTGGCTCAATCCATGGGAAATAGCTGGAAAATCAATAAGGCACTCAGACCTGGATCTTTTCAATGGTCCTAGTTCAATCCTTCTTGTGTGCATGAAGCTTTCAATTGAGGCAATTAAGTCCTCAGCAGCTATTTATCCCCAACATGCCTACTTGGTGGTTCAGTGATGTTTCCAGCTAATCTATTTTAGACAGTTACGGTGAAAGGGAATATGTCACCAACAACCTTGTTTTTCCTTGATAACAATAAAGGAACACTTCCCATGGATCTCAGATGTAGTGATCCATAGTGTATTCACTCAGTGCATGATCCTATAAGTCTGGGACCATAAACAGCTGACAGTCCCACAGGGTTCTTGCTGCAATACGATAGGGATCCCCATCTTGGAGTAATTATATTTGGAAGTATTCATCTGGCCTGGAATCTAGAGGAAGGTCACAACTGTGCTTCTCATGCTCAAGAATCAAATCCTTTAACCTTGAATGAGTGGCAGTGAACTCTGCTGTCTTTGGTGGACACCTTATTTCAAAGAGAAGTGATGGTTCTGGATGGATCTTGATAAAAATGTTCATCAAAGCATGAGGAATACCTGAGTGCATCTCCAGTTACCAGAAGATAAATCTCTTGGCTATATCACTGGTGACTCTTATACTTTGTCCTGTGGTAGGATCTGTGACCTTATCATGTACCTTCCAACCCATTCATGTGAGTGGGATTCAGCCCAGAGCACCATGTTTGTAAAGACACTTGTGTAAGGTTGTAGAGGAAACAGCAGCTGAAGACCGGGTAGGATAAACCATGGCATCTCAAACACTGCTGGATAATATCCTCAAGCAGAGGAATCCCACCCGTAGCATCTTAAAAGACTTCTGATAAAGAGAAAGGGATTTCTCTCTTTAAATTCAAGACACAACAGAGAACTGTCCCACAAGAGAGGTCAATGACTCCCTAGGACCTGTGCGTTGGTCTCTCTTTGGAGATGAGACTTAAGAGTCCACGCAAGTCATTCAGAATTCATTGTGGAGTTCTAAGGAGTGAGATTTCGCTCCCCATGTGATGGGTAGCTGTTATGTTTATAGAGGGAACCATGTGTATGAATCTTAGTACAAACTATACTGCTCTTTGCTGACCTTTAGATATATAAGCCTACAGGTGGAGTTATTTTCTCTCCTTTTTTTTGTTTTGTTTTTTTTTGTTTGTTTGTTTTGGTTTTTGTTTTGGTTTTTTTGGTTCTTCAAGACTTTGACTCTCTTTCTATTATGATCTCTCATGCTATGAACTCAGCTTAGCAACAGGAGATTCTTCAAGATTCTTTCTTGTTCAGGAAATACAGTAAACACCCAAATAATTGCATGTTGCTGGCCAAACCATAGACCAGCAGATAAGACCATAGAATCACAGATTCATAGAATGTTTTGGGTTGGAAGGGATGTTTCAAGGCCATTTAGTTCAACTCCTCTCCTGTCCTGTCCTGTCCTGTCCTGTCCTGTCCTGTCCTCTCCTCTCCTCTCCTCTCCTCTCCTCTCCTCTCCTCTCTTCTGTTTTACAGCCACAACTGGCCAGATGTACTAACTAGGAAACTGAAATCTGTCCTGAGGGACACAAGGAGAACACTAACAAAAGCAACCTTTAAAGAGCTGGGAAGCGTGAAGAAGCCTGATACAAGTTTTGAAGAGGATGACATTTGAGAAGAGCACAGCAAAGAATTAGTAAGATCAGGACTGACACCTTGAAGCCAATCCAACAGAGCTCACTCTCCATTTAGTTCCCAACCACACAAAAGCAGTAGAATTAATGAAGCCTCTTGGCTCTTGCAGAGGGTGAACCTGAGCAGGCAGATGAATCTTGACCATCTTCTCTTGTGAAACTGGGCACCAGCTCAGAGCTGTATGTGTGCGCTTTTTTTTTGAGGGGGGTCTATTGGGGAGGAAAATGATGCTAATGATGACAGTGATGATGCTCTTCCTGAGCAACTGTCACAAGGATGAACTCAAATATTTTAACTCAGTCTGCGTGATAGCACAAACAAGTCTGGCTGCTCTTGGGCCTGGATTTGAACAATAATGCCAAGTGCTAAAATGATTTAACTGTTTTGCATTAAATAATTGTTTTCCTGTTGTTGTAGGAAACTCTGGTTTCATAAAAATAATTGCAATTGAGAAAAAATGTTTTGGACAAGAAAAAATATTTTTACACTCCCACAGGTGGAGATTCTGAAGCAAAATGTTTTGTTCCTGTATGTCAATTTAAGCTGAAAAATTCTCTTTTAAATTGACATTTCAGCTGCAAGTGCCAATTTAATGCTATTTTCAAACTGAAATGCCAGTTTTGAATTGAAACGGTTTGGTATGAATCAATATTTATTTCAAATGCCAAAATGAGATTCTGCTCAAAATGTCAAAATATGTCATCTTTGTAAATCCAGATCCAATTGCAAAACATCTTCTGCGTTTATCCCAAAGCAAGATGAAAACAGAATGCCAAGATATTGCAAAACTGAAATGCAGTTCCATTAGCTGAGTAATACTAATAAAATACACTTTTTTCCTGCAAAAGTGGGGCTGATGGAACAAAGAGTACACCACTAAAGCAGTGCAAGGCCTAAAACCAATCACGCTTTTTCCTTCCCAATCTCCAAGTGTTCTCTAAGGCATTTGTCTATAAAGGAAGCCTCCCAGTGGTTAAAAAACTTTCTGTAAAGGGTCAATATTTGGCCTGTAGGCACTTCTCACAGAGCACACTTCATCAAGGTCAAATAATTTTGGTGTTTGCCTCTTCTGGATTTTTTATTCCTGTTCAACATCTGGCTTCTAATAAAATTCTGAGAATTATTATGCTCTCTTCTTCAAGGCTGAAGAGAAGAGCAGGTATGTTAATTCAAGGAATAGTACCACCAGAAGGTGCTCATTGTGGACAGTGAGACCTTTCTCAGGCTCAGTTTGAACTCTTCTCATCAGAACAACCTAAGCAGATTTTTACCATTCAGATAATAAATAAGAGTCCACAGCCACTTGGCAAACATTCCTTGGATATTGCAAATATCTTTATGGAACAAGGTGAGTCAGATATCACAAAACTGAGGAACATAGTATTTTCTTTACTGTATCAAGTATAAAATGTACACTGTCAAAGCAGGAGCTGTTTGGAGTATAAACATCTGAAAAGCAAAATCAGAAGGGAAATGCATTAATATTATTCAATAATGAGATTTTACTCTGTGGCACTCTATGGTTTTATGAAAGAAGTTTTTGCTTATTTCGTGATGGGAGTAGATATTCAAGGTGGGAGAAGCTGGCCCTTGAATGACATCTGTTAAAAGGCTCATACAACACTTGAGCTGTCAAATAGGGTTAGGAAAGCTTTCACCTTCTGCCCTCTGCTCACCCTCTGTTCAAGAATTCATTCAGAAATAAAGCCCTGTGGAAGAGACGTGGGCAGGGAATCCTGACACAATATACCTCAGTATACAGTTCCAGGGGGGTACATTATCTGGGTTGGTTTGTACAAATTTTGAGTTTAAAATCAAACAATTTCTCCATAATTCATGTCTTTTCCATTATTTTCCCACGTACAAAACATTTTCAGGTGCTGTCCTGCTACATAGCACAGCGGGTAAACCAACCTGAATGTTCCATCTGAAGATGACTGAAACAAGAGGATTTCAATCCATCCTTCTGTACAGTTTTTTTTCTTCAGCCTGTAGTCTTCTAAAATAAACAACATTCTTTGAATTTATTTTAGAAAATAAGATAGTAAATCTGTGGGAAAGGGTAGAAGAGAAGCAAAGTTCTATTAACTGATGACTTTAGTAATCCCAGGATAATTCTTAATTCTCTTTGAAGCCAGTGGTATTTTTTTTTCCTCTTAATTTCAACAGGAAGAGGCGAAGGACTCATCCCTGAGTGTGACCGTCTCTACTGTTAGAAATCCATGAAACATATTTATATTTTTCTGACATTATTCTGTTTAGATAGATTTAGGTTCACTCATGAGATTTCTTCTCATACTAACTACGATTGCTGTATAGGCCTCTAATTTTGTTAGTTTGCTCCTAGTTTGCTCCAGTGTTTGGATGTTGCAATGAGGAAGATGTGGGCTGGAAGCAGCAAATGTAAATTTTTGTAACTCCACATCAGACTTCTCAGCTGACTGTGGACAAGGCATTTGGTGGATTCTTGGGTAGTGAAGTGCACACTGTAGAAACCACTATCAACAAGAATCTACCACATGATTGCTGGAGGTTTTACCACTGATGTTATAGAGTGAATTTTAACACAGTTGTGCAAACCCACTGAGAACTGTAGAAGATGTATTTATATGCAATAAACACTGTTTGAATATAGTTCATGTTTCATACAATATTTTCAGCAGTCAATTTATAACATGACAACAAGATCCTTGAAGACCTACCCCTCCACCTGAAAATCTCATTCTAGTTTTTATATTTACCTTCAGCTGACTTCTTAGCTTACTTTTCAGCTCTCTGTGCAGATGAGGCACCTGTGGAGCCCCCTGTTCACATATTTGCTTGATTATACAGTAATTAAGAGGCAGGTCAGTCAGGGAAAGAAGGTAGGAGATGCAGAAGAACCCTAGGAAGACATGGAGGAGCCACAATGTGGATGGGTGTCTAAACAGCTGCAAGGGCTGATGTCTGGGAAAATTTCCTATGACAGCAGATATTAATGTAAGGAGGGGGCAATACCACTCCCCACAGCACATTTCTTGTTAGAAAATATGAAGATGTTTCTCTGGGTTATGGAACTACAGCCGAGTGAAGGCAGGAGTAGAACTGAAGGTAAGTAATCTCAGGATAATTCTATAATCCTGTCCTCACGCCAGCAAAGAATCCGTCAAATAAATGCGTGGGAAACATCACATCAACCTGCTGCTTTCTATCCGTGAAAAGGGCATAGTATGGCAAGGGCCTATGCACAGGCAGATTCTTAACCCCCTTCACCTACAGACTCCCACACAGTGGTCATCAGCTGGATGTATCACTGGTGAAGGTGGGCTAAGGATTACCTCCTGGTGTAGCCACATATCCTTTCTTTCCCCTTCAGGCATACCCGAAAGCCCTACTGTGGCACTCGCTAGCCTCATCTGTGTTTAAAATAATGGTTTGAATCATAAAAAGGAATTATATCGTAGAATTGTTTAGGTTGGAAGAGACTCTGAGGTCATCAAGTCCTACCATTAACTCAGCTCTGCCAAGTCCACCACGAAGCCACGTCTCCAGGTGCCACACCTGCATGTCTTTTAAACACCTCCAGGAATGGTGACTCCACCACTTCCCTGTTCCAATACTTGACAATCCTTTCAATGAAGAAATTTTTCCTAATACTCAGTCTATCCAAACCTCCCCTTGTACAACTTGAGGCTGTTTCCTCTTGTCCTATTTTTTTTTTTATCTGGGAGAAGAGACTGACGCCCACCATCTTTTAGGTAGTTGTAGAAAATTATCAAAATAGAAGAATACATGGGAGAAGGCAGAGAAACTGCAGCTCTTCACACACAAACTAAAGCTTTGTGAAATTATGGTGTTAGATAAAGCTCTTACAGATAAAACTCAGCCTGAAGAAGAGCTATAGGATTGCTGTAGAATACAGAGAGCTTGATGTACAGGGAGGTTGTATTAGCACACAGAGTTGAAGCAGATCTCCCAAAATGCACTGAGAGCCATTGCATTAAGGATCATTTCCAGACCCTGGGCATTTACAATCCTCTCCTCCAGCCTCCTGCAGCTGCTGGGTGAGCAGCAACACACAGTGCTCCTAGGCCAGCAACTGCTGAAACAAGTGAGCAGGGGAAGCTTTTCTGTATTCATCCCATACCCGGATATTCCTCCAGTCTTCTTGTAATGACCACAGGAGAGAGTTCCCTGAACTGATGAAACCAGGTCCATGTTTTCTGCACTGTAAGAAACATCTGATGCTTTTCCTCTGATGCTCGTTACTTTACAGCTGTTTGTATTAAATTTCATTCACCAATCTTTTTCCTCATTCATTAGAGTTTTTCATAATCCTTCCTAAGCCTGACTTCATGCTATTTGCAGATGTTAGCATCCCATGTTTCTCCTTCCTTCCCTGAGCATCCCTAAATTCTGTTAAAAAGCACAGGACCCAGTGGAGGGACTGTGAGGACCACCCACAAAAGTTCTTGCACAATGCATCCTGATCATGCAATTCTCTTCTTAGTTTCCTGACTCCACATCAGTCCTGATCTGCTTCACTCTATCATTGCTTGGTGCAATGCAGTCTCCTTTTCTGAACAGGACCTGTTTAGAATCACTTGAAAATGAAGAAAAATTTTATCAGCTGGTTCTCTTTTATTGCCTGTTTTCACTGACACATTATGATTATTTTATTCAAAGAAATTAAATTCCCCTTTTGCCATGATCTGTTCTCACCTTGGGACTGTCCAGGAGCCAGACTTGATAGCACAGACATCAGGCACGGTTAAAAAACTAACAGATGCTGAAATAAATACACTCATTTTCACAAATCTAGATGTCTGAAACATGTTCATTAACATATGCAGAGAAGCACAGGAAAAATCAATTCAGGTCCAAGGGCCCATGCTGAAATATGTTATATCCAAATAGGCCTGATGCCCAAATGGAAACCACAATACAATGCATGAAATTCCAGTTGGTCTTGAACAGAAGGCATTTATTAAGTGCTGAAGCCTGTTTTTTCTATTGTTGTTAAAATTTGCCAAGTTGCAAATGTTCTGCAGTTTTCAAGTGGAAAATGGTCTGGCTCGTGGACAGTTTGTTTCCCAGACACCTCAGCTGCCCATCTGCTGGGCTATTCCAGTCACCGATTTCAAAGCAACCCTGGAGGCAGATGTCTCAGCTCCAATCTCCACATACAATTTCCTCCTTTATTTATTTTTTCATTCAAACACTGGAACTGAAATAGTATTTCAAAATATTGAAATCCTGCAGGAAACCAACTGACCTTTCTCCACACTCGCCAGAAAAATGTGGGCAGGAAGAGGAGGCAGCAAACAGACTCAGTACAGCTAAAGCTCCAGCCTTGAGGTCTTTTCTCACCAGAAAAAATACACTGTCCGAACATCACAGAATAATATCTGATGGCAGATGTACTGTAATTAACTGCTTTAATAACTGTGGCTTATCAAATATTTCTTCTGTTGTTGTACCAGAGGTGTTAAATCACGCACTGATAGTCTAGTGCTATAAAAAATTGCTTACATTTCACTGCATGTGAGCTCTGCTTTAGTACATTATTGCTTTAACAGAAAAAGCTAAAAACTATTAATCTGAACAATTCTGATTTTAAAGCAAGGTCAGACTTGGCTCAGAACATGCATTTTGTGACTCAGGGCTGTTTGCAGTAAAAAAGCATCACAGGAGCACAACATTCTTTGCCAATCCTTGTTTTGAGCTGTCTGTGAAATCTTGGCACCGTGTACCAAGAACACTGTGTTGAAATAAAACTTTTGTTTAACCTACTTGTGTGGGCTCCCTGTGGAGGTGATTGCCTGTGTTGCCAAGTCTGTAACTCTTAGCTCCTCAAACACCATAGAAAGAACCAGAGGGAATAACTGCAGGTTATTATCCAAGTAAGACGCCAAAGTTATTTCTCTCTGTACCCTCCCACTATCCTAGACTGGCATTATGTAGGGAAAGGTATGTCCATGCTGCAGCAGTTATCTTTATGCTTCCCATATTCTTTATAGGAACTGATTGTGGAAAAACATGTTGCCCTTGATTTTGTACAGCTCACTCAAATTCAGCAGAGTTTATTCACAGAGAAGAAAAGGACACAAGAAGACCTCACTGGTCTCTCAAGATGGAACAATTATTTCACTATACTTCTATTATTCTCATTCTGAAATATGGCAACTGAGCTAAATTTTAAAACAAACTCAGGAAAATCTTCAGCCTTAAAAAATCCAGCTACAGCCAATGACAATAATTAACTATTGCTCCCATCTGTAACATTCAAATTCAAGGTACAGTTCAGAAGTAAGCACTTTATGCTGTATAAGTCATTGCATATATACCTACATACATATGTACATATATATATATGTGTATATATAGATACATATGCATACAATTATTCAGCAGCCATTCACCACCAGAGGGCAGGCAAAGAATACGAAAGTCAATTGTCCTGTCTGATACTCCACATATCAACAAGCAAACTGTTCAGTGGCCACAAATACATCACCACTATTTTCTTTGACCATCTCCAATGACTTTCTTATCATAGAATCTTAGAACAGTTTGGGTTAGAAGGGGCATTCAAGGTCATCTAGTCCACCCCTCCTGCAATGAGCAGGGACATCCGCAGCTAGATCTGGTGGCTCAGAGCCCTGTCCATCCTGGTCTTGAATGTTTCCAGGGATGTGTTTGAGCCATCCTACTCTGCACTAGTGCAGCCTCACCTTGACTATTGTGGCAGTTTTGGTCTCCACGATATAAAATAGACATCAAGCTCCTAAAGAGAGTCCAAAGGAGGGCAACAAAGATGGTGAAGGGCCTTGAGGGGAAGCTGTATGAGGGGCAGTTAAGGTCACTTGGTCTGTTCATCCTGGAGAAGAGGAGACTGAGGGGAGACCTCATTGCAGTCTACAGCTTCCTCATGAGGGGAAGAGGAGGAATAGACACTGATTTCTTCTCTGTGTTGACCAGTGACAGGACCCAAGGGAATGGCCTGAAATTGTCAGGTGAGGTTTTAGGTCGGATATTAGAAAAAGGTTCTTCACTCAGAGAATGGTTGGGTGCTGGAACAGGCTCCCCAGGGAAGTGGTCACAACACCAAGCATGACAGAGTTCAAGAAGCATTTGGACAATATTTCCAGGTACACAGTGTGACTCTTGGGGATGGTCCTGTACAGGGCTAAGGGTTGGACTCAATGATCCTTGTGAGTCCCTTCCAACTCAGCATATTCTGTGATTCTGTTTGATCAAAGATAGCTCATCTTTTTCACCTATGACATCATTCTGGGGTTAGAAATTTTTATGAGAAAATGAACACCTGGAGTTTACTCAGCTCTTCTGTGCTGTTGCCTTCACTACTTCTGTGTGTGCTTGACAGGGAGCAGGTGATACATGTTTGAGCATAATTAGCTGTGCTTCTGTGTTCCCTGTATTTCACCATTCCAGTGCACTAAACTTCCTAGTGCAAGTGTAGCCTGTGCACTGGCTTCAAAGATTTTCCTGAGTGCACCCCACTTTTGAAATCTAGAAGGGGATTTCAGGAGCAAATTACATTTTCGATGTCTGAAAAAAAATAAAAGGGATAGATGAGCAGGGTTGTTTCCTTCAGGTTGTTGCACTACATCTGCTTTCTGTCTCCACTGAAATAACTTCAGCATCTCCCTATGTCTCCCAATGTATCCTCTTCTTCATTATTGGGTTCAGAGGCGTTGTTAGATGGTACAGGTACCTTTCTCTTCCAGAAGCACATTCCACCTAAAGCACTGCACACAGTGACTGCCATGATACATGGTTTTAGCACAGCAAGGACCATGCTCAGGGACTAAGTAAGGATTTATGTATTTTTCCTTCATGCAAAAAAAAAAAAATCCCAAATACATCATTGGGGGTCAGAGTTAGATTATTCAAGAAAAGCCAACACAGTGTGCAGGAAGCAAAGACATTTTGGAAATAACCCAGAATCAAGCTGTGGGATATAAAAAAACCCCATGATTTCAATAAGTGATGACATAGTGGTGGATCAAGGGGCTATGGGAAGGATCAAAGGGTTTAAGGAACACGACAAAAATAGAGCATTTCTAACTCAATTCTTCTCTCCCTATGATTACGAATGCAACCTTCTTTTTTTTCAGCATTTGCCTAAAAAAAAAAAATAAAAGGAGCAAAAGACAGAATAGATCATACTCTCCACTCTAACTATGGTGAAATGTTTTTCTGCAAGACCTGAAAATTACATGTATCATAATCAGCCTCGTAGATATGATGCCAGTAATCCCTTCACTACAGCTTTCCTGCAATAGTACCCAAAATAAACACCGTAAAGAGATGGAAAGAACGGAAAACAAAAAGGAAAATTTATTATTTTAATGGTGGTTGATAGCCTAAAGTCATTTTTGTAAGTTCTGATTCAACAGCAGGGACTGAAAATGCTGGAGGGATAGACCAACTTTCCTTTTCATTCTTCCACCCATGAGAAAACAAAAAGAAGGAAGAAGAATGGATGAAATTTCACAATTTAAATTAAGCAGGAGATTTAGAGATAAACATGATCTTTAACCCCACTATCACAGAAGACAGAGCAAAACATTCTGCAGCTTGTTTGGCACCACCTGATTTATAGGTTCTCCTACTATTGCAGTGATACAGCAGACATGTAGGAAATATTTGTAAGAGAAGCCACATCAGTCTCATTTGGTTTGCATTTCAAGATAAACAGGATTTGTCACACACAGCACAGTTTCCTGAACCTTTTGATAAAGTTTTAGGGTGTTCCAAGCAGAGGCTAGAAGATGTTCCTGGATGTGGCAGTGGAGGGCAAAAAAAGCCCAGAGAGACTTGAAAAATCTGTGTTGGATGCAGGCTCCCTCCAAACAGAGGGCAGGGCAAGTGCAAGGCAGAAGGTCTCTGCCCTTATTTCTGTCTTCTTGAGATGTTCACCTGGCAGCTCTGCTTGCAAGCCATACCTCAAAGTCTCACTGGACCATGGTGTATGTCTGAGGACCACAGGGGTTGGAAAATAAAACCAGAGGACCATGGACATAGTTTTCCCAACCTCCCCCCTCCCACCGCCCACATTCAATACAAATAAAAATTCCATTTGCCACATTTAAACTCCCCAAAATTAGGGGGTTCTCTGAAACTCCTGTGATATAAGTTTACTTATCTGGGACTTTTGCCCACATGTTTTCCTTGTCTTTTTTTCTCTTACTGCCTCACTGCCATATGCCCCAGCGATCTCCCCATCTGACATTGTTTTGTCCCCAAGTTTTTTTTTTTGTTATCTTCCGTGTTCTCTCAGAAGACTCTGCAGAAGACCCATATCACCAAAGTCAACCCACCTGTATCCTGTGGTAGCACCTGCTCAGGGAGTTTCCACAACATCTTCCACTCCAAGTGATGTACTGCATCCGTCAAGCATTCTATTAATGTCTTGAACATCATTATGTGCATTTTGCTTTCTTGCTCAGTTTTCTGGTACTTTCTGCCCAGGTGTCAAGCAGTGCCTGGGGACCCTGTCACCCAAGAGTAACAAGATGAGCTGGGACTGTGCCAACTCTTCAAATCACTGCAGCATAACATGGACACAGCTAACTTCTCATAGCTAGTCATATCAGGCTGGGTAAGTGTGGAGTGTCCCAGAAGAACTGGACATGCATTTTTAACTCCACTTTTTGGGTGAATTTCACAGCTGCTTGGGTTATTGGTAGCTGATTTGGAGTTAGCTAAGGTATGTCTCCTTTGCAGTTTGAAGTAGAACTGTCTGCATCTTGCGATGCCAAATGTCTTCAGAGCCAGGTGGACCTGAGGAAGGCTATGTCTGGCACAAAAGGGGACTGAGCCAAACCTAATCTGGGGAAATGCCAAGAGCAGCAACATCTTTGAGTTCAAATAAAATCACAGTTCCTGAGACCTGAAGGCACCATATGATGAGGCTGAGATGGGACAAGAATCACAGTTAATCTGGTGACAAGGACAACTTCACCAGTTTGCTTACCATCAGCATCAGCCCCAGAGCAAGCCAAATTCCCAGAACCTGAATCATCATCACAATCCCAGTAGCAAAATTCTTCAACAACAACAGGAACAGAAAGAGTGGCCGTGACAAAGCTCTTGGCCTTCTTTTTCCTCATTTCTTTTTTTAAAAGATCAGGTTGTAATCAGAGCTGGAGGAAATGGAGCATAAATATCAAACTTTGTTTAGTCTGGGGAAATATCATTTATAATTAGAGATGGGCATCTTTTTGACAAGATACAACCTATTTTAATCATGAGATGAGCACACGGTCAACCTCTAATCTTCTGCAGATTTTTAAAACTGCCAGTTTTGGGGTTTTTTTTGCCCCTCTTTTTTTTTTTCTGTTTTTAGTGTAATTTCTAAAAAAGTAGCTGGGCTAACGTCAGTTCAAAATAATGATGCTTATACTGGCAGGGATGACTTGGAGCATCTCAGTAGCTGGGAATTTTGCTTTCTGTTCAGCACTTCTGTTTGTCTCCATGCCAGCCCCAAAAATGAAGCCTGTTTCTCTCTCTTATGAAACAGTGGGAATCCTGTGAGACTTGGAAGGGGAGGAGGTGGCCTAGGGTTGACTTTTTGTAACCAGCACTGACCTATGGCCTTTTTTTTGAAGTGGGATTTGCTGGTTTCCACATCCTGCTGCCCTAGCATGGAGACATGTAGGATTTGTGCATGGCAGGTACCAGCAGAAATTATTGCAGGATTGGTGCTTGTAAGCAGTTCCAGTGGCAAGATCCTACAGGTCTTCAGGGTGTGGTGTCCTCCTAGTGGGCTCAGGTTGTTTCATGGGGTGTGCATGGGTACATTGATGCTGTTAGATAACCTCTCCCCGCCAGTCAACCACACTGAGGGTTAGCTCTCTCGTGGGCACCCATCTGCACCAAACCAGCTTGCTCCCTCCAAGCTGGGATTTCCTTCAGGGCCTGCTTCAGGTTTGATTGCTTCTGCTCCACACAGTCCTCCTACACTATTCCAAAGCTGCTTTGCATGCTGTCCCCTCCTTATTCAAGGCATTCTGAAAGAAAGCTAACAGTGAAAGAACAATCTCAGGGCTGTGCAGGCACCATCCAGAGGTAGATGTCTGAGTGCTACACACCTGGACATAGCCAAACTGCTCTAGAGGAGGGATATCTCTCTGGGAGAGATATCTTTAGTGGGAGAGAAGTGGAGAAGTATCAGCACTCAGGTGTCACTGGGTGTCCACACACCAGAGACAGAGGTTTAACAGCAGCAGGATCTGTGTGAATAATTTTTTCTGCTTTCATATACGTCTGAAATGTATTGCTGGGAGACTTCCAATCTGTTCTGTGACAGGCCATTTTCCTGTTAGATAGCCATGCACCACTTGGAAAATACAATGGGACACACATCTCTAAGCAGCAGGTACACAGCCATCCTCTAGGCTTGGCTGTGGTGACATAAAGTTGGCCATCAGGTTGGCCTGATGTGGTTACATACGAGGAGGGGATACAGTATCTCCTTGTGCTTTGGTGAACTCCCATTATCAGTCCCAGCCAAATAAACTAGAAGGAATTATGAGGTGTGTTTATCTTGGGCAGGAGATCTACATCAACGCATCAGTGTCAAGCTGATGCCAAACCAAGCACCACAGCCATATTCACTACGCACAGTGCCACGAGATGGAGCAATAGTGGACTCCTAGTTTACACACAGCACAGGGATGTTGTGGCTTTTCTACCTCATGTTTGCTCATTGGTATTACCCTGTATTCTTGGGATCAGCTATGTCCTGTAACAGTTCTATTCTGAGGTCATTGGTAAGGTTTTGGAGCTGCTGTACACAGCCAAGCTCCTCCAGATCTGCTTCTGTTGCCAAGAGAAGTCAACAATAAATTGTTCACTTACTGTTCTTAAGGCATTTGGCCTTTAAAAAGTATGCTATACATGTACACAGGCAGTAGCTATTACGGTATTAAAAATTTTATTGTTTATTCTTTACTATAATGTGTACATTCCTTTTAAATTGATTATCCTTGTTAACATTCTTATTGCAATAACACATGCAAAAAGTACATATTGCGATATTTAACTAACCACATCTTTCACATCTGTGGACGTTTTCATCTTGAATCTCCCAGCATAGTGCAGACCTGAAGTAACTCTGATGGGAGCTGTTGTGCTACACAGAACAAACAGTAACCTGTTGCAGAGAAATAAAGGCTGGAGTCAGCACATGTTTAGCAGAATCCACAGAGCTGCTTGGTATATGGTGTTAAAGGTCATGGTTTTTATTTGATTTTAATAAGCAGATCCAGGAAAGCTGGACAAAATTTATGCTGTCCAGGAGAAGGGAGTCAGTACCCTCTGCTTTTTTGGTCCATCCAAAATCCTTGGCCATCATTGCAGATCTCAGTGCAAAGTGTGCAGAACACACAACGCTGAAGGCAAACCTCTCATTCAGGATGAAGGTCACTCAGTGGTAATACTCCTCATGCATCCAGGGAAGAAGGTCAGAGGTTTGCAGTGGTCCCTGGGAGATTTGCTTTGGTCCCTGGTGCCTGTAGGAGATTCCCGGTGGGGTGGCCCAGGAGAGGTCATGTCCTGGCTGCTGAAGGCAAGACTCATTTTGATCCTAAGATACCCATGGAGGAGCTGGAAAAACTCTGTTAGAAGTTTGCTCTGCTGCAAACTAGTGTGGAGAGGTCAGTGTACACTTGCCCAGGTATAAGGGCATATCTGAGCAGAAGAAGACAACACAGGCAATGCGCAAGTCTCCCACTGGTTTACACAAGAGCATTTCTTCTGAAATGAAAGGGAGCCTCATACCCGAGGAAAAGAAAGAAAAATCCATCCCATTCCCTTTTCTAGAAGGCATTTACATTATTACTCATTCAAGTATTAAATTGAATTTATCCTTTTCCCCAAGGGTGCATTTGGTCATCCCACTGCTGTGCCACAGACACATACCTGAGCTGTTGGAACACCAAACATGATGTGTTTTCCCTACTGTGAAGTTTCCCTTTCATATACCATTTTCCTACACAACCCATCCTGCACGGCCTTGGAGTTTAGGGTTTGCAGCTATCTCGGTATCCCTCATTTACCCCACCCCCTGAGAACCTGCAGGCTGACAGCCATGGGGCAGGTACAGATAACTTCAGAGACAAGCACATGTCCCCAAAGCCTGCAGATAGAATTTTTTGTGGTATTCACAGCCTGTTTCATGTGTCAATATGAGAGGAGCATAATTACCAGCTGAGAAACTGCAGGAAATAAGCCAAGATTGAATGAACGAAATGGAAAATAAAGAGAAGAGCAGAGGACACACACATTTTAAAACAATTATGGAGGTATGTATTCACATGCTCGTGGGAGCCTGGGAATATATAAGAGATCATGACTGCAAAGGAATGAATTCAAGGACCAGTCTGTGGGGAGTATTTTTTTTCCCTGTGACTTCAAACTTCTGTCGGAGCTCACAGAATTTTAGTCAGCTGGCATGCAATAGAGGTACGACTCCCCTAAGGAAACTCTTCCTCGGCTTACTCTGGAAAAGCTGCTGGGAGAGCCTGGGAGGCAGAAGGCTGCAAGCAGAGGCGAAACCTCCTCCTCATTCTCTTCAAGCCACGGAACAGGTACGTGGAGATGCGTGTGAACGCGGGAGCGTGGTGGAAAGTTGAGCTTTTGACTGCAGGAGAGATGAGGGCTCCAGTGACTTAGAGCTGCAGCCTTTAAAATTAACACAGATGAGGAAGTTACACTATAAATAAAATATTCTGTGTTTATGAATAGGCTGAGGAACTGGCTAAACACACTGTGTAGATGGCTTTATCCACGCAGCTGTATATTTAATCCATAAGGGACTTGCACTGCAGCGAGTTAGATCCCTTATGTTAAGGAGGCACTGGTTAGTTTATAACAACACAGTTGTCATATGCAGAGTTTGTTACTATTCTCCGTGCTTACAGTAATGAAAGGTGGGGACATGTTTGGGCATTTTTTCTTTCTTCATAGGACTTTAGTCTATTTATGGCATCACTGCATTATAGTGCTCTGAACCAGGAGTACTGCAGAGATCAGCACTGTACACTGATTAAATGCCATTCGCCCATCTCTCCGACACTGAATCCTAATATAGCCTTGGGCAAATCACACAGTCTCGGGAAAAATGACCAAAAGGCTGTTTGGCTCATCTGCTCTTCTTACTATCAGCACTGTCATTGAGCTCTCCCTGTTGGAGCAAGAGGTGTGGGATGGCAGGTTTATTTCGCTACTCTTAAGATCTTGTCAGCTTGAATGTCACCTTGGGTGAACAATAACTTACTGAGAGAGTTTTGCTGCATCTGGACTGTTATCAAGACAATTAACATTTAGACAACATTTGGAACTGGTAACGTTTTAGAAAATCCTAATTTTTATAGAAGCCACAGATTAATTTATAAAGACAAAGCCTCTTGTATTTTTTATAAAAGTGCAGATATGTTTCCCTTAAATAGAATCAAAAGTTTGACTTTCCACAACAGTGGAAATCTGATTGTGGTTTCGTTTTTGTTTTATGTTTTTGGTTTTTGTTTTTGTGTGTTTTTTTCCTGGTTTTGTTTTGTTTTGAGTTTTGGTTTGGGTTTGGTTTGGTTTGGTTTGGTTTATTTGCTTGGGGTTTTTTGGAGTTTTTTTGTGTTTTTCAAATAAGATGCTATCATTTCAACTTTGAAATCAACTTATTACTCTAAAATGCTAAAATCCTTTCATTTTCAATAACAAAAATTCACAACTAGTCATCTCTTTTTAAGGTAGATGATTACATCTCATTGACTGTATAGTTGCTTGACCTTTTACTAATAAACGATGGTGGGTTTCAACGGGGGATATCAGTATCGTGCAACCAAATCTATCAGAAGTAATTTTCCTCATTTTGTCTCCTGTCAGGCCATGTAAATTAAACACATCTTTTCCCAAACACTAACTTAACTGTCAATTAAAACAGAAATGCTGAATTTAAAGCCTATTTTTCTCTTTTTTTCTGCACTAAGGCAGTAAAAAATTATTCTGGTTTAGATCCTGAATTTGAGTTTCCCCAGGAGCTTTGGTCAACAGGGGAAGTATTTCATGGTCAGATAGTTTAATCTGCAAATGTTACTTTTTTGCTGATCTGTTTTTATTTTCCCATCTCCTACTGTCCCTTCACCCAACCCATCACTCAAGAAGTCTCCAGGCCCATGGTTTTCATGCAATTCTGGTTCATTTAAATTTTCTTTCCTGGAAAGGGGAGTACAAAAAAATGGTAATAAAATAGGGAATTTGGCTAATTTTGGGTCCAATTAATTGAAGATGTTAATTTTTAGATTTTAATTTTTAGTGGGGAAATGATGTTGCCTAAACACCTAGTACAGGTGCAGATGGAGAGGGGACAGAGAGAGAAAGGACGAAGGCAGCGGCTTCAAAAGATAGGAGAAAAGACATGTTGGGGTTACGAGAGATGTAGAATGCCTTATTTTGACATGTGGACTTTACATCAGAGAGGTATGAGGCTGCTCCTGCCCATGAGACGCTAAGCAATGGCACAAGCAAAATGAACTAGGAGAAGCAACTCCTGGAGATGTTGTAGGGTCTCAAGAGCTGGAGCTGCGCCTCCTTCTCAAAGGCTGTGGCTGAGGATGACATCAGCTATTTATTTTTTTAATAGAGTTAATATTGATATCTCCAGCTCCCTGGTGGGACAAGTCACCAGGGAGCTATTCCAGCTGAAAGGGAACAAGAACTCATAGTGCTCCTGCACTTGCAGTTCAGACCCACTTTCTGAGTCAAGAGCTTGGTTTTTTACTTCACTGATTGTGAGATACTGGATCTGAATCTCACTGAATTATTGATATGGGTCGGAACCAACTCGTGTGTGTGTGTGTGTGTGTGTGTGTGTGTGTAAGGACTGGGCCTAGACCTGCAGGTACATGCTAAGTCCTGCACATAAGGCCTGCTGGGAGCACATGACAGAGCTGGAAAGCCTGTGGCCAACAAGGCTGAGCCCATGGAAAGCACATGGCAGAGCTGAGGCTGAGCTGTCAGCCAAGGCAGAGCTGCCTGGTAGCCCACACACACACGCCTGGAGCCTGTGACTGGCTACTGCACCCCTCACTCTGGCCTGGAAGGTACTGGAAGGCTTGGGAGGGAAAACTAAACTGAGACTCCTCATGAGCTCTCTCTTTTCTTCTGCAACCTGCACCATGTGAATCATCAAATCTTATCAGTAACCATTTTTCCTTTCCTCTGTCTCCTTCTCTCTTTCTTTTCTCTTTCTTTACCCTTTTTATCTCTGCTTCTTTTACTCTTTTCTTTCTCTTGTGGGTAACTTAAAACCAACTAATTGTGTTTTACTAAAGTTGGTATACTGATTCTGTGGACTGGGTCTTTGTGCCAGGTGTTTCAGTGAAATACTTTTTCTTGGTTGTATTTCACTCCTTTAAAATGTTTGCTAAAAAATCTTATTATTCTCACTAAATTGAACTAATTTCTCTTAGAAAAAAGTGTGTGACTCTTTCTCCGGATGTGAATTCAAAGCTATAACAAACCAAAGGTCTTTTAAAAAGTCTTAAATAAAATTTAACCACTCTATGGATCTTGTAGCTTAAAATCTGGAGTGTAATACTGATGTTAACCCTTCTCTGAAGAGTTTGATTCATATGGCTTGACACAGGACTCAAGGCAAAAGCAGTGCCTTAGAAAACAACAGTGTTATGGATGAAGAGACTCTAAGAGGTCTGGAAGTTCAAGACCCATAATCATCAAGATATATTTTTGTCCCTCTGAAACCCTTAGGAAGCTGCAGCAGATTACGGTCCGGCTTTTCCTTCTTGCTCTGGGCCATGCTGTGAAGAGGGTTTGGAGGAGAGGAGAGGTAGGTCTGAGGAGGTGCCCTTGGCTTCATGTGGCATAGGGTGTAATTCAGCTGATGCTGACAGAAAACAAGCAGGCAATGACTGCTGAGGAGACCGCTGAAAAATCAGGGAGGGCCTGATTTCACACAGTCACAGGTGCAAACCCTTTGGCATCAGTGGAATGGGAGAGCCCTTGCTATTTTGTGGGCAAAAAGACCTTGAGTCTCCACTCTGCCTGATGGAGATGAGGCTGGCTGGGCCTCTGAGCAGCCTGGTCTAGAGAAGATGTCCTTGCCCACGGCAGAGAGATTGGAACTATATGATCTTCAAGGTCCGTTCCAACTCAAGCCATTCTAGGATTCTATGATTCTATGACCCAGCCTGTCTGGTGAAGGTGACACTTGCTTTGCAGACATGGCTTACCAAGCCCATACCATGCTAATATTTCAACACCACTTCAAGGTGTAAACTGCTGGGTAGCCCAAAGCACAAAAATATTGAAAACGGGAAATCAGCCAAATGCTTCAGGGTCTTTGATTGCTGTCAGATCCCCTTTAGGAAAGGACAAAGATGGTAAGGACAGTACTGATCTTTCCTGGCGTGGCTGGTGTCCTCTGAGGCTGTGATTTTAATGAAGGAAAGTCCTGAACAGCAGAATCAGTGCATGCCCTTCCCTCCTGCTTTGGCATTTGTTTCTGTCCAGGCTCTTCTTCACAGTTCAGCTGGCACAGCTGCTTGGCCACTGAGTAAAACAGCTTGAGGAACAGAGCTGGCTTATTAAAAAGCACAACCAACAAAACCTCTACTATTTTTATCCCTTCAAATCCAAACTTCCTAAAGTGCTCTGAACATCTATGTGAACTTGCAATCATCCTGGTCACTTGCTGCTCTTCATTTCAGGTATATTAGTACTTCATCTCCAAATAAAAATATCCTTTTTAATTCTTTTTTTTTTTCTCTTGAGGGCCTCAAATAATTGAGGTTTTCCTTGCGAAAGTGTCTGTGCATGTCAAGTGCTATTGCACACTGCTGACAAGGCAAACTCTAAACACAGATCATCCAAAAGGAATTTAAATCTTTAGACACCAGTCCCCAACTTTGACATGAGTTTTCTGCTTATCCCAAGGGGATTGCAGATAGACAGCTTGACTTCAGGAAGTATGCCAAAGGAATCAAGTGAAAACCAGCACTGCAGCCAGCTGCAACCTAGGGAAGCTCAAGACACAGTGTACTTGGGTGAAGGTGATCAAAACTAGTCTGATGAGAGCCCACTCAAGGACAACCAGTTTGGGGTTGTGATAATCCCACTGGCAGGTTGTTCTCTTGAGAATTTAATGTGGACTTTTCTGTCCCTTGCATCTAATCATGCCCTCACCTGTGGCTTTTTTCATAGTGTCTTCACAGCTAGACCAGCAACCTGGTCTAGAGGAAGGTGTCTCTGTCCGTGTCAGAGGGGTTGGAACCAGGTGATCTTCTAACCCAAACTATTCTGTGATTTTATGATTCTATGATTTATGCCTCTCATTTCAGAGTGCATTGCAAAGCAAATGACATGCTAAGAGCCCATCATTGAAAAGAAAAAGAGTTATTTAGTCCAGGACAGGTTTCTGAATTCTGGGCTTTGTATTTATCAGCCATGAATTTTAAACTTTTAATCCTCAAGGGCTGTTTCCCTGAAGATGCAGAGAGATATTTAGGTTCAGGAAGCTACAGTGCCCCCAGGAATAGACACAAACCCCTAAAGTAAACATATTACCATGCCTCATACATGCAGACAGACAGTGGCAGTGGCAATAATAAGTCGCTTATTCCCCTGACAAACCCATGGCCCAATTGTGGCAGATCCTCTGGCAAAAATCTCCCCATTTCTCAATCCTGTCCCAAGGAAGGTCTTCAGGATGTTGCACAGTAGACAACTCCATTCAGAGAGGAGTGCGGAGAAAGACAAGCAGCATAATTAAAACAGACACTGTTCCATTTAAGGTTATTTCACAAAAAACACCTTTTTTCTGAATTTATGAGTGAATGTCTTGGCATCCTGAGAAGCTGAAGAACAATTCCATTGGTGTCAAGACTGAATCTGTTTTGAAGAGCTTTTTAAAGAGATAATAAGTGGTGTTTGAGGATGCAAGAAACCCTTGAAACAAGGTAAATGTGAAATATTCAATCTTTTTAGCCCTGAAGGCTCTAACTTGGCAGTTAAAAGTCTTGCGTGGAAAAGGATCAGACCTTGGGGAGTTTGGTTTTTGTTTTGTGTGTTCTCTTGTATTTGTGTGTTCTCTTCGGCACAGGAGGACATCTGTGTTAATTGTCTAAGCAGTAACAAAAATTACTTGTGGGAGAAATTTGGAAAGTGCTGCTGTTATTAGCTGCAAGCAATATCTATAAAGTAGTTTCAGGGTTATTATTGTAGTAGGGATGGAGGCAAGTATTGTTCTGGAGTGGGAAATGGGAAAACCAGGATTAATCCCTAGTTATTCCATGGTTTCAAATGTTTCTTGGGGCAAATGACTGTTCTTCTCTGCCTTTATCCTCCATTTGTTAAGAGGGCATGCTGATGTGGTTTGTGTACCATGCTTTTTCCAGACATTAAATTGTTTGATACACTTAATAGGTCTACTTAGGGATGATGTACACTGACCCTACTTATATTTCTTAGCTGGGATGAATGATTTTGAAGTATTGTGATGGAAAGCAGTGACACTGAATAGGTTTCAAAGCTCAGTCTTGCTCTCAGGTATGCTGGGATTTTTATCACAGCTGCCAATGGGAGCAAAGTCACACTGAGCAAGAAGCTGCTTCAAGTCTGGGAAAGCCTCAGAGCAGTAAAAGCCTCTTTAGGCTGAGCTGTTGCTGCTGCTGCTCCCAGATTGCTTTTGTAAGCTGTGGTTAGAGACATCAGTACCAGCAGACAGGGCTTCGTGGTGATGCTCTCTGACACCAGGGTAATGGGGGCCCTGTGAGCCCTGAGCTCTGCACTGGGGAAAGGAGGTGGGGCTGTTCAGACCTGTCCAGAGGGTAGGGAAGAGCGGGACACAGTGCTGTGTCACACTAGGTGTTACTGAGGAGGATCTAAAGGTTGTCCAGAGAAAAGTTAATCAGGAAAAGCTCCTCAGCTGGACGGCAGAACTGAAAATCACCCTGGGAAGGGAGTCTTCATGTTCAAGGAGCTTGGGGTGTACCATGACAGCTCAAGGGGAAATAGCCTTAAAAGATGTGTAGATATGGCACGTGGGGACATGGTGCATGGTGGGTTAATGGCTGGACTTGATGATATTACAGGGCTTTTCCAACCTAAATGATTCTAAGGGGCTTACCTTCTTCTGGTCAGAGTCCATGTGGTCTCAAGTTGGAGAGACCACCATGTCCTAGTGCTAGTGTGTGACAGTCACCTTAGAAACACATTGAGAGACAGCATTCTTGCTTACTACAGATCTGTTTTACACAGCAAGCCATTACATCAGATTTTTGTGTTTAAATGCATAATTTCCTGGTTGTTTTATAAACTTAACATGAAGGAAATTTCAAAGCATGTTAAGACCCTGGAATGCACCAGGTTTACTATTTAAGAAGCAAAGGGATGATTGTAGGGTGTTTTTTTTAACTGATGGTGTGACAAGGGAAGACATTGCAGAGTGCACGGGTCACATAGTGTCCAGCAGGATGGTGTCCTGTTGGAGGTAATATCCTCAGCTTAATTCATTGGATCTAAACAGAAAGCTTTTCCATTTGAAGGCTCTTAGTAAAGCCTTGTAAGCATTGGTATGTTTGTCTTTTCTCTCCATCCCAGCAAACTAATACTCAAATGACAAAACTAATTTTCTACTCTTTAGGAGTCATCCACTCCTCTAAACATGCAGAATGAGAAACAGAGAGGGGGAGAGAGAGACAGAATAGGTAGTGGCTTCAGCAATTCCTCCTTCCATAGGATGACTTCAGTGTATTTTGCAAACATTAATTAAAAGGTCAAAAATTTACATCATTGGTGTTGTTTTAGATTGGATAAGCACACTTCTGATCCTGCTACTAACAACCAAAGACAAACTCCAAGTTCTTTAACCTTAGGGTCCCAGATTATCATCCACTGCTGGTTGTTCTTGTGAAATGAAAGTAGTTTGCAATCTGCAAATAGAGTAGCTGTTGTCTAATCCACCCCCAGTTTCTCTCTTCCTAGTACACAACTCTATCCTCTGGCTGGGAAGGGGAGGAGTGGGGCAGGTTCCCATCGTGAACCTGTTGGCAATGCTGTTCAGCAGCTGCCATTGCTGTGAGAGACCATGGCCATCTGCTGCTTCCCTCAAACAGTGACTAAGCAACCGGATTTACAACAGCCAGGAAAAATCCCATCTCTTTTGTTTCCAGCCTCCTGATGCTCTCTAGGTAGAAGCCACTGAGTAACAGTCCATTGATGCAGTAATTCTCTGGCTCATGTACATGGGACTGGTGTGTGTTTGGAGCTTGCCAGATCCAGGCTTGTTCCTGAGATAACTTAAGAGCAGTGCTAGCTAAGCAGTGCTGCATGCCTTCCAGTTGTGAAAGGGTGTCTCACCGGCTCTGGGTGCAGGCAAGACCAGCTCAGATCTGTCAGCAAGAAGCCATACAAATGCAGGCAGAGTCCACATGTTTGCAGCAGAGAGCTGACATAAAGAAGTGACATCCTGAGCTCACATCAGTGCTGACCATAGCCAGAGGCCTCATTAGTGTCTGTCTAGAAACAAGCTGTTTGGAGGAGGAATGCTCTCCTTTGGCTTTGGTTGTATTTTTCTCCCATTGCCTAGTGACAGGCCTCCCGGTGGTGTTTGCTCCTTTTGCAGTTATTTCCATGCTCTTTTCTGCAGTGTTTTCCAAACAGGTAAACTCTGCAGAATCCTTTGATTCACACAAATCCATTCTATTTCATATTTGCCTCTTTATAAAGCATCTCTGCCTGCCCATGGCAGAAGGGTTGGACTAGATGGCCTTTAAAGGTCCCTTCCAACTCAAATTATTCTGTGATCTCCTTTCCAATGTATTTAAAAGCCTGCCCTCATCTGAGATGTGAAAAAACCCTAAGCTAGAAAACTAGAAAAAATGTTAGAAAACCAATATTTGGACAAAATGTTCTCAGTCCATTCTTTAAGCTGCTTGTACTAACTCAAAAATGATGAACATGTAAAAGCTCTTTGGCACTCTGGGACTAGATGAGTAGAAAATATTGTGAATGGAAATGGAAACGGTTCCCAGTGCTGGTTGTTTCTGAGTGGTGCCTGTTCGCTTTGCTCAGAACTTCAAAAACCCCAAAACTCAGAACCCCAAAACTTCAGCCCAGTGGAAAGAAACTGAGCTGGCTCTGTGGGGAGTGTGGGTAACTCAGTCTTGAGTGGCTGTCCTTCTCCATGATACCAGACACACTGCCCAGCATGAGCATCTGGACTTCATTGGGTGGCCTGGGTATCATCTAAGCAGCGGCTGAAATCACACTGGGGCAAACTCATTAAATTCCTTGGACCTTCCTTTCAAGTACTCATATAAATCTCTTTTCGCACCAGATTCAAAGGAATGCAAGTCTACACAGGTAGGTCATTAAGCTCAGAGATGGCTTAATTTATTGCACTGATTTGTCCATCTCCATACCTGGTGATGACCTGGTGCCAGCTTTCGCATGTGTTGGCTGCTGTGTCCCAGCTGAAATCTAACAATAATTAATTTTACCTGCAGAACCATGAAACTGTACATCATCTTCTTACTGGCAGTGGTGAACACAGGAACCACAGAAGGGACATCCTGTGAAATGGTAAGGCTGTCTCTCTACTCAGGCCCCTTGACATCCTGAGAGACGCCCTTGTTATAAGCACTGTACAAACAGCTACAGTCTCTGAAAATGGGAATCCCCCAGGACCAGACTCTCCATGACAGCAGAGATGGGATTTGCAGGGTCAGGGGGTGGTTAGCAGGCTGTTCTTGGGCTGTGTCCTTGTTGTAGTGACAGCACATAAAAGAGGTGGAGTGGGTGAGGTTGGAAGAAGGGTCATTATCTCAGTTTTCTTTAAGGGGGAGCTGGCTAAAAGAAATTTGACCTGATTTCCCCCCAAGACCGTGCAGGGATTCTGTGACTGAGACAGAGCAAGAACTTAGACCTAAAATCATCTCCTTTATATCAAGCCCATGTTCTTTGTGCTTTAAATAAAGTATCTTCTGTGAAATGCATCTATACAAGCCCTTTTGTGATAACAGGGAGACTGACCTCCTCTGCCCTGACACAGCATTGCTGCCAGGGAAGTTGTACCTGGCTTCTGCTGGAGGGAAATGAAGTGACAAAGCCTCTTGACCTAGTAAAAATTTGTTCCTTGAATTTTTGCAAGTACCTGGTACAGTATTATAAATGTTATTCACAGCTGAACTTTCTCCCTTCCCTATCAAAGTGCTTCTGATTGTAACAGGCCATTTAAGAGTACCTTTTTTTTCCTGCACATTGAAGCTGTTCAGCACAAATCCTCAAGAATTTCCAAAATAGGGAAAAAAATTATTTGCTAGCTGTACACAACTCCCTTATGGGACTCATTCCATTCCTGTCCACCCTGACATTTTGCTGCACTTCCTGAATTCCAAAGAAATTAAGACCTAGTATATATAAAAAGATCTTGGGAAGGTGACTGGGCAGCTCAATTCACTGGCTGGAGAAGGAAGACTGATGAAGCCACTGTCAACATGTCAGCTTGGGTCCCATGTATCATAGTCACATGAAGGCTGGGCAAGACATGCAATAACCCAAGTAGATTTGTCCCATCCCATTTCTTGATGGGTCACAGACCAGGCTGACTGCTGAGAAGTAAACACATGCTTGTTTCCACTGCTCCACTGCTTTCATCAAGCAAATAATCCAGGGCTCTACGCAGTTTAACCGGGATAAATTTAGCTCTGACAGAAAACACACTGCAGTCAATGTCTGGGATGCTCATCTGATATAAATTAACAGCTCAGCATTGCTAATGTCCTTGCTGATTGTCTTCCTTCAGAGGATGTTTGGTCCAATGGAAGGTGGGTGTAAATCCAAACACAGCTTAAAGAAAGAGGGAGCTACTGGATTAGCTGATAGTCCATTGAAGTCCTGCATTATCGTTTTTCATCCCAGCCTTACTGTTTTACTTGGTACCTTCCCTGTGGTGACACTTTAGAATAGCAAAAGCTCAGAAATGGAAACTTTCATCCCAAGTCTCCTGGCAGAGGGATGAGTCAGAAACTTATGCCCTTCTCTGACTCACCACTGCTGCTCCTGTCATTGAACTAGAATCTGAAAAGAGGAATTGAATGCTTCCTATGAGACCCCACACACGGGACCGAGATGCACTGATTGTACAAGTTATGGCACACCTACACATTTGCAAGACAACAAGGTACAGCTTAAATGTCCAGAGCTTCTTCCTAACTCCTGTTGCCTTCCACAGGCAGGAAGGGCTTCAACTAGATCCTGTTCACTTCCCAAAGAAAGACGTTTCTACTAATTCTTGTTAACTGGTGAAGGATAAGCTTTGAAATGATTTATGGAAGGGAGGGGATTTTAGGAAATTCTGTTTCACCTTGCACTGAGGTGATGCAAGAATATGTACATAACTGGTTATCATAGGTCAGCTGATGTGGGGTACCTGGGCAAACTGCCAAAGTTTGGCTGTGTAGCTGGGGAGCCATGGACACCATTCAAGTGCAGGTCATTGCCAAGTGGCTCCAGCCCAAATTCTTTGGTTCACATGTTCATGAGCTGATAACAGAGAATACAAGTGAAGGCTTGGATCCAGCTGCATTTTTGTAGGGCTCTTACTAAGGTGGATGACAACTTCCACCCAGTGCTGAGCAGTGAAGAATTGGAGTCAGAATCCAAATGATGCTCAGCTTTTGAACTGTTCGGTCAATTTTTGCCAGCAAATGAATGGAACCAGACACTGAAAGGGTCAAGTGCTCCTCACCCTGCAGTACTTCTTGCCAATAGATGTGGAATAAACTGATGACAGCAGTGGCAAAGATGATGAAGTCAGAATGTGAAGCAAAAGCCTGAGACTTTTCCAGTCTCAGGCTGCCAACCCCTTGGGCTTAGAGGTGAGAGAAGGGGAAATACACCAAACAGATGTTATTTGCTCCAATCCACTGAGATGTGCTTCATCTTTTCTTTCTATTGCTGATGGGAATGACATTCATGCTGTTTAAGCCTCAGGGAGAAAAGATGGTGCAGGAGAGAAGAAATTTAGTGAGGATCAAAATAGTCAGTGAAAAGGAATAAAACTTTAAAAAGAATTATTGGAGGTGAAATGTTACAGGAATAATGGGAGGCAAAATGTTACAGGAACAAATGTCAGACAGTGGGAGGTCCAGATTTGATCAGTCTCTTTTATCACTGGGAAGGTTCCATGGATGTAAATTAAAGACCAAATCCTGCAAGATACTTGGTGATCTGGGACTGACTTCTCAGCCATCAACTTCAGTGAAAGCCGGCCGACTGGCATCAACAGGAGTTGGATCAGGACTTTGCTAAGATGCTCATTACCCGCAAGGAATGGAGGGGGCTCTCCACTGTTGAGGTCTGGCTCAAAGTGTGGGAAGAAACCTGGCATCTGCCTTAGGCTGCAAAGCACCTGCTGCTTTCTCACTCTGTACTTTTGTATCCTTCTGGCTTCTCCCTCTTCCACAAACCAAATAAGAAGAGGCTTCCTTCTTGTGCCTTGGAGCTAAGCCAAGTCTGGGCATATTTTAGCTCAAAATGAGCAATTCTATGGGGACTTTGTAGGAAATAAATAATTTCAGGGAGAAGCCAGAAAATTTCCTTTTTTTTTTTTCCCCTGATTTTTTTTTAATCTGGTTGAGATTTAAGTGAGTTGGAGGGAAAAAAAGGAAGGGGTTCAGGGTTTAATAGTCAGTTACTTCGGATCTTTGGGAAAAGATGTGTCACTGAAGGAATGGGGAGCAGCCTGTGTATATCCAGAGTTTGGATAAGCACTTATGCTTCTCTGGTATATTTTTGTGTGGTCTCCAAAATTTAGATGATGCAAAAGAAATTCACAAAACACTGACTAGTGTCACACTTCTCCTAAACAGATCTGCCACTTAATTCACCTCAAAGTTCATGTGAAACAGAAGGGGTTTAGTATTTTTGACTTTAAATGTTTCTTTAATGTCTGAAAAGCTTTGTGTCATGAAATCTGGATTCTGCTTCTCCAGTGAAGTTATGATTCAACAGATTTCTCTCTTTACTTCTTTCTTTTGTGATCTTTCCACAAACATTACATGCACCAGACACTCAAATATATTCATAGCAAGAGTTTTTCTCCAGTGAATTAAATGCTGCCTAAGCCTTTCACATTCCACTTCCTCACACTGCTCTATGTTCTCCTTAATAACAAAATATAGCTTGACATTTATGCAAGGCTGGTCACGTTCATGTTTCTGATCTTGCTGATGAACATACACTCTAAACTTTGCTCTGGACACAGACTGAGTACTAGCTACAATTACACAGACTCGCATCTGGAAGATGAATTTGACTTTGATGCTTGTTTTTTAATCTGTCTGCTGCTGAGAATTGGCCTGAAAAGGCACGACCCTCACTATACATCACAGCTTCTTCCCTCTCAAAAGCTGGCTTTACGTAATTTGCCTTTTCCATGTTGCATCACGGGTGTCTTGCATGGGTGGTTTCACAAGGCGTGCTCCCCATGCAAGAGGAAGGAAACTGTTGCCTTAGAGAAAGGGTAAACATGAATAGTAGAAGCAGAAGAGTTTGGAGATTTTCATGGGAAATACTTCAGTTGTTGAATAACCCATTTGGTTAAAGATGCACTGCTTAACTAAGCCATGGCTAAAGGAAGACATAATGAAATATCTGAGGTTGTGAATATGACAGGAGAGACAGGATTTGGGCTATAGGATCCTTTTATGTTTTTCCACCTCTTTGCTTTGGGACCCATGCTGCCAACAGAGTGAAGCTCTTCTAAGTAGTACTTAATATTGCAAGTAGAGTTTGAAAAATCTAATAGAGTGACGAAAGTAAGAAAATTAAACACCAGAACTAAAATTAAGAAATAGTGCTTGATCGCAATGAAAAAAAAAGGGCAAAACTTCTTCACTTGGGACTATTAAAATGAGTCCAGGATAAAGGTGCGAGAAGGAGAACATTTAGTAGGTATCATATGCAGATAAAATGCTACTGTTGTGAGTCAGGAATGTCTTTAAAATGAAATGAGTGCTGTTAGCTGCAAAGAAGCGTTCTTGCTGTTTTCAGTGCTCAGAAAAAGTGGTGTGATCAGTATTTCAGAAGAAGGACCTGCCTGGATGCTGAATGTTATTTTCCTTGTATTTAATGCAAACATGTTTTTCATTTGTCGTGTAACAGGCCCTTTTCTCTATTTTTCTGGCAGGCAAACTCACAGGCATTTTGCCGCAACAAAGACCTCCACCAAATCCCGCATGAGCTCCATCTGAACATAAACAAAATAGATCTGTCTGGAAATCTGATTCAAAGCATCCCTGAAATGCCATTATCATTTTACACTTCTCTCCAGTGTCTGGATTTAAGTTCTAACCAGATAAGCTTCATCACGCCTGGAGTGTTTGCACACATGATGAGTTTGCTGGAAATAAATTTAGCCAACAATCACTTATATGAGCTTGCTCAGAATGGAACAGAGGGGATTGGACTTTTACCCAAGGTGGAAATAATGGACTTGTCACACAACAGTCTGTACAATGGGATGGCTGAGTATTTCATTAAACAAGCTCCAACACTGCGGTATCTTTCGTTGGCAGAAAACAGTATTGTAATGATATCACACAAGATGTTTCAGGGATCTCCCAGCCTTGTAGAGATAGATCTTCAGAGTAATATCATCATGGAAATAGAAGAAGGTGCTTTTGAGACTCTAGTGAACCTTTCCAAACTCAATCTCTCCACAAATTCAATTACTTGCATCTCTGATTTCAACCTCAGGCAGCTGGAGATACTTGACCTTAGCAGGAATAGCATTGAGATCTTCCACATCACGAGGTCAGATGATGAATATAGCTTAAGATGTCTGGATCTGAGTGAAAACAAATTGCTTCACTTCCCAGTCTTCCCTCAGGTAAATAAACTGGTAACTCTGAATTTATCAAATAATTTAATCCAGCTCACTGCTGAATCCACTCACAATAAAAAAGATTACATGGAAAGTGAATGGCTAGATGGTTCTTTTCATCTTGATCAGAAGCAAAGTAGAAATACAAGTTCTCCTTATTTATCCCAGCTTGTATATTTAGACTTAAGTTATAATGAAATCAAATCCATTCCAGATAAATTCTTTGAATCAATGTTGTCCCTTCACACCCTTAATCTCAGTAAAAACTGTCTCCAGGCATTTTTAGTAACTTATGACAATGCATTAATGTCCCTAACTGTTCTTGACTTGAGCTACAATGCTTTGCAGAACCTTCTCCTTGACGCTGGTGTGTTGTCAAATTTGAAGGAGCTTTATATTCAAAACAACCATCTTCAGACCCTGCAATCTGACATCTTCTCTAGTCTTCCTAGTCTCAGACTGCTTAATCTACAAAGCAATAACATCAGCCTTTGCAGCATGTACTCCGGATTAGCAAAGCAAAGACTTGCTGGAGAGGAAAGTGGTTGTGTATCGTTTGTTGATTCTCCTAGTCTTCAGTACTTGTACCTAGCTGACAACATGCTGAACACCCTACCAGCATGCAGCTTCTACAAGACTTCTTTGATTGTCTTAGATCTTACCATGAACCCTGGATTGAAAATAGAACTTAAAGCACTGTCAGGACTGGAAAAGTCTCTGGAATATTTGTATTTACATGGCAATAGCTTGATGGATTTAAATATAGACTTGCCTTGTTTTAGTCATCTTAAACATTTAAACCTCTCTGAAAATCAGCTGAACTGGCTGCCTAAGTGGGGTAGTGACTCTCCACTGGAAGTTCTGGACCTAAGGAACAATAAGTTCAGTACATTGCAGAACAGCAACATTTTAGCATTAGAAAATTCACTTAAAAACCTGTATCTCACTGGGAACCCACTCGACTGCTGTGGAAACATCTGGCTTTCATCAATGATACAGAACAAAAATGTCCAGATCCCCAACATGGAGCACTTAACGTGCCAGTACACTCAGAACTTCGGGTATCAGGAAGATACGTACATTTGGAACATTAGACCAGAAGACTGTGAAAAAGAGGATCCAAAGAAAATCAACATCCTTATTATATTAACATTTGTATTGGTTTTATCTGTGATAATCATCGGTGCAGGTTCGTTTTTTTGCTTCCGCAGGCATAACTTCAGCCATCAGTTTAAAGCATAGAAACACAAAATGCCTTGAAAATTAAAGAAAACAGGTGCTACACTGGCAGCATGTATAAATAAAGGGTAAAACTCTCATCTTTGATTTTTAATTGTGGATTTTAAGGTGGTTTTGAAGTGCCCCTGAACTGCACCACTGTAGCGGTCTGTGTTGCAGGGACTAGAAGGAGAATTTACCATGTTTTGCACTTGCTTCATTCACGTGCAGGTCTGCTTAACAAGTTCATACAGTGGTAGAGGAGGCCACTGTAAAGTGCTGCTGTTGTTTTGAGGGATGTGTAATTTAAACCAGACCAAAAGAAAAAGCTTTCTAACCTTGAGACCCGAGGCTTTCCACTAAGCTCAGAGCTCATTGATTACATCAGCCACATAGGAAATCCCTTCTCAAAGTTATGTGCCTCCATCTGATATTTTGATTTGGGCTGGTCTGAGCTTTGTTTCTTCCTAAGTGGTTAGCTCCTAATACTTCTGAAACTGCAATCATACAAAAATGAGCCAGAGTGGGTCAAAGCACAATCTTCACTCCTTGCAGTTGGTTGAAAATTTCTCATGAGTTCCAAACCCATGAGAATTTAGCTAAAAAAAAAAAAAAAAAAGGAAATGACAGTCTATTGTGCTCATGGCTGCCATCTAAAAAATGTTTGTTAGGATGTTGCTCCAGTCACAAGGGCTAGATGTGAGAGGTAGATGACGTCAATTAGTCCTGGCCCTTATTACCCATGAGGGATGTAGAAGAAGTCTCAAGTATGAAACAACTGCACTTTACACTACCCAGATCTGCTCAGAAGCTCACAGGTCCACAGTTCAACTAAAAGAGGAGAAATTTGCCCCTCATGTGCAATGCATATTTAACTGGGTTTAAGGTGAAGAAATTAATCTCCAGCGTGAACACTTTTTAAAAGAAAAATCTTGGAGATGAATTTCAACCAGCTATCATTGGACTGAAATCTTTATATTTCTGAGGAAAACTGTTGACAATTCACTGCATACAGTTGCATTTCAATGCAGAAGAATAATATATCTATTTTTAAAGGTCATAGGATTTAGACAACAAAAGGGACTTTAAAGATACTGCTGTGAAATGATACACAGGGAACCTAGTCCTGAGACATTATTCAGATCAGATATCCACTGTCTCTCCCTAAAGAGATATTATGGCCTATAGGATGGGCTGCAAGAAAAGTTATGTAGATCCTCATTCTATGATGGGTTTAATGTGGCTAACCTGTTCCATTGCTAAAAGCTGACACTGAAACACCTTATGTTCTGTACCCTGACAGAAAATTCGCCATTTTGAGGTTAAGAAAAGCTCACCAACAGGGGGAGCCTGACCTGCTAACAGGGTCCAATGGCTTTGAAAGGAACTGTATCAGGTTTTCTTTTCATGCCAGTAACTGTACATTAAAACATACAAGAGTAAGAGAGGTCAAACTGAAACCTGTCCAAGTAAATAACTCAGAGTCAAATTGCTGCTCCATACCTGTTTCTTCCAGCTGGTGATTGTCAAAATTAACACACTACAAAAAGATGTATAATTCTATTTTAAAGCATTTATGTAAGAACCTGGCTGGTGATTTTCACTGTGGAATTTTGCACAATAAAAACATCTTTGAACTTTGTAAAAAGCACAGGGTTGTGAATATATTAAAGCACCAGCTTCTAATGCTCCATAAATTAAAAGAAAAGCCTTCATATTTTTCTGTGGTGTTCAGACTTCACCTCTTACCTCCTGGCCCTGGAGCAGGTACAGCTGCTCCATGTCTCAGAGTACGACCAATGGAGAACAAGGAGATCTAGTGAAGATGGAGGCAAAACTCTGGAACAGGTTTTCCAGAGAAGTTGTGGCAGCCCCATCCTTGGAAGTGTTCAAGGGCAGGTTGGATGGGGCTTTGAGCAACCTAGTCTAGTGGAAAGCGTCCCTGCCCATGGCAAGGAGGTTGGAACTAGGTGGCCTTGAAGGTGCCTTCCAAACCAAATCACTCTGTGATTCTACAAATTTGCACAAAACTTCAGCAGCAATAGGGCCTGATCAAACATCTACAAAAGCCCATGCTAATCCTTGGCTCAAGACCTTATTCTTGTAGGAAAACGTTTGCACAAGCAGCAGCCACAGGAAAGCCCGATGCTGAAGTGGATGAGCTTTGCCTTTGGTGTGAAGGCAGAATGAGCTGTGTGCCCAGACATGGGCTGATTTGCCATACACTGAGTTCACAGCTTTTGTGTCGAGCATGGCAAGATTGTATCTCCTTCTGAGAGCCAGTATTGGCTTGATTAGCATCAAGCTGGAATTAGTTAAATATCTGATGACAGAGTCAAACCACTTAAATTAGTAGTTTTAACATTACTTTTGTTTGGGTCTCCCAATAGGAAATGCTTGTTATTACTAAACATCTGGGACTAATTAGACTTCCATTGACTTCCTTGGGAGCAGCAACAGTTTTCTTAAGAATAAGTCTCAGGAGCAAAATGCAGCATGGCTTGTTTGTATTTCTCTGTTAGCAGCATAATAAACCAAGAAGTGACATGACCCTGCTCCAGGTAATTCTGTTATTTTTGGTGGGGTGAGGAGCATGAAGGCAAGAAAGTATGAAT
Organism: Myiozetetes cayanensis; assembly: GCF_022539395.1. Lineage (NCBI taxonomy): Eukaryota > Metazoa > Chordata > Aves > Passeriformes > Tyrannidae > Myiozetetes > Myiozetetes cayanensis. The sequence goes on along the minus strand of NW_026087742.1, from coordinate 29,126,953 downwards.
AAAATAGAGAGGAAAAATGGGTAGAAATGTGATCTCTACATGATATTACTTCTCAAAATAGGGGTATGTAGATGACAGCCCCAGTATTGCCTTTTCTGTTTGTTACTGTGTCTGTATCTTTCTGTCAGTCAGCCCCATTTTCCTAATAGGTTGGTGTAATGGTTTAATGAAAAAGGTTAACCCTATCCCAGCCAAAACCAGGATAGTAGGCACAATACAGGCTGTTTTGACTGTAATTTTGCAATAACAATTTTACACCCTCAGTCATTATTTTTCATAAAGTCCTTGCAACAAACTCTGTTGAGGCAAAAAGAGTTAATACTACTAAGCCAAGGATATCCTTCTGGGACTCTGGGGTATGTAATAAAGTGTTTGGGTTTTATTCAGCCAAGGCATTTTTTTTTTTTTTAAATTGCTGCATGGAACAAGTGCCTTCCTCTTTGCAGGTGTTTGCATAGGACAGGACAACAGAATCGTGGAATTAGAGAATGGAAAGGGACCTTAAAGATCACCTAGTTCCAGCTTGCCTGCCATTGACAGAGACACCTCCCACTACATCAGGTTGCTCAAATTCCCATCCAACTTGGCCTTGACCTCTTCCAGGGATGGGGCATCCACAACTTCTCCAGGCAACCTGTTCCAGTGTTTCACCACTGTCTGAGTAAAGAATTTTTTCATAACATCTAATCTAAACGTGTCATCTTTCAGTTCAAAACGGTTCCTCCTTGTCCTGTCATTATCTGCCCATATAAAAAAGTCCATCTTCCTCCTTCTTATATGCCCGCTTCAGGTACTGAAAAGGTGCAATGAGGTCTCCCTGAAACCTTCTTTTCTCCATGCTGAACAAATATTTCCTACCATGGTTTGCTGTGTTTTTTTCCCCCAAACAATCCTCTGCAGTGGGATCACATACAGAAAAATAGTGGAAAAACTAGAAACACTAGAAACTCTAGAAACAGAGACAGGCCCTCAAAGTTCAGCAAGTCAGGACTCATACTGACCATCTGTAGAAGGTCAAGTCTCATTTTCCAGAGATATTGGCTTTTTTTTTTCTGTGAAGCCAAGACAATACCCTAATAGAGCACCAGAGTCTCGGGCTACAGATCTCTCTGCAGGGCCCCTGCTCAGCCCTGAACTACCCACAGTATGCAACACAACTAAGGGCTTCCTAATATTTTGGGAGCCCAAAGCATTTGCTTTCCTGTTCCTACCTATTCCCCATGCCATTCAGTATCCTTTTATTTTTCTGAGGAGAAACAAACCAAAACCACAAGCCGAATCCCCTGTATCTTCATGAGAAAGAAAACAGGTCTTACCTTGCACAGCAAGGTAACCTCTGGCCATATTATTTTCTATAAACAGTTACCAATTCTGTTTGTGCACAGACGTGCAAAGGCACAGATGCACATAGGCTAGTCTAAGAAATACATCACTTCAGGTTTAGCTTTGTTTGACCTAAATTAGAACAGCCTGTGCTACATGATCATTTGTAATAACAAACATAAAAAATAAATAAAAAATGCATTTAAGCTGATGGGACAGAGCCTTTACTGTGTTTGTGGATGACACCAAATGATCAGTGCTTGTTATGTTGGGGTAGAGCTGTTATTTAGAGGAAGCTTCCGCATCATAACAATGGTCAGAGAGAAGCTTCGTGATGTTCAGCTAAGACCTGCACCTTGGACAGAACAAGCTCATGTAACACTGCAGTCTAGGGACAAGATGAATGAAAATTATCTTTGCAGAAGATGATCTGAGGGTCTGAAAGGACAATAAGCTGTCCATGAGCCATCATCATGCCCTAGTTACAATGAAATACAGCTACATACTAAGCGGTATTTTCAAAAGCTTAGTTAGAAAGTCAAGGAATGCTGTTACTCCCCTGTATTCAGCACATCTAACACCACATCTGATTACTGTCTCAGGCTGTTGGGTCTCACAGTACGGCAGAGAGACTGACAAACTGGGCTGAATCCAGCAGAGGCCACCAAGATGGTCAGGAGGCTGAAGCATATGATATCTGAGAAAGAGATGGAGAAAACTAGGTTTATTCAGCCTGGAGAAGAGGAACTCTTGGAGGAAAATCTTTTTTCAATACTGGATGGGCAGTACAGGAAGACAGCGTCAGCTCCTCCCAGGAGGAGGGAGTATTCAGTTCAAGCACAAGTTGCAACCTCTGAGAGTTACAACTGCAGATGTTCACATTAAGCATATGGAAAAAATTCTTCATAATAAGGGAGGCCAAACTGTGGAAAATCCTTAGAGACTTTCAAAACTCATCAGGGCAAGGCCCGGAGCAATTCTGACACTGAAGCTGACCCTGCTTTGATCAGGGAGCTGGACAGGAGCTCTCCAGATGCTCCTCACAATTTGAAGTATTCTCCAATATTTGCAAAACTAAAATGGGTCATGCACTTAGGTGAGGAATAGAGTAGCAGAGAAACTTAGCCTGTAAATGTTGTCTGCTCCCTGCGCTGAAGTTGTGAAGGGATTTGGCAGTAGAAGTGTCCAGAGAGATGATAGAAGTGGGTGATGATGTCACATGTGGGCAGAGCTAGTCAGATTATGGAGGTCTGAGTTCACATAATTTTTCATTATTTTTCTTTTTTTTATTATTATTTTTCCTTTTTATAGATCAAAATTAAAAGTAATATTTCCAGAATTTTCCATGAAAATTCTGAAAAATGGGTATTTGGGAAATGAGTCTTTTGTAAGGACAGAGATTTGATTTGAATTGAGATATTTCTACTGCAGCATGAACATTCTCATACAATAAAATAATAATAAAAAAGTTATCATTGCAACATTCAGTCTGCTTTTACCATCTTTGTTCTAGAGAAAATGAAGAAATGTTTCAATCAGCTAATGCTAAATAACGTCCTTCCCAGTTGTCACTAAAACAAAACAAAGCAAAACAAACCAAAACAAATTAAAACCAAAATATTAGGCTGTTGAATCTATACAAAGCTTTTAATATTTTTCACTTCAAATAATTCTGGGAGACAGGAAGAACATAAAATAAAATAATTGTAGTAACCTTTTCAAATCCCAGAAGATATATATCAGGTAAGATTTTAATTGAAAAATGTTTTTTATTGTTAAAACTTTCTTCCATCATGAGTACTTGTATTGTAATTTGTGATTTTTTTATATATTTATAAGTTTTATGACTTCACTGTCTTTCACTTCAAAATGTTACTACAAAAAAATTCTGCCAAGAGTTGTAAATTGAAGAGTTACAAACTTTCAGCTTCATTAATTGCTGTTTACTCCTGGAAAAAGCTCTTTGTAGCAGACCTTAGCATATGTTTTCTACCTTACACATGTGATTCACGACCATATGTTTCCTCTAATCAGTCCCTCGTGCTTCACCACAGACATCAGGCAAGTTACTGCATTGCTGAACTGGGGCCATCACCACTAAATTGAGTTCCTTTTCTGTTTGGAGAGAATGATGCCCAGTGAAGTGAAGATCCAGGGAAGGATTTGGGTGCTTTAATTGCCACTTGAAATATTTAAGTCCAGAACATAAATCTTTACAGTCCTTGTTCAGTTGCTCATTCTTCCACCTGGTGCCTAAAGTCTGCAGAGGACTATGTTTAATGTTGAAATTACCTGTGAATTTCACAGTCTTCTCATTGGCATATTCAGAAATACCACAAACAGCACAAAACCACTTATATCTGTGTAAGCCCCAACAGGACTCTAGTGTTGGGCATCACTGTGCCACACCTCCTAAGTGGGTTAACATTGCCAAAACATCACTGCTGGGAAAAACTCTGGAGAAATTGTAGCTGGAAATGTAGCTGCCATAATAACTCCATGCCTGATGACCAAACTATTTTACAGGACAGAGCTATTCTTGACTATCAGCTGGAGGCCAGGCTGTGTACCCCAGGGTATCTCAAAGACAACTGAACACTGGTTTGTGGGTATCCAGTCAGACCCATTGTTGGGTAAGAAGTCAGAATTAGTTTGAAACAGATGCACCAAGTGCTTTGCTTTAACTGGTTGATTTGTTAGATCTGATGTCTAATGTCAGCTTACCCTCGTAAAACAGTAACCAAAACCAGAAATCAAGACCAGCTTTCAGTAGGGAAAATTTTGCACAACTCTGCCTGTGCACATCCAATGTCATGTCATCTGCTTTTCCCATGGTGTAATTATTTTTCCAGCCTCCTGCTTCCTTAGACTGCTCATGAGGAGGCTTCCAAGAAGATGTAATAGTAGTGCAATTGTATCACATTTGTGCACTACAGAATGTTTCATTTCATTTGGTTTGCATTGTGTACTTCCTACTACTGTTCAGTAGACCTCTGGATTCAGCCATACAAAGTATTATCAGGTGTTTCCTAGCAGAGTTCCTGAGTGATGCATGGTTAAACAAATCACTTACTGCTGTATGTGGAGCAATGCTTTCAGCATCCCATTGACCAAATGGTGGTTTTTTTCTTGCCATTTCTTATTTCACAGCTTGCCTGTTGGGACTTTGTTCTTGTGCAAGAGTTTTTATGGGAATAAAGTCTTATCTCAAATAAAGATCTTGCTGTATCTGGTTGAAATAAAATGAGCAGATCTCCCTATCTTTCCTCCTCCAAAAATAATAATAAAAAAAGGTTTATTCAATTAATAAAGGCCTAAAAGACATACCTAAGATGTAGCTGAGTTTTCCATACAAAATTCCAAACCTCTCTTGCTTTTACACTGCATTGTTGCAGATATCCTACAACTTAGAAATAAAGCCACAACAGGTTATCTGCATTGGAAAGGTATGGCAATTGCTTTTCTTGTTAAACCAGTGCTGTTTTTGAAGGTGTCTCAGCTGTAAATGAATGAGGTCAAGTTACACCAGCCAGGCCCTCACAGCTCTCTACACCTCTCCTCGCTTATGAGGTAGTTTAAACCATCTTCATGTTTTACTTGACAAATGGGACAGACTAGGACTATTTCCAGTACCGTTAACATAAAATTCTGACTAGCGATAATTTACTAGGACACAACTCTGTGGTAACTGCTCCTATCTACCTTGTTCTGTCTTGCTTTGCAGAGCTGCCAGGTGGCCTTCTCAAGACCCCTGGTCTCAAGAATGAGGTTACAAAACCTGGCAAAGTTTTCCAGCCAGACACTGTGAGAGAGTTGAGAGGGCATCCAGCAGCAGCTGAGAAGGGTGTGAAAAATGGGACCTTTGCAGAAAGGTTATGACAGTTTGTTCACAGTAAAAGGGGGAGAAATAAAGCATATAAACAGAAAGGGAAATTCTGAATCAGCAGAGAAGGAAGAAATACATAGAAAATACAAGTCGAGTGTTGAGTGGATTTTTACAGTCTCATTGGTGACATAGGTATAAATGTCTATTTGGATCAATTCAGAACCCACAGAACACGGAAGAGTCACTTCTTTGAAGAGACTTTATGCACGGGAAAGGGAGTAGATGCTTTCCCATCAGTTTGGACTTACAGATGTTGAAATTTTAATTATTCAGGACTTCTGAGCTGACTCTAACTATCTCAGATGGTTTTCAGATCAACCTGAGTGCCTGAATCCCTCATGTTTCGTGAATGAAAATTGTTGCAGAATAATTAAACCAGCATATCCAGGTTCCTGCTTGGAAGCAAGCCTTTGGCAGGATAGTTTCATTCACACCAGTGAAGGCATGCTCCATTGGTGTTTACTCTTTTGGTCTACAGACATTTTTCTCTACCAACATTTATGGAACTGGTGATGACAATAGGTGATGCTCAGCAGGTTCAATGTATCCAGCAATTTTTTGGACTGTGCTCAGAGAACAACATAGGTGAAAGCCAGTTACACCATCAAAAGTAAGGCTTTGTGAAAAATATTTATTCTTTTAATGCACTTATTGCTTTTTCTACTCCAGCTGTTCTGTTTACTCCATCCTGACAACTGACCTCTCCCTTTGTTCTTCACTGGATTCCTGCCATCTGTTTCAAGCTGTCTGTCCAAACAGGACATAAACTCAACAAAGTTTTATCCCAAGATAAGCTTTGAACTGTATCATATTTCAATGTACTGGAGATTATGTCAAGGGAATTTAGGCACCCATATTTCATCAAGAAGTGAGGCTACTCTTCCTCATTTATTATTTCTAGAACATTTAAAATTTTAGAAATGATATTACTGACTAGAAAATCTACTGTAATAGAAACAGTCATTTCAATGCATTCAAGTATTACAGTGTATCAGTCAAGTCTGCTCCAAAGGATGCAGGAAAACATAAATTGTGGGCTGGAACTTGAAAAAATGCAGCTATTCTCAAAAATAGGATGTAGACTAAAGGAAAACGGTGTTTACTGTTCATAGTATAGGCATAAAAATCCCACTATAGTTCTACTGAAAAGGTGGAAGGTCAAATCTTCATGGGGAAAAAAAAATTATATATGTTGATTTCTACAGTGAAGGGGTCTGGATCACCAAGAATAGTCAAAACCTTTTTTTCACCCAACATGTCATGAGTGTGTTATCTGTAGCAGAAAACTTCAAGGCAGTAACTGAACACTTATAAATTTGGAAAGTTCCTTTTAAGTCAGATTTTTAATCAGAACCTAAATTTAATTTGTTTATAAATCAAGGCACTCTTTGAACCTAGGTAGAGAAAGAACACTTTTTTTTAGATTCCTCAAGTGAGAACTTGTGCATATTACAGTCACACTGAGAGTCCTGTAGGGATCAGGACTGCCCTATGTTACCTGTGTATCAAAATATGTCTGAAGAGCTTCCAGTCAAACTCAACCAAAAATGGTTGAAGACAAGCATAAACTGGCTCCTTCTGCAGATAGGAGGACCTGAATAACTGCATCCAAGCACACAGAGAAACTACACAAGGTGACTCCATTTGGAGCTTCCTTATGCGGTAAATATCTACTCGCACATAGTTCTCAACCTGCAGTGTGGGTTGGTAACTCACACACCATATTTGCAACAAAATACATGTTGCATTGTCCAAGGACTAATTTGTGCACAAGGCAGGGCCTCTGCACTAACCTCAAGGCATCTTTAATGAATTTTCTTGGAACAGCCATTCCCCATTTCTCCAGATCTCCCCAGGTTAGAAGCTAAACTTGAGGCTTCCAGTTTAGCAGCCAGACCAACAATCTGCTCCTTGGCCAAGGCTCAGTCGAATAAGACTTCTCTGTATTGTTCTACTACTCAGATTGCTGCCTTCCTTCTTGCCTTGGGTAGGAAAATCCATGTGTGGCTCCCAAGGGGATCTGGACCCTAGAATGTTGTGAGAGAGAGCACCTTTCTGTTATTTAGCAACACTTAGATAACATCGAAAAGCAACTCCTCATTGCAAGACAGGGAAGGAGAGTCCGGGGGTCTCAGTAGCAGACTTGCTGCCTCTCCAGGGTGCTTTTGGATACAATGGTAAGAAATAAATCAAGTGCCTATGAAGTAGCAAGTAAGGATGGAACTAGTTTTGCAGCCTAAGGACTGCACTGGGTGCAGTCCATTTCTTCTCAGTGAGGAAGAGTGGCTCATACCTCACCAGGCTTTTCATTGTCTCTGCAGTATTATGGTTACACTCCAGCAAATCAAAGAGGTACGTGGGACAGACTTAAACACTCCCTGGGAGCAGACCACAGCCCTTTGCTCACTGTGTCCTGGAGAGGGAAGATAGGCTGGGAGAGGTGTAGAGGGGCCATACAGCAGCCCAAGGGAGGGTTTTTTGGCTGATCCAGCAATGTTACTCATGTGGAATCTTTGGCTGTCCGCTCCTGACTCGAACGATTAACAGATAAGCAGTTCCCTGATTATCAGCTGTAGAAGTGATAGTCAATTTAACAAGCCAAACATTACATTTTTCTCACAGTGGGAGGATTGTCCCTATTGAGGTGTCTTGGAAAACACCCAAATGGGCATAAGAAAACAGCCAGGGTGCAGGCAGAGGTCATGCAAAGTAGTAGATCCCCTTTTTCTGGAGTACTTTTAGGTTTTCATCCCCTACTTCCAAAGCACCTGGTAGTACAGAAACAGTCTGAGCAGATTGGGGTGCATGTGGACATAGGGGAAGGACAGGTTTTTTCACTGCTTTTCTGTTGTCACCATTTTTTCTCTACCCAATCATTGGCAGTGATTGCAAGTCAAAACAAACAGCCTTCTTTCTGGCACAGCTTACCTCTGGCTGTGTCCTCACTCCCTGTTCAGGTGGGTGGCTCTCACTGAAGAGCTAAAAGGATCCCTGCTGTTAATTTTTCCCATAAATTCTGGCTTGAATCACAGTTCTCTTAAGTTGTATTGCTGGGAGGGCAGAGGTCTGAAGGAGAAAAAGTAGCTGTCATTGCTAAGTAAGAATGGGAATCACAGTCAACTAATCACCATTATTCATTGATTTTCAGTATGTAAATTAATGGTCACTGACTGAATATGTAAGCCCCTTTCTTCTAAGGTTGTCCAAACCACCAGACTCCTATACAATTAGTGGGCTCTTGTAACGTATTGAAAATGAGCCTTGGAGGAGTTAATTGAGTGTAGCAGTGTCGGTGGAAATTGAATGTAGAAGCTGTGACTCACAGCCACTTGCTCATATCCCTGTATTGCTTGCATTGCTTGTACTTTTTTCAGAGCTTCAGTTTCTGAAAACTGGCAGCTTTATCCAGTTTAGTAGAAATAAACAAATCTAGAATTAACATTTAAGAAATAAATACCCTAAAGACTAACCAATACATATAACTAGCAGTTACTCTACATCCAGAGTATAGAAGGTTCTGTTTATTGGAGAGATGCTCCTCACAATAAGGTTAATTGATGGTATAACCAAAAAAGGGCCACTTGGAGTTCTGGTTGTATATCCAAACAGTGGGTGGCAAGAGTCCAGCCAGGGCAACACTGCCAAGTTAGACAAGAAATCTGAGAACCCACTGAGGAAGCTAAAGGAGCACAGAGGGAACTACAAATTAAAACCAGACAATAGGACACTATTCATGCAGAACGAGGAAGAACAGTGCTTGTACACACAGAGTACTTAAGATCTCCTAAGCCACTCATTCTGATATGGCATGAAAATATATCATACAATGGTTTGGGTTGAAAGAAACCTTAAAGACCATCTAGTTTCAACACCTTCCACTACACCAGGTTGCTCAAAGCCCCATCCAACCTGAACTTGAACACTTCTAGGGATGGGGAAGCTACAGCTTCTCTGGGTAACCTGTTCCAGTGCCTCCCCACCTTCACAGAGAAGAATTTCTTCCTAATATCTAATCTAAACCTGTCCTCTGTCAATTTGAAGCCCCTTGTTCTATCACTCCATGCCCAAGTCCATAATTCCTCTCCAGCTCTCTTAGAGCCCCTTTTAGGTACTGGAAGGGGCTCTAAGGTGTCCCCAAAGCCTTTCCTTCCTTCAGCTCTCTCAGCCTGTCTCTGTAGCAGAGATGCTCCAGCCCTCCTCAGGACTTGTTCCAGCAGGTTGACATCCTTATGCTGGGGGTCCCAGAGCCAGATCCAGCACTCCAGGTGAGGTCTCACAAGAGCAGAGTTGAGGGGATGGAACCCCCTCTCTCGACCTTCTGGCCACGCTGCTTTTGATGTAGCCCAGGACTTGGCTGGCTTTCTGGGCTTCCACCACACATTGCTGAGTCATGTCAAGCTTCTTGTTTACCAGTGCAGCCAAGTCCTTCACCTAAGGGCTGCTCTCAATCCATTCTCCACCCAGCCTGTATTTGTGCTTAGGATTGCCCAACCCAGGTGCAAGATCTTGCACCTGGCCCTGTTGAACTTCATGAGGCTCATATAGTGAGTCTGTCCAGATCCCTTTGGATGATATCCCTTCCCTCCAGTGTGTTAACAAGCTGTTATGGGGATCAGAGAAAACAAACATGTATTTTTAGCCCATTCCACATGAGACAGAAAAATACAGTTTCAAAAGATTTCAAAAGCTGAACATCCTGAACTCAAACTGCAGAAGGTAGTTTTTAGTGGGACAACCATGGCATTGTATAGGAGGTTTTTGAACATAACATCATATATAATTGAGTTGCATATGGCCTCTGTTGAGCATTTGCATATGGGTAAAATATTATCAGTTTGTGAAAGGTTACCATGGAAATGAGGAGAAATGACAGCCTCAGTCATCAGCTCTACTGACTTACCTCAAGCCTACATGTCAACATGATCCCAGAACCACTTATGTTGCTTCACATACGTGAAGCATATTCAACAAAATCAAGGGAAAGGTCATTGTGCATTATCCTTCTCAGCTGGAACAAGAGGAAGTGGAATGAAGCTCTGGTTACACACCCTTGCAGACTTGAGAAACCTCAGTGTACAGACACACAGCTCTGACAAGGCTGACGACACCTTATTTCCTTTTGTCTAAAAAAAACCACATCAGGCTGACCCAAAGTCGTGGCTGCACTTGGACTTTATGTCCTACCAAATCTCAACATGAAAATTCGCATGAATAGCCACAGGGAACCAGCATAAAGCTGCTGATATCACTGATGACTGATGATGACACATGTGACAGTTTCCCTGATGCTACTGATGAGGTGCTGTCATGGGGTTGCCTGCTCCAGGGATCCATATCCTGTGCCAAAGAACAACACAGGAAAGCAGACACAGCATCTCAATGCCCATGTCTCATCTCCAAGCATAAACCCAGACTGCTGTGCACAGCGGGAGAAGGAGAAGACTCCTGAAGGAGAGCTTTTTGAAGGAGAAACCAAATAAATAAAGCAAAACTTGGAGCTGTACTTACATTTCAGAGGTATGTAACCCCTGAACCTCTTAACCGTGGTTGTCTGATGGGAAGGAAGTTGGGATGCTGCCTGGGTCCTCCATCCAACTCAGCACAGTGAATGGCACTTGGCACTGAGTACACATCCAAAACTTTGGAGTGAAGATCCCTTCACTAAAAGTGTCTTGAAGGAATTTGAATCATTGTTCTCTATTCCAGGGATATTCTTTTTCCCTGGGATTGATATGGAGCTGTTCCTAATCCTCTGTTTCATGAATGACACACAATCCTTGCCTTGGTTTCCACTGATTTTTTATCTAAATATGTTAAACTGTGCAGCTCAACCCAACTGTTTTATTTAAACACCCCAACAGAAAATGGTTTTAAAATTTCGTTTCAATTTGGTATAACTGAACTGTTTAATTTCCAGTTTGGCAATTGAATCAGCAATATGTATGATACGATTAATTTTCACCACCCATAGCTCCACCAGCTCTATTCTAGAGAGAGACAGTCACCCTTCAGAGTAGCACACACAGTCTTAGCCAGACCAAGGAATGATTCATTTGCTGGCAAGATGACACTTCTGTCTTCCATTTTCTGAGAGGAAAAAAAAGAAAGGTCACTCTAAATTTATAGCTGAAAACAATTTTTCAGTAGTATTGATAAAGTATAAAGCAAGTTCCTTCAAGTAACATAAACAGAGAAACACCTCTTTGGTGCAGACTACTTTGATCCGTATTTCAAAGGCTGAACTGTGCTTCCAAAATTGGTTTGTGCTTCTTTTATATAGGAGATACTCAAAACATTGTGTTTGGTTTTGTTTTCTTATAAACAATGCAAAAACACTACTGACTGTTCCTTACAATATTTTATCTTTGGCTTATTGTCTGTGCTTGGAAATGTTTGTTTGTTCTGTTTTGACTCCTAGCAGATATATCTTTGATATTTTCCTGAATGAATTCAGATTTATTGCATTCTAGTTTTGGTGTTCCATTCTCAAGGTGTGGCATTTTACACATGAAATACCTCACTTACTTCTAAAGCATTACCTGAGATATGAAGGAGATCTTGGATTCATACAAGCTTAAATACAACTGGTTGAGCACATGTAAAGCACTAACAGTCAGTCTTAAAAGGATCCAGTATAAATCATTGCACCATTGCAACTGGAAAATGCATTCAGTCTCAGAGTTTCCAGAACATATAGACATTGTTCTGACACCAAGAGAGACAAACATATTACATATTACAAACATATGTTTGGGCTTCAGCAGAAAATGGGAAAGTATTAGAAAATAGTTATTGGGAAAAATATTTTCGTTATCAAAATCATACTTTCCATTACAGCAGAGTGTTGCCTGTTTCATGTTGTGTTGAGCTGGGGAAAACATCAAAAAGGAAAAAACTTCATAGATCATTAATTAGTACAATACCAGCAAAAGTGATGATGCCTTGACACTGGTAATTAGAAACATCACCAAGCACAATAAAAATGGACTATCAGCAAAAGAATCTTAAATTAGAAAAATATGCAGATTACAAAGGAAGACTGTTAATGATATATAAAAATTGCATAATAATGTAATGCTTAACAATTGGTCATCTGAAATCTTATTTTAGACACTTAAGTAATTTTCTTATTTACATAATGGTTGTCTTCTTATTCCTTTCCACAATATTCACTTTCTGATGCACTTTGCCTAGCAAGCGATATAACCAAAATTCAAAAAGGCTTTTCGTATTCATCTTACCCAAGTAGTGCCTTTAAGTGCCCATTAAAGTTGTGATATGAAAGGAGCAGCACTTATAATCCTGGGAGTCAAGAAAATATCCTTGTGTCCACTGCAAATGACAGAAAAACTCTTCCTATTGTCAACAGAGTGGAGTGCTGAATTTTGAACATACATTTTATCCATCAGACCCTGAATGAAAAATAATAATAGCAGGTAAGAGAGAAGACTAATGATAGTCTAGTCATTTAGCTCTTCCCATTTGGTTTCAGCCTTGCAGGAGCTTTTATGTCACTTTTGAATCTAATCATTATGGAGCTCTAATCGCAGATTGTCACTGGCAGGTGTTTTTCTTATATAGAGCTAATCTCTTCCACCTCAGATGTATGGGCTCACATTTTTCAGAAACGTGTTTTAAGTCTACATTTTGGTAGAGGATACTTAAAAAAAAAAAAACACCAAAAAACAACAAAACAAAAAACCCAACCAAAACCACAAAACAAACAAACAGAAAAGCAAAACAAACAACAACAACAAAAACACACACACACACACACACACACACACACACACACACACACACACAAACACAACAAAAAAACCACACCAACCTTGCACCAGTTAGGTCTGTAATCTGAAGACCTTCAGGGGCATCTTATTAAAATCTTTTTTCAGGTCTGGGCTCTGAGTCCTGGTCTGATGATGGTCAGATTAATCCCATCTCCCTCCACCATGCTTAAAGCTGGGCAGCTAATTCAAGTTGTTGATCTATAACCAAGAGAGAGACAGAGGCACCTCCAGCAGAGTCACATCATTAAGAAATGATTTTCCATATTTTCAGGCAGAAAGGGTATTCTTCATATTCTTTTCTCTCTCCATGGCCAATAGTAGAAGAGCAGTTTAAATTAGGTACGTAACTTTTCAGAAGGTGAAATAAACTGTCAGATCCAACCAATCATCAGTTAGTGTGGGATTAAGCCATCACTGTGTGTCCTTTCTACTGAAGTCAATACAGCACCTGTCTTTCCCTTTTATTAGTAGCAGCTCAGACAGAATCTTCCAGAGGAAGTTCCAGGAGTGCTTGATCCACCCTGGGGACCGAATGGGGACTCAGATGACTTCTTCCAGACCCTGGGAGGAGCTGGATTCTGCACCTGGAAGGGGTCAACCCTGGATGTCCGTACAGACTGCGGAATGAGGAGCTGGAAAGCAGTGCCATGAGAAGAGACCTGGGGGTCCTGGTCGACAGCAAGTTGAGTCAGCAGTGCCCTGGCAGCCAGGAGGGCCAATGTCCTGGGGGGGCATCAAGCAAAGCATCACCAGCCACTCAAGGGAGGGGATTGTCCCGCTCTGCTCGGCCCTGGTGCAGCCTCACCTTGAATATTGTGTGCAGTTTTAGGTGCCACAATATAGGAAATATATTAAACTATTGGACAGTATCCAAAGGAGGGCAACAGAGATGGTGAAGGGCATTGAGGGGAAGCCGTATGAGGAGCAACTGAGGTCACTTGGGCTGTTCAGTCTGGAGAAGAGGAGACTGAGGGGACACCTCATCGCAATTACAACTTCATTGTGAGGGGAAGAAGAGGGGTAGGCACTGATCTCTTCTCTGTGGTGACCAGTGACACGACCCAAAGGAAGGGCCTGAAGTTGTCAGGGGGGGTTTGGTTGGATATTAGAAAAAGGTTCTTCACCCAGAGGGTGGTTGGGTGCGGAAACAGACTCCCCAGGGAAGTGGTCACAGCACAAAGCCTGCCAGAGTTCAAGAAGCATTTGGATGATACTCTTGAACACACAGCATGTGGGATGATCCAATGCAGGGCTAAGGGTTGAACTCGATGATGCTTGCGGGTCCAATTCATATTTTGTGATTCTTTGTGATTCTCAGCCTGAATCTCTATAATATTGTATGGAATAAAGACTTATTGCTGGATCACAGTCCTCTACAATCAGTCTCTAAAAGTGCCTCTTCCTGTCCAATGGCAAAAAAGTGAGCTCAGACACAAACATTAACATCACATATGTCTCTATTTAATCTGGCAAATTCCATCAATATGGTTCAAATAGAAAGCAATCTAGTGTGCAATTTAATCTCAAATATTTGCAGAGTTGATAGTATAATTGGGTATCTCTTACTTTCTATCCAAGGAGATATGTCTCCGAAGCCATTGCAATTCATACAATGTTTATTAGAAGTAAAACTTCTCTGATATCTGCTATTGAGTGATAATGTGAGAAGTTGAAAAGCAATCTCACAGTTTATATTTCAGTACACTTTCTGGTTGTCTAGACACCAGATGTTTAAGCAAGAAGATGATTAGCACTGAGTAGGCAGAAGATTCGAGGATGATAATAAAGAATTGAAAATTGCACATTGTCCAGAATCTTATGTGGCTATAAATCAGAGTAGGCTTCTTCAAACCGTACTAGAAGATAAATTCCATGTATATCCTCCACCAAAATGAAAATGTGTAGCAGGAAGAATAGTTATGGTCTGGCTTTGACAAGCAGTAGTTAATAAATTAGTGGGATGAAAGCAAATATATTTGAATTTCAAGGTAGCGTGAACTTAAAAATCAAATCAAGATTACCTTCTACTACATTTTTACAATGAATTTGAAAGGATAAATGAGTGCACTACCTAATAGTCAAAGCAATTCATCGAATCAGTCTTTGAAGAAGTCAAAGATTTCTTCCTGTGTGTACAAAAAAGGAGTTAAAACTCTGACAACCCATTCATCAAAATGCCAAATTAGGGGTTAATACAGTATACTTCTTCTGCCTCTGTCTTCACAGTATTATGTTAAATGGGCCTTTCCAACAGGAGCAGGGATGGGACAGATCAGTCTCATCTGAAAATGAGTGATCAGTTGCACAGTTTCAGGTGCCTGGTGCCTCTCTAATTACAAATGCCAGCCATTTCTAGGAACAACACTCTATATTTTAACATAGTTTCAAAGAAATATAACTCCTATTCCACCTCATTGCTAAGTTTGGTGACACATTCACTTTATCCTACAAGTTGGCAACTTGATATATATTTTTCTAACAAGCTCAAAGCCAAATGCCAGTGGTAAAATTCTGGAATCTGTAGGGGCAAGAGTTTTGATTCAAACGTCACAAAAGTTTTCCCAGTGTTGGAACTCTGGACACTTCCTCCTCAGTCTGGATGGATATTTTTGACCCACCTTTAAAGGTTGTAGAATGAATTCCACCTAGGAGTGGCTGGCTCAAGCCCTCAGTGTCCTCCAGCAGTCCTCCTGCACCACAGCAGCAGCAGCAATGTTACTGGGCAATAGCAAAATGATGTGACAAGAAGAGATTTTCATAGAGACTGGATTCATAGACAACAGATTATTTTCCCTTAAAGATATGAAAGATATAAACAGGATGAGTACTTCCTTCCTGCAGACATTTACATATGTTCTATGCTTCATTTATCAGACCGGGCTAATTGACATCAGACATTTGTGTACATAAATATGTGTGTAAATGTTATCAGCATGGGGGTCGAAAAGTAAGAGAAAGCCCTTAGGCAAACAGTTATATAAAATCAGGTGAGTGGTTAAGAAGTTACAGGTAGTCAGCTTAGCTCTGGTACTTGGCTTGTGCACATTTTTACTTTGCAAGAGCACAAGTCCACTTTGACACAGCCAGTAGAGGAGTGATTTAAGCATGAGCATTTCATGGTGCAGTCGAAGGTAGACTGAGGGCAGGAACAGGCACAGTGGTGGCAGTTCAACAGCAAGCAGTATTTTGGTAAAGGTCAGAAGATATGCGCTGCCAAATCTCTGAACCATCTTTCTTCAAACCCACTTTTCAAAGGTCATTGTTGCAAGCAATAGGAGGGCTTGTGCAGGAGATGAGGAGTGTATTTCCATTTTAGCTTCACTAATCTTGCTGTAGGTTTGAGGAAAGCTCTTGTAAACCCTTAAAAGATAAATCTTTATTCTATCTCAACGCTGTCTCTTTCAAGAAGAAGCAACACTGGAGAACTGAAATGGGGTAACTAATATTATCAATAATTTTAAACACCAGACAAATTATGTTGTTCATCTCTGAACTTATCCCGAATTTTGGCATAATTTGCCATATAGCTTCAGTGGGAAGGTTTAGGGTAGGTGGTGAAGGTAATCTGATCTCAACGTACCCTCCTTCAGCTTAAGATCATTCCCCCTTTTCCTATCACTATTTGCCATTGAGAAAAGTCCCTCTTCAGGCTTCTTTTTACGTACTGCAAGGTGCTATAAGGTCTCCCTGGTGCCTTCTCTTCTCCAGGATGAACAGCCCCAACTCCCTCAGTCTGTCTTTGTAGGGGAGGAGTTCAAGTCCTATGATCATTTTAGTTGTCTCCTCTGGACTTTCCAGCAGGTCTTTCTTATATTGGGGGCCCCAGAGCTGGACATAACACTCCAGGTGGGGTCTCACAAGAGTAGAGTAGAGGGGAAGAATCACTTCCATAAATCTGCTGGCCATGCTGATTTTGATGCAGCCCAGAACATGGTTGGCTTGAAGAAACCAAACTTTGCTCTCCTGAAGTCCAGGGAAGGGAGCTTGCTTTTCGCCCTCATCATTACCCCAAGGATCCTTACACAGCTGTCATCTCTGCTGCTGTCCTATACCAGTGCCAGGCTCCAGCACTCCCTGCAGCCTGAGGACTGGATGGCTGCATATTTTTGCATGACCTGCGTCTGTGTCATCACATCTTTTCTGGTGAGTGCTGAGGACACGTCTTCCTGTAAAGCCCCATACCTGGGCTCCTCCTGAGAGGGCAACAAACACCAATTGTGCTCTGGATCAGTAGGGTGACTGTGCCCTCCCTACACACCCTTCCTCGCAAACTGTCACGCAAACTGTCACACCGTGCCCTGCTGACGCACCAAGTCCTGTTTACCCAACCCGTTTGCCATGCTCCTGGTCAGTCCCACTCCCTGGAGCCATTTAAATTTCCTGCAGTAGCCTTTGGCAATGCTTTCCCCACGTCAGCCTCGTTCGCAAGAGCTGCTGGTTCCTAGCAGGTCTTTGGGCTCTTACTCAGGTTTCTCTGACTCTGAAAACCCCCTGCTCGGCTCAGTCTAGAGCTCAGATGCCAAAAATTACTGTAGGCTGATGTCACTGCTGACGCTGCTTGCCTCGCCATCTGACTGGTGACTGATGATTTGGTAATGTCATAGGTGGCTGAAGACAGGGGTAGAACCTGACTGCTGGCTTGTACAGCTGCTAGTGATCACAGAATCACAGAACTACAGAACATGCTGGGTTGGAAGGGACCCAGAAAATCGAGTTCAACCCCTAGACCTGCACATGACCGTCCCCAATAGTGATGGAGGTGTACCAATTGGGCATGAACAAAAATCCCAGCTTTGACAGGTGTTAGTGGTCTAAGTGGTGGCTCTGTTGCTATTATGCAGGAGCAGGAAACAGGGATCTGCCATTTTGGTGATGTAATAATTGATTTGGCAGATGGCAGGGCAGAAGCAGGCCATAGTCTTGTACAGCTGCCACTGATGTCTTAGTTGGCATAGTAGCTGCTTGGGTATGAATGGAAATCCCAGCTCTGGCTGATGTTTCTGATTTAACTGGCATCTCTGTTGCTATTATGTGGGAGCAGGAAGCAGAGATCTGCAGTTTTGGTGATGTCATAGGAACTGAATAAACGACAGGGCAGAATAAAGCATCATGCTTGTTACAGCTGCCTGTGATGTCCTAGCTAGCAGGGTAGCTGCTTGAATAGGAATGGCTTTGGCAGGTGATGTTGGTGTCACTGGTGTCTCTGTTGGTATTGTGAAGGAGCAGAAATCAGTGATCTGCAGGCTTGGTGATATCATAGGACAGTCAGTAGATGACAGGGCAGAAGCAGGCATCTTTCTTGTACTGCTGACTGTGATACCCTAGCTGGCATAGTAGCTGCTGGTGTACAAATGGAAACCCTGGCTTTGGCAGGTGTCCTTGGTGTCACTAGTGCCTCTGTTGCTATTCTGTTCAGAAAATGCGACTACACAAAATGTGCCAGCCTGAAAGCTGTCACTGGTGTTCATCTTCCCCTTGAAGCCTTTGCAACACAAATACTGACGATATGCGGTTTCCTTCCCACCTAAATGTGCCATCACATTATTTACTTGAGGCAGATTCCAAAATGTACAGCGGCTGCTCCCACGAGACTTCCATGACCGAAAGCTGTTGCTGGCTTTTACCTTTCCCTTGTCGCCATTCAACATAACCAGTAGATGGAGCAAGGCACTTGCCTAACAAACTACATGTACCGCGATGTTCTCAGACCACAGGGGAAGCTTCAAAACTGAAAACATCTGACATTGCTCCCACAAAAAATATCGAGATAGAAAGCAGTTCTGACCTTCACTTTTCCATTGCAGCCTATAAACTGCTCTACCAACACTGGGGCTACGTGCTTTCCTTCCCACCTAAATGTGCTAGCACATTATTTACTGTTAGCATATTCCAGCTCAAAAACATCTAGGGACTGCTCCAAAAAGATTCCTGTACAGAAAGCTGTTACTCACATTCTCGTTCCCTGTACCACCTATAAACTGAACTACCGACACTGGGGCTGGACTCCTTCCTTCCCCCTTAGATGTATTACCATATTCTTTGACTCAAATCAGAGCCCAGTTTATAAAGTGAAAGTGTCAGGCATTGCTCCTGCACAAAAGGTGCCAAGACACAAAGTTGTTGCTGCCCTTCACTTTCTCATTGCAGCATATAAACTGCACTACCAACACCCGAGCTATGCATTTTCCTTCCTATCTAATATTATCATCACTTTCTTTCTACAGAGCCCAGCTGAAAACTGAAAATGTCCGTCAACTGCTGCCACCCAAAGGATACCAGGACTGAAAGCTGTTGCTGGCATTCACATTCCCCTTGCAGCCTATCAATTGCAAGATAGGGGTATGTGCTTTCCTTTCCACATAAATGTACCATCATATTATTTACTCGTGCCAGATTCCAGGTCCAAAATTGAAAATGTCCAGTGCCTATTCCCACACAAAAAGTGCCAGGCCAGAAAGCTGTTGCGTGCTCTTTATTTGCTCATGCAGGCTATAAACTACACCAGCAACACCGGGGCTATGAGTTTTCCTTCTCGCTTAAAGATAAACCCCTATTTTTTTAATAACCAGCAACCAAACTTTGAAACTGAAAAACATCATTGATTGCTCCTACACAAAAGGTTCCAAGGTAAGAAAGCTGTTGCTGGATTTCATTTTCTTATTGCAGCCTGTAAACTGCGCTACCAGCACTGAGGCTACGCATCTTGGTAAACTGCATTACCAACACAGACTAGAAACCCAGGTGAACTCAGCCTGCAGTTGTGTGAAACAGTGAAAAAATGTGATTGTACACTTCAGCTGGGAAAGGCAAGCACATCGCCCCAGTATTGGTGCTGCAGTTTTTAGGCTGCACGAGGAAAAAACAGAAGGCTACAGCAGGAAGGTAAAAGCCAGCAACACCTTTCTGATCTGTCACATATTGTTTTGCAGCAGTCACTGATTATTTTCCACTCAGAGAATATCTGATGTAGGTAGAGTGTGTGATGGTACATTTAGTTCATTAGGCAAATGCATAGGCACAGAGTTGCTGGTGCTGTTGAAAGGCAACAGGGGGAACACAAAGTCAGGCAACAGCTCTCTGTCGCCTTTTGTGTGAAAACTGTTGCTGCACCTTCTCAATTTCAGAGCTGTGCTTTGTATTAGGGTTTGTCATGGTATATTCACTAGGCTGGACATCTGCATAGTCCTATTGCTGGTGGACTTATTGAAAGGTTACAGGGAAAGTGAGCACCAGCAACAGTTTTTTTGTCCCTTTTCCTTTTGCATCAGAATAGATGCTGGACATTTTCAATTTTGGAACTGGGATCTTGCTACAGTGAGAGAATATTATGGTAACTTTCATGACAAGGCAAGCATATAGCCCCAATATTGGCGGTGCTGTTGAAAACCTACAGCACAGAGTTGAAGGTCTGCAAAAGTTTTCCATACTCTCACCTTTTGTGTGGGAGCACTTGCTGGGTGTTTTCATTATTGGAGGTCTATTTCTGGTAGAGTATGATGGTACATTTAGCTGGCTGTGCAAGTTCATATACCTTTCTGGATACACTGTTGAAAGGCTATATGGGGAAGGATAAGGCTAGCAACAGCTTTTTGTCCTGTCGCACTTTGTGTCAGAGCATTCACCAGGCATTTTCAGTTTTAGATCTGCACTTGGGATAGGTTAGAGTGTCATATTGCATTTAGGTATTTCACCTTCCCTTTGTAGCCTTTCAACAGGCTCAGGTGATCATGATGATTAGCTGTTAAAGACAGAGCTCTGGTTGGGGTGGGATTGGAAAACAGGCTGCCAATATAAGCTCTTGGTCAGCAGCACCACCTTTCAGTGCAGGTCACTTCTCTGCGGGGTGCACATCTGGTGGGTTTATATTTTGTTACTGTGCACTAGTGTCAGTCAGAGTTAGCCAGTGGTGCACGATCAGAGTCTCAGTGTTAATGGGGCTTTGATACAGCCTACTAAGTGAAGGTGAGTGGCAGCAATAGTTTTTGGCCCTTGCCTATAGCATGTATGATGAATCTAGCTGTGTGCTCTCCATTTTTGTGCTGGGCTCTGGCAATAGTGATGGTTTTAGAGAAAAGTCAGTCTTGGTTTGGTGTGGGCTGTGAAGGGGCTGCAAATAGAGGTGAGGACCAGCAACAACTCTCAGCTGTAGACACTTCTGTGTTGGAACCCTAACTAGAGGTTGTCTGTTTTCTTGTTGGTGATGACTAGCTGACAGAGCCCTAGTTTTTGTGGCACAGTGAAATGGCCTGCCAAGGGAAGCTAAGCTTGTCTCTGCATCTTGCACCACACCCATGGCCGCCACTCCCGATTCCTGACAGTCCCAGCATGGCTGGGGACATCATTTAGAGACCTGTGCGTGATTGCTGATTAATTACTGGGTAATCATTGCCAGATCATAATGATACTGCTCCTGCACACCTTGTAAGTGTGGTTCATCCTGGTCTGAGAGAGACAGGTGAAGATTTCATGGCTGCAGCATAATCTCCAAACCAGCTCTGCTTTGGACTGTGGTTGGAGGGCCACATGTGCAGGAGATTCCTGAGCTATGTGACTGGACTTGTTCTTGTGTTCCCTCAGGAATTGCCATTTTTATTACATCCTGTAGAGCCTGAACAAGGGTCAGAAGGCTGCAACACAGCAGTGTAATCCAGGATTATAATGAATATATATCTGGCATTGACTGGAGTATGTAGAAACACAGTCCTTATACTGCAGCACTAGTGCCAAAGATGGCTGGTTGGAGACTGGAAGGTGACATAGCCCAGTTCTCAGGATATTCAAATTTGCTAACATTTTTGCCAGAAAGCGTTTGCTTTTAGCATTGATCAAACTGTATTCACTGCTTTGAGAGAGAGATAATTTATTCCTGTCTGATTAAGGTACACAGAAAATTAGAGCAATTACTAACCTAGGTGAAGGGTTTGGGTCTTGTTTATAAGATTAAATGTGCTAAAAGTAAAGATGCATACAATAAAATGTAGGTTTGGGCCACACCTAGACTTATTCTCTTCTTCTAGCTGTTGCTGCAAGAGGTCTGAAGTGTTTCTCAGCTACAAAAAGGTAAAGCCCCTACTTTGCAATATGATGCCTCCAGAGACATGGTTTTCAGTGTAAGGACTCCCTATGTTCAGTCATGTGTTATGTGTGAAGATCTCTAGGGACACAGAACACAAATTATATTTCAAAGCATTTATTTGCTAATTTATTGACCTTTTTTTTGCATCACGGCCTTATTTTTAGGAACTCAGTGGGTAGGAGTGCTAACAAATTTCAAAGATTTTCACCAGTGAATAGAGGGAGACTGGGACACTGGTGCATCTGCTCATTTTTTTTTCCGCTTCGGAAAAGACCTGAATAATGAGTTTACCAAGAAGTAGCTCTCAAATAATGTAATATGCTTTTAAGCTCTGTTGACATCTTCAACATGCTTTCTAGTGAAATAGCTTTCCTAATTAGATAGTAGACAGAGCCCTCTGCTTGTGCTTGAGTCCTTAAATGTGTCTTATAATGGACACAGTGCAAAAGATTCTTAGGGAGGGCTGAATTTGTCAACTCAACAAAGGTGAAATTGCTGTAGCTCCTTGTCTCTACATGCAACCAGCAGCAAGACTGAGCATGTTATTCCCAGTAGGCACGTGCACAGTCACCCCACAGCTACACATACATGCATGGCCACCACACAGATCTACAGAGACACACAGAGCACTCCCATGATCCCAAATGGCATCAACAACTGTCAGGGCTTTGTAGCATCTAAAGTGGTTCTCCTAGAAAATGCAACTTCCTTAAGGGAATGACCTGCAGTGTGATCTTACTGATTGGAAACAGTGAGATGAGCACACAAGGTGATTTAATCTGCAGAGACTTTGATCCCTGGACACTGTAAGGATCACTGGCTCTTCAGACAAAATGGGGAGGAATACAAAAGGCTTGTTTGTGCTGCCTGAGGAGTCACTTTTAAAGGCTTCTCCAGCATCCTATTGCTTACAGATTAGTTCACTGAATGTTGCCCCTTGCAAAATTACAGTGGGTAGCACAGCAGATGCATGTGGCCTGAAGCTGCATGTGGCAGGTGTTTCCTATCACCAGGAAGAAAGCCTATAAGCTTTTGTTAGATGAAATAACACACCTGAAAAATGTTTTGCACTAAATAGAAGTCTTGGAGTTGCGAGGCCTGTCTTGGAGCTATTACTCCTGTATTGTTCAAAAGACTGAGAAAATTAAGTCTTAACATACAAAGAGGGATCACATCACCCTATACAAGATCTCTGCTGTCTTTAAACTATTGATTCCCCTGAGCAACTGATGGAAAATAAGACCATGTTAATTAGTTCTCAGATTATCCTTGAAATCATCTGGGTTTGTAGTGTTTACAGTTTGAAGTTTCTTGGTCAAGATACCTGGCTACGTGCACGTGGGAGTCCCCTTGTCGTTCTGTTTCATAGGACCATGCAGCTGGGGAACCATGGGACCATGCAGCTCATAGGTGCTTGTTCCAACTCAATTCTAGCTGATGCTATAGAGTGAGCAGTAGGACTTTTTCCCGGCTCGTGGACCACCTACAGCTTCAGCCTGAGCTGATCTTGTGAAATGTCTGTTGGAAGGATGATACAATCATTAAGGTTAGAAAAGACCTCTGAGATTATTGAGTCCAACTTTTGACTGATCATCACCTTGTCAACTCTAGACCATGGCACTAAGTGCCCTGTTAAGTCAGTTCTTGAACACCTTCAGGGATGGTGACTCTACCACCTCCCTGGGCAGTTCATTCCAATGTTTAACAACCCTTTCCATGAAGAAATTCCTCCTGATGTCCAACCTGAATCTCCCCTGGCACAACTTGAGGCCATTTCCTCTTGTTATGTCACTTGCTGCCTGCGAGAAAAGGCCAACTCCCACCTTCCTATAACCTCCTTTCAGGCAACTGTAGGAAATGAAAAGGTTTCCCCTGAGCCTCCTTTTCTCCAGGCTAAACAACTCAGCTCTTTCAGCCCTTCCTTATAGAAGTTACACTCTAGATCCTTCACCAGCTTTGCTGTCCTTCTCTGGACATTCTCCAGCACCTCAATGGCTTTCTAGAAGTGAGGGGCCCAAAACTGGATTGTCTTAGAGAAGGAAAAGCAGCAATGTTTGGGGGTATCAATCTCACTCTCCTATGACTGCAAACTAATGCTTTGACTACTAGAGTGTGTGTGTTTACAAAAGGGTAAAATGGGAGGTTTTTAAATTAGCTCGTGTGGGGGCTTGTGTATTGCTGTCAGCAAAAAGCAAAAAGATATGAAACCCAAATGAACTCTTTTAACCACAGGGAGTGGGGGGTTACTCAGAATCTGAATCTGAAGTGAACTGATTCTGATTCATTTTCTTTGTAATAGAATCCAAAATTTGAGATGATAACATTTCAAAAAAGAAGGTCTCAAATATGTTTCTTTGTTTTGTCTCAGTTACTTTCTGACTGTTTTAAGCCTAGGGAGTCAGTCAGCCTATGTCTCCCTAAAGTAGCAGAACAATAAGAATAAAAGAAAAAGAAAAATGTGACAAGAAAATTTTTCCACTGAAGGAGAATTTATTTTTACCCTTTAAAAGGCTAACTGATGCATATTTTTGTCCTTTGTGATCAGGTGAAATAAATGTTCGTGGTTCCTTATGGTGAAGGCCTGTAACAACCAAATCTTAGAATTGAATCAATATATCATTTTTTTCAGGATTTTGAGCTAATTAAAAATGTCAACAACATAATTACTACATAAAAATTGCCTCGTCCATAGATTGATTGCTGGGCATTTCATTTTATGATAAATGAAATTTTTTATCAAGTGGTTAATTTAAATACAGTAATATTTAATACTGTGTAGATTAACTAAAGCAATAAGTAATAATACTGATTGTTTGCACTGCTCCTGCACTGTTCTTGACCTCATCTTCTATTCTTCTTGTTACGTGGCTCTGTGGATTCTCTGGCAGGCTTCCTATTGCTGTTGTTTCTGAAGAAAGACTGATGATAGTTCTGATTGTCTTTGTTAATCTTTTTTAAACTGGTTTTTTTCCTTATCCTGCCTTGCTATGTTTACACCCTCATATTTTCATCACTGAGACACTGCAGGTCTTTCTCAAGGATTTCTTTGTATATTACACTTTATAGAAAAAGAAAAATGGTTGGTATTTCAAGTGTTTCATGACATATGAGGTTGTAATTCTTAATTTATCATGGGCAGGGCTAAAATATGTTCAATAAAGATGATGTTGACAGCATACTAGTTAATTTACTATCAGCCTATCTGTAACAAAGACCTTTCAGGAACTGAATAATGTGTGGCTTGTTCTTCTCAATATAACAGTGTTACCATGTTTAATATTACCTGATCTTTGTTATTAGAGAAAATGAGTAATATCAGAAAAATATTCTGTCCATTCAACATAAAATGATACTTTCACTTGCAAACCTAAAAGCTTGCAGGTAAGGATATGCCTTGGAAGAGTAGAAGTCTATGTCGGCAAATTAATCCAAAATATGTAAACTCCAAGACATACTCAACACTAGTCAGAGATATGTTGGCGTTTTAAAACAAAATGTTTTCTCACAGTGCATTTGACAAATGTGTTTCAGGGAAGAATATCTCAGATTATCAATTCCGGAGAAAATCATAGGATAGTAATTAGCCTGGGACTGTTGTTGAGGGTGTTTGCCTAAGTGAAATGGGAACTGGGGCTCTGCTCCAACATCTACCTGTGTTAGATAATGAAATCAGGCAAGAGAACAGGTATTGTATTGCGTTGGGTGTGGTGGATTGTTTGCACATCATCTCAGGTGAAGTCATGTCTTAGAAAGTACTCACAGTCCTTGCAATGCAGTGTTATGCAAACATAAAATGGAGCCATAGAACAGAAACAAGTAATTGTATATTACTCACTCTTCTGGAAAGTCCAAGGTTTCTGTGCTAAAAACTGCTCGTATTTCTACTGAACTTCCTTCTGACAAAAAAGAAAGCAGGCATGACTTAGATCTGTATTGACCAAGAATTTGAACGTCTTAACTCCACATTCAGACTATGCAGAACTCTGCACTGCAAATGGGTATTCTTTGATGGTTTTATTTTCTAATTTGTGACTAAAATAAGCATCTAGATTGTGCACATACAGCTATACCAGACATTTTGGGATTGTGTAGGGATATTTGAGATGGTCTACACAACCTAATTGGGGTATTGGATGTGGATTAGTCACAACCTCGTGGAAAGCTCTGTTGTTAGAGCAGTGTATGTGATAAACGACTGAAATGCTCACAGAAAGTAAGTTGAATAAATTTTGATGGAAAAACTTCACACTGCCTTGCTGAGTATGTGTGCCCAAAGGATAGAGAAGAAGAGGGCAGGTGCATCTAATATGATAAAATGGATCGGCAAATTCAACTTTATTTGAAAGAAAATTAACTTGTGGAAAAACATGTTTCAGTGCAACTAGAACAATTATCAGTTTGACTCATCCAGAGAAAGAATGGTGGGAAGGAGGGGGGAGTATATAAAATTTATAAATATATAAAATATGTATATAAATTCTTAATAACAGAGAGCTAATGTAGTAACTTTCTGAAGTCTGGACTAAATGGGTTGAGGACATCTTGATTTTCATAGAATCATAGAATCATAGAATAGATAGGGTTGGAAAAGACCTCCAAGATCATCAAGTCCAACCCCTGCTGTCCAAAAAGCATGTGACATGATTCTACTTTGAAAACCAAGTATACATCTGTATTTTTGTTGCTTTGGTCTTGAAGTTGACACTGTTCCTCATTTCATCAAATTTTTAGCCAAACTATGATATCCAATTACATCTCTCCGAATGCCAATACAAAGCAGGAACACCTTAAGGTCCACAGATGAGCTTATGACTTCAAGTATCAAGGTACCTTTGGTGTGTCTTTCTTGTAACCACTGCTCAGTGTGAAGTTTGTTGTCTCTCCATGTTAAATGCTAATCTTTGTGCTTCTAGATGATTAATCCTCTCCAGCTCCTAGCTTCTTAATCATACAACTGAAAGGTTCTTCTTTTTCCCTCCTACCAAAGACAACTGGAATAATTTCCCCTTTGCACTGGGATTTTAAGAGCTATCCCTGACATGGTAGTGATGTGGTTTTGTCACAAAATTGCTACAATACCAAGAGGTCCTCTGGAATCAGTATTTTCACTAAAGTAATGAGTTCAATAGCTTTTTTTTTCCAGAGAAATGTGTACTTTTCAACTGATCTGAACATAATGTCTTCTAAGATTTCAGTTTTTCAAAAGCTTTACCTCTTTCTTCTCTGTGTCTGTTTATCTTTTTCTGTTCCGTTATCAAACAACAAAGCCCTCTTATGTTCATGCTAAAATCACACTGCACTTAAATAAAGGGTGAGCTTCCAGAGCAATTTGCACCAGGACCCTGGAATTGCTTGCTGTTTCCTTCTCCCTCTTTAATTTCTTTTTGGCTATAACTTAGAACCTGTTTAAAGTAAGAGATGGAGTCTGAGGCACTTCAAAGCTGCAAATATAAACAGGTCCATGACGTATTCTTAACTGTCTTCTGACATCATTACAACTAATGCAAGCAGCTTCCTTTGATATGTGACTGCCCTGTTTGCACAACAACCACCAGCCAGCTGAGCATTAGCACTGTAAACTCAGGTTGTTCCGGGAAGCTTTATGCAATATTGCTCATTAGTAACTCAGTGGGAAAAGACTGTAGCTCCAACAGCATCCAGGGCAGGCTTTTTTGTGTCCCAAATTGGTCATCAGAAAGCTTTTGGGAAAGTTGGGTAGGGAAGCTGGTTAGGCATGAGTAGTTTAGCGCTTCACATATGCTGATGGAAAAAATTTTCATATGACTGAATCATTAGCTACACAGTTGCAGGAATGTATTATATCATGAAAAGTGAAATGGATAGAATCTGGCTTTCAACAGGCACACAGTTATTTGTACACCACGTTACTATAGTAGTTCTCATTTCCTTCCCATACCCTTTGCCACTGAAATAACATTGGGACCACTCTGCATTGCCTAATATCTTTTTCAGTGCCCCTAGCACTCTTTCATGTTCCTAATTACTCCTACAGTATACTCAGCTTCCTCTTCCCGTTTATCACCTGTTTGGCTGAGGAAGACAAATGGGAAGTGAAATTGCCTGTTACATCCCTGAGGTTGCAGTTACACACTGCTGTTGATTGGCTGCCTTATTTTGTTTCAGGTTGGCTTTTTTTTTCCATTTCCTTATTAAGAGTGTGAATGCAGTGCCAAATTACCATAGATATTTAGTTGCCTTGGTAGTATTACCAAGATTTTAGCCAGCACATCATGGAAATTGATTCTTCCCCTCTATTTAGCAGATGAAGTTCTGCATCCAGGTTTAGCTCCTCAGTACAAGAAAGGCATTAATAGACCGGAGGGAGTCCAATGGGAGGTCACTGGGATGTTCAGGGACTGGAACAAACCTACAGAAAAAGACAGTCTCATTTAGTTCAGCCTGGAGAAACAAAGGCTTGTGGGGACATGATTTTAGTCTTCCACAGTGTAAAGTGGGATTATAGAGAAGAAGGAAACATTATTGCCAGGATTGCACAGTGAAAGGGCAAGAGAAAATGGACACAGGTTATAATATGCGAAATTCTGAGTTAAGGGAAAAAATCTTCACAGCATGGATGGTTAAGCAGGGGAGCAGATGTCCAGGGATGATGTGGACTCTCCATTCCTGAAGATATTCAAAACATGACTGCTTAGAAGGAGAGATTGGACCACATAATGTCAGAAGGTCCTATTCTGTCTAAATTATTTTGTGATTCTATATCTTGATTATTCTGAAACTTGTTCTCAGTCATATTTACAAAAAATTCACCAACAGACTCACAAGTTGTTTAATGGGGGGAGCAGGAATGAGGGGGAAAAGCAGACTGACAGATGAATAAACAAATGAAGTAATGTTATCAGATTCCTTTCCTTAGAGATATGATTGTCCTGACCACTGGCAAAAATGACAGACAACTAGCCAACACCACTCCTTGCTTAATGTTAGTGTCTGCAGTAAGAAATTGAGATTACATTTAGGAGCTTCCTTTAGTGCCATTCTGAATGCAGGTACAGCTGTGTTCTAATTGATGCTGTATTTTTAATGAGGACCCCATGCAGACACAGAATAGCACTGTGTTATGGTTATTTCTGTTGTATTTGGTTATATGGTTATTGCTGTGATATCTATCTGCTGGAGATTTCTGCAGAATAACGAAACACTTAGGCAATGGCAAATACTGACAAGTTGAAACATTAAGGAACATTCAGCCAGTGGCATGACAATCAAAGAGGTAAGCTTCAATGAAACAATCATATGGGCAGGAACCGGTTTGGCTGGCAATACCTCACAAAGCTATGTGAAATACGAGAGCTTTCCAAAGCTATTGTTTGAGAGTCCAAGGAGTGTGAGAACAGACAGTAGGGAGGAAAATGAACGTATGCAAATTTTATGTAGATGTCTTTTGTGAGAGTGTGATTGAAGCCATGGAGGAGGAGCACTGTTTCAGGCCAATTTAAAAGCCAGAGACAAGCTGTCAACTTGAGATCAGTCTCTCTCCTTTCTTCACAGGTAGAGATGTGGTCAAGGATTTTTCTGGGTATTCTGTCTTTGAACTGGTTTACCATAGTGTCTTCTGAAACGTAAGTGATCATACATTCTGTGTTTTTATGATAACATATTTTATTATATTTCCCACAAGTTTATTTCTTCTGGGACACTGCTATAATAAACAGGGTGTTGAGAACTAGTTGCTTAAATTTGTCTGAAATGGAAGCAGATGACAGTGAAGGACGGTTTGGAATGATGCTCTCCATCATTCTATGAGGGAGACTGCTATGAAATTTAATTTGAATGACAAAAACCTGAAACTGAAGTAGACAAAGTCTGATGTGCATGGGTAAAGTGGGAAGGAGATTCAAGACTAGACTAGCAAGTAATACTAATGATCAGGATTGATATAATCAGCAGCACAGAGGGAGCATGGTGTATGAGGAGGTGCCAGAGGCCAGGTAATGCCTAGTGGTAGAGACTACGTTGAATGGCAATCCTAGTATTATTAGTATCAGTATTTATATTAGCACTGTCAATGTCCTTGTCTTTATACAAACAGAAGATTTCAGCCGCAATTTTCAAAAATGCACCAACATTAGAGCTTAAATCCCCTTCTCAAAAGTTCTAAATGAAAACACTGTGAAAGAGAGCTTAGCTTTCTCAGACACACTGTTAATTTTATTAATTTTACTCTTGGTCTTTGTATTTCATGCAGCTTGAACTAGGCAAGTGAAAATAACAATAAAGGCAATATGAGCTAGCAAAGCTGTGGGAGAGAAAAAAGGAAAGGATCAGATTAGAATGAAAAGATTGTGTGATTCATGTTGTGCTAGAGAAGTTAATTCTGTCATACATTGTTAGGAAAGACCAGTTTGGTGGACAGCAGCAGAACTTTAGACAAGTATAGCAAATATGAAGGAATGCTTTTCAGAGGAAGAAGTCTGGGAAAGAAGGCTCTCTTAATTATAGAGAGCAGTATAAATTAAAAAGTTCAATAGAAGAAAGAAACAAAGGAAAGAACACAGGGAGAAACGTGGAAACAGAGGCATGGAACACAATAGAGCTTACAGGTTAGATTGAGCATTCTCTGGAATATTCTGTGAAATGGAAAAGCTGGATCATTTCTTGTGCATTATGTGGACTGACTTATGTCAGTTCTCATCTGAGAGATATCCAGAGAAAAAGGAATTTAAAAATTGTTGCAGCAGGTAACTAGTATTTTTGTCATTGATTGCAAGAAGAAACTGAATATCACTCCTCCTTATGGGATGTTATAGAGGTTTAAGTACACATGGGAGGATAAATGCAGATATGCTTGTCAGGTGTTTAGTAATCAGAGCTATGTAATTATATGGAATGGAAAGACGCAGTATCATGCTAGATAAGACACTCCATAGAATGATACCAGTCTCTCAGCTCAGAAAGAAATGTGAGGGGTTAAAAAGTTGACATTTGTACTACTTTAGCATATTATTTAAAATTCATCAAAAGAAATGGAGATCCTTCCACCAATTTGAGCAAACTTCGGACCATGTCTTCTTTCACACCTTTCAGTGGTATTTTCCTCACCTGTTTGCTCTGACTTTCCTCCATGACTGCACTCTCTGATTTGGTCTTGTCATCTTACAGACAGTATGTGCTGCTGGTCCCATCAGTTGTGCGGAGCGACTCTCCACAGACTGCTTGTGTGCAGTTCCACAACCTCACTGAGCCTCTCTCCATGAATGTTGTCCTGGAATATGGCGGTATCCAAAAGACTCTCTTTGAGGAATCCGTGACAAAGAATGATTTCTTCAAGTGTGGTGAATTCAAGGTATTTTCTCTTTTGAAACTACTAAAGAAGGTGTAGAAGCTGGAAATACTTCTGATTGTGACTATCCTTGTCAATGAAAGAAAGAATATGAAGTATATAAAAAAATAAACT
This sequence comes from Myiozetetes cayanensis, assembly GCF_022539395.1. Taxonomy (NCBI): domain Eukaryota; kingdom Metazoa; phylum Chordata; class Aves; order Passeriformes; family Tyrannidae; genus Myiozetetes; species Myiozetetes cayanensis. Next base: position 29,095,442 of record NW_026087742.1, on the reverse strand, counting down.
GCTGTAAAGACTCAGCAAAATAAGCAAAAAAAAAAAAAAAAAAAAAGACATATGGATTGTAGGAGCAAGGTAGGAAAAAACTTTCCATTTTCATTCACAGAGTGAACAGAAAAAAGCTTTAGATTGTATCACAGCTGCATGCTCCATTTGGGACTGTCTAAGTGTCAAGTTGGAGAACCCAGATTGGGTGATGCTCATTCCCTTTCTTGTGACCCTGCAACATCTATGCAGACAAGACAAAAAAGTCCCAAGGTTAGGTCTTTCTGAACACAGCAGGAGAAAACACTTCAAAATTGAAGTATATGGCTGTGAAACACACAGGACAGAGAATAGCTACAAATCTTAGTACCTGGTGACAGATTATGGGACTTCCACAGCAGAAATTATCTCACTGTCCATGATGGGGCTTCTCATGACTCTGTATAAAGTATTTTTGACTCAACTGACTGTCAGTATCTTACTCAATAAGCCTGGGAATTAGGGAACATCAACATATCTTGTTTATCACCTTTTCTCTGGGATTTTGTTCCTCTCCAGGTCCCACCTGCTACTTCTGATCCTCTGGCATTCATTTCCTTCTCTGCCAAAGGCACCACAGTCGACTTAGATGAGAGAAGATCAGTGGCAATTCAGAATGTGGATAATGCTGTCTTCATCCAGACGGACAAACCCATCTACAAACCAGGGCAAACAGGTGGATGATTAGTTTGAGTCAGCTAGAGAAGTGAGAACTTGAGTGCAAGGGCGGGTCTAGGACAACAAAAACTTCCTCTTGAGGAATAAAAGACCTCAACTGATGTTGGCATCACCAGAAGTTAGTGAAAAATAAAACCAGTTTACAAAATTGCCACAAATTAGTAGAGATCATGTATTTTTACTGAGTTAATTTCATTTACAGGATCTTGAGTTCTGTCAGGTTTACTTGAGGCCAGTCACATAAAAAATATCCTTAAAATATAGAAAATAATAGGCTAAGTTTGAAACTAATAAAATTAATATAAAAATTAAGTAAGCACCTAATTTCCTGTCAACAGCTCTTTCTGCTTAACTGCTGATCTATTACAAAGTGCTGATTCTGTCACAGTATTTAAGTGACAGTACTAGCTGTAGTTTAGTTAGCTATCTCTCTAGCATAATTATACTTCAATGCTGCACAGAGTTTACTGGGTAAACTTTGTTTCAGTTGTATATTCAAAGTCATTTATCACTACTGATAAAGCAAATTATGGAAACATCTGGATGTGGCAGCTGGGGATATGGTTTAGGGGTGATTATGGTGGTGCTGGGTTCATGGTGAGACTAGACAACCTTTGAAGTCTCTTCTGACCTTGACAATTCTGTGATCCTTTTTTGTTCTATGTCTTTTTCAGTGTTGTTCCGTGTAGTCACTTTAGATACCCAGTTCAGACCTGTTCAGGAGACAGTAAGTATGACTGATAATCAAGACTTTTCAATCACCCTTTTGAGGTACCTGTTCACTGAGACTCTATCCCTTAGAAACTGAATAAGAAGAGCATGGGATAGGCCTCCTGGTATTTTTTGAGAACAGTTTTAACTTCTTAGCTTCACACTCCATCCTTTCCCTGCCTTCAGAGAGGGCAAAGGGTCTGAAAGCACTTCTGGAAATCTCTCACAGTACACAGGTTTTGTAGTCACTTTACCTGCCCCATGTATGTAGAAAAAAAAATGGATGTTTTTATAGAAAAGATAAATTCCAAACCGGTTATCCTCTTGAAACTACAGACGTGGGTTCCCAGTTATTTCCTGGGCTCAGTCTTCTCTAACCAGAGAAAGCCATTCAGACCCTTCTTTATGTTCTAGTATTTCTCTGTCTCCTCAGTGAATTTCTTGATGTTTTGATAATTTTTTTTTCTCTTCCTTTTTTTCCTCCTCCAGTATCCCAGAATCATCATCGAGGTAAGAAATGCCACTCGTTGCCTTGGAAAGAATGCTTCGTCATTCCCCATGCAGTCAATAACTGAGGGAAGCTCATCCACAGCACTCTGTTGAAAGCCAATGGACTTGGAGTTGAACAGTGGCAGTATCCATTATCAAGCACTACAGGAGAAGAAGTTAGCACAACTGGAGCTGTTAGTCAGAAGCAGCGTGGGACTGTTGTTGTGTCTTTCATTAGAATTCAAACTAGAGCGTTCAGTCCAGTCTTACTTTGGTAGGACTACAGTAAATGGAGTGGTGAAATAGCCTCATTTTCATACAGGCATAAGAATAATGACTTTCTGCCACATTCTGCTAGGAACAGGCTTACAAGGAATCAGTCTTCTGCCACTTTTCACATCACTAGATCTCAAAGTGCTTTCTGAAGGTGACTGGTGTAATATTCCTGTTTCACGGAAGGAGTTGAGTCAGAAAGATTTGTGCCAGAAGAGTCACAAATAAGCAACCTGTGTCCCAATCAGGAAGTATTTCTGGATGATCTGAGATCATCTGTCAGTGTAGCTGATTCCCAGTTAAACCTAGGGTTGTTTAATCCAGAAGTGGAGATGGAAAATTAATGGGAAGTCAGAGCACATGTCATCAGCCCCTAATCACATTCAACCTGTGATGCACTTAGCCAATATATCAGGAGACAACACTTGAACGAAGGCAAGAAGACAAGAAACAGGGTAACAAAGGTTTGGCTACATCTCTTTCTTCTACTCTCCAGGATCCAGAGCAAAACAAGATCTTCCAGTGGTTGGAGGTAGCATCTAAGCAAGGAATTGTCCAGCTCTCCTTTCCACTAATCGCAGAGCCTATTCTGGGGTCTTATGACATCACTGTGGAGACAAAGTCAGGTGAAAAAGAGTATCACTCCTTCAGAGTGGAGGAATATGGTAAGTAAAGGCTTACAAACTACCCTGTGCTAGCAATAAGGCTGACTCTGCCTAAGTCAGACAAGACCTACTAGTGCAAAGTTTAGGCCCTTTGAATTCTCCACTTCGTGTCTGGAAAAGAAAGACATGGAGAGAACTGGGTGGTCAAAGTGAAGGCAGATCGGCATTTCATTTTTAAAAGAAATCTGAGAAAGGCAGTATTTCTCAGTGATTAAATTAAGAAGTCTAATTCTTTTTTGGTCTTGGCACAAAGTTGCTGTGTGACTCCAGGATCCACATCCTATCACTCAGGCCTTACACTCCTCATCTGTTCAGAGGCAAAATGAAAGTCAGGTCTGTCCTCTTTTGTGGAGGCCATCTCTACATGAAGAGCACTATGCAGCAGAAATCTGAAGATATCTAAACATTTTACAGGACAGGTACCAGTTTGTTACTGGGGGAGGCTGGGTAGCCAGTGGAAGTGCAAGATAAAAAGCAGTGGGTAGTGTGGGTGCCAAAGCCCTTATAGTGATCCTGTAATAGACCATATCAGGGAGTTGCCAAATTCACTTTGATCTTACAAGTTTTCTCATCTTACAGTGGCTGGTTTTCCTTAGTAGTCCCCAAAGAAAGCTTGGACAACTCCCAGTTGTGTGGTTTTTTTGTAAGGGCATTAAAGCAGCTATCCTGTTTACCCTCCAGAGTGCTTTCACACCTTCCAGTCTCCTGTGTACAGGTGCAAAAGAAAAGGGCCTTTTCCAGATATATTGTCTAGTATTGCTGGTGCATGGGATAAAAGATAAGCTGAAGAGAGGCAATGTCAGTGATGTGTTTAATGTTCCACTTAATCTGTTGCATTTCTCCTTCACTGGGGCTGGATTGCATAATAACTTTTGTTCTCCAGGGCTTAAGTAGTTTGAGACATCAGCATTACTCCCACCCTTTTCTTTAAGAAAAGAGATTAAAGTGATTTATCACAGTTTTTACTGTGTCTATTATAATTATTAGTATGGTTATTATTTAATTTTAAAGAAGTTACTCCTCTTACCACTGAAGGTTATTTTTTCTACTGTATTTTCAACTGTAATATCCTACAGTTCCTAGTTAGACTCTTCTTTGAACTATTTCCTCTCCCTTTTTGGTGAAAATGTCTTTGGCAACAGTTTTTTTGCTGTCTTACACACACACACACACCTGCCTATGGCATGCAATTGCTGATTAGTCATATTCATATTGCGTTCTCAGTACTGCCAAAATTTAAAGTGACAACAGCTGGGCCAAAGAGGATTTCTTTCTTCGATGAAGAAGTCAGTGTGAACGTTTGTGCTTCGTAAGTATCTGAAGACAATACATTGGTGCACAACAACCTTGAGATAGAGGATAGTGTGCTCTGCTGGGAAACAGATCCTGCTGCCAACTGAGAGCATGGATTAGAGCAATTCCTTTAGCTATGACTGCTGTGATGTAAAATATGATAACTCTTCTCCTGCTACATAGCAGAATTAGAACTGAGTTTGTGTGCATCCAAATCAAACATTACGTACTTGCCAACTGTTGTTTATATTAATACAGAAAAGGAGAGTCTATCATTAAAACTGCTGGCTGAAACTGCCAAAATGCAGGGTGCTATGAGCTAATAGGGTGAATAGGGGTCTTTCTGCAATATGACCTGCTTTGTGTAAGGCATTAGTGAGAAACAGCAAAGCAGCAGGGAATGATATCCCAACCCTGAGTGCAGCACCACATTCCAGCTTCAGACCTTGAAGAATGACTACGCAAAGACAACAGCAAAGCAGGCTTTTTTTAACAAGATGTCAAAAACAGCCTAAAAATAGTGGAAGGGAATTCTGCTAGGGCTAGCAGGTCCTAATTCCCAACTACTCTTCTGTCTGTGGTCCAGGCAATACTGAGGGGTTTAGAATCTGCAGTGCTGTGCAATTTTTGCAGGTTTCATGCTAAATCCACGATTGAATTCTTGTGTCTCATCTTCTCCTAGGTACACTTACGGCCAACCTGTACAAGGGAATGCCCAAATCAATGTGTGCCAGCAGCACTTTTATGGTCCACGGTGTGATCAAAACCAGAAGAAAACCTGTGAAGCTGTTACTGGACTGGTATGATACATGACAAGTCTGTTCTTTCCAGTCAACTTTCCTCCCTAATATGTAGCACAGTATTTCATTTCATTTACAGGGGAACACCAGAGAGACAATCTCAGAAGTGTGTTTTTCCTCATCGCTTCACAGGCAATGCTGAAAGACTATGACTTTGATTTTCCCCTCAGAAAGAGTCAGTAGGAGGGAGGGAAACATGAAACTGTAAATTTGTGATCATTCCTAAAATATTGGAACTGTGTTCTTACCAAATCTAATCAGCAGACCTCTACTAGGAGTCTTTGAGGGCACTTAATGTTAAACAAATTATTAATTTTTCCACTAGCTCAGACTCAAAGTGCTGTGGTCATACAACACAGACATCACACAAGATGGGTTTAACAAGGAACATGAGCATAGAGAAGACATGGGGGATAAGGAGAGAAGTTTCCATGTGCTGGAGTAAATGGTATTGAAACAGTGATCTGGAAAGGGAGATGGGGAGTGAGAAATGTAGGGTAGGAGGGGAGTTCTTTGGAGTCCCACTAACACAGATTCAGGAGCAATTTTCCAAATCTTGAGAAAAATGGTATTTCCCCTTTTGCTACTTTTTCAGCTGGGGAAGGATGGCTGCCTCAACACTGTCATCTCCATCAAAAAATTCCAGCTTTACCGCAGCTATGCCAGGATGTATGCCAGCCTCAACATAGAAAGCATCGTCACTGAAAATGGGACAGGTAACACCAAGTGCAGGTTGGGAGTAGCCGATTAAAGCTAATACATGGAAATTCCTGAAAGGAATCCCCTGGATCACAATCTGTGTGGCAAATAATGAACAATCATAATTTTCTTTATGTAGCTCTCCCTCCTGAGCATCACCACTCCTACAGCTTATCAAAAGGAGCAGCTTTCTTCCCATGACTGATTTCTGTTTCCTCTTCTCTACACTGGGTGTGCCTCACAGGTATCCAGATGAAGGGCTATGACCATGTTACAGTCAATAATGAAAATGACGTAGTGCTCTTCAAGAATATGGATTCCTATTACAAGAGGGGAATTCCATACTATGGTGAGGTGAGTGCCTAAGAGGATACATTTAGACCAAAACCCCCGGAGGTCCAGCATGATGATCTGCATGTGCTCCATGTTGTCCCCTAACTTTGTGCTGTCAGCTTCCCATAATAATGCTGGTAACAAGGACTGCATAGTTCCTTTGTTACATTAAATACTCCTAGAGAAAAAAAATAAAATTATATCATACCTGGAGTGTTAGGGTCCCACTTCTGCCATAGTCAAAGGATGCCTAAAAGGCAATTAAGTGAAAGGTCATATGAATGGGGAAGAGGAGTCTTTAAGAAAATGCTTCTACAATAGCTCTGCTTAAACTGAAGGTAGAATTTACCCTGTGTTGCACCACACAATCCCAGGGATGTTTACTTAAAGCAGTAGAGATATTGGAGCGCATTCTGACTTCTTTGTGACCTACACATGAAGGATAAACCCAGGTACAAAAAGGAAGATGACCTGTACAGCATCATCTGGACATGCATCTCTGGAGACAATGGGTATGCAGAGATGCATAGGAGCTTAAAGATGCTGCTGTGATCCACAGGTTACCTTGGCCATGAAGTCATCTGGTTGCTTTATGTTTGTTAATCAATGTTCTCCAAAGAATATTCCTCCTCCTTCTGTGACATTATTTTGTTCTGCACTGATGGGAATTACCTGCCTTTGCCTGTCAAAGAACTGCTCCCTCAAAATACTGAGGAGTGTTTGCCTCTTCAATACATTTCACTCTTGATTTCTACGACCTGCAATTGTCCTCAGTGCTTAAGTGAGCATCCTCTAGTAAGCAGAGTATTTCTTCGCTGTTGTTGTTAGGTTTGAATTTTTTTCTGAATCCTTTGGGTATTTTTTTTTTGTTCAGGTCACTGTGACAAATATGAAGGGTGAGCCTATTGCCAACAAGACTGTCCTACTGGAGCTCAATGAAGAATATCTGGCCAACTATACCACTAACAAAAATGGCACTGCTGCTTTTTCCATTGACACATCCAACTTCTTTGATCGCAGTTTTAAGCTGGCAGTAAGTAAATACAGGCTACAGTCTAATTCATAAAGAAAATACTTTGTTGAAGAGAGGGATTAGAAGCAATCTGTGTGAAATGAATGTGAGAAAACACCAGAAATACTAGTGTCTGAGAAGAGACTGTCTGTACCCCAGCCATGGTTTTGGGTTGTAGTGATCTTCAGCACCTCCCTGCTTTTCCCTCCCACCAGAAACTCTTTCTGTGTTCATCTCCCTTCTCTTCATTCTCTGAGATAGAGAACCTTCCTCCGAGACTTCACTGCCTTCCCCATCCAGCCTGAATGCACACCATCTTTTTACTGCTGCTGCCTGCTCCCCTGCATTTCTGCTGGCAGAAACTCATGCCTGTTGCCATCACATGGTCTTCTCGTGTTGTCGTGCCTTTGCTCCGGTATGATGGAAAGAGCTGAGAAAAAGCAGATTGTTTGAGAACAGTGCCATTCTAATTCACAGTAAATCCTAGCAGTTCATGCAACTGGTCCCAAGCCTGAAAGAATCTGAAATAGCCTCCCTACTGCAATAGGCTGCTCTGCACTGGTGAAGCACAAATTTTTCACGCCAGCTCTTGCTCTTGGCTTAAAAAGTCCAAAAGAATCAGCTTCCCAACAGAGTATTTTAGAGGAAAGGTGCCTTTGCCTTTCAACCGCCTTGCATTTTTTTTTTTTCCACACTGTCAATTTTCCATGTATGATTCTTCTATTTCACAGGTCAGACAGGCACCAGATGACTGTGCAGACTTTATCTGGGGGAGTTATAGGGAGCCCCAAGCCTCATTCTTGGTCCGGCGTTTCTACTCACGGACCAACAGCTTTTTGAGAATTGAGCCAGTGCCGGAGAAGCTCAGCTGTGGCCAGCAGAGAACAATCAACATTCACTACGTCCTGAACAGAGAGGGCTACGGCAATGCCACGCACACAAACTTCTACTATGTAGTGAGTGCTAATGTGACTTCCAAAACATCTCTTTTCTTTCACCTTCTCTTGATCACCATATGAGGCAGAAATCTCCCAACTAGGCAGTGGTTAGAGATCATGGCTTGATCTCAAGGCCTCTGAGGCTTCTCACAACACTACTCAAAATCAGTGATTTCATTGTGGCAAGGAGAAGGTGCTTTTGATCCAGTTTCATGTGTTGTTTTTTTTTTTTTCCCAGGTGATGACAAAAGGAAAAATTACTCTCAGTGGCCAGAAGCAAGTCAGCATTTCTGGTGGTAAGTCCGAGACTGTATTACTACTCGTACTTCAGAGCATCATTCTGAGCACCAGAACATAATAAGTTTTGTAAGAAGTGATGAAAGCAGAGAACTGTAGATAAATCAGCTACTAGTTCCTAAATCCCATAACCTCTTACCATATGCAGTACCATTTGCATTTGCTGCAGCATCTATCTAAACCCCCATATCATAATCAAATTTATCTTGTTCATTGAAAGATGAAAATTTTATTGTGATCAAACACATGGAATGTAACTTCAATCTGTTTTATTTCTTGCCAAGGAGTATTTATGGTTTCAGAGTTATTCTGTGACATCCTAGCCTTCATCAATTAGAATAATAAAACTTTTTAAAGTTTGAAATAATGGATGTCCCATTTGACAGGGATATTTAGCAGTTAACTCTTGAAATTTATTGCATTTTCAGAAGTCTCCAAATACCCACAAATGACAGTAATCCCGACCTTCATTCTTTCATTGTTTAAAATAACTTTTCTTGCAGAACCTGTCTTATTTCCAGTCTTCAGTAGGTGGCTTAAGTAAGCCTCACTCGTCATATAGGACTTGTTTCATATTTACCATCTTTGGTCTTAAGCTTAATTTCCTTCCATGCATTAGTAGTTTTCACCCATGTAGATAAGAACTTCATATTTCTTAGTGTTAAGAGAACTGCCCTTTAACTCAGGAGACTGGTCTATTTTCTCTGGTGTTGGAAGTTCCAGGTTTGAGACTGAAAGACAATATTGTGCTCTTGTCATAACAATCATGCACAGGTTTCCATGTTCAACCTCTTCTCAGTTCAGACCTCTCTCTGCAAAGCACCTTGCTCTCAGAATCCTCTATATCTGTTGTTTTGCTGATAGGAGCTGTTCCTCAGCCACTGAGAGATGAATCTTCCAATATCCAATTTCCCTGGGTTTTATAGGTGCTAGTAGGTTATGAAGAAATATGTGGTCCTTCCACCAAAGGTGAGGTTTGCATAATCTCTTTTGCTGGCTTGTCTTCCTCTGGTCTGTGTTCCTTCCACAGTTTCCAGAGGTACATTCTCCATCCCGCTGACTGTCACTGAGAAGCTTGCCCCCAGTGCCAGACTGCTGGTCTATACGGTGCATCCCCATGGAGAGGTAGTGGCTGACAGCTCTTGGATACACAGTGATGTATGCTTCAAAAACAAGGTGAAAACCTTCACTTTCCTATTAAGTGGTATATATATATATATATATACACACACATATAAGCTGCCTCTTTGCTGAGAGAACAGTTAGGAAATTACTCCACGAAGAGCCCTGCACAAGGGATGGCCTTTAGGAATGGAAAAGGTGCAGATGGGGCTGGAATCATGAAAAGCTGTCCCTGGAATTGACACATATGGTCAGACTCAGACAAAACAGTGGGGAGAGGGAGGTGGCTAGGGGATTATAGAGGTGGTGAATTTTTACAAACAGGGATTCAGAAGAGCATTCCAGCAGTAGGAGCTTTGCCCCACAGGAAATAGAATGTGTGCTGCTGAAAGGTGAGATTTAGATCTATATGCCAGTCTGATTCTCCTACTTACCATGTGGTTGTCTTGGATTTATTAATTTCCAGGTCCAGCTCAAGTTCTCTGAGAAGCAGGGTCTCCCAGGCTCTAAAGTTGGACTTCACCTTGAAGCTGCTGCCAACTCCTATTGTGCCCTGCAAGCAATTCAAAGCATCCTTCATCAGTCTGGGCAAGAGCTATCTGCTGAAAGTGTAAGCCACATACACAGTCCTGTGTTCTTTTGAACTAGGAACACCCGGAATAACATCCAGAGTTCCCACATGTGATCTCTCTGCTGCTGGCCGTTATTTTTTTTTTCCTTTGGAAACGAAACATCTGCAATGAAAGAAAAGTCTAATGCAGTTGTACATGTCAAAGACAGAAATTGATAGCAGAACATTGATTTTGGAAAGCATGGCAGTGTAACACATATCCCAAGAATATGGCTCATGTAAATCCTTGACAGCATATTTCCTTGCTGTGGAGTGACTATGTCAAAATTGAATTTTTACGGCTCAAATAGGCCTTGGGCTGAGAACAAAAGCCATAGATGCCACCCAGTATCCTGTAAAACTCCAGTCTCCTCTTGGCTTAACTCAAGAGTGTATCTCCATGCTTTTTGCTCAAGATCACTCCACAAAGCCATTTCAGTTCAGAAGGAGGAGGGTACAGTCCAGTCCTTCTTGTGTATCACCAGCCAAATTGCTTATTCCTCTCTAGGTAGGCATCAGTAGGCAAGCACACCAAAATCAACAGGATTGGTCAGGGACCACCACAGGCTTAGAATATATGTGATTTTGCACCTGCCTGAGACCTTCCTTGTGTTTACACTCCTCATTCTCACCTCCTAGGTGTACTACCAACTTAGTGTGCATGATTTATATGGCTATTACTACAATGGGCTCAACCTTGAAGATGTCAAACCAGAGGAGTGTACCCCAACCAAAACCATCTTTTTTGATGGCTTGTACTTTGAACCTGTGAATGTCAGTCGTGATGGCGATGTCTACAGCATTTTCAAGGTGTGTGGTCTCTGTGTCTCTTTAAGTGGGAGGTGTTCCAGAAGAATTTGTGTACATAAGCATTCAACTAATTAGCATTCAGCTTTCTCAGGTTGTAACTGCTAAGAGAAGGCAGCTGATATCTGAAACTGCCTAAGGTCTCGAATCACACAGTTTCTGCTTTCTTATCCCTATTGTTTACTAGAGAGGACTGAAAATCACTACTAGATACATTCACTGGGATCCTGCCTATGCTTCTTAGTAAACATGTTTTAGTAGACATTTCCTAAGCAGGATCATGGCCTTGGCTCACGACCTCAGACACTCCTTGTAAAGATTTGTGTCCGTGATTTAGGCCACTTGGTTCTGATATGCTTGATTCCATTTCCCACTGGTCCCATGGCCTAGGACATAAGGCTGACATCAGACCAATCACTGCTGCCCTTTATAGAACACAAGGTGTCACCGCTCCATAAAAAATACACAGAAGGTTGGAGAGGTAGAGTTATGACACTCAGGGCTGAAAGAATGAGATGGAATGGGATGGGATGTGGGAGGAGAGAGATGAGGTGAGGAAACCAGTGACAAGCACTGGTGGCTAGTGCATGCCCTGACTGACTTGACAAATTCTTTCACATTTAGGATATGGGTCTGAAAGTCTTCACCAACTCTGTGCTACAGAAGCCAGTTCTGTGCAATGAAGAAGTAGATGTAGAAGATTACCCTCACCTTTATGGTGGCCACGTCAATGTCAAGGCCTCAGGTAAAAGAAGGGGTTAATTCTGTGTCTTCATTCTCAGCCTACCTGCTCTTCAGAACTGTTGCCTGTATAAAATAACAGCCAGTATGCTGGGGTTTTTTGGGGGGAATAGGTCTACGTATCCCAGTTTGCATCCGGTAATCTCTTTCTGACAGTCCTTGCAGTAGAGTCAATTCTCTCTCACTTAGGTACACAGTGCATGTAGAAAAGACAGGGAGTACTGGGATGCTGCTTCTTTCATAAACTGATATTAGTTTTCCAGGGTTTTTCAGCTCAGAACCTTTCAGCAAATCATAATTCAATTATGTATTTAAAACAAAATGTCGATTCAGAAACATAATGGCAATTCCCAATGTCAAGACTTCACACAGCACTTAGCCAACTTAGCACATAGTCTCCAAAGCCTTTATAGGTCAGCAAGAATTATGATTATCTTTCTTCAAGTCAGATTGCTCAGAAAAAGAGCAAAAGTAGCAAAGTAGGTTGCCACAAGGGAAAGTTTTATTCAACACTAGGAAAAATTTCTTCCTCATGAGTGTTGTGGTACACTAGAAGGGGTTCTGTACACTAGAAGGGGTTCTACAGGAGGTTCTAGAGTCTCCATCACTGCTAGTCTTAAAAACCGAGCTGGACAAAGCCCTTAAACAACCTGATCTGACTTTGAAGCTAGTTCTACTTCAAGAAGATTGGACTAGAGAACTACAGGGATTGTTCCCAGCCTAGATTTCCTTCAGTGATTCTGTGGTTCTGTGATTGTAGGTCCACCAGAATGAGAAAGTATTGTTATTTCCATGATACAGCTATGAAATCTGAGGTACCTCCATGCTAAATTAGTTTTCAGGCATCACAAGCGAGCCTATGGAAAACTGGAGAGAGGATCTTTGTTCCTAAAATCAGACCTGTAGTATGATTATAAGAACAAAAGTACTTTTCTAATGTACTTGATAGTCAGTTGCAGTTTTAACTACTGAATGGGGTAAAAATTATTAAGTTTTCAGGAAGGTTTGTAAAGCATTATAAGCTTTGATGACAATATTGGCTACTGTTGCCCATTTGCAAATCAGAGAGCTACTGGTAGAGGATGGGGAGCACGCCTTTTTAACTGGATGATGAGACCTTTCAGTATGAAATGAAGTGAAATGTCTTATGAAATAGCTAATTTTTCTAGTTTTTTCCCATAGGAAAAGAGAATAGATAAGAAATTGTTTTTTCCCATACCCTTGATCTGTTAGAATTTTCCTTTTTTGTGGGGAAAAGAATGGAAAAAAGCTCAAACGGAATACTTAGTTTTCATTTTTATGGTGTCAAGTATGTCTGACCGAAGTTTAGATTCTTCTGTCCTGACCTCTCTAATATTGTACTTCTACCACAACCCCGCTTCTAGATGAGTCAAGGATTATTGGTGGGAGTGGTGTTAGCATTGTTCGGAAATTCTTCCCTGAGACCTGGATTTGGGATCTGGTTCACACTGAGTGAGTATGTTCATCTTCACTGCTTTTCTCCTGTGTGAATTTTTCAGTTAATTCATGCAGGTAAAATGGGTTCTGGGAAGAAACCATGGAACATGTGTTTGCTTTGTAGATGTGAGTCTACTTTTCTCATGTTGATCAGTGACCACTGCACTCCCAACCTTGTACAAAGTGACAAACCTGCTTGAACTATGAATGACAAATATTCTGTGCTCCATGCCCCATCTTTCTCTTGGGGAAAAATAAGGGCTAAGAGTAACAGAAAAATATTTGTTAAGGAGAGAGCAGGAGCGAAACTTGTTATTTTTCAACCAATTACTAATTCAGCAGCAGAAAACTCAGGTTATTTTGTTTTTCTTTCAGTCAATCACAGCATCTGAAATGAGAATATCTCTATCTTAACTATACCTACAGGCACTGTTCTAGACCATTAATCTAAATTTATTGGCTTTAATCTATGTGTTTGGGCACTCTGGTTTTTCAACAAATTGTATTTCTAAATTTAAAAAGTTGAGTATTTGAGTGCTTTTTAACATGTAGTTCACCAGCATCTTGATCTATACTTCAAGAATTAGAATTTTTTTAAAAAATATGGAGAAGTATCTTGCAGAAAGTGAGATGAAAACAGAAACATTAACTCCAGCAGAAAGCCCATTATATAATTTGTCTTGAAAAATTCCAAAGATCATTTGCCATCCTGTTCTTTTTTTCTCTCTTCAGTTCCAGAGGAGAGGTCAATACCATTTACACCATTCCTGACACCATCACAGAATGGGAAGCCAGCGCTTTCTGTGTGCATGATGACGCTGGGTTTGGCATCACCTCACCTGTTTCACTGACAGCATTCCAACCATTCTTTGTGGATCTCACCTTGCCATACTCTGTCATTCGAGGGGAAAAATTCAATTTAATAGCCAATGTCTTCAACTACCTCAACAAGTGTGTCCAGGTATATCAAGTTCCTTTTTACTTTCCATATGTTTGCCTGTTTCCCAGAGATCCCAGAATTCCCCTGCATAATACACCAGAAATGCAGATGTGTTTAACTTCCACTATATCCTCTCCCTAGTCCATTCCCTCTGTGGCTGGTTCATGAATAATGAGAACTTGCTCTTTATCTCTACATAACTTAGCTATTCTTTTTGCTCTTGAAGGAGGAACTTGAGCAGAGGGTATGGACATGTGCTTGCAAAACACAATAAATACTGAGTTATGCAACAGTCACTCAATAAGACAACTCAGCTGATGACCACAGACGTCTTATTGTAATTCTGTCAAAACCAGACACTGGCAGTGGGCAGAAAAGAGATGGGTCTGCCACTTCCTCTGAGAAATGTCTCATCCCTCTGTTCTGGTACAATCCCACAGATGTAGATGACAAATAGCTTCTTCAACAAGTCTCCCTTGCTCTGCAGCCTAACTTTAAGGGCAGTCCATTTAATTTGTAGTCTTGCTCCTTCTTTCTTTTCTCTCAGATCAGTGCCATACTGGCGAAGTCAAGTGATTACAAGGCAGAAATCCTTTCACCAGAGGGTAACACAGCAAGGGTGTGTGCCAATGAAAGAAAAACCTATATTTGGGCTGTTAGCCCCCACAAACTTGGTAAGATTGTCTTTTCGTCTTCTTGACATGTCCCTGTTTGATCTTTCTACTTCCACCTTTTAATGCAGCATCAATAATCCACAAGCAGGCTTTACTGGACAACTCCATTAGTTCCTCTACAAATTTAGAACTGGACTTCTGCTAAAGCTCCCTTAGATGCACTGAATGAGCAGTGAATTGTTGCATTATTTTCTCTCTTCTGATTTTTAGTTAGTCCATTCCCTGCCCATTTTAGGACAAACTCTTCACTTGCCAGATGTGTGAAACACTGTCAGTTTTTAATGTGCATATGATTTTTCACCTTACAGTTTTGTATCTAACCAAACATATTTAGTAAGAATAAAATTTGCTTATAATTTTGGACTGGATTCTCAATGGACAAAGAGGATTTTTTGCTCCTATCCAATTCTGCAGCTGTGTTAATTTACACTGCCTTAAAGTCAACATTACCTTTTTTTAAAAAGCAGTTATAATTACTTGCATGTGTAAGTGCTCCAAAAGCTGAAATACAAATGAACTTTTAATTAGCAAAGATTTTCTTAAAATGAACCATGGATGGATCTTTTCTTGAAAAAATTATTTCTAAAACCCTATATGACTGAATTATTTCAAACTCACTGAGAAAGCTGCAAAGTTACAGTGAAATGAAAACTGGATATGCATAATAATAGTGCAGAGCTGAAAAAAAGAAGGCTGCTGTCTCATCGTGGTAACTCTGATAATGACACCTTTTGCTCCAAGTAAAAAGCTCCTTTGGATTTCCAGTATGCCATGATAGCAGGGGTGAGAGAGCAACTCTGCAACTTCAGGGTTGGTCCTCAGTGCTGTTGCAGCACTGAGGCTGCTCCTCAGTGTTGTCCCTCTGTTAATAAATTCCATCTGAGGGAAAGAGGCATAACTAAAGCATAACAGAGCTGTAGCCAAATTATTGCAACACTGCTCTTGGCCAGAAAAAGCTCAGCAAAAGCCTAAGAAGAGGTAGAAACTGCTAGTGAGTACTGTCCATTTTTTGGCCAGGATCACCCCTATTTTGTTCCTCATGTTATGGCCCAGGCGACCTCTCCTTGCCATTAGTGGACAGATGTACATTTCTCAGCAGTTCATCAGCCTAGAAAAGGCAGTGAAGGCTAGGGGTAACTGTAGACATTGAAGATAACTATAACTTCCTTTTCTTGGGCTGGTGGGTGGCTTTCCAGGTGAGGTGAAATTCGTGATTACGGCTGAGGCCAAACTGAATACCAGACGTACTGAAAACAGCACATCTTCAGAAGAGGAAACAATTTACAGGGACACCTTGATTCAAACCCTACTTGTTGAGGTATGGTAGGAAATCTGCATGTGCTTTCTGCCTCTCGGAAACTGCAATTCCTATCTATGGCTGTGGGCTAGAAGCAGTCAGCTAGTGTGAGGAGGCAAGGCATCTGATGCAGATGGGGCTGTGTCCAGTAGGCTTCTCCCTATGAAAATGAGAGTGAAAAATCACAGTGGTGTCATCCACTGTCCTCCTTCCACTGTCTCCTTCTCTGGAACACAAGCACACATACCCCGACAACCCATGGATGTCAGTAGAGATGTTGCCAGAAGGGAGGAAATTCCATACATTACTTTTAAGTGCCTTTGGCCTCTGACTTGCAAACTAGGAAGGGGATTAGAGGGAAGACAAAAAAGACTGCTTTTTAAGAAGGAAGGTGCTCTGGACAGGATGTTGAATAAGAGAGAGAACATGGACCAAGAGATAGTGTAGAGGAGATGGGGTAGGACTGGGTACAAGCAGTGCACTGTTTGCATAGTCACAGTCACATACTGATTCACACCACTGAATTGTCATGATTTCATGGTAATTTTTTATACTTTCCTTCCTCTTCCTGACCACTTCCCTGCAATCAAACAGCCTGAAGGTGTTAAAAAGGAGTTAACTCAGAGCTCCCTCGTCTGTGCAAAAGGTAAGGCAAGTTCATTCATTCATTCAGTTATTTAATTAATTCATTCATTCATTCCAGGGAGTCAGTGGAACTACTTCACTGTCTTTTAGATCTTGTCTCACAAAACCAGAGACCCTTGCAATGGACAAAAGAGGTACTCAGGGTCATGGTGCTAGGCTAAACTTCGGGGTTTTCAGAAATGCCTTTTACTCTTTGGGCAGGTCTCTGCGGCATTTTTGTTACCAAGACTGCAGATTCTAACAGTCACTGTAGTTATGCTTAGAAAGTAAAGACTTCTGGAAAAAACATGGTTTTAACAATTCTTTTTGTTACTCTTTCTCATCAGGCATAAAGATTTCTGAACCAGTGTCTCTGAGCTTGCCAAGAAACCTAGTGCAGGGATCAGCCAGAGCTTATTTCTCTGTCATTGGTAAGTTCAGCACTAAGAATAAAAGTAAATGACACTCTTCCTGTGCTGCACCAAGTGCTATCATGTATACACAGGCAAACTTAATGTAAAGTTGAGGAAGTAATTAATCTTGATTTCAGAGTATAAGTTTTCTTCTTTGCAAAATGGTAGTGAGAGGCAAAAGTTGCTCAAAATTCTCTCATGTCAAGAGAAGACAAAATAGTCAATTATTTCAACTTATATTGCATTTCAGATTATACTGCATTAGCATATCCTGTTTTGTGTAGTAAAACAGCTAATTCAGCTGAAAAGTAACATAAGGCAGACTCCTTTGAAAAAATTATCTTGATTTCTTGGAAAGAAGGCTTCAGAACTTTGCTGACTGCATAACTTCAAATTTATGATTTTGCATAATGAAAAACATTTGTAAGTCAATAAGCTCCCATAAAATAAAAGTTTCAGGTCCCAATCAACTCTACTTATCTGAAAGTCATTATTAAGACTTAGGAGTTCTCTTACATGAATTTTTTCTGAGGCTCTGAACTCAGATTGTTTTCTAAATACAATTGTTTTTCATACCTATGTCTGTGTGAGATGTGCTGATACTGTGCAATACAACCTCTGTAGCCCATCAGCATCTTACCCACACAGCATTCTCACACGTACATGAAAAATAGGAAGCAGGTTGTAAAGGGCAGGGAAATCTAACCCTTTTAAGGATTCATAGCTGTTTTTCAGAAGCCATGCCAGCCAGTATTCATGCTTATTCTTTTTCTCTCAAATTCTCAGTTTCTTCCAGGCGTCCAGCATTCAGATAAGAAATAAAAAAAAGGGCCATTATAATGCTTTTTTTCTATGCTGTGTATTTGTTTACTGTGTTTACTCTATATTGGTCATTACTCTTGGATTCATAGTAATATAAACCAATGTATAATGATATGTAATAAAAGCAAGTTTGAACTGAGCTGACTTCTTATATCTTTCATTCTTCAGGAGACATTTTGGGTACAGCCTTGAGGAACTTAGATAACCTTCTCCATATGCCTTATGGGTGTGGAGAACAGAACATGGCCTTGTTCACACCCAATATCTATGCCCTGGATTATCTGAATAAGACTGAGCAGCTGACCGAAGAGATTAGAGTCAGGGGTACTGGGTATTTATCCACAGGTGAGAGGTTCTCAGATTCTTCCATCTTCTTCCCCACGGAAGTGGACATAGCATCAAGCCTGACAGAGTTTAAGAAGCGTTTGGACAAGAGACTCAGGCATATCAGGTGTGATTCTTGGGGCAGTCCTGTGCAGGGCCAGGAGCTGGACTCAGTGACCCTTGTGGGTCCCTTCTAATTCAGAATATTCTGAGTGATCTAATATTGTGATTGTGTGCACTGAGCTTTTAAGCTCTACAGAGTGAGCACTGATCTCTGAATTCTTGCACTAGTTTATTGTATAGGAGCAGGCAATGAAAGCACCCCAAAGCAACGTGTCCTCCTTCCAGGAGTAAAAGCAGCTAGAATTCACAGTGATTGGCTATGTTCACCAGACATACATTACTTGATATTAAATCCAAAAGTCTTACTGCTTCAGTTGAGCAAACAGCAGAGCTAGTCTTTTTCTGTGATTAGAAAATGTGTCTTCTTTATTATGTTTTCAGGTTACCAAAAACAGCTGTCATACAAACACGGGGATGGATCCTACAGCTCCTTTGGGAGACGAGATAGGGAAGGGAATGTATGGTAAGTGATGATACCTTCTATTTCCCTAACAGTGGATCGTTAGGCTTTGAAAAACAATCAATGTATTCAATGATTCTTATTTTTAATAGTCTAAATGGATATAGCTCAATTAATTTGAATTCCCTAGTAAAGGAGAGATTAATAGACTGGAAAGAGTACAACAAAAGGATGGTATGATGACTGGGAGCTGGAGTACATAATGTTCAAGGGGAAACTGAAGGATCTGGGTTTGTTCAGCATGTAGAAGAGAAAGCTAACGGGAAACCTAGGAAAAGCTTTCTGCTATCTAGATAGGGACTGTGGAAAACACAGAGTCAGACTCTTGCCAGGGGTACACAGAGTAAAGTCAAGAGTATGTCCTTACTCAAATGGCAACAAAAACAACTCTAACTGGGTAGAAGGGAAAAAAATCTTGCCCAGGAGAAGGCTGCAGCATTGAGTCAAATGTCCAGAGAAGATGTGGGTATCTCTATTCCTATAGACTTTCACATGATTGGACAAGACTGAGTAACCTGACAGAACTTTGAACTTCTGACCTAGTTTGTTTCATAATTCTATTAATTAAGCTTAGAAATTAGTAACATCAATCATTGAGCTGTGTCTATACTTTACCCCTGCTCTGAAAAATTCTTTCAGCACTTGTTTTTTTCAGGAGAAATATCAGGTCTGTTTTTAATATCAGGATTTTATCTATGTTATTTATTTAAAACTTAGAAAACACTTGCTTCTTTAACCTCAAACATTATGAAGTTCACTTTATGTCATTTTCTATGCACATCCTATGCACTGGTAAGTCTTCTTGGTCTTGTTCACACCATACCTACTTTCTGTTTCTGGACCACCTGCAGGCTCACTGCCTTTGTGTATAAGTCATTTGCACAGGCCAAACGCTACATCTACATTGATGACAATGTCCAGTCTCAAACTTTGATCTGGCTGGCAAGCAAGCAGAAGTCAGATGGCTGCTTTGAAAATGCTGGTTCGCATTTCAACAATGCTTTGAAGGTAACTGAGTATAGTCCCAAACTTCCAGTCCTGCTGCTAGGATTGATTTGGACAATTTCTGAGATGCAAGCTTGTCACCACACCCTTACTCTTCCTAGTACTGTTCTCTTGTGTCTCTCATATACAAGCAGAGCATGATTCTTATGTCTGCAATTGATGATGAGGTAAAAACAATTAGAACTTTCTGAGTTATAAGTCTCAGGTTTTATTTTCCATTACTGTGTTATGTGCTCAGCTACAGGTTATCATGTGCTTTATCACATGATATGTGATATGCAAAAGTCAAGAAAATGCATTAAATAATTTTAGCTTTATATTAAGTGAGCTTGATCTTCACACAGGGAGACAGAAATTACTTCTGATCTCAAATCTAACTGATATATGAGCTGTGAATTAATTATGTTGTTTCTTTCTAGGATATTTGTACTAACCAATTCTTTGCTTCTTTTTCATCAGGGTGGAGAAGAGGTTGAATACTCACTCACAGCCTACGTGGTGGCAGCATTGCTGGAGGCTGGACACTCTACTGCAGTAGGTATTTGGTGCTGTGTTGGTACAGTCAGGCATTTGTCAAAGAGTGCACAAGTCACAGTCCTCGCATCTGTATTATTTAACAATGTGGAACGCGAATAATGATTGCAGGACAGTAGCAGCCTGTAGACAGTAGTTTCCAGAACTGAAGTAGCCATAAGTATTTGATGAGTGTTACAAATCAGTTATGTATCCAATGCCTTTGGATTAATTTAAAAAACCTCTGCGGAATCCAGTTGTTTTATGTAATAGTAGTCTAAGTAATTGCAAAATCCAGACTGAATTTTCCCACCCCATCCAGAGTCCACTTTAGATTTTTCTCTGAATTTGCCCAGTCCAAAACCTTCAGTCCTACAAAATCACTCTGCACATTTAGCTCCAGGCTGTGTTTCCATTTCCCTATGGAATTGTTAGAGGAAGAAAATGACGAGTTGCTGGTTGGAATACTAGACACAGGGGAATGGCATCCAAGTTCTGTTCTGCATAGTATACTGCCTGCATTTTCTGTTTTTATGTTGACTTTGTTCTTTTATAATGGGGAAGAGGAGAACTGTTCCCAAGCTGACAAATATATTCTAGATGTGCTGATTTATTGCACATTTTTCAGTTACTACAGTATGGGATATCAGTTAAGTACCTGAGACCAGGATGAAAACATTGTGCAGAATCAAATAGTTCTTCAGCAACATTAATTTAGTTTCCAGTATCTTTAGAAAAACCTGGTGCCATATGTTTAAGGAAAGCTGCGTAGACAAGACATGGCAAGTAGTGTGCTGGTAATGTCTGAGATGAAGTAGCTCTTGCAGAGACAGTCTGTAAGGCTGAAAGGTCTGATACACACTGTAGGCCCTTAAATGTGCCATGGATCGTGTATTTCTAGCATGAAAGGTCAGTGATTGCATCTTAAGCGTGATGGAAGTATTTAAAGAGAAGCAGAGACACAAATCCAAGTACCTGACAAGCCTACTGTGTTTTGCATTATCAGCATCCTGTCGTTCGGAGCGGCATGAACTGTTTGGAGACTGCATTTAGCAATGGGGTCCACAACCTGTATAACCAGGCCCTCTTTGCCTATGCTTACGGCTTAGCTGGCATAGAGAAAAGACACCAGTTCTTCCTGGAGAAGCTGGACACGAGAGCTGTCAGAGATGGTAAGGGCAGTATGGCCATGGTACAAGCAATACAGCTGATGGAATAGCCTGTTGTGTGGTGTAAGCTATTCTGATGCACAGTTTTCTCATGTTTGCTTCTCCCTTCCCATTTCATGCCTGCTATGCTACTGAATTTACCTCTGAGTTTTTCTGTCTGTGTGTTTTGGCTTCACAAAAGTTTGAGCTGTGGCCTGATCTTCCTAGAATTATAAAATAATTTAGGTGGAGAGAGAGTCCCCTGCAAGTCTCAGTCCAAGGTACTGGAAGACTGTACCTAATTTCCTGATTAGGTTCCTCTTCTACACGCTGAACAAGCCCAGTTCCCTTGACTATGTTATGTGCTTCTGTCTGTGGCTGCCTTAGCATCCTTTTGCTGCCCTGCCTTCATTTCAGTCTGTCTCTGACTTATACAGCCTCCTTTTATTTATTCCCTTTCCATCCTTTTCTGTTTTCTTTTCCATCCTGGAAGTAAAACTTACCCCATTTGGAACACCAATAGCTTAAAAAATTTCCTGAAGAGAGAGAGAGAGACAGAATTGTATATCTATTTCCTGCAATGATACTGCAATGAGTAAAACAGCAAGTAATTTTTCCATTCTTTTCACACCCCACTTTTCTGTTTTCAGGTGGTTCAGTTTATTGGCAGAGAGAAAATAAGCCACCAGCAGAACATTTCCCTGACTTCCTTTCCCGTGCCCCTTCTGCTGAGGTTGAAATTACCAGCTATGTGCTCCTGGCTTTGCTCAACAGAACCAAATTTGCTCCAGAAGACTTGTCCTACATTTCCCGCATTGTGTACTGGCTTGTCAAACAACAGAACCCATATGGTGGTTTTTCCTCCAGCCAGGTAACAACTGGGTGTGGTAAAAAGAAAGCTTCTGGGAGCAGTCCAGTCTGCAAGCTGAATCTCAGTAGTAAAACAATTCTTCTTGACTGCATATTGATTTGAATAATACTTGATAACTGGTGCTCGCATAGGTTATCTTGCCAGGACACATCATGCTCTTTGTAGGCAGTTTCATACATAATTTAGTTTTAGGCAATGACAATTTACCTGGGTTCCAAGTTAGCAGTAGACAGCAGTCACTGTTGACACAGCATTATTCTGGGTGTTCTGGGGTAATCGAAATTTGTTGCCACAGAATCACAGAATCGGTCCGATTGGAAGGGACCACAGCGGGTCATCTGGTGCAACCTCACTACTCAAGCAGGACTATCCTAGAGCACATTGCACATGATTGCATCCAGATGGTTCTTCAATATCTCCAGTAAGGGAGGCTTAACAACCTCTCTGGGCAATCTGTTCCAGCGCACACTCACCTGCACAGTAAAGAAGTTCTTCCTTGTGTTCAGGTGGAACTTCCTGTGCATCACTTTCTGCCCATTGCCTCTTGTCCTATTGCTTGACACCACTGAGAAGAGCCTGGTTGTATCTTCTTGACAAAATCTTCCCTTCAGATATTTATAAACATTGATGAGGTCCCCTCTCATTCATCTCTTTTTGAGGCTGAACAAGCCCAGCTCCTTCAGCCTTTCCTTAGAAGAGATGCTTTATTCCTTTAATCATCTTTGTCATCCTTCTTTGGATCTGCTCCAGGAGCTCCATGTCTCTCTTTACTGAGGAGCTGAGAACTGGACACAGCACTCCAGATGTGTCTCACTAAAGCTGAGTAGACAGGCAGGATTGGCTCCCTTGACCTGCTGGCAAAGCTCTTCCTAATGTGCCTTGGTTACCAGGACACACTGCTGGCTTAGGCTTAGCTTTTTGTCCACCAGTACAAGTTCTACAAGAAACTTGTATCTTGTCTCCTGAGCTCTTTGCCAAGCCCCTCTCCACTTATGAGCACTGACAAAGTATCAAGGAAATAGGAGCTGCGCTAATCTCATCTTACATTTAGTTATCTAATTAGGGATTGTTCTCTTTTCAGGACACTGTTGTTGCTCTCCAAGCTTTAGCCCAGTACGGATACCTCACCTTCTCAAAAACAAATCTTAACACAGTCAAAGTCCACTCCATGGAGTCCTCCAGTAGGATTTTCCAGGTGAATGACAAGAACCGCTTCTTACTGCAGCAGGCTTCCTTGACCACTATTCCAGGGAATTACAGTGTGGAAGTGAATGGCACTGGCTGTGTTTATCTGCAGGTAAGCAAGCTGGAAACTCAGCACCACCTCTCTGAGATATAAGCAGGGGGTTCTCCATAATTGTTTCCTCTGCATATGTCATGCCAAAGACACAAAACCCTTTTAAGTCTGTGACCATCTCACACTTTCCATCTCTTTTAGACAACCCTGAGATACAACATCCATTTGCCAAATAAAGTTGCAGGATTTTCTCTCTCCATAAGGACAGCAAATGTATCTTGCACAAGCAACTATCCACCCAAGTTTGACCTTGTCCTCTTTGCCAGGTAACTTCCTTTCATTCATCTATCCTCTTGGCATTCACAGTTTTGTAAATCATGCAAGAAAGGATTTAAATATGGGCAGTTAACTGCTACTGTGCAGCTATAGGAAGAAAATCGGGATTATTGGAAACTGAAAATGTCATTCATTGATTTCCTTTCTGTTTGCAGACCAGACTAACAGAACTTTTCTCATTTTAGTTACACAGGAAAGCGTAAAGTCTCCAATATGGCTATTATTGATGTGAAGATGCTCTCAGGTTTTGTTCCTGTAGAATCTTCCCTGAAAAAGGTAAAAAATAAGACCAATGTAAATTATAAACCCGGAAAACCTAGGAAGTTGATAAAAATAGTCTCTGATTAGCAAATTGGAGCCCCATGGGAATACTGTAATGTCCCTGGACATAACCTTCTGTCACATTGTACACTCTATGTCTAAGACTTGTAGCTGTTCATCTGTTGGAGACAAATCTGTTAGGAGTTGCCAAATCCAGTAGCCCAAGAGAGGTGAGACTGCTGCAGCTTCATATCCTCATCCATATCCAACCAACAGCAATGTTCAGTGTGTATTCCCAATAGGTAGGCATGCACACACATACAAGAAGCCTGAACTCTGGGGTCTCTGGCACCCCAAACACACAGTTTCTGTTATCTGTCATTGGTCCCTTCTTCAGTGACAGGCACTGCCTACACATACATCCACATAGAATAGAGAACCCTTCACCCAGGAAAATAGTCAGGAACAGAGACTAATAAGAAGGCAGCAGAGACTGTGGTGCCCAGGTGCAACTGGCCTCTTATCTCATTTTCCACTCTTTTTCATTCCAAATGGACTTTATCCCTCCCTTTGATACTTCTGGTTCTTCCCCTAAACATCCTGTGATATTTTTTATTGAGTCAGCTTGGGCTGCAGAAATTAATTGTAAATTTTTGTTGAAATGAAAGCATTCTTAAGTTAATGATAAAAGTCATAGGCATCAAGTTGACTAGTAAAACTGTGACTGGCTTGCACACATCAGGTTATGAACACAACTTGCATTTCTTTTTTTGGCAACTAGATGGCGGGGTGGCATAAAAGGAGCGCGGCAGCCACTTTAAATGCATTTTTTATGGTATCTGTAAATCTCCTTGGCAAACCTCTGCATTAACATTGCTATCTTTTGCCTTATTTAAAGCTTCAGGATGAGAATTCTGTTGTGGATCGTGTAGACATCAAGAACAATCACATACTCTTCTATCTTCAGAAGGTAAGTTTGGGAGGTTTCCTTTCAGTTTTATTAAACTGGAAGTTTAAAACAGACTCACAGAAGAAAAAATCTTATTAATAGTAGATTAACAATACACTTGCCTTAAAGATGTAAAGGTACTTCACTCAGTCCAATATCATATACATATATATATAGAGAGAGAGTAGTGTCTCCATATATATATATACACACACATATATATATACATATATACATACTCAGTATTGTAGTCTACAGTGAAGAGATATGCGTTTATTACCTTTCTGTGAGCATGTTGTATGATGGAATAGCATTTCACAAATGTAGCAAAGTTGCATTCCATATTGCATACATATTGTCTACCTAATGTTCCTCATATTGCCTACATAATATTCCCATATTGTCTACATAATATTCCTCAGCTTCTTATGTGATGCTTCTCATCAGCTCATCTGGGAGTGTTTCACAGGGAGTTAGTATCATCTCCCTCCCTTTTAGGGAGGTTTCTATATGAAAAGAATCATAGAATCATAGAAAGGCTTGGGTTGGAAGGGGCCTTAAAGATCTAGATCAGGTTGCTCATGGCACCAGCCAGCCTGGCCTTGAACACTTCCAGGGATGGGACATCCACAACTTCTCTGGGCAGCCTGTTCCAGTATCTCACCATCCTTACAGTTAAGAATTTCTTCCTAACATCTAAATCTACCATCTTTTAGTTTGAAACCACTCCCCCAAATAACTAATTGCCCATGCAAAAAGTCACTCTGTCTCTTTTTTATAGGCTCCCTTTAAGTACTGAAAGGCCGCAATGAGGTCTTCCTGGAGCTTTCTCATCTGAACAATCCCAACTCTCTCAGCCTAAAGGGTGCTCCAGGCCTCTTATAGTCTTCATGGCCCTCCTCTCTACATGCTTTAAAAGGTCCATGTCCTTCCTGTACTGATGACCTCAGAGCTGCATACGGTACTCCAGGTGGGGTCTCACAAGAGCAGATTAGAGAGGGAGAATCACCTCCCTTGACCTGCTGGCCAATCCTCTTGTGATGCAGCCCAGGATACATTTGGCTTTCTGGGCTGTGAGCACACAGTATTGGCTCATTTCCAGCTTTTTGTCCACCAAATCCCCTACGTTTTTCTCCACAGAGCTCCTGTCAATGAGTTCTTCTCCTGGTCTGTGCTCATGTCTGGGACTGCCCCAACCCAGGTGCAGCACCTTGCACTTGGAACTGTTGAACTTCATGAGATTCTCATGGGTCCACTTTTCAGGTTCATCCTGGTCCCTCTGTATGTCTTGCCCTTCTGTTGTGTCATCTGTGAACTTCCTGAGGGTGCACTCAGTCTCACTGTCTGTGCCACTGATTGAAGATATTCAAAAGCAGCGGTCCCAAGACAGAGCCCTGAGGGACACCACTCATCACCAACCTCCATCAGGACACAGAGCCATTGACCACAACCCTCTCTCTGTGTCCATCCAGCCAATTCCTTATCCACCAAACAGTCTACCCTTCAAATCCACGTCTCTCCAATTTGAAGACAAGGATACTTCCACTGTCTGTGCATTTCCTTCTTACTCCTTGGTGTCAAGAGCACATCCTTGCTCAGCCATGCCAAAGTCCAGCTCTGCCTTGTCTGATTTCTTACATGTGGACTCTATAAAAAGTGGCCTTAAAGAGTTGCCAGTACCGGTCTAAAACTCTATCCCAAAGAACAGTTTCCAGGGGACCTCATTCACTGACCTCTTAATGAGCTGGAAATTTGCTTTCTCAAAGCTCAGGATCTGGGCTTTGCTCCTCACCAGGCCCATGTTCCTTGAGATAATAAACTCACCCTGAGATCTGTCACAGCCCAGGCTTTCTCCCTGCTTAACCTCCCTAATGAGCTCATCTGCACAGGGGAGCACCAGACCCAGTAATGCCTCTCCTCTTGTTGTTTTGTCCAATACTTGGCTCAGAATTTTTCCTCAATGTACTCCAGGAGTCTCCTGGATTGCCTACAGCCAGCTGTGTTGCTTTCCCAGCAGATGTCCCTGCAGCAGAAATCCCCCACTGGCATGAGAGCTTGTGAGCATGATGCTTCCTGGCCTGTCAACAGGCTCCTCCTGGTCACGTTGCCTGTGGTAGACCCCAACAGCCAAGTGTCCTTTGTTGGTCTCATCCTTGATTTTTATCCACAAGCTCTCAACCTGTTTGTGGCTGTTTCCTCAGAGGCAGCTCTTCACAGAACATCCATTCCTTAATATTGAGGGCAATGTGCCTGCCTGTCCTTCACAGCCTATCTCTTCTGAAAAGCTTGTAGCCCTCCTTGTAAAGAAATGCTTGTAGAGAAAATAATAGTCCTGCTGCATCAATGACACTAATAAAGGGAATGAGAGAAAAATAAACTTCAAATCAGAAGGGATCTTAAAATACAAGAAGGGAAAGAGAGGTGAAGCAAAAAGAAATAATAATCATATAGACCTCTCAAATGGCAATTTTTATTGGTTGGTCTCCAAGGACCTAATAAGGAAGACTGCAGTTAGTGTTCTGTATTCACAGAGAAGCTGAGATGTTGAGATATGAAAAATTTACCCAGAAGGGCACCAGTGATGGAGAAAATTATCCAGAATCCCTGTCCATTGCTCCATTCCTTTGAAAAGGTCAGCAAGATAAAATCACAGACAAATAGAGAAGAGAAGTGTCACCATCCCAGGCAGTGCAAGAGAAAGCTTGAGAAGCAGAGAAAGAGGAACAAGGAGGAAAGTTTGGGACATTTGGCTGTAAGAGTGTGGAATGAGGAACAGAACTACCGGGAGAATGGAGCTATTGAGTTCAAAGTTATTAAAGAGAGAAAAAAGGTACAGAGAAGACTCTTAGGGGTACTGAATGTGATTTTAGCTGGGAAAGGCAAGGAATAAACAAACAGGAACTTTCAATTACAGGATGAATGCTGATGTGATGAAAGACACAGGTACAGGGAATGGTTGAGATACTTTTCAATGGAAATATGAAAAGAAAGAAAGAAAAGAGCACACAATTTTAGCAGCAACAAAACATATTTAGTAACAGCTTTTAAACAATTACCTGATTTGACATCATGTTTACAAACTGGAGAGAACTACAGAATGACGCATTTTGTCACACAGTCTGATAGAGAAATGCATCTATCCAACCTCAGCCTCAGGGATAGTTGTGAAAAGACAAGTTTTGATGCATTTTCTTGTCTTGCCATTTCCAGGTTTCCCAGAAGGAAATCAACTTCTCCTTCAGTGTGGAGCAAAGCCTGCCTGTCTCAGCTATCAAACCAGTGCCTGTACATATGTATGATTACTATGAAACAGGTAGGTGACCTGAGTAGGTGTCAGTAAAAGGCCTTTGAAACCAAAGGAGAGACAAATGGAGACCCACGTAGCAATTCTGCTGCTTTTTGATTGCTAAACTGCAAAGGGTTTGCAGAGCATAGACAATTTCCCCCTCCTGTGTTTTCATTTCTTGCTTCCTTTCAACATAAAGCAGATTAGAAAGTGATACATCAGGAGTTGCTTTCTTACAAACCATAAACAAAAAGAAGTGTGGTTGCACAGTTTGAATCCGATGCTTAAAATCAATAACTAAAAATCAGCAGTGTTGCTGCCTTCTCTGATCTGGATTATCTAATTTTTTTTTGCTTAACATTGCCATAGCAGGCTGCAATCAAAAAGATCTTCCTTAGTGGAATTTAAATGCTTAAGTAGGAATGACAGTGCCCCTGAACTAAAAAAGGAGTTTTAGTAACTAAAAATAGAAAATTAAGTACCTGATCACCTTTCTTGAACTGATCTCAAGGAAGTATGGTTGCGTTAGACATTACCCAGTTGCAGAATTTACGTTATCAAAGCTGTGGCTCGGGTTCCCCCAGGCTTTTCTCAAGCTTTGAACAACCTTTGAGTACTGCATCTTAGCAGATTAGCAGGAGCAGCAGCCAGAGAATTGACCCTGGAGTGCATTTTCTGCCACCTGATCCACATCTGGCATGGTCACAGCAATGATGTGCCCTGACAAACATGGTCAGAGGAGGGCACTGGTCTCTCTATGCACTCCTGCAACTGGGTGCCTTGGCAACTGGAAGACTCTACCACAAAATTTATCATGTTTTCTGGTTCATAATGTGTTAATCACAGGTGCACATAGAGTAGGGTTAGAATGATTTCTCACTCTCATGCAAATGTCTTCTTCCTTTCTTCTTTCCAGATGAATATGCCCTTTCAGAATACAACACACCCTGCTCCCTGCCTTCCAACTGAAATCGGATATGTGCCAGAAGACATAATGATTCAGAAAGTATCAGGCAAGCATTTATAGAGGAAGAACTGGATATTTCGTTGCTTCTGGGAGTGCAATGAAAAGCAGTAGAATAATAAGGAATAAGCAAATCCTATATTGCAGTAGATCAGAATGACCCATTCTGGCCCACACTTGAAAAAGAACTTGGGGTCAGTGTGGATTAGAAACTGCAGATAAAATGTTTTTCCTAACAAAGGAGATACTGTGCAATTGTTAACCCTGACCATCCATATTCTTTGAAACTCATGATATATTGCAGTGGGAGCTTTATGTAAAGGTAAACACCTGAAATGTGTGGTCTTAGCCATAGGTTCCTCTTAAGAAATCCCAATCTCAGAGAATAATCAGCTGTTGCTGCTTCTGTAGATTTTGTTTTGGTCTTTACATTATCCAAAAGAAAAAATCCTCAAGAAATTACTTTGATCTTCACCTTTTCCAGCAATTGAATTGAATAATTTACAGATGTCAGAATTCTAGTCAAAGGACAACAACCTTTATGCAGTTTTTGTCTCTATTTAGAAAGAAATGTTTTCTTCAGATTACCATCTCATATTTTACTGCTCTCTGTAATAAAATATTCTGTTTGGCAATGCTGTTTGTTCCAGTCTCCACTCCTTGTCCCATCTAGAAATAAGTGATGCAAGGTATTTCAGAAGCTAAAACATTCATACCTTGGACAGGTCAATCAGTGACATCCTGATATCAGTGACATCTTGTGGCATAGGCACGATGGGGGGCCCTGGCCAATGTGATGGAAGCTTTCTACCCAAAACCTAATGGTGGGAGAAATGAGAGAGCTGTAATGCAAAAACTCTTTAAAAAGAGGCTAGAGAGGAATGGTGGATCCAATGGAGTCCTTGCAGGGAGAAAAAGGAAATGGTGTGGAGGGGCTGAAAAACAGAGCCACAAGAAGCTTGCGATGGAGGGACAAAGTACAAGAAATTTCCTATTATGCTTTCTTCGTTTAATGAACAGGTACAGCAGACAGCCACACACTGAGGCTACTGTCCCTCACAGCCTGCAGTCACCTGACATGACCTTCATGCCCACCAGATCACAAAAGTGGAAGGAGACAGAAACCGGCTACATATCCATAATAATCTGAGCAGACATTTACCAACTGAATCACATCACTGAGCTGTTTCTTCTTCAGTCGGGGTGTTAAGACAAAGTTACAGTCTTGGAAGAGACTTATTTACCATGAAACTGGTCTGCTCAAAGCAAATTTTGTATCCTACAAACACTTTACTCAACAGCAATGTGCCTGATGTGAGACT
Source organism: Myiozetetes cayanensis (assembly GCF_022539395.1). Taxonomy (NCBI): domain Eukaryota; kingdom Metazoa; phylum Chordata; class Aves; order Passeriformes; family Tyrannidae; genus Myiozetetes; species Myiozetetes cayanensis. The sequence goes on along the minus strand of NW_026087742.1, from coordinate 29,064,929 downwards.
GACCACACAACAGCACAGGACACAGCAGGAGAGGAGCAGTCCATTGTGCACCCTGAGAGCACTGTTTAGGAGGGTTGTCAGGCTTGTCCAGAGACGTCTCAGGTGAAACGAATCCTACCTCACTGGGCAGTGCAGGAACTTTTGTGATAAGGGGCAGTCATGACAGAAATCCACAGGCTCAATGTAAACCCAGAAAGATGCAAAAGAGGTTTGGAAGCTGTAGAAGCACATAAATGTTGGTTTGGAAGGGACATCAACTGAAACCTCCAGAACCACCCAGCAGAAACTTAGAATTTCTTCCTAAGATGGCCAGAGGGAATTGGGGTTGTTCAGCATGGAGAATAATCCAGCGACAGTTTAGTGCAGCCCTCCACTACATAAAGGGGGCTTATAAAAAAGGGGGAGTGACTTTTTGCATGGGCAGCTAGTGATAGAACAAAGGGGAATGATTTTAAACTAAGGGAGGGTATCTTTAAATTACATGGTAGGAGCGAATTTTTTGTCCCTGAAAATTCTAGTGGAATTTCTATCCTGTGAAAAGGATATTTTGAGAAAAGGATGTTGTGAGGGGAGCAGCTTTCAATTCTTTCAATTCTGCTCAAAACCTAGAGTTTCTATCCCCAGCATTTCACTTTCCATCAGCAGCAACCCCTGAACACAATCCTTGACCCAAGAAGTCACACTGAAAGCAACGTTTTCATGTTTGCATGAGACCTGTGGTGACTTTTGCTACAGACAGGCACATGCTGAGAAATAAGTTATGACTCTGAAGAAGTTAAAGGGCCACATTGTTTTTCACTGACCCCAAACTCCCCTTTGCTCTCCCATCCCTGTCAGCAAAAAAGATTGTGTGAGCTTCGAGAGAGGTCAATCAGGCTACTTCACCTTCTTCAGCTGTGTAAACTCAGCCTACTGTTAAACAAAAGCCTTTGTTTAATGCCATTCCAATGAATGGCCAACTGCAAGCCTGGTCAGATGGAAACTGATACCAAATGCAGATTCTTTCAAGAGCACAGCATTTAAATTTCGCTACAAATTTCCAAAACACTAGGCTGAGAGGGAGTGGTTGGAACAATGCCAGAAGTACCTAGCAAAATCTGTATTTTGTAGCCTTCTTTTGCCTCTATAATTCTAACAGCACAACTAGTGATTTTTTTTTTTTATTTATGAAGGTTGCATCATGTGAACCTTAGTGCAAGTCAGATAAAAAGATATAACAACTGACAGGAATTGCAGATACTGAGTTTTTAGGATCATGTGCATCAATCATAAAATTGTAAGGGCTGCCTCCCATCTCCAAAAATGCCAAATACAGTACATTTACGCTCAGTTCTTTAGTTAACACAGATACTAGTCTGCTGTGTACTTATATTTTCCTATTAAAACAAGTCCTTGAAATTGCCTAAAAAGAATGATAGTCTGATCCTTTTAGCAGAAACATCTGATTGCCAGGTAAGACAAGAAATGCCTCCAACTCAGTGGCAAGCAGTATGAAACTTTCAGCACCTTGTGGAACCTCTTGATCAGTGCTGCCAGTGGAGGACTCACAAAATAGCTTAAAGAAATATCAGTCTTTTGGTATGTATCATATGAAAAAAAACCTACTGAAAGCCAGAGCGAAAGGGAGCCAGAGAATCAAGAAAACAGCAAAATGCCCAAGAAGCCAGTGAAGTGTTATGCTGAGACATAGCCCTTGCATGCTGGAGGCTTTAAAGGGAGCACATATATGCAATCCTACAGTGCCTAGATGCTACTGCACTTTATTTTTGTTAGATAAAACAAGAAGATTCACCATGACTTTACCTTTTAATCTGCACTGTACCTTTAACAAAGTTAGAGCATTCTGAACTCGGAGCCATTCCTGGGGTATAGCCACAGATGTAGCAGGAGTGTAAATCACACAAACTGTCTATTTGGCACAGCTCCAAGGAGCTGCCTCTCATGGGTTTCAGTGTTGCTTTACCACACATTTCCAAAGTCTGAATCCTACCAAAGCCAGCGTGAATCTTCCTTTCCATTTCCCTGGGTTTTGTCAGGATTCAAAATCTGCTGAGCCCCTGTGCAGAACAGGTAGGACTTATGGCTTTGCTGTCATAGCCAAATGCGCCATCAAGTTTTGTCCCCAGGTGACATGCTCCATCTTAAAAGGTCACCTGCATCAAGTTTTCTTACTCTGCTATAGTTAGAGAGGTACTCGAGAACCCTAAAACTACTGTGAATCAATCTTCCCTTTAATTTTCCGTGTGCAAAAAGGTCATCCATCTGCTCCAGTTCTTTCATCAGTTCCTATGGGACCCATCTGCTGCAGTCCATGGGAGTGTGGCAGAGTAGACTGTGAAGGCTTTGCTGGGGTGTGAGCAACCAGGTGTGAACAGCCAGGACTCTGCCACTGTGTAATAGCAGAGCACTTGTGCTACCCTTGAACTAGCAACTGTGTGTGACATTAGACATGGATGTGACACTCCAGTCATTCCCTCATTTCCACACAGTGCTATCCAGCAGACAGTTTTGCCTAGGATTGCTTGTATGTGAGTTGGTAGTCTTAAAAAAAAAAAAGTTCTTCAAAAGGGAAAACTATGCAATGAGGACTTTCTCTGGCTCCCTGTTTGTCTGAGGCCATCTTGCTTAACCTGCAACAACTTGGAAAACTTTACTGTTTAGAAAGGTAATAAAAGATAATAAAGAATGACAGGTCTTCATCACAGACACATCCTCCAGTCTGTTCTGTACAGTGCTCAGTAGTCCAATATATAGCTGCAGAATATATATTTTACTGGAGACAAAGCAGAAATAGCCTTTATGTGAGGGGAATAAATAAAAAAAAAAAAAAAAAAAAAGAAAGTTTCAGGCTTAAGGTCAGGGGTTGAAGGCACAAACAGGCTCTCCCTGGGGGGCATCCTTAAAGTAGCACAATTAATATATTGGGTAACACAAGAGTATTGTTGTGCTGCCAAGTAGATAATAATAACAGATAAAGGGAGAGAAAGCTGCAGGCTCTGAATAGCATTTGTATGCCTTCCATAATGTGTCTGGAACAAGTTCAATTTCTGGTATGTCATAGTGGAAAGAAAAAGCCTTTGCAACCTCAAAAAATGGATTTAGAAGCTAGATGTTGGTCAATGGCAAAAAGATCAAAGTATTCATAAAGAGACTAAGCATCGAACATTTGGTATTATCAAACAGTTGCAAGAACCTCTTTAGTCCATACTCTTTTTTCACAATAGAGCCCTAGCAATAGCATGTCTACATTGAAGACAGACTTGAAAGAAACAAGAAAAGTTAGCACCTGCTCATTTCTCGGATTCATCTCCTATGAACTCTTGGTTCTGTAAACATCATTTTACAAGCTTGAAGTGAGATCCACACTTCCTCTCTCAGGGCAGTTGGATTAGGCATACAGCATTTCCCCAAAAACTATATGCAAGAAATTTTGTTTGGCCCCCAAAGCTGCACTCATGTAACCTCATCAGAAGAAGTGTATAAAGACATTGCTGCTCAATAGTTGCCTTATCACAGACTGACCAGCACTGCAGACAATTGCTTCGGATCTGCTGTGTTATCAGAGGCTTCAACTCCATGAAAGGACCTTACAGGTCCTTACAGTTACATCAGTAAAGCTCTTGTGGGATCTGTAGTCTGGTGGCTGAAATTCCAAGGGGAAGTGGAACTCCTGTATGACCCCTCTCAAATCACTCCAGAGAAGAAGGGCAACCAGCTACTGCACTGGAAACTACTGGAGGGAAGGAGAGGAAAATAAGAGTGACTTATGGTGCTTTAAACACCTATAAATCTGTAGTTACAATGCATTTATGCGGCATTTCTGCAGAATGAAATTAAAAAACAGGCTTTCCATATAGCAGAGAAAAACCATTGCAATATGAAATCCTCAGAGAGCTACTTCTTTTTACATGTGACTGTCACAAGTTGTTACCAAAATTGAAGCAAATGCTTCTTCCTACAGAAAGCAGACACTACAGGTCTGAAGAGGAAATAGTTGTGTGCAGCTGTGAAATAGAAACAAAGGTTTGGGGGTTTGCTTAGAGGCTAAAGGTCAGAGAATGAGTTGGGCATCCTTCAACATGCTAGAGATGGCCAGTCTCAAGTACCTTCCTGGTAGCCAGGAGAGTAAATACATGGCAACATCATAGAATCAGACAGGTTGGAAAGGACCTCTGAGATCATCAAGTCCAACCCTTGATCCAATACTGCCATGGTTACTAGACCATGGCACTCAGTGCCACATCCAGCCTCACCTTAAAAACCTCCAGGGATGGAGAATCCACCACCTCCCTGGGCAGCCCATTCCAATGTCTGATTACTCTCTGTGTAAAGGATTTCTTCCTAATATCCAACCTAAACCTCCCCTGGCAGAGCTTAAGACCATGTCCTCTTGTCCTACTGCTGGTTACCTGGGAGAAGAGACCAACCCCCACCTGGCTACAACCTCCTTTCAGGTTGTAGAGAGTGATGAGGTCTCCCCTGAGCCTCTTCTTCTCCAGCCTAAAAAACTCCAGCTCCCTCAGCCTCTCCTCACAGGACTTGTGCTCGAGTCCCTTCACCAGCCTTGCTGCTCTTCTCTGGACCTGCTCCAGCACCTCAATGTCCTTCCTGAACTGAGGGGCCCAGAACTGGACAGAGCACTCCAGGGGTGGCCTCACCAAGGCTGAGTACAGGGGCAGAATCACTTCCCTGGTCCCGCTGACCACACTGTTCCTGATCCAGGCTAGGATGCCACTGGCCTTCTTGACCACCTGGGCACACTGCTGGCTCATGTACAGCTTGTGTCAGCTTTTGGTACACAAAATGCTTTCTCAGCACCAGACGTGAGTTGATTGCTAGCATGGGAGAAAAAACCACAGTCAGAGTAGTTGTCCCACTAGAAGAGAGGGCTTAAATAGTTATTATATTTTTTAAATTACATGTCAAATGTTCCCCAGTGTTAACTCATTGTTAAGTATTTTCTTTTCCCCTTTAATAAAAACCTGATTTATATTTACAAGTATGAAGAATGAACTTACTAAATACCAGAAATTTTTGGAGACCTTATTCAGATATTTTATTAGTGACCTCTTCACATTTGAATGGAACTCTTGCTGCTGCCTATCAAGACCACAAAGAAAGGAGGGCTGAATAACCCTTGTTCCTGTCCATGCAAGGACAGTAAAACTGCCAAGCTCTCCCAAAAGAAGTGCAGACTGTTTTAATAGCCTAACTAGAGCACTGCATTTGTACCTTAGCCTGAAAACTGCCAGGTAACCTGCGTATAACTAGGAAAGATAATTTCATTAGCATAACAGTATCCATTCTTAGGCTTATGCAAGTGCAGCAACAGTAGTCAAATTCCAGCTTCACTCGCCTTTGCCTGGCACATATGTCACCAAAACTGCACAGCAAAGACAGTCTTAATAGTTTAGTTCACACAGTTATTCTTGCTCAGACCTCAGCTTCTACACATATGTGGATAAAGGTCTCAGTTTAGAAAACAGGTAATGGATGACCCATCCACACTCACCAGAGTCACTGGCATAACAGAATCCTTGCAACTGGTTGACCTTTTATATGATTGCCTTCTCCAGGACTGAAAACACCACGGACCACTGAAATAAACTACAGTTCTCCCCAACACCACATTTCATTGAAAAAAAAATTCATCACTCATCAAAATCATTATAAACTGTGACTACTCTGTTAGGGATATACTTTTTTTCTTTAATGACCTCACCATCCTTTTAGCTTGCAGAGCTGCTAGAGGACTTTGCCAAGGTTCACATATCTTAGAACAATGAAAGAAATCTTGCATGCTTGACTGGAGACCCTATTGACTAAGCTGGACTTTATCTGTAGTTACCATGTTTCAGCATTGTTCCCCAACCACCTGGGCCAAACCAACCATTTCGACCTTTACTATGCCTAAACATATTGTTACAATCTAATCTACTTAAAGAAGGTTTTATAGGAAGCAGTCATAGTCACATTCACAGATTGCCTCAGTGCTTTTCAACTACTTTTTGTAGCTTTAATGACCGCGTTTCTTTGTGTTGATCCTCTTCTGAATGCAGCAATTAACCCATTCACAAGAAAGGTGACAGTGTCTACACCACAAATATACGGCCACAGTCTTGCAGACACATCCAAATTGGCTTTAGACTGCCAGCTGGGGTGCTGGCAGGAGGGCAATCACGAAACTTCTCATATGGGCTTTGCCAGAGGTCATGCCACTACCCACTGCAATGCTCAGCTGGCCGGTTCAAAGCTGCTCTGCCAGGCTGTGCAAACTCACAAAATTACCACCCCTCCACTGCTGCCATCAAGCACAGATGATGCTTTGGTGACAGTGAAATGCAGGAGTGAGAAGGAGTACCAGAATGAAAAGAAATATGAGCACAAATACTGAAAAAATAGGAAAAAACATGGAGTTTCTAGACAGTACTGGAATTTTCCCAATGCCATTTTATGATTCCCACAGGAAAGAAGTAGAGCTTTTTTCAGTGATTGTGAGCAAAATTTGAGGTCAGGTAATTCCTAGAGACAGAAATCACTGTGACCAGTTCTCTATGAAAAAAAAAAAAAGAAATTGCAGTTGAGTAGTGTTACTATAGTCTTTCACAACAGGACAGATTTTATTTGAAAGATAAGCTTTTACTGGTAGAACATACTTACTGTCCCAAATAAACCAAACCACAACCATAAAGGCACAATTTTTACAGCCTAACTATGCCTGCAGCAGGGCTGTTTCAGTGGCAGAATGCTATCTATACTCAGCTATTGGGTCATTTCTTAACAAAGGTAGCTTAATCAATCAGCTTATTCTGCTATTGCCAAGGCTCTCTCTCATTGCTCTCCATCTACAAACACACAGGTATCTCTGTATGTGCTATTACTAAACAGAGGTACCTGAAGTTATGGCTTTGGTGATACTCAAAGTTAGGCTGGCAAACAACTCATTTTGAGTCAAGAATGCAAGATAATCCATTTTGCATAATCCAAGGTTACTTCACAGTTCCTTCAGCAAGTTCTTCTAAAAATCTTCTGGAAAGGAATCGTAGTATTGCAAACACATCAGCCTTGAGACTTATCTCTAAGAAACGTCAGTGATAGAGGAATGAGGAGAGAATCTTACACGTCTTCTGGGAGGGGGTGTATGTGGTTAGGAGGTTTAGGTTAACTTAGGTGCCAGCCATCTGAATTAATTCTTCTATGAGGAAGAAAACGAACCCCAAAAAGAATGCCTTCCAGTACCTGACTACAAGAAAGATGATGAGAGACTATTTACAAGGGAATTGCAGTGGTAGGACAACAGGGAATGGGTCCAAGCTGAAGGAAGGCAGGTTTGGACTAGATAATAGGAAGAAATTTTTCCCTATGAAGGTGGAGATGCACTGGAATAGGTTACCCAGAGAAGTTGTGGGTGCCCTACCATGGAAAGGTAGGGCCAAGGCAAGGCTGGATGGGGCTCTGAGCAACCAGGTCTAGTGGAAGGTGTTCCTGCCCGTGGCCTGGAAGTTAGAACTAAATGATCTTCAAGGTCCCTTCCAACCCAAACCCTTCTGTGATTCTATGAAATACAGTCTTTTGAGCTGCACATCTAGAGTTAAGTTAAAACAAATGTATTTGAATTTGAATAACAATGAGATGCAGTCAGCAAAATAATAATGATTAAAAAATCATAAAATCCAAATGTCCGTTGTTTTGTAAATATTTGCCCTGAAAACAATCTTTTTTGTTGCATCAAGTGGTATGTTGTTGATTTTTCCTGTGAAAGACAAATTATTATATGTTATAGACAAGAAGATGAGATGACTTCTAGTTTCCTTTGCTGTGATAAGGTACAGTGGCTTTTTCTCACCCAGGGTTTTTGATTGCAATCATAGTAATGGAATAACTTCTCTATTACAGATAATTGCATTTCTTGTTTTTTTATTTCATTACCAGATGCACCTTCTTCATTATGGTTAGTGGAGGGCTTAAACTAGTGCAGTGAATTATCCAGATATAGGATGCACTGGTCTTTTTTGTCCTTCATTTAGTTACTGTTCAGAAGGCATGTGTGCACAGAAGAAACTGTGACTAGTGCCAGTTCTTGGAAATATGAGGGTGAACTTTCTGACCAAAGCCACAGTCCACTCTATATTTGGTGCAAAACTTTTGCTCCTTGTAACAGTAAGTTATACACAACTACCCTCCTCTATCTCTACAACCTTAGAATTTCACCTAGTCCACTTGACCTTTAGATTAAACTTTCAAAAGTAACCTTAGAAAGCTTCTCTCAGCATAAGGATGGGGACTGTGGTGACTTCAAATTGACTTGTTTGGAATGAATGCTTTATTATGTTACAATAAATTCGTAACTACCTAAGAAAGCCACGAAAAGCAAGAACATGCAATGATGATCATATCCTTTTTTCACAATGTCAGCTCAAGTTCAAGCCTTTGTGAGTGAATTTCTCAACAGCTCCTGGTTTGGGTATCCCATTGCAGAGAAAACAAAGCCTGATCCTAAGTGAAGCTCCTTAACTGTAGAATCTGTAGAGATCCTCTTCAACAGAAATGGCAAAGAGGTGGGCTTTCAAAACAGAACATCGGACTGGTTGTCTGTGTTCTGAGCAGCCACAGAATGCCACAGAGAGACCTCTGGAGAACCACCTATTGCTTCTGCCTGTTCCAGTTTCATACGGTTTGATTCGTCTGTGAAAATTTTGAAGGTGTAAGTGAAAAAACATTTCATAGTTGCCCTGTGCCCTATGTTTCTACTGAAGAAAGTTTCAGTGATGCCCAATTCTCTGCATTACACACTAACCAGAAACTAGAAGAGGTAGTCATACAACATACCAGGATATTAGAGAAAATCATGTTCCCATACAGGTACTCTGCCTTTGAAGCCATATCTCTCTGCCCCCAGGTCTACAAAATTTAGCTATTTTGATAACATACAGTGGTGTACTGACCCCAGCCAGCAGCCAAGCAGCCACCCTGTCTTTTACTCACCCTTCCTTTCCAGCATGGAAGTCAAAGAGACCAATGGATTGAGATAACAACAGTTTAATAAGGAAAGCAAAAGATGCACAAGAAAATGAAGTTATAAGAGGGATTTATTCAGTATTTCCAATTGGCAGGCAGATGTCCAGCCACTTACTGAGAAGTAGGGCCTCAGTGCATATAGTGATTGCTTTGGAAGACAAATGCTGTTAACACAAATGTTTTCCCTCTTCCCACTTTCCTCCACCTGTTACTGTTAAGCACGATGTTATATGGTATAGGGTATACTTCCAGTCAGTTTGGGTCATCTCTCCTGCCTGTGGCCCTTCCCAGTCTCTTGCCCACCCCAAGCATACTAGCATTTGACTGGGAGGTGGGGGAGATAGAAAGACTTGATGCTCTGCAAATACTCTTCAGTAGTAGCCAAAACACTGGTGAGTTATAAACACCATTCTGGCCTCAAAAACAAAATACAGCAGGCTAATGTGGAGAAATCTGACTTCCTAACTTCATCCCAGACAGACCCAGAACCAATATTAATGTAAAAAAATAATTACAGTTATCAAGCAACTGCTTTCCAGCATTGTTTTTCTTGTGGGGAGCAGCCTACAAGTGCTTTGTTTTGTCATCACAGCACAAGAGAACAAAAGAAGAAGGCATCTTTCTTTATCCTAAGAGAAGGTCTTGATGGATGAAAGCAGACTGTTTTCTCCCTAATAAAAAATTCCAATTAGCTTCTACAAAGGTGTGAAAATTAGAAATCCAAGGAACTAACAAATTCACATGGACCCATCAGCTGGCTAATTTCAAGCTGAAATGGATTAAACTTCAACAACATTGCCGAGTGCTCAAAGGCTAAGGCAGAAGTAATTAAGACCTTTTGTATCTCTTTCTGTTTCTGACTTCTCTATTATTCCATTTCATCAGTACTCAAAATATCTATGAAGCAAGTTAAAAGGGAGGGCAATATATTATTTTAACCGGAATCTGGTGTCAAAGTATAGAAAATTAGCCTACTTCACCCAGACTGTCAATCCAGATGATAAATTCCAACAACAACATGGAAAACCTTCAAATGCTTATCTGGTTTTATGGATTTACTCTGGTTTAGTTCACTTTGTGCTTTTCTGTACTGTGACAAGTCTCCGCATAAAAACCAAAGCCCTTCCCCTTGAAAACAAGACTACTAAAGACATTTTGTGCAGACATTCAGAGAACTGCAGTGAAGTATTACAGTCTGAAGACAGTGAGTTGCTTTAGGTTGCAATAGAGTTAGGGGAGGTTCTTGCAAGTGGTTGGATAGACTGTGATCTCCACCCCTTTCTGCAGTTATAAAGGCATTAACATCAAAGGAAGGAGACAGGGAGGAGCTGAAGGGCTAACTCCTTTACTCTGAAGCACTGGGGGAAGAATGGTGCAGACCCATAGGCAATGAATTGTTTCTTGGGAAGAGAACTTATCTCTTTCTTCTGTCTCACAGTGAGAAAAATGTGGCTGAAGTTTCTTTTGGCTACTCTTCTCTGGCATGTAACAACTGCAAAGGAACCTGAGCCGTAAGAACTACCATATAATTGCTACTAATATTTATGGAAAAGTTCTAAAGACAGTGCTAATTAGTGCTATTAATTTTGCTTTAAGTATTAAGTACTGCCAGGGACCATCTTTTATATCTTGAGAGTAAAATGGAATGTGGATGGCAAGTGAACCATTCACATTTAATATGGTCAAACCTTCTGCCTGTCGCAGAACTTCCACAGGAGTTGGTGTGTGTTCAGAAAAGACAATAGCATTAATAACAGCAGTGTGCTTTGCTAAAAGCAGATGGGTCCAGGACTCAGACAAAGTGGAAAAGGACAAGAGTTGGGGGCAATATCAGAGCTGTGGTGGGAATCCAGAACTGGGCTATTTGGGAGCTGCAGGACAGGAGTGAGGGGCAGGGGTAGCATGTCCTATATTTAATCTAAACCAATTGGCGGCTACTGATCAATAACAGTGTTTGTTTTATCCTGCTGAGACTGTTTCTCCTTTCTCTATGAATGTGATCACTTTGATGTTTGGATCTCACAGGCAGTACGTCCTGATGGTGCCTGCTGTCCTCCAAAATGACTCTCCAGGTCAGGTTTGCCTGCAGTTCCTTAACCTCAATGAGACAATATCCATCAGAGCAACTCTAGAATACAGCGCTGTTAATATCAGTATTTTTGAGAAAACCGTGACAGGAAACAGTGGCCTACAATGCTTCAATTTCAAGGTAAACTAATTTTAATTTATGTTCCAATGGAAAAGAAATATAAAGAGGGAAAAGAAAATTAGAGCAGAGGGCACAGGACAGGAACAAGCAGGGAATAAAATAAGACTGGTTGAAGGAAAAAGGAAGCATAGAAGAGTAAGATAGTAACAGACAAGTGGGCATTTTTAATAGACATAAAAAGCAAGAAAATGTACAAGAAACGTAATGAAGGTGGTGGAAGCGAGGTGGTATCTCTTTGTAGGAGCCCAGTTCACAGGTATTGCTGTGCAACACATTCTGAGCAAGACTTCAGGATGAACAACCTCACTTTGTTTTATTTTTTCCTCACAGATTCCTCCTGTCCATTCTTTGCCACTGGCTTTCATTTCCTTCTCTGCCAAAGGGCACCACAGTCAGCCTAGAAGAGCGGCGGTCAGTGATGCTCTGGAACACAGACAGCATTGTTCTCGTGCAAACAGACAAACCCATGTACAAGCCAGGACAGAGAGGTGAATATCTGCTTTGTCTATAATATGTGCCTTACGAAGCATTTCTTCAGATAGAATTTCTCAGCCTGGTGTTTTTCAGGCTGAGCTACAATCTAGACAGTCTCTTAAGAGTTTCTGTTAAAACCATTAGAGTTATTTACTGTGGAGCTCAGGGTGTCATCTTCAAAATATCAGGAGGCTGTCATTCCATGGTCTCTATTATTTTCTTTGTCCCTTCCTCCCAGCTGGCAGAAGCTTTCACGGCTGCTGTTTTACTACTGGTGACAGGTCAGGATAGTGGGAATAAGTGATCAGATAACTACCTGGCATGAAACAATGCTTCCACTTGCTGCTGGCCAGCATCAAACAGACTCTAAAAACCAAGAGTTAAATCCTCTACTTAAAATATATATATATATAAGTTGTTAAAGACAAATTCCTGCTATTTACTTTCTGGACTGTGATGGGATTGGACTTTAGATTTTCATGTTGTTGTATTCTGGCACTTACGTTTTTCCCTTATCCAGACCTCATCTGGCCATCAAGCAGAAAACTCTTTGTAGGCAAAGAACCATTTATCTAATCCCTTCCTTAATTAATTTCTAGGTTTTAATGCTTCTAGCACACAGCTAGAATAGTATAGGAAACACTACAAGAAAACTTCTTTCCAGAGATTAGTCAATTAATACAGCTATTAGACTAGATTAGCTATACTTTAATTGGGAATTAGTTCTATCTGCATAGATATGTAAGAGGAAGGAAAGCTTACCAGTCAGAATTTGGTGACACCAAGGTGTCCAGTATGGCCTGTTCACCTAGATAGACTAATATTTGGAACTTTTATGTGTTTGAGGCAATAAACCCTGCTTTAGAGATGGGGAAATGAAGAGGAACAGATTTACCTACATCATGCAGATAACCACTGAAGGAGTTTCAGCCACTGAAGGAGTTATGGCTGTCACCTGAGACTGCCTGACCTGCACAGCAGTTCTTATTTGTTCAGTTGTCCACTTTCTCTGGGGTTAAGTAAATTTTTATGAAAGGGCACAAGAACTCAATGCTGAGGACAACTCCTTTCCTCAAAGTCTGTGTAGGTTTCTTCTGCCTTCAGGTGCATTTTATTATGTGCATCCTGTGCAAGCGGAACTGTTGAAAGACCCTGTGAAACTGGGATTATTAATGGATGCAAAACATCATGCTCAGCCAAACAAACTATGGTTAATGCTAACGTCCTGTTCCTTGCCTTTCCAGTGAGGTTTCGTGTTGTTGCACTGGATTTCAGTTTTAAACCTGTTCAGGAGATGGTGAGTTATCAGTAATATTCCCCTGTATTTAAAATTGCTGAAAGACAGCTTCTTCTCAAATTTTCAATGAAGGATTGATGTAGATAAAATGAGATATTGCAGACACTAAATGCCAAAGAATTAACATGATTTCTTAAGCATGTGCTATAATCCACCCCTACGTTAGAGTCACAGGGAAGAAGGCAAGTGTGTAGCCATTTGAATTCCTGACAAGCCACCTTTTGCTATCACTGGGAAAGGGCTCAAAAAAACCCCTCCACTTTGTTGCTGCAGACATTATTTTAGCTCTGACAAGAAAACCCAGCTTTCTGCTTCTACTGTTCAGCAATTGTTCCTTGCAAGAATCAATAAGTCATCCACTTAGCACTTTGCCTGTTTTAGAAATGGGGGAAATGAAAAAAAAAAAGTTGCTGCCACAATTGTTTACCTCCTCAGAGGCACTCTCTTCATTGCCAGCAATCTCTCTTCATGCTCATAGTACATAAGCCAATAGATGAAAGGTTCTTTACTGTCCTTCTCTCATGTGGCTGTAATGCAGAGGACTCACTCAGATGTTCTGGGACTGCACTAACACCAGTATGATCAGAAACTGTCCCAATGTTCTCATTTCATCTCTCCCCTTTATGTAAGCTTCTTAATGAAGTAAAACTCCTATTAAAATTGTTAAAATAAGAGATTGGGATAATAATGGTATTATACTAACTATTGGTTATATATGTCTCACAGTCCTGAGAAAAAATAGTTTCTGCTTGATCAGACACCTAATCTCTTCTTCCACTTTGTTTATTCCTCTTTCAGTACCCCCTGATTGCAATTGAGGTAAGAATTTTTTTCTTTGTACTACATTATGCATATAAATAATAATAAAATCTAAGGCACATGTGCTTATATAAGTTTATAAATATCTACACGCAGACAAATCTTGCTCCTAAGTACACCACCAGAAATTACCAGAAACATCACAACATCCAAGGATGCTTTTTGAGACAGACTAACATGGAAAGCACACCTATATTTATTTCAGCAGTCAAAAGTTTTAGTGTTCTTGTGTCTGCCTTTGACTCTTCTCTACTTCCTCCAGTTTGCTCAACTTATTTTGGGATATACTTTTTTGTAACTGAAGTTCTGATAAAAGCTATGAACAAATATAGTCTGTGAATACAATTACTATACTATGTTAGTACTGCCATGACATTTTCTGGTGATTTTTAAAGTAACAATTGCAGTCCATGTCTAGATAGCATTCTTACAAGTTTTCATGTCATACCATGAAGTCAGATGACTTTATTTTCTTTGCAGTGAAACATACATATTTTGAGCTCTCCATGTGTTTTTCTTCAAGTTTGTGCTTTAAAGAGTCAAGGAAATGGTGTGAATGTGTTTTCTTTAGTTTAACTAGCCATAATAAATACTGAGAGGCAAATGCTACCCCAGTGACTGCAGAAGAAATGCTCCTGTCCTACTCCCAGCAGCCGCAAAAAAGATATTGGTGTTGCTAAAGGCCAAGATTTGTGTGGGATAAACTTGGCTGAAGAGCATCATATACTAAAGAGCAGGAAAGAGCAGGAAAGACCAGTATTGTACAACTTTCCCTGATAACTGAGACTAATAAGTGAAGTGGTAGAGGATGCCTAAATCTGGGAACAATAGATAAGAATCTAGCTACATTAATAATAACAACATGAATAATCAGAGTACAAAGGCATAATAATCTCCATGCATGGGCATTAAGCAGCTTCTCCAGTGAGTTAAAACAACTTTAATTTGCTTAAGTCCCATTTTCTTCTTTGGTTCTATTTTTGTGTGCTGGTAGCAAAAGATTTCCAAGGCAGACAACCTGTGAGTCTGTACTCTTTTTTTATTCAGGATCCAAGGGGCAACAGGATCTTTCAGTGGCAAAATGTGGCATCAGAGATGAACATTATCCAGAAAGAATTCCTACTAACTGAAGAACCTCTTCTGGGGAACTACAAAATTATCATAGCAAAGAAGTCAGGAGATAGAATAAACCATTCATTCTTTGTGGAGGAATATGGTAAATGCCATCCATTGTTTTTATTCAGTGTAGAAAACAATATTAGAAATGAGCCCATATCAATCAACTGTTTTACTGCTGTAACTTCAAACAACTTCCTGGCAAATGCAGTTTCAATTAGTTGTCATTAAGAACTGTAGAGATAAAAAAGAAAAGAGAACAGTTAAAAAAAAAAAAAGAGAGAGAGAGAAATTACTCATTTTGCACATACTCAGCCAGCAGAATAAAAGTCTGCATAAGAAATCAGTAAGTGGATTGCAAATTTCATTGAGACAAACTAAACTTTTCCCAATCATATCCATGAGCTATCTTGGTCAAAGCTCTGCAAGGTATCTAGACATCACAGGATTCACCTCTGAAGTCATGTCTTCTCTTCAAAGTTTTGTAGAAATACTTTAGTAAGCCTTCACAGACTGGGCCAGTTCTTTATTATCTTGGCACGTCTATTCTGAGGTCCCATTTCATCTGACTAACACTGATGATATATCCTCATTTTTACTTCATCTCAGAAGGGTCTGCAAGCTTACAATGTGCCAGTGTTGGATTTTTTTTCTTTTCATTTTTTGTCTTAGTGTTGCCAAAATTTGATGTCACAGTCACTGCACCAGAAAGCCTTACAGTCCTGGATTCGGAGTTTGCAGTGAAAGTCTGTGGATTGTAAGTACAAGGTGCAGAGTTGTTGGGAAATATGCTGAAGAGGAAGAACTTCCAAGGACTGGGAAAAGAAATGGGGCTTGGAGAAAAAATCAAAATATGTAGGGCCTCAGAAGAGGCTGATTGAGGTTGACTTGGTGGTTGGAGCTTTTACTTACTTGGTTCCTCATCTCATTTTATTGTATGAGGATTCTGTTCCAGGATTCAGTGGATTGGATAAATCTTTTGAGAGGTTCCCTAGCAAAGTAGGATGTGTTAACTACTGATAACCCACTTCAGAAGGAGACCTTCATAAAGCAGAGCATCATTAAATTCTAGCAGGGATGTTAGGGTTGCAGCTGTCTGACTCCCCTCCAAGACTAGTCCTTCAGAAGGACCTTGCTTTAACACCAAGATCTTTTAATTTAGAATCCACAGTTGAAATCCTGGTTCACTTGTAGATATGAGGAGTTTAATTTCAGTGAGTCTAAAACTGCAGTCCAAGGTGAAAAGTAGAGACAACAGTTATAATCTGGTCAGTAGCCATATTTGTTCATCATACTTACAGAGGTATTTACTTTTAAGGTGTGTTTCTTGTTCATGGGTTTAGGCATGAAAAAGAACTCATTTTGATTTCTGAGTTGTATTTTCTAATTTGTAACAGCAGGAGAGTTAGGAAAAAGCCTGTGAAATTATTCCATGGCTTCCCAGCTCACTGCTTGTCCCATATCTATTCCTGCGAATGTTAACTTATGTCTATTTTTCAACCATCAGCTAATGGACCTATTTCCTCTTTTCCTAGGTACACCTATGGCCAGCCTGTTGAAGGGCAAGTCCAGCTCAGTGTGTGCAGGGATTTTGATTCATATGGGAAGTGCAAGAAAAGCCCAGTTTGTCAGTCATTTACCAAAAATGTATGATATATAATTATTATTCCTCTTCATGCTTGTCCTGTCTCCTGTATTTTTGCTTCTCTCTCTTTGCTCATCACACCTTTCTTTCTTCCTCTGATGCTTCGCCTCACTCTATTTGCTTGTATCACAAGCTAGGAGCTCAGGACACCTCATTTCTCTTCTTGGTTTCCTGCCATAGCACTGACATGTTTCTTTCTCATGATGCAATTTCCCATCTGAAAAGCGTAGACAATTATGTCTCTATTAGTCCTGTATAAATCATGTTAAAAGTAGTGGGAAAAGACTTCACCAACTAAAGAAGGGTCCTGTGTATTGTCAAACATCCTTTGAAAGCCATGATCCTTGGAAACAGGATTTGTTTTCTTCCCTTTCCAGCTCAACACAGATGGTTGCCTCTCCCAGGTTTTCAGCTCCAACATCTTTGATCTAAATCGCACTGGTTACATGAGGAATCTTGACGTGAAAGCCATTGTCACAGAGAAAGGAACAGGTAACCCCTTCTAGACAGTCAGAAAGAGCAACAGGGGTGTGGTCAAGAAGGAGAGTATGAGATCTTCAGCCTCTGCTTGCTGACTACAAGGATGTCTTCCTGAGGAAAGGTCCATTTTTAGAAACACAGTGACCATCACCAGACAAATGCTAACTCTGATGAAGCCATATGCAAGACAAAGTATAATCTTCTCTTGACTCTGGACATGTCTTACAGGCCTGCAAACTTACAGCTACTCAGGTAATTTCCGTAACTCGGGTGATGAGCAGCATACAGTTTGAGAACATGGATCACCACTACAGAAGAGGAATTCCTTACTTTGGACAGGTAAGCAAGAGAACAGAGAGCTTGTATTGAAGATGATTGACAGGCAATCACATAACAACAGTGATTGACAGGAACATCTAGGGGACTGTTTGGGGTAGAGATGTTCTTCTCAAACTTTTTTATTACATACAGTGCCCTACTGGTAATTCTGGATACTGAAGAGTTAGTTTATTCTGAGTTTGATTCTGCCAGAAATACTTTGAATCAAAACAATTCATTAACTAGCATTTTTCTAACTTGTATTTTGAGCTTGCTACAAATCACTGCCTCTCCCTTCAGAACTGACTCTCACATTCCAGCCAGAGATGAATAAAAACAGGAATTTAAGACTTACACACAAAAAATAGCAACAGTTTCAGTCTCAAAAAGCTTTTTCATGATTTTATGTTTTATGACAAATCCCACATAACTCTGTCAGTGGTTTAAAGCTTGGGGATAAATCTCTCTCCTTCAGTTCAGCTTTTGTCAATGAGGAAAGGATAGGGGCATCTCTTACCAGTAGCACTGAAGGGACAGAAGATATTGTCTTTCAAGTGGTTTGTTTTTTCCCCTCTGGGAGATGTCTATGTAATTTTCTCCCTTGGTTCCCACTCCCACTCTGTTCGTTTTCTGAAAAAAAATATATAAAAAAAATAAAAAACACTCATTTCCACCAATGGAGAATTTACCTAATGGTGTCTGTTATTTTCCTATTTGTTTGTTTAACACATAAACAGCAGAGATAATGTAGATAGAATCAGAAAAGTGTTCAAAACAAAGATGCGGAGAAAAGGCCTTAAGACACTGAAAGTATCAGCAGCAGACTCTCAAGACTAAGAAAGGAGAAAAGGAAGGGAGGAAAGAGAGTATACTTTTAAACTGAAAATGTGTAGTCAGAAGGGACTGACCAGGAAAGAGATGAGACATGAGAAGTTCTTTCTCTGAAAAAGAACCTTATCAGTGATGTGGCAGATGTTGAGGAGGTTCCTGCTTGAAACCTCATAAGATAGCTGAGATATCTGGCAGAAAGTGATGAGAGACAAATATTTCAGTTCTCAAGTATTGCTTTGGAGAAAGATGAAGAAGCAATTCTGTTGTTTGGAGAGCAAAGGAGTGCAAAACATTAGTAGCTATGTACAGATGTACAATATGCTAAACATATTTCACATTCTCTTGTACAGATTAAGCTGGTGGACAAAGACAACTCTCCTATTTCCAATGAAGCTATTCAGCTATTTGTCAATAACAAGAACACAGACAACTTCACCACTGATGATAATGGTGTTGCAGAGTTTAGCATTGACACATCTGAAATGTTTGATCCTGAGATCAGCCTGAAAGTGAGTACAAAACAAGGCTGAATAGAGACACCGAGAAAGATGGCTACTCTCAAACTGAACCCCAAAAAGATGGGATGAGGTTTGAATTCTGGTAATAAAAATGTCCTTTCTCCATCTTATTTCATGTTCTAGAGCTCTCAAAAATTACCATAAAAAGAGTGAGAAAAACACACAAGTTGTTGCAATGCAATAGCTTTCTGCAAGGCTAGTGATGTATGTTTGTTTTCCTTTCTGTCCCTCTCCCTCTGTAATCAGGCAGTTTATAAAACCAGTGACCACTGCCACTATGAAGGCTGGATAGAGCCTTACTACCCAGAAGCGACTGTGTCCATCCAGCGCTTTTACTCTTGGACTAGCAGTTTTGTGAGGATTGAGCCTTTATGGAAAGATCTGGGCTGTGGGCAGAAGAGGATGATCACTGTGCACTATATCTTAAACATGGAAGGATACGAGAACATCAACGCTACGAACTTCTACTATGTGGTGAGTATAGGGTTGGGGCATGGTTTGCTGAAAGGGCTTGACTGTGCAGCTGTCTGGCAATCCATCCAAGGGATTTACAGCAGTTTGGATTATCAACCAGCACAATGGCAACATCCCAAGGACAGACACAGCACTGAGGTGGTTTGGCAAAACTACTCACTCAGGAAAAATGGCCCCCATTTCTGACCATGTTACCCTAGTTCATAGTAAGAAACCCCTTCTCAGGCCAGGGTTCTTGTCCATTTCCTGCAAGAAACTCTTTATAGTTTTCTCTGCGTCCCTCTTCCCTTCCTTTTCCTTCTCCTTCCTGAGCAGGGACAAGGGCCCCAGCAATAGCAGGTGCAGTGGCAGCATTCAACATGCCCTAAGGCTTATGTTTAAGCCTTTGAGATCATCTCAATGTAGATTGTGCTGTCGATGTACAATGAACTCGATTGCTGCTTTCTCCCTCCAGCTTCTACTAATGCATACATTTCTTGATCTTCTCTGCACAGGGCATGGCAAAAGGCAAGATAGTCCTTACAGGGGAAATTAAAGCCAATATCCAAGTTGGTAAGTTAAGTCGTTAATCCATATTCCTGCATTTAAAAAAAAAAAATGTTGATTCAACCAACCAAGGCAAGGTCTCCTGGATGTATATAGCAGCTATTGGAAAGGTCATATCCCTCTCCGTCCATGCATGTGTGCATGATACTAGCAGTGCCACTAAGATCACTATAAAGTCAGGTTTGGTCCAGCAACTAGTTAATGTGATATTAGTCAAATAGTGTCTTCTAAAGATCTTCCCATAGGATAACATAGGGAATGCAGCGTGTCTGGTGTAGGGGCCTATGTGAATATGGCCACATATTCAAATCTACAGTAAATATGAGCATCTGGATCTAAACCCTAGCCTGTCACCTCCTGGCAAAAAGTTCAGATTGCTCCACTGACTGGTACAGTTACATGCCTGTTGAAGATGGCTACTAGTACAACAGATCTTTGATAACTTTTTCTTATTAGTGCTTTTCTTCCTTCTAACAGGACAAAATGGCACTTTCACCATCCCACTTGTGGTCAATGAGAAAATGGCTCCAACGCTGCGGTTGCTGGTATATACCTTACACCCTGCCAAGGAGCTGGTGGCAGACAGCGTTCGATTTCCAGTTGAAAAGTGTTTCAAAAACAAGGTGAGAGGCACTAACATAGAGCAAGTCTTACCCGCTGTCAGATAAATATAAATTCTTTGTGTATACATTCACAAGAGATTTACAGTTTTATTTCTTGTTTCCATTCACTTGTCTCAATGTTACTGGTTTCATTCTTAATTTTTTCTCCTTGGCCTTATATCTTTCCTCTACCACTACTTCCTGGCCATATTGTCAAAAGGTAATTCTTCTTTAAACATTAAAAACTTTTCAGAAAACCCACAAGAATCCCAAATGATCTTTGCCTCTCTTAAACTCTACTAGTGTTCCATTTAGTTTATAGTTTCTTCTTCAGTAGAGTGAACACATTCTAGCTTTATCCTACTTCACTATTTAATCTAATTTTTTTTACATTTTTGTTGAAAAATGAAGTTTGGGTTTACCAGAACTAAACATACAGAGAAAAGAAAGCAAAAATAGCAGTCCAGGGTTTCAGTTTTTCTTCTGAGGTTTTTTTTCCACTGGTACATTTTCACTTATCATTTTACAATCAGATTCCACCACTAAGATTTTTCTAATCTTTGTTTCCTAAAAGCTATAAAAAGAGTGAAACTTTAGGAGAAAACAAAGAAAGTGAGATTAACAAAGTGTTTCTAGTTATATGTTTCTAGTTATCCCCCCCCGTTTTTCCCTCTTATCAAACACAAATGTGAAATGGATTTCAGTCTTAATAGATTCAAAACAGAATCAGTTTTAAGTATTTGCTAACGAGGACCATGGACCTAATAAAAATATTATTTGCTTACTGTAGTGTTTAGTACATGTAGTCGAGTCATAATAAGATTTTATAAGAATCTTACTTCATTTTAAATCACTTGTGGTATCTTCATTTAAGCTACCACAGGAATCTAAGTGTGCTTATTGCCTAAGTCCTCATTATAACAGTCAAGCGTTGCAGTGGAGACCAGACACCTTTCTCCAGGCAGGCTCTCTGTGCTTTAACAGAAAAGCCCTCTATTCTTCTTTCCCTCCATTCACACACACAGTCAGAGCAACCCCAAGCAATATGGATTAACCATACCAATGCCTGTTTGATAAATTACAGGTCCACTTGCAGTTCTCTGAAGAGCAGATGCATCCAGCTTCTAATGTCAGTTTGGTAATTGAAGCTGCTGCCAACTCCTTCTGTGCTGTGAGGGCCGTGGACCAGAGCATGCTGCTGTTGAAGCCCGAGACAGAGCTGTCCGTGGAAATGGTAAGCTGCCCAAACGCATTGTCCTCTTCCACTGCTTCTTCCTCCTCCATTATACTGTCTCTCCACTTCAATTCATTAGACTGTGTTAGACTTCTACCATGTTTTGCACGTGTTGATCATTAACCATCTATAGTAGGCAATAAACAGGTTTTGTTTCTTGTTTATTGGAAATCCTTTTTCATGTGGGATTTAGTTTAACATGTGACCAGTCTCTGGCAGCACAACCCTCTGGCATTTCTGCCACTCTTCCCAGTTTTGTGTCATCAGCAAACTTGCTGAGGGAACACTCTGCCCCAAGATCCAGAACATCAGTGAAGATGTTGCGCAGACTGGACCAGTATGGACCCCTGCAGTACACCACTAATTACTGACCTCCAACTAGACTTCGTGCCACTGGCTGAATCGCTGCCCTCTAGGTCCAGCCATTCAGCCAGTTCTCTATCCAGGAAACAGAACATGGTTTCAACCAGGCAGACATCTCAGCTCTGGCAATTTGCAGCATATGATGTAATTAGAATTAACACACACAGGTTCTGTGTTTCCTTACCCCTCACAGATTTACAGCCTGCATCCCCTGCAAGACTTTCAAGGCTACATCTTCAATGGGTTCAATCTAGAAGAGGACCGCCAAGACCCTTGTGTCTCATCTGACCACATCTTTCACAAAGGCTTGTATTACACACCTGTAATGTCTGGATTAGGCCCAGATGTGTATGAGTTTCTAAGGGTAAATGTCCTGTACATTACTTAAATCTGTTGAAGTGAGTTTCTGCCTATTAGATAGCTCTGAAAATTACAGTTAGTAAAGCTTATACATGACAGCTCTCATGGACCTTTATTCTACACTGACTGGTGCCTACTGTGACTTTCCAGCATGCACAAAGCTCCCACAAGTCTCTGCATAGGTTTCTCTGGGCACCTCTGTGGTGGAAAGACAGTAATGGGAAAGAGGGAAGAATGGAACAAACCTCAGCTATAGTATAGTTATGGCCAACACTAAAATGCATTTTTTACAGGATATGGGCATGAAATTTTTTACCAACTCAAAGTTTCGACAACCAGTTGTATGTACTAGTGAGACTGTAAGACGTCAACCATATGCAGGAGTCATGCTTCATGCACACCATGTCAAATTACCAGGTAATACGGGGACAGTAAAGAGACTTTATCTTTCTCTGTAAAGACGTGGCATTCATGGGACATGATCTCATTAATGAATGGAACAGTACTCATTAATAACTTTGGTACTGATACTGAATATTGGCCTAGCACAGAATGAGATAGCTTAGGATAATGGCCAATGACCAAAAAAGTCTTTCAGGTCTACATTTCTGATTCATGTTCAGTTTCATGCTGTGAAACGTTGGCAATTAATTACATTAAATAACATTTGTGTGGCATTACTTACAGTCTCAGTTAGAACATTCACTATCCTTCATACTGGCCCATGCATATTCAAACCTGTCCTTTCTGGGAGTTTTCAGTATACAAACCAGGTTTTCCTAAATTCTTATTGTCTCTTACCAGTTGAAGTTGGTAGGGAGGATCGTGAGAAGAGACTCATCCTTGAGACTATTAGGGAGTTTTTCCCTGAAACTTGGATTTGGGATATAGTTCTAATTAAGTGAGTACTGCTTCTTTCATCTCTTTGTCTTGCTTTAAGAGTTACTAACTATATCCCCCATGTCCTGCAATATAGCTATTCCTTGCCACCTCTTCTTACTTTTTGGCCTGGAAGACCTAGCTTTTTCAGTCACCACATGTCCACCTGCCCTTCTCTTTTCTGTGATAAAATGACCAAAGATGTCCCCAAAGACATCTGTTCCCACATGCATGTAAATGCACGTATCATGAGTCATATTCCCTTCCTCAGAAGAAGGACACCTATATTTAAAATATGGGTTTGCAGAACAAGAACTCTGAGTTGTCTTTCCAAACTGAGGGAAATGATGGGCAGAAGAACTTTCAAATGGGCTTTTCTCAGAAGATTTGAGTGATAAATTCTGGGGACTTGTATGTCAGATTTCTGTATCATTTTCAAACCTGTATGATTTTCAAAACCTGTTGTCTCTACTGAGAAGTAAGGTACATGAAACCTACCCTTTCTAAACCTTTCATCTTTTATCCATTCCCACCAGCTCTACTGGAAAAGCCAGCATCTCATACACCATTCCTGACACCATTACCAAATGGAAGGCCAGTGCCTTCTGTGTGGAAGAGTCGGTTGGATTTGGTGTGTCTGTGCCTGCCACCCTAACAGCCTTACAGCCTTTCTTTGTTGACTTAACCTTGCCATACTCTATCATCCGAGGAGAAGATTTCCTGCTCAGAGCCAGTGTCTTCAACTACCTTGAGCAGTGCATTAAGGTGTGTACTTCTGCCCACATTCTTAGACCTTACCCCCCCTCCAAAGAAGCTGCAGCAAATGATCAGTGCAGATAGTTGGATCTGTCCCTTCCTCTTGATTGAAGTACTGCTCATTCTAGCTGATGACAGCTTATCCTGGCTGGATTTATTCTCCTAAACCTCTACGAAGCAGAGGAAGACCTATGTGAGCTGTGACTAGGATGGGTCTATAAAGCAACTGTCTCAAGATCCATAGAGAAAGGAAACAAGTGCTTTGCAGAGTATCCACATCCACATGACCATCTACAGTCATGCAAGCCATCAGTGGTATAAGTGGGGTCTTTTTCTTAGGAATCAGGTGTGCATAGGGTATTTAACATCTCAGTGGAGAAGGTCATGAGAAGCAAAACGGAAAACTGTTCAGGTTACATCTGATAGATGATCTAACACCATCATCCCAGGACTTAAATCTGCTTTACACTGTTGACACTGGGTATAAACAAATAGTATCTCATCGCTCTCTAACAATAAAGCACCATTTGCATATGGTACAAAGTCTTCATCCCATCACACCATTCTTTATATTCTCAGATTAATATTTTGCTGTCAGATTCCCTTGATTATCAAGCCAAACTCATCTCCACAGAGGATGATGGATGTGTATGTGCCAAACAAAGAAAGACCTATGTCTGGAATATTTTCCCCAAAGAAATTGGTAAGTGCTTTGAATTTACTTGGGTTTCTGTTCTGAGATTGATATTAATCATTTTATATCTCACCTGAAAAAACTTAATCCTTGTCCAACCTGGAGAACTTGGTCTACCACTGGTCTTTCTAGTTGTCTAGGCTAAAGAGCTTCTCCACAACTGCAGTGTGTTTATCATTCCCATTTTTAGAGATCAGTTCTCTTCCCATATGTCTCATTTACGGTAACTGACCATTCATTATGTTGCACTACTTAATATTATTCATCAGATGAAATTTCTTACTTTAACCATCATTCTGCATGAAAGAAGTCAATTTTTTTCCTTTTCTGCTACTATTTAAGGTAATGTAGTATTCAGCATTACTGCAGAGACCAATGATGATGAAACCTGTGGAGACCAAGTGCCTAGGAACATCAGTATTCACTACAGGGACACCCAGATCAGAACACTGTTGGTTGAGGTACTGCTGACAGCTCTTATTGTTTGTCCTGTACTCATGAGGAAACTAAACCTCAGTAGAAGTACCAAAAGCAAGTAAAAGTTTTTAGGTTCCTAAAGAACTCCTGGTATGCCTCCACATTCAGCTGGCTGGGATGGGATCTGGCCATTCAATCTTAAGACCAAGTCCACTCCCATCTGTTATCCTCTTCCATGAGAATCAGTGGGTGTTGGTAAGTGCATGTCTCCCTCACACAGAGGAGAAACTGGGAATGAGCAACTCCATCTGATAGGAACTCCCTTTTAGTAGCAGCCACATCAATTAGGAACTTGTATCAATTAGGGACTTGTAAACAGTTGCTTCAGTACACCTGTTTTACAATATAGGAGGCTGGGGAAGGGGGTGGCTTTTCTGTTGCTGCATTTCTTCTGCATGCTTTGTTCTCACCCACTGCATGTTCCTCTTCTTTCCATCTCCATGCAGCCTGAAGGCATCAGAAGGGAAAAGACTCAAAATTCTCTTATCTGTACAGAAGGTAAGGGTCTTAGTCTTACATACAGCTGTCTTGAGAGGAACTGAAAGGAAGGTTGGAGTTTTCACTCTTTCCTTCAGTGCTTGTTGATGTTGCCCCTACTTTCTTCCCCAGAGTTGTCCAAATGACAGCTAGTGTGAGTGTTAGAGTCCATTTCCCTGCTACCAAATTCCTGTTGATGTAGTGCCTCAGTCAGATGTGCTCAGATGCTGAAGGAAGGCTACTATAAAGCTGTCAAAGGGAAATGACCTTTCTGTGCAAATTATGTCCT
This sequence comes from Myiozetetes cayanensis, assembly GCF_022539395.1. Classification (NCBI taxonomy): domain Eukaryota; kingdom Metazoa; phylum Chordata; class Aves; order Passeriformes; family Tyrannidae; genus Myiozetetes; species Myiozetetes cayanensis. The sequence goes on along the minus strand of NW_026087742.1, from coordinate 29,039,053 downwards.
GTGTTTCATTCACTCATGTTGACTGCTGTCCTCTATTCCAAGGATACCTATAGCTTACAGCTTTCCACCTCTAGTGGGAATGGCAGAGCAAATAGGATGTTCCCTTTCACACTATCACAGTGTTGACAGCAAACAGTTTCCAAAATTTCCTAGATGGCCTAAAAGAGGCACAAAGGCAGTTCTGACCCTCACCAACCAGCTCTCCCCACTGTCTCACTGAAGAAATCCCCAGGGTTCACAGATACTACAACCTGTGAGCACCAACCTTCCCTCTTCTGCTGTTTTCTATTGAGCAATTCCATTTACTGATTTATTTTTCACAAGTTTGATTTTTCTGTGCCTTCTTCTCTCTTCATGTTCTTGGTGACAGCTGTGAGTTTCAGTTTATTGCTGTCTCTTGTGTACAATTTTGTACCGTGCAATTGGTACTAGGAGTATTTCACTGCTATAACTAATATTCCTATACAAATTACCACAATGCACTTCATGTTTTTCTCCACAGATGATGTGGTTATTCAAGATATAGATCTAGATCTACCTACAAATGTTTTGGAAGGATCAGCCAGAGCTTCCTTTTCTGTTGTTGGTAAATATATAAGTAATATAATATAAAAAAATAAAGGAAATGTGAAAATTATAAAATTAAAGCTCTTTCAGGATTCAAAATGTGAGTTTCCATTCCTTATGTGGGAACTTCTGAGAAAAGAGACTGATTCTGATGTTATCCAGCAATGCTCTGCATCAGTAAGAAGTAGTTTAAATATCAGTTACATTACTCCTCACTATTCTGTTTAGATTTATTGCATTTGAATGTTTTGCTCTGAAGTAGCAGCACAGTTCTGAGCTATGACCTCAGCCAAACACAGGCCAGTACAACTTTTTCCACATACACAAACCTGCACGTTTGTATGACCTGCAAATCAGAGATGTCGGTAGAGTCTTTTCAGTCTTTTCAGGATCAGGACTGGGTTACATGACTCAGTCATAAAATCTTTGCTTTTTAATGTGGGTGATTTCAGCCCATTCCAGAAATCTTTTGCTGGGTCTGTGCTACCTTTCCTAAAAATAATGATTTAGAGGTGGCCTATGATACATCTGCATTAACCAATGTCTTTTTTCAGCACTAATTGTTAATTCTGTAATAAATTGTTCAATGCAGTATCTCTGGCTGTTCCCTTCTGTTCTCTGGGAACAGAAGTTTCCTGAAAGCTCTTTTCATATTCAATAAGAAGTATCTGCTTGAAGTGGCACTAAAATAAGTAGTATTTCTGGTATGGGCACTTGAAACTAAGTAAGGAGAGGCAGGGAAGGGATTCTTTGTTGACTGCAAAGCAGAACAGAAAAAAATCACTCAACACTGAGAGTTTCATGCTTGTTGGGAAGGCTTGCCACCCCATCTAGGCTTTTATGCCTCTACCTATGGAATGGAAATTACTGTCTTTTTCAGTGGCCATAAATTGTCTTAATCCTGCCCTCACATCTCCTCTTCCCCAGGTGACATCATGGGCACTGCAACACAGAATGTGCACCAGCTCCTCCAGATGCCCTTTGGCTGTGGAGAGCAGAATATGGTCCTGTTTGCACCCAACATCTACGTCCTGAACTATCTGAACAAGACGGGGCAGCTGAGTGAGGAGGTCAGATCCAAGGCCATTGGATACTTAGTGAGCGGTGAGAGCTTTTCGGTTCCCTTACAGTGTATGCTGAAATTCCTATTGAGGCCCAGTGAGCAGAAGCAGTAGCAGGGTTATCCTAGCAGATGGCACCACTGTTGTAGCACAGCTCAGCAACCCAAGAGTTTGCCCTGATCAAGACGTTTTTTATTTTTACTTTATCTTCTTCTCTCATCCCTTTTTGCTGACATTCAGCTGCCGTGGTTTTGTGTTTCAGTCCCCTTCTCCTTTTCCACTCAGGTCCAGTATGTATCTTAAGTCTGCTGGTTTAGTTGGAGCACTGAGCTGATAGATAGGGCTTATTCTGTGACTCAGTGTTTCTGAGGCACAAAATGTTCCATACTTCCACCTATAGGATCTCGCAGGCTCCCCTCCAACTTTCTAGATACACATTGCCCCTCCACTCTTTTCCACTATGGTTTCAGATAAATATGCTTGCAAACAAGATAGGGTTTTGTTTTTACACCTGAAAACACTTCTATTTACATGTTTTTATAGGCTACCAGAAGCAGCTGTCGTACAAACATCCTGATGGGTCCTACAGCATCTTTGGCACCAGAGATGAAGAAGGGAATACTTGGTGAGTGACTAGGAGCAGAAATGGCTCAGAGCTGCATTTGTATTCAATTCACATGATGCAGGTAAGAGGCAGCTTCACTAGCTAAATCAGATGTACAGAGCTGTCTAGGACCGAGACACAGTAAGTACTAAGAAAAATGTCTCTCCATCTCCTACCAGGCAGGGTGCACAAAGAGTTTATCCCTAAGTTGATCCCTAAAGACCCAGCTGACTTTCTGATTTCACTCCTGCGGTCCCTCATGAAACCCATCGCACTGCAGCGCTCTATAGACAGGACCAGCCTCAGAGTGTGCTGGACATCCTTCCCATGTCCCATCTAGCTACTACTCCTTTAACTGCTCTCTCACAGATGAGCACACAAAGAGAAAGCAAGCCACCAACATTCTGGCTGTAACTCTTCATGATCAGGAACAGCATGAATGGGAGGGCTAACTTTTCCTATTTCTACTTCCAGTGCTCATCTCAGAGCTTCATCTTTCCCTTGCAGGCTCACTGCCTTTGTGTACAGATCATTTGCACAAGCTAGTCACTTCATCTATATTGATGACAATGCCCAGTCTCAAACCTTTATGTGGCTGGCAAGCAAACAGAAGCCAGATGGCTGTTTCCGAAGTGTTGGGACACTCTTCAACAATGCCTTGAAGGTAGCAGAGAATTACTTCTTCATCAAATTTAGACTTTTTCTCTCCCATTACTACCAAATACTGTATTTCACTCCTAATGCCTGCCCTCTTCCAAGGCCTAACTCTCCACATCTTACAATGACTATTTCCAGGTCAGTCAGCTTTCCTACACTATATTTTACATCTTATGAGCACCTGAGATAGGGTTTAAAGCACTGGAAGCTTGAAGGAGTGATGTTTTTTTATTTGATAGCAATGGGCTTCTCTTGATTCATGAGCTATTTAAGAGCTATGCAAATGTTCTCCTTCCTTTTGGACTGTCTCCAGAATTGGCCACACTCGCGCAGCTGGGATGTGGCAATTCATATTTAAAGACTTCTCATTTGTGGCATTCACTGATTATTCCCCTCTCCATGTCCTTTTCAGGGAGGAGTAGATGACGAGCTGTCGCTTTCTGCCTACACCACCATTGCCATGCTAGAAGCCGGGCACTCCAGCTTGGTAAGGAGGCCTTCAGCTTCTGCTATTCAGCTGGACTTTGTCTCCAGCTGTTGCCTTGGCTCCAGCATCTGTCTAAGTAGTAAAGAGAGAGAAAAAGGGTGACAGATCTCCCAGGGTAGCGTGACCGTGCTCTGTATCTGCACTGGTTGCTGTGACAGAGAAGGTCCCTGTCTCTGTACCTCTTAAGCCACCAGTGTTCAACTAGAAATGGTACAAACCAGTGGTATTAGATCTGTTTGGGAGACCCAAAACATTTAGTAACACCTTTTAGTTTCTAATAAAAAAGTTTTACAGTTAGTAAGCTACACATGACAGGTAGCAACCCACACGCTATGGCTTAGCCTCAAACATGGCCAAGTCAAGAAAGTAATTTGTTGCCGGTAAATCCATAAAATCTACAGATGTAACTAAAAGCTACATTGGAAAAACAAAGGTCCAGCAAAAGCTAATTTGTCCTTTTCAAAAAGTTGTTAATACAAAGGAGACTACATAGGAGATGTTAGACTTAAATGTATAAGTTAGCCTCCAATTTGTCATATCTTTTCTGAAGACCTCCTTGATTAGTGCATTAGTGAGGACACAAGGTCAAACTGTGCATTTTTTACCGGATATACATCTAGTTCAACCTCACAATTAAATTAAAGTTACAACAGAATCACTGAGGATAGAAACTACTAGGCTAGATTTGTTCAAGAAAACAAACTCTTGACTACAGAAGTGCAGAGTGAATTATTATCATGAAGGTAAGCAGAAGGAATTAGGTGGGAAAGAAACATAACAGTCTTCTGTTTAGAGACCAACCTCTTCAAGAACATGATTAGCAGTACTTGATTTGTCTGATGTTTCCCATTAAAATCTTCCTTGAAGACTTCTCTGTTCTCTCTCCTGAAGTCATTATACAAGCTGAAGTTCCATTCTCATTGCTGTGATAGCGACAGGATGAAGAACAGTTTTAAAGAAAATAAATTTTTTGACCAGGTGCAAACTACTGTCCTGAATTAGACCCATGTGCTTTTTGGTTTTAAGGATTATGTAATCCGAAATGCCTTTTTTTGTCTGGAGACTGCATCTGAGAAGAGTATCAGTGATGTTTACACTCAGGCACTCATGGCCTATGCTTTCTGCTTAGCTGGCAAGGCAGAAAAATGTGAATCATTCCTTGAAGAGTTACAGAAATCAGCAAAGGAAGTTGGTGAGTTTCAGTCATTTTCAGAGTTTTGGAATCTAACCTTGACAATATTGAGAGTATGGGCACATGAAATAAATTCCGCAAATAATCTATGGAGTTAATCTACAGTACATCCACTGGTCTTCAGAGAGAACTTTTGAGGAAGAGGTTAGGACACAGTTAAGCCTCTGAGGCAGCATAGAGCAGTGGCACCTGTAATCAATTTTGGTTGCTTCTCAGCCTCTCTTTGCTTATTCAGATGGCTCACAGCACTGGGAGCAGGAGGAGAGGTCTCCATCAGAAGAATCTCCCTCCTTCCTTGACCACGCCCCATCAGCTGAAGTTGAGATCACCAGTTACGTGTTGTTGGCATTGTTCTACAAACCCAGCTGGGATAAAGAGGATTTCACAAAGGCCTCGAGGATTGTGCAGTGGATCATAAGGCAGCAGAATCCCTATGGAGGTTTCTCTTCTACGCAGGTGCCAAAATTACTTTCCACTCTCCACCCAGTCCTAGGAATTGGGACACTGTTTCAGGGTTCCAGCAAGGCTTTGACTACCTATTCTTATTTTGCTTCTCCATCTGCCATCTAAAACACACAGAGACCAAACACCTCTCTCTTAGAGAAACCAAACTACTATTTTTCCCTCTCTTCTTAACTATAAAATGGTGAAAGCCATACAAGAGTAATTTGTCTAGCAACAAATACAGATATTTTTAGCAGGGATGAGCCTAGAAAACACCAAGTTCCAGCTGTTATATGACCAACAAGTGCTGTGCAGTTCCCCAGAAAACACAGGATTCACCACTACGAAAAACTCTGGAAGTGTGCTCTAGTGCTCAGATTTTATGTTCTGAAACCTTTGTATGGGGAGAGAGATTTCTTCCACCCTAAAACATATATGACAGAAAGAAATGGCTCCTTTTGTATGGGAACCATGGAACTATGCACAGATTCAGGTTTTCTTTAGCCAGGATGAAGCGACTGGAATTGTGACTTTGATCTCCTCTGCACTGGTCATGCCGCGTAGCTAATTGTCTTTTATTATTTTCTTTTTCTTCAGGACACAGTCATTGCTCTTCAAGCCCTTGCTGCTTATGGTGAGGCCATCTACAACTCTGCTACACAAAACAGAGTGAAGATCACTTCCAAAAAGCCTTTTGAGAAGGTATTTATTGTCAACAATGAGAACAGGCTCCTGCTGCAACAGACTCCCCTTCCTGAGGTCCCTGGGAAATACAGCCTAAAAGTGAATGGCAGTGGATGCGTATTTATGCAGGTAAATGCCTGCTCTTCTCTTCATTGTACCTCGCTTTTTGTATACAATACAGCCACAGTTTTGATGATTTTCTAGCTGACTTCTCTTTATTTTTCCTAATTCCTTAATTTCCCTAAACCATAAAATACTCTTTTCCCCATCCCACATTTTGACTCCTGCAGAGTTATGGCATTGAAAAAGAGTCCTTTCTCTTCAGCATCTAGTTTCTTTCTCAGAGGTGATTCTGCATACAAGCACCTTCATTGTTAAAGAGCAGAAGTCTGATGTGTTCATCATGGATGTAAGCAAGGATCTTCCACATAAAACCAAGTGCAACATTGCCAGAAAAGTTCATAAGTCTGACACTTGTGTTTTTTTAATACAAAGAAAATCCTTGGCATGCTTGAACAAAAGGGTTTTTTCTCTTCCAGACAACACTGAGATACAACATTCACCTTCCAAAGGGGGCCTTTGGATTTCTGCTTTCTGTAGAGACATCAAATGCTTCCTGCCCACCAGATCGACCAGCAAAATTCGATATTGTCCTCACAAGCAGGTAATGCACCAGCAACAAACCAGCTGCACAGATGACAAGATACACAGAGAACATTGCTGTGTGTTTTCAGTTCTGCTTATGAAGTCAAGAAACATGAACCAATCAATATGTTGATGATATCAGCCTGTAAGACACAATATCCCAAAAGACCTCGTGACAGTAACTGATGGTGGTAGCACATACTTGGCCCCTTCACACCGGGGCCTCACCAGTGTCTCCCACCTGAGCCAGTCAGCAAGTGCATGTGATTCACACCATCCTCTCCACGCTGTATGAAGGCAGGAGCAGGGAGCTAAAGTTTGGTTCTCCAAGTATGATCCACACTGACGGATGCCCCTGTTGTTTCAGTTACACAGGGAAGCGCAGCAGCTCCAACATGCTCATTATTGATGTGAAGATGCTCTCTGGCTTTGTTCCTGTTAAGTCTTCCCTGGATAAGGTAAATTAAAGGAACAAGATTAAATTACTCCCTGCAGGGACAGAGGAGAAGGCTGGTCATGACAGAAACAGAGACGTGGTTAAGAATCGCTCAGTCACAAACCCTTCAAGGTGTTTGCATGGCTGCACTGTCTTCATTACTGGGTGGAGGGAATGCCTTACAGGGAGCTTCAAACACACAGACCTTCCCACATGAAAAACTAGGAAGGGTTTCAGCTCAAGACTGATCAGCAGGCAGCTGCAACAGGGAGCTGACACTGCCCAGGTAGCGAAAGGCTGGGAAACCTATCAGACTAGCCCTGAAAAATATATCACACTGGAGTCAGGTAGTATTCCCCAAATGAATTGCAGTGACTTGTGCATTTGGGAAGTGCTCATACACATGGCTAAGTCAAGTGGTAGGTTTTTCTCTATCCTTTCCATCTATTCAATAATGACTCTAAAAACCAGCTACCAGCCCTTGATACTTGGCTAGGAGAAGAATGAATCTCACAGCCATGCAATGATAAAGGCTGAGGTAGTACTTTGTTTTATAATGCTTTATAAATATATTTATCTTCATTTTCGTGTTTTAAAGCTCATTGACAGTAACACAGTGATGCAAGTAGAAAACAAGAAAAATCACGTTCTTCTTTATCTGCAAAATGTAAGTTCTGGTCACTGTCTATCTGATTACCACAAAGAATGGAAACAGCACATAATAGATACAACTACAGTATGGATAAACTCTATAAGATGCATTTGTCACATTGTATTCCTCATCAGTTTTCCCCCATAATCACGAGGCAGATTACTTCTCAAACTGCATGTAACTTTCCAATTTTCCAGCTTTCCAAACAGCTTCAAACTGAGACCTGCCCTAGTAGCAACTAGAAAACAAAGTTAATCAGAAAAAGCACAAAGAAATGAATCAAAACTCTTTCTTCTTTCAGTCAAAAGCTGATAAACAGAAGAAAAGAGGTTCTCTTGTGTGTATGTCTCCTTGGTAGGCTTCTCATAAAGCTCAGTCCTTCCAACAGGACAAAAACCACTGCTTTCATTCTCCTCCAGAAATATTTCCATTACTTCTCTTGCACTAGTTCACTACAAAATTTAACCTGTAATCTAATCCCTGAATCAGAATTTACATTGTAAATGTCAAAGTAAAGTTCCTAACAACTAAAGCCAATATCCCAGTGATGTACACTGTAAATTGATTCCCAGGTTTCTTGGTGGCACATAATGTCCATGTCTGAAATGGGACATGGACATCATCCTGACCATTGGAGAAATCATGGAGAATTAAACTCAATCCCTTTGGACAATTTTTCCTTCTCTGGCAATAGGATCTGTAATAATTACAGAATCAGGTAATACAAGCAGGATAACAAACTTATACCTCTTCAGCTCAGGTTCACTTTGGACTCTCCAAGCATGTTTCAGATAATTTTTGTACCATACTCTATGTGTGGCATCAGTGGGATTTGGAATATGCAATCAGTTACCCCCCTCGTTTGTTCCAGATGGTGGTGTACAAATAAAAAGATTTGTGTGGTCTCTGTCCCTTCATTCCCAGATCTCACAGAAGAAAAGGAAAGAAATCACTTTCTCAGTTGAGCAGGACTTTATAGTGACCCACCCCAAGCCAGCTCCTGTGCAGATCTATGATTACTATGAAACAGGTAGGTCTTTGATTTTAACCAGTGTGAAGTTTGGGGGAGGGACAGTAGAAACACTGTGTGCATTAAGGGAGACTCAGAACCAGCCGTCCTGGAAACAACACCCCTCTGAATTCCCTCAGTTTCTGAATCTAGGGCCAGGGGAGAGATTCATTTCAGTTCAGTGAGTTTGGTTTCATGCCCAAGGTGTCGAGTGAATGTGACTAGAAATTTAAAAAAAAAATGCATGTGTCAGAATGAATGACATTTCAAGGATCTCAAGCTTAAGCATGCGTAAGGTATATCCCCCTCAAGGGAAAGGCACAGAAATCGTCACCAGGCTAACTGGAACATTTATTTCCTTCTTCTCCAGAAGAGTATGCTGTTACTCAGTATACATCACCTTGCAAAGAGGTTGTTGAGGAAATGGACTAATGATTTAAAAAGGTAAGTGAAAGCCAGAAAAAAATCCAAGCAGCTAAGGAAGTGAAGTATAAAGCAGCAAGAGCAGAGGGATTGAAAGGGTGGGTAAAACATAACTGTTCTCAAAGAAATAAGGACTCCATGAGACTTTTCAGGGAGCAGGCAGAGACAGTAGCCAGGTTCTGTACCAAGGCAGTGGGACTCCGAGTTGAGACCATGTTGCTGTTCATGGGAATTGCTTAGCTTCTAGAATGAAAGCCAAAGTGCAGAATAATGGAGAGACTGGGAAATACCTTCTAAGTTTCCTCAAAAGCACGGACGCTTAGCAAGCAACAGTCTACCTGTAGCCATCCTTGAAATTCTCCCCTCTGAAGCCTGTGCTTCAGGGGCACAGGCAAGGTATTTCACATGGACTTCTAGAAACCTTCCCTTGGACAGTTAGCACATTATCTGAGGAGATGATGAGGTGGCATGAACCATGGAGGCAGTGTGTTAAATAGTCAGAGGCATGATACTACCTTGCTGTAGAGTGGGGTCCAGTCTGCAACCTGCTCAGCACAGCAGTTATGCTGGTTGTTATCTGCTGAACAATTTCCAAGGGATACAGGCAGACCTTGGTTCAGCTTCCACAGAAGGAACTGGCAACCCAGTATCTTGAAGTAAAATACCTGTATTTTGTATCCTGCAGCTGTTGGTTTGTTTTCATTGAGGTTATTTTCGTTTGGATTTTCCCCTGCAGGACCATCACAAACATTGAACAAGTGGTCAAGCACCTATTTTCTTCTGTCATGAAGTCCTGGAAAGGGCCATTTCACCTTACAAATCACAGTGGGATTGTACTTCTGTGATCGTTTGAGCTAGTGTCTGATTCTCTGTTTCCTTTCACAGCACATCTCTCCAGATCTGTAGCATAATCATGTATACCTTTCCATCAATAAACTTCCCTTTTACATTGGGCATTGGCCTTTTTTGACAGAACAGATATTTTACTGATAGTCCACGTTATGATTGCTGGCTGGGGGAGGATGAAGAGAGGAATGTAACTGTCCTGCCGGCAGCACTCAGCCTCCTCTTCCAGCTACACCTGATAACACCGGCAACTACCGCAAAATGCAGCATGTTCAGTCCCTCCCACCGCCAGAGGGTGGGACCCAGTGCTCATGGCTGCTAAACAGCCCTTCACCTTTCCCCAGCCCTGAGAGTGTGCTGCCTCTGCCCCTGCAGCGTAAGAGTAGGGGGTTACATATGGACATCATGGAGTGACACTGCATCATGCTTAGTAGAGGAAAGGGTGAAGAAAGGGGCCAGCTGCAGTCCACGCCTGGTGAATGCCTGGTCCCACATGCTGGATCTCAGTGTTCCGGGCCCTCCAGTCCACAAGTCTGGCCAGAGCTTGTCCGAAAGAGTTCACGATGGATCATGATGCCCTGTCCCAGCCACCAGCAACAAGCCTCCCCGTTTTCCTGCACCCCTTGTTAACCCCTGCTTCATTACACTCGGAGTCACGGTGATTTCTGCAAACACAAAGCACTACTGGGCTGCAGCGTGCCAGAGCTGGGGGATGGATGGGAACAGCTTGAGCCAGGCACGGGAGGCACGGCTAAAGACGAGGTAGCAGAGCAGCATCGGGAGGGCTCTGGATAGAAACACGGATGATGCTCCTTTTATCGGGGGCCACCGTGGCGCCAGCAGCACTCGCCCACCCCGCCGAGCTTTCATGGGCGCGGCTCCTCCGTAGCCCGCCAGGCGGAGCCGTCGCTCCGCGCCTCTCGGGAGCAGGGAGGGATGGACCGGGCACGAGTCCGGGAAGAGACGGGGAGGAACCAGGCACGGTTGCGGGGGGAGACGGGGATGGAGCGGGCACGGATGTAGGCGGAGGCGGACCTGCCGTGCAAGGGCCCGAACGAGAATTTCAGCGACGGTGCAAACTGCTCGAGTGCTGAGGACTAGCATGTGTTTTGAAAGGATCCATCTCACCCGGCGATTCGCTAAAGCCACGCGTGGGTTGCCTCCCCCCACCCCCACCCCAGCTAAAATTAATCATCATGTCAACACAGAGTATCCCTCTTCCCGAACCAATTTCTTTTGAAAAACGTACTAAGCAATTTGAGTTCTAGAATTGCGCAGGGCTGGCCACCTAGGATATGCGTGATATTGATGTTATAAAAAGGCATTTTGTTAAGTTCCACAGACTAGGAATTTGTGGGGCATGAAATAGCTGTGGGTAGAGTGCTGGTTTCCATGCTAAGTTCCAAAATTATAATTTCACTTTCAGTAGGAGAAAAACCTTTTTTTTAAAAAGAGGCTGTGAATTTTGCTTTCCTGACACAACCCAAACTGTAGCAACTGACTCGATTTACATGAGGATAAGACCAGACTAGCAACAGAAATCAATAGTTATAGTAACGAGGTTGAAAAAACAAGCAGGCTGAGTGGATGTGGATGCAGGATGTGTATCTTTCTGAGGGATTTAAGGCAAATTAAGCTAAGGCTTCAGCACCGCACATGGAACTCATAAAAAGCCCCTCAGGTCTGGCCAAATGTTATTTTGTTCTGCCAAGCACCATTTTCTGAGAAGAAACAAGGTCCTGGGGAAGAAAAAAAAAAAAAAGGTGTGCATTTTTATCATTCTTTTGGAGCCTTCTCTTCCTGGAAGGCCAAACCTGAATATAAAAACATCGAGCATGCATTTCCCACTGCAATCCCTTCCTCTGCATGCTGAAAATGTAAGGTTTATTACTCATTTTTATCCTCTGACTCAAACAGCTAATTGCTGGTTGCAGTCGGATCTAATAAACATCCCATGCTCATACCATTCCTCCAGATATATGCATGTAGCTCATGCCTCCCTGGCTCCCACTCCCACAGGCAACAGCAATATTCTTAAAAGACATTCCAACACCTCCAAGATTTCTGGAATCTTGGCTCTAGGCTTTGTGCCACACACCTGAATCTGAAGCAAATATATTAATTGTGGATTTAGCAAGACAGGGACACCTACTAGACTGAATGTCATTTTTTTCTTGCTAATCCTGAGTTGTCATATTCAATCTGAGATTGGGGAAGTGCTCTAGGTGTCAGAAGGACAGAACCACTTGAATTTTGGCAAGGCATACAGACTAAGCAAACTGTTGCCCATATGTGAGAAAATTAGGCTCACTGGCCTAAGAGTTGCTACGAGATAGCATACTGCTGCCAACTCAAAGGCACTGAAACTGGTTTACTGTGCTCAGTATTGCACATATAAGTTTAAAAGAGCTGAAATTGTTGTGCAGGTCCTTGAACTGAGTCAGCAACACTGTGAGAAATGGGAAATTCCCAACCTCACTATGGGTGTCCGCCCGTGTCCTCTCACCTGCTCTGCAGCTTCTGGATCTCCTATGGGTCTGTCAGAAGTACATTAAAAGCTATTATGAAATGCAATTCTTATTAATAAAAAGAATTAACAAAGAGTATAGTCACATGATAAATGTCTTTGACTATAATGCTCTCTCAAGCTTACTTCCCTTTGTATTAAATACTTCTTGTAGGGTTTAATTATGTCATGGGAATTGTTTTACTGCTCATGTGGATTTCACACTCAAGGATCTGCAAAGGGCTGATGTCATGGCCTAGTTAAGAAGAAGACTTCTATTGACCACACTTACTTTGGAAAGGGAACATAAGCTGGTTTTTACTGTAGACAGTGAATCTTATCCACAGTGCAGGCAACAGGATACAAAATCAAGTGCAAAAAAAATGGATCTCTCCAGGAAGATGAGCTCCACTGTAGAATCATTCTCTTGCTAAACCCCCTCAATTGCTTAGCTAGCACCTTGTTAGACAAAAGAGTCCTTGGTCCAGGGAATTTAGTTGCTCCATCTTTTGGCTCAAATCTTCTGTGATCCCAGCAATGTCACACGTAATAGTGCCAAGCTATTAAACAGTGGCACAGCAAGACCTCAGCTGAATGACTTCTTTTACTTTACAGATGTTCAGGTCTTCTTCTCACCACCTGTGTCAAATATGAAGTGTGAGTAATGACCAACCAATTCAGTGATCAAAGACTAGAGAGGTGCCAGAGGAACCTTCGGTCAGCAAATGGTGATGTGTCAAATTACTCTGAGGAAACAACTCAGCTTTGTTCTCTGACTATTTCTTTGAGTTCATTTGCAACCTACCTGGTGGACAGTTAGGGGAGGTAGGGCTCTGTTTGCACTCAAATGACCCTCTCCATCTGATTCATCAGGCAGTTAACAGAGAAGCATGGTCACATCTCTGGCACCATTGGCTGTGAAATGCATACCATCAGAGAAGAGTTCCTGAGAACATCACTCATGTATATTTCAACTTTTTATTCAGAGCAACAATTAAAATTTTTCCCACAAATTTTTCAAGTGAAGAAGCAACACTGCGTAAGCTAATCCTGCATGTCAAAGAAATTGAAAGATTCCTTCTGCTCAACCTGCTAAAGGGCCACCTTTTGAGGGTCAAGAAAATCCTAAAAGCAAGGCATTACATTGAATACAGGACCTTATAACCTCCTTCAAGGAAACTTCTCACTCTTCCCCTTTCTGATACTTTTGCGAGCTCAGCACACTCATCTGCTGATGCCTTTTGATCCTGCCCTGGAGTCCTCCGCTCCACATTTCTGCCATACCATGTTCCTGCTGGGCAAACCAGAACCTCCTTTAAGAATGTGATTTCAGCAGGTCTTCTGGCCCCCACGTTGTCAGACTGCATATGTAACCTGACAGTTGGGAAATTTAAAAATTCCTCTTTGAGAAGGGAGGGTAAACTTAAACAAGGTAGTCAGAGGTGGAGGGAATAAAAATCACCATACAGTGTACTGACAGGACTTTCTGTGCATGCTACTAAAGTGCTAACCTTGCACATTTTTTTCAGCCTCCTACTCTTTGGCTCACTACCCAATGGGGAGGTTAAGGCTGGGTTATTACTGGAAGCAATTGCATAACCATGCCACATGTTTTCTACTTCACTTAACTAGAAGTGACTAGCTCTAGGCCCTACTGGTTCCCCTTGCTGTTCTCCCTGTCAAGGCAAGGTGTGTCCACATTTACCCAATAACCCAAGGCCTGTGCCATGGTAAAGCTCATCTGGAAAGTCCTGTGTATTGAGTGTGGGATGCACAGCTGTCTCTCTCTTCAGAGCCCTTGGCTGCTTAGGCAAGGTCTTGTCCTGTTCCCTTCCAACCACTTGTGTCCAGTGCAGGGTACCCCAAAACAGGTGGGAAGTGCAGTGGTGTAATGCCACCAGGGCAGGCTCTGTATCAGGACAGTCTTCAGAGGGGTCCTGATAAATGGTATGTTCTCCAGCTGTGTTGCAGTGTCATGGCTCATATGCCTTTCCCTGACCTGAAAGGTCAAACATGACCAGCTCTGCCCTGCCTAACAAGGTGCAGCAGAACAAAGCAGAGGTGCAGGGGAAAGGATTAAACATGAAAATATCTCACTTCCTTGCCTCATGCTCCATTAGGACTTTCTTGTCTGGCTTTCCTGTAGCATCCTCCATCTCAAACTGAACAAACACAGCAGCTGAATCCCAACTCCTCTCTACATTGGGGAAGGACCCATGTCTTGAGTACCAAATGACATCTGGCTTAGCTGTAGCACAGAGAGAGCCCGATGGACTTGCCCTGTGTTACCCAGCAAGTCATTAACTCAGCTAAGCATAAACTTCAGCTCCTTCAGCTCAGACTGCAGGCTCTGCTCTGAGGCCCCTGCAGGGGGGGACAGCACCCACCTCCAGCACTGCTGAGGAGCGACACCCCTTGCACACCTCTGCAACAAGTGGGTATTATACCAGACAAGTACAGTGTGGTCTGTGCCACTGCTTTCTGGTCCCTTCTTCTAGCAAAGCCATTCAGAGTGGGTTTCACTTTTTTATAGCTGATTTATTCACTGATTTAGAGTTTCACTTTTTTATAGCTATAAGTGAACATCGAATCCAAACAGGAAAGATCTTTGAAATGCCTACAAAATCGAAGTACCTTTTTTTTCTGTGATGGCACTCTTGCTCATGGCATTGTGCTATGAAGTTTGGATGGGCTCTAGGGATGGATATCTCATGACACCTGTGGATACCTACTCTGTTATTATATAATCCTTGGGGGAAGCACTTTTTTCCTTCCATTTGCTCAGCATTTCTCAGTATGCAGCTTGGCTGATTGCCTCTGCTCCTACCACTGTGCATCTCTGAGGAAAGTCTGGCTCCAGTGCCATTCAACCTGATTTGAACATCAACCTCAGGGCCAGAAGGACCTTTATGAGATGCCTATACTACATTTGAGGAGAAAGGGAATCATGTAACAGCTAAAACTAAACATAAACTTTATGTGCATTTAGTATGTCTTTTTATATGGTAAAGCTTTATCTGAAAAGCAGAGTCATATGACTCAAAAAGAGCACAGATAATTGTCCCAAGTGCTGTTCTCAGAGACATTTGTAAATGCTTTGGCTTTTTCTCTCCCCTTCCTTGGCAATAGTATGAGTACTACAAAAGTAAAAATGAAAATAGCTTGTCATTCATTACTACATCGGGGAGTATCTTCATTTCTCTATAATATCCAAAAAATATCTGCGAACATGCAAACAATTTCTTGTTTATGTATTTTAAAATTATTAGATACCTTTCACTAATTGCCTTTAATGGATTTAATAGTGGGATTTCAACAACTGATCCTACTCTGTGTGTGCTGTGCACTGTAAGTATCAGACAGATCTCTCATGCCCAAAGGTTAACAACTTCAGTTATAGCCTTTTTTGCAACATACAGTCTAGGTTTCTTTTGAGAAAAGACCAAGTTTATGGAGTTTGTTGTAATATAACTGAGAAAGGCAGATAAACCCTACTTTGTGTAGGGCTTACCCTACAAATGGGCTACCTTACATCCCGTAAAATGTGGTCACTGGACTATTTAAAAATGCAGCCACTGATCTGCCTTGCAATTTAATCTACAAAGTGCACTAAAATGAGAGTAATTCATTGATGTCCTTGCCATGCCTGAATTTACTCATCTGTTCATATGGCACCACAGAAATATGGGTTATATCTGGCAGCCCAGCTGTCCGCGTCTGGGAAACAGTTCATCTGCCACCAGGCCCTTCTCTCAGGTTAAGATATTCAACAAGCAACTAAAGTGGATCATCTTTATTAGTTCTGGCATTTTCAGTTTCATTTGAAGTTTAGCTGATGAAACCTTTTTATGACATTTCATTTCACTGCATATCTTCCTTTTTCTGCTTGTTGCAATTTGTATAGTGTTCCTATTTCCTGAGGTTTATTGATAAAGGACCTTCTCTTCACTATGGTCTGTGAAATATTTTGTTTCCCACACAATAATAAACCCTTTCTTATGTCTGTGGGTCTTGCTCTTACTTCTGTTGATTTATACAATTACTTCTTCTTGTAATACTTTTTTGTCATTTGAAATAAATTGCTTTGGATTTCTATGCTTTAAATACACAGGCTGGGGAAACCAATATCACCATACAAAGAGGATATAGGTACTAGGGAGAGACATTCCTATTCTACTAGAGCTGCCGGTTTCCAACAGAGGTTCTTAGGTGAAAGGGCATGGACCTCCTTAGGCACAACACCAGTGTGTTCAAGAATCATTTCCTCAGCTTTTTAACACATGCCTGTTCTTCAAAGCCAAAGGCTGAAGTTCAGTTTATTGCTTTGCTTTGGCTTTGAGGGTTCAGTATTGTGCTACAGTCCTTGAGGAGACAGAACAGGAACATACTAAAGACGCAGGTGTCTTTCTTGGGATTATCTACCTTTGGTGACAGTGGTTCCAAAATTGCCTAAGACTTCTGTGGCGGACAAGGATTCCCACATATAATACTGTTGTGATAGTACTGAGAGTATTTACACCCACACACAGACACCTTTTTTTCCTGCAATTGCAGTCACCAGTGAGCCACTCTGTTATTGGACAATTGGCAGTCATCCACGAAGCCAAAGAATAGAAACTGGAAAGAAGTCAGAGAAAGCTATGCCAGAATTGAGTTAAGGTGATTAAAATGACACAGCTTAATATCTTACATTATTTTCAAGGGAAAATGTGCTTTATGTAGTGGTCATAAACTTGGGAGTTTATGGGTCTGGGTTTTAAACTTGGGAGTAGGACACACCAAATTTGTCTGTCATCTTTGCCAGGCAATGCACTGAAGACTGTACAGTTTAGAGGAAACTTTGCAGAATAAAGTGTTCTGTGACTGTAATTTATCAAAATTCATCATGATCTGTACTGACTTATTAATTACCTTTTGCACCAGTCAGTCCAACTCAAAATAATACATTTTTAAGTGCTGATGAAAAGGAACTGTAAATTAAATATTGTGGAAATTTGAATGCTTCAGAAAATAAAAAACAGTTGTAATGGCACACTCAGGAAAAGCAGAAGCGCTTCTGTGGCATCTGTTTCTTATTGACCTGGTGTCTTGCTCCATTTCAATATGATAACATCTGTAGAAGAAATCCAGTGTGTCAGGACATGTAACTTACTGGAATATCACTGTAAACTCTATGAGAATTATCTAGAATTAAACTAATTTTCCCAAGTGTTCTTTGGAACAAAATGAAATTTCAGAATAGTGTTATAGTTTTTTAATTCAGCATTAGAAATATATGTTTCAAAAACCTCCTATGAAACAGTCAAAAGATGTGCTATCTTTAAAAGTGAGAGTAAACATACGTAATAATTTATTTTAAATCAGGAAGAACCAAAATTAATTACTATCACTTAGTATAGAAATCCACTCTACATGAAAGGATATAAGAAACTTGGTTTAGGGATTTTGGTTAGATTTACTGTGATATGTCATAATTTAAATTCCTTGTGATCAATAATTAGGTACAATGATTCACTTGAGTTTTGTATCAGCTTAATCTGGGGACCAGTCACTGAAGATGTTAGACACGTACAGATTTTCTCTTGACCTGCCATGTGCACAGTGACCTCAGACACATATGAAGTATTGTCATAAGGGGAAACATCTTTCCTGTGGTTAAAATTACGACTGACAGGTCATTGAAACCACCACTGTACAGCAAAGATGTTGAGTGCCTTTTTCAGCAGTGATATATATAGAGCCTTGTTGGAAGAAGGAGTCGGTCTTGCAAACCCACAATCTCCCCTTCAGGACTGAGAAAAAACACCCAAAAGCTTTCAAGCTAAGGACAAGTTCAGACCACTTTTTCTGAGCTTTGTGAGAGAGGAGTCAGCTGAAGCACCAACTGCCTGAACTAATAGGGTCGTTAGTGCTTGTGGAGCAAAGTGGGGATTGGGGTGTCAGAGAGCTGGTAAGTGGTTCTCGGGGAACTGAGAAGGTAGTATTTTATACCTTGTGAATGGTAAATTCATGGAGGAAGATGATAGCAAATATCACTTTGAATCACAGGGTTTGATGGTTCTGTAGATCTATGAGTTTTGAATTATTATATACTCACCGTTAAATTGTACTTTGCATATGTCCATTCAGATTGGTTTTTGGTTTCAGTTTTCAGCAGTCTAAATGACAACAGAGAACTTGGCATGAGTCATGTTTTCCAGAAAATGCCCAGGACACTATTTCTTTGGAAACTACTATTTTGCACAAGTTATTTACTAAAGTAAAAGATGGGCGAGGACAAATTTTAGGGGCACTTCTGGAGAAAGATTTGTATGGGTTTTATTACTTGGCAGTTACACAATCCCTTCTTTTTATCAGTATTTCCATCTCTAACTGATAGTCTGCTAAATCTTCTGGTTTGAGTATGCATTCATTCCTTCTCCATATGACATATATTTATAACACTTCCCACCAGCAGACACTGGCTGCCTCCTGACTGTTTTCCTAACTTTTGCAGTTTACAAAAGGTGATAAATTCAATTCTACAAGAGTCTGTGCCTGATTTTTGAACACCATTCCTAAATTTCCTTTTATCTACAGACATTTCTCCTGGTCCTTTGCAGTGCTCTTCCCGGCTTTTTTTCTGGCTACTACATCAGAGTCAAGACATGCTGTTATAGCTAACATTTAGTCTTAACATTCACTTTTTTTCAAAGCTTGATCTTAAGACAAAGAGCAAATAGGGCTGCCTGTGCTGTTGCAGTCTAATAAGCTCTCTTGTGCAGAACAGAGAACCTCTGCTATTAACGTGGTTTCGCAAAGACACATTCAAGGTGGTTTGTGCTGCAGCATTTTCTCTGCCAGGTTAGTTGTACACAATAGAAATCTTCACAGAGATCATGAATCTCCATAAAGAGCGTTACTGAATCCTTTCACTGCACAGCA
Source organism: Myiozetetes cayanensis (assembly GCF_022539395.1). Classification (NCBI taxonomy): domain Eukaryota; kingdom Metazoa; phylum Chordata; class Aves; order Passeriformes; family Tyrannidae; genus Myiozetetes; species Myiozetetes cayanensis. The sequence continues at coordinate 29,019,916 of NW_026087742.1, read as the reverse complement.
CTGGAAAGCATGCAGATACCACTGTGGCTGCAATTTTAACAGTTTTGCATGGACTGTTGTAAACACCCCACCTAGTTAGGCTGGTCAGGAAGTGCTCATAGTTTGGACTGAATATTTCTGTTTAATGATCTGCTGGAATTTAGCTTTTTTTCTCACTAGATTCAGCTTCTAGATAAGCTCCTACAACCAGAGGTTTGCAGAAAATCAAGTCAAGTGAGCAGAACTGTTTCTGAGTGACCTCTGTTACAACCGTGACTCGGAGCAGCACAGATCTGAACTGGCAATGGGAAGGAGGAGCCTCCTGGAACATTTGCGCTCCAGGTGACACTGAATAATGGAAGATGATCACCATTCTGGGGAGGCAAGGATGTCTCCCAGCATCATTGGGTAATATTTGTACATATCCACAGTGGAAACAGAATATATTTCCATATCTAGAGCAGTGCCCCACCACATTTTGGGTTATATTCCCGACAAATTAATTATCTAACCTATAGCAACCTTGTCAGCTAATTATGGCGGTATTCTGTTAACATGATATGGGCAGTGTTTCTGTCTGTGGGTTTACTTTTGTTCTCAAAATACCTATAAACCTGGCTTTTGGCTTAAAAGATCAGAGCACCCCACATCAGAGTGCTGTGCTTGGATGCTGCTCACAGGGAATATTACCCTATGTTCAACATAGTTTGTATCCCCAACACTGCAGATTTCTGATGGTCTAAGGAAAACAGGGTACAAATATTTCAAAGATTTATAATATAAGCATTATCCAAATAAATACCCTTCCCCCACTTGCAGAGTCTCTGGCCAAATACTGTGCCTCTGTTCCAGCTCCTCCTTACCGCCTCTCCCTGTTTCCGGATGGGCCCTGGCCCCAAGCCTTTATCTCCTCCAGCCCCTGGGCTGTTTGCAGAGAGCAGTTATAAAGAGGCTGACTGAGCAGAGAGTGGAGGAGAATTACAAGGTGCAGGAAAACAGCAGCACCGGACCAGACTGAGTGTCTGCTTCACTCACCACGACCTGCTCTGCACCATGGGGAAGAACAAGCTGCCCAGCAAACCAAACATCTTCCTCCTTCTTCTCTTCTTCCTTCCTGGAAATACCTCTTCCAGCGCAGAACCGTAAGCTGCACAGGCGGAGGGGGGAGGGAAGTCTTAGTGCTCCCCTTTTCCTTCAGTTTTCTTCCTCTATGTTTGCCAGTTCTTCCATTCCTGCCCTGAATCCCACTAATAACCTAATCCCACTAATAAACCAAGCCCTGTGTATCCTGCACAGCTCTGGCAGTGCTCCCTGCTCCCACCCTGTAACCCCCTGGTTGTCCAGCCCTGGACCCCTCCCCACTGCCATCTCTGCCAGTACCCCCTTCCAGCCCCTCCCCTATCCCCCCACCAATGTCTGTCAGTGCCCACAGTCCTGCCCTGCAGCTGCCTGATGGTCCAGACCTGGATCCTCACAACATCTTTGCCTAAGTACGTTAACACCTAAAAACCTCTCAGGGCCTGGGGTTTTGTGGGCATGACAACAGAATCCAGGCACTTACCCTTCCTAGAATATCCTTGTTTCAGTCACTGAGTTACTTCTCCACAATCTCCTGTTGCTTTCAAGCTGGTTTGTTCCCCTTTCTCCTGCCAGTTTGTTTCCCTTGGCAGCATCAGATGTACTTGTTCTCAAAGAGGATCTGTGACCTAGATTCACTTCCTCCGGCACAGAGTCTGGCGCCAGCACTGTCCATTGGACATCCATGCCAGTGCTTTGCAGACCATCAGCACACACTCTGCTGATGGCCCCAAGGAGAGGGGCAGCCTGGGGTGGCACCGGCTGACTGGAGTCTGGTATGCCCACCCCAGCCTCACCTGGCAAAGAGTGTTACTCTCAAGCCTCTAATCTGGGTGGGAGCAGTCTTGATCTTCAGACCCCAGCTGCTGTCACACACTGTTCCTCTTGCTGTGGTGACAGAAGTGCAGCTCTCTCACACACACAGGTCTTGTAATGTTTGCTGCAGAGATTTCATGCCCACGAGCACTGCCATGGTGCTAACAGGTATGGCAGAAGGGGCAGCATTACTGCTGCCACCCACTGTGTGGTCAGAGGTGAAGTGATGACTGGCTCAGCCTCTAAGACCTTTGACTCAGTGTACCATCAACCCCTCATTCATCTGCTCTGTTTGGCTGCTTCTGGGGTAGATCAGCCAGCCAAGTCTGCCTTGGGGTCAGGCAGAGGTCTCTGGTCTCTCTACAGAAATGTGATGTAACTAAGTAATTAAGTAATCTTAATTCATCCTTGCTCAACATCAGGGGAAAAGGGAATAAAACCATACTGTTCAGACTTTGGACAACATAGAATCATAGAACCTGGCCTGGGTTGGAAGGGACCTTAAAGATCATCTGGTCCCTGACATTGACAGGGACACCTTTTGCTAGACCAGGTTGCTCAGAGCTCCATTCAACCTGGCCTTCAACACTTCAGAGATGGAGCATCCACAGCTCCTCTAGGAACCGTGTATCAGTGCCTCACCACCCTCACAGTAAAGAATTTTTTTCCTAATATTTAATCTAAACCTATTGTCTTTCAGTTTTAAGCCATTGTCCTGTCACCATGTGCCTTTGTAAATAGTCTCTCTCCACCTTTCTTGTAGGTTGCTCTTTGTCCTGAATCTGAGCCCCAATTTGGGAGGGAAAAAGGAGGAAAGGCTGAGAGAGGTGGGAGAGACAGGGGTGTTATTGTGTTCCCCAGAAGGAAGATAGGAGCCCAGCAGGGATGCAGTGGAATCTGAGCTATGAATTGCTAGTTAGTATAAGTGGTTTTAAGTGCTGCAGGGTAGATCAGGTGCTGTGTATAACACAGAAGGGAAGCCACCCTTGAACTGAAGTCAAAAAATAACCTTCCAGCTACGACTTGCTTACTGTGCCCTGTGCAAGTAGGGATATCACTTCTTTGGGCAGCAGCAGCTGCTATTTCAGATGTGGCCAGCTGCACAGGAGACACAATTAAGGTTCAGACTACATATTAAAAAAACCTCATTCTCAAAGTTAGTGCAGCACTGGAACAGAGATGGTAGAAACTCCATCTACGGAGTCCTTCACAACAGTGCTGTTCCAGGAGAGAATTTGGGCTTGAGACATCCGGAGGTCCTTTGCAAACAAAACTTTTGTGGTTCTGTAAGATACTGAGCAAGATATGTTTTCTTTGCTTCTTTTTCTTCCATTGCTTTTCTTTCTCTGTGTCGTTCTGGAAGAATGCAACAGAATGTTCTCCTGTTCTGTTATGTGGCTGTGCATGTAAGCTCTTTTACAGCGCAGTGTACATGCTTGGCAATACACTGCATATGGTCATAAATGTGAGGTCATAATGACACTTGAATTGGCAGGTTTGGATTTGGGCTGATGGAGATGATGAAATTCACTGCCTTCTTTGATTAGGTGCTTGTTCTAGTAAGTAGTTGAGATTCAATACACAGACAGACATTATTCCACCTTAAGCTACGGTATTACCTTCTCTGTGTAGAAAAACTCATCATTTTTGCCTCAGCCACTCTCCCTAGGGTCTCCTATTCCTCCTGTGATGCATGCTTCTGTCAGAGCCACTGCCTCTCTTGTCAGAACAGCTTGTTGCATGCAGGGAAGATGCTGAGGTCTCTTTAGGCAGCTTTTTTGTCTGGAATGTCTACACATGGATTTTGTGACCCAAGTTACTTAAAGCCTTCATAGTACTTTAATTCATCTAGCTCTTTTCACCAACACATCCCGAAACACCTAAAGAGAGGTCTATAAACAGCATATTTTATATCTTCATTTCAAAGGCAGGGAAGCCAGTCTAAGGGGAAGTTCTGCAAGTTGGCCAAATTTCAGAAGAACAATGAACAGGAAGAGAAATGAGGCCAAATTCCCCACGAACTAGGTCACACTGTCCCTTCGATAGACTGGACGTTATTGTCAGATTGCCAGTACCACTGACAGGAGACAGGGAAAATGAGATTAGGGGAAACAGGCATGGGACGAATTTGTGGTGAAAAGGCTGTGGAAGAAGGGAAACACTGGAGAACACAGAGAGTTGCAAGTAGTAAGTCACTCCTTGGGTGGCTGGAGTTCCCTCCTTTCACTGCTTCTGAAGCAGCACGGACTGAGCCGAGTTGCAGCCAGGATCTTCACCACACTTCATCCTATTGCCTTGTGGTGAAGGAAATTGAGGTACTGCCTGGGTTCCACTGCCTCCACAGTAGCTTTAGGACTTCCCAAAAAGCCCAGAGCCCAGGCAATAATGTAGCTCTGGATGGACCAAGCTGTATTTGTCCTCTACTCCCTTCTGAACACCTTCCTACACTCCATTTGTTACTTATTATGAATGAGAATTTTCCAATAGTGATCAACAGTGCTCAAGTCTGGGTGGTAATAGCCCACTTAGTGATATTATTTTTCATTTATGAACAGTTCATCTTGCCATTTATGCTACTCAGTCCTACCATATAACAAAACTTTTCCACAAATACATAAGTAAATTTTAGGTATTCTTACCCTGGACAATTATCAGAAAATTTTACTTCCCAGATCATTTAGAAGTGTACTGAAGAACAATGATCCCAACAAAAACCCCTGAGATTTTCATTGGTTCATTACCCTTTCTGTCCTATCTTTAACCAATTAATCCGGGTCAGAATTAATAATTCTCATTTATTAGTAAAATGATCTCTTTTACTGAATGACAGTTGAGTTTAAGGATCTTTTATGAGGGACCTTTGCCAAAAGCTCTTTGGAAGTGAGAGTACACTTGAGTTGAAATAAAACACTACACTCTGAAGCCCTTTGTGTGCTCATCTTAATAAGGTCCCAAACTGTGAGCACTCACATCTTTGCTCAGCATGTGAAAGATTTGGATCCTGGACAGGCAAAGACTGGAGCAGCCAGACAAGTGGGTGGTGTTTTTTTCAACTGTTTTTAGCTATTCCCTTTGAGTCTCAATAGGAGATTGTGGGATATACAAAATTCAATTAACAGCTTGGAACCTTTCAAACCGTCCTTGCTCCCTGCTGTGAAGCCAAACAAAACATCCTTTGTAAAGCACTCTCTATTAGCATAGAAATTGTTCCTTCTACTGCAAGCATTTTCCGGCTTTTAGGCTAATTAGTTAGGCCGTTTAATATGTATAAACCCAAAATAAAATGAACACTCATATTATATGCACTGCAGTTCACAGGGATAGTAATGGATTAGACATACTGATTTGTTAATTTCCTTTCACTTAATACTGTTGCATTAAAACTGTTTCACATTTCTGATCTTTCTTGCTTCCCTCTCATCCTAGGCAGTATATGGTGCTACTTCCCTTTCTGATACACACGGATTCTCATGAGAAAGTCTGTGTTCAGCTGACCCACCTGAATGAGTCTGTGACTCTGAGTGCCACACTCGAGCATCAAGGGGAGAACAGAAGCTTGATTGATGATGTGGTGTCAGAGAGGGACGTGTTCACCTGCATCCCTTTCTCTGTGAGTATCTCATCCTTGTGGGATGATCTCTTATGTTTATTGGCATGATGTAGTAGATCCAAACAGTCCAGAAATGAGAAGTAAGACACACTGCAATCAGTCTTCTAAGCTAAGACAAATGAAAAAATTAATTTGATGTGGATATCCAACTGTGGTTACCTTATGAGGAATAATTTTCCAACATTGTCAAATTCTGTGTCCCTCGTGATATTTCTATGCATGCGTGACTTAGAGAAGTCTTTTTGGAACTTTTTGGAACCGCATTTTTGTTTGATCTATATAAGACTCGGAGGAGAAGTATTGAGGTGGAATCAAAACTGGGGAATGGTTAAAGATAGTGAGGTTCATGAGGTCATTTGTCTCCTTCTGGAACTTATTCACAAATTTTTACTGCAGTGGTTGGTGACTAATGTAAACAACAGGTTTCACCACCTAATTAATGAATCTGGGTTAGTTTTGGTTTTGATAAATCACCGATACAATAGAATAAGATCAGATTCAATATTTCTCAAACAAAAGTGTATGAATGAAGGAAGGGAATCATACTTTTCTCTTGCTTCATGCACTGACTCTTTTTTGTCCCTTTAGGGAACTCTCTGACCCAGCTAATACTCTGTCCTTCAAAGGCTTAGGGCAATGGGGTGAATCTGTAAAGCAGTTTTCCTCTTCATTTTCCTTAGCTTCCAAAATCCAATAGCACATCAGTGGCATTTCTCACTGTGACGGTGAAGGGGGACACACTGCAGTTCAAGAGCCGCAAGTCAGTGCTGGTCAAGAATTCTGAGAGCTTGGTCTTCATCCAGACAGACAAACCCATCTACAAGCCTGGGCAAACAGGTACAGGGAATTGGGTTGGTGTTGACTATGACAGGATAACATCTTAAGGATTTAATTCCCCAGAGGCACTATACTTTAAAAGTTTTCAGATTTCTTCAAGGGGGCAGTTAATGCTCTCTGTAAATCTCGTTTCTGTCAGCTGAGATCTAGGGCATGTGGTACCTTCATCATTTCTGTTTTTCATACTCCAGGCACAGCATCTCAACCAGATATAGACACAAGCTCAGATTCATTCTACTCAACTAGTGGCACAAAACTGGGATGACTTCAAAGCATAGTCTCCCTTGGCTGCACCTGATTCAACAAAGCAGGACAGGCACTCCCAAGGGACAATTAAATTCAGCCAAGACCTGATTATCCTTCTAAATTTATCTGCCCCTCACCATCTGAAAAAGAAAGAACCTGAAGTACTTGCTTCTATTACTGAGAGATCTCAATTCAGAGCCTGTTGGTCCATGGAATGAATCTGAGCTATAAGTTATTGAAACACTGACATTTCCTGATAATGGCTAAAAATTTAACGGTGGAATTTCTTTCTTTTCCGTTACACCCTTCAGTTATGTTTCGGATCGTCTCTCTGGACAAAGACTTCTACCCGCTGAATGAGAAGGTAGAGTCTTAATTACTTGTTGTTAACCAGGAGGTTTAATTCCCAATTAAGACCATTATTGTCATCACCCAGAACCACTGAACACAGCCTTTAAAGCATATGATACTCTCACACCATCCTCCACCCATTTCATATTCTGTCCTGGGACACACTTCACCTATCTCTATTGTCTGAAAAACATGTCCCCTTTTTCAAAAGCATACAGGTGTTTAAAGCCAGATTTGCAAAAACCTGTATGTGGCTAAGCATCTAGGCAGGGATCTCATTACTGAAAATGTGGGTGGGACAAGTTTCCATTGGAAGTGACAGGTGTGCAGTTGTTTCTGGCAGTGGGTGCAACCACATGCTTAGGGACAGAGAGCTGAATGACAAGACCTTGGTTTCAAGGAACTGGTCGGAGGTATAAGTCCACCCTTTTAGCTTATTTGACAATCAGTTCCTCATGAAGACAAGTTCTTTGAAAACTCTTACTTCATCATGTTTTCATACTGTGGTAAGATAAATCAGGGCCCTAAAATATTATAGAATATATTCTCTTAACTGTCAAGAACCAAGGAAAAAGAGCAAGTACAAAAAGGGAAGAACCCAAAGGACTTCTTAGAAGGTTGTTCTTCAGTCCTTCAGTCCAAATCTGGAAATTACTTCCATCCACATGTAACTAATATGTCTAATACTGATTTTCCTTTGCTCTTCCCTCACAGTTTCCATTTGTCTATGTTCAGGTAAGTGGATAATCACGTTATTATTTCATAATAATGTGCAGGCACAGAGGTACTTGACTCCAGTAGTGTATTCAGGCTGAGGTGCAAGGGAAAACATAGGACTCATAAACTTTTTCCTTTGTGTAAAAGAAGGCTGAATAGCTGGAAATCAAAATAAGTTCCAACAATGGTTCTTTGATTGCAGAATGTACTGTAGGAATGAAATAGTTAATCAGTGCAAGCCATGCTGTAAACAGAATTATACTTGCCTAGAGGTTGTATCAGAATGGCTTATTCCTCTTTCCAATCAGAACTAAGATTTTCTATCTGCCAAGAGTGGTTGAAATTGGAGAACTGTGTTAAATAAGCTAAGGACCAAAGGCAAGAATGACAGAAGCGAAGAAAGGTAACAGCCTAAAAGTCAGCACTGCTAAAGAAATAAATGTCAATCAATCCACACCCTTAATGTCACTTAATTTATCTTAGTCAGCCACAGAGGCAGAAGTTAACATGAGCCTACTATTTCTTTAGAAAAAAAGCCTTTCTGGGGTAAAGCAGCCTGGCTTTCAGGCTCTCCCTATAAATACATCACAGCAACAAGTTCACAAGCACAGCTGTAAACATTTTCTTGAGTTCCTCTTCCAAGGAAGCCCAGTGGTATCATTCACATTAAGGTGTGAGCTTTTCATCAGGGTTGAAATATGATAATGAAGAGGGTTTGGTCAGAGCACTGACTGTTCTGTCCTCCCAGGGTGCTTCTTGGGAAGACAGCTCCCACTTCTGCCCCCTGACTCGAATTGGGAGATACCATTCACATCCTGGTTTTCCTTAAGCCCTGAGATAAAATCTCAGTGAAGTAAATGCACGTAGTCACATACCTCGAGTCACATACCTATCTAGAGTAAATAAACTTTTGGTGAAAGACAAGATACAATGCAAAGAGCAGGCAGAAAATGAAAGACTGTAAACATTAACTATACTACTGAGCAGCCTGGAAAGGGTGCATCAAAATACGTAACTCTACTGTACCGTTTCAGTGACTTCCACAAGAAATTTGGAGCTGAATGAATTAATTATTGATAGTTCGTAATGAGCATTACACAACTATACTAGTGGTGAGACTTCAGCTCCAGCATTAGGAGCAGGGAGACACAAGAAGAGTGAGCTCTCAGCTGGATGTCCATATGTGGGGTACAGTTTCCTCTGTTCATGTTCCCACTTCCCCACCCCACCTTCGGACTCTTGCATATGTACATTTCTCAGTCCCATAGATAAATCAGACATCTGATTCCTCATCAGATTGTGTAATGGTACTTCAACAGACTTCACTCCAGGCAGGGAAAAAAACAACCCTTTTTTGCAGGCTGTATAGCCAGTCAAGGAAGCTGAAACTTCCTTCAGGAAGGGAATTTCTAGAACTTCCCTTCTCTGTGTTTCACTTACTTCTGATATCAATCTCTTTGTCTTGCTGCCTTGCCAGTCTGTCTTTGCTAGCTTTCAGGCCCCATCACTCATAAGCATACAGGTACAGCTGAGGGGAAGACAGACAACACAGAACCTCTAGAGTTAAAAAGCTTTCTTGCGTGCTAGTTATGCAGAATTGACAGGTAAGTGCTTACAGATCCTCACACGTTATTGAATAATTACAGACAGGCATATCCCAGCAGGGACATATAAACTGGGCGCTGCACTCTGTCCCAGGAGTCTCCTGTCCTGTGATGTTTTTACCTTCACCTGTAGGATCCCCAGAGGAACCGTGTGTACCAGTGGCAAGGGGTGGAACTAGAGACAGGCCTTACACAGCTCTCCTTCCCCCTCACGTCAGACCCCATCCAGGGCTCCTACAAAATAGTTGTGCAGAAGAGCTTCTCATCCCATGTGGAACACTTCTTCAGTGTGGAGGAATACGGTAAGGAGAGGAGGTATGGGCTGCAAGTGGGGTTGACAGCAACGCCTTTTACTGTGACCTCTCAATTTGTAATTTCCTGGGAACAGCATGGAGAAAAGAGGGACTGAATATACAGGCAGTGGGATTCATAGGGGCTGAGCCAGAAGGTACTGAATGTCAGAAGTGGTTGCTTCCTTTATGGCATCTCTGCAACCTGCCTGAGCTAATAGTGCTCTTGGGAGTACCGGACTTCTGGCTTGTGGCAGCAGTTTCAGCTGACTTTGTTTTAGTTGCTTTCCAGTCCAACAGCTTGTTGCAAGTACCACTAGATGCAAAGTAAGAGATGACAATATTTTGGTGGCACTGTTTCACCTCTCTCATCATCTGCCTGAGTTCTGTTACTCCACTAGTAGTCCTGTCTCTTTTTCCTGTTCTTTGTTTCTACAAAAGCTTAGAAAACACGTCTGATAGAAAACTTGTGACTGAAGAACACTCCACAAAGGTTACAAGTGGACACAAACAGAGTAGTAGTAGAGACTGAGTAAGGAGAAATATGCTGCCACAGAGAGCCTTCTAACTCCAAGTTCCATAATAAAACTTCTCAGGTGTTTGTAGATGTGTATTCTAGGTAGGCTGGGTGCATTTGAGAAGGCTGATTGGCCAGTGCTCCTCGCTCTGAGACTCTCCACCAGCTCCACGTGGAGTGCTAACGACCCAGCACATTGACCAGAACCTGCTGTTTCTGGAATATGCAGGGTGCAACCCAAAAAAGATTGTCTTTGAAGTCCATAGGACTGACTTATTTGGTTCAAAGTCAGGCATGGTGAATAATTTGACCACAAACAAAGTTATAGGTTTCAACATGCCATAGTGACAGATGGTCTGTTCCTCCTGCAAAGATCATTCTGAACACCCCACAAGATCAAAGAAGTATGTCCCTTTTCTAGCCCCACACTAAGATAATTTTTCTTTTATTTTTCTTGAGTCATTTCTGTGAATCTCTTCTATTGCTATTTCTCTTACAGTCTTTTGAGGAAATGCGCTCTGGGGCTGAAACGTAGAGCCATGTCTCCCATCTTAGAGACAAATTTATGTCTAAGCTGTATAACCCAGGATTGTTTTCCGCTTCCTGGGTCTGGATGTGCACCCACCCTGCTGTTATTTCCTTGCACTGTGAAAAATACCTCAGGTGCACCACCTGGAAGCAGGCCACTACATGCTTCAGTCCAGTCCTGGGCATGAGTAGTTGGAGGCTTAGGGTTGAAGGATGCAATATGGGAAGATATCAGTCAATATCTGCTCAGATCACTTAATGAACCCATTGTGAATTCTACCTCCATTCAATGTGGTAAATTACAAAGCCGGTAAATGTGCTGCTCCAAGTCCTAGTTACAAATTATGAATTGTGAACACAGCATACAGGATTAACGTGTCCTTCTGAATGGACATATGTAAGGGATATACACAGCTGTTTGGTGCCAGTGGGATCACTTAAGCGTGTGCTGTAAATAAGAGAAGGTAAGGGCTACAAACTTCTTTAATTCTCTTTGAACCCAAACAATGGTGAAGGCTGAGAAAACCTAGGGAAGGGCTAGGAGATACTTGCTAAAGAACACAGAGAGATTCCTGTTAAGGTGATCCTGGATCTCTGTTTGGGTTACTGTATAGTACACAGCCATCATTCACTCATATCAAACTTTCTCTCTCTCATTTAGTGCTGCCCAAGTTCGAGGTCCTGGTGAAAATGCCCAAGATGATCACTATTAAGGACAACGAGCTTCCAGTGTCTGTCTGTGGTCTGTGAGTTACAGAGCTCCAGTAAATCTCTCTTGCTTATCCTTCACTCCTCCTTTCTGCCAAGGACCAAAAGAAGAGCTGGGGAAGGCTTTTTATACCTTTCCCAGGCATCCAGTGCAAGCTTATTCACTCTGTCAATCCTGAGCCTGTTACTTTGTCTAATCAGTCAAAGTGAAGGGTCTTCTCTGTGTTCCTTAAAAGATGATGTCAAACTGGTCTGCAGCTCTCACTTCCTAGTTCGTTGTATATTTTCTCTTTCTGTCTTTACATTTCTTCAGTTAGAGCTTCTCTGCCAATCCTGAACCCTCAAATACTCAGAGATATCAGATCAGACATCATTTACACTGGCGATGCAAACCCAGTGTTCTCATTTTTAACTCATAAATTGCTCCTTCTGAGCTCCTGGTTGCTTTTCCATTTCTTCACTGAATCCCCAGCAGTTTGTAATACAATAATACAAATTGTAAAATTTATATAAATTTTATATAAAATACAGCCAGTCCTGGCTGAAATAATTTTCTGAAGTCAATCTTTTTCTGCAAAGACCTCTCCCCTAGAACAGGATGGATGTTTCTTCCATGGGTAATGGAAGACTCTTACTACAGAAATGAAGGAAATATAATCACTAGAATCATTAAAATATCAGATTAGTCAGCCCTTAAGAAGTGTTAGGAAATCGTCCACAGAGGTCTCTAAGGAAATTCATTTGAGTGTGATTGTGACTGATTGTCTCTTCATCTGATACATTAACACATTATGATTATAGGTACACCTATGGGAAACCTGTTCCTGGTTTGGTGAACGTCCAAGTGTGCCGTAAATTTTCCCATTCTGCTTCAAGTTGTTATGGAAAAGAGGCAGAGTCTGTGTGTGAAGAATTCACTAGGCAGGTGAGTCCCAAGATTAAAATGTAGTGGTTTGTCTCATGGTTAATGGGCAATGTCGTCTTAAGAGAGGCCCAATCTGTGACTGTTGGGACAGACTAGGACATCAGAGGTAGCACTCTGTCCAGAGAAAAGCAGAGAATCTCAGAGGAAGTCAGGCTTAAGAGAGGGGTCATTAAACTGGAAACAGAACTGATGATGAAAACCCACAACTGGAATTCTGACCCCATTGAGACTAGTGACAAATCTCCAGTTATCAACCATGAGGTCCCTGCTATTGTTCCAAAAACCAAGAAAAGAATCTGTGAAAGAGTTTTGTGACTGTGAGAGAGAGTGTCAGAGAGCGAGGGGCAAAGATGAGGGCAACACAAGAAGGCAGTATAGAGAACAAGGAACAAAGAAGATGCAGTAGTACTGTACATGGGTCAAATACAGAAGAAAGGGCAAAAAGGAAAGGAGTGAAGACAGTGGAAGAAACAGGAAGAAAAACAGAACTAAGGCAGGAGAAAATTAACAGGGAAACCAGTGGGTACCTTGGAGAACTGCATGTCAGGTACCTCACAGAACAGAGAAAACTTACAGATGTAACACTAGGAAACAGGCTGAACACCAGTTCTCATCTTGGAGACAACCCTTGAACATAAGTCTGACATTTCATGGATAAAATTTAAGCATATTGTGTTTGGGGTCTCTATTCAGCTTTGTTCACAGAATTTCAATTTTTCTCTCCAATGCCTTGCTTAGGCAGATGCTCGTGGGTGTGTTTCTGGTCTAGTGAGGACCAAGGTATTTCAACTCCAACGTAGGGGATATGAGATGAGCATTGAGGTACAAGGAAAGATCACAGAAGATGGCACAGGTATGTATCACATGGATATGGCAAAGTGGTGGCAGGACCTAACAGGAGGGCCTGGCAAAGACAAGAAAGATGGACCAACATGACTAGAAATTCATTAATAACCTTTCTTTACTGTGCTCTGTCTCAGGAATAGAAATTACTGGAACAGGCTCCTGTGGTATCACACCCATTATGAGCAAAATCAGCTTTGACCTGCTGGACTCTCAGTACAGACCAGGAATCCCACTCTTTGGGAGGGTAAGGAAGTTCTGAGACCATGGACAGTGAATGGCACCGCAAACACACAAGTGTGTAATCCCATTAGATGGAGGAACAGTGTGTGCAGGTTACATGGCCCACCTTCCTCTGCCTTTGTACAGGCAGATGAACTACTGATAGTTGGGGCACTCTAAGAGGCACATGACCCTGACACTCCTGGCAGTCAGCCCAGTATAGACGAGAAGGCCCAAGACAGGGAGCAACAAACATGGACTATTCCACAAGGTAATGTTATCCAGGTGCAAAGGGTGACTACAACACAGGAATGCGTAGTGACCTCATCAACGAGAGCACAGTCCCAACTACTCAACCAAACTGAGCAGAGCAGGAGAGGTGACAATAACAGGTTCCACCAACAGTGTAGTGACCACCTGACAATGTGAGATGATAGGTCAGGGCTGAGCCCAACCAAGAAAGTCTGCTTAACCTGATGGGAACAGCAGAAGAAAGAGCTAAGTGTAAGTCTACTGGGACAAAGCACAAGCCAGAACACAGAGTTCCTGAACCAAGGGGTGGAGGTCCCAGATGAGACTGGCCAGGGAAATTAAAACTACTGATGAACTTAAGGTCCTGATAGATTATTTCCATGGACCAATGGGCTTGTTTTACTGAGAATTTTCTCAGTTGTTCCCTGAGACAACTCAGGACTCGCCTCACACATTTCCACATTCTTTTCTTTTGTTCTTCTCTGTTACAAAATATCCTGCCTGGAAGGGAGGAAAGAGAGAAGAGGCTTTATTACTTGAGTATTGTTTTCTGTTGCTAGTCTAAAACCTGAAGTTTGTTATTGCTTTGTTAGGTGAAGCTGGTCGATGGCACTGATGATCCAATTGCCAATGAAACCATCATGATTTCTGTGGATGGAGACAAATACAAAGGGAATTACACTACAGATGAGCAGGGACAGTCCTGGTTTTCCATAGACACTACCACCTTCACACAAGCCTCCTTGGAAATCCGAGTGAGTGGCAGAGACAGGGGTAAGCCTCTGTCTTTCTCATCAACAGGGGAAATACCTATCCATGGGCTATCAGTCTCTCTGCCAGTTGGAAAATAAGGCAAGTTTCTTGGCAGGTCACCTCTCTTCTCTGTGTCTTCTGTGCATATTCACTACCATCTTATAAGAATGGGAAATACAGAACACATCCACAGTTTTTCTGTGGACTTCTGTGTGACTTGTTACCTGGTTTAATTTAGCTATGAACTTTTTATTCCTCTTTCTCAGGCAGATCATAAACCTGAACTGAACTGTTACGACAGCAACTGGATCACACCATCATATGAGCATGCCATGCGTCGGATAAGTCGGTTTTACTCCCCCAGTAAGAGCTTCCTCAAAATTGAGCCAAAACCTGAGACATTAAGTTGTGGCTCCCTCGCAGAGGTCCAGGTGCACTATATCTTCACACAGGAGGCCACAGGGGAGCAGAAGAAAATTGTCATTTACTACCTGGTAAGAAGTATTTGTGGTTACTTTGAACTATGCCTGCAGTATGTACTGTGTCCTCTAAAGCTGTGTTCCATGATGAGGAACTACTGCACTGCTATATAACCATTAATGGTAGAGAGGGTTTGAAATGGAAAGTGTGACCTGCCGCAGTTCAATCTAAACACATTTCCATAATGTTTCTCATTTCTCTGTCTTCTGTGAGCAGACATGGCTAGGGTGTACATGTTTTACTAAGAACAGAAGAGAGACAAAATATTTATGAAGAGAACACTGTCTTGGGCACTGCCACCCAAGACTCTCATTTCATGATAATCCACTCCCAGTTTCCCCCATTCCAAATTTTAGTTTACCTATGATCGCTGGTCAGAAACCAGCACCCTACAACAAGAAGATAAAACATGAGAAGGGTAAGTATCTTCTACTCCATTTTGTCCATTGGTAGTCATTTGACTGATGAAACTAAAGCAACACTTCTAACTACACTACATCAGAAAAGCCCAATAAACTTAGAGCTTAGGCAGTCATGGCAAGTTTGGGATACCACAGTAATCAGAACAGACTGTAGCATGCTGGTATTGAGAACTATGAATTTGTTCAGTTTGGAAGTCAGAGAAGAGAGACTAATTGACCTGTAACCAAACAATGATATGTCAGTTTTGCTTGGGAGAACGGGAAGAATCAGGTGAATATTCAAATAGAATGTCTTTCTCCCTTTGCTTTTCTGGTTCTCCCATTTAATGGCACTAGAAGAATGATAAGAGTAGCTTTGGAGAACCAGAAGAAATCAGTGGAACAGACAATTTTGTTCTGATGGATTGTATAGAACATCAGGAGACTTAGGCTGATATTCAAAAAAGAGAATAGAAACCTGTGCTAGAGGTGTCTATTTTCAAGACTGCTAATAGTTAATTGAAGGACAAGATGCCTGTTTATCCTGGTAGCCTGGGAAAGATGGTCTTAAGTATGCACATACAGCAGGTAAACAAACAGTGAGAGACCTTCAATTTTTATAGGAGTGAATCCCACATTTTGAAATTCAAATATGGTGCTATGGAATATATGCTCCCCACGGAAAGTAGTTGGATAAAAGGCATTTTTCAGCTGTGAAAAAGGAATCTTTTTCTAGAAATGAAGAAATTACAGGTAGCATTCAGGCTGTTGCTTACTGCTTGAATTCAAGGACCTTATTCAAGCTCTAATTATTTGCAGCCTGTGCTCTTCTGTCCCAACTCTGTGGAGTTATGAAACTAATACTGATTAAATATTTCTTCAGACTGTTTCACAATGCTACTGAGAGTGGAATTAAGAGAATTTTTGACCCTCAGTCTATTGCAAATTGTTAGAAATGTGTGTAGGATCCCCAAACTTATGTGAGGTCAGAGGCAAAATGCATTCAAACCTGATCTATATATGTAATATGTGCAAAAGCAAGAGAGGTCTGATCAGTGAGCAAATACTGGTTCTCCTAGGAGTGGATATTCATCTCCCAAGACCCAGTGAATGCTAGTCTGGCACTTGCTTAATGCCTTCTTGGTACTGCTCATTGTTGAGATGCTATTTATACTCACAATCTACAGATGACCCAGTGAATGTTCCTTCTTGCTTTCAACAGCAGTAGCAACAATTACAGGAAGGTTTCTCTGTCACACAGGTGATGGCCAAAGGAGGAATAGTATTAGCAGACACCCATGATCTGACTGTGAATGCTGGAGACGGTGAGCAGTACTATGCATTTTTAGTATTTCTGATGATAATTTGGGCGCAGGGGGACATAGATAAATTATTTCAATAAGAACATTTACTTTAATATTCAATTAAAACATTAAATTTAGAGTTTTAATTTTTCTGATGAAGGGGCTTGGATTAGTTTTGTTGTCTCTGAGTTCAGGTGCTATTCTTTTAATGATAAATTATTAGAAAATTCAACAAAAAATAAACATAATGTTTTGGTCATTTCCTAAAACCAGCACTTTCTGATGACCACTCTAGCTATTCTGACTGCTGATGCT
The DNA here is from genome assembly GCF_022539395.1 of Myiozetetes cayanensis. NCBI lineage: Eukaryota > Metazoa > Chordata > Aves > Passeriformes > Tyrannidae > Myiozetetes > Myiozetetes cayanensis. The sequence goes on along the minus strand of NW_026087742.1, from coordinate 29,003,141 downwards.
TACCAATGTTGTAGGACTCACATGTACAATGAACAGAAAGAAATGTGTCTCTTTTTCTTTCTCTCTTTCCTTCTTTTTTTTGGTATTGTTTCTGCCTTGTAAGCATGCAAACCCACACATACCTATATTCTAACCAATACATTTAATTTTATTCATATAAATGTCCAAGGATTACACATTTCAGTAACTGAGACTGGCTGTAACGCAACTTTAAATGTCTTTGGACAATAAGACTAGGAGACATTCTGTAAGTCTATGAGAAGGAGTTGCTTTGCAGTGGATATAAACAGTATGTGGAAGTAAAAGATCTTGAGTGCTGTATGTTTGTACAAATTCTGCATCCTCTCTAGTAGCAGTTACTAAACTAACACCCTGGCTAATATCAAGAGATGTTTTGTCGCCTTGTCCAGATTGTGACATAAAGTTCAGGCCCCGACAAAAAGAGTTTTGCAGCACAGAGGGTCATTTTCTGTTGTGTCTAGAGCAACAGTTTAGTGTTCCAGCTAAATGCTTGCCTAGCAGTAACTTTGCCAGTTATTCTTTCAGCCACTCTGCAGCCTTGACTGCTGCCTCCCTTTACAACAGTCTGTTACCTTTTTTTCCCCTCATCTGTTTTTGGTAGATCTTGGAGCTTGAGGGAGAAAGTGGTTGGGAACATCAAGAAATTATGCCAGATGTTAACTAGGGAGAATCTAGAAGCTCTCCAAACTCACTTCATTTGGCTATTCATGATCACTCTTTGAATGCAGGTATCTTCAGCAGCAGCCATAGACTTCAATCATATATCAGTATTCCTACCCCTGCTGCCTAAAAGTATTCAGCATGAGTGAGCTTGACTTTTTTATCTAGGAAAGGCAAATGCATATACTAGGACTTCTTGTGTGTTGATTAGCCTTTTTTCCTCTCTGTTAGCTTATGGGACATTTCAGCTGACCCTCTCTGTTGAGGCAGCAATTGCTCCCCTGGCACGGATGCTTGTTTATACCACTTCACCCAATGGGGAAGTCATCGCCAGCTCAGCAGATTTCCAGGTTGAAAGCTGTCTCCCCAATAAAGTGAGTATATGTCACAGTTTACACAACCCATGTTTGTCTTGTGACCAGTAGATCAGTTATGAGTTCCAGAACAGAGGCAGAATTCACAATGGGTTCATTAAGTGATCTGAGCAGATATTGACTGAGGATTGGTGACCAGAATAAGTTACAAAACTATAACTGTAAAAAGTGAACAAGATAGAATAAAAAAGCAAATCACTCATCATTCTTAATTACATTGGTCAAAGATGAATATGTATTACAAGAATTGCAAGACACTAGCAGAGCTTAGTTCACAAGGCTAGAAGCATCAGTATATTAGCATGTAACAGTGTCTGGAAAAGCAGCTGCTTGAACTTCTTTTTGGATTTGCAGGTGAGACTGAATTTTGTACCCAAGGAAGGTCTTCCTGCCTCCAACACACACCTGAAACTCCACACCACACCAAGGTCCCTGTGTGCCCTCCGTGCTGTGGACAAGAGCGTTCTCCTTATGAAGCCTGAAAATGAGCTCTCTCCTAGCTCTGTAAGTCTTGGCTACTTCTGGTAATAAGCAAGTACAAGAACTGACCAAATACCTATTAACACAACTACAGACATGGGGCTATGTAATTTTATAGGTGCATTCACTGCGCTTGTTTTTCAGAAGCTAGCGTTTACCAACCGAGTGTTAGATAGTATCTACTTCTGTAAGTGCTGACCTGCCACATTTTTCCCTGGTTTTTTTTTTTTTTTTTTTTGCATTTACCTAGGTGTATGATCTTCTTCCACTGAAGGAAATCCGAGGTTATAGCTTTCAAAGGCTACTACCTGGAAGAAGACAATGTAAACCCTTGTGTGTCACTTGACAATATGTTACTAAATGGATTTGTCTACATACCCATTTCTCCTGATGGCGAAGGTGATGCCTATGACATTCTCAAAGTAAGCACCAGCCTTGCATTTTTCTTTTTGGTTCCTTTTTGGAATTCAATCTACTTTCCTTTTCTCACCTGTCTTGAAGGACTTTCTAATAAAAACAAAACAAAAAAGCTCATTTGCTGTAAACTTGCTAACTTTTGTATGCAAGAAAATAACCAAGCCCAGGCCCTGCAGTCCATCACTGGTACCTGAGTGTTTCTCTGAACCATTAAAACTTTGAAAGGTCTCCTCATTGCTGATAGAGATACCTGCAAATGGGCTTGAGTAAGGAAACACTCCTGAGAAATTATTCCTAGTGCCATAATATTAGAAAATTTTCCTCATTTTTTCATGTTTTCTCTCTCTGGTTTAAATGGGTTTTTAATGAAGTGTCAGTTACTTTGATAACCCAAGAATCCACCTATACCCATCTAAAGTGTCCTGCACAAGACTTTTTGGGTCCCCTCAATCCCTTGTGTTTCACACATCATTTTCACATAGGCAGCTGTGCCCAGGGTAGACCTATGGCCTTAGTATTCCATCTGATCATGCCAGAATTTAGGCTTATCATAACATGATAGAGCCTCAACATCTGGGTTAAACCTGTCTATCTGGAATTTATATACAAGCCTTTGTTATTCCGATCACTACCAGACTTAAGTACATATATTCTTGACATACTAAATAAAGTTTATATTCAAACCAGGGTTTTTTCATATTTTTTGTTCTTCTTTCTCTTTGTTTATTAGGAATTGGGCTTAAAAGTCTTCACTAGCAGCAAGATCCATAAGCCTGAAGTCTGCCAGCATTACCCAGGACACATGATGGAAAGGAGTTACAGTGGTTCTAGTACCTTCTTGATTTCACCTCCCACACAACTTCCTAAAATTTACTACCCTGCTTCTTTCCTTCCCTTTATATCTTTGAATATTAATTACACCACTCAGATCTGATTCTGTTCAGATATGCTGACCTAATTCAGGCTCAACCCTTTCTGGACTCAGTCCTGAAATATGAAACCCTATGCCTGCGCCTTCCCAGCTAGACAGATGTGTCTGACTAGAACTATGTGTGCTTGGTGACTCCCATGCCAGCCCATACAGGAGGGATCTTGTAGGCACTAAAAGAGTCTTTCAGCACAAAGGAGTGGCTTTTTTTTTTTTTCCATCAGATTTGAGTTCAGCTATGGAAACCTAAAAAAGGAGCATCTACTTCTAGGCAGCCACATTCTAGCAATAGCTGGAGGAACAACTAGGACAGCAGTGGGCCAAGACAAGTGGTTGATATTTTGCCACTGGGGGCTGAGAAATTTGGTTCTGTTCCCAGTTCTCCCCCTCACATGACTAGAAGTGATGCCACATCACTTCTCTGCAGATTCAGTGACTACGAAGATGTAACAATGATATTAATTTTGTTTGTTTGTTTGTTTGTTTTCCCAAATAGTTCTCAGACTAGAAAGGCTATATAAGACTCTCATCTTTGTCACTTCCAGTTACTGACTTTTCCAGTGCAGTATCACAGCTTTGATTAGAAAGATTGGTCCAGTGATAGCTTCTAGCCTTTTATTTATAAGAGATCAGATCTTTGGTTTCAAGATGAAGGATTTGTCATCAGAGTATGGCCCAAGACAGCTGTCTGCTTTGAGAAGATGTAAAATCTTCTAAGGGTAATGGAAAAGCCTTTCAATAAGGCACAAAAGTATGCAGCACTGTGAGAAAGCATCCTCCAGTTTGGTTGCTCAACGCCAGAGATGTAAAGACCCATATTCATCTAAAAGAAATTCTAGATGGAGGGCTAAGTGTGGCTTGTGTTTCTGGTCATGCATAAACTCAATCAATTCTTCAACCATCTTATTAAACTATCTGGCACAGTAATATCTGGAGACAATAAGTTTCATGTTTGATTCTGTATTGCAACAGAAATATACCCTCAAAACATCATCATACGTGGTTCTTTTGGCAATGCTTTGTTTGCTGGTAGTGAGGGAAGAATACTCCACTCCATCTAATCTCTGTAAGAAGAGCAGCAACATTAGGAAAAATTAAATACTGAGGTGGTAACAGAGAAATGCATTTGTTTTCAGTGGCCAAGATTTCAAAACTGTGCTTTCAGTTTTAAAATTTTATCTAAGAATAGCCACTACCTGGAAGGAAAGTATCTTCTGGATTTAGAATGGAATTTGACACATCTTTTCCTTTCTTCCTGTCGTTGAAAAATTTCCTAGTCACTGCAATGAATCTGCTTGAAGATTTGGAGTATGACATGGCAGAAGGTATGGTTGGTGACAATACTGTAGAGACTGTCCGGAAGTACTTCCCTGAGACGTGGATCTGGGACATAGTTTCAGTGAAGTAAGTGTTTAAGGGAATGTAAAGTGTGATCAGTAGGCCAAAACCTTGGTTTTTACCAACCCATATGCTAAAGCCTCAATGGAAGTATTGGTATTTCAGTGAGAGTAGTATTTCTAGTAGACAGAAGGATTTTTTAAGGTCACTAAGTATAGGATCCTTTGGGGGAACATACAAAAGCCAGTGCCCATATCTCAGGTGGTCAGGAGTTTGCTGTCAGTAGACATTATGCAGTAGGCTAAGAAGAACATAGATGATCACCAGAATATAACTGAAATCTTGTTCTCTGTCCCTAACCAGCTCTGAGGGAAATGCTGACCTGGATGTGACCATCCCTGACACCATCACCGAGTGGAAAGCCAATGCATTCTGCACTTCAGCAGACACAGGCTTTGGCCTGTCCCCGACAGTGTCCCTCAGGGCCTTCCAGCCCTTCTTTGTGGAGCTCACCATGCCCTACTCTGTAGTGCGTGGGGAGTCCTTCATGCTGAAAGCCACCATTTTCAACTACCTGACTGCCTGCATCAGGGTAAGAGACTTGCACAACTTTGCTCAGTCTAACAGGTTAGAGAAGACTGCAGTCTGTCACTTATAGCATGGTTTCCCAAGCCAGGTGACTGATCTCTAACTATAATTTCACATAGGTGTACGTATGTAGGAATCCTTGTGGTATTCAGTGAAGAAGGAGTGTTTTCCTGCCAAAGTTTTGAAAGCTGCATTAGATTCAGGACCTAAAGCTCTGCTGCTGAGAACCCCACCCTTGTCATTACAAATTTATGTCACTGTCCTATAGAAATATGAGACTTCGGTTATTCACAGACCACAGCATCACTGCACATGGAAAATCCAGGTTCCCCTTATACCTGGTTCAGCCTTTATCTCATCTTGCAAAATACCACAGCAGATTTGATGGAGTATGCAGACTTCCTTTGATTTGTTGCATCTGTCCCTAAGACACAGAGCAGAGCTATATAGCTGCACTATTCTTGTCTGCATTTTTTCACCAGTGAAAAAGTTGAGAGAATTTGGAAAGTGATTGGTATGAAATCTCAGCCACTTTTGCTCAGTTTTTTATAAACACAGATTTTCATTCTAAAAGGAATGAAGCTGAAACAAGGAGGGGCACTGATCCAGTCATTCCAATGCACTCTCATTTATTTTCCTGTCTTTCCTGTTTTGTTTGCTATTTTCAGGTTCCTTATTCCACTTCTCCTTGTTCCCTTACTTGGTTTCCCACTGCTAGTGTTTTATCTTTTCACCTAACTAGTCATGAGTGAGGTTTTAATTCATGGCGCAAGTGGTCTGTGCTATTAATTTTCCTAGAATTGATTTTCTTTCCAAAGGTCCTGTTCTCTACACTTACCTTATGATTTTACACATCTCAGTCATTTCCCCCTTTATTAGGCAGTTCTTATTCTGCAATACCCGTGAGGTTCTTAGTCTCACAGTATAACTGGCTCCTCTCCCCATTTCCACGTACTGCATTGCCTCCAATAATTCCAGCTTCTCTGCAAGTCCAAACTTCATGTCACCTGTCTGTGCAACCAACAGGTCAGTGTGTCCCTGGCTGAATCTACTCATTTCCTGGCTATACCAGCAGAGAAACAGGAAGAATCCTACTGCATCTGCGTGAATGAGAGAATAACTGTGGCTTGGGCAGTAACACCAAGATCTCTAGGTAAGAAGTTGGACAACAAGAAGACACTGAGATCAGATATCTGTATAGAGCATCAAATCTTTGGTGTGAGGAGCTAGGTAATTCCAAACCTGTTTGGAAGGATCTTCTCTATGTCAGAAAGGAGAAATCCAACCCTGAGGTTGAGACACTACACTGCGTGTAATGTTTCCAGGTCCTAAACCAACCATATAAGTGTTGCAGGCCATTGCTTTCCTAATACATAAATAAAAATCACAAATTCCCTTCACAAATGCATGCAAAGCACTCAGATATTCCAGTTGTGGAGCTAAGAATGTCTTGGTTTGATGTGTCTGGGTCTGAAATTTTTTAATCAAAGCTTGCTTTGATGGTCCCAGAACAAGACCATTTGATTTACAAGACCCGCCCCATCATTACTCTTCTGGCTGATGGACCATCTGCTTGTATGGCCATCTAGAAGGAGGTGGCCTGGCAGGCTGCAGCTGGATCAAGATAAAACACTGTCTCAAATTTAGTTCTCCTCTTGGAAAAGCTCTGTAATGCATCAGGGAGTGCCCAGCACAAACACAAACCCCCATTTCCCTGGCTCTGCCAGGCAGGGCTGACTGAACTGTTTCCTCCAGGGCAGGTGGAGTTCTCGGTGAGCACTGAGGCCCTACAGAACCAGCAACCCTGTGGGAATGCAGCTGTGGAGACCCCTGAGAAAGGGCGGAAGGACACAGTCATCAGACACCTTCTGGTAGAGGTATGTGGGCTGCTACTTTTGGTGGCACAGAAAAGTACCCATAGCAACAGCAACAGCTGCTGTGTGATAAAGGTTTTCTGTTTTAGCCATGAGAGCAGCAATAATGGCTTGTAGGACTCTAATTCTGCAAGCTGGCATAAAAGAAGCATTGACAAATCTAGCCCAGGCCAGTAGAGCCCATAACTCATAATGTTGACATCTCATAGTAAAAGCAAGGTTTTACGTTACGCAGTGGGACAGAAATAATAAGGCAGGCAATAATGACAGGTTTTCTGGGACATCATATCAGAGATAAATAAGAACTCCTCGGTTTTACCTGTAATAAATCACAGGCATAGGCTGTAAATGGAACACTGGCCAGAAACCTCATGCTTCTCCTTCAGCACACAGCTAGTACTCTGAAACATGGAACAGTCACCACAATCTGCAAATATTTCTGAACAAAACTAACATTGCTGTTTCAAACTGGTTTTATTACACTTTTAAGAATGTTCAAAACAGTGTAACTAACCTTTTATTTTTTCATTCTTTTGTATGCTTTTTTTATTAAGCAGTGTTTTGCACTGATAAAAGCATAGCTTTTCACATGATTAATTGCCAGTCATAAAATTAATCCACAGTAGAAGACTCCCTGTGATGCTATTAGCAAACAAAGAGTACTAACTTGTTGTATAATGAAATCTTTATAATAATAACACCTCCTTACATTGCAGACATTCCCGTTTGCAGTAAGGCAGAGCTAGGACTCATGTAACTTCAGAAAATGTTTTGATAACCTGAATGTAATGATGGAACAACAATCCTATCTGCTACTCACTTTTTTTTTTTAATATTTACATATGGATTTGTATGTATAATACATGAATAACTGTTTAACATTTCAGGAAAATTTCCTGATTTCATATATACCTTCAGGAAAAAAGACTGTTTATTTTTTTCTTTGAAGTTACTCGAAGATCAGCACTGTAAAGTCTTCTTTCCCAGATGGCAGGGGAATGAAAATTATGGAATGAGCATTAAAGATGCTTCTGTCAGGGTGTCTGAGAGATTGCTCATCTTATCCTGTTTTTGTAATGTGGTAATTAATCTACAGCAAGTCCTGACTGGATGGAGTCAGAGATTAGCATCCAAGGCTGAACAATTAATTAGCAGGGGTGGATACAGTGAAACACGCTTGGGGTGAAGCTGTATTGTCACGAACATATGGATGACAATATTCCCTACAGTAGGCAGTGCATCCCACAGAGAGAGAAGGGAGCGTGCCAAAGGCCCTGGGGCATACTCTTGCCCCTCCAGAAACCGAGCCTTGCTGAGAGCACTTTGGGAAACAGGATGTTTTTTCACCCAGGAATTTCTCATCTGTAGAGGAAAATCTTTCAAATAATTACAGTGTATGTTTTAATTTCCTGTTGAAATGTTCAAAATCAAACACAACAATGGATTTCTCATTTAGTTGCATATCACAAGGACATACTGAAACAAACATGAAGGTGCCTTTGCAAACAGAATCATTTAGTTCTGTTATAGTTTGTCTGAAAAGCTTTTTCTTTTTCTTTTTTCTCCTACTCTATTAATACTTTTCTGTCTTTTCCTACTGAAGAATGAGAGACAATGAATTTTAACTGTGCGAGAAGGAAAAGACAATAACACCATTGTTTGCATGTTGGAAAAAATTTTCAATGGGCAAAAGTTGGAAAACAGTAATGAAGCAATAGGAACTCTCCTATTTGGAGGTTAAAAAATGATTCAGAGATCTCCCTAAAATAAATTCTGACAAAAAATAATTTATAGTAAACATTTAATTCCTGAGTTTTTTCCAAATTTTTTTCACCTATCTCAACAGAAAAGAGGAATTCTTTTCTGACTTCAAAAAATAGGCTAGGAGTTTTTGAAACAGTGGGATAGAATCACCAGTTGACTATGGCATATATTTAAATTTTTGTTGTTGCAACATGTCACGTGTGGGTGCATTGGAGTGCTTTACCACCTGTAAAAGTTCTTGCATATGTATCCTACCAGTGTCTGCAGCACTCGGCCATCACTGCAGCTATGCTGGGCCACAGTGCGTAGCACTTTAAAAGACAGGGTCCTGTGGCTCTGTTAGCACTGTTGGTAACAGCACCGTGTATGATATCTGCATCATAACTTGTGAATCTGTAGGGCTTCTCTCAATAATAAGAAAGGAAAGAACATGTACTACATTTCATACTTGTGATTAGCTGGTGTGTTATAGTCCTCAATTATCCCTGGTTTAGCATACGGAGGAGAAAAATTTGTAAGTCATTTCCAGAAAGTCCCTTTTAGTTTCCCTTTTGATATGTCTTCCTTTTCTTTGTTGTTGTTGTTGATGTTGTCTCTCATTTTTTGCTTTTTCCTCTTGCTCTTTTCCCCAAGCCGGAAGGGACAGAAGTGGAAACTACGTACAACTCTGTGCTCTGTGCAGCTGGTAAGAGCCGTTTGCTTTCTAAGACTTTCTTTGCTGTGGTAGAGACTAAAGACAAAGAGAGAAGAAAAGGTTTTGAATGCTCCACTCTGAGAAGAGAGGTGTAGGAAAGTGATAAAATTAAACAAACTGGATGTATGTCCAACTGTTAGTGAAATCAATTCTTCCTAGAGGAGGAGAGCTGAGGATGTAATAGTGTCAACAATTATAGAGACAGAAGCTTATCTCTTAGGAACTGAGGCTGACCAGGTCCCTGTGAGAGGATATTGGGGATTTAATAAGGTTATCTCTAATGCCTTTCATTCAACAGGTGTAAAATCACAAACCAGACTTTGCAGTAAGCTGGGTTAGCCCACTAAAGCAGAAAAGGCCAGAAAAATAGGTTGGAAAGTGTATTTGTCCATCAAGGCCAGCTGATAGTGCCATGCAGATGTCCATGACAATCTGTGTGTGAGGATATTGAAGGCCCAACACAAAATTTTCAGGATGGGAAGCTTCATCCACAAAACTACAGATGAATGGATTTCTTGAAGGCAGGAAAACCTTGTTCAGGGGACAGCTGCTACCCATGCATATAGATATATCTGGAATTGTAACCAAATTAATCTGGTTTTTTATCCCAGAGAAGTCAATGCCAGAGACAGTCTCTTTGGTTCTCCCAGAGACTGTGGTGGATGGCTCAGCCAGAGCGTATTTCTCAGTGCTAGGTGAGTGAAGTATCCTTTAAGTGTCACATGCTATTTTAAAACACTGTCACTTCAGGCTGTGCCCAGTCTAATGGCTAATTTACACTATAAATTGTCCCATTCCTCAGGTGACATCATGGGCACTGCTATGCAGAACCTGCACCAACTCCTCCAGATGCCATTTGGCTGTGGAGAGCAGAACATGGTCCTGTTTGCACCCAACATCTATGTCCTGGACTATCTGAACAAGACAGAGCAGCTGAGTGAAGAAGTCAAATCCAAGGCCATTGGATACTTAGTGAGCGGTGAGATGGGACATGGCTTTTGCTTTTCTGTTCATCCCTTCCCTTGGCAACTGGATAAGGACACTATTGTCCACTGGCAGGTATGATCTGTTGGAAGCTGTCTCTAGAAGGGAACATGATACTGGTAGGTGAGATGTATATAATACAGTATCTATAGGAAAGAATCCTGTGTTCAAGTGAAGGTACAGGGTGAGAGAGAACAGCATCCAAACAGGAACACAGGAAAAGTCCAGAACTGGCAATAACTCAAGATTTCTTTCTGAAAGAAAAGAGTTATATGAAATACATAAATCAGACTATACCCATTAATCATGGCTGCTGCTTACGTAGATCTCAAACCCTCCTTAGGACTGAGATTTAGAAAGTATTGCTCACCTTTGACCAGGGCAGAATTTGAACATGTTATCAAGGGCATGTTGACAGACATAGCACTGGTACATATGCACATGATGGGTATATACAACTAGAAAGGGGCTGTTTTGACTCAGTTATTTTTTCAGGAACATTGCACTTCCTCCAATGAAAATTAACCGGTTTTCTGCATCCTTATCCTATGTAAGGCTCACATTTTTTATCAGTTCTCCTCTGGGAACCATTCTCTCCTTTCTCTCAAGTCTGGGATACATTTACCTCTCCTCATCAAGTCTAATGCAGAGATCAGCAATGACCACAGTTACTCAGTTTGAAGGTGTTTTAGGAGAGTGGAAGAGCACAAAAATGGAGATACTCAGAGCTGTGGGTTTGCCTGAACTTCCACTGTAATACCGAGCAACATGGCTCACACTTATGCCATTAGTTAAGGGGGACACTGTGCCCCATGTCTGCTACATTTCCTTTGCGTGGCTCCTTGAAAAGTACGGTGGGAACTCAAATATTTTTTCACTCTCCATTTCAGGGTATCAAAGGCAATTGAAGTACAAACACTGGGATGGTTCTTACAGTACTTTTGGGCCACGTTATGGGCAAGTTGGAAATACCTGGTAAGACTTCAGTACCACTGACTTTTCATTACTGCTTTTCATGCCCTCCCTTTTCTCAGTGTTCTCTAGTGCTTGGGCATTGTGGAGGTTGAAGGGCATTGTGGAGGTTGAAATGGAGTTGGAGTTGTTTTCATGGCGTCATAGAACAACAATGTGAGATAATAGGGCAAGGAAGGATGTTAAGGGAGGTGCCTTTTAGGTTTGCAGTGCTGCACTGATAGCTACTTACCTCCTCTGACACCCTTCTTCAGCTCAGGTGAGGGTGGCCTGCAAGATGATATAGCTAGTTCTTGTTAGCAGAAGATGATGATGAATCCCCACAGTGCCATAGCCCAACTACCTGCAGTCCTCAGGGCTATGAATAGCAGACTCCATTTAGCGTTGGTCTCTACCTCATAGTTTCCAACCAGCCCACTGTGATCAAGTCTTGTAACCTCTACTGGGTAATGCCCATATGGGTCCTATGACCTCTGATGGATACAGGACCTGCTCAGGATGTCTTGGTTCCCTCTATCCCTTTCAGGCTCACAGCCTTTGTCCTCAAGTCTTTTGCCCAGGCCCGGCCTCACATCTTCATAGATGAGAAGCACATCCAGGATGCTTTGATCTGGCTTACTCAAAAGCAGAAAGATAATGGCTGTTTCCGCAGTTCTGGGACACTCCTGAACAATGCCATGAAGGTAATGTGTCTGCCTGGTTGGCTTCATATAGGTTTTGTCAGGCTACAACTTGACCATAAGTCACTCTGGGACCAATGGAGCTATTTTATCACTTGGGGGTTGGGGAGGAGTGGGGAGCTATCACAGAAGCATGAAGAAGGCAGCATCATCTTCTGAAGGGCTTACCATGAGCAGGAGACTAGGAAGGATTTGTCTCTGCAGGATGTAGATATGTTGCATAGAGAGAAGCCAGTGGTGCTGTGTAGGATCAACAACTACTTTTGTGTTTCCCTGCAGGGTGGAGTGAATGACGAGGTCACACTGACAGCCTATATCACTATTGCATTGCTGGAGATTCCTCTGCCTGTAACTGTATGTGTCCGCACCCCAACCTGAGCCACAGATGGTACTAACCTGTCCTACTAGTGTCTCTCCCTGCCAGATTATTAGGTCCCTTTACCTTTTGAAAGAAGAAATCCTGTCTGAATAGTCTTTCTGTTTAAGCCTAGACTAAACTAACACCTTTCCTCCACTTTCCTTCCCTGTCCAATCCTTTCTCCCACACAAACATTTCACTTAACATTCTTCTGAGTTCTTTCGTGGACAATAATTGATTGGTTCCATACAGCTTGGATTAAAAATTAGTTAAATAATATTTAATTCTCTTAAGTGAGCCAAAACGTTTTCTACCCCTTCAAAAATCTCCTTTTATTTCTTGTACTGGTACATTCCTGTTGAACTGCTTTTGTTGTGCAGGCAAAACAGCACAAGCATGTAAAAAGGAGTGGCACACTTAGGGTTCATTCTTATTTTCTCTGCCTCTTCTAGATTGTTTTGTGGGAAATCCCCATCCTTAATGCTTGAAGAATAAGGTATACCTGTAGGAAATAAAGTATACCTATAGAGAATACCATAATGTCACTCTGTGAAAAGCCTGAGGCCTATTTAAGAACAATGAGGGTTTGGTCTTTCTGATCCCCTCACTTTGAGACGAGGCTGTGGTGCAGGTAAAACTGTGGTATGAATTGCAGCAGAAAGACTGCTGAGCCAGGGTGGTTGCCAGGCTGCCGTAATTCCTCTACTCCAAATGTAGTGGGGACTGCTTTGTTTTCTGAGTTTTTTCCTGTGTAGCAAGAACCAACAGAAGGAATTATTTTGTCAGTGAGGTGAAATGGATGGCAATAACTTCACCAGAAAAGTATTCTTTCTTTGTTATGTGTTATGTTTAGAAGAAAAGCTCTCAGGCAGAACTGTATTGGATAAAAAAGATGTTTTTCATCTCCCTGTCTGAGCCTAAAACCACCACTGAATGTGAAGGAAGGGGTTTGTCAGAATTTGAGTGAGATATGGGTGCATTTCAAGTTAAGCTGCATGAAATTCTAAGTTCAACACAGCCCTTAAGTCATTAAGGCCATTGGCAACTACACAGAATATTTCTATAAGTAAAGTAAGCTATATTAAACCCTCATAAAAATCTGATTAGCAGTGTTTTGAGCATGTGCGTCTATTGTCACATCCTATAATTAGACTGAACTCCTCCCCAACACTTACCTTACAAATAGTAGTAAGCATATAAAACTTTAGGTGAGGCATAGACAACCAATTTTGGTTTTATTCTTTGCTTTTTCAAACACAGCTGAATTGCATCTCCAAAAATGATCATGAAAGATTTCATCTTCCAGTAGACACCCAGTGAAGGCAAAGTACAAAGCCACTGAAAAATACATCTTTTACTTCTAGATCACTGATTAAGCTGTAAATGTGCTGTTGGGATTCAGATCATGACATAGCTCTCTCTACAATATTATTGTTTCAATTTTATAACAGTTTTTCCATAACAAATGAGAAATAGTCATGCATCTGGCTGCAAGGTCGTGGGCTCACAGCATCTGTTAGTCCGTTACTTAACACTGTGTGAAGAAGTTACATTTTTTTATGATTGCACTCGCAAACTGTACTTGAGATTCTGTCTTGGGAAAGACACACATTGTTAATGTTAACGTGTCACAAAAAATATTCCAGAAAATACAAAAAAAATTTCTTTCTTATGCAGAGATCGTTTCCTGCCAAACTAGAATCTGCATTATCAGCTTCCAGCAAAATTAAATTTTTTCAGAAGGTCCTAGAAAAGGAGAACTAAACAATAAAAAGAAAAGGACAGAGCAGAGGGTAAAAGCACAGAAGAGTCTCAGGGCGATAACTGAAGGAGGAAAGCAAGTATTCAGGACATCTACAGAAAGGAAGTAATTGGGAAAAAACATTAATGTGACATATTAGAGAAATGTTGATACAAGATAAGGAACAGCCTTTGGCTGCCCATTTGTTCTTGGAATTACTGGGCCTGGAAGGGAAGGGATACACAATAGTACAATATTAGTCAGAGAGGAAAGTGGGGTTGCCAAGGGTCCATAGGTACCATCCAATTACTGATGTTCTAAGATGGGCCTCGCTGTGATCTCTGGCTGCTCCAGCTTAGTGTCTCTCTCTTCCCAGCACTCAGTGGTGAGGAATGCTCTGTTCTGCCTGGAAACAGCAGCAGATCAGAAAGAAAACCACGTATACACCAAGGCACTGCTGGCATATGCATTTGCCCTGGCAGGGAAAATAGACAAGCGGAAGACATTGCTTGACTCACTTGAAAAGGAAGCCGTGAAAGAGGGTGAGTAGTCCTGGTGGGACACCTCTTTCATTGGCCTTACATCTTCCCTTGATAAAATGGCTTTTGTTGATGGGGCAATTGTTAATGTACGGAACTGACTTCTGTGAGTAGGGAAAGATGGAGGGAGAGGAAAGATTTGTGCAAAGGGATTACCCTTCTGAGGACTCCCTCTCAGTCCCAAATCCTGAATCTCTGCTTTGAGGGAGTTTGCTGGGAAGCACCAGGCACCATCCCCTCGGTAATGAGCTACAGAGTATCTCTGCTGGCACCTCTGTCTAGTCCACTCCTCTTGCCACACCAGGCACCACTTAGCAAAGGCTGAATAATGTTAATGGGCACTCCTTCCTTCCACGGCAGGGGCTCAACATAGAACAAAGTTGACTTTGCACAGCATAAGACATGCAAATCACAGAAGTGCTGGATGTACTGAGATAGAAAATGAACCTGAAGGTCACTGTGGAGGCCATAGCATTAGCTCAGACTCTTCTAGGAATTCATGTAACAATTCAGAAGCATTCTAGTTAAATCGGACCAGATAGTGGATTTGCTCAAATGTTGGGTAGCAGGGTTGTGAGGGTTGTGAGGGAAGTATCCCCCACACTTTTTGCCTTCTCCAACTGCAAGTGACTCTCAAGCCCTGGTCACATTCTTTGAGCCATTTTGTCTCACAGATTCTGTCACTGCCTGATCCCAGGATCTCTACTCAAAAAGGGAGAGAGCAACATCCTTCTTAGTTCCCTGAGGTACCCAAGCCCATAAGTGTCTATGTGAATCTGGAGTCTAGAACAAAGTGGTATCTAGGCCTGAGACTCAGCAGTCTCATACAAGTTATTAACTGCAAAATGTGTAAACCTAACCCTTCCCCCTTCATCCTGCATGACAAATGCATCCTGGAGGCTGCATCCTCCCACCTGGAGTTGCAGCAGATCAAGAACTCCACAGCAATAAATAGTAATAATTGCTTGTTGTCTTGTCTCTACACTCCCCACCTCCTGTGAAGATGGGTCTGTTCATTGGCAGCGGCCTGGGAAAGAGCCAGAGGTTGATCTCCCATACTATCACCACCGAGCTCCCTCTGCTGAAGTGGAGATGACAGCCTATGTGCTCCTTGCTTACCTCAGCTCTCAGCCAGCACCTTCCCAGGAGGAGCTGTCATTTGCATCTCGTATTGCAAAGTGGATCAGTGGTCAGCAGAATCCCAATGGAGGCTTCTCCTCCACCCAGGTGAGCTACTTCCCATTCCCTCCTGAGACCTCACACATCAATGTCGGAGGATGGGACATGTGAAAGAGCCAGGTGGGAGCCCATTAAGGTTTACCAGAGGGCAGGAACATTAGACCTGCAGTATATCCATGCAGTATTCCATGCAATACCCACCATGGCTGCCAAGTGCTCAAGAAGCTAAAGGCAAGAATGTCAGGTAGTGCCTCTGGGAAGGGAACAAGAACATGCAAAAGCTGCTCTTTGCCTCTGTCTTTTCTGTGTAACACTGGGGAAAGTGAAGGATGGAGGGGAGGGTGCCAACAGAAAGGCACACTTGAGGGAGGGCAGGCTATGGAAGGGCTGAGTGCACCCCTCTGGGTGCCGGCATCTGTCTCTTTCAGGACACAGTGGTGGCTCTCCAAGCCTTGTCCCTGTACGGAGCTCTCACTTATGCCAAGAGCAGGGCAGCTTCCAAAGTGAGGCTGCAATCTGGAGGGAACTTCCAGCAAGACTTCCAAGTGGATCCCACCAACCGGCTGCTGCTCCAGCGTGTGTCCCTTCCCCGGGTGCCAGGGGAGTACAGCGTGGAGGTGTCTGGTGAAGGATGTGTCTACCTGCAGGTGAGGGAGATAGGGACAGGAGGCATCCTGGGAGGGGAGCCCCTTGCCAGGCAGGAGGCATGGAGAGGGCAGAATCATAAAATCATTGAGGTTGGAAAAGACCCTAAAGATCATCAAGTCCATCTCCCTCTGGAGAAGAAGGGACAGGAGAGAGGGGAGAAGTGGGATGAAAGACTCTGGGTGAAGGGAAGAGGAGAGGAGCAGAGTTATGTGGAAGGGAACGAGTGGGAGGGAAGGAGGGAAAGACCTGCAGTGTGGAGGAGCTGTGAGGATGGGAGAAGTGGGGAGGTTGGGTGGGGGAGAGCATCCCCCCTCTCCAACGTTGGGCATCACGCACCCCTGCTCACACGTGGCTGCTGCCTGTCCCCTAGACAAGCCTGAGGTACAACGTGCAGCCCACGCAGGAGGATGCACCTTTCATGCTTCATGTGTACACCATCCCAGAGACATGTGTGGACTCCAAGGCTCACAAGGTCTTTGACATTGGCATAAATGTCAGGTGAGTCTGTGTTTTGGTCAGACCCTCCTGTCAAGCTGTGGGAGCTGCAGGCGGTCTGGTTGTCCCCATGGCGAGCCAGTCTGGAATCCCTGGAGGTGCAGGGAATTCCTGGGATGGTGGGCGAGCAGCAGCTGGGCTTGATCCTGCAGTGGTGAAGTTGTGAGGGCAGCCTAGAGCTGGGCTAGTGAGAAGCTGCCTAGATGACTAGGAGAACCTGGCCTAGCTGGAGAAGAAGGTGCTGGACTGCCAGGACTTGGTGTGGTGCCAAGTGCTCTGGATAAGCTGGAAGTGTCCCCAGCTTGGCCTTGATGTGCACTGAATCTTTGTTGCTCCATTCCTTAGTTACACTGGGGAGCGCAACAGCTCCAACATGGTGATTGTTGATGTGAAGATGCTGTCGGGATTCATCCCCTTGAAGTCCTCAGTGAGGAAGGTAGGATGACATGTGAAGCATTCTTTGGACTATACCTGTCCTTAATCTGGGGCATCAATTTCCTTAATTAAAAGAGGTTTTAATGCTTTTCCTGGTATATTCATCCCTGTTGGACCTATCCAACTTTTCCTCTAGGTCTTCCTACCCACAGCTGTGAAGTAGGGGTGAATGAGGGATCCCATGTTCATCATTGCCTTCCCACTCCTCGAGCATTTGTGGTAGCTTACAGTTATTCAAATATATGTGGAATTTCGTCCTGAGAATGAGAGCTGGAAGCAGACCATTAGTTTCAGGAACTCAGGAGCCTTTGGAAATAGATGACAGCCATGACAGTGCTGGTCCCTCATTCCATTTTTGTGTCAAGAAGATACAAGAGCTTGAGATGATGGGGACTGGGGGGAGACTTAGTGTGTGGCCTTCATACAATAGTGCTTCACAAGTTCCTTGGGAAGTACTCTCCCTGTGCTTTACTTCTAAGTACCCACCTGGTGAGAGGTGTGAGGAAACTTAGGTGGATTGTCTAACTTCCATCAGATTAGCAACCTTTCCTGTCTCCTCTTTCCAGCTCTCAAACACCTGGTTTCACCAGATCCAGCGGACGGAGGTGAACCCAAATCATGTTTTGCTCTACATAGAACAGGTGAGGAATAATTCAGGGCTGCCATGGTGCACAGAGTGAGCTCTGCAGCACACTGGCAATAACATGAACAGTGATGGAGAGAATCGGTAACCATCTCCAGGCTTGTAAACACGCATAAACCTCTTCATCACCAACCTTGTATGTCTCATAGGAGACAACTCTGTCCCAGCCCTCAGCAAGCTTTCCCTCCACAGATCAGGCCTTGTGATGTCTCCACCAGCAGAGCTTCCCCCAGTGTGGGAAAACGTTTCCCCTTACCCTTCAGCCAGGTCCACAGCCCCTCTGTCCTGTCAGGGCCAAGGCACAGGTGGCAGGGCTACAAGTGATGGCGCCTGGGGCGGTGTGGAGGCAAAGAGGAGCCTGGGACAATGTGGAGCCACTCCTGACCTTCCACTGCTTCCCTTCCCCAGCTGAGCAGTGAGACCCTCAGCTTCTCCTTCACCGTGGAGCGGGACATCCCTGTGCAGGGCCTGAAGCCAGCCCAGGTGAAGGTCTATGACTACTACGAGACAGGTGAGTGGGGGCTGGTAGTGCCCGTGGGAGCAAGGGTGGGCAGTGGGACACGTGGAGTGGCACGGGAGCTCTGCAGACCCACAGCTGCCACTGGCCTGGGCCATCACCTTGATCTCTCTGAGTGAAGAGGGGCCCAGGGTAGAGCCGCGGGTGCTGAAGGTCCAGAGTTCAGGTCTGGCCCCAGAGCACAACCGTGCCTGTGTTTCCAGGCAGACCTGCTACTCCTTGTGTCTCTGCTGTCCTGGCTGCTGTGCCAGGTTGGCAGCAACAGAGTTGTTTGTCCCCACCCCAGTGTGCTGGGAGAAGGTGCCTGAGCAGCCCTTGGGCGCACTGGGGTGGAGACCTGCTGGAACTGCTTGTGAGGGGTGGCTCTGCCTTGCTGCCACTGCCCCCACACAGGGCTGTGACTGGGGCTTCCCCCACTCCAGCTGGGATCAGTGGAGGGAAGCTGGGGATGGTGTCAGCAGCCTGCTGTGGAGCCTGGGAAAAGCATGTCTGGCACCTGTCCCTCTGCCAGCAGTGCCGAGGGTCACGACAGTTCACTCTGTCCTTTCCCTTCTGTTTTCCAGATGAGTTTGCCACACAGGAGTACAGCGCTCCCTGCACCACAGGTAGGGTACCGAGACCCCTTTGCTTCACAGTTCTTTACATCTTCTTCATTGTATTTTCTAGTCTTCCAGGCAGTGCTTTTCTCGTCATGCTTGAATTTGGATTACATTTGCCCAATTTACAGGCACAGATATTGCTTAGATATTGAGAGCATGCAAGTTACACTGTTGTTTCTGAAGAGATGGCAAGTTTACCTTTGGTAGCTACCACCTGGAGCAACAGCTGCTTCCTGCTCAGCTCCCTGCTGCCCTAGCAGGAGGGGTGTCTCTCAGGAGGCAGGTGTGTCTCATGACCCTAGGCAGCCAGCCCACAGTCTTGGCTTGGAGACTGAGCTGGCAGGACAGAGATACTGTGGTCTTTGGGGGGTTCTCTGCAGTGCAAGGCCACCTGTGTTTGGCTTAGGAGCTCAGGTAATGGTGGGAGATTCTGTAAAAGGCCCTGACCAAGGATATTTCTCCTATCTTATATGGAGTCTTCCAATATGAAGAATGGCAGGTCTTGCTTCCCCTCAGTTGCCCACTTTCACGTGTTTGGAATATGGAGGCTTCTGGGAAGCAGAGTTCCTGGGCAGTGGTTTTTCAGAGGGCCTGACTGTGGCATCTGAGGGAAGAGAAAAAATGGTCTGGACTTGGGGAAAGCAAAAGCTTTGTCACTTGCTGGTGGTAAATGGTGAAATTTATCTCCTTTCATGTTCTTATCTGGCATCTTTGAAAAAAGCCTGAACTCCCACACTTTTACTCCATACTGCTTGCTAACCTGGGCTGTGTCCATAGGTATAGATGTGTTCTGTTGATTTTGGACCTATAGCCTCACTTCATGGAAAAAATGTCCATAAGTCCTAAGATAGACATTGAGTGGATAGTAAAGCATTTCCAAAGAATGTATTGGTGTCATGTGGTTATTCAGTCTGAGACTGGTGGGGAGGCTTTAGATTTTAGGCTACTCTTCCCCATTTCTGTTAAAAAGTAGAGTTTTTATCTTCCTTGAAAAGAGTGATGGGAAATTGCTATTTAAGAAGTTCATCCACTGGTCTAGGTGTACAAGGTAGTCTGCACTGACTTAAAAGGCAAATCTTTCTTCCCTGCCCTGAATAGTAAGGCAGTAAAGTGCCATAGGTTCCTTCCACTCTTGGCAGAGAAAGAAATAGAGCGTGTCTCACTTCCACAGAACATCCTTGCCTGTTTGCACTGTGCTCCTGTGTACATCTCAGTTGTGACAAATCCTACTCTGTTTATCTCTCTCGGTGGGTCAGAATGAATTTCAGCCCTCTCTCAACCTCATATAGCCCTGAAGGTGACATGAGTATTGAGTGCCGTGGATGACCATCTACCCTGGCGAAAACAGCAACTCACTTCTCCTGTTCTATGCTTCTCACACAACCTGGCTTCGAAATCCACATCTTACTCTCTCTATCTTTTGTCCTGAGAGGGGAACTGACATATCTCTCTAACTTCTCTCCCCTCCCATCTGCTTTCATCCTTGCAGAAGAAGTAGACCAGGGCAATGCATGAAGAATACTCCCAGATGCTGGAACCCACCTGCCTCACTACCACCCCTATCTATGGAGTGACATGAATAATGCCTGCAAGGAATGGGAAATTAACTTTACAAATAAATTAACTGTACTCACCAATGATTTTTGAACAGTTTATTACCAATTCTGATTTTTTTGTGCTCAGCTTTCAGTCACAGCTTTAATCTCCCTGGCTTCTTAAGTTGAAGAGTATACTATCCAGGAATGCCTGTGTGCAGTGTAGTAAGGCTGACAAGTGAGGAAGAAAAAAAAGAGGACCGAATTATTTAAGTTGGGGTCAGCCTTTCTAATGTATCTCTGTCTGTGCTATGTTCTTTGAACTTGTCACCTGTGATCCTGTATAATCAATGTAGAAGGACAGGTACTTCTTGGGAACAATTTCTCTCCCCTGGCTTAGAAACCATAACCTTGATAGAATTGATCTCTGCTGATGGCTATCCATGTCTCCCACAAGTAGGCAGCCTGAATGACCAGCTAATGTTAAAAGAAATTCAACCTCTGTGATCTTCCCTGTAGGCAGCCCTTCTGGGATTGTTTCTTGTTTGTAGAAGAGTGGAAAGAGGCATAATCTGCCCTCTTCTAAGATTACAGAGTGTATGGTGGCAGAAGGAACGTGTGCATGCATTATGCCTTCAGCTGCTAACTTAGCCTGTTCTCCAGTTGGAGCTTGTGCCTTCTTGTGGAAACTTCCATGCCTTGTGTCTGCTGCTTCTGGGAGATTCCCAAGGAGAAGCTAATGGCATTTGCCTTTAACCTACCTGCCTAAGCCTAGTCTAAATGGCACATTTATTTAAATCATAGAGTTGCTTTGATGAAACTCTCTATAGGCCTCTTAGATTTCTCCAGGAATGCTCCCCTTTCCTTGGTTTTGTCTCATTAATTTGTGTGTTTAACCTTTTGAATGCAGAAAGATCTCACGTGACTGTTTATTCTCATTAAATGCTTATTGCTAGGTATCATGGCATACTGTGTATCCAAAGTATGTTCCATCCAATTTTTTTTAGTGAGCCTGTACAAACAATGTAATTGAGAATAAATAAAATTCTTCATCTATTTTGCTACATATTAATATTATGTCACTTTGTCTTCTGTGGTGTTTGGGATTTACAAACTCAAGACCTTTACACACCTCATATTCAGAGAAGTCTATGGAATGAACCACCTTCAGTGCAAGCTGAACAATATTTCCAGTCCAGCTAATTGCATTTTGTTTTAATTTAGAAATAGTAAAGCCATCTATTTTTTTACCGGGAGGCAATTACTTTTCCAAGTTCTGAAAACAACATAGGCTTTGGCTGCTGAATTAAACTGTTTGAATTTTAGACCACTGTGATTTGTGTTTGAAGCATGCCATGCATGCTCCATGGGGATAGAAATTCAATATTCCAACATTCCTGTACTTCCTTTAGCCTTGCTGAAGTTTCCTAATGGTATACTACGGAGGACATTCAAGAATGTGACTGATGATTAACAGTCTGGTTGAGCAGAGAAACGTCAAACTGCTTCACAGATATGGAATGGCCAGAGAGCTCCAAATGCCAAGTTATGTGGCTGCCCATGGGCAACAGGTGTTGACTAATTTAAGACTAGGCAGCAGCAAAACATGTTAGTGAAACATACTCCAGTAACTTTACAGACTTTTAAATTAAATTGTCATGATGATCACTTTGTTTCATTTGAGGCAGTAAAGATCCAATGCCATAACCACGCAGAGTTCATTTACTTACCAGAAAGTAAACTAAAATGAAGGAGCTGTTGCCATCCATCTACTGTCTGCAGTAGAGGAGGGTCTGTATTTGCAAACCTGTGTGTGAACGCACAAGTTTGCTGACCTGTCACTTCTGAACCTTCTTGCCCCTAACTAATGGTCTCAGCTATATCACTTCAGCACAGTCGGTTTCTTGTGACCCATAGCAAAAGGACAGATATAAAAGGGGCCAGAGCAAATTACATTCCTCACACAGTGAGGAATTCTGGCTCAAGAAGGGGAAAGAGAGTCCTGAGACACCCATGTGGATGATTATAATGCTAATAACATCAGTGTCACTGAAACAAATACAGGTCCTTTGCTGCATCAGTGACTTAAATTTTTGACAGTCTGGGTTTATGTACATGAAAGAAGCTACAAGAGGGACTCCTACAGGTGTGTTTGCTTCAGCTTACGTTGGGAGGGTGAAAGGCACCTCTGCACAGAGAAACATGTAAATAAAATATACACAGGGCTATATGACCTCTTAAACTGAGACTGATTGCTCTTGCATCCCTGTGAGAGACCTAGACCAAAGAAAATGCGATCTTTCAAAAAACTGGCATGCATAATGTTTAACCCAGACTATGAGATGGGAATCCATGGCCTCTACTCTGAATTCTGCTGAAGCACTCTAAGCCTAGTTACGAGGGGGGAAAAAAGTATTAAAATTACTCAAAAAAACCTAGAAGAGAGCAACAGGCTTCCAGTGAGGGGTAGAAGATAAAAGTTCTCATGAAAAATGCAAGTGTTTGGCTCCTAGTGTGGTTCTTGGTTGAAATGCTAAGATTATCTTGAGTGGCATCACTTGTCATATACAGGAGAACCAGGCAACCAGACAGGAAAGGCAGGTCCTCCTTGACCAACCTGTTCTCCTTCTATGACAGGGTGATCCACTTAGTGGATGGGGAAAAGGCGATGGATGTTACCTGGATTTTAGTAAAGCCTTCAACACAATTTCCCACAGCATTCATCTGGAGAAACTGCCTGCCCATGGCTTGGACAGGTACACTTTTCACTGGGTAAAACCTGGCTGGATGGTCAAGCCCAGGGAGTGGTGGTGAATGGTGTTACATCCAGCTGACCTCTGTGTTCAGTGGTGTCCCCCAGGGCTCAGTGTTGGGGCCAGTCCTGTTTAATGCCTTTATTGATGACCTGGATGAGGGGATCAAGTGCACTCTCAAAAGTTTGCAGAAGACACCAGGTTGGGTGGGAGAGTTGACCTGCTGGAGGATAGGAAGGCTCTGCAGCAGGATTTGGACAGCCTGGATCAGTGAGCCTAGGCCAATGATATGAGGCCCTACAGTTGGGTCCTACAGTTGGCCCACAACAACCCCATGCAACCCTACATGATTTAGCAGTGGACTTTGCAGTGCTGAGTTAACTGTAGGACTTGATGACCTTAAAGTTCTTGACCAACCTAAATAATTCTGTGAATGACACTGTTAAGATCCCAGTCCCTCTCTGTTTTCACTTTAGCTGTTTAGAAGCAAGCAGACAATGTCTTCAGTGCTGGAGCAGGAAAGTCCACAGGTCTCCCCTTCACTTTTATCTTGTCTGTTGTGAAAGATCACACTGTCCTTCCAACTCATAGCAGTGATTTCACAGTGAGATCAAAGGTGATATGTGATTAGAGGTTTATGTCCAAGAATCATCTTGCAGAAAACATCCTCTTTTAGAGGCAGAGAGACAAACTTCCAGTGCAGAATGGGTCAGGCAGGATTTCCTTTCTTCCTAGAGAACTGGCAAGTATGGACACAAATCTCTCAACTCCTAAAAGCTGTCTGCCTTCTGATATTCCCAAACACCACCTTGCCGTGGATGGCTCTGGACTGAAATCTCAGGCCATTACACAGTCAGCGATATGTATGGGAGGAGAGACAAGACACAGTAACAGAAAACAAAGCCAGACACATCTGATGATAATCAAGACTTAATTTATTTATAGTGTTACTTCCTTTTTGTTTTTGAAGTGTCCTCCTCTAGCATTTCAATACCCCACCCTCAACAAGAAGATCTTCTAGGGGCAGAGACGCATAAGCTGATACAGCAAGGTTCAGACAAGATGCATTCTTCAGGAATTTCCCTGTTCAGCCTTCACTGGAGGATGGAAAAGGACAAAGTGAGATAAGTATTCTGGTGAGCAGCATCCATAGCCCTGGACATCTCTGTGTTCTGGTGGCTATGTGAGTTCAAGCCCTATTCAACTTTGGGAAACTGCTTCACCTAAAAATGCCCAGTTGCAGACAGATAACAGAATGGGAGTGGACAATTCAAAATATCTATGCTACAGAGAGGAGAGGGAAGTCAGATTTATCCTGGAGATACATGAGCTATCCTAGTACACATTCTCTCTCAACCACTGGGTTTCCCAAGGGAAGGTAAAAAATAACACTGGGCAGAGTTTGAAAGGTCCTCAGCAAAGACGTGGATAACATGAAAGTTTCACCAAGATATTTGGGACACAATTCCTCAGTACCTTTCAGTGTCTGCAGCACAGCAGATGTGGCCCCGAAAAAGGCAGAGACACAAAATGCTGGGTGTTGTGTTCCATGCCAAGGGAGACTTCAATCTTATTTGCATAATGTGACATAAACACAGAGGAAAAGATGATTGCCACTGTGTGAATGAAGGCAGTAACACTGAGATTGCTATTCTCAGTGAAAGAAAATAAATGCTGTATCTGATCTTACACAAGAAATTGGGTGGCAGCAGTGCTTTTGGTTTCTGTACTGAGGCATGCCAAGACACTGAAGTAGGCACAGTGAAGATAAATGCAGTATACACCGGCTGAGTATACACAGGCTGGGGAAATGCAGGTCTACAAAGACTAATTCAAGAGAACCTGCAATAGCCCATGATGGAGCTTCTCAGTTGTTCATGGGCACCTACCTGTGGTGCAGGGAGCACTGTATTCCTGTGTGGCAAACTCATCTGGAAAACAGAAGAGAAAGGACAGAGTGAACTGTCGTGACCCTCGGCACTGCTGGCAGAGGGACAGGTGCCAGACATGCTTTTCCCAGGCTCCACAGCAGGCTGCTGACACCATCCCCAGCTTCCCTCCACTGATCCCAGCTGGAGTGGGGGAAGCCCCAGTCACAGCCCCGTGTGGGGGCAGTGGCAGCAAGGCAGAGCCACCCCTCACAAGCAGTTCCAGCAGGTCTCCACCCCAGTGCGCCCAAGGGCTGCTCAGGCACCTTCTCCCAGCACACTGGGGTGGGGACAAACAACTCTGTTGCTGCCAACCTGGCACAGCAGCCAGGACAGCAGAGACACAAGGAGTAGCAGGTCTGCCTGGAAACACAGGCACGGTTGTGCTCTGGGGCCAGACCTGAACTCTGGACCTTCAGCACCCACGGCTCTACCCTGGGCCCCTCTGCACTCAGAGAGATCAAGGTGATGGCCCAGGCCAGTGGCAGCTGTGGGTCTGCAGAGCTCCTGTGCCACTCCACGTGTCCCACTGCCCACCCTTGCTCCCACGGGCACTACCAGCCCCCACTCACCTGTCTCGTAGTAGTCATAGACCTTCACCTGGGCTGGCTTCAGGCCCTGCACAGGGATGTCCCGCTCCACTGTGAAGGAGAAGCTGAGGGTCTCACTGCTCAGCTGGAGAAGGGAAGTGGTGGAGGGTTAGGGGTGGCTCCACATTGTCCCAGGCTCCCCGATGCCCATGCTCCCTCTCTCTCCTCTGGCACCCATGCCCTGGCCCTGGGGAAACATGGGGCTTGTAGCCCTGGCTGAGGGCACGGGGAAACCCTGGGGGAAGCTCTGCCTGGTGGCGAGGTCTGGGTCTGATCTGTGCACAGGTTGGAGGGAAAACCTGCTAAGGGCTGGGAAGAAAGTGGCTGTAAGTCTAAAATGTTAGAAATCAGTACAGGATTTGGTCCCATTCTTATCAGAGCCATGGTAGGTAGTTCTGAGTCCCAGATATTTTGGCCTATGTGGCCAAGAGTCCCAATGCCTCTATTTCTGACTCATCCTTGCCCCAGATGGATACTCACCTTTTGCAGGTATACTAGAACATGGTTGGTACTAAACTCTGTACGCTCAATAACAGGGTGGCCTTCCAGCTGAAGGAAGAAGACCAAGATGTTACTGCATTGATAGTCATCCCCCTGTGCCACTTGCACAGCATTGTGAATGCGATGCATTCTGGATAAAACACTGTAGTGCTCACAGAACTAGGTCAACCAGTACAGAACTGCCTCCTTGTTGTGCCACATAGGGATCATAGTCCCCAGGCCTTCCATTCACCAGTCTGGCTGATGAAGTACAACCTGGCTTCAGAAGAGACTAGCACTGGTTCAAGCACAGTGATGGAACAATTAATTGAAAATATGTTCCTTCTGGCTTGCCAGTTCTGCACTTTATTATTATAGCCTTTATTTTCCAGTTCATGCATGTACTCAGCATCTCCAATAGTTACCCAACACCTAAAAAGTTACAATGCTATAAGATGTTTTTAGATCAGCTGAGGGAAAAAGGAAACAGCATTACTTTGAATGTACCATGCACAGACAATATTAACAGGGAGTTGGGAAACAGTGAAAATAAAAGTTCCCATCACTAGTCTAAAGAAAAAGTTATTTAGTCTATTTTTCCTAGATTAAACATCATCTCCCTTTGCACTGGCCTTAAGCCGTGTGTGAAAAGAGAACACTGAACACGTCAAATGTGCAGCTGACAATGGTAAAATCAAGCTGGCACCTAGCAGTTTGCTACAGACATTTGAAAGGGTCTTGAAAAAAAGAAAGGTGGAAGATTTCCCCCTGTACCCTGTACTGGTGAGGCCGCACATCAAATCCTCTGCTCAGTTTTAGGCCCCCTCACTTCAGAAACTGAGGTTAAGAGAAGGGCAGAGATGCTGGAGAAGGAACTGGAATGTAAGTCTTAAAATGAGTGGCTGAGAGTGCTGTGACTGTTTAGTCTGAAGAAAAAAGGCCGAGGGGGGACTTATTCCTCTCTACAACTACCTGACAGAAGTGTGTAGCCAGGTGGGGTTCAGTCTCTTCTCCCAGGCAAATAGCAACAGGACAAGGGGAAATGGCCTGAAGTTTTGCCACAGGAGGATTATATAGGATATTAGGAGAAATTTCTTCACTGAAAGAGTGACTAAGCATTGGAACAGTCTGCCCAAGGGAAGTGGTGGAGTCACCATCCACGGAAGTGTTCAAAAAAAAGAGCAGACATGGTACTTTGTGATACGGTAATAAGTAGGTATGGTGAGACTCGGTCAGAGGTTGGACTTAGAGGTTTATTCCAAGCTTAGTGATTTGATCATTCTATGATTCAATGTTGTTTGTATGACAAACAGCATCCTACCTTCCTCACTGAGGACTTCAAGGGGATGAATCCCGACAGCATCTTCACATCAACAATCACCATGTTGGAGCTGTTGCGCTCCCCAGTGTAACTAAGGAATGGAGCAACAAAGATTCAGTGCACATCAAGGCCAAGCTGGGGACACTTCCAGCTTATCCAGAGCACTTGGCACCACACCAAGTCCTGGCAGTCCAGCACCTTCTTCTCCAGCTAGGCCAGGTTCTCCTAGTCATCTAGGCAGCTTCTCACTAGCCCAGCTCTAGGCTGCCCACACAACTTCACCTCTGCAGGATCCAGCCCAGCTGCTGCTCGCCCACCATCCCAGGAATTCCCTGCACCTCCAGGGCTTCCAGACTGGCTCGCCCTGGGGACAACCAGACCTCCTGCAGCTCCCACAGCTTGACAGGAGGGTCCGACCAAAACACAGACTCACCTGACATTTATGCCAATGTCAAAGACCTTGTGAGCCTTGGAGTCCACACATGTCTCTGGGATGGTGTACACATGAAGCATGAAAGGTGCATCCTCCTGCGTGGGCTGCACGTTGTACCTCAGGCTTGTCTAGGGGACAGGCAGCAGCCACGTGTGAGCAGGGGTGCGTGATGCCCAACGTTGGAGAGGTAGGATGCTCTCCCCCACCCAACCTCCCCACTTCTCCCATCCTCACAGCTCCTCCACACTGCAGGTCTTTCCCTCCTTCCCTCCCACTCGTTCCTTTCCACGTAACTCTGCTCCTCTCCTCTTCCCTTCACCCAGAGTCTTCCATCCCACTTCTCCCCTCTCTCCTGTCCCTTCTTCTCCACATGGAGATGGACTTGATGATCTTTAGGGTCTTTTCCAGCCTCAATGATTTTATGATTCTGCCCTCTCCATGCCTCCTGCCTGGCAAGGGGCTCCCCTCCCAGGATGCCTCCTGTCCCTATCTCCCTCACCTGCAGGTAGACACATCCTTCACCAGACACCTCCACGCTGTACTCCCCTGGCACCCGGGGAAGGGACACACGCTGGAGCAGCAGCCGGTTGGTGGGATCCACTTGGAAGTCTTGCTGGAAGTTCCCTCCAGATTGCAGCCTCACTTTGGAAGCTGCCCTGCTCTTGGCATAAGTGAGAGCTCCGTACAGGGACAAGGCTTGGAGAGCCACCACTGTGTCCTGAAAGAGACAGATGCCGGCACCCAGAGGGGTGCACTCAGCCCTTCCATAGCCTGCCCTCCCTCAAGTGTGCCTTTCTGTTGGCACCCTCCCCTCCATCCTTCACTTTCCCCAGTGTTACACAGAAAAGACAGAGGCAAAGAGCAGCTTTTGCATGTTCTTGTTCCCTTCCCAGAGGCAATACCTGACATTCTTGCCTTTAGACTTCTTGAGCACTTGGCAGCCATGGTGGGTATTGCATGGAATACTGCATGGATATACTGCAGGTCTAATGTTCCTGCCTTCCTGGCAAACCTTAATGGGCTCCCACCTGGCTCTTTGACATGTCCCATCCTCCGACATTGATGTGTGAGGTCTCAGGAGGGAATGGGAAGTAGCTCACCTGGGTGGAGGAGAAGCCTCCATTGGGATTCTGCTGACCACTGATCCACTTTGCAATACGAGATGCAAATGACAGCTCCTCCTGGGAAGGTGCTGGCTGAGAGCTGAGGTAAGCAAGGAGCACATAGGCTGTCATCTCCACTTCAGCAGAGGGAGCTCGGTGGTGATAGTATGGGAGATCAACCTCTGGCTCTTTCCCAGGCCGCTGCCAATGAACAGACCCATCTTCACAGGAGGTGGGGAGTGTAGAGACAAGACAACAAGCAATTATTACTATTTATTGCGGTGGAGTTCTTGATCTGCTGCAACTCCAGGTGGAAGGATGCAACCTCCAGGATGCATCTGTCATGCAGGATGAAGGGGGAAGGGTTAGGTTTACACATTTTGCAGGTTTACAGCTAGTATGAGCCTGTTGAGCCTCAATCCTAGGTTGGCCCACCAACAAAAGCCATTTTATCAAGGAAAGATGTAAGGCAAACGAAACAGGTGTCCCACCAGGACTACTCACCCTCTTTCACAGCTTCCTTTTCAAGTGAGTCAAGCAATGTCTTCCGCTTGTCTATTTTCCCTGCCAGAGCAAATGCATATGCTAGCAGTGCCTTGGTGTACACGTGGTTTTCTTTCTGATCTGCCGCTGTTTCCAGGCAGAACAGAGCATTCCTCACCACTGAGTGCTGGGGAGAGATAACCAGTGATTAGAAGACTCAGGAGAAATGAGGTTTTTTTACTTACTAAGAGCACATCATCCACTGAACTTTCAGGAGGGGCCTGCCAGAATGAGGTCTAAAAAAGAGTAGGGTACAATGGTTTTCAGAAATAAGAAATTGACAGTACATAATTCTTATATCACAGGGCTCAACAACGAAGTCATTTTTCCAGTCTGGATCAAATACTGGTCATACTGTGTCATAGACTAACACAACACAATTGACTTAAGTTAAGATGCAGCCACGTACAGTTACAGGCAGAGGAACTTCCAGCAACGCGATAGTGATGTAGGCTGTCAGCGAGACCTCGTTGTCTACTCCACCCTGCAGGAAAACACAAACGTAGATGCTGATCCCACCTAGCTTCTTATCTTCAGTCTTTTCTCCCACTCTGGTGGGCATACACCGTTCTGCATTGCAGAGCCTTAGCTTTCCCCCTTCCTTTTGCAGCTGATGTGGAGGTATCAGTTCCACCAATTAGCGCAGGTTGGTAATCATATAGAATGGCACATGGCTACTTCCCTAGTGTTTGCCATCGACATAGCAATATCCCACCTGCCTGTACGTTCAAGAAGCTCAGCTGCACCCATCTGACTCATGTAAAGTTCTAGACTCACAAAGTAATGACCAGGCAGACACATCACCTTCATGGCATTGTTCAGGAGTGTCCCAGAACTCTGGAAACATCCATTCTCCTTCTGTTTGTAGGACAGCCAGACCAAAGCATCCTGGATGTGTTTCTCATCTATGAAGACATGATGCCGAGCCTGGGCAAAGGACTTGAGGACAAAGGCTGTGAGCCTGAAAGGGAGAAAGAGAAAGGGCCTGAGCAACCCTGTTGCCCATCTCAAGTGACAGGGTTCATGTGCATATCACGTGTCTGGACACAGACAAGAAGGCCTGGGGAACTGTGAGCCAATTGGTCAAACCTCATGTATTTTGTATCCTCATCTCAAAACATTCTGTCAAAAAACTTCTTTCCACCTTGATTTTTGTCTCTCTCTCAGCTCACAAAACTCTGTGATCCCTTTGTGTTGAGGTTACAGTTTGAAGGACAATGATTATTCACCTGTATCCAAAAAAAAACCCTCTCTGGAAAACGTAGGGAATTGCATGATAATTAGTTAAATAGCTGCATAACAGTAGTACTCATAATTACAGGGAAGAATAATTAAATTCTTGCTAGCTCATGGTCTGCTGGTCTACAAATAGCATTTCCTATTTACGTCAGGCAGTATTCATTATAAACATGTGAGTGAGAAAGAGGAGCATATAGGGAAGGCATAAGTGACATTGAAATCTCACCAGGTATTCCCTGGTTGGCCAAAACGTGGTCCAAAGGTACTGTAAGACCCATCTGTGTGCTTGTAGTTCAGCTGCCTCTGATAACCTGCAACGGAGAGTTAAAGATTCAGATGCCAGAAAGAGTCTGCTGAGGGATGGGGAAACAGAAAAACAGCTGTATCAGCAAAGACAGATGAGAGAGGATAGGTCAGTCCTCCTAGCCAATACAAAGCACTGGCATATCCCCAGCTCCATGCATTGCTTGTACCACATGAGGAAAAGCAATACCTGCCTCTCTTCAGAAGGAAAGCAGGACATATTAATGCCAATCAATAAGTCACTGTAACAGGTCAACTGACAGCTCTGCACGGCATTGGCACCCAATGAGAACAGTGGGTGCAATGATCAGGTACCGTAATGTTTAAGCAACAGAAAATAATCAAGGGAAAAGCAGTGAAGGGTCCTCTCAGGTATACAGCAGAGACCATCTGTGTATGAGAGAAGCTCTCTTTTCACATCTGGCCAACATTTGACAAAACCACCCCAGGCAGGATCTGCAAGAAAGCAAAAGCATAAGCAAAAGCCATGTCCCATCTCACCGCTCACTAAGTATCCAATGGCCTTGGATTTGACTTCTTCACTCAGCTGCTCTGTCTTGTTCAGATAGTCCAGGACATAGATGTTGGGTGCAAACAGGACCATGTTCTGCTCTCCACAGCCAAATGGCATCTGGAGGAGCTGGTGCAGATTCTGCATAGCAGTGCCCATGATGTCACCTGGGAAGCAGGAGATACCAGAGGGATGTTTAAAATACTTAGGGCTGGCTATCAAAATAAGAGGAAGCTGAATGAGCGATATCAGAGAATAACAAAAGACAATTAAGATTGATAAAGATCCTGGAACAAAACACAGAACAGCAAAAGAAAAGAGGGAAATGAGATAAAGGTTAGGGCATTGTGAGAACACTGAGAAACAGGGTATGTAGAAAGAGGAAAAGGAAGAGCTGGAAGGGAACTGGAAGGGAAAGTACTCAAGATAGAAGAGATTAAAGACAAGAGTGAGCCATGCTAGAAAACAGAAGAAAAAGCTGAGAGGCAGGAGGCTAACACAAAGGGGCAGAAATAGCACATGGTTCTTCTGCTAAGCTGTTCACTCACCCAACACTGAGAAATATGCTCTGCCTGAGTCTTGTACCACATTTGCGGGTAGCAACAGGGAAAACTTCTCTTTTACAGGCACTCCTGAGAAAGAAACAAGACCCAAACAGCTTCAGTACGGTTCTAAGAAATGCCTAATGGAAGGGGAGGAGGCCTCCATGAAACACTTCCTATCAGAAATACCCTGACTTCAGTAACTTGGTATTTTCCTGGCTATAACATGATCTCTGCATGCAACCACTCCCAAGCACTTCTAGTTGCTGTAGATCATGTGTCTACAGCTTTTTCCTGGTTGCACTAGAAAACAAGAGACAGCATTTGAGACTCCAAGGTCAGCACTCGAGAGAACACAGATGCAAACATTTATCCTAAATCTGTCCTAGCTCCCTACGATGCTTAAGCAGGATGGTTCATTCTTTAGGACTTTGTTCTGTCTCATGTCTCAGACTCCCAACTAATGTGGCATGTTTTGATTACACAAAAATATCAGACTATCTAGAATACAATAGAAGGAGGCACATCCCACCCATCAAAGCACATGGGAACAAATGGAAAGAATGGGAAGAATGGGCTTTACCTTTTACACAGAGCAGAGAATTCTGAGTTGTTTCCTTCTCGACTCCTTCCGGCTTGGGTAGGATGAAGGAAAACAAGAGATGTGAAAAGTTAGTGAGACAGGAAATACAGACAGACAGGAATCCTTAACAAGGACAGAGAGATGAATAGAAAGAAAACTGGGGGAACTGAAGGAGGAGAAGCAGTCACAAACATTCCCTAAAATACAGAGCTCTGAAATAATAATCTAAGCAAATAAAAGAAATATGATCCTAAATGACTGGTGTTGTGTGTGGAGGAAGGACATGAAAAGGAGAGAGAACACTGCAGGACTATCACATGGATGACCTGTAACTATTTTACGTGATGAGAAACACTTAACATCCTTGTAACAAAAGGACTGAAGGATTACAGAGAGCTGTCCTGAAGAGATATCTGCAGTGCTGCTTGCCATGATGCTTTAGATGCTTTAGGGGAAAAAAAAATGTGTATGTCAATAATAGAAAGGGAAGATGTTGTACACTGTAATATCTGATGGCACTACTGGTAGCATACAACATAGTGGGCAAACATTAGGGAATTTTATGATACAGAGAAAAGCTAAGAACATAGAATCTACCTACCAGGTTAGCACACTCAGTGTATAATAAACTAGCAATTTGGATAAAGGATATACAATAATGCCTCATAATATTTCCTTGTGTACCGTATCACATCAGCAAGTCTTCTTGCCACAGGAAATGGATAAGCTGTAAAATTTTAACATGTTTTCATAGACTTTTACAACAACTGGAGTTTTGAGGGGTCTTCTTTACAGTCATCAAATTTCCATACATGCTTGTGAATCCCCCAAATTCATCCTAATGCCAGACTGAGTTATCAAATCAGAACTTCAAAACACTCAGCTTCAGGCAGTTTGCTGAGCCACTCAACGGGCTGAGAGGCAGCATGTGCTGACTGGCTCATGCCTACTGAGGGTATCACAAAAAAAGGAGAGAGATATAAAAAGGGTATATTGGAATATGAGCTAAAGGGAAGGATGGATTGGAGTAGAAGGCCTGTTATTATAAGAGATAGGGAAAGTTTATTGTACCAGGAGAAACAATGCACATAATTTAGCTGCAGTTTTTATGCAGCCCTGCCAAAGCATGAAGGTGATATAACTCCAGTGTATTGCCATTCTGCATAGTGATCTCACAAAATCATAGACCAGGCCAGATTAGAAGGGTTCTCAAAAGGTCATCTGGTCCAACTTTTAATGAGAAGGAGACCTTAGATGAGACTATCTAGCATCCTGTCCAATTGTATCCCAACATCCGCAGTTACCCAGAGGAAAGCTCAGTGCTCCCTTCCCACAGCCCCCATACCTCCACCAGCAGCTGCCTGATGACTGTGTCCTTCCGTCCCTTCTCAGGCGTCTCCACAATGTAGTTCCCACAGGGCTGTTGGTTCTGTAGGGCCTCAGTGCTCACCGAGAACTCCACCTGCCCTGGAGGAAACAAGGATCAGTCAGCCCTGCCAGGCAGAGCCAGACAAGGGGAGTCACTGCCACTTCCAGGAGGTTCAACATGGAGGCTCATGGATGGGGATTTCTGTCACATTTAGGTCCTATTTCTTCCCCACAAAAACACAGCTCTCTATACTAGA
Organism: Myiozetetes cayanensis; assembly: GCF_022539395.1. Classification (NCBI taxonomy): domain Eukaryota; kingdom Metazoa; phylum Chordata; class Aves; order Passeriformes; family Tyrannidae; genus Myiozetetes; species Myiozetetes cayanensis. The sequence goes on along the minus strand of NW_026087742.1, from coordinate 28,968,724 downwards.
AGCCTGGAGCAGATGAGCTGCACCGTCATTGAAAGGTGACTCCGGTCACTCTTTTCCAGAAGCTAGGACAGTGTTGAGAATGACCAGCGCCACTGCTGTTCAGCACTCTGCTACCCTGCATGCAACACCACAGCTGCTACCACAACACTTAATAACAATGAAAACAAAACATGAAGATCCCATGGGGAACACATCTAATCTCTGAGAGGAATGGAGCTAACACAGTATGTCTGCTGCCCAGTCAATGTCTCTGGCTTCAGGAGATGCTGTCCAAGGGCCAATAGGCTTGATGGTACTGCCTGTGGTGCCAGACACAGCCTCAGACACTATGAATCTGCCAGTGTTTGCCTCCCAGATAACCCCAGATCAGACACACTCAACTGAAGTGCTTTCCAGGAAAATGTGTTGGTCTAACACCCAATAGTGAACAGTAAGAACAGCACAGAGAAAACCTTCCTGCAGTTTTTAGCACCCTGAGACCTTTACCTAGAGATTTTGGAGTCACCAGCCAAGCCACGGTTTTCCTCCCATTCTCACAAAGACAGTGAGATACTTCATCCTTTTCCACTGGAATAGCCAGGAAATGAGTAGACTGAGCCAGAGTCACACTGACCTGTCAATTGCAGAGAGAAGTGCAATCAAGGAAGGATGATCCTGAGAGAAAGGAACTAGGAAGCCATAGAAATAGCTGTTTCTTCAGTAGCAAAGGAGCAGGGAACTGAAGTTGTGGGTTCTGCATTTGGAATATATAGGAGAAATAATGTAAGAATTTCTGGGGGGAAGCGTCTAGGTCTACTGAGAGATAAGAAAGCTAGGTGGAAGGCAAGAGGTGCACAAGAAGGTACACAGGTACAGAGGACTTTAAGCTCCCTTACCCTGATGCAGGCAGTCAGGTAGTTGAAAACGGTGGCTTTCAGCGTGAAGGACTCCCCACGCACCACGGAGTAGGGCATGGTGAGCTCCACAAAGAAGGGCTGGAAGGCCCTGAGGGACACAGTCGGGGACAGGCCAAAGCCTGTGTCTGCTGAAGTGCAGAATGCATTGGCTTTCCACTCGGTGATGGTGTCAGGGATGGTCACATCCAGATCAGCATTTCCCTCAGAGCTGATGAAGCACAGAAGCAAGGAGAGAGGGGTGATTTTTATGGCATTCTGTTGACAAGCTGTACTTGTTTTGGCCTACTGGAATAGTATTGTCTGTGTGAATTACGGGGCACAGTATGTTTGCTACTCTAGGACCACTCTAGATCTTCTTTCAGTTCACTCCCTGGAAAAACCTAACCATGGCCAGAAGTAATTGCTTCTCAGAGGATTGCCAAGTGATCTCTGCAAACAGTGAAGGACTCTCTGGTATTGAAAAGGCTGTCAAACACTTTGGGATTCATGTTTTCACCTTATAAACCCAGTTTTATTTAAAAGGAATGAACTAGCCCAAGGTACTCACCTTATAGGTACTAAACTCCAAATCCAGGTTTCTGGGAAATACTTTCGGACTGTCTCTGTCACCACTGCAGGACTGCTTGATGTCTCATAAATTGTATCTCCCAGAAGGCCTGAATGTGATGAGATGGAAAAAATCAACTACTGATAATTCCAAACAAGTAAGACATGTATCAGCGTCATGCTTCAGTCTTAGAAAGTGTCAGTCTATGTGGCAATCAGTAGCAGATGCTTGTTGTGGCTGTAGAGAGCACCAGTACCAACAGCAGTGAAGTTTCAGGGTCAGTACTTATTAGCAAGAAGACCTAGTCTTCCATTATTTACTGCTGGAAAGAGGATCCAGAGGATCTCAAGGTTTGCAGGGCAGCACTTTATAAGGTTAAAAAAAAAAGTATTTAGAGCAAACACTTATTTAGGACCTTCTGTGCAAACAGCCTTTTCCTTTTAGGTACAGCCTTGATGTGACCATCTCCTCCATCCTATCAGGCCAGTTAGCAATGGAACATCCCTCTGTTGCAGCTTTTTTTGCAGGGTCATTGTGACTCAGAAAACCACCTTCCTGCCAAAGCTATGGCCTCCTCAATAATTAGGATGAAGATGCTCAAAGTAAAAACATGCAGCTGAAATTTGGGAGGGGTAAAAAGGACTATTTTGACTAAAACAAAGTTTTCACATGCAAAAATTATTCTCAATGGAATATTCTGTGTTTGGGATGAAATTTGGTAAAAAAATTGTTTTACTTCAGTTTTGAAAAACGGGAAAACAAAGATGGGTGGGTGGGACTTGCTTTGCCTGGCTTTTACAATCAGAAAGAAAAATGCATCCAAACAGGTACACAAGAAAAATTCTTAGTTTGGTCATCTTTACTTTGGCTAAATTAATTTCTGCATTTGGATAACAATTGTGTAGCTAACAAATATTCCTACTGTTTGTGCAACAGGCACCTCCAGAACCTGAGAAGGTCTCAGGGTTCAATTGAAAAAACCCATCAGAGGTATATCACATAGCTCCTAGCAAGTGACAGGTGGCTTGCTTTTATTTGTCTCTTGTGGTATTTCAGTCTTCTTACTGCTGCCTATTTCAGTTTACAATATTTTAAAAGCATCTATCCTGCATCTTAGCAACTTGTGTCAGAAGTTGAAATTGTTTTCAAACTGGACATCTACAAAAGCACAGGTTCTTGTGCCAAGGGAAAACTCTGAATCAGCTATCCAGATAGAATAACTTGTAATTTCTAAGATATTTCCCTTTATATTCGACTATGAAGGATGGTAAGGCCAATTCTGTTGCCCGAACAGTTACAGAGTTAGAGTTGAGATAGCCCTTAGAAATAGAATGGGTCCATTTCAGACTGAACTTCTACCACACATATCTTATCATTCCCAAGGTCTACCAATTTATCGCTGAAAAATTTGTCACCCACTTCATGGTTTTGACCATACATAAAACTGGCTCAATGTAAATGAGAACAGCCTGAAAATGGTATTGGAGGTTCTTTAAATGATAATCTGGGAAAAGGAGTCTACTGTAAAAGCCTAATGAATTCATTAGGCTTTCATAGAGAATTCAGCAGCAGAATAATACCCTCTGCTCTGCCAGAGTCTTTGAAAACTGCCTGGTTCTGCTGACTTCTAATGTGGAGTTATCAAAGTTTGTCTGTAGACCTTCAGAACCCAGCAAAACCCAATCAGAACCTGAAATCTGTGAACGCATCAATTCAGTACTACTTCCAAGGTTTCAATTCCCAACCCCAGCTCTTGTTTAAGGATTCACCCCGAAATACAAACAAGCTCTCTTCTGTTAAGAACAGAAGTGATAACAAAACCCAGTTCCTTTACCACTTGTCCTCATTGCATACATAGGTGCTCCAGGCGGGCCTGAATATGGTGCAAGGCCACCTTCTGAAAGGTCGGAGTAGGCGTAATTTTCAGGGCTGCAGTACCAAGGTTTCCTCACCCTGGTATTTGTGAAAACCTTTAAACCCATATCCTATGGGAGAGAAATCAAACACATTTTTTTATTGCTGAATCCTATTGTGGTTTAAACAGCAGACCTGACTGTCTCAAAATGGAAAAGTTGTTACTTTGTATGGATTGAACCTTGACACAATCCCCCAAACCTTGGGTCTGAGTGCCTGGGTGGCTCAGAGAGACCAAAGGATATATCCCCTCTGTTTCTGGGACACAGGTTCCAGTCCAAGTCCAGTCTAGGGGTCAGGATGAGCCAGGGAGTAGATATAGAGTTTTCTCTCTGGAAGGAAATGTCTGTGACTACAGTGCAGCTCAAGGGCATATTGATTTATTCAAGGTAACTAATGGCATGGAATTATTTATCCTCAGTCAGAATGTCATTTCAAGTCAACCTCAAAGCTTTTCCTGTGAGAAGAAAACTTTGAGACTGCTCCCTTTTCCAGCAGAGCAAAGCTGGCAAGACAAGTAAGGCCTATGACTGTCACTGAGTGTGCCTCTGGATAAAAATTAGTGTCAGATCATTCAGATTCACAAACCCTTCCCTTGTGATATTGCATGATGCCACAGAAGGCTTAGGCATTCTCAGTCATTCTCCCACTCCACTCCCTAACCACGCAAGATGGTTATACCTTTAGGATGCTATAAGTGTCATCTTCATTCCTCCCTGTTACTGGAGCATAGGTGATCCCATCCACAACTATTTGCTTCAGGGGAATGCAGTTGTCCAGGGGATCCTCGAAGAGCATGTTTGGACCATACTGATAGCCATGCAATTCCTTCACTGGCAGCAAGTTATACACCTAGGCAGAAAGAGACAAAGTATTTGGCATTTTTATTGACCACTATTATAAAACACAACTCAGGAAGTTGGATGAAAGCATCACAGCAGTCACATCATGAGCACATACATCCATATTGCCATGATTCTCCCTGTGGTGGGAGCAACAGGACTTTGGGAATCAAAAAAGGTATGAAAATTTGAAGATACTGCCTCATTTTTTATGGACTGCATGTTACTCTGGGTATTATGGCTCAAATATGTAAAAAATTACACTGGCTAAACCATCTGTAGTACTTTGTCTCTACTCCAGGATTGTCATTTTCTGCTTGGCAAAAGGGGAATAAACTCTGGCACTAACCTGAGAAAATTAATCCATGGATGGAGAGAGTAACTGAAAAATTATCATCAAATATACAGCAGTGCTTGGTTCTGGCCAAGACAAGTAGGACCTTTAGGAGAGCTTTCTAATTTCCATCCCTACAGTTGCACAAAACCCCTAAGAAACAACTGGAGGCCAGTTCTCATCTTTTTGCCTGCTGGAGGAAGATGAGAAACGGCACAGGGGGGCTTTCCTGTGTCAGGTCTGACAAGAGGGACTATTCCCTGTTTCCATTCCAGCACTGGGCTGCACTTGTCAAGTTTTGATTTGTTCTGCAGACTAAGAACTTACAGAGGCAGGTGACAGGTCAGCTTCTGGCTTCATGAGGAGAACGCTCTTGTCCACAGCACGGACAGCACAGAGGGAGTTCGGGGAGGCTCTGAACAGCAAGTGAGCATCAGAGGAAGGCAGGCCTTCTGAAGGAGAGAAGCTTAAGTCCACCTGTAACCACATGAAAAGCTATGTCACAGATGCCCTACTCTTGCAGGACTTTTCCTTCCGGTTGAGTGCATTCAGTTCTAACCTTACAAAGTCCCCACAGGCATTTGCACCTCCTCCTACATTCCCTCTGTGCTACTGTTCCCTTCCTGCAGTGCCAGGGGAATCAGCACTAAGAATTCTTGGCAACTTCAAACATCACAATTGCTCATATAACTTTTAAGGTCGTTTTGGGTTTATGGTCATTGTGAGCATGATGAGATAATCCCACATAGTGGCTAGATGTGTTCATGTAACGGAGAATGGTCTTGAACCAGGACAAGTCCCTATACTGAACCCAGATATTGTATGTGGAGAGAAGACCAGCTTGCAAAGACCTTGCTTAGCAGATTCTTTGGTATGAGAAGCAGTGATGCCCTGGAGCAATACTGCAGTATCTACGGGCTGGTAATGATTCTGAAGAGCTGGCCTGTTCGCTGAGGCCCGCCAGACTTCTGTGTCTTCTCCAAAACCTAACTCACAACCCTAACAATGCCCTACCTACCTCTGACCTGGAGGTTCTTGCTAGCTAAAGTTGTTGTCACCACCTTATCACATGATTTTGTAATAAGATGGCTGACCTGCATAAATCTTCTCTCTCCTCAGCAGTACAAATCCTCTCTGAATGTGCATGCTCATCAAAACACCTTCAGAGTAAATCTGCTGCCTGACAAAGCAGCATCAGCTGCCAGTTTCCCTCATGTCTCAACCAGAATACAGCATGCCTTCTACTGACAGCCTCCAACTCTCCCAGGGTGGACTCTTGAGACTGCAAAAAAACAATATTCTTCAGGAAATGGCAGAAAAAGGACTGTAGCAAGCTTGTTACCAGGAAAACTATCTAGCATAGGAATAGCCCTAAGTCTGTCCTATCCAGACTGACAACAACTTTGTATTCAGCATGCTTTCAGAGAAGAAAGCAGTATCTAATCATGCAAATCATTTGGCACTTGGCTTGCACACAGATCTTAATACAGTCCATAGTATGACCTTTAGTATATGAACAAAATTCAGGTGACCAAGCTCCTATAGCATAACAAGTCTCAAGAATTGATTTAGCTTATGTTTTAGCAGGACAAGGGACTGTCTTCAGCAGCGTCTGGTATTCTTAAGTCCCGATGGAAATTTTTCAGGTTGTTCTCCTCTTAGGACTGCTCTTGTATCAGTCTCCTCTTCTGCATAAGGAATATGGGGGGTTGTAAGAGAAAAACAGTGCATGTGCTCACAGAGAGAAGGCTTTATTTTTCAGCACTCTTTCAGTCCCACCCCTTCAATTGCTATTGAAGCATCACTGTATATTGCTTGGAAGGTTCAGGCAAGGTTTATCTTCATTTACATACAATAGAAATTAAAATGACAAGATGAGCTGTACAGTAGTTGAGAGATATGACAAGTATTATCTTTGCCCACTGGATTGGGGCTATGTGCGTTTTATTTTTGCTTGGTGGTTCCATAAGCAGACACCTCATTGATAGAATGAGTTTATGTGAAAAGGAGTGAAATAGATGTGTTGCAGTATTAATAAAACATGCGTCTCCACTGTGTTTTTCTTAGCCAGGACCATCTGTGGGATCAGTGGCTGTGACTAGTTGCTAATAGGGGTTTTATCAGTGTAGTCCCTGCTAGCACTTTTTTTCCAGCAGTTGATCTCCTCCAGGCTAGCACAAACCAGTAGGCAGTGAAGCTACCTACAACAATGGATATGCTGCTTGTCCAGTGTTAGTAAATTCAAAGAAATTAGCTTAGCCAGGCTAAATCTAAGTAAGTTTGACCACACTGCAATCTGATGGCTGCTGCCTCAAGAAGCGGACACTTACCTTATTGTTGAAACACAGTTCTGTGTTGAACTTGGCTGAATCAGCGATCACCTCCCTGCTGGGGGCAGTGGTGTAAACAAGTACTTGGGCCACTGGAGCGATATCAGATTGTACAGGCAGTTGTAGCAAGAAGGCACCACTGGCTAGCAAAGAAAGCAAGGGCAAAAAGTTAAGGTGCAGGAAACCTTCCCTTGGAGCAGCCAAAATTCGAAGTTTGACTTTATGGTGAACTTCACCCTAGCCATTATGAAACTCCAGGCATCCAAGTGGGATGAACTGGTGCTCACAGAAATGCAGAAGTCTCACTGTCTGACTGAAAGACCTGTTTTCCAATGCGTAAGTGTGCTGAATTTTGCTTGGGTTTCTAAAACAGACCATCAGATTGTGTCTCCTAGGAATACTGGAGCCCCAGAAAATGTCAGAACAAAGACAGCTGGCACAGGGGATTAAAGCAAATCTGTGCAAAGTCTAAATAAAGGTAGAGAAAATGAAGGTCATACTCTTCCCAGATCTTAGGGGACATGGAGTTGTGGATCCCTGCATTTATATGGAAGCAGAGTGTATGTCTGCCACAGTTACCTAGCCTCCCACAACAGTGGCAATTTGGTAGGGGAGAAGAACTCACCACTCTCCTGGTCCAAATCCAGAATGTGGGTGCCTGCGTGCTTAATGTTTCCCTTGGCCATCACCTGAATGGAAGAAGAAACTTTGTTGTGATTGAGGTTATGCATGAGCCAAACCTTAAAGTGGGGGAATCTGAGAGGGGGGTAACTGAGCTGTATGTCTGCTGCTCGCACCCCAGTCAGCTGCTCTCTGCCCCCCCATAGCAGAATCCCAGTGCTCCCCCAGGGGGCAAAGAACATTTGTTTTCTCATTTCTTTGGGAAAGAACATAAGAAGGGTGATGAGAAAGTGTTTAAAGCCTGCTGACACAAACCACAGTTTCCATTTCCAGCCCCCCTACCACTGCCAGTGACAACAACCTTACTGTATAGCAGTGCAAACCTACCAGGTAGTAAAAGGTGATTTTCTTCTGCTCTGCTATGGCCTCCGGAGTAAGGATATAATGCACCCGGACCTCTGCGGAGGAGCCACAGCTTAGTGCCTCAGACCTGGGCTCAATTTTGAGGAAGCTATTACTAGGAGAGTAAAAGCGCTTTAGCTGGAGATAGCCGTCTGCATAATAGGGAACAACCCAGGAACGGTCATAGCAGTAGGGATGTGTTTTATGAACTGCCTGGAAAATGAGAAAATACACACATATATCCTCAAACACAAGTAGCTGAACTGGAGCCAAAATTCACGTACTAACAATAAAGGTTTGGTATTTTTTTGTATTGAAGCAAAGAGGAAGTCTAAAACATAAAAACCCCACGAATTTGGAAAGTGCAAGACAGGGTGGTGGCATCCTTATCGAATCATTGGGAATGACCTCACTACCAGATAAGCTGGAGTTTGTGTCAAACAAGCTGAATCATATCAGATTTTTGTTTACTATCAGTATCCCCTCAAGGACTCGTTATACTAATACCTTGCCCTCTCTAATATTCTGATAGTTTAAAGAGAAAATAAACTGATTTTCATATCTTTCCTTATTATTGGCACTGAAGAAGTGATAGTGCTGTTCAGTTAAGATATTACCAGTGCCAAGATCAAGCTATGGATTCTAGAGAAAAGGAGGAAAATCTCCACCTGATAATTCAAAACCTAAATTGAATAGAAATTCAAGAACTGAGAGAGTCCAGGCCGTGTTAAAAATGAGAACCAGGGGAAGACATTCCACATTTAGAAAGGGCACTACTTCAGCACTTCATGTGTGCCTCACATGCCCTTATTTCCTTATCTTTCTCATTATACTTGGGAATTCTTGCCTTTTCTTTACCCTGCAAAAATCTGAAAACTTCAATCATCTAGTAGTAACTTCGGATAATCAACGCTTTCAATCTGTGATGAGAGAATTGTGAGGGAAGAGGAAATATTATTCTAGATATAAATATTCTGCCCTAATCCAGACAAACAAATTCCACACCTGTTACATGAATGGTTCATACTCTTTTAACAGCAGGAAAAAGAAAAGAAAAAAAAAAGGAAAAAGAAAAAATTAGGTGGCCTACTTAGAAACTTGAAATGCTACAACAAATCCTGAGACATGCAGCTTGCCTTAACTCACCACAGATGATATTAAGGTGGAGGAATAATTCAATTAAAATGACAGTGAACCACTAGCAGCACTCCATCATGTGAGATAGACCCACCCTTGAAACAGATTTGTCTATGTAGGGCTGATGATCTCTTGGAGCAGAATGGACCATTATGATCTCTTGATGTTCCTTCTAACCCTATTGCCCAGCAGAAATCAAATACTTACAAAATAAGTGCAATTGTGACATGGCAACACCGTTTGTTGTATGAATATTTCCACCAAACTGGTGTCAAGGTTGACAAAAACAACAAGGAACAATAATCTAGCTGCTTTTGCATATATAGTAGAAATTTCGAGGTACTCCCCTCCCAGCCCAGTGGGTCACTTCATCACCTCCTCTGCCTGCAGGACTTACCCTAATTCCAACACTGTCAAAGGACAACATGGAAGTGTTTAGGGCAAACCGTGCTATGCCCTCTTCATTTGTTGTGTAGTTTTCTGCCTGTCCTCCTTGAAAAGAAATCCTCACAGTTTCATTGGCGATTGGAGCATCAGACCCATCCACTAGTTTCACCTGGAGGAGCAAAAAAGTACAGGAATAGCTGCCACCTGAACAGATTGGCAGACCAACAAGCTAAAGATGTTGGGTCCATGTCGTACAAGGAAGCCTACACAACCTATCTCTTTCAGAGAGAGCTGCAAACTTTCTGAACATATTATCTTTGTCTCTTTCTTATCTCTGCCTCTGGGTCAGATGACTGGATGTGGAGCATGACATGCACTCACACCCCGGAGGTCTCCTATTTAATAGGTGACTGGAGAAGCAGAAAGCGCAAGCACAGATGGGTAAGCAGAATGAGGGCTGTGTTCTCAGCTGCTGTCCCCCAGTTTGAGAGCCTGCAGAGGAAAGAAGACCCACAGGGATTAGCAGCACTGAGGTCCAGCATCCTTTCAGAGGTTGGGCAGGAGGTTCAGTAGTATCATCGCTTAGCATTCATGGCATTCCATTCTCATGGTTTCCCTACCTGCCCAAAGAAGGGGATTCCACGTTTGTAGTAGGAATCTGAATGCTCAAAGGTGATTTTACTAATGGTGCTTGTGATCTCAGAGAAGCTTGTTCCAGTCAACTCCACTCCTGCAGAAAGAAACGTGAAGAACCAATTTGCCTGATCAGAATTACTTTTACTCTAGGCCAACCCTCCTTTGCTGGACAAACTATTTTGCTGATGGTCCTGGACAACATGTAGGAAAACTTTAGGATTCCAGAAAAGCAAGAGTCTGCTTTGCTCCCTCATTCCTGTTTGACAGGATCCTGTGCTGGTCTCTCCTTGTCTTATTACATGGCTCTTCCATACGGATGATTCATACCTGTATCCTCCTCTTTAATTTTAGCCTCCACATAGAGCTTATTCTGATATCCACCTCTCTTGAGCTGGAATAACTTGGTCTTTACTGTTTCAGAAATGCAGCCATAGTTGTCTGTCTGTTGGAGGGAAACAAATAAAACCATTATATTCTCATTTATAGAGTGGTTATTCAACTTAATGAATCCATCACTCTGCATTGCTCTGAACTGAAAAAGAAGCCCACGGATAATTTCCCTCAGTTGTTTTTATCAAAACCATAAAAGGACCTAAATAACTTGGTATTTTGAAGTACATGTAGCAACCTCAGAGCAAAGAGCTTGCAAACTAGAAGATTTTTGTGTATGTGTTTGTGAAGTGAAACATTCAGTACAAAAGCATAGGGAATTAGTCAAGTGTATACCACATAAGAAATGTTTGTCAGACATCAGGCACCTTAGAATATACTGCTGCTGGTTTAAAATGCATAAACCATATGAGTGATACATAAACCAAAGTCTGTCTATGTGTAGAAAACAGATGACAGCTGGAAAAATATTTCCAAAGCTTGTCATCTCTCTTCAGGATCTTCATATACAAGGCAAGTTTCCACAGAAGAGATGCTCCAAACAGAGGTTAGCACTGCAGTGTTCATATTTTCTTTTAACATGAATAACAACAGCAGTGGCAGAGGCGATTGTGGACATCATACTGTATCAGAGCCCAAGGACCACAAGAATGTCTTCTGCTTGCTTTCTTTTCGTGGCATATCTCCACAATTTCTATTACCCTGGTTTCTGTCAATTAAGCTAGCACTGTTGTACCTGTGTGTACTCCAAACCCCACACAGTTTTGCTATTGTAGACTTGCCAATCAGAAGGGTGAAAAAACTGATTTTTTTTCCCTGTCTGTCTTAACCACTACTGCTGACCTCGTATTCATTTCCCTCTAGCTCAAAATGCATCATCCCCTCCCCCAGTTTCTGCTTCTTTCCTGCTTCTAAGACCAGCTTATGAACCACATACTATCTCCAGCGTAAGACAACCTGAACTGTGCTTTCATCATTCATGGTTTTTCCATCTCTTTTCTCTCTTATACTCTTTACACTCCATCTGACCTTTCCGTTATTTCTTTCATCTCTTCAGTCTCCATCAGCTTATGGGCTTTACACATATCATTCTCACTGCACAGACCTTACCCCTATTTTTACCTTTTGTATTTCTTCATGTACCCAATCTTCTCTCCTTCTTCAGGCTTCTTTAAAATACATGGATTTTCATAAAATCATAGAATCACATAATGCTTTAGGTCGGAATGGACCTTAGAGGTCATCTAAGTTCCAACTCCCCTGCCATGTGAAGGGAGACACCTCCCACTAGACCAGGTTGTTCAAAGCCCCATCCGGAGTGGCCTGAACACTTCCAGGGATGGGTCATCCACAGCTTCTCTCAGCAGCCTGTGCCAGTGCCTCACCACACTCTTCACATTATGCTATTACATACTCAGAGCAAGCTGTGCCTACCAGGCATGAACACTTTCTACTATCACTCTACCCACAAGAGTAATGATGACTCACATGTCCAGAGAACTCCTCACACACTGCTTTATCCTCTTCACCATAGCAGGTACGGCCTGTATGTTCAAACTTGCGGCAGACACGGAAGCTCACAAGACCAGGAACAGGCTTCCCAAATGTGTATCTACCAGCATGGAGGATTGAAAGGAAAACAGAGTCATTAGGAATGTAAGAGGGATGGAGGAAGCTTACAAGCTCACCCCTAGTGGTTGCAAAACTCTTCCCTAGAGCTGCCTCCAAGATATTGAGGGTCATCAGAGGAAAAGAAAAAGCAGAAAGAAATTTGGTAACATGGTAGGATCAAGCTTGGCAACAGGGGTAGAAGCACTGAATCTAATAGTCCTGTTTGCATCCCTGGGAATAACACATGAGTCTTTAGAATTCATTTACACTAATGCTGATTTAGTTGAGAGTCCTCTCATCTTGGAGAACGTGTTGAAAGTCTCTACCCCACCACCCAACTTCTGATGGAACTGGTTTGTGTATGTAAGAGCACTGGGTCTTTTGACTCATTCTTCAGCCCAAGCCATGGCTCTTGCTACACTGCTATGCGGAACTAAATGGGGTGCCCAAAAGGAAAGAGCACAGCTGCATGCCTTAGGCTTTCCTCTCCACACTAACAAGCAGAAGACACAGTTAAAACACTCCCGGGTAAACTAAACCAAAGACCTCTTCCCTAGCACTGTAGCTGGTGTGAAATCCTCTATGGTTCAAAAAATAAGCAAGAAACACCCTCTCAAAAAAAACACAGAACAACAATATGTTTCTACATATTACATACAAAGTGCAACAAACAGTAACTGTTGCCTTCTAAGATACAGATACAGTCTCTGTGGTCCTGGGACCCCAAAAGGATTGAGAAATATAATAAAGTCTAATATCTCAAGCTCCCAACTGAACTTTCAGTAGCAGCTGAATCAAAAAATGAAACCATGGAGATCTTGAAAGAATTGCACTCACAGTCCACAAACTGTCACCTCCAGCTTCTCAGCAAGAATGGTGATCACCTTGGGCATTTTCACTGTTACTTCAAATTTTGGCAGCACTGCAGCAGAACCAAAGGAAAACAGTCCGTGTGGTGCAGAATTACATAAGAATAACATATGAAGGCTACTCAAAGGCTGTTATTAAAAATTCCCTGAAACGCTTTTACATCTAAATGGTCAGATTTTAGAGGCTTCTGTCACCTGCACATCCCACTGAAGTCAGTGAAAAACAGCCAACCATTGTGCCAAGTAAGCAGACAAGATCATTTACACCAGATGTTAAAACACATCAGCTTCTTAGAGAACACGTGAGTTAGCAGTCCCACAGCAGTAGGATGCAGTAAAATAGAGAGGTAACATAATACAGGTTTGCCACAAATACACAGATTTGGGACTGCAGCCTGGTCTCTGCGTTTCCAAAGCATGTAGATCTTACCAACTTGCAAAATAGGAAGACTCCATAGCTCCCCCAGTGACATAGCACAGAGTGATATCCCATTCAAACACAACTGCAGGAGAGGAAATGGAAGGTGACTGTCTTGGGAGAACTAGGGGAGATGCTGGGCATAGGACACAGAACAGTCTTGCAATTGTAAGAGGTCAAAGGACTTCCAGGCTCATCTTCCAGGACACCCCTCTGCTGCATGAGCCAGATCATGTCAGATCATGCAACAAGGGCTGCAGCTGGCTTGCTGTTGGTTGCAACCATGTGCAGGTGTGTACTAGGATACTACTTTTTCAGTCAAGCAGATGGAACCAGAAAGAAGCTAAGGCACTAAGGCACTGTGCAAGCTACAGGCTTAGCTTCTTCTGTGGGGAGGAAAGGTAAGATCTTAATTTACAGACAGCCCCAGCCTAAAACCAGACTTAAAGCATGACACTTGACAGGTATGCAGCCAACTGGGTATGAGGCTATGGCCTTAAATCACCTCTGAAAGGAAGTCAGGCTTGTGGCTGTCAGCACACACTGATTGAAGCACTTTGCTCCTTGTGACAGGAGCCTTGCTGATGTAAGTGCTCAGAAGAACTGCACTGCAAGGTCTGAGGCTTAGGGAGAACTGAAGGTAGGTCACTGAAATCCTTTAGTCACCTCCTCCTAAAAGGATGATTCTTGACAGGGAGAGGACACAGAAACAACTTTCCAGCCATGCTGGACATCCTCGTCAGATGTGCCACCCTGTTCAATTAAGCTTTCATGCCCCATGGGACTAGCTGTTAGGAACTTGAAACCGCAGTGACAGTTACCATATTCCTCCACAGAGAAAGAATGCTGAATTGTCTTCCCAGAGGTCTTCTGTGCCACCACTGCATATGTCCCTTGCATAGGTTCAGAGGTGAGGTTGAAGAACAGCTGTATAAATCCCATGTTTAACTCTACCTGTGTCCACTGGTACAGACGGTTTTTCTTTGGGTCCTATAGATAATGTGATCACAAGGAGATTATGAGAACAGTGGGAGTCTGCAACAAGGTCTAGCAAAAGTAGTGAGGGGAGAGCCTGTCCCTGTGTTTCAGGAGGCTGCAGGGCAGGAGTGGGGGGCACAGAGTTGTGTGTGGAGTCCAGAGCTGGATGACAGAGGATCTGTAACCTGGGCCCATGTACATGGTAGCCACCACATGAGTTAAAGCACTGTATATTTGAATTAATGTAATGGACCTGCTTAATACAAAAAATAAACAAGAACCATCTCGAGATATTATTCTGCCCAGGTTGAGGTGCAATAAATGTGAACATGAATTAAATGTTTGTACATACCTCAATATACACCAGTGGAAACTAGAAAAAGAAGAAAGGAAACAACATGTTTAGATGGAGTGCAAGCAACACAGTAAAATGACTAGGGCTGTGATCATGTCTCAAAGTAAAAGGTGTTCACCCAATAGGATGAGGAAAAAAGTTCCTAATATGAAACAACAGAGATTTTGAGGTACATTGGGCCGGGGTGGACGGGAGGGGCAATTAATTTTCTCAGGCAGAAAAGACAATTGAAATTACTAATTACTAACTCTAGATGATCTGCAATAACAACAAAAGTAGGTGTACACTGTGGTAATGGCAGATTTGCTCACTGTTTACACCAGCACTGTTCATTTGCAGTTTGTCAAACCTTTGCAAGAATGCAGAAGGTAGCCTTACACAGAAATTTGACAACAGATCCTGTTAAAAAGATCTGAGGTGACCCAGAAATTTCTCAGCTATCCAAGTGTTCTGACAGCTCTCCCCAGTTTCATCCCTTTTCTCACAATTGACTGAAGGCCAAATAACTTGAAAAACGAAATATTAAACTTACCACTTCATTCAAGGGATGGAACTCTTCATCCAGAGAAACAATTCTAAACAGGACTGATGGAGAAAGGCAGACACTGAGGTTCCATAGTGCAGCACCAACCAGTAAATATCAGTTACAAAAACAAATGGTATAACAGAGAACAAGAGGTGTTCTCTTCTAAAGAAATTCCATTCACTAGAATGCTAAGTCATGCTCGGTTATCATCTAAGACGGGTACATGAATAAGAGGATGTTAAGAGCAAATCCATGGCAGTGTGAACATCTTACTGATCATGGGCATCAGAATCTCACTAGTTGGGACTGAAGTTAAATTTAAGTTGCCTTTGCTTTGCAAGGACATGTTTTTATGCTGGAATTCACATGGGTCTTCTAATTTTGTTATAACTAGGCAGACTTCCTCAGAAGGATGAATGCAAGCACTTCAGCACTTGGCTGAAAGTTTGTGTCAGCTCTGGATGGAGAGAATATGCAGTATCTCTTTTAGGACATTTGTTTCTAGCCAGGCCAAATTTAGGAGATCAATGGCCCAGAAAAAAATAAATGGATTACATAATTCTCTCTGTCTTCATTGAACAAAATCAGCTGCCACTTTGAAAGCTATTTCATGACTTTGTTTGAATTTTGGCCCTGTTCTCTATAGGACAAATATCCAATCTTTGTCTGATTTTAATGCTGACCCTAAATGCATGGACCACAAGAACAGAGGCCCCAGTGACAGAAGGATTGTGTGCAGGTGCCCTAGACATGTGCATGCATCTTAAGATTCCCCAAATTTTTCCTATATGGAGCAATAAGACATAAGCCTCCGCCATGAAGTTGCAGTTCTGATCCCCTCTGAAAACAATTGGCATTCTGGCCAGCACAATCCAACAGCTTTAGTATAAAGTTCTGTTTCAAAAGCAAATCTTCACTCCTTTCCTGGTACCTGTCTGTCCAGGCTTGTAGATGGGTTTGTCTGTCTGGACGAAGACCAAGCTCTCAGAATTCTGGACCAGCACGCTCTTGCGGCTCGTGAACTGCAGTGTGGGCCCCTTCACTGTCACACTGAGAAATGTGCCTGGTAACAGGCTGTTTGATTTTGGAAGCTGGAAAGTAAGAAGACAGCTATGTTATGGACCACCTTTGAAGGCTTCCTGAACTGGCCTTTGTGAAATAAGAGATCTAATATAATCCTTATGGACACAACACAGACTTGAGAGGAATGATAATCAGGAACAAGAAACTGATCTTTATTTGTCCCATATTTCTACCCATTCCTCCTGCTGCGTAGTGATCGTGTAAGTATTGTGCAGCAACGGAACTCAACTTTAAGAAATTCTTGCTTGCCTTGACCAAAACCTTTCCATCTGTTTCCTTTTGACATTCACAAGGGGAATGGAATAGTCCCTCTTCTCTTTCAGGTAATGTCCCTAGTCCTTGCAGAACATTCCCTTTTCCAAACCAGACATGCCAGACCTCTATAACCTCTCTCACAAAGTGAAAAAGTCAATCTTCAGCCCACATCTGACAAACCAAGACACAAATGCCAATCTTTTCAGTGTCCTGAACACCAGTTCTTCAGTCTTCATGCCGAATGCATAATCTGTGCTCTGAGCTAAATGATCAGCTTTCTTGGTTGCCTAGAACATATTATAGTCCCTGGCTCTATCAATTACATTAAAATATAAATTTCCTGCTTTGCTGTCTTTTTCAGATACAGGCAATCACAGCTCCATGTTCTTATATTAGTTCAGTGTACACCAGGCAAAAAAGTATCTGAGGTCCAAAAGCTCTACTACAATTTGAAGGCATTCAAGTGACAAACCGCGGCTGTTGAAGGATGATGTGGAGAGCCATTTCACCAAAGAGCCATCAAGAGTGTCAATACTAAAACCACTTCTTTCTCCTGGCCTCCTCTTCTCCTAGAGAGGTGGTGACTTTCCAGGATTCAGCATCTCACAGTCAGGCAGCATATGAAGTGACCTCAGCACTGAGAGGGTTTGGAGGATGTACAGTAACATACATACCTTTAGCCAAGAGGTAGGTGAACACCTACCAGTGTTACTCTGGTCATTACTTCTCAGTGCCTTTACAGTTTGTCCCTGTCATAAAGAATCATCCTGCAAGGATGAGATACTCACAGAGAAAGGGATGCAGGTGAACACGTCCCTCTCTGACACCACATCATCAATCAAGCTTCTGTTCTCCCCTTGATGCTCGAGTGTGGCACTCAGAGTCACAGACTCATTCAGGTGGGTCAGCTGAACGCAGACTTTCTCAGGAGAATCTGTGTGTATCACAAAGGGCAGTAGCACCATATACTGCCTAAGAAGAGAGGAGACAGATAGGTCAGAGAGGCGGGAACAGGTAAGAGGAGCTGTACATAAAGAACAAATAAACCAATCTGATGACTACAGCCTTCATTGTACAAGGAGAGAGTTGCATTTTCTAGGAGTGCAACAAGATTTCCAGCATGTCTGTAAACAGTCTGGGAAGGCAGAGAGGCCAGTCTCAAATGTAAAACATCAGAGGAAATCCTCAATGAAAACATCTGGAAGGGTTATGGTTTTCCAGGTTCTGGCACAACGGAAGCACTTCTTCCTGAGACCCTCAATAATTCCAGGGGGTGAGAACATCAATTGTCACCTTTGCTAGACACTGTTAGCAGGATTCAGGAGCCACACAAGTGCCAGTATCCAGTGAATAAGTGCCATTGACTACACACTTCAAAGCATCTGTAACACTACTCTCATTCCTAACAGAGATTCAAAACTACCACAGTGTGGTGCCAGATCTTAAGCAATAACACTGGAGCAAATTTCAGGTTTTCAGGGAAGCAAGTCTCTGTCTCAGCTCACCAGGGGATCCCTGCTCAGTCCTACACAGCCTCCCTCCCTCTGTCCCTCCCTTCCCAGTGAGGTAACTTGCCAGTGGTGTCTTGGTGCCCAGCACTGCATCTGGGAATCAAATCCGATCTGCCTAATGCCAACTGTGCTCACTTTTTGGTGGGCAAGGACTGGCCTCTGGTGGGCATATCCAGAGCAGCGAGCAGATGGGAGAAGTGCCCTCAACACCTCAGCAGTAAGGCAGAGCATTCCATTCAGCAGTAGGAGAGGCTCTGGTGCTTTTACGTCCATCACTGGTCTGCAAGGAGAAAGCCCTGGTCCCTCTGACCCCACTGTCTGTTTTGCCTGCGTTTGATGAAAATACAGCAGCACAACCTTGCCCAGAAACCTCCCTGCATAGCTTAAAGCTCTGTGATGGGTGAGGTACTCTGTGCTTTGTGAGGGAGGAAAAGACATTGCCAAAAAGCCAAAGGAGAAAGTCTTTGCGATGTCAGGACCCCTCATACACTGCTCCTGCCATACGTGTAGACACATGCACATAACACTCACTCCCTTCACATACAAACATGGCAAAAGGGGGTGAAGAAGGGATGTGACACAGTTTATCCTCACAGACCTGAACAGTCACAGTCTTACCATGCCAAATAACCCTGGATGAGAAAAGAATTTTCATTTCATTGACTGAATTGAAAAATGTTAATTAAAATATAGAGCCATTTTTAAGCATCCCAGATCTGTTATTTGTTTCTTTTCTTCTCATTATCAATCAAGAAAACCACTCCCAAGTCCTAGGAATTTCACCCTGGGAGTAGGGTACTCAAAATGACTTTTTGTAGGGTACCTAGGGAGAAGGGTACCCAAAATGAAACCTTCAAAAGAGTCTCTCTCTTAAAAATGCATAGTATAAACAGTTATAAAAAGTTGCCTTTCAAAAGAACTGATTTTCTGCAGAAAATTTTGTTGAAATCCCGTTAATTCACTGAAACAGCAAAAGGTATTCTCATAGACCTTTCCCTCTTCCTTTCTTTGTTTTTTTTTGTTTTGCCCTGAAGTTTTACTGATATCTCAGTTCCACATATTGCTTTGGGTCTCTCTGAAGCACTAGAGTTTCTGTCTGTAGAAGGCACTTTACCCAGCCCTGGTGTTGTTATTCCTGGGTAAAAGAAAGCACACCGAAAATAAGGGACAAAGCAATAGACACAGGAATACAGCTCCGGTCTCCTGCCTGCCCAGAGACCCCCCTGCATAGCTTACGGCTCTGTGATGGGTGAGGTGTCTCCCAGAAGGATGAAGAGGAGAAGCAGGAAGATGCTTGGCTTGATGAGCAGCCCGTTCTTCCCCATGGTGCAGAGCAGGACGTGTTGAGTCAAGCAGACACCCAGTGTGGTTGGGTGCTGCTTTTACTCCCCTTCTGCTCTACTAGTCAAGCCCTTTATAGTCTCCTTCACAAACAGCCCAGGGGCTGGAGGAGATAAGGGCTGGGGGCCAGGGCTGATCCGGAAACAGGGAGAGGCAGTAAGGAGGAGTTGGAACTAGCAGCTCCAAGTCCGGGCAGAAGGCCAGGTGCTGGGCGAGAGAGGGAGGGGAGGGTTACTGGCAGGCTGGAGCTGTGTCTCTTTTGAGGCAGGGCAGCAGGCCATAGAAGAGGAAAGGTGGTGACTAGAGAAAGAAAGGGCTAACAGCAGAGGGTGAGGGCACGGCCTCCATTTCGGGCAAAGCTCCCTGTATGAAGCTGGACATGGCACTGGTCATGGAGGCTGCTGGAGGAGCAGGAGCTGTTTGATTTCCTTCAAACTGGGAGCAGATTGGGCTAGGACTTGGGAAACATGAGTGGGTGTGCCTAACTATCATTTACAGGAAGGTTCTGAAAACAGGGAATTTAAACTATAAAAACTTTCCCCCTCCACCCACTCTGTTCCCTTGTGGTCTCCATTCCTGGTGCCATCAAAGCTAATGCCAGGAAAAGGGGCCAGAGAGTGCCTAAAACATCAATTCATCTAAGATAATCTGGCCTTCACCCTGACAGAAACAGGGACAGTGACATGATGGGAAGCTGCCAAAAGTTCAACTCATTAACAGCATGTAACACATTAACCAGTTCCCCAGAGCAGCAGCTACCCCTACACAGCAGAACATATGTGGCCTGGGTCTTACTTTCCCTGGACTGGTTGTTGTTCCGGGTCAAGTTATTGGTACATCTAAATCAAGTTATTGCTGTTTGACGGAGTTGTCCTGGTTTAATTAGGTGAAAATCCATGTAATGCACTGTGACAGGCAGTGTTGTATAACAGAGGGAAATGGGATTTTTTGACCGCTGTCTTTACTGTCTTTACCTTGGTCTGCAGTAGGAAGATCAATAGCTCTGGTAATTATTACCCTTGTAAGTGAGAGTAGAATATCTGCCTAACTTATATTTCTAATGCAAACTCCAAAGAATTTGGGAGATCTATGTTAGAGGATGTAAAGCTTAATTTTCAGATTAAAAAGTGTGCAGGATAAAATGATTTTCTGACTGCCCTTCCCTTCTCCTACTATCATCATCAGGAACTTTGGAGTTAAGAAATCCAAGTGAAGTGCAGTAAAAAATCTTCATTTCAGACCACATTCTGCCCTGCAGTGACCTGCATAGGAAACAAGAGGATAGTAGTGTCCAATTTCCTCGGGGACTGCAAAAAGACAACCCATATTTGTGCTCTTCCTTCTCCATCTGATGCCTAAAGGTCGCTTTGCCTGTCCAAAAGAAATGTAACCCGGTACAGACTGCCTCACCCACAGGGAAGAGAATTTGTACATTGGGTGGTCAAAGCCTTTTTGAATATTACAATTTACATTGGTTCAAACAGGTTGGGAGCTGGACTGACTGAACATAAACCTTATAGCAACAAGGTGCAGAACTACACATGGCAGAGGAATGCCTTTTGTCAAATAGCCAAACAGCTCACACTGCTCCCAAACCAGCTCCTGATCATTAGAATCTTGATCAAAAATGTGCTCTTGTAGCCAAAAACTGAAGAGAAATTATTTCAGTCCATTGAATGGGACAAGTTTTCAAAGGCTTGAGAATCCAAGTCGGTACACTTAACATGCACAGACACCAAACTGCCCTCAAAGCCCATGCAATTCAGTTTGTAGGAGTGGCACAGACAAGGCAGTGGCAATGAATTTTCCTGCTCTCCCCTGCCATTTCTACTTGCTGTGAGTACAACTGAGAAAGCAAACAGGCTTTCTAGACATTTTTTGTTAGATTCTAAGTGCTTAAATTCTCAAGAAAACTCCCACAAGGTGTTGGCCTATCCATGAGGAGAGTATGGTTTAATAGTGTCTGAGATTTCTCACAGCAAATCCGAAGTTCTGTCATTTGGCATAGGTCAAAGGTGCCCCAATTGTACAAAACCAGCATTAAGTATCCTTTATCTAAACCAAGAATCTTGTTCCATTCATGAATAGCATCACAGAAGTGTTGGTTGTAAGGGAGCTCTGGAAGTTATGTAGTCCGTCTTTTCACTTATACCAGGACTGCTGCCAATGCTGTCAGCTGTGACTTTGTCAAATCAGATATTAAAAACTTCTGAGGATGAAGAGCCTACTACTTCCCCTGTGATGTGTTCCAGTGTTGCACTAATCTCTGGAGAGGATGTCTTTCCTCGTGTCCAGTCTGAACTCCCAAAGCTGCAGTGGCAGCCATTGTCCCACATTATATCTTCTGCCCCTACCAGGAAAATTCTTGTTCTAACATCTTTGTAACTGCCCTTCAAGTATTTGTAGGCAGTTATTTAATCACTACAGTTTGCCTTGGTCAGACTAAACAAGTCTTGCCTACCTTGTCACTCCCTGTGGCAATGAATTTTCCCACCCCCCATGCTCTGACCAGTTTGACAGTCCTCCTTTGGACTACCTTCAGTTTCTTCACATTCCTCTTGAACAGGAGGTCAGCACACCCGACAGAGTTCAAGTGCAGCCTCAAAAATGACATGGAGAATAAGGATTGTAACTTACCTCAATCTGCTAGCCATGCTCCTCCTGTATTCATTCATGATGGCTTGTAGAGTTCATACAAAAAGAATTTACTTCCAAGAAAATCAGTATGCATCAATCAACTATATCAACATGCTCTAGATAGAAGATTAAAAACTCTGCCAAAGATACTTGTTCAACTGCTTTCCATGGAAATGAATATATTTGTTCCAAATTGCTTTAGTATTGCAAAAACTTGAATCCAGAGAGGTGCTACGTGCTCTGTTGAAAGTAAAATCCACAGCTAAAAATCCTTTCCCCTCAAAGAATGCTCAACTTTTGAGGCAATCTAATGTATTTATTTATTTTACGTTTCCTGAGTGTCTCTTTGGGATGAGATTGAGAGCCCATGTTTGAAGAGCTAAAGATTAACATATTAATATATTAAAATAATAAATGAATATTATATAATAAATTATAATGTGCCCTGCACCACAAAATCCTTGGGGAGGCATAGCTGTTCCCTTATTGATAAGGTAAACTAGGCAAGCTCAGAGACATGCTCACCTTGCCTACAAATGTCATGATAATATAGGAATCTGCCTCTTCACTGGGATTCTCTGGTAAGGTAACTATTAAATTCCCTTCTGTAGATCCCACCATCATTTTGACAAAGCAGGTAAAGGCTCCAGCACCATCTCACAGGGCCTCGCAGATTTCTAGGAGTGAGGGACAACTATCTTTTGATAGCTGAATGGACTCTGGCACAGACAAAATGACTCACCCAAAGTAACACAGACAATCCAAGATGAAAAAAGTTTTCACCTCCCAGTACACTGCAGATTACTCAGGTCTTACTGTTGCAGGCACAGTTGTCAAAAAACAGACCCACTGTTGCTGAAAACATTCCCACCTTAAGACTCTGAGTTCAGTAAACCCTATACAAGGCTCAGCAGATATCCACTTAGCTGAGGGTGCTAAGATCCATATGTTTGTCTTCATCTGCCTTGACACCTTCATGTGTTACATCCTATTAAGTAGATGGAAGATAATGCCATTGGTAGCTGGTAAGGGTTTCCTTCTAATTAGAATAAAAATATGAAGCAAATATAAACTGTACGGACTCTGAATTGAAGTGCTAAAGTTGGTTGTTGGACTTCTATGATTCTATTAATAAGATCTCCCCTCAGCCTTCTTTGCTTTAGAATAAACCATTCACCTGTCTCAGTCTTTCCTCATAGATGCTGGAGACGAGCTCCAGTCCTTGCATCGTCTTTGTGGCCCTCCATTGGACTCCCCAGTATGTCCATGTCTCTCTTGTACTGAGGAGCTCAGAACTGCACACAGTGCTCCCAGCGTGGCCTCCTCAGTGGTTAGTAGAGGTGAATGATGGCCTCCATCAACCTGTTGGAATTATTCTGTCTAATGCAGCCCAGGACAGTATTTGTCTCCTTTGCAGCAAGGACACACTGCTGGTCACATTCATTCTGGTGCTCAAAACGACCCCTGGGTCCTTTTTGAAAGAGTCTTTTCAGGTGGGTCCCCATGGTGTACTGGTGCATGGAGCTGTTCCTTCCCAGCTGCAGCACTTTGACATTCTCCTAGTTGGATTTCACGTGGTTCCTGTCAGCCCATTTCTCCGGCCTGTCTTTGCCAGAACAAACACACACCTCACAACACCTACCATGAACCTGCTGCTCACCAAGGCAAGGCTTAAGGTTGTTTGGGAAATCCCTATGGAAACACATCTGTGCACCATGTCATATCTGCATAGTGAGGTGGATGTTCAGAGCAGGCCATGGTTGCTGTGTGTGCTTCAGAGGTCATTCATATGGGCTCAGCAGCCTGTATGTCAGTCAAACCTACAGACTGAGTGATAGCAGTTACTTTGCATCAGGACCACCCACCATCAAGCACTCCTGTCAGACTTACTGCTCTGACAGCAATTCCAGACCAAGGCTAAATTGACAATAGTAAATTGAAATGTAATATAAATATATTTCCATAAAGAGGGTAAATTGAAAATAAAATTTCTCTTCCTTTGTTGGAATAAAATGTGTGTTAAAAAGTTTTCCAGCTGTGTGGAAATGCAACCTACTGTACAATCCTTAATATTCATTGTGGTTTTGTGCTGTTCAAACTCTGAGCCTGTCTCTGCTCTATTTGAACTGCAAGTTCCTTTTATTAAGGATTTGTCCACTGCTTCCTCTCTCTGCAGTAGGAAACTGCAGAAGTGTGGAGGAAAACATGTTCTTCATTGATTGAACTTCACACAATTAACTGTATTCCTTTGACTCCTGCCTCTTGACTACTTTGGTTAAAGTTGGCCTATAAAACATTGCCTGCAACTAGTTCCTTCCAACAGAGAGAAGTAATGGCACAGGTACACGCTTTTGGTCCAGTGTAGTACCAGAGGGTTATTTTCTGTGCTGGATTTACAGAAGCTGTAATTTCATTTCACCCTCTTCTCTCCCACTCACAGCACTGGGATGCAAAAGAAGAGGCTGTCACTTGGAGAAATCTGTTTATATGTTTCTGTCAACAAGCATCGGGCTTCATTTTCCCAGTCCTTCTGATATCAGACAATGGAGATGCAGGGAATGGAAGTGAAATCTGATGCTCAAAATTGAAGGAAAATGAATAGCTCACCATAAAAGATCTGAAGACACCTGTTGTGACAAAGCTTTTGTTTGCTCTTATAGGACAAATAGGGAAAGACTAGGCCGAGAATACGTCTGAGGTCTCATCTGGTCACAAACAGCAGCAATCTAACACATGTGGACTGAGAACAGATCTACCACTGAGGATAACTCACATTTATGGGCAACAAACCCGTCCTTGTAAAACACCTTTATGTTGGTATGGAAAAGGCAAGTCCTTGCTCTTGTGTGAAGCCTTGGTTTGCAGGACAATGATCAATTCATACCACTGATGAGATCGTTATGAGATGAAAATGAACATAGGATTTATCTAAGAGATTTCTCACAGATCCATGGAGCACGAAATTCACAGCTGGAGGCACGAAATTGACCTTTCATCAGGACAGCACAGTGTTGCACGCGGCTGTTAAAGAGGACCCTGCAAGAGACACAGAACAGAAGTGAGACTGAGAGAAAATACTGATTGTCTCCTGGAGGCAAGAAAGAAAAAACACGTGATTGTGAAGAGTGTAGCCCAGAGGAAATGAAAGAACCCAACCTCCAAAAGGCAGCTGTTAGAAAATAAAATGTACACTAAAGAACCCACCTTCCTGCCACTACCAAGTAATTTTGCCATTGTGGAACCTAAATCAGAATGAAACATAGACATGATGCCTTGTAGTGGCAGTGACATCCACCAGCATGAGAATGGCAGTGCTGAGTGTTTCATGGAAAGATGATCACCTCCAAGGAGTTTGTAAGAACAGAAAGCTAGATTTAAGCATTGAACTAAATCAAGTGCCTAGAGTGCTGACCTACTGACAGTGAGATCTTGGGTGAATTTCCTTGCTGAAGAGGCATTAGAAACTAACTCATTGTCTTAACTGCCATTAAAAGAAAAGACCAGGCAAAGTCAGTGGACTAAACCATAAATGTTTTCCCTCGTGCAAAATGCTGAGTTTTGTCCATGTAAAGACTGAGCTGAAATTAAGGTTCTGACTTGGGTTGGCACCAGTGCAGCAGCAAAGGGCTGGGTCTTCATATCCAGTGACATCAGCATTTGACAGAATTGGTGCAAGGTGACTAAACCTAGTAAAGCCATATGCCTTTCTGACCGAGCCTCTGTTTGGGTGGTACAGGTAAATAAAATCCTTGGTCTGAGCAGCTGGTGGGAACTAGAGAGTGAAATACTAATATTAGACCTGCTTTTCACAGGTACAAAGTGCAGGGCAGTAAAAAGGAGACCATGTTGAGCTTACTGCAGTACAGGTGACAGGAAGAAGAAAATCTGCCCAGGAAGAAAGGTCCTGAGATCTGGAGTATTGTGGAACACCAGGCAATCTGAATTAGCACTGTTGTTTTTAAAATAGAATGAAACTCACTTGGTGTAATTGGATACAGAGCCATCTGCCCAAATCCATCCAGAGGTTGTGCTGTTCCTCAGTCCAATCCAGAAACGTTCTGTTTGAATACGCTTGAACAGATCCTAGAAACAATGATGAATTACAAAGTGACTAATGGCTAACAAAAGTCAGCCAGATAATGGAGGTCAGGATAAGTAAAGAGAACAGAAAGCAAGATACATCCCTTTGCCTGATTGTTCCTTAAGTGGTTGACAATATGCTTACCCACACCTTCTATTCAGGAAGATCGGCCTTGCAAATCATGCGTGGAATAAAAACTGTGTGTACACTCACAAGGAAGTAAGCATGGTTTCAGCGTCCTGAGGAGATTCTTCAAAGGACATTTCTCAGGGCAGTATACAAGAAACAACTGTTGTTGAATATGCAAGTTGAATATGAGCGCCCTGGCAGCCAGGAGTGCCAACCGTGTCCTGGGGGGCATCAGGTAAAGCATCGCCAGCTGCTCAAAGGGAGGGGATTGTCCTGCTCTGATCTGCACTGGGGCAGCCTCACCTCAAGTCATGTGTGCAGTTTTGGTCACCGAAATATAAAAATGACAGTAAACTATTAGAGACATAGAGAGGAGGGCCATGAGGATGTTGAAGGGTCTGTAGAGGAAGCTGAATGAGAAGCGGCTGAGGTCACTTGGTTTGTTCAGCCTGGAGAAGGGGAGACTGAGGGGAGACTTCATTGGGGTCTTCAGCATCCTCATGAGAGGCAGTGGAGGGGATGGTACAGATCCTTTTACTCTCATGACCAGTGATAGGACTCAAGGAAAAGGCATGAAGCTGAGTAGGGGGAGGTTTAGGTTAGATACCAGGAAAAGATTTTTCACCCAAAGTGTGGTTGGGCACTGGAACAGGCTCTCCAGGGAAGTGGTCACAGCACCAAGCCTGTCTGAGTTCAACAAGTCTCTGGACAATTCTCTCAGGCACATGGTGTGATTCTTGGGGCTGTCCTGTGCAGAGCCAGGAGTTGGACTCAATGATCCTGATGGATCCCTTTCAACTCAGCATATTCTATGATTCTAGGAAGTGCACGCCAGTCTCCTGGAGTTTCCCACACACTTTATGTAGGAATGTTTGCTATTAGAATTAATATTAACGCTCTACCATATAGCTAGCTAGCAAGCTACTACAAAGTATTAACAATTACAGGTAAAATCAGGGCACAGCAGGAAGTGCAGGCACTGACAGATGTGTAATAGAACCAGGACCAAAGCTCTTTAAATTTTATACAAACTTTCCTCTTAGTTTTTCGCAATATTCATTTTCTTTTGGCTAAATTTTAACTCTTGTTTATTGTTAAAAGGTAAAGCCTGCAACAGAAAGTTAGCCCTGAAGTAAATCCCCTGCCCTTCCCTTCCCTCCAAAAAAAAATAAAAGACAAAGCCAGGAGAGATAAGTTTTTCTTGTCCACCTTTGCAATGAAACCAAAGAACAGCAACCTTTCAGCTGTATGGCTGTGCTCCATCCTTATCTTCTGCTGCCATAACAAAGCTTCAGAGAAGACATCTTCACAGAGAAGTCACTAACAAAGGTAGCTTGGTAAAGTCGTGGGAATAGGAGCAGCTTGAGGAACTACTTGAGTGTTGCTGGTGGTTTGGAGGTGACTGCGTTTCCCTGGCACACAGAGGTTGAGCAATCGCAGCATAAGGCATGGATAGTTAGGAGAGTCTCACTCAGATGGGTAAGTCTGAGCAGGAATAATGGGTAACACTCAAGAAGCAGAGATAGTAGTACGAAAGCAGCCAGACCAGGAAGGATTTCTTTATGCAGAGAAATGGGTCATTTGGGGAGAATGCCTATTTCTTAAGGAGTCCAGATTTGTCTAAGCAAATGTGAGAGCCTGGTAGATACTCCCAGTCAAGTAGAGACCTGGATTTGTAAGCCCTCACAGAACATCATACAATGCAACTTCTGTCCAGGGACTGGAAGCTGTCCACGTTCACTGGACCCGATCTAATAAGCCCTGGCTTGCACAAAACCAGATCAAGGGCTTCTGCTCTACTTAAGCAGATGTGCCTCAGTGCCCCAGTAATCAGCACTAGCCCTTTCTTTAGTGACCATACATGCCCTGCCTGCAGTGAGCACCTGCAGTGGAACAGATGGTTCTTCCTTTCACCAGCACAACTGAGGTATTTTGGCAGAGAGAGGAAGTAAGCATTGAAAACAGACTGAGGAAGAAATATCCATGCATGAACACAGGGAATGGCATGGGTCACTGAGCAGGAGGAGCTGGAGTGGTTGCAGGGAGGAGAAGCATCGCTTTTGAAAAGGAAGCATTCCTTGAGAGTGGGGACGTACTGGTTTGTGAGCAATGCGCACGTGACTGCCCAGTGTCACAGTCATTTCCTGTAGTCACTCGATCAGCCTTATTGAGGATAGGAGGGAAGGTGAGAGGAGCAGTGGAAAAGGTTGTCTCCTGACATTGTTCATAGGATGATTCTGAGTAGCTGACAGTGACCCTTATCTCTCCCTTCTCCCCTTTGTTCCTCTGCTTCCTGCAAACTTCTAAGGTGTATACTGAAACTGGCAGTGCACTGTAACATCAGTCATAAATCCTTCCTCTCATTTAAAGCCAAAATATTGCTGAAGTGACAGCACTGCTTGGATATCAGTCACTTAGGTATCTGCAAGGAAATGGGAGATCCTCAAAGACTAAGAAAACCATTACCATTTCCCAGGTATCACTGATGACCAGGAGGTGAGCTCCCTGTGACCAGCAGGATAGCTGGCTGGAATTCCAGTCCTTCTCCTCCTTGGAGAAGGAGTAGCAGCTCCCTCTGTAGGCCACCCACTCTTCAGGGCAGCGTGGGTAGGAGTCACCTGTAAAAAAGTCAAAATACTAGCTTTTCTCTATCATTAACCAACAGAAAGACACTTGTCAGCAAGGACCTACTGAAAAGCAACTCTCCTGAACAGTTGCAATGCAGAAAACACAAGCATCTGAAAACAACAACGCATGAACACAGATTGTCTGTGCAATTTCCAAATCTTCTAACAATAGTCACATGCACTCTGGTGCTGGTGCAAGCACGCATACACACACACCCACACACCAGGTTTCCACTGAACTACTTAGACACCCAGCAACTAAAACTGGCTATCTGAAAGCAGATTACACTCTGTGGGTACAGTGTGATCATGTCACACATCAGGTGAGTAGATTTTAAGCAGATAACAGTAGGCTCCTCCACATGGTCTAGTACCTTCTGCATGCATGCAGAAGCGTTACAGACCTTACACATTTTTTCTACAGTTTAACACTAGAATTACAGCCAGCAAGTCTACAAAACCTTTGCAATATGTTTCATTGTTCTTTGCCACAGGATCTGAAATGGGTTGCCTGCACAAGGAATATTCTGGATAGGCAGTGGGTACATAAGGCTGGTAGAAACCTAGAATAGCTTCTGGTTTAACCCCGTATAATGGAGCTCCTCTACTTAGGTAAGTCTCCAGTCCTTTGCTTTTGGTTGCTAGATCTCAGCAATGCCTTGTGCACTTACTCATCTTCCAAACCAAAGCAATCGCTAGGGAGATGCTCAGTATCCCAAAGCTTATAGTCAAGCCCAGCACAACTGCTGACCACACACGGGGAGCTGTAAAAGAGAAAAGAAATCACAGTGAACAGCAGCCACATGAAAACTGACCATGGTTTTACATAGTTTGCATTGTCCTGGGTATTTCCATAAAGAACTGAGTTCTTTAGAGCATCACTGTCTACACCCTGCGTGCACATGGCTGACATCACTGTCCCTGCCCAGCTTACCTGGGGCCTCCCCATGCCCCTGCCCACTGGCCCAGGTTCCCATTTCAGCTGGGCTTGGGGCAATCAGTCCCTGCTTGGGCTTCCCAGGAGGTGCCTGTCACCCCACCAGCCCCAGCTCTGCCCATTCCTGGCCACAAAGATGCTGGTCCAGCCCCTGTGGTGGCTGACCCCAACTGAGCTGGAGCCCCCCCAGGCAACATGTGGAGCCTTGTGCTGGCAGGAGCCTCCCAACAAACCCACTCCTGCCTCAGTATTGAAGCTTGGGGTGGAAACACAGAGCCATATTGCTACAGCCACCATGTTGCAGCTTATATGTAAAAAGAAACCAAAAGGTTTTCCCCCAGGAACAGGTTTAATCTTAGCATCCTGTTCACAGGCTTAGGCATATGGTCATGTTACATCTTCCCAGGATACTCTCAAGTCAGTTCTATGTTCTTATCTGCCGCATCCATGGTGGGGTGGTAGGGTGAGAGAGCCAGCCTTGAAGACCTTTGGATGACTGTCCCTCCATAATTTCACCACCACCATCTGCTGTTCACTTGCTGCCACTGGCAGAGGGTGAGTCCTTGGAGCAGCCTCCACTGTAGCCCAGCACAGCTCCCTTTCAAAAGGCTGATCAGGACTGACAGGTAGAGATCTGCTCATGTCCAGCAGGACATGTTAACATCCAGGCTGCATGTTGCTTTCCTGTTGTCATCTCCTGGAGCTGTGTTTGACCTGAGAGGCATTCACTTTCCATAAAACATTTGAAATCCCAGCACTAAAATCTCCTCTCTCCCCAGTTCAGGAGAGGATGACACTGTCACAGATGAGTTCCAGGGGAGTTTGGTTTGCTTGTTTTATTAATCTCAGTATGACAGCAGCACAGACAACAGGACTTTCTAAGAAGCAGTAAATGTGCAGTTAACTTATGTACTACATCCTGCTCTTGTCATGCTCCAGAGCCTTCTACTCAAATACAGTAGCAAAGTCCCCATTGGATCTCATGAAATTTGAGGTGCTTCTCTCTTGGTCATGCCACAAGACCCAAAGAAACACATTTGATCTCCTGGTGGAGGCTGAAAACAAATGCATATCACATATCAAGAATAGTGTGGGAAAGGCAAAGAAAGCCAGTGCTAAAACAAAAGGGAAAGGGACTTAACTTAGAAAACAAGAATGTGTCCTTTAAACATGGGAAGCTTTGTCCAAATACAGAAAGTAGACCAACTCAGTAAATTAATAAATACTAATTCATTTTTATCTTGAGCAGTTTGCAGGCTCACTAATGTTAAGGCCATTTTGTCATTTTTAGCAATATATTTAGACTTGCAGTTTTGGCTAGAAGTTTCGAAGGTAACAAGGGAGAGCATGAGGGAGCTTTGTTGTAAGCATCATTCTTTTGGTATAAAGATCTTTTCTAAGATAAAAGTTTTGTCATGTTTCCTGAAGCTTGTAGGACTTCTAGTTGCCCAATCATAGTTAAAAAATTGTATTTCTTATTTTGTAAACTCATTATTAAATAACAAACCCCCACCTCTTTTCAGTTACAAAACACAGAAAGACTTTTCAATTACAACATACTCTTTGGCTTCACACAAGGAGACAATGGGAGAACTGTAGGACTTGGACTGGGTCTGGAACTTGAACTTTGACTCTGCTCTCTATTCTTCTTGTAAGGTCATGTTTGTATATCTGGTAACTTGGGTTTTTTCATCAGAATAAGCCTCAAGAGAATGCCGTCAGCCTGAGGATAAGGGATAGGGTGGAGAGTCTTCTCTGCAGATTACAACTGAAAACTAAGTAAAAGGAGATAAATATCTATTGACACAAATCTCTTGGTTCTGAGATCATACTTCTGAGGATTTGCACTTCTGTTTTTCTTCCTCTCTTGCCTCTCCAAAGAAGCTATCTCCTGGATCCTTCAGATCACTGTTACTGATTTTAAGGAAAACTACTGCCAGGACAAGGGTGGGATGACTGTGAAGCGGTTAATCCTTAAATGTCAGCACCGGGCACCAGAGCTGGTGCCTCCCGGCAATGAATAGAGCAGTTCTCTATTGTTTTAGACCAACTGCAGAAAAAAAAGAAAACGACAAACATCACACAGGCTAGCACTGTCTTAAGTGACTGGTGGACTGACATTTTGGTACTGCAGCATATCTAAGACTCTCTGGAAGCCAAATAGAAGACACAACCAAGGCAACTCTTCGTTTTTGAGGAGTTCATAAGAGCCAAAACCTGTTTGTTTAACCAGAGGACTGATCTATACAACCGTGATAGTGTGCCACAGAGATGACTACAAAGTCAGCAAGGGTATGCTTGGACACAGAAAAAATGCCTGAGAGCACGTCTCTCAAAAGTGATGGAGGTAGGGACAGAGTTGAATAAGAAGATCTTCTAAAGGAAGGTACTTAAATTAAGTTCCTTAGGGACCCCTTGCATGCTAAAGAGAGCTGAGAAATAATCCAATAATATGCACAGAAAGTGTGTTCAAAGATCAGCTTCCTTACTTTAGGCTCTCTGACTTTAGCTCAAAAAGATGAGGGTACATAAAAGACTGTGGAAAGGAGGAATATCAAAAAGAAAAATGCAAACATCTCAAGAGATGTCACTGTGTTTTCAGATGTGAGTACTAGAGAGAAACTTGGAGGTTTCTGTGCTGGCTTTTTTCCCATCACGCAGCAAGTGACCAGGCAGCAGTAACTACCACAGGTATATGCAATTATTCTGATCAGGGCATAGAAATCTTGTAGGCCACAGTAAGAGCCCCTCTGCTGTAACAGTTCTGAAAAACATTAAGGTGAACCATTAGTATTGCAGCCAATGCAACACAACTCATCTGAAGTATACAGGCATTTCATAGAATCATAGAACAGTTTCGGGTAGAAAGGACCTTAAGAAAATGCAGTTCCAACCCCTCCGATATTTTGTGAGAAGGAGACACTTACAAAGAATGACCATCAATGCAAAATCTCACTCTTCTAAGGTGACATTTCTCAACTAAGCAGCCAGAGGAATTGCTCAGTGTGACACTGACAACGCCTATCAGGGGTAATGGAGAGAAAATAAGGGAAGAAAAAATTTAAGGAAAGCACTAAGAAAATCTTCCTGATAGTAAGATTCCCTGCAGATTTGTCTCAAGGCAAAAGCTGAAAATTTGCTCACTGGGAGGCATATAAAACTAGAACACAAAAACCACAAAAAAATCTATTACAAAAGAATCCTTCATAGCCCCAGGGGAGAGAGGCTGCATGACATCATATGCCTTCTCTGTCTCTGATCTCTGATTACTATATGCCTCTAATTTATCTGTATTCACATCTTGCCTGCCCTTCAAAGAACTATTGCTTACAGTCCCTTGTTGCTGACAAGCAGACAACTTTAAATCTCTTGTGGACAAAAGGATGCCTGGGTTGAATGCCCAGGAGCAGATACTGAAAAAAGAGGGAGGGGAACAATGCTGGGTCTCAAACCCATCAGCTTTTTTCACATTAAAATATTCACAGTAATTTTAGAACCAAAGCAACAGCACCCTAAACTGGCACTCAGAATCAGTAGCCAGCTGAGGGTTTCTGTTAGATCTTGCTTGCACTCAAAATAAAATCTTTTGCTGACTGACCTCACCTGGCTTTCTTACCTCTTTTTTTCTGTGAAGCTTTGGCCCTTGGTGGAGAAGCCTGAGAGAATTTGACAGATGTATAAGTTACCTCCTCACTCACATCAGCTGCAGAAGTTTCTGATCTGCTTCCCTCCATGCCAAAGCAAAGAGTGCGCACAAGATGTTTCGATCAGGCTGTTGAACAACAGGGCTCCACGCCTGCGAAACAGGAAACCTGAGGCTATATTCAAAAGACTAAGAAATTTGAAGTTGCAACCTCCATCTCCAGCTGCCCAAGATAACCAAATTTACAACAGAATGGAAAGCAGTGGAACTGCAGCAACTTCCATTTCCTAATCTGGTGAAGGATGTTTTAAGAATAACTGCTAGTGGAAAAGGTGATTAATCACCAAACTCATGAGTATTCTAACTGTTGCCAATACAAGAGGGTGTGGTTACACAGAGGCAGTAACTGGGAGGATGTGTGCTGCTCTGAGGAGCTTCCTTTCAGGGGCAGAAGCAGGTGGATAATGAGAGCACAAGGTAAGAAGGTGAACAGCATGAGCACAAGGTGAAAAGTGCGATTAGCAATGGCTACGGCAAACTGGCAGCCCAGCTGCTGTCAAAAGGGAAGTAGAGGTGGACAGCATGAGTTTGAGAAGGAAGCCTTGTAAGCTCTGGACACTTCTACTAGGAACTCTTTCTACACCAAATACCAGTGTGAATGTGCTTGCAACACAAGGCAGGCACTGAGAGCTGGCATCCCTCAAGACTCTGAGTCAACACCTTAACAGCATCAGTATAAAAGAGATATGGACATGCTGGAGACAGTCTAGCAAAGAGCCACAAAGATGATGGACTGCAGCAACTCTCCTATGAGGAAAGGCTGAGAGATCTGGGACTGTTTAGCCTGAAGAAGAGACATCTTGGAGAGCATCTAATTAATGTATATAAATTCCTCAAGGAAGGATACAAGAAGAGTCAAACTCTTTTTAGTGGTGCCCAGTGACAGGACAAGAAGCAATGGGCACAGATGTTCTCTCTGAACCTCAGGAAACACTTTTTTACTGTGAGGGTGATCAAACACTAACAGAGGTCGGCCATAAAGGCTGAGGTGCCTCCCTCAATAGAGAGTTGTCTGGACGCAGTCCTGGGCTGTAGGTGGACCAGGCTGTAGATAGCCTGTCTTGAGCAGGGGGTTGGACCATAAGACCTTGAGAGATCCCTTCCCAATGCAATCATTTAGTGACTCTGTGGTCAGCAATAACAGGAAAGGATATTTTTCTTTTGAAGTACTGACCATTGATGAAATAGTTCAAGTTGCACTGGGGGAGGTTTAGATTGGATGTTGGGAAAATTTTCTTGACCAAAAGGATTATCAAGCACTGGAACAGCTGTCCAGGAAAGTAGTTGCATCAACATCCCTGAAAGTTTTTTAAAAAGATGCAGATGTGAAGCTTAGGGACATGGTTTAGTGGTGGGCTTGGCAGTGTCAGGTTAACGGTTGAACTCAATGATCTTAAGGGTCTTTTCCAGCCTAAAAGATTCTTTGATTCTATGATGGGGACTACTGATGCTTCTAGCAACCTGAGAAACCTCTTAGCCACATGGTTGGCTTTTTGTTTTAATCCAGATTCTGATCTTTTCCATTTCATGCTCAGAATGGGAATGTTTGCCAGGCTCAAGGTGCACATCTTCAGCACAGTAGAGTACAGGCAATTTACCAGAACTGTTTGGGCATTCTCAACAAAGTAGCTGAGATGACTGCTACTCCCGACAGGGATGGTTGTTATGCATCCTGGTGACATGCTCTAAATTTGAGAAATGATTGCGTGGGAGGATGCTTAGTTTGATACAGTGTTGTGGCAAATTCGTTACAATGCACATGTCTAGGAAGGCATGAATCGGATATTTCTGCAAATTTCTCCACTTGCCTCTAAGGGTGGCATGTAGCACCCACAGAATTCCTTCCAATCCTGGGTAGAGCCTGTAGACAGCAAGATAGGGAGTCTGTGCTTGAAGGGAAGGGGAAGGCAGAAGACAGCAGGAAGAAGAAGAAAGTTTCTCCTGAATGCTTTGAGTGGATAATACAGAAGTCTAAAGAGAGCTCTCAAGCCCAGAGAGCTCCTACACTCACAAGTACAACTTAGCTGGGAATACAATCTGTGTGGCTGAAAAGAAGCCAAAAGGATTCAGACACAGCCTAAGTGCCAAGACCAAGGGGAAAAGGCCCTGCAGGCAGCAGAGTGACCAAAAATACAGTGCTATTTGTGAAGAACTGGAGAAGCAAAGGCTCGCAAGAAAGAATTAAGACCTCTGTTTTGATGCGGTTTACCATTTTTTTCTCAAATATCAGCAGTAAGGTGAATTCTTAGTTTCAACAGGAAATAGAGAGAGTCACACCGTAGGAGGTGGGCAGGCAACGCACGGTTAATAGCTAAGTGTGAATAAATAAGTCTCACTTCTGCAGCTGTGCCATACTCCCAGTTGAATCACAGCAGGACTAAATCAACCAGTTTGCCAGGAGCCAACAATGCTCCTTCCCCAGTTCTTCACTGCTGGAGCACCATACCATGGGGAAACCTTCCAAACTTATCTCAAACAAGTGGCTTCTCTAGCATGTTCTTAACTTCACTAAACACCACATTTCTTTCTTAAGTAAAAGATGCAAAACCCTCAGAACTCTGACAAGGAACATCTGTCCCTTCCAGCAACAGACCCCTGGAAAGTGGACTCTCTTAGCACTGCAGTGAGAACATGACTTAAGGAGGTAAATGTCCTTTAAATGGGCCAGTCTCAAATAATTTATAGCTTTATGAATCACACCCAGGATGCTCAAGTACACCACCCTTGTGCACTATCAGCTGGACCTGGAATTCCTCTGCAGTGGCAAAATTTGCGGGAGTTATGAGAGACATCTTGATTCCAAAGTATAACAAAGCATGAATGTGCTGGATGGAGAGAGTCTACCACAGCAGACACAAAGCGGGGACAAAATCAGAAGGATCGAGGCCACAAAGCAGTTTTGTGAACTGGTCTAGACCCCTCGCTCGTTTAACACCGTGGAGGCACCCGGTGGGGACGGCAAAGCGCCAGGACAAAGTGCTGGACCACCACCGCCTCCGGCAGCGGGAGCAAGGGGAGCGGTGCCGCCGAGCAGCCTGCCTGCTGCTGTACGGGGGATAGAAGAGGGGAAAGCGCGACTTCCAGCTGGGAAAGCCACAAAGCATTGGGATGAGGTGACTTCCAGCGGGGAGGCGGAAGCCCCACGGCTCGGCACTGTCTCCCTCTGCGCCCCACTGCCTCCAAAAGGCCACCCCCGCCTGAGGACTCGCCCTTCCCGCCGGCCCTCGCCGCTCATTGGACGGGAAGCGCGGGGAGGCGGAGCCCCGGCACAGCCTGCCCCGCCCATTGGGTAGTGGAGGGAAGTGGGCGGGGCCCGGCGCGGCCCGGCGCTCCCCGCCGCGCTCCATTCGCCGCGCTCCATTCGCTGCGGGGCCGCTCCTGGGCGGGCGATCCCGGCGGCTCCCGGGCTCCCATTGGCGGCGGCGCCAGTTCCGCCACGCTCCTTCCGGCTGGCGGGGCGAGCGAGGGAGCCGGCCGGGACGCGGAGGAGGCCGGTGTCGCCCGTTCCTGCGCCCCGCGGGCCGCCCAGCATGGGATACCCGTGACCCGCGGGTCTCTCTTCCCTACGGGCGGCGGCGCCTGTGCCCGTGCGCGGCGGGGAGGACGCGGGGCCGGCCGCAGGTGGGTGCGCGGGGCCGGGGCTGGGGCTGGGGCTGGGACGGTGCGGAGCGGGGCACGGCACGGCACGGCGAGGGGGAGCCGCGGGGCAGCGGCCAGGGGGGGACTGTCCTGAGTGGCTCCCGACGCCGTGCGGCGGGTTCCCGGGAGCAGCCGTGTCCAGTGCTGGGGGCAGGGACCTGCCTTTGGCGTCGGGAGAGGCGAGTCACGAGCCCTCGTGTCACGGGCTTCCTCCTTTCAGCGAGCGCGCAGGGGAGCAGGCTGCCCAGGCAGGCTGTCGGGTTTCCCTCGCTGTGGATGTTCCGGAGCCGCCTGGACGCCATCCTGTGCGTTGTGCTCTAGGACGGCCCTGCTTGTGCGAGGAGGTTGGACCGAGTGACCCGCTGTGGTTCCTTCCAACCTGACCGATTCGGGGCTTTAGGCGTTTCTGACCTCGTGTTGGCGCCTGGCCCCCGTGGCGAGCAGAGCCCCGGATCGGCAGTGTCCGGCAGGGGTGCGGGGAAACCACTGGGTTCAGTCAGATGGGCTCTGTGCCCATCTGCAGCCGGGCGATTATTTAATTGAGGGTCTGCCGCCTGCCTTCCATCAGCACGTGGGGCTTTACCAAAATCTGCAGCAGAATAATCTGTTGTACTGCTCTGGTTGGCTGGTGCGATCATTGAATGTTTCGTGCATGACTTTAGCATGAACCTGAAAGCCAGGTCTTCTAGATTTCATTATTATTATCATCTTCATTACAGCTTCGTTGCCTGGATCTCACACAGGATGTCTTGCTTTCCTCCTTCCCTTGTGTAAACGGAAGAAAACTTCTGTGAAGTTGCAGCTTAGCATTATTAAACACTTTCAGATTCTCAGCTGAAGTAGTACTAGAAAGATAATTATTAAGATTAAGGCACTTGAACAGAGCCTGACTAATCACAGTGGGTCTTTCCTGTGAGCTCTCTACAT
This sequence comes from Myiozetetes cayanensis, assembly GCF_022539395.1. NCBI lineage: Eukaryota > Metazoa > Chordata > Aves > Passeriformes > Tyrannidae > Myiozetetes > Myiozetetes cayanensis. The sequence goes on along the minus strand of NW_026087742.1, from coordinate 28,930,661 downwards.
GAGATCTGTTGAAGAGGATTGATTAGAAGCCTGATAAATAATTTTCCACTGACTGGCTTCTTGGTGCAATGCAATAACAGTGGTTTATGCCTGAAAATTACTCCAGTGTTCAGCCTGCAGGACTCTGGTCTGGCAGCTAATTAGTGTTCTCAGCAGCAAAACTTTTGGAGGTCCCAAGGGAAAATTCAGAGAAGAGTCCCAAGTGGGCCCAGTGAATTGCCTTTAGCCATGCAACAGACTCAGACTTAGTGTCTCTGGGGAACTGTGAGTTGTTTCTAGACTTCAACTTCTCCTTTTTGCAGTCAGGACTGAGGAAGTGGCTAATCATTGACTCCATGACCCTGAAGTTAGTTTGCAGGGGGCTGAAACAGTTAATCCTCTGTGTTCTCTGTGGCTTGTGTACAGGATGTCATCACCTTGCCATACCTCTGCCTTGCTGCTGGTCTTTATGGCCCTGGCTGTGTCAGGGACTGAGCAGTCTGAAGAGAGGAACTGTGATGTGATTGGTGATGAAAGCAGTGAGTCGCAAATGGAAAGAGCCCTGCTGAAGAAACTGGAGCCCCTGAGCCACATGAGGTACAGTACAACACCCTGCAGGCCTCGGGGCTGTGCAGTGCCTGCCCTTGGGCCAGGAGGAGGGGAAGATTTGGGGTAAGACTGCAAAATGGGCTCCTGCACCTGTATGGGCTCTGATTCTTGCAGGTCTGAAGTGCCTGCTGCTCTGAGAATTGTTCTTTGTAATCCAGTGGGTTGTCTGTTCTGTCCTTTCCCTGCTGCAGGTTTAACGTGACTGTGGAGAAAGGCAAAACAGAAAACTACGTCTACCAGTTCAGGGTGTGCAGGGAGGTCAACAGCACCTCGCACGATTATGGTGGCCTGGTGCAAACAGATAGGCAGAACGGAAAGACCACAGTGATAGGAAGAATCAATGAAACCCAGGTCTTCAATGGAAGTAAGATTCCGCTCCACACTTTTCTTACTCAGCAGCTGCCTTTTGCCTCCTGATCTGGATTTGCAGTCTGTGGGTTTCTCTCCTGGCAGGTGACTGGATCATGCTGATTTATAAAGGAGGTGATTCATATGGCACTCACTGCAGTGGTGAGAAGAGACGAGCTGTGATAATGATTTCTTGCAAGCGGGGAGTTACAGCGGTGAGTGACATATGAGGTGGGAGAGGATCAGGAGGCTGCCAGACAAGTAGTTGTTTGTAAGCACAAGGGCTTTGAGGGGGCAGCGAGGTGTCCTCCAGTATCTGTTGCCTAGCTGCACCAGCAGGGATAGAACTGTCTCCTGGTGAAGTTCAATGTGCCTGGGCATGTTTTCACATGACTTAACTTTTCCCAAATTGCAGAGTTCATTCAGCATTATTTCTGAAGAGCGGGAAAAGGAGCAGGAGTGTTTCTACCTCTTTGAGATGGACAGCAGTGTGGCTTGTCCAGCTGAGAATTCCCACCTCAGTGTTGGCTCCATTCTGTTGATCACGTGAGTCATTGGAAGAGCTGTTTGTGCCTAGCCCATAATCTCCAGTGCTATTTAGAAACCTCACAAAAACTAATTGTCGTATACCTACTCACAGCCACCATTAGATGTTACTATGCCTCTGAGCTTTTTGAACAAAAGATCTTGCTCAGAGTAAGAGCAGGGCTGCTCTGTTCCCTGTAAACAGTCTCCTTCATAGCTTACAGACATTTAAAACATGGAGATGTGACTTCCTAGAAATGTATAACGGCTCTTTGCTAGAGCTCAGAATTCAGATCAGGAGTCTTGACTCATTTTCTGTGTGCTTAGAGGCACTGCTTCACATAATGCTGCTAAAAGATTTATACTAGCAGATCAATAATTTGGGGACCTTCTGTGGTCTGTTTTCTATTTATAGCTCTGCTCTTGAGTGGTGCTCAGATACTTGCTCTAATGCCAGTATGAGGCAGGTAGCTGACTTGGAAGAGATTGTAGGATTTTCTCAGCTTTGATTTATTTATTTACTTATTTTAATTCTGCCTTCCAGGTTTGCCTCACTGATTGCAGTCTACATCATTGGTGGGTTCCTCTACCAGCGCCTTGTCGTGGGAGCAAAGGGCATGGAGCAGTTTCCTCACTTTGCCTTCTGGCAAGATCTGGGCAATTTGGTGGCGGTGAGTGAAAATCCCTATATATTCCCAGCCTGGCCCCTGTATTAGGAGAAAATGGCAGACTGTATCTCTGGGGTAGACCTACTGTTAGAGTGATGTACCTTGAAGCAGAAGAGGATATCTGTTTCATTTCTCTTGAGTATTCTATTTTTGAATCCTTGCCAAGACTGATTCCCTGCCACTATCCTGCAACTGCTACATAACAAACCAGGACACATGCTTATTAGGGGTTAATGCTTTCCAGAGAGAAATGTCCACCTGTGGACTGTGAAATACTCATGTCCGACCTCCCTGAAACCCTCCCTTGGCCATCGTAGGCAGTGCCATTTATACCTCATGCTTGCCTTGGCCTGATGTTGCTGCACACTGTTAATCCATATGCCCAGAGCTTTCAGGACCGAGCAGGATGTTTCTATGTCAAGACAAAGTGTTGGGGACAGGTAGCACAGCGATAGGCATAATCCCTTAGCAAAAGAGAAGTCCCAGGAGCTGCTTTGCTTTGGATGCTGAGCTAGTTTCAGAGTCTGATGCTGGTGCCATGTCCTGTGCTTGTAGGACGGCTGTGATTTTGTGTGCCGATCCAAGCCTCGAAACGCGCCGGCCGCGTACCGCGGTGTGGGGGACGACCAGCTGGGCGAGGAGTCAGAAGAACGGGATGACCATTTGCTACCAATGTGATAGGCTTTCCACACTGAGTTCTTTTCTCCCCATCTTCCCAGTGCTTGTTTAGCCGGGTGCCTCCCAGCCAGTTCTCCTTCTCTCACTTCTGATTTTCTTTACACTGCTTCTCCTGTCGCCGGTGTGTCAAGTCCCATGGATGCCTCTGGATGTGAACAGCACTGGTCCCTGATGATGTGTCTTACAAATATAATGCTGTTTTAGGTCTTTAAAAATGCAGCAGAGCTGGGAGAGAAGTGCTGAGAGTTGAGTAAAGACAACAGGAAAGCAATATGAGTGTTCAGCACTGAGCAGGAATGGGAGATGAATCAGTGAGAGGAAAAAAGGGCCATGGATAGGTGCAGAAAGGGGAAGGGAAAAAGGCCATGGGCTGAAACAGCTGACACTGTAAAAGGGATATTTTGTCTTTTTTTTTTGTTTTTTCTCTAGGGTTTACACTGGAATTATTTTTCTTTGAATGCATTTTCAGCTTTTCTAGCTTTTGTACTGTTACACAGTTTCTGCTGGCATTAACTGGCACAGTGTGCTCTAAGCCAGACTCTGGGTGTGGAAGAGGCATTAGCACCTGTGCAGTCTTTGTTTTACTAATGGCAAAGTATTGAGAAGTATTGAGAAGTATGCGCTGGTTTCCTTCAACAGCTGTAAAGGGATACATGCCAGCCTCTCAGACTGGGGAGGGGCAGTGCTAAAAGAATATAGGAATTAAATACAGTCTCATGACTTCAGTCAAAGTATTGTCTCTGTCTTCTCAATCACTGAGAACCAAAGGAAACGATGTGCTACTCAGGAAAAGGAACGTTTGTTGAAACTGACATCAAGACAAAATGAGACAGGTAGCTGCCATTTGAATTCTGATACAAGCTTCCCAAGGTGACTGCCCACACAGCTCAGTCACTGTCAGCATTGTGATTTCATGCTTGCCAGAAGTTCCTTGGTTGGCAGAGGGTTTTCCTGTGAAGCTATCAGAATTTATTTTTGTATAATAGGAACCACAGAAGCCCAGGATAAGAATGGTAACACACTGAAAACTGCATAAGGGACTCTTGCACTTACTTGGTCAACTTTCATAAATCACTGTCCCCTTAAGCATGGTGCAGGCCAGTCTTAATACACTTGCCCTGTGCAGATGGTACTTACATACTGCCAATATCTGGGAGTGAGAGAGATCTTCTCTTGGGGCCCTGGTGAAAAGCAGGTACAGCTGAGTTATAGACTTAGGGGGAACCTTCTGGAACTTGGCACCTTGATTCTTAATTGCTTTTTATTTGAGAGGCTACACTCTGAGCAATCCCCTTCTACCCTATTGTGGACTGGCAGGAACACTGCCCTCAGTCTTGAGGGCAGAGACTGTGAATAAGCAAGCCACTACTGGTAACAGCAGAGTACAGACAAGATTCATGTATTTTTAATGCTGTCTGAACGACGACATTGAGAGAAAAGGGGTAGCCCTGCTTTTTTGCTGGGTTTAAAGTGGGCAAACAATTCCTGCTTTCTTTGACCTTTGTTACAGTCTCAGTCTTTCTCACAACATGGGAAAAATAGGAAGTCTGTTGTAACTGTTTTTCATGGTGGTGTTTAAGGTAATTTTTTTTGTACAAAACACAACTTTCAAAAATAAAGTGACCAAAAAAAACCTTGTGAAGTGCTGTGCTGATGTAACAGGAGCTTGCTTTGGTGCCAAAGTATCTTTCTTACCCAAAGCTGAAAGGTGATGCCTTGTGCCTGAACTACTCTTGCTGGCAGCGAATCTGTTTTTGTTAGTTCATGGCTTTTGCTGCCATGTTTCATTCCAGTTCGTCTAGGGCTCAAGAGGGAAGGGTATGTACATCTTTCAAAACCGAAACTTTAAAAGCTTAAGTAGTTATGGATGGATGGATTATGTTCTGTATTGTACTGCAGCAACAAAAATCAAAAGTAACTTTGGGATGAAGGTCGTACTTATCAAAGACTCGGTTAACGTTCAGGTTCAGGAGGGGGGTTAAAAAGCAGCCAGACATGCAAAGCCTGATCAAGCATCTTTTTATTAAGAACAGTGAACATGAAGTGAAGAAGGGAAGCCTTCCCATTTGACTGAAACAAAATCCAGTCCTCAGAAGTAGCTAGTAACACTTGCAGGCTAGCTGTCTGCCCACCCTGCCAAGGGTCAAACTGAACAGTTGTATCACACCCAGCCTGCTAAGGAGAAAATGGTTTAAGGGCACACTTCCTCTGCTGATTGCTGATTCTAACCTTCCCCTTCCCTGCCCCCCAGTTACATTGGACCAAATAGTGGTATCAGGGTGCAAGCAAGCACAGGCACCTTCCTTGGGGCCTATTTTCATTCATGAAGCCACAGAAGTCTTCTCTCCCAGGAACAAGGATGTTATGAAAGAGATCCAGCCGTATAGTTAGGAATGCAAGGAAGCTCCTGCCACATTTTATCCATGTACTAGCACGTTCCTCTCTTTTTCTAAGAGGAGTCAAGAGCCCATTCCAAAGATCTCTAATGTTTTCCTACCTATGCTATTAGGCCTTCTCCCATGTCACTACAGCTTTTCTGCAACAGTAGATGCTTTCCACACAGAACAGCCTTATGTTTCACTCAAATACTCATGTGAAACTTCTAAAACCAGAAAAGCCAAGACACATGGTTTATAACACCATCTTACTTTCAGGTATTTGGCTCTAGAGGGCACTTACCTCTTCATAGTTTGTGTGATTCCTTCAGGGGTTTTGCCTGTTTGTTTGAAGCAGAGGTGCTTCTGGAAGAGAAGAACTCTGCCCAGGTTTTCACCTTTGGCAATTTGCTTACAAAACTTCAGAATACCACATCTGGTCCTTAAAAAAAAGCCAAAACCCAAACCTGGAGGAGCTGAATAGGAGGAACTTGGTCTATAACATAACTTCTACCCTTTAGAAATGAGAAGTAACATTAAAGAATTAGTATTCAGTTGTTGTGGGGTGTGTTCAGTTTTTAAACTGAGGAAGAGAAATATTTGTTTTATAAAAAAAAAAAAAAAAAAAAAAGCCTTAGGCAGGCAGTACAATCCTGCCAGCTTAAATTTTGTCCCATAAGCTCTCCTGAGGATAATGAGGACAGACACAAAAAGAATACAAATTGGTAAGAAAACACACACACACACAAAAAAAACAAAAACAAAAAAAAACAAACCAGCCCAATTTCACAAAGAGCCTTGGTGCTTCTGGAGACTCTTTTGGATCTGAAAATTATGCTCTAGCACAATGGGAAGACAAACCTAGTGCTGCAAGGTTCCCTAATATTAGACAATCCCCCTCCCCTTCAACTTTCCCATTGCTTTGTCATGAGCACTCAGGAAAAATCCTCTGTCTGGTTCTGAGAGGAGCACCTGGAGTGAACAGCTGCCACAACACTTTAGCTTTACTGTCTCCTGTAGACATGCAGAGTGAAAACACAACAGCCTCTATTGCCACAGGCCTTCAGGTTTGGTATGTGTGCTGGAATGGCTATTAAACCCAGTTCATGAGCAGCCTAAGTATTTTCAAAAGTGGAAAAGCAGCATCCCTTTTGCTCAAATTCTTCTTTGTCCACCTCTGTCACTCAGAATTTTCTAGTTACCCTTCATAAAACCCCAAGCACAGGTGCTCCCAATGTCCATGTTGGGCCAGCTCTCCTTGTGTCCCAAGTTCTGGCAGTGATATTCAAAACTAGTATCTAGCAGACCTGCCATGGCAAACACGGGTTAGGGCAGTTCCCTTTCAGAAGTCTTCTAAGACAGAAAGAGATCCCCTTCACAGCTTTATGTGGTATATAGGGGAGTCATATTCAAAATCAGTAAGAAGGAAAGTTGTTTAAAGGCCCCAGGTGACAGTTCTCCTCAACCTCGTAGCACCATTAAGAGACCAAGACATGGGCTTGTGCATGGCAGTTTCAATCAGTTAAATTCCTTCTCATTCTTCTTGAATGCAAGACCACAGGGGACTGTTCCATTCTTCCCTGCCCCAGCAGGATGCTCCAAAACTGGCAGCTGCCCTGGGGTCAGAGCAAATGTGAGACCTCTGGCTTCAGAGCTGTTAGGTCTCCTTGAGGACATTGATCTTGGCACAGATCTTGAGAGCTGGTCCCAGCTTGATGTTCATGGCACTCATGAGATGTTCCTCCTTTAGAAGCAATAGGGCCTGACCATCAATTTCCTGTGCCCGAAACTCCTCAGCAATCTCCTGGCACCCTGTGAAACAAACCAAAAAAAAAAAAGAGTAGTGAGAAGCATACATGCTTTGGGCACTCCCCTGCTCCTAAACTCTCTGCACCTCTGGTAGGTACAGAAAAGCAAGCTAGGAATCTAACCAACCCCACTCCCCACTTTAGTCCTCAGTCTCCCTGAGCACACAGGATACTTGAGAAATGCATCTTGAGAATCCATGACCTACTCCAATTCAGAAACATGCAGGAGCACTAGGCACCACTGACACTATTTTCTTTCCAGAGAGAGAGCCATTGTATCTCCCCATGCTACTGGATCACAGGAGTGCAGGAGAGGATCTTAACTTCACCTTGCAGTGATGCAATGAACTCGTACACTTCCTCCACACTCCAACGACTAGGACTGCTGGACAGAAAGACTGGGTTGATGCCATGGAGATCTGGGGTAGGTGGGGCCATACTAGAGTTTGCCAGGTCCCTCTCTCCATGACTGGCTCTTACTGACAGGGGTCCTGGAGATGTAGGGGACAAGGCCTCATCATAGCTGGAGTTATCAGAGCCTCGACTTGAGTCTTCCTGACCCTACAAGCCCATGGGAAAGAAAACAAAAGGTGTTTTGTAAGAAATTCAAAATTATTAGCTGCAAAATAAGACACTGGGACCAGCAGAAGTTGTCCCAACAGTCTGGAACAACTGTCTCAGGCTGTTGGTCCACAGGTAGCTGACCCAAGAGCTCCCTCTCTTCCTCACATCAGCACTGAAGCTCATTTGATTCTTCTGTAATCCAATTTAAGTCATTCATGTGAAAGACTGCTAATCAAAGTGGATTGTTTTCCACCAAGGCTGTCAGCTGATCTCATTCACTGAGACCTTTGAGACACACACGGGAGTGAACACAGAGTGAACAGAACAAGTACAAACACGAATCCACTTTTCTGCAGTCAATGAATGACTGGAACAGGTCACTGCGTCTTGTGTAACAAGTGTGTCAATGTGCACTCAGCACATTCTGTATGACTACATCCACTGTGACAAAGTGGTACATCCAGCAATAACAAATTTTACACAGACCTGCCCTGACAGGACAATGTCCTTACCCTGTGGCGCTTGCCCTGGATCTTTGTTCGAGCAATTTCGGAGCTGCTGCGCCGTGGTCCCCGTCGGCGCACACGAGCATAGTTAGCTTCCTGGAATTCCTTCATTTTCTTTCTCTGCAGCCGAAACTGATGGCTGCAGCTGACATTGTACCTCAAATAAGCAGAAGCAGAGCAGCAGTTAAGAAAGAGCAACTATCTAAACCTAATATTTCTCCTTGCTCTAGATGGGGATAAAACTCCTCTTTACCATCAAGTTCTGTTCCTCCTCCTTTTAAGACTTCCCCTTGGAAGGAACCAGTCCAGACTTCTGACACAAGCAATATTTGGACACCAGAGTCTTGATCTAACATCTGAAGGGTCAAATAAGTCATTCCCCTAAGGGAAAAAAGACCCATAACAAGCACTCTGCTATCAACAGGAGGCAGCAATGACTAGTCTAACTTCTCCCCATTTTTTTCCCCAAATTCTCCCTTGTGTCTTTGTCTAGTACCAATGTATCAGACAGCAACCAGTATGGATTTATTTAGTCAGTCAAATGTACATTTCACTGAAGAGAGGTTCTTTGCAGCCCCAGAACTTCCCCCTTCCCACTTCATTTTCTGAGCAAGCCAGAAATTCCGTTTATACTCAACATCTACCTCTCTGGACCTAGAAGCATTTAGAAATCATTTAGAGTCCTAAAAGATCTCTGTGGCCGGTACGTCCCATGGAGGGAGATTCAGATGTACTGAAGTGTTGTAAACTACTTGGATAAGGGGCACATGCCCAGTTCCAGAAAATGCACAGTCAGAGATAAGGAAAATTACGTCTTGCTATTATTACCTTTTAGCACAGGTCATGGAACAAAACCTCTTGGAGCCACGGAACTGGGTTGCTGGGGCGTACTTCCCACAATATTCACACTTCAACAAGTTTGCCTTCTTATCAAGTTCTAGAGAGATACAGAGATGCACACTAGCTGATGATCTGAACTGAAGCAGATCACACACACAACGATCCTCCATTCCAATGCTCTTTTTCTCAAGAGACTGATTCCAAGCACTATCTATTTTCTATTGAATCTAGTAAGTATTTAGCTTCGGAAGGAAGCTGAGAAAAGAGGCAGAAGCTCCACTAATTAGAACTTCAGGATATTGAACAGAGCAGGCTTTTCCTCCTTGTCAGTACCGTTTAATGGAACAAGTGAAAAACAGCATATCCCTCACATCCTACACTCTGCTCTGTCCACACATCCTTCACAGCCATTAGAGACAGGTACAGTTCAGATTCTCCTGCTTACTACTGGCATGGGATGTGTTAGATCATATTAACAACAACAACAAATATTGTCTTCTGGCACTCAAGACAAGGAGATTCTGGGTCCATAGCTTGAGTCTCTAAGAGTTAGCAGGAGGAGATACAAGCCTATAAAGTTAATAATACAGTATCAGAGAGCGGAAACTTTCAGTAATACTAGCTAGGCCTCCTGGTGCTGAAACTCACCCATGGAAGCACTGTCCCCTCCCAGGGAATTGCTGGACAGGTTTTCATTCTGGCCAGAAGGAGCCTCTCCCTGCAGTGGTTTCTCAGATTCCTTCAGCAGCTGAGAACAACCCACCTGGATAGGAAGAGAATGAGTTGGACGCAATAGTAAAGGATTCTCTGTCTTCACCACCCTCTGCAAAGTATATGCAGTTCAAAATTCAGCTCAGAAGAATCTCTCTGCCTAATACGGAAGGAGACATGCTGAACAAAGTCATTAGTCCCTTCCTGACTCAGAGGCTTGGCCATTCATTCAAAGATCCCCAAATACTATCTGCCTTGAATAGCCCACAATTCCATGTAACTGCATTTCCCCTTATTTCTTCAACTTTACTCATTGCCTGTTCAAAATGCATCTTTCCCTCACTAAAAGTCAGAAAGAAGAACCTCCTTATTATTCCTACATAAATTATTGCTTTGGGGACTACTGGAGTAAACAGTTGCTGTAATACTTGTTTTACTCCTTCCAACTTGTTCTCTTTAATGACACCTCTCAATGCCTTGATTCATTCATGAACCTCCCTCTGTTCCCTTCCCTTTCACTGTCCGCATCTCAGCTAGAAATGCTCAGTTGAAATATGGGGAAAGACATTCCTATGCAAAGATGGAAGCCCACCATCCTCCCAAGAAGCTTCTACAGCTCCCTCCCCCAAACAAAAAAATCCCTACTGGAAAGGGCTCTGCTCCTTCCTGGATGACAAAGCCTTCAATGATGTGTGTGAGGATCTGGGGCTTGACGATGGCTTGTGGGGGTTTGGAGTCTCCCATCTGACGTGACACCATTGCCAGGTTTGGGGTGGAAGCAGAGGCGGGGGGAACTGAGGCTCCTTCACTTGATGTGGTATTTGGGGTTGCAATGGCAGCAGTGTCAGAATTATCTGGAAAGTTAAGAGCACAAGAGTCAGTTCCCTTTGCTCCAGTTACTTCAAGTGGAATACAAGATCAGATCATTAACACACACAAGCAGGGCTCTCCTTTGTACCTCACCTCCAAGGCCACTCTTCTCCTCTGTGTTTTTGGGGCTGTCTGTTACAGGAGAGGACCTGGCAGGCAGAAGTGCAGTGACACTGGGTGACTCCTCCTTCTCCTCCTCTGACTCTGCTTTGCGCTTTACTGCTAAGGTCTGAGATTTGCCCTGCATGAATAAAGAGGAACACGTAAGCAGGTGGAAGAGCTCCAAAGCAAAGAACACGACAGATCAAAGGAAAAAAAAAAAAAAAAAACAAAAAAAAAATGTATCCTGCTCCATCATACTTTGATTACCAGCCGGGTTCCTTCTGGAGATGCTTCTAACTCCTTCACAGTACATACCTCTACTCAAGAGCATTTGCGTAGCAAGGAACAAAGCTTGAGAATACTCACTATCATACCACAGACTAGGATCCGGTGTCCCAATTCATGTTGATACATTGGTACAATACCAAGTCAATATGTGAACCTCAAAGGATTGTTCCAGGAAGAATGAAATTGGAATGGCATTCATTTCCAAACAGGCTTTTGGCTAAATCAGATCAGTTTCAGCAAAGGAGAGTGAAAAGAGCATGGGACACATGTTCCCTATGAGGAGAATTGCCCCCACTCTAAATATGAGACAAATCCTCTGACACCTTCCTGAAGAAGCAGAGTCTAGAAACAACCTCAGAAACTGGCTAAGGAGGTGTTCAAGGCCAGGCTGGATGAAGCTCTGAGCAACCTGGTCTAGCAACCTGTGTCCCTGCCACAGGAGGAGGGTTGGAACTAGATGATCTTTAAGGTCCTTTCCAACTCAAATCATTTATGATTCTATGATCTGAGCTCACAAAGTGCTGTTCTCCCAGGGATTTAGGCAGGTCCTAACCAGACAATTCACAACAGCACAAACAAGGCTTGTGGAACATGAACCATCTTTGTTTTCCTCTGCACAGCCTGTTGCTAGGAGATCCTTTGAGGCCTAGAGGCAGTGGCTGCTACCATACACCAAGGGGTCTGTGACCCAAAAGAATCCACACTGCAGCAGTTCATGAAAAACCGAAGCCTGTGGGAAAGGCCCACATTGGAGAAGTTTGTGAAGGACTGTATCCCATGGGAGGGATCCCATGCTACAGCAAGGAAAAGCATGGGGAAAAGACAAAACCTTAACAACTGACCATAACCCCTATTTCCTCTCCTCCTGCACTGCTCAGGGGGAGGAGGTGGAAGAGTCGAGAATGAAGCCTGAGCCTGTGAAGAAGGGAGCAGGTATTTTTTAGGTTTGTTCTTATTTCCAGTTACCCTACGCTGATTAACTGGCAGTAAATTAATTTCCCTAAACTGAGATGGGTTTGCTGGTGACAGTAATTGGCAAGTGATTTCCACATCCTTATCTCAACCCACAAGCTCTTCACTGTACTTTTCTCCTCATGTCCTGTTGTGAATGAGGAGTGATAGAGCATCAACTGGTGGTCACCCAGGAGCCAGCCAAGGTCAACCCACGCCACATCTGGTATTTGGTATGTGATGTGGACACCTCTCCCGTTTGGGGGCAAGCCTTTGAATGATAATGTGGAAGAGAAATGCTTGTAGTCAGTAACCCCAGGGGTTGGATTGGAATTAGTGTTTTCGAGAGCAAAAAAGTCTCCACATCCCTTTCCCCAAACCCCTTGCCCATCCCATCCCACTGACCTGGGCCTGGACTGCGATTGGTGTCCTAGGAATGAACAAAGAGAATCCATATGCTATTCTCCTTCTCAATGGTATCACTTACTGGCAACTGGACAGACTGCATGTAGAATGCTGCTGGCATCTGAGCCACAACTGGAGAGGAAGCTGGGCTCTTCACCATGTGGGCTGTGCCTTGAACTTGTGCCAAATTCACCCCTGTGGTAAGAGGGGGAGCTTCCTGGGAGGACGCTGGAGCTGAAGATGATGATGGGGAAGCACCATGAGTTTGAGAAACGGGCTGGACTACAGCTGGCATTCCCCGGGATGTCGGCACTGCTGCAGCAATCTGAGCCAAACCCAGTGCTTGGGCTTGGCCTGAGCCCTGCTGCCGAGTTCCCACTACCTGCACTGGGATGTGTGGTGGAGCCTGCTGTGTTGCTGACATTTTGGCAGGCCCAAGCTGAGGTGGTTTGATGGGGGTGACCAGAGATTTTGACTGAATTGGAACAGGTGACTTTGTGGCTGGCTGGCAAGGACTGTCCTGCTGGAGCTGCAAATGCTGGGGTTGGGACTGCAACATAGGCTGCACCACAAGGGTCTGAGCCTGCTGCTGGTTCTGAGGTGGAGCCTGCTGCTGTGGAGGCTGAGCTTGCTGCTGCTGTTGGGTCAGAGATGCTGCTTGCTGCTGTTGCTGCTGTTGGGCCAGTTGAAGATGAGTGGCTGTGTGGAGGAGCTGGGACTGGCGGTGCTGGAACTGCTGCTGGTGATGAATGGCTATCTGCTGCTGGATCACCACTTGCTTCTGCAGATGGATCTGCTGCTGCTGCTGGATCAGTGAGTGTGGCTGGATCTGCGTATAGGTTGCTACGCAAACACCGAGTGAGAAAAAACAGAGCAGAAAAGTTAGTAACAGTGTAGCTGGGAACAACAAAAGCAAAGCAGGCAGCCAGTGCATTGGTTTGAAACATTAGGCTCTAAAATGACTGTCAGCTTACTTGGAGAGGACAAAAGGGACTAAATCAACTTCTCATGCTAATAGGGAGGGATAATCCCTCAAGACAAGAGGTTTCTGGGAGCCCAGAAGCTGGGAGGTGTGTGGGAAAGCCTTTCACCATCAGGGCTTTCAAATGTCATTCTTGTGAAAGCCCAGTGGTCTCAAAGAGAAAGAGCAGGTGTGCACTTACCTGAGCTAATCAAGGTCTGGCTGGGTGCTGGTGTAGCAGTCCTGGTCAGGTTCATGCCCACCGTTTGCTGTCCGCTGCTGTCTGTTTCACCCTTCTTTGTGGCTGCATTCTCTGTCTCTGTCTGGCTTCCCTGGCTGACAGTCACAGCCTGGGCAGCCGCTACCGGTAAGGGCTGAACCACCCCCGTGCCCTTCCTTTGGCAACTGCCAGCAGCACCTGCCGAGGAGGTCTGGCTCAGTCCCATTGAGGTCTGGCTCCCACCACTTGCCACCACACCCCCGGAGACACCATTGCTGCCTGTTGCTCCCTGGCTCAGGTTGAGGGACTGGCCTGCAGTGCCAGAGGAGGCCTGAGCCACTGCCACGGTCTGGCCTGTGCTGGTGGCCTGCGGTAAGCCCGAAGCCTGGGAGCTTCCTGGCAGAGCTGCCTTCTGAGCAGAGCCTTGGAGCTGGGTGTTAGTGGTGGAGGTCTGCTGGCTCCTCACAGCCAAGTTCTGCACCTAGAAACGCACACACAAAACAGAATCCATTTGCTTTATACACATTACTTGCTGGGAGTTTGAGCAACACACTCTACTGGCATGCAGGCTAAGTTGATGCCTCAAGACTCACGTGAGGAGCTGGCTAACACTGCAGGGCAAAGCTCAGGCATGGCCCGCCCCAGGAAGCACATTATCCTGAACTCCCTCCTGCTCCATCTCTGATGGAAATTAAAGATCTCATGGCACTTTGTGAACAGGATTTGAGGATACCATCTTTCTCCGAGGCACGTTACAGCCTTCAGGCCTGCCTGCCATACCTTTGCACTGGTAGGGCCCAGTTTAGTGTGGCTCTAAAAGCACTGAGATATCCCTTTAAAGACCAATCATTCCTTTTCAATTTTTGTGCCGCCTGCCTCCTGCCCTTGTGCGGGGCTTTCCATTCAGCAGGCCCACAGATCTACTCATGGCCAGCACCCCTTCCAATTTCACCAGTTCCTCTGTAATTTGGTGCTGCCATCCTCTGTAGTGACTACTCCCCCAAATGTAATGTTATCTTCAAAGTTTGATCACAGCTGACTTTTCTTCAAAGAAAGTGCTCCAGACAAGAAAAATATGAAATAACTAGAAATCCCAAAGAATGACTGGGATAGGGCAAAGTAAATGAAAAGTCATGGCAGTTCCCTGACCCAGAGAATTACTTACAGATGAATTCAGGAGCTAAGACCTTGTGGTCTGTTCAGCCTTTGGCATCTTTACAAGAAAAAATCAGCTGGGTGAAGGAATACTACCTCTGGCAAAGACACTAAACTGAAGAGTGACTGAAAATTGGACATAGAACTCAACAGTTCTTTTTTGCACAAGCACAGTCATGAAACACTGAAGATGGGACTGATCCAGCTAGTGGCTCACATCAGAAATTTTCAGCAGAAATTAATCCCACATGGGGATAAAACAGAAATTATCTGCCTTACAGGGACAGCTTAAGACAAAGACCAGAGTGTGGGGTGACAGAAAGCAGGGGGAAGGGGGGACTCTGGGAGGGGGTATCACTGACCTGGTCTGTGTCTGCATGGACCCCAGGAGACTGAGTGGGTGGTACCTCCTGCTGGACAGCAGCCACAGCCCCGTTGGGCATCAGGATGAGTTGGGAGGCAAGAGGCACATTGCGGCCCAGGGTCCGGTTTACCTGCAACAGGTTCCCCAGCTGTGGCTGTTGAGGATCAGGTGATGTGGAATGAAAGGAATGGAGAGGAAGAGAAAAAGAAAGACAACGAACCACAAGCAAACAGATTACAAAGCAACACTGGGCTGCAATGTCACACACTGCAAAATCAGCAACCCTCCCTGCACTGTAACACTGAACCTAACCCTCAGGAACAGGAAACTGGGAACAGTTTCCTCATGGAAACAAGCACTCCTCTATCAAACATGGGCCTGGGCCAACTCCCACAGATTGCCTGAGGCTGGCTAAAAAACTGGGGTATCATTGAATTTTCAGATGTATATCAGGGACTGGTAGGGAAATGGTGATAAAAGACATACATCCTAGATCAGGGCTGCTTGAGAAGATGGATATTACAATCTGTATCTGAAGTTAATTGAGACACTGTTGACTTTTTAAGTAGGCAACCAAGCCCCAGACTAACTATATAGTCAAGCCTAGTGTCTTCTATTCAGCTGAACTTTAAAGCAATTAAAACGATGACTATTTGTTCACATTAATTTATGTTTCTAAACTTATATCCCTGAGCACCACAACAGTAGAAGAGTAATTTACCATGTATCTGTTCCAGCACTGAAGAGTAGTTTTATTTCTGTGACCTATATTCAAGTCTAGGACATATATTTCACATTTACACTCTAGTGAGAAGTGCTATGGGATCTTTAACATCTATGCAGAGCAGAGACGCACATTTGTTAACATTCTCACCTGAGTCACACAATACAAAGCTCATCTACTCTCAGAGGCAGAGCCCAGAGTCAAATTTGTGGTTTCAGGGACAAGAGCTTCCCCATACAATTTTAAAATATACTGCAACATCCATAAAGTTAGACTTAGTCCATAGGTGATGGCAATCCCAAGCAGTGAGACACTGAAGCGGGCAATAAGTGGGTTTCATGGTCAGGACACATTTTGCATGCACATCTCTTACCCGAAGATACATCTGGGCCTGTGACTGGTTGAGAGGCGGTGAGGTGGTATTCCCAAGGAGCACAGACTGTGTCAAGGTTGTGGCGCTGGGGGAACTCACGCTCTGTGACCGACTGATCAGCTGAGCAGCTGATGTGGTGGCTAGGTTGATCTTAGAACAGAAGAAAGTTCCAAATCATTTATGAAGACATGGAGACCAAGAAATAAGTAAAAATTCACTTAGTGGGGTACAGCCAGAACAGATATTTTACAGGTTTTTTTCTTGTATCCCACAGGGGACCAAGAAGAAGAAGGTTCTTGTCTTAGAGGGCTCGTCTTAGAGGCTATGCAATCTAAACTAGCCAAAGCCCTGGATACTAACCTCATTCGTATGCTGAGCTTGAGTATCACTGTTAGCATGCAACTGCAATAAGAGATCCAAAAAAAAATTACATCATTTTCTCCAGCCTCTTGAGTAAAGGTAGAAAACCCACAAAATCTTCTCTACCCTACCCACTCATCTACTCTCCAAACAAATCCAGCCTCCGCAATACTCACTACAATATAGACATCCTCTCATTCAACAAACTACTGCTCTGCCCAAGACAAAAGGAGATTTCCTTTCAAGCTGCCCTGACTCCTTCTCCAAAGTCCTGACCTTTTTCTAATACATGACAACATATCCCCAAAGCCTCAGCAAAGAGAGATCCATGTCTACTTTTCCAGCTAAGAGGCCTCTCCCATCCAGAAACCTTATCCGGTCTCCTTAACCCCCACCAATAATGACAGCACCCCAAATCCTCAAAGTTGTCTGCATCTTGTGGATTCCCAGCATTCTTAGAAGCTGTGTGGCTGACTGCCATCCTTAAATACAAAGAGAAGAAAAAACAACATGGGGAGTAATAGGAAGGCTTCAATATATGTGTGAGGGAGCAGTTTTACTTACAGAAGCCTGGGTGGTGGTGGTCTGTTGAGAGGTGCTAGTGTTGGGGGAGCTGGCCTGTCTACTGGCCGCAATTGTAGCCTGAAAGAAAGATTAACAGAGAAATGAGTGCCTGGATTCAACTCTTCAATCCAGCCCAATTATTTGGCTTTGTCAGAACACCTAGCCTCGTAGCCTGACAGTGAAAGACCTCCAGTCCTTCCACCCAGGGGCACACACCCTACTGGTCCCCAGCTTGTCATACTACACACTGCAACTCTCACCCTGATAATGAAACCCACTGTTAACACCCAGACGTTCCCTGCAGTATTAGCAATTTGCTGGGCTAACTAGGCAGTTTAGTAACAATGCAATGATAGCACTCCAGGTAAAAAATTTCAGATTACAGCACATATGGTTTGTGGAAGAATACAAATATTGATTTCTTTATTTCCCCCTCTCTGATCCCATGGGAATTCCCCTGTATGAGTTTAGTTAATTTTATAACTAAGATTTGTGCAAAAGTGACAAGAAGATTCTATTCCTTCAATAGTACAAGCCTACAGTAGGTATTTTATAAACAACTACATCCTGGACTAACTGTCAAGGAGTTCAACTACTGAGATATTGTTACACAAACAGAACTGTATTCACATCACACATAATCCATCCTCAACTGATAATAAAGTCTGGTAGGTGAGAAAAGCTGATAAAGAAAAAAAAACATTCAATAGTTATACATCGTAAAATATCTTGATTCATTTTGATCTGTATATGTCTCAATTAAAAAGAAAGCCTCCTGGCTGGACATGATCCACCTCAGATCCCTCTTGCTGTTAAAGAAAACATGAGCTACTAAGTTTCAAGACAAAAAATTCAGAGGATATCACCTGAAATTTCACTCAAACACAAACATGTTCATTCTCAGAGAAGTAACAATCCACTGTTCCCTTTAATACATTTTTTTAACACTACTGCATTCATGGCTGATTTAACCACCCATCTTTTATCTAAAGAAGGTGCAGGGGGTAGTCATAGGCCTCTGAAGTGCAAGTTCCCTAATGGAGATGCCAAATTTTAGCTTCCCCCACTCTGTACCCGAAAAACAAATGAATCTTTGCATCAGGCTTCCAGTTTACTAGCTGTTTGTATTAACTCTAAACAAGAGGATTTGTTGTCTCATCTGGGATCAGGATGACCTCAGTGCACAAGGCACTGCATAAGAAGATAACTTCTGGATCTTCCCCAGGGAATGATCCAATTCTTCTCCTTCTGCCTCTTGGCAACTCACCTGCTGGACAGCAGCCAGGCTGTGAAGCTGGGCGCTGTTAAACTGCTGCTGGAGCATAAACTGATGGAAGTACTGGGCTGCATTGGGCTGCCTCTGGAGTGCCTGCAGGGCCTAGATAAAGAGGAAAACCCAATGTCAAAACTTGTGTTCTTGAAGGATGATTGAAGAGAGCAATGAAGAAATAAGTAACAGCCATGAGAACATCCCTAGACCATGAGAAAAAAAGCATGCACGAGGTTAGCACCTCAAAATCCATAGTACAGTTACAAATCTGGTAACAGATTGAATCACAAGTGTGTTTCAAAACAGCAGGAAGCACACTTGCAAGAGCTTAATAAACTCCAGGAATATGGGGATGTGTGTGGTCACACAGGCAGACAAGTTTTCCCATATATGGAGGGTATAGATAGGCTGGGATGGTAAACTGAGTGACTTGCTCTGTAACAGGAGGTTAAAATCAATCTGTTGGATCACAGTACAGATTAAATCTAAGAGGCTGGACACTGAAGGAGTAACCTATAAAACATGAAGTCTCAGGCTGTAAGAACTCAGGCCTAGAGTAAGAATTTCTAAATCTGAAAACATGACAGTCCTCTGAGCATGCTCCCACTTGGACACATAACTCAGAGGAACACAAGAGAGCTCACCACCACCTTCCACTGAGGCACCTGCCATCTCAGAACATAACCATGTCTCACCTGTACTGCCTGTCGCTCGTAGAGAGACATCTGTGATATCTGAGGACGGGTGCTTCCTCCAGAACTGGAGCTCCCGCTGGTGGAGTTGGAGTTCTGCTCACTTTCAGTCTCCATGGTGACAGGATCCCAGGAGCTCAGGCTGAGCTGGACTCCAGATCTACACTGAGAGAGTTGGAAAGTAAGTCAGGCTACAGAAAAAACTAAACTGTATTTCACTACATTACACAGCTTTTTTACTGGAATATCTCATTACCAGGCTCCATGCGCAGCTTTGCTACATCACAGGGACCAGGGATGCTGGGGTTCTGAAATCACCTAGAAATTACATCAGTTTAAATCTTTTATGACCACAGTCAGAGACATAATGCACACATTCTCATATTTTTATTGCCATGCTATAGTTGGAAGCTACAGCATCATGAAATCTTAAAAAGGTAGTGAAGGAGCAGCTGCAGCTCATTCAGACACTTATTTGTTTACAGATCTGACCACCTTTCTTTTAAGAGGGCCTAGTGAACAGAGGCAAATTCCACCATGCTTCCAGTCCTCCGCTGCACTTTGGCAACTTCTGATACTCTCTTCCTCCAGTACCTTACTTTCACTGCCCTACTGCATATATACCAACTCTGTCCCTCCTTCTTCTAATGTAGCCTCCAGCCCTCAGCCCTTTCTTTCTTTCTCTGATCATATGGACTTTCTAGCTACTTGTTGTTCCTGACAGATCTTAACTTGAATAGTAGACTAGAGGCTGGTATCTCTGGCGGCAAGTTGCTTTCAGGAGGAATGGAGTCAGAAGCCGAGTGGATGAAATGTTCACTGGCAACACTTATATGGCAAAAGTTGCTGAAGAGGTCATGTAGAAGCAGAGAGACCTTCCAGCAGCAGAAAGGTAAGTTGCAGTGAATTTCAGGACTGAGAAAGGACTGGAGAATGCTTTCATCAGCCAAGAGGAAGAGAAGTGAGACTGAAGAGACTGCTTAGCGGAAGAGTAATGCATTGAGATGATCGGGGAGTTTTCTACAGCAAGAGACATGAGCTACACCAGGAGTAGTGGCAGGAGCGGTTAGAGTCAGAAAAGGGAGCAAAAGTGATTATTCAACAGAATTCCACTGGGAAAAAAAAACAAACCTGACTTTTTAGAAAGTTATAATTTCATGTCAGATTTTAAAAAAAGTTTCTGATAGTCCTGTTATCAGTGGCAGCCTATTTATTTCCAAAATACCACGTGGCTCCTCTGTAGTGTATATGAGAGACCTCTAAATGAGCTTCCAGGAGCCCAGAGCACTGGCACAGCCCCTTTATCTAGCCTTTTTTAAATCCAGAGATTTTGAGCTTCACAGCCTTCACCAAACAGTTTTCCTGGTGTATAAACAAACAGACTAGTGCAGCAGAAAAGAGGGTACAACAATAGTCTCAACCAGACACCTTTTTAAATTCTGATATGCTGTTAAGGACAGCAAATTACTTTAAAGTAGGGCAACAGCATTAACACTGCAGAGGATGGGTGGCTAAATCAAGGAATTGATGCTTCAAACCTGTTCCTCAAAATCTGGAAAATCTTTAATTCGCAAGTAGAAAGCTGCTGCTCCAGTCCTGTCTTCCACATACAGGGAGTCCTTCCACATACAGGATTAGCAGGGAGTCCTGCCCAGGCATCTCCCTGCTAATCCAACACTGGCTTCCTGTACTGCTTCAGCAGTGGCCATAGGTAATTCTGCCCTGAAGTCATGTTCTGTTCAGCTGAGACACACCTCCTCCTGACTGGTCACTACTGTCTTCAGGCACAACTCTACTTCAGCTAGAAAGAGTTGGGCAACAAAACTATCCAGAATATAAAAGTTCTGGAAAAGCAACTGCCTTAAAGGTCTTTCCCAGAGTGTAACACGACAAAAATTAAATAAAGCCTGAAAATAAACAAACTGAGAAGGCAGAGAATACAAATACAGATTTTTTGAAGGAAGGAAACTGTGGTGGGTAAATGAGGTACTTTGAAAGGAGTTAAAATGCAAGTGAAGCTACACACATTACACCAAGTTCTCTACTAGCTCAGCTGCCATTAGGAGACAATTTATGGTCCCTTGTTCACCCTCAACCTCCCTGTTCAGATTCCTCCCAGCATTCACCTCGCTTCTGGTGCTCATTAGATCAAGTTGTTAACTCTGCAGAAAAGCTACCCTCAACATCATTTTCTGCCAGATCAGTGAGCTGAATTACCTTATTTATGATGCCACAAGTGTCAGTGAAAGGAAAGAACGTAACTAATGTTCACCCTTACCCTCAACAGCTGCAGTAGGGGAAACCTGGCTTCTGACTTGGTGCTCTGTTCCACCCATCTGTGTCTCCTCAGTAAACAGCACCACTGATTCCTAAGATTTTCAGCATTTTTGAGAATTCGATATTGATCTAGATCTTATTAAAATCAGGCCCTAGAACAAAGAGAATCTTATTGAAACACCTCTGGCATGAGAGGCATTGAATAATTTGCTGAAATTCGGTGCAGGCAGAAGGCCTTCTGGAGACATGGACAGAAAAGCACTCTCCCTTTGCAGAAGGGCAGTAAGAATTTTAAGTCACTCACAGTAAGCAGGGTTAGTCAGCAAAACTCTTTCCAAATACAAAAGTGAAAAGGCACAGTATTTCCCCAAGCAAGTTCATCTAAGGCTGCAGCTCCATGTTAGTGTAATCCAACCCAAACACAGGCTATTCCCACACAAAACAGCAGAATTACACCCTCTCCCCCCCTCCAAGTGCATCTTCCGGCACCTTCCTCTTATAAATGTTTAGTGATCACTAGGCTATCACATCACTTGACTCATCTACCTGCTCCATGAGATGGATAACCCACTAAAAATGATTGAACCATGGGTTTTCCAAACAAACAAAGAAAACTCCAGACTAACAATGTGGCCATTACTTGAAATTAACCTTTGAACAACAGATAGAACTGCACCCCTAAAAGGCAGCCCCTGAAGGATACTAAGGCTTATTAGCTCCACGGCAGGAAAGACCGCACAGCATAAAGGAAGGGAGAAAGCTGGCTCAGGCAGCAGTACAAGCATGAGAACATGGGTCAGTCCAGAGCCTAACCCATACTGCTGATTTCAGCACACACCAAGAACACCACAGGTGGTCCATCTACAAGTTTCTGACCTTTCTCAAGCATGAGAGCAGAGAAGAGTCAGGCCAATCTACTCTAGCCATCGAACACTTGGTAGAAGGTAGAAAAGTTTTACTTGCTCACCCCATCCGTTCCCCCCCTGGCACACGACTGCTGTCTGCAGAATATTTCCTAACCTTCTAACTGGTCTTCTCACAACATCCTTGAGAAACTAAGTTAGCGAACAAGTGAGATTTGCACAGGTTTGCCCCACAGGTCGAGGGGAGAAAAACTGATAATCAGGACTACTACAGTGAACTCTCCTCTGCTACTGTGCGTTTCCTCAACAGCTTCCAAGCTACCTAAGCAGAGGTGCGGAGCTGCCGGGACACGCTAACTCTGCTCTGGGATGCTCTGGAAGCAGCAGTAGGTGCGACGCTGGAGCACTCCTGGACCCTGCACCAGCCAGTCCCCACGCCGCCGTGCCCAGCCCGCCTTCCCCGGCCGCGGGGGGCGGCAGGGGACGCTGGCAGGGGGCAGGTGGCACCCAGGCCGCCGGCAACTCCGGCGGCAAAGTTCACCCGGCACGGCGTGCGGGCGCCCTGCCCACCGCCCGTGCCGTACCGCCGTGCCGTGCCCGCAGCCCCGCCGCGCCGGCAGGCGGGATGCGCCGCAGGATGCCCGGAGCCGGGTGGCGGCTGCCCGGGGGCGGGAGCGGGGCTGCGCTGGGGAGCTGCCCGGGGCCGGGCCGGGCAGACAATGGCTGCACCGCCGCCGCTGTCAAGTTCCAACCCGCGCCGGCCCCGGGGAACTCTGCCGGCCGCAGCCGCCCGCGCCCCGAGCCCCGTCTCACCTGCGGCCGCCACGGCGCTGCCCCGCTCCGCTCCGCTCCGCCGCCCCTGCCCGCCCGCGCTGCCCGCGCTGCCGGAGCCCCGGAGCCCCTGCGCCGCCGCCGCCCGACACGCCCCCGCGCGCGGGCAGCCGGGCCGGGCCCGCCGAGCGGGCGGGGCGGGCGGGGCGGGGCCCCGGGCCGGGGCGGGCGGTGCCGGGGGCGGGACCTGCCGGAGGCTCTCGGCGGGGCCGCGCTGTGGCGGGGCGTCCCCGGAGGGCGGGGCGCGCACCCTCTCAGCCCCCGCCCCCCTCCTTATCCGTTCCTTTTTTACATCCCTTTTTTAATCCTTTTTTTTCTTTTTTTTTTTCTTTTCTTTTTTTTTTTTTTTTTTAAATCTCGGCCTCCGGGGCTCCCCCGGCGCTCCGTCACTTCCTCCCTCGAGGCGCTTCCGGGCACGTGGTGCGCTTCCCTGGGCGCCGCTTGCCCGTTGCCCTGGCGACGGGAGAGGGATCCTGGCGGGACGCGGGGCCGGGAGCGGCGGGAACGGCGCCGTAGTCGCGGCTCTGTGCTAGGCCGGCAGGGGGGGCGGACCCGGGCATCGAGGTGTTGATAAGCATCACAGCCCGGTGGTTCGGCAGGCACAGAGGGCTCTTCTCCGGCCTGAGCAGGTGTCCCCTGCGCTGGGGCACGCTTCACCGTCGGTCCTTCTGGAGACTGGTTAACCTTGTAAACGTTAGTAGCTTTGTGTATCACAGAGTCAGTTCGGTTGGAAAATACCTCTGAGATCATCGAGTCCAACCTATGACCAAACACCACCATGTGAACTAGACCATGCACTAAGTGCCATGTCCACTCTTCCCTTAAACACCTCCAGGGCTAGTGACTCCACCACCTCCCTGGGCAGCTCATTCCAATATCCGATCACTCTGAAGAAATTCCTCTCAATCCCCACCCTAAACCTCCCCTGGTGCAGCTTGAGACTATGTCCTCTTGTCCTGTCACTCTCTGCCCTGGAGAAGAATGTAGGTTATAAACTGTTTGTGTTGGTACCTGGAACAAGCTTTGCTGAACAAACAGAACACAGAGGTAATGATGGTGCCTGGGAGGTTTTCTGCACGTGTGAGCTAGAGCACATGCAGAGATGCACAGTGGAGACCTACCTGTATGAACATGGTAAAGAAACCATAGTGTCAAGAGATTGCTGTCAGCTTTTAGAAGGGGAGCTGTGCTATGTAGGCACTTGGGCCTCGCTTGATTACTCTCAAAGAGCATCAGTTTGTTGCCTGTCAGTTGCCTGGCTTTGGGTAAGAGCAGTTGATTACGGCAAACTTATTAATTTTTAACAATAATGTTGTCATCATTAGATGACAAGTAGAGAGGAACTATTTACAAGAGCATGTAGTGACAGAAGAAGGGGCAATAGTTTCAAACTGAAAGAGAGAAGATTTGGCTTAGATATTAGGAAGAAATTCTTTACTGTGAGGATGGTGAAGAATGGCACAGGTTGCCCAGAGTAGTTGTGGCTGCCCATTCCTGGAAGTGTTCAAGGCCAGGTTGGATGGGGTTTTGAGCAACCTAATCCAGTGGAAAGTGTTCCTGCCCATAGCAGGAGGGTTGGAACTAGATGATCTTTGATGTCCCTTCCAACCCAAACCATTCTAGGATTCTACGATCAATATATTTGTTTCAAAGAAAATGACAAATGCCCATTGGGTCAGACCAGTGGCTCATCTAGAGGAGAGCTGGTGAATTTCCTTTAAGGATGACAGCACATGAACCAAGGATGGGTGGGATGAAGCAAAAGAAAAGCAGAAATTAATCATGCTCCATCTACGTGTACAAGATGCAGAAACTCAAGCATCACAGAGGCTAGGAGCAGCATAAATGCTCCTGCAAATGACATGTTTGAGCTTCATGTTGCAAGAACATTCCATCTGGCTCTGTAATGATAGTGCCAGGCTATCAATTCGCAGGAGCTAACTTCCATTATCAATTGGAGTCGATTTCCATTGACTTAACATCACAAAATAACATTTGCTGCTGCCTGAAAAGCAGCAAAACACACTGTACAGGAGGGCATTTGGGCTGTTACCAAAGATACTTGCTCTGAATGCAAGAGTTCTTTTTTAATTCAGATGGAAAACTGTCTGGCTGATTTTTAAGGAGATAATTAAGGTTTTTCAAAACAAAAGGTCAGATAGTGAACAAAGAAACAATGACAAGGCAGGGAACCCAACAAACAGTAATCCCCGTGAATCAACCACTCCTAAAACCCACAACAACTGGATGAACGACTAAGCCATTTGTCCCTGTTGCAAAACCCACTGAAGTGGATTCAAGGGAGGAAACTCTCTGGAATGTATGCAAATGAAGGGGAGTTACTGCAATAGGACTAGGAGGAAGTACACAATAAAGCGGCTTTAGGACTTACTGGGGGGTGCTTGGAGGTTGGGGAGGTTGTTGGAATCGATAAAGAGAATTTGAGGATTTACAAATCTACACTGTTAAGCTTGGGGTAAAAATCACAGGCAGAGCAATAAAGGGGTCAAGGTGGATCAAAAGGAGTGAAGATAGGGATAAACAAACCAGTCAAATGCAATCAGTATGCTTGCCCAAGTTTTGCATCTGATCACCACAGCTTGTACTATATTTGTAATAAATGATTTAAATTATTTCCTGTTCAATCGTGTTCTCTGTTGTGTGCAAGTGGTCTGTCTAGTCAGCAAGTAGGATGAAAGGTTTGTAGGGCCAGAAACCTGAGACCTAAGAAGGCACATTTCTCTGAGCTCTGGTTCTTAGGACAGGATCAGGCTGCTGACACAGTGCTTATAAGGATGTCTTTGAAGTACACTCTCCTGCCAGCATTAACCTGTGTCACCACTCTGCTACTGCTGGGATGTGAAACAAGTAAGCTCTCACTCATCTCCATTGACCCAGGAAAAAAGGAAGCCACTGGATCTTTCAGTCCACCGAATTCAGATGCCCTTAGTACTTTTTAGGGAAAGCAGGTGTACCTGCCAATATGTACAATCCATTCCTCTTGTTCAACTCCCATATTCAAGCATGGTAGTAGGGATGGTAGAGGGTACATCAAAAACTGTTTCATTTGTTATAGAGTGTTTTTTCTGTTAGACTATCTGTGAGGTTTTTGAACCTGATGATACCTTTGGCTTCCATAACTCTTGTAGCAGTAAGTTCTTGGAGAGTAAAGTACCTTTTTTATTTGTTTTAAATTGATTATCAACTAGTTTCATTACATGCCCCCAGTCTGCCGTGGAAAGCTTTACTGAAGAGCTGTTTTCCATTCGCTTTATCCACCACCTTCCTTATTTTTGTAAATATTGATACTTCTCTACAAATTGTGCTCATTTTGCTCACCAAATGATGGGAACCCAGACTTTTTAGTGTCTCCTGATAAAGCATTTGTTCCATCCCATCATTGTTGTCACTGAGGCTCATGCTGCAAATTGTGAGACTGGCTTAGAGGGTCTTGCTAGAAACCCATCAGATTAGAAACCCGTCAGATTCTTTGCATAAAAACGAGGCATTTCATAGATAACTCACGTTTTAGATGCAGATCTTTCCCGTCCTGGGCTTTGCAGGAAGAAGCAGCCCCTTTTCATTCCAATTACTTTTTGTTTTGTTTTGTTTTGTTTTTCCGTTTTAGAAAAGGAATTTTTTTGTCTGGAGAAACGGCATCTTGCAGCGCAAGCCACGGAGCGATGGTGACACTCAGTGGTCCTGGAGGAAAAGTGCACTTTATGAGTTGACGGGTTTTTTTCCACTTTATCGGGAAGACAGTGGTAGCAAATGAACCTTCTACACAGGTGAGTGCATAGCACTTAGCATAAGGATGAGCCTCCATACTGTGCCGTATGGATTCATATAGTACAGGCATATAAATTAACATCTAGCCTATGTAAGTGCTTCTTTGCCTTTTTCACACTCATTTACTCACTTCAGTCTGGAAGTGAGACCACCACTGTCAGGTACCTCAAAAGGAAAACTCTCTTGTGGTGAACTGTTCATTGTACAAACTACCTTATTCATGCAAGTATTTTAATTATGCCATTTATTTTTTATAACAGTGCCCTAAAAAAGTCAGAATCCCTTTGGGGCCATCTTGTGTGCTTACAATCCTCCTCTTTTTAAGGTGCCCACTTTCAACTACTTTTAAGAGCTTCTCTTTGCAGAAAATTCCCCTGCTGTCTGAGATGCTAATTACCAGATTACCTGTTAGCTGCCTCCCATATTATGTTCTTCTAGACCTTGTTTTTTCACAAGCTGAAGCTGCAAACTTTGCAGGAAATTTCCAAGTTGCCTCCAGACCATCTGAGCAACCAAGACCCACATAGTAGCTGTGGTGAGGTGATGGGAGGAAGTTTCCTGGCCATTTGCCCCACTTTTGCTTACACATAGCAAAGGTTCCTTTCTTGCACTGGAAGATATATCCTGTGGATGTCACTAAGGACAGGGAGAACCTTTCAACAGTCAGAAGAACTGAGCAAGCATCAGACTGCCCACTCAGAACAGCTTAACTCCCTAATGTTTGCTCCAAGACGCAGAGACCTCACCAACTTTTACTGTACACTCCTATCTTAAGGAAGCTTGCCACACAGAAGCTCTTTTTCAACTCTCTGCTTTGTCAGCTTCCACAGACCCTTTCAACTGCAGCTGAACAACCTCAATCTAATTTGAAACTACAGACTGGAAATAATCTGTTTGTATTCTTATTTCACATGCTCGGTTTTCTTACTCACCTAGTCCGCACAGGTACAAGGTGACAAGACTTCATATCATCAGCAGAGTAATCTTGGTGGGCCTTCATCTATTTAGATCTAATTTCATGGCCAGCTGATCATACAACCTCAAAAATAGACCCTTGTCAGCTGTTTATTTAGAGGCAGGAGAGCCTGGCTCATGGCCGCAATGACTACACGGGGTTACAGGCTTCAGGTTTTATTTATAACCTTGCCATCTGAAGTTTAACCAGATCAGAGGACCTTGATCCTGAAGCTCTTTCAGTCCAGTCCAAATATCCAGAGGAAGAAACTTGCCAGGAAGGCAGATGAAAGACTGCAGGTCCCACTTTGCTTCCTTGGCAGAGCACCATCAAACAACCTCTATTGAATCCTACAATGTCTTGAGAAGGGGCAATTCTAGGGGAAAAACTCTTGGAGGCCTGTTCAGTTTTGTCACATTTTTGCTTACCTGAGGTGAACCCTGTCCTCTTTTTGTATCAGTTGTCCACAGAAGGAATCAGTTAGTTCCTCAGGTTTTCTACCTCACCTGCTTCCTAAGCATTGCTGTGAGACTATTATTTTCCTTTTTTCCTGTCCCTACTGGACAGCCTCAACTGCCCTTATGCAAGCTCTGTTGATCAGGCAAAGGGCTGTCAGACAGGGATTCCACAAGCAACTCTGGTCACATGACCTGCTTCACTTTATGTTCCTTTTTCTCCCTTTTTTTTTTTTTTTTTTTTGTTCTCTCCTGGGTACTTCCTCTTCAGAAGCATCATCACTTCCCAAATCCATAGCTCACCTTGTTCCCTTCTTCTCCATTGACCCTGGGCTTGTTGACTTCATAGCTTTATTTCATATTTATGGCACAACTGTCCTGGTAACTTCTTTTTTGGTAATCAGCTCTGTGAAACTAGCACCAATTTTTTCTTATCTAGCAGCCCATCTTTTATGTGCTACCTTGCTAATGTCAATGCATATCCTGATGAGCCATCTGCATACCCTATTCTCCTACTGTATGTGTTGCATCCTGAAATTCCTCAGATAGTTGTCTTTAAGTAGTGCCACAGGTAAGGATTAGTCATTTGGGTTAATGTCTTGACATGATGGGACTGAGTGTTGCCAGACAGTGAACTTGGAGTAGGTGTTATTTTGGTCTCATGGCCTTCCTTGCCGAGGCATTGTTGCACAGTCCTTTTCTGTCTGAATGAATTGGTAAAGTATTTCTTTCTTAGCCTTCCCTTGCCTGTTCCTAAGCCTCAGTTACTACACAAAGATGTTCATAGGGCCATGTAGTAAAACAGATCAGGGTTAAAAAGGTTGGGGTTTTTGTTTTGGTTTGGTTTTTTTTCTTTTGCTTGGAGTTTGGTTGTGGACTATCGTGTTAACTAAATTGAAAAGGTAGCTCAGAGATGGGACTTGGGGAGGAGAGAGAGTTAAAGCACTAAGGTGACGAAAAGCAAAGTATATAACCATGATGGGCACAACGCTTCTCTTTTTCAGGCATTGAAATCTTCATCAGCTGTCAAGTCACTGCTTTTTTTCCAGGTTGCACATACTTTATTTCACTTGATCCCCCAAACTACTGTGTATCAAGCCAGAAATTTAGGGCATAGATGAAAGGAAATAGGGTGTTTCCAATACAGCAGGGAAGAGCAATGAAGTTTTCCTTATAGAAGCAGAAAACTCAGGTTGCAGAGCCAGGGCATACTACTGAGAAACCTTCTTCGAGACATCTGTGAAAAGAAAGAGGAAAGAAAAGGCAAAGTGCCTGATGAATTTTAAGGAAGCTATCTAAGGACTATAAGATCTTACAGAATGAGTTTCAACATCTTTTTTATCATCGACATAGGCATTTCCAGTTGCATTCAGACTTGGGATGTTGTGAGGACTACACATGTGAGGAGTGTATGGAAGTTAAATAAAAATAGATCCTTTTAACTTCCATGGTATGCTTAACCTTAGTCTACACTGAGATTAATACCTGGGCTAGAAACTGTGCCCACAACTAGTAAGTACATCCCAATTCAACTTCTAGTCCAAGAAGGCCCTATATCACATGATGGGATTAAATACAGAGCAGAGGTGGGATGCTTTGTTTGCTTACCACCAGTCCTCTACTCTGTTCCAGCTGTTCCCACCTTGGAACCCTGTTAACACTAACCTGAACTGCAAAGGAAAACATATTCTCTTGCTGTGCGTTCATCTGTAGAAACAAAAGACAAAGGGTGATGAGCTGCAGAACTGCATGGTAGGGTAATGCCAAGCTTCTTTCTCTGTAACACAACCATCCCACTATCTTAATGTTTCACTCTTCAGACTGTAAATGCAGGAACAAAAAAGTGTCTACAGTGGGTCAGACCAATGGTCTGTCTCCCCGAAACGTGTCCCATACAACTGTAAAATATCATCGTATGCATTGTGGTACCTTGTAATGCAAGAACATTTTTTGTAAATAGAGAAACTTTCAGTAGTGTGTCCTGATAGCCTTGCCTATTTACTGACAATTAGTATTTTCATGTCAGGTAACGCTTTTAAATTTTATGTACTAAGCATAAAAATTCTTGTACAGGATGAAATAGCAAAGAGAGACCATATTGGGTGACAGTATTTAGCTCTGTAATGGCTGGACTGAGAAGTGTCCTCCTCTTCTTGCCATGCTATGGGAGGGGGAAAAAGAATGGAATTTAGTATAAAACACGTAGGCCTGTGGTGCTGCTTTCTAAATCATCAGTGGCAGTTTTCCCATTTTGTTCTCAAATTCTTTTTTAAAAATAATTCTTAATGTTCCATCTGCTGTTTTCTCTCATACCTAGCACAGAAAAGAAACTCAAAATGACAAAAAGATCTCTCTTCTGTGTGCTGAGAGTTCATTTAGAGCTTTAAAGGTAACAAATTATTTTCCTATTACCCTCTGAGACATGGAAGAATCTGATGGACGGTAGGATTGTTACACTATATATGAAAAGCATACAACTAAATTCTGGCTTCTAATGGATCAGGGGGGCACTACATAATACGGATTTGAAATAAATTCCTAAGCATTCTTAAGAGAGCTAAAGAGCTGGAAAAGCCATGTCAAGTTGACAGAGAAGTCTTCTTTCCACAGAGATGTCTCTTGAAGCTAGAGGAAGTAAACAGTGTGTCATTTTGAACACCTAACACCCTACAACATAATCATAGTGCCAGGCAGTCTCATCTCAAGAACTTTTCTAAACAAGTGGTTGTGCTACTTGAATGTTAACATCTTGCACAGAGGAAACCCAAGCTTGAAGTTGCAGGAGGAAGTGCACTGGAATAAGGGAGTTAAGAGAATAAGGGTCACAGACAGAATTATGTCTGAGTGGGGGGTATAATAGTTACTCTTTGCTAGTGTCAGTGAAATCTCACCTGGCTTATAGTAGTCATAGACATGCACTGTTGCTGCTTTCAGGTTCTGCACTTCAACGTCTTGTTCCACTGAGATGTTAAGCTTCAGAGAAGTCTCACCCAGCTGGAAAGAAGTAAGCAGAAAAGTACTGGTCATCTCAAAGTCACCTATATACCAGCTTTACTCCTTCTGCATCAGAGCTTTCTTTGTCTATCTTTCAAGTTTCTTCCACCCTTTTCCTCCTGGTCAAAATTTTAGCCCACTTGACCAGGCTAGAAATTTTTATTTCTAATCTGTGAAAGTCCCAATGCAAAGTACTTCAATTGCTACTTCTTGAATGGGCAGTTCCCTGTGTTCTTCCTCTTACCTCTTCCAAGTAGATTGTGACTTGGTCTGGTTTTATCTCTGTCTTTTTCACTAGGGGTATCTTCTCCAGCTGTATAGGAAGGCAAGAGATGAGCTTGGTTAACATCAGCATATTGGCCTTCTCTGTCTCACACCAAGTTTGGTATTTGTCAGTGAACCACTGTTGACTAAAGCACTAAGCCTAGTCAGGGGATTAGTCAGGCCTGTGTTCCTCAGCTATAATGGCATTGAGATTGTTGGGAGCACAACAGGCCTTAGAAAATATTTTTTCAGGTTTGGATCAAGTGTCCTTGAGCCATGTTCCTACTTTCAATACTTGTAGCAAAGGGAAAGATGGTTAGTAAGAGGTTATAATGGATCTTCCTAGCTATCACCTGGAACAATGGAGCATGCCATTGGACAGCCCTAAGAGATTCCACACCACTTTATGGAATATCCCTTAAAAAGGCACCAGCAACTGCAAAGGGTCTCAGTGCACTCCAGGTGATTCTAACTAGGTGCTTTAGCTCCTCTCTAACTTCTTTCTGCATGTGCAATCCTTATTACTCAGCACGAAAAACTGCACAATCGGTAGTGCAATCGGAAAGTTGCCTTGTGAAATAGCCCTCTATATTTGCACTTCATTTTTAGTAAGATAAGTAGTTACCATTCTTCAGCAATTCTTACATGTTTGGATATTTCTGGCTGAGCTACATCTGGAAAACAGATTTTGCTATCTTCAAGGAAGGCCAGAGGAAAAATCTTACCTCTTTCACAGAGCTCTGCACAGGAATGAACCCTGACAGCATCTCCACCTCCACTAGGGCCATGTTACTGGTCCCACGGTCCCCTACATAACTGAAAAGAGTCAGGAGAGAAGCATATTAGAAGTGGAAAGCATCACAGCATTTCTAGGAAATACTAATGGACACTTCCAAACTTTGCCCTGCTCTACAGTGATATGAGAGCTCAGTAGCATGTATACCTGATGGAAGAAAGGGACAAAAAAATCGCCCCCATCTAGTCACTCAGTATGGAGACAGAATGTGCAGCAAATGTGTTATGGTTAATGTTTTAATGCTTCATGTTGCCCTCTCCAACAGATGGAAGTGACCTTTGCTGTTACAGGTTGAGAGTGGCAATGTTCTCTTTCAGTAAGGACAGTAAGGCATGGAGAATATGGATCAAGACTCTCATCCGAGACAGATACATGCAAGTGAAATATGGATAGAGTCTGGAGTTTCCTATGTCCAGTTCCAGCAGAGGTTCCCACTACAGGCTAATGCATCTCAGGGCTGCTTCAGCCCAGGCTGCTAAGTGTCCCACAAGGTGGGAGCTCTGGTTCTTGGGAAAGCTGCCATCTCATCTCCTAGTGCTCTGGGAGCTGCTGAGCTAGTTGCTGTGGTTCTGCAAGACGCGGCCAGGGCATTGCCATGCTCCTCCAGGCCTTAATTCTCAATTAACAATCTCTTTGGGATCTATGGAGAAGAAGAGATCATCCCTGTGTCTTTGTTTCCACAGACAGGGTTCTGGTCATACAGCTGAGTTCCCAATTCTTTACACTGAAGAAGGAGCCTCAAGGGATCTCATACCTGACAGACAGATGGATGTCAAGCTCTTTCCTGACTCCATCACATTCTCTTGGTACTGTTTCCACATCCAGGACAAAGACCTCTTCTGTTTTTGGTGGTGGGGTGTTATAGTACAAAGTGGTCTGGTGGGGGAGAAAACATTTCTGTGAAGTGCCCCAAAGCTTTCCTGAGTGAGCTAAAGGATTACCCGTGCCTCCAGCTTTTAACAAATAACCAGTGGCTAACACAGTTGGAGCCAGATGCACATTCAGTTCAGAGATGTGCTGTTTAGCACATAGCATCAGAGACACCTGGCAAATGTAACCCTCAGCATGGAGACTCAGCCATTTGTGATACAAGTCCTCATTCAGTCTTATTGGAAAAAAATACTATTAAGGTGTAAGAAAGTACATTAGCTAAGACTGCCCCACAAGGAGAAAGAAGTGTAGCTGTTAACTCTTGACATGCTAACAGAAGTTCTAGGTCTCAAGAGATAAAATACTGGCAAAACAAGTATAAACCTCAAAAAAAAGACAGAAAAAACAAAGAATCAGAAAAGGAAAACTCAGGAAGACTGATGATCACACTCCTCCAAAGAGAATCTTCTTCCACCTGCCTGGTGACTGACAGCCTGGCCAACAGGTACTCATCAGATGTCTTATGCTTATTTACTGTATTCAAGTATAGCCAAGTAGTATGAGTCCTAGTTACCTCCTACATGCATTAACAATAAATATTTTTTGAATCCTCTTGTCTATACACTGCTTGCAGATTCTCTGTGAGTACCGTAAAAGATGGCTGAACAGAAGTGATCCAATAAGGGAAGTTTTCTCGGGGAATGACTTTGAATTCCTTGCTGCATGAATGGCTCATAAGTGGATCACTATCATAACTGCCAGAAAAATAAAATGTATCCTCCTGATAGACCAGTTGTGTTGGTGTACTGGAATAAGACCTTGGTACTACATCACTCCTCATCTCTGCATGTGATAACAAGCCAAGGAATATTACACCAGAATACATAATATATAGTGCTCTGCTCCTGAAGCTTGACATCAGCAACATACACTCAAAATAGAAGCAGGTACTGTTTTGTGTCTCATTACTCCTGACTTCAGATCTACTGGTCTCTTAACCATAACATGGCTCTGTAGCATGGGACAGCTAAGCTGAGTTATTTCTGAGAAGAAGATACCAGAGATGGTTGCAGTGAAAGCATGACAACACGGGTACCTTCATGACAACCTGAGTACCTTCAAGCTTGACATGATTCTGCCTAGAAAGCAAAATCCCACTCAGAATTTGAGGCTATAGAGCTTGCTTGGAGCCAAGCCTCACTTCAATAACCAGAGGCAAAGCTTGACAGCTCTGTTCCTTATGTATACGCACCTGTACATAAACGCAGCCGCTGCCAGTTGCTTGCACTGTGTACGTCCCTGGGACACCAAGGAGAGATGCCTGATGCAGGACCAACTTGTTGTTCCTGTGCACGTGGAACTCCAGTGGAGAAGACTCCTTGCCTTTCACCATCACCTTTACATCTCTGATCTCCTGAGGAATCAGGGCTGCATACTGAGCGAGGGCCTGCAGGCTAACAACTGTGTCCTGAAGGTAGAGAATCAGTCACTTTGCTGTGGAGCTGTGCAGTACAAAATCCAGCACACTAGTTCAGGCACTGCAGGGAGGACCACAGTCCTCATGGCCCTGATTCACACTGACACTAGTGGGCTCTACACCACTAAGTCTATGGGTAGGGTCTATGCCACAGGCAGCAGTATGACTTCTGTTACCTGGAAAAGGTAACTTCTGAGCCCTGGGATTAGCAGTCCCAGACCCTGAGTAGTCCCAATTACTCTACACAAAAAAGTTTCCCCATAGCACTCCCCTTCCCAAGCAGGGCTCATATGCGTTTGTCAGCAAAGGATGGATCTAGAGTGACATGCATATGAGAGATGTGCACGTCACTCCAGGCACAGCATCTCTCTCTTTCTCCCATGATTTTCCATGGTTTATTACCTGTGTGGAAGCAAATCCTCCGAAGGCATTTCTCTGCCTACTGAGCCAGTGCACAAGTTTGCTCACTGATGCTTCATTGAGTGACGAGTCTGGTTTGGAGACATGAGCCAGGACAATGTAGGCCACTGTCTCGATCATAGAAGAAGATTCTTCACCACCAGAATGGGATGCCAGGAGCTCTGCTGATGGGGGAAGAAACACAGGGAAGAGAAGAACTGTAGATCCCTATGAACATCAGCTTCTCCTACACTGAGACTCTTTGAGGACTGACAGTTTCCAGTACAGCATCAGAAACGCAAGTGCCTTTCTGGGGCACCTTAGAGTGCAGAAGCCAATCCATCCTTTGGGGTTTTTTACCTTGCAAGGTCCAGTGATCTGTGATAGGCTCCATTTCTTCCTTTGAAAACACAGATACATCCAGGCCCCATATCCTCAACTAGTTCCTCTAGGAAAAAATTCCCCTAAAAATTGGTGAACTCTGAACAGAGGTTCTCTGTTTAAAGTATACTCCAAGTCTTACTCAACTCTGTGTATATTCAAAGCTATGTCTCCAAGCTTCAGCATTTTTGCTGCTTCTGGTTTTACCTAGCATAGTGTAATAGGACCCCCTGTGTTGAAAAACTCTAGGACTCACTTCCAGTCAGTTTTAACCTATTGTACAAGAACTGGTCACTCTTTGAGGGAATGTCACTGGCAGGCTACTGGAGGAACAAGACTACACAACTTACTTCATTGGCATCCTCACTGTGCAGTGCATAGGCTAGGACAATTTAAGCAAGAGCTGGGCTCCCACCTAAAGTTCAAGCTCAGAAGTACTGCAAACATCTGAGTCTGGTCAAATATTTTGCTGCAGTGATAGTAGGGGGCTTACCAAAATTCGGCTAAGAATTTAACTTAATTGTGCCAGTGTAGACATTTGCAATGGTACAAGTGTGAAAAGCTTAAGGCTTTTAAATTCAAAGTCAGTTTTCAGAACAAACCTTCACTTTTGAAAGAAGAACCATCAAATCTTTCGTTTGCATAAAAACAGCCTAAAGACTTTAGAATATAGCTCAGGTTCTCTATGGAGACCTTCATTACTTCATTATGTTTATCACAGC
Source organism: Myiozetetes cayanensis (assembly GCF_022539395.1). Lineage (NCBI taxonomy): Eukaryota > Metazoa > Chordata > Aves > Passeriformes > Tyrannidae > Myiozetetes > Myiozetetes cayanensis. Next base: position 28,894,678 of record NW_026087742.1, on the reverse strand, counting down.
AGAAAGTTCTTTCCTTGTTCCACATGTATACTCACAGAGGCAGCTCTGACAAGTATTACATTCAGTGTGTGCAATTCTACTCCTTCCAGTTTGCCCACCAGCTATTCTGTGAAACCAGCTGGCAGCTTGAGTGGCTATACAATGAGCTGCACTCTGCAGTGGTAGCTGATCAGACTGAGAAATTCTCTCTCCCTCTTTCCCTTAGTGTTATTTTTCAGCTCCCAATGTAGTTCACCATACTGCCAGACAAACAAATGGAGGGCGGAACTTAAACCAACTCCAGTAACATTACCAGCTCTTTAACCATAGGCTTAGGTGCTTTGAACCCCCCACCCCAGCATCCTCATTCAGGACAGAAGCCCATCTTTTTCCCAAGTTAAACACACAAAAAGAAGAAAAAAGCTCAGCAGCACAGCAATAAAGATGCATCTACCCAAGGGCCCTGAGCTGAGTAGAGAATCAATGGGGAAGCAGTCAAAAGATTTGAATTCTTCAGGTAAGTGCCCTGATAAGCACCTGAATAGACATGGTGAGACAAGTTTCCTCTGCAAGATCTATTGTACTATATATGAATTGCTAAAGAATGACAGGAGCACCAGAACTCAAGTAAGCATTTTGACCACACAAATTAAGCATGGATCACCTCTGTTGCTTTTGATTAGAAATTATTTCATGGGTCTGAGGAAACTAGAGGCTCTCATAGCTTCAATACATTATGATTTTCTGACACAAAAGCCTATTTCAGAATAGATACATTTAACAGACTACTGCAGTTAAATGCTAAAGATGTCAGACCTTAAACATAGTTGTTATCTCTAGGACTCAAAATCTTCTCAACAGCAACAACCTACCTGTTTCCTTCTCTAGCATATCCAGGAGCTGCTCTCTCTTCTCCATGTCCTTACTCAGTGTGAAGACATAAGCCATTAAAGCCTTGACATAAAGGCTTGTCTCGTCAAGTGTTACGTTCTTAAGACAATGTAAGGCATTATCCAGCATGGTGTCCTGAAAAACGAATCCAAACCAACTGAATTTCCTCTGACCAAACAAAACATTGTTGTGAACACCTATTCCAGATACATATTTGATTTACTTTATTGCTAGGATCTATCTCATGGCTGTGGAACATGAAGTAGAGTGGACAAAACATCACTGTGGGTCAAAAGCAAAGGTGTGACTGGACATATCACTGGGATAGGGGATTGCTAATGTACTGGAGAATCCAGCTGTGGGAAGCATCTGGCAATACACTGGATCAGAGTTGTCAAACCTGCATGCTGTAGGTCTTGGACCCTAAGGGGGTATGATGTTGTTTTTATAACTATACCATTAAGCCTGGAATATCAGTTCTTTTTTGCTAGAACAGTCTATACTTATCTTGTAGATCGTTGCTTTTATTTTGGGGGAGGGGGGGGAGGGCATTGCATACCTGAAAGAGGGCCTTTTTATTTTCCTTTAGCTCTATTGATCAATTGCTATTGCCTTTCCCTGCAAGCCCTTGTATTGTCATTTTGAGAGACAATTGTTTCCCCTGAGATCAGCTGGGACAAGCAAGTCTTCTGCTTTGCTGAAAATCAGGCCATCTATATTAGGAATTCCTTGCCAAGTTCAAAAGAGAGAACCTTTCAGCACTCAGGCTGGGTTCTCCCTGAAGCCACCGGCTGGGGAAGGAATGAATGGTGGAGCTGGTTCCTAATCCCTGCAAGAGTTCAGATGTGACTTACATTTTTCTCCAGATGGAGTTCCATCAGCGCAGCAGTGATATAGGCTGTTAATGAGATTGTATCGTCCACACCACCCTGCAAGCACATAGATAATCATCAGAGAAGTACAAACCCAACCACAGATTGCCTGTCATTGTATAGTCACTGAAACTGCCTATGGATGACCTATCTGAGGGAGTACAGTAGCATGCTTCTGGGCACTCTTGGACAGGAAACAAGGACGCTTGCTGGATATCATAAAGGTGCATACAGCCTAGGCATCCCTTCTCATAGAAGGGCATGAAGCAAACTGTTAAGCAATATATTTTATTAAAAATTAAATATGTTACAACTGTACACTTAAACAAAGTGTGCTGGATTTGCACACAAGAAGGTATGCAAGTTTACCTATAGTTCAGCTGACTATAGAAGCTACAGGTTACTATGTGTTAAACAGGCTTTCAGGAGCCTCTTTTCACATCAGAGAACATTAATTCTTGGGGAAGTTCTGTTTGGATCCTCAGACATGAGACAAGACTAAGTCTAAAATGAGAGAGAAAAATTGGGCTAAGATGCTAATAAGCATTGTTCACACTGAATAGCAGAAACTTTGAAATGTAAGGCAGGCAGGGGTGCAAGACCTATCCCAAAAAGTTCAAATAGAAAGCTCAAGCTGCAAAATTAATGAAAGCCAGACAAGGATGAACAGTCTACATGTACACTCTGATTTTATTTTGTACTGCGCCCAAATTTTAAGAAAGAAAAAGCATAACCCTTTGCTTTGCTAAAGTGGCAGCCTGTGTTTTTTTTCATAAGCCTACCTTGTATTTAATATGAGCTATTTTGCAATCTGACCAGTCTGGATTGTTCATACCTTTACAAAGGCAATGAACCCAAGTACTGCCATGCTGCATATGCAGTGTTCAGTACCTAAGTATCGGGACATGTACACCAAGAGTTTGGTGCATTTCCAGCTATATTGCAGGATCATTTGGGGGATGCCATGATCCAGGAGAAGTCATACTTTTTGGGTGGCAGAGAGACAACTGTGTCTTCAGAGAATTCTATATTAGAGCACATAAAGTATTATTCTTTGTAAGGCATGAGAAGAGGGAGAATCCAGCCAGGGTATTCTAGAGAAGCATTAAAGTATAAAAATATTTCTCCCTGTGTGCTTGAAGTGCCTTTGCACAATTAGCTGTGTTGTCTTTTGGCTAGAGTAAAAATGAAGAAAGCTTAGCAGAGGTTAAAACCTCTCACAGAGGAAATGCCTGCTGTTTTAGGCCATGCTTTTTCATTCTGTTCTGGGAAGATGCCTTGGCTGTGCTAGGCCATAGGGACATTGCTTTATGCTACCGTGCACAGTGGAAGAGCCTGGGGGAAGCAACCCCAGTGCCTCACATTGTGTTCCTCCTGCTCTCACTCCCATGTCTGGCAGCCATACCTTCAAGTCATTGTTGAAGAGCTTGCCCACACTCTCAAAGCAGCCACTGGGCAGCTGGTGCTTCTTCAGCCAGAGCAGAGCACTGTGCACGTGATCCTTATCGATGTAAATGTAAGAGCTGGCTTGTCCAAAGGACCTGGCTACAAAGGCTGTCAGCCTGTGAGCAGAGCACAGAGGAATTCCATGTCACAGGCAGGAGATGAATCAGTAAGGATAATAGGTTTATGGTGACAATAGCAACTCTGGTCACTCACCATGTGTTGCCCTGGTCATCACCTTTCCCAAAGGCACTGTAGGAGCCATCATCATGTTTGTAGAGCAGCTGACGCTGGTAACCTGTGACAACAGGTGATAGGACGTGACTGTCACTGTGAGGACCTGTAGCATCTCAGACTGTATCCTTGCTGTAGGAATCCTGGCTTCACAGCAAGAGATTTCACCATGTCCTGCAGTCAGAGACACTGAGGCAAGCACACCACCCCCACACAATTCCCCATGCATCCCACAGCAACAGCATGACAAGAAGCAGTTGCACAGCATCACTGAAGTGCGCCACACAGCTGCTCTACATTACTGCAGTTGTTATGAGCAAGTGCTGTGGGTATCTTCCCTGCTGTTTTACAGAATGGTGACATGCTCAGCCACCTCATGCCTCCCCATGCTCCAGTGAGCCCCCACAGGCCCTTGCTGTGAATAAAAAGAGTGGTAGGAGTGAGGAGGAAGGCATTTCCTGGAGGGGACCAAAATGAAACCCTATTTGGTTTTCAGCGCTTCTGCTAGGCCCTCTTGGGACTCCAGAAGACACTTTTTATGGGATGTACAGGAAGCAACAAGGCCATGCCTTTAAGCTCTGAGGCCAGAATGCTGTCTTCATCTGTTTGCTCTCCCTACATCCTCTCCATGGCTGCATTGTTTAGCCTCTGCTTTGCCTCTCTGCTGCCATTGTTCTCTTGGGTAGGTTCCCCTCTCCCAGATATCAGTACATGCTCATGGTAGAAGAGAGAAAGGGGGAGAGAAAGGGATTCAGATCCTATCCGGGGGAGCTGCTGAGCTTGCAGCATAGCAAGATAAGTAGAGTGGCAGACTGAAATGTAAGGCACGTTACGACATGAGGCGCAGACACTGGCACAATATTAAGTTCAGATTATACTAGACAGAATTGACACACCCCCAAAATATGTGTCCTAAAACATGGGGAAACACTAAGCTACTGAAATCCCATCAATTCCCAAAGGCCATTCTTTATTCCATGTAATAGCAGCTGATGCCCTGTCTCCACAAGGTACTTCTGTCAGCCTTGGACTGATAAAGGAGTAAACATGCATCACATAATGATGGAAATCAGTAATTACCCACACCCTTCTCAAAAAAGCAGACTTAGTACTTCAGTTACAGCAGAGACAGAAGTCCTGCTTTGTTCAGAAATACACTTTTCTTTCCATGAGACATTTTCCCTTTTCTCTGTGATAATGTTCCTTTGTAACAGCTCTGGCAGTGCTCCCATTCCTGCCCTTCACCTTCCCACCAGACCTGTGCCCAACAATCTTGATTTATAGCAGCTTCATTTTGCAGCAGAAGGAAGGACAATGTTTACCTGTTGTCAGGAATTTCAGTGCTTTATCTTTAATTTCTGCATTCAGTTGTTTAGTCTTATTCAGGTACTGGAGTATAAAGATGTTTGGTGCAAACTGAACCATATTCTGTTCACCACAGCCAAAGGGCATGCTTAGCAGTTGGTCTAAATTTTGAAGTGCTGGACCCATGATGTCACCTTGCATTTGAAGTGGAGACACAGGAGAAGGGAAAAGCACAGACATTAAGTAGTATGAAACAAAAGGACTGCTGCCTTCTCTAAACTCTACTGGGATCCTAGAAAAGAACCAGTTCCTAACTGAACAGATATGATTGAGATTTCTGGTGACCCCTGACAGACTAGGCCAGCACAGAAACGTTCTGGAAGGAGGAAGGGAATGTGAACCTTGAGGAGGTCCAAAGAAAGGTAAAGAGAGCTGTCATTCCAGAGTGGGTGCCAAGGAGGGAAAGGAATTACACAGGCAAACTAGGTGGAAATCTGCAGGGATGGTTTTGGTTCACTTAGGTGGATGGTAGTGACAGAAGTTAGAGGCGATATCCCATTTTGTGCCTTCTCCTCTGGCCACTTGAGGATCACCTAGAATCATTCCATATGGGAGGGATAAACATGGAAAAGATTACTTGATCTGCATTTCTGAGGCCAACATCACACCCATAACAGATAATCTCATGAGGGGTGGGGTCAGTGCATCAGTAAGGCCAAAGCATTGTGCAAGCTTTTCTCACTGGGGACCCAAGATCAGGGAAAGCCTTTCTCACCAATCACAGAGAAAGTGGCTCGGCCAGATCCCTCCAGCACTTCTGCAGGCAGAGTCAGGGAGAACTCTTCAGAGACAGTGTTATCTGAGGAAGGCAGAACCCGGAAATTTATCCCAGGGAAGAAGCATCACACACAAGTGTAACATTCAAGGAGACCCAGGTGAGGCTTAATGTGATATTGAGTCACAGCACCCAAGACTTGCAAACAAATGCCTCAATACAGGAAACTTTGCCAGGTAAAAGAAGGACATGGACAAATTATAGTGGTCATTCTCCCAGGCATGGGTGGTACCACCAGCACTTCTCTAACAAATTGGCCCCACCTTTAAGATTTGCAGTAGCCCTGCCCCTTCCATCCTGCTCTCATGATCAAGAGTCATTAGGGATTTTTGTCCCCTACCTGAAGGGCAGAGAAAGGCATTTTGGGTCTTCTCTTGTAGAACCCCTCCTGGCTGCAGATGGAGAAAGAGTAGTTCAGATAGGGAAGACAAGAAAGGAATTCACCATGTCTCAGCAAGTTTGCCTGCTTTCCAAAAAGAAAAGGCTAAACTTCTCTTAGCATCTTGCTAACTGCCCCAGGGGACAAACCACTGTCTCCAGGAGTTCTCCACCCTGAGATGTGACTAACCTTCACAAGCAGAGGTTTTATCACTGTGTCTCTCCCTCCTTGCAAAGGTGTGACAACAATTGCATTACCACACAGATCGTGTGAATCTTCTGCCATGCTGCTTACAGTGACATTCACTTTGCCTGCAGAGAGCACAAGGGGACATTGCTGAGTACTTGAAGCAGACAGCTGTATGCACAAGCATTAGGTCCAGACATGCAGGCACAGGCAAACTCCACCCCTCCTCCCACCAGCTGCCACACACCCCTCTGCCCAACCTCACCCAGCCTGGTGGCTGTCACATTCCACTCAAAGGTTTTTGCTTCATTGGCACAGAGGCAGCTGGTGAACTGGCAGCTTGGACAGGCATCCACCTTTAGTTCTGGAGTCTCTGTGAGGGTGGTGCGGATCTGAGTATGGTTGGATGCACAAGCACATGTTGGGACAGTGTTAGTAACAAATACTGCACAAAGGAGCAAATACCTTGGGTCATAAAGTGTGAGTGCTTTATGGCCAGTACCTAGGGCTCCAGAGAACCTCATAGCTTGCCTTTGGGCTCAAGTTATTGTTCCAACAGAGGCTGTGTAATTGGGGGAACTCTCTTGGAGGAACTCACCTGCATACAGTCCTTGAGGTAGTTAAAGACAGTGGCTTTTAGGCTGAAAGTCTCTCCTTGGATCACAGAGTATGGCAGTGACAGATCCACAAAGAAAGGCTGGAAGACCCTAAGAGTGGTCAGTGGTGAGAAACCAAAGCCAGAATCAGCAACACAGAAGGTGTTGGCATTCCATTCTGTGATGGTGTCAGGTACAGCAACTTGGAGAGACGCTTGCCCATTGCCCCTACAGCAGGAAACAGAAGAGGAGAACTTGATTAGAAGCAGTCTGAATACTCCAGGATTGTCTCTGGGGAAGGCAGGTAGAGGCTGTTACCAACCCGACAGAGACCAAATCCCAAATCCAGGTCTCTGGGAAAAGCGTCCGTGGTTTTGGCTTCTTCTTGTCACCAGAGTGAGGTTCAGAAACAGCAGGGGCAGCAAGATAGTCATCTAGAAAGCAAGTGGTACCTCAGAAAACAATATATATACGCCTACAGGTGAAATTATTTCTTCATTTACAGGCAATCTAACACAAACCAGGAATGTTTTGTGACACAGAACAAGAGTGGACAGGGTTGGCGTTTCAATGAGAACCTGACACACTGTGTGTATCTTTGGGGAATATAGCTTTAGGGAGACAGAGTTGGATGGAGTTTAGCCTGAGACTCAGTCTGACAGATCCAAATTTGGTCTCGATCCAGGGAGAAGACAGCATGCTAAAAGGGAGTCACACTCTTAAATAATCTGTGAAAGTGCTGGTGAAGAGCACACTACATTTTGTACGAAAAACACTGAACACAGGGACACCAATAAAGCACAGAGATTTGAGCTTTTATCTGTGATTTATAAATCAGGTCCATTGAAATGGACACAGGCTTTGTTGCTCCTATACACAAACAAGAAATGCAGCAGGATGAAAGTCAGCTGTCTCAGCTGCAGGCTGGCCAGAACTGGGAGAGTGGAGCCCCTTCAGTCAAGGATATGGACATGTCTGTTCCTTACCAACAATATGATTTTTCATCTTGAGCATCTTTGTCTCAAAGTCTGGTCGCACACAGGAAACTGGTTTCTTGATTCTAGTATTGGTTGCTATTTTCATGCGCAATCTCTGGGAAATGAGTAAAGAGGGTAAATCAACGATGAATAAAAGGAAACTAGGAATGTTGAAACTATCTCATGATCATAGCTATCATACAGGGGCTGGTGACAGCTGAAACACTTTTAAATGCTGATTGTTTATATCCACAGATTTACAGGCTCAGACTCTGACCACAGCATGAGGAATGGAAATCAGCTTTCTGAGGAATACTGGGACCAGTTACTACTTCTCATACCAACTAGATCTGTACTACATATGCCTAACCCTAACAATGAGACATACTCTAGGAGTAAGCATCTAGAAGACAGCACAGCAACAGGTCTTTGGAGGGGAATCAGGGTCTGTATTTTTAAGGTAGAGTTCTGTCAGCATGAGAAGCCCATGCAACTCAGACTATATGTTGGGTTGTTTTCAGCATGTTGTTACCCTTTTCTGCTGTTTTGAGGTGCTTCTACTTGTTTGTTTTGTGGGTTTTTTAAACAGTGTTCTATCAGAAGCAGCACTTCTTGGATTTCAGTTAGCAGACAACACTTTTCTGGCTATCATGATTGTTAGCAGATTAGTTTATTTTGTTGTTTGTCTCAACAGTTAGCTATAAACTGTGAAAGACTTCTTCTTATTAAAACTGCTTTGAGGACAACTAAGAACAGATTCAATGAAACACAGAGTAAAATAGTTTGTAAATAAAATAGTAGCCAAGTGGTGATCAGTCAAAATACAGTGAGCTGCTCAGGTATTACTGCTATGTTCTTGCCACTCCCCCTTTGTAGTTATAGTAGGCTAAACTAAATTTGTTCATTTTTATGCTGTCTTTCTCTAATCAGGTCGTTTGCACTATGCTTACTCATCTTTCCCCATAGTCCCCAAATGAGTGTGGCTACCATGAAAAACAACAACAGATGACTTGTAGCAATGAAAGTCGGGGCAGCTGAAGTTTGCAAAAAGTAAATTCTTGTAGGCATTCAGGATAGCATATTGGAAATCACTCGTTCAGGAAAAGTTTAGAGTATAGACACTCACCTTAAACAGATTAAAGACATCAGCCTCACTTTGGTACCACGGTGCACCCATCCGAGCCTTTTTGTGGGGGCCGGGCTGCTGGGGCAGACAAGGGTATCCCTCAAAGTCTTCCAAGTGATAAGGGAACCCTCGTCCTCCAATTGTGAAACTGTCTTCAAAGACCTCATCATACAACTGCAATGGAAAAACAGAGGTCTTCAAAAGGAGTCGGCCAACAAACATATGTGCGGGTCAAATATTTGGACTGGAGCCCTCTATTATGTTTTGTAAAGCTTTGCAGTTGAGGAAGTTGACACTGGCCCAGCTCATACTAAAGGACATAATATAAAGGAGCAGAGACATATATATATAGGATAATATATACTAAAGGATATATACCCAGGGAGTGGATGTAGCCAAGTAGCTTTTAGTCTGCAAGACAGTTCAAGCCTTTCAACTCAAGGGTGGAAAATTTGGATAAAAATGCAATATTCAGTTTGAGCACAAGGCATTGGCACATCTGACTTACTTACATATTTAAAGATTACTACTTCACAGAGCTGTTAGTAGATGATGCAAATACTCTGCACAAGAATAGCATTCCTATGAAATGGAACACCACATCACACTGTGGGCCTTACTTACAGGTACAGCATGTCCCCCCTGGATTTGGAGAGGCTTCTTTGTAACAGTCTGGACTGCTGTCATTTAACTTACAACTTCCCATGAGGCATATACCTGGTATGTATATATATATACACCTCTGGTATACATTGTGGAATTATGTTAGGATTTTCAATTTTTGCAGCATTTTTTCTCTAAGTTTTTAATTCATTCTTCTGAAACACACAGCTGCTTTAAGGTAAGATCCTCCAATCCTTCTAGATTCTCAGAATGCACCCGATTGCTGACAAAATCCTGACCACTTTTCACCAGCCGTTGTGTGCTGCCTCTCTCTACTGTTTTTTAAAGAACTGCTTAGGTCCTCAGCTTGATCTGTCACATGTCAATTCAGCAATGGTTGGGGCAGAGGAATAGAGGGATAGAAGGACCCTATAGGGCCAAAACTCCATTTCAAAGGTTTAGCCTCACTGACTGGTGGAAGACAAAAGAGTAGAGAGACAAGTGGAAAGCAGCAGCATCTCTTTGAAGTTGTTTTCCCTGCCTACCCCTGCAGTGCCATGTAGAATCCACCACTCTTCAGGCAGAGGCCCAGAGTGCAGGGCTGATGCATGAGAAACGTGATCATCACATAACTGCTCAAAAGAGGCCAAAGAGGGGAAATGGCAGGGCAGCCACCTAGCACTGCAGCTATGTCCTGGGACATAGTATGGGCTTCCTCCTGCCCTTGCATGGAGACAGAAGACAGGCAGGCATTAGGGGATTGGTAATGTCTGGCTGCACTCACGCTGTCTGCTGTTAGGGTATTGTTATTCTTCAGGAGGACGCTTTTGTCAACAGCTCGGACAGAGCACAAGGACCCTGGAGCAGCCTTGATGTTCAGTCCAACTTCTGATCCTGGGACTTCCTCCTTGTGTGAGAATTCCAGTGAAACCTGCAAAGGAAGATAGGGTCTGGGGACTTAGCACTGTTGAGTAGGACTCTGTGATTTTAATGTGTCTGGGTAGCAGAGGGAAAGACAGGGATAAGGTAGGGAAGGAGGATGAGATGCTAAGAGAGGCCCACCTAGAAATCCATTGGAAAGGTTAAACAGGCTGCAGTGCACACAGCCCTAGCCAGAATTCCTCTACCACCACACATCCACCACACTCTGATCCAAAACCACCACCGAGAGCTAAGCAGACAGGCTTCTCTTCTGTGTTAGGGAGAACGTGGGGGACACTGTGTTCCCAAGTCAGTAATAAGGAATGGGAGAAGAAAATAGAGTTCAATGGGGCCTGGTTTACTCCTGAAGCAAAGCTTGCCAGTCAGTATTGTGGAGAGCAGGATTAGGAATTCAGGGAAGAAGAAGGTTGACTGTTTTGTTTCCCAGCCAAAAATACTGGGCATCTGTTTTTGCGTACATCCACTTTACACCATTTGGGTTAGGATAAAACAGGACCAGGAGCCACAGCAGACCACAGCACATCAAAGATGCTGTCATACTCCTTGTGTGATTTCTACTCACCTTGTGTCTAAAGCACTTTTCTAGTTCAAACTGTTCCACATCAGCCACCACCTCTCCATCCGAGAAGATTGCATACACTAGAAGCTTAATGTCAGGCAGGAAGTCATTGCCAATAGTCAGAGACAATGAGAAGGAGCCCTGCAAATCTGCACAAGACAGCAGCAAGGAAGGGAGGGAAAACATCCAGTTCAATCAGCTCATTGGGGTAGGATACACATTAAGAATCAAAAGAGGAGATAACAACACCCCACACAGACACTGTCACAGATCAACAATAAACCCAGGATACTAGCCATTTATTTAACTCACATCTTCTCCCAAGGTACAAACTAGCAGCAAAGTCATAAAATTGGATATTAGATCAATTACATAGGAGGAGGACAGTTGCTAGAAGGACACTGAACTGAGAGGAGATTGTGTTGGTCTAATGATGTGAACTACCACTAAGAACTCAGTTCAATATTTCCCACCTGTGGATAAGAATAACACCTGCAGATATAGTCACTAGAGAGCGGTCAGTTTTCTGGGTTGTGTTATGAGGCACTTCACATGCTTTTACTCACTCTCATGCTGGGTAATTGGCACCTTCTTCTCTCTGCTGAAAAGGATCTTGCCTTTTGCTATCACCTGAAGAGCAAAGAGAAGCACTACTCAAGAGTCTGAATTCTGGGAACAAGAGGAGAGTGTGAAAAGAACCTGAGAAGAGAGAATGACGTTTGACAGATGTTGCCACAGAAGTTGTTCTCACAGGTCATGACTTCAAGAGCTCTGAAGCAGAGCTAGTGATGGTATAGCTATGTAGGACTTGAGAGAAATTGGTTAGGCAATGAAAAGGCACGGCTGCTTGTTAAGCCAGAGGTATTTCTGGAGCTAAGAGCTGCTCTCTTAAGACCCAGTGAACTCTGACGTTTGCAATACTAGGATACAGTACTTTTTGATTGTATGAATTAGTCCAGTTCAGTAACCAAGATACTCATAACCTCTCAGCTAGGCTGTAGTCACACTCTTGCTTTGGACTCAGCTTCTTGAAAGTAGGCTTCATCACAACATTATTACATATCTCTGGTCTGCATCAAGGCCCTGCACAAGGATCTTTCCAGCCTTTTCCTGTAAATACATGGGCCAGGGCATGTTGGCTGCCCCAGAGATTGCCTCTTAGTTCACAGACAGATTGCTCCAGACACTGGTGGATGTCTGGGTCATACCTGCTAGGCAGAAACCAGGCTGGTCCTCCACTGCAACCCATGTGAACTTAAGAGAAAGCAGGTTGGATGGTAGGCATCTATCACCCAAGCTTAGGTCAAGGCACTGATAACAAAGCAAAGAAGCGGGGGCGTGGAACAAGTTCAGGAACTGGAAAGCAGGTGGAGGTTTGGCCAGAACAGAACTCACAAACTGACTTACACCGATCTTGGAGTAGCTTAACCTTTCATTTGAGTATCTCTATGCTGTGTGAAAAGGGAAAAATATCAGTAAGCACAATCTTGCCCTGAGAATCAGCTGTCTTCTGTGCTCACCAAATAGTAGAAATCAATGTGGTCGTCTTCAGGTCTGAGTTTATTCCGGTCAAGTATATAATCCACTTGCACTTCCTGCTCTTGATCACAGGGCATCACATCATCCTTGGCCTTGATCTCAATGAAACTGTTGCTCTCAGAGTAGAAAGGTTTCAGCCAATGTAAGCTATCCTCAGCTTCTGTGTAGCTTTCAGAAGAATCTTGGTTATCACGATTTTCAAGGCTGTAGGTACCCTTCCAAGCACAAAGGCACGAGTTGGCAATTATTATCAAGTGATGCAAGGGAGTTTATACACTTGCTGGAACACTGTTATCAGCTGAGCTGATGGCAGACCACATATCTATGTTCTTAGAATGATACTTTGTTTAAGTATCATTTTAAAGCCCAAGACTTTCTCTTACGTAGTCTTAGCAAAAATTAAATCTAGTAGATTTGACCAAAATCTGATTTTTCCTCCTTTATCTTTTCATGGGGACACATCCCACACCAGACTTAAACCCCACAAAAGATTTTCAGTGGCTGATGCTCACCGTCAGCGCAACCATCGTGCTGTTCCAGCTGGTAGTATCCAGTGAGAAGTGAGCTTCCCCTTTCTCATCTGTGAGGAGTGACAAGTGTGTCTCCTCATCGTTGACATCAACTTTTAGGTAGACAGTTTCATTTCTGAGGGGAGACTTGCCACTGGAGCAGAACATCTGTAGAGAAGGGGAGGAAGTTAATACCCTTTTGTGCCACACTCTGAGGCTCTGCCAGTGCTTAATATTAATTGCTTCTATCACTGGGCTTCCTCACCCCTTCTAGCTTTCAGACATGTTGGAAGGATCCAAATAAAAGTCCAACAAACACACTAAACTAACAACTTGCTGCTCTTCAGTACTGGAAATTGTTACGGTTTAACCTCAGTCAGCAGCCAAGCCCCACACAGCTGCTCACTCTCTCCCCCAACAGCATGATCGGGGAGAGAGAATTGAAAGGGTAAAAGCTGGAAAACTCGTGAGTTGAGATAAAGACAGTTTAATAGAGAAAGCAAAAGCTGTGCACACAAGCAAAAGAAAAACAAAGAATTCATTCAGTGCTTCCCAGCAGCAGGCAGGTGTTCAGCCATCTCCAGGAGAGCAGGGCCCCATCACACATAATGGTTACTTGGGAGGACAAACACCATCACTCCAAGTATCCTCCTTTCCTCCTTCTTCCTCCCAATTTATATACTGAACATAATGTCATATGGTCTGGAATATCCCTTTGGTCAGTTTGGGTCATCTCTCCCAGCTGTGTCTCCTCCCAGCCTCCCATGCACTTCCAACTTCCTTGCCAGCGTGGTAGTACAAAAATCAGAAAAGGCCTTGGCTCTGTGTAAGGCCTGCTCAGCAATAGCAAAAATGTCTCTATATTATCAACCCTGTGTTCAGCACAGAGCCAAAACTAGCCCCATACTAACCACTGTGAAGACAATTAATCCTACCCCAGCCAAAACCAGCACAAAAATACACAGTAATACAGGCAAATGAGACACCTATACTGGAGAATCCAAGATGAATTCCTCAGATCCTGAGTTGCTTCTTGGACAGTGCTGTGGGATCCTTGATGATCAGAAAGACTCTTGTCTCCAGCAGCTTAACTTGCTGTTCCTTGTCCCTCATGCTGGGGTCAAGCAGTAGTGGCCCAGCTGAAGGTTTTTCTAGCCCCAGGATGGCAGTATCGCCCTAGCATTGCCCAGGATACTTGGGTCAGAAATGAATGCCAGGGAACTGATATGCAAGGTTTAGAGAACTCTGTGAAGTTACCATGAGCATTTGTCCGAAGGGAAAGGTATGTGCCTGTTCACACCACCCCTATACACACAGACTAGTTTCAGGAGCTACTCCTGGGGAAGCCTCCAGAAACTGCAACTGGCCCCAAAATTCCAGTCCAGGGAATATAGTAGATTGGGATAGGGAGAAGAAATTGCTTCTAGAGGAGGCTTTACTCCTAGCTGCTGGGTGCCAGCAGAGCAGCATTTACTTTCCTGGGGATTGTTGATTTTTACCTACAAAAGGTTATATCTATGATGCATTCTAAATAGAGAAGGGATCTGTTTGTGTTACCTTCCCTGTGTATGGTAAACCACGTTTGTAGAATGGATGGAGGTTGATAAACTCTATAGATTTCATTATTGTTGCAACAGGAATTAGAACTGATTCTGCAGAATGTGCTTCTGTATGGAGAGATGAAAAATCTGTTAAATCCTAAGTAGTGCTCTTAGGGAAGCAGAAGACAAAAATGCACTTCAACACTACCTACAACATCTACAACCTCTAAATTTAGGAGAGAATACATTCTTCTAGGATATGATTCCCTCAACCTTTCTTGGTTCTCTGCCTCATGACATGCATCATACCCTGTAAGTATTTATTTATAAGTATTAATTTATGTTTATTGAAGATAAAGGGAAACTAGATGACTGTTTAGTTATAAACAGTCCAGCACTGTGGGACTGGCTGAGGAACACCTTATCCTAGGCAATTACTAAAAAGTTACGTACATGCTAAGAGAAATGAATGGCAGAGAAGATTAGGAAACCTGGTAATAACAGATGGAAGAGATACTAGAATAGACACCATTACCATGACAGAAGATTTGGGAACCCTCAAGTTATTTTTTTCAAAAGGAATTTCACTGCTACAGAAAGGGCAAAACTAAAGAAGTTGCTTGTGAGGAAGAGAATACTTCACATATTCTCCAGTACCTGTTCCATTTTCCACCATTTTTCCTGCTGCAATTATGTAGCTGTCAGCTTCATTTATTTCCAGAGCTTCTGTCTTCACTGTAAAAGTAGCACAGCCATTCTTGTTTGTCTGCAGAGAGAGAGAAAAACAGAGAGAAAGAGCATGGTGTGGAGGAAGATGAACAGTTCCATAGATGGCAGGCAATCCCAAATAAGTATTTCTAAATATTTTTGGAACAGATGGAAGCTCACAAAGCTTAACTGCAGAAACCCATCATGGATACCTCAGCCAGAAAAGAAAATCAACAACTGTTTGGATTAAACAGTCATCAAAAAAGCAGTAGAAAAAAGTACTTCAGGCAAATCACACAAGGGTTAATCAGGAGATTGGATTCAGCCCAAATCCCACAGCTGAAAGAGCCTGTGTCATTACATGATCTAAAGGTCTCCCTGAAACTATCTGGCCCTGATGAATAAAGCCTGACAATGTGGTTTTCCAGTCATGACCATCTCTGTGATACGGCATATTAAACAAGCACATCCTGCCAGTTAAATATTGCGAGATCTTCACCAAGACTTAAGGCAGAGATTGGGTACAGCCTATGTTTCTATTCATGCTTCGTAAGTGCTTCACAGAACCTTTCAGGGCCTCTTGCATGCCATGTGGAGCTGGCATTCAGTTGGTGTTTTGCACAGCTAAGACTGTGCAGCATTCCAGCTGGAGTGTATTTTAAAAGATGCAGACATCCAGTTATACTTTTATATTCTGGCTTGTTGCTGGCTGGTCTGATATTTAGAAATATTTTCTTTTGTCTTTCAAGGCAGAAGAGCTGCATCTGAAACCCACAGGAAAAACCAAGTATGGAGCTTAACCACAAACATACTAAGGAATACAGGTGAGCAGAAACCATAACCAGAAATGGACACAGTCCATAGACCAGACCACTGACAAGCTTAAGTTTAGTTTTTTGCATAGTTTACACCTTCTCCTGAAGCACCAAGTCAGATATGAGCAGCTAGAGCATTAATTCTAGCAACAGAGTCACAGGAAGAGGAATCAATGTCTAGCAAATAGGAAGACACCAGACTAAATAGGTTGGTGGCCATCAGAGGTGCATCGAGGCAGGTTAAGGGGACACGCATTTCCAGCATGTTATACTTTCCACTCTGATATTTGTTCACCTACCCAGCTGCTTTGCTTCTTCGTATCAGTAGAATCGAGTGTATCGTCTTCCACGGCCTGGGACAATGTCATAAGGATAATATCTATTTTCCCTTGAACGGGCTTCCCATAGGTATACCTGTGTCAAAGGGGAAAAACATTCACCTGAAGACTGTCTGCTTCAGCAGAAATATTGACCCAGGACATCTCCCACGCTCATCAGGGGAAGTGGAGCGTGGAGAGCTTTGTGGTACTCACTTGCCACAGATCTTCAGATGAAATTCCTCATCTGCTGTAGTGATAAATGGAGGGTGCTCAATCTTTATTTCGAATTTTTTCAGCACTGCATTGAAGAGAGGAAAATAAAAATATAGAAAAAAACTCCCTATATTGAGTATGGACACTGACTTCAAGTTCTGTTATAGCTGTGGTCCAGATGAGGGGAAAGACAGAAATGCCCCCAGTTATTCATCACCATGCTGCAATAGGAGTTACCCCCTTCAGCCACACAACCCGATATTTGCTGCTACAATTGTACATGGGACAGCTTTCTACTCCAGCTCAGTCAACCATAAGCATTTTAAATGGCACAGGGTTTTGTCCTTACCACTGCAACTGAATGGGACCAAGATATGATTGCACTTCCTATTACAGCATCTGACTGGTGTGGATAGTAAACCTAGCCTAGAAAAGAGTGACAATGAGCATCAAAATGTGCTCATCACAGGGCCCAGACACAGGTAGAACTAGTTGTCAGCCCACAGCCTCTCCTTTTTACCCTATGCAGCTGCAGAGCCTCCAGCCCAAAATGAGATGTGCCACACAGACCCATCCTTGTCCCCAGTCTGTTGCCCTCCCAGGGTGAAAGGTCTGATAAACACAGCTGCATCACCCTGCTCTCTGCTCAGCTGTCACACACTGCTTTTCCCTCACTTCTATTGTCCAAGTCTCACCGTATTCTTCAACATGAAAGGTTTTCTGAGCCATGTCTTGTTGCACTGAGATGGTGTACTCCCCAAGGGATGCTTCGGAGGCCAGGGGAAAGGATAGATCCACAATGCCATGACTTGGCTTTACATTCAGCCACTCAGCAATACGGTTGTGTTCAGGATCCTATTTGGGAAAGGACATGCAGAGCCACCAAGTCACTCTGGGAGCCATACCCTGGCACAAGAAGGCACTACAAGGACTTATCCTTGACCCAGTAGAATGATTCCAGATAACTAAGAGAGAGTCCTTCACTTCCCTCCAGTATCATTTTAATGAACATATGAATTGCAAAGACTGCCAAGAACAGTAAAGCTACTGGGAAGTGGTAACATCATAACACCATGGAAACGAGAAGCAGCTGTGCTGCATCTATTGGGCAGTCATCCTTGTTCAGCAAATGTTCATTACTGCTCTGCCTCTATCTCAGCTACATGCTTTACAGAGGAACTGGTTTGAACGCAGAACCCAGGCTGATCAGGTACAAAAGCATCCAGCTGAATCTCAACCATAACCACAACCTTATGAAGTTACATTTGCGGCATAAGTCTGTCCAGGAGTGAAAGGGCACCGTAGAAAGACAGACATCTCCCTTTCATCAGTTCTTTGTCTCTTACCTGAAGCCATATCTGGGGATACTGTAAAAACAAAAGAAACACAAATTCAGTTTTGTACAGTTGCAAAACACCATCCTTGTGAACCAGTATAAATAACTCTGCCTGACGTGGGCCCTTGATCAGAAAATTCTGCCCCATCCAGACCCCATACTAGGTCTTCTCCTCCCTTTGTGCCAGTGTACACTGCAATCTTTCTCCAAGGGATCAGTGGATGAGTGCTTTCCTCCAAAGATAATTTGTTCTTATGGTTTAACACTCATGAAGGGAGATGTCTCTTTCATGAGCCTCTCAATATGTCTCATGCTGAAGCTTCTATTTCTAGAAAAGCACAAGGTGATACTCACCTCATGTTCAATGACCTTAAGGTCCTCATCAAGGTTCACAATTCGAAATTTCACTGTAGATATAAAGAAAAGCATAGTAAAGCATTCTGGCTGCAACATGTACTTGCACAAATCTGCTTCTCCTTTTCTGTGCTCCAGTATTCATGTCTCCATGTTTACCTCAGAGGTATCTAGATCTTTTCCCAAACAACCCACCCCAGAGGACTTTGTCTGGGAGGCTTATATGCAGCTGCAGGCTGTAGAAACTCACTGCCTTCACTTGAAAAGATTACAGTGTTGAGGTAAACAGTGGGGTTGTCTGCAGTCAGCGCATATTGTGAAGACTGTGGAGTAACTCTCTGTAATTCCACAGCTTGGAACTGCTGCTCTTGACTTTACTCAAATATTAACAACAGTCTTTAAAAAACAAGAGGTTGTCCAGCATCCTGGAGAGCCCTGGTTTTCCTTTCAGGTCTCACTAGAGATATTTCCCTAAAACAACACCCAGGAGCAGCAGGCTGGGAATTGGTGTAGCACATCTTGGAGGGGAACATCCTGACTCAAACTGTTCCTGGAAACACCTGATAATAGAGATCTGCTTTCTTCCATCTCCAACAAGCTTAACTTGCTGCACTTGGTGACATCTTCCCTCCAGATGTGGCTGCTGCCTTGACCCTTCCATCCCCATTTCCACATGCCACCTTCTTGCCTTACCTGTTTGTCCAGGTTTGTATAAGCTCTTGTCTGTCTCTATTAGAATTACATTCTTCTGAGGCCTGACCAGAACTTTCTTGTGACCCTCAAAGAGTACACTGTCCCCGCTGTGGATCAGGACATGCAGAAAAGCCACCTCCTCTGGCTGTCAGGTTAAAAAAAAAAAACAAAAACAAACTACCTGAGACTACAAAGAGCTTGAAGGAGAAACAGAGGCACCTGTCCTACCAAAATCTCCAACTTCCCCCTCCTTCCTTCCCCTCCTTTGATTTATCTCTCTCCTTTCCCAAGAAATAGTCTCCTCTGTGCTCCCCAGCTTCCTCATTCTCTCTCTCTGCCTTTCTCTTTGTCATGTTTGCCTCTGTCTGCATTTCTTTTTCCTCTTTACTACCTTTCCCACCCTGCATCAGCAGCATTACCATGGCTCAGACACAAGAGAGGCTGAAGCCTTCTAATTTCTAAGAGGAGAGGCAGCCAAAAGAGGGATCTTACCTGTGATGTGTAATAATCTCTTTTCGTGGGTACGAACTTGAACTCTGGCACCTAGATTGATTGGCACAAGGAAATGGAAAACAAATTCATCAGAGACTTTGCATCTTATCCTAGATGTGAGACATCATCTCACTGTTAAAAAATCCCCGAAACTTCAGAGTTCAAATTCCACTGTATGACTTTGTCTGTAACCCATTTTTCATTATAGGGAGAAAAAGCAGTCACTATCTGCCTCTTGTTCAGGAACCTAAGAGTTAACCAACTGGCATGTCATTCTGCCACCACTTCACATATATGTCAGAGTTTTATGGAACCAAATAAAACCATAGGGAAGTCAGATCTGCGGTAATGGGAGGTAAAATACTGATCAGAACAACACAGGACATCTCAGTATCAGAAAGACTGAATTCACCAGCAGAAAGGTTTTTGGGAGTTGTTTTTTTAGCTAGTGGCAGACTTGCTTGGCTTTCCAGAACCAGGAGTTGCTCTCCCCTAAGGGCTGGCACCAAACTCTTAGTTAATCATTGTCATGTTGATGCAAAACCCAAAAGTGACTACAGCCCCTCCTCGAATTCTGCTGAATCTGAAGAACAAGCAGGGCATAGGCACAGTGACTTTGTATAGTGCTGAGGAAGAGAGGGGCAGTTTGTAGAGCCTCAGCACCAGACACATCTCCATGGCTCTCCAGAAATGTAACTGAAGGTTCTGTAGTCAGTGTGTCTAGTTAAGCTAACTACAGCAGCACAGTTGCAACGACAGGAACTCAAGCCACTCAAGAAATACCCAGACTGCACTAGGTAAAATTCAGTTCATTGTGGGTTCAGCACCATCACAGCTAAATTAAAGCAAGCTCAATGTCTGTGCAGACTGCAACTACATCTGGCAATACAGATGCAGCTTTAAAGCAGAACGGTCCTCTTGGAGCTGGAGGGGCAGGCTCCAGAGGAAATGAGTATGAAAAGAACCTAATCCCAATGCATTGACTTTCACTGTGATATACAAGCATTTTGGTTTACCACCAGGCTTTAAGTGTGATGAAATGGGATGATACACATTGAAAGTACAGATTTTTTTCTACACAGCAAAGGTTCCCTACTTTCCTAGATTTTAGGACACTGCTGTATTTTGCCTGACACTGGTAGTGAAATATACTTAATCTGCTTGCAAGCTATGGGTAGAAAAAGGACAGTGTACCCAAAGAAGTGCTGTCCTGTTGTCTGAAGTGAAGGTGAAAGCATCGGTCAAATCAAGTAGCCACATGTATACTCACCTGGAAGGTGATGCTTTGAAAGGTGCCTGGCTTCTCCACATCTTGTTGCACCAGTGTGTGATTCTGGGTTGTTGCCTGCAAGGTGACAGCCAGGTGGACAGTCTCAGTTAGGGAGCTGAAGTGAATATAGAGCTTCTCCTCTTGGGAATGGTGAATGACAGCAGGGAACACCACCATATAGTGACTAGAAGAGAGCAGTACATGGTCAAAAACAATTCAGAGGCTGAAGTGGACAGGCCAGAATCAATCTCTGCTACTTTCATGAAGAGGTAGACCAAGGGTGAAAAATGTCTGGAGGACTGCAGTGAAGGAAATTTAGCACAACTCCACTTCCAAACCAGAAAGGAAGAGTATGCCCAGTGTGGAATTAGAGAGCTCCTGATATCTTTCTGTCATCACCTTGCCAACAACCAAGCCCCAGCTACCCAGTGCATGATACCCCAATTGCAGGTACACAGAGCAAGGCTGTGTGAGGAACAAAGCCGAAGACTCAGTGGCTGAGGCATTAAGCTTCAGTCCTTACACCAAATTTCACCCCCGCCAGCACAGGATGAACAGAGGTAAAGCTTCTGTGGCTTCTGTAGCTTTGTGGTGCATGCAGTGCAGTGCCTGCACAAGCCAACACCAGGGGCTGCACCTGGAGTGGTGCTGGACACTCAGCACTCCAGCAGGACTCTGCAGGACCCACTTCTGCCCAGCCTCTCTGAGAACAAGGCCCCCACCATTCAGCTCTGGGATGCTGAACTGTGCAGCACCTCAGCACCACCCTTTAATGACAGTCCCTTCCACCAAGCCCCCAAAATCAAAAGGAGATATCTCACGGTTCCAGGCTTGCTGCAGCTGCAACTGGGAGTAGGGTCAGGACTAAGAGGAGCAGTGGTGCTCCCATTGCTTGGGCTGGGACAGACAGCTGACAAGATCCACACTGAAGGAGAGAACTGCCTGTACTGATCGGTTGGGGCAATCCTAAATACCCCCCTCAGATGCTTTTAAGTCCAAAGAGTAGGGCAGTTGATATATGGAGATAGTATCTCTTCCAGGCTGATGACATTAGCTAATATTTACTTGCTCCCACCACCAGCAGAATAAAGGTCACACAGCACAGTTCTCCACCCACATCTACATTCAGATGGTATTCCAGGCCATGGGTGCCAGGGCACTGAGGGGTATATATGGGGATATATGACCTCTAACTCAGGCTGAAGGGGACTTAGGAGAAAAACTCATCTCATCTATGGCTGCTCTGGATCCTGGCTGTAGAGCCAAATCTGCATACCAGCTACTATCTTCAGCTTGTAGAAAGCATCCTCAACTTTTAAAATGCATCCTCACTACTCTCTGGTCATCATTAGGGATCTTCTTCTCATCCAATAATTACTCAAGGCTTGGAGTAAAAACCTTTCAAATAACCTCCATTCTGTTCATTGCCATCATTTCTGTCCACCCATCTTTTCCGGCCATGTCTGATTTTCTTGAGTATAGACCCTTTTCCAAGGTGGCTCCTGCCACCTACTGCCAATATCTCACAAAGATCCCCTGTAAGGCCTTTCCAAATTAAGCATGACATTTTAAGTCCACACTTATTTTATCAAATCTCTACTTTACATGCCCCCACGCTGGATGTCCAGTTTTCTGGCAGTTTCCTTGAGTGATAAAGTGATTCTACACTGATACCACAACCTATCTCCTCCAGACCCTTCTTTTGGGCACTGTTTGGATGTATTTGCCCTAAAGTTACAACCTCACTTGAAGATTGGTGTCCTCATTCTGCCATGGCCCCATGTCTGTTTTAGCAGAGCATAAACAAAGGTACACAGTATAGAGTGAATCTGCCATCAAGCCCTGCCCAGCTCCCAGCTAAAGCAATCCCCTGGATTTACTTTGGCACAGTCTCCATGTGTGTGCTTAGCACCCACCCTCTTAGTGCACAGTCCGATGTAACAGGGACACACCAGCCTTTAACCTAGCACTGACACTGCAGATAAACACCAGGTTTAAAGCACTGTATGTCACTGATCTGGGAGCGTATTTGATTCTCTGAAATTAACAGGGGTTTGAGTTCAAGTCTAAACTAGCAGGACAAAAAAAAAATCTGAGTTCTGTCTGATTTAAGAAAGACTCCACATGGCTCTGCATCTCTGAACAGTCATTAAACTGGCCATCTCTGAAGTTAAATGGGAACAAGTAGACAACAAAAAGATAATAACATGCTGAAGTTCTTTCCTTCTTCTGGGGAAGAATGGGGGCACTGGTAGAGCTGTGTGTGCAGCCCTGGGCTGGGCTGGCTGGAGGCTGCAGGTCAGGAGTGAAATTTCAGTAAGAAGCAAATAATACATTAAAAAAGTTTGACAGAAGAACAACCATGAAGCAAAATCCACTGGCATCACAAAGAATTAATTTGTCCCCGGATGTTTCCGATGAAGTCCCAGTACCAAATATAGTAACTAAGTATTCCTGTTGCCATCAGCTGTGCTGCATAAGGCAGACAACTCCCACAGAAATATCAACAAGCCTTACAAAGTCTCTAAGCAAATGACTCTGATTTGTAGGCAACAAGCATTGTCTCCACCCCTTTCACCCGCCCACATCCTGGCCCCAACCACGCGTAGCATGATTTCCATCTTCTTGGTTTTGAAGCCAAGAGAGAAACAGGCACCCTGTCAGGGCGGGAGCTGCATACTCCTTCAGCTCTGGATGAGG
The DNA here is from genome assembly GCF_022539395.1 of Myiozetetes cayanensis. Taxonomy (NCBI): domain Eukaryota; kingdom Metazoa; phylum Chordata; class Aves; order Passeriformes; family Tyrannidae; genus Myiozetetes; species Myiozetetes cayanensis. Next base: position 28,871,261 of record NW_026087742.1, on the reverse strand, counting down.
GGGAGAAGGAAAAAGGAATACAGCGGAAGCAGGAGCGAAGGGGGTGCTGAGGAGAGGCTAAGCTTTCCGAGGAAGAATTTGACTTGCAGTCAGCTATGTGGAGCATCGCTTTCCTGTGGGGCGGCATCCTTCTCCTGCCTATGGTGGCTGGAATGCCTGCAATGCTGTAAGAACCTCAGCTGCTTTGAATACACAATCTGGTCTGTGGGGGGTTCTGGGGGGGGGCAGTATGACAGAAATAGGACAGAAGTCTTAAGGTGAGGACTGTTTTTCCAGAGAGGTATAATTTCTCATATTCCAAGGGTTTCACTTGTTTTTCGTTTGCCCTCTTCCCCACACTCCCCTTAACACTTGGCTCTCTGCCTTTCATGTAGACCACGTATTTCAGCAAAGACTCAAGACAGAGCAACTCTGCCAGCTTTCTGCATGTGTTCATGCCAGTATCTCATGTCTCCTACTCTGTTCCAGAATCTGTTTCCTTTTGGGCTAAGCTTTTCTCCCAGGAGTCATAGATCACCATTTAATACTTCAGGGATGCTCTTTGTAAAGCAGTGTGTTCATTCAGGCTTGGCAGCCCATCTGCTCACACCATGCCTTTTCTCAGACCTCTGTCAAGGACAATTCTCAGCACTGCTCCTCTTCATATACTCTGTCAGGAATGTAGCTCCTGTTCCAGCAGGTCCTGCTGTGATATCCTGGCTTGTGAACTTGTTCTTGCTTTTGGAAGGCCTTTTGCTTTTGCAGCCATGGCTCAAGTGCAAACAGAAGCATGACTGTGCTTGAACAGTGGATATTACAGTAAAAAATAAGTCACTGGGTTGTAGCTGCATTCCCTCCTGCTCTGTGTGGTGTGGCATGCACAAGTCTAGTTTTACAAAACATTTCCAGCAGGAGTATAGCATCTTCCATGTTCCTATGGACATGTTCCATAGGCTGACACAGCTGCCACACAAATTATGTGCTTTAATTACTGCTACCTGTTTGCCATTGCTATCTTCAGCATGAGGTTTTGGTTTATGGAAATACCGCTTGTTTCAATAGTACCTCCACTGTCTCACCTGTATACTTTTGTAGATTCATAAGAACGGAATCCAGCCTGGATCTTGGAATCCTTGAATGACAGCCTCTGAGAGGCTGTCTTGTACTTTTATAGCTCAGAAGGCGAGGGTAAGGGATGAATTGTCAAAGGGGTGTAAAAAAATGTTCCAGAGTAAAGGGTCATTAGGAGCTAGGGAAGTATGGGAGGCTCAAGTAGCAAGTCTTTAGTGTTCATACCATCCTTTGGCCCAAGTGGCAGGGGGAGGTTCCATGAGTCAGCTTAATTAGGAAAATCAAAATGTTGTTAGCATATGTTACCAGATCCCCAAATATTAGCAGCAGACAAGCTGTTCAAGGCAGCTTGGCAGCACTCAAATGTGAAAGCACTCAAGGCTTCTGGCCAGCAGGACTTTGACTCCCTCTTGCCAGAGTGCTGAGCTCCAGCTCAGAACTTCCATTAGGTCATCTCCCTGCCTACTGCTCTTCTGATCTTTCCAGGCCCTGCCCTCCTTTTGCTGCAAAACATGCTGCTGGCTGAACCTGTCCAGAGTCAGAATGTGGGAGGAGTCAGTGATAAGAGTTTTGAAACCTGCTTGAATGTTGGCTTCTCCTTCGTTCAAGTTGCTGCAGTGCAATGAAAGATGAAAACAAACAAACAGTATGAACAGCTTCTTGGTATTTTCGTGATAGCCAAGCTCTGCTGCTGATCCCTTGGGTGACATGGGGAGGTCCCTTCACCTTCTTTTCACTTTCAGTTTGGGAAGCAGTGACTTTATCTTTTTATGGACATGCAGCATATAGTGCAGACTCAGTATTAATGTGTGCAGTACCTATGATGGTGTCTCAATGGCATTGTGACAGCAGAACGAAGAAACCTGAAGTACTTCCTAAGTACCTAAATCTCGTGGTCAAGACCTATCCTCATAGAAAATCAGGTTTACCTGCCTTTTTTTTTGTTTCTTTCTTTCTTTTTTTAATAGAAACTATGCTGTGGCAATACCATCGCAGCTCTACTACCCCTTCTCAGAGACAGTGTGTCTCCAGCTCAGCAGAAAGCAAGAAGTCCCAATCCATGTGTCAGTAACCTTGCAAAGCAGAGCTGGGAATGAGACACTGATCACTCAGTCCATCTCTCAGCTCACCTTCTTTCACTGCACAAAGTTCCAGGTGAGTAATGTATTTTCAAGGGTTGTCAGGAGGGTGGAGATTGCGTGAGCTCTGCTCCTGCTGGGCAGAAAGGCAAATTGTGATACCCATGATGATATCTTAATTGGCCAGTGAACCTTCTGCTTCAGCTGTACAGGTCTGACAGTGAGTGTCCTTCCTGCTGTGTAGCTCTAATATTTTACTCTCCTAAAAAACATTTTGAAATGTTCTGTGGGGTCTTTCAGGGCGAGAAGAACTGGAGCTATACAAAAGTAGTATCATAATCATTATTCCAGAAACCTTGGGATCAATGAATGGGATCCACCCTGAATGATGGTTATAACTATACCTGCAGGTCCCTCCTCCTGTTGGAAATCCTGATGAAGTGGCTTTTATTGTTATCACAGTCCTGGAAGCCAACTCAGAGTTTCAGAAGAAGCAAAAAGTCCTAATCAAGCATGCAGACAAGAAGACTTTTATCCAGACAGACAAACCTGTGTACAAACCTGGACAGATTGGTATGGACAGAATACCATGTCTTGTGAGAGAAAGAACAGTCCTTAGGACACAAAAGATGGGTTACCTTCTAGTGCTTGGAACAGGGCCTGCTCCTCAAGGGACATGGGTCACAGGCTTCATCTCCTTTCTTGTCTTTGAGGGATTTTAGAATACTTCTCTCCTGTGTCAGTCTGGCATATGTTTTCTCGAGTACTAGCCATATGCAGACAGCACGCCAGTGTGAACAGGGAGTGTGTGTGTTCACTGATGTGTGAGAAAAGGTTCAGATGCCAATGTGTTATATTGGTTATGATTGCTCCAGTCAAAGCCACGATAGTCTGTCAGGCCCCTAAATCCCTCTCTTTCTCACAGACTTCCTCAGATGAGCAGCACAGTACAACAGGCCCCACCACTGCCCTAGCACAGCTCAGATCAATGCAGGGTACAGCTGTTTGCCCCATGCCTCTCCACCATTTCTAGTAGGATGAACTTCGCTGCAGGCAAGGCTTAGAGGCCCACCACAGGTCCACTGTCCAGAAAAATACTGTTTCTCACCAGCACAGCCATTCTTCCCAGAAAACCCCACACCACATCTTCTAACACTTTTTTTCCTAGCAGCCTGCCAGCTCCTAGCGGAGCTTTGGACATAGGCCCAGGAGTGGATGACTGTAGCTGTTGCCCACATCCTCTCACTGAAGCACATGGGCACATCTTTCTTAGCCACCCATTCTTGTTATTTATTATTAAGAAACTTGATTTCATTTCAGCCAGTCCTGTTTTTCTTTTGCTTTGTAGTCAAGTTGCGGATTGTAACCTTGGATCAGAACTTTATTGCCAGCACTGAAATGGTAAGTCAAGAGGAAAGTCTGAAAATGCTGTGGGCAGCCTCCACAACCTCTGGATCAGTACTTGGCCCAGCTAGGTGATACAGCTGTGGACAGCCAGTCTCAATGTTGCTTTTGGTTCTTACAAACAGTGTCGAGCACCACCTGCAATGCAGGAGCTGCTCATGATGTTGGGTTATGGGCAGTCCCTGGGAATTGCTTGGGGAAGACTGAGAGATGGCTGGGGAATAAAAAATACTAGGGATGTAGATGGTAATTCACCTGGAAGAATCCAACCAGTAACTCTTGTTTCCTCCCCACAGCAGCGTCTGGTGGAACTGAAGGTAAAGCACCTACTTTATTGAAAGTAGTGAACTCTTCTCATCTTGGGGAAGGCAGAGGTTTGGAGATGATGGTGGGAAAATACGGTTGCATAAAGTCAGTTACCTCAGAATGAATGGAAACACTCCTTGACTTCTTGCCCTTCCCTCCTTCAGTGTCCACAGAAGTTTGTCACACAGGGGTCCCTGCATAAATTATGGGTGCCATTGAAAGCCATTCCAGCAAACCTTTCTAGAGTAGTCATGGGACTTTTAGTCCCTATGAATTGAAGACTTGTGAAAATCCTGACATTTCTTTAAGGAGACATACAGAAAACATAAGACTGACTAATTATTTTTGTGGCTGCCCAGCTAGAAAAACTTCCTAAAGCAGCTTTCAGGCTATTGTTCTTAAAATCAGTTAGTTTAGTGCAATCACCTGAGTTGAGGAAAGACACCTGAAAGTTTGTGATACCCATACTGAGTGGTCACAGTTCCAATTAGCAATTGGCAGTAGCTAATACACATTTGCATGCAATACCCAGCAAGCAATGAATAAACGCGTGATTTCTGAGATACCAGTGGAATACTTTATGCCACTGTATACAGACATAGCACTCTGATCCAGCTTCACCTTTTCAAACAGCAGTTCCCACTTGTTCCATATGAAGTACCCATCAACTCATCACTGTCTTTACTGGCCAGGCACCCAGAGTTCTGCGTCTTACCCTCACAAGAACCAGCAGTGGGAGACACTGTCCTTCATGACCGGGCTTCAGTGGTCCCCTGTGTGAAGTCCTGGACTCATTTACCCAGAATTCCCTGGGGACTGTATTTAAGACATCAGATTCCCCAGAAATCACTCCCCGGTAGCTCGTGTCTTAGGCAGCATGTGTCTCCACAGTGACCTGGGAGCTATGCCAGCTCAGATCACCACAGAGGTCCCTAAGAAGGACCACTTCTATTTCTTAGTTAGACCCACAGGTAAACCACAGTTTTCCAGCAGTCAGTGAGATGGCAGTGCCATTAACTTTTTCAATTAGACAGGGAGAAAAGTCCTTTCCTCATCAAGCTTGGACTCACCTGAGCACTGTAGCTTTGTCATAGACCTGGGCTCTCAGGACAATTGAGAGGTGGTCAGACCACACTCTGGTAGCTTGGACAGCCTGCAAAGGAGTCTTTTTGCACCATCAATTAACTACTCTCTACTACTACCTGTGCAGGACCCCAAAGGCAACCGAATTGCACAGTGGCAGAATGTTACACCCGCGGGAGGTATTGTGGATCTGTCCTTCCCTCTGGCTGCAGAAGCACCCGTTGGAGAGTACACCATCAGAATGCCTGACCGTACTCGTACCTTCAGGGTAGAGGAGTATGGTAAGAGTCTCAGGACGCTGATGGCAGCAGAGAAATGTGTATTGCCTCCAGTCCCACTCTCTCACCCAGAACTGAATAGGCCATGCAGCTGTGAATAGCTGTGCCAGTTGTGCTATCACCTGAGATGTATAATTGCCTGCAAGTAAGTGCAATCACTTTCATTCAGGTCTGCTGGCTTTCTCCTCCTCCATGTCCTGAGGATGGGTGGAGGCAGAGTCCCACAGCTGTGCTCTGGGGAGGAGACTAAGGCTGTTGACTCCCATCACATTCTCCTGGCAGGGCTGCTGGTGCATTCCTACCAGGCCCTGTGCTGGCTGCCAGGGAATGAAAGGAGAGATTTCTTTTCTGTAAATAACCACTTAGGAAGGATTGGAACAAGTGAACTCTCTCTATTCTCACTGAATTATATTTCTCTTGCTTCCACACAGTGCTGCCCAAGTTCAGTGTCTCCATCCAGATGCCTCGGGTGGTTACCATTTTGGAGGAAACCTTCCGTCTCCACGTCTGTGGAATGTGAGCTGACTTATCGTGGTAGAAGATGCATTCTTACTGGTTTGGGAACTGCACAGCCATCAATAAGTGAACTCATAATGGTCTCTGACAACCCTACCCCCACCCCAAAGTCTGGTACCCTCGTATCCTTCACTAAGTAATTCTCCTGGACTCTCACTGTCCTCCATATTCTCTCTCCTTACTTCTTTCTCTGTGACTTTGAAAGTGTGGCAGTGGATTTCCTCAGTGTCTCATGTGCCCTACAGTACAGTAACTCTGCTGTATTTATTAGTGACAGTGTTGTAGGAATACTGACTCAGCTTACGGCCAACACAATGTCCCTTAGCCCTGCCTGGAGGGACTAGAGTTGACTTGGAGAGAACTCACCCCCCACTGCCTTCTGTCTCAATCTCATGAGGTCATTTTTACTTCCCGATCTCTACTGAGCTCATGAACCGTGAAGATACCGCAGGTTTCTGGGCTGTATAGCTGCAAATCACAGGCTAAAGCTGGTGTTATTCACTCTTGAGCCAGTGTTTCTGTATGTAAGTCCTCTGTGCTCTGTTTGCCAGGTACACTTATGGGAAACCAGTCCGGGGTAGCGTGAAGGCTGTGGTGTGCCGTAAACATATGCGCTATAATCGGAAGTCTTCCAAAGCCAAGCGCAGCATTTGTAAGGATTATACTGGCGAGGTGAGCATATGGGATACTCCTCCTGCAAAAGAGAGGAATGAGGGCAAAGAGAGGGAATGCTAAAGGAAGGAGTGGGGTAGACATCAGCTACTGAAGCAGCGTGCCCTTTGCTTGGGAATAAATGACTGTTATGCCTTTAACTCCACAGTGTAGCAATCTTAGCCCTTCTCAGTGATTTCTCTGACTGCACTTAGATGCACTCCAAGGAAGAAGCATCTGTAGGCAAGCTAACTTGCAGACTTTCCTACAAAACAGGTATTGCAACAGGTCAATAAAGAATACAAACACTGTTCACATCATTTCACTTCCACTGGATGCATTTTAGCACCACTTCTTAATCTAGTGTAAACACCTATGTGCTGTTTCCAGAAACAAGTGCTTAGGAGACTCAGAAATTACCACTTGCATGTAAGCAAGCAATTGCACTTCATCACAAACTTTAATCATTCCTGTCTATGGTTGAATGAATGTACCTATATTTGTTTACCTATTTTTAAGAAATGCATATCTTAAAGATAAATCCTGCCCTAACAGAAGAAATTATGTTGTCAGGGAGGAATGACAACTCATGTTTGCTACTGGTGTGTGAGCAAGCATGTAAAGATAAGAGGTGTGTGAAACAGCATCTCCTAAGAGTGACTGCTCCACAAAAAGGGTTTCATGCCAGTATGGGAACTGCTCCTTTAACTCAAGTGTCTTAGTCATGCAGTTTTAGACTTCTAGGCTTTGGGTTTGGTCTACACTGCAGAAGGGATTAGTGCATTCATGATTGGTTAACAAATACAATTTCATATTCCCAGACAAATGAGGATGGCTGCTTTGCCACTGAAGTGAATATTAAGAATTACCACCGGAAGCATGGTGACAAGTATGATTTCAACCTGGAAGCTGCAGCTTTTCTGAAAGAAAGTGGAACAGGTAGCAAAAACTGATTCTACGCTTTGTGGAAAATCTTTTACTTTACTCTCGTACAACATGCTTGTCTTTGGGGTTTTATCTGTAAGAACCCTTACAGATCCTTGTGTCTTCCCATCAGACCACTGTAGCTTTCTGCACTGGCTCCCTTGAGGTCAAATGTTCGGAGAGCTGTGTGTCCCCTGGGAGCACCATAACAACATGAGTGGTTTTGTGTGTCATAACACCCAGGTCTGACTCACATAGGATGTGTGAGTTCCCCCTGTTTCAGGATGAGCTTTACCAGTGTGGTTGCTCCTCCACAAGCTGCTGTGGGCAATCCAGCTCTGGCAGTCACCTTGGTTTGACAGAGATGGGCAAGAGCTGCTTTTTCTTGTCTTCTCATCACATTATAATTCTGTGTGGAGGTTGGGCCAAGCCAGGTTCTCTTGTTCTTAAACCATACTTTAAGACAGTTTGTTGGAATGAGAATTTAAAACGACTAGGGCTAACCAAGGCCCTGACTGTGTACTGTTATTAGCTCCTCATTAGATTTACCTCCACGTTCCAGATAGGGAAATAAGGTTTCCTGTAAGGTTCCCTCTCTCACAAAATTTTACAAAGCCATCCTTGCAAGAAAATGTTTTGCAGCCGCCTGCCAAAAGCAGACTGCAAACAAACATGGTGAAGGCAAGGAAAAATGTTGCCTTCTGGTGACTGCTGTGAGAAAGGAAAAAGAATGGAAGAGGACAAGTAGAAGCAGGACTCATTACCAAAGGGGGAAAGAACCTTTGAGAACTGTCTGACAGAGACTTCCTGGTAGACTGCTGTCATTCTGGCAGGTCAGACACATGATATTCACCTGCATGTACCTCCTGTCATTCCTAGGAGTGGAGCTCAACACCACTGAAAGCTGCAAGGTCACTTTTGATATCTCAAGTCTCCAGTTCTGGGAGACAAGCTACTACTATCAGCAAGGAGTTCCCTACTATGGAAATGTAAGTGAAAAGGAAAGAAATAAGGAAAGCCCAACATCTGGGCCTAAGCAGGTGGCAGACACAAAAGTATCAAGGGGTCCCCTTGTTCTGAGCAGCTAGCTCAGAAGCTAGCTAGCAAAATCCTTTGTCCCAGTCTCCCCTTTGACATATCTACCAAGAGGTTATGCAGCAGTGTGGCCACAGGATCTATGGCTTTGCCAGATGAGAGAGCTGCTGCATAAATTAGGGGAGAGGGGTTGGAGAAGTTAAAGTTTACATTGAGAGTCCCTTTGCAGAGAGGGGAACTGATGGTTTCTGTGTCATTACAGCTGGAACTCAAAAGTGCCAATGGGATGCACCTGAAGAACAAGAAGGTGATTCTTACAGTGTCCTATGGTAGTGGGAAGCAGACCAAGACCTACTTCACAGATGACACTGGGATGGCCTCTTTCATCTTAGAAACGTCAGCATGGGACAACAGCAGTAAAGTTGTACTACAGGTTAGGCCCAATAATTACATTAGATTTGATTAGCAGTAAGCATCCCATCCCTCAGACCTATAGTCTGTGTCATTCTCTTGGCCTAGCCAGGGAGATAGAAGCATGGAGTAGTGAAATAACAGATCTAGGGCAAGAGGAATTGTTCATAGCAGAGCCACATTTCTGGCCTCTAGAGCTTCAGCAGTCCCTGAGCAGTCCCTCCAAGTGGACAAAGACTCCATGAAGTTGTGACTGAGTTCCACCTACACAGCACCTCTGTTTGAGGTGGAAAGGATGTAGTGGAACTGGGCAGGGACAGAGAGCAAAGAAAGAACTTCCATACAGTATGGAACAGGAAGGTAGGAGAAAAGTTAGGGAAGAACAATCTAAAGCTACATATCGAGAAGTGTCAGTGACAAGTTTGCATTATGTTTCCTCATAGCATAAAAGTTTGGAAAAACCTGGGATATAAGAGCCAGAAAACTTAAGAGAAAAAGAAGGAAGGCTAGTTAGGAAACAGTTGCTGCAAACCAATCTGGAGCTAAGCAGGTAACCAGAACATAAGGAGCTAGATGAGGGATGTCACCAACAGGGAATTGACAGAAAAATTTGCCTCTACTTTCCCATAAACAAGGAAGGCTCCCTTGTCTGGTTGCAGGGCTAGGTTTCTAATACCTATCCTGTCTAACTTTGAGGTCAAAGCACTTTAAGGCAAGCCCTGTCTCTGACCTTATCAGAGGTATCTTAGATGATGGATCTTGACCTTTCTGTAAGTCCACAAGACGTTAATATTATAGTCTCAGTACAGATAGGTCATAGGTCAAAGTTGAGCAAGGCTGTTGATCTTCAGTTGTCCCCTGCCATCTCTACCCTATAGATCAGGGAAAGTGCTGAAAGAAATACAGTGTGTGAGTGGAACAGCACTGAAGAGTGAAATACATTATCAGGACAGATCCATGCTGATAATTTACCCACAAGCACCAGACAGAAGTGAAGGGTTCAGTGGTTTGATCCAGGCACTAATTAGCTATTCTACTAATAATCCAGTGATCTGGCTTGCTCCCAGGGTAGCAGCAGCAGCATTGCAGAAGTTCAGACTTCAGACAAAGTTGTAGTGGTATCACAGCTCCCTGCCCGTTTAGACACTAGTTATTGCAGAGTGTGGTAGAGCGAGCAGTGCCAAGCTTCACAGAAAGAGGCTTATTGAACTTGGATTAGGTAGAAAGAGACACCTTACCCCTGGGGTAAGGTGTCCAACCAGTCTTGGTTTTGCCATGGGGAGAGACGCAAGAAATATTCAGACACTCTTTCTGTGCCACAGGCAAAGGCCCAGCCGGAGGACTTAAGCAGTCAAAACATGAGGGTGTCTTATGGCACTGCATCCCTCACACTGAAGGCCTTCTACTCTTCCAGCCGCAGCTCTGTGAGGATCCAGCCAGTGCAGGCAATGCTGCCCTGCGGGGATGTGCAGCAGGTCACTGTGCACTATCACATACTGGCCGCAGAGCTGGGGGACGGGGCTGCCAAAGCACACTTCTACCACCTGGTGAGTGCGGGGCAGCGCCGGCAATGAGGCCAACTTTGAGATGGGTCTGTGTCACTGTGGGGCCCTTTGCTGGCCCGGGGACATAGAGCAGAGGCACTCTCAATCCCTTGTTCTGTTCATTACCCTTTAGGTTTTGGCCAGAGGATCCCTTGTGCATCATGGCCAAACAACAGTGCTTCTTGATCCTCCATTAGGTAAGAGCATCTAAATACCAGGAACAGACTAAGGCCCCAACAGGAAAGTCCTTTCAGCCTAAATGGAGTTGGAGAGAAAAGAGATCAGAGACCACCAGAAAACCACAGGAGCTATAAAATGGCATATACATATATGTGGCTATGGCTGTCTAGCAGTGGTCTCCCCAGAAGCAAGGCAGAATAGGTTTTTTTTCCAAGAAACTGTACAGAAGTATTACAGAAAAAGAGTGTGTTGCTGCTGTAATCCTTGGATTGCAGACTGCCTTGCCTTTTCCTATACTTTCCAGTTTTTCCTTCTTCCTTCAGGTCAGTATAGTGGGTCTTTCAATGTCCCTCTGCCCATTGACCTCATTTCACCCATGGCTACTCTCTTTGTTTACATTCCCTTCCCTGAGGGACAAGTGGCAGCTGACACCTTCAGTCTCAAAGTCTCCAGCTGCTTCAGGAACCACGTAAGTAGCACACAACACATAAAGGGGCAGGTGGGTTGGAGGGGAGCTAATTAACTGCAAATTGGCAATAGATGTCCAGCAGAATCCAGTAGCCAGCCTACCCTTTTCTTTGTCAATGTCTTTAGTCCTTCTTTTCTTCTGCTGTTTCAGGTGAAGCTTGGCTTCTCAGACACAGTGGTTCTTCCAGGATCATCTGTCCGTCTCCATTTGCAGGCTGCACCAGGCTCCCTGTGTAGCATCCGTGCTGTAGACCAAAGTGTCCTTCTCCTGAGGCCAGAGGCTGAGCTATCGAGGGATAGCGTGAGTCACTTTAGTGCTGAGCCTTGCTAATATTGGAGAGATACCTTTGGATTATCTGGTAGCAGGAACTGGTTAGTAAGGCACAGTGGATACACCAACAAGTATTTGAATGGGGACAGGCCAGGGCTTAATGAGAAAAAATGAAGGCCCACATCAAATACCAGTCAAAATTTCCAGTCTCTACAGGAGGATCTAATAGAATAACCCACTGTCATCCCCAAGTACAGCCCAAAGTCACATTCTTGTAATGCTTTGGGTGCTTTGTCACAGTGCACGCAGAAGGCAAGAGACATCCATATCCTGGACCAATTCACAACAGCACTCTGGAAAAAAGACTTATGTTGAAAAAAATGCCAAAGGTGTGATCAGCTACATGTCTTTGTTCCAGCTCTCATAAACCAGACAGTCCTTCCGTTCAGAAACTGGACTTTAAGTGATGCCCTGGCAGCGGAAGGGCCCCATTTCTCCTTTATGCCTGGGTCTAAGGACACTTGAATTGCTTCTTGACACTGTCTTGGTGGATCCAGGATGTGCCTTCAGTCACACAAGAAGCTGTCTAATGACTCCCATGGGGAAGGTGTTCTCACTGCATGCATTGAGTTCACAGGTACAATTAATGAGCTAGAAGTGGCCACAGCTGTGCAGACATACCCCAGAGCGGTTCCTGGTCATCTCTGGTGCTGTGCATCTAAAACTTGTGGAGGCTCTCCACAAAGACCAAAAACTCTTGGGGTTTTTGCAGCAGGCAGGATTCGAGCTCTGCCTTTGAGGTCACAGAAAATCTCTGGATAGAAATTAAAATCGTCCCACCTCTTACTGCACACTGTTTTCATTCTCTGTCTACAGGTATATAATATGTTCAGCTTCTCTCAGGAGCACCCCAGCACCCTCACAGACTTCTATAGTGACTACTGTAATACCTATGATAGCCCAGGAACCACTGGCTCTCCTCAGACCACCCTTCCACCAGGAACAATGTCACCATTCATGTACAACAGACACTTCTATGCTGTGTCCCAGCCAGATGTCTATGAACTTCTGAAGGTAAATCTGATTTCCAGAAACCCTGAGATATCAGAGCTGAGCCCTTTTGTATCCCTGGTCAGCACTGGGCAGCTTCACAGATTGTCTTTCCAATAAATGCTGGCGAATTCAGGTTCTAAATTTGCCAGGCTTCTGAACTAGGAGATCTCTGACACTCTCTGCTTCCAACTTGATAAATTCCCATTGGTCAGGTAAATTCCTACAATCCAGCTCCCCATTAGTCCCAAGGTTGAGACTCCTAGACTTTCTAGGAGTTAAAAGGAGACAGGAGTGTCAGCCTGTGTCAGAGAAAATTGGAGGCTGGAAATCACCTGAAAGAAAAGGGGGAACTGGGGAAAGAAGGGAAAGAATAGTGGAAAAGAATAGCAGGTGAAGGATAAGAACAAGTCTGGGTTAGGGTGGGCAGCAAATTTTGGTGCCAAAATAATGACTTTGTATGCAGGCATACACGTTCACCCCCATAATCCTTGAGCATGACTGGCCAGGACTGGGCTTTGGGAGCAGGGCAGTTCTGAATCCTCTCCCTGTACAAACTCATAAATCAGGCTGAGGGTGCAGCAACACAGAGTGGCTGATATGCTGGGAAGTGGGGGCAGATACAGACCCTCAGACACACCATTCCCTCCAAATAAATACACCTTCTTGTCTTCCCTTTCTTTCCTCCAGAATTCAGGTCTAACATTTTTAACCAGCCTTAAAATCAAATCTCCAGTTGAGTGCCGCACCCAGACCTCTTTCAACTATGACTACAACTACATGTGTACATCTCGATTTTTCCTGTTTCTTTGGAAATCATGGGTAACATACAGGCTGCACATAGGCAGCAGGACATGCAGGGTTCTTAGGAACTGGAGATGCTTCCAGAAATGAGTGGGAGGTTGCACAGGAGATGTGCAACAAAGGAAGAAGGGAAAAGTCCTGGCATGGGTGTGTGTCCAGTGCACTGGAGGGGTAGAGGGGTGGCTGCAAAAGAAGAATCTGCTTGGAGGTTTCTGCTGTTGGGCAGGAAGACAACATGGTTCAAGGGTGGAAATGGGGCAGCTGTCTCAGGAAGGAAGATCTCTAAGACTAGGAAAGGTCTTGCTAGAAATCAGGGAATCAGCCAGGATTGGCATTGGGCAGTATCTAGGCTTGTCTGTAGGATCTGAGAGCAAAACTGTGATGAGGTAGAATGCCTCCTGGAGGAGCACACCCATAATGGAATCCACTTGGTCTCCCGGGTTGTCTTGTGGAAGAAAATAGTGAAGTAGGTAGAGGGCATTTTGAAGAGAACAGGTGGGATTGGGGTGGGTGTAGGAGGAGTGGACAACTGAGCTTTTCCCAGCTGAACTCTATCCTGATTTCACAGTTGCTTTGCCTTTTGAATGAATGCTTGTATTCCCAATAGCTTATGATGACCTGGCAGTCTTGAACAGCTTGGACCCAGATGCAGATGATGCTGCTGAACATGATGATGCTGAGTCAGAGCACACTGAGCCGGGTAGTGAGTCAGGGCCAGTACGTACCTGGTTTCCAGAGACGTTCATCTGGACTCTGGTTCCCATCAAGTGAGTAACTACGGGCTGAGACCTCACATGGACCTAGACTTTCTACCAGCCACAGTAGAGAGAACAGGCAGGAGCAGAGCCATGGCATTATTGCCTTCTGTGCACAAGAAAGAAAAGGGAGGTGTGAAGAAATGGATAAAGGACAGTGGAGTTTTGGTTCGGTTCCTGACTCTGATGAGATTTTCCAAATGCTGCTAGGAATTTAACATCACACACTCCTATAGGATGGAAGAGGCCTACAAAAGTCCATAGCTCAACATCCTACACAAGGCAGGTCCAGTTAGATCAAGTTATAGTCAAATATTCTGTATCTCCACGGATGGAGATTCCACAAACTGTGCACCTTTTTCAGTGTTTGACCATACTTGTGGTATTTTTTTTTCCTTATCTTAGGTCAGAATTTCCCATATTCCAATTTGTGCCTGTTAGCTTTTATCCTATCAATATGCACCTCAGAAGAGATGGGTTCCATTGTCTCTACACCTTCCCAATAGGTAGCTTTAGAAAGCTGAAATATCTCCCCTTAGCCTTTCCCTCCAAAGTTTAAGAACCCTAGTTCCTTCAGCCATTCCTTGTACATCAAATGTCCCAGCCCTCTGGTCATCTTGGTAGTCCTCCACTGGATGCATTCAATTATGTCAGTGCCTTTCTTATACTGGAGGACAAAAATAGGACACAGTACTGCAGATTTGGTCCCAAATGGAGGAATACAGGGGAAAAATACCTTGTTCTTCCCGTATTCACACACCCCATCTTTTTTATTTTTCCCATGTGCTCATGTTCTCCACCTGTAAAAATGGATCTCTGCCTCTCTATCCCATTTGGCTGGATTATGATCTTTCAGGGCAGGAACCATTTTCTGTTTTGTGTGTGCAGATCTGTGACTGACACACACAATGATGACTGCTGAGCTGTGGTTGGGTGGTAGTGTTGTGGAAGTCTCACACAATACTCCATGGCACAGTCTGGGTGTATAACATGGACCCCTGGGAGCCCTGTGTGCCCACACAAAATAAGAATTTCAGACGCAACACTGCTCAGAAGCAAATTTTGAGTTGCATTTTCCTTTCAGTCATTCCTTGCCCACCTATTTACTATCTTTCCCATACCTCTGTCCTACTTCCAAGCGGTCCCCACCCCTTCACACCCATTTCCATTTCATAGTCTGAATTTCTGCATTTGTCTTACCAAGGGAAATCTTTCCAGGGGTGGGGACAACCCCTTCCACTCTGTTTTCTCCTCAGTGACTTAGGGGCTGCTGAGCTAGCTGTCACAGTACCTGACAGTATCACAGACTGGAGAGCCATGACCTTCTGCACCTCAGAGAGCCATGGGTTGGGAATCTCAGAGACCACCAGCCTGCGGAGCTTCAAGCCCTTCTTCGTGGAACCCACTTTGCCATATTCTGTGTTCCGGGGAGAGTCATTTCCCCTGAAAGTCAAAGTCTTCAGCTACCTGAAGCAGTGCATGGCGGTGAGTGGCTCACTCCGGGATGGTTTTTGGGCAGAGGGATGTGTGGTAACTACTTCACCGATAGAGACACGGACAAGGAGCTGCCTACTCAGGCACTGGCCAAAAGACACCAAAGAAGATATTCAATAAAAGCTCCACACAGAGGCATCTCTGTCCAGTTTATCCCTCCCTAAAAGATGAACCCTTACATGACTGCAATATCCATGGAACACTGTTGGTGTTCCACATATGTTGCAACAGGGCCATCATCATACTCATCGTTGGATTCTGGGATTGACTGTCATTTGGAACAAGGAGCTGAAAGGAAAAACACAGCAACAGCTCTGTAACCTGAACTCCTTTCTGTTTCACCTCTAGCTTCAGCTTAGCCTAATGGACTCCAGGGAATTTGAATTTGTGCATGCAAATGTCAGGTTCACTACTTGTCTGTGTCCTGAATCGGCAAAAACATTTTTCTGGGATGTGAAGGCCACAAAATTAGGTAAGGGGACAAGGGAGTGGCAGGAGTGGGAGGCAGTGGTAGAGCTACTTGAGGAAACTAGAGCTGGGCTGGAAGGGAGACTGGCCTACTATGGGAAGCATGAGTGAGCAGCCTTAGGCTGAGCTAACTAAAGCACAGGCTTTAGTTAGCACATGTGCCAGCTGGCCTTGGTGTTTTGTTTTTTAGGGAAGGTGAATTTCACTGTCACTGCTGAGGTGATGGAGCAGGACGATGTTTGCACTGAGAGTACAGCTGTTGTGCCAGAGTCTGGAGGGAAGGACACAGTGATTAAACACCTGCTGGTAAAGGTCAGACTGCCCTTCAGAGTTCTGGCGAGGTTGGAACTGGGTCAGGCTCAAAACAGCCTGGTGGGTGGCTCTGGGAAGGAAGAGTCAGCTGGGCAGGTAGGCTTCTCAGGAAGGCTGGTCAAGGAGTGATTCTAAGGGTAGGTTGGATTGGAGCATGAGCTCCTCCACTCGATGGAACAGAAATGTCAAAAGTGCTTGCCAGGGCAGTGGAGTCACAGGTCATGTAGCAGCTAAGAAACCTGCTTCTCAGTAACACTTCACTATTGGCACACATGTTCCTGCTGTTTGTGTGAGGCCCTTTGCCATGGCCCATGAGGATGGAAAAGAGGGCAAGAAAGGTGCAGGAAGGTGGGGTGATGCGCAGCTGCTGTCTCATTTTACTGTTCTCCTTTCTAAGCTGACCAGCCTTTTCTCCACCAGGCAGAGGGGCAGCTGGAGGAAAAGACCCACACCTCACACCTATGCCCTGAAGGTAGGTGCAGGGACTCCAGAGACTATCTTACCACTGGGGCTGTACATGTGTACAAAACAAGGAGATCAGACAGAAGCAGTGTGGTGTCTGAACAACTCTAGGACTATCTGGAGGTGTATCTGTAGGGAGCAGAAAGTCAAGGATTTTAAGCTTTTATGGGTAGGCATAGCCATTCAGCTCTATCCAGTACTAAAAACTTCTGGCAGCACCAAACCACAGTCTAACCACATCACAGTCCCTTATCAGTGAGTGGCCTGATCTCTGTGTCATCCTCTCTTCTGGATGCTGATTTCACCAACTCTTGAGGTGATCCCAGCCTTGTTTACACCATCTCCTGGGGGATGCTTGTGACTCTGCTATCTCCTTTGAGCCCATTGTTGTCCTAATGTTTTTGCCATTTGCAGGAACTTCAGCTTCAGAGACAATCACTTTCACGATGCCAGAGAACATTGTCCTTGGGTCAGAGAGAGCCCACATCTCTTTCTTAGGTGAGTTTTAGGGGTGTCTTGGAAAGCAATATTTTTCCCTGCATGACACTTCTCTTCTGGTGCCACTGTGTCTGCTTTAGCAAACAAAGTAATAAGAGGAAATAAGTACAGCAAGGTGTGATACTGTCTTCCAGAGAAGTATCTCATCTCTCTTACATAAGTGGCATAATTTCACCAAGTCAGGGGAAGGATAGACAAGTACCATATCACTGTATCTACAGTCTATAGACATTAACATCACATGAGCAGAGTTGAACTGAGACTAGTCTTAGGAGGTTGTCTGGAGAATCAGTGAGACCAGAATTGTTTTACAAGCAAGAATATGTATAGCTCTCAAAACTGTGATTCTGTCTTACAGGTGATATTTTGGGGACAGCACTGGACAACATAGATGAGCTCCTCCAGATGTCCAGTGGCTGTGGTGAGCAGAACATGGTTCATTTTGCCCCAAATGTCTACATCACACAATACCTTGAGGAAACAGGACAACTGACTCCAGAAATCAAACAGAAGGCAATTGGCTATCTGGAAAGCGGTGAGTAGATTTCTGCTCATTAAGCTGGTGATGTCCACTATGTTAGTTTTGCAGTAGAAATCTCAGTGGAGACTTGATGCTGAACAGGATTTGTGCACCATCACTTGCCTGACACCGTGGTAGTTGCAGCAGTGTAAATCAGGCTGCTGTGTCTCACCAGAACAAGTGGTCCACGGCTCTCCTCTCTCAATTCCTCAGAGATAATGCTCTCTATAATGATCAGCAGAATTGGTGGGGCAGGTTGTCACCCTGAGAATGGGACATACACAGAGAATCTTCACTACCCTGAACCTCTTCCTGCAGGATATCAGCGGCAACTCCTGTACAAGCACATAGACGGCTCATACAGTGCCTTTGGGGAAGGAAGTGAGCCAGGAAACACTTGGTAAGCAGAAGTATCCAGACATAACTGAGGAACAACAACTTGACCTGATCAGGCTCAGGCTGGCTTGCATTTTGGTCTGGGGAAACTGAGGAAGTCTGAAGGTGTGGAGTTTTGAAGATAAGTTGCTCCTGAGACATTTTGGAAGGGAGTTGTGCCAGTAAATTAACTTGAAGTATTTTTTGTGCGTGACCACCCCAAGTGAGGCTGATTCTGAAAACTTGGCTGCAAAGGCACCTTCTTTTCAGGTTTTTCAAAGTTATTTGTGCCCAAACAAGATTTGAAATGGGTCTGAGTGAGCTCACTAAATGTCAGCTCTTGGAGGCAACCCTGCACCCTGTTGGACTTGACAGAGCTCTGAGGGAAGCACTGAACTGTGCTTCCCTCTGATGAACTGAATTTTTTCTTTCTTGCTCCAAATGGATATGAACTCGAGCTTCAAGATCATCTAACTCATGTGCGTTGTTTGCAGTTCTCCATCTGCACAGAGACTCTGACCTGCTGGTATTTCTACAGGGATGACATAGTAGAAAACACAGAGACTCCTGTCTCCTACTGGAGATGGCATCAGTGACTGGTTCAGTTCTGTTTTCTTCTTTGTTCCTTGGCTCTAGGCTTACTGCCCTTGTCCTGAAGACCTTTAGCCAAGCTCGGGACTTCATCCACATAGATGAACAAAATATAAAGGATGCTGCCAGTGCCCTGATTAAAAGTCAGACTCCATCTGGCTGCTTCAAGAGTGTGGGGAAACTCTTCAACAATGGCCTGATGGTATGACATGTCCTGAAGGTTCATTAGATACCTCAAAGCTCCTTCATTTTCTGGCCCAATTTGGTGACAAGAACAAACAAACTCTACTGCAGGAGGAAATCTCTGATGTGCCCAAGGTCACCTTTGGGTGACATGCAGGGTTGCTTAGTCATGGTGGTACTTTTTCAAGTTACAAATTATGGAGATTTGCATTAGACGATGTGCACATGGGAACTGAACCAGTGCCCTACTCGACCTCCATCTCAAAACCTAACACATGCCACCTTGCAGAGGGCTTGTGGGAACATCACATTTCCTGGCACTGAAATCTGCTACTGCAGATTTTATGCAGGGGAGGGGAAAGGGGAATGTGTCCAACAGAGGGTAGATACCAACCCTGCACTTCCTTAGCAGAAGGAATAAGACCAACACTTTTGCCTGTGCTGGCTTTTGTTAGGGGAGCAGAAGGTATAGGAAAACTTTTCCTTCTCCCTCCTCACAGCAGCCCCTGTCTTCTCTGTTTTGTGGTGTCTGCAGGGTGCAGTGGAGGAAGGACTAGGGCTGAGCTCTGTGATCGTCACAGCTCTCCTACACTCTGGGATGCCACGCTCCGTGAGTATGGGCACCAGGGATGGGCTCTGCCTTTGTGCACATGGGGGTATGTTACCAGTTTTCTCCCCATGTATCCTGTCCCTGGTTCCATCCTCCTCTGCACACATCAAAGCTACATTCCCTTCCCAAACACCCTGCCAGTAATGAGTGTGCTTTCAATTCTATCCTAGGACCCAGTTGTGTGGAAAGCTTTGGACTGTATAAAGGACTTGGTCAGTGCTGATACTGGCAGTTCCGACCTCTACAGCCTGGCACTAGCTGCAAATGCCTTTGCAGTAGCAGGTGATAAGGCCCTCAGGCAGAAAATCCTCAAAAGATTGGATAAGGCTGCCATAATATCAGGTACCAAAGACTATGGGGCAGGAGGGAGGACATTGGCAGAATTGTGAGGAGACACTTGGGTTGAACAACCAATGGATTGGATGGCAGGAGTGGGGGGCACTGCCAGAGCTTTGTGGGGAGTCCAAGGCTTGGATAGACTCTGTTTGCCAAGCTGTCACAGGTTATATCTGCACTGTGAGACAGATTGTCTCAATGGATGGTCTCACAGTCCTGGCCTCCCAGTCATCCAATCCATGGATGTTGTAGAGCCTGCAGGGTGAGGCTTTTAGTGGGAAAAGCAGTGTGTGGGGGTTAATAGGGAGATATGCACCAATATCTTGTCCAGTGTACATGTTCACTCAGTACCTAAATACAGGGGCTGAGTAGGACTCCAAGGTTATTAGACACAGCTACACACTCCATAAGTGTTACCACTCCACCTCTAGATGACCAGATATTCTGGAGTCAACGATCCAAACAGGAAGAAGATTCCCTGCATTGGTATCGAGCTCCATCTGTTGATGTGGAATTGACATCTACTATCCTCAAGGCTCACCTTACAAAGTCAAGTTTGTCATCAGATGAAAGCAAAAAGGCATCCCGGATTGTGTCTTGGCTCACCAAGCAGCAAAACCCATATGGAGGCTTTGCTTCAACCCAGGTAATCCTCTTGATTACCATCATCATCAGAGATGATGCTGTTTTTTGAGAGCAATGGGTTCTAATAGCACATAGTAAAAAAGAAAAAGAATAAATTTAAAAAAAAAGGATGCACGGATTTAGCGTGCATGGATTTAGGGCTCCTGGGAGTTGGGAAATAATCCCATGCTAAAATCTCAACCCTTATTGTGCTGTAGATGCAACATGTGTGAGGGGAAGGCTAAGGACTGGGTGTGCATAGGAAGCAGGAATCCTAATTTTCCCAATGTTCATCTCTTTTCTCAGGATACAGTGGTTGCTCTGGAAGCCCTAGCCCTGTATGCAGCCAAAATCTTCAGCAAGGATGGCCCTGATCTCCAGGTTTCTCTCACTTCTAAGGAGTTCAACCAAAACTTCCAAGTAGACAATAGCAATCGCCTCCTGCTGCAGACAGTGGAGCTGCCAGCTATCCCCCAAGATTATACTGTGCATGTGCAAGGCCGTGGGTGTCTCTTCCTGCAGGTAAGTCCAGCCAGGAGGAAAAAGTCCGGGGAAAAGCCTTGAAAGCCACCAGATGTCTTACCTCGCTATTTAGCCAACACTGAAAATAAACTGCTGCAGTAACTTGCATGAATCGGGGCTTCAAGGCTGGTGGGAGTAGCTGTGATTCAATAGGAAGGGAAGAGCAACTCCCCAAATGAAATCTGAATTATCTCCACCCTCTCCTTCAAGAAGTCCACCAGGAGCAGTGCACTACTAGCAGAACCTCTGCTTCTTGCCCCATAGTTTTCTCTCACACCAGTGCAAGGCAGAGAACAACAGCCAAGTCTAGATAAGGATATTCTCCAGCAGAAAACCCTGCTATTCTGAGCCGTCTTTCTTCTTTCTGTCCTGGCAGGCCGTTCTACGGTACCACATCCCTCCACTGAGGAGTGACGTCACCTTTGCCCTGTCCGTGCAGACGGAGTGCACCACACCCAACGCCACCCAGTTCCCTGTCACCATTCGTGCTCGGTAGGAGACACTCAGTTGCCCCTTTCCTCCCCTGTGCTAAGAGGCTTCTGGCACCACACCAGCCTCCTGATGGCAGAGCTCCCCATCACTCATGAGGTCCAAGTGCTAAGATGTCCCCACTCGTTTAGCTGTGCTCTCCTCAGCTGGGAGAAAAGTGCAAGGCCCCAGCAGGAATGGCTTGGGCTATAGTCCTGCCTTGTTACCATGCTAGGCACCACAAGTTCTCCCAAGGTCTATGGGTCTCATTCCCTTCTAGGCTTAGGTCTCAAAACACTAGTGATGTGAAGAAGGTCCTGTGGGACTGAGACATATTCCTAAGTCTTTCCTCCTCTGCTCCTGTCCGACTGTCACACCACTCTCCTCTGCTGTATTCCTGCCTGACTTGGGACAGAACTGCCAAGAGTACAGGTATTCCCTGCCATGCTTAAAGAAAGTAACACCAGAAGGCTTCCAAGGAACTTATTCTCCTTGAGTCAGCACAACTAAAAGAGAGATCAGGGGAAGCACAAAGATTTATTACAGTACAGAGACAGGTATGCTTACAGGAGAGATGCTGGAAAGAAAGGCAGATTCCTCTACCTGAGTACGAAAGCTGGGCTGGAGTCTCTAGAGATCATGGCTCAGAAAGTAACATTAGTGCTGTCCCCTGGGTTCCTGCTGCAGCTACACAGGGAACCGTGTGTCCACCAACATGGTCCTGATCCAAGTGGAGCTGCTGTCTGGATACAGCCCCGTGGCAGGTTCACTGGAAGAGGTGAGACTGCGAATTTGTGTCCAGCTGGGATGGGAACAGTGATGGATATCCATCATGCAGGATTGTATGCAGAACTATGATCAGTCCTGTGGGCAGAGAAACGTGGTTATTGTCTTCCTTAGAAATCCCTACATTCAAAGTCTCTTCCAGGCTGCACCTTGCCTTCCCCTACTTCAAGGGCTTCCTTGGCCATATGAATCTTTTGCCCATACTCTCACAAGGACAAATATCCCTGAATTATTTCTGCTTTTTGTTAAATCCTTCCTGACATTATTCCCCTGTTTTCAGCTAAAGAAAATGCCTTCAGTGAAGAAAGTTGAAAGCGAAGCTGACCGAGTCGTTCTCTACCTAGAGGAAGTGAGTGTAATTTGGGCTAACATCATCATTAAAAGGGCTGTGGACTAACAGATAGTTTTTAGCTTACTCTCATATATTGGTTTTATTAGTATTTTAAGTATCCAGTCCTGCATACCAGCCACATTTGCTGATCTGAAGAAGTATGTTGTGTCAGTCTGCAGCAGTTCAGCTGTAGAGCCACTTACAGGTCCACTTAACTTGAGTGAAATGAGGCTAACTGATGTTAAGCCTACATCTGTTGGCACTGTTCAGAGGCTGTTGAAAGTCCATATACAATGTCTGATCAGGATTTGGGAGTAGTACTAGGATCCATCTAGTAAATCCAAGCAAGCCTGAATTCTTAGAAAGCTCATAAGCAGCCTGGATGCAGTAGGGAACGTGCAAGATTGCTCATGGATTTTGCCAAGATCACTCAAAATTAAACCAGATGGTTGTGTGAACAGCAGTGCTCACTCCACAGCCTCATTAATCAACAGATTAACAACCCCTCCAGCCTTTCTCTAGCTATGTGCATACCTGAACAGCACCAGAAACAAGACCTGGCATGTATTTAATACTTCAGAATCAGCAAGGAGCTCTTCTATGTTTCTGTGATTCTTCATTCCCAGTTTCTGTCAGTAAACTGAACTAAGCTGGCCTCATAGGAAGCAGGATATTTCCATGTGGGTGATTAGGCTTACAGAGATGCTGCTTTCATTGCATCTGCTGCACAGAGCAGAAAGGCAGTACAGAGAAATATTTCAGCTCAGGTTGCCAGGTAGCACAAGGTGCAACCTGATCAACAGCAGGTCATGTAACTACTACAATCCAGCAGGTGTTCATCCACACCTTGTATTTGCTTAATAATAAGGGTTGTGTGAAACTGGAAAATAAGAACTAATGTTACGGGACTGTGTATAAGGAAGTAGACACTGAGGCAAGATGCGTGAAGGAGCTCAGAGCACACATAGGTGGGAAGGTGGCATTCCTTGGGAACACTAGTGGGATATTCGGGTACCTAATGCATACTGACTCTGTAAGTTCAATCTTTCTCACAAGCTGAGTTAAATTTGGTGACTGAAAAAAAGAGTTAGTCACAGAACGGGAAGTTAAAGATATTTCTGAGATGGACCAGAAAGTAGAACAGACCTGTTACAGTGGTGAGGTCTCCATGGAGCCTGAGTGCAAACAGGTGGAAGGGACTGTCTTAAAGGACTTTGGTTCTGGCTTTAATCCTTGCATTTCTTGGTCTTAGCTGACTAGACAGCCTCAAACCTACACCTTCCTAGTGGAGCAGGACATGCAAGTGAAGGATCGTAAGCCAGCTAATATCAAGGTCTACGATTACTACATGCCAGGTGAGCTCAGATGCTGTACAGAAACCTCCCAAATGTACCACTGGAAAGAAATGTTCTGAATTTGTCAAGTCTAAGATAATACCATCCCAGACATGGTTATCTGACTGTCCCTTAGAAGCTCTCTAGGGATGAAATTACCCTGTCGGTTTTCAAAATGGTAGATCCTTCTCTCTCTGGCCCCAGAACTTTCAAGTCTGAAGTCAGCTGTAGAACTATTCAGGGTCTAGCTCTCCCAACAAGTGTGGAGCAAAGAGTCATGCTTTTGAACACTCATTGTGGGAGGCAGCAAAGGCAGAGGGACCATAGTGAGGGGATGACTCAGAAGAATAAGGACCCCCTTAGAAGAATGACCAAAACCGAATTGTCCTCTATTCTGTGGGGTCCCTACTGGGAGGAAAAGCTAGAAGTATGTCAGGGATTGTTATTCCTTCAGAAAGTGAGGAATTCATAACTGCAGGGGAGCTCTTTGGGACTTACAGCCTCAAAAGATCGCAAGCCCCATGACTTGGGTGAACCTGGACTAGCTGCACAAAGTCGTGGGCACATACCAGTGGTTTCATGTGTCACAGCAGTGGGGAGTCATAGCCTGTAAGCTGAGGGAACACCTCTCCTAGGAACCCAGTACTGGGTTGCTTTAGTAAGTTTTTGGCAAATGTGTCTCACAAACCCTTTTTTCCTTGTCTTCCAGAAGAAACTGCAGTGATAAGCTACAGTGCCCCATGCGAATGAGGTGAGGGCCCAACACCTCTTTTGTTATCACAGGCGTGGTCCTGAAGAATATGGGAAGGGAGGGAGACACAAGCAAAGGCCCTTGGTCAAGAAATTTGCCAGACTGCAGGTCCAGGATAGGAAGTGATTGACAGTGCCAAGTGTGAGTTTCTGTATCCCAGTGGTTGAACTGAGGGAAAGAGAAAAGTGAAGTAAAAGATTTGATGTTCCCACTCCTGACAGAGTTGGAGGTATGTTACAGAAAACACGGGCTGCCTGTCACAAGTACTATTAACAATTCTTGCATTTTGCATCAAATATACTTTAAGTCATCACAATTCCTTTTCCTGGCATTTTCCCTGCAGTTTCCCATGCCTCCAGCCCTGTGCACACCACATGCCATGTTCACATTTACAGCAGAGCCTCATTCCATTTCAGTGCAGAGCCTTTCTCTGTCTCAGCCTGGCTTCTGATCCACACTAGAGAATGGACACTTTCCTGTCCTCTTTCCAGACTGGGCAAAGGCAAAGCTTGAACTTGACTAGTGCCTGCCCTTGCTCTAAACTTTGCACCTGTGTGCTTTCATGCCCACAGCCCACAAGATGGAGAAAGCTACCTGCTTCATGAATCACCTATAGGGAGGCACACAGCCCTGTCTTGGGATGCCTGTCACATGTTCCACACTCTTGGTGGAGATTCTGCCATAGGCTTTGTATGGATAGAGTGAGAGGGAATCTTAGAATCATACAGTATCCTGAGTTGGAAGGAACTCACAAGGATCATTGAGTCCAACTCCTGGTGCTGTACAGGGTAGCCCCAAGAATCACACCATGTGTCTGAGAGCATTGTCTAAACGCTTCTTGAACTCTGGCAGGCTTGGTGCTGTGACCACTTCCCTGGGGAGCCTGTTCCACTGCCCAAACTACCCTTTGGGTGAGGAGAGCCCTGTCCTTATTGGCCTGACAGTACTGTTTGGTCATGAGGTGCAAAAAAGGCCCCTGAGTTTCTAGGTTCCCAGTTAAAGTCAATTATTAAAGTCCAAGCTTTGTTACTTCAGGAACACAGTTTTGGGTTTTTCTGTCCTTTGTTGTCTTCACAGGAACAGGGACAGACACATCCACTGCAGTTTCTGTCCATCAGTCCTATCACCCCTGCCAACTGCCACCACATGGAGAATGAAGAAAATTCTGGCTGAACAGTTAGTTTCTGAAAGGCTTAGACTGTGCTTGCCATCTTATTAAAAGTAGGAGACTAGAACTGTCTATTTGAGTGATTATTCAGGTTTGCTGTTTTTCTCCCAAAGCAGAAAAACTACACTTAAGAGTACCTGGGAAAAATAACTTCTCCACCTCTGCTCTGTCTGTGTGTGTGTGTGTGTACATGTACATGTGCAAAACTCTGCCTTTCCAGTTGCAGACTTGCACAGGAGGAGGTAGAGCATGCACCACTGCCTCAGAGAACTGATGGCACAAGGAACTTGCAGGAAGGGCCAAAGAAGAACTGACGGCACAAGGAGCTTGGAGGAGGGGCACAGGAGATACAGCTATTACATCACGTTCAGTTATATCTTGTACTCCAAAGCTGCCAGTCCTACTGCAGGAAGCATTAGGACAAACAATGGGAAGCACGAGGAAGCTCCTCCACCCCTTTCTGAGGTATCAAATGCAGTTGTGGGGACAAAAGGTAAGACTAACAAGAATGGCATGATCCGATCCCTCCATGGCAATCATCAGGCTGTAGAAGGTGCCTTGTCTTGGCTAGTAATGGGAGCAGCTCTCAAAGCAGGTCCCTAGGCAGCACTCTCTCTATGGGATGGTGTCAGGGTGCAGCTTGTACCATGTCAAGATTCTGTCTTTGTCCTTCCTGAAGGGAATTCTCCGGATCTATCTTGGCTTCAGGCTACTACTAACTAGCAATCTTCCTTCCAGCCTCTGGGTATGTCACTCCCACAAGAAAAAATATATCTTCCCAGCTTCAACTTGCTCTTTTGGCTCCCTGAATGCCTCTTTCCTACCATGCAATGAATGCAGTGTGGGGTAGACAGAATGGAGCCATGCCTGGGTCTGAGGGCCCTTGTTAGCACAAGCTGCTATAGACCTGTGTTATCACCCCATGTGGTGCTCAGCCCTTCCTTCCTCATTCTTACTTTGTGAGACACTGTCCCTTTCTCCACCTTCCACCAAAGTCTTCCAGCTGCCTCCCTGGCTGCAAAGAGCCCCCATCCTAGCTCCACACACCTAGGCACAGACAGTTCCTCTTTCCAGATGGATATATGCTCCACACTGATTACCATTCTCCTTCCTGTCTTTGCTTACATTCCCTCTCTCCCAGCCAAGACCCACCATTTCCTGATGCCACTGTTTGTGTTACACAGGAACTTGCTTCCTACCTCAACTACAGACAGCACTGTAGTCAGCCAAGGCTCGCTCCTCTGCAAAAGGAAGTGAGGAATTTGATTACACATGGACGTACACAGAGAAGACTGCATGTCTTTTCCCAGACAGAGAACTAGAAGCCCAGCTCCCCACCCCAGAGTAAAATCAGTAACCCACCTGGCTGGTAGTAATCATAGATTTTGATGCTGGCTGGTTTCAAGTTCTTCATCTGAATTACTTGTTCCAGTTGCAGAATGAAAGTCTGAGATTCGTCGTTGAGCTAGTGGAGATAGAGGGAAATTAGCCAGGAAGGCGACAAAGAAGTCATTGCATCTTCATCTTCCCTAGCTTGAGTGTTTTCCTGCACAACACCTCTCTGATCCCTTTAGAGATTCTGGATTTGAAAAATGAAGTGTTGTGTGAGGAATGGTAAATGCCAACCCCATGACAATGAATTTGGGCAAGCTCCCTCTGCCCACAGTTCTACCAGTGCTCTTTCCTTGCCTAGACCAGCCTTTGGCTTCTCACACAGCTCCTTGTCCTTGGTGTCTTGCTCTCCCTGTGTCAAAATAAACGCTTTTTTCCCCACTTACCTTCTCCAGATAAATGTAGACCACATTAGCTTCCACTTCTATTTTCTTAATAATGGTTCTGTGCTCCAGCTGGGATAGGAAACAATAATGCAAGGAAATCTGTGAGCACTTTCCTTAGGGCTTCCTGACCTGAGGGACTCACTGTTGTACTGAAGGGACGGTGTAGAACTGGACTCCCTGTGGAATTCTTTCTCACACCCACGGGCTTTCTTTAGTGGATTTATCTTTCCTATCTCTCCTGGACATTCCTTGTGAGCATCACAGTTATGAATATGCTGTGCCTGCTCAGTTAAAGGAAACTCCCACCTGGGGACAAAAAGCTGTGTGGATAGTACATATGACTGATGTATTGGTCAGCAAACAGGGGCAGGCACCAGTAGGGATTCAGGTTATCCAGTCACTAAGTGTTAGACTGCTCTTAAAGACCTGCATGGGGGCTGTGCAAATAAGTCATCTTTCAGTTTTATGCCTTAATTGGGGGAAAAAAAAAAAAAAATCTTTTTGGGTAGAGCTAGAGTACCTCTAAAGGATCTTGTCTTAGAAAGGATCTTGTCTTAGATTTCTGAGAAATAAATCCTGGTATTAGCACACCCAGCAGTACATTTTGTTGCTGGCCAAAGTCAGAACAGTGTCAGAGGAACAATCTGAACCACATCTTATCTCCCTTTTGGGGCCTGTATGAAAACAATATGTTTTGGTTCAATTATAACAGCAAAGGTCCCCTGCAAATGTAGTTACCTCATGGCCTGAAATGAACAGTTCCTAACAGGAGTAAGCAGGTGGGATCCATTTATCACAGCTGGGGTTTTTTATTCCTAAGTCCTTACCAACATTCTGGATCTGGAAGCCAGGGTGAATCCGGACAGCAGGGAGACCTCTATGATCACCATGTTGGATGTGACTCTGCTCCCGATGTAGCTGGAGAAGGAAAAGCAGACAGAGAGTCTGACTCTGTGAGAATAGTGCCCTCCCAGCCCCCCTTCCCTCCACCACCATCCTCTCTGTGCAGGACCCTGAGCCAGGTAGCCCATCTGGGACTGGGCACACGGCAGCCACTGCTCCCTCTCACAGGAGCCGGCGAGAACCTTCCTTCCCCATGCCTCCCACCTGTCCAATTCACCCTCTGTCCTGTTCACCCCAAGTGCTGGGTCCTTCCACTGGAGCCCTGGCTGCTGTCCCCAAGCACAGCACGTCTTCCTAGAGGAGGAAACAACCCTTGGGGTCACCTGGCAAGGATGCGGACAGTGAGGACACGCGGATTGGCCTGGCTACAGTTGGTCAGCTCTGTGCTGACACGCAGAGTGAAGATCACAGCAGCACGTGGAGGAGGCTCGTGGTACCTCAGCACTGTCTGCAGGGCAAGGGCCAGGAGCAGAAAAGACAGGCCAGGCGTGATCTCATGCAGGAGAAAAGAGGCAGAGTTCTCCCTCCCTCTCTCCACATTCATCCCACCACCTCACCTGAGCAAAGACGCAGCTGCTGCCGTGGACCTGCACCAGGAACTGCCCTGGGATCTCTGTCAGTGCTGCCTGCTGCACCAGCAGCCGCCTCTGGCGGTTGACTTGGAAAGCCCTCCCAAAGGCCCGCTGGGATTTCACCCTCGCAGTTGCCTGGCCTGATGTGCTGAACATCCTTGCTGCGTATTTTGCTAAGGCTTGCAAGGCAACAACTGTGTCCTAGAGAGGGAGAGACAGTCACCCCTTCGAAAGCACCAGCTCTAGTGAAACTGACTTGAATCAGGAAGACCTCCAGGGGACTCGCCCTGCCAGCCTTGGGTACAAAAGTATATCAATCCACTTGTTACCTGGGTGGAGGCAAAACCCCCGTAGGCATTTTGCTGCTCAGTCAGCCATGCCACAATACCAGCTGCAGTTGTCATGTCACCTGCGTGCACCCGTGGCTTAGAAAGGTATGCCAGGAGAACGTAGGCTGTCAACTCTATGTCCACTGACTGAGTACCAGGCCAGAAGTCTATGGAAGCTGGAGAGCTTGGCTTGGGGCTCCAGTGGATTTGTCCTCCTGCAGAAGGAAAAGGACCATGAAGGCTATTTGGGGAGGACATAATTTGGGGTTCACAGGAAACAAACCCCATAGCGCTTTCAGAGCTCCTTCAGCTCATTCCCTGTACTCAGGTCAGGATCACTTTCTTCAGTTTGTTCTCCAGGGTTTCATTTGGTCTTAGATTCCTACCTCCTCCCTCATAGGGATCTTGAAATCCTCCAGGCTGAGGAAACTATTTCTGCTAAGTCACCCTCACAGCTTGTGAAATAAATTATTGTATTTTCAGTCACACAATGCAGTTACTGCAGAGAAACAAGGAATATGTATAAAGACATATGTCATTTTTAACTGCTCTAGCTGGGCATACATTGGTCCAGATCCCAGTAGTCATCACCTGATCTGATGGCCTGTTCCTCCAGTTTGTACAGCAGCTCCTGGGTTGTCTCATAGTCCCCAGCCAGAGCAAAGGCATAGGCCAGCATGGCTTCTGTGTAGATGTTGGTGATGTTGTGAACCACCTGCTGCAGGCAGCGGAGGGTAGTCTGCATCAGCTTGCCCTGCATTGGGAGGAGACACGTGCCAAACTCTGACAGGGGTAAAACAGAGGGCTGGGGAACTCATTCCAGGAAGCCACACTATGTCTTCCTGATGTAGCCCCCGAGAAACCCACTAAGTTACTAACTCTCTTCAGAAAACAGGCAGTGCAGCCCCAGTGTGCATTGGGAGCCACAGCAACCAAACACTGTTGCACCATGCCAGTTTTACAGCACTGACTCTTTTGAGAAATGAGGAGCCACCATTGGACTAAACATTGGCTCACTCCCAGAAGCTCACTCCCTCCTGTCCTGGAGAATGGCAGCATTACAAGCCGGTGTATCCCCATAGTGGCACCCAGGTGTGGGAGTGCACAGGAGGGCAGGAGGGAGTGTGGGCATCCTCACCTTCAGAGGCTGACCCATCTCCAGCAGTGCTGCAGCCACATATGCCCCCAGGGAGATTTCATCATCCGTGCTGTCCTGTGAAGGAAATGCACCTTTCACTCTCTTCACTGGTGTTAGGAGAGCACAGGCAGTGACTCTCCAGAAGGAAAAGCATCCCTCTCATGTTTTCCACCCTATACCCTTCTCTCTTTGAGGCTGGTGCACAAGTTGCAGATTGACTTTCTAGGATCCTTTGTGATCCCACAATCTTTTGCTGTCACATCTGTCCAGCCATTCCCCAGCAGTGCTACCTGGCTTGGCCCTCATTTACCTTTAGGGAGGAGTGAAAAAATCTTCCTTTGCTGGCAAAGCAGCCACTGGGGAGTTGGTTTTGCTCTAGCCAGCGTAGGGCATCCTGGATGTTCTTGTCATCTACATAGATGTATTTTCTGGCTTGACCAAAACTCTTGACTACAAAAGCTGTCAACCTAGGAAGAGGATGAGTTGTGAGAAAAAGAGTCAAACACAAAAAAGGCAAAGAGAAAGTCAGAGATCTCCTGGTGCTTGTCCCTGAAGTTAACACTGACATACTAGAGTGCCAAAAAAGAGAAATTTTCATAAAGAAAGGTAACCTAAAAGTGGAAATGGTCCACAGGATCCATCCAAGTGGCTCCTCTCCCTACCCCTGGCTCCACAAATATACTACTTATGTACTAGTTATTGCTTTACCCAGTCATTTCACAGGTTGAAAAACCTCCTACTGCTTCTACTTTTACCTGTTGGACTTCATCTCCCCCAAATAACTATGTAAAATCTTGAATTCCCCATTTTCTTCCTCCCTTTCTCCATTGGTCCCAGCCTAGATACCATGGGCAAAGCTGTGCCAAGGCAGCTCTTTCAACTCTCCCAAACAACACCATCCCCGAGGAGGGGATTTTTTATTGCTTTTACCTGATCTTTTTCCAGTCATATGTACCTTTCTTGGCTGCCGGTTCACCAGCACTGGTACCTGGTGTTGTCTGTGGGGCAACAGCAGGGCCATAGAGACAAAATAGGACCTCCCATCCCCTGGGACCACATCTTTGTTGTTCCACTTTCCCAGAAACTCTGCAGCCCTGCCTGACTGCTTTTTCAGGTGAGTCAAGTCCCTCAGTCCCTCTCCCTGCCAGAGAGTTCCTGCTGACCCCATCCAGAAGAAGGAGCATACATCCTATCAGCTTTCTCAGTCATGTGAGCTGCACTGACCCAGACAGGAAAAATCAGAAGTGAGGGATGTTTGTAGTGCTTACCAAGTGTTTCCTTCCCCATCCTTCTGCCCAAAGAAACTATAGGAGCCATCTCTGTGCCTATAAAGAAGCTGTGTCTGATACCCTGGGGAGATGGGAACAGTGATTAATATGGCACAGTAACACGGAGTGAGTGCAAGGGCAAAAGCTATTGGTATGTTGGACACAGGGGAAGGCAGAGGAGCAAGGTGGGTCTTGTACTTGCCGTTGCGCAGGAATCCTGTTGCTCTCTCTCTGATCTCAGGGGTCAGCTGCCTGGTCTTCTCCAGGTACTGCAGCACATAGACAATGGGGGCAAACAGCACCATGTTCTGCTCCCCACAGCCATGGGGCATCTGCACCAGGTTGTCCAGGTTCTGCAGTGCCATCCCCATGAGGTCACCTATACAAGGGTGTAAGAAACAAAGAAAGTGTAAGTATGATTTGAGGTGCTTCTTCAGCCAAGCAGTGTATAATAGTGCATTATCTCAGCAGAGAAGGGAGGAAAGAGGAGTAAACAACAGAGTGCAAGATGGAGACTAGTGAATATTTTGCCTCTTTCCACTCTGGCATTGTGATGCAGGGTGACCACACTATGGAGTCCCCAAGGAACTTTCCCTTATCAGCTTTTGCAATCTGAAGAGCTCCAGCCATAACAAGTACTATCTGTAAAGGGCAATGAGCAGAGTTGCAGCTGCACAGTCTGTATCATACAGACAGATAAATATAACAGCACTCAGGGAAAGGTTGAAGTGCTGCTGGTCTTTAGCCAGGCCTGTTCTACCTGGCCATATGTGAAGCATCACAATGTGAGGAAGACAGCAGGGGTGCTAGTCAGATGGTGTGAAGGTGTCCATATGTCCTCCAGCCAGTCAGAAAAACCTTGTATTGTTTCCTCCTTCGAGGTTTTGTTGCTCAATATTCATGGCTACTTATGCCAGCCTGGCTTCATACCAATTCTAGCCTGCAGGTAAATGAGCCTAGTGCAAAGAGGTGTATTAAATGATAGGTAAATCTGGTCCCAGTAGCCTATCCAAAGTGTTCTTTTGCAACTTAGCAATGCTGAGAAAAAT
This sequence comes from Myiozetetes cayanensis, assembly GCF_022539395.1. Taxonomy (NCBI): domain Eukaryota; kingdom Metazoa; phylum Chordata; class Aves; order Passeriformes; family Tyrannidae; genus Myiozetetes; species Myiozetetes cayanensis. Next base: position 28,838,582 of record NW_026087742.1, on the reverse strand, counting down.
TTCTTCTTTCCAGGAGCTTCTGCTGTAGCAGTGAAACTTAGCAGGGAGGCAAGATGGTTTTGAGCTTTGCTGTTTGTATCTACACAGAAACAGCCAAGGTCATGAAGTCCCAGTAAAATTAATGGCCTGGAGTCTCTGCTCCAAAGTCCTAGCTAGAAAAAGAAGGATTATTCCCCTCTACAGATTCCTCTTCCCATGAAAGCCTAAGTGCTAATCCAAAAATCTGAAAGCCTGGTGTTTGCAGGGAATAGAAACACAGCATCCTCTCTTTTGAGCAGTATCATGTCAAATGGATCCTCTGACACCACTACCAATTTAAGCCTTGCTCTTTGGTAACAGCAGTATGTGAGCCCACAATAGAAGTTACTTACCTGAGATGGAAATGGAAGCCCTGGCAGATCCCTTTACTACATTGTCAGGGAGGTGAAGGGACACAGCTTCTTCAGCCATGTTTCCTGGTAACAGTAGGATAAAAGGTGTAGCATGAAAAATCAAGCCAAAAGCATCTAACTGGAGGGGCAAGACTGGCACAGGTAAATGGGACACTGCCTACATCCTGCTCACACAGACTCCTTCCTACAGTCTGTCCTGGTCATTGCACCAAGCTCCACTGCCTGGAAACTTTTCAGATTAGGACAGATGTGAGAGCTGCTGGTCAGGCTGAGGGCTCACCGAGCTTCACAGCTCAATTCACTACGCTTCACAAGCTTCACAAGAATCACAGCTGGACATCAACAAAGGAGCATCCTGGAGAAACTTGCAATGCTGCACAGACAGGGTGGGAGGGCTGGAGCAGCTGTCATTGGTGACTGTTAAGCCCCAGGAACATCCAGGGGCTACAGTGTGGGGAAAAAGACTACAGAGCAGGATACTATACTTGGTGGCAAATTCAGTAGGACAGCACACATGGAAATAGTATTTCATGTTCTTTCCTGTCTGTGGAGGCAAGTGAAATTTCCTTTGTGAAAAATCATCTGAGAACATTCTTTAATCAGACTTTCTACAGTTTAGTTCTACTCTCAGGTCTAATTATATCAGGTTGCAGAACCCATTCAGGCTGTCCACATACCTCATCTCGGGCACATACCTCGTCTTGGGCACAGAAGGGAGCTGTAAGACTTCTCCACTAACACACCTTCTGGCTGCCAAAGCAGAAACATGAACGTGGGACAGGAGAAACAAGAATGCACATAAAATTCCCAACAACAGCGACATTTCAGAGCAAGTTCAGGTCTGAATTCAGTGTTTAGTCTCCAGCTGTCAGGGACCCCATCCTCCTCACTTTTGGCAGGTCTGCACTGAGGCTTCCTGCTTCACTGCTCAAGAGATCAAGAGTAAGCCCGAGGGATGGGGCTCTCTGGTCAGTGAGCATACACAAAAGCTCATGTACAGCAGGAAAAGCAGGAAAAGGTACAGGGAGAAACACAGGCATGTGAATGCAGCCCAAGAAAGGGTATCACAAGAAGGGAATAGATTTGGCTAGGTCCTTGGGAGAAATAAAGTGAACTAAGCCACAGCTTTGGTATGCTATTGCTGGCCAAAATTGAGGAGAAAAAACCTTTTAGCTCATCTCAGTCTGGCTTTCTCCAGGGGCAGTGATACTCAGAGGCAGAAGTGACCTTGTTCTCATACTGACCTGGACCAGCAAGTGTTTGATCAGTGTGTACCTCCGCCTCATGGTAGCTGGCAAGGGCGTCCTGCCCCCACACCGTGACGTGGTGTCCAGTACCTCTGTCCTCACTGTGATATTCAGAGTCCCTAGCAAATAAATTCAAAAAGCCCTTTTCTTATACCTGTGGCCAAATGGAGTCAACTTGCTTTAACTGATAGTGGTCTGAGATGCTTTGAGTGTTTTGGTCAGTAAAGGTGAGCCAACCAGTACCAACCAACAGCTTGTTCAGATACCCTGAGCACGAGGAGCTCGGTGATGCCTCACCAGCAGTGACTTCATTACACACTGCAACATGACTGTAACAACAGAAGGTCCAGCAGCCCCTTGGAACCCTGTCTGCCCTTCCCATTGCATATGGAGTACAGACCAGCAATACAATGTTCCCCCACCCACATCCATGCAGCCTCTTCCTCCCCAGCTGGTCCCACAGCCCTCTCTTCAAAAGCTCTCCAGGCCGTGTTTTCAGTTCTGCCCTCTCTGATGAGTCTGTCTAAGTAGAAAGGGAGAAATCAGGCCCGATGGATTGCATGTTTGAACCATTAAGGACAAGCAGAGGAGGCAAGGCTCTGCCAGTTTCTCTGGACCTCCCACTCCCTTTCACTTCAGTTTTAGGGTTCCCCATCACTGCTCCCTTTCTGCTGCCATACCCAGCTGGACTGCTGTCACGTTCCACATGAAGGTCTTGGACTCCTCTGCACACAGACACTCCTTGTCCCTGCAAGTCCGACATGGCTCCACCTGGAAGTCTGAGGATTTATCTAGGGCCACATGGATCTGAGGGAATAACAGATGCAGGCAAGTGACTGGGCAGCTCAGGTGAGATGGCTTGGCACAATGTGCTCTAAAACCAGAGGGCATGGTAGGTCTGTCCCACACAGGCACACACCTGTATGCACTGTTGCAGGTAGCTGAAGACAGTAGCTTTCATCAGGAAGGTCTCTCCACGGATGACAGAATATGGCAAGGTGATGTCCACAAAGAAGGGCTGAACTGTTCTGAGGCTCGTGGTCGGGGCAAGGCCAAATCCCCTCCCAGCCAAGCAGAACATCTTGACTTTCCACTCTGTGGCAGCAGCAGGTGCTGTGACGGAAACATTCCTGCTTCCATTGAAGCTGAGAGGAAAAGAGCACTTGCATGAAGAAATTCATTCCACCCTGCTGCAATGGGGAGTGCTTGTGGCCTTTTATTGACTCAGAGCAAGGAAGCTCTCAACAATTTCTTCCCTAAAGCCATAAACCCTACTTAAATGCCATTAGTAATGGCTTTATGCCCTTCTCCTGAGCAAGATACTGCCCAGCCATTCCAGTTCTGTACACTCACCCAATGTTCTGGAGAAGCATCACCATGTCCTCCTGCATGCCGATTCATCAGTGTTAACCTAAGCACTGTGGCAACAGGGGCTATGAATTTAGCTAGTGCACACACTAAAATGAGAAGTTCGTAGAGTGTACCCCAATATGTGGTGGTTTGGTCTTGAAGTGTATTGCTGTTTTCTAAATCTGTCTACACTTCTGCACCTCAAAGTTTACTAATCCTTTAGTTTGACACAGTACAAAGGCAGTGAAGAGCCACAAAATTTCATGCAGAGCTCTTTTTACACCTATGGTTGGACTTGGCACAAATGCAAGTCAGCCAAGACTCAATAACAAAGAGGCCATCCTTCTGTTCATTTGTAAAGTCAGGAATCACTTACCCAACAGGGAACAGATTCCATATCCAAGTTTCAGATAAATAGTAGTGAAGTCTTCCATGTGTTGTAAATTGAGGTTGTTCCTTAGTGATTCTTTGGTCTTCTGTAGAAGGCAACCCTGAAAGAAAGAATAAGGGGTCCCATGAGAGTGGGAGAGGTAAACCCTGCCAATGATAGACAGCCTAGCACTGGGGCAAGAGGCAAAACAAGTAGTAAGAGAGATGTGGGAAGAGTCTGACAGAGGAAAGCACAAGGAAATGGGCTGATTTCAAGAAGAGAAAACATGAAGGGAAAAGAGAGTGGTAACAGGAGAACCAGCTTGCAGTGAGCTGGTTTCAAGTTTCCCAAGACTTGGTTAGACAAATCCGCTTGCTGATCTGACCCAGAGTTAATGCTTAAGAGACTAGGGACCTTCAGGGAGCCATTTTAACCACCGTGTCTGTAATTCTGTGAATAACAGTACTGGTTGCTCGCTGCATAAATCTCACAGCCCACTGCAAGCAGTGGTTTAAATACAACCAGGCACATGAGCCAGCCTAGTTTAATTATCAAATGCAAACTGAGACATAAAGAACATGACTGTCCCTGTGGCCGCAGGTGGTGACAGAAGCCAGGTCTCATCACATCCTAGGGGGGTAGTCACTGAGAAACAGATCCTGGTCCACACTTGTGTTTGTCTAGGCCAGGAAAGGGAGTGCCATCCTTTAATGTCAGGGAACATCCAGGTAGTGACATTCTTCAGAGCCCTGTTTATGGGGACTGGTCACTCCTACTGACTCTGGTGGACTGGGCAGCTAGACTGTAGCAGAAACACCCATTACTCCTCAGAGAGCCAGTATCCACCACCAGCAAAGCCCAAAGATCAGAGGCCTCTTGCATGACGTGACCCCATGTCCCAGGTAGGCTGAAAGTGCAGCTCACCCATGACTGGCTTCCTGTCCACCCGACGAGAGCACTGAGATGGCTTCTTGATTACAAGGTTTGAGAAGACTTTCAGTCCCATGCTCTATTAAGAAAAGAAGGAGGGCATGGAAGGCAAAAAAGTGTCAGTGAGTGGGGAAGAGTGACTACTGCTCTTCAAAATCACTCAGAAAACCATTGGGATGAGGACAGTTCAGTGCCCAGGCAGCCCAGAGCAGCACTGGCACAAGCAGACACAGTGCTGAGGGAGGCATACATAGCACAGCCTCCCCAGTCTCTTCTTTCTTGTGAGATCACTAAGCTACCACCACTTTTCTGGGGACACTGGGATGTCTTGTTCCTCTCAATGTATTTTCAGTGGCAAGGACATATAGGAGAGGTGTCGGTGTCCTGCCCCATCCCCTCAAGCACAATAGAGAGAATAGCTGTGTGAAATCTGCCATCTGAAGTCATACAGAGGTGTCACAGGGAGCACACCCCCCATTTAGCCCTTAGGGCTGTGACCTGGGCCTGTCCACAGACAGGAGAGATGTTCCTACTCCGTGAAAAAGCCTCCTAGGATGTGTCTTAATGCTAAATAAAAGAGGACAGGTTCTGTTCCCCAGGCCTTGTGTCCATAGTGCTATAGGCTAGTTCTCTCTAGAGGAGATTTGCCTTAAAGACACCAAGAGATCTGCCTGGAAGCAGCCCAAAACAGGCCAAAACATTGCTTAAGAGCAGGCTAACAGGTAAGCCATGTCAGCAATCTGTGGTCTAATGCTTGGGTTCACTCCCTGTCTCTCTTTTTTCTAATACTGTAGGCAAACAGTACATAGCCCAGGACCTCATTCTCAAGCCCAAAAATCTGGAGCTTGATGGTCCAGGATGTCATCATCTTGCTTTCTGCTTCTGTGGAGGGAAATACGAGTGTGCATGCACACAATGGGATTGTACATCTCGAGACAACACAGCTAGGTCAAGGCAGACAACAGGGTTTGTCTGGAGAAGGCAAGGCCTTCGCAGACTGCCTGGGGAGAAAGATAATCTCAGATGCTCACGATTGCAACAGCTTTGGGATAAGTCAGGATTACCCGGAAGAGGTTAAAGATGTCAGGCTGAAAGGAATTCTGTGGCTTCCATTGTAGCAGAGATGACGTGGACTGGGGCTGAACACAGCGATCTGAATGCTCTTCTACTTGGGCAGGGTATCCCCGTTGGTAGGCAGCAGGGAACAAACCATAGACCTAGGGAAACTCACAGGTAGGGAAGAATCAGGCAAGGAGCAGATACCACCTCCAGATGTTTCACTCTACCTTCCCCTAGCATACACATCTGTTCCTGCCCATCTGCCTAGGCAGGCCCTGCTTTCTCTTCCACACAAAGACCTCCTCATTCATTAGCCTCCGGCTCCCCTTGCCAGAGGCCCTGCCTGCCTTGCCCAGCGCATCCATCAGTCCCATGGTTTTTGGCTGGTTGCACAGACACTCACCATTCGGCTTGTCAGCTCACTCTCTGGTCTCATGAAGAACGTGTTTTTATCCACTGCCTGTACTGCACACAGAGAGCCAGGGGCTGCCTGCAGTTGGAGCTGCACTGTTGACCCTGTGTGGGCTTCTTTGTCTGGGAATCCGACCTTGACCTTGAGCAGCACATCAGGAAAGGAATATGAAAAAGAGATGAGGAGGAGTGACAGAAAGATGAGGGAGGCTGACAGAAAGAGGGAGACCAGCTGGAATCTCCCCTGTTCAGCCACTGCTGTGAACGGAAGTCATTGCTGAAGCTTTCCTGGCTCCTGGGCATTGTGCTGAAGATATTCCCTTTCTCTCTTCTCTTCAGTTCTCTCTTCAAATGATCTGAGGGTCTCTTTCCCTCAGGTCTCCTAACTCTTGCTTGCCATCTCTCCCCTGAGACACAGAAGTGAGCCTCACCTGGTTTTGGAAACACAAGGCAACATCAAAACGGATGCTGTCAGCTGTTACCCCTCCAGTGGGGAAGATGGCATACACCACTAAGGAAGGTGATGGGGAGAAGTCAGCAGTGAAGGTCAAAGGGATGGAGAAGGAGCCCTTCAACACTGAGGAAAGAAAGGCAAAGTGTTTTTATCACAGCCCCACCGAGACCTCCTTCTGCCCTTCTTCCTTTTCTGCTGTCAAACCAATTGTCAAACCAATTCCTGCTGCTGCACTGTCTGCCCTCCCTCCATTTCCTGACCCTGTGTACTACATCTTCCCTAGGTCCTCCCAGTCTCTCTTCCCAACACTGTTTCTTCTCCTCCCTTTCCCTTTTTGCCCTCTTCCAGCTGACACAAATATTTCCTCAGCCTCCCTCTGTCCTGTTTGCTGACTGCTCAAGACCTACAGATTGAGTGAATTTGGGAGAAGCTCTGGTAACTCTCACTGTCCAACCTAGAAACCCACTGGGAACAAGTGTTTCCCATTGTCTGGCTGCCACAGACTTACTGTTCAGTTTCCCGACCTGGATAATCCTCTGGCCCCTGACAACAATTCCAGACTTGCCAGTGACCTGTTGGAAGAGGGACATGGGATGAATGGGATGAACAGACTGCTGTTTGCCACCAGAATGCAGCCACACTTCACCTATGTGCATCTTGCTCTCATAAGCAAAATAAAACCTCCAAAATGAACTGTGGGTCAAATCCAATCCCAGACTTCAGGTCCAGTGGATTTGTAGACATCACAGTTGGGAGGAGAAGCTTTAACACATGAGATTCTGGCCTAATCTGTCTAGTTTGGACAACAGATGGGTAGTGGGTTTACTGGAGATCAGCAAGTGACAACTAAGGTATTTACGCCTGGTAGACCAGCCTCCAGGCTAGACCAAAATCCATTTCCACTGAGCACCTGTTTGATAGCCACAGTGAAAAGGTGATCCCCCATCCAGTTTTAAAGGGAGAAAACTTTGACAGCAGATTTTGCACAAGACACTTCCAGCTGCAGCCTTAGCAGAGGCTAAGGGGGTAATGGGCTACAAAGGCAGAAGCCTCCTCCCATCCATAGAAGTGACTGGGGCCCCACCAGATTATGGTGTTGCCAGGCTGAGTCCTACTGGGTGTAGCATTCACACAGTTCTCTGAAAACAAGTGTTTCCTGCCATCCCTCCAGGGATGACCTAAATTACACCCTCAACTTTTCATTGGGGTCTGGTCCCATCAGTGCAGCCTTTTCCCCCGGCCTTTGCCCTTACTCACATAATATGCAAAACCTATACGGCTGGTGTCTTCTCCCAGGTCATCTCGGCTGAGTGTGAAGGTCACCTGGACATTCTGCTTCAGCCCACAAGGCAGTGTTTCTGCAGGTGGGTGTATGTCCAGGAAGCTCTTGGTTGTGACATGGAAGGGCTGCAGGTGATGATACGCATTCGTGTAACTGAAGTCGGTTTTTCGAGGTGTGTGCATGTGATCCTCCAGTGTGAACCTTCCCTGAAAGGGAAGACATAGAAATCAATGGTTTCAAGCTGCAGTGCTTTACTAGGATGTCATCAGCTTGGTTTGGGAAAGGCTGTTGGCTCGGTGCCTTCCTGCTGGCTCTACACAGGCAGAGCTGTGTGGTGAGCCCAAGACTGAGCTGGCAGTGGGGCTACAGTGGGGAGCACTGACAGAACTCAGGGATTCTCACTTTGCTGTATACAGAGGTGGTATTTACCTCCAAAGAGACTGATGAGCTGTTCCAGGCAGTTGTGTCCAGGTTGAACGATGCTATTCCACTGCCATCTGTGATGTACGTTTTGATAAACCGACGCCTCATGAATCTTATCACGAGATAAACTTTTCTGTTTTTCATACCAGTTCCATAGTGATCCTGAACCTTAATCTGATGAAAACAGGATGAGGCAAGAAAGGCAAAGTCAGACATTTTTTCCAGTGTCATAACCCAAAACCTTCCTCTTTCTGAAAAGCATAGATCTTCCTCTGTAGGTGGTCTTAACTTCCGTCTGGCCCCAAGAAGGCAGGAGAACTGTAAAGCTCCCTCATCTCTAAAGCTAAACTGAGCATGATTAAAATCAGTCTGCTCCAAAAGGTAGGTGTGGCTAGAGCGTGAGCAGCTATATCCTAGCCAAGAGCTGAGGCATTCTTGCATCCCAGCACCCCTGCTGAGGCACCACTCATCATTCTCAGCGGGAGCTGGAGGTGTAAACTCAACGGGGAAGCTGGAATGTGGCAACTGGAGACAAACTGTCAGGTAATGTGACACAGTGCAAGGTAAAGTACTCTGTCTGAGAAGCAGAAAACGGTTTGGGTCAGCAAAATTTACTAGACGCTATATTCCTTGGCAAATGATGGGGAGCAAAAAAGCAAAGGAAGAAAATCACCTTCCCCCTGTAGGGTACTCCAGGGATGTAATATTCATTGGGTGTCTCAAACACTGCCCTTGCAGCTGTCCTGGAGATGAGGATTTGGCTGGAGCTGTTGATCTGCACCCCTGTTGAAACGCAGAGTGCAAGGGAAGCTGAATCAGTATTGGAGATGACTACTCCATCCTATTTTAATATCACTTTTTTATTCCCAACCCCTCTAAGCAGAACGTCTCAAGCTTCCATCCCAACACCAGCATTCTTCAAGCTTTGGAGGCTGCTCATGTGGCAGCTCCTTTTTTAGTTAAGGTGTCTGCCAGTGCTCTTTGTCACCTCAGTCACACCTCGTCCGCCTGCTGCTGGCAGAGCACCTTTCTATGTCCTGTGACAGTCCCAGCAGCAGGGAGGAGGAGAGGACCAGGGGTGCCCTCTGGGGCCATCAGACCCACAGAATGGTTTCTCCTGCCCTTGTGCCTTCCCTGCTGAGTGCCTGGGTACCTGTGCCCGTCTCCAGGAGAGAGGCTTCTGCATAGAGTTTGCTGTCTTCCTCGCTGGGAGCCAGGTTGAAGACTGATGTGCTCACAGAAGAGGTGAAACAACCATTGCTCTGTGTCTGCAATAGGCAGTGGTAGATATTATTTGGGGCTGGAGAGAACAGGAGTACTCAAAAGTACAAGTCATTTTGTCATAACTGTTGACAACAACAAATAATAATGCAGTTAAACACTGGAAGAGGTTGCCCAGAGAGGTGGTGGATGCTACATTTCTGGAAACATTCACAGTCAGACTGGACAAGGCTCTGAGCAACCTGACCCAGTTGAAGATATCACTGTTCATTGCACAGGAGTTGGACTAGATGAGCTTTAAAGGTTCCTTCCAACCCAAACTGTTCCATGATTCAGTGATAGATAGATATGGTTCGTATTTTAAAATGTATATTTTCTATTTTATGTGCATGAATATGTGTAGTTCATATTGCAGAAATATAAGCCAAAACATGCATCACACTTTTATCAAAGCTACAATGTTGTCAACTTTCCAGTTTTAGTAGGAAACATAATACTCCTCTAAATGAATCACAGAGCAAAGGCATCAGTCTTTTAATAGATCTAGCTAGAAGAATTGGAGAATCAAATGAAGATTCAAAGTAACAAATCATTTCCAGAGCTGGAAGATTACAACTACTGTAACAAGTCATAATGACAAAACAGAAAGCATGAAAAGCTTTCAACTGTACATGTATAAGGGAAGAGCACAGCTATGAAATACTTCATTAGGAATGGAAATGTACAATAAGGAATCTGTAAACAAATAAAAAGATAAAACGAAGTATGGAAGCCACTGTGTGATTTGGCTGTGGAATTAACCATTCTTCTGCCATCTTTGTGCAGCCCCAGGATAGCTTCACCATAATATGGTAGTTTTGTACCTGAGAAAATTCTGTTAGTTATTGTTTCCTACATTGCACCAATTTCTGGCAAGTTATGTTTTTTTCCAGAAGAGAAAAGAAGTCTAAAACTTTCTGTGAAATTCCTCTTTCCTAGACCCTATCATTAATTAGCAAAGTTACAAAGAATAATTTCTGAGGGTAAAGGCTTCTTAGCAGGTCTAGGCAACAATAATTGTATTAATTGAATAAAACCATATTTGTTAGTCTATATATAATTATGGAAGTTGGCAAGCCTTCCTTACATAGCAGTTCATTCTGTTTACTCAGCCCTTGACACTTAGTCCTGTGTGGTACTTCTTTACTATCAATATATCTTCCAGAATTTTACTCACCGGACCTCTGTATTCCCTGCAGATGTCCTTGCTGGCATTTTGAGGCCTCCTCCTTGCCTTCTGGCACAAAGTCACCCACACAGTCCCTCTCACTGCTTTCCCATAGCTGTACCTGTGGGGAGAACACCAGAGGAGCTGCCAGGCAGAGGCACATCTGGGTCCTGTCAAGCACGTTGGTCCACAGAGGTGCCCTTCCTGATGAAAGTCTTAATGCAGCTGGCAAACAGGTAGGCATAAATTAAAATATAGCACACTTGAGTACTCAGGGAGTGCAGTAGCATGGTCTGGCACCCAACAGATGCAGAAACAAAGCACAGACAGGAACAGACACACACTCCCTGAAGCTCTCCCACTTCTGGACGCCTGCTGTCCTGGAATTGCAGGCAGACACAGAGAGCCGACCTGGCTTATCCATGCAGCCCAAAGCAGCATTCAGTGAAGATATTAGTTCAGGTGTGAAAGCAGCAGAAAGCAGTGTCCCTGCAGAGAGCAACAGCAAGTGGCAGTAATAGAGCTACAAAGTGACCTCAGACCTGCCTCTCTATGGGCTTATCTCATGATCTGGATTCTTGTTTCCACCATCAGACATGCTTTGCTGTTTTTTGCAACGTACAGCAAAGTGTGCCCTTGTCAGTTTAGAAATTCCTTCTGCCTGCTTTGCAACCTTTCCTTGCTTTGACTCCCCTCTGATTTTCCCTTTGGAGCAATGCTCCTGACAGTATCAGTAAAAAGAAGACATTTATTACCCATTTTGGAGATTCAGAGTTCTGTACTATTTGCTACTACAGTTTCAAATGACCTAATTATAAATGTCCCAATTTATTAGAAATTATGTCAGACCAGTGGTAAAAGAGACACCAAAAATCTCCAGACAGTGCAGTCCCAAATACAAATGAGTTCACCTCCTCTACCTGTCTACAAAGTGCTTTTGAGACAATTCCCCTTCCTCCTTTGTGCTTATATTGTCAGAGGTCCTGCATTCCTTCTCACCCTCAGATGCTCAGTTTTTGCTGATGATCACATAACTAGAGAAGTACACCTGCTGCTTCTAAGAAGGTAATAAGTTCAGTAGCATACAAGTGAGAAGGAACAGCATAAACCCCTAAAGAAATGCCTGTTCCTGCTCCTGTACCTTAGCAGATCTGCCCCATATCAAGTAAGTGTTTTTCCCCATGTAAGGTCTTTCAAGGCCGGGCACACACAACTTCTAGAGCAGATTATCACTTGCCCAGAACAAGTATCCCTATAGCTGAATGGTCTCTCTCTAGTGTGGCTCATGTACCTCTTCCCCAAGGAAGAGCCAAACAGTTTGACTCTTGCACTGTTTGGGATTCTTCAAAAGGAACAGCTGTGCTTGGCCCTTCTTGGGCCACTTCTGTTTGATGGATTCAAGAGTTAGAAGATATATGGAAGGAGAGACACAGTTTTGGTGCACTCTTTCCTTTCCCCTGAACATTCTCCTTACCTGCCACACACACGCAGCTGGAAGGTTTTATCTGAAGCATAAATCTGAGCTGGTCCCTCGAAGAAAACATCAAACTTTTGCAACACTGGAACAAAAACCTCAGAGTTACCTCATCAAAGGCATAACACTATCCAGACACAGGATCACAAAAAGGCAAGAGTGTGTTCATGCAAGGCTGGAGTCCTATGAAGGAACATATTAATGAAGTAAAAACAAGCATTAATTAAAAACAGGGGAACCAAAGAAAGAATCCCCTTTTTTCCCCCAAAAAAACAGTCTTGAAGAAGTCTTCAGTGTATTCTCACTCTGTTCCAGCCTAGTTGTCAGCAGATACCTTCTAGAGGAATCTCCAACACAATGCGTCTTTTGTTCATTTCTGATATTGCACATTTTATACTCCATAGATTTCTGTTCAGTTTTAGTCCTCAGGCTAGGACTTATTTTACAGTATTTGTTAGTTTACAAAACATGTTAGTTTACAGTATTTGGCTCTACATTGTTATACAGGCAGGCAAGCAACAAATAAGCAACTTCTTCCATCTCATTCTTTGTTTTCCTTACCACGTTCCTCCACCTTAAAGGTACTGGACTGGACTGAACTAGACTTAAAGGACTGGGCACGGATGGTGTAAGTTCCCAGAGAGAGTTTGTCAGCTAACTGGAAAGAGAGATCTGCAATGCCCTGTTTTGGTCTCACATCCAGCCACTGGCCAATGCGGTTTTGGTTCGGGTCCTGTAGTGCAAGGGAAGGAAAGAAGAGGCAGTCATCAGCCATCCAGATTCCACTGGATTCAAAGGCATTTCAGAGATTTCAGAGGCTTTCAGAGGTGCCTGATGTTTTTTTTTTCCTGGACAGTGGTGAAGTGATCTGAGCGCTGAAGCACCAACAGAGGTGAACACAATCCACCCAGGTTTACTCTACTCTGTACTTCTATTGTAAAAGAAGGTGTGGAAGGTCTCCAGTCTTATGTAAAGATGAACTGTAAGAGTTAGCTAAAGTCTGGCAGGCATTCCTGAATGTAGAAATGGATAGAAGTGAACCATTTGGATTCTCAAGGCTTGTTCACGGGAAACATTTGGACAGAGAATGTGCATGCACAGAGCTTAAGAAGAGTAACTTGAATCAGAAAGACAGAGGCTTAGGTTCTGTCCATACTGAAGTACTTTTCCTCATAACACCTGAGGAGTCTGAAACACCCACCTGGATTTCCACCATGGAGTACTGCAAAGCAAACAGACAGCAATGTCAGAAACTGGCGTGCCATAGCAACTTGCATATAAACTTATCTTACCCACCCAGCAAAAGCACTGTGACAAACACTGTAATACATGAATCTGGGTCCTATTGAAACCAGGAGAATTGCTTTGAAATAGTAAAGAAAATACATAACATAAAAATCTGTGCTATTCTTTAGATTTGCTTTTTGATCCCTGAATTTTTAAGATGCACTTTGATAGATATTCTACAGCTGTGAAAGCTAGAATTTGCTATAATAAAAAGGAGAAGAGTAGGAATACTCAGAAATACCATCATCCCAAGTTCACAAATATTAAATGGCCTCAGTTTTGTAACATAAATCTCAAAAATTAGCAAAACTGCAACACCTATAAGAAGAATCCACCCCACATCTTCCTTTACAATGCCTGACCTAGGAAGTAAGGCTTGGAGATATGAATTAATGCTGACTGCAGCTGGCAGTAACAGAGAGGGACAAAGGAGGACATACTTCAGCCCTTCTAGGCCCATTAATTCTCTGTTTGTTCTTATATCACTGTATCTATCAGCCAGGAGGCAGTACTGGTAAAGAACATATAATTTGTGAGCACAAGGCATAAGGAGGCAGGAACAGTGACTTGGGAGAGTAACTAGTCTGTAAACAAGTAATTGACATTTAAGTCACATTATTCATCATTCTAAGCTTTAATACAGGTTATCACAGGCAACTCTGTTTTCATTGCAATAAAAAATAAATGCAGGTTATTTATTTTCGTAGATTGAATCTAATGTCAATGCTAAAACAAAACATGCTGGTGAATGGCACCCTTGTTATCTTCAACTCATCTGATTTAAAAACTATGTATTATAACTTTAATGCATAGGGCATTCAAACCTTATAACAGCTTTGGCTAAATCTGACATCTTTTGAATTTTCATCACAGCATTATTAACAGTTATAGTGCTAATTTGCTTATACTTGCACATAGACATCGGTCATTTTTGGTCAAATATCTTCATGAAACAACTGTAGGCACAGAAAGAAATGTATTGCTTACTCTATTATCTGACTAATGTAAGAGATATGATTTTTCTTTCGGAGAAGAAAGGAGTGGGTGATTCTAGGACGTCACCAATAGCCCAAAATGGAGGTAATTTAGTCAACAATAAAGAAGCTAGAAGGATCTCTTCCTTTATTTCAGTCCAGAAGGATTTGATCCAACTCTCCTCATGCATGCCCTTCAGTATTTAATTGTCATGGCATGAATTCCTGTTGGTTCTCCTGAGATTGCTTGAGGACAGAGGAGTGTGAAATATCTATAGCTGCTGGCTGCAGGTATAATTGCTCCCTGTAGAAAGATGCTGGCCTTGCAGTTTCCTGGACGGCAGATATGCCAGTCTCTGGCAACTTCTCACTCCCTGGACATGGGGAGAATGAGCTGCTGCCAGCAGCAAGTCTGTATAATTTGATTATGCTGGTTTCTCTTTTTTTTTTTTTTAATGATCACTTCATGTGCATCCTTTCCCATATCAATTAATTTTTCTTTAAATTTTGCAGCTTGCTTCAGACTCTCCTGCCACCCTTAGGTGCCACGCACTCCACAAATCACTGAGCTTTCCAAACCTGTGAGAGGGCAGCTCTGGCAGCTTGGGTCTGGCTAGGTCTGCACACAAATTCGTCTGACAATTATGCCTGTGGCCAGCAGCCCGTGGATGTCCCCAGAAGCCCTGCCTGCTTTTTTGGCACAGGGCAGGTGCATGCAGCTAATTCAGCTAGCTGGGAGCACTGGCACACTCCCCGAATATCAGCACCAGCACCAGCTTTCCCACCTGCCAGCAGCTGTCCTGTGAGGGCAACAGCAGAGTCAGTGGTAAGCAGGCACTGTCGTTCCAGTTTGGTTTCCTTGAGGGTTGGCATTGGCCACCCTGCGTGGTGGGACTGTCCCAGCCTCCCCAGCATGGGGCTGGTAAACGAGGCAGAACTGTCAGAGGGAACCTGGAGACTTCCTCGCCTCCACTGAGACAGAATTTACCTTGCTGTTAACAGGAACAAAATCTTCAGTCAACGTCACGATCCGGAATTTCACTGCAGGGAGAAAATGGATAAGAGCACACCACGGACACAGAGTGCATCTGGGAATGGACTTGCCCTGCATTTTTCTCACCCCAAAATCACAGCTCCCCACATAGCCCTACTGACAGCCCAAGCCTACCCTGCAGCCCCTCTAAACCCCTTGCTCTGCCCTGCTCACCACCTTTTCCCTGAAACACGCAGCAATAGCACAGCAGTGAGCCTCACAATTTAGGGATTTTCCCATGGGCTACATCCAAATAAATGTAAATTACCCTTACATTTCCTTGTCTGTAGTGTAGGCAGACCAGTCCTATGTACCTGGCCCCGGCCAAGAAGACCATGTTCAGGTTTACTCCCTCTTCCAAGCCAATTCTGCTCCTAGAGCATGTGAGACTGACCTTTCCAGTCTCCTCCTGCCCCTAAAATGTGGTTCATGGATATATCACTACAGAAGGCAGCACTCCCCCTCTGTCCTCATGGAGGCCATATAGCACAAAGCACTCAGCACACCCCTCATGGGAAATTGGAAACAAAGTCTGGGCAGGCCAAGGTAAGAGCACTGTCAGGGTGCTCCTTGCAGTGCTCACCTGTCTGTCCCGGGTTATAGATGGGTTTATCCATCTGAATAAACGTGCCTGTCCCAGCCCTGCGGATAAGGACTTGCTTCCCTTCATTTGCACTGAAGTACTGGTCATTGGAGATGCGCAGGTGGACTGTGCCCACCTCCTGGCTGCCTGCAGGTCGGGGGACCTGGGACACAAAAGAGGAAAGCCACTAGTTTAGCAGTGCTCTTCTCCTTACTTTGGCTGCACTGCAAGGCCAGCCTGTTCACCATCCTACTCCAGAGGCCAGCACAGGGTGGCCCCTCAGTGACTGAAGGCTATGTCTGTGGAAGCACAGGGGACAATGCTTAGCAGCTGGAACAGATCTTGGACAAGAGAAAAAAGGGAGTCAGTTCTGGTACAGAAATTACCCTGTCAAGGGGCCACTGCTAAACTCTGCATGGAGCAAGATTGAGAAGACTTAACTTAAGGGAAGAAAATGTCTATGCTGATGAGAAATCTGTTTTCTAGAGTGTGTGGGTCAGAGAGACTGAAATCTGCTCATATTCATCAGTACAAACAAAGAAAACAAGGATCACGAGTCTGGAAAATCTGAAAGATTTGTGCTAAGATTGTGTGCACCCTCCCATGTCTTTCCCAGTTCCCCAGCAAATTTTCAAGCTGTTAAATAAAAGCTTGGAGTGAAGCAGACATGATGGGAAGCTATCTGAGATGAAAAGTCTGACTCTTTCTGGATCACAGATTCAAACACCCTGTGACAGTGAATCCTTCTCAGAGGAGAGAATTAGCTGCGCAGTTGCTGTTTGTGTGCTCTTCCATCTTCCCCAGACCTCTGGAGCCTGGCCAGGCAGCCTTTCCTCAGTGTACCACCCAGATGGATTATGAGATATCCCACAGGAAGAGCAGCAAGTGGACAGACAAAGCCAGGGAGCAGACAGCAGGCTCCCAGTAAACACTCTCTTTGATTTTGGATTTACTCCTTTCCATGCCCTCTCTTACTCTTGTCATCCTCGTTTTCTATTTCTCTAGTAAGAGGCATCATGAGCCAAAAGAGCACACTGGGAGCTGCCAGCTAGAGGTCCCTGCCAAGAATGATTCTGACCTGAAATCTGGTGCACTCAAAGATCCAATTGTTCCGGACGACTTTGCGATAGAGGCTGAGGTTGCCAGATGGATGCGTAAGAGTTAAGGCCACACGAATAGGCTTTTCCACCCCACGGAGGTCCAAACATGCCCTTTGGAATGAGGGGTAGGGCAGGGATGCTGGAATGATGATCAGGTACCTCCTGCAGTGGGGAAAAAAGACATCAAATCTTGGGAGCAGTCTCACTGACGCTTGGCACTAGTACTCTGTTCTAAGGAAACAGGACAGTTCACCATCTCTGGGGGCAGGAGGTGCTGCTCTGCTGCAGTGAGGGGGACAGATTAAAAGTGAGTGTGCAAACCTATCACAGGAGTGATGGAAGGTATATAGTTCATTTCACATAAATACAAGAGAAATACTTTCAAGTGACAGAACAGGATTCACCCCTTTTGCTTTGACACCGCCCATTAACTACCCTGAACAGGCTGGTTCTTGCTTAACCGTCCCTAGCCCTTCAACCCTTTTCTTTTGCCCTTCACTTTATCCTACACCTTTCCCTTCATCCTGTGTCAGACTGTGTCAGTCCCTCACTCTTGTTCCCACCACCAGTCCTCACCTAGTTCTTGTACTGCAGCAGTATCCCAGAGAGAGGTTCCCACCTTCAGGAGGGTCTGTGTTCATAACACAGCTCGTGGTGGCTGCATACCACCCCATGTCTATCCTTTCCAGGAGATGACTCTCAGGGTCCCACACTCTCTCCCAGCTATCTGGGCCCCTCCCTCAGTATCACAACTCTCAATCACTAGATTTTAAATAGCACTTACGGTTGTGCCACTATCCCCAGGGTGTAGAGCAGGCAGCTCAGGAAGAAAGGAGTCCACATTTTCATGGGAGACCCCCAGAGGGGTGGATTCCTCAGGAGGGCTGGTCAGGAGAGAAGGTAGGGTGCTGCTTCTTTCTTCCGAAGTCTCCAGGCCACCTGCAGTTGTTGCAGTTTCTCCCAGGAAGCAGACAAGAAGCCCCAAAGTTCCTGTCCTTCCTCCTCATTCCTGTGTTTATAGTGTTGCAGGCACAGGGTTGTACCATGCAGGATGTTCCCAGCCAATCCAAGTCCTTTTGGACTCCAGCCTCACTGCTTCCTACGCCCCTGTGCATGGACCAGCATTATTGCCTTTTATTCTGCTAACCAACCCTGTTTTCTGTTCTCTGCACTGCCCCTGCTCCCCGTGTCAGTTGCAGCCCCAGTCCCATTGTTTTGCCTCCAGATGGATTGTCCCATGACCCTCTGGCATGTGCACTCAGCTGGAGCTCACTGTGAACTCTTGTGGTCATGCTGTCCCCAAGCTTTCTGGATCTGTAATTCCCAAGGTAGGTCTCAGTCCTGAAGTGAAGACCAGGTTTGTACAAAACCAGTGTACATGCATAGTGCTCTGCTCCTTTCCTCCTTGAGGAAAGCAGAGGGAGCAGGCAAAGCTGTAGTCCTCACCTTGTCTCTGCCCTACAGGTGTTTCAGTTTGAAGAGAAAATCTGACAGCTGTGCTTCACCCCAACTGTATCACACGGTCCTCTGTGGTCCAGATCAGGGCCAGCTTGCACACACACACACTCACCAGTGGAAATGAGTGTTGAACATTGGACAGGCAGGTAAAAAGCTGCATGGCTTAAGTCCTACAGGGTTTTCTTTAGCCACCGAAAGGCTGATGCTCTAGCCCCAGGTGACACACATTATCTAGTTTGGGAGCTTCTTTCCCCGTGCTTATTTTACACCTGTCAGCCTAGTGATTATACCGAACTTTTCCCTATCTTACCATAAATTAAAAGAAAATCTGGTTCTTGGAACTATGTATTCTCAAAATAAGGAAGTTCTTCTATTTTAGTATTAAGGCCATTTTATACCAAAATGCACCACTAATTCAGTACCAAACTCAGCTCTTACATATGCAGGGCCTAGTAATATTTTCCTTTGCTTTAGGACAGACTAATGCATAACAAGGAAACCAGGGTTTGGCCTTTTTTTCTTACACCCTCCCCCCCCTCCATAGACTTTGTAGGCAGATACAAATCCTCCCTCTCCTTCCCCCCTCCCCTGGGCTTTGCTCAGCTCCAAGTGGCTGGTGCTAGTAGCTGAGAAAAATGTGTAAATGCATCTGGATAAACATGCAAACAGGAACTGGAGCAAGAATATGAATCATTCTCTGACACTAAGGTGCCATTCATTTCTTTTCATAGGTTTCAAAAAGTACAGGCAGTGCCTGTTGAACAATCCCACCTGACATTTGTTTGTTCACAGTAGATCCACGACAGCTTCAGGGGACAGAGAGAACCCTCATAACAGCACAGGAGCTCACAATGGCAAAGGTATTGTGAGTCCTGGCTCCTACTGACAGCTGTTTTGTGAGAGCAGGCATGTAAATACCTCACAAGTTATAACTTAGCACTGATTTGAAACCTACATCCTGAGCACTCAATCCAGTCTAACTCCCAGACAACAAAGCAGAATGAAATAAATGTTGGAGCAGCAAAAACAAAGTCACAGGCTCAGTGTGTCTGTGATTCATCTGACTCAGCCCCATCTCCGTCTCCTATTACTAGCATGGTGACCAGATGCTGATGGCCAGGAGGCACTCAGAAAGGGAGCATCTCTTAGCAGGGCTCTGCACCCACTGGAATTTGTGACAGTGCCTGGCTGCTGTCTTGTGCTGAAATCCTTCCCCAGTCCACAGAACCATTCATCACTTGGCCCAGAGACAGGGAAGAGGCACACGAGTAGTTGAGGGTGGATTTATGTCCCTGGAGGCCAGCAGTCCTCAGTGCTCAAGGAGTGGAGCTGATCAAAAGCTAGATGGAAGCATGCACACCACCAAATTCCAGGTTGAATCACCACAATCCCTCGATTTTGTGAAGGATAAAAAAATGAGTGTGATGTTTGACATCTCCTGCTCTCAGCAGAGAAGGGGAAGTTTAGGCCAGAGAGAAATCAATATGTTGTGTACAAAAGTGGTTTTTTCTCTGTCTTTAAATTCTCTTGGAAGACAGCCACCTCCCTCCAAATGCTCTCTAGTAGCCAGGCATCACAGGTACTATAGTTTAAATCTCAGAGAAAAACAAAACAAAACAAAACAAAACATTTTGAAGGACACAGAAGAGATGTTAAGAAAGTAGGCATAGAAATTACAATGTCTATTGGGTCAAAAATGTCACCCCATGCAGCTTTTACACGGAGTGTGTGTACACAGAGGGGTTGTGTGTCAACTCCCTATGCAATGATGGGCTCATGCATTAGCTACCCCTCAGGGGGTCAGTAAGGAGAAGGTTGAATTCATGTGTGTGTATGTGTGTGTGTACCACCTCAGTAGTTGTTTTCCCAATAAACCTCTGTTCCAGGGACTTTTACCAGACCTGTGCTTTGCTAAGCCCTGCAAAACAGATTATAAGAACAACATGGTGGCACTGGCAGGGATAAGTGGACTCTCCCCCTTTCTGCAAGAGCCCATGGCACTCTCTAAGCACCGGTACCAGATGCAGGCCTAACTAGCTCCAGTTCTGCTTTTCAATATCACCAGAGGTAAAGGCAAGGGAGAGAGAAGACATCTGTAAAGAAAGCTGCAATATTTGCAAAATGTTTTTAAAAAGTTTCAGAGAAAGTAGTAGTCTGGTAAAAATCCTGTTCTGTGGAGTTGGAATCTGCATTGCTTACGGACTGCTGGAGAAATTGAATAAAGGGAAGAAAAAAGCACCTGTTTAAACAAAGGTGCAGAAGGAGAGAGAAAGCGACACCCGGAATGAAGCCAACATCAACAGAGGGCACTTCTGGCACCACACAAGGCAGTGGTAACATCCAGCTGCTGGGCTGAGTTTCTGTATTCATTCTGATCCTGTTAAACTGCACATGAAGCACAGAGCAGGCTGTCAGCAGCCTGCCTTGCTGGCAGATCTCCTCGGTGTGTTTGCTCTTAACCAAAAGAACTTGCAATGCTCACGTCTTTGCCTCACAGTCAGGACTTGCCAAGTCTTCAGTGTTACTCTGGAACTTCACAGTTAAAATTTAAACATGCTTTCAAAATCCCTCCCTTTAAACCACCACAAATCCCAGCCTTACTGCAGGGTCTGGAGAGCCTCTAGGGCTGCAGCCAAATCCTGACCCTCAAACCTCAGCCATGTTCCAGACTTTCCACTCCTAAGCCTGCCTTTTCCTCTTAGCCATTCAGACTGTTCCAGCCAGCACAAGGGAGGGGCCATGGAGATCTACCTGTCCATAGAGACATGTCCCTGCCAAGTTAGAAGATCCATGATCACCAGCACTTAAAAGGTTATTGGTGTGATGGGTTACATTGGGGAAACAATGGGTAATTGGTCAGTTTCTCTGTTTGCCAAACACCCCTAAACCTTTGCTAGGAAGAGATTTATTGGAAAACATGGGGGACATTGAAATCATAATTCCTGAAACTGAATATATAGAAGCAGCAGCTCTTCTTGTGCAGGAAATAACTCCTGTTAGCAGCAACATACCAGCTGAAGTTGAAGACGTGGTTGTTCCTATTGTGTGGGCCAGTGGAATTCAAGGAAAATGGAAAAGGGCAGAACCTGCACTAATTACCGCTAAGACAGGATCTATATTGGTGAGGTATAAAAAGTGTCCTTTAAAATTAGAAAGCCAAGTTGGATCAGTTCCAGTAATAGACAAACTTGCTAAACAGTTTCCTAGTAGTATGTGAATCCAAGTACCTACAAAGACAGCAAATGGGAAGGATTATTGATTAATGCAGGACCTGAGAGAACTACCTTAAATAATAACCTAGAATAGTTCACAGGTTTAGATTTAAAAGCTGCCTTTTTCTGCATTCCCTTGAACAGGGAAAGCCCAAGAAATCTTTGGGTTTTGAATGAGAAAATCCAGAAACTGGGAAGGAAGAAAAGAAGCCACCTGTCGCCTTCCTGAACCACAAACAGTTCATGAGCTGCCTTCCTGAGAATGGTAGGATAGTGTTGACTCTGGATTACTAACTACGGACTTTTGGTAAGACCATTATACGAAACTTTTAGAAACAGCCTATAAGAATTTCCTCACTTGGACAGACTATGCAAGAGCAGCCTTTAAGCGGCTAAAGCATTCCCTGAGGAGAGCCCTGGCTCTGGGTCTGACAGGTCTCTCAAAACCATTTGAACTGTTAGCCTGTGAGAGGAAGAATGTTGCCCTAGGAGTGCTTGCACAATTTTTAGGGGATCAGTGAAGAGCCACAGCCTACTCCAGCCGACCGGAACCAAGGGATGTTCCTCTGGAAAATCCTGACTGAGAACTGTATACTGATGGAAGCAGCTTTGCTCGGGAGAGAAAACAAATGACAAGGTGTGACCACCGCTGACAAGGTAATCGAATCACAGTCCTTCCCATCTATTGTCTCTGCTCAGAAAGCAGAACTAACTGCTCTTACAAGAGCTCTGGACTTAAGTCAAGTATAAACAGTAAATGTTTGGCATTGAAAACTTTCCCTGAAACTGGAAACCATTTCACTGACAAATCTGCAAAAGAGGCAGCAGAAAAAGGCATTCTGGCTTTAGTCCCAGAAAAGGAGGTAGTGTTACTTTAAATTGCCCCAAAGTACAATGAAAAAAAAAAGGGGGGGAACTTTCAGTTAATTGACTGACTTTCAAGCTACAGGATGGGCTGTTACCCCTTTAGGGGAGGTGATAGTCCCACCTACAATTATGGAATACTTAAAAGAACTGTATGAGTCGCCAAAGCTGGAAACCTTCCTGGAAACTATTGGCAAACAGACTTCTCCGAGTTTCCTCAGAAAGAAGGCCTTTCAAGAGAAGTAGTGAAGGTTCTCTTAAAGCACATTATTTCCAGGTTCAGAATTCTTCAAGGAATGTTACCAGGTAGGGGATCACATTTTATTGCAGCAGTGACACACAAGATAAATAAAATCTGTCAGAAAACCTCAATGATGTGGGTGCAGGCCCTAACTGTCACCTTGCTGAGAATTCGGGTTCAGCCTAGAAGAAGAGACAATTTAAGCCCTTATGAACTGATGTATGCTTTAGGATCTACTAAACTCCAGAGATTCGTGGTGACATCTCGACTGGTAGGGTTGGACACCACTCCCGCCTGGCAACTGGGTCTACGTCAAGTAGTGAGACTCCAGGCCTCTACAAGTGAAGTGGAAAGGACTTTTCCTTGTTTTGTTGATCACATTTATAGCAGTTTAATTCGCAAAAAAGGGACCTTGGATACATTATTCTTGAGTTAAGAAAGCCCCATTTGATTGGAAAGCCAAAATATTATCATCTGCATTTGTATATTAGCTTGTATTATGATTCTGTAGCTGTAGCTGTTGTAGTCACTTATTGTTCAAAGTATGCTTTAAATAATGAGACATTGGCCTAATGGCCAAGGCTAGAGAAAAAAGGGGGAACGGTTTCTGAGTTTTGAGATGTAACAAGAACTAGGAGTTTTCGCAGCAGCATGTACCAAAGAAACTACACACAGCTGAGCCAAGTGATTTAAAGGAACTAACCAAGCAAAGTAAAGAAACAATGAGGAAGGGAACTGAGGCAGCCAGCCAAGCAACACCAAGTTAGTCTATAACCAGGTGCATTGTCTTAAAGTTTATAAGGCAGTCACTTACAACTCTGGGGGTTCCAGACAGAGAAGACCACTGAAGTCCCTCAGTGAAGCCCCTCAGAGACCTTATAAGGATATGTATATATGCTTATAAGTGTTGGGAAATGTCATGAGTATGTAACAGGAATGCAGGGAAAGAAAAATGAAGAATCATGTAATGCTGACACATAAGCTGTAGCGAAGATACCTCTGTGTACACTTTGTTGAACTGATTCCCAGGGCACCCAGTCTGTTGAAATCATTCCAATGTGCTGTAATAAAGAGTGCCTGCCTGCTAAAACTCACAAATTGAGTCTTAGAGGTTTCTTTTAAGAGCCAATTTTAGGCAACAGGGGCGCCACCCATGCCCAAAAACTTGTGTTTGAATTGTCCTCTGCAAGATCCAGCTTCACAGGAGGTGCAGAAACTAAAATTCTCCCCTTCTTCTTTGTATGCTAAAGGGACAGAGCTAGTCCATGAGGTACACAGCAGGGTAGATTTACATCCATGTAAAGTGCAGAATCAGCCAAGACCTTATTGCTCAGCCACCTCTGAGTGCAGTAAATGATGCTCAGGGGATCAGTCTCCATGCTAGGAGTCTTCAACCCATACTAGTGACTACATAATGATGCTGGAGGGGAATCCTGATGATGCTGGAAGAAATGATTGCCAGTTATATGGTTCAGATACTGAGTTTGCTTCTGCTCACTCCTCCCAGGTAAACTGCAACACAGAGTCCAAACACACACCGCAGCACCCAGATTTGTGGTTTATATTTTACTTCCATTCTTTTTACAAGCAAGAAAATCCCTGGATTAAAGCAATCAGAATTAATCAGACACCCCAAAGAATTCACCAGGTAATGGCTGTCAGGATGAGCAGCATAGGTTGGGCTGGAGTTAGTCCTGAAATCCAACTTGAGATGTGTCCCAGCACCAATACCCCAAGCCCACTGAGATGTGACTTTCCAGGTGATGCATGTCCCATGATACCAGAAGCAATAATGCAGCAGCCCTCAGACATCTTCAACTAGTTGGATCCCTGTGGGCTGAAACAGTGGACAGTAAGGAAGCAGACCAAGTCCCTGGAGAAATGAGAGCAGAAGAGAGAGTAACCCAGAGAGCAAATAATATGACCCAAATTATTAACTTTGGGATACTAACAGCTAGGATGCTCTCACTAAGGGCTCTAAAGGAAAGGGGTTTTTCTGGTTTGATCTAGTATCCTTGGTTTTTGCCTCAGCCCCTCCCCAGAAAGAGAGGCTCCTCATACCTAAACAGAGTAGGTTGGAACTAGTACCATGAATTCTGCTTAGGGAGTTTCACATACAGTCCTAGATGAAGGGAACATGCTGAATCAGAGATACATGAGGCTCCAATGGAACAAGGAGAGGAGGCTGAGGTGCAGAGGAAACATCACAAGACTGCTAGGTCTGTATGGGGGGCTGAGGAAGGGACTTGCACCTACCTCAGATGCAGAAGATATTATAGTCAGTCAGGGCCTGCTCCTCTGCAACAGAACAGGAGAGATCCGAGTTATCCTTGCACAGATACAAGTGCAAACACCCAGGCAGCCCTGGCACCCCATGGCTCCATACTGACCTGGGTTGTAGTAGTTATAGACCCTGACATGGCCTGGTTTCAGGTTGGTCACCTCAATCTCCTTCTCCAGATGCAGAATGTATGTGTCAAAGACATGGGTCAGCTGGGGAAGAAAAGCAAATTGCAGTTAATTCATGAGCTGTTCTTTTCCTCACCTAAGTTTGATCCTACTAGCTGATAATAACAACTCTGAAAAGAGTCAAAGGCTGGGACACAATATGAATCTTAAGCATTCTGCTCTGCTAGTCACAGTTCTGGATTCTCCCAACAACTCTGGCAGTGCCCTCCACTCCTGCAGCTTCTCTAGTAGCACACACATACCTTGTCCAAGTAGATGGCAACACCTCCTTGTGTTTTCTCAGTTCTTCTCACAGAGTGCCAATGCTGCAGCTAGGACAGGAGAGCAGAGGAAGCGATTTAGTTTTGTCTTTGGAAAGGCAAGTGTGGGATATCTCAACAAGGTTTATCTGAGTTTCAGTATATGGATTCTCAATTTACTCACTTCCAAATTTAATTTGTACTCATCTCCCTGCAGGGCTACTCAGCTCCTGCAAACCCTAAGGACAGGAACCTAGGCTACTTAGCTGTTAAGGATATGCTGAGCAAATTGGGCCAGAAGTATCACCATCCTCAAGACTCGAAGATAAGAGACAACAGTATGCGTTAGAGTTTGTTGTGTGGCAGAGGGGAAAGGATGGTGAGACTGCTCAAGACAGGGACAGGCAACATGTTCCTATGCAACCTTCCCCTCTCCTTTGGCATGGATGGTCCCGCTGACACCACATCACCATCCCAATTCCATGTTTCTTACAGACATCCCAGATCCTGGAGCCAGGACGAATCCAGTCGGTAGTGACACCTCCAAAATCACCATGTTGGAAGTCGATTTCTTCCCATTGTACCTAGTGGAGAAGATTAAAAATAAACTCTCTCCCAGCTTACCCTGCCCTCTCCCACCATGTGCAGTACCCTGAGCGAGGTAGCCCAGCCTGGGGCCAAGGCAGTCGCTGCCTCCTCTCACAGGGGGAAGATGATAGTTGCACTGCTCTGAGCATCCCCAGTCTGAAGTTACTTCTTGTACTCCTCTCTCCAGCAAGAACCAAGGCCCTCAGTAACACTTCCCCATCCCCAGAGGCACTTCTGCGGTTATTATCCATCTTCCATCCAGCCCTTCTCCTGAAAATGCCTGGTGCCTCCACTGCAGCCAATCAGCACCCCTTAGCTCTCCAACCATGCCAGGCTTTCCTTCCCAAGTGGGGCAATATCTTTAGAGTCACCTGACATTGACAGAGACAGTAACAGAGCGTGTATTGTCCTCGGTGCAGTTGACTGGCTCGGTTTTCACTTGCAAGGCAAAGGATGTTGAGTCTTGTGGGGAGAGTGTGTTGTACCTCAGCACCAGCTGCAGGGAGAGACAAAAAGACAGACTAAGACATGAATAATCAGTTCAATATCATCTATTGCAACTATTCTTTTTCCACTGGCTACTCTAATCCTCAAGATTGGGTCCCAGATACTGAGTGGATAAACCATATACAGTAAGGTCACTCAGACTGGAAACCTTCCATGATCCTTCCATGGGATCCTTCTCAACCTTTCCACTGAGACTGTGCATATTAATCACACAGCAGTGGGACCACTATACAACATTTTCATCCTCCAGTACTCTTGAGAGCCATAGAAGCATCACTGTCCTGACATTTGGGCAGGTTCTGTCTCTGTCTCTCCAACACGCAGGTTCATTGCATTGGCAACGCGCTGGGATTAAGGCACAGTTAATGCACATTTTCTTCCATAGAGGTGCAGTGGAGAGTTCTGGCTTTGATAAGATGATGAGAAGAGGGTGGTCACAGCAGGAACTGTGGGAACCTACCCGAGTAAAGACACAACAGCTGCCGTGGGCCTGCACCAAGAACTCGCCCGGGACCTCTGTCAGTGCTGCCTCCTGCACCAAGAGCCGGTTCTGATAGGAGACTTGGAACTTCCTCCCAAAGCCTCCATGGGACCTAACCTTCACTTCTGCAACCCCTTGTGTGCTGTACGTCAGCGCTGCGTACTTAGCCAAGGCCTGCAAGGCGACTACTGTGTCCTGAAAAGGAAAAAACAAAAAACAATTAGATTTGCAGCTCTGAGACCCAGTGACGCTTGAACTCGGCATCCTGAGGACCTCCATATACAATGGCTCCTCTCCTCAAAGCATTTGCTCTTGCATATATTGTGTGTATATTTTGCAGAGGTTTTTCCCAAACAACATCCCTCTCCCTGGCCACAAGTTACCTGTGTTGAGGCAAACCCTCCATAGGCATTCTGCTGCCTGGTGAGCCAGGCCACGATGCCAGAGGCCATGGTGAGATCAGACTCTGTGATATTTGGCTTAGAGAGCAGGGCCAGGAGGATGTAGGCTGTCAGCTCCACATCCACAGACACTGGCTGTGACCAAGGGCTGGTGCTGTGTCGGTACTTGGATGATGTCTGACTCCAGTGGATCTGCCCATCTGGGAAAGGGAGGTAGTAGATGACCTTGAGGGATGTCAGGAAAGAAATCATTTGGCCTAAGCTCTTAAGACACAGTGTCTGCAAAGACCATTGAGCAAATTCCTCTTAGCTGGATCATCACATCACTGGGTCAACTACGTAAAACATACGTATTTTGCAATACCAAATACTCCACATTCCACACCAAGGTGATACACAGAAACCAATAAGCCAATAATCTGCATATGCATTATTTCCCAGACATCCAGCTTCTGAGCCAAGGGCTCAGAAAGGTCACCTGTCCCTTCTCTGATGTTCATCTGGCCCTGAGGTTCCCGTACCTTCTCTGATCGCCTTTTGATCAAGTATGTCAAGTAGCTCTTGGGTGCGTTGAGAGTCCTTAGCCAGGGCGAAGGTGTAGGCCAGCAGGGCCTGGGTGTAAGTGTTGGCAGCTTTGGGAAGGGAAGGAAGGAGGCAGCCCAGAGCCTTGTGCACCACTGTGCTCTACAGAAAAGAGTGACACAGGTGTGGGTCACAGACAAACACCTGTGAGGCAGACAGACACTGAGACACAAACAGAAGGATGCATAATTAGCATATGCCAGCACATAAAGTACTCCATACTTTCACCCAGGTGACTCTGTGCTTGAGCCTGCACTCTTTGTGTCAGTGCAGCACCACTAAGCAGTGTTTCCAGCCCTCGGCGCAAGGTGCTAGATAGACCACCCCCCTGAGCTGGTCCTGGGCTTCAGTGGTCCTCTCTCAATGAAATGAACATCCTTACTGCTGGAATAACACCATCACATCTTACTTTCCAATTCCAAACACAACAAAAGCAAAACCACACAATGGTAAATGCTTACACACAGCCTGCTGACCAAAATTGCTGCGTTTAATTCACCTCCCCAGTGAACAATTTTCCTGTGACCTGAAGGACATCTGTTGCCAGAAAGAAGGTTAATTTCCATCTGTCTTCCCTTTTTTTCCTAAGCCCATTATTTTCAGTTCCACTGAAAAGCATTGCTTTTTCACTTCCTTTTCTGATTTCTAGAGAACTTAGCTTCTCAATGTCTACAGCAATTGCATTTCTCCATCAAGTTAATCATGGTTCTTTACTTGCCAGTACCACAGTCTAGTAACTAGCTACAATCCTTAGGAATTGTAAGAGTTCCCTCCTATTGTTATTACTTAGGCGTGCAGTTCCAACTGCCCTACAGCACTCCTTTCCCAGACTTTTCTGTGAAGCTGAAATGTATTAGGAGTTACATTATGTCTGTTTACTTGACTTCGGGAGCAGCTCTACCCACCTCTCCTCAAGAACAACTCACTATTAGTTCTCAGCTGTGTAGGTCTAACAAGGGGATGGGAGGAAGGTGAGGAGGGGGGTAAGGGGAGCAGGAATGAGCAGTAAAGCCTGGGAAATGGCCATAGTATCTAGCCATGAAGTTTAACCTCACTTTCTCCCTGCCAGCAAATGTCCTCCTCAAGGGATAGTTGAGGCTTTTTGCCAAGAAGTGGTAGGATCTTCCTTGCCCATCCTATTCCTTTGTCCACAAATCTCTCCAAGATGCTCTTTTGCCTGCCCCAGTGATACCACTAAGGTCTTTAGGATTCCGATCTTAAGGTAAGAGTGTGGCAAAGAATCCCACTATTTACCTCTGGTGTCGCTCCTGCCTCCAAGTATGCAGCAGTGATGTAGGCAGCCAAGGGGACTTCCCCATCTACACCTCCCTAAAAAAAAGCATAAACAACAAAAAAGCTGGGAAAGTTAATACACAACGATCTGAAGCTTTTCAGAACAGGTCCCACCTATCCCTGGTTTGCTCTCTTGCAAGAAAGCAGAACAACACAGGAAAATGAACTTAAACAATTACCAATACACCTGGCAAGAACTGCTTTGTGTTGTCCTTCAGGGTGCTCTGGCTCCTACCTTCATGAATGTGTGAAAAAGTTGGCCCACATTTCTGAAGCAACCACTGGGAAGCTGGTGGAACTCCAGCCAGGTCAGAGCAGCTTCTATGGTCCTCTTGTCCAGGAAAATGTATGGCTTGGCTTGGACAAAGCATTTAACCACAAATGCAGTCAGCCTGATCAGGGACAACAGAAAAAAAGGCATGAGAGAGGGAAGAGAGAATCAGAAAGAGATGGAGTGCATGAAAGAGCAGGAAGAACGACTGGAAATTAAGAATTTAAGCAGAAGTGAGAAAAAATTTAAAAAGCGGGAGTTTGAAACTGGTAGATCTCTCTTAACCCACTGTGCTATTTTTAATATGCTGGTCCAAGGTCAGTTCATCCCAAGAACAACTGCCTACCCCTGGGTTGCCCTAGCCTACAAAGCTTCTAGAACACTTTGGATCCAATAGGACAGCAAGTCCTGTTGGAAGCCTCCAGGCTGTCAGAGATCACGTAGACAGCAGGGAGAGAGCCCAGGGCTTACCAAGTATTACCATACTCATCCTTGGTACCGAATTCACTGTAGGAGCCATCAGGGTGCTGATACTGCAGCTGTATCTGGTACCCTGAGAAAAAGGATAGGACATCAGCACTCAGAATGGTATTTGCAATCAAATCACTGTGAAGGGAATGGGGAGTTTGCGTGCTCCAGATGGAAGGGAAGTAGGCACCTGAGACTATTGGACACAGGGGAAGGAAGAGGAAGAAGGTAGGTCTCTTGTACTTGCCATTGCGCAGGAATCCTGTTGCCCTCTCTCTGATCTCAGGGGTCAGCTGCCTGGTTTTCTCCAGGTACTGCAGCACGTAGACAATGGGGGCAAACAGCACCATGTTCTGCTCCCCACAGCCATGGGGCATCTGCACCAGGTTGTCCAGGTTCTGAAGTGCTGTCCCCATGAGGTCACCTGAAACAAAACATAAGAATCCTGATCACCTCCTGGGCAGTAGGCTTTGGGATTCACCTCCTCCCACCTATGACCTGTTCCCAGCTGTGCACCAAGCAAGAAAGCCCCAGCACAGCAATGTGGGGTACCCCTAGTTATCACTGATAAGTGGTAGCCAGATTATCAATTCCACTGTGCCCTTCATATGGACTGTACACATTCCCATCCTGGCAGGGCAAGCTCATTAACAGCACACTCTCTCCCATGCTGAGTGTTTTAGATTGTCAGTAATTAGAAAATGCAGCCGCACACATGGGAAGAAAAAGGCAGTGAAGCCTTGAAAACCTCACAAAGGGTGGTGTGGGAGTCTGGGTTTGGGCCTTCCTATTGCTAAGCTCAGGGATTTGCAAAGGTACTATCATAGCTGAATTCCTTACCAGTGACTGAGATGGTGGCTCTGACTGAACCTTCAACCACATTAAGAGGCAACATCAGTGACACAGACTCCTGTGCTGGATCCCCTAACACCAGTTGGATAAGGTGTGGAAAGGACAAAAAGAAAGAGACTGTGAAGAAAACAGCCTTCAAAATTCCCAGAACCTGTTCAAGGCTGTTCTATGTTAACATCCCATTTTCCTGTCAGAGAGGCTGCAAATCACCTCAAAATCCCATTCCACCCTCAACTTCCTCCATTCACCTCACGGTGACTGTGCTGTCCTAACAGCCCTCTTTATAGAGAGGTTGAGAGGATTTTCTCCTGGAAACTCTCAGTGGTCCAAGCCACCTGTTCTTCTCTACAGAAATTGCTCCATCTTGTTTTAGATTTCAGTTGCAGGCTTGTCATCTCAATGCAGCTCATGCTCTCAAAATTAGCTGATGGCCCCATCATACACCATAAAATTCAAGACAGGAACAGCAATCCTAAGCCGTGTCCTCCAGCGTCACCATATTCAGTAGTCTGGTTTTATTTCCCACAGGAGAAAAATGCCTCAAGCTGTCACATTAGTGTCAGGGGTGTTGATGCTAAAAGATTGGACCTCCCCACATCCTTGCCTAGAGGAAAACTCTATCTGGCACCACAAATAAAGTATGCTTCTGCAGCTTTGTCTTGTGGACAGAGAAAATATTTCAACA
Source organism: Myiozetetes cayanensis (assembly GCF_022539395.1). Taxonomy (NCBI): domain Eukaryota; kingdom Metazoa; phylum Chordata; class Aves; order Passeriformes; family Tyrannidae; genus Myiozetetes; species Myiozetetes cayanensis. The sequence goes on along the minus strand of NW_026087742.1, from coordinate 28,807,174 downwards.
AGTGGAAATACCCAGGAGCTGTTTAGGCAGGAAGAGGGGGATAAGCAGGGTGAAAGAAGAAAACAATCCTTCTACCTTTTTTGGGACACAGGATGGAGCTGTGAGCCTTTTCTACCAAAACTCCCTCTGGCTGTTGGAGCACAGAAAAGTAGCATTTTAATGAGCACAAAGGAGAGGAACAGGATTACAAGGGGATTTGAAGTAGATACGGACAAATCCTGGTTCAGACTGGACAGTCAGCGGGAATATCATTATTACCACACAAATATGCAAATTACTGTCAAACATTTGCACTTCATATTAGAAACTTCATATTAGAATTAGCACACATTTTCAGAACATCTTAACTTCTAAATGTCTGCAAAACTGATGCTGTGAGATTCAGCAGAGAACTCAGAAGCAAGGACATAATAGAGTGCTTAAAATTTTCCATGGTATGAAGTGGATGACACCCCTCTACCTCCTACATCCATCAGCCCTCACGGATGGGCCGAGCTCAGGCCCTGAGATGCTAATTTTGAATAGCAGGGGGTAACTCCCAGAACACGCACAAAATGTGGGTATTGCACAAAGCTCATTTTCAGGTTTAGGTGACAGAACAGCTTGACTGACCCGGACTTGAATGAGTTTGATGATTGTGTCTTTCTGTCCTTGTTTTGGGACAAATGGTATCTCTTCACCACAGAGCTCTTCTGTGGCCACAGCCTCTGTGTGGAGGGTGATGTTTGTGATCCCTGAAAATAACACACATTTAGGTACATAAAACATCTTCTGAGGAAGCACCTCCTATTAATATAATAGACATCACCTGCTGACAACAAAAAATTTGATCAGAGCCCTACGTGGTTCTGTATCCTCCTAGTCTGCACAGTCTGTGGACTTGCAAGTAATCAGGACCTTAGGATGAATACAAACAAGTACTCTCTGGGTAACAAAGCAAACAGCTCCTCAATGTCAGCCTTTACAAAACACTCTCACCTTGGTTTCATCCCTTCCCAGTTTCACCACCCCACCTCCCTGTTCTTCTCACCCAGTTGCTCAGCTGTGACACTCCACTGAAAGGTCTTGGCTTCGCCAGCGCACAAGCAGCTGCTGTAGACACAGCCCTCACATGGCTTCAGCTGGAAGTGTGCAAACTCCTCCAGGGTCACCTGGATCTGGAGAGGGAGCAGGGGTAATAAATAAACATCACGAACACAAAAAGGAAGCCTAACAGTTGGAAGCAGGGAAAGGTAGCCTGGGAGGAATATAGAGAGATTAAGTAGCCAGGGATCAGGCTAGGAAAGCTAAAGTCCTGGTGACCTGGGCAGGGATGTCAAGAGCAACAAGAAAAGCTTTCATAGGTGTGGTACTGATAAAAAGAAGACTAGGGAAGATGTGGACCCTTTCCAAAAGGAAAAAGAAGACCTGGTTATAAGGGACATGGAGAAGGCTGAAGCACTCAAGAAGTTCTTTGCCTCTGTCTTAACCAACAAGTGTTCCAGCCATACTGCTCACAGAAGGCAAAGGCAGGGACTGGGAGAATGAAGAACCACCTGCTGTAGGAGATGATCAAACTCATGACCATCTCAGGAAACTGAAGGTGCATTGGACCTGATGAGATACATCCACAGGTCCTGAGGGAGGTGGTGGAGGAAGTGGCTAAGCCACTATCCATCATATCTCATAGCAATCTGGTGAAGTTCCCTCTGACTGGAAAAGGGAAAACATAAACCCCATTTTTAAAAATGGAAATAATGAAGGTACCTTATTCCTTAAAAAGGGAAATAAGAAAGGGACAGGCCTGAGAGGTGGGCCTGTGTGAACCTCATGAAGTTCAACAAGGCCAAGTGTGAGGTCCTGCACCTGGATCGGGACAATCCCAAGCACAAACACAGGCTGAGTGGAGAATTAATTCCCAGAGCAGCTCTGAGGAGAAGGACTTGGGGGTGCTTGTAGACAAGAAGCTTGACATAACCCATCGATGTGTGCTGGCAGCCCAGAAAGTCAACTCTGTCCTGGGCTGCATCAAAACAGGCATGGCCAACAGGTCAAGGGAGGGGAATTCTTCCCCTCTGCTCTGGTGAGACCCCACCTGGAGTTCTGTGTCCAGCTCTGAGGACCTCAATGTAAGAAGGATGTGGATCTGCTGGAGCGAGTCCAGAAGAGGCCACGAAGATAATCAGGGAGCTGGAGCACCTCTGCTATGGGGACAGGCTGAGAGAGTTGGGGCTGTTCAGCCTGGAGAACAGAAAGCTCCAGGGAAATCTTAAGAGTCTCTTTCAGTACCTAAAAGGGCTAAAAGAGAGCTTGGAGAGGAACTTTTTACAAGGGCATGCAGTGATAGGGCAAGGGGTAATGGCTTTAAACTGAAAGAGGGTAGGGTTAGACTAGATATTAGAAAGAAATTATTTACTGTGAGGGTGGTGGGACACTGGAACAGGTTTCCCAGAGAAGCTGTGGATGCCCCATCCCTGGAAGTGTTCAAGGCCAGGTTGGATGGGGCCTTGAGCAACCTGGTCTAGTGGAAGGTGTTCCTGCCCATGGCAGGGAGTTGGAATGAGATGATCTTTAAGGTCCCCAAATCATTCTATGATTCTATGATCACAGGCCATGGATTTCAGCCATCTCCCGCTTTTCTCACAGAGCCTATCAGGGCTCACCTACCTTCATGCATTGCTGCAAGTTGTTGAAGACTGTGGCCTTCAAGTTGAAGGTCTCACCCTGGACCACTGAAGATGGCAGTGGGAGCTCCACAAGAAAGGGCTTGAAAACAAGCAGACTGGAGGCTGAAGCAAATCCAAAGCCATTACGTCCTGTGCAGAACATTCCTGCTTTCCATTCTGTGGTGGTGTCAGGCACAGTGACAGTGACATTCCTGTTCCCGCTGGGACTGAGGAGAATCAGACAGCAACAGAAGCATTTAACTGAAAGTTGCTGTACACCATACTCCACTAACCGGAGATCAAAACGTTCACTTTTGCCATGAGCATACAGGAAGGCAACACACACAACATAGAGATGTTTTGATGGCTCAGATCAGGTTGGTGGACAATAGGAGATATCTGCTGCTGGGGGTGAAGAGATGGTTGTATCTGGAAGGATACAACAAGGATACAGGGAGGTTGGAGAGGGCAGATGTGGAGGCATCTGGCCTGAGCCTACTCCAGTCTCCAGACAGCAGACAAGAAAATCTTGAAGACTGAGAGGAAAAGTCTCCAAAAGCTCCCTCAGTAGAGCCTGTGTGCACAATGAGCCTTTCTCACAGGACACAATTCCCAGTCCTGTGCAGGACTTCTATGGGCATCAGTTACCCCTGAATACCAGGATACACCTTGTGAGCACAGTTTGGCAAATGCCTGCCCACGAGGATACCACAGGCAGAGTGCAGGCAGTAAACCAAGCTGTTCTGCTGCACTTTACCTGCTTTTCTATTTTCCCATGACAGCCATTTGCCACGGATGGACAACATTTCTGTGTGATGGTCTGGTAGAGGAAAATGTATTAAATACAGATATCAGCTCCAATAAGAAACAGCCTGACAAGAATGAGCCCCACGACGTATGTCCTTAGGTGTCTTGCACAGCTGCCTATGATTTAAACTCAGTTGCATCTTCTGCCACTCCCAGCCACACTAAATGACTCAGACTGAACCCCTACTGCTCAGTTTACTCACCCCACAGAATACAAATCCCATAGCCAGGTTTGGGGAATAGGCTTGTGTACTTTCTCTTCAGCTGAAGAAACAGGGGGAAACTTAATGGGCTGATAGGTTGATGTCAGATGCTCTGCTGGAAATAACAAAGACCTAGTCACCACAGTGTCCTCAGGTCCTGGATAAGAGCAGAAGAGTTCCAACACAGTGCAGGCTGTAGCTAATCCAGTCAGCTCTCTGAAAGCATGGTATCAGAACAGAAGTTTCTGTCCCAAATTTTAAAATATCTTGCCTCATTTCAAATGACAGAGGTGCTTCGGGCTTTACTTGCATGTATGGGCACCATGGGACAGGCAACCAGTCCCTCACCTCAGAGGTAGGACCTGGTATTCAGACAGACCTCTAATATTTCAGATGCTGTGAGCCTCAGGCAGCCTCACACTAGCACGACAGATTTAGGGCCAGGGAACGCTCCTTCTCGTCCATTTTCAATTACAGGATTGGCTCAAACCCAGGACTACTTTCACCTGAAAGACTAAGCATCCTATGTAAGAAGAAACAGTGGGCAAATGCTTACTATTATATGCTTTAGGGGGCTGGGCAAACATCAGCATGGGCCTAGAAATAAACACTCCTGTTTTCTGCAGCTTAGTTGTCAGTGATGCAGTTGGACACACGGTGGGTTTCCTGATATTGGTGTTGGACATAATTTTCAACCCCATTTCCTGTGGGAAAAAGAAAGAACTGAATCACCAGAAGTTTGTCCTCTCCTCACTGCCCTCTGCCCTGTGTCTTCCTGTCCCCTCATGCAGTGGGGACTTGGCTGCGCTCTGGCTTGGCAAAGTATTCCCTTGCTTCACTTTGAGAGGGAATAACTCAGATCCTCAGCAATGGCCAAATGAGGTCTTCTGAGCTAATTCATCTGGCCTGAGTCAGCCAAATTTATTCCTTTTCAAACACACGGTCATTTAGATATCACGCCTTCTCAGCCTGCATGGTGCAACTGCTCGTGCTGTGGAGATTAAACAAACTATGTGAAATCCGGTTAAAGTAACCAGTAATCCTTGGCATCTTGAGTCACATAACTGAAGTGTGGTAACCACACAAAAATTTTTCCTGAGTCAACATTTCAAGTCACTTACTCAAATAACAAGTGAGCTACAACTGCACCTGTTCCCTGTACTGTCTATAACGGCATCCCCAGGATTATTGGTAAAGTCAGGGGGCTACACTCCCCTCAGTTCATAAATTATCTCAACCCACCAAATAAACCATTTTTACCCTGAATGCTGTAAACACATCAGGCTCATCAGGATTTGGGAACCCACATGAACGATCATCTTCAGACACTTGGTGAGGATACCTGGAGTTATAAACAGATGGGAACAACCCGTAGATCTGAGAATGTAAAAAAAAGCAAAAAATAAAATCAGCAGGAATTAAACCTGCCATTCTCTTCCTGTCATACATCCAAGGCCTGTTTGAATTGCTTCTGGCTACTGTGCATGAATGCATACCAGAAAGCCCAGGCCCACTGTCACTCTTCCCTGGCTCTCCTCTGACAGAGCCAGCACAGCCCACTGAACTGAACACAAGACAGACAACAGAAGCTGTCTTACCGCTGGTGCCCTGAGTGATGCTCAGCCTCTTTCTTAACCCCTAAACCCTACCCGTGCCACACTGAGAGTGCTGCTGATCCCTCTGGGCTGTGCTTTGAGTTCCTTGGAGATAAGCTCTGCACAGATGCCTTCTTCCCTCTTCATGTCATTACGAGGGAAGGGAGGAAGTCAGAGCAGGCTCACTCACCGAGTGGCTGCTGAGTTCTCTTCCTGGCTTAGTCAAAAGGGTGCTTCTATCCACAGCCCAGACAGCACACGTGGATCCAGGAGCTGCCAGCAGGTGGAGACCGACCTGGGAACCGGGAAGAGTCTCCGGCGTTGAGAAGCCCAGCTCCACCTGAATGGGAAGAATGCAGGCAATACCTGAGTGATATTTCTGATGCTGGCCACCCTACCACTTCCCAAGCAGCAAAGGGACCTACATGAAGAGAGTTTACAAGAACTTGTCTTGGACAGAAACCGAAGGAACCTTTCAGGAACCCCCAGAAGGTATCTAAAAAACATCACACTGAAGTTCTAACAGAAAAGACAGCAGAGGGGGAACCACAAGTGTCTACATGGAGACATTCCTGTGGAGTCAGAACATAGTGCTCTCTTTATCCAGCAAATCAGCCAGCCATGATAACACACCTCACACAGCTGTCTTCTGGAGCCCCAGATCAAAAATAAGCCTAGTCCTTATTCCCATGCTCTGTGTGGGGTTGGTTTTAGTTTCCTGAAGTTCTTCCTGTTCTTGTTTGAATCTGACTGCCTATAGCAAATAGACGGCTGTGGAGTTGTGGAGCAGGGGTAATGCCAGTCCTCAGAAGTTCATCTTTGGAGTGCAAAACACAGCCAAGAAAGCAGATTCCCATGGATGTCAAAACAACCACAAGCAGTCAGCCTTTTCAGCATTGCCAGTAAAATCCACTTCTTCCATCATTCACTTTCAGATGTCATCCTAACACCATATACTAACAACTCTAAGTGTCTGCTGCAGCAGCAGAGCTTGAGCTTGAGCTCTCCTGGGAACCACACTAATGACCTGTGCTGGGCTGGGCTATGATCCTGCTGGGCTGCAGTTGCTACACGTGTCTGTGGAGGCAGACAGCAATTCCCTGCCTTTGAACAGCAGCCCTCACAACGCTCAGCACACACTTGCTCTGTACATCCACAGTACACCTCACCATTCACCAACTGCAGTTCACATGGCAGCATCCCACATGGTATCAGCCACACACAGCTACACAGTCTCTCCTTTCCTTGCAGCAGACACATACACTCTCACAGATTCAGTCATAGCCTCAGACACAAATCCTACCTTATTTCTGAAACACATGGAGACACTGAAGATGGCAGAATCGGCAATGATTTTACCATTAGGGAAGATAACATAAACAACCAGTCTCGGAGTTGGGGCAGAGGTCAAGTTGAAGGTAAGAGGGATGGAGAAGAAGCCTTCCAGCACTAGATGGAGAAGAGAGGGAATAAGAGAAAGTAGATTTGGTAGTGCAAATAGATTCTGATCAGCTTTTGCCATTCTGCATGTGTCTGTTTAATGTGCCTGTTTAATTCCTTTCTTCAAGTATTTCACGATGGAGGAGATTTTTGGAGACCACTGAAACAATCAGCACATCTCTGAATCTGACATTCATGACTAGCAAAAGACTCTTCCTGTTTCTGTTCATCTCCTCAAGGACATGAAAAGGTACTTTGGAGTTCAAGCTTGGTTCCACAAAGAGTGAGAGTGTCAGATATCTTTCAAAGTCTCCCATCACCAAACATCTCCCATCCTGTAACCATAAAAGAGGTGACCTTTGTCCCAAAGCACCTCTAATTCAGGTTTGAAAAACAAGAGCTGAAGAAGTAGGCAACAATGGGTCAACACCCATCAAAATTAAAAGCTGTGGCATTCTAACTACTCAGATTATTTGTAGACACAGTTGCTATGGAGGGAAAAGCTATAGTTTCATGCCACTTGCAGGAGCAGCAAAAGGAGACTTTGAAAATGAAGATGACAGAGGATGAGCCTACATCTGATACAACAGAGAAGTGATGAGCCACCTCCACACCACAAAGAGCCTTATGCCACATATCCAAACAAGAGTGGATGCCACAGACCACTGACTGCTTGCTAAACATGAAACTGAGGAATGCACTTACTGTTTGGAAGCCCAACCCAAACAGTCTTCTGACCTGCATGGACTATCCCTCCTTTCCCTGTGACCTAGGGAAGAATACAGAAGGTGATAGTCACATAGTTAGTTCCATAGTCTTTGAGATCCATGTGAAGCTCAGAGTAACCCTGAAATTGGAGATTAGGTGGAGGTGGGGAAAGAGATATTAGCTTTATTCGCTCTTGGCTAGTAAGGAAAGTTCAGAAGATGAAGAGACTCATGGGAGAACAGGGAAGTTCAATGCCTGCCCTGCACCTGTGCAGAGCCTAAAAGAAAGGTTCTGCCTTCCTTGCTGTTACTGCAGTTGCAGAATCAAAACCAGGATCCATCCTCATGATGACTGGATGAGTTACCTGTCCTGGGCTAAGCCAAATCTATCAAATATCAGGCTTGAATCTCTAAGAGCTGCTAATCTTGTGCTTTCAGCTGTCACCCACTAGCACTTCCCAAGAAACTCACAAAGTAGGAGAAAATGACACGCCTGGGGCCATGTTCCAGGTCTTCCTCATAAATTCTGAAGTCCACCTGGACAGACTGCTTTTTACCACAGGGCATTGTTTCTGGCACACGGACAATAGAGAGAAAACTCCTGCTGGTGCTGTAGAACGGACGTATGAAATAAGAGGCTCTCTGGTAACTCAAATCAATTGTCCCAGGCTCTCTATCCAAATCTTGATGCAGGACACTTGCCTGGTGAGACAAAAACCCCGAACAAGTTAATTTCCCTAGTTAAGCAAGTCAGCTGCAAATCACCATAGCTGCACCTCGGTAAGATGATCTGAGCAACACCAAAGCACAGCTCTCTGTGTGGAGATCTCAAGAGAAAAGCAACTGGGATCTGGAGAATAAGCTCTCAGAGGGAGCCAAGATCCAGATCAAGCTGAGGTGTTTCAGGAACTACTTTCCTTCCCCTGCCACAAGACAGAGCAGACAGAGCTTTCCTCACTTACCTCCAGGGAGGCCAAGGTGCTGTTCCAAGCAGTCGTGTCCAGGCTAAATGAAACCGTCCCAGAGTCCCCAGTAATGTACTTCTGCTTAAATCGCTGCTCACCACAGCTTACTACAAGGAGGACTTCTTTGTGCTTCAGTGCCTTGCCTTGGTAGTCAATGACTTTAATCTGACAACATTGTGGTGAACAAGAGAAGTGCAGAAGAGTCTGATCAGTAGACAGAATCTCCTGCTTTTCCAAGTGAGGAGGAGCATTTCCAAAGACAGCAAGATCACCCTTTCAGTTACTAATACGATTATCAACACTGCTATTGGTCATGTCACGTTATCACTTGTGTTACCATGTCCATTCACAGAATCACAGAATGGGTAAGGTTGGAAGGGACCACAGTGGGTCACCTGGTCCAACCTCCAACACTCTCCATTCCTTCACAGCAAAAGGCAGCCTGGCTGCTGAAATTCCAGATGTTTGGGTTTGGACCCCACATACAGATGTCCATAGCTGCTGCTACTCATGGCTTATTTGGCAAATGGTTGCCTTGGGTGTTATTCTCACATTTGACAATTCAAGAGTTTTGTCTCTGGCCCAAACCCAGGCTGAAGGTGAGGTCAGAAAAGACAACAGGCAACTATGAAAGCACTATGAACAGTCACTAAGAAAGCATTCTTCACATTCTCCCCTTCAAAGGACTGTAACTGAATTACCTTCCCCCTGTACATCTCTCCAGTGTGGTAGTAAGAATTCACATCATCAAACAAGGCCATCCCGCCAATCCTGGAGATGAGTAATTTGTGGGAAGCATTGACTTGTGTCTCTGAATGAAAGCAGCAAAACAGAAACATAAGAGAAGGAGCAAGAAAGCCAAGCACCCCTCAGCCATTTCCCTGCAGGGTGACCCACTGGTAGTACTAATGGACATGTTGAGCTGCACACACATTTCATGTCATGATGGTGATCTGCCCACGACTCTGGGTATCTAGTCTTCCTCCCACCTAACTTCTAGCCTTTAGAGAGCTGCACCACCCAAGACTGCAGGCACTCAGACTGACTGTGTCATCCCATCAGGATCTGCTGGCTCTGTATCTGTGAGGTTTGATCGCAGGCCCCAAAGGGCTCAGAAAGCTCAGGCCTCTTTCTAGCCTGAAAGTCTTCAAAAGTGCTTTTGGTAATATTAGTGCAACTTTGCAGCCACCAGAAAGATTTCCAGAGTTACCTGTGGCATCCTCCACCAGCGAGGCCTCTGCAAATATGCTGTCCTGATAGTACCGAAAGTCTCGGCTGAAGGAGGAGAGACTCACATTTGTGAAGAAGCAGCCTGCCTCGTCTGTCTGAAAGTACAGAGAGAGGAAACAAGGTCTGAGCAAGGCAGAAGGCTAGAAATCATCAAAATGGTGCAGAAGAAGCAGTGCAAACCCCCTGCTTTCAGGGAGTTGCCTTTTGGCACAGCAGTCCAGGATGTGGAGCAGGCACATGATGCAAGCCCACTCATAGTCATCAGGTACAGCTACTGCGAAGCAGCACAGTAGAACACTGCCCAAGCATCTAAATAAATTGGGTAACACCACTATTACTTCAGCTAAAGCTTTCAGCTTGCCTTACTAGCACAAATGTCTCTGAATACAGCTCATCTCTTCCTGAGTATCTCACCTGGTTGTTGAATTTGTGGCAGAGATTGGGTTTTGAAGCGCTGGGCAGGAATGGGGCTATCTTCTGACAAAGGCTCACGTGAACTATTCCCTGGATGCTTTTCCCATGTGCATATCTGTTTGGGGGAGCAGGGAAAGGAAGAGACAGTCACACACAGTGGGAGAACACAGGGCTTGCAGCCCCAGAGATCACTTACAGATATTCACAGTACAGCTCAAGAGTGGCAGCCATGTAACAGGCCCAGGAGTCCTGACCCAGTAAAGCAGGGTCAGACTAGGGCACTGCAGTGATGGGATATCAAGGGCTCTGCGATATAATTAGTGCTAAATTAATCTGTTCTGGGAAACCAGTGTTGTAGGTGCTGACTCAGCACAGAGCTCTGCACTATACATCAGCAACACCTGCAATAACCCCAGGATATGCTGAAGGCATGCATCATCTTACAGGCAGAAACGTGGGTGATTAAGCAAGTGCCTTTCATTAAGAAAGCACCTTTACATGAGGCTAGCTCTACTGTTGTCCTTGGACCATATCTGAGGCAATTTGTTTTCAAACCTCTCTAGCTTCCACTAGAGCATAATCTCAAAAAGCTTCCTTTCATTTCCCATGAGTTTGTTCTGCAGATGAACACCAAGTATCTACCATGTATGTGCAAAAAGAAAACCAAAAATGGCTGCTTGTCAAAGGGTAGGTTGTTCCCCCAGGTTTTGTGTGTAGAGACTTGTGGAATTTTTTTAGAAAAGGTGCATTAGAGTGTCAGAGTAACACTTATAGGAACATTTTGTGTTGCATCAGGGTGAAAACAGCAGCCATGGAAGATTCTGGCCTCCTGTAACTGAAGTGCTCATCAGGCCAGAAATTAACACAGGGACACCTCACCAATCAGAATCCTCACCTTCCACATACCCGGAGCGGGAAGGTTGTATCTAGGGCATAAATCTGATTTGGTGCCTCAAAGATCACTTCAAATTTTGGCAGCACTGGAAGGAAAAAACAGAGAACTGTAGGAAACACAGGCCAGGGACAGCCTTCACTGGAGAATTAACATGAAGACAGAGTATGGTAGAATAAGAGACAGGAAATGGAGAAAGAAGGTGGTGAGTAATGGAAAGGGAATATTTCTGTCATGTCTTTAAAAGATTTGCTCCTTTCCAAAGTAAAACCAAACATGTCCATGAACCTGCACTTCTGGCAGCTATTTGCACGGAGAGAAAACTGGTCTCCCAACACAGTTGATTAGGGAATGAAAGTGAAGTTAGATGGCACTGGACTTCATACTCTCTGGCAAAGCCCATCCTAAATTACCTTGTTTTGTCTAAGATCTGCAGGAATCACCTGTGTCAAACATCATGCACAACATTCCTCCCACACACTGACCCAAGGCCCCAAAGCGGTCTCTCTCTGAGCCTCAGCTCAACCCTTTTCTATGACAGATGCTACTATTTTTCCGATTTGCTCCCAGGATGGTTATCAAGAAATAAACACCCAGCTTCCTAGAGCAAGAGTACAAGGTCCCCCTTGGAGCTCAGACAAATCCCCCACATGCCCATACCATACTCCTTAACGGAGAAGGTGCCGTATGCTTTGACGCTGGTTACGTTGATGACGTACGTTCCCAGCAGAGGCTCATCACTCAGCTGGAAAGACAGATCTGCAATGCCATCTTGAGGTACCACATTCAGCCACTGCTCTATCTGGTTGTTCTTAGGGTCCTACAAGAGAAAGAGAGAAACAGTTGTTCCCGCATCTCACCGGTCCACATCCCGTAGCAATCAAGCTTTAGGATTTCAGCCCTGTGGACTACCAGGTTCTGTAGCTAAGGAATGAGGTCTGGTATAGACTAATTGTGAAATGTTGAAGATACTCTAATGCCCAGGTTCTGCTCCCAGTTTCTGAGTCTCCTTCTACATTTATTTAAATTCTGATCTTAAGGAAAGATTTTTCACAGTTCTAACTTTCTTACATAAAAACATCTAAGATATCTGTCTATACTCCTGCATGTCTAGAACAGCTGAGGTTTCTACTGAAGTAACTGGGAGCATAACCTCAAATAAGTGCAGAAAAAAGATGCTGAAGGAGTGTGTTAAAGAATTTAACATCTAACAACAAAAAAGGTCCACTATTCCACTCAGAGGTCTGTAAGATCTACCAGAAACTGAATATGAATAGCACAGTGAACTGACTGCCATCATCATTAACAGTAGATTTCAGCATCACTCACCTGGAGAAGCAAAGAAATCTGGGGAGGAAAAAAGACAAAAACATTAGAAGAGAGAAATACATGCCAGCATCATACACAAGGCACTTTGGATACAGAGTCCTCTCTGAAGGATGTACAACTAGTGATTTGGAAATGTAGAGCCCTGACAACAATAAAAAGTAAAACAAATGCCACCAAAAACCAGAAATACCAGGTGGGTTCATGACAGTAAGGTCTGAAGAAAGGGAAAGGAAAAACCAATCTGGAGACCACCCAGCACTTGCTAATGACTTCCTGGTAGAAAAACTCAGGAAAAGTCCTGCAGTCCAAACAGACCTAGCTCTGGTTCACCTGCAGTCTCAAGGGGGTTACAGAAGTATAGGATCACAGAGTTTGGAAGGAAACTCTGGAGGTCATCTGGTCCAACACTCTGCTGAAGCATGTCTTTGTGCTCATAGCTTTCTATCCAGCTGGGTTCTGCACATCTCAAATTATGAAAATGCCTTCTCTGGACACGTTTCCATATCGTTGCAATGAAAAAGCTTGTCCTAATGTCTAGTCAGCATTTCCCACATTCCAGCTTGTAGGGGCCAGATTAAGAGCACCCTTCCCCATAACAAGGAAAACCCAACCTACAAAGTATTCACTCCCCACATGGCACCACCACATCAGGAATCAGTATATCACATGCTTGCGCTTGTAGGACTATTCTACCAAGATGAGCAAGAGACATGTACACCTCTGCCATCTTCCTGAGTTACCAGCTTTTATTTGAGTTACCCTTCCCCTCTGGACACTCATCAGGCCTGGCCCAGGGATGAATGTGGAAGAGCTGGAGCTTTAGCAGATGAGCAGGGTAGAAAGGAAGTAGGATCCATGCATGGTACAAGGCAGCCTTTTCCACAGTGCCCCAGGACTGGCTTACCGAATCATTGAGTGCGACAAATTCCTCATCCAGAGTCACAATGCGAAATTTCACTGAAGGCAAGGAAATCAGGGAATATATTTGTCAGATGTCAGTTCTTCCCTACAGACCCCTACTCCATCTGTTTCCCCAGCTCCTGTCTCCATTCTAGACACATTTGTCGCAACATGTGACACTAACATTCCCACATGTAAGATACCATGGACATGGTTATCATTATCCTACTGCCTCCTGCAACTTCAGAGTCATCATAAGCTGGATATTAGAGCCACTGAAAACATCACTGAACAAGAGACGTTGTCTCAAAGCCTTCTGCTAGGACTGTTCATGCATTTCAGGTAATTGCAGGCTTTCCACATGATGTAACCAGCAGAAAGCTTGGGGCTCACAGTTCCTCCCATTTGCACCTCACCTGTCTGCCCTGGCTGATAGATGGGCTTGTCTGTTTGGATGATGGTGCCACTCCTGGTCTTACAGATCAGGACCTTTTTCTTCTCCTCAATGTTGACCCCTTCACCTGCGATGGTCAGTTTGACAGTGGCAATTTCCTCTGTGCCATTAGCTGGAGGTGCAACCTACACAGACAGAGAGAGAAGAGCACACAGGCCCTGAGTAATCTTCTGGGGGCCCTGAGCAGGAACTGAGAGTAAAGTGGAAGAACTAACCAGTTCCCTCCAGCTGTCCCAGGACACTCCTTCCAATCTCTGGATCCAGATCACATCCAGATCTCACTCAGTCCTACATGACAGCAGGAGGCCCTGCATGTCATGGAATCTGTCCTTGTTTCCCACTGGTGACAAGCAGGTGCTTGACACCTCTGAGTCTTCAGACTTGCTCAGCAAGATGGGCAGATGACAGAAAGGTGGGAGATGGTACCAGAGAATCAAAAGAGAAAGATCAAGGTGTAGCACAGCCTCATATATTAGGCCTTCAGAACTACCCAGCATGCACAAGTAAGAAATCTAGATTAGGAAACACAACTAGAGGGTCTTTCTGACTCTAGCAGTCAGAGACTTCAGCAGCCTCAGCACAGAATATACAGTATATTTAAACGTCTGCCTTATCCTAGATCTTTGCTAAGTTCTCACAAACAATAAATAACATCTAAGATGTTCTTTAAAAACAACAAGCACATCCATTTCCATCCAAGTAGTCTTCAGTAGCTCCCAAGAGCTCAGTTGCTGCCTGATTTCAGGTATTACAGAAATTGCAGTATGTCATGTAAAATGAAATTTCCCCAGTCTTTATCTGCAGACCTGCACAAGTTGTTCAGAGAAGAGCTAAAGTTGCTTCATCTAGTCTTTAATGGAAGAGAAGGAAACAGGTACGTTCTTCCTATGTATCCAGAACTGTGGTAGATTTTAACAAACATAAATTCCATTTAAAAATTAGATTCAAAAAGGAAATTCAGTGCTAACCAACAGATACCGTGCAGAGCTATGCACCTCTATGCACCACTGACTCCTCTTCCTAACCAGCTCACACCAAGACAAAGTAGACTCTATCCACACCACCCCTGGTGACACAAGCGATTTCCTGAAGGGAAAATCAGTGGTGGCATTTGCCTAGGGCGGCTCACCCAGAACTTAGTGCACAGGAAAGTCTTCTTCTTCTGGATGGTTTCTTGCATTAAGAGCTCACGTCCCGCAGAGTGCTCCAAGACCAGGTTCACTTGAAGCTTTGCTTCATGACAGGTGATATGGAGGCAGGCGACTTGGGTGGACGGGTAGCGGAGAGCTGCAGGGATCACCACCAGATAATGTCTGGGGCAGGGGAAGAAATCAGAGGCAGCATCAGTTTGAAGGCTCAACAGCTGGAAAATATCTTCCCTGCTGTGGCCCACTACTGCAAAATCCTCATCAATGTGCCACAGCTGCAGTCAGTATTCAAGAGCAACCATGAACGCAGCAAAGTGCACCACTAAAACTTGAGAAACAGTTTCTGCTTTCACAGAGTATTCTGAATTGGAAGGGACCCACAAAGATCATCAAGTCCAACCCTTACGTGAATGGCCCATACAGGAATCAAACTGACAACCTTGGTGTTATCAGCACCATGCTCTAACCAGCTGAGCTAATCTCGGGGTTGATTAGTTTCAGTATAGCCCTATAACCTTTCTCAAACCTCTTACTCCACTAATGTCCTGAACTCCCAAAAAGCATCCCATGCAGTCTTTAGAAGAAGTCCCTGGGCCTAAGGTCTGACTGGGAAGTCCCACAAAAAGCTGGCTCGGTTTGACATACAGGAGTCAATCTAAAGCATGTGAAATGCAAGGCAAATGACTCAGCTACCCTTTGGCGTGATCTAACAGAGCAGGAAGCACAAGAGCTGATGGCATGGGATGTGGTCTGTCTACCTAGACTGATGCCTTCCTGAAAGAGACTGAAACAGGAGTTCAGCATCACTCACAGTTGGTGAAAAGCAGCGGCAGCATGGAACAGAAGGCTCAGGAGGATGGCTATCCTCATCCTGGGGACTCTTGCTGCCCAATGGCTCTCTTCCTGTGGAATCACTGAGGATAATGGGGGGGTGGGGGGCTAATTTCTTCTAGGACAGCCTAAATGAAGAGGTGGGATGAGGGGAGGAGCCAGCCTCTCCCCACCTCTCCCTCTCTCCTGGGATTATGCACAGGCAGTGGTAAGTGATGAGGTGCACTGTGCCAAGTGCCCCTTAGCCAATAGCAGCCTCTTTGGCTCTCATCCACGAGTTCAGAACATCCCCTCCTGCAAGGTTGCCATGGAGGCACCTGACCAAATGGACTTCTTATGGTAAAAAAACAGTGAGAACTTTGCTGACCAGTGACCCAGGCCAGGTCCTGATCACTTGTCACTTGCATCCCTTTGTTTCAGCTGGAGATGGATTGCTGCTGTGCAGCTTGCAGCAAGAGCTCACCCTGCACACAGCGGGTGGTGTTGTCATTTGGGATAGAGCTCAGTAGCTCCAGATCAGATTATGGAAATATGGATCTCCTTAGGCTGTTTGGCATGAGAATGGCAGCAAATGCTTGCATGTGTGTAAGGAAGCACTGTAGCAACACTCCCACCAGCCAGCAATCACTAAGGAGTGAACAATTTTGCCTTTTCCTTCCCTTCATACAATGAGGAAAATGGAAATAAATACTGGTCCACAGGGGTCTCCACCAGTGCCCTGCAACACCCATTAGTCATGGAACCATCTGCAAAGAGGGGTCCTCAGGAACTGCTTCCAGTTCTTCGTTGTTCATGTCTGGGTCTGAAAGGTCTAGGGTAGACAGCCTTTAGGTTCTGTTTTTGAACCTGAGGGTCGAGTTAAAGTCACAAATTAAACATGTGGGACACTTTCTAGTACTGATGGCAGCTTGTACAGATCACAGACAATTGGGCTATTAAGCCAGCCTGGTCTCCAGAAAAGCGTGGTCACCACGTAAAATGCCTGTTGTGAGCAGTACACAGATTGCATTAACCCACAAACTACATCTGAGACTTGTGAGAGACAGTGTTAGTTAGCACAGGCTGAAATGTACCAGGGACTGTCCTAATAATACATACAGCTACAGTTTCATACATGGAAATATTTCCCAGTGCTGTTTAATAGCGCTGATGCAGCCTAAGATTTCCACATCTGAGTCCCAACATGGTGTTACTCAAGCTGTTGGGATCTCTTTGTCTGGCAAAACCAGATTACAGGATACACAGAAATTTTCAGCTAGCTTGGGATCCCTGTTTCCAATGCTCTTCATGCTCTTTTTCCAGATGGGGTTGGGAAGACTGACCTCTCTTTTATCTCTGTCACCATGCCATTATGCACAGGAGCTGTTAGTGCTAGCTGGTACTGCTTTTGTCTCAAGTGAATATTTCGCTGCTTACCTGATTGAGATGACTGGCCAGAGGCCAGATATCCCAACTGATTATAAAAATCAGCCTTGGGTTGGTCTAAATCAGTCCTAGGCTCCTAGACAAGGAAGACTGGACACCTTTTATTTTGATGAACATATTCTCCCTATTCTTGTTTCTTTGTGTCCTTCACAAAGAAAGAGGTCACATTACTGAGAACAACAATCACAGACTCAGAGAATCACAGAATCACAGAATGGGTAAGGTTGGAAGGGATCACAAGTGGGGTCATCTGGTCCAACTTCTCTGCTCAAGCAGGGTCATTCGAGAGTACACTGCACAGGATTTCATCCAGACAGTTCTCAGATATCTCCAGTGAGGGAGACGCCACAGCCTCTCTGGGCAATCTGCTCCACTGAGTGGTCATCCACATGTTAAAGAAGTTTTCTCTTTGTCTTCAGGTGGAACTTCTTGTGCATCAGTTTCTGTCCATTGCCTCTTGTCCCTATTGCTCGGCACCACCGAAAAGAGCCTGACAGGCAAACTTACAGATTTTTTGTCTAAAAACCAATTTTCCTACAGAAAGCATGAGCCAGATCTACCAGTAATCATAGCCAAAGAGGTCCAGATTCTGGAAGATTTCTGACAGGAGCTGCACCCCCTGAGACCAGCACTGGAGAGATCTCTCTGACCCTGTCCTACCATGCTCCTCCTACCGTGTTTGCTCAGGTGCGCTCTCTATTCCTTGTTTAGCTTTGGCAGACCTGGCTTTTGGTCACAGGAACATACATTTGAAGGACTTGCACCAAAGGCAGTGACTGACAGCTGCGCAGGTGTCACAAACCCAGACAAAGTCTCTGCAGTAGAGAAAGCAAAGCAAGGTTGTGCAGAGTTTCTAGTTCTCCAGTCTCTAAATGGACTCCAAGAAGGCCTTTGCACAGAAGTGCTGAGCCAAGAGCCCATGGGGAGGAAGGGATCTATCCCTCCTGAAAGCATGTCAGCTGGAGCGAAGGGCATGCTGCACACTGACAATGTAAAACCATATAGATACCTATTCTCCACAGATAACTTGAATCAAAATTTGAAAAGGAGGAATAGAAGACTTATTAAAGGTCACAGCTGTGATCAATGGATGACATTGTCCATAGTTCAGAGTGAGAACGAGGACCTTGGAAATCACTCTAGTGTTTTAATATCTTTGAAGAAAACAAAAGGCAGTAGTATCAGTGATCTGTATGAGAGGAGTACCAGAGAAGCACTGATGTCTGCAGAGCACTTCAACAGGAGACTGTGCAGAGAGGAGAAAGTCATCACTTTCTTTGAAGAATCACATCTGTTAGAGAGCCTGTAGTGCAGAATAATTCATCAAAGAAACTGAAGCATTCTTCATTCTCTTCTAGACACTTGTCACCAACTTCATACGAACCTCAGACCTCCTCCATTGTTGCCTTCTTTCCAATCACAAATTTCATGCTACTAATCACTGACATTTCCAGTTTCCCTCTTGCACACAATTGAACACACTCTGTAACTACTATGTAGCATTTTCAAAGACAATAAGATTTGATATCCTTGTGTTCTGATAGTAAAGTATACCTTTGCATTAAGGATATTTCACAGTCCATGCAGGGTTCGTGAAAATCTGCAAGGCCATAATGTTTCTGCAACCTGACTAGCATCTATAACATAATGGAATCCCTTGAAAGAATCTTTCCATTATGGCCAAGTAGACTGCTGCACCCTCTTTCTGTTGCTTTGACAGCAGATTTGTCCACTGCACCAAAACCAAGCAAGGAATTAAGAACACACCTGCACAAACACAGCAAAAGGAGAACGAACTGACTGGGTCAGAAAGCTTGAAGGCAACATAGTGTAAACTGTTCTGTGACTCTCAATGCTTGGCTCTTATACCAAGATCATTCAAAGAGCTGCAAATCTCATTAATTTTTTGCCCAGAATTCTAGTGCAAGCTTTTAGATTGCAGGATTTAATGTTTTTGGTTGGAATTGAGCTTTGGAAAATTATGAAATGAGGCCCACCAGAGTTTGGAAACCATAACAAGGAGGTGCTCAAGCCATGGGCAAGCTGTGGATCTCTCTTCAAAGAATAGATGTGAACCCTGAAACCTATACCTTTGCATAGTTTTCACAAAAGGGCACAAATAAGTCTTTTTCCTGTAGTCTTTCCTGAGGTCTTCACATACAACTTGAGTGTTGTATATAGAAACTAGAGTGTAACAACAACTCCACAACATGACTGATCATCCCACTGGTCATCACCAGTGCCGGCAACAGGTATACAAAGAACCAGTCTGATTGACTGGTTCACTAGCACCTTGTACTAGCAGCATGGAGCAAGCCATAAGGCACAAGATTATAGCCCAAATCTGATGCTAAAATGAGAGCTGAACTTCTAAAGACCTAGTTGAGTCCTTGTTAGTGTTAGTCATTTGCTTTTAATTTGGAAAACAAACCAAACCAAACCAAAAACAAAAACAACAAAACAATTCTGGGATCTTTTTGCTACTGCAGGACTGAAAAAAAATACTAAGCATGCAATACTGAGTATACAGGCTCAGTTTCACACCTTAGAGCCAGTTTGCCTTGTTCACTTGCATTATTCTCTGCTCTGCTCTTATGAGATCCCGCCTGGAGTGCTGCATCCAGCTAGAGCCACCTGTACAAGAACAGCATTCACCTGTTGGAGCAGGTCCAGAGGAGGCCACCAAGTTGATCAGAGGGCTGGAGCACCTCTCCTATGGATACAGGCTGAGAGAGTGGGTTGTTCAGCCTGGAGCAGTGAAGGCTCTGGGGAGACCTTAGAGCAGCCTCCCACTACCTAAAGGGAGCTTATAAGAAAGATGGAGCAAGACTTTTTAGCAGGGCCTTGAGCAAAGGGGCAAAGTTTTAAACTGAAAGAGTAGATTCAGATTGGACATAAGAAATACATTCTCTATGATGAGGGTGATTGCACAGAAAAGCTATGGATGCCCCACTCCTGAAAATGTTCAAGGCCAGGTTGAACAGAGATTTGAGCAACCTGGTCTAGTGGAAAGTGTCCCTGTCCATGGCAGGGTGGTTGGAACGAGATGAACTTTAAGGCCCCTTCCAACCCAATCCATTACGTCATTCTATCAAGAGCTCGTAAGGAATGTACCTTTAGAAAGCTAAGGAAGTCAGCTGGTTGATTAAACAACGAGGAAAGGTATTCTGTTCCCTACACTGGAAATTACTTTACTCCTGGTACAGAGCAGTCAATGTCTTCATTGACTTCCTAGGGATAACCTTCATTTTGGGAGGAAAACATGGAATTCACCTACAAAGAGTCCAAGAAAACTGAACAAATGGTACACACTGCAGACAAAACATGATAGATTGCTACCCAACCATCACCCCACAGATTTCTCTCTCCATTCTTTACCTTTTTAAAAATCATGAACCCACCATGTACTGCAACCCTCCAGAATCCAAACAGGTTATTGTTTAATCAAGACAATCCATTTTTTAAAATGTGGAATTTTAGCATCATCTAATCACAGGTCAGCAGATTAGTTGAAGGTTTCAAAGTCTTCCACTTTCGAAGTGGAAAGCTAGAGTGTTTGCATCTTTTCCCTGAAAACAAGTTTTTAAACTATTAAATGAAGAAAAGAGAGACCAGATTTCATATCTCCCACTGAAGATGATCTGTTTAAGATCAGCAGTGACCTGTGCTACATGTGACCAGGAGCTACCTGGCCACCCAGCCAGTAGATGGGTACTGGTTAGTCAGAGAACAAATAAATAGTTCTGAACCAGCCAGAACACATGTTGCTTCTTCCCTAGCCAGAAGTGCAGGAACATAAGAAAATGGAGTTATAAGGATCACAGGGATGGGAATACATAAACAGGGAAGGTTACAATGAAGCAGAAAGGTGTAGGCAGATAGAATAAAAAGCCCTAAGAAGTCAAGCTTTTTAAATTTTTGTTGTTTATTTAACAGCCTGGTTTTAAAAGAAGACTTTTTAAAACTCAGTTTAAGGTGATAACAGACATAAGCTGAGTTCTGAATATCCTTTTAGAATATAGTCAAGTAATTACAGTAAAATAGTTAATAAAGCCCTACACGTGTCCTACAGAGTTTTAGAGATAGACTATTGAGCAAGTATAAGTCAGTAGTGAATGTCCAGAAAACGCTTCACAAAGGTGTTCAGCCAGGTTTTAACAAGAGAAGTCTGTTCATGCCTCCACAAAATATTTCCTTTTATTCTATTTATCCACCTGGTTCAAAGTACTGACTAGCTTATTCAAACTGAAAAAGCCTTTGGGGACTGCAAAAGCACGGAAATTGATTTTTGTCCTCTATATCTGCAAATAGGAACTAGTTGCGACGAGCTAAGCTCTGTGATTTCTGAAACACTGAGGAACACATTGACCAGAAAAAGAGAAAAAAATCGATCAGTTAATTATTTTTTGAGAGATAAATCTTGCCTTGTTTAAATTGAATCCATGTAAATGTCAAATATGTTTAGACAAGCTTACTTTCAGTGAATCCAAAACATCTAAGGTAGCTTTATTTAATGACAAATTTTAAGTGCTGAGGGCTTTGTGCAGTAATTGAAGTCTAGATTCCATTAAGCTATACAGGAATGAATTGTGAAATGAAAAACCTGATATTTATCTCATTATATTCTTGTCATGAAAAACTGTTAAAAGTGCAGACTCTAAAACACTAACCTGGCAGGGTTGATCAAACTTGCACAGCAAGAACACATAGCACACAACTCTGGATAACAAAAATAGGTTTAAAAGGCAACATTGACAGTGTTTGCTCAGTGTATACAGCTTACCAGCTCAAAAGAAGGTGAAATTGATTAAATAAAGACTTCTTATTTTTAATCAAAATGTATTTAAGCAAATAATTCATAGCACTTTAATTGTCATCAGTTGACCTTGGAAACGTTGCAGTTGTGACTTTTTTTGTGACTCTTCTCCCAGCACAGAGACCTCCTTGTCCAGTCATCAGCTCAGCTCCAGTCTACAACTCAACACACTCCTTCCATCTTTCCTCCCCTATCCTGCTGCCTCACTGCCTGTCACAGCTGCTGCCCTGGGGAGCAGCAGGCTCTGCCCTGCAGCACCATGCCGAGCACTCATCCAGAAGGCAGCTGCCCTTAGCTGCAGGCTCACTGTCACCCTTGTGAAAGCCCTATAGCAGCAGGCTCCAACAGGGAGAAAGAGGCTTGGGAGCAAACAGGGACAAAGAAAGAAGGCATTGGAAAGATAAACCAGGCAGAGGACACAGGTAGCAGCCTGGCTGTAGCAATGCAAGCCAGATAATGCCGTTCTCATTCTTTCCTCCCCTTTCTGCACCTCTTACATCCTCAGCCTGCTTCAGTCTGAGCCTCACCTGATTACTGAAGCACAGGGAAAACCTGAACTCTGCTGTCAGCAACAAAGGTCTCCACCAAGGAACACAGTGTGAGCCACCAGTAAAGGGTGGGGAACAGAGTGAGAAGAGGAGAGGGATGGACAAAGAGAACTCCAGACCTAGGACAAAAAGAGGAGGAAATCAGAATCTAATCAAACAGACCTAAACCTATTCAGTCCTAGAGTCCTTCCCCAGCCCACCAAGACATGCCTTCCTCAGTCACACTCTCTAATTCCTCATGCCCTCTGATTTCAAGGAGTTCCTGCACTCAACAGGACACAGTGTCCTTTACTAAATAAGCCACTTTTCATACTTCCAACATCCTTCTTGAGGTCAAGAAGTTTCTGATCATCCACAACAATCCTGTCATTCCCATCACCTGGAAAATAAATGCAGCATGTGTTCAGTTGAAAACTCCCCTCTCTGAAAATCCAGTCCCTTCATCCTCTATTAATGCCATGAAAGATACAGTGAGATGAGACAGCAAGAAGTGAAGCAGCAGAGAAAAAACACCTGGGGATATTTAAAAGGTAAGTTCGAAGGTCACAGCTAGTTACTATGTCTGGTAGAAAAGGAGAACCAAGAGCAGGAAGGGTGGAGGGATGCTGTGAAATAAGACAGTTGACTATATCCTCTCCAGTGATCCTCTCCAGGGCTGTCTGAGCTAAGCATAGACCACAAAAGCTGCATTTAAGACCAGTTTTGCCATTACCTGCAGCATCCTGGCTTCAGCCACCACTGCCTCGCTCCAGCACACAAAAGTTCTCCACCCACTTACGGCCACAGTGTGCTCACAAGGAAAAAGGTCCACAGGGTCAGTATCATCATCCATCCAGACCTCCTGCTCCTGGGCACAGGCCAGTACCCAATACAGGCCCCTGGCTTCAAGATAACTCCCAGTGGGACTGGACTATGGCTGCAGGCCATAAATAGCTGTTCTGGTAGTATGGACCTGTTGTTCCCAGCTCATACATAGGATCCTTATTTGCAAACTCATCCTAAAAAGAAAATAGAGGAGAAGAAATACAGACACACACACAGCTATTCAGAGAGAGCTCCGTGGTTTCAGGTGTAATGTGCATACCCTCAGCCCTTTCTTGAGTATCACAGCACTTCTGATGCTGCAGAGGTTGCCTTTCGGTTTAAGTGGCAGTCCTGGGCTGATTTGGATGTAAATCAGTTGCTGCCAAAAGACACCAGAGCACCAGAAGACTCCAGTACAATACAGATCCCAGAGGAGTTAGATCATACTACAAAGAGTATAAAAATCTGAGTTATTAAGAGTGAGATTCACCTTGGCCATGTTTAAGCATATGTATCTATTCATCTTTAGGTTCCAGTTAGTGTCGAGAGATACACAGTATGAGACCATCTAGGGCAAGATGACTCAACTCCGAAGATAACCTTCCAGATCCACTGCTAGCTTCTTGTCCAAACATTGGACCTGCCATCTCAGGTGTCAAAGGACCCAGCAAGGTTTGTGGGCTCCAGCATTAGCATGTGGGAATACAGAGGATGTGGCCCAGGAAAGTGGACAGACAGGTAACAAATGCTTGGGGACCTGTCCAGCACATGGTAAGAGCAACAGGCATTAAGTACCCCATGTCTCAGGGGGAAGGAGCCCTGCTGTTATCTCTGAATTTCAGTCAGAAGGGGCCCTCAGCTGCTCCCAGTGATGTCGGGGTTGTTTCTCTGTTATCCAGTAACAATGCCATGCAAACAAGGTCTCCATTGAGGTACCACACCTGTATCATCTTTCTGCCTGGGCCACCTCTTTCATCACCAATGTGCCTATGAACAGTGAAGCCTGGAAAGAGACAGGCATTAGGGAGCCAGGTGAGAGGACAAGAAGCCTTTTCAAAGGGTATCCATCACACTACAGTTCTTGGCCTTCTGTGACACTATGGCTATTCCTTGTAGGGAAAAAACAGTGGCAATGGAATGAGAGGAGGAGGAGACTTTCACAACCTCTCTCCTGTATTTCTACCTTACAAAGAATGGGAAAGGAAGAGTGAAAGTAGAGGGAGAAAATTGTATCTACTCAAGTAGTTCTATCAAAGGTTCTCAGCACAAAACTGCTAGCGGCTTTTCAAAATCCTTGCTACACTGCCCACAAAAGTCATACTAAATCACAAAAATGTCCAGCTTCTCCCTCCTTTAGTCCCTTTGGCTCCATTATCCCTGCAAAAAACTCCATCTGCTCTTTCTGGTTCCCATATCACATTATAACAAACTACCTATACCCATTGGGCACTTATCATATCCTCAGCCTCCTAATTGAAGGATAATACATGATCACTCAAACCAAGCTGCTAGCCTCCTTAACATGGTATTTATTCCATGTGCCTTTGCTGCTCTTTTGTCATGACACCTTTCATCCAAGATCCTGCAAAGCTGTAAAGTACTTAAGGCAGGAAAAAATCCTGAATCTTATCATGTAGGTGTTCACAGTGGACCAAACTCTAAGACTCACCAGACCAAACTCGGTAAAACAGCTCCTGTGTTGTAGCTGCTGCTCCCAGTGAGCCTGAAGTAGCGCAGAATCACAGCTATGGGTTTGACAGATCGTTTATGCAAGATTTAACAGACAGCTCAGAGGTACTGCTTGCCTCATCTAGGACAGCACGATGTCCTGGGATCCTTCCCAGATACCCTGATTTGAGGGAAATCAGATTTGTCACCGGGAAATCAATTCGACCTGACCTTACAGCTCCAATTTTTCAAGTATGTCAGTTTGATCCTGGTGAAGCCAGGGCACAGTTCGCATTTTTGTCAGTAAGCGTTACGCCCTACATGGGGCATGTGAGACAGACTGAAGTCTTTTCAGATGCTAATCGCCCCCACAAAGACAGCAAGATAACAGGGGAAGAAAAGAGTAAACAATATGTAGTTCAGCAGCTGGACAAACCGCTCTTTTAGCCAGAGGAAAGCACTTACTGGAATGAGGCTGTTCAAAGGGGAGGCTGCAAAAAATTTGCAGCGAGTTGAGAGAGAACAATGAAAGCAATTCTCCCCTGCTCAGAGCGAGCTTTTTCTCAAGATTATCTACATATTTAAATTTTGAAGGCCTACTGCTTCCTGAGATCAAAATAGTAAAAGTAAAATTCTGTTTTATTGATGCATGTTATTTCCCACTCATCTGCATGATGGTATTGCAGTAGCCTGGAAGCTCCAGGATTCCAGTTTAAGTTTTTTGTGTCCCTCGTTTTGCATTCTGAATGGATGTTTATGCCTAGATCCATGATTGACTATTTTTTAAGTCTTCTTGCATGTTTCCACAGCACTGTAACCTTAAACTGCAACTTCTGCAATTTTCCAGTCACAAATGTTTGGAAACCAAGATGTTGTTAGAGTTAATAACAAGGAAGCTTCTCTTTCAACACACTTTGCCCACAGCTAAAGAACCAAGGAACATAAATTTCAGAAATAAGCTCATTTCTATGTATTGATAAGCCCATAACAGCATGTTCTGCTTTTTCCTGTCCTTACCTATAGGTAGGGTGATTTCTGGGAAGTGTCCCAAGCACCATGGGAAGAGTTCAAGCTCTGAGCCCCACTGCAAGGTTGTAAGACACAACAGCTCTTGTATGGGTACACTCACTTGAAGAAAGAAACACGTGATCGTATGATTGCTCTCATTTAGAAAGAAACATTTCCCCTTCCTGGGTGTTTGAGAACACATGCTGACCTGCCATTATCTGTTTGTCCTTCTTCTTGTAGCAAGCCTATACGGAAAAATGCTTCAGCTCACTTACTAATTTACGACATAACATGCTGTCCAGCCTGTTACATCTCATCCCAGGTGAAGGAGCAGAGCTGTCTGCCTGCTATTCACAGACAACACCTGCTACTGAAGAGCTCTGTAGTGCACAGGTCAGCTCTGCCAACCTTACCTCTGTGGGCAACAAATGACCATCTTCCCGCATGGGCTGTGTTATAAGTTACTTTTTCTTTGGAATTTTGAAGACGGCAAAAATACCTGCAGGACAAAGAAATATAGTAAAAGATTTTTATTACAGCACTTAGGTACCCATTTTAGCACTGGGTGCACCTCTGAATCATACAAAGAGCACACACACCTGTTTGAAAACCATGCTTTTTTGTACCCTTTGGTATCAGTTGTTGAATATTCATTTACTGTCCATTTATTGCCTTAAAAGGTAATTTCTCTGCTTTGGAAGTGGGTGTTACCTTTTGGCTGGTAACATACCTCCCCTGGGCTCGTACAGGGGGGTCTTGCATCATACCCACGTTGCAAGACATGGAGGGTCTCTCTGTGTATTCACATGGCACAGAGGAACACATTTTTATTCATAATTTGTTCCCTGTTCTCGGCCGCGAAAGATTCCCTGGTGAGAGGTCCAGATAGGACCCTTCACCTTACAGTCTCCACGGTACACCTATAAGTTAGTAAATATACAGAAATAGTTCTTTTGTTAGTACCCTCTGTTCATTTTAATTTGCTTGGAATAAAACCAGTTCCTCAATTTTTCACAGGCTGCCAAACCCATGGAAAAAGTGGCTGCCATGCCAAGTTATGTCTCCACATTAGCTACGTACCTCACTGCAAGTGCACAGAGCCACTGCACATGTAAAATGGTCTCAGAGCAGCCCATGGCTTCTGGTCCTGATACACACTTAGGAGTTCAGAAGGTGCAGTTCATAGTGTACACGGTACTGCTGGTGTGCAGGCATCTCTAAAGGACAGCAGTTATTCTTCTGAGGGCCCAGCACAGCATGTTTCATATCCTCCCATCCCTTCCTGTAGCATACCCAGAAGTCTCTTCTTCCTCTCCTCCTTGGATCTAAAAATCCAAGGATTGCCTTGTTTAGAGGGTGTTTAGGTTCACAGTAGAGCAAAGTTTGGCTAAGCTCATAGTTCCACAGATGTTAGTATCAACTTGGGGCACTGCTACTGCAATTATACCTCTGACTCGGATAAAGGGGGGACACAAACCTGCCATTCTACTGAACATCCCTGGGCGTTTCCTGGACCTGTGCAAATGCAGATGGTGCCTGATCAGGCATGAAGCCTGCTAGGAAAGTTTCCTCTATCAAAAAGAAAAGAAAAGCACCGTGAACATAAACCTGCAGGACAAGTCTGTGTATGTTCTACTCTGTGCCACATGGCCACAAAGTTTCTAATCTATTTATCTAGTACATAGGATGTACTACCATGTGGAATCAGTCTGGTTCCCAAGGGGATCTTGGACACCACACTTCTAAACCTGCACCCCAAAATGGAAGAATCCTTTTTCATGCTCTAGACAAGTAAATTTCAGCTGCTCTCTCCTGCCCCTTAGAGGTCTGTGCATTCTGTTGTGGGGATTACTAAAGGTCACTAAAACACAGGCCTACTGTTACTTTACATGAATTTTTGCAATATAGAATTCTGCATTCTAAATGTAAACCTTGTAGGAAGACATAACCTTTTTTTTTTAAAAAAAAAAGCTTACTAACAGCTATATGAGACTTTCTCCTCACTTTTCAACTACTCCTCCCTGATTCCCACACCCAAACAAAAAGATGCTCTGAAAATGGTTGTAGTCCCTCTTCAGTGGCACCCTAATCCCACAGGGTGTCTCCAGTGTGTCTCCTGGAATCTTGTAAAATACCTAGAATATCTGTCCACCTTAAATGATCTCCTTCATTTCAACTCGTGTACATGTACATGCAATTAAGAATCCTAGGATGTTAGAGTTGCCATGAAGTCACGTTCCACAATGTAATTTATGTTCACATGCAGCCAGCTCTGACAGGGCTGCTTCAGGATTTTCAGTTTGAAATGAGTCAGGACAGTGAGCAACACTTAGAAGTCAGAAAGGCAAGAGAGGGGAAGATAAAAATTATATCTATTTACCATAGATTTGGCTTTTGTTTGCCTTAATGTGATTTTACTTTCATAAAAGAGTGTGAATTTCAAGAAAGGGAAGTAGAATCACAACCTAGAAACTATATGTAAGTTAAGATCAAGGCAGCAAAAAAATGTTTAGAGTAAAGCTGAATAGGCAGAGTAGGTAAAGCTGAAGGATGATGGCAAATTCAGGCTAAATGTCAATTCTATTTAACAAAAGGACTTCTTAGCAATAGTGGTAAATGCAATAAAAGACATGAAGAGATTGCCACTTCATTATTTGAGAAGTGAATCCTATCCTGAAGTTTTTTAAAAACACTCTAGTCAAAGTGCATTCCACTCAAAGAAGCTTGTGTCTTTCATGACAGAGGTCCCCTAGAACACATGCCAGGAGCAATTAAATGGGATACTTAGCTTACAGTGTAACTTATATACTCCACTCCTTGTACATCTTTTTCCCTGATCTGCATTTTCTCATTCTCTAATGTTTTACCTTCAGCCTTCTCTGTATTTTTTACCTTCTCTGCCTCCACTTCAGATCTCCTTAAGAGATTGCAAGCAGAACAGTGCAAGGTGAATTTCAAACCTCTCAGATTCATACACATTCCTCACTTGCCACGCATTCACCAAAGACCCATGCAAAAACACATACAGACTAGAGCTATGACATCAAAAAGCAACACTGAGGTTTCAAGAAGGTCATGATCATTCTTGCTTCTCCCTAGAGCTGCACTGAGATGGACAAAAGCATGAGCAAAGATGATGTTAAGTCTAATTAGGTGGATGGATATCCCTAATGGGTTAAGCCTTTCAATAGAGCATCACTCTGATTAAGCAGAGTTTACTGTCTCCAGAGGATGCCTGAATTAAAGCCTGGGTTGTTCCTAATCTTCCAGAGCAGCCAGAGGGAAGCATCTCCCCACACACAGCCTAGAGGAATACTGCAATTAACTCTAGAGATATGCCTGCTCTAAGGTTGTAGACCTCATCCCCTCATCTCTGCCACATCCTCACAGTGCATGTTACCAGAACAACATCACACGTTGTCCCTGTAACCTGCTTCCCATGTTAACAGGCCTTAGGTTCAGTTATAGACTTCAAAAGCCACATCTTCCCAAACCAAAGGTGATGACTTGAACATGGTTATCTTCACAACTTCTGGCTTAGGGGAAGCTGTAAGGAAATATAAGACGTGGCAGGATGTTTGGCATTGTTTGAATTTTGAGTATCAATGCTCTGAAGCCAGCAGACAAATCTGGCAGGCAAAAGGTTCAATAAAGTTTCTGACAAACTGGGATTCCAAGAATCTCCCTAGAGGGCTTAACCTCATTTTTTTAAAGCAAGAGTCTCAGAATGACTGTAAATAAACTGTGGGGACTTGGTATTGATTTCCCAGGGCCTTCCCGGTATGTGCAGGCAATTGTGACCCAGTGTCAGACATCTTGTCTTACACGTTCAGTTCCCCAGCATCTCCAGGTGATCTTTGCCCTGAAACTCTGTTCACATGCCCTGTAATGGCCATAGAAGAGAGTGGAAAATGTTTAAACTATTGGTTATTTGTGTTTAACATCTTGTGTCCACAAAGTAAGACACCTGAAAAGGGGAGGAAAAAAAGGCACAGACTCTTTTAAGAGTATACACTTAGCTGCCATCAGACAACTCCAAAGGCAAAGCACTTCTCTGCCTCAGAGCAAAATGAGATCCACACCAGACAAATAATGAGTTGAGATGTTGAATCAATTAACAAGAACAGAAGGGAACCACATCAGATAATAAAAAGTAAGGGAGCATTTTACTATAGAAGTCTTTACTGGACTTCTATAATCCTCTTTCTCCTTGTCTATGGCCTAAGCAAAACACCTGGCACTTGGGACTTCTGTCCAGAGCTGGCTCCACTCAAATTCTGAAATGTGGATCACCAGGAACTGCTGGGCACTTTGTTTCCTAAGAAACATCTGCTTTCCAGAGTAAAGGAATGTGATTAATATAGTTGTGCCTTAGGGGCAAACATGCCCTCTTTACAGAAGGGCTGAGCAGTTGCTGTTTCAGAAGGGATTCCCTAGGGAGATCCAATAATCCTGGCTGCAGTTTTTGCTTCTGGGCAAACGTGGGGTTCAGTCCCTGTGTGTAATAACCACAGTGGGTGTTTGCACACATGCAGACCATGTAAAACCTGTTTCTTAGATAGGATACTCCAGGCCAGAACTGACCTGTGAATCCAAGTTAACTCAAGCAAAACTGTTAATGGCCAGTCTTCGCGAGCGAAGATCCGGGGAAGGTCTTTCCACCTTCCAGCCTGCGCATTGGATTTTTTAGGTGAGACACAGTGTGCGCGGAACTGAGCCCACCCTTTAATCCTAAGGTTCATCTGCCGGGGCCAAGCGAGCTTGGACGGTGGCAGCGAGGTCCTTAGGACGTAGGTGGGTTGCCTTTAAGGGCTCACGAGCCCCACCTGCCCGGGAGTGGCCCTGACCGGGAATCGAACCCGGGTCTCCACGGTGATAGCGCAGCGCCTTTACCACTAGACCACCAGGGGCTCCTTAAGCAAAACTGTAGCATGTCATTAAAGCTAGTTCTCCTCACCGTAACAAGCTGGTTTCAGCCGCAGTTCGTGGTCCTGCGTGACATTCTCCAGGACATGCATTTTCCTTGCACCAAACCCTCTGAAAGCTTCTGCCAAAAGCTGCATGTTTTCCCAAGTATGAAGACAGGGAACCGCGATGTTGAATTTTAACATCACAATTGTCCGGTGGCCCTTTCTTATATCCCACTCACACTGAACTGCAGCTTGGAAACAAGTTGGAGCTTGGAAACAAGAGGTCTTGCTGAAGCCCCTCTGCTAGTCCTGACTGACCCACTTGTGTAACATCCCCACACAGCAACTCAGCAAATACCTTTTCAGCACTCCAAAAGTGAGGACAGATGTAGCTTCAACAGCAAGAAGCAAAGGTGATCAAGGTATAAGGAAGGATATGCTTGGAATGCTCACTTCCTTCTCTCCATTACCATACAGATAGTACATGAAAGGCAAATGCCACTGCTCAACTACAAAAGTGTCAAAAGCAACACCCTGAGGCACACAAAGGGGATGACTGGAGGACAGCCTGCAAAGCAGTGATTTCAGATGGTCACAGAACAACCCATAAGAACCAGAAACAGCAGGGCTGAGACTAAAGGAAAAGCAGAGAAAGAAACTATTGGGAAGTTTATATATATATTTGTCCAGGAGCTAAGAAAGAGAAAACCATTCAAAGGTGGGGACAAGGTAGATTATGGCGAGCTCTCAGCCCAGAAACCAGTGGGAACAGGGAAATCATCACTCTGAACTGCCTGTATGTTCAGCTGTGGCTTCTTGAGCATCTGCAGATGCACAGGAGTCACACACACACTGTGGCTTAGAAAGATTTCTGCAGTGGTTTGCATCAAGGGTAATGCGCACCCAACACACTCTGGTGTTTCACTTCCAAGCAGTAAGGAGCAGAATAACCCCTTCTGTCTTTCACGTCATTTCTTGTTTTTCTAGAATATTGTTGAAGTCATGGGCTGAGTACAGGGGGACAAGTCATCGGATTTTCACTTGCCAAAAAATGGTAAAAGATCAATGAGCCATGGAATTCAACAACAAACTTTGTCCTTATGTAGATCTCACTTATGGTAATGAGCCAACAACCTGGTCTTGCCAGTGCACTGAGCTGGGAGTTCCTCTGAATACTACCCTCCCTACAGCCAGGTGGTAAAAGTTAGCAGCACATCCTGAAACTGCTTTGGGGGCCATGCTGTGGAAGATTCAACTTGCTTATAGCATGAGCCCTTCCAATAGGATATGCAATACAGTTTGTTAGCCTCTGATCCAAATTTTCTGTGCTGGCAAAAGAAGGTATAACCAAGGAGCCTGCTGAAGGGTCTTGTTCTGTTTGAGTCTTTAGGCTTAGAATGTCAATTTACAATGACATGACAGTTTTGCTTCATTTCAGGATGACTAGGCTCACTGAAAAAAAAAGTAATGAAACAAAACAAACTTAAAAGCAAAGGCATTCCTAAGTCTTGATCGTCATGAAAGTCTAGCAGCATTTTTTTTTTTAGATAAATGTGGGATTATTTTTCATGGCTCTGAAGGGAGTACTTTGACTGCAAACTTTGACTTCAACATTAGCTTGTCTTTGTAAGCTGAAATAATAGCCACTAAGAAGTCACCTTCATAACAAATATTAGACTTAGAGAAGAAAATATCAGTTCAAACAATGGTTTTCTGAAGTGCTGAAAGACCTGAAGTCCTATAAGGATGAAATCTTCCTGGCTAGACAATAAAGGTTCGGTCTGAGAAACTGGATTCCTACTGTACCGGTAAGTGGCAGGCAGATATTGCTGTCAAATGCACCTCTCTCCTACTGTAAAACAGGTCCTAACAATGATTCTAACAATGCATACACTCTGGACTAACTGAAAGTGAAGACTGTCTAAGGCACTTTCTTTTCAGCTTTGAAAAATATTTCCACTTAAAAGTGTAAGTTCTGCCACAGAAGAGCTTTGCAGTAGCATTCTCCAGGTACCTGTAAAACAATTTGTTTCTCTAGATGTCATTCAGAAATGCTCCACAATATGAGCTGAGGAATATTCATCTGGATAGAACGGTAATTCTAAATTCTGCAACACACTATCATTTTTGGGATAGCGGTAATGACTTCTGGTGATTGTGTGGACAAAGAACATAAAACCCAGTGCTACCAGGGTTAAACTGAAATAGATACCATTATCTGAGCACTGCCTTCTCTACTCTTTCCCTGAACTCCACTTATACTGAGACATGCTGTGTATCGGCTACGGAAACCTCTGAAGTATTTTCTATTGATATTGAGCTATTTTGTTACAGAGAACAAAGGGAAGACAATCTGCACCGTCTTTGGTCACAAGGAAGCCCAACTCAGAGTTAAGTATCTATGGAATACTTGGGGTACCATAGGCAGCTTTAGGATCCACTTTGAAAACCATCTTAAATTATTCTCAGGCTGTACTATTGATGAATTTATAGAAACAGCCTTTTGAACAGGTGGATGGTCTTAGATAACCTACATCTAATAATCAAAATATACCTGCAGAGAACAGTTGTGCAAAACACAGGCTGCCTTCTCAGATGGTCTGCCAAGAGCTCGCCCTCCCTGCAGAGATGCATAGCCAGCGAATTTACTTGATCTCTGACGTTCAAATCTCAAAATACATTAGCTTCCTAACTTAAATAGTTTCATTACCCTCGCTTGCTTAAGGCTGTTAGGTAGCCCAGGCACAAAATTCTTTTTTTCCCAGAAAGCCAACTGTATTCTGGGCTGCACCAAAAGCAGAGTGCCCAGCAGGTCAAGGCAGGTGATTCTCCTGCTCTACTCCACTCTCAGGAAAGCCCACCTGGAGTGCTGCATCCATCTCTCGTACCCTCAACATAAGGGGGATGTGAACCTCTTGGAGTGAGTCCAGAGGAGGCCATGAAGATGAACAGGGCGGTTGAATACCTCTCCTATGAAGAGACAGCAAGAGAGTTGGGGTTGTTCAGCTTGGAGAAGAGAAGGCTCCAGGGAAACCTTAGAGCACCTTCTAGTACCTAAAGGGGGCTACAAGAGAGCTGGAGAGGGCCTTTTGACAAGGACATGGAGTGATAGCACAAGGGGGAAAGGCTTTAAACTGATAGAGGGCAGATTTAGACTAGATAT
The DNA here is from genome assembly GCF_022539395.1 of Myiozetetes cayanensis. Classification (NCBI taxonomy): domain Eukaryota; kingdom Metazoa; phylum Chordata; class Aves; order Passeriformes; family Tyrannidae; genus Myiozetetes; species Myiozetetes cayanensis. The sequence continues at coordinate 28,773,272 of NW_026087742.1, read as the reverse complement.
TAAGAAGAAATTACTTAAGGTGAGGGTGGTGAGACCCTGGGACATGACCAAGTTTTAAACTGAAAGGGGGTAGATTTCAACTGGATATAAGAAGTAAATTTTTATCATGAGGGCCAAGTATAAATGTTTCTTGGGGTTACAAGGAAGCAGTAGCTTCAGAAGCTTGGGTTTGAGGGAAAAAAAAAAAAAAACACACAAAAAATCAGCAGTATTAACTCCATGCCAGCAGAGGGAAACAGAGCCTCAAGAAAATTAACTCACCCTCTGATTGATGTTTTTCATCCATCATATCCACTGAAATGGACTGTTTTAGCCAGGGATAAATTACACCCATTGAGATGTGGTAGGATATGCCAACTTGTTTCCTGTATTTATTATGGACAGACAGAAATAAGTAAAAGTGATCTCTGCTTTGAGATGGATCTGCTAATATATGATTCAGACATCTTGGGGCTTAATTTTTTCCAAGTTCATAAGTGTTTCCTGCTCTCCATTATGTTAATGGGTCCAAAGTGCATTTGGCAACATGTGATCCAAATCCAGCACAGTCAGAAGTGACTTATGGATGTTGGAATTCACATCTTTCACCTTGGAAGATGTCATTCAAACACCTGTCATTGCAGCACTAGGTGCTTGTGACAAAACCCAACTGGTGGAGCTGGAAGAGCACTTTACACACTCTGGCAGGAATAACAAACAGTGATGACCCAACACACTTTCTGTGCAAAAGACAAGTGCAGGTTTAGGCTAGGTTTTATCAAAAGCTCAGTGTTGGAGAGCATTGCTGCCTTGAGGAGGTGTTTCCAAAGCACTGGGAAGGTTTCCAAAACTAATGAGGAAGACAGGAATTGCACAAAAAGCTTGCAAGTATCAGATTGCATATGAGCATGAATTCAACCTCTCAAAGCCCTTCACCATTCTGGGATCATAACATCTGCTTCCAAATCCATCCAAACCAGCCTGCTTCTCACACTCACTGTTCTAGCTCCTAAGGGTTACATCTGTTAAAAGACACTTATGAAAGTATGTAATTAAAAGATGTTGAACTCCAGGCCACCAAAGCAACACATCTGCTTGCCTGTTCTATACAAACAAAACAATGCACCACTGTGTGTTCCACTCCAAGGGACACAGAACGTAGGGATATTAAACACCAACCATTTGGGCTAAGGGAAAGAGATGGAAATTTAATTAAAGGATGATGTCTACGACTAGCAATTTTGCAAGATTTGGATGCCTTAAGAACACGTTCTTTTTCTTCCCCTCTCCCACACTCTAAAGTCAGTTGATGCCTCATGCTAGAAGTTTTGAGTGCCTTCTTTTTCCTCTGAAGTCAGGAGGAACTGACAAAATCAAGCACTTCAAATCCTTTCCCACAGAGCATCATTAGTGCATTTCCCTTTTACTGCCCAATCCATGCAGAAGAACTTGCTGCCACTGAACACAGAGACCTGATGTGACTTTGGGAGTTTTGGTCACTGAAAGTGGGTCTCCCAAGCGTCCTCAATGCTAAATTCCTGTGACTGCATCCTCGCTTTTGTTGCTGGCATCTTCAGCTGCACGCAGCTCACTGGGAGCTCCCTGTGTGACAAAGAAAACTCTGCACCTGAGCCTGGGTAGGTGGGTCACTGCTGCCCTTCCTGTCAGTGTGCAGGATGTAACATCAGCTGTTCAAGAAGAGACATCCTTAGCTTCTACCTGCAAAGGTGCTGTGACTCTGGAATTAGTGCCACATATGGGGTTAAAAAACAGGACACATGCAAAGAACAGTAGTCAGACAAGAGACAGAATCTTGGTATTTTTAGCAGCTTACCATCCAATGGACTCTCCAGTATGATGGACTGCTGTCACTGCATCGCAGATGAGTTACACCCAGTAATTACTGACATGCTGTTTCCCTGTGTCCTTTCACCTTGTCATCTGCTTTGGCTATATGCCGTCCAGAGAAGGCTCATCTTTTTGTACAGTCTACAGTAACACACATTCGATGCTGCTTTCACCTCAATGAGTAACTAAACTTCCGAGGAAACAAAGCTAATTCAGACAGTGTAAAAACAAGCAGGGGCTCCATACCAGCAATGATGCAAAACAGTCTTGCACAAAGGGATGTTAACCTCAGCCCATGAAACTGAGCAGAAAAATATAATTCCAGGCTTCTTCCCCAATCTTTCAGGCAAGGTGACAAGCATACAGATTTTTTAAAAACAACGGCCAGTCTTGTGAGAAGCACCACAAGGCCTTAGCTCAGTTGCAGAAAAGGAACTGGCAACAGTTAAAAATTGCCAACCTTGGAATTTAAATCAAAAAAGCCATATACCAATGCACATAAGGCAAACTGGTGTCTCAATAGAGCAATAGGAGGAATAGAGTTTAGAAAAGAAAACATCTTTAGGAACCCCTCTTACTCTTCTGTTACTATACCAAGCAGTCAGCTGCATCTAACCATGGCTGGACTCCTTTAACATCTCCCATCCAAGCAAAGTGACTTCTTGTGACAGCTGATGAAATCATAACCACTGGTGTTATAACAGAAAGTTACACACACACCCCCAACAAAATCTGGAAATTTAGATACTGAAAATACTCTTTCTTTCCTTCCCCTACTGGGCCTCCTCTCCCGTTTCAGGGCTTGCTTGTTCCAGAGTAAAGTCTCATAACTGGGCTGCAATTCTTCATTTCCATTCACTGCTCACAAGTTCAGCTGTTTTCAAAATACATGAGCTATTACTAAGACGGGGCTAAGAGGAAAGATCACCAATCCAAGCCACAAAAGTATTCAAGCTGCAGAGAACGCTTTGAATGATTTTGAGAGTACTTCTTCCCTCAGTCTTACCTTGCAAACAGGAGCACAGAAAGCTGTGTGCTGGGACGTTATGGACAAGATTAAGCAGGTATTCTTCCCTGTAACTCAGCACTGCCCACAAGGCTGGAAAGAAGGGACTAGAAAACTGCAGGAGGTTGCTTCTTTATTTCTCCAAAAGCCCAAGTTCTCCACCCTGCCTCACCCCCACCATAGATATGACCTCTGGTCCATTAGTGACATCGCAGCTGTAAGGGATTCTGTCCCTTCCTTCCCTGCTTCCTCCTGTCACAATTTCATATTGTTACACAGACAAGCACTGTTACTGCTGGGCTGTTGAACATGGATGGGTATGAGGGAAAGCATCACCCATTCTTTTCTCTTGGAAGAACATCCCTATATCCCTCTGTATGTTTTTGTCCTGAATCTTGGGGGCTGTAGGGAAGAAGTAGGTATATGACAGGCAGTTCTGGCAACTGCTATATGCTCTCTCTAGGAAGGAAAAGACAGACAAAACTAGAAGGAAGATTTAGAAAGAAAACAGAATGTTTTAATTAAAATGCTGAAGAAAAACATGGAGCAGTTGTAACTCCACCTCTGACAGAAACTCTTCCAACTGCATTTAACATGATTTTGGAGCTCAGTATTACTCTATAATAATAATGGCCAGTCTTCGCGAGCGAAGATCCGGGGAAGGTCTTTCCACCTTCCAGCCTGCGCATTGGATTTTTTAGGTGAGACACAGTGTGCGCGGAACTGAGCCCACCCTTTAATCCTAAGGTTCATCTGCCGGGGCCAAGCGAGCTTGGACGGTGGCAGCGAGGTCCTTAGGACGTAGGTGGGTTGCCTTTAAGGGCTAACGAGCCCCACCTGCCCGGGAGTGGCCCTGACCGGGAATCGAACCCGGGTCTCCGCGGTGATAGCGCGGCGCCTTTACCACTGGACCACCAGGGGCTCCTAAGTATTACTCTACTCCCGTCCATAAACTGGGATAGTAGATCCAAAGCAGACCAGGGTAAACATGCAGAAGAGACCAAGGAGTTTGACTGAATCTCAGTACCAGGCATTTGCGAAGTGAGAAAGACCCAGGGACCACTGCTCTCCCCAGCTGGACCATGCCTAAGATAAAGTGCATATGCCCACAGGCAGAGTAGGATTTAACTCATTAGTATGTGCTTTGCTGACAAAGCCTCTGCACCAACAGCTACATTAAGGAGGGCAGTGGAGGAGAAAGAAGCACACAGCAGCAGCCCGTCTCCCATGGATCCCTCCTTTGATGTTTTTGAGGTGAGCTGGTCATCACAGTGCACACTCTCCCTTCTCAACATTACCAGCACAGCAGAGGAAGCCCTCCAAAGCAGCACATCTGGAAAACATTGCAGTGATGACAACATGGGATGAGAGCAGGTGATGCGATGTCCAGTTCCAAGCTGATACCTGGATTTTGCAGACCCTGCTAGAGGTAAATGTACAGTGATAAACCAAGTTGTTTGGTCAGGGAAAGAGTGGACTGGAGAAGCAACCAAAGTGATAAAGCGAAAAATAAGGGAAGTGACCCAGAAAAATATAAAAGACAGTGGTTGAAGCACAGCTGTCTGCTTACATCATGCACAACTGGGAATGCAGGCCAGACAAGTTACAGAGGTTTTCCAGATCTAATGCTAAACACAATTACAACCTCTCTTCCAGTCTGGCCTCAGTACAAATATACCCCACCCTAAGATCTCATTACACTAAGCAAAGCAGAGTTTTACAAGTACTCCATTTCTGTAGCCAGCACAAAAGCACAATTCCAATTAAGAAGTGCAAAAGGAACTGTTTATACCAGGCTTCCCTAACCACCACAGCACAGGTCAGTATTATCACTACAGACCTATTATTACTCTGTTTTCACTGTACTGTACAAATAATATCAAAATATTGTATTATGAATATCCAATTACTATTTAGTTTTCAATATCCAGTATTGATATTCAAAGGACAAATTCAGAGGAACAAAAGAAAGGCAAAGGAAACCAAAACTTTACATGTTACATACATATTCTTGACCCCAGCTCTTGAACTTGGGCTTTTAAGTGAGGTACACGAAGAGACGGATTGCAGGATCAATCCCTCTCACCAAAGACAGATAAATGAGTACAACAGTGAGGAACTATCTTCTCCGCATTACAATTTGCTGTCTTTCACTCTCTAAGACACTACACAGTGATAAACCTCTTTTAATTTCTATTTAACTTCTATCACATTTCAGGCTGTGAAATATCAAAAGGAAATGTGTAGTAACCAAACCTTTCTCCCCCTAAAAGAGGAAAATACACCTTTAGAGTAATTCAAAGACTGGTTATCTGTAATAGACACTGAGTAAGAAATATTCTTAAGCTACTACATGTGTGTGTGCACTCAGGACATAGACAAGAACAAGTAGGGCCAGTGGTTAAGAGCAGAAACAAAAGCAGGACTTTTCCTATGACAAGCCAGGAGGAGCATCTGGAAACATAAAAAAAGAAAAAGAAAAAGGAAAGGCGTTCTGGACTATGAAGGCAGGAGGAGCAAACCTGTAAACTTGAGGCAGCAGAGCAGAGAGAACACTGCTGAACACCCGCAAATAAAGCAAGAGAACTGAAATACAGATAGAGTCTGGAACTATCTTAGCAAAACGGGATATATGAAACTCAGAAGGAATTCAGAAAAGTTCTCAGCTGTTTTACTTTTGTAACATGAAATATTAAGGAGAATGACACAAAAGCATTTATGGAAGTATCAGCATATGCATCAGCACACTCCCAAGCACTGAACCACAAGAGATAAAATGGCCACTAGTCTGCAGTGGCAGCCATTTCACCTGCTTACAGAGGTAACACAGAGCATGCTACGAGGGGCACAGTTTGACATACAGATCTGCAAAAAAAGCAACCACGAACTGCAGCTATTGGAAGAAAGGCATAGCTGCAGACAAAGTACCAGTCAAATTCCTAGTTTCCATCCACATGTGAATAACTAGAACAAGCACACAGAAAACAGGAACTAAAATTTATATGAAATGAATATCCATGAAATGAAGAGGAAGAATGTCAGAACAAGAGGTATTTACTGATAATGTACCAACTCAGTATCTTGATTCCCTTTTTTAATTCACAATTCCAAGTAGGCACATTGTAGAAAGGCTATCAGTATATATCTAATTCTTTACAGTGCTTCACTAACAACAAACCAAGAGAGCCATGTGCACGATCTATAACCTGTGGTTTGAAAGATTAGCTCTCTTCAGAAACAACAGATAGTAAGAATTTACACAACGATGTCTACAACAAGCCCTGCCACTGTGGCTTCAAAATCCACTTCAAAATCTCTGGCAGATTAACTGAGCTGCAGCTCTGTTTTTCTCTAGCAGTCATCAAAGCTTTCAGTATAGTATGATCAGTATGGTATGATTTTACTTTTAAAACTCATAAGACTTATATTCTCAGTGACTCAGGTGAAGTCATAACATAACATCAAAGGCCTGATGCTAAAGTTTCCAAGGCATTTGGGAAGATTATTCATGTCAATATAAAGTATTTTAGAACTCTTACAAACTAAATTCCTGGAGGATAAAAAAGGTTAATATAATGAAAAATATCCAACAAGTTTTACTTTTCTGGCTTAGTTGTAGCTTTGATACAAGATGAATAGATTTCTGAAGTTAGCCAGCACTTCAGAAAGGGGAGGTAGTGCAAAAGATACCAAAAAGAACTCACACTCTCATGAGCTACAATTAAACTCTTTATTCAGTTCTCCATGTTATTAGGACAGGGATCATAATGACTGTTAACGCCATGTGTGGACATCACTCCATTCCACATCATTGCTGGTCCATCCTTTCTTCCCTTCATTGTGATGGAGGCATTATCAAAAGGCTAAATGTCCCCACAAGAGGCAAAAGACGACCTCCTGTTGCTGCAGAAAAACCTAGAGAAATAAACCATTAAAAAAGTTAGTGTTTGCGCCAAAATATGAACACCAGAAATTCAAGGAACCATCATAAAAAAAAAAAAAATCTCTATACCCAGCACCTATTTGGCTTCCTTGATAGCTGCATTACAGACACACCAAGGACTGAGCCATGGGTACCAAACTCCTCTTCTGACCTTGGAAAAGGTCTTTCCAGGTCAAGGAGTGAGATGCAGTGAAGGCTGTGTTCTTAAAGATAAAATCTAGTTCCTGTTACCTTTCCAGTGGGTAGAGTTCAATCTCTGCAACTGGTGATCCAGCATCTTTCACACGCATTAGACTCCTGCGGAAATATTTCATGTGGAGGAAAAATTGTATATAAGTTTAGCAAAGTCAAACTGCAGACTCTTCCTGCCTAGTTCTCCCACTGATAAAGCTTCAGTATTTGCCATCCAGTAAACAAACATTTCCATTCAGGAATGGACAAGTATTCCTACATCACATTACAATTGCACTACTCCTCCCATACACTGTTGTAAAGATGGGTGGGGAAAGTAACCATAACATCTGTGTTGTTTCTGCTGGCCTTGTATTTGTTAGATGCATGGGAAAATATACACACAAGCAGACCCAGTTTCCTCTTGAAACTCTCAAAATACAAGTTGCAGACTTAGTAAGCAACACCACTGAACAGAAAAAATCCAGAGAATAAAGACTGCCAGACAGTGCTTTGCAAATTAGCAGTGAGGAAGGGAACCTGCACATACATCCTTGGGCAAATCAGACTTCTTGTAAATGAAATATTTACAGATGTGAAATATATACAGTTGCACAGTCAATGCGATGTTCCCATTCCTCATCAAGACAACTGAAACAATCATCTTGACCCCTGGCCTCCCACTACATTGATATGACAGAACCAAGAGGACACCTGTGTATGCTGCTACTGCTTAGTCCTCTCTCTCTGCTTCATAGTACCTTCATGTTCAGTCCATGTAACCCTGTGTACAGTTTTCACCTCTCCCGTTCTCCTCTCCCCAAAACGTAAGTATTTTATGACACAAATAAACTAAGCATCAAGGAAGCCCAGTAGTACCACTGCTTCCAGGAAATCTGCATCAAAAAAATGCATGGCTGCCCAAAGAGGTAGCTTTGGGTTACTGGTTAATATAGTATGGACTTTTCCTCCCTCTCTAACAACAAAGGCTAATTTGTACAAGCAGGATTGTCCCAATAAATTCTGGAAATCAGTATATATGCCTGAAAATTCATAAATGTGAAAAATTTTATTTATGTATTTATTTATTTATTATTTAATTTTATTTATTACAACAATGCATTTTGTTCAGATTGGACATCAGGAGGAATTTCTTCACAGAAAGGGTTGTCAAGCATGGGAATGAGCTGCCCAGGGAGGTGGTGGAGTCACCATGACAGAGAAGACTGGATGTGGTACTTAGTGCCATGGTCTAGTTGACATGCTGGTGTTCATTCAAAGGTTGGGACTCAATTTCAGAGGTCTTTCCTAACCTAACTGATTCTGTGATTCTGTGAAATTAGTTTTTCCAATTAGAACACTTTATTGAAAAAAATCCAATGACCTCTAATAAAACTTAATTTCTTTTCCATTCATGTATGAAAAATCTCAATCATATTGCAATTTGTCTAAGAAAAAAATTCAGACCTGAGCTGGAAAACTGTATCTATATCATATTACATTAAACCTCAGATTAATATAACACAGTACATGTACTTGGGAAAATGAAAAGCATTACATGATGAGGGAAATTTAAAAATTCATTGTTGATCAAAAGCAACTGCACTGTCTACAGATACAGAAGACACTATTGACAAACACTTGTCACTATTGACATACTACTTGTGTATCACAAAAAAACCATAAAGCTCAGCAAAATCTATGTTAGACTTCTACTCTGTCCCCATCCAGACAAGGCCAAGATTAGCACAGCTGACTGTTCTTAGAGAGCACTCCACACCTATATTCCACACCCTGTTAAATCAGTCTTAGCCCTATGCACCACTGACATTTCAGAAGCCAATACTTTCTTGGTAAGTGATGCATACAGAAGCACATCGAGGAGTTCTGAAAGCCAAAAGAAATGGCAACAAAAGATAAAGATGCAATTCAATGTATGCAACACTTTCAAAGTTCTTTCTCAGATGCTTCTTTGTCTGCTCTTATTAGAAGATAAACCAAAAAGCCTTCTCCCCAGCAACATCAATGACTACTTGACTGACACCAGACTTGGGATATAACTAGTTGTGTAGTTCCTATGCATATTAACTGCTCTCCCTCAACCATTCTGCTTCCTATAGAAATGGATAACAGAATGGCATATTTAACTCCCCAAGCACACTCCTCTCCCTGCAAACAAACAAAAAATATCTATTACCCTAAGAAAGAGTGCTGTACGTATCTGCATACAGCAAACTACCTCCAAATAAAAAAGCAGACACATAGAAATTCACATAAATCTTTTATAAGCCCTTCCCACACAGAGACTTGGCAGAGCTTAATATGTTGACATATTACTATGCAGACTCTGTATATTCTAGTAACACTTGTACTGTTCCTAAAGGGAACAAAAGAGGGATGCAGAAATACCTAGAAAATGCCTTGCATGAGTGCAATGTAAATGTTATCTTTTCTGTCAGCCTAATCCATCATCTTGCTTTCTGTTAGGGTGAGGATCCTACCCAGTCCCTTCTTTCACACAGGTGTCACCCCCTTGCCTGCCCGTGCAAGCCTATGACAAGAGTAGAAATATTCTGCATTCTTCAAATCTCTACCACATCAAAGATACAGAAAACTGCATGCTTTGCTATGTCACATATTTAAATGAAAAAAAAATCAAATCCCTTTGTACTGACAGCCACATGCAGAAATGTGGGGGATCTAAGACAGTATTCTAAATGCCTCCTTGTTTATAAAAAACAAAATAAATTCTTTCCTGACCAGTTGACTCTAAGTCACCTTAGTCATTAAAAAAACTTAGATACATTTATATACCTCTATCCCTTAATATGCTAAGAAGCAATAGGTTACAGGTGTATTGGGGCAAATAGGCCCACATTCAGGGCCAGATGACCACCCTTCTTCCCAAATACTACTGTCATCTAAACTCAATGCAGTAACACCTTTAATTCACATGACTATCCGTTCAAGTAGGCAAGCACTACAGTTAGTTTCCCTATCAACACTTTCAGCCTTCCTTCTTGAAATCCAGATCCCAAAGGTTAGTATGCTTAGCATATATTATATACAGAAATTCTGGTGAGATTCCTCCTTACAAAAGCAGCTGAGAATGCTCCAGTATCAGCAAAAACTGTTTCCCTGCCTCATCTCTATTCCAATGACAGACTGACACAGGCTTCAGACTCCTTTGCCTCTACTACCAGAAATTACTTTCTCTTCACTTCTCAAGCCTGACTGAATTTTAAACCCTTTCCTATGAGCTTCTTCTCACATACAGACTTTGCTCATCATACATAACAAGGATCTAATCAATTCTCCATTCAAAATATTTTCCACTTTGCACATGCATCTCCTTTCCCTCTGCAGTAATTTAGTTCTGGGATTTCCAGCCTGTGGTCCACATAATACTTTCAAAGGCTGTATGATAACTGAGAAGCTAATGAGAAAAGCGTATCAGTTGTCCATAGTCCTGAGTGGTGCCTGATGTGCACTGTAGAGTATTTAGTTGCCTGGCTATCAAAATTCAGATCCAGTTTAGTTCCTGCATATAAGCACTGTTCCTGATTTTAGTGTGACTACTCCATGTAACAACAGGAAACAGAACTCTGAATTTATCAACTAATACTCAGCTGTCAGTCAATTAAGAAACATTTATGAAAGTACAGAAGTTACTGCTGTATTCTGCATATTCTGGACACAATTTTTTTCCCCAATCCACTTGGACATGCTTCTCTGCATTTTCAGTTGACCCAGATTCAAACTTCTCTTATGCCAGGTAGTTCATCAGTGCTTCCATATCTTGCTGTTCTCTCCTCTTTTACTTTCTTTTCAGGAAGAGAAGTCCTCCTAATAAAGGTCAGCATTTTAATCTCTGGCAGGAGACTTACTTAAAATGAAGGTACTGTTATGGTGGAACATATTAATGACATCTGCAACAATAAGTATTTTATGATGTCTAGATCAGTGGTCCATAAATGGGAGTGCACGTTCCCCAGGGAGGGACACAAGACAATCCATAAGGCTACAGAGCGAAAATATTTTTTCACCATTAATAAATACAGCTAAGTAATTGTTTTAAATAGTGTTCCTTTAATCTCTAACTCACCCTGTTTTAATTTCTTGTTTTTATGTAAGTTTTATAATGTATGTAGCAATCCATGAATATAACTTCTAAAAAATATATATTGGGGTGCATGCTTAAAATGGTTTTTCTGATAGGGAAGTGTAATCAAAGATATTTTAGAGTCATGGGTCTAGCTAGTAACTGAAGAGGTGGTTGAAACCACCAGCTGTTACCAAGTCAGAAACATTATATATATTTTGTATTTCCCACTTTCAAAAGGAATTTTAATTGTTGGTGATTTGAACCTTTTTTTCCTGCCTTGAGATATAGGAAGTCTCCATAAAGAACACTGTTCTTTACTATTATGGTGCTTCTAACACTTCTGTCATGTCATCTATATGGTGCTCTCTAAGTAGCAAAAAAAGTAGATAAGCTCTCAGCCTATGAGGTTGATCACTGGCTGACAGTAAAGATATTTTCACCTTCATGAAATAAAGTTCCACAGGTAAAGATGGTGGAAGCCTCCTCATTTATTCCTTGGTTTTTAAACTAGGTTAAAACTAGCATTTCACCAATGGGACAACTATAATTAATCTTCCTGTGGGGCAGAGAATGGATGGGTTAGATAAATTCCTTCCAGCCTTATTTTTCAATACTCTGAAGGTGTGGCAATTTTGGTGAAGTTTAATTTTTTAAGACACATACTATGCCTTACGGAGGCAGATGGAAAACTGGAAGGTTGAATCAAAAATGAGAATTAGGACATCAGGTAACCAAACACCAAATCAGATAGGTCAGTGTGCCTACTGTACTACAGGCAGTCTGTGTGATGGTTAGAATTCTGTAAATTAAACTCACCATTCAGAGGGACAGTTCAGGGACTATGCCTTTCTCCTCCATTCCCCTTACTCCAGTTAGTATTTTGCAATCCATTTCTCCCCGTACTGGAGGTTTCTCAGGTCCCAGTCATGAGTTTCTTCTTCTGCTGCTGCTGCTGCTGCCACCTACCAGTTTTATTATTCTGTTGCAGCAGAAGGGCATATAGAAGAAGTTCGTGTTCAGCATGCATATAATCATCATCCTTTGTCTAAGATGTCATGGCCTATTCAAGTTCTACAACATCTCCCCATACACTAGGCAAAGCACTGGGCACAACCAAGATCAATACAAGGCTTTGAAAGCCATTTCATAAAGAGGAAGGAGCATGATCTGTAAAACCACATTTCAAGAAACATTAAATACAAAAACAATCATTTTTGTAGAATGCAGTACATTTTTATCAACTCTCCCCACCAAAGATCAATTGCAGACACTGCAAAGAACTAGTACTGTATTTCTTTCAAGACAGCCTTTACTTGTATGTATCTAAAATCAGGTTAGAGATGCAAAACCATGATCCAACATGAATTCATTAATAAGTTTGAGGAAAAGAAATTCTTATTTTTAGACATTATTACAAACCCCAAAAAGACACCCAACCACATGCCTGAAAGTGTTACACCCGTGTCCTATAGCAGCTGATGCACAAAAATATACACAAATAAAGGAATAGGCCTGCCCAGTGCTGAGACGCAAGAAGTGGGTGTGTCTGAAAGGAAAAAGCATTGGAAACATAAGTATAACAGGTTTGTAAAATTATCTTGCAAGTAAAATTAAAGACACAAATTATACACTCAATTATACCAGTGAAATTGGATATCACTCCACTGACTTTCACAGAGTGATTCCAGGTTTATCTCAGTGTAATTGAGAGCAAAATTTGGCTCTAAAATTATTTCCTCCCACCTTAATTTGAAGCTGCAGTTTATGGTATTGCTGATAAATTTGCTGTGTATCAGGAAAATATAAATTGAAACTACGAAAAGTAGACTATTTTATTATGGTATAGAGGAGTTACTAGCATACACAGAAAAATAATCTGAAACAAGTGCTAATTCTTTACAGATGTCATGGGAAATAGAAAACTGCATTTGGAAACTTGGAAGCCTGTTTGTAGGCTCATATTCTTCAACTTGGAATGGTATTCCAATTGTCTGATATTTATATCTGAGTAAAATACAAGATTCTCCTCCTTAAAAGAAGTAAAAGAATATTAAGTACCCAGCACTTTCACACAGTTTGAGATTAAGGGAGTTGAGTTACCAGAGAAGGATAAAATGTACAAGTGCTTTGATACAGCAGTAAGGAAAACATAAAATATGTCCCCCATCCTCCACAAACAGAAATAATCAGCCCAACACTCTTTTTCTTCAGCACATGTATTCTCCCATCTGCCCTCTTTACAGGATCTTGCTCTATTGAATATTAATAGATTTAACGTTCTTAGCACTAGTTTTTTCATACCTAACAACTCCTAATTGATGCAGTTATATTTTATGTTCATTTGGCAAATGGAAAGCAACATACCTTTCAAAAATCTACGCTAAAATAGTACAATTGAAGGCAAACTACCTGGAACTGACAAAGAAGTGGAATGAATGTATTACAAAGCTATTCCTCACACAGTCGCATGAGGGGACTCACTTCTGTCTTACCTGAGTAAAGCAAAGGACAATGACAGTTTTTTTAAAGGTCAACAAGCATAAGGAGGGGAACTGAGGAAGAAAAGTAGGATTTTCTCTAAACATCACGGTTAAAGCAATCATTCAACAAGTTTCACCAAAATGAACTGATGGGAAGAAAGGAAGGCAGACAAGTTAGCAAATTTATCAAGATTACAGTAAGAGCAGAAAAGTCTCAATTTACCTGACAACAGGTCGGTTTTGGATGTCACCAAACTGCTGCGTTTACCATTTTACCCGCTTGCATTACTGGGGGGAAAAGTTTAGGAAGGAACATTCTCAAGGATTTTTCATAAGTTCTCACTCTTGCCATCGGAAAGGGGAGAAGGGGTTTTCTCTGGATTGTTTGACTTTTTTGGCTCCTGAAAAGTTTTGCAAAGAACAGTAACAAAGTGTGAACTGTTAGAACACGTTTCTGTAAAAAAAGGTAGAATAAGTCACACAAAATACAGGAACAACAAATCCCACCCAAAATCCACACACCTAATTTGTGTCATTGTTTTAAATGAATAAACAAAACAAAAACTTTTCAACTCAAATTATAAACATGAGAGGCCTGGAGACTTCTAACAGCAGGCCAAGATCCACCATCAGAATGCTCCAAAAGTCACCCTCATCTGTTAAGAAAGGTTTAAAGAAATAAAACAAAGGAAAAGGCAGCAAACACCTGGTTATAAATCCTGCAGTGTACAGCTTAAAACAATTCCTAGAACAGTGAAAAAAATTAAAAATTAAAAAAGACAGTAGCAACAGAAGTTACCTGTCCGAGCACCTACTATTCCATAGAGAGAACAGGAGTGGGTCGTGTGTCTCACACCAGCCATAAAGCCCATAAACCTTCTCAAAAAGAGTGAGCCATGAGAAAGATACTGTACATTTGATCTGCTTTCAAAGTCTCTCTAAGCCCTTGTGGTCCCTTATGTATTTAACTGACAGATTTTTGCAATAAGGGGAGAAAATATTTAGCAAAAGTCACTGGTTTCATTTGTTGGATTTTGTAGTCCAGTACAGCATCTGAAGAAGTATCTCCTTTGCGCCTGACATACACAGATGTTCCAGAGATTATTTCCTGAGTAAGTATACCACGTCACAGATAGCACACGAAGTGGAGAAATTGCTTCAAGAGTGACCATCAGCTCAGAATGAAAACATTAACAGTCAATATAAGCATCAAGTATTGACATTGTTTTACAGATGAGGTGTTGTAACATTACAAGAAAAGATTTGATAAAACACATTAAAGCATTGAATACAAGACTTAAGATACAATCCATACATTGGCATTAATTATAAAGCAAGACATTAATTATAAATACAGTAAATTGAACAGAAGGAAATCTCCAGTGTTATAAAGAACAAAATTTCATCACAGGTAGATTAAGAAACTTATTCTTGCAAACAAGAGTTTCTAGCTGGCTCTTTCAAAGATTAAAATACACAGAAATAGTTGTATCACCATCAGCTGTATTGGCACTATTGTAACCACCGTGTTGATCATTTTTTCAGCACCTGCTTCCAAATCCACATACGGAGATAGTGTTAGTGCAACTCTGTGAAAGTTTAGCATGTGATTTTCAGCAATGGAACTGAAGAAGATAAATCGTATAAAGCTGACATCTGTAAAGTTCACCGTCAATGGGAAACACTGCCTGGTTACCATGGGCTAGATTTGTTGGTGTTTTTTTCCTTTATGTAAGAACAAGACACCCCTCTTGCATCCCCTGGCAGTTCTATGCATTTCACTATTTCAGAAGCAATGGGTAAGTAGGGAGTAAATACATGAGACAAGTGTGTCCATTTGTACCTATGAACCCTCAAGAAAGGTATAAGTGCAGCATCAACACCCAGTGTCCAAACAAATGTACAGGATGTTTCAAAGCCTGTCTCCCTCTGTGACCACTATGCATAGACTTATATCCAAACTAGCAATGAAAGCACCAACCAGAGGTCTTTCAAAAAATCTTATGTTTACTTCATAAATTTTACAACTGTGAGGTGTAACCTGGACATTCTAAAAAGGTGATAGAAATGTAAGGTTCTTGTGAGCCACAAAGCATTAAGGAGACTCAAAAAATGCAATCCAGAACCTTCAGTTACCAGCTGTTTTCTCTAAAAGATGTTTCCTATGATAGAAACACAGAGGTTGCATTATACCAACTAGCACATGTTTACTCCCTGATGTAATTCCACATGTGCTCAGTGTATGACCCAGTTAGAAAGGGAAGGATTGACCCTATCAGCCCCTAGAGGAGTGCAGGCACCTACCAGTAAAGAGACAAAAAAAAAAAAACCACCCCCACCCGAAATTCCCCTTAGACAAACAAGCAAAGGAAGAAGTTTCTGGAAGAGACAGTTTCCTGCTCAGTGACTAGAGCTCAGTGACTAGAGAACTAGATTTCTTTCATGTTCTGTGGTTCTGCATCTCTTCATGGAAGTTGAAGACCTTTATATTCTTGATGTATAACCTGTGCACTTGAAGGCTCGGGAAGGATTTGAAAATACCTTTACTGCTGAAGATCCTTTTTTTGCTGGACCAGCTGGTCCACTCTCCTGCTTAACATCAACAGTCAACCTTTCACTTGATTTTAATAATAATATTTAATTCTACAAAAAAAAAAGCCATTTTATTACATTCCTTTTAAAATAAAAAAACAAAACTGTACAAAGAAGCATGATCAAACCTCCATAAAGCAGGTTAATACTGTTCTGTTTATTGCCTCTTGAAGACTCTCTGCATAGTGTCCGTGAGTTGTGTTTAAGGTCCAAGTGAAGATAAAACAGCAGAGCAGCAGAGAGGTGAGGAAGGGCCACAGAGGTGGGCAGTGCAGAACCTCAGAGGGTACATGGGACATGCTCCATTAAAGTATCCAGAAAACAGCAGCATTGCACACACACAACCCCCCTCCGAACAAAACCTATTTTCACAAGATTATTTTTCGATTGTAAACGTTTTACTTTATGTTTTTAAAAAAGAGGCTTATCTTTATATATATATATCTATAGTTCCAGGGTTTTATGAACCCAGAGAATAAGAGGGGAATGAAACGGGAGAAGGAGGAGGAAAAGGAGGAGGAAGACAGGGACTGAAAAATGGGCTCAGTATCTGTTTTGGCTATTTGTTTTCCAAACCAGCTCAAGGCTAATGAGAAAATGCACAGCCAGAAGGATTAAGGAAAATCAGGAAGCCTGGAAAAAAATTAGGAGCTAAACAGCCAAAACCCCAAAAGAAATCAAGCCAAACAAATGCACGCGCACACAAACACACACAAGTGTGTGCACTCACACCACACACATGTAAGGGTCCAGAATCAATCTGTTGATTGTTTGTGGACCTAGGTTATATACTTTTTTCTTTTCTTTTTTTTTTTTTTTAAATTCTGGCTGAGCTCTCTTCTTCTTTTT
The DNA here is from genome assembly GCF_022539395.1 of Myiozetetes cayanensis. Classification (NCBI taxonomy): domain Eukaryota; kingdom Metazoa; phylum Chordata; class Aves; order Passeriformes; family Tyrannidae; genus Myiozetetes; species Myiozetetes cayanensis. The sequence continues at coordinate 28,756,299 of NW_026087742.1, read as the reverse complement.
TTTTTTTTTTAAATCTGTCACATTTTTTTCCCAAAGCTACAAACTGAGTATTTCTCCCCAGTTATACTCTTTGGATTTCTGCTAACATCAGCTTTTATGTTCAGTGGGGAAAAAGTAAGCCTGGTAAGTATTGTACGAACTGCTTTATTCTAAAGTTCCTCTGGACTACTAATCACTTTTAACCAGCTCTTCCCTCCTCCACACCTTAACACATTCCTCCCTCCGAAAAAAAGTGAAAAATAAAAACAAACGAACAAACCCCCCAACAATGTACAGGCTATATCTCAGTGTTTTCTTAACAAACAGTCTGCGGTGTTTTCACTTTGGCCACTGTTAAAGATGCAGGCATAGAGAAGGGAGTGTTGGACTAGCATGTATTAAAGAAAAAGGAACATTAACATTGCAGATCTCTCTCAGAAAGACTAAAACACTAACAAATACAAGTCGATGCACGTTTGCTTTAAACTAGTGTAAATTCATTTTCACATTGGGTTAAACATCATTTTGTATACCAAACATTACAGTGCTGTTTATCTCCTCCAACCATGCAAAAAAATAGTTTAAACGTGCCATTTCTGCCCACAAATAGAATATGACTAATTCTCCTAGATACCTTCCAAAATCAGGATTTGAAATGAGAAAAACAAAGTACTAATATCCTCCTTCAAAAGCTTTATAAAGAAATTTAGACACAAAGCTGCCACTTAATACCAAGATGGTACAAGTTACAGATTTTTACAGAAAATTCTTGTTAAGTCAACTGACACTTCTCTCAGCCTCATCATTTGAAAGGCCGTATCCTGCAAGGTCAGAAAGTGATGACTTTTTTAAAAGGATCCTGAACTTACAGCTCCCACCTAAAAGAGTAGGAACAGTAGGTGTCCAGGAATTTTGAAATACTTGGTATTTAACACCTTCAACTCACATAAAGAATTTGAGGCACTCAGCAATTTACAGGATCAAGCCTTACAGAGGTAGAAGAGACTTAACTGGTGCAGTAATTCACAGAAGTTTCTAGAGAGCTGCCAGACAACTTTCTGAAATCTTCAAGTGTGAATCATGCTTCAATGCCTGCCTGTGAAGACACATGAACTGTAATATATCTTGGGACCAAAGCAGCATCCAAATAAAACTGCTGCCTGGTTATGAACTGAACATCTTTATTGTAAAGCTGTTGCTGAAGAATGAAGACAATTTAATGTTCTGCAAAAAAGCAGGGACAGCAATCACAGCACGTGTGCCTTTTACTCTTGCTCTCTTGACTGACACACCCACCCCCTTTCCTCATTTCCTCTGAGCGTCTCTGATAAACAGCATTGCAAGTTGGCTTAAAAAAAAAAATTTACAAGAGAGAGTTCTGTTGGTCATCTATTTACACGTGGCATCACTCCACCAGGAGTTTAATCTCATTGGCTAATAGCTGGTTCATGTTGAAAAGAGCCCCCGGGAGCTTGGTGAGCAACTCTCTCTCCGTGGTCTCAGGGTCGCTGTCGACAGAGCTGGAGCTAGCACTCATATTGTCGACAGCGGCACTAGCTGGAGGGCCCAGCTCTGGCTCGCTAGTCTCGCTTGCCGTGGACACCACGGAGAGCAAGGACATGCGCCGCGTCAAGCGGCCGGGGGTGAGCAGAGAAGCGGCATAGTCCGCTATGATACCAGCTACATCTAAATTACAAGCCTTGTCAAAGGCAATGAAACCTACATTTGCATTGGCCTCGCAGACGTAGAATGAACCGTCGTCCTTCATCAGCAGGTCAATGCCGCACACATCCATCCCCAGGATGTTTGACACTTGGACTGCCAACTGCTTGCCTTGTTCACTCAGTGAGCACATCATTCCTACACCACCTGGAAAAAGCGAAAAAAACTTGCTGTCTGTACTCTGGTCATGGGTGACTGACATCCTTCTCAACTGGTCAGCATTTTTCTGTTGGGAAGCACTAAAGTGAGCCTGCAAGCAGACTGCCGATGACTCAGAAATCAACCTCCTTTTCCACAGTGACTACTAATGAACTTGAAGCCACAGGACGATTTCAAAATATTCTGACCTGCCTTTGGCAGGTCAAGATTATGACTTGTTTAAAAGGCAGCTAAGTGATGACTTTTCAGTCCAGAAAAAGTATCACCCATTTTTATGATCCCAGGATATTAAAAAAAATGAACTAATAAATCACCCTTGTTCTTCCTAAGGTAGAGGCTTTCCCTGCACAGTTGTAAGTTGTCACGAGCTCTTAATAAGACTACAGTTCTAACAAATATAATTGGGGGGTGGGGGTTAAGATATCATCTGCTCATAGTGTCCCCTCTCAACTTCTTATCACAGGTTATTGCCTTTAAAGCAATAATTAGGGATCATTTGTGTCTGAACCTTAGCTGGTCCAGTTAACAAAGCCCATCACCTAAGTATTAACCGACTCAGACCTCATCTATCACAATACTTAAGTTTAAAAAATACCCAAACAATAACAAACAGAAAAAATATTTAGCAGAGAAATCTTTCAGGCTACATTTCCGCAGCATCAAGTAGTAACTAAAACCTCTCAGGCATTTTGACTGACCAAAACTGTACTACACGTGAACATATTTTATCCCATCCCTGTTCAGGTTCAGTACAGTTCAAGTCAGGTAACCTCAACCCTCCTTCCTCCTTTTACCCGCATAAACCCTGTGTCCAACATCCAAAGCTATGCAGTCTCAGTTCTGAGTATGCAACAATCAATGCAGTAACCTCCTCTTCCTTCCACACACGGTCTTTGGGGGGAAGAGGTTGCAGGGGGGAAGACTTAAGGCAGCACAGAAGATGCACAATGCAATACAACTGTTTATTGCCTTCAACAGTTTCCTCTCTTAACATTCTGTTTTACCCTCTTGCCAACTGTCCCCTCTACCTCCCTTAAGTATCCCTTTTTTTCTTTCTTCTTTTTCTGTTCCTCTCAACAGGATGGAAGAAATAACATGGCATTAGCATGAAACTGCCACTACCAGATCAGTTGCTCCATTTGTGTTCTAGAACTTTCCCCTGCTTTTCATCCATCCTGTCCATCTAACACTGTGGGCAGAGAATGTCTCTCCTTCTGTGTCTGCTCAACATGCATCTTACTTAATCCCTACTCTTGTGTTCCCTCTGTAAGCCCCCGGCAGTAAACACAATTAATACAAAATAAAACCTGCAGCTTATTTCAGTTGGCTTTGTGATTTTTCGGCTGGATTGAAAAATTCTGACCAAAACCATGAGCAATGTTTTTCCTACCAAGTGAGCAGTTACTCTGCATCCTCCCATCTGTTGAGCAGCGGAGCATGGTGCCCACCACACGGCCTCCTACTACGATGACACGTACGTCCTTGCCGTGGGACTCTTTAACGTATTTTTGAAATAAGTAAGGGGCATCATGACGGATCAAATGGCTTAGGTCTGCCAAATGGTGCTTGTCTCGTGCCAGGAACACAGCTTTACCTGTATGGAGAGAAAGAACATTTGAAGACTGAAAACAGCTACCCATTTGAGCTGCATCAATGATTCAGCACATGAAAGTAAAACCTCTGACCAGCATGCTGCCTGTTCTCACAGGCACCATCCGTATACCCATATTCCCATTTACAAATTCCACCGTGGACAACTGTGTTCCACTGATGCAGTGCTTTTAAGTGTTCAAGTGCTGCTGATAGAGCTGAGGAGACATATGAGGAGTTAAAAAAAAAAAAAAGAAAAGAAAAAAATTTTAGATAAAGGAGGTGGTCTTGCAATTTCAACTCCTTTTGGTACAAGTCCTTAAGGAGAGGAAAAAAGGGAAGAAACACTTAAAGAAAAGCAGACATTTAATTAATAACAATGTTATTCATCCAAGAGGACTGGACCCACAACCTACAGCTTTGACACACAGGAACCAACGACATGAAACTGTTAAACACTGGGCAACTAAAAACTCTGAAGTCACAACGGTGCCACTGCAGAACCAACCACTTCCCTGTTGAATGCTGCTCTTCCCATTACCTACAAGGGTTCACAGCTCCAGAATGAGGTTTTGCAGTGAAACAACTACATTCAGAGGAGAATACTAGACTCTACAGTATCCAAGATAATTCAGCAGATTCCACAAGACATGAAATGAATGGAATATACTACACTTAAAAGAAAAAAAACAAAACTCTTCAGAAATCATTAGCTTTTCTGCAAGTAACACCTCTAGGACTTGGATTTTTTAACCTAAAACATGCCATTTCGTTCCCCTTCACTTCTAGAGCACACCAAAGACTTCTTCTTTCCCAGTGTTACCAAGTCACTCCTGAAACAGACTCGACCACTTTCCATCTCATTTCTAGTCTTAAAAGACTGCATTCCTTTCCACCTTTAGCTACATTTCCCAACTCCTTTTACCTTCCTAAGCGCTCTTTCTATGTCATATTAGACTGACGTTTTGCAGTAGGGTTGTACATTTTTTCTTGTAACAGAACTGTCATTCAAATTATGCTACAATGTTAATAGAGCACAAAAATAAACTGATAAACTGTCTATCTTAAATAAGGAGACAGAATGCAGTGGTAGCCCAAGTAGAAGAAATAACATGTAAAGAATTCCATCAAGTGCTCCAAAGCCCAACTGGGGCAGCCTCTTTAGTCAGGATTTAAGGTCTCTATAACACAGAACACTGCTTGAGGAACACAGAATTTCTCATTACAAAAAAATGAGAATGTAAGCTTAAAAATCATGACAAGACAGCAACAACCTCCATATGCTTTCTCTTCCTCCTTTCTCCTATTCCAGACTTTACCTCTCCTACGGGCACTTAACAATCCTACTGCATTCTTGAAATTGAATAGTAAGAATGATGTTATGGAGGGAAACTACGTAGTTCTTGGGAATTACGCAGCAACACAGTATCTTGGCAAAAATAAGATTGGCACATTTGCTGCAGCAACAAATTACACAAAAAGCATGCCTAAAATGACTTTTATTCATCTGCCAGTACCCATGACCATGTTTGGCTGTTTATTTTAAATGCCATTTTTAAATGGCTGTTCTTCAATTAATTTGAAAAAGTTTCCCCAACCCTCTTAATGTGAAGGGATATGTACTCTGCATAAATTTACATTAGAATGCCTGGAATTTAAAGTGCTCTAAAAGCTAAACTTGTAAACAGATTTACATGTATCCTGGTGAGAAAAGGGAGAAGGAGGTCAATAGCTGTAACTACTATTATTTAACAGATCTTAACTAGAGGCAATGTCAAGTCAAACTCATTGTCTCAGATACTCCACAGTTGTCAAATTCAGCTTGCTGCAAAACCAAACTCCAACTTGGCTTTATAGCTCCACATGCACTTTAAAGCCACATAAAGTGGTGTTACTGCCAACGGAAGCAGGTCGGATCTTCCTCAGCCCCAGCTTTTTGCTCTCACTCTTTCATTACATCAAGACAAGCATTTGTGCAAGTAAGTGCTAAGTCATGTAAGGAATTAATCTAAGTAAAAATAACCCATCTAGATTCATCCAGCATTAGTTCCTGAATCCATTTACTACATGGCTACAGAAGTACTCAAGCCAGCAGGAGGTGCACTGGAGTAGCGTAGAGTGGCAGCAAACTGACTGACAGTAAGAAAGGAAGAAATTGTGTCTTTTAGTTATGATTTTGCCTAAAGCAATTGCTGGTTTATGTGCTCAAACTTCATTTTTAGTCTCTCTATACTTCTAGTATTTTTAAAATTGGTTTTAAAGTATATTAAGAACTGAGCAACCTCCTGTGTAAAAAACCTCTGAAATTGATTTACACCTGGTTTCCTTTAGCAGATCGCTATCTAACACTAAATTAAGTTGATGTGTTGTTTCATATTCAACACTTAAACCAAAAGACTAACAACAGAAAAAAATTAATCTGAACCTGCTATAATATCACTGGCACTGTCAGAGGTATTTTTCTGAAAAACAGAGATCCAGTTTGACAAACAATATGTAAGATTTTATTTATATCAGAATCCTAATTATAGACAAAGTCAAGTAGAAAAAGTCACTGAGTGAACTGAGATTTCATTTCTTATGCCTATTTAAAAGCATCCCTAAAATCCATGTGGACTTCTATTTCCCTAAGGCCCAACCTTCCATTACTCCAGTTCAAAGCTTTCCTCACAGAAGTCACCAATGCACCATAATTTTGAACCCCTTTCCCCCCACACTACTGCAAGACGAGGCTCTACTAAAACTGTTTCCCAGTGTTGCAGTCTATTCAACATTCAGAAGTTGAACCAGGACAGAATTTAGATGTACTGGAAAGAAGTCCAGCACCTAATAGAAGATCTTCTTAGCTATCATTCCTTGATGAGACCAAATCTTAGAGTGCTGCTCAGAATATTCCTTGGCCTCACCCCTGACCTCACACCCACCTCGATGACCCCGCGTGTTCTTCACCACCATAGGGAACTCCAGCACTTCCGCCTCATCAATCATTTTGGAAAAATTCTCATGACCACCTGGCAAAAAGAAAACCAACAACATTATGTGCCACCAGTCTGGTGTGGCCTAATTGGGGATGTAATTGGCATATCTTTCTCCCACCCTTACAGCTTAGATAATGCATTAAAAACTATCAGTTAAGAGAAACCTGGTCATAAAGCATGGTCAGACTTTGAAGGTATTTGTGATCTGTGGGATATCAACTCCTTCTTCCTTTGAAATTGAAGATACAAGCTGGCAAAGGCCTCTTGATCACAATTCCAAAAGGCTCAATCTAATTTTCCAAATCTGAATGCCCCAACTCTATCACCTTGTTCAAGTTTACCCCTTTAACTCCCATCTTCTCAAGTGTCTAAAAGGAAAATAGCAGAGATATAACACTCACTAGTAACAGTTCCATCCAAACCACTAACCAGGAAAGCAACACGGAATACAATGACAAGACATAATCCAGAGAGCAGCAACAACCAATACTTTGTCACTCCACCTCGCCCCTTTCCAAGGCTCAAGTGTCCTGTATCTCATTCTCCCTATATCCTAATGTAGTACTTAAACCTTTTAATCTCACTGCATCTGTAAGGACCTTAGAGAGTAGCTTTTAATGGTCATTCACACCATTATGGTTGATACTTCAAGGTTCTTTGAGTTCAATTCATAGAAGGCTGACCAAGTACAAGAAATACAGAAGACAAAGTCAGCAGACAAAGGGATGAGCCCCCTCTAACAGCATGTGCAGTAAAGCGCAGAAGTCAAGCCAAGACACTGGTCACAAAGCCAGCAGCAGCCATCACTACCCTGCCATGGATTTGAATGCATGCCATGGAATAACATGTCATTCAGCACATCCTGCTTTACTTGGCAAAGCCAGTTCTCACTGATAACTTGATATTTGCAGTTTAAAAAAAAATAGAAAAAGCAAAAAAAAAGTCATGCTTCTGTCAAATTCCAGAGGCAGGCATTAAAAGTAGTGGCAGAGAGTTATGAACAAATAGATATGTTCTGCAATTATCTCATCATTCATGGTCTTCCCTTCCCCCCAAAAATTAAAAACTCATTCCTTTCTCAATGAGTTAGAGCAACGACATGCATAAAGAAAGGGTGTGTTTCTTCTCTGATGTGTTTTCACAGTAAGTGATGGAAATAGTAATTCACAGTAATCAATAGAAAGCCATGGGTTTTGTTTGTCAAGTTTGTTTCTGTTTTTGCCAAGTTCCCATTACAAAAGCCCATTGGTCCAACAACACAAAGGGGAGGAAAGCACTGGCAATTCTTAAGAAGGCAAGGAAGGTTGAGAGGTATCTTCAGTTCTTTAATAGATTGTAATTAAGAGCTTCATGGTAGCTCAGACAAATGGTTCCTCTAATCTAGCACTCTGTCAGGAACCACAGACTCCAGAGGCAGGCACAAGAAACAATAATTAGCTGTTATGATGGGAAACAAACCCCAAACAACTGTACTTGTACAAGGGCTTGTACTTTCTTTGCCCTTGGACAAAAACTAATGTATTTGGAGATACTTTTATTCATACAGAAGTTTAATCCAATCTACTTTCAGGTTTTAACAAAGGCTAGATCTTTTTAGTATCTTAGGACAAGTTCTTGCCTGTTGTTTCTGGCAATTGGAAAAGAGTTAAAAATGTTTTAGCAGTAACAGCCAAAGTTAGTTGCTTGGAAAGTTGAGGTACAGTTAAAGTACTCTTCTCAAAGCATTACCAGCTAATAAACAAAGCCAAGACCAGAACCTGAGTGCTGCGACTCTGATTTCCTCTCCTGGTTACTGAGCACTTAGCTGTGGAACTAGCCTTATGCTACCTAATTTCTATGGATTTCCAAAACTTGACTTACATCCTTAGCACTGCAAAAACGTAAACAGTGGTAGGCAACTATGCTATCCTTTTGATCCAAAAGTCTTACCATACGAAAAAGTGTCTGGAAGAGGCACACCATGACCGGCAAGTTCTTGAAATGTCCAGAACTTGTTGACACAGTTGAGGATGGCTTGGGGACGATTCATCAATCGACAGCCCATCTTCTCTAGGTGGCGAAGGACTGTGATATCGCTGTCACTCTGGACCCAAGGTGTTGGCACACGCACGACCACCACTTGTGGGTAAGCAGTAATGAGCTCCCCTTTCACCCGGAGACCTAAAGATGGAAGAGAAAAACATCCCACTTTTTTACCATCCCATCAGCAAAAGGTAAACAGGCAAAGAAATATTGTACTATCTGTGATCACAGCTGATACTAGACTTCAACAGTAAGTGTCGAAACAGCACAACTCTCCCTACCATGCATCTTGTCAGTTGTGCTGTTTCATACATGTCACTCTTAACCCACTTAAAGGTCGGACTAAGCAAAACCAAGACTTTATTTAGGGCACACAATCTTGGGCTTCTTTCCAGGGTGAAGCACATTTTATCTAGATTGACACACCATCCTTTCTCTGGGTGTTAGCTGCACATTACATTCACATGAGCTGTATCAACAGCCCAGGAGGTTCCTGCCTCCCACTGCTGCTTCTTGCCTACATGATGCAGTTCATACCTTTCCCAGTCCCAGCTGTACTGATCCCTCTGTTTGTGGTATCACGTTACACAACATACTGCCAAAGTAACAGAGATTAGATACGACCCTTAAAAAAACACAAAAAGCCAGCAGTATTTTTAACACAGGTAATTTCAACAATGTGTTTTATAAGTATTCAAAATAACTATCAGCTAACAGGGAAGCACCCTGTGACATAAAGGCAGGAACTAGAATGAAAGCCAGCTTTGCCACCAAGACCAGTGTATTACTTAATCACGACCTATAGTTTTATAGACTAATTCTCTGAAAAAGAAACACTGAAAGACAGGCTGCAGGAATAGGAATATGACAGGATTGGACGGGAGGTATCAAGCTCAATGAAGATAGTCTGGCATCTGAGGATGGGAAAAGACAAATAGGATTTGATATTCACATTACTTGCTTTATGTTCAAAGTAAAACTTCGTGACTTCAGCATCAAATACAGAGTTCACACTGTAGTCAGCACTTTAAGGGTTAAAAAAGAGAAAGAAGGTGGGCTGAGAAATCACAGTGCATCTGCATTTCTGTGCCTACCAAAGGCCAGCTGGAACTACTGAGATCTAGCCAAAATTAATTGATTAACCTGATTACTCTATTCCAGAGATGTTACTTTACAAATACAGACTTGTATGTATTCAACCCAAAGACACAGATTGCCAAGGAATATATTTCATTCGAAGGTGCATTTGAATCGTGAGAGATGGCAGGGGGAAGGAAGGGAGGGTGTCCCCCTCTCTCTACTTCCCCTTTTCTTTTCTTCTCCCAGCCAGGATGTATTTAGAGCTTGCCTTAAATACAATGAAGCAACCACCTAACTCCCAAAAAGGAAGTAGATATATGCTGCCCAGTCCTCGGGAGGACACAGAACCACACTCTGGAAAGGCCAAAACAGAGCCACATCCAATTCAAATCTCTTTTTCCAATCCCCACAGCCATAATTGCACAGAGATGAGCAAACATAAGCAGACGGTGCTCTGGCTGCTCACCTCATTAGCACCAAGCACTGCCGCATTGCAGCTGACATGACTCGCGTGTTTAAGCAAGCAGGCTTCAGACACACACCCCTCCCATTTCATAGAGGCATCTCAAGCAAGAGTAAAAACAAGATACTGCTACAAACCTAAGCAGACTGTGAACATCACAAAATGGACTACCATCTCTTTTAGCCAGAAAAGGAGTACAGATTCAGCAAGCAAAAGATTTTTTACTTATTAGTCAGATTCCACCTTACACATGTATTTTCCTGTTTAGGTGCATGCCCAATTACACCCACTTTTCGCACACGATATCGCATGCATGTCCTGATCCACATGCAAGCTGTGCAACAATCATTTCAAAAAGGAGTGCATATTCTACATGGCCCCAAAACTGCCACCGTCTCTGTGTTGTGAACCAAAACGACATAATTTTCCAATTCATAATCTCTCAGTCTATTTTGTTGTTTCGCTTTAAAGTCACGCCACATGCTGAAGTTTTGCACCATGGAGTCTGAAACAGAAAAACAGCAGTTTGAGGAGATGTGTATGCCTCACCTGGAATTCTCCTGAATACCTGTATGAGACTTGACTATCAAACTGGTGTAAATTTAACCAGGCCACCATCCCCCCTAGAGTAACTTTGGAAGTACAACGATATTATCAACAGAACAACCTGAGCTTTTGTTTCAGATTCAGTCATATTCTGTGGTATAGATACTGTTGTATGCAGAACACCACCAAAAAATTCTCTCCCCTTATACAAGGCAGTTTACAAACAAAAAGAAGAGCTACTCAATGAAATGTATAATTTGAATCAGTACTACTGACATGCGCCACAAAAATTAGCTGCAGTTTCCCAGCAACACAGTGCTGCAAACAGAACCAGCTTTATCACAGTAAAAAGGAGAGCCAGATTCTGCCATTTTGGAATGAGTATGCATTCAGCATTCCACGTGAGACCCATCAGTTAACAATCAGGTTAATGGTCATTAATGCCTACTGGGCTGAGAATATAATGTTTGTTCACTATGATGTGCTGAAAACAGTAACACAGACGATATTAATGCATACAGTGAATTTATTTTCCAAAGAAACAATTCATGAATGAAAAGAGAAATAAAGGAAAAAAAAGACACGTTACAGAGATGTTACTTAGAGAGTGGTTAAGAAGTAATCAAGGTTTCTTTGAAAATCATAGTGCCCATAGTTGAAAGGGACCCTCGAGGATTGATATGTTCAACTCCTAGTGCTGCACAGGCCAGCCCTAAGTATCACACCGTGTGCCTGAGAGTGTTGTCCAAATGCTTCTTGAACTCTGGCAGGCTTGGTGCTGTGACCACCTTCCCTGGGGATTCTGTTCCAGTGCCCAACCACCCTCTGGGTGAAGAACCTTTTCCTAATATCCAACCTAAACCTCCCCTGACACAGTTTCATTCCCTTGGGTCCTGTCACTGGTCAACAGAGAGAAGAGGTTGGTGTCTGCCCCTCCACTTCCTCTCATGAGGAAGTTGCAACTGCAATGACCCCTCAGTCTCCTCTTCTCCAGGCTGAACAGACCAAGTGGTGCCCAAATCTGCACACAGTTGAGATGAACTCTCTTTTCTCTGCAATAATAGTACCATCCTGGTTCCAAAATAGTATTAGCAGGTTACACTCATGGTTGCCTGTGGACAGCGAACCAACCTCACAAACACACAGAAAGGCAGATGCTCAGATCATACAGAAATACCTTGACAAATAACAAATTAGTCCATTTGCTGGCTTCCTCAGTGGATGCCCATGACAGTGCAGGCATGGCAGATAGCTATACAGTCCTTTGAAGTACCAATACTAAAATCCAGGAAAGGGAGATTTCACACTTATCCAGTACTATAAACTCTCTAATCATAAAACAACCATTTTATCAGTGCCTGCGGAACAATTTTTTAGGTTATCATATAACATTTGGGTATTCTTTGGTCCTATGACTTTAATAAAGACTCCTGAGCTGGCATATCACACAACAGAAACAGATGTAACTTGAAGAAGACCTGTTCTTTCACTCAGTTCCAGCTTCCTTTGTTTTTCCTCTGCAAAACAAAACTCTCCAAAATGGAACATGGTACACCTATAACATTATACATCAATCATCACAGCATTCAGATAAAATATAAAAGGAATTTTCGCAGTGTAAATTCTAATCACCTGGGAATGAACTCGACCACTTACACCACATCCCTCAAACTCGAAAAACCTCTCAAAAACAGCTCAAAGAAGCACATGATGGAACTGAGTGGGTAAATGCATGATTATTCATCATTTGCCCCAACCAGTCATCCTGCTTTTCACTCGCAAAGAATGGCAGGTGAGCTGAAAATGCAAAGTTGCTGGTCTCTGCTAAAAAGGCCTATTTTGACCCAAACAGATAGAAGCCATCGCATGAACCTGTGAAGACCACAGAAAATGGACGGACTGTTAAACTGAAGAAAGAGGCAGAAACTACTACTTCTGTTACCAGTGAGATAAGAAGACATGTACCTATACCCTAATAAAAGTTCTTGAGACGCTAACCTCCAACATGGTAGAGCCTATTTGTATAGCAAGATATGGCAGATGACAGCTGCTGATTTAGTTCAATTTTAGGGTGGATGAACTTACTTTGGAAAAAACCTCACAAAATTCTGGGACTTGCCAACCCTCATTAACATATGCAGGGCTTTTTCAGTACCTTCTGACCTCTTTCCTAAGACAAGTTTATCTCACAATCGCAATTTCTCAATTGAAGAGTCTCACTCTTTAGGTGGCACACATTCCCAATGAAATGCCTCAAAATACAGACATACAAACAAAACTTGACCTAACAAGTTGATGCCCATCAGCTAAAACTCCTAAGCTTGTTCCCATCCTACAGCGAAACACAACACAAAATGCATGACCTTAAGTCTCAGTGAAGGTATTCTACACTATTCATGAATCTCACAACACAGCCGGGACAAACTTGCTGCTCAAATACAGGCACTGTAGAGCCTGCAAAACAAACACGCCTCTGCAAGCCAATCAAAACCACAGCCAGAGTACACCTTTTGCAATTTATAAGCACTGGTGTTTCATCTATACAGTTATCCTAGTTTTTTGCCCTCCAGAAATTCTAGGAAACACTTCTGTGTGATGGCATTATGGACGGCTAAAAAGGATCAAGATCAAGAAACTGTGTGGCTTCTGAACATTTTAATTCACATCCAAGCAGTATTTTAAATTGCTTACATTTTTGAAACTCATTATATTCAGTTTGCAGCCTACACAAATCCCTTTCAATCTCCAGAAGAATCATTCATCAGCAGATTAGTAACTACTGCAAAGCACTATCTCATGTCCAGTTTGCATGTTACAAAGAACTGTACTTTATCTGAAACAATGCAAATGTTTTCACAGAAGGAACATAGTTTCAAGAGACAGGTCTAAAATCTCAAAGATTTGCAAGGACATCAAAAATCATTTCAGATTTTTTATAGTTCTCAATACAGCAAACATCAAGCATTTTTTACAATAGAAAAACTTGGTAATGTTAAATAAATTTATAAAAGTATTTTCAGTCCAAATTATAATTTTGGAAAACAGTCAAAATAAGCAAACTGAGTCACCAAGGCCACGAAATACTTCAGACTCCAAATCAGATCTACAAGTACAGCATGTGACCATAAGAATCACAGTCAACTTCTTCAATAACATAAGATACAAAGCTAAATGCCTGAAGTATTTAATACACAAGCAGAAGGAGACTCTGGGTGGGCTTACATGTAAATAAAAATAACTGATACCAAGCTTCTACTTTTATACAATGATTAGTGTTAATTGATAGACTACACCAGATGAAAAGACTAAAGTAGCTGGAAATGTCAGAAGATATGGCCTGGGAAGAAACCCAAAGGACACTGACATAAGAGTAACAAATAAGATATTTCCCCGGGGCAGAAATTTACCTTTACTTCTATATCTACATTAGAAAAGCCTAAATCAGGAAACAGGTTTCCACGATGAAAAAGACCAAGCTTTTCACTCTGTGCCTGAAGATAGCTGTAACTGCCTTGCTATCCATGGAAGCTCATGACCTATCACATCACATGTCTGACCAAACAGATCAAAAGAGCAGGAATGATGAGCAGAAGGTGGGTTTGGCAGCACTCCCTATGCAGTGCTGCCATGAATTCAGCAACATAAAACATTCTAGTCGTTAAGTCGTCTTCTTTCAAACTGACTTCCAAATGTATACATTTCGCAAAATTTGTCTGAAAATTGTGTGACTATTATTCCATGTAGAGCATGGATAACTATGCAAAGCATCCTCATTCTGTGGCCTCATCTGCCCCAAGCAGCCACTTTTTAACTTCAATAACTACCTCTGTCTTTAGCAAAACCCCTAATAAATACCAACTCTCTGAAATACATAAGTAAAAGGAAGCAGGAAAAAAGTGTTTCAGTATTCAGACAAATCCAGTATGTGGAGTATTTTTCTAACAGACATACAAGCGTACAAGTGGAATAATGACTGGTCATTGTGCATGCAGCATTACAAAAAATAAAACCTGAATCAAGTTTCAAAAGCACAAAACATACATCACTTCCCATCATATTCCCTACAGGATCTAGCAGAGTGTGAGAACTTCCAGAAATATTACCCAGATTTTTCCTCAGAGATCTGTACGCTACCCTGAAAGTCTCCAGCTCTCACGACTTTGTTATACGAATCTATTCATCCACCCATCCATGGAGTTGCTAACGTTTCCCAAATGAACAGTCACTCAGCAAGCCGGCTATAATGAAGTCATCTCACTCAGCTGCGAAAATCAGGCAAGCCTTCTATCACACAAACCTTTCCTCGTATTTTGAGGATATTACATCCTGCTATTTGCTTTTCCCAATTAATCAGTTGTTCTCACACAAATCACTGAATTTTTCTACTAACCTGGACTCACTCCTGGTCTCAAAACAGGGCATCACTATTTCTGGTTCATTTGTCCTCCCAATATCTGTCAGCCACATGACACTGCATAATATTTGCATTAAATTTCTAAAGTGTTTATTAATTACTTACAGTTTACTTGCAGGGAATTAAATGTGTTTCACCCTAATTGCCACGTAAAAAGCAAGCTTCAAGCTCCAAAAGGGAGATATCCCAAACTTTAATAGCAAATTACTGCAATAATAAGATACACATTCCCTCACTAAACTCAAACACAACTAGATCCCTAACATTCTTAAAATTCAGCATACTTTAAATATACATTCTACCAAGACTGTGGCAGAATTTAGTAACAATTACCAATAGTGGAATTATCATTACAAAGTACTATTCTATACATCAAAAGCTTGCTGCTATATTAACTTTATGTTTGTATCTTATAAAACAACTCTAAGCAAGATAGAACTCCCAGAAATTGAGTGATACATGTTATTTTTTTCAAATTCATTTGAAAAATATAAGTTCATGGAGATCTGTAAGTATTTCAGAGCAGTTGACATTTCCTGGGGGTTTTGCCAAAGACAGAGGCAGTCACTGAAGTTAAATTCTTCTTCTGAGAAGTGGCTGCCTGTGGCAGCTGTATGCTAGATAAAGTATCACACTTTAAATGCAATTTTATTTAAACCAGAACTTAACCTTTGAAAAGCAGCTAAGCACTGCAATTTTAGAGAACCACCAATTTATTAACACTAAACTTCCCCTTTGAAGCTGCACAGGAATTTTCTCCGTATCACTTACCACCTGACAACCACAGTTTATTAGTCTGAACACTAAGTAGTCACAATTTCTCCGAAATTTCACTGCCATGTAAAAGTCTCTTTGACACCTAGTATTACCAAGCTAATTTTTAGTTTAGTGTCCACAGAAACAGATTTCTAAAATACTTCTGTGCTGGGTGTTTTAAATGCATATTCTCTCCCTTCCTATCCTACTCACTAGTATTTTCAAACCATATTAACAAGTGCTGACATTCAACTCTATGTGTTTAATATGACCTCAATTTCCTTCTCCACAAAAATTTAACCGAAAAGGGTTTCTTGCCAAGATATGCTTCCATAGCTCAGCAGTTCAAATGAAATCACACAGGGCAGAGACAAAACCGATCTCACTAAGACAGTCCTATGCCATACTATTCTGAAACAGCGAACAGAGAAATTAAGAGGAGCAGATCCAGCTTCAATTCATAAATTCCTAACAGAAGCATTGTGAAAACCTCCACAAAAGGCCATTGCTGCAGCTCCCAATAGAGCAAACAGGTACCCGAGTCAAATCACCTGTACTTCATGTCCCTTCCTGGACTCAGAGGACCTCTTCCTTTTCCCAGGAAGAACACAGAAATATTCTTAGAAACGCACAGGCTATTGAAAATGGTGAAAAATTTGCAAAGGATGATGATGCTCAAAGTGATTATGCCCATTCTGGCCTAGGGGTTCTTTTTGGGCAAAAGAGGAAAATAGACCAGAGATGCTTACATGCATACCTCACTAATCAACATTAAGCAGACTGATTATGGCTAAATTTTGTTTCTGAGCTCTGTTTTTAGTCACCATACATTGCTTGCTTATAATCCCAAACCATAAGCACTTCTTCAGAGTCATGCATAGCTGTGTAGTGAATGGACCCAAATATAAAGACATATGTAAAAGGTATATCACAAATATAAATTATTGTTTTTAAATAAGTAATCAATTTAGAAAGATATTCAGATACGATCAATGTCAAATTAGCACAATATCCTAGCAACTGAGCACTGTTTGAACCAAAGCTGTGTTGCTATGTCTTTCATGTCTAGTAGGAAAGTAGGAAAAACCCTAAACAAATACTGAAAACTGGACCATTTCAAAATGGTACCAAAACTATTTCAAAGTTAATACTTGTGATAAAAACTTTGTGCACAACTGCAATGGTCTTGGGAAACTCAATGTTTTCAGGAACATGCTCAGTTACCAAAAAAAAAAAAAGATATTCTATACCTATCTCCCTACTACTTGCACTTCAGAGCCAGCCTTGGTGTTCGCATGTTTGCACCACAGGCCACCTCAACAAATCTGAATGCCAGAAAATCAACAGGTGGAAATAGATGGGGTTTTTTTAGTGAACTTCATCAGCTTGTAATTAGAACATGAGTCAAAGTGCCAGCACAAGGAAGAAATGATGGCATAACTGGGAACCGGGGTGACAGAGGGAAACAAGGCCTCCCCATTTTGGAAACCAGGAGCTGTATATTTACCAAGGCCTTATGATGAAACCCTTACTTAAACCCATAGCTCAGCACAGACCACACTTCAAAAGCAGACACCTGTTTATAGCCCAGACATATCTTCTAGTTTCTATGTGTCTGTAGGGGAGACCTCTTGCACCTCACTAGGTTTTCTGTACAATGGTTCTCACTAGGAGATCTCAGAACATTCCTGGGTCAAGTAAGTATGCTTTACAGTGTTTTAAAAGTCTAAAAGCATCTTTAACTGATGGAATACCCACTTGTGCAAAGTGTCTGTCCTGTATTATGTATCCAGAGCCCACAGACAAAAAGAACCTTAAAAATAAAAAGTTCTGGAATCCACTCCCCCCTAAAATGCAGAAATCCATAAACACTAAACAATCCCATCCTAAAATGCAAGTCTTCAGTGTTACAGAACAAGAAAAGACTCATAAAATCATTAAGGTTGGAAAAGACCTCTAAGATCAGGTCCAACCACTAACCTATCACTGCTAAATATATGTAAACTAACCTTATTGTAAACTCACTCTACTCTTAACACACAGTCTTTCCTATGCTTTAAATGTGCAGTTTCTGTTCATTTTGAATAGCAGATAAAGCAGAAAAAAGTTAAAGATACACCTGAAAAAAATATGTAATTGGAAAGGTCTTTCCAAAAGTAGGAAGAAATCTCAAGGAAGATTTCAAGCAACCCAGAACGGCAGAGTTTCTCCTCCTATCTGCGATGAATCGAAATTTTTCCTGCAATGCCAAAATCTACTAAATATCTTTAAAATGCATAACTTAATGAACCTCACCTCTCTCTGCTACCAAGCAATACCTTCTTTTATCTCAGTAATCTGCCCTTTTTTTACTTAAGCAAACTCCTGAACAGAGAAACATTCCACGTGAGTTTTCAATTTGTAATGAAGACATGTATCTGTCTCCCATAACAGAAAACACATCTAGAAGCACTTCTACATTGTCAAAAACTTTTAAGGGATTATACCTAAATCCCTGTCCTTTTCAATTTTTCCTAAATATGTTTAACTGAGCCTGAATTCTGATGAATGGAAAGATCCTCTCAACTTATTTTTTTCACCTGCCACTGCAGTCTAAGGCCTTTCTAATAAAATTGCACTACATTTATGATTTGGAGGCACTTATTTGGAAACAAATGTGTTCTTCTAAAAGGAAGGAATTTAACTGTGATATTTTGGAAAAAAAATTAGTTAAAACTGACTCCAAAGCTTGCAGACATAATATCAATTCCTGTCAACTGGGAGATTCTCTGTTTCTTCAGGTTTTTTTAATGTGTCAGACAAAAACTTTATTTACTCAGATATACAGTAAACTACAGTTTCAGGTGTCATTATGAATACCGTATTTTTCTACACCAATACATGCATCCCCCCAAAAAACTGTTCTAAACCCAAAGCTATAACCCCAAATTTCTTAGTTTTGACAGACATTAACATAGCAAACATGACAGACATTCACAAAGCAAAGGTAGAGAAGGAAGAACTAATTTTTCCCACCCCTCTGTAAGCACACTCACTGAGCTTGCTTCCTCTTCCCAGCTCTAGAGAGTTAAATTACACTGCAGTAGCTGTACACACACTCCATGTCCAAACTGTAATGAAAACACCACAGTATTATTTCTCACCTGATCCGGATGCAGAAGCTTCCACCTAATGCCAAAAACATGTTAATTAACTAACATACTTACTACACTCCCTAAGTAATACACTCCATACAAGCTGTAACTTTCTTCCTGAAAGAAAATAGTCTTCAAAATTACACAGGTACACAGTCCTTCCAACCAGTCCAGTCAAATAAAAAAATCATGTAGCAGTAGTACTGTATTCACAGACAGCAGACTAAAGCAAGCAGAAGGGACATCTGCCAATGTCAGCTTGTTTTGACCTTTGAAGGCAACACATTTAAGACATTTTACCACTAATCTCTATATTGTAAGGGTAATTCTGAGTTTACTGATCCCTACGAGTTCCTAAGTATCTTTATAAACACTCACTCTACACTATAAGCTCTAAAGCTCTCATGTCTTTTCTGAAAAGATCACCTGCCCAATTTACAAAGAAACAAAAACCACAGTGGGGCTACTGTTCTCATCACAAACAAGTCAATGGCAGGGAATAGAAACAAAAGCTTTTTTACCAGCTTCAGGTATGACAAGTCTTCTTAGTTCATTTACCTCTTCCATTGATTCCTCGAAGAACCTTCTTTAAATATTTGCAGATTACATTTTTCTTCAAGTCCTTCCACTTTACAGCAACACAATCATGGAAATGTCATTACCAAATGCCCCTCTTGATCTGTTCTTAGTAACAGCATTGAAATTTACATTCACTCCTAGACTCTGCCTCTAACAATTTAAAAAGATTAAAAATTCTGAAAGGAAAAGGTTTAACAGCATGCTACAAACCCTGGAAGGCCCAAGCAAGAAAGGGGAAGAAATGAGCAACTCTTTAGAAATTCCAGTATTGGACGAAACACTCACACAAGGTTGTGGGTTTAAGACAATTTAAGTTTTTACTCTCCAGCTCCATGCAATCCTACAGTGGCATGTAGTACCACCCACTCACTATCACCCGCACTAGTGCTCCCAGACTCATTGGTGAGCAGATAAACTTCCTACACCAGCAGAAAACTCTCCTGTTTTTCTGTGGAATTCGATTTCTGCAGGTATTGCAAGCCAAACTAGCTCACTGTAGGATCTGATCAATCTGCAACACAGAAGCCTGGATCACAGGAATGACAGCAAGAATCTGAACAGTTTAAATTGTCAAGACAATGCTGTTTTGAGACTGTAGAACTTTCTCCTGTGAGGTGGGCTTTTTCTTCCTGCAATTACAACTCTATGGTCACTATGCTAGCTCAGCTTTCAACTTCGTAAAAATGAGCCTGTCAGACTGATTTCTGTTTTTCCAACTCCTGCTCTCCCAACCTATGCACCTATCACAATCCCCAGTGTCTTCCACTCAGACAGGTTAAGAAACATTTGCAGCAAAACTGCTACAAAGGCCCAGCTGCCAGACTTGTTCGAGCATGACAAATAATTACAAGCGTTAAGGCATGCAGTTTGCACCTACGGCATCCATTCTGCCTGCAACCACAGACCTTATTCACCTCAAAGCATCCACAAAGGGCATGCACTTTCAGAATCCTGCCTCACCTTTAGTCCCAAGCATGTAAGGAGGAGTGCACAAAGAACCATTTCAGTCTTAGGCCAGAATGATCCTGGGAAGATTGACAGAAAAACAAAAGGAAGCAGGATATGAGCATGCACATCTCAAAAATGTCCAGTCATTACTAAGTTACTTCTCTCTACCTTTCTACCTGCACTTAATCATTACTTCAACCCATAATCTCCCCTCGTTTGCAGCTGGATAGCTCCCATGCCTGAGGAATGTGGTGAATGGATAAAGACTTTTTCAGAAGGACAGGCTGTGAAAATGAGAAGGGTTGTGCTCCACACAAAGGAGCTGATCACAAGCATGTAGATTTGCTTTGGAATGCACAGAGCTAGTCAAGAGACCAGCAACTGATACAGTGTGCTAACACAGTTGTGACCGTATTTTTGGATTTTTTCCACCTCCATAAGGGTGGTTTAACTTTGTGACAGATTGCCCTGAGAGGCTACGGAGGCTTCATCCTTGGAGATATTCAAAACCTGATTGGATATGCCCCGAGCAACCCAATTTAACTTCAGAGCAGGCTCTAGCTTTCAAGTTGGCCACTTTGGGTAGAAGGTTGGTCTAGATGACTTTTAAAGGTCCCTTTGAAACCAAATTATCCTTTGATTCTCTGGGGCCTTCTCCTACAGTATGCCTGGCCTCTTACGTTACTTACTGCTACGCCCAGTTGCAACGGTAGGATGCGCGCTCCAAAAGGCAGGATTTCACAGCTAAAACTAGATTTGTGGGTTCACTGGGAAACATCCTTTCTTTCTTTCTTTTGCATAATGAAGATCATCTGACAAGTTCTTAGTCATTAAAAAAAATGCATTAAAAAACTTAAAATTAAATTCTTCATGCTGAAAGTGGAGAGTGCTTCTATAGGTTTGACAGAGGGGAGGGCAGGGAACAGGACCCACAGCCTGATTCCATGACCATAATGAAACTGGGAAGGAGATCGAAGAATAAATTCAGTATATGGTAAAGGCCAGTCCTGTCTGGAAAGAAAAGTAACAAAGGAGGGAAAGAATTTGTGAAGCTTTTACTGTTAAGCTATAAATAAACAACCAAAAACAGGCCTCGCTCCTCATCATTTCATTTTCCTGGTAGAAGTAGGTATCCAACAAGATAGTCCTTCACAGAAAGGTGCAGAAAGCTGTCAGGGACACAAAGGGTCCTTTAGGTCCTGAGTTGAGTTTGAATCTATTTTTGTGGAACAAAAGCTACTTCAAGCCTTTAAAAGTCAAAACTGTCTCACTGGGAATAATGAGAGATGGACTGCAATCCAGACAAAATAGAGTTAAACCTTTACTCTTAGTCTACAGGATATTCATGAATGTTGTCTGAGTCAGGGAAACAGGGACACATAGTAACATTAGCAGGAGCACTTGATATGGCCTCTTTTGTTACGAACAAAAACCTTCTTCATTGAGAAGAAAAGGGTATAATACAGGAATAAAAGCTGCCCGATGGCATTTGAGAGATAAGATTTGGAAAGCTATGCTTTCTAGAACAGTGAGCTAACAATAGTGTGGATGGTGCAGGAAATACTGAAACTCCTAAAAAATAATTTCACGATCATAACTAACTGCCTCTGCCATGGGAGGCTCAGCCAGGCTCACTAGCACTCCCTTCCTGCTTCTTCTTAAGAAAAATCTCAACTCAAAGCATTGCATCCTGCCTGGCCATAGAACTAAGAATGTAATTCATGCTGTGAGTCTATTCCTCATCCAGAAACAGAAGGTCCAATACTTCATGTTGATATCCAAAAGTAATATATTACTTTTTTAGGTATATGAAGATGTCCTCAAACATGAAAAACACCCTGCAAGGCAGCTCATAAAATATGAAATATAAACACTGAAAGCAGTGCTGTCAGAAGAATCTAAACTGAATTCCAAGAATGGAATAAGGCAATTTCCAAAGTAGTTGAGAAGTACAATAACAATGGGACACACCAATTTACATAGTCATGAAACAAGTATGAGGAAGAACAAGGTACAGGAGCAAACCCTCCAGGTATTTAGGCAGATGAAATAATTCCTCAGTCTCACTGACAGGATGCATATTATCTTGAATGTAAATATATCCATGGACTACTGGTCAAAGACAGACTACTGAGTTACCCAAATAATTAGTTATCATTCCATCACTCCTGGTTTTCCCTACATCTACATTTTTCAAAGCCTGGATAGTAAACAGTGTTGATGCATCTAGCACAGTCCCTATGTGACTGCAGATACTTTACTTACAAAGAATGTAGGCATTCAGTATTACATTAAAAAGCTACATTAAGAGAAAACTATTGCAGCCACAAAGTCAAGAGCATAAAGGTTAGAAGAGCCACAACTGAGGAGTTGTCTGTAGCATTGATCTACTAGCCCACCCACACCCTGTCTTCAGTCACACAGACAAACATTATTTCTCCCCACAGCAGATATCTAACATGCAGAGGAGGTATGGCACTCTCTTATCAAGCAGCTACTCAGCACTGTATTTTCTGTTGTTCAGTGTGAAGTCCATGGACTGATATACTGAAATCCTTGCTTGAAACACACCATTATTAATTTCTCCTGGAGTTTTATTTAATGTGCTTCTCACACTAATATCTAAGTCCTTCACAATCTTAACTTATTTTGTCAATACCACAGGAAATCAGTGAGTAGTCTACTGATTTCCAATACGGGGAAGGGAAATCCAGAGGTAAGTGTTAAAGAAGGAATTCTAGATGCAACATTTGGAAGAGTGTGATTTCTCAGTTGTTCATGCTGCTCTGATTGATTTTATTTGTGGATGCAAGCATTCAGTTCTTCCACAAAGCTGATCCTAGTATCCAAAGTCTGGGCACTCAGAAAATGCAAAAACATGCAATTATAGGCAATTTCCGAGCAGTTCAATTTAACTCACCAGACTAACACTTTTCTTCCAGCAATGTTCCACTTAAATTGTCACAAATTCTTGTAAACACAAAGAAGACATCCTACAAATTGTCCTCTCCTTCACTCTACTTCAAGTTGTATTTCCAGAACAGAACACCCTGTACTTTAGGGAGGCTGATGAAAAAGTAGCAAGTGATTAAGTAATTTAAAGTGCAGTATCTGAAAACAAAAGAACAACAAAGGAGTCAAAAATGCAAATCTGATTTTGCTAATTTCTAAGTTTTGAGCATTTGCTATTGCTACTCATAATAGTATTTTGTCCATACAATTGTAGACAACCAAATTCAAACTTCCCTTGAGTCTAACATATGCATGACATTGGTGGAATAGGGACATGAGGGTTACCCCGGCTTCATCTCCCACACAGGCCTCTGACACTTGAGCTGACAGTTACATGTCTGCAGCACTGGAGCTGCAGCCACCCTAAGGTGGATGGGCTTCACCATCAGCAAGTATTTGTGTAACCAACCAGCAGAGGAAAACCTGCAGGAGAGAAAATCTCTGGCACATCTGATCCCACTCCAGGCACTGGAAGTCAGCAACTACTGAATGCAGCTTGCTTTGCCCCAGATTCTCACTCCCCACTCACAACTCCCTCAGCATTCATCCCCTAGGTATAACACCTATGCTTCCACTGCCTTTCTGTCCCACCTTCATTCTATTCCCTATTTTTCCAGTAATTTCTAACTACAGATTTCTCTACTGTCATGTAGGTTTTTTGCCACCAATTTTGAATACCACTTTAACCACTCTATTGCCTGCCTTTGCCTTGAAACTTGTTTTCCATTTGAGGCTCCTTGATCAGTTTGCAAGTTTCAACACAACCCATGCTCCACTGATTTTCAGCTCCAATTTCCTCCTTGAGGGAAGCAATTTCTTATCTAGCAAGAGTTTCACTGCAATCACTTCCTGTTACAGTTTCTTATTCCAACATGTTTGTAGTACACTGCCTCCTCACCAGATTTTTCTCCACTGGCACCTCAGTCCCCAATCTCAAACCAATTTCAGTCATCTTGTCCCCGCTATATTTGAATGGAATGAGTGACTCCATTCAGGTCTCTGTCAGTGAGGAGGTATAACCAACATGAAAGAAGATCTCCATTTTAAACTGTATGCTCAGACCAAACTGTATTTCCCATCCCACAGCAGACACAAGGCCATAACACCGGAAGTCCTTTTTTGGCATAACACAGGGCTATGTTTCAAACGCTTCAGCTGTGAAGCTTAAACAAGCCTCTAAGATGCTTAACAGATTATTTTTTGAATTGGTAATAATTTGGGACAAATTTATGTCTACTTTCATCAGCAAAAGCTACTTCAGCCGAATCGAGTTCCTGTTCCAAGCTAGTCCTTCCAAAAACATCCTTCTGGATTTAAGGAAAGCAGAAAAACATATTCTTTTTTCCTTGAAGTGCCCTCCTTCCGCTGAATGACTTAGCAAAAAATTACCAAAACTCCCTCAGAAATACATTTAAGACTTAAGGGGCAGATGTATATTAATAAGGAAGGACAAATTCTAAGCAATAAGGCTCCGATAGAAAGGTTTGGCCCACTGCAATGTTAACATAGGTGAGATGAGACCCATCTGCAATGTCACAAAACACCTCATACAATGTTTTATCAGGTAAGTATGTCACTTAAGGACAGAATCACATGGAGAGAAGAGCTGCCAGTGTATAGAATCTGGAGTTTGAGGCATTTGTCTGGGTGTAAAAGACTTGTCTAACATTTTCAGTCTTTGGTGAAGGTAGTAATGGAAGTATATTTCTTCCCAGGCTCATGCCCTGACCTTAGACATGGTAAATATAACAGAGGGACCTGTAATGAGAATCACAATTTGCATTGTGCTCCAGCAGCTCTGTCTATGCACTTATTTCTATTCCTAAATTGCTTGTCAAACAATTAACAGCTGTATATTTTGAACAACTAAAGAGAACACTTCCACAGCTTTTTACAAACAACTTCCTCTTCTGTCCTTGTAAAAACTTAAATTAAAAGGAAATCATCCCCCTCAAAGTTTCACAGCGTTGTACCAACACAAGACAACAAACACGATACCTAGAGGACACTTTCAAATCACATTCTTAGAACCCAAGGGAAATATTTATTGATCTTCTGACTGCTGTGTTTCCCTACCAGACCTAATTATTCTTTAAATGGAAACTGCCAAGAAACAGATTTTGATAGCATGGATTTTGAGCATATTATTTCATGGATGTTGCATTACAACTATTACTGTGAACAAAATCATCTACCCTAATAACTGTGTTAGTGCAGTCCAACCTCCCTCTCAGCTAAAAAAATCAAAGAAAGAACACTGGCATATTTAGTCTTTTCACTTCACACCTTGACAAAATGGATCAAATCACTAGTGTGTCTCTTCCAATATCTGTTCTTCCCTGTTTTACTCATAGATGTGTCGAGATGAGTAACAAGCACAGCAAGACAGTCCCCAGTTCAATACCTGCCTTATATGGACAAAACCCTTTCTGTATGATAGGAAAGGTTTTCTAGTAGTTAATGCCAGTAAACAATTAATTAGTGTAATTCGAGAAGAGTTTTTCTGACAACATTAGCAGAATACCTTTGCTCTCAGGTATTCTGTTCAATTAGTCAAAGCACATGTAACACATTCTGCTTCAATTTGCTTAAACTTTTGACAATTACAAAGGCATTTTATCACACTTTTAATCATGAAATGGTCTAGGCCTTTATACAGATATAGAAATCATGTAAGCTCTTCCATTTAAAGAACAATCATCACAAGGGCAGCACTACAGATTTTTGTGACGTTGTCAATGTTAGTTATTTACAATAAAAGGAATTAAAAAATAATTAATAGTTTCAGTAGTGGCATTCTTTTTGTTGTTGTTGTTCTCCTTTTCATTCCAGTCTTTCCATGCAGCAAAGGGCAGATACAAAAGGAAACAGTAATTCTTGAAACTGGTAATTCACCACATTTTACAGACAAGAATTTATAAAAATAAGTAAATAAAGGGACTTGTCCATGAACACTGGTATTCTTAGAAGTCCGTACCAATTTAAACACCATCTGCTCAATGGAAGACCCATCTCAATACTGGTCAAAGTTCAGCAGTACCAATCTCCCTCATATTCACAGTCACTGAGAATCAGTCAACTGCCCATCATTCACAAATGGACAACGACTAGACTTGGAGAAAAGGCGGAAAAAGCCAAAGCAACTGTATTGCCTAAAGAACAGGTAATAGAGTACTCTGTTCACAAATCTAGTAAAGCAAGCATAGCTGTCAGTTTCATAAGATTAAGTTTTTCACATCAGTACTTGTGGTATATCCGAATCTCTCACACTCCAACACACAGTCTACCCTTCTGATTTAAGTGCTGCAGAACACTACTGTTTGTGCAGTCACGCTGTTCCCTCACTCAGAGGACCAATGCAGTATAAAAAAACACCTGCCACCAAGAAGAGGCTGATTTAAAATTACACCAGTATGCAGACCTGGTTCACAATACAACTGCTCACACAAACGTGCCAGCCAAACTTGCCTAGGCGACACAGCACTGGAACAGGAATTGTTGGAAAGGTGACACAGAAATCCCCAGCCAGTTAAAGACTGTCTTGTGAAACATTAAGTTAATTTTCATTTCTTGACTAGAATGTACAGAAACACATCTTTCATTTTGCTTTTGTCCTTTTTATATTGTTTATCATCCAGATGGCCATTCCTGAGAATTCTTACTACAATTAAAAATCTGGCAATGCTTTCTGGCATTTTCAGGTATGATGACATGCACGTATGCTCAACATGACGTGCCCCATGAAAAACTTCAGACCTTAACATAGCCCTCTGAAATTAACATAATATTTCCATGCAGAAACATTCCAACCTTTCCACCTTGCAAAGGTGGCTTTGGACTGAGCCCATATCTACCACTGACGACATACTGAAGAAACAAAACACATTCGAGAAGATCAAATTCATTGTTAGCCTTGTTATTTAGCACCAGCTTGAGATAACAGCAGATCATTTACCAAAGAACAGAAATCCCTGATAGGAAGGAGGAAAACTGCAAGAACACCCAGGATGGTTAGAGAGCATAAATCCTTTCTTCCTATATGCATCATAAGAAAGCTGTCTTTGGTGTCACAGTTCTGAAAACAAAAAAATCAATTCTTAAAATATGTGGCAGCTGTTGGAATGCACTGTTATTAAAATATGATAATAGAGTACATTTTTGAATTGATGTTTTTTCTACTAGAGCTGTGTTTGTCTCACGCATCTAATATTGGGGTGGTCACACAATGGATCACGCCCACCTTTAAACACAGCTACCATTCCAGAATCCCATCTGTATCATCCATAACTGCCTACTAGTACTGCTTATGGCTCCATCAGATTTAACACCAGTCAGACTGCCAAGTGATTGATTTCCACAATGAAAGAACATCAGAAATGGTTTCAAGTGATTCGGAGCCCAGCACTTTCAGCAGCACAAAATTCACTTCATGTCAAACCACCTTCCAGTCCTTTGCACATAATGCAGCTTCTTCTCCAGTTCTCACTTGAGTTACAAACCAATTTCCCAACTCTGCAGAGGAAGCAATGGCTGCTCTGGCTGTAGTTAGCAGCAGGAAACAGGCCAACTCCGCAGTGCTCAACAAGGCACCTTGCCAAGACCGCTTGCCTCTGCTCCATCACTCCCAAAGCCACTGCTGCACACTGCAGGAAAAGCTCTTACAGTAAAGTGCACTGGTGGACTAAAAAGTGCCAGACTGCTGAAATGGCCAGAAGGAAGAGGAGTTGATTATTCCCCTTGTTGTGTGACAGAAGAAAGCCTTTAGATGACTTAAAGATTACTCAAAAACATTATAAGTTTTGATATTTTGATACAGTAACATTTTGTATCTGTAAAAGCCCTCTCTCACCATAGATCCAGCTGATCCATAAGTGTTTTTCTCACCATTTCATGAAAACTCAAGAATTTGTTATCCAACCTTATCTTTTTTCCCTCAGCTTTCTAAACTTCACAGAAATGAGATGAACTCAGTTCATTACAACATGGTGCTAATAACGCCACAGTTGTGAGTTTAATCCCTGTATGGGCTATTCACTTCAGAGTGGGACTCGATGATCCTTGTGGGTCCCTTCCAACTCAGAATATTCTGTCACATATTCTGTGAAATCTTTCAACTATCCTGATTCCTCCGTGTTTATTTCCACTGCTATCTAATCCAGTGTGAGAAAAAAAATCAAAGATCACAACCATTTGTTACTAGTTTAAACTAAATAAGAAATGAAGGACAGATTATACAAAACAAAATCACATTTTGCAGATGAAAGACCTAAACAAAATACTGACTTTTATCACAAATTTGAGGCCCACCCTGGAAACCCAGATGCCTAAACCAGCACACCAACCTTTACCAAATTAAAAGAATCTATCTTCTAAATACTTCCTCTGCAGAAAAAATGAAGGTAAGAGATCTGTTTCCAGATGTCAATTGACTTCAGAAGGGCAGCTGACCATGCACAAGGTATTACTGTTTTAGAATACATTACTACTATGCCCTTTCTATTCCTCACCTAGGCTGATCATTTGGTTTTGCCTTTCAAAAAAGTCTTAGGAAAAGTTCATACTTAGTTTTATACTTTAGTCACTTCATCATCTTTAATAGTTTAAAGTTCATTAATGCAACTTTCCTTAAAATTATTTTCCTTCACAGTATCAGAAAACATGGAGATTCCAAAAACCTACAATAAAGGTATTGGTAAGTTGCTGACCCAGTGAATTACAATTTCCGCTGTTCTGGTAGTAAAGAATTTTAATTAAGATATTATTGTTTATCATTTTAACAAGGGAAAGATACAAATTTCCGTAACACATTCTTCACCAAAAAACAATTTTTGAACTGTGTTGCCCTACAGGTAAGGTGTTCAGTCTGTGGCGAAAGGTACTGCTCAGTCCTAGACACAGGTAAGAAAGAATATTCAGAATGAGGAGACAACCCATGAGTGTGTTTTGTCTCTTGTCCACTAAGTCTCCCCTACAGGGTGGGACTTTCCTACAGGCTTGCTCCACCTCCACCCCACTCCATCCCACACTGTACACATTCCTGCTCACAAGCTTTAATTTGTCTAGCTTCAAATTCCTCAAGCCTGTTACATCACTGTGTTAGCAAACTCAGACAAATAGTTTAAAAGTCAACGTTTTGATGGGGCTCACTGCATGTCTGAAAATGTCCTGCAGAGTTTTGCTACGTTACTCGCTACGCATTTCAAATTAATACAGCAATTGCCAAACTAGATTAGACAACAAGCCACTAAGATTAGCTTGGATACAGCATGAAAGCAAGCCGAGAGACATGAAGTCCTTATACAGGGCAAACAGGAACAGCAGCACTGGAAGGGCACAAGAGAAACACAGCTGCTCCACTCCACAGTAGATCGTACTAAACTGGTTTAGCTTCAAGAATTTAGCTCTTAAACTTAGGCTACAGCTACATTGAGCCAGTTTAAATCAGACCAGCTGCAATGTCACCCTCCACTTTTTTCCATATATGCATTCCTGTCCATTGGACTGCCGTGATCTCAGAGGTCTTTTCCAACCTAATTGATTCTGTGATACTTTGATTCCTGTGCAACAATGTTGTGTATATCTGATTCAGTAACCAACTCAGCAGGTTCAATCCACTAAGGCAGCAGAAAAAATGCATCCTTTTATACAGCTCTTACTTCATCACAGCTTTTGCCTTGGAAATCTAAAGAGTACTATTGCCAGGGTGCAAAGAAAACAGGAATGCATGGCTTGGGTAAGCAGGCACTTACTTAAGTAAGGCATAAACAACAGTTATTTTCAAAAAATACTTGTTGAACTTAAATTATTTCCAAAACCGTTTAAGCATAAATCAGTTTAAGAATTTCTTTCTAGACTTCAAAGGAAAAAAATTAATTCTATATCCCTTAACTTCCATTTACAATGATTTTTGGACTCATGCTGTGTTGAGGAATCTAATGTGGATCTTGAGCTGCACGCTAGTTCATCACGTGGCCAGTCATACTGGGGCTATGTGGGGTGCTTGGGATACTGAGTCATCCTGAGTTTTAGCTGTGGAAGAAAAGGAATCAGCAGAGACTGCTGGGCCTACACTGCTGGTTTGCCTGGGAATCCAGCCATGCTTCCCCATCCAGCCCTGCCCCAAGGAGTTGCTGCTGCTGTGTCCACTGATTGAAACCCCCCGCTTCTGCCACAGCAGATCTCATCACTTCTGACTTACACAAATCTTGTAAATCTCAGCATTGCAAAAGCTTCCCATTTATGCCTTTGGCTCTAGGATTCAGTGATACATCAGTGTGCTCTACTGTCAAGGTGTACACCACATGACTGGTGGAAGGGACAATTTTCGATTCTGGTACGTATCCCACTGTTCTGCTCAGTTTTTCTAAGTTTAGAAGTGTCTTTTCCACTCTAGCCCCATGAGGTAAATAATTCCAAGCTTTTTAATGTCCTGTGCTGAATTTTTGGTCTCTGAAGCCTCAAGCCGTGTTCCTGACAGTCAGCAAATCCACAAGATTACTGACTATATCACCTACAGAAAAACAAAATTTCTATCTGCAATCTTTCAGCATTTTTTTCTCACTCCTTTTCAAACAGTTAGTTATTTACATCATTTTGAATGAACACCTTGTATGAGAATAACTTCATGGTTTTTGGATTTTCTTTCCAGTAATTTCCTTAATTTTTCTCGTTCTTGTACTGCATATTTCTCAGCATTTCCAACTTGCATACTTTTTTTCTTGCAACAGATACAGTATTAGGAGACATTAGGCAGAAGAGAGTAGAAAGGTCCACAATTTATGCTTGCCGTATTTAACTGCCCAAAAACAGACAGAAGACAGGAAAGAAGAAATCATCACCAAAAAATAAAAACAATACTGAAATGGTGAGGGACTAATTATGCATCTCAAAGACTGCAGCTCTGTCCAGGAAGGCTGCCTTTGCATAACACGCTGTCCAAAGGAAAGTACGCTCAGAGCAGTAAGATGTTCAGACTTTCTGACAAGAAGTTATCTTGATTTGAAGACATCCAACAGAATTTCAATCTGTGCTAAAAATCATAATCCTCAGATTAAAAGACAGAATAGGTAAATAAAGTTTTAGTAATACCAGAACAAAAGATACTGGTTTTCCCATGCATACGTTTTATGCTTGATGGAGGTAACAAATAGGGTAAAAATTCTGACTGAATCTTCCCCAGAGTCACTTTTATGATTCCACTCCTATGTAAGATTTCCCAATAAGGAACAAGGAATATGATCACATGGTAGCCTCTTCTTCAGAGCTGAGGGTACTTTTATATTTTGTTCCCACAGAGGATTACTCTAATACAACTTTCAGAAATGTAATTCTTCCCTGGATTCCCAGTGGTATTTTTTTTGACTGATATATGGGGAAGAGAAATGGAAGAGGTAAAGAAAGGCCAACATTGTAGTCTTCTTACTTTAGGAAATCCAAGCTAAAAAG
Source organism: Myiozetetes cayanensis (assembly GCF_022539395.1). Taxonomy (NCBI): domain Eukaryota; kingdom Metazoa; phylum Chordata; class Aves; order Passeriformes; family Tyrannidae; genus Myiozetetes; species Myiozetetes cayanensis. The sequence goes on along the minus strand of NW_026087742.1, from coordinate 28,724,472 downwards.
TTGGAACAAAAATAAACTGTGTTACACAGCTTTGACATTGGTGGTATTAATATTCTTCCTATCATATAAGCTTGCTATTTACGTTTTTACTCAACATTTCTGACACAATGTCTTGCTTTTCCCTTTTAATCACCACAGGGAAAAAGAAACTTAATAGGAGAACAAAACATGAATCTTACCATTTAGTTTTAAACACTGTAAACTGTAGTAATAGTTCAAATTATTCGGATGTACATACTTTGTTTTTCACCACCGTTCTCTTTTAGCACATATGTAACTCCACATGCGTACAGCAGCACGCTTTAGTTATATCACATTATAATCTATACCACATTATAACAATTTGTACTGTTCATTGAAAATTCCTTTTAGACTATTTAAAATGTGTTTTCTATTCTGGAGTTAGAACACAAACAAAAGAAAAAATTCCCCCTAAAACTCTTAAATGTGACCCATAAACTTCAATTATCTAAGTAAAAATTAAGCTCCAAGATTTCTTATTAATTCAGAAGTCCTGTAGTCCTTATCCTGAACTCAACAAAACGAAACAACCCTCCTCTCTTTTCTGCAGAAGGAAGGCAAAAATGGTTCTACTACAAATTAGCAAATTTAACAGTTATATTCAATTAACATAATAAATGCTAAAAAACATGGTATGACATACATCTACATGATTTAGATGATGAATGACAGGTAGTCTGGCACACATGGAATTCATTATTAAAGAGTACAGATGTTCCATTTTATAATCTTTTTCGAAGTACCCTTTCAGCACATTCCCAGCCTCAGCTCATTCTCACCAAGATTTCCATCCTCAATGGTCAGCACCACTTCATCCATCACCAAGGCCCGGAAATCCAGTTCCTCTTCACAGCATTTGGCCTTCAGTGCTCTCAGGATCTCCTGCTGAGGGTAATCTTCTCTGATGCGACGGTCTGTTAAGAACCACAGCCTGGGAGCAACTGAACTGCACATCTTGGACTTGTGTTGCAACCTTCAAGGTTTCTTTTCAATGAAACTGCTAGACAGTAGAAAAGATGAGACTCTGTTAGAGCACATAATTCTTGATCCCTGCCTGTACCAAGTCCCTCTCCCTCTGAACAAGTCAGTCCTTTTCAACAGACTGCAACTTCCAACCTCCAAGAGGCAAAATAATGTCTACACCTAATCTGTCACTGAAGTACCAACACCACAAACAAATCCATTTACACTTGATGGAATGTTAAAGGCTAGTAACCAGGTCTTGGTCCTCATCCTAGCTTTCTTCACAATAGGTATACAAATGATATAACTCCTGCTACTGGTAGTAGCATCCCCCTTCCTTGACAGAACTAAGAAGCAAGACAAGAACTTAATAAACTTTGAATGGCCATGTCTGAAGGCCAGAATTTCAACTTCACTATTGGGATAATTCCTTACAATTGAAATAACTCAGTCCCTCTCCTCGGTACTGGTAGAACACCCAGTGACGGAGTTGATTTTCCTTTTCCACCACATAGGGAAGAAAGTACACTGTGACAAATTCTTAATGTTAAAAAAGGAGCCCAGAAGAATAAAAGAAATTCATTAAAACAGAATTTTCCAGGTAACTATTTAGTTTTGCTCTTACAACTACTTCACATCTACTGCATAATATATTTAGAAATATATTTAGTAGTATCCAGAACACATAATAACAGAAAAAAACGATGGAACGAGGAGCATCAACAAAATGTTAGGGATACAGAACATTAATAATATATGTAAAATAAAGCAAAAATCAAAGTCTGAATCTCAGTACTAGCCCTTTCTTGCTCCAAATCATTTTTTTAAATCATCTTTATACATAAACAGCACTAATGAATTCAGCACCAAGAACAGAAAAAACAGTTCAAATTGAAGAAATTCAATGGTGTTAGAACTGATAACAGCAAGGTACTGCTCCTTTTGCTTTGAATACAGAGAACTTGAGCTATTCTCGACTGAATACATTTTTACTGAAGTATTTTAAAAGCTGTAAAACAATTACAGGTATGCTAATGGACTACTCATTTACATTCAAGAAAGACAAGCAGCAGCATGGTGTAGGGAAAAAGAATTCTGGAGAAAAACAGAGCTGCTTTCAGTGTCACTTTCCTATTAAAATAAAGAGGTAGAAATCATGATTTTCATCAATATATCTTACATAAGTTCCAAAGAGAACTGAACTCAAAGAGAAGTGGGATATAAATAATGGCCAGAGTGGGATAGAAACAGGAGTTTTGCCTGGTAGTCCTAATGACAGGACGTGCTGTCAGCAGGAAATGTAAATACAGAAAGGCAGTAAGTATACAACTGTTATCATGTGATATTACAAAGAATTTTAGTTTCTGCAGCAGGTCTTGGGACAAAAGGATTGTTTAGCTGCAACCATAAGAATCGGATTTTTTTTTTTGGGTAATTAAAAAGCAAGTTTTTTCTACTAGTACAGCTTTTTCTTATCGTGAACATCAAATGTTAAGTGGACATTTTTAATCCTGGTACTGAGAACCATAATGACAACTAACAAAGACAAAGATATTTTTTCCATTACTTTGGTAAATGAGGAGCAACAATAAAGCCAAGGACTACAGGTCTTCATCTTAATAGACTGAATGCAAGCAGAAGCTTGGGAAAGGTAATCATAGATCCAGACCAGCCCTTGACAGCAGGCAAGATGTTCAAGGTAAAGGAGGAACAGGAGTGTTTGCTCCCTGCAGGACAATAGGTATGGTGGGTTGTAAGGAATATCTTTTGATATCTCAAAGAACCTCTTTGTGCTTCACAGCAACCGAAAGTGGAAAGGGCAAGACGAGGCTTGGGCTGACAACCATCAGATCCAGCCCCACTTTTGTCTCTCTCAACAATGGACTTCTCCACGCGGCAGTTTACATAAAACTTCCGGGAACAGCGTGCTCGGCTAGGAGCCGGGAGAGGCTGTGTTTCCCAGCCGTGTCACCGCCGCGCCGGGGGCACAGCGCGGAGGCCGCCGGGCACCGGCCCTCGCCGCTGCCATTTGCGTGAGGGGTGGGCGAGGCGGCGCAGCGCCACCTGCCGCCCCGCCCCGGCAACGCCGCGCTGCCCGGGGGCCCGCCCGCAGCCCGGGGGCCCGCCCGCAGCGGGCTGAGGGACCGCCGGGGGACCGCGAGTACGCCAACCAATACACCAGCCACACCTTCTCTTCATTGAAAAAAAAAAAAGCAAACAAATCAATCAGAAAACAATACATATTTTCGGCCTGTTCGAGGTTTTAGTTTGAGGTTTTGAGGCTTTTTTCCCTCCTCTGCACTGGTTCTAACACTGGTGGAAAAAAAAATATGTTTTCCCCATTTTAGCTTGCCAGTAACCCTTGATTTCTTTGCCAATCTACTCCCATTTTTCTCAAGCCTCTTTTCTACATCGCCCCACCTCCACCCCCTCAAGTCTGCCATCATCTCTCCCTGATGCCACTTCAGCACTCAAATCCTTAAAAATCAGCAAAGGGCCATGGTTCTTCTACTTTTGAAAGAAGCTACAGCTTCATTAAGAAGAGCCATCCAGGTATCTCAATGAGCAAAATAAATGTGCAGGCATACAAAAATGCCTTAGCTATGGGTATTCATCTCCCTCCTAACACTGTGTCTTATTCCCTCAAAATCTTAGGAGTTTTATAAATGTATATGCAAAAGCTAACATTTTAAGGAAAGCAGGTAACAACCTCAAATCTGGGAACAAAGATTAAGAAATTCACTTTAGATCAAGATGCAAGCCAGCAGCAGAGGCAGAAACTAGTAATCCTAACTCTTGGTTCCTTCACCCCCAACCCTACACCACCCTTTTTTTCCACCTGGAAAAAATCTTTCCATCTTTTTCACACTAACATTCTGTTCCTAAAAACAGAATCTACTCATCAGTTTCAGCCTCTCCTTACAATCTCTATTTTGATTGTGTAAGAACTCTCACAGAACACAAAACCTGCAATTTACCCTATTAACCCAAACATCTTAACAATCCCTCCCACATTCTCAAGAAAACAGTCTGTAGGAGGAAAGCTGGCCTTGCAGTCAGATGCACAAGAGCATTAAGCTCTCAAGTTGGATATGATTGCCAGAATTTTTCCTTGAAAACCAACTCCACCCATTTCAGTCTAAAAGACACAGCCTCAGACAATGCTGGGTGTGCATGGAATACTTCCTAATCCATGAGAGAATCTATTGCAAAGTAAGTATGGTATATATAAGGGGAAGACCAGATGTTTAAATATGTTCAAGATGACCAGCTGAAGTGCAGTTTTCAATCAAAGCTACCTACTACAGTCAAAGTACCATCCTTCAAAAACTACTTAATAGACTTATGAAATTAAAGGCAAAAAATAACCATAAACCTAACTGCATAAAATGGACTGGGAGAGGTAAAAAGGGCAGCATCAAAGTAAAAGCTCTCATAAAAATCAAACTCTGTGTCACGGCAGCCAAGCAGACACTGCCGCATCAGCTTCAGGAAGCTGTGTGGAACAGATTCGTAGCAGTTTATAGAGGGAATGGAACACTCACCTCAACTTTGAGCTGTAGCACCCTGGTATTGCTTAAGCTAGGCTTTATTCCGGCAAGCACACAGCAGCTTCCTCCCCTCCCCATCACATTTCCTCCCGCATTCCTTCAATCTGCAGTACACCTTTAACAGCTGTTCTAACAAAAGCACTCACTGTGCTCCTTTTCTGCTTTACATCATATAGGAATATGTTTTCTTGAAATAACAGAGAATTCAGCCAATCAGATCAGCTGTCTAGAGAGATCTAGAAATCTTCTCTGAAGACCATTCTTTTTGCCTTGAAGGGGTCTTCTCTTTACAGAGAGATTAGAGAACTGTCTCCAGGAATGTGAGACTGGTCTCCATTGTTAATTTACTCCTTATCCCATCTTCAACACCCAAAAGCAGGACAAAAATGGACTAGTCTCTTCTTTCTCATCGTGATATATGACCTCTAAGAAGAAACCCACTATTAGGGGATAATAACTAATTTATGTTTTACTGGTAAATGTGTAAAATAAGAGATACCTTGTATGCAAAAAAAATCCATTCCGTCTTCTTTCTGCTCAGAATGCAACCACTCAATGCTTTTGTAAATTAAAAAATCTAACTTGTTTCTTCCCTGTGGGAATGATGAATGGAATCCCAGATGTTTTGTAGCATTAAGAATCAATATTATCTAGCTATTTCAACTGCGAGACCTGTGATCTGATGTTGCAGCACACTCCCACTGACTATACCGTGATCTGGGAAACAAGTTAGCAGAACAATTACTACCATCAGCCCCTCCCAGAATCTCCCTTTTTTTAGAGCTTGGCTCAGACTCTCAGGCTCAGTTACAGCACTGTGCAGCTAACACTAACTCCACAGATTCCATCAGTTAATAGAGGTAAAACCTAACCTTAGTTTTAGCATACCTCTAGGCATGTTGGATCCCTACAGCTGAGAGAATGATAATAAAAATCTCATGGAAGCGAGAAGGAATGAGCAAGGACACTGACAGTCATGACTGCCACGGGAAACAGAGAACTAGGAAAAACACAGCTCTAAGCACTCACCTCACTGCAATTAACACTAATAACACCATTGGTGCTTATCCCTTAATACTCATTTCCAAAATAGTGTTATTCAACTTGGAAGGCTTATTTTGACTTCCTTCTCATCATAAATTAGCTAAGGCTTGAAACTGAGTACATATTTCCAGTAAACTGATCGTCTCCACCATGGCAGCAGTTTCTAGAATGCTAGAAGGCCACACTTCAAGACACTGAAGACCTAAGAACATTTGGCAGATGCTTGCAACTTATCTCCTTTAGGAGATACCTCAAGGCAGATCTGAATTATAAAGTCAATCTTAGATAGCAGACCAGTTAAACAGCTAACAAACAGCTATCCAGCACATGACCCAGCACATAATCCGCCATACGCTGTCATGGAATTCTCTATTTCATCTTAATGAGAGGAAAGCAGTATTTGAAACATCCCAGAAATACGACTTTCTATGCCATAAGGAGAGCAGGTCTGCAAACAGCTCACAGCTGTTTAGAGCATAAAGCACAAGTAATTTTCTTCCACACAAAGGTACCAGAATGATGATCATCTAAAGAAAATGTATGGATGATGAATATATCCCATGGTGATAGAGATAAGAACTGACATCTTTCAAGAAAAAAAAATCCACAGTAAATCAACTCATTCCTGACAATGCTCCTTCATGGTGATGCTTAAGGCCAACATCAAGAAAAATTCCTCTTTTATGTACCAAAAACTAGTTTTCCTAAGACTGTCACATAACTGTTTGAGACTCTTTGGAAAGAACATATTTTTAAAACCTGAAGAATCTGAAAAATTAGAACATTTATTTAAATGAATTTTATATAATATATTGAGCATCTGCAGCACAATCTGTCCAGTGCTGCTGCATTATCATCCACTCGTTACACATGCATTGTAGAATTTAAAGTCTCTGCAGGCAGGTGAACCCAAGCACACCTCTTTGAAAGCATATCACAGTATTCACCTCCTTTTCCCTTGGAGATTTGTAGACTGCAAAAGCCAAAGGATATGGGAATATATTAATTGTTTCCATTTATTCCCAGTACAATCCCCCCCGCTGCAGACGGGCAACTGCACCCTCAGTGATGGCTTTCATCTGCTTGTCTCCACCTTTGCACTGAGTGATGTTCAAGATGCAAGCAGCAATCCTCCCAGGCACAGCTGCCTCTAAAAGCCAGACATCCACACTCCCCCCGCCCCATCTTTCCTCTTCTATGTTCATGCTTGCAAGTAGGTGGTTACGATTCCTCATTCACACACCCCACTTCCCGATCACCACTGAATAATCCATTCTCTTTCCTCTCTGCAACACGAGCCCGATACCGGTCAGCAACAGCCATCCTTCTACTTCTCGGTATTTTTTCCTACAACAGCTTTTTCACCACCCTCCACCATGCCTGTGTGCGCACGCACGCCCATGTGCAAATAAAACACACATTTCCCCCATATCAGCTGCTTTTCTGGTGAGAGGCTCTTCCACCTGTGCCAGGTTTCCCTGCAGTGTGGTACAACACACTCCTCTGCTCCCTGATCCGTGTGTACACAGCCAGTTTTCCCTCCTCCCTTCCCCCACCCCACAGTCTCTGTGCATGCCTCTCCCAGCGCCTGGAGTGGGGGAAGGGAAACATGCACTGCGTGAATGAATGGACTGAAGAGACTTACCAGAAATTTGGTGATGAAGGAGGAGTGGAAGACGAAGTAGACACTAAAGATGGGTGTTTCCTTCAGCGTGCTAAGTGCTGCTTCAGTTCTGGCTCCCTTAAGGAGGTCACGTGTCTTGCTAGGTACCCCTTTTCCTGGATCCTCTACTAACCAAAAAGGGTGGTAAGGAGGTCTTCTGGATGCCTCTCTGCACTACACTCCAAAGGAGGGAAGGGTACTACTGAAGCTCCCAAAGCAAGCAAGGGATGATGATGATGAGAACGTTCTCCTGGTCCTATAACAGGCAATGTCTAGCAGATGCCTCGGGGACCAGGGTAGATTTCTGAGGGGGGAAGGGGAGTAAACGACTGTTAAAATAATTCCTAAATTGTCCTCCCCTATAGCAGGGATAGGAAGGAGTAAAAAGAGTACTGGTGAAGAGCTGTAGCTTTCTACGTAAAACAGACTCAATCCTTGTGTCTCTACTTCCTCAGAACTAAAAGCCTAAATGACTCTGAAGACACCAACACCTAAGGAGGAAAAAAAAAGAAGAAATGTCCCTATTAGACATAAATAAACATATAAATGTATGAAATACAGATAAACTAAATCCCAAAGGAATAAAACGTGCCATTCAAGACAATAAGCAAAGTCAAATGAAAATTGTGAGATGAACACAACTAGGGGAAATGTGCAACTTTAAGGAATTTACACCATTATACTACCACAGATACCAATTCTAAGGAGAAAAAGACCCCAGAAGACTAAGCACCTTGTTCTTTTACTGAAGAATGTGCATTCAATGGAAAGATAAACCTGTACCTACACGTGAAGAAAACAAGTTTTAAAACCTACAGAAACTATTCCATTTATTTGTGCGAGTCTTTAATCCCCTCCCCCAGAATAACCTTTAGGATTCAGACGAGGAGACTCGAGAAAAGTACATTTCAGGTCAGGAGCACGTATTCCTATGCATTAGGAGTATGTACTCCTATGCATGGGACTCCATTCTGCCACACAAAATAAAGTGGTTTATAAACGGTAACAAAAAAACAAACAAACAAACAAGCAAAAAACAACAAACATATCTAGAGAATGCTTGCTTAAATGATGGAATCAATTCAAGATTAACAGTGGCACGCTTGGAGAAACGGAGCCCCTGATAGGTGCCAGGCAGTAAAGTCACCGATGAGCTCTTTAAACATCAGAAAACAAAAGGGGAGAAGAAACCTAGTTGGGAAGATCTCGCTGCCAGACCCAACGCCAGCCACACACACCCCTGCCTCCATCACGTGAAGATCAACCCCCGCAGCCACCGCGGATCCCCACGGACCCGTGCGGGGTCGCGGCCGCCGTGCGAGCCCGGGGGGGCGGCGGTCCCCACCCCGCGCTGGCAGCGCGACCCGCCCGCGGAACGGCGGGTCCTGGACCGCGGCACGGACCCCCCACTCACACCCCCCGGCCCTCTCCCCGCGCACAAGGAGCGGCCGCCGCCGCCGCTCCCCCTCCACCACCCACCTGGGCGCCCCGGCGGGGAGGCGCGGGCAGCTCGCCCCGCTCGGCGCGCGGGGGATGCAGCACAATCACCATGGGCGCAGCGCGGCGGCGGCGGGCGGGACGGCTGTGAGGGACGGTCCCAACCACCCCCGCCCGCCCGCCCCCTCCCCGGGCACGGCGGACCCCACCCCGCGGGCTCGCGCCCGCTCAGCCCGACATCTCACCCGCCCCGGGCACCGCCGAGCCTGAGGGGACCCGCGGGCGCCCACCCCACCCCCTCCGGCACCGGGCCTGGGAAGAGAGGGCGCGGGGCGAAGAAGGCTCCGGGGAGACGCGCCCCTTCCTCCCCGCCGGCGGCGCGGTCCTAGAGGGAAGCGGGCGACGCGACGCGACGCTCGCCCACCTCCCTCACCGCCCCCCCTCCCGCCTTCCCCCTTTCTCGGTGTCCCTCCTCCCCGCGGCTGAGGCGAGGAGGCCGCGGCTGTTCCCTGCACCGAGCCCCCCGCCCGCCGCCGCCGCCGCCCGCGCCCGCTCCCGCCGCCTCAGAGCGGAGCGGCGGCGGTGCCGTAACGGCCGGGCCGCGGGGCCGGGCTCCACCGAACCGCTGCCCGTGAGCGGCGGCACCGCCCGCGCGGCGAGGCCGCCCCTGCCCAACGGCCGAGGTCTCCCACGGGGTCTCGGAACGGGTCGGGCTGGAAGGGACCACAGCGGGTCATCTGCTCCAACCGCCCTGATCAAGCAGGGGGTCGTCCTAGAGAGCATGGCACGGGATTGTGTCAGGCGGTTCTGGAATATCTCCAGTGAGGAGGACTCCACAACCTCTCTAGGCAACCTGTTCCAGTGCTTGGTCACCCGCACAGTAAAATTCTGCCTCGTATTCAGGTGGAACTTCCTGTGCATCAGTTTCTGCCCATGTCCTTGTCCTATAGCTCTGCACCACCACGAAGAGTCTGGATCCATCCTCTTGGCACCTCCCTTCAGACACTTAACACACATTGATGAGGTCCCCTCTCAGTCATCTCAAGGATAAACAGGCCCAACTCTCTCAGCCTTTCCTAGTAAGAGAGGCGCTTCAGTCCCCCAGTCATCCCTGTTGGTATCTGCTGGACCTGCTCCAGGAGTTCCATGTCTGACCTGCTCCAGAAGTTCCACGTCTCTCCTTACTGAGGAGCCCAGACTGGACACAGCCCTACAGATGCGGCCTCACCAAAGCTGAGTAGAGGGACAGGATCACCTCCCTGGACATGCTGACAATGCTTTTCCTAATGTTCTTCCTGCCTGTTCCCACCCTCCTCCCCTGCTCTAGCTGGGGATTCAGTCCAGCCCCCACTGCCGTGGCAGACCCCAGCCCAGGCCCTATTGTGCTGACCCAGCTTCTCCTGCAGTCCCCACCTTCCAACCCTGACTGCCCCCTCGGGGCTGCAGACACCATCCCACTGCCACGGGTGACCAGTCCCAGCACAGCAAAAGCAGCCACTCTGTCAGCAAAATGGGCACTGTCTGTCACGCTTGTCACTGCTGCTGTTGGCATGTGGCATGCAAACCCAGAACCCTCATCCTTCACGTTCAGTGTGACAGAATCACGTAATCAGACCTCTGAGATCATCGAGTCCAACCCCTGCCCAAACACCACCATGTCAACTACACCATGGCACTGTGTGCCACGTCCAGTCTTTCCTTAAACATCTCCAGGGATGGTGACTCCACCATCTCAATGGGCAGCCCGTTGCACTATCTAATCACTCTTTCTGTGAAGAAATTCTCTTAATGTCCAGTGTCTACTTCCCCTGTCACAGCTTGAGACTATGTCCCCTTGTCCTATGTCGCGTGTGACATGTCCTACGCACCACCCACCATATGCCATCATGTGCCTGATGTACCCAGTGTGCAGCCAGAGCTGCATCATCCCTCGCTGCTGTCATTTCTCTTAAATAATAACTGTTGGCAGCAGACAAATATGACGCATCCTCTGTATCAACCAACACACCTTGTTTATCAATTTCTATGGCACACCTACTCAGTTTCTTTCGTACCACACCCTTTTCATTCACTGTATCGTATCAGCTGTATATTCCACATTGTCCTATGTGAGTTTCTCCTTCACCAACCTTCAGAACCTCTAGACACAGCAAACACACCCTTTGCGCCCCAGAGGAACAACGTGTGTGTTTCTCGCTAGCCTGTGCTGCACTCCCAGCTTTGCAAAGATGGGATATACTCACCTGGTCACTCTGATACTCCCCAACATCCATCATACCATGAAGGTTACCATTCAACCTGCTTTCTTCTGCCTCTTCAGCACGTGGTGGTTCTGTCCTACTGGTCTTAATTCTCCTACCTGAACAACAGACAGTTTACATACTCATTGCCTCCCCAGCACAGTTCATCTACATGTGACCATTCCAGACAGGTTTTCCAACCTGCAGTTGCAGGGTAAAGCTGAGCCACCCAAACCTCTCATGAAGTATCCACAAGGTTTAACTGACACGATGGGACTGACTTCCACAGGAGTAACCTATGTATTGGAAGACAGGATGCCCTAAAATCATCTGCAATGTTTATTCATTCATACTGCACAATGCTGTACTGCGGTGTCATATGCTCCATCTTTGGTATATCGTCTGCAAAATTATACCTGGCAGTTAAAATACTCATAACACAAACATCATTGAGCATTTCTAAGACTGACTTTGCTGAAGGGTATATACGTTTGTTCATTTGGTTCTGCAAACATCTGGGTGCTACTCCCCAGACCTCAAGTGCGATTCAGGTGCTCTTCTGAAAACTATTTGCTTCATGCGTATGAGGCAAGGCAACCTCACAGATGATGTCAGAGGACAAAATCCCCAGCTACCCAGACATCATCCAATGCTCACCTGTGTGCTTGGGTTGCTCTCCAAGACACCTGCCTGCCTTTGTACAACAGTATAGGGAAAAATACACAGAATCATAGAATCAGATGGGTTGGAAAGGACCTCTGAGATCATCAAGTCCAACCCTTGATCCACTACCACAGCGGTTACTAGACTATGGCACTAAGTGCCACATTCAGTCTCTCCTTAAATATCTCCAGGGACGGAGAATCCACCAGCTCCCTGGGCAGCCCATTCCAATGCCTGATTACCCTCTCTGTAAAGAATTTCTTCCTAATATCCAACCTAAATTTTCCCTGACAAGAGCTTAAGACCATGTCCTCTTGTCTTACTGATAGCTGCCTTGGAAGAGAGACCAACTGCCACCTGGCTACAACCTCCTACTTGCCTAAATGCCAACTCAAAGTATAACTTGAGAGCAGGAGGCAATCATAGGCAAGTACCAGCAGGGTAAACTAGTAAGTAAACAAATAAATAACACCAAAATGCTAAACAGTATTTCTGTTATCTTGACAATAACAAAACATTATCTTCTTAGACAGAATTACTATAGGCTGAAGCCTTCTGGAATAGAGTTCCCATGTGCACCAAGTTCACACTTACAAAAGTTGTAATTTCAGGCTGTGAGGTGCGCAGAGTTTGTTTACATAGGGAATTTGCTAACAAAGAGCTACTGTGGTATCTGCTCTGCTGAAGATTGTGCAACCACTGCCCATTGCCTCACATGTACATATATTTCAGAGTAAGATTTCTTCTGGACTCATGTATGCTGTTTTTAAGACAGCATAAAGCAAAGAGGAAAGAAAAATCTCTGCATTAGTATTGGTATAACTAGAACTACAGTAACATAATAATAGCAGAATTTTTTTCTTTTGTATTTCAATAAGTAGCCAAGCTGTAAGGCAGGTGCCTCTCCTGCTCAAACATCGTTAGCAGTTTGTGGAAAGAGGAGAATTGCACAGCTGGGAAATTGAGGAATGTAGATTTTTGGCCATACAAATGCACTTTTGGTTATAAGACATCTGAGAGGAAGTCATTCTACAAGTACAGGAAAAACACTCGTCACGGTAACAGTAAGATATTTGATCTCAAACCACTTGAGATGTTTCAGCTGGGTCTTATGATTATCAGTAACAATTTATTCCACCAACTACCATGTACCTTCATAGCTCTCTCACATGCAAAATGTAGCCTTGTATCCTTTTTATTACTGTTCGTTGAACTACTGGAGTTGAAGTACTTTGTCACAGGTTGGATAACCTATATCTCTGGAACAATTTCCCATCATCTAGAAACCTAAGTGAGTTTGGAAAGAGTCCTGAAAGTTTTTTGCTATTTCTTGAAAAGGTAGAACAGGAGAAAGGGTCAATTTACTACTCAGGACATGCCCACCCAGGATATGTCCACTGCTGCAGAAACTTTTGAGTTTGTGTTTTGGTTTTTTTTTTTAAGAGTTGTTACCACTGCTGAGTTGGATGTAGATGTTATACTTCCCTAGAATTAGTCAAGACCTCTTTTTTCTATTCTTTTTTATCCACTAAAGGTGAGGTCTTTCCTGTTACCCATAAACCTCATTCTCAGGACAAAATTCTTCCTGTTTAAAAGTGCAAGGACAATATTGGGGAGTGTATCAGTGATCCAGAATACCAAGCTTCACCCTTTAGGGAAGAAATATAATTGTAGTATCGGCAAGGAATGGACGCCTCTGAACACTAAAGATTCCTGGCACCTTTCTTTTGAGATTTTTCCCATGCACTCTGTAATGCATAATGTAAGGACTGGTCCAAAGCCTTAATGAATGCAAAATCTGATTTCACGGTTGATTCCATGAAACATCTTTTGTCACTGAGTTCACTAAAACTGCAAACCAGCTGTTTAGTCCTGAAGCCAAAGTCTGCAGGACATTATCCCATTTTTCACATTGTAAAGTTTCATATGCTGTCTCTGGTTGGGTGTATGACCTTGTGATGGGAAAATGGTGGGAAATCCAACCTGCAGATGTTGCTAAGCCTAATTATTTAAACCCATTTCCCTGTGTGCTGACTGTGTGCTCCTTGTGTCTTCAGCAGTTACTCATTTAGTCAGCCAAATCTCATAGCAATGTTTTTGCTTCCTGCTTGGATGACTGCATAATAAAAAAATATATGTATAAGGCAAGGTAAATGCCTGTGTTCACACATGAATGCTTGGGTTCACATATGAACACAGATGGTCCCATGGAGGGAAACAAGTTCTGGACAGCATTTCAACAAAAAACGGCCGTATCATTCTTGTTTCATACCATGTAAAATGAGGACTTATGCCAAATGGTGCAAAATCGTCTTTAATTTCATACAACCTAAGTTTCTTATTGGTTCTGCCTGTTATGCTAATTGCTGTTCTGAAAAAACTACTGTAAGATAGCAGAAAATGGAGACACTACTGCTAATACAAAGGACTCCCAGCTGAGGGGGTCTGCAGGAGGTTCCAGGTTTCACTGACTCAGTCCCAAAAGCATTTTGACCCGGCACCCTCCCCTCCAGAATGCAACACCCCAGCTTGCAGGTGGGTCCGTCACACACGTGCCTGGCTCCATGTGCTTCATCCCACCGGACCCACCGATACCTCTGAATAAACCCTGCCCGCGGCCCGGCTGCGACCGGCGGCGGCGAGGTCTCTGCCGCCAGGCCGGCTGCCAGCACCGCCGTCCCGCCGGCGGCAGCGGCTCGGGAGTGCCCCGAGGCGGGGGACCGGGATGGGGGGCAGTGGGGCTGGGGAAGCGGGGGTGATGCTGCCCGTGTGGCGCGGTTCAGGGAGCCCTGCATCCCTGCTGGTTCTGGGGTGGAGAGGCGGCCAGTGCCGAACGCGCGGGGAGGGGGAGGGCGCGACTGCCCGTTTCCTATGCCAGGCGGTGGGAAGGGAGCCAGCAGGCTCCTGCGGGGGAAATAATTATTTTGCTGTAAATACTGAGACAAAATAACGGTGGTCTGTGCAGGTGGTGGAATAGACGGAATGGGAACCCCCTTGTTCCCAGCATTTGAAACGAGGCTCAGGCTCAGGGCACAATCCTGACAGAAAAAAGGAGCTCAGAGGGGCATTGCAAGATTTTTCCTGCCAGACAGCAACATTTGGGGACATAAGGGAGGAGAGCGTACATCTAATTGAATAAGTAACTTTGGAGAAGGTCAGAGGCTTCTGTTATCCTTATTCTGGGAACAGTTTGAGAACTGCGAGACACAAAGAAGCCCAGGCGGGCAGAGTTACAGGCAGAAACAAAGGAATGGGTGAATAGCAGCTGGTAAGCTTCAAAGGCTGGTATATAACTAGCAGCTCCCAATTCCAGAAGACGGGAGTGCATTTCTCTCAACTAAGTTGCAGTTCTGCTGCAGGAAAATAGGGAACAGTACTGAGGAGCTGGACAACAGGATGAATGTGCTTTCGATGGAAACAGTCATTTGAAAGGAAAATGCCTCCTTTTCTCTGTATCTCCTTTCTGCCACTCCTTGTTGTCTGCCTGGCCCCTTTTCCAGCTGTTTTTTTCAGTCTGCATTTTTCCTTTACCATCTTGAGAAAGTTCCTGCCTGCCTGCTTTTGTTTCCTTTTCCTTTACCTCTTTTTGACTCCTGTTTTGCCCTTTTCTGTCTCTTTTCTCCATTGTCTTTTGATGAATGCTGTTGCAGTGATGACTTAGGATTTCAGTGCCTGTTGGGAAGGATCTGATGCAACCACAGGGTGGCTATACCTCGCAGGCACTCTGCTGCATTAAGTCTGATAAACATCTGCCCTGCGAGCTAAAGAGCTTCAGGCAGCAGGTTAAATGTCCCCGACTTTATCCCCATCGTGTTGGTGTTATCCTCTTGTGTCCGGCAGTTCTGTGCCCAGATCTGATGAGAGCAGGCAACCTGGGTTTTTTCAAGACTTCTCTCATTCGTGGGGAGTGGTTTCTTCATCTTTTCTTCATCTAACTCTGATACCCCCTCTCGCCACCTTGCTGGTGTGCCTACACACCCATCTCCGCTTGCCTGCCTTGAGCCGATGGAGGTGATTCGGGGGCGGGCTCCTGCATCACCAATTCTCTCTCCTCTCGCAGAGTCCGACGCCATGATGGGAACTGTGCTCAGGAGGCTCCCTGCGGTGTGAGGGGACCCTTCCCCTTTCCTCCTGTGCTAAGGCCAGGTGCTAAGGGAGGAGTGGGACAGAGGTGCCTCCCAGGGAGGCCAGAAGTAGGTCAGCGGAGCTGGAAACCGCAGCTGATGCAGTGCGATGGGGGGCGGAGAGCCAGCTATAGCCAGAGGGGGGTGAGTGGGTGGAGGGTGGGGGGGTCTTTCTGCGAAGTTGCAGGGGCGGGGCAGCGTCTTGCAGGCCGATCGCAGGGCTGCCAGCAGACCCGCCCCGCTCCCCATCGTCCCCCAGCCCCCTGCACCCGCCGAGCCCCTTCCCAGCCCTGCGCCTTGGGGTGGGCAGGGGGACGTCCGCGAAAGGGCAGAGAGAGAGAGAGAGGAAGGGAAGAAAGTGATGCTGGAGGAGAGTTGAGGAAAAAAAAAAAGATGTTAATAATGGAGAAAGGAGGCTGGATGGAAATGGAGAAATGGAGAAAAAAAATCTGGGCAATGAATAAGGAACAGATGGAGAAATGTATATTAAAATAAGGAAGAAGAGAAGCGTGAAAGACAACAAACAATGACAAGTGATGTTTCAGCACTTGCAATTGGTGCAGTGGGGAGGTCATCTGTATTCCTCACGGTGCCCAGGCAAAAGGACGCGCGTCCCCCTTGCCAAAATCCACAGGGCAATAAGCTGCTGCAGCCAGACGCTGCAAGCTCACCACTGCCAGTAGCTTCGGCGGTACAGCTGTACCTCGCTACTGCCCAAAGGTCATACTGTTACCACCCTTTGGAGTGCAATGAAAGCCCATTTCAGTACGGTTAGCTGAATGCCTTGTTTGACCTTTTGAGTGTTTCTACATCAACATTGCCTTCTCTGTTACAGCTCCGAGGAAATCCAGATTGCCAGAGTTGTGTCCTTTTGTCGTTGCTGTACAGCCAAAGCCTTACTTTCTCTCGCTCTGACTTTTTATCCCTCCTCCCTTTCCCTATCTCTTTTCCATTTTCCCTGCCCGTCTCCCCCGCTGCCCAGTGACAGCTTTGCCCACACTGCCTTGTGTCTCCATCATTCCTGGGCTCCAATCTGCTCGGACCGGTGCTGCCTGCAGAAACGCACGCCCACCCCCGCCATGCCCTCTCCATCCCCGTTTTCCAGCCCCCTCCCCCGTCTCTTCTCATCAGCCCGGCTACATCCTTCCTGGCCTGACGCTACCAGTGTGTCTCCTCCCTTCTTCCCTCCTTCCCTTCCTTCCCATCCCTCCCCCTCTTCTCCCTGCAGTGCTTCAAGTCCTCACTGCAGTGCAATCCATCACTCCCAGCAAGGTCCTCACGCCAGGGGAGGGGGAAGCCTGGCTCCTTGTGAGGCTGGGGGTGGGTGGGCAGTGAGTGCAACTATCTCCTCCTTTGCTAAGAAGTGAGAAAAGCTCACAGAATACAGACCCTTCTAGAACTGAAACCTCCCATCTGCTCCCAGCTATTTTATTTATCCATTTACTTATTTAGACTCTTTGTTTTCAAAGAAAAATATGTTTCTGCCAACATTCCAGTGAGGGCGACTGGGCGACTGAAAGGAAACCAAGGAGACAGAGAGAATGCCAGAGTAAGAAAAGCTTGTTCTGATAGAAAAACCAGGAGAAAAGAGCACTAAGGGGAGGAAAAAAAACAAAACAAAACCAGAAAGAAAAAGGTATATACAGAAATAGAGGAATAAATGCAGAAATAGGATAAAAAAAAAATATTAGGTGCAGGAAAAGGAAAACATAGCAAAAAACCACAAGAATTAAATTGGAGAGAAACCTAAGATGGCAGGCATGGCAAGAAAACTCAAGAAGGATACAATAAATAGCCAGAGGAGCCTTGCTAAGAAGGTTTGATTTGATATGAAATAACATTTAAATAGTTTAATAAGCAAAGCCAGTGGGCTTTGTTTTGAATGCAAATATTCTTTACAGCTGCATGCAAATAAAATTCCAGTGTGTTTTTTATTGTAAGAATGAGTGCATAATGGATGAATAGTTCAAGTCCTCTTTCATAGAAAGATATGTATCAGGGCAGCTGCATTGATGGACAGAGGCAAGAAATTATTATAATAGTATCCAATTAGGTTTTTCAGATATGAACGCTGTTGCTCTTTTACAGGCAACTTGTGAAGGTGCTGTTGAGGTTGATAAAGAATGGTTGCTGTTTTCATCTCTTTAAAACTGAGGTAAGCTAAAGCAGTGCAGGCCCTTTATGCATATACATATACATATACATTAGGACACATTTTCATTAACATTGCCTTAATCTTTCATTACCTTGCCTTAGTTTCAGTCTGCCATCGAGTTAGAATAGTCACTGTACATGGGGAAGGTCAGAAGAAAATCAAGTGATCTGGTTGAAGTCAGCAGTACCTACAGGTGAGACAGTGATTTATACCACTGCAGTTTCAGTAATGTCCAAAATCTTTGTTCAGATTTCTCTAATGTCAACTGTAGAACAAAACATAAATGATGATAAAAGGCAGACTTTACAGTCCCAGTGAAATGGAGGGATATAGAAAATGGAGGGATAAAAGCCTGAAAATGGTACTTCCTAATTTTCCCCACAATATGAACTTTTATCAGTTTGTCTGCTAACAGGTAGTTTCATTTGCATTTCTTCTACCCAGTGCAAGTGTTGTTCTTCTTTCTTACATCCTATCAGAAGCACGGTGAGTGTTGTCAATGCTGACACTGAGGACTTCAACAGTTTGTATATTTTGGATGTGGCCAATTTAAGAAAATGTTTTGACAACAGATCTTTTCTAAATGTTACAGAATTTAAAGCAAATGGCTTTTAAAATTGCCACTTTTGCCCTTTCCCCAATGGAATTTAAAAACTTACTGGGTGTTCTATTTTTAAATATAATTAATATAATGTGATATCTATACTTTCACTTTATTTTCTTTTAAATTGCTATTCCTGCTCCCAGTCTCTCTATGTGCGCATGAAACCTTTTCTCTAAGCATGGACCTGTACACCTCTCTCACTCTGATGCCTCTTTTAACTGAAAGGGTATGTCCAATTCAGGCACTGTGAGCTGCCCCAATTTCATCACATCTTTTATAATCCAGTACTCTCCATAGCCCCACTACTACACTCACTGAGCTGTGTGAGGATCTCAAAATGATGTACATGTCAGCACTGCAACACTAAACTTGGAGTAGCCCTTTCACTGGGTGGTTTTTGGATTTTCGAAGCTGATTTTCTTGGGAGGAGGACTAGAGGGACACCGCTCCTGATTTTAGACTGTAAGGGTAGAAAAAAACCACTAAAATCTATTTCACCTTGGAGGACTACTAAAAGACAATAAAAATGGTACAAAAGACTGGACCTCAAATGAGACAGATACTGTATTGTTTGGAAAGCTCAACTGTGACTTCATCTCTGCTGGATTGGCTCTGGTGAACCTCTCTGTGCAGGAGTAAGACACCACTCTGCTTCCCAGTAGTGACTTCTTTAGCCAGCTCTGGTTACTGCTCCAGTGCTTGATCACTGTGCTGAAACAGGAGGATTAATCCTGCTGTCTTTGCTCCAGGGTTTGTGGTGTCCAGAAGAGTTGGGAGAAGGGAAGGGGGAATCCATCGTGTCTTTACTGACATTTTACTCATGGCTTCAGCCTCATCTGTATGGAAAAGTTGCCCCAATTAAATTAAATATGGTGTTATTATGTACTCCAGACTCTGTATGGACACACATAACTGGACTTATGTGAGGGATTTATATCTTTGTTAAGCTTAAAGTGTTACCTGTCCTCCTGAGAGAGCAGTCTTGGAAAAAGTTTCATAAGAGAAGCCATATTTGAGCTCAACTGCTTGAAGAAAGGGAAGTGTGGAGGAACAGATGAAACAGCCAGGAAGAATTGGCCCTGAGACAGTACAAAGGATCACAAAAGAACTACATTTATGATAGTAAGAACTACAGAAAGAGTAGCAAAGGAAACCCCAAAGCACAGCAAATTACTAAGGAAAATCCTGGCAATTCACCATAACCACCTTGTCCATGAAAGGCCTGAAGCACCTGGCCAAGTCACCGACCAAACACCAAAGAGCTCACTGATTTCCTCTTCTTGTGGTCAGTTCTTCACAGTGCTGAACTGATTTGAAGGAACTGAGCGGGTATTAGTCAGTTTCATGGACTATCTTAGTGTATTTTGTGACTGCGAGACTGCATGCCCTCTAAGCACTGCCTTGTTGATTTGGAAACAGAGGGGTGAAGAATTCCTTATTTTTGTAGATGGGACAACAGAAAGCATGACTATGAGTCAAAAAGAGACAAATTGTGTTGAGGCTGCTGTACCTTGCAGTGTTTGCACTTCTACAGTGGGTTGGATACAAAGTCAGATGTGAATCTCTGAAAATTGGGGATAGGTGGATCAGGCCTTGAACTTGTGTCCCTTCCCTCTGATGACCTCAGCAAAACCAGTAGAACAACTGCAGGATGATGTCAGACCTCAGGTATTAGTGGAGCCCATCAGCAGTGTGGGACCCAAGAAAATTCGTTTCAGCCCCAATTCACAAGACTAGTAGTCCTGCATTATTGACATGATACATTCACATATCTTACAGCAGTTCATTAATTTCTTATCAGTCAGGTGTAACTTAATGCCCAGTTACCGTGAGGATATGTGAAGGCCAAGAAGACAAAGAGGGAAAGGGAAAGAAGTCAGTAGGAATTTAAATGCTGCTCCAGGACCTATACATATAGTATGCCCCAGGATCACTTACCTGTCTGCTGAGACACAGAAGTCTCTGGGGTGAAATGCATCAGGTGATTTTAATTTCCAGGAAGGCCAATTTTGTGTCTTATCCATGCTACCATCACTGTAGCATAAATCCCTGGTAACATAATGGGATCAGTACAAACTGGGAAGGAAGATAACTTTTTGCTGAATCATTGTCACTGCTTCTGATCTTAGGTAAACACCTACAGGCACTGGAGTCAGCACTTAGGGGATATGTGTTTCCTTTATGAGTCACCCACGCCATTTACTGCAGCACAGTTCATCACACCATGATGTGTGGCCTTGATACCTGAATTTTTAGAAGGAAGAGTGCTTCACCTTGAGTCATCAGCTGTAAATGTCCCCAGGATACACTGTGATGGAGGACAGCAGCCCACAAATCACAAGACAGCAATGGGAATGGATGAGAAGGGATGGTGCAGAAGGATGTTAATTTTTCATATCTCCCAGCTGTGAGGGCTGTCCAATTACCTTTGTCCGTGTCACGGGGCAAGGATGGGAGAAAAAAACAAGATTCTTTTCTGTTTCAAAAAGCAAACCGGATAAACAGTTGTGAATCCAGTAGACAGTTAGGAGGGCTAAGAGGAGATCCTTCATGCCAGATGGAGGCCTGCAGACGCAGAGCCACATCTCTTGAAGAATGTGCTTGGACTGCAAGAGGAAAAAGGGGCGTTCTCATGCCATTGTGCTGCGGCTCCCTCCGGTGTCCACCGCGAGCAAGAGCAGCAGGATGTCTCCAGCTATTTCTCCGCAGCTTGTCTGGTCTGTAAAATACTGAACTGCTTCTCAGCCAGCGATTCCACCACCAGGAGCATCGACCTCATCCGTGCCAAGCTCTCCAAATGGAGGGGTGCTGCTAGCGCCACGGGTTTACCCGCACTGAGCAGCTGGGGGAGGACATAGATTGAAAAGTTTTAAAGTTCAAAAGCAATCAGCACAAACTTTAACCAGGTTTGGCTGTGAATCCTGTGCTCTGTGGGAGATGGTGGTACATCAGCATATTGGTAGACCAAAACATTTGGCATCAATGAAAATTTCCTAATAAATGTGTTCAAAACTCACAAAGTCTTCAGGATGTTTTAGTTATCCAGTTAATCAGTTACAGAGGCTTGAATGACAACACAGAAGTAGAGAAAAGCAAAAACCAAACCAAGGTGTGTGGAGAATTGTAACCCAAACATACTGCTAAGTGGACTTCCAATAAGAGCCAAGAATCTTAGAGAATTACTCAACCCGAGCTGTGGTTATAACTTCCATCACATTCTTTTTGTTGTTTAATGACCTCTCCAGCATTTCCAATGCACTCAGTTTTAGCTGGTCTCTGAAAGTGCAGATGTTGGTGACTCGCTCTAGTGAAACAGAGCAATGTGTTTGGCTCCAGAACACTGTCCTGGTACCAGGGAATTTCCTAGCTTTCCCCATCCCTTCTATCCCTCCTCTGGTACAGTCCACCAATGGTGCATCCTCCAGGAGCCTTGGGAGGACCAGAAATAAGAAGGAGCAGTCATTTTTCTCTTAAGCACTGCCACACCCAATGCTCAGCACTATCAGGTAAGAAGCGGTGGCATCAGTTATGTCACATAACTCTTTTGAGTCTCCAGTGGCAGCAAGGACATAGTGAGGATTTCCTTTAGTAACTCTGTCTAAAGCATTGTGGGATTTTATTTCTAGTCTGCATTTAGTTGAGGACAAATTAGGGTTACCAAGCTAAGGATGAACCTTAGGGGGGACAGCTTTCCCCTACAAGGTTTCATTGCTAGATGAGGGGGGGAGTGGGGTCATTTCCTAGATTTCTTCTTGGCTTCAGGACTGACATTGTGCCTTGAAGCTCATCCAGTGCCTCCTCAGACCCAGAGGAGTAGTTATAGAAATAGCAAAGGGAAAATAAGTCAGCAAAAGCAACAGGAGATGAGGGATGCAGGGACTGTTGGAGGAAGGGTTAGGGGAGAGTGGCTATTCCAGTGGGGCTCGTAAAATGCAGCCATGTGGAGGCACAGGGGAGTCAGGAGGATAGCAGTGAAGGTCAGGTCTCATTCTTCCCTTCTCAGTTCGTCTTGCTCACTTTCCTACTTTTTAACCGTTTTATTTAGTTATTTATTTATTTATTTTCCTATTTTTTGCACACGTGTTCCCTATCCCCTGCTTTTCTCAGACAGGCAGCGGCGCTGCAGAACAGGCCCCGTGGCCGGTACCTGCTCCCCATGCCCCCTCCCCGCCACCAGGCTGGTCCAGGCGGGAGCCCCTTCCCTCCATCCAGCTGGGAGGCTCCAGCCCCGCCCTGGCGCGGCAGCGGGGCGATGTCCCTG
Source organism: Myiozetetes cayanensis (assembly GCF_022539395.1). Classification (NCBI taxonomy): domain Eukaryota; kingdom Metazoa; phylum Chordata; class Aves; order Passeriformes; family Tyrannidae; genus Myiozetetes; species Myiozetetes cayanensis. Next base: position 28,701,746 of record NW_026087742.1, on the reverse strand, counting down.
CTGTGGCTGCCCGTGGATTGCCCGCCTGCCCCCGCCGTGTGTCCCCCGTCCCGCCGCCCGCGCTCGGTCCCCGCGGGACGCGGCCGCTCCCACCCCGCCGGCCCGAGCAGCGAGCGCGTCCTGAGCGCACACGGGATGCGGTTCCGCACTGTCCCTGAGCGGGAGGCTCGCAGGGAAACGGGGAAGAGGGCAGAAGGACTGGCGTGGGGAGAGGCCGCTGCTGAGTGGGGGAATCGTGGCTAGAGGTAGCGGCGTGAGGAGAAGCGGGACTGTGCAGGAGGGAAGGACGAAGCGGGACACCAGTGTGCAACACAGACCCAAGAATCCATCCCTGGTGCTGGGCCATCCTGGGGGAATGGGAGGAGCCCCTTCGGAGGACAATAAACTCCGGAATGAGGGTGTGGGCAGCTGGTTCTCGCTCCCCCCCCCTCATTCCAGATGCATGATGACACTCTGTCCCTCCGTCTCGCTGGCTTTTTTTTTTTTTTTTTTTTTTCCCAGAAATTGTATTTTTGAAGACAACCAAAAGGAGAATGTATTCTGGGTGTGGCTGCATGTGATTTACCCAATAGCCAAAGTGGGGGGGACGCCGAAGGGGAAAGACAGAGCGTTTTCTGCTGAAGGGAGTGGAAGCTGAGGGCTGCAGTAAGTGATGGGGACCCTATCCATTCTCTCAGTGCTCCTCTAAATAACTTAAAAGTAGAAGAGAATGGAGGGAGATAATGTGGGAAAACTTTTCTTTGCATGCTGGGTGTGTGTGTGGAGTGGGGCTTAGCCACCTGGATGAGAAAAAAGATGGGGACTGGAGGAAGGAGACGGAAAGAGGAAGAAAGCAGGTGATGTTATAACTTCAGTCCAGAATATTTCTAAAACATCTGGAAAACTAGTGAGGTGAGGAGGGAGACAAGAACGAGACTGGGAATACCAAATGGTCTTGAGAGGGAAATGGGGGCAGCAAGCAAAGTTTCTGTGCTGTAGGGGAGTGTATTCCAATTCCTGCCTTAGCTTTCCTCTGACTACTCTCTCCTCCACTCCACAGGGATGAAGAACTCTGGAACCTGTACACTGCTGTGTCTCTTGGCACTCTTCTTGTCCCCAGCTGGTGAGTCTGTATGCCAGGGGGAGAATTTCTTCCCCATCTGGGCCCCACAGAATTTCCTACACAGACTAATATGCAATGACTTAAGAAGAAAGAGACATGTAGATGGGTAGTGAAAGGGGAAGTACCGAACAGGAAAGGCAAGGTGGATATAGGGCTGTAAGGAAAAAATTAGAAACTGGAAACAGGTTCTTATCTGTGACAGTCTCCAGTAAGTACTGGGAGTCACAAGAGGCAGAGGTCCACAGCCTCCACTTCAGGGATGTTTATGTAAGCAAAACAGCCAAGTCAGTTTGAGAAAGAGAGTTAGGTGTGCTTTGTGCTTACTGGTGTACCACCTGTGTGTTCAGGGCATTTCCCAGTGCTCCACAAAATTTGTTCTGTCATAGTTATGACACATTTGCTGTCACTAGTAGTTCCTGCTGGAATGACCCCATTTCAGGCCACTTGACTGCTGGAAGGTTTTGTAGTTCTTTGTAGAGCTGTTTTGAGAAACTTAACCTCTGTAGTTCAGGCCATTTTTTGCTTTTGGTGTTGGTGAATGTTGTTACTGTTTTGTTGCTCCATGATTTTGTTTGCTTGGAGCTACTTTGGCAAAAATCCAGGTGGGATAAAATTTGTTTAAAACAAAAAAAAAAAGCACAAAGCCCTCAAAACTGGAGGACAGCATCAGACATTATAGTTGGAAGACTCAGGACAGACAGCGAAAAAAGGTGAATTTCAGTGAATGGATAAAGCTTTGTCCAGGAAAGACTCCAAGTGGGAGAGAGATGACTACCTGACTACCTATCACATTCAAATCAGCTTATTGCAATACCTCCTTTGGTCTTCCCCTCATACTGAAGCCTGATTCTGCTCCAAAAAGCACTTTTTCCTTTAAAGGTGCACAGTAGATGATGTCATATTTTTGACTGTGAAGCAGGGAGGTGAGGCATGCAAGAGATGCAGTGTGTAGGTGGCCTACAAAGTTAAAGGGGAAAAAAAAAGTCTGTGGTTTTTATGATATATGAAGGAGTCCTGAAAAGAATATTTCTTACTTTGGTGTATTTCGTTTTAGCGCTTCCATTTGTGTTTGTTTGTTTGTTTTAACTTGGAAAATAACAGGAACGACCAGCTGGTCTCTTACTGTTTCTTTTGGTTTGGGGTAAGCTACAGATTCAGTCAGCTAGGGTTGCAGTTTTAGACCTCAAGGATGAATTTACTGCAGCTTGGAGAATAAAGTCCAATTGTTTATAAAACATATGAATTGCATACAATAGCAAATATAAATTGAAGTAATTGAAGATAGGATAAGAAAGTCACCTGTTTTGTCTCCTCACCTCATATGCAGAGATTTCACTTTACTTTCTGTCCTGTTGGTTTAGAATTAGATCAGTTTTCTAGTTAGCTCCTAGGGAGGAAAAAACCCACCAAACTAGCAAGAGCTGAGTTTTCGATGTTAGAAAAGAGGGGAGAGCCTCCCTGCCTTTTCTACATGTCTCTTCAAATCCAGCACTGCTGGTTTCTGCAATGGTTTCAGAATTTGTGTCCTTGCTTTTGCATCAGAAACAAGTGAGAAAGTGTTCAATACTGTTTACTTCTCTACATGTTACAATTAAGGGATTAGCCAGAAGAGGGAAAGTTTTGGGCTGCATTAAATTGTGCAATTAAGTTATTATACATGTCTGGCTCTCCCTGGGTTAATTGCCAGCGGCTGAGCTGTTGCTGGCAGCTGGGTGGGGAAGAGAATATCAAGATCCAACAACTTCTGTAATGCTGCAAAGCAGGATTATGTAGGGGTCCCAAGAGTCCCTCTGCAGTCTGCAAGTAACTGTTCTTGGAACATGGAAGAACTAAGACAGAAGCTCCAGAGCTGATAGCTTTTACCCACATGGTGCTCCCATTAAGAACAGAAAGCTAAAGGCTGAGTTCACAAGATGTAGCAGGGTGTACTGTTTTTTGGGCTGGTCGTGCACACATCCCTGCAGTGCCCCAGATCTGTGGCTTTTTCCTGCCAACTCCTTCCTTCATCCCACCCCAGTTATGCAGACATTTCCCTCCTCTGCGGCTAGCAGGAAATACTTTCCTATTCCTGGCTGCTGTAGGAAGCAGCTCTCTCACCCTTTATATTTGGACAAACAAACAGTGTAGCCCAGTTTCAGTTTCTTCTCTTCCACACAGAATGCACAGCCAAGCCTTCATCATTCTCCCTCGCCAGTGCACCCTGGTGCAGAGAAGGGAAAGATCATCTGCTCTGTGCCCCATACCCAAGCAGGATGATGGACCAGATAATTATTTGCCTAAGAGGATACAAAACCTGCAGTCTGTTTCTTACTGTACCAATGACTCAATCCATGACCCCAAGTAAATAATTTCCATGACTCAGTTTCCTCTTTTATAAAATGAAGATAGGGATTTTGACCAGACTCCAGAGCACGGAGGCCACATGGATATTTTTTTTTCAAAATGCATCAAATGGGGTTTCAGAAATGTGACATGTGGTAGCAGATCTGGAGGTATTTACTAACTTTCCCTGTGCCCAGCCCTTGACCCTGGTGGAAGCAACAGGGTTCAGATCAGGACTGGCTGTGTCCACGAGTCTTTAAACAACAAACCCAGCCAGCAGTGGAGGCTGAGGCAGAGTGAAGAGATTTCTCCCTTCAACAGAGGGCAGTGGTGTCTCCTGGATAGATAAATGTCTCATAAAAATTTCACAAAGCCTGCAGACTGTAGAAATCTCTCTCTTTCTTCACTCCCTCTCTTCTTTTCTTGCAGACTGGTTTCCATGGGTGGTCAATGGGCAAGAACCAGAAACTGCAACTGGTAAGTATTACAGGCATGTTGTGTGCTGAAGGTTGCTCATGTGATCCTGTTGTCCTGTGGAGTTTCAGCCTGTTTATTAGCAAATACTGTTCTTTGTTTCTTTACCTCTGACATTAGTGAGCTTACTTTTCAGGGAAGATTGAACAAGCCTTCCAAGACAACCTGCTAAATGTTTTGTGCTCTTTACAAATAATTTGCTGGTGTGGGGGTCCTGAACACTTAGCTGAAGTGCACAAGTGGTGCTTCAGCAGTAAGTCCACTGGGAAAGGTTATTGAGTGGTCTTCATACTAGTTTTGTTGTTGGGGGTGAATTGCTTTATCCCCTGGACATATCCATTTCTGTGACATGGTAACATAAAATGAATGCATGTTTGCATCATGTTTCAGCACCCAGAAGAACCACAAGGGCCTGCCTTTTCTTCAAACTGAAACCCCTGCCTAAGCCTTCAGACATCTTCCAGCTACGATCCTGTCTTATAGCATCTGGGGCTTTCCAGAAAACTATTCCCAAGGCAGTCTAAAACATGTCCTCCAAGTTTCCCTTTCCTTCACACTTTATCCCTCCATCACTACCCCAGTTTTGCCATTACTTGCCTTTCAAAGAAACTCATCTGCTGATGAATTTCTTCAGTCAAGACTGTTTTAGAGTTGCCTCCTTCCTTCCCTGCAGTGGGTACCTCAGCTGTCTGTCCTGCTGCTGTAGGAGGCATCAGCACCTTCATTTCAGACATCTTTATTTCCCACCAAGATGCCTAAAATGACCATATGTGAGAAGTCAGAATATGCACTCAGAATTCAGTACAGGTTGATGCAACATGTGCACTAAAAAATCCAGTCCCAGGCCAGTCACAGAAAAAGGGAATGGATATGAATGGGATGGGGGCACTGTGTTTGTTTATGTATTTACTGGATTGGATCCCACTGTCTCATGAGCCCGTGATGGCAGCCAAGGTAATTCAAGCTGGCTATGGCTGGATATGTAAAGGACCACAAAGTAAAGACAAGCTTTTGTAAGAACTTTCTGTCTTTTCCAGGTGATGTTACCCCTGCCTCTCTTCTCAGCAGCCCTGGTAAGCTCCTATCTCTTGGCTTCATTTTCGTGCTTCATTTTCCCTTTTCATCTGTACTCCTGCCTACACACACTCAGAAATTACCCATTATGCCCAGAAACTCCTCTTCCCACTTTAGACATCTAGCAGTGTTCTTCCAGCATTTATGGCTGTCTGGGAATCCTTTCTGTGCTCCATACAGGGAGATTAATTTAGGGTGACCTGATGGTCTGTTCTCCGAGGACATGCCAATCTCACCTAGTGTACTAGGTACTAGTGTACTCTCTGAAGATGTTTGCACTGCAGGAAGCCATGAAATTCCAAGCTCACTCAGCCTGGTCTTCCAGAGGAGGTGGCAGAAACAAAGAGACGAAGTGACATGGGTGAGAAATTGGACAGGTTCAAACTGGGCATCACTGGGACACAGGTTGGGTGTGTGTCTGCTGGCAGGTGGCACACATGCTTGATGCTCAGGAGACAGAGGTGGCAAAAAACACCTGAAAAACAGTAGTAAAGCAAACTCTGAGGAGTGCTGGGATCAGGAAGTGGAAATACTGTTGTTTTAGTACTGTCCTCCCCACTCTGGCTATGGCTGTGTCACTGGGGGGCAGCAAAATGTCTGCAAAAGGTAGGGTAGATGGAGGACTTGGAAGATGAACACTTACAGCCTGCAGTGTGTCTCCTTGGAGAGTGGAGGTAACCTCAGGGGAAGGACACAGACCTGATGGGAGTATAGGCATTTGCAACAATCAGCAATGGAGGAAAGGAGGCTCAAGAAGGAGCCTCTCCACTTTTTCCATGAGTCTGGTTTCAAATCTGGCATGTCTGGTTTCTCTCACTTATGGGGCTCTCTCAAACACATCCCTCTGAGGATGGGAAGACCAGAGAGGGAAGGGAGAGGAGGAACACATCTGGTCAATGATACGGTCCCAAGAGAGGCAGCTATGCATGGCTGTTTCTGGGAAGTCTGCTGTGTGTGTAGGAGAGCTCTTCTGAGAATGGTGTCTTGTTTTCCAGGACATCAGTTCCATAATCTGTCTTCTGCCCTGATTCTGTTCATCATCTGTCTAGAGTATTTATCATGGGTCAAGCTGTCATGGGACAACACTGGAACAGAAAACTGGAAGAACAATATTGTATGCACATCCTGGGTGGGATGGGAGGTGAAAGCAATTGTGTTCAGTACATGAGGCCTGACAGTCTGTATGAGTGTAGATAAGTCTTAGTGTCTAGACCAAACTGGTGGTGACTAACCTACATCTAAAACTGAAAAGACTAAAAGGTGAAGCCTTTGCAGCAAACTTGGGCTTTGAAATGTTTATTATTGAGGGATCAAGAAGATATTGTTCACAAAGGATGTACCATTGGGATCCATCTTTGCTCTGCAGCATCCTATCATCTCTGGGACACCCAGCATATTTGTAAGGAAAGTCTGCAGTTATTCTAAGTCAGATGATAAGAACATCATGACCAGCATTGTCTGTGAACTAGATGGCTGCTGGTCAGGAGTGGTGAGCCATCAGCAGAACTGTGGCAGGAGGAAAGAGGCTGAAAGCTCAAATTAAGATCTTTCAGAACATCTTCTCTTTTTCCAGCTGCAGCCGACACACCACCTGAGGTTCTTCCTACCAGTAAGTTTATTCTCAGTTCACAACCACATGTTGTAGACCCTCCTTCCCTCTCCTTTCACAGTCCCTTGCACACCCAGAATCCTGCCATCTCTGACTGCCCCTAAGCACCGCCCTGACACCAAAAAGACTCATTTTCCCTTGTGCACATGTGTTTTTCTATGCTTCTGGCTGACACTATGGCTCATGAGCATAAGTAAAAGTCCTCTCTAACTGTTGATGAAAACTTGCACCTGGCAGTTTTTTGAATTCCTTTGCAGTTTGTTACTGGGTAAATTATAAAATATAGTGGTTTGCTGTGGTACAGATGAGTTACTTTATTAGAGGGAATAACAAACCAACATATTTTTGATCCTTTGTCATGGACATTAAAGAAGTCTTAAAGAGGTCTTGGGGATGCTGTTTTTTAAAGGTGTCGCTATTCCTTAGGAAGAGGCAGTCAAAGGTCCTTCACTTCTTGTTTAGATAAATAGTAATTACAGCAACTAAATAAATTTACCTGAACTTTTGAATTTTGAAGATGTCTTTGTAGTGTAATTTTGAACAGTAATGGTAATATTTTCAGGGAAAGCTTGGGCAGATTTTTGCTGTTATTGCCTGGCTAGTTTCATATTGGATTTGTACCTTCTCTTATGGTTTCATATTAGTAGCAATGAAATCTTTTTCCACCTTAGAAGTTACAGTGCAGGGCTCTTAAAAGAGCTTTCCAGGTATTTGTTTTGATTAAGCTAATATCTAGGAAGAAATCATGGTAACTAACTAACTTTGCTACCCTCTGTCTCCCAGTTCAGTCTGACAGTGAAACTGCAACAGCTTCATCAGGTATGTTTTAAGTTTGCTGCCTACCTTCCCTCCCAAAACCACTTTCAACCAGCCCCTCTAGAGGCAGGTGCTGGCTGAGCACTGAGCTTTGTCTCCTGGAAAATTGCTTTCAATTGTTTCTTGAGTTAGAAGTACTGGAGAATTATGGTAGTGGAAGCTGCAGCCTTCACCTGAGTGGCATGCCTGGGAGGGGAGGAACTGGCAGATCACCAGACCAGATACGCTGGGTCAATATTGTGCCATTGTCATTGGCCGATACCTGGCATTTCAGAATGAAATACAGGAAAACCCATCATAGTTAGCTATAGGGTTGACTCTCCAGAAAAAAAAAGGAACTAAATTCATATCCTGAAACGTGATATTGCAGATCTGTTGGAAACACATCTTAAATATGCAACTACAATTTACATTTGGTTAATTTGTGTCTGCCCGTTTTACAGCATGTGCCTCCTGTATTCAGGATGCCCAGCGAGCTTTTGCATTTCACTCAACTTTCCCTTGCTTTTGTCTTACGAGGCAAAGGGATCAGAAATATCTGCATCACTTTCCTATTTTCTAAACCATCCCCATCTCTCATGAGAGAGTGGACAATAGAGGCTGGAGGCCTTCCCTAGAATCCTGGAGGACAATACCTAGTGATGAAGTGATATCTGCCAGAATGAGTTCGTCTGCCAGTGATGCTGGATTGCACCTCTGTGTCTGTGTGTGTGTGTTCCCAGACTGTCGTGAAGAAAAGTTTCCTTGCACGCGCCTGTACTCTGTTCACAAACCAGTAAAGCAGTGTATCAGCTACCTCTGTGTTACAAGGTAAGAAACCAGCAGTCCCTAAGAAATGCCTTAAAAACTCTCCAGAAATGGTATATCCAGTTTAGCAATTGTTCCTTTTGAGGACTAGAGGTCTCTGGGAACCAGTTGGTGAGATGAATTCTATCCCCAGAGTGTCCTTTTTGTGTGATTATTTAAAACAGCACAATTACTATTATCTGTGCAGCATTAGGGAACTGTAATGTGCTCGATATTGTAATCCATATTTAAGGTATTTGGCCATTTATAGGGCCATGAAGATAATCAGAGGGATAGAGCACCTTTCCTATGAAGACAGGCAGAGAGAGATGGGGTTGTTCAGCCTGGAGAAGAGAAGGCTCCAGAGAGACCTTATTGCGACCTTCCAGTACCTAAACAGAGTTTATAAAAAAGAGGGAGATCAGCTTTTTCCACAGGCAAATGGTGATAGGACAAGAGGGAATGGTTTTGAACTAAAAGAGGAGAGATTAGATGTTAGGGAGAAATTCTTTGCTCAGAAGGTCATGAGACACAGGAACAGATTGTCTAGAGAAGCTGTGGATGTCCAGTCCCTGGAAGTGTTCAAGGCCAGATTGGACAGGGCTTTGAGCGACCTGATCTAGTGCAAGGTGTCCCTGCCCATGACAGTGGGTTGGATCAAGTTGATCTTGAAGGTCCCTTCCAACCCAAACCTTTCTATGATTCTGAGATTTTATGAAGCCTTTGCCAAGATTACTTTCCTATAGATGGCAGCCTTAATCTAGGTTGACTAATCATAAAAACGTAGGACTTGCCTCCTCATCAGTGAATATATGTGTTTATTGCCTGTATCCCTTTTTTCTTTCTTTGGGTCTCCGCGCCTCTTGCCACTGACCCTGGCGATCCCTCAGTGTGCGGCGCATGTACATAATAAACAAGGAGGTGTGCTCTCGCATTGTCTGCAAGGAGAATGAGGTCATGCAAGGTGAGTGAGATCACAAGCTAGCCTAGAAGAATAGTTGCAGCCATCTGACAGAGTCTCTAACCTAACTAGTTAACTTGGACTCCAATCCGTCTGCAGTAGTTTCCCTGGACTCCGTTTGAAGGAGCTCTCATGCAATGCAGTCTTAGATCCAGTACACAAAAAACATGACAGAAAAAATGGGTAGTAGATATTGTACTAACAAGAAGTATGATAGCTCTCTATTCCCCCATCTTGATCATGCTCTACTAGCCCCAAACACACTCATACTCAAAGTTGTATTCCTTTGAGGTTAAAGAGTAAATCTCAGTATTTCTGGTCATGAATAGAAACAGGATCCAGTCTAGATTTTTTACGCAGTCTTTGTTGCAACAAAATACTAGTGATTTTAATATGTACTGTACATGAATAAAGCCAGAAAGAAAATCATAAAAGCCTAAGGACCTGTTTTGCATGCCTCGTGTATATGAGGATTCAGCAGTTTCAACTGTTTCTGTAGATGTAGTGGTGAAGAATTTGAAGGAAGTTTTGATTATCTGTCAACTTGTGTGTGTCTATTATGTCTTCAGATGAGATCTGTCGCCAGCTGGCTGGCCTTCCTCCTCGACGTCTGCGCCGATCTGGGCAACCCCTGCCTCTCCCTTGCAGACAGCTTCTGGAGCAGCAGCGTGGAAGGCCTGACGCTCTCTGAACTCCCAACAGTAGGAGAGGAAAAGGAAGGGAGAGAAGAGAAATCCTCATCCACTACCTACCCGAGACAAGTCCTTCTTGTTTGTGATTTCCCCACCATTTTCTTGCTTCTATGCCTTCCCCTACATCCTCTTCTTCGGGTGCTGCAGTACACAGAGTACTCTGCTAGTCTGTTATGGTGGCTCTTATCTTTAAAATCTGTTGCTGAGGATATAAGATGCTCTCTCCTTTCCTCTCTGTCTGGCAGGCCACGAGCTACTCATTTCCCAGAGGTCCTTATGAATGTGCTGCATCTTCTCTTGCTTTGTCCCTGGAGGGATATTTTGCATGGGGACAGGATGTAGTCCTTTCCAATGGTACAGATGCCCTAATCTGCATTTCACATGGAGGAGTACAAACTAGGACTAAGCCCTAGGATTCCTGCCCTATATTTCTTGCAATGGCATCAGTATGAGCTCCAATATTGTTAGTCAGCCTGAGCCTCTCTGATTCTCCCGAACCACTGCGTTTGTTGTGTGATAGCACAATCTCCTCCTTGTGTCTGCTGGCATGAGAGAAGTGATAGAAATGGTAGATGAGCTATCCTGAACCCAACGCACACCTCACTGTCCCTGGATAGCAACAGATCATTTATAACTCCCTCTGGGAAGTTCTTTGTCCCAAGCCCATTGCCTCCCTCACACACAACTGCTACCAAGAGGAAGAATTCTGGATTTAGTATGGCATTGTATTTTTCTCAAGAAGATTATGTTGGAACAGAGTGCTATCTCTTACACTCCCTCCTCTCCTCTCCCCTATTCTTGTCCCTCCCTTCCCATTGAAGACATCCCTTGATGTCCATTCCAGGCAAGTTCCAAGGAGCAGTAATGGCTGTCTCCACTCCTAAGCCTAAGAAAGCCCATGAAGAACCTGTGTGTCCTGACAGTATGGGGAACTTGCAATGAATTAGCTAGTACTGGTGTCTTGTCTTGGTCTGGCTACCTCCACACTCTCCAGTTGCTGAGCCTGCTTTCAATATCTCCACTTGAGTTCCTACCTCCTGACCTGGAAATTTCTGCACAAAGCAGAAAGGGATCACAAATTGGAATCAGATGTGGGAGAAGGATCATTATCTGGGATCCCTGGTTATCTGGGACCTGGGATTTTCCTGCAGGTTCCCTGACTGGGCTGACCTGTACAGAGCCAGGTGCTGATGGGGAAGGTAAACATATCTGCAGATCTAAGTGCTTATAGAGGCAGGCCAGCCTGGGGACAAGAATTACTCTGGTAGCACTGGATGTCTGGTCTGCTCAAGAACTTTGTATTTCAGATATATGGAGAACATTTCCAGGTATATAGGCAGTTTTCATGATGACACTGGGTAGGGTAAGTGGGGAAGAGCAATCTGAACTGTATTAATTATTCTTGTGTGACTCTCAGTGGCATGATTCTGTGGGGCACCGGAGCACTGCAGCAGATCAGCAAGACCCTGTCTCTAGGATCTCTGTGTTGTTCCCAGCTAACAGAGAGACAGTTTGCTAGATTAGGCATTCACCCCCATCACATAACATACTCTGCTGCTGACAGAGTACCATTCACCCTTGTAGGGACACTGCTCTCCTGCACAGAGCCAGGGTCACACAATATCAGGGACAGTTTGCTGCACAGAGCCAGATGTCTCTGAGAAAAAGAGCAAAACAATTAATGTAAGGCCATCTCACCTGGACTAGGATTTCTGCTGTATGCATCAATAAGCTGTTTACATCCTCTCTGTAGGGGAAGACACCCTGTGCAGACAGATTTGTTCTATATGAGGTCAAAATTGGCCGTAGATGGGCTAAATTGCCTGTGTGGAGGAAGGTAGGATGGAGATGAGATATTAGAGGGACATCTTGGAAATTGGACTAGGCCAAGTCTTCACTCCATATTTAGGGTTGAATATAAGTCAATATAGATATATAACTGTGTAACATAGCTCCTGTACAGCATATAGAAAATTTAACATTCATACAGTTTGGGAAGTGGTTAGAAGCCTTTCTGTTGCTTGCTTTCAGCAGGGTCAGGAAGAGGTGCTCCTGTCCAGGAGAACACTGTTTTAATGCTAAAGTCTATATAATGCGTATTAAAGGAAAATTTATTTCCTATTATTCTTGGCAACTCTCATGTCTCTGGGTTTATTTGTCTCTTGCTATATTTCCTCCAGATTTGTGGGGAAACTTGACTCCAGCCCAAATCTGTCATTTGGACCTTTTTATTCCCTGCTAACCTAGTCCTTTGCTGCCACCCTCCCTTCACTCGTGAATCACAGGTCTTCCTGGGAAGTCATTATTTTTTCTAGAGAAACATAAGATTTGCTCCAGCACTTTTTTTCCTGTGCATAGCTCTGATAGATTTTCCTGACAGTTGGTAGCTGCTGAATACAAGAATAAGTCCTCCGAGCCCATTAAATTTGTGCTGAAAACACATATTTTCACTGTGCATGTGCCATGACTTTCTGGTGGGGAATTAACATCTCCAAGTAAAATGGTAAGGTGACTGAAATAAGAGAAGAGCTGTGCTAAATATCACATGAGTGAAGAAGAATTTGTTCACTACAGCCATGTAACTCAACAATGGGAAAATTACACATCTAGGTCAAAAAGATTAGAAACATTTCCCTTTCATTGATTTTCCAACTTTTGCATAGATTCATCAGGCACTGACTGTACATCATATTTTCATTGAAAAGATAGAGCACTCAGAGATTGGGGCACTCTAGGCAGTGTGCTCATGTGCAAGCAGTGAGATCTGCATTTAGAGGATATCTCTAGAACAAAAGTGGCTGTGGCCCAAATTACCCATTAAAGTGCCTCTGACAGTTTCCCATAGGTCTTCAGGACTAAAACCCACAATGCAGGTTATTGCACAGTGCTATCCCCTAGAAGCAATGCCCCTTCCTGGCTGATGCTGTGGTACCCCTATCTTGCACTATTAGAACACAAACAGCCTCAGCCCCAGTGACTGTAGATGTTGCTCCCACCTACACAGGCCAAACCCTGCTCTGTTTTATGAGCTCTTGACCTGTGCAGTGTCCCTCTATTGGCACTTTCCACTGGCTGTGTGTGCCATCAATTTTTTGTGATTCAGTTTATTCTTCCCTTTTCTTACAGCACTGGAGTCTGCAGATGCACTTCCCTGTCTTCATTAGCACTTATTCCATACCCAGATTTACCTTCCCTGCCGTTCCAAACAGAATTGCCATGGTTGCTGGTCTCTGGATAGAGCTCTCTCTTGTAAGCCATACAGCTCCAGCTAGGTCTGCTGTTCATGCACTTGGGCTAGCCACAAAGAAAGCTGCCAGAGGCCTATTTTAGAAACATGGTCCTGCGTTTGTGGCTGATTTTCATAAAATTCTGACCTGGAACAGGAGTTAGATGTCCTGTGGTCACTTCCAACACAATGGTTGTTCCTGCTCCCTTTACTCTCATGGCTCTCCACTACTGATCAGTGTTGCCAGTTTGAAGGCTGCTGTTTGAAGGCCAGTGTTCTGATGTTTGATCCCCTGTTGGAAGCAGCTGCCATGTCACATAGAAGCTCCATGTTGCCTAAATCTTTCCCCAACCACTCACAGCATAACCAAAATATGTTGACATCAGGTGTCTCAGCTTGGAGGGATCCCTTAAGAGTGTACTTCTGTCTGGGGTGTGAGCTTGGCCTTCAAGGAGGGGACTGGTGCTTGCAGCCCATCCAAAAAAAAAGCACCCCTATTAGACATAGAATAGCTGACTGGAAACCGAAAGGGACTTAAATATTAGAGGGGGAAAAATTACAGTTGGGGTTCTTTTCCCCCAAAGATTTTAAAGGTACACAATCCTATAACATTGATTCTTGATACCACATGGTCTGACATCATTTGACAATGTACTTTCGTCCAGCTGTGAACAGTCCCTTGACTGGGGCACAGGAAATCTGAATTCCATTTCTGAATCTCTTCACTTCCTGCTCTCTGATCTTCAGCATACTGCTCCTTTCTCTCTGTCCCTTGCAATTCATAACCCCTGTAGTGCAGCAAGTTGGAATAAATTGCTACAAAATAGAGAGCTGGATTTCAGTCCATTAAAAAAAGTTATAAAAAGTTGTGTGAAACCTCACAAGGGTATTTGCTTGTCTACTTTTGCTATTAATGTAAATTATTTTTTCAAATAAAAACATTTTCAATAATATAAATTATATCACTTTATGTACTCATTGCTACTATGCTGAAGTATATAAAAAAATGAATTCATGAAAAACAATAAATTCGTTTAATGAATAAATTATCTACCAGAATGCTGTTTTGTAAATTTTACTAATATTACGGTTTCCACACAAATAGAGCCTGTCACAAATTAGACAGTAACAAAAAGATGTAATAGAGAAACATGTAATTCAATGTGTCTAACTAATAAGTAATGTCAGATCTCACCTGCTTAAATATAAAAATAAATGTACATGAAGCTATGCATTTTTTTTAAATAAATGTGGATATTGAGATCATATACCTTCCCATTTAGGATCATAGATAAAATTATGTTGAAAGTTAGCACACAGAGCTACCTTCAGAGCTAATCAGCTCACTCAGAGCCTTGTCCTGGTGAATTTTGAAAAAGTCAGCAAGGATGGAGAATCCTCAATCTGTTGCAGTGCTGCACCATGCTTAAGATGGAGAATAGTTTCCTGATGTCAGATCAGAAATTTCTTTGTTGCAGCTTTCATCTGTTGCCTCTGTTCTTTTTGCTGTGCATCTCTGAGCAATCTATGTGCCCTACAATACTGCTGCAGACATTTGAGGAAAATAGCAAGAAGAAATATTTAGTTCATACAAAGCCCGAGTTTTATTGCAAAACAAGGCATTTAAATTATTAAAATTAATTCTCTTCCTTTGGAGAAACTGTTAAAAAATGAAAAGCATGACAAAAATCAGTGGCTCAATGAAAGTGTTTGCAGTCTGTGACCCTGCAGCAGGCCACTTTTTCTATGCTCATACAGCATCTACTTTTTGTGCACTACTTTCTCACCCTGAGGTCACTTTCGATTCTCTGCCTTGGGTTTGGTAGCCTTGGGTTTCACTGTTTCACCCTTAGCTGGATATTTGCCTCTTTTGATCTGTCGCTTTTCATATTCTGTAGCTCTTGATTGCTTTCTTGGTCATGGTGGCTGCCAGTTTCTTGGCTTTCCTTGGGACTTACATTGCAGCCACAGATAATCACAGCTTCTTGGCAGTGCCAGTCAAGGACCAGGTCGTTCTTGGCTTTTGCTGCATTCTTGGCACCTTCCTCTTGCCTTGTTGAGCTTAAAGGAGCTAAAGTACCAAGTCCTCCTGTGCTGCTTTTGTCCAGGCTCCTGAGCCCTAGCCCGGTGCAGCTGTTGTCCTTCTGTACTGCACAGACTTCAGTTCCCTTTCAGAGCAGTGAGAGGAATTTTTTTTGTGCTTCTGGCAAACAGCAATTTCTTTCATAGTCAGTCCAACTGGAAACTGGGGGCTTGCAGGGTTTGGATCCTCCTGCCACCTTTCTCTGGCATCTTAGCCGATATCTCAGAGGCTGGAGAAGCAGTGGCACATGCAGCAGCAGCAGTTGTTTCAAACAAGATAGCCCGCACAGCCTACCAGTGTGATGTTTTGAATAAGATTTTGGGTTCATATTGATGCACAGGTCAGCATGATGTCTCTTGTATTGGGTGTCTCATACCTACAAAGCCTTTCCCTACTGAAGACATTCCTTTGGGATTTTCTGCTCTGACTGCTCCCTCATAGCACCAAAGTCAGATGGTATTAGGAAACACACCAGCTTCAAAATGCTTACACCTCACTAGGTGTCTTTGTCACCAAATAGCACAGATCGACTGGCACAAGCTGCACTGGACACTATTATGGATTAACAAATAAAAATTGTCTTCCACAGCCTACACTTATCCTCCAGGCTGGTCCTTGATGAGGAGGTAGGGTTCAAAAGAATTTATTTTCTGCCTGGTGCAGTGGGAACCTCACCATTCCTGAGACTCTCCATGCTGTGGTGACAAGTAATTTTCTCATCAGCTCTGCTTGAACCCAGCACTGTCATTACACACCATCTCCTCGGCTCTCATTGTCTATCAGCTGCTATTTTTGTTGTCTTCCTTTGGTTTTGCTTAGGAAAGGCATCTGAAATCTGCCTCTTTGCCATTTCTGTTCCCTAAGAGTCCCCAGGGGCACTGCTTCAGAGTCGATTTTTGCCTCCCCAAATCTGTGAGTCTTTTTAGTCTTGTCTCTCTCCAGTTTTCCAAATCAGGTTGGGACCAAGCTAGCCACCCTAAAGCAAATGTGTCTGTGCCCTACCCTACCTGTACCTACACAGAAATGATAGAAGAGATAAGTGGACCTGATGTCTGCTTGTTGAGTACAGACTGTGGAAAGAGAAATTAACTGGCTGTGTATGTGAATGTAAGAACTCTGTATTTTAGTGAGATATAGTTGGTTTTGAGCCACATCTGTGTGGGAAGCAAAAGCAATGCTACAACCAATGGGCACCAGTGAATTAAAATTTCTGGTAATAATTTATAATCAGTAATTTCCCTGGGTCTTTGTTTTCTCTTCAAATTCTTCTTCTTTCTCTTCTCCTAGGAGCTTCTACCAGGATTTTCATCCAAGCAGAACCCTTGCTTTTGGATGGAACAGGGTATCTTTAAACCCTGTGAAATTAGGTGGGAAGCTCTGAGGTTCTTGGATACCCTCTCCTGCCTGGGCAGCTAGCTCGAGCATTTCACAACTCTGACCTCACTGCTTAAAGCAGAAACTTGGGAGCCTCTCATGTGCTCATGGCTAAAGAAATAACTGATGGTAACAGTCAGCACATCCAGGCATGGAAATGCACCAGCAAGAAAGGAAGGCAGTAGAGATATCACAGCAAAGGAGGAGATTCTCACTGCATGATGAGAATCACTGTTTGCCCCCTTCTCCCTCTCTTCATTGGCCTCAGTATGGGTCTTCCATTCCTCTCCCCCAATGCCAAGAGCACTGGGCCTCCCAGAAGGGGATCAAACTGTCAGAGGCAGACCCTAGCTTTTACTGACACTTTGGCATTAGGGAGTAGAGGATAGTGGTGGCATGCCACAAGCCTTTTGGATATGGTTGGTGATGAATGAGAGCATATTAGGAACTCTGGGGGAAGGAAGACAAGAACTAGCAAGGCTATCTTGAATCTTCTGTGAATGCTTGCTTTGTTGATGAGAAAACTCCAAGATGCAAGAGCACTACTCATGAGGACTTACAACCAAGGAAACCTTGTACAACTGCAGAGTACTCAACACATGACTGCTAGACAAGGAACTTGCAACATGCTGTTCTTTAGGGAACTCCAAAGCACTTCTGTCCCAGTTTCTCCAACCAAGTACTTCTCCAAAGACAGCAGGGAAATTAAAATCAGGATTGACCACCCAGGCCACAGGTGCCAGCTTCTTTTGCACTGAGTAGCACGAGCTGCAGCGCTGCACAAACAGGAGCTAATCACAGGCAACATTGGTTTGCAAAACCATAACCACAGCTAGAAGGTGAGTCTCATTGTGAAAAACTGCAGTGCAAAACTGAATTTCTCCCTGTGGCTACCAGTTGATTGCAGAGATATGGAGCCAGTGGCTTCCATTAAGAAGGAGGAAGATGTGATTTGGACCAGGGTCTGGGAGTGCCCAGAGCAGGAGACTGAACTGTGGGAGAACAGAGTAACACTGGAACTCAGCCTGCAGCTCCCTATGCACAGACCTGTTCTCCAGGTCTGTGCAGCGTGGAGTCGGAAGCCAAATCACAGGGCAGGGCACACTGGAGGCTGAAGCTGCAGGCACTGCTATGGGAAGCAGCAAGGCACAAGCAGCTCTGGTGGGTACTTCTCCCCAGCTCTCAGCATGGGGAAGGCACATTGCCCTTTGATTGCAGAGTCTGTGTTTTTCTTAGTGTTGATGAGATAAGCTGCCAACCATGTCACGGCCTCAAGCTGGAAAAGGCACTGGAGAACATTTAGCATAAGTACCTAGACTTTGGTCACATTTCTTACCTGTATTCATGGTGGGGAAGCCATTCACTACATCTCAAACTCCTCAACCCAATCCAGCTCCTTTCTTGCCTTCTTGCTGGTGATCCCAGCAGTTGTCAGTCTCTGCTAGCAAAGGCTGGAAGTGTTGTGGCCTAGAGACATGGTGGATGGTATTAATGCAGGGGGGGAGGTAAAAAAAATAGTGGGGTCACAGAGACAGGGTAAAGGATCATTAGTTCCTATAAGGAGCCTCAGCCTGGTCTGGCAAAGAGCTGCAGGGCAGGAATGAGAAGAACTCACGGGGCTGCGGTTGAAGTGTGTACTCAATTCTATAGTTTCACCCTAATTTGCCTCATCCCGCAGCATCAAAACAAACTCAACAGTGAAACAAAATTAAACTGTGGGTCAGGTTTCCAGGCAAAGGTTTTGCAGTGCAAGCCTGGAAAGCCAAATTACTAGTGAAACACACAATAATGTGTTCTTAGTGCACACCCAGCAATCAGGTGCCCATCAATCCTGCAGCATGCAGCATTGCACTGTGCAGGGCTACAGGTTCCATAAGCCGCCCACCCCATGCAGCAGTGGCACTTCCCACACATCCTGAACTCCTACCTTCTCTCCTTCCCACTTTCCTCTCATAACCTGGGATCCCTGCTTTTGGCTAACTTACATGCAGCCTCAGTGACAGTCCACAGGTTTTGGCTTTGTGTTTGCAAATCCCACCACTGCACCATCCCTTCCTGGTGATGTCCAGCCCAGGCACAACCTCACATCAAATATCTCTGCACTGCTTATTCTGCAAAGTCAGTGTTTTGTCGTGCAACTGCTGAAACCTTCTCCCCAGGCATGGCATCCACAGCTGCATCACAAGACGAGTTGGCAGCTCTAGGGACAAGGCCCTCTGTCCCATGTCCTAGACAGCAAGCTGCCTCTACACCTAGTGTGGAGGGGTTTTTTGCACCCAGGACTGGAGTAATAGGAATGGTGTGCCTGGTAGAGGTGTTTGAGCAAGTGTGTTACCTACATGTTGGGCCCCTGTTTTCAAAATAGGGTGATGAACCTTTGTGGAATGAACACAGTGTAATGTGCATATAATAAATATGCACTTTATTGTAGTCTTACATTTAATAAATGCTTATATTAAGTAAGCATATTATATGTGCTCATCATAAATAAGCATATCAGCTTATTTATCTGCCTGTGCCTGGAACTGCAAGGAGCTCTACCATTCCCCTGCTCGAGGTCGCTGGTGCAAGTCCGTGTCTGTGGTGCATCAGCACTTGTTGAGCAGAGAAAGCTTTTCTGCTTGAGGTTTTTGCTTGAGGCAAGGGGAAGCAGGTGTCTGCATTTCTTGTGTTTGGTGTAAAACCAACCAACTGGTGATATCGGCGCTAGTTTCAAAAGGCGATTTCTTTTCAAAGGGTGAATGGAAAAAAATAAATATGTATTTATAATGATACACATCAGCCCATGACTTCCTGTTGACTAAACAAGCAACCTCTGCTCTGGGGCTCAATAATTACTTTTATTTATTCACTGCATTTTTGCTCTCTAATTTCTTAGCAGTTTGCTTTCTGAATCTTTTGTAAAAGTAATAGTGGTGTTCCTCCTCCCCCTTTACATCTGACCACTGCTCTTTGGACAGCTATTATTTCTCTGTTCTCACTCCAAGACAAGGAATAAAGCCCTGAGCACAAGAAATATGAAGGCATGCTAGGACATCCTTCCTTGATCCTGATAAGCTGGAGCAGTGTCTCATGATACATAACACTCCAAACACACCAGGACAAGGACCCTTGCTAGCCTTCACTGCTAACCTTTAACTGACCTGCACTTTGGTCAGAAACAGTGATGGAGTCATCTTCAGTAAAATTATTTCTCCCCACTTCCAGTTCCTTCTCTAAATAGATTTGCATTGAGCAGAAAGGGAGAAAAACTGGAGAAAAAAATCTATCTCAGCTCCCACCTAAAAGCATCCCACTATATGTTAAAGATCTGGCAGTTTATAACCAGGGAGGAAGCTGGACTAGCAACTAGATCAGGGATCAGCAACCTTTCCACGGTTTTGCAAAATACCATTTTTTTTAACCAGTGCAGAGATGACATTTGCTAATGATCAGGATCTTGCCTTGGCAAGAGAGCGCAGCTCCGGCTTCAGGCAGAACTGCATAGGAACTGAGGGTCCCTCTGGAAATGTCCCACTAGACTTGCTACAAGACACTAAAACCCATCCACCCCAACATGTTTCTGCTCTGGGGATTAGAGCTAGAGGCACAGAATCAGTACCACTGACTTTGTGCACTTGCACCTTCCAAGTGAGGGAAGTTGCTGGTTTAAATGAAGGACATTAGAAAGCCTACAGCAGTACTTGAACTTGAGAGCCTTGACAGAGAGTAACATAAATATATTTCATCTATTTGGTCATCTGTTCTTTCTTTTTTATCTCTGTGGAGAGCAAAGAAACTCTCAACATTTAAGGAACAGAGCATGTTTAAACATGGAATAATGAATTCCACTCACAGGAGGGACCAGAGAAAGGGTCTAGTTAAATGTATTATGAGACTTGACATGTTAAACCTTCAAGAAAATCATTTTGCACAAATTTAATTTATGGGAACACTAGGCTGGCCATGAAGATATTTCTTGACTCCTTTCAGAGTATAAAATGTTATCTAAAATGTTCTGCAATCTTTTGACTATGAAAATTGGGAGCCAGGACAAGAATAAGCTGAAGTTATCTTAATTTATCAGATGAAACACAAACAGTTGTGATCTCTAAGAAGCAGATTCCTCAGGGCGTGTTCCTTTTTCTTCTTTTTTTTTCTTTTCTTTTCTTTTCTTTTCTTTTCTTTTCTTTTCTTTTCTTTTCTTTTCTTTTCTTTTCTTTTCTTTTCTTTTCTTTTCTTTTCTTTTCTTTTCTTTTCTTTTCTTTTCTTTTCTTTTCTTTTCTTTTCTTTTCTTTTCTTTTCTTTTCTTTTCTTTTCTTTTCTTTTCTTTTCTTTTCATGTCCTGTATAACAAATGTCCTCTTTGCATTATTAAAAGAAAAAACTAGTATTAAAGTGTAATGGGTTAGTCTGACCTATGAGATTTATCACAAGGTGCTACTATGGCAAAGGCTGAAAGGGGACAGCTGTTGCATTAGCAAGAGTGTCGTCTGAGACTGTTAAGTAGGACAGGGATTCTCAAGGATTGCAGGCTCTTCTAGCTTAGGTCAAACGCTAGGAGCCAGATCCTCAAACAGAGTAATTGCCACCACTCTTGAGACCAATACAGCTGCCAAAATGTGGATTTGCTGAGTGTGTGTCTAAGGAGTTGGACAGCCCAACCCTGGACCTCCCAGGAGTGCTTCTCCTTTTCCTGAAATGTTCCATGCCCACCGCTCCCAAAGGCAAGTACTCTCCAAGTGCTGGGCTAGAGAGTCTGCTCTGTTCTGGCAACTCATCTCTCCTTCTCATGTTTTTGCATATACTGGTTTCACAAAGTCTTAGCATGCTGAAAAACAGTAAAATTAATAAGGAAAGTAAATCAAGCAGAGAAAAAACGAAGAACTACCCTAGCGTGAGGTAAACAAAAGCCCTGTTTCTCAGCCGTGCCCCGCCTGAAGCAGAAACAAAGTAGAATGTTCCCTGGCTGCCTCCTCAGCACCCTACCCAGCCAAAGCCACTACTCCCCGTTCCTCTGCTGTCCTGCAGAGGGAATGGATGTCCTGGTAGGAGCAGAGCCTGGATGGTAGAGAGTGGTGTTGGTGGAGTGAAGCACGTGCATTCCGAGTGTGATCGCAGCCGTGACAGTGCACAGCCGCACGCCTGCTGAGCGCAGCCACCAGTCAGAGGGTCCTGGCAGTCACCCTGCCGCTGGTAGATCTCTGGGCCAGTGCCACCTGAAACAGCACCATAAGGCCCAGAGTTATTCCCCACTGGTCCTTTGTGTACAGCTTTGCAATGCAGGTTCACCACTGCTCCTGGCGTGTTGACACGGCTCAGACACCCATGGCCATGTTCAGGTGCCAGGCACTCCCCATCAAATCTTGGGAGCTGGGTCCCTCTGACTCTCTTCAGCTTTGGTGTTACCTCATGCTGCCAAGCAGCTGCCAGGCCTCTGAGGGGTCTTGGAGGAGGGCGGAAAGCCTGCCAACAATTTGGTGTTCCCCAAGCTCCTTCCAGCTCAGTGGTTGCAGGGGCACTGCACAGAGCTGCCTCTGTGGCGGAGCAGGACAGGCTCATCACCTTCACTGCACAGCTGCGTGATGTGAAGCCTGGAGGGATAGTGTGGTTTTGACCACATTCACGTTAGTGGCACACAAACTCTCAGGCCCCCTTCTAAACCACTAGACAATGTTTCCTGCCTTGTTATGCTATTGATATTATTTCAGAACAATTTTGCAGGCAGAGGGGGCCCAATGGGGAGTTCAGTGGGGGATGGCGACCAATGAGTGCTGAGCATCTTTCAGAACTGATGCCCCTTTGCATCTTAACACTTTGTTCTTCAGTTCCTGCAACTCCAGAGACCTTTCTAACTCCTCCCTCAACCACCCCCCGATGAAAGCAGGCAAGGGCTAGATAGGAGTGGATGGGGAGGGGACACACAAACCAGTCCACATTTCTGTACATCAGGTCAGAGGGCGGCAAAGAGCCTGCAAGACAACCTCCCTGTAATCCCATCACCTGAAAGAGACCCTGGCAGTCATGGACAGGTAAAATGAGTGCCTCTAGTTTCTTGCTCATACAAGACTTGAGGGTCTTTTTTTTAGAATTAACTTGCTTTCTGTTTGGTGCTCACCATCCCTTTCCCTTTCCCCATCTGACTCATTGATCTAACGCCCTGCCCCGTCCTGCTCTTGCCCCTCACATCTCTGTGTCTCTGTTGTCCTTTCTCTTTGACTCTCTGCCACCTGTACTCTTTTCCCTTTCTGTCATTTCTTTCTTGTGGCTATTCTCTGTTCCTTTCATTGTTTTTCTTTTCTAGAAACAATGATAACAGAAAGGTGGTCAGATGCTCTCTGTGGCTTAAGCACTTCAGTCCTCTACTTGCACTGCAATTACTCCGTCAGCTTATTATCACTTATCATTCTCCACAATTGCATACTATTCATACACTTGTGGGGGATGGCTTCACTCTGATTTCAAGAATCTTTATTTGAGAAGATCTCTGTTCAGTCTGCTTCTTCAGTGCCCAGGTATAATCACAGCTCCTGTGTCCTTGCTGCTTTCCCTTGAGCTATGCTATAGCCATAGGAGTTGCATGTGTATCCAGGAGTTTATACCTAACTGCACATCTGCTCAGTTGCTCCCCACAACGTCTGCTCATTCATTATTCTTCTTGTACCAGCCATATTCTCAAATCCTCCCTGGCAAAAAAACACTTGGGACAATGAACTCCAGAGGAAAGAGAGAAAAAGAACCGATGTTAGTGAATATTTCTAGTTGAGCAAATCTCTTCTGTGATTCAAAATTGTCTTCACTTTGTTCTGACACTGAAAAATAACCTAAGTGATCATAATTTATTTTTTTTTGTGGTTTGACGTCATTTCTTGTTCTTCACTCTTATTTGCATCCACATGTTGCTCTGCAGGGCCAAAACCATTGAATAGAGAAAAATGGGATGAAGTGAGAAAAGGGACAATTAGAAGAAGAATCAGAAGCATTTTGAAAGCAAATGGTTTTGCCTAAAACTACACCAAAAAAAAAAAAAAAAAAAAAGGGGGAAGCCTGTTTTCCCTAATGTTTTTGATGTGATGAAATGCATTTTTCCATGTGGGTTTTAATGAAACATCGACATAATTGTAACATAACTGTTTTTCACCTGGCTTACATGCTTCTTCAGCAAGCAATTATGTTGTGCACAGTGCGGCTTCTCTGTTTTCTGCAGTTGTGACACACTTAAGGTAAGAGCTTTGCAAGCTTCTGGCCTATCACACCTGCTCATTTCCTGTGCAATTTTCTGGGCTATCCTTTCTGGACAACCTGAGGATCTGTCACCACAGAACGGGTGCCCCCTCTCCAGCATCTCTATTACAAGTGACAGTCTTCTCCACGTCTCTGCAATAACATACACCTAAGAGCTAGAAGCCTCTTGTCTTGGTTGACAGTTTTGTGAGGAGACCAATGTGTGGGTGTGGGTGTGTGTCTCTATGTGTTGTGTGTGTGTGTGTGTGTGTGTGTGTTAGGGAATATACACACAGGTTCATTCATAAGTATTGGTACTTATGAATGAGAGAAAGACAGAGAAATTGAGTGAATCTGAGGTGGCAGGAAGTGGGATTTTCTCTAAGTGTGAGAAAGATGATGAAGAACATACAGTGAGTATGGGAAACACACATCCAACATGAACTGCCAGAAAGAGGGGTGATGAAATGGAGTGCGAACGGTTTGTGCTCTACTCCTGACACAACCTGCAAACCCAGCAGAGCAGGACTGCAGCAGTGCTCACAGGACAGACCTCCAAGAACTGCCTCAGACTGTTGTTGAGCCAAATGAAATGCTTAATAGCGATGCTTTGCCCTCTTGAGTGTGTGCAGAGCCTTGTCTTCTCTATGGACTTTCTCCTAACAGGAGATGTGCTTCCATGTGATCTGCTTCTCCAGGAGTATGTCTCTTTAAACAGTGGCATAGTAGAGTATGTGAGCTCCTGCTCTGTCTGTGTGGGCAGGACAGGTATTTTTGCCCTGCAGGTGAGGGTGACATGGCAGGAAAGAGCACGTGTGCAGGTCTCTTGCCTATGTGTTGGACAATCAGGGTAGCAAGGTTCCCTGAGGGAAGAATGTGTCTGATGTGGGATGAGGTGCAATAGGGAGTGTGACAGGAGAGCAAAGCACTTGCACTAGGTAACAAAAGGGAAGAGGGTGTGCATGACTATATGAATGAGCACCTGTGATGCAGTGGCCGTGTGTGAGGGTGCACAAGGGACAGAAGCTCCTGGAGAAGCAGAGAGGATGCTTGTTAGCTGGAGATTAAGTGCTCTGCAGTGATCGAGTTTTATGGTGACACTGGCAAATGGATGAAGGGTATGTATATGTGCTTAGGCTCTCAGATTTAAATCAGTTTTAAATTCTCAACAAACCCAAATTCCCCTTTTCTCCACCTCACTGGAGACTTTCCAGAAAACCCAGCTGGGTATCTCTCAAATTTACCCCATCTCCCTGCTGAACATCAACTTATCAGAGGGAAAAGATGACAAAGGACGTGATTATTTTTAACCTGTTCATTTCTGTTTTGCATTGCTGCGGGGGAGGTGAGTATCTCACCTCAGTGAACACAGCTGCCTATGTGCCTCCGCTCGACAGTGAGGCTGTTAGATGTGGCTCATGTCTACCTTAACCTCCCCATGCTCCTTCTGCCTCTCCACCACAGGATCCCTGGGCACAGGCTCAGGCTCATGCCAGTTTTGGTCTTTGACTAATGTGGAAACTGTACTTGTGTCTGTAGAGGTGTCAGCATGCTCACCCATTATGTATTCCATCAACTAATGTATGGCATCTTATCCGACCCCCTAGCCCATAGCCCTGCACAATGCCCTGGACAATGCCTGGAAAACATTCATCCCAGACTTCTCTGAAGAGGTTTTAATTTGATCCATCTCTTGCACCAGTGGTTTTTCAGGGTTTCATATTTCATAATATTTCTTGATGACTGTACTCTTTCAACTTCTCAACTGACCCTCTCAACTTCACATGTCTTCTCAGGCACCTTCATCCTTCTCCCTCATTGGTGTCCATCTTCTGGATATTTTCAGATATTTTCACACTCTATTCAGCCATAGTTGCTGTTTGACTAATCACTACTAATTCACTTGCCGTTTCCACTCACAAGGTCACATGCCTCATCCCCACAGTCAGGTCTGCATCCTTTCCCTAACACATTTCATGCAAATTACTGACGGTCTTCTCGTACTGAGAGGCCTGGATATGAGAAGGATATTTTTGGTGCTGAGCCCTGAACAAAGACACGGTAAACTGTTGGCTCCAGGGTGGGGCTAATGTAAATTCTTTCTGTTCTTCTGCTGCAGCCTCCTGATGAAAAGGAAACTCTTCCTCTACAACTTCAAGAACCTGCGCTTTGCCAAGGGCCGGCGTGAAACCTACCTCTGCTATGTTGTAAAGCGCCGTGACAGTGCCACATCGTGCTCCCTGGACTTTGGATACCTGCGCAACCAGGTACGGGCAACACCCTGTCATCCTGTTCTTATATCCACTCTGAGGTGCAGGCAGCTCCAGTTTGCCTGGGGCAAAGGAAGACTGCGACAGCAACGCAGGCACTGCTGCACGTGTCCACAGGTGTGGATGCTGTACTGGTACACGCTGTTTGGGGGGCGCATCCTTCAGGTAAACCTCTACTTTGTGCTGCCCACCAAGCGCGTCACCAGGGAAGATATCCATACTCCCTCCTGCTTTACCAGTCTACCTACCTTTCTGTTTAGCTCCCACACATTCCTCTTGTACATCCCTTCACATCAGTGTGCTCCTGTGCTTCTCTAGCCAATCTTCCACTCACATACCACTGTGCCCTCTCCCCCTGTGTGCTGACCCTAGAACACGCCTCTCGCCATGTTTCACACTCCCCTCGCAACCCATCCACCTCATACCTCTCTCACACCCTTCTCCCTCCCTGCCACCTCACGCCTTGCCCCTCTTCCTGTTTCACGAAGATGGGCTGTCACGTGGAGGTGCTCTTCCTGCGCTACATCGCAGCCTGGGACCTGGACCCCGGCCGCTGCTACCGCATCACCTGGTTCACCTCCTGGAGCCCCTGTTACGACTGCGCCCAGCACGTGGCCAACTTCCTGCGCTCCTACCCCAACCTGACCCTCCGCATCTTCACCGCCCGCCTCTACTTCTGCGAGGACCGCAAGGCAGAGCCTGAGGGGCTGAGACGCCTGCACAAGGCGGGGGCCCAAATTGCCATCATGACCTTCAAAGGTGAGACGTGCAGGCAAGAAAGACATTATGGAGGTCTATGGGGGGGTTAGGGAGACCCAGGAGGGTGGGAGAAGGCAGGACAAGGAACCAGAGGAGATGATGCAGTGTGCAATGATCTAGTGATCCTAGGAGAGGTCAGTGTCCTCTCGAGCACCCTGTAACTTCCCTTTGACTTGCACAGATTTCTTCTACTGCTGGAACACATTTGTGGAGAACAGGGAACAGACATTCAAAGGCTGGGAAGGGCTGCATGAAAACTCTGTCCACCTCTCCAGGAAACTTCGACGGATCCTCCTCGTGAGTGCCAATTCTCCTTCTTCTTCTTCTTCTTCTGGTGCCTCTTCCCTCAGCTTATTCCTCTCTTCCTCACTACAGTTCCTCTCACTCTTGCTGCCCATCCCTGACATTTCATTCATTTATTTATCTTCACCTTCCACATCCCTCATGCCTTTTTCCCTGACTGCATTCATCTCTCCTTTACTCATTCTCTTCCCCTTCTGCCACCTCTCATCCCATCTGCTGCCATTCCTTCTCCATCTTCATAGGTTCCTGCTCACTTGACAACTAACCTATCACTTATATTTTGTCCTGCAGCCACTGTACGAAGTAGATGATTTACGAGATGCCTTTAAAACTCTGGGACTTTGAAGTAAAACTCATCAGCAACCAGAAGACTTCGCAAACATTTGTTCTTTGATTTCCAACTCTCTCCCTTACAATAGACCTTTCCCTTCTTCCTCTTTACATCTCTCTTTCTTCCAGCTCTGTGTCTAGAGATAAGACTATCCTTACTTTTTAATTTCCAAGGAGAATTAGGCTGGTCTTCTGAAGACACATTCCCCAGGATCACACCTTATCCACTGACAGCTGGGAATAGCCAGGACTGCAGTTCCAGAGAGCAATTTGCCTTCCCTCGGTCCCTGCAGAGCTAATTCTGGTGGTCCACTAAATTGAGTTCTGGAGTTAGCCTTGCCCAAGTGGGAGCAGACAGCCTGCAAAGCTATTTGCATGGCTGTGTTCTCACTGGCACTGCACTGATCTACACATTTCACGAGGGCTTCAGGGAGCATGTCTCTTGGCTCTTAGAGCTGCACTACACTGAGCTGCTCTGTGTCCTCCCTTTTGAAACGGTTTATTTGTTCTTCTGGATGTGGGTAGGAAGTTGAAAACCATCACCACTGAAGTAGTATAGCCTATGTGCTAACAGCAAAGTTGGCCAGTTACTTGGAAGCTCAGCTGAAAGTATTGAAGTTAGCCCTGGACAGCCCAGGTGGCTCAGCTTGAAAACCTCACTGGAAGCCAGTAGGTCTTCACAGAAGAGTGAGTGAGAACACCACACCTCTCACTGTGTGGAGTACTTTTCATTCCCTGAGCATTTCCATCTAGATCAGACGTGCAATATGCTCCCTCCTTAGCCAACTGTCCTCTGCCGGAGGCACCTTTACAGTCCCACAGTCTTTTGTTTTTTCACCTTTTACTGCCCATAATATGGCCAGCTATGTCTAGTTGGTGACTGTACTGAGAGCTGACCAGAAGAAACACCTGGCTTAGGCAAAGCTCTTTAGCCTGTACATAGATACCTTCTGTATCAGCAAAAATCAAACCATCCTCCTGCCTGGCAATCACTGTGTTTCCACTAGGGGACCCCCTTAGCACCTGATCTGGTGGACAGTCTGAACAAGCTGAAGATATCAGTTTATAGTACATTCCTGCTCACCGCCACGGTCCCACCTCCTAAATTACAGACGGATTGTCCTCTGCAGTCTAACAGATTGAGGCTTTGCCAAGGCTAGTGTGTCCCATACTTTGGGTTTGCTCTGTCTTTTCCTTCATAATGGTTGCAAGTTCTCTGCTCCATCGTGTTCCTCTTTCTGGGTAAGGCTGAAGGCTCCTGGGTTGTTCCTCAGAACACCTCTTCTGGTGACAGGCCAGCTGCAGGAGAACAGCAGAGAGCCCTGCTCCTACAGTGCCTTCTCCTGCTAGGAGAGGTCACAACTGGGTGCATCACAAGCTTCCTACAACTTCAGGCTCCTGAGGCACTCTCAGCTTGAGGAATTTCCACCAGGAATAGCAATGAGAGTTCTTTGCAAAGCATTAATTTGCAAACATGGTGTTGTATATTTGTTTGATATGGTGCATATTATTTATATAAATAAAGGTCTTACAAATGAGGATCTAATTTTGTCATTATTTTGGTACCATGTGGGTGAGGGAAGAAAAATTTGACACAAAGGATTGATATATCATCTATTCTTTCTGATTTCTGGAGAGACAACCTGATACTATCCTATTAAATGTCTTTATCCTTTCACTTGTAATTTTGAAGTGCTAACAGTGTCACCCAGCAGATCAAGGCAGATAAAGTGTTCAGGTACTTTGGAATACTAACCAAAATCTGTGATGTAAATGCAAAAGTTATTTGAGATGCTTCCTTCGTTGTTGGCAAGCCTATCATTCCCATTCACGACTTATAATTGACCTAAGTGGACACAGAATGCTGACCCAACATACTTCACAAAACAGGAAGAGAAGCAGAGATGCAAAAAAGGATCTCTGTCTTTCAGCTTTTGATATTGGCCTGCACAACATCATTGTCCTACTTGGTGAAATTGTTGGAGAGCAACCAGCAAAAGTAGCATTTTCTAAAAAAGCAGTTTAGAAAACCCAGCAGCTGGCTTTTGCTTAAAGGCTGACTAACACTGAGTTGAAGATACTTGTTGAAACATGACCATTGTTGACACGGTGAAGTAGGAGAATAAATGCAATAAACAAATGCAGAGAAACACAAACTGCATTCAGAACGCATCCTAGGTTTAGATTCTTCTGAATCTAAAGCAGATTAAATTCAGAGTGAATTGTTCAGCTAATCCATGTGATTCAGCTATAGAGTTTAGCTCTTCTGCTAGAGATTTTCTAACTACACTTTTTCTATTCTCAGATACCAGTTCATATTATTTTTTACAAGATATTCTTGAATTTGGCATTATAAATCAGTTCAACCTCAAATGTGTCTATGTCAAGAATAACTCCCTGGGGGGTGATTGTTATGCAATATCACTACTTTTTCAACCTAAAGTATTTTACTTGCTTTGCAGACTGGGTATATAGTGAACATTTCACTGATGCTTATGCACAGCCTATCCCTTATGGAGATAGTGGCTGTGATATTCTTGGTGTCTCCTCCCTTTATATGCACCTGGGCAGAAGGTAACGTCTCAAGAGGACTGTGGCAAATATACCTCAAGGCCCCAGTTGTCCGAGGTGTGGGAAATGGGGGCTTGTGATTTCTGGGAGGAAGTTTCCTCCCCAGACTGTGGGGAACAGCCAGAGCAGAGACATATGGTACCAGCCCCAGTCTTACCTGGTTCACCTGCCCACGGTTTGCAGCAATAAACAAGGCACAGGCACATCTGAATAGCTGATTGGTCTTTGATAACAGATGAAACAGGATAAATGGTATGAGATGGCTATTGGTACAGCGTGGGAAACTGGGAATGGCTGCCATCTCCTCGTACACAAGGGCGCCTGGCACCCTTTATGAGGGTGTTGGCTGGAGGAATGTTGTTCCTAGCTGGAAACAGCTCCCAAAGTCCAGCTCTCAACAACCCCCAGAAGATGTCCATTGAAGAGCAGGACACTGACATCATTCCCACAGCTGCATACAGCATTACTCCAGCTCAGTGCACATAAGAACTTTGCAATATAAGAAACAGATAAACATGAAACAATGCAAAAACACACTTCAGACCCTTGCAAACACAAGCATGTCTTCCCCCCACTTGCTTTCTCTTTCTCTCCCATATGCTGGTACTTGGAAGTCAGGATAGAAAGAGTCTTCAGAGTCGTGGAGTCCAGTCCCCTGTTACTTGTCCCTTCAGGGGGGTTTCAGCCTGGATGTATTCATGTCCAACACTGTTCTCTGGTTCGACTAGTTTTTTCTCCTCTCCCTGGTGCTGACCCTTTAGTGTTCCTATGAGCAGAAATTTCATTATTTAATCGCATATGTACTAAATAGTCATGGAAACGGAAGTCAAATTTGGTTCACAGAAGAAACTTTGGAGGGATTTGGCAGAGAAGAGACCACTTGTTCAGACATAGCCAGTGATGATGAGCAGAGCCTCTGAAGTGGAAGGAGAAAGTGGGTTGCTGCAAGACCAGAGGTCAGAGCAGAAGGGGAGGCACCAAAAGCTGGCAAGTATTTTGAAGGTTGCCTTTGGTTTTTAAACCTCTCATACATTTTTGTGATAGGCAGGTTTACCCCCAGGCTTCCAAACCCGCATCAGATACAGCTAAAACTCCACTGTTTTGCTGCTGTTGTCATTGTTACTTTTAAGCATCCCAGCTGAAGGACTGTTGGGGCTTTTAAAGGCACGGGGCTGATACTGAGAGAGGTAATCTTCCTGCCTACAAGGGGCCTGTCTCCTCACATGGGTAAATGCACCTAAGTTCCAGGGCGGGGAGGATGTTGATGTCTCCAGGCTATAATCTTGTTATTAGTTCACAGTTAAGAACTATCCTACTCTACAAGTTGGCCCAATGTTTATATCAGTCCAGAGGGACAGAAGAGGATAAGAGCAGACCAACTGCCTTCTGTGGTTGCCTTTATGGGCGAATACTGTGGTAGACCCACCCCTAGGCCCTTATCTGCCAGTAGGGGCACAGCAGAGATAGAGCAGGTTGCAAATTCACTCTGGTAGACAAAACTGGTGTGAAAAATTTCGCTGAGCTGACTTGGAACTGGCAAGCTTCCAAACAGACCACAGGAAGTTTGTCCTCCTGGCTTTAGTGGGAAAGGCCTGAGCCCTGAGCATGAATGGTTATGGACCCTGCTGTACTCAACTACACATCGATCAAGTGATTTGATTTCTCCTTAAGGAAACAAAGAGTAAACGCTATAATGGCCAGAAAGAGGGCATGTGACATCCAGTGTGAGGTCCTATACAGGAGGAAGAATACTTCAGCTGTGCTACAAACTGCTTGGAGTTATTTTATTTGGTTTACACAGGAGACACTCCTCACCAGTTGTGCTCAGCCTTGGGTATACTCTCATACTGCAGGGACTGGAGCTGCTTCCTCAGCTGGCAGCTTTTCTGGCTGTCTTGATTTTCTGCTAAACATCTGGAGATTTTGGCATGGCCAAAAGATGCTATAAGCACTAATAAACTAGAAGAGATAGGCATGGTTCCCTCCAACCCCTGCCTTACCCTTCAAATCATTGTTTGTGCCTGCATGTTGCAGATTCCAGCACCGGCACATTGCCCAGTGGGATGACACAATGGGTCTCCTGCTTGGAGAGACTGGGAATTATGAAACACGGAGCTCCCAACATGATTCATTCAGATGTTCTACATTATTTGCAGTGCAAATTGAAAACTGCTGCAAGACTCAGCACACTTGTATCTTCTTTTTGCCTTCTGCCTGTACAGATAGCTCAGAGTTTTCAATATCTCCTACTTCGCCATTCCACTCAGTATTTCCAGCTAGAAAAAGCAGAGGTTTTTTTGCCTTGTTCCCCTAGTGTGCAATGAACAGCCAGGTCTCCAGAATGTGGAATTGCAATGGAGCGATGTGTACCAAGGAATGGAACAAGAAAAGCAAAGTTTCCAAGGGGTTGACATTTTTTCCTTTTATTCTGTTGGTTTTACAGTCATAAATGTAGGGAGAATAAAAACTTAAAGTGAGATATAACAGAATTGCATAAATACTGTAATAGCCTGAAGTATTTGCAGAAATATATAAACACGTATCCATAGGAGTGATCTTCATAAGAAATTCTCAAAACAACAATGCATGGCTCTGATTACTTCTTTGGAACAGACTGGAGCATGAAAAATGTTGCTTGCTGACCTCTCAAGAGGGTTCTCCCAGAATCTGATTGCAGAATAGGCAGATGTGAAAAACCTGATTACAGGAGATGGTCTTCATCCCCACTGGACTCTCAGGAAACCTTATAAAGACCCAGAGAACTGTGTCCTGGATGCCTGGCTGCATCATCTGAACTTCCTAACGGCTTCTCATGTGCTCCTTCTGCTCTGTCCACTACTTAACAATGTTCAGACAGTGATAAGAGCCTTCTCTGGTGGCAGCATGAAACTCATCAAGGCTGCAGCAGAAATGATTGCTGGGGAGTGGCTTTTCTGGTCTTTTATTGATGTACAAAACAAGCTTGAAAGCATGGTGGTGATGCTTGTTAGTATTCAGTTCGGCAGCAATGGAGGAAGACCCTAATAGGAAGAAAGAAACATGAACATTAAAAACCAGATGCCAAAGGCTAAAATTGCCTCTTGAACGTAATACAGAATTTGAAAATACAGCATCTAGTCCAAGAAATCGATCACCCTGATCTTCCTTCAGTATGTTAGATAGTCTCCTTTGGGATACAGTTTTCCAGGCAACAGGGTAGCACCTCATAATTTACTGTGCCATGTACACACCTCCTAGAAAGACAGAGCACTTAGAAACAGAAGCATTTAAAAGGTGGCAGATCACATAGTTGAATCCAAGGGAAATGGAGCTAGACCCTGTGAAAAGACAGATTTTTTGGGGGGTTAGAAAGGCCCTCCTGAGGTCTCTAGTCCAACAGCATGTTTGCATCATGGCTAACTCCAAAGCTGGATCTGGCAGCTCAGAGGAAAGTTCTCAGTGTTCCCAGGGAAGATCTGAAAGCCTCTCTGGGTTCCAGTACAGCACTATTCTCAGGGGGGACTTTTTCCGTCTATCTAGTTGGAATTTCCCTTGTTACAGCTTGTTCATGTTACCTCATATTCCCTCTGTGCATCTTTGAGGAGAGTTTAGCTACGTCTTTCCTGCCTTTATGTAGTGGAAAACTGCAGTTCAATCCCACTTCACCTTCTTTTCTTTAGGTCTGGCAAAGTCAGTTCCCTCAGTTTCTCTTCATAGGGCAAGTGCTCCAGCCCTCTGCCCTTTGAAGGGATATTCCACCAAACCCCTTCTGGTTCCTAAGTGTCTTTCTTCTACCAGGGAGGCCAGGACTTGACACAACAATCTGTATTTCTCTGGAGCACTGGAACTCACTCACCTCGTTACACCTCTGCGTAATTAGTAAAACAGGGTTCGATGCTCAAAAGGGTTGAACACATAGACCTTTCCATTCCTTCTGTGGAGGGTTGGTAATTAGCAGAACTACTGATAATGGGCCATATTCACATTCATTTTAGGGGTGGCATGTGTTCTCCTGAGACGGCAAAGCAGCTGAGAGAGTGCCTGACTTTGAGCATATGTCCCAGTGCAAGCTCCCTAGCCACCAGGACTGGCCAGTAATCAACACGGCTTGCCTGGGAGGGACAGGTAATTTGTTAGCTGGCTCTTTAAAACCTCGACTTAAAGGGCGTATTCACCTTGTACTGCTGCGCAGGGAACCGTGCTGAGTCAGCTGCAGTTTGTCAGCACTCACAAGTGAGCTTTGTTCACCTCCCTGGTAAGCATCACACTCTGCATTTGATTGTGCGTAAGATGCTAAATTATTTAATCATCTCAGGCATTAGGGGACTCAGAAAGGATGAAAGCCAAGGGAAAAATGTCTCCTAAACCATTACATTGCATTAACTACTTTGTTAGATCAGATGGTTGACTGGATAATGCCACTGAGTGTGTATCCTGTCACCTGAATGTCTTATTCAGACAAGAATTATAAAGGTCAGGTCTTGAGGTATTAAAAGTCCTATGTAATGTTTGGGGTGGATGGAATTGAAATGAAGTGTAAAGTGTACTTTTTCCTCAGTCAGGAAGTTTATAGCGTCCTCAGGCGCTTATAGCATCCTACATACAGGTTAGTTTTGTGTGTGTGACTGTAAGTTCCTGTCTGTACAATGCAGTTGTGTGTATCCCTTCTTCCATCCCCTGCTACCCATTATGCATAGAGGAACCAGTTCAAGCAAGAACTGGCTTGCCCCACAAAGAGTGGGTGAGCCACGAAGTTAACTCCAGTCCTAGTCTTCTCCCCTGTTCAACAGACCACCCCTTTCTTACATAGTAGGCTGTACAAATAACTTCTACAGTTGTATGGACTACAAAAAATAGGGAGCGCAGATCTCAGTCACATGATACTCTTATATATAAACTCTGATCCTGAAAGCAAATCCACTGATCCAGGCTTTTAAACTTGCTCAGAACTTAGCTAAAATCAGTGGCCCTATCCTGAGAGGCAAAAAGAGAGTGCTTGAATCGTGATTACACAGCTGAAGAAACTTTTGGGGTCAAATAGCTCCAGTAAGCTGCAAGCTAATTAGTTGGTAGCTGGTCCATGTAAAAGGTTGATATTATGTACCCTTCCGGTAGTAAAAAACCTGAGAGTACTGCTAAATCTCTTCTCTACTCCTGGTCACAAAGGCACAATGTAGCAGCAAAGTCCTCAGCAGTCTCTTGCTGCTTGGCCCTCTACTTACACAGGATCAAGCTCATGCTTATTTTTAATATTATCGTTTCTGCTAACACCATTGCCAAACCTCCTTTCCTTGGGACTTTGCGTTAATTTTCGCTCTTGATGTGTCCTTCAGGTGTCTACTAACCAAAAAGATATGACCAAGCTCTCTCCAATTCAGAAAGATGTATGCAGCGAAGTTCTGGGGATAGTAATCGTCTTCTCCATGTTGGTATGCAACAAACTTTCTCCAGCAGTAACTGTAATCTAGGAAGAGAGATATCCAGTCACTCTTGATAAAAAGATGCCCAGCTCTTTCTTCATTAACATCAGTTTGTCACTTGTTTCTCAGTAAGAATACAGTAAAGGGCAGTTGAAAGATATTCATGCAATGGATTACACAAATAACTACACAAATGAGTTAGTGGAAAGGAGAACCAAAACTCCACAAATAGAAACATGTCTGAAAAAGAATAGCCAGAGAAATCATTGTGGTGGCTAGGACAGCCCCTATCAAGAACAGCTCATCAAGGCATAAAGCCAGAGCACATTTGCCAAGAGAGAAGGAATCAGCAAGTGGCAGGACTGAAAAGGGAAGTGGTACATGCAAGCCAGAGCTTGTCAGGCATACTTTTTTGGCAGTCTTGTGCTTGATCACACAGCTTTGGTAACACGTGTTGCTTCAATCAGGAATCTGTCTGACTTATCTCAATGATCAGAGAAAAACAGGAGTGAACACTCCAACACATTTATCAGCTTCAGAATGATCTTAGTGTTGACAGGGTGGCCAGAGCTTCTGTCAATGCTCTGGTGGTATAATCCCAGAGAAAGGTTCCACAAGATAAGCAATGTCCTTTAAGAATGCATTAGACCTGGTGGATTTAATAGCTGCACTCTCCAGTAGTAAGTGCCCAGACAGGTGTGTGGGGTTCATCTCTTCAAATGTACATTCCTTTCTGTGAGCTGCTTGTCTCGACTATTTGTACAGCCAAACATCAACAAGCAAGCAAGACGCACACACACAAAAAAGCACACGTGCAAGACGTTCTCTGTGATGCATCATCTGAAAGTCTCTTGCAAGGGAAAGCAATTACTTGATGCAGCTGGCAAGCTGATCTGCATATATATGCTAAGAGGGACAGGTTCTATCTTAAGCCCAGGATTTTTCACTGCATATAAGGGAAGTGTGGATGGCTAGAAAAAGCCCTAACTCTCCATGTTCAGATTTGGCAAGAGGAAATGACCACGTCAGTCCCGCTGCTGCATAGGACTGGGGAAAAAAATAAGGCAGAATAGAGTGACATTTTTGCACTCACTAGTCCTCCCTAATGCCAGTCATCACCTTTGTTACAAACTGAGAGTGCACATAGTCCCAAAACTTTCAATCCACACCTAGACAAAGCCAAAGCGTAGTTGGGTTACCTGCAAGGTTCATGATACGTATAGTGACTCTATTCATCACCAGGTTGCAGAGACCTTGCCGGTTGCGGATATCCTGGTGCCTGAACAGCTTGGCTGCGTATATTTCCAAGGTCACATTACGATATGTCCTCAGGAACTCCAGAATTCTCCTGGAGCACTTTCCACAGGGAGTAGTTGAAAGGAACCAGGTGATGGAACAAGGAGCTGGTGGCACAGCACTGAAACAATTTTCCAAGAAGTTGACTTCAGCATGTTGATTATGATTGTTTGAGAACCAATTCCTCCAGATGGAACCATTTCTCCACCTGATTTCATAGAGCAGGTACACAACGTGTGGATGCTGGTCAGGCAAATAATTTCTTTTGAAGTCTTTTGGCTGTATCTTCCACCTGCAACAAAAGTAACAGCAGTACTGTGATCCCGGCTCTTCAGTGATGTTTGGTCCTCTCGCGCGTTGCCTGCTCTCAGCATCAATAAAGCCTCCCACTCTCAGCCTTTCCCATCACAAGTGAGCAGCTTGAAGAATGTTGCAATCTAATGATCTAAATCTGGAATTTGTTGAAGACTCCAGAACACCCACAGCACCTTCTTGAGAACTGTTGGGTCAGTAAGCAGCCCCATCACCACTCAGGGATCAGCACCAGTCAAAGCAGTAAGACAACGGGAAAGGAAGATTGGGGAAAGGGATGTTAAGAGGAAAACGAGGCACAAGGCTGTCTCTGGAAATCACCATGGAGCTCAAACAGCACACAGTGACAGAGGACATCTCTTACCCTTTTTTTTTCTCTCTGGGTGCAGGATCTATATGGAAAAGATTTGTAAGTCATTGAGGATAGCAGATCAGAAAACAAAATTTCCTCTACACTTTCTCTTCAGACCCCTTTCAGTCTATACGCTCCAAGCCAAATCTCTTTTCTCTAAAAGGGCTTAATAAGTAATGTTTGCATAGCAGGATAAGCACCCTGGAATGCAGGTGGGGTGGATTCCTACCTGGGAGTTGAACTTGATGGCTGTTTAAACTATGCTCAATATGAAACCTTCCTCAGTTTAACACATTAGGGTTGATTGTGTAAACACTCGAGTTTAACTTCACTGATTTCAGCAGTGCTGCATCTGTTTTTCTCTGATTAATCAAAGAGCAGAATCAAATCTCTTATCCCTTTAAATCTTCCAAGCCACTTCTACTAGGCAGGCAAAACTTGAGCTATTTTTCTCATCATGTCAATCTAGACAAAAACATTTTCACAACAAACAGTCCCTTCCTTACTTATTATGAAACCGTTTCAAAAGCTAAAAAAATACCAGTGCCAAGGAAAAAATATAGTGCAGAAAGGAGGGTGATTTCTGACTAACAAATACCCATGGGGTGGCACCACAGACCTGCCTCATTATACACATTTTGTCTCTTGTGGTGGCAGGGAAGTTTGACCCCATGATTCATTCATCCCTTTCAAGTTGAGAGTGTAGAGGAAAACAATTACAGGTGATCAAGGCTCCTTATTTGTTTTGTGAAAATCCATCCACAGTGAAATTAAGGATTGAGGAATAACAGTTTTATTTAATAAAATAATTAATTAACACTTACTTCCCTTTACAAATTTATTTATATACTTATATCTATAATTAAAATTTAAAATAATTTTTATTGTTATTTTACATTTAATATATAATATAATAAAAATTAATTTACTTAGAATTAAGATACTAAAGGCACTTTTTCCACAGCCTAGCTCTTTAAGATGAGGAATTATGAAAAATATGGAGTGAAATTGCATTTCAGGAGAAATAAAACAGTCTTCCACATCATCAGAGACGTGATCAACTCTTTGCACAGCCATGTTGTCCTGATTCCTTAAGAAGAATATTCTAGTTGTTTATCACAATGAAAATAAAATAAGCAAATAGATAAGTTAACTAATTTGCTCCATTCTTATTTTCTTTTGAGACCTCTTTCCACAATAAAAGGATCTTTGATTTTGAATTCTTTCTTCTACATTAAGGTTAATGAAATTATATTAATATTTTGAAGCCGGACCTAAGACTCAGTCTATGATAATGCATTCAAGGAGATAACACCCATATCCACAGTGTCTCCTGTGTATCCTCATGTGCCAACACAACACATTTTTCCCTACTCTCCAGTTCCTCAGATACAACTACAGTCATTATCTACACTCGAATATGGTGAAATAGGCCAGTATTTCACATAAATGTACTTACCTCTGCCACTGACAGCAGCCATGGATGTTTCCGATTTTGTTTGTCGCCTCTTTGCCGATGGATGTGCCTTTATTAGTCTTAAGTTTGTTTCAGTTTCTATTCCCGAATGCTGAACTTTGGGCGTCTCCAATGTTACTCAGCTGAATGTTTCCTTGTGGTGACTTTTTCTGCTGCTTATTTGCACTACCCCACTGGCTGAAACTAAGTTCCTGGCAACAAGATTGTAAATGACGTTGCTGCCATTCAGAAATGGATCTGGTCCTGAACACGGTTACTTACCTTCCAGAAACTGAAACAAACAGGTGAGACTTTTTTCTTTTTTTTTCTTTTTTCTTTTCTTTTTTTTTAGTGCAGACAGAAATTACATCTCTTTATTACCTTTAGCTCCAGAATAGAAAAGCAAATCTTCTCTAGTCACCCCAAATGCACCGAGAGAGAAGCATTTACACAAATGGTATCGAGACACCTAGCTGTGGAATGGCAGATAACTTTTCTGACATCCAGATATATCAGAAAGTTGAGCAGAACCCAGTGGAGAGAGGGAAACAAATGACATCATGTGCAAAACCCCGTGAGTCTGGGGAACTCCAGCAGGTGATGATGGTTGCTGCCATTTCATTTTATGGGACTACCCCTGTGGAGTTCCAAGGACCACCCATACACCCTTGAATCTAGGTCCTCATGTAAAGAAAGAAGACCCTCAATGTGTGTGATCACTGAGCTGTGGTCAGTGACTGTGCAGACACTCTCAGGTGAACTTCAAGCAAGCTGCCCAGCATCCAAGGGAGCTTTAGCAGTTGACAGCTTGTTGTGAGGGAACACCAAGACATTTTTGAAACGTCACAACTGAGAAGAGCTCTGTACTCATATATACTCATCTGAAAAATGAGTGAAACAATGCCAGGTTCTAGTGAGAAGATTTCCTCTGACTGACCCAAAAATGGCTTGCAGAGGAAAGGGATTACAAAACAATTCTTCATATGGCTTAGGTAGAATCAGTCTCTGTCACTTACAGTTTTGTTTGGTTTTGTGACACAATTATTTTGTGGCCCTGATGCAAGCTGTAGGAATGGATCCCTGGTGAGTCATCATCCAGTAATGTGCACTCCCTGAGGATAAAGCCATCGCCTTCTTCAATGCCGAGTCTGACTTGGGATTGTAAAGCTATGGGAGTGATTTATTTGTATTCTCTGCAGCCAGCTCTCAGTATTCTATTGTCAAAAATGGCTCAGTTTCCTGCCAGGGCAGAAGAAACATAAGCATACATGAATGGTGGAGTTCAGAGGGAGTGGGGATTCAGGCACTGGCAAGACTCTTTGCGAAGAAGGTTAGTCATGGAAGGTTATCAGGCAGTGCAGTGCCAACAGAGTCTACCTTCAGGGCCTCTTCTGCTGCAAGGTCATCCCTCACTTCATAGCATAGAATTATTCCCTAGTGGTTGCATTATTTCATACCTTAGGGAAAGTGAATGGGATCGACTCAGACGGAGATTCTTGAAACAAAAAAGTGATTGACTAATGTAGTTCTGAGCTCATGGACATGATTCTCAGTAAGACCAGGAACGCATTGCTACTGTAGTATTCTCTTCATTGCCTTCTCCCTGCAGTAGGTATTTACAAATATGCATATGTAAATAAGGCTTCAAAATGATTGGTCTGATCTGCAAGAAATGGCTTGATTAGCAGCAGCAGTTCCTGATATAAAACCAGAATGTGCCACAGAAAGCAAGGAGAGAAAAATTAATCCAAACAGAAGCAGGGAATTAGCAACACAACATTTTCAGGTATCTCCAGGAAGCTGAGTGTGCTCCATGAAATGGTGGAAAACTAAAAGGAAAAAAATTTAAAAAGGAAATTTCATTCCTGCCAGTCTAATGTGAGGAGAGAAATCCTTTGAAATTCAGTTGCTGATTTAACCTTAATAAAATCAGAAAGACAAGGTTACTTCTAGAAGAACTTGCACATTCTGTTTACAGGGAAAAAACTTCAGTGAGTCAGAGGAGGATGATGGCCTCAGATCATATATCTGGGTGGGAAAAACCTGCTGTTTGGTCATTATGAGCAAACAGCAGTAATCCAGTATATCTTTAAATTACTATGTGCCTGCAGCAATGGTCATATATATATAGGTGGGACCTCATATTACTCAAACAGCTGTGAAAATTTTCTTTATTCTACTGCTCATGTAGTCAATTATGTCCCCTTACAGAAGTCGCTTACAGAAGGTAATGTTAGAGATAAATGTGAAGGTGATTTGTGACGAAGAGCTACTGGTAACATCTGAATATATCTCACCCACTCCAGCAAATGTTTGGGGTTTTTTTTGAAGAACCAGCACCCTCATGTGCATGCCTCATGAACCTAAATGCATTTTGGATAAACATACATAGCAAAGGGCACACCAAACGGTGGACATACCCTCACTCATGACTCCTTTAGCCACCAGGTTCCTTAGACCTTCATGAGAATATTCCCTGTGGTAGTAGAGTCATGCCATATACATATGACCAGATTCACTGTGGTAAATAACCTAGAAGCTTCAAAATGTCTTCAGAACACTTTGCCTCTGAGAGGGCCTCTGAGATATGCACTGAATGATAGAGAGGGGGACAGAGAAAACAGGAAACCAACTCCCTACAGATGTCTCCCAGGAAGCAGCAGCACAACAGTTCTGCAGCTGTGATGTATTACAGAGGTGGTGTCTACTGATGAACCACTCCCCTGGTTTACTCGCTGAGCCACTTGTGGCTTGAAAGAACAGGCACATAGTTTGCATTTTTTCTCAAACGTCTTTTGTCTTATGTGACACTTGAAACCCAAGATGCACATCTAGTAACAAATTTGGGCTGAGGGAAAGTCCTAGAAATGGAAACATATGGAAGAAATTAGGCAAGACAGACATGTTGGAGAGAAGAGGAGCACAGAAGAAGGAAAGGGAGATCAGGCATCAAAGGACACAAAAACGGACAAGGTTTGCATCAGCCCAGATCCCAATTTGCAAATCTCAGAGAATTTTACAGGTACTCAGCTTACTATTCTCTGGATGAATGATCTGTTGCAAAGAGGTGAGAATCACCCAGTGGAAGTTTGGAAGCAAAGAGGAAGACAAAATTTAGACGTGACTAAAAGCCTGGGGCTTATGCCACAGAGACTTAGGTCTCAATCTCCGTTTACAGACTGCCTCCTGGTCTTAATTTGAAATGGTAATCCTGTGTTAGTTCAAGTGTTCTGCTGCTGGCACATTTGACAGTAAAAGGAAAAATCCACTGTGTGTTTGATTTTAATGGAGTTTTCTCAGTAAAGATCTCTATTTTTTATGGAAAGAAAAACCACACACAGAGTGTTTTAAGATTTACTCTGTGACCTTCACATTTAAAAAAGGCTAAAATGTGTCTCTATGTATGAATCTATATGTATGAATACACACTCACAAAGATATTTACAGGTATTTATGTATGCACAAAAACGAAAACAGTGCATATGAAAAAAAAAGGTTGTAGATACACAAATACACCGCCTTAGCAGCATAGGACTTTGCAACTCTGATTGATAAGCACACTACCCTTGGCTCTTTTATCTCTCCCTGCACCTTTGCCTTCCATTCCTCTGCAGGTTGCACAGCATCATCAGACTTCTCTGAGACTCTTGTTCAGCTTCCATATGTGGAAACCGAAACTTAAGAGATCAAGATAACTGGTGACACAGTGCTGCTGCTGGGTGAGCTCTATGAGTCTGACTCTGTTCAATGAAGTGGAATGACAGCCAGCCACGAGGGTGTGCAGGCAGAGCCCTGACCCAGGCAAAGTGGAAAACAGGCAGCTAGTAGGAAACACTTACCTGCGTGCTTACTTCAGTATTAATTTTTCTTAGATAAACAAAACATCCCAATATCCTTGTAATATAATTCTTTCACATTAACTGGTGAGGCTGCAGAAATCAGAGAAGTGGACCAAAGATATCTGATGAGCATGAAAAAAGGAAACCTGCAAGTGAAGGTATTTTGGAATATGTTTTTCTACTCCAAGAAGTCCTTCTACAGTCTTCCCATGCTACTTTGCACCTCAGAAGTTCTGTATATTTATCTTTTTGATTTTGCCTCATTTTTATGTCTTTGTTTCAGTGCACATGCTTTGTCAAAGCACTAAGCAGAACAAACCTGGCGGGCATCAGTGTCCATAGTCCCCTTGAGAGCCTGACTCTCGCATACTGTCATCACACAACCAGCAGAGTTTAAAATAGTGAGGGGGAGAGCATAACCAGGTGGACTTGAGAGAAAGCAATGATTCATCCATTCCTTCTTTATCACACGAGAAAGTGTTCAGAGCAGCTCCAGAAACATTCAGTGCTGAGCTTTTCTTTTCCAAGAACTCAGGGATTGCTTAATGACAACCATATACGGTTAAACTTTCCTCAAAATTCACCCAGAAGCTGTAGCTCCCATGGGAGGTAAAACCTCCATCAAAAGCAGAAAACATCCGCCAGAATCAGGTATTACAACCAATAGGAAATGGTTAATTTTCTTCACAGCAGCCCATATAGTACTGGGGTTTAGCCCAGTGACCAAAACAGTGTTGGTAATACATCGACGTTTTATCTACAACATTTAGCATTTGTTTGACTGTGTCCCCAGGTGAGTAGGCTGGGGGTGGGCGAGATGCTGGAAGGTTACACAACTGGGACAACTGACTGCAGGGATCTCCCATGTCACGTAATGGTATGTTCATGGAGCTAGCAGTCAGGATCAACCAAGAGCCCAGATTTTCATGCTGACGAGGCAGGTCCTGTGTCAAGCTATGGAGTCAATCCTTAGGTCAGGATCAGGTCCTGTGATGGCAACCAAGGTCACATACAGACAGTGATCACCAGGCTGGCCCATAGAGATGACACGGGTCTGACATTAACCCAGAAAATCAGTTCATGGGTCAGGAAATAGATCAACAGGATCCATGGCTTGCAATGGGCATGGACATATGCACGAGTGTGAGAGATGGAGACCAACACATCTGCACCACAGCTCAAGCAGGGACTAACAGTGCAGGCCTGAGCTTAAATGTCATTCCTGGGCCATCCGTGGGCAGTGTGTCAGCCAAAGTCCCAAGTGAGGGTGGACAAGATAACCAATTTTTTTTTTTTAAATCCTCAAGGCCCTGAGAGGTACAGACCATAATAACTGTCTTTGTTTCTTACTGTGAAAACAATTCAGGGTTCTTGCTTGCTCATGACATAGTAATGTCACAACCTTGCTTTGGCCAAGAGCTGGTTACAGTGAAAACAGGGGCTGAGTGTGGTAAGTCAGGGCCAACAGGACAGTGTAAACAAGAACTAAACTTAATGAGCTTTGGCACAGACAATGGATCAACGAGCTACAGAACCATCCCCAAAGCTCCTGGAAAGGTGTACACTGTGATATTGTTTGATTGGCAGCCTGTGCCAACACCTAATTACAAACACCTTCAGCATTAGAGACTACAGGGCACACGTGGTCCACTTAATAAATTGAGCTTAGCAGTTTCACGTTGTCTGTGTGTCTCTTCCCCCCATAACAGGCTGTGTGGGCGGTTTTCTCTGACTCTTTAAAACCACCTTGAAAGCATCAGCTCCTGAACACATAAGATTCTTTACAGAGAGGGTGATCAGGCATTGGAACGGCCTGCCCAGAGAGGTGGTGGATTCACCATCCCTGGAAGTTTTTAAAAAGAGATTGGACATGGCCCTTAGTGCCATGATATAGTAATTAGAGTTGGATCAGGGGTTGGACTTGATGATCTTGGAGGTCTTTTCCAACCCAATCTATTCTATGATTCTATGATTCTAAGATGTTAAGACCCATACATCAAAACAAGAGAACGCATCTACCAAAGTGGACATTATTAACTGAGGAGTGCTGCGATTTTGGGAGTTACAGGTTATCATCTCTAAGTTTTCATAAGCCAGATTCTCTTTAGGTTAGACTGGTCCAAAATTCTGATTAATTCTATTGACTACGTT
The DNA here is from genome assembly GCF_022539395.1 of Myiozetetes cayanensis. Lineage (NCBI taxonomy): Eukaryota > Metazoa > Chordata > Aves > Passeriformes > Tyrannidae > Myiozetetes > Myiozetetes cayanensis. Next base: position 28,656,987 of record NW_026087742.1, on the reverse strand, counting down.
AAAAGATTAGCAGTAAAAATGAGAGAAGAATCAGGTCCAAATATACCTTTAGAGTTCAATTACTAAAATGGGTATAAGTCAATGAATATTTATCCTAGTCTCGCAAAAATAATCTAGGATCAAAAACAGGACATGGAGAGAGGTTCTATTCCCAAGCATAGTACTGACAGTAGGGCTTGTACCTCTGCACGTGACAGAGGAACAAACAACTGGACAGAGCACCAAAGAACTCAGCTTGACTACTCCAAAGAATACAGCTGCATTCTTACAGTTCTTCGTGCAGCTTAATGTGACTTGTTTTTCAAGGGATTTCCAGTGAATACATCTAGCAGTCCAGTTCCAGGATGGACTAGCAGATAAAAATACCTTCTTACTCCTTTTCACTAGCTGAGTGGAGATGCTGAACTGCAATGACCATGGATACTGTAATTATCATCTCACAGTCACACCTTTTGGTGGATGAAGGATTTGCTTCTGTCAAATGGAACATCTGTGGATTTTTAAGTTGTTTTTTTCAGATCAAGTGGTGCTGTCAGTTAAGTGTTATAGCTCCCACTGAGTCAGTGGGAAGCTCTCCAGGTTAGCACAGTCTTTCAAATGAAGACTAGTGAACTGACACTTGCTGTGGTAAGTTGATCAGTTTAAAACAGAGGGAAGTGCTTATTTACATGGCAAACTATGAACTTCTGGAATCTTCTGCCCCAGTAAACTGTGGATGCAGACGGCAGGACAGGGTCAAAGTAGATTTGAGAAACTCGTGGTAAAAAGTCCATATACGGACACTAAAGGTAAGACGCAGAGTTCCCAAACACAGTCATTGTGAGTATTGAGGTACTGTGACAGGATCAAAATGAATCACAAATGGTGGCCAGGATTGTCTGCTCTGAAAAATGCCTCCTTCTGACACTGCTAGATACAGTGTCTAGACTATGCTTTCTGCCCCGATGGGGCATTTTCTGTGGTTTCAGGTTCGTTCTGTTCCTCTTGCACCATGAGGTAGGAGACAAGGCTAGCCGAGAGGACAGCAAGTCTCCAGAAAGCACTTTTCCTTTTGGCATCCTGACCTTTTCTTGTCAGAGATTAATTTTTCAAGAGTGAAGGAAATAACCTGTTTTCATCAAAATGCGTCAGCTGAAGTAAAAGTGAATTAATCAACTGTTCACATGCTAATTTAGCAATTCTCTTTAAGTACCCTTCTCCCACCATTCTGTGCAACATTAGGCCACATCAGAGGAATAACAAAGTTAGCAGAGTATGGGACTGGGACACTTCTCCACTCTGGCTGCTCCCTGCCTCCGTTTCTATATCCAGAAGTTTCTCACTAGGGATGTTTAGCACTGTCTAATATATTCAAGCTTTTCAGTGAAAAGCTGTTGATCCAGGTTGTTGGTGGCTTTTAGAAAATGGGGAACGTTAGGAACATTTTACATTACAACATTCTCCACAGAAGCAGTAAGGCCATTGTGCTGTGTGTGAAACCTCTTAGTAGAGGATCAGAGATAATGTTGGTCTGCTACTCAATGACAGAGGTCATGTCACAAATAGGAACAAAGCAGAGATGTTTAATACCTTCTTTGCCTCTGTCTTTAGTACCAAATGATGGGCCTTGGGACCTCAGGAGCCCTGTGTTGAAAGACTGTGACTGAGAGGATGATAAACTCAGAAAGTTCAAGGTTGTCTCTGAGTTCAAGAGTGGCTGCTCCAGATGGATAAGCATAAATCTGTGGGGCAGGACAGGCTATGCCCCAGGATACTGAAGGAGCTGGTCAAGTCTGGAGAGGTCCCGGTCAACTGAAAGACAGCAATGTTGCCCCAGTTTTCAAGAAAGGTTAAGAAGGAAGCCCCTGGTAATTACAGGTCTGCCAGTCTCACTTCATTGCCTGGCAAAACTATGGAGAAGATTATTCTGAGAGGTAACTGCCGGGTTTCGAAAGGGCGGGTCTGGACTGCCTACTCTGAGGTAGCCAAAGTTCCAGATTCCCTTGGGCTAAATAAAGGCAAAACAATGCTAAACAATCAATTGGAAAGTTTTATTTGTATAGGCAGTAGTGATTTAAACTTTATGATAGGTTAGGCAACCTGTAGAAACAACGATTTAAACATTTCTGAACAGCAAGTGGACAAAACCTTTCTGAACAACACATGGCAGTGATCTTTGAACAGCCTGCAACCGCAGTGAATTAAACTTTTAAGGAGAGGAAGAAAGGAAGAAGGAAAGATAGGAAAATAGAGGTAGATAAAAAAAAAACATCTGGATCACCACACAGGATTCCAGTGTCATCTCTGGTCCAGTTCCTCCGGATGGAGGGTGCATGGATGGTGGGTGCACACCCTGCCCATCTGTTGCGCTGTTTATAGCCTAGTCCCCACACATGTACATTTTGTGATTCTCAAACTTTGCAGAAGAGGAGTGGGGGGTATTGTGCTTTCAATTACCCTCCTCCATCTGAGACACAAGTGCAATGCTGTCTCAAATTGAGTTTTAGAGATAGTCACCCAAGTTAAGGAAGTTGGACACAGAAAAGCACTATCCTGCCTTCTCAAGACCCTCTTTTCTAACTGCACCTTGTCTCATTTGCACGGTAACATTTCTTTTCTCTTCTGACAGATGTTTGAGACACTAACTCTTTCAGGTTTTCAGTCTCTCACAAGACTGCAGTCATTGGTCATAGTCAGCACAGGTTCACAAAGGGAAAGTCCTGCTTAATCAACTTCATTTCATTTCATGATAAGGTCACCCACCTAGTTGACCAAGGGAAGCCAGTAGATGTGGTGGGTTTGGATTTCAGCAAAGATTTTATACTACTCTCACAGTATCCTTCAGAATAAAATGTCCAGCACACAGATAGACCAGTCCATAGGGCACTAGGTAAGCAACTGGCTGATAGCTCAAAAAGCTACAGTAAATGGGGTTACATCAGGCTGGTAACCAGTCACCTCTGGGGTTCCTCAGGGCTCAGTCTTACAGCCAGTGATCTTCAATGTTTTTATAAATTATCTGTATGAGGGAATCAAAGGTAGGAATCAAAATTAAGTACTTATTTCAATGACATTAAACTAGAAGGAATTGTGGACTCCCTTGAGGGTAGAGAGATCTGGCCATGCAGAGAGATCTGGAAAGACTGGAGAGCTGTGCAGTCACCAACTGTACAAAATTTAACAAGAGCAAGTCTTGGATTCTCCAGCTGGGACAGGATAATTCTGAAGTTGAAGTAATCCTGAAGCTGACTTTCTGGTGACCAGTGATAGGACAGGACTAAATGGAACGAAGCTGCATTAGTAGATGTTCAGCTTGGACATCAGAAAAAGGTTCTTCATTGAGAAGCTGGTCAATCACAGAAAGAGGATCCCCAGGGAAGTGGTCACCACATCAGGCCTGTCAGAATTCAAGAAGCACCTGAATGATGCTCTTAGTCATATTGTTTAGTTTTAGATAGTCCTGCAAGGAGCAGGGTGTTGGACTTGATGATCCTTTTGGGTCACTTCGACTTGAGATATTCTGTGATTCTTTGATTCTATAAATAAGGATACTGAAATGAAAACAGAAGTATGATGTTTAGATCATCTAATTGCACTTTGGACCTGCTGTGATTTGTAACAGACATAATCACTGATCCACTTAGCCACAGATTTCTTTCACTTTGTTTCACTAAAAATAGCATTTGTCATAAAACTCTACTACAGTGAAATCAAAATGCAGCAGCACCTGTATTAGTTTTGCTAGATTTTTTTTGCACACTGTATTTTTTTCCTATGTCCTTTCAGGCCAAGGATGCGGACCTATTCACTCAAGCACAGTCTCTTGTCTCCAGAGGCACAAACTTTCAGCACAGTTATTGAATGCACTCTCTCTTCTGTCTCCTGCCTTTCAGGAGGTCTGGCACAAAACAAAAACAAAGGTTGAATTTTCCCAGGGGACAGACATTCTCTTTTCAACAGCTTATCTCACAGAAACTGTACCCTTCCAACCAGTCGTGGAATTTGCTGGATTGAATCTGGAAAGGACTTCAGTGAAGTATTATAGAGGGCCCCAGTGACTGGGAGGCTGTCAGACCACTAAAGATATTAACAGAAAGGGGGTGAATAGCATCATTTGGTGAACTGAAACCCATGCTCAGATTTGGGTTAGGAAGGAATCTGGTGGAGGGTTTCTGGGATAAGCCTGGAGCTCCAGGTAAAAATCAAGGGATTTCCCACTCTGGAGCCTGAAGGAGAAAAACTGCCCTCTTAGCCTTTGCTTCATAATATGTTGCCTAAATGGCTGTGGGGAAAAAAGACTCCAAGCCAAATTAGGTAGGAGATAAGATAAGGATACAAAAGTTTTAATGAGCCCTCAGGCTTTCTGGAATACCCTCAGCTCGTGCTCCCGAAATACAGATGTCCACAGTTTTTATAATGATTTTTGCCCAATCCCCGTCCTGTTACCACCCAGGTTCTGCCCCCGCCACGCCTCTTGGGAATTGGGTCTGGGGGCGTTTTGGGACCCCCTCTTCTTCATCTTCATCTTCCTCAGAGCACGTAATGTCCTTGGAGGCCTTCCAGAATTCTAGGCCTGAAGGTTGTTGGGTCTATGGCTATATCTTGTTCCGTAGGGTTAGGGTGTTCTTCTACAATTCTACCTTGAAAAAGAGACTAAACAGGCTATGGAATTCAGAGAATTGATATGGGAATGGGTAACAGGGGTTTGAGCTGGTGTGTTAAGGGTAAAGGGATAATATGCTGCTACTCTAAAATCTACATTTACTACATAACTACTTCTAAGGTCTACAAACATAAAAAAAAATTAAAACATCAAAACTCCAAGGTATCAATATGATGGGAAAAAATCCACAATCTTTCTCTCCCAATGGGACAGGATAGTTCCCATGATTTTACTATGTTACTTTTTCCAAAAAGCCTGCTGCAGCATTCTTTAAACTCCAACTAGACGTGAATGGCTTCCTTCCTTCTCTTTACAGCTCAGTTACCCCAGATTGCAAATCAGTGTTCATGTGGTTCCCTCTATCCCTCAGAGTCTACTAACCTCTAAGATGTCCCAGAGTTTCCAACGATTCGCAGTTATCGCTGGCTGAAAGTTCACAGTCCAGAAACCATCAGCTGCAACATAACCTCCTCGGATAAAGTTTTCCACACAGTCTTTATAGTCTGGAGAAACAAATGCAAGATGATTAACTTGAGTTTATTCAGATACCAGAGAAGCTCATGGAACAAGACTTTTTAACCTCTTTCTTGTGTCCATGTTACAGAGACAGCTTGGCCATGGACAGGTAAGCTCATGGATGCTGTCCACTCTATATCTGGAACCAATGCCATTCTCCCAGGGCAATTTTTCCCCTCTCTTATCTGCAGAGGAGCCCTTCAGCCAGCCTTATCCCAGCAGATGCATTTAGTCCCCAGGGACAAGAGAGAAGGACCTTATCTCCCATTCCCTCAGGAGTGACATAAATACGGCATCTCTAAACAAGGGAGATTTTTCATACAGGTCTGGTTCCTAAGAATCCTGTCCCTCTTCTCCTGCATAATCTGGTTTTGGATGCAACATTCAGTCACTGAAAGGTGATTGATATGCCCTCAGAGAATCCAGGGAGGACACTGGGCACAGAAGAAAGCCCATAACAGATTCACCCATCACAAAGTTCACCAGTTCACCCCTTCCCAATTCCACAAAGCATGGGAAACCTTACCTTGCTTGTTCATGACATTAATGTTTACTTGCTCCGACCTCGCAAGTTTCTTCAGGCCTCTGCGGTTTCTTTCAGAGTCTTTGAAGTAAAGCCGTGCCACACGAATGTCTATGTTCACATTCCAGTGCGTCTCTAAGAAATCCAGTATTTTATTGCAGCACTTCCCACAGGGGCTCCAGGACAGGTACCACGTGATGGAACAGTTGACATAATAGGAAGGACAGGATGGTTTCATTCTAAAGATTTCTTTCAGGAAGTAGACTTCAGCATGATAATAATCATCATCATCATAATAATTTTTGACCCAGTGTTTCCAAGACTTTTTGCTCTTACCCCATTGCAGTTTGCATAGTAGATACGTCTCCCGTGGAGACTTAAAGGGATCAAACTGGTCTTTTAACACCTGCTTAGGTATATACATGCTGAAACAGAAGAGAGATTTAATGAAATCACTGGTTACAACTTTGTTTTCATTAGTACTCCAGTACACAAAAAAGGGGGAGGATGCAGGAAATGAGAGGAGACCTAAGAAGGGCAAAACACCAGAGAGCACTGCAGAAAAATGGGGAGGTAGGCACCACGGCAGCGTGAAGGAGCCAAACCCTGAACCACTAATCCTCCCTATGGCTGTCCTCTTCCTCATCCCTGTGAGTATTTCTGAAAGCTTTCTACTTATTTTTAATGTGTCAGACATTTTTACAGGGCTTTTATCTATCCCTCTTCAATGTAGGGAGCCATCGCAAATTTTGTCAAAACTAAAAAAAAAAAAAAACAACCAAACCACCGATAAACCATGAAGCTGAATATTTCTCCTTATTGGATTCTCTTGCTGATTGTACTTTCATAAAGATTAGGACAGTCGGCACAATCCTATATGAGAGGAAAAAACCAAAAAGAAGCGCTCTACACAAAAAGATGCAGCTCCCAAGAATGATATTTTTTGACAGACAGTCCATCTCTTAGATCCAGACCTTTTCAGTTCAGAAGGTACCTCTAAATATTGTCAATTAAGTACCTATACAAAGACTTCCAGTGTTGGTCATGAATGTATCCTTTATATTCAGTAATTATCCATAATACATAAAGAAGATATGAAGTCTCCAGAGGCACTTTGTAGCCTTCATGCAAATGCCTTGTATAGAAATTTATATGAGAATGCACTTCAGATATGTTTTTCCACATTACAGTAATCCAGAGTAAATCTAGTAGACAACTGAACAAACTCTGAACAGAAAAGCAATAAGCCTGCAGATTGTTTTATAGATTAGCACCCACTAATAAAATTTAAAAAAAAAACAACAAAAAAACCCAAACAAACAAAAAACCAAAAGAACAACAACAAAAAAACACTAAACCAAATAAACAAAGAAAAAAATCCCACCACCAAAAAAACCCCAATCTGAACAAAGGACAAATGAAATCTTACAGATACTGTCACATATTCTCTAGTTGCAAGACTCATCACCTACTTAAAAATCACATCATTTGTCTGAGTCAGTCAAAAGCCTCTGTCTTCTTACCCTGTCTCCTCTCTCATTGCAGTCTCCTACATGCTAAAATACATATGTACACAAACCATTTTATAAACCACAGAGTGCATCTCTCTTTACTTCTCCATGTAAACTCCCTTTATATAAACCACAGACATCAGGCATGCAGATTTCTTTATCAGACTTTCTATCAAATTTATGCAAATGTAACAACTGTAAATGTCACCAAATATTTAATTCTGGTACAGGAATAACTTTTTTATTACACATAATTCCTTTAGTAGGTCATTAAAAAAACAACAAAGAGAGGCAAAAGTGAAGCACAGGTTCAATTTTTATGCCTTCTCATTTGAGGTGTTAAAAGAGATGCATTTTTTCTGTTTATTTTATGTTATTTGGAAGTTAATGTCTATTATCTTAAATTTCCTTAAAACTTGATTTTTAAGGAACATATATACCTAAAATAATTAAATCATATGTTCACAATAAATATATAACACGTATAACAGGTTGAAGTTCACCAAAGAAAATACACTGAATTCCAAACACTCAAGACCAACCAGTTAATCTAATTACTACATAAGGTATCTTTAAGTTTTTGGAAAGGGATGCTACAATAGATTACAGAGATCTGATTTGTTCAAAGGTATCTGTAGAAGTTGCCATCTGATTATAACATACGAACAAGTTAAATCTTCCAAGTCTTACTTAAACTGGTCTTAAGCACCTTCTTGCCTGTGTTTCGACCATAACATACTGCACTTTGGATAAGTGGATGTCCTGTGCATATTTTCAGGGACATAAAGCCATTTCTTCAGAACAATCTTGCAATACACTAATCTTCGAGATATAGCCACCTTAGAGATGTGTTCGGCAAAGAGAAATTTATGGTGTAATCAACTTAATGCAATATAAGAAAAAGACTTCATACTTGTAAATATTTGCTATGTAACAAGATGAAACTTGCTATTGTTTAAATAACATGTTAATGTAAATTTAAACAGCTTTAACAGACAACAAATTTAAAAACCATCACAAAACATTCACACACTACAGAATATATACAGAATCACATAATCCTTTCACCTATTCTTTTGTCTCCCCAAACAAGAAGAGAGAATACTTAAAATAAATTGTGAGTTTACAGATAAATTGCCAAAAGCCGTGCAATCACTTAATTTTTTTTTCCTTTTTAAAGTTTTCACAAGCAGTCCTTGCTGTTCAGCATGGATATGTATGGTACACATATGCACTCAGAGTCCAACTCAAAAAAAAATCAAGCACTTAACAGCTGGTTCCTTCACTTAGATATAACACAAAGTTGAGAGTTAGCAAATATTAAAATAAATAAATAAGAAAACATTTTTAGTTCTCTTTCTATATTTGGTGAATCAGTCTCGTGAACCTTTTCAGAATTTAAGGGTTGGAGAGAAGTACACTAACTGAAAAGAGTAACTGAGAATTTAAAAGGTGGGTTGTACCTCAAAGCATTTATAGGAGTTAGGGGAGAAAATGGCAGAGGGATGACGGCCAACGTAACTGTCTCCTACGTTTTACTTTCTTTTTCATTAATATGCAGCTGCTATGTAAACTTGAAAATTAAATTGACTGATTACAAATATATCTTTAAATGTGTTATTTATGCATTTTCTATTGTATTGTTCCATCATCCATAACTTGAACAGGAATGCAATGAGATTATTTTTAAATTTTACCAAAAAACCTAATATCTCTCATTAAAACTTTGTGCAATAAACTGCATCATTATAGGCTTTTAATAATTTTCCTTACTTCCTCTACCACTTTTTATTAGAAACTATTTAAAATTCTGTTCATTGCAAGATAATAATAGTAATAATGATAATGTCTAAAAATACACAACCATAGACGTGTCAAAACCTCTTTAATCTGCATTTTTCCTCCCATGCTAATGCTTTGCACAACCGAGGCATTTCTTTACCAAACTTTGCATTAAAACCTTGTTTCCCCCTCTGCTGAACAGAAAATGCCTGCTCCGACACTTCGTTTTGTGTCACAACAGCTGTTTCAAGACCTTGAAACTGTCGAGCAGGGAGAAGCGAAGTTTTCGGATTCCCTTGCTGCCCGGCACTGGGGTGAGCCAGCCTTAGCCCTTCCCCAGCACATCCCCATCTTTCCTTTGCTTTTGTCAGTGCCTTTCGTTTCTCGGTGGTTCATGGCTCCCATGACGGCCTTTATGCCAGCGGGAACTCCCTCAACAGGCTCAGACTTCGGTGCAGCTCCTCGGCCACTGCAGCTACCCTTGGGACAGGGCTCCTACTCGCTTACACCGGCACCAGCATCGCCCTCACCCTTCCCCAAGCAAGGCAGACACTTTGCACGGACTTTGCACGGACTTTGCATCCCCACCAACCCCCCCCACCCCGCCCCGGGGCAGCAAAGCAAGGGGTCCCCTTGGGTTGAAGCAACAACGCAGAGCTGAAGCTGGGGTGGATTTTTTTTTTTTTTTTTGCTCATCAGTTTCCTTTACCCTCTGATCTGATTCCTGTACATGGCTCCCACTCTCCCGGCGGACCCTCCTGGTGCTGTCCTCCCTCCTGCTGCTGCCGACGCGGCCGACGCGGGAGCAGATCCCCAGGCTCCGCTGGCACAGGAAACAGGAAAACTTTGCTTGACCGCAGTTCCACCTCGTCATGACATGTCCGTACATGCCTGCCATCAGCGGTGCTCTTTCCGCTTTCTTAACTCCTGCACGGGGCGGCAAGGGTTGATACGTGTTTTGGCTTAAAAAAACATAATAATTGAACAATCTCTTTGAAGCCCGCTTCTGAGTTTCAAAGGGATGATAACGCTTCCTTGGCAGAAAAAATGAGATTTATTCTTCTGTGTGTTGCAAATAGTCTGATAAATAATTAGGATTTAAATACATAGAAGAAGTAGTTGTGATAAAATAATTGAGATTTGATCATATAAAAGAAATAGTTCATTCAATTAAAGGTAGAAAATTGTGAAGCACAATGTACAGAATTGTTAAGGAGTATTGTGTTGGAAGTATGCAACCATGGATACCTTGCCAAGAAGTTATTGGACCATGTATGTTAAGTTACTGGACCATATATTCTGCTTGGAAACCCCCTCACTCCTTCCCAGCTTAATCTCCGTATCAAGGATTCCAATCAGTAAAGCTAAGTAGAACTGACCAATTATTGTTTTTGGAATAAAGATATATAGACTATAGAGCCAATTATTGTAACATTAGATTTAAGAATGGACTTACGTAAGAGTGAAGAAGAAGTATAGAAATGAATAGAAGAATGGACTTATGTAACATGTGCAGAACACTCCTCCCAGGGATGCAGCTGCTTAGCGTGGCACACAGACCTTTCCTGAAGGAAAGCACAGTAGTTCTGCCTCATGCATCGTCAGACCTTTCCACGCTGTCACAGCTTTGTCAAGGATGAAGTGCTCACAAATACCACTGATGAGAGATTTCACTCACAAAGTGTCAGCAAAGATTACTTTCCCTATCAGACCCAGGAGACTTTCCTCTGTGGAGAAAGAGAGGGATCCATGTGTTGGGAACCATGCAGCAAACGTGGCATTCAAGGACCTCTTAATCTCAAACAGACCATTTTAGATTCTGTATCTTTTTTTATGGAATATCTGAAGAGAATTGCTGAGCCCTGTCTCTTCTGAGGGACAAGGACCTTCAGTGATTTCAGGACTGATGTTGGAGCTAATGCCAGATGTTGACACCAGCGTGTCTAACCCACTTGGCTTGAGTGCTGGCTGCCACAGAAACTACCTTTCTCCATAAGGCACAAAGTGAGTATTGTGGGCTCTTGGATAACCAACGTACCCCACCCTAACCTGATGGGCAATCTGGTGTGTGGCTTGGAAGTGAGTGTCAAGGTGTGCATTACCAGTGTTTTCATTTTTACATGGCTGTTTGTAAATGCATTTTAAGTATCAGCGACAACAATGCAATTTTCTGAAAGCTAGAAAGTATGACAGATACTGCCACGAAAGGTCTGCTAGGAATGTACTTCTATAATAAAAACAGAACACAAATGGAAGTTCATGGTGGAAATTCATGAAGGTCAAGGTTGTGATAAACTCATCTACCTTTGAATGAAAAATATTACTAAGGAACAGGCCTCTTTGTAGATTTCAGATTGAGGTGCATGACAATTTTAAGATAAAATGGTGACACTCAGCCTGTAATGGGCTCACTGGAGGTTTGATGGGAAAGCTTCCTGCAGGATAATGTGCAATATGTGTTTGTTTCCATGATCCCTTCCAGTGACTCTGCTCTGACAGCAATAAAAGTCACCTGAGATGAAGTCAAGAGATGGGATAAGTACTTTCCTGAACTGCAGCAGCTCTGTGTCCCTAGAATGTGCCTGTCAACATCTTCCTCCAAAGACCTAAGCAGTATGTGATGGGCTGAAACTAAGCAATGCCTATGCCTCTTCTCCAGAAGCCATTTCCCATTCTTCACCTCTAGCTCCACAAACCATATGGCTTGCATCTGTGACCTTTGCAAGTCCTTAGTGGACAGACACACAATCCCATAACATGCAACAGCTATAATTTCTTAGGATTAATAAACTTACCTCAAGTCTCACTCTAATACTCTCCATCATGCAACCAACGTTAGTGAATGACACAGGGATGTAAAACTAACACATCCTGAGATGCAAGAACATACCATTTCCTAGGTCAAGTTTTCTTTCAGTCTTTCAGACTTCATCATCTCCTGCGTACTGGCAACAGCAGCATGGCATGCTGGTCTGGATTTCCTGTATCTTGAGGAGAGGGATGCTTCTACTGTGCTGTGACAGCTTCACATCCTCTGTCAAGCCACAGCTTCAGTTTCTCTGATTGAGCTGGCAACAAAAGACTGGATGTTGAGGGCTTTCAGTTTCCAAACACCCAGGGCTTGAACCACCTCCTCCTGCTGCTGCAGTGTCCTAGGACTAGATGAAAATGACCTGCTGAACTGCTGAGTTAACATTTTAGCCCTCCTACCACAGAGTGGGAAAGCTCTACTTGAGGTGATGTCATGGGATGGTGTTTGCTCTCAGAAGCAGTCAGTCCATTCCTGGGAAGCTGCCCAAACATCTGCTCTCTGCAACAGGAGTGCACCCTTGCAATGCACAGCACGAGCCATGCTTAGTACCTACCACCAGGAGCACCAGCTTCCCACGTGCAGGGCATGGCAAAAAAATATGCTGGCACAAAAGCACAGCTGGGAGGAGTCAGCAGAGCCCTGTCAGAATGTGGCTGTGGGCCCACACCTGAGCTAGAACAAACGTGCAGCACCTACCAGTGACCAACAGCACTGCCTGGCATTAGTGGTCAGGAGTCTGCTGGGTAATTAATAAGCCTTATTAATTACAGGGGTCCAATGGGGTTATAAATAAAGCAGGTTAGGTAACTAGATTGGTAGACAGCCAAAGAAAAAAGAAGAACACCGATGACTTTGATCGATTTGGCCGCAGACATTTTGCCTCTTAAGCACTCTGGACATAATTGTTATTTCAGTGAAAGCTTGGATATGAGAATGAAAAACATGATGTGAGATCATCAGCATGTAGGTAACTCAATCAGAAATACAAAACATCTTGTTCTGACAGCTCAGTCATGGGACATGAGTCATAATGTCTTAGTTCAATTTATCTCATTCATTATGCTGCTCTTTATCTATATTACTCAATGAAACAGAAACCAAAACATAACTTTTATGATTTATTTTCCACTTTTAAAAGCTTGTAGCATATCAGGGAATATCTCCTAGGCACATATTAGATGCTGGTCCCCCAACAGCTGGGCCTTTCTGACCCCACATCTATTATGAATCTTACTAAGGAGGCTTTATCACCTCACAGGGTTGATAGGACAGGAGAATCCGCACAAGCCAGAAGTTTTATAGGAGACAACTGTCACCAAAATCGGTGTATCAAAAAATTACAGCACTTCCCAGCACATCTCTCTGTGGCCTCTTGGATGTTGTTGACCTTTGCTGTCAGACTCTGAAGTCTTTTCTTGTATCTCAGCCCCTCTAGCATCAGACCTGCGTCACAGCCACTCATCTGACATTATATATTTGTCCAGACCCGTGGGACAAAGAACAGGAAAGACAGTTCAGAGCTCAAAAAGCAAGAGGTAAATAAATACCCCAGAAAAATTATTTATCCCTGTTATTAGGCTTGTTTCTTTGTTTTATTAGGCATATGCTTCCCCAATGATTTTCAAAGAGTTTTGATAATGGAGAAGACAGTGAAATAGTTTCTGCTTTGAAAGTTGGTGTTTGAAGAAAGAAAGATGGGGAAAGTCTACCTGAGCAGTGCAATAACATAAAGGATTTTCCCTCACTCTTTAAAGGAGGTTTCTCTTTTCTGCATCATCCATATGCTATCTGGACACTTGTGCCTGCCAAGAGACTGCCCTGAATAGTGATACTGCCCTTTGGTTACTCCACCTAAATTAGCTGGTTAAGGAAACTCTCCCCATAAAGAGGAAACATGAGTCGGAGAGAGGCAAAGAAAGCCAGGCTGGGGTACAACACATCTCCATGCAGCTCTAGTTGTCCATTTGCAAGGCCCTCTCATTGACAGAGAAATTAATTGGAGACATTTGTGGTAACAGAAGCCAGTCCACCCCTCAGCACTACCCAGATTCCATGACACCCCAGAGGCAGCAGGCAGCTGCCTACACATACTTGGCACAGCAGTATGAGGAATGAGCCAGCAGATCTGGGAAGACTTGGGCAGGACTGGTCCCTGCTACTGCCTTTGGGATAGCCCACACTTGGCACAGCCAGTGGGGAGCCTCCCTCTGCATGCTGAGGCCATCGCTGCTCCTGTCCCCAGCCTGTAAATGTCCCATTTTGTTCCAGTCCACAGACAGCCCTTTGCTGCAGCAGCACCAACAGCTCTAGGGAAACCCTTACCTGCCCTGTGGTTCAACACTAATGAGTTCAGGTTTCCTTCCAGACACAGATACATGAGAATCACAGAAGCAATGTATGTAGGTGGTGGAATTTATGAATCTGTCCCCAAGACAATCTGTGTCCATCTCCTCCCTTGAATCTGTGCATCTCCAGAAGGCAAATCCAAGCTGCAGCAGTGGGTAGTAGATAAGTAAAAGAAGAGATGGAGATAAAGAGATTCTTTGAGAGCATGGTGGCTGTGCAGGGGATGGTAGGACAAAAGGTTTTGGCAAAAGCCCATGGAAAGGGAAAAAAATCCCAATTCAAGTGAAAGCTACTGTAAGACAAGGAATGAGGAAAACTTCATTTTCTTCTCTCAGGCCCCAGTTTGTCCCAGTCTTCAGCTTTAGAAAGATACAACATGAACCAGGACAACTCTATCTTGACTTCAAGTAATAGCTTGTGTTTGTGTTTATACTGGGATTTTGTAGCAATAGAAGGAGGAAGAAGGAGCAGAGTGAGATGTGAAATAGGCTCAAGCCCAAACCCCCAAACAACAGTCCAAGTTGCTTTACTGGGCTTGCATTATATCTTTGCAGATGTTTTCAAGCGGGATACAGCACAAATTATTCATAGGACTGCAGCAGGATTATCTCTGACTATTTGTTACTGCTGCTCTGCTGCCAGTTACCACCCTTGCAGTTCTGTTATTGGGATGGACAAGATGAATGGTGTCATCCACAGATTTTTTAAATGTTTAATTCTAATCCAGTCAGTTCTGCAGAAGGTAGTAAAATAGTTTGGAGAGCAGCTCTGCAAAGGAACAGATGGACCTTTGCAAAAAAATTACTAGGCATGCAAGCAAACCAAAATGTGATATCAAAAAATCAGGTATCGCAAACCTGGGAAATTCCATTTCCCAGAAATACCTGGCTGACTTCAGCCAAGCTTGAAGACAGCTGGCCATAAATCAGCAGTTCTGTTTCCTGAAAAGCGTCATTCTAATGAGATGCTTTTATTCTGACTCACAAACCAAACAGGGTCCTTGCTTCCCTTCCCTCTCACTCTCACTGGCTTCTGCCCCACATCCTGTGTTGTCCTATGAAACAGCTGATAGCCTGTGGCATGCAGTTGGGATGCCACAGAGCCAGACTGAAAAAGAGGTATGAACCTGAGTCTGATCCAGAAGTGGCTACCCAGCTAATCTCCTTCTTTCCACAGGAACCTTTTGGTTCTGTCCAAACAAACTCTCCCTATTAAAGCCAAGCAATCCTGGCCAGCTCAGCTGCCGTTCCTACATGCACTGCTGTGTCGCCAAGATAGAAAACAACTCAAAGGGCTGCAGAAACAAACTGTCTCAATTTGAGAACAAAAACTAGGGCTAACCACACACCGGTGGGATTCACATTTTGGCAGCTTCCTCAGAAGGCTGAGGCTTTTCTTAAACGTAGTATCAGACACTGATGCTGTAGCAAGTAGAGCTCATACCTTTCCTTCTCCTGCTGCCCTCCAGTCCTACTGTCCATTGCTGCTACTGGGGCAGGACAGTTCCCCAAGGTGAGTCTCTGAGTTTTAAACAAGGTGTGAGCACTGTCACAGCTAAAGGGACTGTGGAGCTGGTTAGTGTCCATGGCACTGATGCCTTAGAGTTTTTGATTTTTTAATTTTTTTGGTAGATTTTAGAAATAGTTGTACAATGAATGTAGATTTTAACATAACTGTATTACATCCCTTACCCTGTAGCATAATGTTTCCAAGTACCTAACCCTATTACCCCGTATCAATCCCCTAAATTCCATTAGCATGTTTAGTCTCCTTTTCAAGGTAGAATTGTAGAAAAACACCTTAAAATCTACACCGAAAAATATAAACATAGACACAATGACCTTCAAACCCAGAGCTCTGGAAGGGCTCCAAGGACTGCAGGTGCTGCAAAGAAAATGAAGGTGAGGAAGATGGGGTCCCAAACTCCCCCAGACTCAATTCCCAAAGGGGTATGCTGGGGCGTGGACGAACAGGGATTGGATGGAAATCATTATAAAATTGTACCACCCGAGTCGAGGGGTGCACATGGGTTTGTATTCCTGGAACCTGGAGGCTCATTAAAACTTCTGCTCCCTTATCGTATCTCCTACCTAATTTGGCCTGGAGTCTTTTTTCCTCCTCGGTCTTTTAGGCAACAGCACACTGAAAATAGTATGGATCTTCAACATTATAGTGTGGGAAAGTCCTCCTGCCCTCAATAGTGAAGAGCTATGAACTCCTAAACCTCACTGTGCTACAGCCATAGAACCTTCCTGGGATTCTGTCATCCCTACCATTAGGCAGGAAAGGAATATCTGTGAGGCTTTTTTCTCAAAAAATATATTTTGCCACAAAAAAAAAAAAAAAAAAAAAAAAAAAAAAAGAGCATCGGCATTCATGCAAGCATTGAAACAGCTGAAAGTTGGAGATTCAAAAACTACTGTTAATTTGGCTCCTCTGAGCATGCAAAGAAGCCTGATGCAACCTGACTGTGATTTAGGAGGCAGAGTTGGAAAACAGATGAAGCTGTCAGGCTGATACCATTCCCTGGCTGGATTGGAGAGATTGCCCCCATGCCAGAGAAGCGGTCACAGAGGCATGGCTGGTGTGAAGTTCTCAGCACTGATGTGCTTAGTGGTGCCAGTACCATGCATGCTGAGAGCACCTAACTATTCCCATGATATAAATGGCCAATAATGAAGGAGGACCATAAAACCACAACAGTATTCTCTTTCTCCATGAAAAAAAAAAGGATAAAAATGGTGCCTGATGGCAACTAAAGTTGCAGCTGCAAGCAAATAGTGCTTCAAAATCATCTCTATCAGTGGTTTTGTTTATCTTCAGATGAAGCTTGCTTTGGTTACTGGCCACAGGTTACTGCACATCACACAGAGTCATGGAAACATAACAAGGAGATAGGGATATGAGAATTTAAAATGGCAGGCCATCTGGAGAAGAAAATGAACAGGAAAAATGCAGGAAGGGAAAGGAAATAAGAGAGAGAACAAGAATAAGTAGAAAATCCTGAGGAGAGATGGGGCAAGACAGCCATGCTTCCATTCTGTCAGTGCCAGGGGAAGAAAATGCTGGACAGTCCATGCTACAAGGCTCACTGTCCATGAGCAGGGGAGACAGACTAGAAGAGCATGAAAGGTGGTGGAGAGAAAGGAGATTCTTCTCCTAGTGTAACTGAAGCCTTTAATCTGTGCCAGCCTGGATTCTGGCATACACCCCAGTCCTGCTGGGAACTGTTAGCAACAACATCATCCTAAGGCACTGAAAGTTCAGCCTCACTTCCTATAGCCTGCTTGATTCCCAGGCTAATGAGCCCTCCAGAAACTCAGACCACATACCCTCAGGGTTTACACCCTACAGATTAACTTCTTCAGAACCCGTTTTAGCTGAAGGGCTTATTTGCATGGGAAATTTCTCCCCTTTGTGAGTTTTACTGAACGGGTATCTGTCTAGTGGAAACTCTAGTGCATGAGTCACTTACCTGCAGCACAGATAGCAAAAACAGCACCCATGGAGAATTTGAATGGCCTGCAGCAAAGTCAGGAGCTGGAAACTGTATAATGGCCAGTCTTCGCGAGCGAAGATCCGGGGAAGGTCTTTACACCTTCCAGCCTGCGCATTGGATTTTTTTAGGTGAGACACAGTGTGCGCGGAACTGAGCCCACCCTTTAATCCTAAGGTTCATCTGCCGGGGCCAAGCGAGCTTGGACGGTGGCAGCGAGGTCCTTAGGACGTAGGTGGGTTGCCTTTAAGGGCTTACGAGCCCCACCTGCCCGGGAGTGGCCCTGACCGGGAATCGAACCCGGGTCTCCGCGGTGACAGCGCGGCGCCTTTACCCCCTAGACCACCAGGGGCTCCTGGAAACTGTATAATGCTGAAAGAAACACAAGAGTAGTGACTCTCAGCTACCAAGGAGAACAGAACAGCCCAGACAACACCTCTGCAAGATTTCTAGTGTCACGTTAAGTCTTTCCTTCGCAAAAAGACAGTTACAGTCTGGCATGTCATCCTAGAAAGGATGGAATTCTCTCCCTCTGTGCAAACAAGCAAAGATGGGCATTTTGCACCGATTAAGCTAGGCCAGCTTGCAGCCGGTTATATTGCTGCCAGTGCAAATGCCAGTTTGTAGAGGTGTCTGGGATTTGCTGCCAGCAGCAGGATATCACGTCCAAAGCACAGGTGTGTGCTGTGAGCCTAAAGAAAGGAAATCAAGCAGGGGAAAAGCAGAGAGGCACAAGAAACGTCGCACAGGGAGGGGGTGGGAGGGTGGAGGCAAGCTTTGTTTTCAAGCTTTTATTTCGTGTGCAAAACTGAGCAAATAGAAATTCCTGGATTTATGCGCTGTTACGGCTGATATCACTTCATATCTTCTTGGGGTTCACAATGCCTTGTGACACGTACTCAGCGGCGGTGGCGCTACAATCGCCGTCGCTCCCTCGGGGGCTTCGGGAGCGCTGGGGCAGAGCGGCGGGCGGGCATCCCCTTCCTCGGCTGCTCTCTGGAGAGGCGGGGTAAGGGGGGCGGGATAAGGGATGCGGAGATTCCCCGGCGCTGCCGGCTGTCTGCTGCCGCTCGGTGGCCGGGGGAGCAAAAGCGAGCCCGGGCTGGGGGAAACCCCCCGGCCCCTCGAGTTCAGCCTTACCTCCACGTGTCCCAGAAACCTGCCGTCCCGGGACGGAGGAGGCTCAGGTTTCCCAGAAGCCACCTGGTCTGCCAAAAGCTGACCCTCGGAGTTTTTGTCCACCCGTTGTTGTGTCCCAGGACCGACTCTTCCTCACGTCGGGGCCACAGACACCGAGCCTGGGTGGACTCCACGCCGCGGGGCTGGGCTGCGGACAGAGTTACACCTTTTTATTTCCAGAAGGGGGACGGAACTGATTGCATAACGCAGAACCCCTGAGGAGCCGCGTATAGTCACCGCGGTTATTTGGTCTGATGTGAAGTGACTCACTCTCTCCCTGCAATGGCATTGCCTCAGAGGTTTGGGGGAATTTGAGCGCCGCGGTGCCCCAGCCCTCTGGGCTGCAGGATGTCCCTCTCCCTGGGCTGCAGCACAAGGCAGGAGCACACAAGGGAACCACCATAGCTCCCTGCAGCTGCGTTTTGGGATAGGGAGTAGCCAGCTTCCACACTGCTCTCCTGGCAGGTGCATCGGTCTGTGGGAGACGCTGTTTAGGCACCTATGCCACAAACCCAAACCACCTCCTGCCCGGCTCTGTGCGGTGCCTGGGGCTGTGGGCCACAGAAAGCAGCAGCATCACAGGCCTGTATGCTCTTTCCCCAACTACAAACAACAGTCTGGGCAGGAGGTGTTGCCAGCCTGTGATCCTCACTTCTACAGAATGCAGATCTTCATTTCTGCTCAGCCTAAGAATGCAAGTTGTCAAAGATGTGAATTGCCTGATGCTTCTCCAGGCCAGGAAAGTCGGCTGTGCCACCACACAGCCTTGTGCTTCAGTTTCCTGGCATGTGGGGAAAACAACAAACAAAAGTAATAGCAGTTACCCACTGCTGTGTGCACTGCTATGGATGGGGAGGTAGGCAGTGACCTGTTTGTGGGAAGTGATTAAGACTGTGTTTTTATTTTGTCACTTATACTGAAGAGTTGATATATTATTTTCCATCCTTCCCCCTACCCAGTAATTTAGTTCACACCGAGCCAGGCTGTGGGTAGATCATTTTGCCACAGAACTACCCAATGTCATCACATTGCATTTGCTTGCAGTTTGGACACCACTCCATCAGGTCACTGCCAGAGTGACTAACCATCATCTCAGCTGGGTGTTGAAGCTTCTTAGCTTCAAACTGTCCAAATTCCATCATTATCCACAATCAAACCACAGAGTTAAGTGCTGGCTTAGAGATGTACCCTAGAACAGTGGTCCTTGTGGTAAGGTAAGGTCTTTGATATGGAAAGTTGCCTGGAGCTGAGTCTGCTGGTGAACACGGGTTTGTGATGGATCCAAAGTGGAGATCCCTCAGTTAGCTTAGACATTTACTGTATTCTAAGTGCACTACTTCCCAAACTACTGGATCAACCCGGCTGTTCCTTCTGCTGACGACTCATATAAAGCGAGACTCTCCTCCCCTCCCAACATCAGTTACCAAACAGCATAAGCAGCCTATTAAGTCGGTCGACTACAGCACAAGGACTGGGATGTGTTTCACCTGCCCTTGCCTTTTCCTTCTATCTGAGCTGTGTTTTCTGACTGAGACTGGTCCCTATTTACCAAACTGCCCAGCTCACCATCTCCTCAATGTACCACGTGGCCTCAGACCAGCATACAGAAGTTCCTTTACAGCTCTGAAGTTGACAGCTGGCAGCTACTCATCTCAGCAATTCCACTTTCCTAATAGCAGAGGGAGCTCTCTAACCCTGGGAAAATCTAGTATAAGCAGGAAGGAGAGTTGTTCAGGGGCCATAAGAAGCCGGTGCTACAACATGCCCCAGTCTCATCTCTTTGCTTTCAAGTAAAAGGGGCTGTGGTGGACTGAAATGTCAGGAATGTCTTAAACATAGTCAAAATCATAGAACGACTTTCTGTCAAACTGCAAGGAAGTAATAGTCTGTCTGTGGCCACCAAAACACCTGCCTCCTCCCAATGACTGGAATCTGGACTGTGACTGGGGACTTGAGATAAGAGTATTGTCTAATCATCTCAAGTCTGAGGGAAAGTAAACAAGGCTCAGGAAAGAAGAATATATCTGTGTTAAGAATCAGCTCTAGCTGGGCTCAGGGGGTGGTGGGGGAGAAGGGTTTGGGTGTGTGATGGTGAAATCTCTCCACACCAAACCAAAGGAGTAACCCCCTGCCCCTCTCCGGGAAAACCATGTACACAGGGAACATTCACATGAGAGGCAGCTGAGAAGGGGCCATAAACCATCAAAGACCCCCAAAGAGCCCCCTAATTAATTCCTCAGGCCTTCCACCACCAGAAGACTTCACGTGATCCACGTGAGGCAACAAATCTGTTAAAAGAGACTGCAAAGCTTCCCACCTCCAAGGGGAGGTGCCAGGCATCTCCTGAATGCATATTAATCCATTGGACTCTATGTTTTTTGGGAAACCCTCACCACCAAGAAGACCAAAAGAACTGGATGGATGGGACACCACCAGGTTACGTGGAGTGGTGATACTTTTTCTATTTTAATCTGTCTCTGTCACTTTCTTTCTTCAACACTTCCCCCCCTCTTTTCCCTATTGCTTTCTATCTTTCTCTGTCTCACATTTACCATTAAATAAAACCCATACTATTGACTTTGGCATTTGGTCTTGTTTGTACCTTAATTCTGGCAGAGGCATTTCTAATAATTTTAAGAACCGGATCATAACATTATTTTGGTGCAGCGAAAGCAGGGTAACATTCTCTGACCCAAAGTGCCTTTGACAACAGTATGGTCTCCTCTGAGGGGGCTTTGTATGATTCCCTTATGTAAAAACTCGTCGGAATTCTGGCACAGCTTCCTCTGAGGGAGTTATGGAGGCTGAGGTCTCTTCTGCAGGTACATGAACTCTTGAGAATTCTGATGCAGCTTCCTCTGAGAGAGTTGTGGAGGTTGTGTCATTTCCTTTTGTAGGAACCTTTGGAGAAAATGGCTGTCTTGGGTGGCCAATATAAAGAAAATATTTTGCTGTCCTTCACTGAAAAATTTCTTAGTCACCTTTCTACCCCTGGGGTGGAGGTGGTGGGAGAAAATTTGGCTAATGAAGGAGAGGTCACGCAGAAATCTGAAGCAATACTGTCTTTACTAGACTCAGTGGAAGAATTATATTTTCAGATAAATGAGAAAAAGGAGAAGAAGATGCAAGTGGAGGCATTCCTTGCTGCTGAGCATGGTCATGTCCAAAAGCTTCAGGCAGAGCTTTGGAATGAGCATGAGAGAGAATCTTATGGAGAGATTTGCAGGATGTAGAATCCTTAATACTCTCTGAAACAAGGTCTAGTGACTCAAACTTACTGTGCCCAGTGGAGGAGCTGCGAGACAGTTAAGTCAGTCTGTTGTTCTGATAAAGAGCAAAACAGTAGAGTTTGCACTGACATCTGATGAGGAGAAAGTAGTGTGTTGGCCCTTAATTAAAACTAACCAGGATCAGCAAACTGCTACTAAAACAGTGCCATGTACTGCTACTGAGATATCAAAATCTGGCCATAAATCAAGCAAAATTGAAAACCAGTCAATATTAATGCAGTGGGATGCCAAGAAGCTGGATCCGCTTCACAGGCGGCAAAAAGTTAAAACCACTGGAGTAAAGGGAGCAAATGTTATCTACTCAATTGATAAGGTTAATTCATGGCTCCAGGGCAAGAAGCAAAATCCTCCTAAAAACCCTAAAAGAAACCCAGCCCAAGCAGCAGCCTCCAACATAGGTCTCCAACATACACCTCAGATACAGCTTTGAGCATGTTAGGAACAAGCCCCAAACCAAGCCTGCTAAGTGAAAATTAATTCTTCCACAACACCTGCAGTTGTCTCCCTGTGGAGAGGATGAGAAAGAGACAAAGAACCGCAAGTGGTAGATCTGAGTCAGGGCACTGAATACTCCACCGGAAAATGCTCAGACATAATGATGAAGGCAATCTAGGAACCTACACCTATAAAATGGTTTTCTGTTCTCTTTTTCTCTTTCCTCCCCTCTACTTAATGTGGCTTACCTTTTTCTCACTGTATCTAACTTTTTTCCTTTGTCCTGGAACGTCTGTGCTGCCACCTTTAAATAAAGGGTCAAATTATTCACTCAGGTACATTGTTACAAGCACAGAAAAATCTCAGGCCTCAGTGCTACCCAAGTCAATGTGTGTCTTTGACTGTCATGGGACCAGAATCCCTCCCTGCTGAGCAATTTTCCTGGTTACACAGGAGGGAACAGAAATCAGCACCTGGTCTACTGGACTAACTCCCTCTCTTTTGGCCTTAACTTCAGGATATTGAAACTAGATGTTCATGTGTTTCAGCATATGGGAAGTTTTAAAGCTAGGAAGACGATGCTACATAGAACAGACTGATTCTAGGAATTTGCTTTTCTCCCCTTCGTTCTGGGTGCTCTAGCAGATTGCTGTTAAGCAGGCTGGCAGCAGCCCTTGGCATTTCCGTGACTGAATCATTCAGCGCTGCAAGGACAGCTTCAGGTGCTCCAAGCAGCTCCCTCAAGCCACTGGAAGGTCAGCACATGAAGGACCCTTGCAGGGGACAGGTGCTGAATCCCATTATGACCGGTGTACACCTATTCCCCCTGGGGAACAAATCACAGAAAGGGAGTGCCAGCACATGGGTTCACTATCAGCAGGTGGGTGCTGATAGAAACTGAAATGTTCAGCAGTTTGCATCAGTGTGCTGTCTGTGAACTGCAGCGGCTGAGGAAAGATGAATTGCATCTGGCTGGACCGCTTCTGCTGGAGAGGTGGGGTGGTTTGGTGTGTGCAGTAAGTGAAGAGAGACATCTGAGGTGTTAGCACGTGAGAGGGCCCTGCTGGATCACAAGTCAACACCTGCATCTTTGCACCAGAGCCATGCAACACTCTGCAAGGTTACTTTGCATCTGCAGGCACTTTGACACTATTATTAGGCTGTTTACAACTATGGGAAAGTGATATAGTCATGAGTGAGGTTAAGAGAAGGTGTTCTCAGGCCTGTGTTAGCCCCAGAGTTTGCATGGAGGACACAACTGGGGTTACAACAGTAATTTTTAGCAAAATGTTTTTCTCAGTACAGACAGTACATGACTCCTTCATGACTTAGCTATACTGGGGAAACATTTTTATTTTGTCACAATAGTCTGAGGCTCTGAAGTTCTTTCACTGTATGATTCTGTGGTTTCTTCTGACCTTGCACCCTGGGAACAGATGCAGTCCATAATACAGACCCTTTGATTTTTTTTCCTTGCTGCCCCAGACACGCTTTTACAGCCTAATATGAGCTGGAATTCCATGGAATTTAAAAATTATGAAGTACAGATAATTTCAACCTTTACACCACTAGCTGATGACAATATTCTCCTCTCCAGCTTTAACTCTTCACTGGATTGAATGTCTAGACAAATGGCACCCAGTTAAAAAAGCCCCAGCCTCTCCCTGTTCATCTTTTCTTTGTCTCGTTCTCTTTCCATCTGGGCTAAGTAAGCCATCTAAATATTGTCAGACAAAAGCAGGTAAATCTTTTTCTTCCGTCAGTCCCAGACAACATCCACTTGCAGATCCCATTCCACAGCCCTGGGCTTACCGGCTCTACCATTCAGATGTAGAGCAGGTGTCAGCCAGGGAGCCTCACGCTCTAACACTTGCTAATCACTCATGAATGCATGTGCAAGAGCCAGTCTTGGAGAAAAGGAGAGGGTGTAGAGGTGGGGGCAAGAGCCAGGCAATGGGGGCATCAGTACATCAACCCCTGACACATTTGAAAAATGAGCATGTTTTTCCTAATCCCAGCCTTCCCTGTAATTAAGACACTTGTCTCACAGGTGAGCTGCTCTTATGTGGAGTTTCTGGGGGTTAAAAAAACCCAGATAGCACAGATTTGGCGCAGTGACCTGCCTGAAAAGTATGTGCTGACTGGGAAGATCTTGATTGATGGGATGTGTTAGTGGCACTTCCAGACTGTGTGCCCTCTTATGGCCTGCACAAGTGTAATCACAGTCAGCTACTTGGCACAAATCCTCATTAGTTCTGTTCTTGATTCAAAGAAATCCTTGAACTATATGTAAAGCACACTTTTATTACAGCCAGGGAGATGCAGGGGGGTTGCCCCCCCCCGTGCATTTCACCAAGTAAAGGAACACAACAGCTTTTTATACATTTGAAGGAGTGAGTTTCGAAATTATCTATCACATACACTCTTTACAAAGTCTGCCTTATTTAAATAGACATTTGGTTACCTAACTCCTATTCTTTCTACTACTATAGAGTAGTTACATAAGGTTTTATCACTTCCTAAAGCTTAGGTTTCCCCCACCCCTCTTCTATCTCCCTTGCAATACTCCATGCTAGAAGTCCTTCCTGCCTTCCTTGACAGTCCCTTTTGTTTATGTAAGTTAGCTTTATCTTAATTGCCCACAGTTTGGGCAGCAACCTTCTTTCAAGCAGTTACAATTTTGCAGTCACATTTAACATAGGTAAATTTTACTAATATAACTAAATTTTTATTGTATTTTAACTTGCCTTTATTTCATTCTGATGTTCATTTACAATGGTGACATAAATGGGATCACCCTCAGATGAGAGATGTGGAAGAAAGCGGGTGCCACAATACACCGTGAACTCCAGAAAGCATAAAATTCAGCTACCTCTAAGTGTCCCACTTGAACCGATGGCTCTGGCAGCAAAGGATTTTGTAGGAAACTGTCCCTATCAGAATGGGGAAGAAAAACAAAGAAGCCTCAAGGAGGGGGAAAGAAAAAAAAAAAAAGCTTCTGTGTCATTTCACAGATCATATGTGGTGTGTTCTTGGGCAACGAAAGACAAAGTGCCTGATGCAGAGCATCCTTTAGGAGAGTGGGGGAGGTGGCTCGTATTTTGGGGCTGCCTAGGGCCTTGGTACAGTGATTTGCTATCTGCCCCCCTTAAGGTGGAAACCGCAGAAAGCATCTTAACACAGCTGTGTGTATGCTGTTTGCTTTTATTAAGGGGACATCTAACTGAGCCCGTGGGAACAATCACACTAGGGCTGGGGCGGAGAGGGGAGGATTCGAGCAGAGAGGATGCTTGGAAGGGTTTGTCCCGTGTCCACAGTCTCTCCATGTTCCCCAGGACTTCCATAACCCTGGCTTCAAGCTGCTCACAAGTCTTGCCCTGGGGAGACTGTTCCATGTTACAGCTGACGGGCTCTGGGAGGGAGTGCTTGTTGAAATAAATGCTTACAGGACTCCAGCATCATGCGCTTGGCAGGCATGGATGAGGGATCCTTAAAGCAAGAACAGACACATCAAACCCTAGAAATTTGGGTTATCTCACTAGCCTGCTTCCTACCTGCTTTTTGACACCCAGCGTTCCTGCCTTTTCAGGGAGTCACTTTGTTTTTTGTGTCATGGCTCCTCTGTACAAGTCTGCCTCTCCACCGCTAACAAAGGGACGCATCATCCCGCAATTCGCAGGGCATTGAGAGAGAGACTGGGCTGTTAGTGGGAGGGAGAAGCTTTGTGCTTTTCTCTACCTGCTCCCCTAAAGAGTCAGGAGAAAGGAAAACTGTATTTTAATATGAATGAGGGTCTAATTTTTGTTATTCTTTCGTGATTCCTTTCCTTCCACGATCTGGCATCTTGGGTCCAGACTGTGAGCTGTGACCATGCTACAGGCAGCAGGCAGTCCAGAGCCAAGGGCTGGGAGAGTACCGAGGGCTGCAGGGCAGCACTGTTTTCATACACTTAACCTGAGGAATGTTCAATTAGGAAAAAAAAAAAAAAAAAAAAAGTGAAATTATAAAATTAAAGGTGTCTTCTTGGGAGAAAAGCTCAGACAAGCTTAACAAAACGCAAAGCAGGGATTTCTCCCTACCTTCCCCAACCACACACATACCTGTCAGAGGATGATGGCTCTCAGGAAAACCTCCGAGGGACAACAGGGCTCAGGCCATGGCTCCCTGTTCACTAATAGCAAGCCAGCACCCTGCCATCTCGCTGAGCCCCATGAACATGAGCAGAATGATACAGCGACACACAGTGACATTTCACAGTATTTACCAAAACACAGATAACCCACATTAGAGCTACTTGGAGGAGGACAGAAGAGTATCTATTCTACATAAAATTTGAGACAATTTCTACTGCTATAGCATTATCTTGTTCATGGAAATGAATTTAGGAATGCACTGAGATAGGAACTCATAGCATTTGTGATCCAGTGGTGAGAGCTTCAGAGCTGGATTTACAGTATCATCCAGCTGCTGCTTCCCCAGCTCCAGCCTATGTAAACTGGTGTATTTGCATCACTTCAGAGCAAGGTCGAGCTCCAGTCCTCTGAAGAAATTCCCTTACTGAGAATAATGGGAGATCCTTGTAGGGGGAACTTGCTGAATGAAAACATCTTCATGCACAGTCCGGTCTCACCTTGCTTAGGCCGAGAGGCCAAGGCTGCTTTTGGACCTGAACTTCTATCTTAGCTGCTGAAGCACTACAGGAAGGGTTTGTTAGGGTATGTTCCAGCCCAGTGAGTGGCTGCATTCACTTCCACACTTAATGAGCCAACTTATGGGGAGAGGGGGACACAACCTTAGGTCAAAAAACAAATTGTTTCTGCTATTTGGCACTGTTGTGAAGAACAGGATTAGACTAGACCTCTGTTGCTGTTCTAGCTGAAAATAGCTCCAAAAGAAACATGAGTGGATACTTGCATCTGCTCTGTGAGTCATTCCCAACAGGTATTTTTAAAAGAACATCAGCTGTAGAGTTTCATGGGCAGTATAGCCAGTCTGAAGGCCGATGGTGCCACAAGCAGATGTTCCAGACCTGATCACCCTGGAGAGCTTCTCAAACATCCACATCATGTTTCCCATAACATTCTCTGTGTCTGTATAATTTCTGGATTTACCTTCCCAATATGTTTTTATGTGTATCATTTATTTGGGGGAAAATAACTTGATTTCCTAAATAAATTCTGGCTTCAGATGGTATGGTTCTGACTGTAGATGGTATGGTTTTATACACTCATATAAATCTTGTTTCCCTCACAAATTGAAAAATATGTTTGGTCATTGATTTGAGGCATGGTTGGGAAGAGAGAGCAAGTTATCCTTACTGGAAGGGGATATCTGGAAAAGAAAAGAGTTTTGGTGGTTAAAGCATAAAAGCAAAGGTAATGGAGGACAAGTGGGATGAGAAAAAAGAAAAAAAAAAAAGAAAAAAGAAAAAAAAAAACCATGAACACAGGCAAAAAAAGAAATAAAAGGAAAAAAAAGGTCCATGCACACTATAAAACGGATGTGACTCCAGGACAGAATCTAATCTATACGTGAAAACTGGTCTATGTATGAAAATTGCAAACTATGAGCAGTCCTGCTGCCTTTCCAAACACACACACACACACACACACACACACACACACAGAGCGCTCCGAGGGAGGATTTGCTGGCGAAGGCGGTGTTACTCCGTCTGTAAAACTCTAATCCCTCTGCTCCAGTTGACCCTCGCCAGACGTGTCCCCTCGGACGATTCGGGGGTTCCTGCAGCCTCTGGAACGGGCAAACTCAAGGGCTGTGGCCCGTAGAGACTCTGTGTTTTTCTCTATCTTTGCAAAGGACTGGTTTTGACGAACTCGGAGAGCCCCCGCAGGGATCACGCGTGTCCCGGGCAGCCCTGACAGCAGGGGACCGTGGGGACTGGCGGTCCTCTGTCCCGCAAAGGGCACCACGATGGTTGCGTGTTTGAGGGGCAATCCCTTCCCGTGCGTGCATCTGGACTGGCAGCACCGAGCAAGGGACCTGCCCAAAACTCACAGCCCGGGGCAGCTCCCCACCCGGCACTGCTTGCTTCGGGGCCAGAAGCAGGCTCTGGCTCTTTTTCTTTATTTCTTCTCTCTTGCCCGATTATAATCATTTCCCACCACCTGCCTCCTCCCGTTCCTAATCATCTGTGTGACTGGATCCTGCCCCGATTCCAAGAAATAAAATCAGCATTACTTAGGAGGCGATCAAAAGTGGGTCCGGTAAGGACCCTTACAGATGGCTCAGGGAACCAGCTGGGGCTCATTTATCATGATTCAAGATGGGAGGAGGAGATAAAAGGAAGTCAAAGGAAGTCCCTTTCTGTCAGCTCCTAAAGATGTTTTGCAATGCAACGGGGCTAGTAGCTACTCCCCTGCCACTGTACACAGGTAGGTGCCTGTGTCCTGCTTCCTTGCACTGGCAGAGGTGAAAAATTTGCTTAATGCATCACGCGCCCTTATTTGTACGTCTTCCAGGAGGTTCTCCAGGTTTTGTAACTCCCGGGCTGTGAGGTCCTCCCAATAAGTATTTAATTTTCTGAAAGTAAATAGTAATCTGGGGAGGGGAGAAGAGGAGCACTTTATCCTCCCCAAGAAGACTCTGGGCCCTGACTTCAAATCCTTAAGATCTGTAAGGCTTTTTACAGCTGCAGTGTTCGTTTCCTTTTAAATCTGACCCGGTGATTCCCACCTCTCCCTGGTGCATAGCAAAAGAAACTTTCTTAATTTTTTTTTTTAATGTGTCACTTTTAGAAGAAAAAAGGCTCAAGTGGCTGGGGAAAGAAACTTGAAAACGGTGAAGTGCTATTTCTCTGTGCCACTGCAGAGCAGGACTGCCTGAGTCAGCCTAGGGCTAGACTCAGAGAGAAGCAGCCCGGCTTTCTCAGACACCGCTCCGTAGCGCCGTCCCGGCTGCGCCCCGTCTGCGTTCGCTTGCCGGGAGGCGGAGGGCTTATCTGTTGGCAATGATGGTTGCGATCTGCAATGCAGACGCACGAAGTCTCCGCATTCCCCGCGGCGGGCTCTGGGTCCATTCTTTCTATTTGGGCGGGGAGCGGTGAGGAGGCGGAGGTAGAGAAAAAGTGTTAAATGTTGGGGTGGGGGTGTCTGCTAAGCTTTGTCCAACTCACCAGGTGACTCCGTTCTGGCCTTCTGGCCCCGAGGGGGAAACAAGGACCTTCCTCCCACCTCCTAGCAAGGAGGGATGTGGTGACGCCCACGGTGTCACCTAGGGGCCAAGTTGGGAAGCGGGGCCTGGTGTCCCAGTCCACCCCGCCCCCAGTCCCTGAATACCCCCGAAGTCCCTCCCCACCAATCAACCACCTTTTAACATGACAATGGCCGTGACAATACCTTCCAGCCAAGGCCAGGCTGGGGAGGACTTAAAGCATCGCCCCCCCTCCCCCTCAGTCCAATGGGGTACCTGACCGCGGGCTGCCTGCCGCCTCCACCGCCACACCGCCGCATGCTCGGGTCTGGGGGTCCCGGCCCGGCCATGAGCGCCCACCTGGCCATGCCCTCCTGTCTGTCCTACCCAGGCGCGGCCCTGTATGGGGACTACTACTGGCTCTCTCCAGGGAATACGGACAGCGTGCCCGCCGAGGAGGCTCCCACGACGGACGCCCTCCCCTTGCCCGCGGCGGAGAAGACACCCAGTCCCCCAGGTACGGCTCCGGCGGAGCGGTCGGGCTGCCCTTGGCTGGGGGTGGTTGTGTCCCCTGTGCCCCTCTGGTCCGTGGGATGGGGGGCGATGACGATACTGCAGGCGGCCTCCTGCTCAGGCGGGGATGCTCCGCCGGCGGCCCCGGGGGGAACAGTGGCGGCAGCCGGGGGTGCTGCCGGCGGCCCCTGCGTGGCCCCTGTGCCCAGAGCGGACAGGGCAGAGGGGCGAACAGCGAGGGGTCTCGGTTCCCCTGCCACGACGCTGCCTGTGCCCGCTGCCCACAGCTGCAGAGCCCCTGCGAGTAGCCAGGGCATCCACAACCTTAAAATCTCCCGAGAAGCTGGAGTTTAAAGTTTTTGAGTATTTTCCTTCTGGTTCTGCTAACACCAGTTGTCTTCTCTCCTCAGATGACTCTCCAGCTTCTTCCAGCTCAGGGACACTCACCCAGTACTACACCCCTGACTCTGCCACCAGCCCCACCGCAACAGCGAGCCCATCTCCCCACTCCTCTTTCCAGAAGGTCAAGGCACAAGGCAAAGGCGTGGTGAAGACGGGCAAGAGCCGCACAGCCTTCTCTCAGGAGCAGCTGAAAGCCCTACACCAGCGGTTCCAGAGCCAGAAGTACCTCAGCCCCCAGCAGATTCGGGAGTTGGCTGCTGCCCTTGAGCTCACCTACAAGCAGGTGAGGTTGCCCTGAGCAGCTGAGTTGCATCCCTGGCATGAAGTGACCTTGAGAGCAAGTGTTCGGGGGTGGTGGTGGTTTTCTCTTTTCTTACACCCCAGAGATAAGTTTCTTTCGTAGTCATGTTTTATGCTATTGCTTACGTGAGAGCAGAAAGGCGCCAAAGGTTATGACTCAGTCTTGCTCTTATGTTTGGTTCCTACCCACCCTACTCCATGCAGGTGTCTTGAAAGCGCATGCAGAGCAGCAAAACAGGGCGATGTGGAGTCGGGTTATTGTTCTGTATGGACACGCGTTGCCTCTGAATGCAACAAGTCAGATACTTGCACTGCTATGCACGTTGCCTTTCTTAGTCATAGTGGCACCTGGGCCTCTGCCTAGAGAAAGGGTCCAGCTGCTTGTTTGACTGAAGGAACGACTCGGTCCTGAGCACTGATCTTGGCGCAGCAGTGAGACGATGCTGCTTTACAAGCTGCGTTTCTGTCTTGGCCTGTCTTTTGGGTAGTGCTTTTGAAATCGTGGAAGATCCAATGGTGATATGAGGAGTAGGAGTGTTAGTTTTCATGTCTCAGCTCTGTGATTTCACAACTGCCTCGTTTGCTACATGCTGTTAGCTGCTGAAATTATATACAGTATTGGAAGCCAAGCAGAAGGAAAAACATCTTGGGGATGAGCAGTAAGCTTTGAAAATTAATTTCTAATTTCTTATGCCCTTTCCCCTTCACTTTTAGGTGAAAACATGGTTTCAGAATCAACGGATGAAATTCAAACGCTGCCAAAAGGAGACCCAGTGGGTGGAAAAAGGGCTGTATCTACCACAGGTGAGTTAATTTCCTCACCGCCAATCATGGTTCCTCCAGTCCGTGGAGAGAAGTGCATCATGTCCAACCTGCTAATTCAAACAATGCACAGGATTCGATATTACCAAGGCAGTTGCATTTATTGTTATAGGGCTTACAGTGGCATCTATTTTAAGCTTGGCTTGGCACTGATAAAGCATTGTTTCCAGCCACTTATCTCCCACTTGAGAGAGATAGAAAGAAATAGACAAAAGATGGCCAGCAAAGCTATTTGCTGTTTTTCACACCTTCATGGTGCTCCCAGACACGTTGATCTGGAGATAACTAGCAGTAGATGCTGCCACCTTTGCTATTACTTGTCTATAGGGAGGACAACGAGTATGAAAAAAGGGCGCTATTTGTTTGGCTTGGAGGAGGGGCGGGGGGAGAAAAGGAGGACCCATCAAAAAGAATGGGCAGTTGGTGTGGTGCTCTGCATTACTGAACAACCTTCTTTGTCTCTCCTAGAATGGGGCTCGTCAGGCTGCATACCTGGATATAATGCCCACATATCACCAGGGCTTCCCTGGCGGTGCCAGCAGAAACCTTCAGGCTATGACCAACATGCACCAGTCTTACAGCAATGGACAGACTTATGGGAATGGGCAGAGCCTGTACTCATTCGTGGCTGTGGAGGATGAGGGGCTCTTTGGAAAAGGTGGGACAAGTGGCAATACCCAGCAAGCTGTGGGTTTATCAAACCAGCCAATGAACTTCTATCACAGCTACTCTGACAACGTAGATTATGTCAGCCTGGAGTCAGAAGACACCTACGGCTTCCAGAGTACCTCTGACGCTGTCACACCGTTTTCGAGCTCTCCTATACAGCATCAATACCAGGTCCCTTGGCATCCCATGGGGGCCCAGAGTGGTTATGAGTCTCAGGTTTAAGTATTTTTTGCTCCCTTGTTTTGTGTTTGCTCATGGGGTTTCCAGAGTCTTGACTCAGGGATGCAGATTCTGTTCCTTTATCTTGCCCCTACTACTGTTTTAATCACTGGAGGAGGGGCTCAGCACTTTGCTGACTTGGGCTAGTTTTCTGTTTAAAAGTGTGTGTCTCTTCAGTGCTAACCCTTGGCAAAGGTGTTCTGTGTGTGGGTAAGATGAAACCTCATTCATTAAGGTAAATGTGCAATGCCACAGCTGCTAGCAGCATAGGTTATGAAAGTTTTGTGTGTTGTTCAAGTCTCACCTTACTTTGCTGCCTCTTTAGCAGGTGAGCTCTGATCCATGCCCTATTTGTCTTGTATCAGAGCTTTCACTGCAAAGAAGGCAAACGCTTGTTGCAGAATAATTTTTTATAAAGTGGTGTTTTTGTTAGTTTTTTTTGCAGTGATATCAAGCATGTTCTATGTTATGTGCATGTTGTCTTTTATTACTTTGTTTCTGCCGAATGTTCTTAATGTTCTTATGTTGCGGTTTAATGCTCTTAATGTTCTTACGAATTTGTTTTGTTTGAAAATAAATTACTTTATTTTAATCTTGAAACGGTGTCACCAGCTTACATTGAAATAGCCTGCTATGAGAATGGTTATTCTACACAGGTTAGAGCTGCAGTGAGGGAAGGAAGAAAAAAGTAACTTTGCAGTGTTTCTCTCTGAAGTAGGATCGATCAACTGTTCAAAAGGAGTAGGTCACAGAAGTCCATCAGCCTTGTTTTTAACATGTAGGTGTGTTGCCTAGTGCAAGGTGGGAGGGGAGCTCCAGGGCTGGACAACTGGACAAGCTGGCTTAAAGTAATGTGCAGCCCTGTAACATGCTTGTATTAGGGTTTAAACTGTAATGCTTTAAAAAAAAGTATTGAAGGATGAGGATAGGAGAAAAAGAAAATGTTTTTAAATTGTGTGGTAACCTGCTGCTGCTGCCAGAGGGTCACATTTAGAGGCCTGGGAGCCTGCTTCCTGTAGGCTGCAGCTCCCTTGGGGTTCTTCTGCTAACCTCAAATGGACAGAAGAATCTGTGTAAGTAACTGAACCCTGCCTTCGCCACTGGAACAAAAACAGAACCAAGCTCCTATTAATAACCATAGTCTAAACTAGCAGAAATTACATGTTTTGGTTTAATCCCAGGCTCTTTAAGGTAGAGAACACCACCGAAGCCTTCACCTGTCTGAAAGGGGCAGTTCAATGGGTACTCTCACCGAGTTCTGTAATTAGTGGAACTGACAGCTCAGGCTCAAACTGCTACAGGTCATTTGCTGAACAGAACCTGCTTGTGTGGGTGCCAAAGCGCATCCCCTTCTCTTCTGCAACACTGTAATCCTCTACTTCCAAGGGTGAGTACAACAGGTACAGGAAGGAGAAACTGGAGGGTTGAACCTATAGAGGAGGAAGAAAGGCTGAGTCATCCATGAATGTGTGGGCTGCCAACCTTAAACAGTAGAAAAAGTTAAATTGCCTGGAAGAGGGGGAAATGCCAAGTTCACATGATTTTTTGTATTACAGATAAGAGACCCTTTTTCATCCTGACTACAGATTCTTGTCTCAACAACAATTTCTCTGAATTCTTATTAATACTACTGCTAGAGATTTACTTTCATCGACAACTCCCTTGAAAAAATAAAGTGGAATCATACACCTATAAAAGTCGTAGATATTAAAGCCTTGTCTTTCAGCTTTAAAATTAGTAGCTTATGCTCTTTTTTTAAATGCAGTCTTTAGTTCTGCAGAAATACCAAGGTATGCAGGTTTTTGCAGAACGATTGCAGAGGATGCTTGCTACAGCTTACCTGTGTTGCTTGGGTATGTTTTGTTTCCATGTTTCTGCCCCAGGGGTAAGGAGATAGCGTTGCTGGCAGATGTCCTTCTGCAGAAACAGATATTGTTGCTAAAACAGCCCTGGGGCTGAGAGAGATTGCTCTGCATGCTGTGGTTTGTGTTACTGCATTTTGCCATGGAGCGCTCCCTCACAGGTCTGTTAATCCCCTGGTTGCTCAGCCTGGGTTGCATGCAGGTTTGGTAAGCACATGTAGCTGTAGAGAACATGCAGAGCAGCTGTTGTTGGAATTTTGGCAGGTGGGCTGGAAAGACCTGCTACTAGTTAAGGAAGCGTTTCTAGAGGCTGTGGAATTAAGCGGAACTCCACCTTTCCATGCTGCTGGCAATCTCCTTTGTTACCTTGAAGTGCCTGAATCCCATCACCATGTGAAACAACTGCACAGGTAATTGTGCATTACCACCAAAACTGGTGGAGATGCAACTAATCCCTCCAGACTCATACTTGCCAAAAAAAAAAAGTTTTATATCAGTTCCTCAAAGGAAGTAAGTGCATGCCAGGAAAAACTCTTTCTACTAGGATACATTACATCTCTGTTAGGGCTGTTGCTTCTCATGACTGTTCTGTGTAACAGTGACTTCTGCACTCTAAAATCATGATGTGCCTTGCCAGGAACTCTTTTTAGGATCAAGCTGTAAGATCATTTGGAGTTTTTCACATGTATTAAGCTTACATAATATGGGAGTGGGAATACACTGTATTGCTTTCACAGTATCTCTGCAGTGTCGACACTCCCATTTGTCAATGCTGCAGATGTAGTTCCAGTGACACAGAGAATCCCACCCAAACAGAAGAAATTAGATTTAGTACATGTTATGTAGACCAGGGTTTATTCTCTAGTTTACTGGGTTCCAGCATTTGCTGTCCCACAGGCAAAACACCAACCAAGTAGAGAGGTGCAAGCAACCACATTCCTTGCTCTCTGTGTCAACATGGCCTGTAGAGATGTTTTACAAGCTCCATGTTTCTTCTGAGTGGCTCATGAACAAGGGCTCACGGCCCCACTTGTCTCCCCAGTGCAGATAAAAGTCATGATCTCTGCTTTAATAGGCTCTTCCCTACAGGAATATGTGAACATGTGGAGTTATCTAACTACACCACGTGACTCAAATGCTGAGCTGACAGCGTTTTGGAAATTTTCAGTAAAGTGTTGCCACATCTCTTGCTTGGCCCATCATTAGAGGGCAGCAGCATATTAGCTGATACTGAATAGTTATGAGACAGGAAAGACCCAAAATCATGACACTGGTCTTAGAATAAAAACAACAACCAAACAAACAAATAAAAACAAACAAAAAACCAAAACCAAACAAACAACTTATTTTTTATTTTCTGTGGGGGGCCACGTTATCTTCATGGTGTCCAAAGTTTTGAAGAGCACCCTCAGGTCATATCTGTGAATCTCTTTCATAACCAGGCTAGAATTAATTTCTGCCACTTGATGGAAATCTATCTGCTCACAGGCAGGATGTGTCTCTTGCAGCTGGGCTGTGTTCAAACCATTAAATCTTTTACCAATTACAACATTAGGACTTCTGCTTTGGGTGAGCCCTAAGATCCATCCAAATCATTGCTTAGATGCTGGGGAAGGACCAGAAAAGGAACTTAAGTCCCCGGTGTCCCTCTGGCTGGCTGAGGCTGAAGGACTGAGTCTAACAGATGCTGCATTCCTGCTGCTTTTACATAGGACATTGTGAGTGAAGCTCCTGATACAGCAGACATCAATAGACTCCCTTCCTGGAAGTTGCTTATTTGCCTCTTGGAATTGCTGCAGGTTCTTGGTCTCCAGAACCATCTTTGGCAATAAGGTCTGTCTTTAAATGATGGCCTCTGAAAAATTCCGTGTGTCTCCGAGGAAACGGCAAGATTTGGTAGTGTTTGTTAGCACTACTTTGTGAAGGTCATTAGCAGGGAGATCACAACCATTGCTCTTACAGGCAGCATCTTTCTGCAAGTCAGTCCTGGAGACTTAACAGCAAGATCCTGCCTGTCCTAAAGCACCTCTGAAGGAGCACGTGTCTCCTTTTCCAGAGAATTATTAATGAGGAGCAGTCACAAGCTCAACTATTTCACCTACATCTGCCTTTGATGGGGTGGCATGGAAAGGTTTCAGATGATATTCAAATGAGTAAACAGCACTGTTGGCTCCAGAACGACTGAAAAAAGTCCTTACACTAGTGAGAGAGCCCTGATAATTGTTTCTATTGTAGTCCATCTTGAGATGTTAACCAGCACCTTTTCAGTTAATTTAATTGATCCCCACCCCTCTGATGGTTGCAAGTACATGTCTTTCCCAGCCTTAGCCACTTGCTGGCTGTATGGGGTGGGGAGGGGTGCTGTGCCATAATTATATGACTTAGAAATTCACCGTCCAAAAGGCTGTATTTTTCCCCAAATCATGCTGGCCATATGTTGTGGTTTAATGCCAGGCAACAACTAACCACCACACAGCCACTCACTTGCTCTCCACTGCTGAGATGGGGGAGAGAACTGGAAGAGTAAAAGAGAGAAAGTTTGTGGGCTGAGACAAAAACAATTTAGTAGGTAAAGCAAAAGACACACACACACACACAAACAAAGCAAAACAAGGAATTAATTCACCACTTCCCAAGGGCAGCCAGGGGTTCAAGCCACCTCCAGAACATCAGGGCCCCATCAGGCATAATGTTTACTTAGAAAAGTGGTGTAACTCCAAAACATCCCCCTCTTCCTTATTCAGCCAGCTTTATACACTGAGCACGATGTCATATGGTCTGGAATATCCCTTGGGTCAGTTGGAGATCAGCTGTCTCAGCTGTGTCTCCTCCTAACTCCTTGTGCACCCCCAACTTTCTCACTGTCAGGGAGATAAGGAGAAGCAGAAAAGGCCTTGACACTGTACAAGCACCACTCAGCACTAATGAAAACATCTCTGTGTTATCAACCCTGTTTTCAGCACAAATCCAAAACATAGCCCCATCCTAGCTACAAGAATGTTAACTCTCTCAGCCAAAACCAGCACACTGCACAGTTTACAGTAGGGTCCAAGAGTGTCTGCATGAGGGAGTGGGAACAAACAGCTGTGAGGCACAGAGACATAAATCAGCTTTGCCAGTAGAAGAACATGTCTCTTATTACTCCAGTCACAGAAATCATTGCCTTCATTTATGCTCATTTTTTTTAACCATGACAGTTACTTCATTGCATTAAGTATTCAATATTGCTGGGTAGGGGGAATTCTTAAGGTGAGTTCTTTGACTCTAGATATCTGTCACTGCCAAGAGTCATGAAGCCGACCTAGTTTCAGCATCAAATCAGTAACAAAAAATGGCGTATGATTGTTATGGCTATTTATGTTGTAATGATCTACTGCAGTGGAAAAAAGATACGGAAAAATACATAGTGCATCTTAAAATTTCTTTCTTTTATTTACCAAATTGAATGCACTCTTAGATTTTCTCAAGGGGAGGCACAGAAAGATACAGACTAGAAGGAAGGGGTTATTTATAATTTTGGTGCTCATAAGATCATCTCACCAGCCTTCCTGCAAACTACTTGTCACATCTCCCTTCACTGGAAACTTCATCAATTCTATGCCTCATGGCTGACCTACAGAACTGGTGGTCTAAACATCAGATGGATACCTGGCACATGGCAATAACTTCTCCAACTTCAGTTAAGGGTATGTGACCAGCACCTCTCCATACAGCCCATGGCTTCATGTGTTATATGTGCATGTGTATAGTGATACGTATAAATGACATCCCCAAAAGGATGTGCTTCATCTCAGACAAGTTACACAATCCATAATTTAGAAGATCCAAGGAAGGCATAAGCTCTGTAGCCAGATCGTGGGTCTTGCTATAAGAGAACCTGGTTATCTGTGCCGATCAAGGAGTGTGTGTGTGCAAGTCTAAGGGCCTACAAATGAAGGGCTGTATGTGCGTATATGGGCAAACAGGTATCTGCGTGTCTGTGTGTCTGTACATGCTTGGAGGCACATATTCAGATGTCAAAACAGGTTCTAGCTACAGGGTGCTGTTGAGTTGGAGAGCACACGAATAACAAGGGGAGAGATGAGAATCAGGTTCGATTCCTGGCTGCCCAAGTAACCCACATCCACAGTGCTTAGGAATGATAGAGATGGTGGCCAGCAGTGGTTGGGAAAGGAGCCCCCGTAGTGGCTGAGTGGTGAAAATTACAGCCATCACCTGTCTTTGAGCCTGGATATTCCACACTGCCAGGATAGCTGTGGTAAAAGTCTACTTTGTGCTGGGCAAGGAAGCCCACTGTCGGCTGGATACTGCAGGTACCTCCGCCTTTGCCAAAGACTCCTCCGTCCTCGCTGGCCACAACTGTGTAAGCGTTCTGTCCTGTCCCATAGTGCTGACGGGGGGCAGGCATGGTTTGGATGTTGGCAGCTGCAGTGATTGGATAGCCCTGGTGGAATTTGGGGTGCACATCCAGGTAAGTACTGGTCTGGAAGCCACTCTGAAAAGGAAAGACAGTGAGTCAGCACACAGCCTGGTGACCACAGGCCTGACACGTTCTGGGGCTCGGTCCCTTCAAATATTGTGTTGTCTCTTGATCAGCGGCAACGGCATGGAGGACAAGAACCATATCCACTCCCATAGCTTAGGGGTGGATACACAATTGTACACACACACACATATATATATATATATAAGGAAAAGAACTTTTCTCTGGAAACATTTCCATGTCATAGTCAGCCCATTTCTAGGCTATGTACAGTGCATGTAGAGTCCTGCCAAGTCTGTGCCTCTGTGCTGAGCAAAGCAGAAGGCAGGGTGCGCTCATACTTGTATGCTTAAGTTTCTCCCAAGGAAGAAATACATCACAGGACTGATCTGTCCAGATAGAAGAGCCATGATGAGTTATGTGCTGTGTTCTTACTTGTGTGAGGCACTGAGCCCGTTCAGTCCACAGGCTGTGCTTCTGGCACCGTTTCAGCTTCATTCTCCGGTTCTGGAACCAAGTTTTCACCTAAGGGGGGAAGGGAGAGCAGAAGAAAATGTCAGCAGAGGGATGTTACCAAATTCAAAAGGAGGAAGAACCAGGGGAAGAGTGACCAGATGGCATAGATACATGGGCAGCAGCAGATAAAGGCTTTTTAAGAGCTCCCTGGGGTTGTTGCCAAGGGGAGAGGTCTGTCTAGCAGCCTCAGCAGGTGGCTAGTGCAACTGTGTGATGGGGGAGGGGCTGGCTTTATGTCAAGGGACAGTGATAGTTGTGACGAATCAACTCATTTCAATCATGGAGGTGATTGTCTGGTACAAATCAGACCACCAACAGATTTACAAGCTCTCTACACTACAGGCAAACTTCTAAGACACTGTTTCTGCATGTTTGTGAAGGGAGAAGAGGGAGACTTGCTCCTTTTAGCCAGCATTTCCCAAATTCAAAGCTCCTTGCTGGGGCGAATTCCAGAGCCGTTTCCCCCCAGGGCTGTGTCTGTGCTGTGAAAGCAGCCTTGCAGGGATGTGGATTGAAGGAAAGAGCAGACAGTCCCATATGTATTGTTCCTGAAAGGACCAGTTCCTGTGTGTGCGTGTTATATGTGCACCTACAATGCACATACAACTTTTTAGTCCCAGGGCATCCAGGCCATGTCCAGCTTTGAGATCCAAGTTCCGGGCACATTTTGGACTTGTAACTACAAGCACTTGTGCCCCGTTGCCCAGCCCCCTCTGCTTTAGGAAGGCATGATTTGAGGCAGCATGATTTCATTACACACAACCTACCTCGAGCTTAGCAGAGACCCTGAAGGGCTGTGGTGTATGAACCTCGCAGTACCCACATGGAGAGGGGAGCAGGTGTCAAGCAGCCGGGCACTGCTGAGTGTGGAACATTATTAGATATTGGACAAGATCAGCCCTGGGAAACGCTAGCAATAGCTTTCAGCATGTTGTTGCAGCCCTGTGTTTCAGAGAACTGATGCATGCCAGGGTATCTGTGAAGTTCACAGAGCATGGAAAAAGCTGTGAAGTGCTGTCAAGCACAGGGTAGAGACTGTTTACAGCAAAAAACATATTCATTACTGGGTTTGCAATTCTACTACAAGTGTTGGGAAAGAACCCTTAACTAACCCCTGACTGGGGAGGCCCAAACGAGGTGCCACTGGCTCTCCTATCCACAAAAGTACTTCTGATCTCTGGGCATGAATAAGCAGGAGAGCAACTGTTAGATGGCACCTTTGCCTCTACTCTCTGCTGGTGACTCATCTTTCCATCCTTTGCTGATGTTGCTGCATGTGAGCATTCAGCCACTGTGAGACAGATATACCGTGGGTCAAAGTCTCTGTGTTCACCTGCTTGTAGGTGAGCCCCAGGGCAACAGCCAGCTCCCGGATCTGCTGGGGGCTGAGGTACTTCTGGCTCTGGAACCGCTGGTGCAGGGTTTGCAGCTGCTCCTTGGAGAAAGCTGTACGGCTCTTGGTCTTCCTTATGCCCTCCACGCCACATTCTCTGCCCTTCTGAGACTTAGCTGTAGGCTGTGGGGACAAGGATGACGAATGTGGACTGGTGGCTGAATCTGGTGTGAATTGGCTGAAATTCCCAGAACTGGATGAAGCTGGGGATATTTCTATAAATAAAAAGACAACAGGAAACAGTATACAAGATGGAACACAGAGCTGTATGGGTATGAGCATGCTCCCTGCCTGCTGTAGAGCTCCCTGCCTGCCAGACAGGAGCTCTCTGGAAGCAAGGCCTTCTGTTACCCTCCTTTCTTCATGGATCTGAGCACAGACAAGTACACTGACAATGAGCAATTTCCCAGCTCAGTCCCCTCTGGGCTGCTTGTGCCTCCCTTTTGCCAGGCAGAAAATTCAAGACAGGGAGGGGACAGCGGTGCACATTGGTTCACAGTGTTACTATCCTCCTCCAAAAGGCCTCAGTAGTATTTCAGTTCTGGTGTGGTGTAAAGAGACCTGGTCATGACTGCAAGTATAGCTTCGGTTGGTGACTGGGCTCCCCAAAACTCCCTGCCCAGCAATATCAAGGCATTTGATAGACAGTGGCAAAGCAACCTCCAACCAGAGTGTGTGGTGGGGCAGAGAAGCTGATGCTTACACTGATGGGGGTGGCAGGTGTAGAGCATCAGTGAGACCTTGAATGTTGACTCAGTCCTGTTTGCCTGCATCTCCCACCACAGACCATGCCACTGTTGAAAACACGTGCAGATGGATGTTCCTGTTTGGCTGAGGGGAGCTTTTGGCAAGAGAAGAATGAAGAGGAGAAATTCGACGTGGAAGTGGGGAAGGAGAGAGGAAAGGCTGATGCATGGGACAGGTGAGCCATTAATCCTGTAGCAGGGACAGGGGGACAAAATTCAAGAGTGTAGAGGAAGGTGTCTAAACCCCTTTTCATTTGTCCTGGTCTTAAGGGGTTGACATAAAGATCTACAGGAAAAACTTCCTGAACAGTCTGGGCTACCAGTGCAGGCAAAAGCTGCCAAAATGCAAAATCATTCAGGCTGAAGGAATAAGAAAATGCTAATAAGAGAGATTACTCCAGCTCCTTTCTGTCAGATGCCTGGTTACTGAGGTCTGAGAGAGGCTGAGACATTCTCAGGCCAGCCCTGACTGAAAGGCTGTGATGCCACCCCCTCTTCCCCATAACTGCAATGATAACTCTAATCTGTCCATGTCTCCTTCCTCCAGCTACTCCTCTGCAAACACTTCTGCATGCTCTGTCCCCTCCCCTTCTACTGACATTTCAGGAGAGAGAGAGTGCAGTGAATAGGGCAGTGCCATTTCAGTGCACACCTTCTGACTACCGAGCCTAACCAGTATCTCCCAACCTCCTTCCCAGTCACCCTGAGAGCTGTGACACTGAAGCCCACTGAGACACCCTCCTCAACCTCTCGAATGTATGTCCAGTGCAAAGTACTGGTGTCGCCCTGAGGAACGGGCTTCCCATCAGCCCTACCAAACCTTTCCTTCTTCTATCCTAAGCTGAGAGCCTACTAAGCAATAACTCAAAAGTATTGAGGTGCTGTGGACCTCAGAAAGGTGACCACATCTGTGATACCATTCCCCTTGTTACACTCCTTGCAGAGGCACGCTTGTCTCTGTGGTGCCTGCCACTCTAGGCTTGCCTGCTCTTGCCATCTGACGTCCCTAGGAGATGATATCACCCAGAGCATGGGCTGCATGAGCAGGCAGGT
Source organism: Myiozetetes cayanensis (assembly GCF_022539395.1). Taxonomy (NCBI): domain Eukaryota; kingdom Metazoa; phylum Chordata; class Aves; order Passeriformes; family Tyrannidae; genus Myiozetetes; species Myiozetetes cayanensis. The sequence goes on along the minus strand of NW_026087742.1, from coordinate 28,614,328 downwards.
GTAGAGTGGGGCAGGGTTCTGGTGCTGGGGAGCAGGGCCATCGGCACTACAAAGGGATTCTGTCTACAAGGAGAAAGAGACTTTCAGCAGAAGAGGTGCAAGGGCTCTTATGTGCATGGGGGTAGACTGGAGAGGCTTAGGAAGGTGAACATCCATGACTCGGCTGCATGGGAAGGTAAAATTTTGTACAGGATCATAGGATGCTTGGCTCCTGCAGGCTATGCATTAAAAATCTTATAGGTAGGAAATGAGAAATGACCATGATGGGAATGTGAGCATGGAAAATATGAAAGTCACCTGTTAGAAACCTTAGCAAGACACCACAGAACTAAAGCTTCCATATGTTCTTGATTAGCTTGTCATCCCAAACCCCTGTGGAATTTACCATGTGCAGCTTGAGCTCAGGACAAAGGCACTCCCTTTCCCATGGGAAGAGAGTGAAGGAGAGTGGAAGCAAGAAACACAAACAGCAGTACAGCAGACATAAACATGAAAACATATGACATGGGAAGAAAGTGAAGGAGAGAGGAAGCAAGAAACATAAACAGCAGTACAATAGGCATAAACATGAAAACATGACAGACCCACTTCCATAAGCCCCTGATATCTGCAGGCCTCCACTTCCAGACTGAACTCCTCTGGAGAGAACAGTACCAGAGAAGTGTGTTTGAACATGGATTTTAAGTCTATATACCAGATCCACTGGGGGACACGAACGAGCCCATCTGCCTGCTGCCTTCATGGAGCAGGAAGCATGCAGAGAACTTAAGCCTTTCTCCAAACTACTAGCCACTAGTCACTCTGCCTGAGACTATAGCTTCCTGCAGCAACTGGCAGTTTGAAACTGGCACTCTAAAAATCTCGCTCTCCGCCCTCCCATTTACCTTGCTCGAGTGTTGCCTGGCTGACTGTGAAATGGGGCTGGGCGAAAACCTGCTTTCCTCAGCTGTTCTATTGCCACTCACTGGAATGGGAGAGGAATGGCAGGAACAGAAAATGCCACTGCGGTGGGGCCTGGGACTTCTTTGCAAAAAGGGAAAGGCAAGGCAACAAGAGCACAGAAAGGAGAGGGAAATAGAGGAAAATGGCAAACTGAAAAAAGGGGAAAGTAACAATGCTCGATTTAAAGGAAGCAAATCTCCCAGCACAGTGATTCAGAGCAGGCCTTGGCTCAATTTTAATAAGCTTGGTGCTTATTAAAATAATAAGAATAAGAAAGGTGCAAGGAGTTTGTAAGGGGATAAGGGATACCACAAGAAGTATCTTCAGGATTTGTTTCTTTCCATAGCACACATCATCATTTGGCTAAAAGGAGGCCCAGACATTCCTGCCACAAGAATCATGAACTTCCATGAGACCACATTGTCACACTGCCCTTCAGCCTGGAGCAGACCTGCCAGTGCCTCGATGCTTGCAGGCTCTGTTGAGGTTTAGGAAACCAGTTCACAGTCACCAGAGAAAAGTTGCATGGAAAGGTGGTGTGACTGCCCAAGGTCACCCATCCTCCTTGCCTATCACATCGCACTTTGCCTAGGTCACACATTAGGAAACCAGGGCAGGGAGAGAGAAAAAGTTGCTCAAAGTCTTTAGCAATTGGTTGAACTAGGACCAGAGGTATCCTAGGGATCAGCTCCAGGGCTTAGATAAAATTCCTTACCTGCTGTGTGCCTCTTCCCTCCTACCTCCGGAGACTGCCTGGCACTGGCGGCTCCCGCTGGCCCGGACGATGTGGGAGCATGCCCTGCCTCCCCGCCGAGTTCCAGTAAAACTCCAGGTACCCCATGCCAGTCCCGCTGGGGTACGCCTGGTAGGGAGGCAGAGCCAAGTGTGCGCACATGGGGAGCAGATGAAGGGGTAGGTCCCCCACCTTCCGATAGATGCCACCTTCACTTGGGGGGCAGGTGACACCAGCAAGCTGAGGTAGTCCCGAATCACAGACAGGCAGTTACCTTTATAGCAGTCCATCCCCTGCCTGGGACTGCAATATTCACCATGGCCCGCTCCTCCAGGCTCTTTGTCATGTTAAAGAGGCTGATCGGTGGGGTGGGGACAGAGCAGGGGGGAGGGAAAGTAGCACACGGCATCAGGGCTGAAATATGTCCCCTCTGAATTCTTCCCATTCTGCAGGTTCCTCGGTCACACCTGAGCAAGGTCTGGTCCAGAGGCTCAGGAAAACTCCGCCTGCTTGCTTCTTTGGGCTCTGCTGAAATTGTCCTGTCTCAAAATCCCATGAGTGCAGATGTCCTATGGAAAACAGCTGTTCACTGCATGGGAGAATAAATCCCAACCAATCTCCACCACATGGGAGTGGACGGGAGGTAATTCTGGTGCTGAGCTATTCAGTATCACGCCGGGCAAACCCAAGCCCTGGCCTCAGGTTATGGGGAGGGTTCTGAGACCTTTACTTTGTGGCTTGTGTCACATTGACACCCGCCCCAAGACCCACACACACATGCACACGCCCTACTGACCTGGCAGCACTTTCCACACTCTTGGTGCAGATATCAGAGATGGAACAAGGGGGAAAACGAGTGAGAATTAGACCTGGGGGCTAGAACCTACCTTTTTTTTTTTTTTTTTTTTTTTTTTTCCACACAGACATTTGTGGGAGCCACCTGAGAATGTGTCTGGCCCATTTTTGACATCCCTGTACCAGAGCAAACTCAGGAACACTGGGCAAGTCACATCCAGCAACAGATCTCATTTTGCAGAGCAGGCTCAGAAATCTCAGCCGTCTGGTCTACAGGGGGACAATCAGAAGAGACATTTTCATTATGGAAGTAGGAAAAGATCTACTGCACAGAAGGTCCACAGCTAACAGATTTGCTTGCCTAGGGCCTTTCAAAGGCACCTTCTTTCATTTGTGTAGTCTTAGCTGTGGCCATTGCCAGGCTGTTACAGGTTGGTTGGAATAAAGGGGGTGAAGAGTCTCCTTTAAGGCAGAATTAGCTGATGTTTGCTGACATATGGCCTACCTAAGGTGGACAGGCACCTGCAGAGCTTGATGCTGCTTTCATCCCAAGCCTGTGCTAGCACCCCAGTACCTCCCCAAGTGGCCAGAGAGGGACACCTGTTTTCTGTGAGAGGGTTCAAGTATCAGCAGGGAGAAGATACGGACAGATAGGGGTGAGCAAGAGAAATAGGAAGTAGAATTAGATCAGCTTAAAAGGATATAGAACACCACTTCTGCCAGGGCTTCTGCTGCTGCTCTGTGCCCCATGGCAGATTACTAGTTCTGGCTTCCCTGTCTGTAGAGAGGGGGCAACCTGGGAGTCTTCTGACATCCCTGCATGGGTAACAAAGAGGAACTGCAGGACTGGCAAGTGGATGACCCTGAAAATCAATGCAACGGCTCATAAGCCACCACAAGCAGACTGTTCAACTCCATTGCCACATCACAGCATGATTTTGCTGCCATGAGACCATTCATTTTCCCATGAGGTGCAGACTGGAGGTAGCTAAGGGCCTGGCTAGGGTCTCTTTAACTTGACACTCAGTATTAGGTTTTCTGTTTGTGTGAAACACTTAAGACTACGAACTGCAGGGACTGACATACCTCTGCGCAAGAACTGCAGTTTAATATATTACATTTACTTGAAAAACTTAATGCAAAAAAGTGCTTTTGAGCACATCTGCCTCAATAGAAACCCAAGAACATCCTGAATATGTCAATTATGCTGCAACAGCTTCTACAAGGTGGTTTTGGTTCATGCCTCCCTGCTGAATCATTCCCCATTTCAGAGCTGCAGTGCCACAAGAGCTCAGATCACTGTCCCTCATGTCTGCCCTCAGGCCCTAGCTGATTAAGCAAAGGAAGAGACACCAGTGACAGGAGCTGTACCATATGTTGATGTTCAAGTTTTCAAGGCCTTAGGGGCAGTTAGAATATGAAAACAAGGTAGCAAACCTGGAGGATATCAACATCTCTGTTAGGATTGTTAAATATGAAGACCTAGCGGAAAACATGGTGTGGGTGCTGGCGTGGGTGACAGTGGGTGTCTGTGTACTTGCTGGGAGTCTCACTGGTTGAGCACTTCACACTTGATCTCATTGATTTCAGCTACTTCTGAAGGTGTCTGGGATCTTTCCTACAACATGCCCTGAGGCCATAATAAACCAGCTTAGTCACTTGCACTACAAAGTTCCTCTGGGCAGAAGCCGGGGAGGAGGGTGATGTTGCTCCGGGGAGCAGAGCCACCTGCCAAACTGGACCAGTGAGTGGGGCAGCACAGAGGCAGTCACCTCCCTGGGGGCAGGAGGGGGACTGAGGGGCAGAGGAGCTGAAGAAACCTCAGGGCCTCACTCCCTGGGCTTCAGAGTAGCACCATCGCTGAGGGAGCAACTTATCTCCCCCACTAAGCACGTAACACAGATGTGGCTTGGCATCAAACCAAGTCAGATTCTGGTTGGTTTGGTACTGTTTTATTCAGACTAGGCCCAAATACTCACTATTATCTGACAAAGATCTCCACAAAAGCATTCCCAGGCTCATGCTCTTGGCTGAGAGGTCTTTCTTAAACAGCCTTTGTCTGCTCTTCTGTACCATGAAGCTGAAAACGCACTCCACTAAAAAGAGGGTAAATTCTCCACCAGCATGTTAGTACCATGATCTTTCATTAACAGCTAAGTCCGCTGCTTTCTATGAGACGGCACTGAACTTTGCAGCAGTCACAGCAATGAAACAGTAGCCTGTCAATTGCCAGGTGAACCTGCAGAGCAGGTCCCTCTGGGATCTTAGTTTCTCCTAAAAAAAGGAGTCAGAGAGGGCAGAATGGGAAAGCTCACATGTGAATAAAGATACTGGATGGACTTGATTCTGAGGTGTCTGTGTTCAGGCAGTGTCTATGATGACTAATATGCAAGTAAGACTCGATATGTACAGCATGGACATAATAAAGCAAGAACTGGAAGTTAAAGCCAACAGCATCCTGAGTAGACTTAGATGTTCAGTCACAGTGTGATCCCTTGTGGACCACCACTTCTTGATGTAGCTCTCCCCAACAGCCTCTTGAGTGAAGATGAAGAGGATGCATCAAGAAAAGTATCACTCCATTGCATTCCTTTTTGGCTGGCAGAGCTGTGGCACTTTGGGCTGCAACAGTTCAGAAGTCCTTATTGCTACCACTATACCAGGAAATCACCAAGTTTCTTGGAGGCTTGGCCTCACGAGACCCCACCTGGGGGGTGCGTGAGGTGTTTCTCTCCCCAGAGGAACCTGCACTGCAGGTGAGAATCTGGTAACCCTCCACAGTCTTTTTGGGCTGTACAGTCTCTTTCTGCAAGTAATAGTATTGGAGAACAAGTGTTTTATTCTGCCCAAGTTTGCTGTTAAAAAAAGTACGCTTTTCAGTCCTTAAACTTGATGAATGTGGTTTTGGTTAATTATTCAAAGATAGTTAATGCAGTTGTTTTAATAAAAAGGCTTTGACAGTATTGTTTTATAGCATTTCTCCTTTCTTGGAAGCCTTAAACAAATGCTCTGCTTTATTTAAACATTTGCAGAGGTTTTGTTATCAACGTTCATAGTAATGGCTTAATCAAAAGACATTTTTAAAAGCAAAAAACTGGAAAAGTAATGCAGTTTGAATGATATGAAGCAAAGTAACTAAAACATTTCCACATTGCAACATTCCTGCACTGTCCATCTTTTAACCACTTAGTTGAGCATGTTAACTCTTTAATTGTAACTTGAATTTGAATTTAATTCTCTTAAAGCACCATAGTTTTCTCCAAAGACTTCTCTTTTTCGGTGACTGATGATTTTCTACATTTTTACTTTGCTTTCTGTGAGACTGTACTGTAAATTAGTCAGATCCCTGTGTTTGCCCGGTGTCACAATGACCTTGTCTTCTTTGGAAATACTGTTAATGAGTCTCCACCAGCAAAGGAGGTTTTTTTTCCCCCAGCACATATGGCTTTGCTGAACTGAGGACAGGCAGCAGAAAGGAGAAATTATTCCAAGAAATCATAAACTTTTGGTGGGTTTTAGGTGTGTCGTTCGAGGCTGAAAAATTCTGAAAGAAGTTAAATGAATTCCCAGTGAGGATATATAACAAGTTTCAATTGGGTGATCATAACGAAAAAGGAAAAGGATTCCCTTTCTCTTCTTCCGTTGTTCTGGGCCTAAAGCTGGTCAGAACTGGTGCTTCACTGTTCATAGCAGTACCAAAGACACACACAAAAAAAGTTAAAATCCCCCAGGGCTGAAAGATTTAAGGGGAGCTACGGTAACACCTACCTAAAAAAGACTGGGGGAGGGGCTAGGCAGTCTGCCAACCTTAAATAACATTCCTAACTATTTCCTAGCTGCCATCAATTTTTCCTTCTGTAAATGTAATTTAGCAGACAACTTCACATGTTTTTTGTTAAAGAAGGAAGGGAACAGTCTGCAGAGGCCCCTTCCATTAAATTACTAAGAGTAATAATAGCTCAAATTATTTTACTGTGCAAAATTTTTCAGTAAAATCAGTGAAAGGTAAAAATGAAAATCTATCCCACACCCACACATAGGTGTATACCTATATATTTAAATCCTCTCCCTTTGTCCCCTCCTTTTTTTTTTTTTTTAATCTGTGTAGGGAAACAAATGTAAGGGCCAAAAAAAGAATGGGCTTAGTTTCTAAAAAAGCAGGTTAGGATAAGCTGTTGATCACTATTGTGAGATGGATTTTTCAGCTCATATATCCTTCCTGAAATTCTTCACACAGTAAGGCCCTCTAAGAGAAGTGTATCTTGACCATCATGCCAAGAAGAAGATGAAATGGGAAGAAATTAATGTTGACAGTGTTGCCAGCACTCCCACAGTCTCCTGGGTCCCACCCATAGGATTTTATTTCCCAATTTGCTAAAAAAATATGTGATCAGTGTAGGTAGAAGAGAAGGCCTGGACAATATCACCGTGTCTACTGCTTTTAGTGTCATTCTGACATCTCTTGAAATGTAGTAGACTCCTCAACTCTCACACATCCTTCTCAAAACTTTTCCAGTCTACCTTCTGTCTCTAGTCTTCAAATTTCAAAAGCATCTGTATTTACGGGCCACAGTAAGTTCTCTTACTAAATGGCTACAGCATTTGGCAGGCTTATGGCAAGTATAACAAATTCTCATCCAACCTAATGCTGCTGTGTGTTTCCCACTTCACAAAGTGCCTGTCCATACTATGTGTGTGCCACCAACAGAAAGAAATGTGTGAGTCCAGCACTAGAAATGGAAAGTGAACTTTCCTTCCTATTCAATGCATGTGTTCACTTTGAAGAAACAAGTCTGCATATAAAGTAGCAGCAAGGCTATGCTCCAGCTCCACCATTTCTAATTACCCTACAATAACAGACATTAACTGTTGTTAATGTTATCTGTGGCAAGTTTTCTCCCTAAAAAGAAAAGGGATGAGGAATTTTCTAATGCTTACATTTTTTTAGTGCTTGAACTATTTCCTCTTCTCTTTAACAAAAGCTGTGAGGACTTTTGATGGTGGTTATTGCCATGGCACCAAGCTGTGTGAAGTCTTGAAATCTCAAATTATATTTAACCATTTTGTGTAAGACCATTTTGTGTTAAACATAATTAATCTTAATCTAAATGTGCATATAGAGAAAATACTCTCCCACCACTGGAAAACCCACCTACAGAGATGTGATCCCTTTGTGACATTCCCTCGACTTGTTCCTAGGCAAATTTTCCAAAGAATTCCCACTTAAACCCAGTTTGCTAATCTGTGGGTCTTCATGGTTCCTCTTCCTGTTCAGCTGTCATCACACTCATATGAGGCTTTTGACCAAGATGTGTTCCTTTCATGGTTTTCACCCATCTTGCCTCATGACCAGTGCATCAGGGCACAGTCTCGTAAAGGAATGGTGAAAGGGTCTTCAATACATTGTGAGTATGTGGCACACAAGTAGAGGATGAGCTGGTAGGGCACTCTGCCCACAGAACAAGGAATAAAGAAACTGTTGGAACACCTCTGCAAGGGTAGAAGTTAGAGAGAGAGCAGGTGATGGATTTTGGCAGGGGAAAGAAAGTAAGAGGTTTCTCAGTTGCATTAAATGCAGACAAAGGCTGCCTCAAGGGGGTTATAGGCCCTGGAATATCAAATCTTGAAGACTCTGACATATCAAGACAGGAAGAAGAATGCAGTATGCTCCTTTTCCAGTCACTGGCTCTAGTATCTGTGGTTCCACCAGCCCAAATGTGCCAGGAATTAAGTCTCCCCAGACAGAGATAACATAGCAGAGCCCTGATCAAGGGACTGGTATCAGAGGAGCAAATCTCTCAGCCCCAGGGATGAATCATCAGAGCAGTTTATTCCAATCTTTTCTCCTCCTTTCAAGTATCAGGTTCAATTGCAGCAAAAGCAGCACAAAAGGCTTTGTCATTCTGGGTGCTGAAAAGACAGGGAAAACACAACCAGGAGCAATGGAATTCACAGGTGATACAAGGCCGGGAGGGTGTTGCAAATACCACAGAGAACAAAGAAATAATGCAAAAGGAACCTATCTTGCCTGGGCAGGGAGGAAGAAGAACAGATGGGAGCCGGTCATGCACCTGAGGAGAAAGAATCCCATAGGTAAGTATTTAAAGGGAGATGTCTAGAAAGCACAGCATGGGGGAAAAAAAATAAGAAAAAAGGGAGGCAAATGCCTTTTTTTCGCGAATGGGCAAAATTGAGGCAGCACATGGGCTCAGGGAAGGGCCTGTTATTGTGCAGCACTGGTCACTCCTTGGTTCAGCAGAAACACCAGATTATCACTGCAGAAAACTTTTGTTTTAGAGCTAAAGGGGTAGTATTAGGCACAGTTTTGGTGAGATTACATGAAGAGGTTTACGTTGCCTTTTGTATGCAATGCAAAATAAAGGGATAAGGAGCAAAGAGAAGTCCCAGGCAAGAGCAACAGACACAGAAGTGTTATAAAACACAGCTTCTCTCTGCCAAGTGAGTGTCAAACCAGAATTGCAGCATCTCATCCTCTCTCCTTCTCAGTAATCTCTGGATCTAATCTCTATTTACATGTAGTGGGAGATCTATCTTGTCTGAAGGCATTCCCACTGCCAGCACCATTCAAGTGGCCCTTCCCACAAAGCAGCTGAGGACAGGTGGAAAGGGCGGAACTGGCAGGCAAACCGTGAAATGGGGCTTTGATGAAAGTAGATGAAGTTGTGTGTCACTTCAGCTCCACCAGTTATTCGCAATCATCTCACCCATGTACCAGACCACTCTGGAAGAGAAATGAACTGGAGACCCAAGCTTGGTCTGGTCCTTTGCTTCATCAGTGTTGGTTTTGGCAGGTGATAATTCAGCAGACTTTACTGGGACATCAGTCACATCACTGCTGGATCTTAATAAACAATGTTGTTAATGGGTCTCATTCCCCCATGAGCCATGTTAGCTCTGCAGGTCAAACAGGGGCAGGACCATCAACTCTGCCAGAAAATCAGTTGATCTCCTAAGCCCGTAGCTCTGGCTCTGGTGCACGCCGGGGAGCCACAGAATTGCTACTGAGCTGTAGTCTGGTTTGGGTTGTGGTTTGGCATTTGAGGGCTTGGGGGGCAGGGAAGGGATTGCATGTTTTGTGGTGTGGTGGCATGGCATTCTTGTTTCAGAGTAGCTGGTGCTTTGGCATGTCAAGATTTACCTCTATGAGTTATCAGTTGCCCTTAAAATTTTTTACTGATAATTACAATGCAGATTAATCTAAGCTTTGCAAGGAGAACTGTGGGTGTGGGAGTGGATATCAACCCCATATATTTACATATATGGACTATTTGCAAGAATGAGGCACGTGGGAAACACACATGCTGCTAGTGTGTTGCCGCATAACCAGGCATGTTTCTATGCTACAGACAGGGTAGCACACAGCCAGCACCCTCCAGTGAGTCTGCACTTAGTAGCCTGTGATTCCCTCAGGGCACTGTGCTGTAGCAGGAATGAGAGACCTCAGGAGCAAGGAAGCAATTCATGGCCCAAAAGTAATCAGTTTTGGGGATGTAATGTTAACTTATTTGGAAGACAACAGAGGGAGTGGGAGGCTGGTAGCCTGTGGAAGTCTCAGGAAAGATTTTTTTTTTAAATATCCTTTCAGTACCCTGGTGAAAGAGGCATGTAACAAAGGTTGTCTGGGCTTACCACAGTAAGCAGAACCCTTTGGGTTTTTTCTAACCCCAGACTTGGGGGCTTTACTGGAGCAGCGCCCAAGAAGCTGCAGAACCACCTGGGTGGCACAAACACGCAATGAGTTGTGGGGTCAGCACAGCACAAACCTCTGCTTCCAATGGCAGCTCTGCCAACATCCCCACTGGGGATGTCTGACATAGCAGAGGCCACCATAAGGTGACCTTGCACTAGGTAGGACTTGAAGTATGAGTGATGGCAATGGGAGCATCCACTGGGCCATGGTCCCTATGAGACTAGGCTTTAGCTGGTACCCTGTGTCCTGCAGAGTTTGGGATGGGATTAATGCAAGTTTAGTCACTACCCAGGACAAAGTGCCTCAAACCTCCACACCATCTCCCAGAGCGTTGTCCTTAGGGCTATACACCTTGAAGAAAATCTGAGGCAGGGGAACAGCAGCATGAAGCAGGGCCTAAAGAATGGCTCTTTAAGGGGTGATGAGGAAGCAGAGAAGTAGAGATGAGCGTGAGGAATGGGCTGAAACATCAGGGAAAATGCAGAGAACATCCCAAAATTGTGAAGGAGTGTAACACCAAGTCACCCTCAGGTCTGTATACAGGCAGACCCTGCAACACATGAGGCAGAAAGAGCAACAATAGAAATGGAGGTATTGGGAAGCAGTGGGAAAATGCCATATTGTAGAAACAAGGACCAAGCGAGTTCAGAGGCACAAGAGAAGTGCTGAGGTATGAGGGAGAACCCAGAGATGGCCAGGTAATGTGAGCCCATCTTCATTCATACTTTCAGTTTACCCATCTCTGCCCTTCCTAAGGCTGAGAGATGTCAGCCTGGTGAAAGTGGGCAGTGATCACCCCAAAAGTGTGTTGTTCCCTAGTTCTGGGCATGCACAAGTAGATTCAGAGACAGATATATCAGAGAGCCTGTGAGAAGCAAGAAGAGCCACTGAGAGCTGGAAGGAGAAGAGTTAAGCAGAATTCTAACTACTTCCAAGGCTGTGAGAGATCATGGAAGGGAAAGGAAGGGCCTGGTTGGTGCCAAGGAGCATGCATCATGTTCAGCTTATAGAGGCAGGTGGTGCTTGTCATCTTTCTCTGCTCAATGGAAGGAGAGCCTCCACCACACTCACTGTGCTGTTTTGGCCCTTTTTTGTGGTAGCTGAGCCACTGATGTAGACAAAAAGCCTAACACAGTGCTAGCAAGGAGCACGTAGTCTTCTCAACTCTAGTAATAGAGGCTTCCTCATGGAAACACACAATCTCAGGTCTCTGGCTGCTGCTGGAAGAGAGCTTGGCATTGCAAAGCATTGCACTGCACCGCGTTCTTCCTGCAAGTCACCATGTATATCAGAGACAAACTACAGGCTCAGCGGGAATTTTGTGGCCCCTTTGCCACAGAGACAACCACAGGGAGGGTTGCAAAGCTGGGCTTGTGTGCATGGCTGTGTGATTACAGTGATTCAACTTTTGCCTTACTTTTCCCTGCAGGAGAAATGAGGATGCAGATCTGCAAGCTGTGATCAAGGCTCTCAGAAGGCCTTCTTAGGCCACCTGATTGGGTGTGTGGACACTTTGTACCTTCTCATTACACTACTGGCAAGAATGAAGCATACTGTGCGTGTGCAACCAAAGTGCTCACACCCACAGATCAAACATCACATACGTGGTCATCGTGGCTGTGCTCCAAACCCCTCCTGGAAGCAGCTGGTTCAAAGAGTCTGAGAGCAGGGGCAGTACAATCCCTTTGGCTCTCAGACCTTCCAGTAACCTGGCGTATCCTGCAGTCCTTGGCACTCATATCAAGGACAGTACAATCCCTCTTCCACAGTCTTTCCCTTCCACATCAGGCAAGATAAGGAGATGAAGAACCACAATCTGTGTTATGCCTCTGCAGTCTCTGTTGTGTCAGAGCACTGCATAAGCAAATATACCCAGTGCCTGCACATCCAATGTGCATCAGTGCTTTAAGGTTTCCCATAATCTTTAAATTTCCTTGGTCTCTGTTTTTAAAGTGTCACGAATTTTTCCTGAAGCTGCCTTCAGCAGGACAAAACATGCTCTTGTAGCTCTATTTAATTCACCAAAGGTCAAGTCCAGTCCAGGAAAAAAAACCCCACCATCTTTTCATGAGCCAACACTGTGTACTAAATCTTTGCTAAAGCTTCATTTCTAGCCAGCTCTGGTGTCTGTGCTTTGGCTGTTCTCATCATACACATAACCAGTCCCAAGGAAAAATGTTTCTCTCTCTTTACTTCATTTTTTAATTTTTTTCTCTTTTTTTTCCTGTTCCTTTTTTTTTCTTTTTAAAATTTCATTTGGAAAAAGGCTTGTTCACAGAAAAAAATTACTCTAAATGATGTGTTTGGAAACACCACAGATTTACACTAATACGATGGTTTTTTTGTTTTCTGTGTATGACCAGAGAATTACAACACACCCCATTACCCACCAGAAATGTATGATCACTCTCCTGAAGTTTTGTCTCTGGCATGAAATGAGGAAGCTGGAAAGTACTTCTTTCAACGCTCCTGCACTGGTGTTTTTTCTGAGCTGGACAAGCCCCTGCAGGTTTCAGAGCAGTGGTGGTGTCTGTCCACCCTGGGCTTGGCTGACATTGGCCTTGGCTGGTTCTGTTTGTCAGAACCTTGTCTTGCATTACCTAACACAGGTAGGAAGGTGCCTCTGCTTTGTGTTTATGGCAAGGCTGCTTCTGATATGCCACTCTGATAAGTTTAGTCCAGCTGAGCCAGCTGTATCTTGCATGCCCATCAGTTTTCCCTGCCTGTGGCACTTAAAAGGTCCTGTGCATTTTATCAGTTTCTACCAAGCCCTTTATGCAGGTTGCTCTGGATGGCAGCTGACAATAAATTCCAGAAGTTGATGCTCCATTAAAAGTGTGCATTTTGGTCATGTTTCTCTTTGGTTTTGTGTGAAGAATCTCATTCTGCAGACAATTGTGTATTCTAATTTCTCATCTGCAGGATATGAGTAACTTTCTGAAGACTCTGATTGCTCATATCCTGTGGGGCAGCTGCAATCCAGCCTACATGGATGGTAAGATACAGTCTTAAAGGTGTTGCTTTCATAACCTAGTGAAAATATAACTATGGTGTGCTTAGTGAACATTTTCAAAGCCCATCTGTCATCTCCCACCACACCCAGCTCCTTTATTGATGGCAGTTGTTACAACTTGACAGTCTTGAATTTACCAAGTCAGTACAATTTCTGTGGCAAAAGGATGCAACTACATGGCTGAAAATCTGCTGTATTACAGCTGGAGATAGCACCAGCACAGGTCCTTTAGAAAGTCCCCAGTTAAAGAGAACCACAGATAAGAAATATGTCAGCCCTGAGTACAGAAACTCCGTAAGAAACACGTGGAAATACTCAGGCAACATTTGTCCTTCTTCCTCTCCTCCAGCAACCAGGTGTAGCTCTGCACTTTTGTCTGACAGTGTCAAGATCTCACTTAGCTGAGCATGAACTTTATTCACCGACTTCCCTAGGGGCATCACTTTGCTCATGAAAACATCCAGGTGCAAGGAGGGGCAGCGGTTTGCTCAAGATCACTCAGCCGGTCAGCAGGAGAATGACATGAAACCTTCTCTGCTCAAAGCCCCTGCTCTGCCCAGGAGATGGCACTGCCAGCTTTGCTGCCAGGAGCTGCCGAGCTTCTTGCGCAACCACAAGGCAAGGCCAGCAGTTCCAGTTCGAACTCTGCACGCCAGGCACCACCCCACGATAAGACCTAAGTCATCTACCTTGTTCTGTTTGCTAAACTTTCACCCTGATAGTCCCTTCTTCCAACAGGGTTGCTCAGGTCAAAATCCTGAAGAAGATAATGCACACTGGCACAACTTCTTGCTGCACCCAAAATACCCAGGCACCCCTCCTCTCCTTATCTGTGCCATCCTCCTACTTGTTCCTGTATTCCCCCACCTCTCATCTCTGACCTGTCAGAACAAGTGCATAGATGCTCCAAACAAGTGCTATGTCTTGTAATATTGCTGTCTGCTTTTGACCAGCAGGCTTAGCACTACACCTGCATATCCAATATATTTGCAAGCTCACTGATGTTTTTCCACCCTTCTTGTCACTTGCTGTCAAGCTCTGCTTTATCCACAGGATAAAGAGGCCTGGAGTACACCAAGTCCTGTTTCTAGCTGCTGAAACAAGATTGGCCTTCAGTATACCACTTACTCCAGAGCTGTCAGCATTTTTTGTTCATTCCCACCACCTCAGTGTGCTTGGCAGCCATCTCTGTACACACAGAGCACTGTTGGATGGACATGAAAGAACTGCTTTGGAGGGAGCATGGTTACAAAAAGACAAAGGCTGCTGGGTGACAGCAAGTGCTGAGCTGCACATTCTTCATGGATATAGGCTAGAGTTTATTTACATCCTCTGCCTCCCAGCTGTCTGCTCCCAACCCACTGTGTAGTCATGATCCCATCACTAAAAGTGGTGTCTCACACCAAGACACCTAATAGCTAGCTAAAACTACCTGGTGGCCACTCCACCTCACTTTGTTCAGCTCCACTCATACCCACCCTGACTTTCAAGGATTATTCTATAAAAGGTCTTTTGCCTTCCAAGAGGAAGTGGTTCTGACCACTCTTCACTGCATAATTCTTCCCTCTCCTTATCACACACAGCTCCCTCCTGTCTCCTGCTTTAAGTGCTAGACACCCTGCCAGCAAGTGACATGTTCTGGGTGTAAGAACTAGCTAGTCCAGCACTTCCTACCAGCTCCAGGAATCCATTCTGGAATCATGCACTGTTTCTGCCAGGCCCTCTGATGCATAATCTCTCAGTGCTTTACTCTGTTCCTTGGTTTCCTCTTACTCTGTTCCCTAAATATCATCTTCAGTTTCAATTCAATCAGCTCCATGCTGACTGCTCTGAGACAGAGGAAAGCGGTGCCAGGCTTTGGGAATGCATTGTCCTTCTGTACGGACAGCCTCCTTTTTGTTCACATTCAAACAACCAGGGAGGGAAGGTAGGTAACTGTTTATGTCCCAGAAATCCACAGTTCCAGCTGTGCCACTAGCCACTCTTCCACTGATTTGCAGCATCGGAGAGTTGTAAAAAGCCAGTAACACAGTATCAGCAACTATTTGCTGATACTGAAAGACAGCATCTTTAAACTATTTTGTTGTGCAGGGAGCCTGGTAGTTTTGGATGAAACCTATACTGGCTAAGGAAGGAGTTTCATAATGAATTCAAGTGCAAAAAGCAGATATGCAAGTAGTAGGAAAAAAGACTGGCTAAGAAGAAAGAGGATGGAAGCACTGCTTGGGTACTGAAGGACAAAATCAGAAAGGCCTCTCAGAGCAAAAACTTGCATGGGATAGAATGGGTGATAAAAGGGATTCTGTAATTATCCTATTAGCCAATGCAGGGAAAATCCAGGTCTGCTGAGGAATGGGTGGACAAACTAGTGATGGATGCCTCAGCCTTAGATGAGGCTGAAGTACTGAAAGCCTTTTTTGCAATAGTCTGTAGAAGCAAAGCCTGCACCAAGATTTCCAAACGTATCATAATGGTTTGGAAAATTGAGGGATGGTCAGGCGTAGGGCAGCAGCAGACTTGATACTACTTAGAGGGGCTGAACTTATTACAATGCATGAGATTGTATAGAATACAATTCAAGGGTGCTAGGACGTATCTGAAGCTGCTGAAAGAATTGCCTGATGTGATTATAAGATCAGAGTCTTTCATCTGTCTTCCCTGACAGCTGGAAAAAGATTTACATTGCCCTCAACTGTACAGAAAGCAAGCAAGATGACTTGGTGAGCCCCAGACCAGCCATTCTTACCTCAGTGCTATGTCCTCTTGGCACCCAGTGCCAAATGCGCCAAGGACAAGAATGTGTTCAGGAAAGGTTGATACTGGTTTAGCAAGGGCAAAATGACTGCCTTTTAAAATGACAGGAGTGCCTGTATGAATTAGGGGCGAGCAGTTGATGTGATATACTGTGACGAGCATTACACTGTAGGCACAGCACATGCCTTTGGAAGGACAGGGAGTTATGGCAGCAAACCACTACTCAGCATACTGGGAACTGGGAAGATGTAAAATATCACAGGGAGTGTGAATGACACCATCAGTAGATTAGCTCCTCCTAACTTCAGGCCTGTGTCCTGGCAATGTGACACTGCCCAAAGAGTGCCTTGAGCAACCCATCACACTCTTCACACCCTGACACAGGGTAGAATTCATCAGAGCGAGTAAGTGTTGCACCTACACCAACTGATTGTCCAATAAAATATTCCATAGCACTGAACATTGACCTGGAGACAGAGGGAAAGCTAGATAGACTATACAAAGCCATAATCAACTGATGAAATATTAGCAGATTTCTCCCAACCCTTTAATGAGAAATATCTGGAAACAGAAGAAGCACAGCACATCTATTGCTACTACATGCTTCTGATGTTCTGTTGATGTACATCCCCCAAATGTTGTTTTTCCTGAGCATGTAATTTGTAGAGATGCATTTGCCCATGAAATATTTGGCATCTCCATGAAGTCAGAAGATATGTCAATGGAGAATTCCTAACCAGGGAGACAGAGTGAGGAAGAAAGTCTTCACACTAGTTTCAGTTCATGCTTAATGGTCATGGGTTATTCCCTAAGAAAAATCCAAGAGTGCGTATATCTAGGCAGAAGCTGCTGGGCACACTAGCCTGTTCTGGTACAGTGATGGCCATGCTGGGACAGTCAAGAGGATGCTTCAGTGCAGAAGGTAGAAACTAAGAGAGCAGGTCATACAGGTTGACTAGCATTTTTCTGTGCACTGGGGTGTGGAACAGGCTTAGAGCGGTACTGGAAGAGGTGGGTCAGACACCGTGAGGTAGAACGGCAAAGTGCAGCATGCCAATATCTGCAGGTTAATATGGATCTGGAATGGCTGGAGATGAGACCCCACAGTAGCTACTGGTCCATTTTCTGCCCCATGTGACAGGGTTCTTCAGAGAACGAGGCACTGCTGTTTCCTTACTGCAAAGAAGCCCCACATTCAGATTTCTGTCCCAGTTCACTGAGAATGAGTAGCTAGCATAAAAGGTACAGACAGGAAAGACAGAGAGGACAAAGCCTATGGCCCTCACTTCTAGGGTGTTCAAAGCAGAATGGAAAGCCCCAGGCAGCAGGATTATTTTGGAGGAATAATTGATTTTAATAGGTAAACAGAGAAGGAGACAGAGTAGAGTCATGAGAAAGTCTTCTCCGGTGTTGAGAGCTTCCCACAACTCACTCATAAAACTCACCACCTATCCCTCTTAAGCTTCCCTTCCAGGGATGCCACTTTTCTTCACAATAAGCACAGACCTAGCTGCTAAGAACTCACGTTCAGTCCTGCCTCACTCCCTGAAACACTGCTTCCTCTCTGCTCATGACATCAGTGGTCACAACACAGATACCTGTGTCATTGAACCCTGAGAATATGGTGTTGGCATTGAGGGTGGGAAGGATAGTAATGGGCTATATGCAGCTGGTCTTTGTGTCTGTCTGATTGACTCCTCTGTTGTCTCATTTACCTCCTCCAAGAGGATATCATCACTTCTCAGACTCTGGAATTCTGTAAGAAAATAGATAAAAACATTTCTAACAGTTTCGTATCCATCTGTAATGGTTTCAATGTGAATCAAGGGGGCAGAGTGGGGGACATAATTTCAGATGACGTTATTTTTAAAAATGGGAGCGATAGGAAATCTAGCTTAGACACAAAAACATCTCCTATCCCAACTGCATTTGTAACGCCCTACCTTGAGTAAGCAAACTGTATCTGCGCAACCAAAACATTCGCACCCACAAACCACACATCAGATATCTTTTTTATATCTCAGAAGAAAGACTGGACTCATTAATATGAGTCTCAGCTGGGTTTTGCAGTGTTGGTGGGAAGCCACTTCAAACCTGGTTTTCATGGCTGTGCTCCAAAAACCTTCCTGGAAGCACCTGGTTCAGAGAGCATGGGGACAGAAAAGTACAACCCCTTTGGCTCCCAGATCTTCCAGTCATCTGGCATGTCCTGCAGTCCTTGGCACTCGTACCATGGAGAGTACAACCCCTTTCCTTTGTGCCCCTTCTTCATCACCTTGCCCTTCCACATCAGGAAAGATAAGGAGATAATGAGCCGTGCTTATGCCTCTGCAGTGTCCGTATTGGAGCACTGCACAAATACACCTTGTGACTGCATATCTGATGCCAAGTGAGTGCATTTGGGACCATTCCTGTGTCCTTTTTGGACTCCAGTCCAGAGAAGGCTGCCAGTGAATGGAGGTGTGTCCAGCCTGCTCTCCTGTCCCAGTTTAAGTTGCCGTGGCTGCTTCTGACTCCCAAGAGCTGTCAGCATTTCCAGGCATGAGTCCCACCTTTCCCTTCCTACCAACCCTCTCAGCAGAACTCACACCTTTAAGGCTTCCCATGAGCTTTAGATTTTCTCAGTCTGTATTTTTAAAGTATCACTAATTTTTCCTGACCTTGACTTCAGCGGGACAAAATGCACTCTCTCAGCCCAGTTTAGTTCACAAAAAGTTAAGTCCCAGTCAAGGAAAAAAGCTAAAACTATCTTCTCAAGAGCCAACACTGTGCAGTAAATCTGTGCTAAACCTTAACTTCTAGCCAGCCCTGGTGTCCATGGTTTGGCTGCTCTGTCCTCACACACATAGCTAGTCAGGAACTGGATGTCATTTGTTTTGTATTGTTTTGTTTTGTTTTTATTTTCGGGGGGGGGGTGTATTTTTTTTTTATTTGGTTTGGTTTCAATTACATTTAGAAAAAGGTATCAGTCTTTCTCACAGAAAAAAAGTGCTCTAAATGATGTGTTTGGAAACACCACAGATTTACACTAATACGATGGTTTTTTTGTTTTCTGTGTATGACCAGAGAATTACAACACATCCCGTTACCCACCAGCAATGTATGATCAGTGTGAATGATACTCTTGCATCAGAATGAGAAAGAAGTCAGAGCAGAAAGGCAGTGTGATGCTGCTCCCTCACTCTCCTGAAGTTTTGTTTCTGGCATGAAATGAGGAAGCTGGAAAGTACTTCTCAACACTCCTGCACTGGTGGTTTTTCTGAGCTGGACAAGCCCCTGCAGGTTTCAGTGCAGTGGTGGTGTCTGTCCACCCTGGGCTTGGCTGACATTGGCCTTGGCCGGTTTTGTTTGTCAGAACCTTGTCTTACATTACCTGACACAGGTAGGAAGGTGCCTCTGCTTTGTGTTTATGGCAAGGCTGCTTCTGATATGCCACTCTGATAAGTTTAGTCCAGCTGAGCCAGCTGTATCTTGCATGCCCATCAGTTTTCCCTGACTGTGGCCCTTGAGAGGCATTTTTAGTGCCATCTTCCAAGCAAGCAGAACCCAATCTTTGTGGACCAAGAGGTGAGGTCCTACTGCAAGGAACACTGTGACTGACGTAGCTATTTGTTTGTGGCTGCCCCATGACTGGAAGTCTTCAGGGCCAAGTTGGATGGGGCTCTGAGCAACCTTGTCTAGTGGAAGATGTCCCTGCCCATAGCAGGGACCCAAACTATTCTATGATTCTGTCCTCAGAGATCAGTAACCCACCCTTCTCTTTTTACTGATTGCTTCACTACATCCTCACAGACTTCACTGTTTCTTTTCTTTATTCAGGCACCTATGGACTCTTCCATACATCATCAGTGTCTGCTGTTAACACTGCCGTGTTCATGACCCTCCACACCTTCACCAGTGATGCCAGCTTTCATCCTCTCCTTGTTCTGGATCCTTATGCCTTCCTCAGTGGAAAATTATTCTGGTTGCTCTGTCCTAAACCTGGAGGACTCTTTAGGTCATAGACTTGCGTCATAGCCTAGGCTCAAAGAAGAGTTATGAGGTTGAGACTGTCATTGTGAGCTTTGATCCATCCCAGAGAGAGCACTCTGAAAGAAATAAGCAAAGTAAAGGGGCAATAAAGCTAGTCTAGACTCCAAAGAATTTAATGTAAAAAGTTAAAACCAAGATAATATTGCAGACAATAGCAGTTGGTGGCAGGAATATAAAGGATGCAATAAACATCTGTGTTTGGTTGTGATGGACATGCAAATTTGTTGATGGAAGGCAAATCTGTTCATGATGGAGAAGACTAAAATACAGGATGAAAGAGAAACTAGAGATGAAAGACTGGGTGCTGTTTGATCAGGTGGATCACTATATGAATGGCCAGTTACTAGTTCAGTACATGATCTGCAGTGGTCCCACACTGCATGTCACAGTGACTGGTGCACCGATGTGACTGCCTTACATAAATCCCTGTGCCCATTTGCTAAACAGGAAACAGTTGTGCAACAGCAGCAGAAAACAGACTTAGCAGGTCAGTCATGTGTCTATCAGGCATGCTGAATCTGTGTCTTAGGGAAGAGACAATTCTTGTAAGCACTGTGTAAGTTAGTGAGGTAAAGCATAGAAACAAGATTTATCACAGCAAGTATTTTACAAGTTATTTACACAGCCTGTCTCCACTAGAAATGGCATACTTTCAAGTAATATCTATTAAGTTGCCTTAGCAGTATATATTTTAGGAAATAAAACTATTTTCTTTCCTTGTCTAAGACAGCCTAAGTGCTGTCTTTCCCAACAGCATGCTATGAAGACAACTGCCTCTTGTCTGGTAACTCACCGTGTAAGGACAGAGCCAGGCTAAAGCGTTGACAGACCACAGCCACGTACCCCAGGTTTTCCAGTAAGCATCTCACATGTCTTCAAAGAATCCTTCTGAAAGTGCAGAAAACATTAGAACTGCATCCTTGGTCCTGTCTGTAGAAAGCCTGAAAAAGAAGCAAAAGACACAAATTCTCAATGCAGTAAAATGCGCGTTTGATTTACCTGCTGTCAGGATCCTTCTCATGATGTGCACAGCATGAGAAAACGTTGTACTGAGTCACCCCCTGCTGCTGCTCCATCACAGCCCCTTATAATGGCATTAGCAGTGTGTCCACACCTTCCTTCCTCTCAAATGAAACCTATGATGGCACAGTCCCCTCCCAAACTAGCAAATGTTCCTTCTTGGAGTAGCCCTCAAAGAAAGGTTTAGCAACTTTGCTTGGAGGCGAGACTGCACAGCCCTGCTTGGGCTCTCACCCAGATATGCTCCCAAGGGAGAAGCAGCCCCAGCTTCTGCAATGTCTGGAACTCAAATGTGCTCTTTTTAGAGCACAAAATCAAAAATAAAGATTTGTGCACTGGGCATGCACCAGTGAAATTACCTCCAGTAAAATGTGGTTGTTGTTGTTTTGTTTTTTTTTTTTTTTCTCCCCCCACATTTCTTCTCACAGAAATAAACTGCTATTTTTGCCTGGTACACAAATATATTCATCACAAATAGCACAAGCAAAAAGTGACAAATGTTGTCAGTGATGCTGTGACACTCTATCATACTCTAGCCTGTAAAACAGCACTGAAACATTTTTGACGTGGCTGATGACACTTGTTATCCTTGGGGGCCTTCTCTTGTCCACTCAGCAGTAGTTTCACTCTTTGAAGGGTTCTCCAGTGACTCAGTTCTGTGGGGGATTGTGGAGGCCGCAAGAACTGCCTACATGCTCATTTGGATGTGATGAACAGTTTCAACAGAAAACAACCCACCTTCACACATTCAAACCATTTAATTGCTAACAGATTTTCCTTTTGAAGCTTCCTTGCAGTTTTCAGAAATAACCAGATCCAAAACAAAACCTCATTTATCACAAAAACTACACCAAATATTAATTTAGAGCTCAGTGAATCATGTGCTTTGGCTCCAAGTGATTTTGCTCTTTGCCTCCTATTTTCACAAAGAAAATTGAAATGTTAAGAGTTAAGTTTGAGCTAGATATGGTTGAGTTTGGATGGCTAGGCTTTATTTTTTTAGCTCAGCTAGAATTGAAAAACAATCCTAGACAGATTAGCCCAGAGCACTCCCCAGCTCCAAGGCTGGTTGCATACCAAACTTAGCAAAACACAGGCTAGGAGCATGCAGCAGCCAGTAATGTTGGGCTTCAGAAAGTCTGTACTGGATCTCAGTTATGCTGAGCTTTTTGAGACTTTACTCCTTTTACAGACTTTATTCCCTGCTCTTTTCTCATTGCAGCCTGCTGACTCTGGAGTTATATTAGCCAGATTCCTGCTCTAGGATACTCTGGGTTCTGTTATCTTTTCCTTCCTCTCACTTCAATCCATCCTCCTCCTCTAAAGGATGTTTTACTTGAGTATTTTTTTGATGATCTCTTCTTATAGTTTCTGCCTAAAAAGGCATAGACTTCTTGGACTTGTTAGATAGCTGTAGGGCAGGAAAAGGAGAGCCTGAGAATAGGTGGGTGCTCAGAACTCCCTAGGCAAAAGAGCCATGGGTGAGAGCGTTCCAGACCCAATAGTGGGTCAAGAAATGCCCACTAGGATCAGCTGTAGGATCAGCTCCTGGGAACTGGCTTGCTCTGTGGGCAGTGCGGTTTTTTCTTCACAACACTGCTCCTTTCAGACAGCCAGTACTGACTGCACACAGGCATGATGTCAGAGGACATAAAGGTCACTTGCCAGACAGAGGGAGCAAAGCATCAGCTACAGAACAAAGTGCCTCCTCTTCACCTTCCTGACACAGAAGTTGAGGACCACAAGGAGAAAAGAGCAGGGGCAGAAGTCTCAGGTGCTTTGTCTCTGGACAGGATTCATAACCTCCAGCCACATCCCTCTCCCTGTTACTGAGAAACACTGGGAAAGTATTTGTAGGCAAACAAAAGCATTTGGGTGAACAGAAAGCAGAGATGCATACCTTTTTAGTTTAAAAACTCCTAAGGAATAACAGTAAGGAAATTAAAGGTGATTTACATGGAGGCTGAGAGGAATTACCATTTCCACTAGACTAAAACAGCAAATGCAGAGTGCTGAGCTAGCCAAAAAGGTTACAGGGTAGATGCTGGTGACATTCAGGGTATATGCCCAGGCTGTGATAAAGGAATAAGAAACAGAAGACCTACAGGATAAAGGCAAAATCCAAATAAGCCACTTATTTGATATTTTTTATTTCAAAACCGGGAAACCACCACATTAATAAGCATATAAAATCCATCCAAAATATTCACAATGCTGTTACAGAAAAAGAAAATAACAAAGAGATACCATGTGAGAAAGGCCTACACATTTCGGTCCAAGCCAACACACATCTGATGCGAAGTATGGAATGCTCTTATGCACAGCCGTAGGGGTAATTTCCTAACATACAGATACCCCATATAGAAATATCATGTCTGGACGTGCTGGAGGGTCAAAGGAAGGGCACAGAAACCTGTGTAACTGAGTCAAAATGTCAAAGTTCGGAAAGAAGTCTTATATAATACTTCTGAGAATAAATACCTGGCATGTAAGCCTGATAAAAAGCTAGGTAAAACTTGATGTAATACAGTTGCATTGTGCAAAGGTGGGGTATTTCAAATTAACTCACAGGAAGCATTTCACAGCAGCAAATTTAACTGATCTCTGCAACTGTATCGTATTAGGGAAGGTAGAAATGTCATCACTAGCTACTGAAAACGTCAGATACCCCCCAAAATATACACCAATGGGAACTTTTCTAACCTGCTCTGAAGCAGTATGTTGGTAAGAAAGCTTGGGCTATCTATGCTACAAAAGTCTTGCTGTCCCTTCCTACCTTTCTGAGCCTTTCCTCCTTTTACCCGCCTTGGACTCTGTGTGTTTGCCTCTTCTAGCAAAATCAACAGTGAATTCCAGCAGGTAGACCTTAGTTTGATCAAGTCCAAAACTGCAGACTAGATGCAGACTTCATCTTAGAGCAGGAAGTTAAATTGGACTTACCTCTGCGCTACCTTTAGACAGCTTGTGCAGGCCTGGACAGGCACAGGCCCTGAGTCTCTTGACAGAGCAGTGCAGTCAGTGGAGTAAAGCTCCCACCCCTTGACTGCAAGTATTACATGCTACTTTTTGCCCATCTGAACTGTGCTAGCCAGGGCGCGTGCACACACACTCTCACAACTGCCCAGCAGTAGGACAAGCAGGGACACCCATGTTTTCTGATGTACAATTACTGTCTGCCACATTTCTTTTAACAGAGGCACTATTACAGAGCTGTACACACCTACACAGCACGCTGGTGAGCACCACCACAACATCATGCAGATCTTCCAGAGAGGATACACAGGGCAAAAACATTTGGCCTGCAACCAAGAAGGCGACTGAGCACTACAGACCTTTCATACTGCTAAACTAGCAACTTCCAGTAGCTCTGTTTCTCTAGTCCTACATCTCTACCTTTATGAACTTACATGTACCATAACTGACCATGCCTGTGTCCAGAAGGGTCATGCTACATGCCTCTGTAATATTTATAGGAACAACTGCTAAGAAAATATAGCTTTGAAAAATAATTTTTTGTCCTTGCACGCCTTTAAGTAACAGTCCGCAAATTTCAGACTTTATGACCTACTAGAATACAACAGAAAAGCCAAAAGAGAAAATTAAGGGAAGGCAGGAAAAGTTACCTTCTGGTTAGCTATCACCACCCTCAATCATCCATAGAATGCTTAAAACCACGTCTGAAAATATAATCTAACAACACTCATTGTAAGCTCCAGTATCACTTTCCAATGAACACTTGGGAATAGTTATTTAAAACAGCCACCAAAAAATCCCTGATAACAGAGATTTTGGTGGAGAACTGCACCTCTTCTCACAAGTACACAATTCTTTGAATTTCTTACCAGAGGGCACAAATAACTTAAAGGTAATGTGCATAATTGGCTCTGTTGTACATACCACCCAAAATGCTCTCTCTCCTTTTTAGTACCACATTCCTCCTTTACAGTCCTTATTGCGCCTCAAGTCTACAGCATCTTTCGTTAGAATACCTATTTCTCTTAAACTTCCTCGATTTCATCTGTACATTTTTGTACACCATTAAAAAAATAAATATTTACAAAGTGACATACAAATAAATAAACTGAAGTAAAAGTATGCTTTCAGTTTCTCTATACAAAAAAAATAAAAGAGCAGGAAAAAATATGCATGTGACTTGGTCCCCTTTTACCTGAGGCTAAAAAAAGTGCACACTGGATAGGAAAAAGCAACCTGGTTTTTTGGTAGGCTTGCTAAATTTCAGTGTAGCACTGTACACACGCACACAAAATAGACTCAAAGGGCTGGGGACTTGTTTAGCGGGTCACTTTAACTCACTACAAAAATAGTAATTCAAATACATAATGGTCACTGTGTGCATAAGTATGTCAACCCCAGATGGCAATTTGATGTGAGAAAAGCAAAAACCACTGCCAGCTCTTCTCTGTTCTCCTGGTGTTTGACAGGGAAGATGAGATTATTTTTACAAGTGCCAGGTGCTTTCCAGTATGGCAGATCACCCATATCAGATTCGCTTAATGCTGGTAAGGCTGGCACAATGGACAAGCATGTGGGTGAAAAGAAGAAAATAGCAGCAATTGAGGAGGGGAAAAATGTCCCAGTTCTCATGGTTTTCTTTGCTCATTCCTTTAATGACTCTTTAAGCATGTGAGAGTTGAAGAATGGGTGTTTCAGGAATCTTAGGCAACTTCTTTGTTAGCTTGTATGCTGTTCAGCTCCACCATGGAGCTCTTCTCTAAAGGGGACGTAGGGTTGGAAGCTGCTCGCCCTTCAAAGCCCCTGGAGATGTCTTCAAAAGTCCTGCCCTTGGTCTCCGGCACTTTGAAGAATGTGAAGACAAAGAAGATGACCAGGAAAACGAGGAAGATGAGGAAGACATAGGAGCCACATAGTTTCTGCAGGGAGGACAAAAGCAGAGGAGGTTTTGATTTGAAAATGAATCTAAATGCAAGGTCATTTGCTGTTGACAGGTCAAAATTCCAACACCTTTCTCCAACAATGCCCTTCTTCTCATTGATGTTTTTTAAAATTAAATCAGGCTCCTGGGGGCTTCTGAAAGACTTTAATGCTCCTAGGGGTGACTAAAATCAAGGCTTTTAAAGGGAAAGCCTTGATGTGCTAAGTAAAATGGCTCTTTCAACTATTTGCAAATTTCAAGCAGTTGAGACACCAGAACGTAAGGTGAGCAACAGCACCGCTAACCTTCATTAACAACCACAGCACTGAGTCAGGGACCTCTGGAAGATTCACCAGCCCTCTGCTCAAAGCAGGGACAGCTTCCAGGAGACGTCACATCATTAAAGGTCATACAATCATGTGCTGGAAGTCTCCAAGGGTGGAGATTCTACAGCCTTTCTGGACACCTATTCCAATGCTGCAGTGTTCTCACAGTGCTTTATAAACCAGGACTTACCTCTGCGTAGGGGAAGAGCATTCCCACCAAGAAATTGGAGGTCCAGTTGGAACACCCAGCCACTGCCATGGCTGCAGGCCGTGGGCCCTGGCTGAAGAGTTCTGCCACAATGAACCATGGGATAGGGCCAGGGCCAATCTCAAAAAGAGCCACAAAGCCAAAAGTGGCAACAATGCTGATGTATTTGATCCATTCCACGATGTCCTGCAAGGGAACAAAATACAATCAGCTGCAGTTTGAGGCAAACATGGCACAACACAATGCCAACTCCAGAGTCACAACTTTCTCAGCTGCACTGTGAACACTGCAGCAGTTTCCAGAGTTAGAAAATTGCACTCTCTACTGCACAGTCCTGTATAGCCCCAGCTCTACCTGCCCTACAGGGCAGCACTGCAGATGTAAACTCTTATAAGTACCCTGCTGGGGTCACCATGGATATGAACACTAATTACTCACCTTCAGAGCTAAAGCAACAGTCATAATAGCAGCACACACAGCCATGCCAGCCAAACCAGCTAAATGGAGGGTCCTGCGCCCTGCACGCTCCACCAGGAAGAGCTGGAAAAATGGCAGAATAAAAATCCATTACTTTGGCACCAAAAGCACAGCAGGCTCCCTTGCTCAGTGTGTCCATCATCTCTTTTTTCATCTGCCTGTAACCCTCAGTGACAGTGGTGATTTCAGTTCAGGTCACCAGGCTATTCCATCCTCAGCACAAGTTTTTCCACTCCGGTTCTTGCTACTGCTTTCTCTCATCACTTTTCCCCCATGCACTCCTTTTTTACCTTCCTTTTCATCTAAGAAAACAATACCTCTTTCTGCCCACCTCTCCTCCCACAAATGCCTTTGATTAATTCTTTTCTTTGCTCCTACACTGCCCAGCTCAATGCTTTGACACAGCCACTGGCTACTTGTCTTTAGTCACATCTCCCAGAGAGGCCCAGGCCTCGTTCCACTCACCGACACAACAGTGAAGACCGTGTTCACCACGCCAGCTCCAATGGTGGCATACACAGGCTGTTTGATACCAGCTCTTTCAAAAATCCCAGTAGAATAATAGAATACCTGGGAAGAGAAGCAAAAGTTGGACACAAGTCATGGTCCCATGTTTGAGAGCATGTCCCTTATTCTCTGCCTATTTGGCTTGCACACCCCAACAGGGAGTTTCTAAGCAGCACTCCACAGTTCTCATCGTGGTTCATTCACCTGGTGCAAGGTTGCAGTGTCTTGCCACAGTGTGTGTGGGAAAAGTGAAAACCAACACAATATTCACCTTCCATCTCAGCCGTCTTTGCCATATCACACAACAGTGACCTCCAGTCAAGGCACAAAGACATTTTTGGAGGTACAGTTCTCTCTGCATCAGTGGCAAGTGTAAGTTTAGCTAGAGATAAAGGAGGCCCAGCAGATGGGACAGGAAGGTAACTCACAGCATTGATGCCTGAGAGCTGTTGGGAGAGCTGCAGCATGATGGCAATGATAATGGCTTGACGGTAGTTTGGAGAACGGAAGAGCTCTGGCACAGTGGCTTTCTTTTCTTGGGACATTTTAGCACTTTCTTCTTTCATCTCCTGAATGTCCTGAGACACATCTTGTGTACCACGGAGCTTCTGGAGAACTGGAGGGAGGAATCAAAAAGTGTCAGGCATAATACACAGACCTACCGGCTGTGGGGGGGTGTGTGTGTGTATCCTGCCCTGCTATTTCAGGGAGGGCACAGGAGCAAGAGTGGAACACCTGCCAGTTGGTGTTTGGGCCTGTTACACAGGGAAGACCAAGCCTCTACATGCAGCCTTGCTCATCTTTTCAACCCAGGTCAAAGTGCTGTGATCAACAAGGAAATCGGGCATAGGTCCTACTCATGTTGATTGACCTCCAAGCTAATATTTGATCCCAAATTCTGTTCATGCTCTTGCCAGAGCTGATCCCAGACCTCCAAGCTCCTTGTTAAATGTCATCCTATTTCCTGCCTTTCAGGAGGAGATGGTAGAGTGGCAGTAGCTCATCCTGCTACTTCCCACTAGGCCAGGTGCCACTCCTCAAGTCTTAATTCCACCTGGAGCCTATGCTGGGATGCCAGGTTTCTCATGTTTTCTGGCACTGGTGCAACCTAAAGGATGGGAGGATAGGCCAGGCCTGATCTGATGCCCTCCGGGAGTCACACCCTAATCCACCACAGGCTCCAGAGTCAGTCCTGGCCTCCCACTCAAATTCAGTGTAGGCTGGGAGCCAGAACATTGCCCTGCCCCTTCGAGATGAGTTCTTACCTGCTTGCGCTTTCTCTTCTTCCATCTTGTTGATCAACAGGAAACGGGGGCTCTCAGGGCAGAACAGAAGACCCACGCACTGCAGGATTGCTGGGAGGACTGTGAACCCCAGAAGCAGTGGCCAAAGTGCTTCAGTCCCCATGATTCCCTCCAGGCCAAAGATCTACACCAAGAATTAAGAGAGAAAGAAGAGTGATTTAAACACTTCCGTTCCTCACTCCCACTCCAGTATTACAGTGCAACTCTCCTCACCCTCCCCCACGGGCATGAGCAGGTTGTGCCAAGCCTACCTGAGCCACCAGGATGCCCACAACAATGCCCAGCTGGTTGAGGGTGCCAAAGGCTCCACGGACGCTGGTGGGTGAGACCTCGCTGATGTACATGGGCACAAAGCCGGTGCAGAGACCACAGAAGACGCCAATAATGAAGCGGCCAAGAATCAGCATCTCCACTGCCTTTGCTGCCTTAGAGAAGGCCATGAGGAGGCCACCAGCAAAGGCCAAGACATTCACCAGTAGCATGGAGTTCCTCCTGCCCAGGTAAAGATGTTAAGACTGAGCTTAAACTGCCAACAGGAAAATCACTGGGAGAGGGATAAACCTGACCATGATCTCCTGTCTCAGGGGTGGGAACAGAATAATACCCATTCAACTCCTGCCTTGGCCTGAAACCCTTCCTTTCTTTTTGCAGCCCACACATTCCTGCTTCCTCCCGAGACATCTCCTCCTCGCTTCCGCTCACCTCTGCCCTCTTCCTCCCAAAACTCCACTGCAGAAGGGAAAAATAGTTTAACAGATTGTATCCCTATTTCCAACTTACCTGCCAAATCTGTTGACAAACAGGCTGACTGAGAAGGAGCCGATCATACCTCCTACTGAGAAGATGGCCACAGAAAGGGACCACAGGGAGGTGAGGAGCTCTTGGGAGACAGCCTTCCCACTCCTATCTGACAGGGTTTTATTGAAGAACGTCCGGATGATCTGCAAGAGATCAGGTGGAGATAGAGTTACAATCCAGAGGGAGGCATTTTGCACTGGGGAAAGGGGCTGCCATGAAAACAACAGAACACCACACTCAAAAAAAAAAAAAAAAGTCAGCAGGCAGCAGCAAGTCACACAAGGGGAAGATGAGGGGCAGAAACAGGAAGTAGCAGTATAATGAGCGAGAGATTTCTTCACTGAACTCGGGGGTGGGGGTGGAAAAATGGGGTATACACAAGACAGCAGTGTTTATTAGGGAAAACAGGCTTATCTTCTGAATATTTTGGATTAGGTGAGTCACTGGTGGTTCTTGGGAGGAGTGTGAGACAGTTGGAAGTAAAAGGAAAAAAAGAAAACATGAACAGAGAATGGAAGGGGGCATTTCTGGCAATATCAAAACACTGGTAGCAGGCAGAGGCTTTCTGGTATGGACATTGTTAAAAGAAACACAAGGCTTCACTGAAGTAAGGCTGAAAATCAGCATTATGTAGAACAACCCAACAGGGCCATGATGCTGATTTCCAAGGCATCCTCCTAGACAATGAGGGAAATTCTGCATGGGCTAGGGGGGACAGAGTGTCTGCCCCCAGCAGATGGCAGCAGGACATTAGCTAGGGAGGACCCACCCCCATCCCCCATCCCACCGGTGATGTGACATCTCTTCCCGGAGACAGCGTGGATGTGGTATTGGTGACTCAGTTCTTGAGAGAGGAACCATCTTAAAGTTACATGAAAACCACATCTCTCATTTTCTGCATCTCTTCCTAGGCTACAGTCATGAGATGATTTGGTCAGAGTGCCCAAGTCACAACCCTTCTGCAAGCACTGAATCTATACTTAACACAAGGAATGGACAAACAAGTAAAATAAAGAAACCTGAAATATACTAAACGAGAGCAACTGTAATCCTTACCAACCTTCCACTGTTTTCTGCACACTGCTCACTACATTCCTTCTGCCATGGCTGGTTTATTCTGACTCAAAACTAAAGTTGCTCACATTCCTCCACATACCACATATGGCAGATGGAGCCTTCCTGCCCCCCCTTGCTCCTAATTAAGAGAATTAACCTCTCTGTGTGCTCTTTCTCCTCCCTAAAAGTTTGCCCTTCCTGTCCATTTTTTGTATTTGAAATGGGACTTTAAATTCTTATTGACTTCATAAACCAGAACCAAATTATTAGCTTGGATGAAAGCTCCTCTCCTTTGTACACCTCTGTTTTCCCATCAGCCCCTCACTCATACAGCCTCCCCAGCCCATTCTTCCTCTCACCTTCTCAGGTGCATTGATGACACCAGTGTTGTACCCAAACTGGAGAGAGCCAATGGCAGCAATGCAAACAGCATAGATAAGGGGTGCTGTGATTTTCTGTGGAAAGAGAGAGGAAACACTTATTTAGTTAATTTGGCTTTCTAAACAACTGGAGTTTCTCTTCAGCATAAACAGCAGCTTCACCTCCTAGGTGCCATATGCAAGTGCACCAAGGGCCAGGAATGGCCTTTCATCCAGCAAGGGTAGGTACCTACCAGTAGCATCCCCTGGATCCCCCTCCCTGGAAAGGGAAATGCAACTGTACAGAAGGAAAAAGTTCTGTAACTACAAGTGGGAGGCCTTGTCAGGGCCTCCCCCTTATTATCTCCTGACCTTCAACAACTATTCTCAGCTCATTAGTAATGAATACACTGGCTGCATTAGTAGCTGTTATTTTGGGTTGATCTGCTTTACAGAAGCTTTTGCTGATCTCTGGCGTGCCATGAAAGAAGGGTCTAACTTCTCTGTGCCAGCTGACAAGTTCCCATAAACTGAGTCTCAGATCTGCCCATGAGCTACACTGGCAGTCACTCATAACAGTTACAACATGCACTCTTCAGCAACAGGCTTGTTTTTCCCAGGCTAGAGCTTCCCAACCCTGCCCCAGGGCACCTGGCACAGCAGCCTCCCTCAGAGATGGCAGCAGTTACTGCCAACCTTCCCGCTTATTTTTCTTGAAGCTGTGGCAATAGTTGATATTTTAGATCAAGCACATTCCCTGGAATTTCAGTATATGTGAATCTCTGTTAAAAGAAAAAATGCTGAGCCCTCAGAGCCATGGAGAAAGCTTGAAGGTCCAACCCTCAGAAGTCCCACATATTGAGAAATGTGTCAGTGAAAAGCATCTGACATTTTATTCGTTTTTGAAGCTTGTGGCATTTAAGCCAGCTCCAAGTGAGGGAGGTGTGGGGGAGCAGGTGACTCAGGAGTTGGCGCTTAGGCAGCCAGTGCTTGAGTTGGCACAATTTGGAAAGATCGTGTTTCTGTCTCAGGAGGGATTGGAAGCTTTTCCAAAAATAATAACAGTCCCTTTTCCAAGACTTTCCAATTATTGTACTTACACTGGAAGGGTAGAGATAAGTACTTGATGGGGCCTACTATCGCAGCTCTTTCAGACTCTCTAGGCTCAGCTCCAGTAAGGGCTCATAAAACTGCCCATTTTCTGACAAGAGCCTTCTGCCAGTGCTCATATCACCTTCACCAATCTTTCAAGCCAAGCATGCATGTGCTTCTGGCCTGTACAGCCCTAAGAACCTACAGAACCTACCAATTCGGCCCCAGTAAACAGAAACTGAGGAAATTGCTCTCAGGCATGGTTTCCCCCACCTACATCATGTAAATATCTCAAGGCTGAGTTCTCTTCCTGCCGAGGTCAGTAATGGAGACAGAGGGGACAAGGCACAGATGTCCACCGAGGTAGCATTCACACCTGAACACACCCTAGGCAGTCTAGGCATTCTCCACGGCACCCTGTGACTTCTCCTCTCATCTCTGCCTTGAGAAAATTGGGCACAGAACCACAAGGACACAGTTCTTTCAAAGCATCTGGATGATGCTGTAAAAGGGCATTACAATATTTAAGTACTTTTAAGACCCCAGGCTAGGCCATCTCTAATCAGAAGGTATAGTTAAGCTGCGAACAAAAAAACCCAGCTCTCCACATCTTCAACGCAACAGCACCTTTCCCCCAGGACTCTGCTTTGTCATGGCTTGCAGTGACCACAGCTGGCCTTTTTCTTCCGGTACTTGCTTTGTGGGTACCCCTTACCTACATGGCACATACACAAGCTATAAGTCGTTCTGCCCTCCTTCACACTTCCTTCTCCTGGCTGTTGCCTGCTATTTGTCTCCTACCCAGCCTCCTACCACCCAGCCATCACGTGGCATGACCCATACCCTCCAGTGAGCCAGGCCGTGATCTACTGTATGGATCATTTGTTACTGTTGCAAGTCCCTCACTCCCCAAAAGGCAAACAGGGAGCTCAGAAATAGTACAGCTCCACCCACTCTATCAAAAGGCTCAAGGCTGAGGTCTGCACACCAGCAAGGAATTCAAACCACCACCCCTCCCTTCGACCACAGGCATCAGCAGCATGCGCTATCCAGGAGATGCTCCTCACCAACTCCCCTCCTTCACTGAGTGGAACTCCAGAGCTGTGCAACTTGTTGAGCCCGGCGGGAGCGGCCTCTCCGAGCTCCTCTGAGCGACCTTGACCGGGCGCTCCCCTTTCCTCTGCCTCATCCTCTCGCACTGCCCCCATCTCACATCAATATGGCGATGCAAGGCCTCGTCCTTCCCCGATCCTGCTGTTCCCGACTAACTATAATCCCCCGGCATCCCGCACCGGGTTCCGCTGGGTATTTGCTGTCTCCCTTGGTACATTCAAACACACGCAGTCATGAGCTCACGCCACTGCTACACACCTCACTCGCAGCTGCAGATGAACTACGATATCGACAAATGTCCCCTGGTCTCCATAGGAGAAAGAGCTGAAGGATACACTTTGCCGCCTTCTTGAAATTTAAAAATGCCTTTATATATCATGCCACCACCAAACAAAATGCCTTTAATAACAACCTCCCTTCCAGCATCCTAAACCCTGG
Source organism: Myiozetetes cayanensis (assembly GCF_022539395.1). Classification (NCBI taxonomy): domain Eukaryota; kingdom Metazoa; phylum Chordata; class Aves; order Passeriformes; family Tyrannidae; genus Myiozetetes; species Myiozetetes cayanensis. The sequence goes on along the minus strand of NW_026087742.1, from coordinate 28,580,756 downwards.
GACAAACCGAGTGCGGCACTGCCAGCAAAACAAACCTCGTGATCAATACCCTAAAACACGGACAGCATCATGTGCATCATCACGCCACGCGCACGAAACCAAATCGATCTCACGACCTACAACAACCCATTCCAAACTGTGCCCGCCCTCCCCTCCCCCGGCCCCGTCTCCCTTCCCGCAGATGGGGACTTATCCCGAGCCACCCTCCAAAGGGGCCAAGCAGCGGCCCTGCCGGCACCACCGCCGCATCCATCTGCGACCAACAGACACCCGGCGGCAGCCACCGGGCCGGCAGCCAACCCCGCCCGCCCTCCCGCCGGTCGCGGCAGCATCCCCGCTCCCCGGCCCTCCGCCGAAGCGCCCGGGGACCCGAGCGGCGAGGGGAAAGAGGACGAGAAGGAACCCGCGCTCCTCATCCCACCTTTTTGTCATCCATGGCCGGCGGCTCCCGGGGAACGTCTGCGGGCGAACGGCCGCCCGTCCCCACCTAACGGAACCCGCGAGGAGGCGGCTCCGCGCCCGCCCACGCTCGAGAATGGTGCGAGCCCGCCCCGCACGCATTTATGGGCTCGCCACGGGAGCCTGGGAGGGAGGGGCGGGGAGGGGCTGCCCGGCATCCTGTCATTTCTCTTTGCGACAGAGCTAAAAAAAAAAAAAAAAAAAATCACGAAACACCCCTCCGAGCTCGCACCACTCTCTGACGAGAACCTGCGTGCCGGGCGGCCGGGCGGTCATGGAGCGGGGCGGACGGTGGCACCGGGCGGAGCGTGCCGGGCGGCGGGGGGGCCATGGAGCGCCCCGGCTCCGCTCCCCGCTCCGCAGGGAGCAGGCACGGGGGGCACGGGGGCGAGGACCCGCCGCACCTCGGATGGCAGGCGCAGGCGTTGGCTAATTGGTACGATGCCGCTGGTTTGCGCCGAAAGCAGCTGCGTGACACAAAGCGACATCGCTATTTATTATTTATTGTATTTTTAAATAAATATATTTATTATTCAGACCTATAAGCCCAAGCAGCAATGCCGGCAGTGACGGTGCAGAGAAGCAGCCACACAAACATCGCGGGCAGAAGCCTAAAGTCTCACGCTCCGCTCTGTGGATGCTCGTCCCTCCTCCCAAAGCTGTGGATGAGGCACAGTTCTGGAAAACTGGGTTTTGGGGATTTTTTTTTGTTGGTTTTTTTGGTTGCATGTTTTTACTTCTAAAAACATATTTTTCCTATGAAAGACGGGGGCAAAGCTGAAGCTGCATTTAGCCTAAGACTTGTACCCTTCCTTACAAGGGCATGTAGTGACAGGACAAGGAGGAATGGCTTCAAAATGAGAGAGGACAGGTTTAGAAACCCTTTAGTGTGAGAGTGGTGAGGCACTGGCACAGATTGCACAGAGAACTGGGGATGCCCCTTCTCTGGAGGTGTTCAAGGCCAGATTGGATGGGATTTTGAGCAACCTGGTGTAGTGGAAGGTGTCCCTGCCCATGGCAAGGAGATTGGAACTAGATGATTTTTAAGGTCCTTGTAACCAAACTGTCCTATGATTAAATCAAACCAGGCTACTGTGCTCCATAGTAATTTACTGTCCATCCTTCAGGTCAAACAATTACCAAACTCTTCTAGGAGAATAATGAAGAGCTGTGCTTTGAATCTTAGGCAAAACTGCTGTCAAAAAATAAAAGTCTTCCCTGAATTAAGAACCTGTCAAGATCTTCGACTTCAGAAAATGGCAACAGCTGAGAGCTGGGGATAAGGGCAAAGTCGGGGAGACAGCTGACATCCTGTTTTTTCATTTTTAGGAAAAACACTTTGAGACCAGACACCACTTTTGTCATAAGATTCTGGGGAACTAGAAAAATCACATTTTTAATTCGCTTCTGCTGTTTGTTTGGCATGGTCTCCTGGCCACACATAACTGGAAGTTAACAGGTCAAAGCTTTCCCCCACTCACCGTCACAAATACCCTTTTATTTTATGGCATTTATAAAGGTGAGTGAGGTTGATAAATACTCATGCGATATTTATGTGATAAGTATTTGTGTGTTGTTAAAATATTATTCCCAGCAGAAAAAGCTGTGTAAAAGGGCACAGGATGCCTGCACAGTCCTCTTTCTTAGGCTATATGACAAAAGCTCCTCTTCACACCCAACAAAAGAGCATGGACAGACAATAGCAGAAGAGGGCCCCAAATAAGACCCTGCCCCAGCTACTCCCAGGCCCATCAGAAGAGCCATTAGCACATCAAAGACCCAATTTTCACACACCCGGAGGAAAACAGGGACACAATGCCAGGTGACAACCTAGATTAAGGACTCAGAGGAAGGGACACCCTGCCTGGGCCAGGTGCCATCCCAGGAGAGCCATCAGCCCTGTTGTTCAGGTGTGAAACCCATCACAAAGCCAAAGCTGGAGCACCTTTTAGACTGGGGAAGAGGCGGTGCTGCATGCAGGGTCACCGGACACCTTACAGGATGCAGGGGAAGAGAATTTTGGGATTGCACAGGACTTATTACTATGGGACGTTTAAGGGAGGAAACGAAGAGCAGAGAAGGAGAGACGAGGGGAAAAAACAGACAGTTGCATGTAAACTCTTAGCTGGCCAGCACTTGATTAGCACAGTTTGCTCAATCCCGTTAATTTCTATTTCTAACTCTTTTCCTTGGTGAGGTGCTCTCTGTTTGGGGATGGGGTGGTATGTACGGAGGTCTGAGTGCCAGGTCACAGGGGCCCATGTGCCCAGGGTGCAGAAAGTAGGGCTGTACAGGTGAGGGTATCAGCACAAATAAAGATCCAACTAGATAGCTGGCAACCAGGTGAAGTGGCTGGGAGCTGGGGTGCCTGTAAGGGAAGAGCTGCCTCTTGGAGAGACTGGGACAGTCCCAGCCAGCTGCCAGAGCGACTCTGGGATCTGGGGGTTTATAGGGGTGAGAACCACTGGTGTCTGCTTGTCTCTAAGGGCAAGGCCATGGCAGGTTGGCTACTAGAGGGACCAGGATTGTCGTGGCCAGCCATGCACACACCTGAGTGCGTGTGTCTGTGTGTGTGCATCACCAATTGGAGTGGGGCTGCAGCCTTGTGCCAGCATCAGGGAGACTGGTATCTGGGGTCAGCCTCTCTGAGCCCAGCTCCTGGAAGGATCCATTTTATCATATTTGCATATGTACACATATATATATAAATATGTATATTTCCCACTACTGGACCTCCATCCTGCTTGTTCTGTGAGGCCATTGGTGCTGCTTGTGTTTGTGTAAATGCTTTGTGCGCCTGTGTAGATCCATGTGGCAGCCATGTACATACATGTACACATGTGGGGCATGTGTGTGTTTTTCTGCATGTGCCTACAGGGAATAATACATGGTCAGCCTTGCTACTGGTTGCACCTGGGAGCAAGGAGCTGTGTCCAGCCTAATTCCCTACCCCTCTTTTTCTGACTAATCTTGGCTCACATTTGTTTTTCCTTTTCCTACCTTATTTTCCATTTGTTTGCAAGCACAGCAAACTCCACCTTGAATCTGATCACCCAGCTGTCTCAAACTCTGGCATTAGCTCAGGAAACATTAAATTACTGGTTAATGTGAATAGTTGCCATATCTGTGGAGGCTCTAAGCATATCCAAATTTCAGAAGCAATTTTTGGACTGCATTCTTCTGAAATGTCCTCATTCCTTGTTTATTCTAAACCCACATGAAGCTGTTGCTAATGCTAAGCAACCCAAACTTCAAGACTAGATTAAATACATACCAGTCCCATTTAGAAGCAATAGGAGTTCAGCTGAAAATTAAATCTCTAACACATAATGCAAAACATAGTGGGTTGTACTGCTTTATTTTACAAGTGCTGGCAAAGTAAACAGTAGTAAAAAAGAGACACAAGCTCAAAATGCATCACGGCAACCCAAATTTTCCTAAGGAATGTGGCAAAAACACCCATTTCAGTGAGTTTTGCCGCATCTGCTGATGCTTAAATATTCACATTTGAAGTTTGCATCACAAGCTGTTCCGCCTAAATACCAGTTTTGTTTCTGTCCTAGGACACACACCTACCTCCCACATCACAGATCAGTTCCAGGGGAAGTACCTTAACAGCTCCTTAGCAGGGCTGTCTGATACTGTTCAAGTAAAACTAATCACCCAGACCTTTTCTGAATATAATACTCGTATATTATGCAAAATGCATTGACAAGCTAGGATGGAGGCCCACTGCATGTGGACAGCCAGACATAAGATTGCCAAGGGAAGGGCCAGGCAGAACCGGTCCCAGGTAGAACTTGATGCTGGCTGCCCCACATTAAACACCAGTATCCTAACCACAGAGCTCTAGGGATTGGGAAAGGCTTGCCTTCTGCTTAACAAGCTTTTTTCTTTTTAGCTTCGAGAACATTTGCATGTCTAAACTAGTGCATGCCAACTAACGTTTCATTTTCAGGGAGCTTACATTTTCTGAGGAAAGCTGGTTTAGTCAGAGAATCCCTATCTGACATTAAGCAAGAGCCCCAACAATGGGCAAGCCTGTTCTTATTTTAATTTATCTCAGAGACTGGAGCTGGCAAGTCACAGAATCACCTTGCTGTGGCTTTTTGAGAACGTCAGTGGAGGTCCAGCAGCTACAGTTCTCTGGCAAACACGTTTCATATATACAAGGCCTTGGCCCAAGGCACAAATGAGAAGGCACCAAAAATTGGGTGCTAAAAAACCCCCAAACTAACATTTTTGATCCTGACCATGCCTCCACAACCTAGTGGGAACAGAGACTGATCAACAGGGATTAATCGCCCACAGCGGCATCACTGTCCAAGCTCCTGGCAAGCTGTATTTCTCTTTGCCCTACCTGCTTTGTCAAATCTGCCCAACTCGCTGCTCTTTCTAGTCTCTCTCTTTTGCCTCCAAATTTAGCGAACCCTTTCTCATGTTTCTTCTTATTTTGCCTGGAGAGCAAATTCTTCAGAGATAAGGGGAGCAGGGACAAGGAGGATTATTATGCAGTGTTTGCCTTGAGAGCTGATTTTGTGCTTTTCTGTTTGTTGTGTTTATAACAAAAGAGCATTCAGAACAAAAGAGAGAGAATGAGAGCCAGCATGGGCCAGATGCTTCCCCCTCAAGCCATGAGTAACTTTTATTGTTGAGAGGAGGTTAGAAGGGGGGGTAGGGGGGAAGGAGGAAAGATAAAAGAGTCAAACAAGAAGATTGGTGGGATGTAGGGTGGCCCGTACACAACAGGAGGTTAAGAGAGTGAGAAAGGAACCAATGGAGAGATAGAAGGCAAAAACAAAAAGACATAATGAGGTAAAGAAAGAAGGCGCTAAAGTAGATTAAAAGGGCGAGGCAGAGGAATTAAAGAGGAAAGGAAGGAAAGGCAGCAGCAAAATACCAGAGGAAAAAGTACAATCTGTGAACTAGACAGAAAATATGAACAGACAGAGAGAGGTACAGGAGGAAGCTACAGAATTACCCAAATAAAAAAGCACAGACATAGCACTGGAGAGATCATAGCATTAAACCGAAGTCAGCTTTAATTTCTGCCCTCTACCACGGTGCAGTGTAGGTTAGAGCTAATGTCTGAAAACTTTGCTAATAAAACTAGTCAGTTAATCAAATCACTGAAATAAAAAGCTTTTAATACTTTAACAGTCACTTGCAAAGGGGAAGTAACCATTGTAAAAAAAAAAATTCTATGGAAGCCAACATTTAATACTTTAATAACGATTCACAAAGAGGAAGTAACTTTTATTAAAAGAATGAATAGTTCTGCAGAAACCTACATGCTGGAGAGTAAACCAGGAATAGTAGCATACCACTGAAAATTCTGTTTCCTCTCTCTACCTACCTTGGTGCTACACAAGAGACTTGACAACCTCCAGAAAGCCATCTAAGATTGCTTAGTCCCACTTCCTATAACACTTCAGGTTTTGTCCTCTTCTTTTGCTCTGATTGGAAAAAGACTCCTGACCAGCATCTAGGCCATAAGCCTGCTTTTTTTTTTTTTCTAATTGATGTTGCTTGTGAAACCAGGCTTTCTAGCAAAGTGAGGAGCCATATACTTGTGCATTTGCCTTTTTCTTGTGCTACTTATTTATTTTGTTTTATTCTAACATTAGTCCATACCTAAGAAGAGCAAAAATTAAGTATGTACACGTGACTGACAGAGAATGCTATAAATGTGTTTTGTTCCATAAGCAACTGACCTTCTTATGAGCTCTCTCAGTTTCTGCCTCCTTTTTGCTGAAATATGCAGGTGAACTACATCTGAAAGAGCCCCAAAGCCCATGTCCCAGTCCTGGGCTGGGATGCTGCAGCAGCTGGGGCGATGGAGACAGCTGCAGACCTGTGATGGGAGCTCACAAGTGAGATAGCAGGAGACTGAAGGGCAGGAGTGAGAGGCTTTGGCCAAAATATCTGTGGTAAGGTCTTTTTTAATATATCAGCCACTGCATCTCACTGTGTTTTTCTCCACCCTGAGCAAGAAACTGAATTTGAAGGGCAATGTAAGAAAACAGCCTGTCTAAAGAAGTTCAATTAAAACACATCAGCATAAGGGGAAAAAAAAGGTACCCAAGGAGTAAAATTACAAAGAGAATTTCCTATCAAAGTCCTGAGCATAGCAATAGGAAGATACACCTGGTTCAGGAGAGGGGTTGGGCTGGGGGTCGGCTCAGGAGAAGGCCTGGAGAGGAACAGAAGCTATGGATAGAAGGAAGTAGGGTTGGCAGTCAGCTGAGACCCCTTTCCTCCTTTCCTTTTCCCGAGGGGTGAACAGTACATGCATAAGGACTGGGTTGTTTTTGGTGAGTCTACACAAAACTAATCTTTACTTCACAGTGGTCAAGAAATTACTATACTGGGATGGTAAAATATTATTTCCTAAGGAGGGGGGAAACAATTTTTCTCTGGAAGAGATAACAAGAAACTCTCTGGTACGTGCGGGGCATCGTGCCAGCCTGATGAAAGGATGATGGGAAGTTTGACGAATGCAGCTAGACAATGTTCTGTAGCTGCTTAACCAGCTGCAGTGTTTCAGTCACACAGATACCAATCAGAAAGCATAGGCTTCCTCACAGCAACATTTTATACCTAGCCTGGTCAATCCAGCACCAGTGGAATAGGTGCTAGGGAATGCTGCCTGCTGGCACATGGGGCCAGTCTGGGCCTGCACCCCATGGCACGGACTGAAGGTGTTGCATCAGTGTAAGCTGCCTTATCTCATGTCCCCATTTAGGCATACTTCTCACACCCCTACATTAGTAAGGGAAAACTACACACAGGGCCAGCACATACACATACACTATGCAGAGCTGAACCCACCCACTATACCTACACACTCCCCAGCAAATACACACATTAAGACACACATATATTGACACAACAGCTCAGATATATAAACACACAGACACACTGGGCACAAGCAGAGCTGCGGATTCACAAACACCACTTCTGGAGGCATTTCTCATCAAGCCATATTCTTCTCCCAGGTACCTGATCTGAATCATACTATATTTTCCAGCAACAGAGTGAAGGATTGTAGCCTGGGGCAGAGGGGCTCAGAGGCTGTGATAATGGCTCATTACCACATGAGATTACAGCAGCAGGATTCACAGCAAAGAAACAAAGCCCCTGGCTGACCCTTCTCCACTCCCCTCACTATTGTAATCTAAAATTAGCTGAGCTGGAAACGCTCAGCAGCACCTGAGCCTCCCCTTATCCCTATGCAGGCTTGTTTTACCTCGTGGGCTAACAATGGCTAAGGCAGCCAATTACACTGGGGTTTATCATTCCTCTCCCAGCACGAGATGCTCTGAGCTGCCCCGTGGCAGTGCTCCCCTCTCCCCCATAAGTACAACATCCCACAATTGCTGCTTAGTAGCCAGGGGCACAAGGAGCAGCTCATGCAGAACTAGAAAGGAGGTGATGTGAAGAGTGCTCCAAAACACCGCACACAACTCCTGTGCTGAGATCCAGGCAGAGCGGATGAGGAAAGATGAGATTAAACTGGTCTTTAGGAGAGAGCTGCCTCGTGCAGCCAGTCCTGCTCTGCATCACTGGCAGGGTCAACCACAAGAAAGGGGGAAGGAGAGATCCCAGCATGCAGCCTCATCATCCCATCCCATCCCATCCCATCCCATCCCATCCCATCCCATCCCATCCCATCCCATCCCATCCCATCCCATCCCATCCCATCCCATTCCATCCCATCCTATCAATTCTGCCCCACTCCCCCTCAGAAACGGGGTGTCAGCAAGCCAGGGTAGGTATCACCCATAAGCTGCCCCCTCATTTTATACTTCCCCCTTTTCAGGGGAAGATGAGGTGTTTCCCAATTCAGCCTCTCTTTCTCTTCCCCATCCTCCTCTCTCACCCTCCAGTGATGCTGCCCTGTTCATGCAAACCCTTCTGGCTCTTGCATTGCTCCTCTCTGGGTGCTCCACACACCCTCTGTCCTCCCCCGGGATCATTCCTGCACCCTTTCACAGCTCACTTCCACTCCTACACATGCATGTATCTGCTTGCCCGTGGCCTTCCCCATCTCTCTGAAAACTAGTGGTTACATTCAGCCAGCCTAGCTGGGTGAGGATGCCGTGCACACAGCTGCTCAGGTGTGTTTCTGTGGGCAGGTGGAGGATTCTGCGGAGCCTGCTGCATTATGGTTGCTTTTCTATATAAAATGTTCACACCTGAGTAACTTTATGTTCTGATACAGAAACAGATATGTAATGTGTGTTGCTACATACCTGTACAAACATTAGAATGCCTGAGATTACCAGTGCAGAAATTCATAATATTAAAATGTGTACATCTATATTGCTTTATGCCCATAGATATATTTCTGCACATGCTTTTATTTCTGAGTCATATATTTAAATATAAAAAGATATTTGCAAACATGGTACTTCGTACATACAAAGGTATATACATATGCACATGATCACATGAATGTATACATAATATATAGCTGTATTTTTGTTTGTGTTTGCATATCTCTACTTGCTTGCATTCATATATCTACTATATTTGTTTATATATATGCATTTCTCTGTACTGGTATTCAGCTGTTCCCTATTTGAAAGCCTGTATTTTGTGGGTTTTTTTGTTGTTGTTTGTTTGGGGTTTTTATTGTTCATTTCTACTGGGCATAGTTTGTTCAAACCCAAACATTAACTTTCACATTTGCAAAAATAAAAGCAAAACAAAAACCTAAACAGAATCTTCTGTAGGTAACGAAGAAGGGCTTTTTCTTTGTATTTATTTCTGCAAAAAAAGTCACTCACTGCAGCGATAAGGTCTCAAACCCGGAAAAAAGGAGAGCTTGAACAGTAAAGATAAGATTTTGCTGAAAGCATCAAGAAAGTTAATGCTAATGACCAAATCCTCAAAAGAAATCTGTACTTTTCCAATCAGATGTGAAAGGCAATACTTTTAATATGTTGCAACACCGTTTGCAACAGGGTAGGCCACAACTGCTGCTTTGCTCAGCTACCCTTTGCTTTACAGTGAAATGTATGGAGAGCTCCTTCATACTCCCCAGTGGCAACCCCCAGTGGAGGTTGCTGTGGGAATCACACAGGAGCTGTGGCTGCTCTGGCCCAGACCTCTCCAGAGAAAGCTCTGGAAACTGGAGAGGTCACAGGCCTCATCCTTCCAATCCGTGTCACTCCAGCAAGAGTCCTCATCCCAAAATACTGTGTTTGCTCTGAAACAGCTTTCACTGTAGCCCTGTTTCTCAACAAGGAACAGGCCACCTACTGAGAAGTCAGGGACCAAGACAAGAATAAACTTTGAGGCAGAGATGGTTAAAACATCTCCAGTACTGAGGAGCTTCAGATTTGAGTTCCCCGGAGACAACACACATTACCAGACAGCTATAGGAAACAGGCTCGGCACTGCTCCATGGCTTTTGGTCTTATGATAGCAACAGTATCCATGAGAAAGCATCTACACCACTTATTCCAAGAGGAGCTTCACTCTTGGAGTCATTCCTTCAAGGGGCTGTGGCAGACTGTACAGGTATGTAGTGCACGGAAAACATCATGACAGTCGGCTCTGATCCTGCTGCAATCTGCTTGAGCAGACAAGTAGTGGACAGTGGGGCTGAGCTGCCCATCCCACAGCTCCGGGTAGGGCTGAGGTAGTGTTCACAGGGGAAGTCACCACACATCTTTCCAGGAGGCAAAGTGCTTGGCCTCAGGTCAGTGCTTCTGCACAGATTTGTTCCAGTTTAATTGACCAGGTGGGAACAGGGTGCACTTTGAAAGACATTATACTTTTGAATTAGCTCTCCTGCCAAGTGCATTATCGCTCTACAAACAATGTGAGTATGGGGAAATGCACCTGGGAAAGCAGAGGCTAGATGCATACACTAGGAAGAGTGTAGATTCCTCTGCTGATGACACAGATAAGTAGAGCTGGCCATTCCCCAGCTCAAAAATTAAACTACAGGAATGAGACGGCAGGTCTAGGATAAGAAGGAGCCATAGGGCAGGGACTACATGCTGGCCAGTCCAATAACCCTGGCTACTGACAGGGCTACAAGAATACTAATAAGGGGACACACAGAAGGGACATGCAGAGGGGAAATCACCCACAGGGAAAGACTGAAGGGAAAGACTGAAGAATCTATCCAGCCTTTAAATTTTGCCTCTTCAGCCAGTGGTCTTCTCCCCAGTAAGCACCAATTTTAAACACCAATAGTTCCCCTTCTACAAAACTCTGCCCCAGGCAAGCCCAGACATCATGTTTGTACCCACCGGCCAAGTGCCTTGGTTTCAGAATGTCACATAACTCTTCTCTAGTCAGCTCTTGGCACCTCCTGCATTCCTGCCTATTTCTTCTCAGGCTGTCTCTCTTTGTTGTCCCTTCTTTCTTTTTCTTCAAGTCTGCTTCCGTCTCTTTGTGGTTTCTCCACCTGTCCTTTTCCCTATTGCTGTGTCTCTTTCCAAGCAATGTACCTCTTTCTATACACTTCCCTCTCAACATGTATTTCCTCTTTGTCCTTTCCCATTACTCACTCCCTCTCCTCACTCCTTCCCCCATCATTTTTCATTGTCCATGCCTCCCTATAAAACCTCCACTTTCTGCAGTTGTGATCCCTCATTTCCATCGCATAGTCCCTTAGGAAAGGATGCCGTGGTCACCACAGGGTTAAAAGCACTAGCGGGGGCGTGGGGGTGGGGAGCTGCCCTTCTCTGTCCTTGATTAGTGCCATCAGCCTTTTGGGAGACAGCAGGTGGCCGGAGGGAGCTGGGCTGCATCCTCATGCAGTCTCTCACGTCCTCAGCACGTAGGGGAGTGCAGCAGTCCTGCTATCAGCTCTGCCAGTGCCAGGCGGGAGGGAGGGAGGCAGGCCAGGTAAAGCAGGCTCTTTGGCAGACACAGCCAGCACCACATGTGGAAACCTCAAACACATGAGGATTGAAGGGGATTGATAGGGTGAGTGTCTGTTCTTTTTTATGCAGCTGGAGCATATTAAGTGTAATTTTCCTTGTACTCAGATGCTTTGCAGAGGCCCCTCGGTCCCACACGTGCTCATGTGTTCCTCTGGGCTGCAGTGAGGCTCCTTGAGGCCTTCCCACAGTATATCGTGGAGTCCCTCCTAGTAAACCTCACTTCTGACCCACCGAGTCACACATACGTATGTATGTATATGTGCATATCTCAGATCGCCAAGCAGCTGAATTTCTAAAGAAGTGAATACCTCACTGTAGTCAGTCTGACAGACATCCGCCCTGGAAAACTCAATCTCCCTGGCAATGGAGAGTGTGAAAACTGAATATCCCTGGCAATGGAGAGTGTGAACAAACAAACGAAAACAGAAGTATATTTTTCAGAAGAGCAAGAAGCAGACATCTCCTGTAGAGACATCCACATTCCCTCCACTCAGAAACACAGCAGGAGAATTTAGGAGGTAGAAATAAAACATGACAAAAACAAAGGGGACTTGGCTGAGTGAGAATGAGCACTGGAATTTATGTATGATGTCACAGACTATGCCTTTGAGCCAAAGTCCCCCAACTGAAGGATTGCTGTGTTATTCCTTCTGGTACAGCCAGTTGGCACCTGACATGGGATAGGGCAGTATCTTGCCAGATTCTCAGTCTTCAGGGGATCACAGAACAATATGTCAAGTGCTTCAAAATAAGTCACTAATTGCTTATTAGTGCTCCATCCACAAGGCACACCCTGCTCCGTCCACAAGGCACACATGCACATACACACCACTTCTGCAGCACTGTAGGATCTGGACATCTCATAGCCTTGATTATTTACAGAACCCCACCAAAGGAGGAAAGACCCTTTATCAGATGTAGAACTGAGACAGAGACAAAAAGTACATCCCAGTCTGAGATGCCACAGTGCTGAGCACTTCAGCACTGGGACTTTGTCCCTTAAATGGGAACTAAGAGCCCATAAGGAGAAATGAATATTGCTACAATGGATCCAAAAAGCACACTGGGGAGCCCTAATACAAACTGACACCGAGGAAAACAGTAAATCCCAGCACTATACAGGTTACACTGCTGTACTCAGCACTGCTGGGAGCTGCCTCCCTCCAGAGGGGAGCCTTTGACCTCTGTTTTTCTGAACCTACACTCATCCCACTCTTTACTTCTAAAATAGAAGCTACTAAAGAATCTGTTCTTTCTCTCCATTGACAAGAGTAACTCTGTGATTAATGCAATACCCCAGAACAAGAGACTAGTGTTCTACTCCATCAAGGCACCTATGTTCTACATTCCTAGACATGGTGTTCATGGATCCACAGGTTACTACGGAAGGACAAACGCATTCACCATGCTACTCTGAATGCCTGATTAGATCTCATAACCACCTGTGATAGTCCTTAAAATATACACATGCTCTGCCTAATAAATTCAATGGTGAAAAAAGTCCAGAAGCCAAGATCACCTGTTTTCTGTACCTATGCCAGGTAAGGTAGGAATCAGGCTTCTTCATGCCTCATACCCAATGTATCCTTCATTATTCTTTGTATAGGGATGTGTCCCAGTACCTGACCCAGAATTTGCAATCATTAACTTCTTACAGTCTCCACCACTCCTGTTGCCTCCAGTAGTGAGAATGGCTTCCTATGGAGGCCTTTCTACAAAAGCACACTAAACACCACTGCACTTCATGTCATGTCTGTTCTAGTAGGAATGCAAACAGTATCCTCAGAAATAAAGTAATAATAAAAATTTGTCTCCAGTATATGACACTCACTGAGTGTGTGACTTTTTGAACATATTTTTTAGGTGTAGTTGCCTAAATGCTGCCTCTTATCCCCCTTCAGATTCATAAGCCACTGTACTGAAGTCTGCCTTAAATAACAAGCACTGAACCACCTGTCTGTAGAAAAAGTAACTGAACAAAGGGTTGGGCAAACTACAAGAAAACATTGCAGTGGGCCTGGAAACATCTCTTAAGGGAGGACACTGCGTGCATAGGTGGTGGTGGAGTACAGCCTGCTTAGACCTAGTTCTTAACTCCAGTCAGTGTTCTGGCACTACAAAATAATATAAATGTCACTTCTCTCCAACTTTAACTCTCATCTGTTTTTCTAGATCTTCTTGTGGTAGCACACTGACTGAGCCATAGAAACAGAAACAGGGATTAATAAGAATTGAAGCAAAAATCTGAGGGAAGGAAATATCTGTCTTACAGAAAATGGACAGAAAAAAAGGGAGAAAAAACAGATGCAGGTTAAGACAATGTAAGAAAGGAATAACTAAGAAAAAAAATTTTTGAAAGAAAGTACAAGAATGTAATAAAAAATAAGAAAAGGAGAAACGGAAAAAAAAGATGGCTGGTACAGAAACATATCTCTTTCTACTGGATGATATTCTTCTGATTGTCAGAAAGTTGCATGACAGCAAAAGGGAAGGATGTTCTTACAGCATATTTGTGTCAAATGAAGCAATTAGTGCAACACTGAGTGATGGGGACAGAATATTTGCAGGATTCCTCCACAACGTACAGAAGGATTTTCTTGCTGCAAAGCCCACTACTTCAGCAAGTCAGTAACTGTCAGGTCTTCAAAGTTTCTCTTGGTCAAGGAATATCTCCTGTGCTATTCCTGATGTTAAGTTCAGACTCTGTGCAGCTCTCGTGTCACAAAGGTAGGTGCAGAGCACCACAACCAGTCAGCTACCTTATGCCAAGAGTTCAGGTTTCCCTGAGAATTTGGGACCCTGAGCCAAACCACCTTTAACAGGTCCAAAGACTTATCAGATATCACATTCTTCAGCCTTTCAGAAGAGTCACTGGATCAGAGACAGAGAAGACAATGTGCTAGTCACATGAGACCCTAAACCCTGAACTGACCTAAAAATGCAGTGAAGCTCAAAACTCTATGAATAACATATTTATCTGCAACTGATTCCTGATCAAGCACTGATGCAAGATTTCTGGGAACACCTTAAACTATGGAGTGAAATGCGGTAGTAAAATAAATGTGTGACCACTGTTGCCATTATTTGACATTCACACAGCAGAAACAAGCCTCCCTGAATCCCGTCCCATTCTGTGCCAGGCTCAGTGTAAGACCTGGAATTATTTTCCCATGGCAGCCACTCCCCTGATTCTTCCAGAGTTTACCCCACAGAGCTTAGAATATTGCAGAAACAAACAAATGAGACTACTGATGACATGATCTTCAGACCCTGGAGCCAGCTAGAGATGCGTTATTAATAGGATTAATTAATCCTTCTAAAGGGTCCAATTTAAATTGTCAGGATGACTCTATAGAAAGCAGTGTATGTATATCAAGAACAAGACAGAGCTATATCCTCAAGATCTGTCTTGAGGCCTACATACATAAGGGAAAAGAACTGATGTAGTAATTACATGGCTTGGCCCAAGAGAGGATCTGTGATGGAGCCATAAATCAAACCCCAATATCCAGAGACCCAGACCAGGGCTTCACCAGCTAGGCAATTCACAGCCTTCCTCTGGACTGAAAGCAGAGACCATGACACAGGCAGCTGATAGGTCTGCTAAACAGAGCCACTACAAGTCCTGTATGTATAGTGTTGTTTGTTTTCATTCTAGATTTCATGCTCCCTTACTTACTTGAAGCCTCTGGCACCAACAAACAATTTTCTGGGAAACAAGAAAGTGTAGTTATAGATCATAAACCCTCACTTGCCTGCTGGGAATGTGCACAGCTGATGCTATCAGGGGAAAATACACATGTCAGATTCTGTCCATCTAGCCCAGACCAGAAACAAGAAAATGACCTTTAGAGTCACGCTCTAAATTTTTGTGCTTAGATCACTAGGAAACTGATTTTCCAGTAGGATATTCTTCCTAAACTAGGAAGAAAACCAAAGCCACTCACTGCCTGGTGTTATGCACTAAAAGAAGCCCTTGGGAAATTGCTGTACAGAGCATGGAAGTATTATTGTGATTGCCTATGTGAGCCTAAGCATATTCTTACTTTTTACTCAGAGGAATAAGTGCCGTGACATTATTCCCAAACAGACAGATTGTCTCCTTCCAACAACAAAGAGAGGAACAAGACAACACTGCAGGAGAAACACCAAAAATGTAACTTACTCTTGCAGGCCTATGGCCAGTTCTTCTGACCAGGAGATTCAAAAGGCTAAAACAAACCTCGGTGGCTTGAAGTGCAGTAAAAGACCTGCCAGTCACAGAGAAAATACGTGACATGCTTGAATACTGTACAACCCTTTCTTGTCTCTAATTTTGGCTCCCTAATCACCTAATATCTGGACCTGATGTAAACTGCTGTGGTGAAGCAGGTTTATATGAGTTCAGCACGGTCTGCGAAGATCAGCTGTCTCCTTCCGCCAGGCAGTAGGTGGATGTTGAACCTGCCCAGCCCCTTCCGTCCATCAGGGTGCCCAGAAGACAGCAGGAAGGTAATTTTGGGTCCTCCTTTTTCTAGTACAGAAAAAGACTACAGAGATCCAGAGGTGTGGATGACAAACACACATGGCTCCCAGGCAATACAACATTGTTTAAACTTTCCCCAGGAGGTACCAACCTTTCTATTTCATTCTGCTTTCCCTCCCCTGTCATAGGCTCAGCTGGTGGGCAGTCATGTTTCAGCTCCCTCCAAACCAGTGAAGGTGTCTGGACATAACTCAATGGGGTTAACTTTACAGGAAGAATCTCTGATGTGGGACATTTCCAAATTTCCATTTGAGGCTGATTTCCACTTGAAAGGCAGATAAGCTATTCCCTGTGCTTCACATAATGAAACAGCTTATCCTCCTCTTCTGTTGCCTCTGTACCCCTTTCTGTCATCCTTCAAGCAGTGAGGTACAATCACATTAGGAGCAAGTGCACATGTACACAAGATGTGGGGGCATGTTAAGCAGTAGGAGTAGGACACATGGAGCAGATCTGGATTTTATCCGCATGGGAAAGATCTTGTAATAGCTCTGACTTCACTCTGGCTCTTCTCCAGATGGAAAGGTGCTGGCACATCTGGCAGCAATCAAAGGCATTCAAGTACTGTGTTCCCCTCACTCTCTGTTCCCTGTATCCCCACCTTGCCTGCAGCTTTGGAGCCCCATCAGAGCTATTTCACTTTGTGACTCACCAGTGGGAATCTGCCAGCCTTCACCAATGTGAAATTAAGACAGACCCATAGCAGTTTAAGTGACAATGAATTTAACTCCCTTTCAAAGAAAAAAGGAGAATATATGTCACCTATCCTACCCTGTGCACAAATCCTGCAAATGCCAGTTATCACAACTGAAAAATTGGGTGAAGACTAAACACCAACAATCCAACACAGACAAGCCTGCATCTGCTCACCCCAGATACCACTTCTGTCATTCCTACCTTGCAACAGCTCTCCCGAAAGCCTCTGTCCCTTGGGGCCCCCTCTGCCTGCAGCATCCCTCTGTTCATGCACTAAGGTAATCCTCGAGGAGGAGCTCTGTAACCACTGCAAATCTTTGCCCTCACCACCTGCCCTGACAGTTTCTTCCACTGCCTTCCTAATTCCATGACATTGAACTACCTCCCACTTTCTAAGTACTTTCCTGAGGGCAACAGCTCCTGCTCTGCTCCGGAGATTGAGATACTGCTCTCCCCGCCAGGCTTCCAGTCTCAGCTGACCTGCCGTGATCTCCAACTTCCACATAGCCTGCCAGTCTCACCTGCCTTCACTGAGGAAAAGGTGAAAGGCAGCACAGCAAAAGAAGGAGCTACATCTGGACCAGCACCTTAGCTGTGCCATTTTCTCCCATTGTGAAGAACAAAGGGGCTGATCTCTTTATACCTGTCCCCTAAGAAAGCTTCTGTTTTCTGCCCAGCCGCAAGCACCAGCCAAACGGGACTGCTCATCCTGGTGAGCAGAACGCCAAGGGAACTGGGATGTGGCTACACTGGAGCCAGTAAAACAGACTCCAGCACTGCTGGGTCTCAGATCCAATTCAAGATCAGACTTTCAGGATCTCCTCTCCTTTACCCTTTCACTTGTGCCTTATGTCCTTTCCCCCCACCTTTGCTCTCCCTCTACCCCACTCCCCTCCAAGAGGCTGGGGCAGAGGTGTCACTGAGTCTCAGAAGTGTCTCAGTGTCACAGTGACAGAGCCAGCATGCCAGCACTAAGCCAAGACCAGCAATCCTGGACAAATCCAGGGTGTGCAGGCTCTACAAGGTCCCTTGGTTTGCTGTGCTTTCCCTTGCAGAGCTGGAAGGACAAAAACACAGACCCTGTGGTTGGACCCAGTCAGGCTGGATCTTTGAACACAAGTAGGCTGCAGCAGTTCCCTTGTGCCTCTGGGACTGCCACAGGGCACGGTGAAATCTCTCTGACCTCATAATCTCATCCATTTCTAGGAAAACCTGGAACTGCTACAACGGCACTTCCTCCCCTTTAAAGCTTTCCAGTTGTCTTTCATTCACAGCTGAACGAATCAGGTGTCCTGATTTGCTCCACCTGGGATAAGGACTCTGCCTTACATATGCAACAGTTCCCACTACTTTGGAGCTACTCTAGCTCATGGATTTTGTTACAAGTTGGCAGTTTTCCTTCTTTCAGACAAGGAGTGTTGGTATCTGTGAGCATGCTAAAACATGATGACTTCCTTTGACCCCATCACGGGACAAATGAGCACAGGAAATGTTTGTGATTCTTGTGTTGTGCATAGAATCATTTTAGACTTATTTCTCAGAATTTGTTAAAGTGCAGGTCACAAATGGGCAGCTTTTGAGAAGACTACAAATTCCCCTTGTAGTCTTTCATGTGACTCATGTTGTCTCAGATCTGTTATAAAAATCTCTTATCAGCCTGTTTCACAATGAATGGTTATTTTTATAGTTATATGATCAGGTTTTGATGTGCATGTTATTTCAAAATTTTTTGCAGACTAAAAATGGCTTTGGAAGGAGGGTAATTGTTACTGATTGAGGTAGTTTTTATTTTGTATTGAAAGAGATATAAGGATACCCACAGTAGAATAATTATCCCACTGAGATGAACACCAGTTTACTTCCCCTCATAAATAGGTACAGCTAGATTCAATGTCAACATGAGCCTTTGTAGCCAGCAAGGCCTTAGAACAAGAGGATCTATCTCTCCAGACAAAGTCAGTCTTGATTTGTCATTAGGTCCTTTGCTCAGAACACCATGTTAAGGACTGCACAGAGAAACTTCCACAATAACAGCAACAAATATTCCCAACAAAGGTCAGAGTTATTTAATGCTCTTGCCGAATGACAAGGATCAGTCATGCCAGACCTGGAAATAGACTTCAAGCCTTCTATTTTTGTAATCCCATTATCCCCTGTTCCCCACCTCCACAGCAACTGAAATTACTGGCACTTCTTCCATTCTCTTCCACTTCAGCATCTTTGCAGCCAAAGATCCAAGACAGGTAACCTGGTGGGAATGTGCAACTGGATCCCTCAGCCTCTTCTTCTTACCTCATCTGCCATGTCCTTGTCCTCCTGTCCCCTTTCACCCCAAACTTCCATGCTACGCTCTGTACCCAGCGCTGTCCATCTCCTGTGCACATTACACATCCTCCTTGCCTTTGCAACAGTTGAATACTGTTCTGCATCATCTCTTCTCCATCATCTTTCTCCTCTCCAGCCTAATTTTTTACAATACCTACCACCTCCTCTCTTTCTCAGGATTAATCTAGACAGAGTTTTAGGTCTGATGTTAGCCACATAGGGTAATGCAGTCATTTAACCAGTGTAATACGGACACAGCAGACTGACTATCAGTCATGTTAGACTAACTAGATCAAGTTAGAATCTAAGAGATGTACTTTAAATCCTAATTGAGGCAAGAAAGCAGTGTTTCTTTGTATATTTATTAGTTTTTATCAGTTTCTGACTCTTTTCAAGAGTCTCTCCTCATTTTTGTTCTGTTCATTATCTTTTGAAACACCGCTTTTTCCTCCCTTTCTCACCAAAAAAGGCTCCTTTTCACAACTTGATCATCACCATAAACAGGACGCAAGCTGCTTCCCCTTTGCATGTGTTTATATTAATATGTGCTTGCTTCTCATTCCAAGTTTATTGCTCCTGCCTCAAAGTCAAAGACGATTTTTTTTTTTTTTTTGAGAACAAAGAACTTCTTTTCCGTCTTAGATATGGATAAGGTAAGGCCATGATTCAGGAAGGCTGTGGCTAATCATACGATTAGGAAGGCAAAGAGAGACTAGAAAATAAGGCTGGAATGAGAGCATGAAGGCAAAAGGTTACAGATAGGGCTGAGTAACAGCTAATACCAAGAACAAGGAGGAGGCCTGATTCCACCTTCCCGCTCGTGCCTTTGGTACCCAGGAAGGGGAAGGCAGTAGCAAAAATCGGGCTGCGCAACGGGACCCAGCTCACTCCAACACTCCCCTCTGCTGGCCGGGGCGCGGGGCCCCGGGCAGGGCGCGGTGTGCCGGGACGGGGAGCTCCGGATCGCCCCCTCCCTTTGCCCCCAGAGACAACGGGACCCGGGTGAGACCGAGGCACCTGTGTTAGCTGAACCACAGCGTTCTTCTTTGAGGCTGAGGATGGCTGAATTACTGGGGGAACTTTAGCTCAATTCCAGGTATCTGTTTTGTGTTCCTCATACAACTTCAAGGTCAATTAGTAGGTCTTTTTTATCTTGAAATGTAAGCTAATATACCGCAGCACTCTCGTCTCCTTATGGTTCCTGGCCATTTCCTCCAGTGGCCTGGATTTGCTTTCCTCACTGCAGAGGAAATGATACACAGGAAGACCCAAAAGGCCAGATCATTTACACGTAGGCACATGTATCCATAATGTATTGTGGATAATGCTAAATAGCATGGGAAAGAGTTATTTGTTTTGCCATATCCTTTGTACTTAAAGAAATACTGATGTATGATCTTGGTTTAGCAGGCAGTGGGAGCTTCTTGGCCTGCTGCCCAGATGTGCACAGGTCTGTAAAATTTCCTAGAGCCTTTTTGTTGACAATGCAACATAGAAGGCAATATTTGGCAACTGCAGAGCTCTTGCTGTTTTGTTGCAGGGGATCTGCAATGCACGTCATGTCTGTTGTATGTGTATTGAAGACAGTTTTAGGATTTCCTTCCTTTGTGGTAAGACCGCAGGCTTACAGCCAAGTCCCATGTTTTCGAAGGCTCCCAGCTCTAGATCCTTTTGCAACTTAAAATTTCCTTTACCTTGTTTATAGCTACAAGTTTTAGATGAGTTTTCTGGACTATGTAAGCCTTGGTAAGCATTCATTTCAACATGAATTCATTCCTCAAACCTCCTAACTCCAGCTGTGCCCCACCCTCCTCTCTGGTGCCCATAACACAGCCTCCCAGCTGTCCTCTCAGTCATTCCACACTGCTGCCTCTCCTCCTCCCAGTTCTTCCACCCACTCCCTTTTCCTCTTTCCCTGTTTCCCTCACCAGTCTCCCCTCCTTCGCTCTTCTTCCTTCCTCCCCTTCTCTTTGCTTT
This sequence comes from Myiozetetes cayanensis, assembly GCF_022539395.1. Taxonomy (NCBI): domain Eukaryota; kingdom Metazoa; phylum Chordata; class Aves; order Passeriformes; family Tyrannidae; genus Myiozetetes; species Myiozetetes cayanensis. The sequence continues at coordinate 28,559,867 of NW_026087742.1, read as the reverse complement.
CTCTGAATGGCTGTAACGCTGCCAGGACTTGACAGATGAGCCAGCCCCTGTCTCCGAATTAGCTAAATTAGCTCTATTAGCTACATTGGCTGTGTGCGTTCAGGGGAAACCCTCTTTCGCAAGCTCAGCCCTGCCAATCCTGGACAAGAGAGGGCCATTTTTAGGGATTCCGTTTCCTGCAGTCATTTAGCTGCCTGACGCTGTTTGCTTCTGAATCGAGCCCTGGCGCCCAGCCAGGGCAGCCTGTGAGGTGTGCACTGATGTATCCTGACAGTTATTTATGGTGTAAAAAAATGTCCCCGTTGCCCCAGGAAACCGGCTCTCCCGCTCATCTCAGGCAGAGTTTGCTAAGCAGAGTGCTTGTGCTTAAGAGTAGGGGGAAGCAGAGCTGAGATCCGGCAGCGCTTCCCTCACCTGTTGCAAAACAGGAGGGCAGGGACAGGCAGGACCACCTGCCGATTGGCGGCAGAGGCCAGAGACAGGGTGGGTGATTTATTGAAATGTCTGACGAACAGCTAGCTGCTTGTCATACTAAATAAGTAGAGGGAATTGGAGGGAGGAGCAATCCGGTTCCCATGGCAACCGCGCTCAAGTCATTTGAGGTCAAAATGATGACCGAGGCTGCCAGAGAAAACGAATTTTGATGTGAGGATAAATCCCACGGCAATGACTGCCATCAGTCTGCCATCTCTGGGTGCCTGAGCAGCCCTGCACCCCCCTTTGCCTGCTGTCGCCCCCCAAACTGGACTGCACTGCTCCCCACTACAGTGCTTCTAGGGGTCCTCACAAAGCATGATCATTTCGCTCAATGCCTGCCCTGAATTCACCCCTAGCTATTTTTTGTTTCTGGGTCATCGAGATCACATATGCATAGCCAGTAGAGGCTGATTGCAGTGTGGGCTGGCACATCCTTGCTCCTCTGAACCACCAGCAAGGGCTGCCCACAGCGGTCTGAGGGGCACAGGGCACCAGCCCACCACCAGCCAGTGAAGGCGCAGCTCGCCAGTCACCACTTCTTTGCTGTCCTCAAGGACCCGTCTTCACCGAAAGCCAACGCATATACGACTAGTGACGATAAAATCACGTCAGCTTCCTTTTTTTTTTTTTTGAAAGCAGCTGGAATTGAGCAGTTTCTGCAGAATCCTGACTGCGCTGAAACGGATTTCTGTTGCCATCTGGTGGTAACTGAAGAGCACCTGGAAATGTAGACAAATTGCCAAGATCCACCCACTCACCATTCTCTGAGAGGGACTTGTTCTCCTCCATAAGAACGGGCTGACCAGGGAGGTGGTTGAGTCTCCATCCCTGGAGGTGTTCAGGAAAGGACTGGACGTGGCATTTAGTGCCATGGTCTAGTTGACAAGGTGGTTATCTGTAAGAAGTTGGACCAGATGATCTTGGAACAGGGGAGAATGTTAATGCTATCAGATTTTATTTTATATCTAGATTCCATGTTATACTCTCATTGCAAGCGTTCTCCACAGTTTTCGATTAAACACTGGCAATTTTCTTGACTATATCACATGCTGTAGTCAAGACTCTCCTAACCTCTTAAACCTGCAGTTTAGCTCATCTAAATTAAAAATCTTCACTCTGGCTTTGAGAGTTGTTGAATGAGTCATCCACAGTCAGTCAGCTAATGAATGTACAACAACCAACCCCATCTGCCTGTTGTGGAAATCTCCTTAAAGGATTGCACCCCTCTTTGTGGAGGAACATGTGAACCACCATCCAGCCTCAGACTCCCTGTCTGTCTAGCCCAGGGCTCCATCCAATTGCTAGCTTAGGAGCAGAGACCTCATGAAAGGCGGAGTTCTCACGTCAGATGGTTTGCCCTGACACGTTCCTTTTGTGGGCACTATTGCAGCTTCTGCTGGAGCCTGGCTTAAACTACAGCATCAGCATTTCTGCAGCCACAAATTCACCCTCTTGTTGACTCATTACTCCCTGGTAGAGAATAATTCTCTTCCTCTTTAAGGAGGGCACCAAATCCAGAGACAATGCAGAAGCAGGGCACCCTAATGGCATTTGATTGTAGTTTTCCTTTGGTTTTGCTCCCAGCTACTCTTAGCCTGCCTTTGTATCTCCCTCCTCTTCCCTGCTCCAGCCCAGCCACATCTGCCTGCTGGAACCACCCCATCTCCTTCATGACCATCTTGCCTAAACTCCAACAAACTGCCTTTACCAGTCAGGCAGAGAGCCCATGGAGAATTTCCCACTCTGTTTTTCCCAGAGGCGGGGATGACTCATGACATCTTGTCACTCCCAGTAACTTAGCTGATAAAATCCCAGGAGCAGCCAGCCGTACTCCAGCTCTGTGTGGATGTTGGTTCTCCAGCAGCAGCATCTGCCCCATCTGCCCCAATCTGTGGAAAGGCACCAGCTCCTTCACTAGCCCCATCTCGGAGCTGAACCTTCCCTTGCCACACAAAACTAAAGAAGATCATCAGTGTTGTTTTGGTGCTGTTCACCTATGTCACAGGCTATTTTTGACCAAGTCTTCTGTGTGTGCTCTTGCGTTCCTTGCCAGAGGTGGGTGATGGCCCAAACAAGCCCTCCACTGCAGAGAGTGAGGAATTACTTTTCACCCTTTAGTTAGACCTCGGGGAGAGCAGTCAGCAGAGCTGCACTCACAACATGAAACCAAAGGCAGAGGGACTTTTTGTGGATATTTGGCAGTACTGTGACCCTCAGGTCCCAGGAAGAAACTCTGTAACACAGTATCTCCACTTCCACCAGGACTGGAAAAGTCCTGGTGCAGCTTCAAAAATCCTTCCTTCCCTTTAGTGAATTCATTTTTTATTCTCTACATCAGTTCTGACATCCACTGTCAAGACAGGGAAGCTGAGTGTTTCCGGGGCTCACAACTGGCAGTGATTTGCACACCCAGTTCTCTGCAGCTTCATGTTTCAGCTCCATATTCAGTGCATTCACAACTGAGAGCAGAGACAGGCACTAGACAGTGGTTTGCCACTATGCTGCTGTAAGGCAGGGGAGGGATCATTTGAGGGCAATTTTGAGTTAAACACCTGATTCCACAGACATCACAAATGTAGACAGCCCAAGACACCCCACCAACCTGTCAGCCCATCACTCTGCTCCAAAATGAGGTAACCTCATCCCACCACAGTATGATGGCAGTGGATCACACAGGTCTGAAAGACACAGGAGAAACTTCATAGTCTCTAGAAACTTCATAGGCACAGGATTTTGTTAGGAATGTTAATGGTTTTCTACAATTTAGTCCAGGAGCAGATCTTCATTCACTCCACATTACTTTGTGACAGAGATTATTTGGTTACACAATCACACTAGTAAATGAAATGCTGACTGGGAGTGCTCCCTTGCACTGAAATTTGGTGTTTGAAGTTCAATTAGCAGCCCACTAGCAATCTTCTTAACAGTTCCATACAGTTTAGAAGTCAGCACATGGCAAGGAATGTTCCAGAAGGAAGTCTGCTTACAGCCAGACTGCTACGGAGGGTAAGAGAGTTTAACAGTATGGCCACTCCGTGCTCATCAGCCTCAGAGCCATAGAAGAGTCTGGTTTAATTTACTACCAGAGTAAGCCTTTCTCTCTGAGTGGGCACAGAACCAATTTATCAACACTTTGTTCACTTTTCATATTTCCCAATTACTTTAGGCTTTCTGCATGGTACCAAAATAATTTGGGACAAGGGACTAATGCAGTTTAAGTTCAAAGTCATCTTTCACTAGCATGTCTCTACATGTAACGTTTGATTCACTATGATGACAGAGTCAAGTTTATTGGTTTGGTTTTTGTTGTTTGGTGGGTTTTTTTGGTTGGTCGGTTGGTTGGTTGGGGTTTTTTTAAGTTGCATTGCCTTCAGAAAACTAGAGCTTGTTGCTAGTTTTGAGGATCCAGGTTACTGGAAACACTGTTGTCACCAGATCAAGTGCACTGTTCTACCACAGAGTTGTGCTCTTACCCCAACTCCCATTGATTTGATCCCAGACATGAAGACTCCTTAAAAGAACCAAGGCCAATGCTGATTTGAAGCAAAGCCAGATTACTCTGAATATTTAACATAGTGTTCCTTGTTCCCACAGCTTCCTCTATAGATTTCCATGTTGTTTCTGAGCTGGAAAAAATCTTGTGCTACCCATCAAGAACTGAAGAGGAAATGCTGGGAAATACAAGTACCTCTTTCCTTGCATCCCTGAGCTACCGGCTTGCATGTGTTAAAAATCACTACAAAGCTGGAGTTGGGGAAGCATAGAAGTTCTTAATCCAATAGGATACAAATGGTAAACGAGTCTCCCAGGTGACAACTGGTCATTTTGAGTCTATGGCTACTCATTTTGCTAACAGTGATTTTTCCAGAGTCTGCAGACTAACTTAGTTCTGAACATTTGGCATCATCCCTAACTGCATGTCATAACCTCAGCAATGTCATTTTAAGCAACCCAGAGCAGAACTGCTGCCTCATATCGATTCTTCAGAAGGACTAAGAATGATTCATGTAGAGATTCCAAGGCTCACAGATTGAACAAGGCCTACTGGTGTTTAGGGAGTCTGCAAATGTTTACTACCAATTTGTTACCAAGTTATAAAGTAACCACTTAGTCTGACTCAGACGCCTTAAGCAGAGGACAGTATTTTTTGGACAGCAGTCATTCAAAAATCTGTTGAAAACCTTACGCAAGCCTTTATAAATATTTTTTCCCCTTTCTATTCATCCTGTGTTTCCTCAAATGTTTGAGTTAAAAATCTTCTGATTATGCACAGGAACATAGTTGTCCCCATTCCTTATTCCTTGGACAGAAGGGCATCTGATCCTGACTATTCCTATAAACCAGCAACTTCAGAACATAATTAGCAATACTGTGACAAAATCCTGCGACTAATTAGGACCATGTCTGACCAGTGGTAACACCACTTGAGGGAATATGTTGTCTTTTCAAATGTGGACTGATCAGAAGGCTTTAATAGTTCAGAGAAGAAACTGAATTAATTTAAAGTTAAATGGCTGTTTCCTTTTCCTGTTTGCACTCTATTGCCTCAGGCTGAGTGAAAGAGTAGGAGAGCAGATGCCTGTCTATGAAAGGAAACCTTAGTCAGCCCCCTTTTCAAGCTCTGTATCTTCATTTTAAATTCGCTTCTGTTTTGGTCTGACTCACACACCTTTGGGACATTCTTTGCCATCATCTCTCCCGGGGAATCAGTCACCTAATAGCTAATTCAGCATCCTCAGCCAGGATAGGATGTTCCCCCTCAGAAATTCTGAACAGCCTGTGAGGACATAACCCTAACAAATACCCCTGTCTCAAGTGTATTGTCATTGATGACAGCACTACACAGTCATGAGAGCTACATAAATTTCCAGTTCTTTCTGAAAACTAGTGAAGTATTTGGCTCAACCACTTCCTTCAGCAATGAATTCTCCAGTGTAATCTCACGATACGGAAAAGAGTTTCCCCATTTTCAGTCCCCAGTTTCATTGAATGGTCCCTTTGTTCTCATACTATGATACTGGCAGAACAGGAGCCCTTAAGTCTACTTTTCCTACTCTAGCAACTATTTTATAAACTATCTGTCCACTTTTAGATCTCTCCTTTTCAAAATTGCAACCTCTGCTTTTCTAATGTCTTGGAGTTTTTACATGCCTTACTCGCTCAAGTCACCATTCCCTGAAGTCTCCTCTTTGAGGGCAGACTTCTGTGTCCTCTCCAGAGCATTCAGACAAGATTGTCCCCACTGGTGCTGAAATCTCATGCCTATGATTATTATAGAGTTAATTTAAACCCCAGAAGGATAACATCAGCCCTTGCAATTGCAATGTTGGCACTGGATTTCAATTAGTGTTGCTCTGCCCAGTCACCTTCCCTGTTTAGGTCTGACTGAAGTCTCCCGGAGACCTCTCTAACACGGCTACTCCGATGTTGATTCATTGTTTTTCCCTCCTCTTCCCAGGTAAACAATAAAGAAACACAACATGGGACTCAGGATAATTCCTTAAGACATTCTGCTTTTAACCTTTTGCCATGATGCAAATTGTTTAGCTCCACCCTCTGCTTGCTGCTGCTGAGACAGTTCTTGTTCAAAGACAATTCTTTTCATCTTATGCTGTAATACTTAAAAGTCTTTAACTTTTTTTTTGTTTCCAAAGTTTGGGGAAGGACATTTTGGAAAGTCCCTAATTAATTCTGGATTTTCTTTTTCTACTGTTCACCCTAACTTTGTTCACTCTATACATATTTGTTCTTAAATTAGTAGCATCCTTCCAATTAAAAGCTCCTTTCCCTACCTGCTGATTATCACCCAGTGTGTATCCGGCCAGCCATCAGATCCTTCCTAGTCTCCATTTCACTACGCAAGTTTTCTAAACCAAAGTTCTGGTGATAGGATCTCCATTCTCCAGAAAATCCTAGAAGCCATTCTTACATCTGTTTCCATTTGAATGAATCTTTATTGAGAATGAATTATCAGAATTATTCACAATATTCTATATGAGATTTTTTTAATAGAAAATTCTCTTGATAATTTCCTGGATCCTATTTGCCTTATAGCAGTTCATGGTGTGTGACCAGCTAATATTCAAAGATCTTTTTGCTCCTTCTCTCTCATTTCCAGTTGGTGAATTCCCAGGAAAAGAAAAGTTATTAGTCCCTATATTCACGGTAGTAAATTTTGCATACCTGAATCTCATCCAAGATTTCATTTCATCCATCCTTCAGTATTCGGTTATAACATCCTGATCATTCTGTCCTTGTGTCATCAGCAAATTTCATCCAAATGCTCTTTTTATTTATGCCAAGGCCAGGAATTCACATATGAAACAAGATAAGGCCCTGGAGTGACCTCCATTAGTAATCCCTTTTCCCTATCAAGATTCTGCTTTTGTGGAGCAGTCTCAAAGGCCTTTTAAAAATCTAAATATATCAGATTAAACGTTTCTCTTTTATTAACTTCCTTATTGGCACATCCAGAAAACTGAGAAGAGGATTTATGAGATATTCTCTGCTCAAAGAATTAATCTTGGTTATCGTAATCTTCCAGGTGTTTTGACATATTTTTAATTACCATGCCGACCAGCTTTCAAGAAACAGATAAAAGCTTCTCTATTCTACTTCCCTGCTTCGTCCCTAGCACCTCTTCTTAAGTTGTGGGTACTGTCTGTATTGTGTCCCCTGATGCTCTGGTTCTATAGCAGATTTCTATGAGAGACCAAATATTTTTAGTAACCCAAGGAGCCAAGATGCCCAACTACTCCTCACTTGAAGTTCTCTGGAATTCTTGAAGCTATACCATATTATGTTTAAAATAATTAATTTGGTCCAACATTCCCTCCTTATGAGACCTCAATCTTCAAGAGCTGCTTCATTGTAAAAAACAGAATACATGCAGGGCAGGAATAGAAAAGCCTCAAAACTGAAAGTGTATGAGAAAAAGCAAAGTTTTTCTCGATTTTCTCTTTAACCTCCCTTGATGCAACACATCCACTAATTGTTTCACAGGCTTCCTGGCTCTCACACCCTGTAAGATTCTCATTTATCCTTTTCATTCATTTCATTGTTTGCTCTGCAACTCCCTATTGTATCTTCCCTCCTAATTATTAAATGCTGCAAATTCAAGCTTCTCTCTACTGTAATTTTTGAAAAACCTCTTGCATGACTCCAAAATTATAAGTTAAGTCACACAGGTATCCTATTTTCCTTTTGATCCACGGGAACGCTTGTCATCCAAGACTATTATTATTGCTGATATCATAGGTATCCTCCAGCACTTCTAAGGATTTTAATCTTTTACTATTAAGTCTGATGTCTGCTTCTCAGTCAGAATGCAATGGCATGAACCCCTCATTAGTTTGAGTTATTGCGATCAAACTTCATATCCTGTCTGCATTTTCACACCATCTGCTTTTGAAGTGGCAGACAGGCTGTTAATCAGACTCACTGTGCTTCAGTGCCTGTGAAGTGTAGTGGCTCTTTGAACAGTGACTTCAGGTTGTTCTTCATTTACTGTTTCAAGCAATTTCTGTCCACACTTACAGACAGGGATTTTCTAGCTGCCAGCCTTGGGAATGTGTCCTTCCCTGGCACCATTGCTCGACATGAAGACCCAAAGTTTGATGCGCAAAACAGGGATTACCTTGAAGGACAACTACCAGTTGATCTTTTGATTTGTTCAACCTAAGTATTGGAAACTTAGAATACAATTTTGTCAATTCAACAGGAAGAAGCAGTATCCAGCTTCCTCTCTCGGAGCTATTTTAATTCTGCAGGGCTAACAGCAGGAAAAACAGTACAAATTATTTCAGCCTGTCAAGTCAGAATATGAGTCAGAACACACCTAAGCATCTTAATTGCTGAGTAAGAGGGTACCTTTTCATGTAGGCTTTTTAGAGGAAAATCACTTTACAACTTTGCTGTACTTTGTATTCGTTGAGCCTATGGCAGTATAATGTGTAACAGTACCTCTGTGAGCTTTTGGGCCCTAGAATCTGATCTTCATTATCAATTTGTCTGTCTGTACAACCACTGGTATGTCTCACTTGTGAGTACTTCATAATACCTAACACAGTGACACGACGTAAACCTGAGCTGGGAAAGTACAATTATCATGGAAATAATTTTCTCATGGAAAACTCTGCAGATGTTTTACACTGATGGAAAACCAGCACAAATTGAATATGTACACAGAACAAATTCACTTCATTCACTGACACCCTCTTCTCTTCCCAGGAAAGTGCCCTTGTCTCATCCAAGTCTGCTAGAATAGAGGACAGGAGACCCTAGCTAGGCCACTGAAAACAGTTCTGAAGACCCCAACACCCTGGTCTTCCAGATCGTGACAGCCAGGAATTTCATCCCCAGGGGTCCTCTGCCCTCTGGCCTTGGAAGCACAGAAATCACGCAGGAACCTGCATTTAAGTATTACTTAGAATCATGCAGGCACTTGCTGATGCTGACAGTTCTGACTTCACCCTCCAAAATTTTCATCTTGAATGGGAGCTCCAGATCAAGACTCCTATATACAAACTTCCCTTACCAGTCTTTACACAAGACATTGTTCCCAGAGGCCCATTCAGAGCAGTTTGACCACAGGGAACTCATACAAAGGGCTGGGAAGACCGAGCACATTGTGGTTAAAATATTTTCCCCAATTTGTGGGAGACCTGGATCCCAATTTTTGCCTCCCTGCACTGCTTTCTGTCAGAGATACAACAATATGAACACACAGTTGAGCATTTTGCTGTTAAGTATTTGTCCTGTTGTATCTCCCTGGTATCTCCCATATACTGCCTGAATGTCCTGAAGGCTGGGGTTTATAATCCACCTATTTTTGTCTCTGTGAATATTTGATCAATTGTTCACACAAAGAGGAAGATGTTCATGGAAAAAAAAAAAAAAGCCTTAGAAAAGCAACTGCCTCCAATTATGTGGATAAAAAGATGCTGAACAACAAGAGCATTTACCTAAGACACGCTGGCATGTCTTGCTTTCAAACAGGGCATTTGACTCAGGACACAGAGGGAGCAGTCTTTTTCTGCTCATGATCCTTGGGAATGAGCCTTACTCTGTCCCTGTACTTACCTACAGCCAGTGCTGCTATGCCTGTCTATAAGATCAAGGGAAAAGCGGGTGAGCCAGGTTTAAACCTCTGCTATAAAGCTATGACAAGAATGAAAGTCCCTTGCAGAGATCTTAAAAAACAAGAACTCATGTAGGGTTCATGGAAATAAGGGACCAAACACAGAAGACAGACTTTATTTTCGTCCTTGCAGAGGGAAAGGTCATGGTACAAACTAGAGATTTAAAAGGCTTAAGAGAACCAGAATGAAAAGAGACATTACAAACGCACCAATTAGGGGAAAAGCTTCAGTTAGAACTTGTGCCTTGTCAGTCATCAAAGAATCCAATTACAAGACCAAAACTGGTAAGGAACCAGGCTTTGTTAGTTCTGTAATTCACAGAACTACCTGCTTCAAAGCACATTAAAGTGCAGCTGTAGCCTGAAAAATGACTATCACAGCCACGTGTGATGGCATGGAGCCATCCAGGCTTGGAGAAAACAAAGACCAAACCATCAGTCAGAAATGAATGCTGAGACTTTCCTTCTTTTGACAAAGCCTCTCTGTATTGGAAGCACAGCCAATGTCCCTGTCTTGGACTTCAGAGGATTTCAGAGAAGAGTTCATACTGTTGCAGGTCCTATTTGAAAGCGGAGGTGGGATAATGGCAGAGACAGGACAGTCCATGTAGAAATCACTTTTGTGGGTAATGAGAGACAGAGGGGCTTCTGACTACCCAAAATATTCCATTATCTTCACCAGTGACTAAAACCTCTGGAGCACAGCTGATTTGATTTTTTTAACACAACCTGGAAGGGTTACAGTGGCACACTCCTCAGGAAGGCAATGGCTGTAAGACACAGAACACACTCCATTCCTGAGAGCCCGAGTGCAGTGTAAGTGGGAAGAGGATACACTTCACCAAGAATTCAGTCATACCTGCAGAGCAAGTGACTAAATCAAATTCAAAGGCTTCCAGGACCAGAGGACAGTCTTAAACTGCACCAGGGGAGGTTGAACTATAGAAGGAATTTCTTCACAGAAAGGGTGATTAGACATTGGAATGAAATGCCCAGGGAAGTGGTGGAGTCACCGTCCCAAGAGGTGTTTAAGGAAAAACTGGACGTGACACTTAGTGCCATGGTCTAGTTCACATGGTGCTGACTGGGCAAAGGTTGGACTCGGTAATCTCAGAGGCCTTTTCCAACCTAATTGATTCTGTGATTCTCTGATTTCACCTGCACCTACAGCAGCACGAGTACACCAGTGATAGCAGCAGGGACACTGTTCTCCACATACCACCACCATCACCCACCCAACCCAGCACTGCACTGCAGAGAGACCTCGCTAAACCAGGGCAACCCTGGATATGTATATAGACGAGGAAAAGAGAGGCTGAAGAGCATTGGAAAGGGACCTGGGGGTCCTGGTTGATGGCAAGTTGAATATGAGCCAGCAGTGCCCTGGCAGCCAGGAGGGCCAACCGTGTCTTGGGAGGCATCAGGCAAAGCATCGCCAGCCAGTCGAGGGAGGGGATTGTCCTGCCCTGCTCTGCACCGCACCTTGAATATTGTGTGCAGTTTTGGGCACCACAGTATAAGACAGACATTAAACTACTGGAGAGCATCTAAAGGAGGGCAATGAACATGGTGAAAGGCCTTGAGGGTAAGCCGTACGAGGAGGCTGAGGGCACTTGGTCTGTTCAGCCTGGAGAAGACTGAGGGGAGACCTCACTGAGGTCTTCAACATCCTCCTGTGGGGAAGACGAGGGGCAGGCACTGATCTCTTCACTCTCATGACCAGTGACAGGACTCGAGAAAACGGTAAGAAGCTGAGTCAGGGGAGGTTTAAGCTGGGTATCAGCAAAAAGTTTTTCACCCAGAAGGTGGCTGGGCACCAAGGGAAGTGGTCACAGCACCAAGCCTGTCTATTCAAGAAGCATTTGGACGATACTCTCCGGCACACGGTGCGACTCTCGGGGTGTCCTGCGCAGGGCCAAGAGTTGGGCTCGATGACCGTGGTGGGTCCGTTCCAACTCAGCACACATTGTGACCGCGCTGCTCAGAGTGAGCCGCCCCCAAAGCCCACGCAAGGCGGGGCAGCCTCGCACCCAACATGGAGACCCCGCTGCCATTTCGCGCGCGCCGCTCCCCGCGCGCCCCGGGGGCGGGGCTGCCCCGCGCCGGCCCCGCCCACCGCGAGACGTCACGCACAGCGCGCGCCGCGGGGGAGCTCGCGGCACGCTCGCGGCACCGCCCCCTGCTGCGCATGCGCCACGCCGAGGGAGGCGGGGGCGGCGCCGCCGGGGGCCGCGGGGTCGCTCACCCGGAAGCCGCCGGGGCCCCGGGCAGGAAGTGACCCCCGCGCGCGCGCCGCGACCAGCGGACCCCGAGCGCGCCCGCCCGCGCGGCCCGCGGTGAGTCACGTGACTGACGGAGCCGCTCCGCCCTGCCCGCCTCGCCCCGCCCCCCGCGGGCGCCGCGGCCAATCGGAAAGGCGGGCTGTCCCTCCTTCGCCATCTCCTCCTTGACGGATGGGTGCGACAGCCAATCAGGCTGACGGTCCCGCCCCCGCCGCCCGCCAATGCGCGGCGCGGCTCTCGCGGTCGGGGGGCCGGGAGGGCGGGCCCGGCTGGCGCGCGCGCCCCGCCCCGTCCCCGGCGCCGCCCGCGCTGCCTGCCCGGGGAGCCGCCCCCGCCCCGCTGCTGTCCGGGGGTTCCCGTCCCCCTGCGCCGGGGCAGCCCTGTCGCCCGCCGCACGTTCCCTGGCTGGATGCGACACGGGGTGGGGAGGAGCCGCCCGGCCCAGGGGCTCCGCGCGCTCTTAAGGTGGCCCGAGAGCCCGGCGGGAGCGGGACCGGTGGGGGTGTCCCCGGGGTGGCGGCAGCGGGGGCTGCCTGGTGTGGGGGCGGCTGCGGGAGATGTCTCGCTTGTCTGTCGGGGTGGGGGAGCCGGGCGGAGGCTGGTACCGGGAGGTAAGCGCTTGACACGTGAGGAATTCCTGCTGCGGGGCCGGGGAGCGGCGGCGGGAGGCGAAGTGTCTGCTCTCCCGCGTGTCCCGGGCTGGGCCATCAAACAAAAAGCGTCCCTTGACGCTTTTCCAACTTTTGAGACTCCCGAGCTCCCAGAAGGTCCGGTTGGCACTGGTGGGGATACCAGGTATCACGGGCTTGCTTGTAGTTTGGATCCTAAGCGTGTAAAGTGCTGAGTTTTAAACCACCACTTTGGGCCTTTTGATTGTGTAAGATGCATCGTTACTCAGGTAGTATGTCACTTTCATAAAGTACTGTAAGAAATCTTTCCAGGCATGTAATATCAGTAACTAAAGTAAATTTTTACGTAGGTATTTACAGAATCACATAATCAATTAGGTTGGGAAAGGCCTCTGAGATCATCTTGTCCAACCTGTGACTCTGCACCATGTCAACTAGGCCAACTAAATGCTATCCAGTCTTAAACCCCTCCAGGGACAGTGACTCCACCATCTCTTTGGGCAGCCCGTTCCAATGTGCAATCAACCTTTCAGTAAAGAAATTCTTCCTGATGTCCAACCTGAACCTCCCCTGCAGCAGCTTGAGAATATATCCTCTCATCCTCTCACTAGCTGGGAGGAGAGGCTGACCCCCACCTGGCTACAGCCTCCTCTCAGGCAGTTGCAGAGAATGATAAAGTCACCTCTCAACCTCCTCAGCAACCCCAGCTCCCTCAGCCATTCTCATACTTACACACAAGTACATAAAAGAGTTTCCTGGATAAGAAGAGGTTTTTGAAAAAAAGTCACAAGCCAAACACCAAACCCTATCCAGGAATAAAACATGTTAGGGTACCTGCATGTTACACGGGGTTGCTGAGATGCCTGTTTACTATTAGTTGGAAATGGAAGGAACAGTCCTTTGGTCAGGATGTGGAATAGAATTCCTGCCCATATACTGTGAGTTTCAATGTCCTAACTGCCAAAAAACAGCCACCTCCTACACCATCCTGGATGCCAGAAGCCCCAACTGCCCGCTACCCATCTGTCAAAATTTACAGCTCTCCTTAGACAAATATTAACAATTCAGTCATGCACAAAACCAGTGGCATCTTGAAAAAATTGGGAGAAAGATAAAATACATTGAATGTAATATAAAAATAAGTTGCATGGTGTGACTAGTTTACTTTTTTTCCCCATGTCTCCATCTGCTCTCCTCTATCATCTACTTAGCTTGGAAAGTCTTTGGGACGTGTTCTTTTTTTCTGAATGCTAAATATTATGATGGATCATGATCCATTCACCTCTGTGTGTCTCTGCCACGCTATCCTTTGCCTTGCCTCCCTAGGGCACTTCTTCTGTTGAATGCAAATTTTTGTATTTACATTCTTTCAAGCAGTGGAACAAGTTAGTTACATAATGTATTTTTATTGTCTATAAAAAGCAGGCAGTATTTCAGGTATTCATTTTGGAGAGAGGATCCTGAAAATCAAAATGAAAAATAAGTAGGGAACACGCACTGGATGCCTGGCGCACGTCGAGTCCAACCGCAGCTTTTTAACACCTCTGCAGTTGGCTACAGATCAAAGAACTCGGAAATACCACCCGTCAGTGCCTCCCAGCACAATGATGCTCCTGCCTTGTCTCTCGGTAAAGAGGAGCCTGAGCACTCTATGGAACAAATCCCAGCTAGAAGGGGACTAGGTGACTTTGTATGGGAATAGCAGAGATCCAATGACCACGTAGGCTAAACAGAAGTCCAAGGAGGGGCAGAAGAGCAAGGGCACTGAAGCTAAGATGCTCACTCAGGACTGGAGTGAGGCTGGGAGAAAGGACAGAGCTCTGCTGTAGCGGTGGGAGGGAAAGAGTTGGTTGTTGGCCCTTGGTAATGGTCAGGAACACCATAATGGGATCTGTAATGAGATAATATGAATATGGGAGAAGGGTCAGGAAACCCTCCTTGACAGAGGGAAGAACAGGTAAGTAGTACCGGGAGAAGAGCTATGACTAGAGCTGCTGGCATTGGAGTGGTGTGGTTTGGTGTGGAAAAAGGAGGACCTAGAGCATCCTGAGAGGACGGTGACTGATTTCCTGAAATGAAGACATTGAACTTAGGCACGGGTTTTGACAGGTTGAAGGAATGCGAGGAGTCATTGCAAGTGCAGTGGTAAACTAAGCCCTGCAAAAGCAGCAAATATTACAACACACACTCTACCATCAGAACAATTTCCATATTACAGTTTCCAGAAGGAAAAATTATTGAGAAAATGCCATTTCCTCCCAGCATGTGTGCTGTCTACTGCTCCAAATCTTAGAGAAGTGCTACCATTTGGAAGGATGCAGGTGCAAAACTAAAAGAAAAGATTATCAAATGGAAGGGGTCTTTCAGAGAACTGGGGTAGGGACCCTGAGGGAGGCTGTTTCACAGTCGTGCATTTCAGATTGACATGTCAAAGTGGCCTGCCTGTGACACTGGCTTCAGGAGCAGGGGGATGCCGGGCAGTGCCTGCTCCTTCCTACATCCACATTTTGGAGTATTTGTTCTATTTAGTGTGCTTCACTGCACAGTCCTCTTTAATGCCATAAAATAATGGACTGTTGCCTTGGTCTGCAGCCCTGAGACACCCCAACGGGAGACTCCCAGTTTTCAGCCAACTGGGTGAAAGTGGGACAACGCTGTATGTAATTTGCAGAATCACAAAATGCGTAAGGTTGGAAAGGACCACAGTCCATCCTCACGGCTCAAGCAGGTCATCCTAGAGCACATGGCACAGGATTGTATCCAGTCAGTTCTTACTCATTTCCAGTGAGGCAGACTCTACCTCTCTGGGCAATCTGTTCCAGTGTGTGGTCACCTGCACAGCAAAGAAGTTCTTCCTCATATTTAGGTGGAACTTCCCATGCACCATTTTCTGCCCATTGCCTGTTTGTCCTAGTGGTTGGTATCACCAAGAAAAGCCTGGTACTGTCTTCTTGGCACCCCCGCTTTAGGTATTTATACACATTAATGAGGTGAATTAATAGGGTTTCCTTTATGGTTCTAGCTGGTTGTAACACACAGAAAAGACAGCAATGAGGCTTTTAAAAGGGTTGTGGTGGAAACACCTTTTAAGATCTGATGATGTCCCTGCAATAGGTTATTGACAAACACAAGGCGTGAGGGAAGATTACCAGAGACGGAGAGCCGAGTTGTTTTGGGATAGGAGTTGACCCCGAGCATCCCGGACTGGAGCTGGGCACAAGCGCTGCGTGGGCGGTGGGAGCAGCGCAGGTCACCCAGGGCGGAGACCCCGACCCAGGGCACGGGCAGCCGTGTGGGAGCGCGGCGGGGGCACGGGGGAGCCCCCGGCCAGGGGCCGATGACCGGCTGTCGGCTGGGTGACCCGGCCAGCTGAGGGGCGGCGAGAGGCGGCTGCTGGCAGCGCCCTCGGGGGCGAGGGCCCCGCGGCCACCGCCGGGGTGACTCGAGCCCCGGTGCCGGCGATGGCCGGGGCCCCGGCCGGTCCCCGCGGGCAGCCGGCTCCTCCCCTCCGGCCGGCAGAGCGGGCGGGCAACCGCAGCTCCCCCGGCCCGGCGCCTCCTTAACCCGGGGAGGCGGGGGCGGCCGCGGCCGGGGGGAGCCGGGGGAGGCGGAGCGGCGGCTGGGGAGGAGCCGGGGCCTGCAGTGGAGCCGCAGCCCGGAGCAGCAGCCGCGGGAGCGGCGGGGCCTGGAGAGACTCAGCGCCGCCCGGGCCGGGCCCCCGCACCGGAGCCCGCGGAGCGCCCCGCGGACGAAGCCGCGGCCCGGCGGAAGGCGGCGGAGGCGCCGCGCAGCCCCGCGCAGGCCCGTGAGCCGCCGCGGCCTCCCGTGGTAGCCGAGCCCGGGCAGGAGGAGCCGGGGCCTGGGGGGAAGTCAGGGACAGCGGCCGGGGTGGGGGGACACCCCCGTAGCCTGCCGGGGTGGGGGAGAGACCTCGTCCGCCGCCCCCCGCCCCGCCTGCAGCCCCGCCGGGCAGCCCCGCTCCCGGTGCGGGGACACCCCGGCGGCCCCCCCTGCCAGGCCCCTTCCCCGCAGCTGGTGAGGGAGCTTAACACTCGCCCCCTTCCCCACTAACGAGCCAAGGCTGCGCAGAGGCCCCCGGCAGACAGCCCTGGCAACTATCTAGAAGGAGGTCTGCGCTTCCTCGCTGTGGGACAGTCTTCTGGAGCTCTCTCGATACGAGGAGAGAGGTGTCCTCGGATCTCAGTTTCTGAGGATTGTGAGAATAACCCTTACTACCTACTCCCCCCTGCTACTGAGGAAATTCCTCCCTCAAGCAGAGCGGACAGCCCTTCCCCAGATCAGATAGTAACAGGGGAGTCTTCACAGAAGGAATCCTGTATGCCCAAGAGAGGCAGTCCCCAAGACAGAAATAAGCAGGAGCTCCAGATACTTACCTAGTAATTTTAATTATTTACATCTGCTCAGCAGGCGGCAGAGCAAAACAAGGGAGAGAAAGCAGAGGCAGATTTAGCTTTTTTTTCCTTTTCCAGTTGTTGGTAACTAGAGATAAAGGTAATTTCCAATACTGATCTCATCCTCCTTCATCCCAAGGAAGATCCCTCATCCCCTAATTCCAAGAGGGTTTTCTTCAAATACCCTGTGCAAGGAGGGAGGACACACCTCCTAGTTACAGGGAAAGGAAAAGGCAGATTTCGCTGATAATATCCACAGAGAGCAAGAATTTTTTCAGAGAAAGATATTTGCCCACCCTTAAGGACAAGGTGTACCTAGAGAAAAGAAAAGAGAGATTTCCAGGTAGGGAAACTGATTTCTGAAATAATCTGACTGTCAGTGAAAACGCTGTCTCCCAGGGGAACACCCCTTTAGTACTTAGCTGCCAAAAGGGAGAGAGGATCTCCATCCCAGGATAAAACCAGCCGTTTTAGGGGACTGACAATCCCAAGCAGATTGTTTTAATACTCAAGATCCTGATTTCATCCACAATCCTTTCACCCTCAAAATATTTTTTGAAGAAGCTCTTGGAATAGCTGACAGCAACAGTCTGAGTATGGGTCTCAGAGAAGGAGTGTGAAGGGCAGCACCCCAGCAACCAGCACTGAAGATAATCCACCTCCCTCCAGAAAATCTTCCAGACAGAGTGAGTGACCACATTATATCACCTCTCTATTCCTAGCTGTCCTTCTCTCTTGCCTTCTGTCCTTGTTTTCCATGTCTTTTCTCTCACTGTATCTGCTTTCCTTTTAATCTTTTCTCTCGTTCTGAACCTCTCCACAGGCTTCTTTTTCTGTGTGTCTCTCTCTGTTTCCCTCATTTAGTTCCCTTATATGCTGTATGGAACTGACCTGATTCTCTCCCTCACTATTTAGCTTATGGGAGACCTTATCCCTATTTAATTGTAAGAAACCTCTCTGCCCTTTCCCTTCATTTTTTTTTTTCCTGGTTGATTCGTTCTGGGCTCAGCCTTTTTCATCACTGGTGTGAATTAGTTTCTGTCATTTAGGGGTCATTGAGAAGGGTAATACTGGCCAAAAAAAGCTTTGAGGAGACAGGAGCAGTGATTTGTAGTGCCAGCGTCCAAGGATGCACCCATGGGGTGGAGTTCTCCATGTGTGTCCTACTGTGCTTGTAGCTGAGAATAAAATCATTGTGCGATGCAGAGCTCTCTGTGCTTGGGATCCAAAGGTACAGATCCCCATGCAAGTGCTCTGAGATGTGTGCCCTAATGTACCTAAGGGAGTGTGTGGGATGAATTCTGGAAAGAGTGCCCTTGAGAGTGGGTTCTGTGGTGCGCAGGGGCCTGGAAATGAAAACCGTGACAGTGCTGGTGGAACTGCTCCGAAAGCCAAAAGGAGCCATGTGGTTGCCACCAGTCTTCATTTGTGCTTTATCCTGTGTTCAGGAGCTAGGAACATGAATCCTAATGCTGGTGCTATGTGAGCTGAGCTGCTGCTTTTTGTAAATGAGGCGGTTAATTCCCAGTCACAAATGAGTATTCTGACACCAGTGTAGTGATTTCCTGAGAAATCAAGTCTGAGGGAGATTTCATCTCAAATGAAGCCAAAGCAGATTCCAGTCGTAGAAGAATCATGCCTAAGGGTATCTCACCTGAGATATTCCTGTTTCTGTTCTCCAATGAGATACCAGCGAGGATATCCAAGATCAAAAGGGCCAGGACAAGAACACTTTTAGAAGCCTTTTGGGAGAGCGATGGTTAAACAGGGAGTCCCTGAAGAAGGAACTCCTTGGTGTAATGTGCTAGCCAGATCAGACAAAAGATGCCAGTGATTCCCCATTTTGGCAAAGAATTCTGTCAGTTATCGATAGCTTCCAAAGGTGCCTCCTTCTAAGGGAAGGCTGAACCACCTAGCATACATATATTCTGGGGGTACTGTTGGATGCCCTCCTACCTGTTGCCCTATAGTTATGCAATCAGCCTGTTTTGAGTACAGCTGTGTTATCTAGCACGAGGAAAGAGATAACTGAGGCATTTTGGCCTTTGTACATTCAAGGGGGTAACTGAGTTTTTATGCTCCTGAGGTTAATTTACCTCATGCTGCCCGCTTCTTCACAGTAATGACTTGACATTTTTCAAGTGCTTTTGGCTCTGATGGATGCCAGAGCACTTTACAGAATATATATGCCAGTCTTAAAATTCTGCTCTTCCACAACAATTACTTTCTGCATATGAAACATTTTTTTCCTTCCATTAATGATAAAGATTAAGATTTTTGTACTTGCTGCCTGAGCATTAAATATTCATGACAGGCATACAAGGCTGAAAGTGGTGTGCTGTAGACTAATTGTTGTATATTTGTTAATTGCTGACAGAGCATTCAGTGCTGACTTGGACACAAAATTAAGACAATGTCTGCTGTGAAGATCTTGTAGTCTAAAACACAGCTATGCAAAAGCTAGGACATATTCATAAATTTAAGGGAAAAGGGAATAATTTTTAGAGAGCATAGCTCTTCAGTGTGATCATGTGTTCACATCAAATGTTTGTCACAGGTGAAAATGCAGCTTCCTCTGAGATGGAATACTGCAGCTGTTCTGCACCATTTATTTTATACAAAAGTATCCATAAACGAAAAAGGGAGAGTATTATTTGTCATCATGAAAGTGCAAGATACTTTATAGATACATTTAAATGTAAGTGCTATGTCTATAAGAGTTTACATTAAGAATGTTAAATCTGAATACCTAAAATTAGACTTTAAAAACCACGTTAATGTACCTAAGTAAATAGCCTAATTCTTGTAAATCCCCAGGAACGCAGAGTTGGCTTCAACAGAAGCAATGAAGTCTTCAACATTTGAGTAAAGAGACACTTAGCTATGTGTGTATGGGTTTGTAAATTTAAATCTGGACGTGCATGCTTCCAAAACTTGACTTCTTAGATTGAAGCAGTTTGATGGGCACTCACCTCCCATCTGAGAACTGAGTGTGTGGCATTTCTCAGGTCAAGTTGTTAAGTAATACGAAATGAGAAGGTCTAGAGAGTTATGGGAAAAGGATTATGTTATGATCAGGAGGTTATAGTAATGTTTGTGTTCTGTAAGTTCTTGGGTTTTATCTTGAAATCTGGTTTTGTAGGCAAGTTTCTAAGATAGAATAAGGAGTCTGAAAAGTTGGAACGAAAGAATGAAATACAGTAAACAGTTTGAGGAGTTTGGATCTAATTTCCCAGTCTGAGACAGGGTTGTGACTTTGTAGTACTTCTGGTTTAGATTTTTGTTGGTTTGGGTTGTTGGCTTTTTTTTTTCCCCTCTAAAAATACAGCTGGTGTCTCCAGAGAAGTTTATTCTTACCACAGAGGTACAGGTTACAGCTTACTACCTCCTTCCCTAAACTTCAACGGACCTTCATGGAGTGGGAGATTCCATCTGCATCCCAGTTTGGATCTTTGGCCCTTTACTTTCAAGTGTCAGAAAGGAGGTATGGTTAATGGCAACTGTGATACGGACAGCTGTCCCTCAAGAGCGGGACTGGGCTGATTATCTCATTTTACACAGCTGTCAGAGAGGCACTGGATCTTGGTTGTTAGCAACCAAAAGATGAAATATGCTTTTGGACTAATTTTTCCATTTGCTTCTCCCAGCCTTGGGTAGAACTGTAACCAGTGACTTTCACACAGAACCCTCTATGTTATGTAGTACTCCATTTGCAGAATATGTTTCTGATTGATGCTTCAGAACTGAAACTTTAAAAAAACACATTGTTTCTAGCATTTTCAGCCTGGAAGACAACTTAGAAAAGATGAGTAGTCCCTAGATTTATGGACAGCCTAATATGGTATCTCTAATATGTTTTAACTCTGCAGTTGTGTTAACTCTGAAGCCTGAAGAAAAGCCTTTAACTCACTGTATTGCTGGCAGTTGCACATGTTATTTTAGCAAGAATATCCAGTTGATGTGTTCAACCTCCAAATGCTTGTCATCTTGGTAGGAGGCAGTGTTGCTACTTGCTGTCTGTTCTGCTGGTTTTGTTTCCTTCTTCTTCCTTCTAAGAGATATATGATGAACCTAAAAATCTATAATGTGTTTCTTCTTGTACTCAGGTTTTTCACTTTTAAAGGCTGTGTATTACTGAGAGAGAGCAAGCACGCTGCAGTATGCTTTCACAATTAATTAATTGTGAATTTTCATTTTATGTTTGAAATGGAATTGCATTATACTGGGAATGTTTCAAAAATCAGAGATCTCACAACCGAGTTTAGGGAACAATTTAATGTTGTATCCTGTGGTGCTTTGCCAAGATTTGGACCAGACTGTTGTTTTATACTTCTAGTTTTTGACCTGCCCAGTCTTCTACCCCATCCTATTAAGGACCTTAAACTTGTCTTAGAGGCAGACAGCACAGATTTTGCTGGTACCTGACCTTTGTGAACCCTTTCCTGAACCCCTGGGTTCCGTAGCACTGCGTGATACTTGCATTCTTCTCCTGCACCTTTAAGGCCCAGCATGTTTCCACCCTGCCTACTTCTTGACTCGCATTTCCTCCTACACCCCACTCCTCCTCTCAGTTGTCCCTGCTCTTTGCATCTGATTTCCCTTGCGGTCCCTTTGGCATTCTGTCCTGTGGTCCTACAAGCCTAGAATGCTGCTTTTCTCTTCATCAAGTAAGTATCCCTCGTCTCCTCTCTAGGATTCTTCACTGGCAGGAGTCCTTTCTTACTGTATCTCACAGGTTCTGGTCTTACTTCCTTACCTGCATTTTGACCTGTTCCTAGTTTGGCTTTCATTAGATTATATGCCTGTGGACACATAGGATTTTTTTGTCTGAGGTTATCTCAAGCAACTTTTTTCTTTAATCACTGAAAACGTCCAGTTCTGCTTGTCTGTGAAGTGGCATTTTGCCTCCATAGTCTGCCTCATTCATTCTCTTACCCTTCCTTCTCCTCTGGCTGCTTTCCTTCCTCAGGAATTGGTAGATTTTGGTTGGTTAGACTGAAAACCCCTTGCATTATGTTCTCTAGTTCCCTTTAGCACTTGAGGATCTTGGTTTTCAAAACTGAGGTGAACAGTTTGTTCAAGGCCCAGTACCTCATTCCTTATCCTTCTGAGCTGGTCAGTTTATTTGATGTGAAGTCAAGAACTAAGGGAATGTATGTTCTTTTTTTGGCCTTTTTTATCTGTAAGAGAAACTGAGTAATGAGGGACAGGGTGAGATGATGAGTGAGAGCTTTTATACCTCGAGGAAAAAATATTTGCTTTTTTGGTTTTTTACAATTAGCAATTCAAATTTTGTTTATGCTCTCTGCTGTATAAAGACTGTGGCTGATTATAGCAGAAATATGTAATTACTGTTAAAAGTTCAAATCTGAATAATTGGGAAAGAATCTGAACTCTTTGTGGTCACAAATTAAAGGAGCAAAGTTTCTGAATTCTCAGTTTCCCCCTAGAAAACTGTGGTTAAATAAAACCAAGACAAATTCTCCCTCCCCATCAGGAACTTGCAGAGAAAAGTAAGCAAACTGCTAAAATTGTTACATCTGAAATTCCCTTTATCTGAACAAAGCAGACAAGCTTTGAATGTAGAGAAATGGTCTGGGATTTGGAACACCCATGTTCTCTGCATGGTTCTGCTGCTCCTTTGCTGGCTGACCTTGGGCTGCACGCTTCTCCATGCATGGCTTCCCATTTATTCTGGAATAGGTTATTGTAAGAGTTCCAAAGTATAAGGATGAAAACCACTTTTTAATGGCTGGCTGTTCTTCTTGTTGTTGATTGCCTTAATTACAGTGTGATATTGAACTTTTTCAAAAACTCTATATGCTGTTTTTTGTAACATTAAGAAACAGTGAAAGCACAATGCCCCAGTTAATTCTTGTTTCATAGAAGGACAGTGACTCCAAAATGGAAAGATCATGTACCATATCTGCAGTCTAGAACTGTTTTGTAAGCTGATTTCAGTATAGATTTTCTCACTCCCTTGAAGCTTCTGCTGAGATCTCTAATGACCTTTTCTTGGCCAGGTCTCAGGGTCTCTATTCCATCTTCATCCTTCTTGGCTTCCCTGCTGTTTTTGACACTTGATCATGCCCAGTCTTGAAATCTTGTCCTCCCTTGACTTTTGTGTCAGTATTTTCCTGGTTTCCCTCCTACTGTTCTAGTCATTCATTCAGTAGCTTCTGCACTAAGCTATTTACCTTTTTTTTTTTTTTTTTTTTTAAACAAGTTAGACACAATGACCCACTTCTGGTGTCCTTTCTTTGCTTTTCTTTACCTCCTTCATTCCAGGCATATTAAATTAGGCAACTTTGCATTCTACCTTAACATATTTTTTAAAATTAATTGCTGCAATTGCTGAGGCCAATACAGAACTCTAGACAGCTCCTTTGAGATTTCCCTTTGTTTCCTGCTTTCCTCTGTTGCAAACCTCCACAGCTGGGCCTATAACATGTTCTTGCTCTGAACAGTCAGGATAGGGACTCATCTTCCAGTTCACGGCATGAATCCTTTGCTGCTTTTTTTTCAGTCTCTTTGGGTAACCTTTCTCCTTCATTTACCATCTTTGTTACTGCTTGCTGTGCTTGCTGGCCTCTGACAACTGTGTTACCCTCTTGTCTTGTTAAAAACATAGTTTCTGAATCTGCCCTCCTGGCATGTTTTTACAACACGTTGCCATCTCCTCCTTGACAAGCCTGTACTTTGGCTACCATCCACCACATAAGGTTCCAGCTTCTTGTAGTCACTCTAAGGGGCCTTCACATTTATGTTTCTCCTCTATCTGTTGCTGTCTCTTGCTGCATTGTCCTTTGCTCTGCCAGCAACAGAAGCATGGCATTGTGCTTTTCCATTTTTCGCATGAGGATCTCTTCATTTTCTTCCTCAGCTGACTCATACCTTGATACACAGAGGAATACTGCCAGCCAATAGAGGCCAGACACACTGGAAACTACTTATTTCATAGAATTGTAGAATCATTAAGGTTGGAAAAGACCTCTGAGATCATCGAGTCCAACTGTTAATTGCATATTTGCAATTAACTGTTTTCAAATATACAAGTAACTGTTATTAGCGTATTTGAAAATTATTCAAGAGGTCTAACTGATACTCAGAGGTAGTTGTCTTACTGCATGTACCCCCCTCTCCCTGACCTCTTTTGTGAATAAGGATGATTGCAAAACTAAATAAAGATTGTCATAAGCAAAGACACAACATCTCAAAGAGTGGGACGGTCAGGGTTAGAGCAGAATAACATTTACTTGCAGCTGCCAGGTGACAACTGTGGCAACCATGTATGTGGAAGAAAGGGACTTCTTTCAGTGTCTGTAAGGAGGTGAACAGAAGATTTAGTTTCAGGATGATACACAAAATGGAGCATTTTATGACTAGGATGCAGAAAAACCAAGCAGCAACATAAGTGTTTGAAGCAAGGAGAAACCATTAATGAGTGTGTGTTCTGTGGCTGCGTGGTTCTGAATCCTCTTGACCTTGAAACTTGGTACAAATCTTTGCAAGTTGTGAGCCTGGCAAGGGATTGTCAGGTGTTTTGTCTGCTGGAAGACAGTTCAGCCAGTTTAGTTGAGAATAACAGCTAGCAGAAGAGTAAAAAGGAATTATGTTAAAACAGTGGTTGAGACCTGATTTATGAGCTTCACACAGTATGACTTGATTCTTCTGATCATTCTCCAGCTTCACTTTCAGCTGTGCTTTGCTCTCAAACTCCTCTTTAAAAACAGGCTTTTCTGCTGTGGTTTTGTAACCTCAACTCTGGGAGCGTGTGCTGTATGTACATTTTGGGCACGTGGTATACAACTAATCTGTGCTTGATACCAATTTCCTTATTTCCTATGAATTCAGTACATAGTTCTTGCTAGCGCTTGATACCCATTTCCACAAGTGGGTTGTGGCTTGTTTTAGCAACTATTGCAGAGTTCATATTCACTAATCTATTTTCAGTGGCCTTTGGTGAACAAGTTCTGACCACTTGCAGTCAGATTGTCATTTTCCCTATACTTGGCTGCCATTCCTTTCTCTTATATAGAAGCTTTTCACTGTTGCTGTCATTAAACTGCAAGGTTAGCAGTACTTTTTCACTGAGAGACCCATTTTTTAATGTAAGAATACAGTTTTCATTTATAAGCATGTTACACACAGAAACCCAATTTCAAAGAATATATCTTTGCAATGCTGTGCAGATCTTTTGAGCAAGATATTCTGAATGCTGATCTACTTCTGATGTTGTCTCTAATTTCAGAGACAATCTGGATATTGTATCAGTGTTTGCATATCTTGTATTGGAAGTTTACTGCTGGATGCGATTCTGATAGGCAGACAGTTGAAATCTCTCTCTTCAACTTGTTTGCTCCCATAAGGCTAGGGAAAATACCTGCTCTTAGATACTGTTTCTCTACCACAGATTTTGTGGTTTCTAAGGGAAAATTTCATTCCAGATACATGCTCATAAGTTTGAATTATTCCAAAAACAGTACCCGATACCTTTCTCAGTGTAAGAGTAATTGTTCCGTTAATATTCTTAAAGCAAATGTCAAAGATTTCTCTCCTGCCTTGGCATATGTTTAGAATTACAGCTCCTACTTCCAATGGTAAAATACTGCGTAGTGATTCTGAGGGTGGAGGGATGCTGTAGAGACATTTCTGCTGAAGTGATGTATTTTCATTGTGCTTCTTCAAAGTGCTTGGTTTACTTTTTACTTCAAATCTGTTATTGGGAGGGTTGTCATGGGACATTTGGCTTATTATTAGAATAAATCTTTTCTAGTAGTCTTCTTACAAAGGAAATAACTTCCAGCTCAAAAGTATTTTAGGCTTACCAGTATTCTCAACATAATTTGCTGTTTCTTTTGACAGGTGTTACGTATTCCCCACTTTCCCTTACACGGCACCATAAATAAACAAACTAGTCCTAACTTTGAACACATATTTTCAGACTGTCTAAGGGGTGTCTGCAATATGTGTGTAGTATTTCTCAATGCATTTTTTTTCTTCCTGCATGTTTATATAGCAGACAACAAAAATATTTGATTAGTTGATCTTATTAAAATCTGGCAAGGCACTAGCTGTGCTCCATCGTAGCCTGTTATGCCCATAAAGATACTGTCTCCCTTGACATGAGCATATTTCAGACTTTGGCTGTAATGCCATCTGTTGATAAGTTTAAATAAGCAGGTCATGTTTTGTAAACTAGACCATTTGTCAGTTTCACACAAAGCTAGGACATAATTGCCTTTGGAATTGAATCCTGACACACTTCCAACATGAGGGTTTTGGTGACTTTTATAGTCCCCACAAGACTTCATGCTCCATTAGTACCAAAAATGTCTGTGCAGTCAGTGCTGTTCATTTACTCAGTTCAGAATACAAAATTATATCCTGCTTGTGCACCGTTCTCAAAATGGAGGGAGTCGAGATGTCCAATGTTAAAATGTGCTCTCATGATATTTATGTAATTGGTAAATATTATGAAAATTAATTTGTTTTTTTTATTTTTCCTCGAGATTTTATATGAACCTTATGTTACCGAGATTTCTATTTGTTAAAGGAAAATGGTATCTGTATAACAATTTAATTAGAACAATTAGTCCAGTGATTTATATATGTTAAGCTATGCATTGTCTGGAAGTCTTCATCTTCCTCTAACCCTGATTTTTAGTTCATCTGAGCGTGTACTGTAACTTCTAGCAAATTTCTGTTCAGGATGCCATAATTACGGAATCACCTGTGTTCTTCTACATAGAATATCACTGAACATTGAAAGCCATTCTATCTTGCAGGCTGAGTGGTTCTGAGGAGGGGTGCAGAGCCAGACCACTGTGACATGGGCAAGTGCAGGTTGTGACTGTGCTCATACAGGTGGTACCACGGCGTATGCTCTTCGGTGACAGGAACTTTAAAATCCTCCTGGATTATTTTTCGCTTTGTGGCTCATGACTAGCGAGAACTGTGTGCCCCCTGTTACCACACCTGCAAGCCTATAGTTAATTGGGAAAGTGTTTTCTGGCTTGTTCTACTGCTCAAAAGTAGGGAATGGTTCTAGGGTATGACAGTTTCTCTTACCTCCTTGCCCCAGGGAATGGTTTTCCTTCTTTCCTATGACACTGCAGGCAGAAGTGTACTTTCAAACTGCAGTGCTTTTTTCTTGTCACTGGTGTGATACCTGGCCATTCCTTCCAGGTTAAGTTTTATTTTTATGGACAATACCCAGCAGCCTCTCTCTCTTCCATCTTCATTTGATTCCATAAACATGAACATCTTCAGAAGACTTCTCACAAGTAATTACCAAAATGATGGGTAGACATTTCAGACTGTGCACATAATCAGGTTCCTTTTTTCTAATTTCTTACATGAAACAAGTATCTCTGTGAGAACATTTGCTCAAAGAAGATCAGATTTTTAAGTGTTTTGTTCCTGCTGTCTTAGTTCACACCTTCTTATTTTTGAGGGAAAACGTGTCTGAAAATGGCAAATTTCTCCTGCCAGAATTAGCAAAATTGATTATTTCCCCCTTTCTGTATTGGATAAGAACACAGTGTTTTTGCATGTGTAATTTACACAAGTATGTCAAAATTGCCTTTTTGTCATCAAAGTAGAGGCTATTTCTTCATGCATGTGGTGTTCTTAGGTTTTACTTTT
Source organism: Myiozetetes cayanensis (assembly GCF_022539395.1). Taxonomy (NCBI): domain Eukaryota; kingdom Metazoa; phylum Chordata; class Aves; order Passeriformes; family Tyrannidae; genus Myiozetetes; species Myiozetetes cayanensis. Next base: position 28,532,281 of record NW_026087742.1, on the reverse strand, counting down.
TCTCCTTACACTTTGAGGCAGTTTTCTTTAGTTGACATGGTGCTCACCTTTCTGTTTCAGAAAGGTTGCAGTTGAATAGTTTGGTTTTTTTTTTTTTTTGGTCAGATTGGGGTTGAGCTTTTCTGTTTGCGAAATACCTTAGAAGACAGGTGTATCTCTGAGTATGTTAGAGGGATATTGTTAGTTAGATCACTGGATCTGTGTTTCAGGCACCTAAGTAGAAGTGGTCCTGTATTTATAGGTGTTCTACAGCTACTGTTGTTGCTTGGTAGTTTGTTGTGCGTTTCTTCTCTCTCAAAGTTTGTGTTGAGCAATCTATGTTGAGTCTCCTTTGAATGTTCTGCCATAGTGTTTCATTGGATCAGACTAGCAGCAAATAAAGCAACAGTGAAAGTAAACACAGGAGAGTAAATGTAGAGATTTATTCTAGAATATGCCTCTTCTGTAGGCAGAGCACAGCATGGTTTCATTCATTGTATGGCTCCCTGCCTCAGTCATAACTGAATCTGACTGGCCAGCTTTTGAGTTCAGCCTTGGAGAATGTTTCAGGCTGTAAATGTTTATTAACTGCGTTCAATGTGACCCTCAGAGTGTTGTTCCCCACATTTCATACATTTTTCAGTCCTGATATATAAGTAGCAGTGATCTTGGATAAGATCTGACTGGCTTGGAGCAAGCATTTGCGAAGTAGCAGGGCAGGCAAAGTACAGATTTCTTCACTGTGGCAGTAGGGATAGTCCTTACTATCCAACAGACAGAAGACTGGCTTGCATGAGCTTCGATTTGCTGCTAGTTACAAGTATTCAGAGTAAGGCAGTAGTTTTCCTGGAAAGCTGTAGTGAAGTATTACTAGTCCCAAGCGAATTCGTGGTTATTAAAAGGTATTCAATGCAAGGATTTTTTTTAAAACCATTTTTCTTATGAACTGGACAGATTCTTGTCAGTTTAACTATAGTTTGGGATCAGTGCTTGGCTGGCACTTTTGCATCTCTCTGACCTGTCTGACTTGGGGTTGTACTGTAACTCATTAGTGCTTGGGAAATGAAGACTGCAGACAGTTTCCAGCTGTTGATGGTGGTTATGACTTGGCTACTTTACCCTTGCTTTTTAAAGTCAGCCAAATACATAAACAGATAGAATTTACCTTGTAAAGTGGGAGAATTCTGGTCTTCAACTTTCTTTTTACTTCTTCAAAGTTAATTCTGGCTTGCTAATTTGGTAGGATATTTTAAAATATCCTTGATTTCAATTCAATGTGTTTATTAGTTACTAGTAGTTTTTTCTTTGTTTCAATGGAATCATAAGAGAAGAGTTCAAAAGAAGATTTGCCAGGCAATAAGCTGGGAAGGGAAAGTTGGAAGAATCATCAGCCTCTCTGGTTTGGCTGCAGTCTTGTTTTATTATACCATTAAGTAGTGTCAAGCTGGTGCACCAACCACTTGGATCAGGTGAATGAGATATACAACACAAATTAACAGTAATATTTACTGCATAGCAAGTAGTTCTTTTAAATAATTTAGTAATCAATTACACAGCGTTATTTTTACCCTGAAAATGTTCTGGAATTGCCACCCTACCTAACGTTTGACTATGCCTGATTATTACAGATCCTGTATTGCCAGCATAAAGGCTTTTAAATCCAGTAACATGATAAAGTTCAAACTTGGAAAAAAACCTCTTATTCCACTGCTTTGAAATTTCCCATGTGATTCCTGTTGGGTCTGACTCTTTCTGTCCTAAATTACTGTCTAGTGTCTATGTTCTTAAAGAGCTGCTGTGTTTTACTGAGAAGTGGTTGTTTCAGTACTGGGTGACTAGTGCATTTGTATACACAGATTTTTTTTTATTTATGATTTTGAGATTTTGTTTTGTTGTCAAAGATTTTTATAAACCAATGAGTGGAAATATTAAAATTCTTAGTGTGGGTGTAATCTGACCCAGTTCTAACCTTGCTGTCTCCCTGACGAGTATATTTTACACAAATGCATGAAAGCTTGTGTATTTGATGATGGGCGTGTTGCATATTGGCCTTACATTTTACTGCATAGCAAATCATCCCAGATGCTCTACTGACATTAACCTGGGCAAACCTGAAGCTCTGTGAAAACTGCAGGGTTTTCTTCTGCTTCTTGAATTTCTGGTGTTTCAGATTGGTATCTTATTCTGCCATAGACTTTTATAACCTAATTTTCTTGATTTCTATGCTTGCCTTAAAAAAAGGGAGGAGGGGAATGGAGCTGAGAAATTTGTATTTATTTTACTATGGAGTTGTTAGCACAACTGATATTTCATAATGGCTTAACAAGAAGCAGTAATTTGTTGTCCAGTTGCACCATGGAAATTAAAAATTTTATGAGGCACACTTACAAAATTAAGTTGTTCAGGTTATATTTAGTTCATATTTGTTTTTTCCCAAGTGGAATACTGCTTTTAGTGAGGGCTGTACCTGTGAAGTTACCATGCTGTGTTTTGGGTACACGGTGGTCTGACCATCCCCACTGGATAAAAATATATTGTTTCTTTTCCCTTGTATTATTTAGGAAGGAATAGTCCTGCTGGTTGGGGGGGGGGTGTTGTTGGATTTTTTTTGTTTATTTGTTTTGGGGTTTTTTTGTGTGTGTAAATTTCAAATGTTTGATACTAGATCAAATCAATCACAATGTTATTCAATAATCTACATCTTGAGGAGGGGGATAATGTAGGGCATTTTGCATTTCTCTCCTTAGCTGTATAGCAAGTAGTTGTCCCTATCACGTGATAGTGTGGCAGATAAGTAGATGGGTAAATTAGTTGCAGTTGGGCTTTTCCTTTCCTCCACAGAGAGAAAAATGTTTCCACTTGCCGTAGATACTGTAGAGCTCCAACTGTACTTTTTAGTCAGTGAGTGCTGTGAGTGTGAGTGATAATGTTAGCTGTGCAATTAAGAGGTGTTTTTTGAGGCTGGGGCTTTGCAGCCACTGTCTGTGGAGGTTGAGGGATGGGTTTTGTTGGGGAATTGTGTGGGTGTTTGAGCCCTAAGAGGTGTGGTGAGCACATGCATGGAAAATGAAAGGCTTAGTGCTTATTGGAATAAGGACTTAAGTGCTTTAGTGCTGTGAGAACACTTCAGTGCAGAAGTGAAAGGTATAGTGCATATGGTTGTGGGAGAAGAACCGGTAGCTTCTGTGTCAAAATACTGGGTGCATCTGTCTCTGGATCTGAGCATCCACACTGTTATTGTCAAATACCTATTTTTAGAATGAGTATCTAATTGGTATTCATGCAGATGGGTGTCTCCCTGTCTCATCTGATCCACTCATCTGAGTGATGCACTTGGTGGGAGGTGTCTGCTGACGAATCTTTCCTAAGCAGAGTGCGTTCGTGTCAGTCTGTTCTCTTACATGTATGCATGTGTTTAATTTGTCACAAATGTCTACATAAGTATGTGCACATGTTTGTGTTTCCCTTTTCTATGCACTAGCATGCTCAAAGATAGTACCATCTAAACCTCAGAAATAAAAGGTGCAGAACTTGCATCCCTTCAAGACATGATTCTTCTCTTGATGCAAAGAATAAGCGCAAAGCAGTGCAGGGTTGTGGCCATGGAAACTTATCTACCTCATTCCAGACTTCAAGGGATTGCTCCTAGTATAGTGATGCAACCAGTTGTGAGTAAGAACGATGAACTTTCTGCTGCCTTGTCTGCAACAAAAGGCAACATAAAAGTTTGTGTGCTAAGTGCACAAGTTCCTACAAGCTCATGTTGCTGTTTTCTTAATATGAAATAAATGCTAAGTAGGGATTCCTGGGTACTACTGCAATCCAGGTGTGTTTTATTTTTATGAGGGGAAGTATATAATATTTATGAGAAAAGATCCTGAGTCTCTTCCTACCCTGTGGCAAACTTGTGTGACTTTGGATGAGTAAGTTTTTCCTGTGTCTTAGAATTGGAGAAAACACTTGCCTGCTATGTTGTGAATTAAGCAAGATTTAATTCAATACAATTATATATATATATATATTTGAAAAATTGGTTATGGTAGGCAAAGCTTTAACTATTAAGAGCTTAATATAGTCTGTTCCAACTCGACATGGTAGATGTAATTATCTATATATAGTATTATGCATGATCTTGGTGTTTTAAAATGAGATATGTAATCCTAGCTCTAAGGAATAGGATTCATTATAATGTCACCTAATGCAAAAAAAGAGGCTAGGCCTTAGAGGGAAATTAATTTCCCCCAAAATTAAGATAGTCCTGCCTTTGAAGATGATATAATTAAATTGTGGTTTGTATATGGCATGAATGAGTATTCCCTTTTAGCTATGATTTTCCTCTTACCTGACACAGTAAACCTGCTGGATTAGAGGTAATCTTGGTGAAGGCTACCAAGGTTATATGGATTGGGTGGTAAGGGAGTGAATGTGATACAGATGCTGAAAGGGTTCTGCTTCCTTTGAACAGATCTTGGTTCTTTACCTGGGGACTGTGCTCTGGGTACGACTGCCCTAGCAACGCTACTGTCAGCACTGTCCCAGCTTCTGTCAGTAAGGATGGTCCTCCCAGAGAAACAGTCATAGGCCCCTTTGGGTGATTCTGTCTGGTTGTGAATAAGGTGTATGAACTAGGATGGTCTCCACACAGGTGTTTGTGATAGGGGGAGAAGCAGAGGAGGAATGCAAATGAGTGGTTTTGTTCTCAGAGTTCACCTTGTTTGTGTCTCAGGAGTTTCCTTTCTGCTCGTTTCTCCTCACAGGTACTCCTGCTTCCAGCACCATGGCCTCTGACCTGGAAAGCAGCCTCACTTCCATAGACTGGCTCCCACAGCTTACTTTAAGGGCTACTATTGAAAAATTAGGGGGTTCCTCACAAGCAGGACCTCCAGGGTCTGCCCGAAAGTGTCCCCCAGGCTCACCAACAGATCCTAATGCCACACTGAGTAAGGATGAGGCTGCAGTGCACCAAGATGGGAAGCCACGTTACAGCTATGCCACACTGATCACATATGCCATCAACTCATCGCCTGCCAAGAAGATGACGCTTAGTGAGATCTACCGTTGGATCTGTGACAACTTTCCCTACTACAAAAATGCTGGTATTGGTTGGAAGGTGAGGGCTTGCACTAAAGTACTCTTTTTTGCCTAATTACAAGACTTATTTTCTTAATTCTGTGCAAAATACCCTCACTGAGAAAAACAAGACACATGTAAAACTAAGTTGAGCAACTGGAGAAAATGGAGAGCTAGAAGTGCCATTTTCTCTGAGAATTGTGTTGTATGTGGTGCCCCCTTAAGAAGGAGTGTGCAAAAAAACCCCACCAACAACTAGCAAGAAAAACAAAACAAAAAAACCCCACAAAACCCACATTCCTACCAAGCTCTGCATCATTTTTCTATTTTCACTGCACCTTCTGTAGATGTAGAGGTGGTTCAGCTCCATATTATCATCTAAATCCATCTCTCTTTCTACAGCTTCTGTTCTGTTCCATTCCAGGTATATGTAGTGAGCTTTGGCTTTTGAGTATGCACCATCCTATTTTCTCTACCCGTTCCAGGGCATACTCAGAAGACTGTGTGTTTTTGTTGTGGCACTTACCTGTATCTCTTACTCTCTCATCAGAACTCTATTCGTCATAACCTCTCTCTGAATAAGTGTTTTCGAAAGGTGCCTCGACCGAGAGATGATCCGGGGAAGGTAAGAAATCAGCATACTCCTGGGCAAGCAATTTAAAACTGCAGGGAATAACCTGGGGTTGCCCTTTCTAACTCATGGTTGGAATTTGAAACCTAAAGTGTAGGCAAAAATGGAAGCAGTAGTAAGATTTACTGCAGTACTTTGGCTGCAGACTCATTTACTTAAAGGGAACCTCTAAAGGGGCCCTAGTGGTTTTAGTAATTATTTTTCCTATCTGTGATCTTCAATTGACTTTAAAGATACTGTAAGAAGTCAAAAATGGGGTTGAATGTACCTTAGTAGTTGTGTTTCTTTTTCTTCTTGATCTCTGTGTAAAATGTGGGTCTAGTACAATCTGTTCTGTTATGAAAGACCATAGTGACCGCTGGTGAACAGCAGGATTATGATGTGACAATCATGAATTTCCTGGAGGCAAGATCCATGAAAATGAGAGCAGAACTAGTACCTACCTAGACTGCAAAATATTTAGTGTTGGGAAAAAAAATATCATCATCGCCTTGTTTAAATCTGTAGAAATCATTTACAAGTAAAACTCAAGAATTTAGGAATTTGTTGGTCAAGTAAAGGCTAATAAAGCTCTGATAGTACATATAGATTGTAAAGGGGAATTGCTAGCAAAACCAAGACTTGTCATCTTGACATGCAGATATTATTGTTTAAAAAAACCTCACAATTAAACAAGCTGAGGGAGATGGTGGGGGAAAGAAGTTATGTATTTAGACAGAAAGATTGTCTCTTCGCCCTCATCCTAAAGTTGTCAGAAAGGACCACTTGTTCAGGCCTTTTATTTCAGGTTATATTTAAAGGACTGTGTGGTCTCGGTGTTTATAAATGGAAGTTGTAGATCTTTGAAGATCACTGCTCAAAAATATGGCTTACTCCAGGAAATCCCAACTGACTTAAGGGTATATGTTTGCAGGTGTTCATTGGCACATTGGGCTGGGTTTATAATGAAAATATGTTCTGTGCTTGTTACTTATTCATATTATTCAGATTTCAATTAGAGGTTCAAATGAGCTAAATTGCACTGTGGAATTCTCTTTATACTTATTCAGAAAACAACACACATTATTATAGACTATTTTGTGTTGAAAAGGACCTTTGGAGGTCAATACGCACCCCCACCCCTCTCCCATAGAGGAACAATTCGATTCTGTTCTTGAAGGGTTTGTTGAATTTTGATTATCTCCAAGGATGGATATAGCAAAACTGGGCACTTGTTCCAGTGCTGTTCCACCAGCGTTGTGAAGAAATTTTTCTTCATGTCTGACTATACTTTGCCTTGCTGTAACTTGTTATTTGTTGCCTCTTATTCTTGTGCTTTACATTTTTAAGAAGAGTTTGATTCTGTCAAGTTTTATTCCCTTATGCAGTTGAAGACAGTGGCTAGATCCCCTTAGCCTTCTCTTGTCCCAGCTAAACAGATCTCTTCTGTGAACTGCTTGTACATTATTTGTTTTAGTTTCTAAACGTTGTGGTGGCCCTTCTGTGACATACTTTAGTATGTCAGTATCTGTCTTGCATGGGAACCCCCCAAATGGGCAGAGTGCTCAAACCGGAGTCTCACAACCGTGGAAAAAGAGCAATCCTTCTAGCTGTCTGCCAAATCAGAATATTGAGTTGGTTCTCACCAGTCAATAACAAATTCAAGTTGGGAGGAAGCTACTGAAGGAGATGTGCAGGCCCAAAGAGTTCACCTAGCTTGGATCAAATCATCCTTTTGGTGTCCTGTCACAGAGTGGTGGAAAAGTAGAGTATTCTGCCTTCCACCAGTAGCATTGTATCTCCTTGTTCTGTGCAACCCAGTGCAAAGAGAGGAATGTCTGTGCAACACCCAAGTCTCTGTCTGATGTTTTAGAGGGTGGTCCATGTGGTCCTAATGTTTAGTTGGTGCTGCATTCTGTGGGTCAGTAGCCCCCTGCTTCAGGAAGCTCTGTAATTTAATCATACACTCACCAATGGATCTTCTTTCCAGGGTTCTTATTGGACAATAGATACATGTCCAGATATATCTCGCAAGAGGCGGCATCCTCCGGATGATGACGTGAGTGTTTTTCTTTCCAGACAGCATGGAGCGGGGTGGGAATTCCCTTCTTGTTCCAATGAGTCCTTCCAGCACTGGACCATGTTAGTCTTTTGGGGGCAGGGTGTACAGATGGGGAGACAAAGGCCAGGAATGAATGAACTAGAGTGTTTTTGTCCTGCTGATTGGCTGTTGTTGCTGCTATTCAGTAGCAAAGTTAATCTTGTGTAAAGTCCCTTATCCTGACTTCTCAGTGACTAAGGCCCCGTCCCCCTCTTTTTTTAAGCCATGAACTTCTACAGCGGGGGAGCTGGCTTCCCATCTGCAGTTTCACTTCTCCATCTGTTTTTGATTTCTGATCCTTTCCTTTTCTCTTTCTTCCCCATCCACAGATACCGCAAGACTCCCCAGAGCAAGAGGCAAGTAAAAGCCCCCGAGGGGCTGTTCCAGTCAGCACAGAAGCCTCTTTGCCACCTGAGGCCACCCCTCAGATGTCGATCCAGAGCACCACCCCCATTGCCAACTACAGTCAGGTGAGCAGCAGAGGGAAAGATAAAGTGGGAGGAACAGCACGGGGGAGGATGCATGAATGGAAAAGCGAAGTGGTGAGAAGAGGGAATTGTGAAAATTGTGATATGGAGGCAAAAATAAAGAGAAGCTGAAATTGCAGAGATAGAAAATAAGGAGGAAGTGAATTTTAGCAAAGGGCTGGATGGGGATAAGGATAAAGACATAATGGTATTAGATAGCTAAAGAAAATGCTGGAGCCACTGGGCTGCAGAGGGAGGGCAGTGGTTGGTATTCCCCAAGGAAAATGGCATTTGGGAAGATTTGCTGGGGGATGAGCTAAGTGATACGGGATATCGGTGCATGTTCTGTGTGTATCTAGTCTCTGGATCTCTGTCTCAAGTTACAAAAACCAGTACAAGCTAAAGGCCTTATTTCTTGTTCCCTTAGCAGGGTGCAGGACCTGTGGATGTTGCCTCTACTGTATCAGGGGGGCAGGGCCGTGAAGGAGCTGATGTGCCACCCCCGCTGTACAGTGCCAACCATGACTTCAAGTTCTCCTACTCTGAGATCAACTTCCAGGATCTTAGCTGGTCCTTCCGAAATCTCTACAAATCCATGCTGGAGAAATCATCTTCCTCTCAGCACGGTGAGTAACTACATGCGTCATGTGGGGTGGGCAGGTATCTGCCCACACAGTCTTGTCCATTTGGCATCTCTCAGATCTTTCCTCATTTAGGAGCCTGTGCAAACAGACGTTCCTTCTTTGGCATGCTGTAATTACTTCTGCCAGGAACAGATAAGAAATCTGCACGTCCTTTATCTATTGCTCCCCCTAGTTCTCTTAGAATAAAGAGGATGGTGATTTAAAAATACCTTCTGTTGATACAAATGCATGTACTGAAATGGCAGAAACTGAGAGAAATGAAGTCCCAAAGAAAAGCGGGTCAGAGAAATATTCAGTCTTCAGGCTAGAAACCATAAGAGGGTGGGGATTGTTGCATGTGGAGTTTCTCCGGGAGATTGGAAAGTCATCATTGCTCAGGTCTGGTAAAACTAGGTTTGTACACCTTGGAGAACTGTACTTCTTGGTTTGAGAGCATGGAAGAGAGAGCCCCCAACTCTATTCATAGCCTGCATTTCTGGGATTGAGGAAGCAGCCACCAGAGGGCAGGATCGCTGCAGGGATGAGATGTCCACGGAAAACACTTCAGAAAAGCCTACAGTTCTTCCCACCTTTAAACACTCTTCTAAATACTAATCTGGAGTAAAAAGGAATATGTTATTACATGAGCTTCTCACCTGTGCTCTCAACCATCCCACAGTGCAGGCAAAGTTTGCCACTCTAGGAGGAGCCTCCTGAGCTTGTAGCTTACATGAAATAAAAATTTATATACTTCTACTGCTTTCATCGTGCTGGCACTTGAGATTCCTAGTAGGAACATGTGAGGTATAGGATAAGCGACCTACAGAAAATGTAGAGAAGAACCTTGAGTTGGTGTGTTCCTCTGTTTTTACAAACTTAGCCGTAGTCTGTTGCTTTTTCCTCTCCAAGTCTTAGGCTGTAAGAAAAACATGCGGTTTTTGCGGAAATTTGTAGGCAACTTTGAAGTCAGGATGGCAGTATTCATCCTTTTTCCCCATTGCAATAGTAGGAAGCTCTTATCTTGAATCTAGGCTTGATCTTGAATCTAGTGAAAACCTGAGGCTTGCTTGCAGATGGTCAGGTAAGGGTACTCAAAGTAAGAAGTGAGTAACTCAAGTTAATGTTATGTGGTGCCCCTGTGATTTTTTCCACAATGTGTGGGGAGAATGAACCAGGGAAGCAGACATAAGAGATATGCTGAGCTCCTGGTATTGGGGAATAATGGAGGACATCTGATCTTCTGCATCGGGGGATGCCCGAAATACAGGAAAATAGAAGTGACACACCCAGTGAGTCAGGAGGAATGAAAGTCATGAAGGAGCCCTGATGTGTACAATGTGGTCTGTGTACAAAAGCAGAGCCTTTTATATGTGTGAGAAAAATTGGGAAGATTCCTGACCAAGCGGCTTGTAGAAGGGGACTGAATAGAGCCCTTGGAAACAGCAAGTCTGATGTATCAAGTTATCTGTTTTCTAAATGTTTTGTTGTTTAAGTTTGCTTAGTGGTCATTTATGTGAAAACAACATGCGCATGACATTTCAGGAGAGCAGGAGTTACTTTGGCAAATGTAGGAAAAATCCAGTAAGGAATTTGAGTACCTAACTCTGTACTAAAATCCTGCTGAGTCTTTGTTTTAGAGCCTTTTGTTTTGAGTACAGTTTGGAGTGCAGCAAGTACGTAATTGCGCAGGTCGTGGTTGTTGGCAGCCAGTAGAGGGAACTCCAAAAGTTTCATAAATAGCGGCATGAGCAGTGTGAAATTAGAGATGGATAATGTAAGCAGAGGTCTGATTCAGGCTGCTCTTAAAGCTCCCTCCTCTTTCATTTACTTGGCAGGTTTCTCTTCACTCCTTGGTGACATGCAGCCCTCCAACCACAATTATTACATGTACCAGCAGCAGCAGCAGCAAGGCCCCTCCTCAGTGGGTGCTGCTCCCCCGCTCCACACTCCAACCCCAGAGGGTTGCCCATCCCAAGGGGGAAAGCAGCAGGGTGGTGAGGGTTATGGCCCTCCACCAGTGATGTCCATGCACCCGCCCCCGATGCAGCATGGAGGCTACCACCAGCATCAACAACATCACCCGCACTCCCACCCACAGCAGCAGCCACACCAGCACCAGCAGCAGCAGCAGTCACAGGCTTCAATCAACAGTGCTGGCTTTGGTGAGTCAGGGGCAATGCAGGGAAAATGGGAGCAGTGAGGAGCCCCCAGACAGAAATTCCACAAGTGAGCTTTCCCTAGGTAGTGCCTAGAAAATGGGTGAAAACCAGTTAAGTTTGAAATCTGAGAGGGAAATGACCTCCCTACTGAAGGAAAGGAGTATACATCCACCCTGGGTTTGGGATTCTGTTTAGAGATGCAGGATAAAGTCAGGGCCTCAATTAGAAAGGAGGTGCCATCCCTGGTCTTCCATCAGAGAAAGAATATCTAGCTACTGTACCATCAGGCTCTTTGGTGAAGAGGCACCGATCTTTTCCTATTAAGGGGTGGAGGGAAAGGGCAATCTGCATTGGATTAATCTTGTCCGTGTTTCATTCCAGCGTTTCCCCCTGATTGGTGCTCCAACATTGATTCCCTGAAGGAAAGCTTCAAGATGGTAAACCGGCTGAACTGGTCTAGCATTGAACACTCCCAATTCTCAGGTCAGTGTTGGCCTAGTGACTAGTGATTAGGGCTGTAGTCTAGAACATATGTGAGTGCTGTGTTAAGATGTTTTTTCAATGAATCTGTGTCGAGTCCATTGGTTTCTCAGACTCACCTTATCTAAAATGAGGTGTCCTACTTCATGGGTTCTGTTAAAGATCCTGAAGCACTTGAATGAATACTGCAGGAATTTGGGGCAGGAGGAATTAATTCATAAAAGCATGGCAGAAAGCTGAGATTTTCCCCTCCAACTCTCCCTTCCCCTACCTGAGTCAGTGAGACGGTATCCTTAGATACGGAGCTCTCCAGGCATTTGGTGACAGATTTGAAACAGTGAAGTTGGGTTTGTGAGGAGGAGGTAGGATTTAGGGACAGAAGACAGAAACTCTTTGCATGGAAGACCACAGTGTGACTACTGTCTTTGGCACTTTGTCCTTTGTCCCCCGCAGAGCTGATGGAGAGTCTGCGCCAGGCTGAGCGGAAGAACTGGACGCTGGATCAACATCATATTGCCAACCTCTGTGACTCCCTTAATCACTTCCTTACCCAGACTGGTCAACTCCCTCATCTGGTTGGCCCACAGCAGCCCCCTCGAATCTCTGATTCTTGTGCCCTGAACAGTGGCAAACAGGAGCAATCCATGAACCAAGGTAATTAGGAGGAGACTAAAATTATATGTAAATGAAGGCCCAGTTCTGTGAATGTCCTAAATTACTTACAGCCTTGCCAGGCAATGTAGCACTGAGCAACTCAGAGCTAGGCTGTCAGAGGTGTTCATACCAACTCAGGTTTCTCTGGCTTTAAAGAATGAGGTTGTCCTATGCCTGTGGCATGGACTGACTGCTATTATTTGATGCATACAGTTGACAGGCAACCTATCCAGGAAGAAATATATTTAAAAGGTAAACCCATAAAAGGAGAAGGGGTGTGTTTTTTTGTAAGTGACCAACAGAAAGAAATGGCCAAGTAGAGAGATTGTTATTCCAGATGGCATGAGCTGTAAAGGAGAAAGCACTTGCACCCGAAAGGAGAAATACTGACTGGACAAGGAGTAGGAGGATGCACTCTGAGGAGAGCACAGAGGATATCGTGGTCTTGATAGAACTGTGATGATGTCTGTCATCTAGTACTGAACTAAGTGGATGATATTGAGCCAGCTTGTGGTGTTTCTGGATGAAAATTTTCTTCTTTTACAATAATAGAGAAACTCCTGCTGGTTCCAAGAACAAGATCCCAGATCAAGCTATAGCTTGCAGTTAGGACCCAACAGCTGAACATCTCCTCAGTATCCCGTGGGTCTGAGTGAGTTGCTCTGTGGCTGAGCTGCCACCCCGTCAGTGCCAAGACTGCTGACCAGAACATTAACAATTGTTGGTTTTTTTTTGGTTTTTTTTGTTTTTTTTTTTTTTTACCTCATTTCCTTTCACAGTGAACTCCTATGGTCAGCCCCAGCCTCCCCATCTCTTCTCCGGGCCATCTCCTATGTACCAGATTTCCACCCAGGACTCTCCAGGATATAATCGCCCAGGTAAGGAGTGACATTAAGGTGTATTATACCAATGAACATTAAAGAATTGTTTTCCAACTCCTTTATGTGTTTCTCCCAAAGCACTTAGTAATCAAACGGAGCACTGCAGGTAGAGAGAGAGGCTAGACTGCAAAAACCCCTCCATTTAGGGTTCTGCCATAGCTTTGGGAAGGCTTAGGGTGTCAGTGGCCTGATTTCTTTCACTTCACATAAACAGTCTCCTAGCTCAGCCTCACCCTCAGTTGGTTGCTTAAAGACAACTCTACATGAGAAGCTTCTGTTGATGAAGTCCTCTGTGCTCTATCAGCAGTCAGCAGTGAGGGAAGTAAAGGAGGCTGAAACTTAACTTCTGTAGAAGATGCTGTGGAGAATTTCACAGCAGACCACCTAAAGACATTTGTAGGTGCTGTGTGACAGAGAAATTGATGCCACTAGTGTTCTTGTTTGTTAGACTATTGGAAGGGAGAAGGCCCAAACAACTTTGGGTTTTTTTTGCCCAAGAGCCCCCTGTGAAAGAGCATGTAGTTCTTTATTCTAACTGTTCTCTTTCCTTTTCCTTTTTTCTTGTTTTTGGCTCAGCTCATCATCTGGTCCCCCGGCCTCCAGGACCTCCTCCAGGTGCCAATGAGGAAATCCCCGATGATTTCGACTGGGACTTGATCACCTAGCGAGTTACAGACTTTATAGCCCGTCCTTTGTGAGGGACGTGGGAGGGGGGAGACGTGGGGTCAATGGTGTCAGCACCGCCCTCCCCAGCCTCCCTGCCTTGCCTGTATATAGATATATATTCTCTATCTCCGCCAGAGAAGCCACCGCAAGATGCTGCCGAAGATAATCCTTCCTTGCGTCCTGTTTTATCTTCTTTTCTTCTTTTGTTTATTATTATTATTGTTATTATTATTATTACCAGTAATTGAGCACAGCCCTCCCCCTCCTCTGGTGGCCTCGGACGCATCGGATCAGCTCTTTCATGTTGCGTAGTGCCCTGTGGAGGGCAGAAAGATGGGTCCTTGGTGCCATGAAAAGACCTTGGAAGGCTGAATCCTCGAGTGCATCTTTCTCTGCCTCCGTCATTTTGCGTTTAACAATCCCTCTTTCCCTTCAAGGTGGCCGGTGAATCTGTCGTATTGGCTACTGGAGTGAGAGAGCCTAGTGGACCCTGGGAGCCTGTAGTTATGTTGTTTCGTAAATGTTGTAAAGGTCAGGGGGCTGAAGGGACACTGGAGGAGTGATCTTAGCTCTGTGAACTTTGTCACACCAGCCGGAACAGCAAGAAAAGAAGTGGTGTTCCCAAGTACAAAGAGAAGGTAATCCCTGAGGTAGGGAGAGCTAAGCTGAGCTGGGAGGGCAGACCTGAGTTTGGAGAAAGGAGAACGTGGCAGAGATGGTATTTCAGCAGTGAAGTTGGGTTTCACAATGCAGTGCCATCTGTGAAGACAGAGATTTTGAAGGGAATCCTGACCATTTCCTACACTGCTTTTTGCAGTCTCCAGGTGAAGCTTAAATACCCATCAGGTAAAGGAAGCAGTCAGGGGTCTCACATGTGATTCAGAAAATTCTGTTCCCCGGAGCTTTTAATTTCACCCTCTATCCTTTCAAGCCCTTCTTCTGAATATGTAGTGAGGCTCTTACTTGCATATGCAAATTTGGAAATTTTCTCCCATCGGTATTTGTCCAATTGTTATTTGGCTCTCCACCCCTCAGATTTCTTTGGAGACTGTCCTTGCCTGTGTTTTGAGAGTGCCAGCAGCAGGAGCCTTGTTGTGTAGCTGCATGTCCTGTGTCAGGGGTTCCCACTTGGTGAATGGGCTCGTGGTGGGCAGATGAAGCTGCTGCACAAACTGGGGGGGAACTGAGGGACTGCTGGTCAAGGGCTGGACCCTCTGGTCAGGTACCGGGAGGCCCTCATGAGCAGTTTTTGTAAGAAGGGCATTAGAAAAGAGAGGATGAAGCAGGGCAGGCTTCTAAACCGAACAGCCGAAGAGTGTAGTATAAAAGGGAGGTGGGTGGGTCAGACCCCTTCCAGTTCGTCTGGAGAGATGACAGAATCTGGTGTAAATCCTTAAGGATGAATTTTGTCAGCACTTGCAAATCAGGAAGGTGGAAAAGGTGCAGGAGCAGGAGTGAGTGTTGAGATGCCTCCTCCCCAAAAGCTATGTCCTCTGTTCCCCTTTTTTTCTGATATGGCTCTGTTCTGTCAAACCTCTTGTTTTCTCTTAATATTTTGTAAAGCCTCCCCCCAGCCCTTATTCCCTGTTTACCAGTAAAGGGAACAAACATGGAAATAGACCATCATGGCCACTTGACAGACCTGCGGCAGGGGAGTAAAGTAATAACCTCTGCTCTGACTGCAGGAAGGTGGGGAACTGCCATTGCTTTTTCAATTTGCTATAGGGATAAACAAATTGGAAATTGGATCTTTGTCAGGGAAGTGGACAGAGTCTTGTTGTATTGGGAGGGGAGAACAACACTTTTTCTTTTTTTCTTTTTTTTTCCTTTTTTTTTTTTTTGGTTTCTTTTTTTCGTTTTAAGTGTGTGTTTGGGGGGGAGTTCATCATTGAGTATTTCCAAGAGAATTGAGGAATCCCAGACAGCTTCAACATGGAGTCAGCTGTTATCTCTGCTGATTCAGGATGGGAGTAATACATCTTGGAAGCATGTGTGATAGGTTTCTGTGGGAAGTGGCACCAGAGATAACTCATGGCAGGTGCCAGTTAGTGCTTTGCAAAGGACATTAGTGAGAGCCGGCCCTGTGGAAGTCTGAAAACACCACCGGAAGAAAAACAAACCAAGATGGCTCCTTCTGCGTATCCAAGTGCTCCTCATTTGCATATTTGCCTCATTTGCGTATTAAGTTGTGCCTCATTTGCATATGTAAATACATGCCGGTCAGTGTGCAAATTAGCCTCGTTCCTCTGCCCCTGAAATAAATGTGTGTTGTTAGTGCGTGGGAAGACATCGATGGGGTGGGCAGCACTGGCCTGCAGGGAGGGGAGGGGGGCCAGCCTGGCCTGGAGGAGGGTCCTGCAGGCCCCTCCAGCCCGGTGTGGCCCCCCTCCCGGTGCTTCGTGTCAGTGGTCAGGGAGAGAGGGGCGTGGTTTCACGAGTTTATTTTTGTGCATGCTTTCTTAATAAAAAGAAAAAGTGAATGTTTATGGTTTAACTCTTTTGGTGCCAGTATTGATTTTTTTCCCCAGCGGCGCCCGTCAGGTTGGCTCAGTTCCCACCTACTTACCTTAGAATTTGGGTGTTGATATGGCTAAATGAACTTGTATGTACTTTAGACAGAGATTTTTTTATGATGTTGAGAGAAAGAGTTGAAAGTTCTCCCAGATAGCTCTTCTCAGGGCACTGAGATCTGTCAGTCTTTCAGTTCGTGCTCACCAGAAAGGCAGAGTGAAAACTCTACCAATGTTTGGTGGCTGTTTGTCCGTACCACGTGTTGACCTTTCTCTTTTAAGGAAGGAGTAACGCAAAAAAGCAAATTTTAAATTGCTTCCATAGAGTACCTAAATAAATGTATTGCCACTTTTCAGGAGCAGGGAATGTTGACCTTTGGGAACATTCAGGAATTCACACCCCAAATAGCCTGAGTGGATGAAATTTTTATCTTCCTCTACCAGAAAGACAGGAGAAGCACATCTCTCTTGTAAAGAGAGCCTGATGTGACTGAGCCCCGATGTGCTTGTTCCCCACCTTCTTGAGGTCAGACTGGAGGTTATCACTTCTCAATTCCAGAGTTTTGCCAAATGGCTGATAGGCCAGCAGTCACCTAATCTGGATCATCAATGACTGCAGTTACTCAAATTATGCGCATGTGCCATCTTAAAATGCAGGAGGTACATTTGGGTGATCTCAAACTACTTCCTAAAAGGAATATTTGGGACTCTTGTGGAGAGAGCGCTGGGGAGGCAGTGAGTGTGCTCATGTTAATGAACATAGGTATGGCATGTGCATTGGACGAGTTACAGTGATGTATTTCCCAGTCAGTTCAGTGCAGCTGCCTGGGGCAAGTGCTGCTCATAACGCATGGCTGTAAAGAAATGCAACATTACCCTCTAGTGGAATCTTCAGATACTCCCACACACACCTCAGGCCCCAAGTAGAAACAAAGGAGAGGAAAGATGTGTTGACATTCTAAGGAGAGGCATCAAAGTGAGTTTTATCTGCAGTTTATCAGAGACAGGAGATGTAGAACATAGACGTATGGAAATAACATTCTCATCTCAATTCAGAGGTTCAACTACGTGATCCCACCACATTCTGCAGCCTTGCTTTCTTCTCTAAGAGTTAAAATACTCTACTTCACCAGAGTCTTCCTCGCTCTTGGTACTTCCAACTTCCCATCTCTAGAGTAGGATGTAAAGGGGTTACTTGTCATGATCTGAACCATACAGGGTGTGGAGTTGCAGGCTAATGAAATGTGTTGGAGCAAAACCAGCTGTTAAGCAGTGGCTGATGTGCAGGACTATAGCTTGGTCTTTCTGCAGTGGTGAGAGCATTACACTGTGCTGCTAATGTTCTTCTCTGCTGAAGTCTGGCTTCTGTGAAGTTCTGTGGGTTCATCACTAAAGGCACCTTCCAAGATTCCTTGCACTGATTGACGTACCTTTGCCCTGAAGTCCCGTCCCACAAAAACGTAGAGCAGGGGGTTGATGCAGCTGTTGGCATAGGCAAGTGCTGTAGAGAGGTGATCCCACAGGATCAGTGACTCTGTCAGTCCTGTTCTAAGACTAGGTACAAGGGAGAGAATCCCAACTACGTGGTATGGAGCCCAGCAGGTGAAGAACGCAGCTACCACGAGCACAACTGTTCGCAGCATCCTGTTGCGCGGTTTGCTAAACTGCTTTGCGTGTGTCCTGAAAACGATGAGGACGTAGCAAACTGCCATTATGCCAAAGGGGAGCACAAAGCCAAAGACAGCCCTAGTGATGTTTATTACCACTAAGGCAAGGGGTACAGAATAGTCACCTTCATAGATATTTCCCAACAAGTCGTTACCATTGTAGGCTAAAGGTGAGTATTCTTCCCCTGACTCATTTACAGACTCATTTATATAATCTAGCACCTGATCATCTCCAAAACTGTACCCGCACTCAGTTTTGCCATCATAAATGCTTGTCTCACGGTAGTAGAAGACAGGACAGCAGAAAATGAAGGCCAGGATCCAAATGCCACTGCATATTAGCAATATAAATTTCACTGTTCGATGGTTTTGACACCAGACAGGTTTCATGACAAGGAGGCACCGGTCGATGCTGATGGCCACGAGTAGGAAGACACTAGCAAACATGGTGAAGATTATGACTGATGGAATGACTTTGCAGAGGAACCAACCATATGGCCAGTGTTCATGGAGGGCCAGGTGAACGATGAAAAATGGCAAGGACAAGCAGCACATGATATCAGCCACAGCAAGGTTTAGGAACCACACAGTGTTCACAGACCTTTTCATTTTCAGACCAGCTACCCAGATTACCAATCCATTGCCTGGGATACCTATGATGAAAACGATGATGAAGATAGCAATCGAGACAATTGATACCGATGCATAGTATACAGCAGCCTGTTCCTCTGAACTGCTGTTGCCCAGGAGTTGAGGCATTCTGCAGCTATAAAACAGAAAGCAAATTAGTAGCAAGTCACATTCTCCTCCCTGAATTCTTCTCCTAATCTTTCATGAAGCATCCTGAGTCAGGGGACAGTACAGAGCTGTGAGGGTACAAAGGCATGGGTCTATACCAGTTTGTGCTAAAGGCTTACCAATGTGACCATTGTACACCATCATTCTCATGGTAGCTAAACTACATAAACCCCACTATTCAAACAGCTGTGTGCAGTTACATTCTCCTGTCTCTGCCACCCCCTTTAGTCTCCAAAGTGGAGCTCTCCATTCACATGGCCATGCTGTCCCCAGGTGTTTCCTGATTGCCTTCCTGCTTTTACTACACTTCTCAGAAAGGGAAATCCGTGTTTTTGAGTCCTGTTCCTTTAAAACGAGCGATTTCCTCAGGCATAACCAGTGAAATACATTTAGCCTAAGAAAGCAGTGCTTGTCTTTATGAAATAACCTTGCTCTGCTTTTTGGACATTGTAAATAGAACACATAAGACAGCAACTCTGTTGCTAAGGGGTATTTTAGGGCTAAGGGGTATTTTAGGGAAGTCTCAGTAAGCACTGCTGGTTCTTTGGAAAGCTAGTCTTGATGAGTAGAAAGGCAGGAAATTCATGGTTTAAGGTTCTACAAAGGCAAGAAATGAATCGCTTAAGGAGAACAGACAGAGACTTATTTGTAGAAACAAAAATGAAAATACAGAGTAATAGTAGTAAGGTTCTTGAGCCACTTTAGATATAAGAGATACCTTATTGCAAGACAAGCTGTGCTACCACAGACCTAAGTGACATTTTAAAACTATGAGAGCGGTAGAGGAACAACGTTAATTGCTCAATTATTCTTAGACTTAGTAAATTTAGAAAGGAAAGGTAAACTAGCAAAGCCAAGATAGAACTGAGAAAAAGAGCCCAATCTTCATCCTTTAGATATTAATAGAATTGTCTATAAAATGCCTGTTAACTAAATCCTTGCTGAATCAATGAAAGCAGTTGTGTTGCTGAAACGTCCCTAAAATGTTACTAAAATGCAAGGAAGCTGCATAGTTAAGAGCTGAATGCAGCCTGCAGAAGCAACTGAGAAGACATGAATAACATAACTGACCCTCTTTTAACCTCTATTATTCCAGTACTTAAATGACAGTCAGGGACTGTTTTGTGCAGGACTACATATCAAGATTATTAAAAAAATTTAATTCAAATCATCCACCTCTTTCTTGCATAACATATAGTCTAAATGTGGAGCGATGCATGAGTGTTAGAACTGCTTCACCGGGAAGAAAATTAAATCGTAATTTTCCAGTTTTTGGTAATAACTGCTAAGAAGTTTTAGATGAGGGTGACCTGCAAGAAAAGCCATGAAAGAAGCCTCTGGAAGACTTAACTTAAAGCTGGAGTCTTAACTTAAAATTCTAGCAAGTTTGTTGCATTTCCTGTGGTCTTGCTGATACATGCAGAAGTGACTTTTACTGGGACAACTGGAGAACAGTGCTGCAGGAGCTGAATCTTGCTGCCTTCCCATATAGCTACAGAAAATGGTGTGATGGGATAGGGAACCAAGGAATGCTATAAGGAACAGTAATGCAAGTCCTACTCCAAAGTAAACGCAGAGATGAATCAATACGAAGATACTGCCCACTCTATGTTTTCAAGAGTGCTAAAAGGGCTGGAATGTTGTTGAAAAATGGAAGAGGGAACTGGAAGAGAGAGAGAGGTTTTCAGGAGTGAATAATAATAAATTTCAAGAAGAGGAAAGCAGCTTATGATACCTACCTGAGTGAAGTTATTTCAGTGTGTCAGGGAGCAAGTACTATCAGTCCTGTCTCTGGAGTTACTGAAAAAAGAAACTCACATGACATTTAAGGAACTGCTTGTTGTTTCCTGTATGTGTGTGCCAAGTGTGTTCTTTCACCCTGATGGAAAGGCTTAGAATGACTCATATTTGAAATTTTAGATATCATCTGCTCTTTAAATAAACAGTCAAACCAAAAGAAGTGGTCCTGATACCGTCAAATAAAATAGTGCCCTAAATAAAACATTAATAGAAAGCAAAGGAATAATGTGCACAGACCTATACTTTACTAGAGTTTCCATAAGACAACTGAATGACATCTTGCCTGTTGGCATTTTACTGACATTTGCTCAGTATAATTCACAATTCCAAACTCTGCCATATTACTGCCAAATTTCTGACCTGTTGTCTTGTAGCCACTTCCATGTTTTATCAGATCAGCACATTCACCTAGTTAATACCATTCTTCTTGGATTCTTAACAATCCAGATCAGCTTCTGTCCCAGCTTGAGACAGCTTAGAACATTGTATTCAGCAAATGATGACTGGTCATGTCAAAGGGATTTTATTCTGACTTTTACCTCTCAGGGTATTTAAACTGTATTTTTTAAGAAGGAACTTGACTGACGGAAAGTTAGAAGTGGTTGACTGAAATGCTGATAGCACAAAATGGGGCAAGGCGATAAGAACCAAAGAGCTCTAGGGCAAGGCATTTCAAATGTTTTAGCAAGGGGTTCCCCCTTGCCCCTCAAATTTGGCAAATCGAGACTGCTAGCAGAAATTACAAAGCCAGACATTCAAGAATCAGCCTCAGTATTTTGGTTTTGGTCTGGGAAAGGATCATGACAGAGCAAAGTTCTGCTCCTGAGTGTGTTTCTGTGAAAACCACCAATGCTGCCTCCAATACAAAAACCGTGCAACCAGAAACATGAAGACTAGGGGAGGCTGGGTTATACCCCCAAGGACAGACAGGCAGTCTGCCAGGAAAATTTCTCTATCTGCATCATATTCTCAGCTGCCATTCTTCCTACAGGACCCCTCTGACCCAGACAGGCAGTGCTGATAAGAGGTTACTCTTATGGGCTCCTGCTGGCCAAGGGACACACAGCCTGGTCACCACTGTGGAACTTGCTAGTTCTGGTCAAGCTCTACTTTGCAAGAAGGTCCTTCTCCACCAGTTTTGCTCCTCCAAGTTAAAACCTCTCTAAGTTTTGGTGTTAATCCCAAATTATCATATTGCATTTTCTTCTCTTCTGGCTCACTCCATTCCCCTTTTGATATACAGACTGAGGTAGCTGAGAAAGGCTCTAATTCACAGAATCACAGATTAGCTGAAGTTGGAAGGCTGTCTGCAGACTGTCTAGCCCAACCCCACTGCTCAAAGCAAGGTCAACTAGACAAGATTGCGAAGGACTGTGTCCAGTTATGTCTGGGTATTTCTAAAGAAGGAGAGTCCAAAAACTCTCCAGGGCAATTTGTTCCAGTGTTCAGCCACCTTCACAGTAAAAAACTGATTTTTTTTTTTTTTTTTGGTGTTCAGGTAGAACTTCCTGTGTTTCAGTGTGTCTCCCTGGCCTCTTGTCCCAAGCTCCACAGAGAAAAGTCTGTCTCCATCTCCATTAAACAGTCCCATCAGACAGATGAAAAAAATCCCCCTAAGTCTTCTCTCTTCTCCCCAGGTTGGATGAGGCATTGAGCAACCTGGTGTAGTGGGAGATGTCCCTGCTCACTGCATTGGGGTTGGAACTAGGTAATTTTTGAAGTCCCTTCCAACCCAAAACACCCTATGATTCTCTTCTCCAGGCTGAGCAGTTCCATCTCTCTCAGCCTCTCCTTGTATGACAGGTGTACCAGTCCCTTAATTGCCTTAGTGGCTCTCCACAAGTTTCACTCCAGCATGCCCACATCTCTGTAGTAGTGAGGAAGCCAGAACTGGACCCAGCACTCTAGACATGGCCTCACTAGTGATGAGTAGAGAGGAAGGATCACCTCCCTTGACCTGCTGGCAACACTGCCCCTAATCCAGCCCTGGCAATTATTGGCATTCTTTTCTACACGGGCATATTGGCAGCTTACGTTCAACTTTCTGTCCACCAAGACCACAACATCATCATTCTCTTCAAAGCTGCTTTCCAGGTGCTCATCCCCCAGCATGCATTAGTGCATGGGGTTCTTCCTCCCCAGGACTTTCCAACTCTTCTTGAACTTCATGAGGTTCCTGTCTGCCCAGTTCTCCAGGATGTCCAAGTTCCTCTGAATGGTGGCACAGACAGCTGGTGCTTCAACCACTCACACCACTCCTGTATAATATGCAAACTTGTTGAGGGTGTACGTTACTTCATTATCCAGGTCATTAATGAAGAGTTAAACAGTACTGGAACCAGTGTCAGCTGCAGCTGGACACCACTGCTGACTGGTCTACAGATGGACTAAGTTATTCTGATCACTACTCTCTGAGCTCAGCAGTTCAGCCACTACTCAGCCCACCCCACTGTCTGCTTGCCTAGCCCATATTCCAGCTCAGGTAATCACAAACTTTGGACACCAAGTAGGAAACAAAGCCTGGAAAAATTGGTACCAACATAAAACCTACATAATAAAAAAATAGCCCTTCACAATAACAGTGTCTCAGTGAAAGAAACACCATTTGAAATAGTACATGGTGTGTTTTGTAAAAATGCTCATAACTTTTAAGTTATCTAAAGAGTCATTTCGTGAGACTGGTTTCCCCTGTACCTTCTGTGCAGAAAATTCCAAATATTGGGTACAATAAAGTAGATTCCTGGACAATGCCTTATTTTTATTTAAATAGGCAAAGCAAAAGATCAAGTGATTCTTTTGCATGGTTTATTGTGAGGCTACCTACAGATTGGCATGAACAGTGCATTTTACTCTACTTACACACCTCACATGATTGCACATTGTGGAGTTCCATCCAAGATTTCTGCTGTTCCTTGTTTTTTGTTCATTGAAGATTTCTGTGTGGGAAAAATTTGGATCCTTCATTGCTTTCATAGTCTCATTTTAAATATGTTCTACTTCAAGATTTCAATCTCGGGCTGAATTCTTTAAAAAAAAAAAAAAAGGTACAAAAAATTAAAACATTTAGCTTTTATCAGCAGTGCTTTATAATTTCTTGGTGCAGAAATGCCTGTTTGAACCAGGCAGAAGAATGTTATGGTCTCTGCTGGTTAAGTCTCAATGGAAATGGATGTGAGGTGTATTCCTGGAGTCCTGGTGCTTGTGAATTTTTCCTCACGTGCCTTATCACAGCTGGCCCTTTGCCACTCTCTCATCCTGGAAGGACCGTAGGAGGTCTGTAGCACACTGAATGACAGCACAGTAAAGAGATAGGTGAAATTTAATATTGCTAATTGTGAATCACTGAACCTGGAAAAGCAACTGTAACTATACACACAGAGGGTTGTACTCCAGGTAAGTTATTAGAACTGAAAGAAAAAGCTTAGCAGTCACTGCAAGATGTTCTCTGAAAAATCATGTCAACACACAACTCAGTCCAAAATGTAAATGTAACAGGAAGCATTCATTGCTTCTTGAATAATGAATGCTGTAGTAGTCCCTGATCTTAAAACGAATTATAGAATCAAAAATAATACAGAAAATGATGACTAGACAGCCATTGCTGGGAATGGCTTCTTTTAGTGGACAAGCTAAATAGATGAGAATCGTTCACCTTGGAAAAGAGGCAGGTGGCAATATGAGAGACATGAATTCTTGTTCGAAAAAAAAATTACTTTTTTTCATATTGCACAGATTCATAGCTCCAAGGATGATATAGGTAACTAGAAGTACAAATAAGTTTTAAAAAAATTAGTTAAGTCCACAGAAGACTATCAAATATTGCTAAGAAATGCACTAAACCCCTGGCCCTCAAAGCCCTTACCCCACAGATTGCTAAGCTACTATACTAGGTAAGTGTAATTCTGCGCTGTTTTACAAGCTTTCTTTGAGTTCTTCTGCAAGGTTTACCTCTCATTCACATCTTCACCTTAATTCTGCAGTCTGACAAGCAGTTCAGCATTGGGACAGTGCAAGGAGGGAGGCTGAGCTGCCTCTTACACACATATCTGCATTGAGTGTGGGTGCCACGTATTCCTACTGGCTCCTGCACAGGCTGCATGGAAGGGTTCACGTCTCTCTCCCTGGGCATTTAACTGTCACTTATCAGATCTATCGATCAGCAGATCAGGCTCCCTTTTTTTTCTTTCAAATGGTTTCTGCACTCGGCACTGTCAGAGATTGCAATGTTGGGTTAGTTGGATGGCCCGACAGGATGGCTTGTTTGACCGCTCTGACTGAGGTTGGTTACCATCCTGTTCCACTTACCTATGGAAACAGCAAGAAACAAAATTCCATGTTTCAGCTCTCCCTGCATTAACTAATGCTATTGCATACCAGAAAAAAAGAGAGTAATTCCTTAAACTCACAGAATCATTAAGGCTGGAAAAGTCCTCTGAGATCATTGAGTCCGACCTTTGACCAATCACCCTTGTCAACTAAACCATGGCACTAAGTGCCACGTCCAGTTGTTTCTTGAACACTTCTTGGGATGGTGACTTTCACGGGCAGCCTGTTCCAATGCTCGACAAAGAATGCTTAGATATGGCTCTATATAATTTCGTAACTTTTCTTATGCCTTTTCTTCCAGTTTTCAGAGTAAATGTTTGGTGTTTTAGAGGCTCAGTCACAGGGCACTGCAACACCAGCGTTCACCAAGAAGTCACGATTAAAAACATGGTTTAAATGCTGCTTTTGCCAATTTTAAGAGCTCTCTAAGCACAGATACAGAGTGTAGTTTAGAAAGGAGACAGTGTTTATTCTGCCCAGGGCGCAAGATGAAAGTTTCCATAAATCAAGCACACCAACCAACAAAACTTTTTACTATTTATACATTTTAGCAAACAAAGGAATTAGTGTTACTTGGCTACAAGTCACATAGTTCTCTTATTAATTAGTACTCTATCTTCTGTTGGGGTTAATGATTCTGTGTCTTCTCATTCTAATTAGTCTGCACGCCCAGTCTTTCTCTTCTTCTGGGTCAGTGGGTTCCTTGAGTTGGTGGTGTGCGAGTGGGTGTTGTGATCTCTCCCTGCCGGAATTCCCTTTTACCCAGTCGGAGCTGATTCTGCACGGGTTGCCGAGTTGTCTTTATTAGTTTCTTCCTTATCTTGGAAGTTCTGCCAAATGTCCTTGTGGCCTGTAAATTCTGTGTTCTCTGTGTCCACTATCAGCGGTACATCCTTCTCCCCAAGCTTTGTTAACCTCCCCCTAGGTCTGAGGTTATTGAAACATGTCAAGCCCTAACAAGGTAACTTTATCCATAAGTAATTTGTCTTTCCAGCACCTGGACATCACTTAGAGCTTGCTCGTTAGCTGCTCTCGGTTTCACGGATTAAATCTCCCTTGTTGTTGGTTAGGCTTGAAAGTATACAAAGATCAAACGTCAAAGAACATCCTTTCTTAAAGGAATTTTAACATATTCCGTATTTTTGCAACAATTAGGCAGTACTCCGCTTCACAACCCCCTCCTCGTTTCCTGTAACTATCTGGACAAATTGTTAATTTCTCTGACCCTTGAGATGTCAGCATCACTGCTAGTCCTAACTAAATCGATAAATCAACTAGCATTTACGCCTTTATTTTCACCACATTTCTGGGGAAGCCACGCTCCTGAAACGAACCTTTGCGCAGCTGGCATTTCCATCACTTCCAGCAGCAGCAAAACCCGTAGTGTTTTGTGCCACGTTTTCTATTCGGTTTGCCGTCTCACCGGAAAGCCAGGGGACCCCAGCACCACGGAGAGCCCACGCTCGCTCAAACGCCCAGGCGCGGCCGGGGCTGCCCCCACGGGCAGGTCGGCACGGACAGCCCCGCTGCCCCCGCCACCCCTGCGGGCGGCGCCCCACACAAACATGGCCGCGCCAGCCCCGCCGCGGGACCCTGCCAGGCTCCAAGATGGTGCCCGGCCCCGCTGCGGTGTCAGAGGCGGCTCCAAGATGGCGCCCTCCCGCCCCCGGGCCCGGATGCCAGGATCCAAGATGGCTCCCCCCCGCTTCTCCGACGTGGCGCGCGTCCCGCCCGGCGCCCCCAGGCGGTGCGTGCCCTCATCAAAGATGGCGGTGGGCAGCGCCGCTGGTCATTAGGCTGCCGCCGCTCGCTGTTCGCCTGGGTTCGTGGTCGAGATGGCGGCGGCCGAGCTGGAGTACGAGTCCGTCCTCTGCGTGAAGCCCGATGTCAACGTCTACCGCATCCCGCCTCGCACCTCCAACCGCGGATACAGGTGAGGCAGCAAGCGGCGGCGCCCGCGATCACCCCAGCTCGGCGCGGCCCGGCCCAGCCCCTGGCCGCAGGGCAGCCAGGGCTCCGAGCGAGGCCTTGGGGAGCCGTGTCCCACGGCCGCGAGCGAGTCTGGCTCGTTCCCTGAGCCCCCGCCGGCCACAGCTCGGGGGTACACGCCGCCTCGGGTTGCCTCTTGGAGCTGGTCAGCGCCTGAAAGCAGACGCGTGTGCTCCGTGCTGTGCAGGAGCAGGGGGTGTTCTGTCAGTCAGGTGCAGGAGGTGAAGGCGCCTGAGCGCCCTGCTGTTCCAGGCGGAGCTGACCGCCGCTCCCGGTTTGCTCGGTCAGCGGGGATGTATGTGGCTGAGGTGCTGGAACAGCGCGTTGGCTTTGGCCTGTTCGCTCCGGCTGCAGCGGGGAGGAAGGCGGGAGGAGTTCTGCATGATTTCTAATACGAGGCTGCAGGACCAGCAGGTAGAAATACCTTCTCTGATTAGCCGACAGCAGTGGTGTGTGGTTTTATAAGCTGTGACGACCGCAGGCCTACTGGAGACGGGGATTTGTGTGCTCCCTGAACTTGACAGACTGTGGGTGCTGTGCATGTTGTACCAGGCCACGGATGTTTGTCTGCAGTTGTAAAATCGTGTAGGTTTTACAGCATCAAGTCTCCCAGAGTTCAAGTATTATTTGCACAATGCTTTCAGGCACGTAGTGTGATTCTTGGGGATGTCCCGTGCAGGGCCAAGAGTTGAACTCTATGATCCTTGTGGGTCCCTTCCAACTCAGAATATTCTATGATTCACTCGTTTGGAGTTTTTTTCTCTTTCCTTTTCATTTTTTTCCCTTCACAAGACTGTGGTAAAGAGTTTGATGGGCTAGATGGAACATACGATGTTTTACCTGGTGTAAGCCAGATGCCTACAGGTTCAGAAGTACTTGGTATTAGTTTGCAACAATAGGGTAGAATAACAGAGTGGCATTTCAGCATGCTGATAATTAATTTCTGGGATCTTCCTGATGCTCACTTATTAGTCACTTGTGGATTTCCTGTTCAAGTGAGTTTCTGGGCTTCTGTCCCCCCTCTTCTGTAGGGTTATAAATAGAGTCGATGTTCTCTGGACTGTGTCTATTTCCCTTTACCCAGAGAGGCCAGTCAAAATCATGTGCGTTGATTGGCAGCAACAGAGAGGAGCTGAGACCCCATGTGTTGTTTGGGGAGGGAAGTGGAGTGAGGCAGTTGCAGGTGTTGAGGGTTTGGGAGGAGAGACTTCTGCTGAGATGGTTGGGCAGAAGTAGAAGGGTTGATGTATGGTCAGTGATCAGCTGCTTGTCCTTTCAGGGCATCTGACTGGAAGCTGGACCATCCAGACTGGACAGGGCGGCTTCGTGTCACCTCCAAAGGCAAAACTGCTTACATAAAACTGGAGGATAAGGTTTCAGGTAAGGCAAAGGCTGTGCCTTGGCAAGACTACAGCTGTGATTGCTGCATGTGAGCCTGTGTTTCTCAGCCTGAGGTTGCTCTCCTTAACGCCCGATTCTTTGCCCACAGGAGAACTCTTTGCCCAGGCTCCCATAGATCAGTACCCTGGCATTGCAGTAGAGACTGTGGCAGATTCCAGCCGCTACTTCGTCATTCGAATTCAGGATGGCACTGGTGAGTTGAGGGACAATGTATGTGCCAAGTGCTAGGGGTGGAGGAGACTTAGCCTGGTGGAGCTGGGTGTGTGCCAGGTGGATTGGAACTGTGTTGGGAGTGCTGGCAAGGCCGGGTAGCGTGCCTGGAGGGATCAGAAGCTGAGGTAAACAGAGGAGGTTCTCCACGCTGTACAGAGCCCAGGGGCTGGGAAGGAACATTTGGTTTCTGAGTGTGCCCCGTGGGAAGAAGGGTGTATCCTGAAGGCTTGGAACAGTGAGCTCCTGGTGTTCAGCTGCAGCTGTGTTGGAGGGAGGTAGCACAAAGTGGTTTAGGAGAAGCAGAAGGACTTTGGAGCGAATGAACACGAGGGCCCATTTGCAGAGCACCTCCAATGACTCCTCCTATCTCCTTGCTAGGACGAAGTGCTTTTATAGGCATTGGCTTCACGGATCGTGGTGATGCCTTTGACTTCAACGTCTCTTTGCAGGATCACTTCAAGTGAGTTGTGCTTCTCTGGAATGCTGTTTTTCCTCCGGCCTGTAGAACGTGGCGGGTGGTGGTGCATGGTCATTCAGCATAGGCTTCCCTGGGATGGTCCTGAAGCCCTGCTCTGGCCAGGAACACTTGAGTGTGCTGCCAGCTGTTGTAGCAGGCTGAGAGCCCTGCGGGGTCAGATCTGTAAGTCGTCAGCTTAGGTCCTGTGATGCTCCAGGTGCAGTGTTAGACAGTCTTTTGGGTTTGTGGTGGTCACAACTTTTTGCTGCACTACACTGGGAGTAGGGAGGTAGCAGGTTTGACAAGGCAAGGTAGTTTGGTGGGATGGGGAGAGAAACTACACATCTTTTTTGAAACCCTGCTCCCTTTTGCCACAGGGTCTCATGTCCTCCTCTCTTCTTTTTAGGTGGGTGAAGCAGGAGACCGAGATCTCCAAAGAGTCCCAGGAAGCTGACACACGTCCCAAATTAGATTTAGGATTTAAGGAAGGGCAGACTATCAAACTAAACATTGGGGTAAGCAGACCGGTTTACCCTGCTTCTTTCTCTGGGTATGCCAGTGGAGACTCTTCTTACATGTCCTTTCTTTTTATACAGAACATGACGACAAAGAAAGGAGGAGCAGCCAAGCCCCGTGCGTCTGGATCAGGTGGCCTAAGCCTGCTGCCACCCCCACCAGGAGGCAAAATTGCAGCCCCTCCTATTCCTCCCCCCTCTTCCACAGCCATTGCCAACCACGTCACGCCACCTCCTGTGCAGAAATCCAGTAATGCGAGCGGTGCAGGTAAACATTAGCACGGAGCAAATGGTCAGGCAGTGGTAGGTGCTTAGAGAGAACTGAGATCTGCTGCAGCAAACCCATGTTCAGCCCCGTGCCAGCAGTGCCCTGTGGTGTGTCCCTGCTGTCTTTGGCAGCTCTGGTGCCCCAGTGCGAGAAAAACATGGGCCTGCTAACCTGGGTCCTGAGGAAGGCCATGGAAATGGTCAGAAGGCTGGAACACCTCTCCTGTGAAGAAACACTGAGGGGATTGGAGTTGTTCCGCCTGAAGAGGGCAAGGCTCTGGGGAGATCTCATTGTGACCTTTCAATATAGAAAGGAATCTTGTAAGAAAGATGGAGACTTTTTTACCAGGGCCTGTAGTGACAGGACAAGGGGTAAAAGCTGAAGGAGGGTAGATTTAGATTGGATATCAGGAATAAATTCTTTACAGTGAGGGTGGTGAGACTCTGTAACAAGTTGCCCAGAAAAGCTGGGTACTCCTTCACTGGAAGATTTCAAAGGCCAGATTGGGGAGGGCTTTGAGCAACCTCATTTAGTGAAAGGTGTCCCTGCTCATGGCATGGCAGTTGGACTGGATGAACTTTGAAGGTCCCTTCTAACCTAAACCATCCTGTGGTTCTATAACAAAGAGGTTGCTGCAGTCTTCTGGAGGCTGTACTAAAAATGTGACCATGCAGAGGTGTCTGGAGAGCTGATGATACCCTTGTGAAGGCAGAGACTTCAGCAGTGCTGTACACCGGTTTGAGTGAGAAGAAACCACAAGCTTCTGAATAGGGCTTGTGTGGTTCCAGAGCATGGTTTTTGGTGTTAAGATGATGCCTGTTTGGCAACTGTTATGATTGCTGAGCCTTATGTCTACTGGGAGAGGTAGTAAGTCACAAATCTGCCAGCTGGTGTGCTAAGTGGAGACCAAATAGTTCGCTATACCCTTGCAGTGTGAGCTGGAGGCTCTGTGCATGTTCAGGAAAAGGTGATGTTGTTACAACAAACTTCTTGAAAAGTAACTTCCTTCTTCTGGAAGGAGAGCTGGAGTTTCTTCAAAGGTTTTCCTCTCCTACATCCAGGAGTTTGTTAAAGGTGACAGTTTAAATGCCTGTGGGGTTTTCTTCTTGATTAGCTTGATTTTTTTTTAAATTTTTATTTTTTTCCTTCTCTCCTCCCATAGATATTCTATTAGACTTAGATGCTCCTGCATCTGCATCCAAGGCACCAGTACCAGCTACCACAGACCTCTGGGGAGACTTCAGCACTGCATCCAGGTAAACTCTGATGAAAGGAACACAAGAAGAGTGGTGTCCTAATGGGCACTTGAAGAACCGTAAGTTAAGAAGTCTTTTTAGGTCTGCCCCTTTGACTCTCCTTTCTTTATTGCAGCACTGTTCCCAATCAGGCTCCTCAGCAGTCCAACTGGGTCCAGTTCTGAATGATCAAAGCAGTGGAATGGGGCAAACTGATGACCAAGAGGCACTAGAGGCACCAAATGGGATCAGAGGGGGCACAAACCTCTCTAGTCTTCAATCAAAAACAAATTTGGACAATCTCTCATTTTTAAACCAGACCTTCACTTCGGTAAAAACTTAAAATTTTTGATCCCACTGAACCTAAAGAGAACATACTGACTCCTCCCAAGATGGGCAAGGAGGAGAGAGGTAGCCTTATTTCTTCCGCCTACTTGGCCATTACGTGGTACATCCTAGCTCCTTTTCCCTGTCTTTCCATACAGGGAAAGCAAGAATCCTAAAGAAGGTGGATACAGGAGTAGGCTGGGTAGGTGCCCCTAAATTCCTTTTCCTCTAAATTTTCTCTGGTTACGTTGTTGCTTTTTGTGGCTGTTTCCAACCGTGACTCCAGTCTCTGCCGCTTGCAGTGCTGAGGACAGCTGCATTTGACTGCAGCTGGTAAACGGAACCTGTAAGGAGATAGTTCTTGTCTCAACACAAAACCCTGTTGGATTAATTACGTCTGTGGTGAACCTCCCCCTGCACACACTACTCTTCCTGTCTTTGGTGCAGTTCATGGTAGTGCTGGATCTTCTTGTGCTCTTGTGGGAGGAGTCACCCAAGTCCTTGAGCGGACCTGCTGCCGCTGCGCTGTAGCTTCTGGTGGGCACCCTGTCTCCAGGCTCCATATTTGGCTCGCAGGGTGGCTGGAGCAACTTAGGTCATTTTAACTCCATTCTCCCTGTGCAAAGGCCTCACTGTCACTGAGCTTTTTTAACTGGAAATAGCTTTAAAAAAACACAAAAGGCCGGTTGTTATAATTTGGTAGTTACTTGCACTAGATGACAACCAGGTAATTCCCACCACTTAGTATTTCATGTTCCTGCATCACTATCCTGAGCCCTGGCCTTGTTATGTGACTTGGCACTGTACAAGTATTGCATATCCATGCCACAGTAGGAACTATGGTGGGACAGTGGATTATTTTCTGGAGAAGGACAGTCTTCTTTTTCAGCTCACGCTTGCCATTTGGGTAAGAAATGTATAGTAGGTCCAATCTTGAGGACTGGCAGCAAAATTCTCCCACCTGTATTCCTTATTATAGCTTTTGTTCTGAGGTTAACTTTGTAGGGATGTGAGCTGGTTATTGGAACTTGGATTTTTTTCTTAAATTTTTAATGTGCCCCAAGCCCCCTCTATTTTCTGTGTGGTTTAGGGGGTTAGAAAGAAGATAAAGGGCCCTTACTCTCTGCTTTTCTCTTTGGGAAAGCTCCCTGAGGCCCTTGAT
Organism: Myiozetetes cayanensis; assembly: GCF_022539395.1. NCBI lineage: Eukaryota > Metazoa > Chordata > Aves > Passeriformes > Tyrannidae > Myiozetetes > Myiozetetes cayanensis. Next base: position 28,499,923 of record NW_026087742.1, on the reverse strand, counting down.
GTGGATGCTACTTCAGTGTATGAATGTGATCTGGGGTGTAAGTCTGTGATTACTCTGGGCAAAGCTCGCAGGGCAGGCTGGAAACCTCACAATGCTGGCTACCCTTCATGCTGGCTCATAAGCCAAAACACTAGCTGGGAAGGTGATCTCAGTGACTCTTGGACAGCTGTACCCAGTTACTGGAACACTAGGGTTTTGGTGCTTCACTGGAAGGCTTCTTCCTGTTTTGAACACTCAACACAGCAACACTTTTGTGTCTCTAGCACACCTCTGCAAGTAAACTTTTGCCTTTGGGCAAAAATTTTCTGGTGAGGCTTTTAAGAGTAGTTAGATGTATGCATCTTGTACTGGCCGAAAGGTCTCTTGTCATTTTTGTCTTCTTATTACACTGAGGGCATTTGGAGACAAAGTTTCACTTAGACCATCCCTCTGGGAAGCAACATTATTGAGATAGCTCTAAAGCTGCTGCAGTTCCACTTGTGGAAGTGGGGACCAGACTGCTGTTGGATGTATTTTAAGTAGTCATTTAATCCTGATTCTCTGGCGCTCTTGGTGTTTCCCCCTTGCCTTCATAGTCACTCCTGCAGTCTCACTGCATTTCAACTTCCTGCCTCCTGAACTTGTGGATGGCTATAGTCTGCCAGTGAAGTCATGGACTCTGCTGGTTGGCTTTTTGTTTTCTTTGTCTTTTTTTGTTTGCTCAAATCCTAGTGAGGTCCTGTCATTTCAACTATGTATCAGTTCCCCAACCAAGGAAGTTCATGGCACCAATTAACAACTAACTAGGAGCCTCTTCTGTATTGTCTTAGTATTCTGGAGATAATATATTATGTATTTGAAAAGCTGAAGAAGCAAAAATTAAAGATATATGTATATAAAGCATAAGATGTACTGGTGCAAATGGTAATTAAACAAGTAATATTGGGGAAAAGAGTGTATGAGTCTTCTCAGTTGTCAAACTGTTGTTGCTCTGGAAGCCTCTAGGTTGGATGTCTTCATGTCTCCAGCAAGATCCTTGTAACCTGCTTACCCTTTCTGAATATGCATTACGGACTGCAAACTGGACAAGAGCAGCCTCAGGAGTGAATGGGTTCAGGCTCTGTCTGGGCAAAGAGGGAGGAGTGTGGAAGAAGAACACAGAAATGACATGGCTGCTCCACATGGGGTTAAAACACTACACGACACCGAACACAAATCAACAATACAGAAACAGGCCTGACTGTAGGTGCACGTGATGCCTGATAAGAGTGTGGATAAAACTACAAGCGAGAAAACTTAGTTACCCTAACATTTAGCATTTTGGACATTAGAGGCTTCTGCAGCCTGCAGATACTTTCAGAAGTGATTCTTGCCATGCTGGTAGATAGGAAGCAGTCTCTGCTGACTGCAGAGGTGGGCAAGGTGAGCTTTGTCAGGGGCAGCAAGGGCAGGCTGCTTGGAAAGAGAACAAGCTGGAAGCTGAGTCACAGGAGGGCAGGCAGGGGGCAGTGGCCTCACCAACAAAGAAGCAGTCCTGAAGTACTTGAGCACAAAGATCAGAGCAGGTCAAGGTGAGGATTTAGATCAGCAGGGTATGTGACCAGATGTGGGCACGGCTGCTTTAGCTCAGGCAGGGATCAAGGGTGAGCCCTTTAGCTATGATAAGGCCAACTTTGCTACAGTTTCTCAAAGCCAGACGCCTCTATTACTTAAGCCAGTCTGCCAGAAGGCAGAGAATATGCTCAGGGCCCTGTAGTTCTTCTGTCGAGCCTGCATACAGCCATTATCTTGCACAGCCATGCTTGCTCAGTGTTCGTGTGCCAGACAGCAAAGCTGTGCATATGGCTGTCTTGGGAGTACAACAGAAGTCTTGTGGCCTGGGTAAAGATGAGAAGTCTTAAACTTTGACGTTTCAAACAGGCAACTGTCAAATATCTGTGGTGGCTGAAAAAAAAAATCTACATTTTTTTCAGATCCAGGAGCAAAGCTGTGATCCTGTTTTGGTGGAATGTGGTATAGGTCCTGGCAGGTAGAAGATGAAGCATCATGTCCACAAGCTATAATGAAGTTCCTCTGACTTTTCAGTAGGTACTTGTAGCAAAAAGGATTAAAAGGCCTAAAAGGGTATTTCGCCAGAGCAGGAGGTATTTCAGATGAGGTGCACTTAAGGGCAGTGGAGGGATATACTCTTGTTTATGCATAAAGAAACATAGAGGACTGGGAAGCAGTTCATGGGGGAGAGCATAGTCCCCTCTGGAAATCTCAGTCCCCGTATCTTTCCTCCCAGGTAGGTTACTGGTGAAATGACTTGGCCTGGCCTGTGGCTGGACCAGCTGAATTCCTCCATCTCTTTCTGCACTTCCCATTACCATTGGTTTCTTCTAATGTAGCAGAAGCCAATAAGCATGCTGCTTGAGACTACTGTTTCTGGTATTGCAGACAATAGTCTTTTCTAGGTAAAGGATCAAGACCAGGCCCTTAATGTGTATCAGCAGATCAAACTGAGCAGTATCCCCTGAACATTTATGTTCCACATAGTAGATCAGCTGATTTCCTTAGGCTTTTGGGAATACCTGCCCTCAGTCTGAGAGGGACTAGTCAAAGAGGCAAAAAAGTTCATGCCAGTTGAGAGGCAGACTGTAGCAAATATAGTCAGGAAAGAAGTGTCAAAGGGAAGATCCCAGTTTCATCTGGTTTTTGGTGGTTTCTTCTGTGAGAGCTGTAGTTGAGGTGGGATGTGTTTCTCACCCCCTTTTCCCATTAATTATGTTCTACATTCTGTGCCTTATGTCTCACAGTCGTTGAGCAATTGTTCCTACCACAGCCACACCATGTGAATTTCAGACACAAACTTTCTAGACTTCACAAAGCCTTGATTCTGTGTGTGGACTCCTGAAGAAATGGAGAGGAAGAGTTGTCCTTCCAAATAAAAACAAAACAGGAAACCAAAAACCCCAAAGTCTTCCTGAACATTGGTAATGAAACAGAATCTGAATCTGAACTCAACCTGTTAAATCAGCATAAATCTACTAAGTTCTTGGAGGGAGAATAGCTGGGCTGGTAATGCATAGAACTGGAGCCCTGGGGCCTAAGTAGTTAACACACGTAATGCCTCAAGGTCTGGGCAATATGTTGAGTGCTCATTGCATTATGTGAACAATAGACTCTCACTCTAGAGACTGTTACTGGTTGGTCTCTTTCTTCCAAGTTAATATCTCTGTCCATGCTCACAGGAAAAGGGAAAGCACGTTGCAGGATGCAGTGCCCTTCTAGTTTGGTAGCTTAATTTTTCCCCATCCAGAGTTTGACAAGACATTCCTTGAAGCTGAGCATGGGAAGATGGATCAGTCAGCAACAGCTGGTCTGTGTAGTGGCTCCTGAGCAGAGCCAAGTTTTACAGCTGTCAATGTTGGGATCTTCTTGCATCCCTTGTGTTTGGGGCAGGCCAGCCAGATAACTTGCAATAGCCTGCTTTCCGTTTTCTTTCCTAGGTAGGCATTGTAGAACAGCAGCTCCTGAGTGCTGGGACAGAAGCATCTGGCTTCCATAGTAGTCTGGCTTTTTAGACCGTGAAGCAGTCTGAAGGGACATTCCCTAAAGGAGGAAGCCGCCTGTAACTTGCAGCCTTTGTTTTGAGCCTTGTGTTCTAGGGATGTGTGGTGCTTCCCTGCCCTCCTAGCTTGGTCTGCAAGCCTCATCCGCGATCGGGCGTTGGAAGTTCAGTCTCACCTGTGACCGTGTGCTGCCATCTGCTGCTGAAACCCTTTGTTGCGGGCTTTCCTGCAATTCCTGGGCTCAGCCACCAGCTTCAGGGGCCAGCTGGCGCCCAGGAATCGGGGGAGTAGCGGGTGGGATGCAGGCAGACATCACCTGAGACTCGGCTAGCACTGGTGAGGTGCTCTCTGAAAAGAAATCGCAGCTGCTGATTTGTACTTTGATAATTTGGCAATAACGAATCTGGTGCTTTCAAATGTACCCATATTCTGCAATCGCAATGCCCTCTGTGTTTCCCTGCTGCACAGAAAGCCTTGTGTGGGGCTTGGAATCAAGCTGTGCCAGGGCAGGCACATATCTCCTCTTGTGGTCCAGTGTACGTACAGGTATGTATTTATATTGTCTTTGAAGTTTGGCCCAAAGGAACAGCACCCCTCCTAGTCTTTTTTAAAGTGATGTCTAAGCATTTGTCTGTAAGCGCATGTTTACAGTGTTAAGCAAACTGTTTAAAGATGTGTGGAGATGCTATGTCAGTAGTGCTACGCAAACCAGCACTTTGGTTAGCTGGCAGGGACAAGGTGCTGTATTCCAACGAGCAGCAGTCCCAAGTGGGAAGGAGTAGGAGAGCATTTTTTTGGACAATATGTGCTGAGGGGTTATAGATATGGCAGCATAGGCTGTATGTCTGGCCCAGAGTTTGGGGCTGCTGTCACCAATACCTAAAGGTGAAGTCAATACCATGGGTATGTGCTGTGCCTGGAAATGACCACTGCATACTTTTTGGTAACAAGAAAAGCCTTTAAGCAATACATTCCATACAGAGGCAGGGTTACTGTAAGCAGATAACCTGCCCTCTGTAGCCTGGTCCAGCTCCAGAAGTAGTCCTGCTTTGAGAAAGGTTTGCACAAGATGCCTCCAGTTTGAAGTATTTCCTAGCACATCTTTTGTGCCGGGTTGTGGTGGGGTGGGGCCCATGGTGGGCCAGCAGTGTGGTGAGACATCTGACATGGGAGGGTGGTCAGTGGTGGGGAACACTGAGGTCTGACAGCTGTCTGTCACCTCAGGAAGGGCAGAGACTGGGCAAGGACCAGGATAGTGTGCTGAGCCTATCTGGTCCAGTCTTAAAATGCTAAATATGTGAATAACTGTGAACTGGAAGCAGGGTCTAAGAGACAGGCCATGGTGCTGCAGGCCAGTGTGAGTCATCAAGCAGCACTTTGCTCTCTGTGTCATCCCAGTTGGCAGCTCCGGGGCCTGCAGGGAGTCAGCAGCAGGGGCCCTTTGCCCTTTGAGTCAATGCTGGCTTCATGCTGGAGCAGGGTACCCTGAAGTGCCATTTGCTTGCCCTTCACTTTACTGTGTTGACTTCAGTGTCCTACTGTGGTAAAAGTCAGTGACACAGGCATCTGGAGAGTGTGCTCTTCAAAAAAAATTGCCCTTCACCCATCCAACTGTGTTGACATCTGTGTCATGAGGAGGCTCCTGCATACAGTTGAACCCCAAAGCTTAAGCCCTCCCTGCCTGGCATTCAAACTTTCCTAGCATGTTTTAGTGAAGAGGTGCCAAGGAGTGTCTGACTGAGTTGACTATTCTCGCTGGTTTTAATTCAGCTTTCTATGACTGTTTAAAATGGCCTTTGCCTTGTTGTGTCCTGACAGGACAGTGCAGATGTGGGAGATCTGCGCTCCTCTGGGGCAGGTGGTGTCCTCCCGCCCTGTGCTGACCAACATGAGGTGGGCTTGGAGGCTGCAAATGGCATGCAGGGCTGCCTTGGCTATGGAGTGCAGGGTAAGGGTCAGCACAGGCCATTTACAATCTCACTGCTACATCTGCCCTTGGGGATATGAGTGGGGTGAGGGAGCTCTTCAGGACCAGGGAAGTTTGTGCTGCTATTCCAGACCCACCTACTGGGACAACCTGACCAGGATGGCTGTCCCCAAAACCTCTCTATGAGAAGATTTTACTGTGTGGAGAGGATGTCGAGGGGAACAGCTTGAGATCAAAAAAGAGTGGCCCTAAGATTACAGCATGGATCTGTGTGACCTTACTTGATAACCCCCATAGTTGCTTGGTGACTGTGGTTGTTTTCCATTTTTGTGCTTTTCTTTCCACTCCCCCCATTCCCCATTCAAAAGAAGGAGATCAGGTGCATTCACCTCACTGGGCAGAGAGTATCCAAACTGAATTCAAGGCTGTTGATGATCCTTAGATAGAACTGGAAATGAAGCATGAAGAATTGCTTCTGTGGGGAGCTGTTATGTGGCCACAACTGTTTCATGCAAATCCCATGTGCAGTTTATTAAAGAAGATAAACTTCACAGCCCTGCCTCTGAAACAGGCCATTGGGGTCCAAACAGGACTTGGATCTGGCCCAGGTTTGAAGTCAGATGTGTAATGCATCTGCAATATCTGGCAAGTATCTGGACCTGATTTCCAACAATTTCTGGCCTTGAGACTTGTGACTCTGATCCAAAAGAGGAAGGGGGCAAAGGTGCAATGTTCACAGTAATGGAATAAACCAAAGCTGTGAGATAAATGCAACTGTGTCCTCAGTTGGCTTTGACTGGATAATTTTTTTAATTTTGTTAATTAGGGGAAATGAATGAAACATGTCCCTTCTTTTCTGAAGAAACAAGCCTATGTTAATGCTTTATGTAAAGAGGCAGGTTGGGGCTTCTTGTCTCTGAAGATTCCCTAGATAGTGTTCTTCCTTCTCTTATTCTTTCCCTTGCACCTGGGGGATTTGGATAGCCTATCATTACAGCTGGGCACACGACTTTTCCTTCTGGAGTCTGACTGAGTTTGAGCTCCCTCAGCTCATTTAACTTTGGGGCATAGCCTCTTCTGCTTGAATATCTCAGGTCTCACTAAAACTTGGTAGAAATATGTGCAGGTGAAAAATGCGCAAACCCTTTTTGGGGGGAAACATTTCTTTCTCATCTCTCCTGCTTTTCTTTCCTTTCACTGTGTTCTGCATGGTATTGTAACCATAGCATTTTGGGGAGGTGCTGGTCTCTGTCTATGTACTAGTGTCACGCTAGGTGGTTTTGCTCAGGACACCGTGTGTTGCCGCTGACTCAGGCCTGCCTGTGGTGAAGTGCTGCCACCTGCCAGAAACTAGTGTGGCTTCACAGTGCTGCCTTCTGTTTAACCCATCCCACTCATTGCTCTCACCTCCCTTTCTCGCTGTCCATTCAGTACTTCCCTGTTTTCTCCACTGGATGCTGGCTCAAATGACCTTTTCTCTGAGCTTTCATAGGTCTTATAACACATTTCTTCCTAGGTCTCCTGGCAATCTGTGTGGAACCCTGGTTCACCTTCTGTGACTGCCTTCCAGAAGAGGTCTGTTATCCTTGCAACTCTGGCCAGTGTCATCAGCCTAGGTTGAGAAGGGCATGGAATGCCTTTCTCCCAGGTCCCAGGGGGTTGCAGTGCTCCCACACTGTCCCCTGGAGCTGGGGGAACTCAGCTCCTGCAGTAAGAACTGCAGCATACTGTCCCTCCCTGCTTTAACCTTTTCCTTGCAGCAGGGTACACAATGGGGTCTCTTGTTGCTAGATCCTATCTGACAAGCCAAATCCCTCAGGAGCTCTCAGAGAACTTTTACTGCCTGAATCCCTTTGAGTAAGTATCTCACCTCCCTTAATAACTTCTCAGTATCTGGCCCTGAGTCCCCGTTTTCCTTGTTCCAGTGTCTTTTTATGGTCTTTCCTTGGCTGCTCTGCTCGCTGGTTCAGATGGATTTTCAAAAGAAGTAAGGCATGTGCAATGGCACTGTCTCCTCTGCTGTCACATGGACCTGCTTGCTAGAAAGAGCATTAATTCCTCTGGTGCTTTCTGTTTGGGTCAGCCAGCCAAATGGTGCCCATGGAGCTTGCAGAGCAACCAGCAACAGGAGCACAAGTAAGGACGAAGTACAGGACTGTTGAGGTGAACAAACACATGAGTCCTAGAAAGGAGCTGGATTGTGAGGCACGTGGGAGTTGGGAGTGTGGGAGATATGTGGCAGTGCAGAATAGGGTTCAGCTGAAAGATGTCTGTGGGGAAACACGGGTATTGTTGGAGGACAAGGGGATGGACCAGAACACAGAAGCGGGGAAAGGGAGGAACTGAGGAACAGCGGTGAGAATGCAAGGAAATAAACCGTGAGTTTGTTTTTTTTTTTTTAAGCAAGATGTTATTTTTTTATTTTAATTTTATTTTATTTTTCAGCACCACAACTAACTGCAGTGCCCAATTGTTCCTGTCTCCCACCCATTTACATGCCATCAGTGTGTATGAAATTCAAAGGACAAATTTTACCCTCAGGAATAACGCCTCACTGTTGTTGCACTCTAGCTCAGCATTGCATCGTATGGAAGTATGATTCAGGGTTGAATTTCGATAGCAAGCAACAACAACTGATGGCTGAGAAAGAAGAATTGAGCTGTTACTGATGTTTGAGTGCAGTCTAGTGTAGTCTAATAAAAAGAGCAGCTACAGTCTGAATTCACATTTGAAATGCCTCAGCTGTGTTTGGAGATGTGTTTCAGTGGAAAAAACTCATGAAGCTACTCAGTTACTTCCTTCTCTGTCTGCTGATTGTGTTTCCTGTTTCTTCACAGTGGAATTCTTGAAACCCTGACAGGAAGTAAGCCTTTTCCTCACGAGACTGGGTCTGTTGAACTTGGTTGGATGGTGACAGGAGGAATCATGCAGAGGATTGCTCTGAAATCTCAACATGAAATTTGAGGGCTTACTAGATTTCAACAGACACTCGGGAAGACTTAATTCCAGTGAGAAGGCCAAGCCTGAAGACAAAGCATAGTGCTGGAAGGAAAAGCAGGCATATTCTCAAGGGGCCAGGCTTCTGTTCTGCAGCTGTTCTGATTCTTGTATAAAAGTCACGCTCTTTGCAAACAATACCAAATGGAGAAGTAAAGCCAGTTTAGAGCACACAAGACATGAGGAGGCTCCTTGATAAAGAAATCCAGCTACATATGCCCCACTCTGTTTAGGGGTAGTTCTCTGTAATCTGTGAATCATAGAATCATAGAATCAGCTGGGTTGGAAAACACCTCCGAGATCATCAAGTCCAACCCTTGATCTAACACTGCCGGGGTTACTAGACCACGGCACTAAGTGCCACATCCAGTCTCATCTTAAAAACCTCCAGGGACATAGAATTCACCACTTCCCTGGGCAGCCCATTCATAGTCTGTGAAGGTCCCTTCTGACCCAAACCATTCTGTGATTCCTGAGTCCTATCTGAACCCTTCTCAACCTGCCTGACTTATTGGCATTTCTTCTCAGAGTCTTTCTGATCTAGCATGTATCTCAGCAGCCATTTCCCTTAATTGTCTCCTTTCAAGATCTACCCCAGCTTGAAATCAGACTAAACTGAAGTAGACTGACATGTTGTCCAAGGTAATATCAGAGGCCTTTACCAGAAACCAGATAAGGGAGATAAATTACAGTATTGGAGCAAAAAACCATAAACCATCCCTTTTCAAAAGCCTCTGAAATGGAGCCTGAAGCAATCACTGCTCTGAACTTCCACAGGCTGTGGAAATTCACAGGTTGTGATAGAAAGGTCACTGTGTGGAGTCTCTCCCAATAACCTCTCAAACCATCAACATATTTTTTTTTTTAATTCCACTTTGCTTGTTCTCCTCCCTGACCCTGGCCTCATCCTTCTGTTTCTCTTTAGAAGTATCATACTTCTGATTATTTCTATTCCTCTGCCTAAGGCTGCAAATCCCTAGTCTCCTTTCTACAGGAACATTTCCTCATTTGAGATTTGTTGTAAGCGCTAGCTCCTGACTGGGACTGACTTCTGAGAATTGAGACATAGTTGCAACGTTTGATGTAGCAAATGCAGCTTAATCACAAGGGACTTGAGAGGGCAGGACGCATTTTGTGTTGGACTGCAGGTTAAACTGGGCTAGGAGCTGTGATAGCTGCAAACTGAGAAGCAATAGTAGAATTACAAACAGACAAAGGAGGGCAGGAAAATATGGAAAGGGGAGAAAGTTAAATAAGAAAGGTAAAAAGACAAAAAGAAAACCCTAAAAATATCTTTGAAAGGAAGCCTCTCAGCTGAGAATTGGTTAAGGGGAAGGAAGGATGCAACTTCCTTTTCAGTTGTTAGGTTCTCTTTTTTATTTTTATTTGTGTCTCAGAAGTTTCCATAGTGCCAGGGCTGATTTTCTGGGCTAAGAAACTGAAGACCCATATGGAGCATTTTTGAGCTCTCAGGAACTCTGAGGTTATTGCCAGTGCTTCCAGCATTTAATGCATCATTCCTTTATGGGCAGAGGGCGAGTGAGCTGATGGGAAAGGCTCAGTAACCTATCGGTGTCACCCCCTGGAAACAAGGACCTAAAAGGACCACGTTTTATGTGGCAAAACTAAGGACAGGGTCAGTGGTCACGCTGTGATTAAATGGCATCAGAAGTCACCTATGCTGAGGTGAAGTTCAAGAATGCATCACCGACTGCAGTGATTGAAGGTAAGGAATGGATGGGTTATTCAGGGGAAACGAAGCAGGCATGAAGGGGGGAGGAAGACCAGGGAACAGAGACTTTTCCTTCTGTGACTCTGGTTTCTACCTGGCCTTGATGGATTGGTGAGAAAAAGGAGCTGTCTACCACTAAATGAGCAGGAGACTGGAGGAGTTTTGAAGTAAGAGTCTCAAGGAATGTCTGCAAGAGTAAAGGTGAGTTGGAGTTGCAGCGTGATCAAGGATGACTACTGGGAGCACAAACAGTAGGTTTCAAGTGAACATTCATTAAGGAACGTATTTGGGCTCCCTCAGTCCCTTGGTTGCAATATCAACAGTGGCAAACAGTAGAAGGTCCAGCATAGGCACTGTACAGGAGTAGTGCTTAGCCCTGCTTCCATGCTGGCTACATCCTTACATGTTAGTAGTCTTGGATGAATCATTCTTGGACAGTACTGAGTAACAACAATAAAGACTACGATTTATTACAAACAATCTGATCTGTTACAAAGGTGGAGGGGCTCCCAAAGCAGCAAATAAGCCCAAGCCCTTGCTGCTACCGCTCTTGCTTCTAAGAGAGTGCAACCACAGATTCCTGCTTATGTTAAGGACAGGAGTCTCCCTATAGTAGAGCAGTCAGCTCTACTCTGCAGCTTCATGAGAAGTGGTACTGGCTGCAGGAACTTATAACACCATTGTCCATGGTTGATTGAGAAATGGTCGTTGGAGAAAAGAGACAGACCCAAAACTTGAACATAACACCCTAAAATACACATAAGGAGAATTATTTAAGATCTGGAGGAATATCCAACTCTATTATTGATGTCTGCCACTCCTGAAAAATAATTAATGCACCAAGCAAACAAATTTTTATTGCTATTAAAAATTACAGCGGTAAAATGTTTGTGGGTGGTTTTTTTTTCAACCAGACTTTATGCAAATATAAGACCTATTCTGATCAGAATGTATTCTTCAGTAATTATGCCACAAGTAGGAACACATAGAGAGGTTTTATGTATAGCTCATTGCTTCTGCCCTGACACACAGGACCCTACACAACAGCAGGTTTCAGGGGAGTGAAAGTATGTGTGCATAAATCAATGAATAAAAAATTAATAATTAAATAATTACTGCTGCTAAAGATATTAACTTGCCTATTAACAGCTTTGCCTCAGTTTTACAATCCCAAACAGAGCAGGCATCAGCTCCAGGTTATTCCTTGACTGCTCTGAGGCATGAGTCATGGAAATAAACTACTCTCTTGAAAGCTCACTGTTTTCAGTGCACCGAGATCAGCTGGTTCTGGATACAGCTAGCATTTCCACTGTGGTGAGGTGGGGGTGGTGGAAGTTCCCCACTGTGTTCCAAATTATGTTCCAAAGACATCTGATCCAGCCATGTCTGCTTGAGCTGTGGATGCCAAGCTTATGCTATAGGTTTGGGTGTGTGCTCAGAGTCTGATTTTGGGTGTGCCTGTTGAAGTGATCTCACACTGTCTGTAGTTTGGAATGCAGAGAAGTGTCTGGTAGTACCATTGCAGACAGTTCTGTGTCTCTCACAGCCTCACATTATGCCCACAGGATGTGTGTTGTGATTACTAGTGAAAGATTGGGACAGTCTTGCTACTCTGTTGTTCTTCTGAATGGTTACTCTGGCCATGCAGACCCTGTGTTGGTAATGGCCAAGCACACCTGGGTTTTCCCATTCTGTAGCCCCTTCCAGCTGGGCTCTAGAGATACCAAAATTGGCAGCCAAGAGGTTAGAGAGGAGAAGGCTAATCAAACAATACATGAGCTCTGACAGGAAATGGCAGAGCCTGTTGGGGTGTGTTTCACACCACAGTGCAGATAGAGTTCCTCATTTCCAACCAGGATTTCCCAGATAAAAACACAGGCATCTGTGCTGCCCCACGTTTGCTGCCTGTGCCCAGGAGATGCTGGATTTACATGCTGAATAAACAGCGTATGCTTCTCAAGTCTGTTATGCTGGGATCATGCTGGACATGTTACAAGCATGCAGACCAACTGTGGAAAGCATTTTGCAGGGAGCTCAACCCACTGAGTGTGCACAAGATTACTGCACTCAGCACTACTGCTGCTGAGGTGTATGGCATGCAGTGCCCCCTGTGCTGAGTGGGTGTGAGTGTGGAAGGCTCAGGTCTGACCGGGCATGGGTTGAACAGTCATACTCTGGATGTGCTGCACATCAAAAAAATTATTTGGACTCGTTAGGTCCGAAGTAGGTGGCTGGACTCCAGATCATGATCCGATTCCTTCTTTTCACTACAGACAAAAGCTTTGGCTAGAAAAACATTATTTGACCAAGGAAATCTGGATCTTGTCTGTCTATGAATGTTTTCTCTACAGATAATGCATGATGCCTTTTGCCCTTCTGTAGCCTTTGGGAAGTAGTCAGAAGGCTTCCACAAAGAGCAGGTTTCTGGAAGTCTTGCTTACTAGGCATGGCTGGCAGGCACACATGGCTGCTGACAGACTTGGGAGTCTCATGCTGAGCAGTGAATGAGGTCTCTTTAAATCTTATCATTAATGTGAGTCTCTCCAGAAACTTATTTATTCCTGTCCTGCAGTGAGTGCTGCAGTCTCTTTACCTTTCTATTTGCTCTGGCTTGTGTACCTGCCACAAGCTAGAACAGTCTCCTAACAAGCGATGGCTTCTCCTTCCCTGTGACTCGCTCTCCTGTCTCTTCAGTACTGGCAAAATCCCCCTAGACAAAAGTCAGGTCCTGTCAAGTCTTAGTCTGAGTGTGATACTTTACTTAGAGTGCTGGACACAGCCCTTTGTACTCCTGAGGAATCCATCCTAGCAGAACGTATTACAGCAAATCTCTGAACCCTGGCTTGGAGAGCAGAGATGGAAGGGAAAAATATAGTGTGGCAATGGATTTACCATATGTAGGATAGAAAAAGTCCTGTCAAAGATGGACTGGTGAAGAAAAAGAAGAAAACAGCCCAAATGTTTTAAAAACAGAAGTTTTTTATGTTGTTTAAACATATCTTAAAAAGGCCTTTTCTTATTTCTGCAAGTCACTGCTCTTTCTTCCCAACACTCTCTGCAAAGAACTCTTATCTCCCATGCAGGAATGTCCTGGGAAGATATCCTGAGGTCTTCTCATTGGCTTTTGTTAACCCTTTCCTATTGGCTATTAACTCTTTACCTGATTGGTTTTTCTGTAAGACCCTGAGCCTGTAACTGGTTCTTTTTTAACCCCCCTAAAAGCCTTATAAACCCCCATCCCCACAATAAACGTTCTCTTTCATCTGTCCCTCTGCGTGGTCTGTGTGAGCTCCTTACAGGTTCGAAGGGCCGCGTGCTGGGGGGCAGGGTGGAAGAGCATTCACCTCCAGGAAATGGCCTAACACCCAGGACCTGAAGGTTCCCCCTCCAACCCATCCGTCACAGTATAGCTTTTCATCTCCCAATGATTATGAGCCATCATAGCATTGCACATTTTTTGTCTCCTGTCCTCATTCATCTTATACCAACCTTCTGCACAGGAAGTTCAAAAAGCTCAGAAGGAACTGAATCAGGCATAAAAAGTTTTCTGGGAAGAAGTCAACATGAAATCTTCGTATGAATGTCTCAAGTATTATGGATAGAGCAATGTTGTATTTGGCAGCTTTGCGCTCATTCTAGAAGGACGCAGTTTCACTGCAGATTTTGAGGCCACATGAAGGCTTCACCTCCTGACAACAGCAGTTAGCGTTGTTAGTTCACCAGCTGGGCTGGAACTGGGAATCCTGTCACTGAACTTGACCTTCTCCAGAAACCACAGAGGTCCCCTGCTCTGTCCCAGTCTGCCCTTCTCCCCAGTTGTGTAACTTCCACATCAGAAATGAAATTGCTTTTTATTTTTGAGCAGCTCTCTCTTGAGTAGTACATCCTTGGTATATGGTGTTTTGTTTGGTGTGTTCCTTCACTTTTAGCACCTCCTGAGACGAAGAAGCACGAGCACCATCCCCAGAAATACCCACCATGGCTCCCGTGGCTGATCTCACTGCTGCTCCTCTTGACGTGCATTGCCCTTGTTGTTGTTCTCCTTGGTGAGTATGTGCAGGCTGGTTATAGGAGAGAGGTCTGGGGGAAGTGCTGGGATAAAGGAAGAGAAATCAGAACCCAGAGGAGAATACCTTCCAACTGGAGGGGACTTTTACTCAAGAACAATTTTGTAATGAGAAAAGGATGCAAGCACCAGCATCTGGGTTCACAACATGCAAATGTTGAACATTTGAACGGTATGTTTAGGAGCAAACAGTTGCAGCATGACACAAACTTCCCTCTTGCAGGCCAGCCAAAGCAGATGTTATGGCCGACTGGCATGTGGGAGGCAGGACTACCCCAGCATTATGCCAGATGGTTCTGTTATACCCACCCTCTTCCTTAGAATTATGCAAAGACTTAGGTAGGAAGGGGCTTCTGGAGGTCTCTAGACTTGAAGCATAGCCATCTTCAGAACTGCATGGTTGTCTGGGCTTTGTGTAAAGGTCTCAGGTTTTCCTGACCTGACTTTGTATATGTCTGCATACAAATTTTCCACTGTTTACCTGAGTCTTTTCAGTGTGCCCAGGTTGCACATTCCCATCTTGCATGGCCTCTCTGGAACTTCAGAACGATTCTCTACCTTCATACTACACTAAAAGAACTTAATTACATTTAACAGAGGGCAAAAAGTGGAGATGGAAGCACAAGAGCCTACACAGGCACCTGAATCTGCACTTAGGCTCTCTAAGGTGCTTGGACACACTTTGTGTCCTAATGGAACACATGGTTCTCATAGTCCTAGCATCTCCAGGATAAGCTGCACACTGCTAACTCTCAAACCTTTTTAGGGTTAATTGAAGATTAAATAAATAAAAGTTATTCTTGCACATGCAGTTTGCGGAGATTGTGATAACTGTTTCATTCTCATTTTTTGTTAAAGAGGAGCCCCTGGTGGTCTAGTGGTAAAGGCGCGGCGCTATCACTGCCGAGACCCGGGTTCGATTCCCGGTCAGGGCCACTCCTGGGCAGGTGGAGCTCGTTAGCCCTGTAAGGCAACCCACCTACGTCCTGAGGACCTCGCTGCCACCGTCCAAGCTCGCTTGGCCCCGGCAGATGAACCTTAGGATTAAAGGGTGGGCTCAGTTCCGCGCACACTGTGTCTCACCTAAAAAATCCAATGCGCAGGCTGGAAGGTGGAAAGACCTTCCCCGGATCTTCACTCGTGAAGACTGGCCATTATTATTATTTGTTAAAGATCATTCATGGCATGCTTGCCCAAATTCTCAAGTACAGATCCCTTCACTCTCATAACCAGTGACATGACCCAAGAGAACAGCATGAAGCTGAGTCAAGGGAGGTTTAAGTTTTATATTAGGAAACAGTTTTTCATCCTGACAGGTGGTTGGGCACTGGAAAAGGCTAAGTAAATAGAACTAAGTCCTTCAGGTTGTGGATGTGACCATTCAGCAACACTGTGTTATTCCCCAGAAACTGGGGGCTATGAACTCCTACGAGTTTACCCTCCACTCTGGTTTCAGCAGCTCCACCTGTATGCGATTATCTGTCTGTTGCTGATGGAACAGGCCCATCTGATGTGCTACTCCTCCAAATTGCTGTTGATCTCTAATTTAGGCAGTGATAGTGTGACACTGAAGAGCTGCTTTTTATTCACTGATTGTACAGAGGTTTAGACTGGCAGCTTGGCTGTTGGTATGTCGATGGTGGAGTGGCTGTGGTTGGGTGCACTCAGTGCTGCAATCAATGTGTGGCATGTCCTCAGGGTGTGTCCTTGCAGTGTTCCTTCTGCTGTGTGAGAAGCAAGATTGTCTCTTTGTGGCTGGGAAGGCAGCCACGCCAGTTGTTTGGGCCAGGAGAGGAGATGGCTGGAGCAATGCTTGGTGTGGAAACGGGGAAGAGGAGTGAAGGCCAGAGACGCTGTGTGAGCAACCAGGAGGAAGGGGTAATGCTGCCACCTTTCCTCTCCCTTTCCAGTGGCTCCCTTCTCCCACAGCAGCAAGCAGCCCACAGCCCTGCAGGAGAAATTCACGGCGTGGGAGTGCAACTCAGCGGTGTCAGAAAACAAAGGTCAGTAGGGCTGGCAGGGGTACAGGAGGTCTTTGGGATGGGGGCCATGAATGCTGAGATCTGCTCTGACAGCAAGTGGCAGCAGGAGCAGAGTGGGGAGAGGCAGACTGCAGAGGAGGGAAGCAGGGAGAAAAAGGGTTTCCTG
Organism: Myiozetetes cayanensis; assembly: GCF_022539395.1. Taxonomy (NCBI): domain Eukaryota; kingdom Metazoa; phylum Chordata; class Aves; order Passeriformes; family Tyrannidae; genus Myiozetetes; species Myiozetetes cayanensis. The sequence continues at coordinate 28,483,520 of NW_026087742.1, read as the reverse complement.
CTAAGAGCTTAGGCCGTGTTAATGATGTCCTTGGGGGGCAGCATGGCTGTGAACTCTGCCCAGACAAAGGGGACAGCAGAGAGTGGCCCAGGGGAGGTTAACAATGGAGCAGTAATAAAAGGGCAGCTCCAGTCAGGGAAAGAAGCAATATCCCCTGTTTCCTGGGGCTAAAGGCCTAAAGGAGACTGTACAGGGAGAAGACAATTCAGATCAACAAAATAACTTAGTCAAGACCTGAAATTTTGCAAGAATTACCAATTGTATGCAAAAACCTCACTGGTCATCCCCCAAGCAATAGGAAAAATGTATTTGTACTCTCCTTGTTTTTCAGGCACTTTCTGTCAGGAAAAGTGACTTAGGAGAACATGAGCACTATCCCTGGAGAACTTGGATCTTTGCAATCACCATCTCTCTTGTTGCTAGCAGTCACTGCATTCATATCTGTGTTCTCTCCCCACACAGGCCAAGGCTGGGTGTGCTGCCCAAAGGGTTGGAAAAGGTTTCAAAACAGCTGCTATTTTCTGTCCCTTGATAAGATGCCCTGGGCTGAGAGTGAGCAGAACTGCACTGGGATGGGCTCCCACCTGGTGGTGATCAACAGCAGGGAAGAGCAGGTACGTGCACAGGGCTGAGAGAGGGGCAGAGCAGCCATAGACACAGTGCTGGGCTCTGGAGGGGACTCAGAGCTCCTCCTTGTCCTGCACTGGGTTCTGTGTGCCACCATCCCTACCCCACATGGACTCCTGATGCCTCCCTCTGATCAGTCCTTCATCTCACAGATATTGTACTCTCCCTCATTTCCAGGTTTTCCTCTCTGAGCAGATAAAACAAGGTACAGGAAGACCGAATTTCTATATCGGTCTGAGAGCAGTGATTAAGGATCAGTGGCAGTGGGTGGACAAGACTCCCTATAATGTGACAGCAGCGTGAGTATCCCTGGATGGAGAGTGATTGGTGTGGTTCCTGGTAGTGCAAGAAAGAAGGGAAGATGTGAGGGTGTTGCTGGTGTGTGAGAGGGAGGGATCACAAACTTGCCCAGAGACAGACACGTCTCTGCTGGGTGTGAAGCTGATGGGTTGAGTGCTGGTGATCAGTTCCCCCAGAAGGAAGGGTGAGGGCCCTTCTGTGTTGGAAGGCTGGAGGAAGAAGGCAGCTTCCCATGTGACACTGGTGCCAGTGGGATATCAGAGAGGGAGGAAGGGTACTGCTTCTGTCCATGAATCAGCACTGGGAATCTTTCTCTCTCCCTTTCAAGTCCTGCATCCCTCTGTGGCCTTTTTCAGCAGTGCTTTACAGTGAAAGCTGGGGAGTAATGTGCCTGTCTCTGTCTCAGGTTCTGGCGAACAGGTGAACCAAGTGAGGGTGATGAGAAGTGCGTTGCAATACACAAGGATTCAGAAATACCCAACAACTGGAATAATGTCAGATGTCAGCAGCATTGGCGGATTTGTGAAGCTGCAGCAGTAACTGTGTGATGAAGATACCCTCATCCTTTGTAAAAGTGGGTGGTGAGCAGTGAGCTGGAACCGGTCTGGGCTGTGCTGGGAGGGGTGGGGAGCCCTGAAGCCTGCATCTGCACTGTGCTGGGTGGGATAACGGGAGGGGAAGTGATATGACCCTTTGTCCAGCATCCCCAGTGCACGGAGGGGCTGAGGGAACACATGAAGGCTGAGGGTCATCAAAGCAGGTCCTGTGTTCTTGTGTTCTCTTCTCTCTGAGTGGGTCCAGTGGCCACTGGCAGAAAAGACATGGAGTTCTCCAGGAAGAAGACACAGGAATGGAAGACAGATGTCCTGAGCTGCAAGTTTCTTTGTCTGCTTGAGCAGAAGTCTCTGCTTTCTGTGGAGTCACACAGAATGTCCTGCACTTGCCCTGGTTTTGCTGATCAATGTCTGACACCTTATGCAAGAGAAATACAGTATTAGACCAATGGAAAAAGTCTCTGTGCAGTGTGTGTAGATCTCTCTTTCTCTCTTTCCATCTCTAATCTGCAGGGGTATAATCCTTGAATCGTGGAATGGTTTGTGTTGGACAGGAACCTTATAGATCATCTAGTTTCAAGCCCTGGGTCTTGAGCAGGGGCACCTTCCACTCGAGCAGGTTGCTCAAAGCCCCATCCAGCCTGGCCTTGAACACTTGCAGGGATTGGGCATCGACAACTCCTCTGGGAAACCTGTGCCAGTGCTTCACCAACGTCACTGTAGAGAATTTCTTCCTGGAATCTAATCTAACCTACCCTCACTCAGTTTACAGCCATGAACCCTTGTGCCATCACGACATGGCCGTGTGAAAGGTGCCTCTGCATCCTCGCTGTAAGCCTCCTTTAGGGACTGGAAGGCTGCTCCAAGGTCACCTTGGAGTCTTCTCTTCCCCAGGCTGTACAAATGCTACAGCTTGTCTTTAAAGGAGAGGTGCTGCAGCCCTCTGTCTCCATTCCCTTTGCCTCCATCTCCATGGCTCTCCCTCTGGACTTGCTCCCATGGGAAAAACAATCCACTCTGGGCCTTGAGTGCCACGTGGAGGAAGAAGTCCTCTTCCCAAGTCAGAGCTGATCCCAAGCTCACCTGACGCAGCAGCATTCCTGGAAGGCCAAATCCTCCATGGGCCCTGTAAGGGCATGCCTGCCCAGGCCAGGTCATGCTGCAGAAGAGGCTGCAAGGGGCAGGGCAGGGCTGCTGCTGCACATGAATTCCCTTCCAGCAGTTCATTGCCTATTGAATTGCCTTCATGTCCTGCTGCAGACCATATGCCACCATGGATCTCACTTTTTCTCCACCCCTTCCCTCTGTCCTCACTTTTGTTTGCCATAGGAAACATCATCTGCTCAAGCTTTCCTGAGCAAATAGTGCCATCTCTGCATAGCGAATGCAACTGCAAGTGCAACTTGGCTCTGTGACTGCTCTCTTAGGAACTAAAATAAAGGCCATTTCCCCTCCGTTGATGCAGAACTGCTGTTAAAGAAGAAGAGGACCACCAGCTTAACAATAATTGGAGAATTAAAAAAGGCTTCTGAGATAGAGAAATATCAGTCTGAAAACCAAATTTGGAAGAAACGAGATGACAGAGAGGAAACAGAGAAATGGGAAGGAAGTGGCAGTCGACATCAGGCTGTTCTGCAACTTTGCAGCATCTGTCTGTAAGAGAGCACCCTCACCGTGGATGCCGTGGGTGGCCTGCACTCGTGGCAGTCAGGGCTGCAGCAGGTACAGAGCCACAGCTGCAGTGTGTGTATGTGACCCTGTGCTGTCCCACCGGCCTGTGGGTCAGCGGGCTGTAGGAAGTGGTGTGGATACACACGAACCCTGTGTCTGCAGCAGGAAGTGTGTGAGACTAGGGGAACTCTGCTTCCAGAAAAGGGGATGTACAGCTGTGCTTCCTGCAGTGGTTTTGGTGGCAGACTGGAGGTTGCAAAAGTAGTTGTGTGAATGTGTTTTTCTCGAGGGGTTAGAGCTTTCGGACATAAGTTATGTAAAGGTGTTTAGAAATTTAGAGTCTGTGCCTACCTGAAGCCTGGTGTGCACAAAAAGCATATTCAGGGGATATCTTCTACATACAGTTTAGGCTTGTCCTCACTTGTAACCTGTTCTATGCTCTGATCTTTTGAGGCTTCAGCTGATATCCCTCTGTTATTGCTATTAGCTACCCCATTCCTTCCTCATGCATGCCCCTTCACAGGAAGAAACCAGCCGAGGGAACAAGGAAGAGCAAAGGCTGCGTATCCATCTCAGTCCATTCAGGGTACAATGAGATCCAGTAGTGCTTCCTTGTCCTCCGGGTTATCTTTAGGGACAATGTCATGCAGAATTTTCCTTCAAGACACCTTGAGCAGTGTTAGAACCACCATGTATGCTTGTGCTTTTTTTGGTCCTGACCAAGTCAAACTTCATCTTTCCACACAGGTCTTACTGAACATACTTCTTTACACTATTTTTCTTACTTTGACTCTTCCCATTCCCCTCTGGCTCTGCCTAAGCCCAGTGCTCTGGCTGTGAGCACAACAGCACAAGTTACCTCTTTAGTCTGAAGTCATACAAGCTAATCACCACAAAGTGTCATTTTAGTCACTTCTTCAAGAGTTTATTTACATGTTGGCTTACTCTCTGCAATGTTGGCCCCTCTGCTCAAAGCTCCATCCTCTGTTCCTGAGCACTTAGTTAAAAATAGTTAAAAGTTGGAAAGTTCTTTGTTGTTCTCTGGGTTACTGGGCTCAGGCTTCATGTGGGCTGCTAAGGATGAGTCACAGATATGGTTTCTTGCCATTTTTGGACTCCCTTTTGCAGGATGTTATGAGTGGGTTTAGTGCTTTGCCAGTAAACACCCAACATACCTACCAGTATATGTGTTTTCACACACACACTCAGTGAAGGGGGAAAGAGCAAGTACCAAAGAGGGAAGGACAACATTAGGTCCTGTGAAACTCACTTGAGTATTTGCAAAGGGAGGTTGTTTGAGCTGGAATGATGCTACTCTTCATCTGTTTCCTTTTGTCTCTGTGAGATTCTGTGTTGCAAGGAGCATCTTGTGAAATGTCCTTGCAGGGTAATGATGAAAGTTCCCCAATCTCCATGTGCTGTGGGGAACACCCAGGATATGGCTTTTTCCTGTGCACCAGATTAGAGACTGTGAAGGCTCCTCACCCGTGTGGGAGCTGCCCTGTGTAGTAGGAAGGCTGCGTTTGTGGTCAGATTGGTAATGCGAGCTCTTGGAGAAGAGTGAACTCTGTTTTCACACTGGTGGAGAGAATGAATTGCCGAGGGAGAGTCAGTCCTGGAACTGCAGGTAACCACGTACCCTTCCTTTCTGTCCTCCTGTAGAAGATGGAAGAGGTGGGGGAAATACAGGGCTGGGATGGATAATGGGCATGGTATGGTGGCTGTCCTCAGAGCAGGAGAAGGGGCTTAGGTCAAGGGCAACGCAATGGATGAGGGAACTGGGGGGAGTTCTCCCCTGGGCTGGGAGAATGACCTTTTTCCTAGAGCCAGGGGGAATGAAAATCCAGGCAGACTATGGTCTCCCATTCCTTTCAGTGTTTTATTCTGTAAATGATGGGACTAAAGAGTGCTATCCTACTATGACTGCCCTGGTAAAACAGTCTGCATCAAGCTGAGCACAGGTCACTCCTTCCATCTCTGGTGTCTCTAAGGAAAACCAAGTGAGGACTGTCCCAAGAGCTTCTATGTGAAATGTTTTCCCTTTAGAAACAATCATTTCCATGTGTCTGGCTGTGCAAAAAAATGAGCTGGAGAGTTGTTCCTTTGGTTGAATATAAACTGTTGCATAAAGGGGTTTATGACATAGAGCCAAAATAAAGGTAGCTGAGAGAAAGAAGCTGGAAAGTGAGATGAAGAGGAGAGAGGTACAGAAAGAGCATTTAGTGAAAGACTGGGGTAATGGGGGTAAAAAGAAAAATGAGTTTGAGGAGAAAGGATGTCGGACAGCATAAAGGAGGCATGAAGTTTGGACAGAGTAGAGGCAGGTCTTGTGACAACCAGCAAAACAAAACAGCAGCTTCAAGGCAGCCCCTGTGTTACTCTGCTCTGTGGGTCTGACTCATGGCTATTGACAGGCAGCAGGACCTGCTTACAGCACCTGTGAGGCTCCCCAGTCCTTGGAACAAGGGTACCAGCAGGCTGCTGGGGTACAGAGCCACCTGGGTTATGCTGCCCCTGCCTCTGGTCTGGGGGATTCCCACTCTTGCTTTGTGTTTTTCAGCCCCAGCAGAAGAGAGAAGCTGCTCCTGGCTGAACCCCTGGGTCTTCCTTATTTCAGTCCTTGTCATCAAAACTGCCTTTGTGACCATCTGCCTTGGTGGGTTCCAGGGTCTCTTAATTCCCCTGGGATGAAGGGATCATTTCTTGGCATTTGTCAAATGGAAAACAATATCCTAGTCTCTCTGCCAACAGACAAATGCCATTTACCAAAACAGCCCTTTCCACCTTTATTAAGCCAATCCCATGATTTCTTTGTCCCTTTCCTGACTCCATCCCAGAAGAATGTCCAAGCTGGTTTTTTTGTCAGCTGGGAAAATGAGTCTCTCAGCCAGCACAGGTGAGACAAGCTCATCTGAGGGAGGGGTGACTGGTAGTGGGAGAAATGGCCCGCTGTTTCTCACCTCTTTGTTCAATACAGATTTCAGAGCTTGGTCACATAGCAGAGTCTCTGTGGGGGCTCTAAGCCGGAAGGTGGAGGATGGGACAGGTTGCCTATGAATGAGGAGGAAAGGGTGACAGTAGTGCTTTCCTTCTCGTTCCTCTCTTCCCAGTTGTTTTACTTCATGGAGGCTATGGCCAGTACAAGATTCTGCTCCAGAACTCTACAGAGTGGCACTGTGTTCCCAACATTTCTGCAGACAAAAGTGAGTGATGTTGAGACCCTCGTAAGCAGCACAAAGAACGTCACCAACATTTACTCTGGTGTCACTCAGTCTTTGAGGTTGGGAATGTCACTGTCAGTTAGGACTGGATTGTTTGAAGGAAGGAAGATGTGGATTTGAGGGAAGAAGATGCCGTATTGCACAATTTTACTTAGGATGCCATGAAAACCTGTTCTGGGCCAGTGGAAGAAACCAGTGGAAGAGGGTGGGTTGTTCCATACCTGCATTTGACCAGCCTTTCTACTCTTCTGCTCATATATGCCCTCAACTGTTAGTTAGTCTGGTTCACTAATCTAGCTGAAACTGCTTCATCCTTTTGTCCAGGTTGGTTCAGCTCCATCCTCTCTGGCTCCCTGCCTTTTGATACAGACATCATAGTCAGTGAGCAGGACAGAGATTGGAGGATATTGCCAAGCGTTCAGAGTAGCTGGAGAGCTGGGCTGTAACCACACATGAAGTGATGGCAATATCAACAGCTAGAATGCCTCCAGTGGAAGTTCCCAAACTCAGGTCAGAAATCTGTTCTCATGTAGCCTCAGGCTTTTTAATCCATCATGTGACTTTCTGTCTATAAGCCAGATCTCTAGGATAACCCGACTGTTTAAGGAACTGTGGTGGCAGCAAGGCTCTCAGAGCAGTTTACTGCACATGCCTGTCAGTCTGAATGAATTGAGAACTCGGGCAGTACTTTTCTGATGGAAGGGTTTCCATAGGAGTGTAAGCCGACTACTTCCCATCTTGCTTCCTCAGGAAGGGTAAGGCAGAAACCGTGTCTTTCACCAAACAGAGGTTGCATGGATGTGGCAGAACAGCTAGAGAAAGGGAAAGGCTCTTCAGGCAGGGGGCTTATGACAGGAGCCTGTCAGGATGTTGACAGCTTTACTTATTGGAATGCTGAAGAGAGTATTTACCTCTGTCCAGACTAAAGCTGGTTCAAACCACCTCCCTCCATCACTTGGGAATTTACAGTGAACTCACAGAGATGAAGGACAGCACACCTTGTTCAAAAGCAGCATTTTTTTCCCCACAGTGGAAGGTTGGATGTGCTGCCCAAAGGGCTGGAAAAGGTTTCAAAACAGCTGCTATTTTCTCTCCCTTGATACGATGTCCTGGGCTGAGAGTGAGCAGAACTGCACCAGGATGGGCTCCCACCTGGTGGTGATCAACAGCAGGGAAGAGCAGGTACGTGCACCGAGAGAGGGGTAGAGCAGCCATAGACACAGTGCTGGGCCCTGAAGGAGAATCAGAGCCCCTCCTTGTCCTGCTAGGAGGGGACATTGTTCTGTCTGCACCCTTGCAGCACCGGATCTCCTCTGCCACCAGCCTCACCCCACAGGGACTCCTAATTACTCCCTCTGCTCAGTCCTGCACCTCACGGACAATGAACTTTCTTCCAGGAGTTCCTCTTCAATTTGGCAAAAGAAAAAGTTACTAACGCCTATGAAACAAAATACTACATAGGCTTAACTTCTTACCGAAATGGGCAATGGCAGTGGGTGGATCAGACTCCATATGAGAAGACAGCCACGTGAGTATCCTGGTGGAGCGGGGAAGGTCCTGTAATTCACTCCTCCTCAGTCCAAGTGACCAATACATTGTCTAAGGCAGGTATGTATCAGAAGGGGATTTCTGTCTTCAATTGCCCTGTAAGTCAGAAAACTTGACTGGTTTTCTAGTCAAAATTATGGATCCTGATTCCTATCACAGTAACCTTCCCTTTCTCTTCCACAACTGTTTGAGGTGACTTCACCTCCACTATCAGGCATGCTAGTGTATTTACAACAGAGGAACTTTCTTTTTCAGGTTCTGGAAACCTGGAGAACCCAATTTACTCTTTGCAGAAAGATGTGCTGCAATTCACATCAAGGGAAACAGAGACTCCAACACGTACAGTAACTGGAATAACGTTCTTTGCTTCACAAGTTGCTATCGTATTTGTGAACTGGCAGTCAAATTTGTCTGAAGAAGGAAATTCCACTTTGGATGAAGGATCCAAGGAAGTATCCTTGAGAAAGGCCAGCTCATGAAAGCTGATGAAAACCTGGCCTGAGATAATACAAATACTTTATCTTGCAGTGTAGAATGAGCAAGCCTGCCATAAAGTCCTAGATCTGAAAGACCTCAGTTCCCAGCCTGTGCATCTGCACCTCTTTCCAATCTGGAGATCAGTCCTGGATGAAATAGCTCAGGCTGATATCAAGGACTTACTGTGCCCCTTTTCACTCTTCTCCTTCACAGATGAGGGTCCTGACTCTTCACTACTTTCTTTGTCCAGTCAGCATCTCAATGTGGAAAAGGCCATCTCTGTTTCATGAAAGGATACCGGTTCTTCAAATCACTGGAGCAGAATTTGAAAGAGGAGGATTCAGTGGGGTGTTCTTGTCCCTCCTCGAAAGGGAAAAATTATTTGTGGCTTATCTTTAACGTTTCCTTCTTCCTTCATCATATTCTGTGTTGACACATTAGGAAAAAACCCATATTAATAAATGTTAATTCTGCTCTTTGCATGAGGATGTCATTTGAGTGACATGTCCCAGATTCCGACAACCCAGCCTCCCTGCATGGAGGTTTTTAATTTTCTAGTGTGTTTGGCACCTGTATATGAGAATATTACTGCCAGTGTGCTGGACTGGCCAGGAGCCTGACCCAGTGTTCACCTGCAGAGCCCGTGGAGAATCACATGCGATGTGTCATACTCAGTGCCAACCATTGTTTCTCCAGGTTGCAACAGAAAGGAGATGGATTTTGGAGATTCTGCTGAGATGTGTGGCATGGCAACAAAGGGGACAGAAAGAAATCGAATGTAATAAGAAGTATAAAAGCCAGAGTCCCCCATGGAAGGATTTCTAATACAAAAAAAGGGTAGAAGACCCCTATCAGAAGCATCAATGCAAATAAGATACACAGAAGTCTTGAGCAAGTGCTCTGCTTCCCTCAAGTTTTCCAAACCTGTCAGTATGTTCCTCTCCTTTCGTCAGTGATATCCATGCTCTTTGAAGAGCTGGTAGTTTCCATTTTGAGACTGAAAATAAACCCTGAAAAATCTGCTTGTGGTGATTTTTTTTCCCCATCAAAAACCTGAGTACAAATATTTGTAACTTCTACCTTAAGTAGTGTATTTGCCAGGTTTCTGGTTTAGCCACTGGACCAAAGGCTTGGCTGTTGCAAGGTCTTGGGCTCCTACTTTCTAAAGTTGCTGTGATACTTTCACGATGCAGAAATTTTTTAGTCTTGTCCAACATCACAGCAAATAAGAATATTGCAATGGACTTCTGCTTTGTATGATTTCTCTTTTTTATTTCCTCAAATCAGTTATGGAAATCATAACAGCACAGTTTTGAGGCAGAAAAAGGGGCAGATGAGACACACAGAGTGGCCAGTGTTTCGTAAGTGCTTTTAGAGGCAGCTGCAGTTCTGGCTCCTGGAAGGTGGTAGGGGACAGAGCAAAACTCACACCAGGAGATTGGTTTTCAAGAAAATGTAACTTGCTAGACACAGTCTCCATGCCTAAATCTGTAATACAAAGTTTTTCTTGACATGTCATGACAAAAGAGGGATTTGAGGAGATGATATTGGGTTTGCCTGAATAGCTGAAGGGAGGTTCCTGATCCTCTCTTTGATACAGATTTGTCTGAAAGAGGTACCTTTCTTCAACATATGAGAATCAGTCTTTACCTCTCAAGCCTGTCTTAATTCAGGAGGTAAGCAGATGTCATAGCGAGAGGCAGAGGTGAAGATACTACAGTCAGGTACAGCACTTTCAGAAAGCTTCAGAAGGACAATCCTGCATATGAACCAGGAGGTTGAGTGGAAAGGACAAAAAGTTTATCAGATTAACATATGACACCTGCAGTCCCTTTTTTCAGGTGGACATCCTGGTCACATCCCAACTGCCTGTCAAAACAAGATCTGGATGCTAATGACTCCTTGGCACACTAATTTTTCCTTTGGAAAGGAACTCAGGTCTGAGGGAAGGAGCCACAGTGACCTTCACTTCTGAGAATACATACACCATAGGGTGTGTGTATTCTCAGAATATGTCTAGTTCTGACAGCCGGTTCTTCCTTATAGGAATACACCAGACTTTCTCTAATAAATGATCATCCTTGCTAAGCCAAAATTGAAATGTATGTGCTTTTCATGACAGCCACTATCTTTTTAAAAGGACTTTTCTATAAAAATTTCCTCCAGGGGTGTATTTTCTTTTTTTTTAAACAAAGCAGAGAATTATCTCCCTACTCTTTCTTTTTTCCTGTTTTATCCCACCTCAGATTCTTTCATGTTCCTTTACAACATTTATTTCTCCACTTCTTTATGCTTCTTTGTACTCCTGCTGTTTCCCCCTTTAGTCCTTTTTTTTTTCTCTTTTAAATTTTGTTTCCTTTTGCCTTTTCTTTCTAGACCACAGATGAGGACCATACAATGTTGTTTGGGGGAAATAAAGGAGAGAAATGGCATTTAAAGGAGTTATGACACTGGAAACACACCTGTTCTGTCTTTTAAAATTTGTTGGTTTTGAAACCATTTCCTAAGCAATCTTGTGTAAGGTATTAGTAGTAACCCAACTAGTGTTGGCCTTGCAGTTTCTTGTTATCCAAGAGATCCCCAAATCCCTCTTCATCAGTCTAGTTCATGCTGCTTCCCCATTGTTTATCTCATATGTTGTCTAAGACAAATCCTGTGACTTTAGCCTTTATGTCTCTACCTGGTTAAAAGTAAATTCAAGCACTTCTTTGATTTTATACACAATCAGTCTACATACACCTGAGCAACATTTTTTACTTTCTGCTTTTTAATTATAGATCATTTATCTTGGCCTACTTTTGGATCTCCTGGTTTCCTGCAAGTGCTTCAGCTGATTGTGAGGTCCAACGCTTCTCTTGCTCACAGCAAGTCACCTGCCACTCTGTCAGTGTCACTGCGATTTACTTTCACCAGAGGGTAATGGACTCACACAGGGGAGAATGAGCAGCAAGAAGGATGATGTGGTGAGGGATGAACTGCATGTGAGGTGTGAGACTCTGAAGTTTCACACTGTAAGGGTGTCCCACACAGCAGGAACATTTCTGTAACCTCAGGGCTTGATCTCTGCCGTACTTTTACACACCCTGGTCCTTCACACTTCCCACATTGTCCCACATCACCGGCTTCTCTCCAGGAAGGAACTGGAGAGGAAAAGAGACAGAGAGAAGCTAATATGTGCCCTAGCAGAAAAAAATGTAATGTTAGGAGTTCTTGGTTTTGCAAATTGAGTTGGATTCTAAACTCAGCTGCAAAAGGCCATTGTGTGGCATCCAGCAAGACCAGAGCAACAGAATCAGACTGTCATGGAAAGAGCATGTGAAATAAGCACTTTTTTTCCGCTATAAGGGGATCTCTTGATCACACAGTCAACTGATACTTAGTCATATATCTCAAAACAACTGTGAAGGTCTGGTCTGAGTCCAAGGAATCCTGAGGATGGGGAAGCATAGTGCCAAAACAATGCAGTTTCTTTGGAAGACAGTTGTTCCATATAGTGTTTTGTTGTCTACAGTTTCAGTACTCTGAGGGTACAATATGAAGCTGTCCTGCTATTTGGCACCTTTGATGGACCCTAGAGCACTTTAGGCAAGACTGCACATCTGGAGGTGTTTGGTCTTACGCACTGCTAGCAGCAGGGCTATCTTCAAGGCTACACAAAGTCATTCAGGTCCTTTTCCTGTTGAGTTTGGATAGTCTCAGGGATGGAGATCCTACAGTCCCCCTGGCCATGTGATCCAGTGCCACACCACTCTCAGGGAATAATCTGGGTTTGTACCTGATCCAACTTCCCCCGGCAGCGGTGCACAAAACTGCTTTTGCTGCTCTTCAGCATAGACTCAGTGGGATGTGAAGGAATGTATAGGTTAATGAGCGTGTGGAGAAGGGATACCCACATCCTGAGCCTTCTTAGTTCCATTTACATGGAGCCATCGATACGCATTTCCCGAGTGTTCAAATCTATTCACCATATTACAAAAGAGAAAAATATATAAAAAAGTAAAATAAATTTTTCTCTCGCTAGCCCAAGCAAATGTAGGAGAAATTCACTGCAGATGATCAGAGTTCAAGGGTCCTTTTCTTCCACCTCAGAAAATAAGCTAGTTCAGATTTTTACAATGCTACTTGCTCCATGGCTCCAAATTAGAACCACTGGATAAAGTCATTTACAGCTGTGGGCAATTATAAGGCTCAAAGTAATGACCTAAGATACAACCAAATTTTATTTCCAAAGTAAAATGAAGCAGTTGGATCCTTACAGCTCTTCCAGCAAGGACTGTGAGTCTCTGGGGAGAAGAGGGGTGTACATTTTGACTGGGAAAGGAAAAGGGTCTAGAGTGCAGGAGTGGGGGCACTGCCAGAGATATGTGAGGGGCCCAGAGTTACAGCAGCAAGTAGTCCACAAGGCAGAGCTCTCTTGGAACACAGAAAGCAGGAAGGCAGGGTAGGCTCACCAGGACTGCTGGGAAGCTGTGCCACATGGGGAACAGTTGCAACCTTGTGACATGAGAGCTGTGATGTAGAAAGTTTCTCCCACAGCTCATGACCTTGAGGAGATAGCTTTTCAAACCTGCAGCAACCAAGCACTGCTAGTTCACATTGCCAAGTTACCCCAAAGCAGTCTCGCCTGCTCAGCAGGAACTTTGGTTATTGCAATGTATTCACAGAAGATAATCACAGAACCTCTCCCACCTTTTCAAGGCTTAAGCAAACTATGTTTGACAAAACCAGTCTTAAGGCTGGTGCCTCACTCTCCCTCCCCATTATCTTCTGCTTTTATTCAATTTCAGTAAAATGTAAGTTATTCAGTGACCCACTAATATGCCCAGATTTTTTCCTCCCTGACATTTCCCATCAATAAGCTCTTATCTTAACAAAGAAGCTCTTGATAAGGAGTTCAAAATAGTTCTTCACTTTAAAATTTCATCCTATGTCCTATACTATAGTCTTCAATGATATCTGACTATTTTCAGATAATATTTGTACGCTCTGTACCAACAATGCACATTTTGGTGGCATCAATAAGGCTTATTAGCGTGAGACCACAATGAAAATGCTAAATGAAATTTGTGACTAGTATAATTCTTCCTGTTCTGCTGGTATGTTATGAAGGAAATAGCTCTAACACCTTGCATATAATCACTGATGTGTTAACAATATATTATCTTATCTTATTGTGGACAAACAGGTACAACAATCAAAAAGCATTTAGTCAAGGCACCACAAAACACCAAAAGCAAAGAGAGGTTCTAAAGAAATCAAATAACATCAAATAGCAGTGCTAAAAGTACCAAATTTGGAAGGATATTATTTACTGTAGAAAAGGGAGCAAGTTCAATTTTCTGGGATATTTAAAACTAGCTTTGTGAAAATTTTTCAAAAATTGGGGTTGAGGAGATAATAATGTACCATTAGTTTTCAGTTCCTGGGAATCAAATCATAAAGTCATTGTCTCTTTCTCAGCTTAGAGTCCCCAAAACTTCAAAACAGAATAGTTTTAGGACTTCACCAGAAGAGAAAATCAGGGCATCGTTTGGTTTCAAAATACAGACTAAAGATTTTAAAGTTCAGGGTGGCTGAAGGATTTGGGGGATCTTCCTGGCTGTGCACATCCAGTGCACATGAACAATTTGTAGTGTTATTAGTGCAGGTCACTTCCCTGACTTTGGATTATTCATAGATTTGACATGTGTTTCTTTGTGTGCAGAGAAAAGAAATTATTGATCCTTATATCTCTTACTTTCCATCTGTTTTGCTGAAGAATCTACTCAGCTATGGCCCATGAGATCAGGAGGAGTTGAAGAGAGTCTCTGACTCTGTCCCTGCAGTCCCCTGTGGTACATCAGTGACCTTAACAGCAAGGTCAAGAATTCTGTAACATTCACTAGAAGAAGAAAGCACAGCCATAAGACAAATAGTTGCTTGGCTCAGGATCTTGAAATACACCATAAAAATTGGCTTATGTTGTAGCCTGTATATTAACATTGGGGAAGTTCAGTGTAGCATTTAAGAAGAGGCCATTGATGTGACTATTTAAATTTGAGTTTAAAACAGATCATTGTAAACACACTCCAGTGATGCTTTCCTATCAACATTCAATCCTGCGAGGTGAGGCACTTGCTGTCTCAGGTCCTCAGGCAGAGTGAGTTGCCATGATTTTACATTCACTAGAAGTCTGCAAATTTCCTCTAGCTGAGGGTTAAAAAGGTAAATTCACTGCCTGAACACTCCTTTGCTTCTGACATGAGCTAAAGCAACTGTTTCTCACTACACAGCTACCAACTCTGAAAGCAGAGCATGAAGGTAACCCCTTTCACTAAACACCAGCCAAGGCCTTTCCTACAGTGACCATTAAGGTTTTTCTTTAAATGATCGTTCTTATTTCTTGTTGCTGTAGCCATAATTTCACCTGAGTTCTTCCATATGTTTCTAGCTTTTTTGTCTCACAATGTCTCTCTATTTCTTAAAGTGACTTTCTTCCCCCTGTTCCTACTCATGTCCTAATGACCTTAATTAACAAACTTTGCACACCTGAAACCAGAGTGTGTCTGGAACAGAGAAGCTTTTGGAGATAAGGAAACAGAGGAAGAAAAAAATGGGAAGGTGTTTCTTTGTTTCATAGGTATTAAGACAGTAAATGTTTCCCCTTCTGAGGTTAAAATGACTCCTGTTGGGAAAGGAAGTAGTGAGATCCCAACACAAAAAGGAAGACCTGGGAGGGAGCCAAGAACAAATTTGTATCACATATTCAACGCAGAGCTGCTTCTCGGATTCATTATGACACCCTACTATTCAGACACCATTTGAAAGTATTACAGGGCACTGGCTTTATGACAGACAATCACATTCTCATGAGCCAAAACCCGCTTAGGAGATATATTGCTTCATTGGATCATCTGACCAGCTGGGAAATGAAACAGCAAGCTGCTGGGAATGGTTCTGCTTGACTGGATATCCTCAGGCCTTAAAGAAAGGAGTCAGATTCCTCCTCACCAGATAAGAAAATGTTTCTGCCTGCAGATTCATTTTTGAGCCATCATGACCTGGGAGCTCAGCATATTTTGGTATTCAGAAAATATTTCAATGAAGCTTCCCCATCCAAAGGCCTCTTGCAGCTATGAATCATAAGAATAGAAACAGTGCAAAATACATGTATGGGAGTTTAGAATTGCTCTATCCAAATTCTTAACAAAATCTTTTACTAAATTCCGTTACTGATCTTTTTTGGGGGGTTTCTTTTTTATTTTTTTAAGTGTAGCTACCCCACGAATTCTAAATGTCTACTGAAGAACCAGAGTAGCCCTTTAACATCATCACACTATTCAACAAGCCCATCTTTTTAATAATCACACAAAACAAAAAATCAAGTATTTATGTAAGTGCTCTTCGTCCCAAAGGGCATGGATGTGCTTACAGGCTTGATTCCTGCTTTTTTTTACAGTTGTTACAATTGTTCAAAACGAGATTGATACAAATGTCAACCCGTGCTTATAAGTATGCATATTTAAAATATCATTTAGTACACAGGGTTCTTTTCTCTCAGCACAAAATACTAGCTCCTTGCTTGATGACTCTGAACACTCAATGCTCATACTGTCAGGTGTTACTGCATATAAGTATTGCACCAACAAAACTGCAAGACTGGCTTAAATTTATTATGTAAAAAATGAAAATAAACAATTTTCAGTGATCAGAAGTCATATTTGGTAACTCCCAAAAGCTGTGGTTTACCATTGCATCCTAAAGTGATACATTCCACAGATCAATGACCTTTGCACCGTGCTGAGATAATAAATGATTCAAAAGAAGTAAATTTTTTGAGGATTGCTTCAAAACTTTTCCCTGCAGCCCTGGGTCTCCTGCCAAAGTGTGCTGTCTCAGAGACAGATCAGGAGTGACTCATGCTGGTTTGTGGAATCCTGTGAGCTGGCTGTTGGAGACTAATAGTCAACAGAGAGTTGACTATTATTCAGTGCAGGGATCAAGTGGTTGCAGAACATGAGGAAAAGGAAGGAAGCTGCCCCGGATTAAAATAATCAGTTTGTAAATCTTTTGCAAGCTTTATTTGTCTGCAGATTACCTGCAGGTGTGTCTCCAGGGCAGTAAATACTTTCTAGTCCTTTAGTTGTGCTCCATTTTCAAAGTAATCTTGAATCCCCTTCTTTCTAAATTCCAGTGCAACTTCATTGTGGGCCTTCTCTTGGGATGCCCAATAAAGGCCCATCCACACAAACAGATCAGAGATTGCAGGTGGCTTCAGTGGTTGTAAGGAGAAAAATCCCATTCAGATTGCTGCTAACTGTGACCCAGCTCACAAGTGGCACTCCAAAGGCCATCAGCTTGGAGGGACAGCACATCTACCATCTCTGTCACTGACTCCAAATGATGCATGAATGGGTATCCATTATGTATCCAACCTGTAGGAAGGGTAAACCACAAACAGTCTTGGTAATCTGTCTGGGAAAGCTCATGGGATGCAACAACACAGTGAGAAAAATACAGTTAATTCTCTTTACATTAACTCATCCTTTGAATTTTTTGTCACAAGCAAACGCTGCTCATGATGTGCTTCCACCCCCCCTGCTGGACTATCAAACATATGGAACACAATCTAAGTTGAATGTGTGTATTATAATGCCTTTCTTCTACACTTTCACTCCTCAGCACTACCCACTGCTAAGAGCAAAAAAGGCCAAATTATTTTGCCACAACAACAGACCTTGCAGATAACTGTACTCACAGCTACAGGAGTGGAGAACAGGTGTGGAAATTTAATTCTGTCTGTAGAATTTTCTGTTGACAGTGGTGATTTCTTATTTTCATACCTGGAGAGGAAGATGCTATTGTCAGGACAGTTTGCATCCTTGTATAGCCAAAAAACTGTGTGGTTTGCGTTGATGAAAATAACCCCAGCATCCTATCCCATTCTCTCTAGTAACTCTGTAATCTAAGTTCAGGCTCTAGAGAAAATACATGGGGTAAAAATGATGATGATAAAAAATTAATGATAAACAGTAGGTACAAATAAAGTAGAAAAATAGATTAATTTTCCTGAAGTGCTCCAAAAGAAGAAGTGGATTTTCACCTTGAAGGTAGGGGACTAAAATGTTTTGTTGAAAAATTTTGTGTCAGTCCTGAGTGGAACAAAAGGCTTTAATGGCCTTGAGCAGCCCCACCTGGCATCCCACCTACCCCTCTTGTACATGACCCCAGGAGCTACATTTCAGTTCAGCCCTTGGCTGATTCAGACCCGGATCCATGGTCTGACTTCCTCACTTGATTTCAGATGTGTATCATCTCGATGAGCTTTCCTGGTAATCAATGTCTGACCTTGGTCACCATCACTGGACCTGAGCCTGACCTGAGGATTGATTTCCTTGCTTGACCTCAGACCTGTTTCATCCCTGAAGACTTGTCTAGCAATCCGGACTCTTGGCTGACCATGGATGTTGTGTCAGGTCTGCCCTGCGTGCTTCACTCAGGTGTTGAGGGATGGCCCCCAGTTGGCAAGGTCCCTGTCCTGCTGGCTGTGTCACTCCAGCTGGTTCCTGGCCACCTGACCCTCGGATAGCAGCCGGCCTACACTGTGCCATGACAATGTCTACTGTACCAGAAAGCAAAACATGAACTGGGAGTTATTTTATTTTTTTGGGGAAGGCAGATTCTTGTCGATGATTTTAGTAAAGCAGCACTTTAGTATTAAATATTATTCCATGGTTCACTTCAGCTTTGGGTAGAACTTTCTTCTTAGGGTCACTGTTACTCTTTCACTGTAATTTTCATCATTTCCATTCTAATTTTGCTGTTTCTCATGCTGTTTGTAAAAATTTTTTTTTCTTTTTCAGAAGAGACAAACAAATAACATGCTCCTTAATATCTTCCACGAGTTCCTCAGTATTGCTGACTACTATAACCAGCTTTAAAAGTCATGTTTCAGTAGCTTTTCATAGGATTTTACTATCTTTGGTTCTTTTTTTCCTCCAGTGCCAATCCAATAGGCTCAACAGATTCTTCATTGGCTCCTTATCGCTCCTGAGTAGCCCAGGAAGAACACAGAGCCACTCACATCTCTGAAATGATGCTATACACTCCACTGATTTCAGCAAGTGTGATGGAAGCTGGAAGAGTTTTATATGTTGGGTTCTACCAGTGTGGCCTCTGGTGGACAGTGCTGTCTGGTACACAGTGCAGAGGACTGGTTACCTTGAGAGAAGGAGCCACGTAAATCAATCCAGAAGGATCTGATATGTAATCTAAACACAATTGTTGCAGGATCACTGACAGATTGCAACTATATTGTTAGATTCAGAACCGTATGTGGCCAAATGTAATGACTGATTAGTCTGAAGAAACCCTTCTTACACAAAGGTATGCTTAGAGGAGTGAGTGCTGCATGGAGACATAGCAACCTATTTGTTGTGGAATCATGGAATGGTTTGGCTTGAAAGGGACTTTAAAGGTCATCTAGTCCAGCCCCCCCTGCAATCAGCAGGGACATCTTCAAACAGATCAGGTTTCTCAGAACCTGACCTGATCTTGAATGTTTCAAGGGATGAGGCATCTACTGATACTCTGGGAAACCTGTGCCAATGTTTACATTCGAGCCAGCCTCTCTTGAGTCAGTGCTACTTGACCAACAGCAACTACACCACATGAGTTAAGCTGCTAGAGCTGTGGATTATTGACAGAGTGGTGGCCTGGGCAGCTGATGAATTTAACAATTCAAGTGGTAGAAAACACCTCTAGTGCTGCAGTCAAGTAGAACTGAAAGTATCTGCCAATCCTAATGAGAAAAGTGCAATACTTGAATGAAGATTGATTGAAAGTAATGCTGAGGCTTGGACTTTAGGAGCCTCCTTACCACCCATAACAAACTTCAGTTCCACTGGCCTGGAGAATTGTCTTTAAACAACTTATTTCTTAAATGATAGATAGCAAAATGCTGCTTGCAATAAACTGTTCCCCTACCACTGCCCCCACTTCCCCACTGATGTAATGGCTATGCCTGCTAACATCAGGATCTTATTACATAACAGAATGCCTGTGTGTCTGTTACATGCCTTAAATTAAGTTTCAAAATCTCATTTGTCCTGCCTAAAACAACTAGCTGTGTTTCCCTTCTTTCTGTTGCAATTAGCATAAATTGATTCCCAGTAATAAGACACAGTACACATGTCATTTGGTGGCCAGCCTCTCTCCCTTCATTGTGTTTTGTCCTGGGATGGTGTCAAATTAGCAGCAGAAGATGTTATTTTTGTGTGCAAGCTCTTGAAATTCACGGAAGATTCTTTCTCTCTCAAGTGATCTTCTTGAATATGGTGGAATTAATCTGCTGATTTGAGGATCTGCATGGTCTTGTGAGAATGTTTCTGCTTTATGTATTTCCCTTGTGAATATTCATCACAGATAAAGACAAAATGTCCTAGTTATTATACTTGCCATGAGATATCTGGACATCCGCCACCATGTTTTCTGGCCTTGGAAAAGTTGCTGGAATAGCTGCTGGCCTGGCTATTGCATTCATCATCTTGTTCCGGATGGAAAGCAGACTCTCTGGGTTGTCTATGTGGTGTACATCAGCAGCTGGTACTGTCAGGATGATGTTCTTGTGGCCAGCTCAGCCCAGGGGGCTGGGTACTGACAGATGGTTGTCTACCAGGCAGAGATGTCAGTTTCCCCTAATTCAGCATTCAGGTGAAAAAAGGTAGCCAATTGAAAAAGAAGTTTTAAGTGTGAAGAAAGAAGAGAATCATCATAGCTAAAATCTTTTGCATAGTCTCAGAAACAATAAATAATCTAGATATAACTGTGTTTTACTGAATCATGGGGAGATCCTGAGATTCTGGCATGGGGTCCAGTCCTCTTTGGTGACCCCCTTCTGTTGTTGCTGCAAGGAGTTGATGAAACTCAGTCTGTAATATCAAGCCACTTTAAATGTGTCTCAGACATGCTTATATTGGGAAACTGGAAAGAGATTAATTCCTAAATGAAAGTCCTATCAATATAATTTCTTCACTGAGAAATGCAAAGCTTTATGCAAAAACATTCCCGGAACATTACATATTTTGACATTTTCCATATACATGATCATAAAAAAAAACAAACCCAAAACAAAAACCAAACCAGGAAAATATAGGCAAACCATAAATACAGAAATACTTCATTAGTGCCCTGCTATACTTAGGTTTTGGGATCACTTACCAAGCCTGAAGAATGGAGCCTGCAAGCCTGTACAGCCTTTTTAATTGTGACTGATATTTGGCCTGATGTGTTCCCCTTTGTCACTATGATATATATTATATATGAGGCCACACCACAGACTAGAGACTTTCATGGTTGTTTTTTTTTTCAACTTTGAACTTCTTTAGCACCAAGGGAGGCCACTTCAGCTCTGCAGAATAGCTGAGGTCATCATTGTGACAGTAACCAAAAGGTGCTGCAACTTGGACAGGCTTGGGTAGCTCCATCCAAACTCTGTGTGTTCTGTAGCTGCCGTAGGCAACAAGACATTCCTGTCTCAGCAGGGGAAGGCAACAGAATACCTCCATATGGAACATTACTCTTCACCTCGGCACAGACATCAATCAGATGAAAGTAGCTTGACAGGATTCAAGGGCAGAGTTTTGGTAGATACCTGACTTACCCATGTGCCCATCCACAGCGCAAGGACAGCCACGTTCCTCCCCTCTGAAGCTGCTGCTATTTGACACAGCCTTGACCCTCTCTCCTATGTGAGCATTCTGGGGTACCTCAAAGCACAGCTGAAAATATACATCTCCACTGACAGAGGTCTTTAAGTTTCTTCCTCTCTTCTACAGTACAAATGAGATTATTCTTCTGTATTTCCACCCTGTCTCTTCCCTGAGCAGTTTAAGCTGTTGTGCAGCTTACAGCTCTGTTAGTTGCTTTAGGTGCTGTGGGAATTTCAGGGAGCTCTGTTTCAAAAAGAAATTTTGTTTGTGTGTGGAAAATTTTTCTTTACAAGGTAGCTTAAGATTAATCGCTTGGTTACACTTTAGTTTTTACGGGATATTTTCCTCTGTTTCACAGTACATATGTATGTTTATTTCAAACCATGGGACATTCAAACATGCTAATTAATCCCAAACTGGTCATAAGAGTGCTTTTGGACTGGTCTAATCCTTGGAGTTAGGAGCTGGATCCCAGTTTAGTATATCCCACACATACTTTCTTTTCATTCTGCAGCAGCAGCAGCTTCTGGCTGATTCTGTGCCTCCCTTATATTTTCCCATTGTAAGAAATGGCAGTAATTAATGTGACCTAGCTCTGTAGGTTTCGGGTACATTTTTGAACCCTTACCATGAGCTGGACCATATTCAATTTGTCCTGTGCTTATTACAAGCCAATTTGGTAAGGCCATATCCCTAATCAATACCCAGCACTCAAGCAGAAGTATTTGTTTCATAAAATATTGTGCAAAAGGAACTGTACTTCCTCAAAGAAAAGAGCCATTCCCATATTCCAGAAGAGCTTTATATGGGGAATACAGTGGCCCATTGAAACTTCAGTTTGCTCACATAGCTTGTGCTCTCCAGTTTCATCTCACTGTCCAGAAACTCTGCACCTGCTACAGCTTCTTTTCATTCTTGTGTAGCCTTAAGTTATCAAGCATTAAAACCCTCAGAAATTTTTTTATCCCACTCCTTCTAGTCCCACAGAACTCCCTGGAGCCCTAGTATTCCACTGCTCTGCAATGGAAATTCAGCTTATGCTGTGCTCTGGCAATAACCGACTCATATTGAATGCTTTCAAGTGTTAGTTCAGTCATTCATCCTCTCCAACCACTATTCCCATGTTCTCATGAACATTCATCTTTCCTATTATTAGCACCATTTTACCATGCAAGACTGACCGGGAAGAGGCTCTTGAGGCTCTCAAGTCAGGTGCACACAGCACTGAAACCCTGAGCAAAGTGGTCAAAAAATCATATATGTCTCTGCCACAGCACAGAGTTCACTTTCTGCTGAGGTGATGGTTCATCTAACCTACCTTACAAGTAAACAAACCCTCTGCGCTCTCTTAGGGGATGGATTGCCTAAAGGGAGCCTTGAGTGAGCAGCTCAGATTGAGATGGCTAATATCTGGAGGCCAAACCAGGGCAGATGAATCCCACTTTATCTATGCTTGGTTTGTGGATTACTTCCTAAAGTTGCTGCCAGAAAATCAAAGGCTAAAATAACCAATACAATTAGCACAAATTTCTCTAGTAGTCTAACTAAATTTTTAGGGAAAAAAAAAAAAGAGTAGGACCTGCTATTAAATCACCAGCTCCTTCAGTACCACTGAGTTCTTTACTATCAACAGAAGAAAAAGCCATGTTTGAAAATATTTTGCTGCTAGCCAGAAAGCTTATACAAAAGTAGTTAATAAAATTGACAGTCATTGCTATTTTATTTCACATTTGTCCTTGAAGAGGTATTGTGCCTCAGTGTGTTTCTCCAAGTGCCTTGGTAAATCCAATGCTTCAGCTATTAGTGAAATCACCCTTAGCCTGATAATAATAGGAAAGCCTTAATCAAATCTTTGTTGGGTTCCCCACTAGAAGAAAGGAGTAAATAGAAACAGCAGACAACTTTCCATTAAAGGCAAACTGACTGTAAAAATGAAGCCAGTAAGTCTACATGTAATCTGAAAACCTCACTACTGAACCCACCTAGTTTATCACAGCACGAAAATCCTCTGTTTCTGCTTTTATTTTTGCTAAGGTCAATGTGGCCTCCTAATCTATTTTACTTTTTTTACACTTCACCTCCTGTTCAGGTCGGTCTCAGGTGTGTTCAAAGATTTTCCCATGCATGATGAATTGTTCTGTAACTGCTGCTTGAAATAAAATTTCACAGAAATTATTCAATGTTTCATGCACGTCATGGTTTAACATCAGCTGGAAACTAAGCACCACATAGCCTGTTGCTCACTGCCTTACCTCTGAGCAGGGGATGGGGCGGGATGAAGTAGAATGAAAGAAAGGTAAAAGTTGTGGGTTAAGAACAGTTTAATAACTGAAGGAAAGTAAAATATAACAATAATGCTAATGATAATAATAACAACAATAGTTGCAATGACAGGCAGAGAAAGAGACACAGAGAGGAATAAAACCCAGGAAACCCGAGTGATGCAGAGTCCAGTCGCTGACCGATGCCCAGCCTGTCCCTGAGCTGTGATCAGTGGCACCCAGCCAACTCCCCCTAGTTTACATACTGATCTGATAACAGATCTGATAGTACTTTGATACATTTGGTATATTTTTTAAGTGGACACAAGCTAAACTTTTATTCATAAACTCATTAGAGATAAAATATGCTTCCGTAGGTAGGGTCAGATCTAAATCTTTATACCATATAAGTCTTCCGAACCTCCAAACCAGTACTGAGACATTGTTTAAACTATGATTGGCCTCTGCATTTATTTTATTGGAAGATAAACTCATACCAGTTGTGAATAAGAATGGAAAAAAGTTTGAAACACCAAGTAAAATATTAGGCCTATGAATCATTGGGAAATCAGAACCATATCTGAGCCAACACAAAAATGAAAAGCTGTTGTAACAAGTATCTGGGTAATTTCTATTCTGGTCTTTTTTTACTGTCTTGATGAACTGTTGTCTTCCTTCTCTCTGCTCCCTCATGCTGTCAGGTCAGTGCCTGTGTTTTAACTTTTGCTGAGCCCATGAGTTAAACCATTACTGACTACAATCAAGTCACCTCTTTGCTCCCACTCTCCCATCTACACTGGATGTATCTTGTTGTCAGGCCACGGTTAAGAGTGACAGCAACAACTTACAATTGACTTATTCACATAAAGCTGGATGTTGGGTCACACAGTCATAGAACGTAGGAAGAAATCTACAGCATTTCAGTATCAGCTATGCATTATATAACCTGTATATAAGCCTTACAAGGTCACTTTCATAATAGTAGGTGTGGAAGTTCTGCATAATTAGAGGAATTAAAAATTAGGGATTTTAGTGTTATAGAAACAATAGTTAAAATCTCATGTCACTGAGGTTATAACTGAAGAGTACAACATTGTGAAGGCTACTATTTGCTCTAAAGATCTATACTCCCTTGATATTGTCCTTGAGACTGTTCCAGTGACTGCTTCACCCTGAAAACTTCCATTTCATCAGAGAAAGGTTCTGTAGAAACTAAATAAACTCAGAATTACATTCCTCCTGAGGTGAAGAACCCAGAACAAAGCTCATTGATTATTTAATCCTTCAGAAGATAGCTTAGATTGCAGATCTGCAGATAAATTCCTGTTGAATTTCTGTTGGGTTGGCCTCCATTGTCAGCAAGAAGCTGAAGAATCCAGTGTAAATCTAAGCACATAGTGAGCTATTATGCAGCACACAAGGAGAAAAAGATAGGCCATAGCTAGTATGAGAACCAAGATTTATATAGTTTTCCTTTATGGTTTATAGGATCTCATTGGGTCCTGTTCCCAGCTGGGTAGAG
Source organism: Myiozetetes cayanensis (assembly GCF_022539395.1). Classification (NCBI taxonomy): domain Eukaryota; kingdom Metazoa; phylum Chordata; class Aves; order Passeriformes; family Tyrannidae; genus Myiozetetes; species Myiozetetes cayanensis. Next base: position 28,458,650 of record NW_026087742.1, on the reverse strand, counting down.
AGGACAGTTCCAGAGACAGCTCTTTCTTGATAGGCCATCCCCAGGCCATAAAGAATGGAGCCAAATTTTTATTCACCTGCTGAGAAAACTTCTGTGCCCACAAGTTCATCTTAGAAGGGTTGTCTTTTGGGATGGTGGACATTTTCTGGTAGTCAGAGAAGAGGTGGATGAAGGGGTCCCAACCAAACCCTTCCTGCAACTGATGGAGAAGAATATACTGTAAAAACAATTAAGTTGTCATTTCACTGGCATTATTCCTGTGTTACAAACAGTAGAAGATTTTACAGTTTTCTGCAGTGTCTTTTGGAATGAATGTAAACTTAGATGAAAGCATCCAACTTTCAGGCTTCAGAGCATAACTAGAGTAGAGGAAAATACCTTCCTATTACCTGGCCTCCCAAAACAAACAGAGATGAAAGATGCAGAAATGTCAGCAACCTACTATACAAGCTGCCGCTTTGGAGAAAGGAAAGCTTCTTGTGTAGTGAAAAAGCATCAGAGGACATTGACAGAATACCTAGAAAGAAGGAGCACTGGAGAACAAGGAGAACAAGGAGTACTGAGAAAATAGGAAGGAGAGATTGTGAGCAGGACGTGTTTTGGCTAGGAATAAGAACAAAAGGGATTCATACAGAAAAGCTGCTGTTGCAGAATTGTCATTTGTCTTTCATGTCACATTTATTCCAGCAGTTGTGCTGTTGACCAGACAGGACGTGGTTACTATATATATACTTTATATATATATATATATATATATATAAAAATATATATATTAACCCCAGCCTATAAGTGTGAGTGAGGCAGGGGGACACTGGCCAAACTGATAAAGTATTGTGGGAAAATTTCCCTTTTTAAAACTGTTTCACTCTGTATAACTATTTTTATATTTGCTGGGCAAGAAAAAACCAAAGGTTTACTCTTCAGCTTGATGATTCAGGTGCTTCTCTGGGATGTGGAAAAATCAGGATCGATACTTAAATATTTTATTGTTCATATAAGATGTGAGAGCTTCCAGACATGGGGGTTGAGGGAAACTTACTTCGCAACAGTCAGTAGGTTAAGCCATCATAATGGACATTTGCTTTATAGTCCCCAATTAAAATCAGGTTGAGTGCTCTCTCCATTAGACTACTAGTTGCTAAGAGGATTAAAGGGAAAGAAGAAAATCTCTCTTGCATGCTTCCCAAGGGAATGCTCTTTAATCTAGGACAGGGTTCATATTTTAAAGTCTCATGTTTTATCTCTCTTTAGAGCTGAACCCACCCCCTTCCCACTTGATGGACTACACTGGCTGCACTCAGTGTATTGACTGATATGAATACCGTGTTCTTTGTATGTTTTGTAAAAAGGAGTCTGGCCATGATACTGCTCAAAGCCTGGCTCTTCTAGACATTTTACTGTGCCAGGATTTTTTCACCAACTAGCCCAGTGTCCCACAGGAAATCTGCAGTAGATTAAAGAACTGTGCCCAAGTCTGATCATCCTTTTCCCATGCTGTATAACCAGCAGCAGTTCCTGTTTCTCTCCTAGGGAGAGAGATTAGTATATTGCACCAAGCTACCTCCATGACTGGCTAAGCCCAAGTCTGGCAAAGGAAGGTTTTCAGGAGACATCAGCATTAAACACTCTGCCTATATACCTCCCATGTCCTTTCTGGGTCCAAGATGAACCCAGATAGCAAGACATTTACGAGGCTTGACAGCTACAGTCACCAGGCTGCAGCCATCCCTCTGACACAGGTTTCACTGACTGCACTAAGAATGCACACACTTCTCCCAGTTACCTGCAGGTATGTCTCCAGAGCAGTCCACACGTTCCAGTCCTTTAGCTGAGCGCCTTTCCTCAGATACTCTTTTATCCTTTCCTGCCGACACTGTGACTTAAGGGCCTGATGGGCCTGATGTCTGGGAATCCCCAGCACCTTCTCATGAACATAGACAGACCAGAGGTTGCATGTGGCCTCTGTGGTATGAGGGGGAAATTCCCATGCTTGCTGCTGTTGATTGTGTCCCAGCTCATGGATAGGACCCCAAAGACCAGTAGTTTGCATATGCTTCACATCTAACATCTCCTTCACCGAATCTAGGTGGCCCATGATGGGGTATCCAGCGTGCATCCAGCCTGCAGGAAGGACAGGTACCAACACACGTCACCAGGTGCTCACCTCAGTGCCTCTCAGACATAAGCGACTAACCTTTTTTTTCATTTCTGAGCGTGTTGCCTTTACCTCACAAACTACATTTTACTACTATGAATGACTGATTTTCCCTCTTGTGAGGTAAGGAAACTCATCATGTTTCGCCCCAGCAAATAGTCAAATACGCTGTGTAAAGGCAGGACTGAAATATCAGTTAAGCACAGTTTCCTCTCCTTTCCGTTTTCATACATAAGCATACACTCATGGTTGAAAGGAGGTTGAGATTTTAGGATGAGGGGAAAGGCCTGACCATTGCCCAGAATACTCACAAACTGAGCACAGTTGACGCTGGCACAAGCATGTGATTCAGCACCATGGCAGACCTTGAGCCTTCCTGTGTAGAGTGTGGATACTGCAGGTCTACACTCCAATAGTCAGTGGTGTGGATGAGACACATGGAAAACACAGTTTGTCCTGCAAAGCTTATCATACTTAAGCCTGGTCTTAGCCTTGTAGGATAACTATTCTGTGAACAACTTCCCACCATGATGCTGGACAAGAATCTTGCATTACATAGGGGAGTTTACTTATGACTCCTTTGTGTCTTCATCCCTAACTGGTCCTTCTTGAAGAAGCCCAAAACTTGATACAAGAGTCATGCCCCCAAACTCAAATGGCTGTTGTAACAGGGAAAAAGCAGCCCTTTACACTCACTGCAGAGGGAGCCCACACAGCTGACTTTGAACACAAAGCTTGTAGACTGCCCAAGCTGGAGAACATGAATGGCAGTCCCCTTCCCACAGATCTTAAGCCTCGTCTTCTTTTAACAAGAGGGATGCATGCATTCAGCAATCACTGTTCAGGTCCAGAAATGTGAGTGAAACCATTTAGTCCACCCAAACCAGAAGGGAAGTTTATGTTTGTAGACTATGATCTTTTTAACGGGCATTTGCTCAGGATAGCAGAACTTAACACTCCCAAGATGCGCCACAAATTCTTTCCATGTGGCTTAGCAAGGAGTTAGGACATCAGGGTTCATGCCAAGCCCTTGTCTCTTTGTGGGACAATGAATTTAACCAGTATATTTTGAAAAACAACTGAAAAAAAAATTATTGCAAAGTTCATTTACCATATAATCTAGATCAAAGGCACTTGGTTCTCAACTGGAAAAGTTGGAGTGGGAAGCATCAGCTGCAAAAACACACACTCATGGGCTTTGACAGCAATACAGGTTCTACTCCTCCATTGCCATCCTCTCAAGTCCATATTTTTGGGCTAAGCTTTGCCCACAGAAACCTTTGTGGAGCCCATCTCCAGCAAGTAGGCAGTTGGAGCTTTAAAAATTGTCACTGAACACATAAAAACAATCCTGTGACTGAGGCAGAGAAAAAATAGAAATCGGGTCACTGTCTCCCAGCTGTACTGGCATTCAGGAGGGAGAATGAGTAACTATATGTGAGCTGAAGCCACAGCAGTCAGCAGCTCTGCATCTTAACCCACCCAGACAGAAGAACAGCTGAGGAGACAACAGTAGTTTTGAGAGCAGGGAGTCATCTGAAAAGGTCAATATGTTTTTCAAGCCCTGCCTTACCATATTTCCACCCTGATGGAGTATCTCGCAATTATGCAAGGGTCACAGTCATTTAACACCTCACATATGTTCCCTGTCTGGTTTTAGCAAAATAACCTTGAAGGAACAGACACTGGTGCTGGAGGCCACTTGTCTCTTAGCCCTCGAGAAGGCCATATGGCAATGTACCTACCACATGAGATCTGGACATCTGTTACAATCCTCTCTGGCCTTGGGAATTTCGTTGGTATGGCTGCCAATTTGCTTATTGCCACCATGATCTCATTCCACAGGGTCAGCAGTGGCCGTGGGTTCTCCATGTGGCGGATGCTGTCGGAGGGTACCGTCAGGATAAGATTCTCAACAGCCAGTTCTGCCCAGGGAGCAGGGTAGTGTCGGATACAATCCTTCCACTGGCTTTCACAAGTCTCCCCTATGTCAACGACAAAGAAAATAGGTTTAAGAGCAGCTCTGACTTTTGGGCACACTTACAGAGGTCAAGATTGGAGTAGTCCATGGTCACGAAATTTTCATGGAAAACAGTTCCGTGACTGGGCGGGGGTGGTTGTTAAATAGCCAACACTTATTCTGTGCTTAGGAAGTCTCCCCAGGTTCCTTAATGGGTAGGAAACAGACAGAAAAGGACTGGTATATAACAGAGTAGCATAGCAAGAACAGATCCCTGTTTTCCATCAGAGAACAAGAAGCATCAAGTTTCTCCAGTGTCTGATTTCTTCTTCTCTAGCAGAGATTTGCTGTTTCACACAACAACCCTGGTTCTGTTTAGTTTGACAGAAGAGAAAGAAGAAACTGAATGAGAAGAAGAGAAGAGAAGAGAAGAGAAGAAGAGAAGAGAAGAGAAGAGAAGAGAAGAGAAGAGAAGAGAAGAGAAGAGAAGAGAAGAGAAGAGAAGAGAAGAGAAGAGAAGAGAAGAGAAGAGAAGAAGAAAGAGAAGAGAAGAGAAGAGAAGAGAAGAGAAGAGAAGAGAAGAGAAGAGAAGAGAAGAGAAGAGAAGAGAAGAGAAGAGAAGAGAAGAGAAGAGAAGAGAAGAGAAGAGAAGAGAAGAGAGAGAGAGAAGAAAACTGCTGGAAACACGGGAAATTCATCAGAGGTTTATTGTAGAGACTAGAGATGGCCAGACGGGGGCACAGTAAAGCAGGCAGAGCACAAGGCATGCTTTGTCGTGGCAGAGGTCAGTCTCCCTCTTTTAGTTTAAAACCATGCCCCTTGTCCTATCACAACAGACCTTGCTAAGAAGTATGTTCCCATACTTCTTACTGGTCCTCTTTAGAGGTCACAATAAGGTCTCCCAGGAGCCTTCTCTTCTCCAGTCTGAACATCCAAACTCTCTCAGCCTTGCCTCACAGGAGAGGTGCTCCAGCCCCCCAGCAATCTTCACAGCCGTCCTCTAGACCCACTCCAACAGGTCCATGTCTTTTCAATTTTGAGAGAAGGATTTTTTGGGGGACCACATCAAAGGCTTTACAGAAGTTCAGACAGACAATATCCATAGCCCTTCCCTTGTTCACTGATGTAGTGACTCCATCATAGAAGGCCACTAGGTTGGTCGGGCAAGACTTGCCCTTGCTAAAGCCATGCTGGCTGTCCCAAATTGCTTCCCTGTTCTCCATGTGCCTTATCATAGCATCTCGGAGAATCTGTTCCATGATCTTCCCAGGCACAGAAGTGAGGTTGACAGTCCTGGGGGCCACCTTTCTACCATTTTTAAAAATAGGTAGAAAAATGGGAATCCCAGAGGACACCATAGTAAGAAAACCAAACCTGGGTATTCCTTAACCCAAGCATTTTTAAGACCTTCCTAAGCACGGGGCCATCTTTACTTTCAGTCACAGGGACAGCAGCACCTGTGAGCAGCCCTAAGGAAAAAAGCACCAAGGTAAACAAACATACCAAGTTTGAAGAAAGGAGCTCTGACTGCCCCTTCCACTGTGATGGGCACCTTCCCCAGGACACTCCTTGCTGGTACTATGATATAAATCAGGCCACCCCAGAGGCAAGAAATGGACTGCTTCTGGCAGGCAACATCACAGGTGCGTATTACCACTGGCGCCCGCTTCAGCTCTTTGGCATGAGAGAGGTCATCTGTGTGACACCCAATCTGCACCTGCCAAACAGAAGCATAGGGACAGCTGGTCAAAGGTGTCTGAGTGTGACCTGGCAGACTGACCTCAACACTGAGCTCTCTGCCGCAGCACTGTCCCTGCAGAGCACGCACACAGAAGCAGCCTCCTGATTCCAGCCTAGTTCAAGTTTTCAGCCTGTGGTCCCCAGAATCAGTAAATATAATGAAAAAAGCTGATGAAGTTCAGTTCTATATCCTTGTCTCAGACAGTCTTACAGCTGTTCTCCTGTTATTACTGGCTCAACTACATCCTTCACTAGTTGGCCAGGGTACTGCAGTGACTTCTTTCACTACACTGTACTTGCATTGATCATTCCTCTACCCTTTACCAGAATCAAAGTCACATCCTGTAACACAGGAGTTGGAGAGGTGCGAACGTGGCTGACATCTTTTATTGTGCCTTTTCCTTGGACCTCTTACAGGAAAACAAACAGCGTGTGGCTGCAGGATCAGACAGATCACCTGAGTTAATTTTGCATTTCAGCTGCAAAAAATGTTCAAGCAGATAAGCATTTACCTATGTCATATTTTGTGGAGAATGGATCCCAAGTAACAGTGTATCTCTGATCTGGATACATCTACATGAGCAGTAATGACAGCACTATCAAAGCAATTTATGAGAAATCTGAAGAGATGGAATCAAGTTTCGTGCATAGAAGGGCCCAGTTTTCTTTGCAAAATAACAGAACGAACACAGCTGCTCTCAAGCAGCAGCCACACTTAATTATCCCTCCAGCACACAAAAATAGGAAGAATGCAAAAAAAGAGAGTAAGGACACACGAGGTGAAAAAATAATAACAAAGCATTTGGAGTGCCACAGGGTGGCAGCAGTAGGAAGGGACTGAAAAGGTAACAAAAACCGTAAAGGAGAAAATTTTTGAGCACTCACCTGTCAAATACAGAGATGTAAACTAAAGCCAAAACAGAGAGAGCTTACCTTCAGACCAGCACCGACCACTAGGCAAGGCCACGATATAACTGCTGTGTGCCCTTCAGGGAGGTAGAGTCCTGTACTCCTCCAGGCTGTCTTACCTAAAGGTAAGATATAACACAGTCCTGAACAGTCAAGCACTTCTTTGTCCTGACCATTACAGATTCTGGAGACTTCAACTTGCAGCAGGAAAATAATCTTCCAGCCTTTTCTTATCCCTTGCTCTACACGCAGAGAACCATCTCACATTTTACCCAACCTGCCAGAAATACAGTTTCAAAGCTATAGGGTAGCAGCATGAACAAGAACATCAAACCATTAGTAAGCAAGCCCATACAAATTTGAACTTCTGGAAATGCCAAGCTTAAATGCATTTACTAGTATCTTTTAAAAATAACACATAATAATAAAAAAAGAAACAAAAATTCCAATACCTCTTCCACTGAGATCCTCTTACCCTAAAGCCCTCCTAAGGGGTGCCAACTATGCTGGTATGAAACACAGTTGAAGTTGTAATGGTCATAAAATATTTGCCAAATAACAGACTGAGAGTAGCATTGCATTTTCCCCTATTCATTGCATTTTTCCAGCACAAGCTGGAGCCCATAGGAATTCCCATTTCTAGCTGACTGAAGTTATGAGAAGGCCTAAAGAGATCATTCCATGCTAGGTGTAATGGTAAGATGGATATCCCATCACGCCACTACAATTCAGCACGTTTCTAGACAATCTTCACTTGGAAAAGTAAGTCTCCTTACCCTAGATCTCTTTAAATACTTGCAATACACAGTGCAAAACTAGCCCCATCTCTACTGTACAGATTGGGTAAATTCCACTCCCCAGCTCTGACATAAAATTTACTTAGGTATGTTTCAATACAAACATCAAAAGTCCTAAAAAGAGCTGAACTGTCGTAAAGCACCCAGCTTACAACCTTTCCTGTCATCCAAGACAGCAAGACCAGTTTTGTCAAGCAAAACCTAATCCACAGAAAAATACAAATTAGACTATATCGCCACGTTTTACCAGTTCATTTTAGTTTTGTTGAATTTGCACCAAAGGCAGTTTTGAAATGGGTTTGCTAGCATTTCTTTCTTCGCTTACGTGAAATGACACAAATTCTGAATATTTCTGGTTAAACAAAATACTGTGTTTGAGCCATTTCATTCAGTTCAACCAACCCTAACAATTTTCCCCTTTTGTCCAGACTCATTGACACTAAAAACAATGAGCAGTTATTCCACAACTTTTCTCTTTGCATAACCGCTGCACTCAGGCATTGCCACTCCAGAAACAGTTTCCTTTGTCTCATTAGAACAGTTTGGAAACAACCCCTCTCAATCATATTCTAATACCAAAAAACCCTCACCAAATCTCAAGATTAATCTGTCCAGGGAATAAAACCTTACTAGTGGAATTTAACCTAGAGTTTAAACATATCAGTTGTGAGCAGGAATCTCAGCAAGTTTGTAGAGATACAAGGCTTAAGCTTAGACAAATCACTGATGATGTAATTACCAAACACCTTGGCTTCAGTGGCAGTGTAAGCCCAAGAAGTTCCCATCATACTTCCAGCCTCTCGTTTTCACCCTCAAAACTAGATCTTCACTAACTGTGCTGATACAACAAGATGTGAGGCTGAAATTATCTAGATAACAAAAAGCCCTTTTGTTTCTAACTCCTACCTCTTTGTAGGATGGCTCCATAGATGGCTGTATCAGCACAACTATGGTAACAGCAACCTGCAGGGTGGAGCACAGGGTTTCCCAAAGAAGCTTTCTTGCCAAAGCCATTGTGCTGTGTAAGTACCCTGGGGTACCACTTGTTAGGGGGTTCTTCTTCCCCAGGTGCCTGCGCACCAAAAGTGAGGAAGAAGGGGTGTCTCAGAGGGTTGAAATCAGGGCTGGCCACAAAAGGAGCCCATCTGCCACTACACAGAAGTCGTCCTCCTGTCTAGCCCACAGTGAAATTGCACATGTTCAGACATACACAGGCAGATGCACGTTGAGGCCTGGCACCACACCGACCCCAACAACAGGATGTTTTGAGAGGAAGGGAGATACACTCCTCACCTGGGTTTGTGCCATCAATTTCCACAGCGATGGGGAGGGCGCAGACTCCAGCAGCACATTTCTGCACCAGGGCTGCGCTGTCTGTCATGGTGAGGGACAGCTCGGTTGCCATGCAGAGCAGGACTGCCTCTTTGGAGTTTCTCTTGACGGGGCATTGCCTGCTGACCTGCGGGATCCCGCTTCTCTGAAGCACTTTGGTCAGGATGCGGCGCAGCGAGGCATACGCTGGGCAGTCGTGGGCTGGGATGCGCAGGAAGGCAGCGCAGTCTCGTGCCAGGCAGTGCAGCCAGTCCTTCAGGGGCCCCGTGAGCTCCTCACATTTGCGCACCTGCGTGCTGAAGAGCAGGAGCGCCTTGCGGAAGTGGTAGTGCTCCCCAGGCCCCACGGGCCGGTGCTTGGCCGCCTGGCCACTCTGCCCCAGGATACTCAGCCCAAAGCGGTTCAGGATTTTGTTGCCAGGATATTCTGCCACAGCGGCTTTGCCACGGTTCTGGGAAGCCCAGTACCAGGCCTGGCCTCCCACCAATAGGCCACCTCCCTCTGCCACGAAAGCGTGAATCCTTTCTGCCTCTCTGTCGCTGTAAGAAGAGCAGCAGTACACGCTGAGGTCACCTGTCAGCTCTGACACCTGTGACTTCACCCCTTCCGGAGAGAGGAGGCTACACAGTTTCTTCAGGCTGGGATTCACACCCACCAGCCCCTTCCTCCCGGCATCCAGCCAGCAGACAGCATTGAGCAGGAATCTGGCCAGCTTAGGGGAGAACAGATGGCTCTCGTGGGTCGCCACCACGACACGGCCTTGGCCATAGTGTGCCGCAGCCAAGAGGCAGCGGTGAGAGCTGTCCAGGCAGAGGGGGAAGGAGAGGACACCGTGCACCAGCAGGGTGGAGGGAATGCCCCCCGTCATCAAATCCAGCTCCAGCACACCGCGCAGGAGAAACTCAGCATCAAGGCTGAGGTCGGTCTGGTGCCTGCAGAACCAAGACAGGTTCGGGTTAGCCCCCATCCCAGAATGCTTGGTTCAAAAGCCAACCGCATCCATCCTTGCCTCCTACCTCATCCTAGTACATCATGCTGTCAGTTCTTTCATTAAAAAAAATAAAATTCAATAATATCCCATTTTTTATCCTTTTAAAACCTCAGTTTCTACAGCCAAGCAAATCTGTAGGAACTTCAGCACTCATTTAGAAAAAGGAAAGAATAGGTCAGAAGGAAGTTGAAGGAACTCAAAAATCAGACCCTTCATATTTTTTAAACTGCAGGTTTAAACTTCAAATCATGTGGGAATTGGCAAATCTCCTATAACAGAAACTTTCTCCATTTGCCCCACCCTAGTCTTTATCAATTAGGCAAGCCCAAAAGATTTCTCTCTGCCATTTCCCAGCCTCTGCCACTGCTGAGAATTGAAGAAGGAGAGCTAGGACAGTTGGGCTATATGGACAGGCAGACACACAGCTAGACAAATAGTGAGTGACTAGAATTTGAATCGGAGCCCTAACACGTTGACCTCACATTACCTCACCCTGTTGGTTTCCACAATATAAAGAGATCAGGCTGTGCAAGGCCCTCTTATCTCTGCTATTTCCATATAACTCCTTTATGTCACTGTGGAGATTGACATGCTGGATGACTCTCATTTGCTTTGTGCACACTTTCTCCTGGCTTGGCCACACAGTTTTCCCCCCAACACCTATAAAGTACCTGTTGTTATGTGGCCATTGCAGCCAACTCAGTAAGAATAAATGATGCTGCTCTTCTGCACACCTGTATCACAGGAATTAGATCTGCAGCTCTCCTTTGGTTACTGTTTTACTGAGACCCTTTGTCACACAGAGTATGTGCCCTGACTTATGTCACAGCACCTGCCTCAGACTGCAGTCAGATTTTCTGTACACAAAGCTGGCAGGAAGGCCCAGATGCACAGAGCTGTTGTCCTACACAGAAATTAGATATCTAAATTTCTCTGTGGCTCTGGATTGAATCAAGATGACCACAAAAGCAACCTAAACAAGGTATATTTCAGTTTAATTACAATTTAAAGTCACATTAATTGCTACGCAATTTTTCTCTGCTGAATTCTCCACCCCTCTCCCTCTTCTGTGCACTGTGCATGAAGCAGTGGGAACATGTCTGTGAAGAGCAGGTGGGGACAAGAACTAACCAGCAAATTTTAATTTATAACTTCATTTGTTAGCTGTATTCTAAGCACCCCACTGAATCCAACAGCTTAGATTTATACTACCTTTATTGCTAAATAAACTGAGCATCCAGAAAGTATCAAATAAAACAATATGAAAATATTAGAAATTTAATATTATATATCCACAAGGAAAAGGCTGTGAAGGAAAGATTTGCAGGGCATATTGCTGCAACTGTTTTGGCTTTCCCTACAGTGAAATGAAGCTGCCACACAGTGGAAGCACAGCAGCACTCATGCTCCTTGGAGAACCTGCTGTGCCTTGTGTAACTCAGCAGAAAGTGGCAGCAGGCACAGCCACTGGCAAGGGGAGGAGGGTGACAGAGCAATGCCCAGGACTCCAGTGCCTGGTTGGCTGTGTGACATGAGTCATAACAGCTATGAGTTTTACACCTGATGCTCCAGGACCCAAGGGGACAGGCTGGACTCCCAAACAAACTGTGAGCACTGAGATTTCCAGCCCTCAGCTCATGTCAGAACTGAAAAGGAAGGTGGCACCCAGCCTGCCTCCTCACCTCTGGAGCAGCCCCAGGGTCTCACCTATAGAAGGTGAATTCCTGCAAGTAACAGGCTAAACAGGTTTAGCAGCTGTCAACCAAAGCCTGGCCCAGAGGGTTGGTCTGGTGCTTCATCACCAACCTCGTTTTCAGCTCTGGGAAAATAGCCCTAAATGTACAGTGTGGGGAGAGGGAAAGGAGTTCCTCCTCCTGTCCCTGTGTTGCTGTGTGTTGCACTCAGGTACACTTGATCAGGCAGAATGCTCTAAAAGATGGCTGCCCTCGTTTTCCTGAATGGATTCCCTGAGCCTGTCCCAGCTGCCCTGGAAGCAGTAGATTCATAGAACCATAGAATTAGCAAGGTTGAAAAGGAGACCTCTGAGATCATGAAGTCCAACCCTTGATCCACTACCATTGTGGTTACTAGACCATGGCACTCAGTATCACATCCAGTCTCATCTTAAAAACCTCCAGGGATGGAGAATCCCCCACCTCCCTGGGCAGGCCATTCCAACGCCTGATTACCCTCTCTGGAAAGAATTTCTTCCTAACATCTAACCTAAACCTCCCCTGGCAGAGCTTAAGACCATGTCCTCTTGTCTTACTGATAGCTGCCTGTGAGAAGAGACCACCCTCCACCTAGATACAAGTTCCTTTCAGGGAGTTGTAGAGAGTGATGAGGAGCCCCTGGTGGTCCAGTGGTAAAGGCGCCGCGCTATCACCACAGAGACCCGGGTTCGATTCCCGGTCAGGGCCACTCCCGGGCAGGTGGGGCTCGTTAGCCCTTAAAGGCAACCCACCTACGTCCTAAGGACCTCGCTGCCACCGTCCAAGCTCGCTTGGCCCCGGCAGATGAACCTTAGGATTAAAGGGTGGGCTCAGTTCCGCGCACACTGTGTCTCACCTAAAAAAAAAAATCCAATGCGCAGGCTGGAAGGTGTAAAGACCTTCCCCGGATCTTCGCTCGCGAAGACTGGCCATAAGAGAGTGATGAGGTCTCCCCTGAGCCTCCTCTTCTCCAGACTTAACAACCCCAGCTCCCTCAGCCTCTCCTCATAGGACTTGTGCTCGAGTCCCTTCACCAACCTTGCTGCTCTTCTCTGGACCTGCTCCAGCGTCTCAATGTCCTTCTTGAAACACCATTCTTTCCAATTATAAGGAGTGGAAAGGCCCCCTTTAAACTGGAAGACAAAAGTTGCATCCCATCCTGGCTATTAAAGAACCAGCATTCACAATCATCCTCAACTCTCACCTCACAAATCTTCTATAAACAACTCACCTGCACAACCTGAACCATTGTATAAATAGAGAGCAATTCAGATACTCACTGGACAACTAATGGGATCTTGGGAATTTTCTTGGCTACTTTGAAGATGCCTTTTTCCACAGCGTTTCCTGTGAAGTACACGCCAGCTACGCTGGTCACTTGGTTCCCAGGGAATTCGAACAGCACCTTCTCCTTGCCATGTTGACTAGCCCAGTGCCAGGCTTGGCCTCCAATGAGCAGCCCTCCCCCGGCTTTTACAAAGCCAACCAGGTCTTTCGCCTTCGAGCTGTCATAGGCATCCACACAGTACACCCCCAGGGAGGGGCTGAGCTCTGCCCCAGCCTGTACCTTAGTGCCAGCCCTGAGCAGCACCTGGGAGAGGGAATCCAACTGAGAATGCACCCCAACCAGGGCCTCGGTGCAAGGCTTGAGCCACTCCACAGCATTTCTGAGGAACTGGGAAAACTTGGAGTCCTTCAAGATTCCTTCATGGGAAACAACCACCATCCGGCCCTTCCCATACTGTGAAACAGCAATCAGAACCTGCTTCTTAGCGCTCAGGAGTACAGGGAAGGCATCCTCTCCAACAAGGAGCAGTTCACAAGGAACAAAACCACCAGTGAAGTCCCATGGCCCAACACCGTCCACTAACAGCTCATAGGTGGCAGATGGTTTCATCTTCAGGAAGCTCCTATCTGGTGGAGAGAAAACCAACATCCATTACAGCATGGCTCAGCAATAAAGGACAGCTGTAAAAACCCTGCAGAGTAATTTTCTTGTCTAGTAGGAACTCCAAACAAAACAGGAATCAGCTTTGTGGACACAACTTTTTCGGGTTTTTGGTAATTTTTTGTTTGCTTTTTTGGCTTTGTTATCACACTATTTACCATTAAAATAATTTTAAAAATTATTTAAATTTAACTTAAATTACAAATTTAAATTTAAAAATTAAAAAACTAAAGTGACAAGTATATCAAGGTGATGGAGGCAAAGAAAATGACTGTTTCAACAAATTCTGCTAAGCACCATGGGACAAAATAAGGAATTACAGGTATTCACTTTCCTATTAACAGTTTATTTGGAGAGGGAGAGTGCCAGAGGTTCCAGGAAGTCTACTAGGAACTTGCTTGGTAGAGGTGGTTCACACAGAAACAGCCAGAAAATGAAAAGATTGTATCAACAGAAAAACACAACATAATTCAAACATGTAGTTCACATTTTAGCTCCTAATTAGATACGTACAGAGCTACATGCAGTTGCTGTAATGTGCTATTCCAAAGTTGTATTTTTCTACTTTCACTTCGGCATTAAAAGCTCTTGCTTAGTATTAGGAGTTACTCAGAGGCTGGGGGAGAGCGAGCACAAACGATGGAGATAACCAGCTCCCCGGAATAACCGTCAGTTGAAGTCACACAGTACCTAGGAGAGAAGGTCTAGGCACAGGAGATTCATGCCCTAGTTTCCTGACCCAAACTGCTTTGCAATCTCAAGAAAATAACTTCCCTTTTCCGTCGCTTTGTTTCATCTGTTTTCCCATCTACGAAGTAAGGAGGGTGGTACTAACCTCGATTGCCAAGCCCTTCGGGGTCTATGGGTGACACGTGCTCTATTGAGGCTCCCTCAGTTTGAAAGTTTGGCTTAGCTTTTCCCTGAGGTTGCCTTCTGTTGAGCTGCAGCAGCTGTGACTTTGCAAACAGGAAGGCTTTGTGGCGGTGAGCACAACCCACTCTCACTCAGTCTCTGTCATTCAAGATTCAGAGGAGTGACTTGGAGCGCACCACCTACTGCAAGGAGAGGAGCTGCACCGAGGGGGCGTGGCCCTTTCCTGGACGGCATCCCGTGCCAACACCAATCTTCCCATGCATTTCATGTTTGGCTACCCTGAAAGCAAATCCTTGTCATGCAAACACAGGAAAATGGTAAGTCCTGGGGCAGCTGCATCCTGGATTTGGATTTGCCACAAGCCCCAGGGCGCTTAGAAACAGCAACTTGATCAAGAATGACAGCATCATTCTCATTTCTTATCCTCTGGACATGCCTGGAAGCTCTGTTTTTCCACCCAAACTATCATGAGACTCCACTGTTGTTTTACATAAGATTTATGAGTCAAACATGTTGATTAACATAGGACAAAAACTACACTGCCCATTGTGCTGGTTTAAAAACCCAGTAGGAAAATTAATCCCACTCAAGTTGCCCACTCCCCTGATCCCTTACAACAACAGAGGAAACACTTGGAGAGAACACAACTTGGAATCACAGTTTTACTGAAAAACTCACCATAACCACATCGATATCAATTAAAGAGAGAACAAAAGAGAGAGTGCTCTACTTACAAAAGGGTATCCACCACTGAACAAACAAAACCACTTCCCATAGAGAGCACCCTCCATCATTTTCTCAGACAAAGGCAAGACAGCACCTGACCCCCTCTCCGTCCACTGAACCATGGGGCTCAGGAGAGCAAAAGCAATGGGGCAAACAAGTTTCTGCAGTTTCATGTCCTCCCCCCAGCCCTGAAACAATGCCCGGAAAACACGGGCAAAACAAGACCTAGGAAGCTTTTTTGTCCAAATAAGGATTGATGCTGCTGAGCTCTTCACTCCACTCCCCTAGACCAGGTGCTCAAAGCCCCATCCAATCTGGCTTTGAACACTTCCATGGATGGGGCACACACAGCTCCTCTGGAAAACCTGCTCCAGTGCCTTACCATCCCCTCAGTAAAGAATTTCTTCCTAACATCTAATCTAAACTTGCCTCCTTTCAGTTTAAAGTCAGTACCCCTTTTCTTATCACTCCATGTCCTTGTAAAAAGCCTCTCTCCAGCTGTCCTGTAGTTTCTTTCAGGTACTGGAAGGGGCTCTAAGGTCTCCGCAGAGCTCTCTTTTCTCCAGTCTGAACAACCCCAACTCTCTCAGCCTGTCTTCATATGAGAGGTGCTCCAGCTCTCTGATCATCTTGGTGGCCCTCCTCTGGACTCATTCTAACAGATCTATGTCTTCCCTTCCTAGGGACTCCAGAGCTAGATGCAGTACTCCAGGTGCTGTCTCACAAGAGTGAAGCAGAGGGGCACAATCCCCTCCCTCAACCTGCTGGTTCCACTGCTTTTGATGCACCCCAGGACATGATTGGCTTTCTGGGCTGCAACACATTGCCAGGTCACGTTGAGCTTCTTGTCAACCAACACCCTCAAGTCCTTCTCAGCAGGGCTGCTCTCAGTTAATTCTCCATGTACCCTGTATCTGCGCTTAGGATTGTTCTTCAGTGTTCTTCAGGTGATTACCCTAAAGGACTAGGTTTGAAGTAAACTCAGAAAAATTTCTTAGCCCCCACCTTTCTTCTTATCACAGGATCTGAAAGCTAACATCCTAGACTCTAGACCTGGGAGGACTGCTCCTCCCTAGCATTTACCCAGAGCAAGGTGTGGCTGTCTTGAGAAGGATTTTAACTCTCTCTTAACTGAAAGCAATTGTCACCATGTAAGAGAATTCCCAATTCCTATGTAATCACAGTTTCTCCATTTCAATTGTATTAAGCATTTCAGTGTGGACAGAGGGAAGGAAGCACACTCACTAGACCCAGAACAGACACAGCTACTGATGATCTCTTTCAAGAGAGAGAAGGGAGAAAACACAGCAGGGACAGAGAACACACATGGCTAACGAGAACTGAAGGAAGCTACAGAAGACTGAGAAGGATGTCTCTCATATCAGTCAGGAGGAAACAACTACTGTTGGGCACACACAGAAGGAAGGGGAAGATCTTGGTTCCTAGTTGCCTTCCTTCTTAATGTGGAAGTACAAATTCTCCATGACACTGTCTCAAGACAGATTCTTGATCCCTTGTCTTCCCTCCTGTCCCTTACACCTCTCACCTCCAGACAATTCCTACTCCCTGCAGAGCTGAGAGTACTGAGAGTAAGTATTGGAGCATACATTTATAAATCCTGCAAGATGCCTGACTCTATCCTAGCCTTTCTTCTGTCTCTGGAAAAGGGTCAAATATGCAGTGGGAAGATAATTGGATTTCATTAAATACAGACTTGAGACTCTATCATCTGCTGTCCATAAGCCATCACACACAAGCAAAAGAGATGTGCTACAAAGGAAAGAATACCCCTAGGTCCACTCAGGAAGAATATCTGTGAGACAGATGACCTGGGGGAGTTCTAAGGGTGAGTAAGAGAATAGATTTTGTGTGTCAAGTGGTCAGTCACTTTGGGGTGAATCTTTAAGGTCCCTGTAAACCCTGTGAGGATCTCCATGAGTCAAAAGTATGGGATTGTGGAGTACCTGTGAGGAACAGGACAAAAGACACAGGACAGCAAGTGGGGTGGATCACCTGTTAAGAACAAAGGCAGCCTAAGTGAGGGAGACACACAATTCCTAGGGACTTGGTTGTTCTTCCTAAATAAAGTGGACCCATGGGTTTTCCAATCTTTCCTCTCTTTCAAATTTACAGTCTAGCTGTCTTCTGCACAATAACCAAAACCCAAGTATGCTGCAAACTCTGCAGCTAGTAAAGAATTGGTGGACTCTTGCTTCTTCACATGTTTTTTGACAAACTGAGCAAGGAGAGGCATGCTGACATTTAGCATTGCTGAAGAGACAAAAATACTTACATTCATTATACCTGTTAGTCATCAACAAGGTTTTAAACTGAGAGAGGGTAGATTTAGATTGGCAATAATGAAGAAGTTTTTTATAATGACAGTAGTGAGACACTAGAATAGGTTGCACAGAGAAGCTGTGGATGCCCCACCAGTGAAAGTGTTAAAAGGCAGGTTGGCTGGGGCTTTGAGTAACCTGGTTTAATAGAAGGTATCACTGCAAGGTATCACTTGGACTGGGTGATCATTGAAATCCCTTCCACCCAAAACATTCTCTGATTCTGTGACTTGTGTGCTGTGTGGCACAAATACAAATTTAACATACATTAAAACTGCAAGGATGCTTCAAAGCTCTACGGCACATTCTTATAAAGAAAAGCAGTGTCTACATGGCAAGACTAAGTGGGCTCTGCAGCTGGTCTAAGCACTCAAGTGAGAGCCTGGGCTGATGTTGGGGCAGTAATGTGCTCAGTAGCCTTCACTGCTGGAGGATCAGGAACCTGTTTTTAGCCAGTGAGTGCTCCCATACGTACAGCATCCAGGGTAACTGTGAGGCTAGTCCATTTCTGAATGGGCTCAAACTTGTGTTTCCCTGGACATGACAACTCCCAGAACTGAACATTCTTTGCCATATACCTGTGAAAGTATAAGCACTGGGAAGTCACCCCTGGCCTAAGCTAGATAAGCTAAAGCAGTAAGCCATGAGATGTAAAGATCGAGTAGTGTGCAAAAAAGGTGGTGAGATGAAGCAATAAATTCACATGCACACAGAAGAGAACACAACACTTCAACCTGGGCAACCCCCTTTCTTACAGAAGTGCTTGAAACTATGGCAAAAGAAGGCACCTAGTGCAGATCACAGAATCACACAATATCTCAAGTTGGAAGGGACCCATAAGGATCATCAAATCAAAATCCCTGCTTCTCACAGGACTGCCTAAAACTAAACCATATGAGTAAGAGCATTGCCCAGATGCTTCTCGTACTCTGACAGGCTTGGTTCCTGACCAAGCTCTCTCTGTGAAGAACATTTTCCCAACATCCAGTCTGAACTTCCCCTGAAACAGCCAGAGAAATGGAGAAGGTGCAGGCAGTCAAGCAGGAAAGCTTGCATGGGAAAGACAAAATTAGGAAAAAATACTTTAAAAAACCACCTTTCCAAGGTTACATAAGAAAAGCAATAAACCCAAAATCTAAATATGTCTTAGGGAAATAGAGCCAAGGAAGTAGATTAGGCTGCAAATTAATGAGAACTCTAAAATTAGATTAAGAAAGAAATTAACAAACTGTATTTTTTTTTTTACAATTACAATCCCAAGAGTTATTAGGAAAGAGATTGAAAATTGATAAAACCGTTAAAAAAATGTATTTTTTTAGTAAAAGTACAGGAGAATCAATCAGGCAATTGCCATCTGTAATTACTGGTATTGCTGTTATTTTCACATGGCACTTCACAGCAATAGATTACAAACATTACAATTTCTGAGCCTAGTAAAATGTTGCTGTGCTTTAAGGAAAAGAAAACCAAACACGAATTGCCCATCCTTTCTGGTGGTATTAACATACACACATTAAGCTAGACTCACTGGCTAACAGGATGCAAAGAAATATAAAATCAGAACGTCTATACATTTGTCTAGTAATCTTGATTGCTTTTAAGGCAAGGAAAGAACAAAATGAAAGCAGCTGATGAAACGTGACTAGGTATTTTAAAATAATTTTGCATTTGGAAAGGTAAATAACATCTTAATTAAAATTAATTTTATTAAATTCCTATGAAATTAAATTAGGCTGATGAGCTATGATCAATAAAGACATGGATATGCTGAATCAGAAGAGATGTCTATACAAAAAAATTGCTGTTTAGTCTTTTTGAAAATCTACATCTGTGATCAACAAAGGACAGTGCATATGTCATATAAATGAAATTACAAAAAAATAGAAGGTAATGTACAGAAGCAAAGGAGAAGAAATCATAACCATACTAGGAAATAATTTTCTAAAAATTAAACCTTGCCTATCTGCAAGTCCTAGGGCTCATGGTTTTAGAAAAATGTTGACATCTGTTGGTGAACAAGGAGTAGAGCAGCTCAGAAATCCCTGAGATACAGAGAGCCCTTTTCCTGTTTGGTGCTGGAGGGTTAAGTCTCATATGCATGCCTGCTGTACAACAGCTCAGATCACTCCCTTTAAATATTGCTTGGTTTTAAAGCAGGGAATGAGTGTATCACCACTGCTGTCATTTGAAAAGGAACAGAAAAGAGGTCTGATGCTCCTTGCATGTGGGTCATGCCAATCTACTACAGTCTGCAGTGATGTGGTAAAGGATAAGGAAAACTAACAACTTTATCCTTTCTAAACTAAAGGATAGGAATTGATTTGCTTTACGCTATCAGGGTGCAAGGGAAAGCAGGGATACTGGGACAGCTCAGAAAAGCTGAGAATGAAAAACAGGCAGGCTATAATTCAGGTGGTACGCAGCAGGTGACATTCTTAATTGCCTGTCACAGACAGTTCACACAAGATAACCATTAGACTGATGAAGGTTTGTGCCCTACAGTGGACTTCAAGGGTAGCATTGCTTCTGTGCAACAAAAAAGTGCAATTCTATATACTGAGCACAACTTCCTCCCTATCACTGTTGTATTTTATAATGCAACAAGCAGAAGTAACTACAAGCTATCCCTGATCTCTTAAATTCTTTTCCAACTCAGCAGAAGTGTGACACATTGTGGGTTACTTTTGGATTCTGAGACTAATCAAACAATACCTCAGAAGAAACATATGCCAACTTTAAAAACCTGACAATTTTACTTAGCTCTTCATTATTGCAGCTAGCTAGTTACATATTTACAATTGACCAAAGTTTTAAAGCCTTATTTCAAATAACGTGGGTGCACAAATTATCACTCTCATTCATGCCCTGTGAGCTCTCCTTTTGGTATTAGTTTTCCCAGGAATGCCTTCACCACACTCAAGCCACACTGGGTTGAATCTTGTCTTCCTTGCAGTTGGCATCAGGGTTGTCCTGCTGATGGCTGGGCTGTCAGTCCATCTGCAAGCTGGTGGCAAGTCCAAGTCGATACGGTGTGTGGCTTCTGTCTTCATTCCTTTCTTACACCCTGTGCTCTGCCCTTCCAAGCCAATCAAGCGTGAACCCAGTGCTCATGATGAGCTTGGGTTCAGTTCCTGTTCCAATCACAAATTAATAGCCAGGGTCATTCCTTTTTTGGTTATTCTGTTTGCTGTTATCTTGTAATGCCATCTTTGAGCTTGTACAGACATGCATTCCTCACTCCTTTTCCCAGTTCCAGTGAGTCTGCAGTGCCAGCATGATCAACACAGCTGGGCAAGTGAACTTGAGGCCACAGCCTGTCCTGGTGGGGTTTTGGTCAACCTACACAGTGCAGCGGCTCAAGCCATGGCATACCTGGGGAATTGACCTTTTGACAGCAACCCAAAGGTCCTCCCTTCTTGATGGGACCCACCTTGAGTCCTGCCCTTGCCTGTGTAGGACCTGCCAATAAAGTTCCAGCTGAGCTGTGCTGCCCTATGCCATCTTATATGTTTTATGTCCAAACCTTGTTATCTCTAGCTAGTCTTTGAATAAGCCTATTCATAATTTTAGCACGTTGCTGACCAGCTTTAGATTGGCTTTGTGTCCTGGGAGGCTGTTCCAGACTATTGCTGCAATTAGATATTTTTCAGGACATTTCACTGCCCGGGCTATTCTTTGCTGTTTCGAGCAATCATTTCACTTGTCTTCCACTCTGCCTGAAAGCTATTCCCAGATGTTTCATTCTCACTTCACCTAAGCATATCCATCAAGCTCTGAAATCTTTTCTTTGTATTCTCCCCATCTTGCTTAGTGACTGTCTTTAGTTTCAAAATTGTGTCTACAGTGTATGTTCTGAGGACAGGCCTGACACGAGGCTCCTTTACAATGCCTTACAGGAGTCTCCTCTTCTAACCTGCCTTCCCTCCATCCATACCCTAATAAAAGCATTATGGCATTGACATCACCTAAAATGTTCAGTCTTTTTGCTATCTCTGTCCCCTGATCCATAAAGCTCTGCCCATACAGCCCTTACAGGAAGGCCTTAAACAGTATCTACGTAGTCTTAGAAAGTTACTAAGGGACATAGCTTGCAGCACTTGCTTTAAATTACTAAATTACCTAGGAGCTTGCACTGCTATGCTGAAAACGGGGAGTTGGTTAAAAATAGGATACATATAACATCTGCAAACGATCTCCACTAAGAGATATCCTTTCCTTTCTACAATTTATCACTTTCCTAAACTTGATTTTAGCATGTTTGACTGCTGTAGATAATTTGGCATCATTTCTACATGCTGCAATTATTAAATGCTGGATTACGATGTATACATCATATGGCTGAAAAAGTACCAGTCCCAAACAGAAATTTCATCGTCAAACATGAGGCAGGGGATCTGCAAAAATTCATATTAAATCAACTATAGTTGATTTATTATTAGAAAATTTAGATGAAAAGAAAGAGGTCAGACTTGATGAATGGGGATTCTAGAGAACTTGTGTGTTAGTACTGACTGGAGAAAGTAAATTCAGTGCCATACAGACTCATTAGATGAAGAAGTATCTCCTGTATTTTTGCTCTGCCTCCCCTAACAAGACCTGCTAGACCTGCTGGACCAGAACCAGCTTAGATGCTTCTCTCTGTGTTCCTCAGTTTATCGGGGTCTAGAGTTTATGTACAGAACCTCCCACGGATCTAATCTGCAATCAAATAACTCATCCATGTTAAATTGCAAACTGAAAGCAGCTAGAAGCTTCTAGACCAAATGCACAGAGAAACCACAATTCTTTCCTTCTCCACCTTTCCCCTGCTTACTCAGTTTGAAAGTGCACTAAAGTGCGTTTGCTTGTGGTTGAAAAGCAACCTGTAGATTTTGCAGTTTACATCCACTTGCTGAAGTAACTACAGGTTCTTTATTTAGGCTCTGTTGCTACTACTTTCCTTTGGCATCAGCAGAGCCCACCTAAGGCTGCTGGAGTTTTTGTGCACCGTGCACAGATACAGCTTTATGCCGGCACAGAATAAATCCAGGTTGCACGCAGGATCAGGACTCACAGAGCAAGCTCACACACTGCCAAACTTTCTGCATCCTTTCCAGGGATCCCTTCTGACCTTATGAGGTCTGCATTGTATGGGCCCGTGCTGTGAGGGAAAAGCAACTCCAGAACACTGAACACCTGCTTGCGAACCCCCTTCCTTTCACCCTCAGTACTCGGTTTTGTTAATGAAAGCTCAAACATCATGCTGAAGATGCAGAGGCAGAACGCGCACAAGAAGCAGGCAGCTGTCCATCCCTCCGCTGCTCAGCGAGCGTGTGCGGTACGGACGCGGTTGCGCAGCCCCGGCGCTTTTTTGGAGCCGGCGGCGCGGAGGAGCGTCTGCAGCAGGTTGGCAGGCGGGGCTGCGGTGCCACTGCACCCGCCCAGAACCCAGCACCCAGCGGGAAAGCGAAGGGAGAGAGTGGAAAGTTCAAGAAGAGCCGGGAAAGGTGCCACCCTACGCGGGGGGGGTGGGGGGTGGGTGGCAAAGCTACACGGGGTGGCCGGTATTAATGGCTTGCAGTGGAAGGTTGAATCCCTTTAACACTCTTGCTTTAGTTATTTATGCCCAAGAGGATGGACAAGGTTCTAGTCTGATTTTAGATCACTGGATGTTGCAAATGATTTGGCCAAAAGCACCGTACCACCGTTTTTACTTATGCATCCCCAAATATTCCACCGGCAGGTTGAGTAATTAAACGGTACTGACTTTATCTGGATGGATACAGATGGGCAAAACACAGAGCTTACGCTCTGTGCGTTATGCACATCTTCACCTTTCCAGGTCCTGGGTAACAAATCGTTTTCAAGCACACAGCTCCTAACGTGATCCCCAGCCCTGCAAGCCAAGTGATGCCTCAGCTCGCTGCAGGTACGGTGCTTCCGTGCCCGCTTGTACAACCTTTCCTGCACCTTCCACGACCGCGTGGTGGGCGAAAAGTACACAAGCCCACGCACGCACCTGCACGGGGCTGCTCATACCGAAGGGGGACGAGGAGGGCTGCTACTACTGAGAGGGCAGCAGGGTTACTTTCACTGTAAATGCAGCTTACAGCAAAACCTGTCCAAGGCAGGGCAGGGCAGGGCGCAGCAGCTCCTCCTCCTCGCTGCCGGGCCAGGCGCCCCTGCAACACCTGCGAGCGGTGGGCGCTCCTGCTCCGCAAGTCCAGCGCTGTAAAAGCGCGTCCTTCCTCCTGCCAGGAATAATCTATTCCTCTTCCTCCTCCTCCTCCTCTTCTCCTCCGTAGCCCCCGCCGCCCCAGTCGCGTAATGCGGCCAGGCGGCTGCCTTACCCCCGCCCCGCCAGCGATGGCCTCTCCGCCCCCGGGGGCGACGCACACTTTCACCCTGGCCCCTGGCACGGCCGGGCGCTTTGCGGCAGCCCGGCGGCTGCTCTAGAAACTTCTCGGTCCCTCCCTCTCCCCTCCCCTTCCTCCTCCTCCTCCCCGCCGATCAGGGGCCGGCGCTGCGGCGAGAGCAGCAGGGAAGGAGGCGTGCGGCGCCCGCCCCCGCCCGCGGTGCCCGGAGCCGAAGGTGCAACGAGGCGCTCCCCCAGCCCTATTCCCGGTGTCCCAGTCCAGCACCGATCCCGCGAGGCGGCCCTTCCCTGCGCAGCGGTGGCAGCGGCGGGCGGGATGACGGCGGAGGAGATGAAAGCAGACGGGGCTCCCTTGGAAGGGACAGACATCACCCCCAAGCAGGATGAGGGCGTCCTCAAGGTACGAGACGGTTGTCTCCCATCCTCACCCCCCGCGCTGTCTCGGGGGGTCCCTGCGCCAGCGGGGAGCGGGGGAGGGAAGGCGTTTCTCTTGGCCTGCGAGCGGGTGCTCCCCGGGCGCTCTGGCCCGTTATGTGCCCCGCGGAGCAGGGGACGAGGCGCTCCCCGGGCAGCGCGGCCGGGCTGGCGCAGCGCGGGCGATTAAACCTCGGCGGCGGCGAGCGCGGGAGCGCGCCCGGCTGCGCAAGCGCTGCCCGCCCGCCCGCGGGGGCTCCCACGCGGCGGCTGCCGGCGGCTCCCCTCTCCTCTTCTCTTCTCCCGGCTCCCACCTCCCCGGCCCGGGCAAGCTGGAGCCCAGGCTGCCCGCTGGGAAAGCGCAGGGGCGGGGGAGAAGGGGGGTTGCGGTGCAGGGGAGAGGCGCTTTCCCGCTCCGTTCGGGCTATTCCCGGGTCTGCGGGGTGTGGATGCGGGATGTGGGGCCAGGCCAGGCCAGGCTCTCACGCCGCGGCTCTGCCCGCACGGCAGGTTTCGGGGGTCCGGGTCCGCCCCCGCCAGCACGTGTTTGGGGCTGGGAATTAAAGATGGAGCCCCGGCCGGGCACGTGGGCGCGGTGCAGGTCCCCGCCGGTCCCTGGCCCTGCTGCGCTCCGCTCCTTGGTCTCCGGGCACGGCGGCCCCCCCAGGCCCGGGGGTGCGTGGTGCGGGCGGGCCCGGCGGCAGGAGCGGAGCGGAGCGGGGCGGCCACCCCTCGGTGCCGCTGCCCCGCTGGGCGGGCGGGCAGGTCTCCGGCGGTGCCGCGCATTCCGGCGGAGCGGCTGCTCCCCTTTGTAAACTGGGAAGCCAGGCGATAAGGGCAGCAGAATTTATACCGTGAGGGGGAGTTGCACGAACTTCCTCTGTCAGACGTCGCCTATTTCCATATCTCTAGAAACTTCCTCAGTCTCTGCTAAAACCTCTAACGATCCTTAGTAGCGTTATTCGATCGCAGTAAAATTTCGGTGTTCAGAAGAACAGAGTTACGGTATTCAGAAGAAAAAAGTGGCGCCACAGGAAAAGCAAAATTCTGGTCTTATTCTTTAGAGCCCTCTGGCTTTAAATTTTAGGTTCGTCACAGAGTCGCCGTCTCCCATTCAGGAGGGATAGCAAGGAATAGATTGTAGATGTTGTCTTGCTTTCCCATCTTTCCTGCTAACATGCTTTGGTGAGAATTTCTGTTTTTTGCATATAGCAAAATAATCAGGTCAGAGTTCTCATTTGCACGGCTGCCCAGAAGGTGCCTGGGTCTCCCTCAGTTCAGGTCCCTAGAGTATGGTGGAAGGCAGTGATCGTCTGCCTAATCCATGCAATACCTACTTTAAATGATGATTAAGCAGCAGGTGTTGGGTGTTGTTTGTTTGTTTGTTTGGGTTTTGGGGTGTTTTTTTAACTTTAATTTTTTTTTAAGGAGAGGAGTAAAAAATACTAGCAGAATAACTGAGGTGGTAAAAACCACAGAGAAGGTGAGATGGTGAATTGATAAGCAAAATACTGTAGAGGTCATGAAGTTCAGCCTTCATGGATTTTTCTTTTGCTAGTAATTTCTGGAGTGCAGAATGCACCCATTGAAACCAAGGTCTAGCTCTGAACAAACCTACACCAATTTTGTACTGGTATCGTTGCACTGATTCCAGGAGCGTGCTTATTTGTTCATTAGCTTTGTATCAGAATAGTATCCACAGCTTTTTACCTAATACTGCTGAATGTGCTTGCACTATTTCTTAGTTTAGAAATAAAGTATTTGAAATTCACTATATGAACTGGAAAATCCTGTTTCTCCATCTGAAAGGGTTGCCATATTGAATCTATGAAAAAAGTGAAACTTGAGTCTCCTTAAAATGAAATAATTGCAAAAGAATAATACTGTATAAATAATGAAAACGAGATATTCGCTACTATAGGATACCTTGGTATGACACTACAAGAATATGGTATTGGGAAAAGCTTAGTAAATTTCCATTAAATGCAATTACTTTTTCAAAAGCCTTTCAGACTGGCTGCCTTAAAATAACTAGTTTGGATCTGCTTTATATACATATATTTATATATATCTGTATCTAAGCATTGTGTAGGTTAGGTTGATTACCAGATTCATAGGGTTTTTTTCCATAGGTCCCTGTTTCTTTATCTCTCTGGGAGTGGTTGCTTGAACTGTTGCCTTCCTTGGGAGAGATACCAGTAGATTAGTTTTGTCATGCTAATAGCTGCTGTAGCACTGAGGCAGTTCAGGGGAAAGGGGCGGTGTGCTGTGTGAGGTCAGGCATCCTTTTTCACACTAAGCCTTCTCTCCTTAGGAAGCAGCAGAGGTAGTATTTTGTTTTCTGGGTTTTCTTCGTTTGTGGGTTTTTTCTTTGTTTTATGAATCCAGTGAGGTACTGTCAGCTTGGTAAAAGTCTGACAGAAACTGCTAACATTGCCTTGGCTTTGGATGTAGAGGGCTGGCATTTCAGTTGTATAGGTGCAGGGATGGTGGGAGGCAAAGTAGGAGATGGACAGTGGTGGGTTGTAAGAAGTTGAAATTTGTGAAGGAGACTCCCGAGGGTCTGCTTCCTTCAATGAAAAATGTGAATGGTGTAGAAACATGACACTTCTATAGCTTTTCTTTAAAGGAGGGATGCCAATCCATACTTTTGAGTAAATGGCCTTGAATAAATGTTTATCTTGTATGAACAGGATGTTTTCCAGTTCTCCATGATCCAAACAAATAGGGTCCTCCCATTTTTGCCTAGCTGAAGTGATGCACAGCTTTGGCTCAGAGCTAGATGGTTTCAATTGGTATTGGAGAAAATTTAAGTCTGAACTTCAGGAATCCTGTTACGGGCAAGGCTTCACTTCCTTGCCTATGAGATATGTCAATATTATTCTCTGTTTTTGTGTGAACTTCAAGTGAACACCGGAGAGATTGGCTGGTCTTGCTTTTTGGATAGTGCAGATGTAGTTGATACCGGTCTTGCTAGGCAGGCTGGGGAACCTCTTGAGAAGATCAAATCCTTGCAGCTGTATGTGAGATGTGCTGGTAATCCATGTCAGATTTGCATAGAGACAAAATTAATGCAATACAATAATTTTTAAGTACTTTTCTGTAAGCTGATAAAACTAACCTGCTCTGTGGTGCGATTCTGTTAATCTTTGTTAAACTGTCTGGTTTAACTCAAGTAATTTCAGATTACATGTTAGTATAGACTCTGCATGGAAACAACCACCTTGTTTTCTTGTTTAAATGTTTTGCCTAGAACACTGAACTCGGGTGTAATGATAAAAAGGTGGTGAGGCAAATACTTGAATCAAGCAAAAAAACCCTGCCTAATACTTTACCGGTTTGAGTTTCAAGAACATTTAAAATCTTATTGAGGAAAGGTAAGTGACATGGCTAACTATAGATGCAGAGATCTGTAAGCTGTTGCCAATTAAGTTCTCGTATCACAGCACAGCCATCTTGAGGTTCTGCATTTGCAGCACTGCTAATCTGCAGACAGAATAGTCAGTCCATTTCCAGATAACTGAAGTAAACCTCCAAATCCTTTATCTACTGAAGATGATAATGCATGCATCTAAGTAAACGGACTTAATGTCCAATAGGCAGACTTAGTTTCCATGATCTTAATGTTGTTTGCTTAATGTTTTTCTCAGGTTGTCAAGAGAGAAGGCAGCGGGACAGAGTCTCCAATGATAGGTGATAAAGTGACTGTCCATTACACAGGATGGCTTCTTGATGGCACAAAATTTGACTCCAGTCTGGACAGAAGAGATAAATTTTCATTTGACTTGGGAAAAGGTAATATCTTGTGTTTGGTATTGATTAGTTTCACTAATAGTTGATGTAGGATTTCCATGCATGTGTGCTTCCTTTGCCTTTTGTAGTTACTACTTAAACTTGTTTTCAGGGTTTGTTCTCTGAGGTCAGAATGTCTTTGAGATTTTTCTGAGTGAGAAAACTGTGTAGCTCCTTGAGGCCTGATGAAGGGTTCACAGGCCTCAGACAAAGCACTCCTGGGGAGCAAATCTGCCCTGAAGTGTAGTGACAAAGGGTAGTTAAATAGCCACAATATGCATTTTGTTGGTTGTTTTTTTGTTGGTTTTTTTTGTTTGTTTGTTTGGCAGACTCCAGTTCAAGAGTATTCCATTGAGACCAGATACTGGGACAGGGTGCACAGAACCAGCTGTCAGCTGCTGCATGATGAAATATACTCCCTTTTACACAAAATTCCCAAGTTAACCCAAATATGAATCTTTGAGCAGTGCATCTCTTCATTATCAAAATCCTTCATTTTTTGAATGCAGAAATCCAAGTATCCTTTTTCCAGTAAATCTTATTCCTCAATATTACAGTTTTCCCTGGCAGTTCCTTACCTGCTGCTTTTAAATAAATGGATAATATCTCTTTTTTAAAAAAAGAGATTAATTAATTGTACTGAAATTTGAGATAATAAGTGTACCTATTAATACAAGATTAATAGGCTGCTTGATAGAGTTGAAAAGAGCAGCAAGTAGGAGAGCTTGAAAAAAAGAGGATTTTGTTACAACTTCTGTTCCTTTCTGGCTTCAGAAGGAATACTATTTCTATTTTCCTCCCCCTTTTTGTTACAAATGTTTGTAACTTTTAGTTACCATTAGTGCTGCTCTTTGCCAACTGATAAAGTACAGAGAGAAAAGGCTGTTGGTTTGGATTGTTTTCAAAACACCAGCAGGCAATCTCTCACCCTGAGACCTTCCTTTCGGAAGAGTTTATTGTTACTTCCTCACACTTGAGACTGTGCCAAGCACTTCAGCCCGTGTCTGTGTTCAAATGACTTGTGTTCTCTCTAAAGAAGGAAGTGCAGTGTCCTTGCCCCTGGCAGAGGAGTTGGAACTGGATGGCCTTTCAGGTCCCTTCCAATCCAACCCGTTGTATAATTCTATGAAAAGAGTAGCCACACCTGGAATGAAGAAATGTAGCAACATTTGGGTCCCCAGGAAACTTCAGAATTTAATTAGGCTTAAAACTGATGTAGGCAGGTGAGAGTGAGCACAAGTCCTTCAGTGTTTCTGCTGTCTTAGCTTTTGTATACTAAAAGCGATGATGCTGAATTTCAGCTGATCATGCTTTTGTGTGTGCCTTGCAGTCATGTGATTGACATTTGACTTGTATAGGTGAGGTGATCAAAGCATGGGACATTGCTGTGGCGACCATGAAGATTGGTGAAATCTGTCGGATTACATGTAAACCAGAATATGCCTATGGCTCAGCTGGGAGCCCCCCAAAGATACCTCCCAATGCTACACTGATTTTTGAGGTAAGTGAGAGATGGTCATTAAAACTGTACACTTGAAAAACAAGCAAAAGTCATATTTCACAGTTGAAAATGTGTGATGCCATATGCTTTCAAAACTGGGTTTTGAAAAGGATTGTTAGGTTTTCTAGAGAAAACAATATGGTCAATTTTGGGTAGTGTGGGCAAAGTTTTAGTCTGGCTGCTACTGATCGGCAATGGCTCAGGTTCCTTTTTTTTTGGCATTTTTAAAATACTTGAATGGTTTCCAGTGTTCAATTTTAGCGTTAGTTATGGAATGATTTGCAGTAGGAAAGAGCAGGCTGGGAGGGTGGACTGTCTCAGTGACAGACTCTGAAGTAGCTGAGAAAATGAAATGGAGCCAGTTATTTCTCTTAACCTCACCAGGAGAGGAGAGAATTTGTCTCCTACTGATCTTTTAAGTCACTCCCCCAACCCCCTTCCCAAAAGGGTGTGGAAATAGCAATAGTGGAAAAGGTTACTCAGAATGCTGAGACTTGTGTTTGATTTTTTCCATGGAGGATGATACTAAAGCTGTTTCTGAAGCATGCTCTGACAGTCTCAGCAGTGTTTGGAGAGGATATATTTTTCCTACTCTTGAAACAGTTCAGTTTTCCAACAATTACTTTGAAATAAATTCTACCTGAGAGAAGGCAGATTCTTTTTAAGTGGGATTTTAAAAATTACCTTGCTCTAAAATACTTAATCAATTGAATGGACTCCTATGTTGGGGGCAAATGGAAAGTTTTAAAACTCTAATGATTGCTCAAAGATTGAATGTTTTATCTGATGTCTGAGAAAGGTAAAAGTAGCTCATGGAGTAGGGAGTGAAAGTCTACTTAGATTTTATTGGAAACAAGTAGCATCTGTTAAGAAGGGTAAATTATACATAGAATCATAAAATCATTTAGACTGGAAAAGACCTTTAAGACCATCTAGTCCACTTTAAATCTAATACTACCAAGTCCAGTCACTAAACTATGTCCCCAAGTACCACATCTACACCTAAATACCGCCAAGAAAGGTGTCTTAACCACTTCCCTGGGCAGCCTGTTCTAATGCAAATATCCAATCTAAACCTCCTCTGATGCACATTGAGGCCATTTCCTCTTGTCCTGGGACTTGTTACCTGGGAGAAGAGTCTGACCCCAAGTCACTACTACCTCCTTTCAGGTAGTTGTAGAGCGCAAGAAGGCACCCTCTGAGCCTCCTTTTCTCCAGGTTGAACACCCCAAGCTCCCTCAGCTGTTCCTCATAGAACTTACTCTCCAGACCCTTCACCAGCTTTGTTTCCCTTCTCTGGACATGCTCCAGCACCTCAATGTCTTTCTTGCAGTGAGGGGCCTGAAAGTGGACAAGGGATTTGAGGTGTGGCCTCAGCAATGCCCTGTACAGGTGGACGATCACTGCCCTGGTTCTCTTGGCCACACTATTTCTGATACAAGCCAGGATGCTATTGACCTTCACATGGCTGGATATTGTATTTGTATTACATTTGGATAGCATACTGGGGTTTTTTTTCCTCCATGGACTAGTGAGTAATAGGATTAAAGATGTATTTTGTGCAGAAGGATTAAAAAAAAATAGTGCTGGCATAGGTAGTGTCCACTAAGGGATGACGAGTTGCTCATTTTGAGTACATGAAAATTAATGCCATTATTTCTGTAGTTGGCTGTTGAAAAATAGTGTCTCATAAAGCTGTTGGTAAACAGCATCTTCTTATGTATAAATCTTAAGTTACTCATGGCTTGCTTATTGGATCAAAACTACATTGGAGTGCTGTGTGCTCCACACATATGCTAGTGATACTAAGTGTAATCAGGACAGGATTCAAGAAGGAGGGAAAAAACACTGATCTGATGATTCAAATGCAAGCTCAAGACCGTGTGCCTTGGCAGCACAATGGAGCATTCTTAAAGGCTTAGCATTAGTACACAGGATGTGCGTGGACAGTACAAAGCAGAGAAGCTTTCATTGACCTGCAATGAGATAATGCCCAGTGTTTTCATAAATAAAAGTACAAATCAAAGCAAGACAGAATTTGGTCTGTCAGATTACTACTGAGTCTATCTGAAGTAGTCATCCAGGTTATTCACTTCCCAGTGGGTTTTTCTTAATGATGCCAGTCTGATCTCTCCATCATTTTCCGGGTAATCAGTGTTTCGTTCATGATCCTTGATATCCCCTAATGCCTTCCTAAGCAGTAATATTAAAGGAAAAAAAGGCAGAAAGAAAGAAAAGCACTGAAGCTGCCTGTGATGGTTTTGTACTTCCCTAACAAAATAAAATAATAATAATGGCCAGTCTTCACGAGTGAAGATCCGGGGAAGGTCTTTACACCTTCCAGCCTGCGCATTGGATTTTTTAGGTGAGACACAGTGTGCGCGGAACTGAGCCCACCCTTTAATCCTAAGGTTCATCTGCCGGGGCCAAGCAAGCTTGGACGGTGGCAGCGAGGTCCTTAGGACGTAGGTGGGTTGCCTTTAAGGGCTAACGAGCCCCACCTGCCCAGGAGTGGCCCTGACCGGGAATCGAACCCGGGTCTCCGCGGTGACAGCGCCGCGCCTTTACCACTAGACCACCAGGGGCTCCATCCCTAACAAAATAGCCTGGAGCTGACTGGCTGCAACAAATATATAGTGCTGGGTGTGTCCTGATTGGGGGTGTGGGTTGGAACTTAGATCTAGAAAGTTTTCCTAAGTGTTAACAGTTAAAGTAGTTTAGGACTAGTATGACTCTTCAGACACTTAGTCTTTTAAGTTTCCACTGTTTTAGTGTTTGCTTCTATGTTTCCTTTTTATTATTTGAAACAATGTCAGCATGGGTCCTTTGCACCTGCTTAACACTATACCAAAATTTTGTACAAGTTTCCTCTAAAACTTACATTAAAAGATTTCATATCTGCGTCATTACATCAGCATTTCTTTATGACCTGAAATAATGGACATCTTATGATTCGTTTTTTGACCTGGCGGTGTTTGGTTGTTTCAGTCATTTTTTTTTCTTCCTCATGATTGTTTTTGCAGAACAATATATATGGGTAGATTATTCCATAGAATACTGTTGTTCAGTTCTGGGAGAAAAAAAAAAAGGGATGCACATACCTGTATGGCCGTCAGTAGAATGTTCAGGAATGACTTGACTTTTTTCAAAAAGACTGAAGAGAAAGACCAGAATATTATTCATTACTAGGTGTCCATCAAAATAAAAAGTTGAAGTACTCTTTGTGTTGGTGGATATTCAATTCCTTTTACATTCCAGGTATCTTAAGTCCAGTGGCAGGAACCTTCACAGCATTAGCCCTGAACTTTTTTTTTTTTTTTAAATGAGGTAGTCTAAACAATTCTGATTATAATGGCTTGCTCTTTTATACTGTGTTTACTATTGTTTTACTCAAACATAGGATACAAAATAGCTTTTTAATTAATTTCATAGCAACCACAAATATCTTTTGTGACTAGATTATTTTTCCATCTCATCATGGTGCTCCCACATGAAACTATGATTTACATTAGAGACTTAGAAGGACATGTGAAGATTCAGACTGGATAGCTATTTCCTACATTAACACTAGCTCTTAAAAATTCTAAGCAATTTATTGCAGCAGGGAGTTTAGATTAAAGGTGGGCTGGATCATGGTTTTGTTGTTTTAGCATTCTGGAAGTGGTTTTTTTCTGAAACGATCCCACTAATACACAGTGATACAGCAAGAGACTAGAAGGGAAAAGTTAACAAGTAAAAAGACAACAGTGGCTCTGTCCAGGCATGCAAGGGAGAATGCACAGAAGTTTTGAAACTACTGTCCTGTGGCACAAGAGTATGAGGATGAAGAGATGGGTAGGGAATAGCTGAAGTTTGAAAATACATTCTTGAATTTGTTTTACTGTTTCAGGATAAGCATTTGGAATCAGTTGAAGCTCCATTCCAAGCAGTTTAAAGTTGATATGAATTTGACCATTGATGAAATTAATCTGTCAGTAAGATAGTGACTCCCTGCATAGCTATAGTTTCAAAGATCACTGTAGAGCAAATTCTGTGAGTTACAAATTGGTGTAATGAGAATAAATGCAAGGCATTTCTTCCCTCCACAGATAGAACTTTTTGAGTTCAAGGGGAGGACCTCACTGATGAAGAAGATGGTGGCATCATCCGGAGAATCCGTAAAAAAGGGGAGGGCTACTCCAAGCCCAATGAGGATGCACTTGTAGAAAGTAAGTTTGTTGTGACACAAATAGTAAGTGGGTTTACCATGTGAGATGGCAGAACCTTTTTCACAATCTACAACTCCTTGCCCTGAGAGAGAGGAATACGTGGCTTTTCTTTCCTTTACGAAGTAACTTAACAACCTAGAGTAAGATTTCATTCTCTTATTTCTAGCAAGGTTTACATTTTCCAGCAGCAACTGTGTTCTTCCAGTGATACTGAATCTGTTAAAGTGCTTATCTGATCACAAAAGGTTGATGAGTCTAATAAGGTATTTCCATTTGCTGAGGAACAAGGGGGAAATTGTTCTGGGACCTGTTGCTGGAATGGAAAAAAACAAACATGAACAAAAAAAAGGAGGTTATTAAATTTAACAGCACAAGTTCTGTTTCCTGCCAGTAGCCACCATGCATAGGTAGCTGTTAAAAAAGACTGTTTAGAAGGAGGCTTTGGCACTTTGTATGTGCTACCTGCCTATATATATCTCCTGATTTTAATCTGTGTTCTGTTTTTTGTTACTAGTCCAGTTTGAAGGCCGATATGGAGATCGTGTTTTTGACAAGCGGGAATTGCGGTTTGAGATCGGGGAAGGTGAAAACTTTGATCTTCCTCATGGTCTGGAGAAAGCAATTCAAAAAATGGAGAAATCGGAGGAATCTGTGTTCTATCTCAAACCCAGGTACACTTTTCCTGATCTTTTGATACTTGAAGGGCCTATACTAAGAATCTGGGAACAATTAAGTGTTTCGTTACAATGCTTTACAGCTTTTTTCAGTGCTGTGGTAAAAACTGGTGTATGAGAAGTATTGAGCTAAGATCTCTTTGCCACTTCATAATGAAGTAGTAGCCCTACGAAACAAATAAGTTTTACTTAAGTCTCTATAGTGTTGATCTCTGTGAATATTTAAAAAAATTTGTTGCTCTATAACTTAGATTTTTGTGGTCCCTCTTAGTTAGTACTTATTATATAACAGTGCATATATGGTCCTAGATATAAGCAGAATTTTCTCATTACAGTGAGAACACATCTGAAACAAGTGGAGTTGCATGGATTGTTTTCATCAAGTGTTAATTTTAATTTCAGTATTTATTAAGTTTTTAAAACTTGAACTGAACCTAGTAAGAGCAAAAAGCAAAGCAATCTGATCATGAGGTTTTTCCTGCTAATATGCAGCTTCTTACTGGAGTTAATTCACAGAACCTTTCTGTAGGCATTTCCTGTTTATCAGCTCATTAGCAGTATGTTAGGTGTACAGCTCTTCACTTAATCTTCGTATTTATTGTCTTTGCTTTTAAGAATAGTACTAAAATACAGGTGCACTGAAGGAAACACTGGGTTTCAGA
Source organism: Myiozetetes cayanensis (assembly GCF_022539395.1). Lineage (NCBI taxonomy): Eukaryota > Metazoa > Chordata > Aves > Passeriformes > Tyrannidae > Myiozetetes > Myiozetetes cayanensis. Next base: position 28,423,562 of record NW_026087742.1, on the reverse strand, counting down.
CCATGAATATAAAGCAAAATGTATATACCTTGAAAGCTGGTTGTTTTGTTTGTTTGTTTTTGTGGGTTTTTGGGTTTGGTGGTTTTTTTTGTTTGTTTGTTTTTTTGTTGGAGGGATAACTTGCTTTTCCTTCAGCTAAGCTAAAAAACTGCAATAATAGGAACTGGTAAGAGATAAATGAAATCAACACTAGGTTTCTCTTGATTTCTTCTACCTTATACTGCTAATTTTAGAATTGTACCTAGAATTCAGGTCTTTATGTCTTGTAATAAATGTATGGGCATCCCAGATTTGCATGGGGGTTTTGTCTCCATCTTCCTCTGTAGAAAATATAGCTGGATGGACAGTTCTGAACTCTCTTCTTTGTTTCTCCCTCCCCATCCCACTCACATCTTACAGCTATGGTTTTGGAAGCACTGGGAATGAGAAGTTTCAGATCCCTCCAGATGCAGAGCTGCAGTATGAAGTGAAACTCAAAAGCTTTGAAAAGGTAGGAGCAAGAGATGAAACCCCAGAGAGATCCTGGAGGTGGGGGAAGAAGTGCAAGTGCAGCTTAAACAAGGACAGTGGAATCCTTGAATTGTCTGAAATAAGGAGGGCACTGTTGCCAGAGATGATGACACATTGGAGCTCTTGGCTGAAATGACCCTTATTCTTGTTGGATCCCTGTCTGTTGCTGTCTCTCATGCTCTAGGCTGGTTTCCATTAGCAGTGCAAAGCTCTGCAAAGCCAAACCTATCTCTACCTCACTATCTCACTATGGGAAGCAACATAGCCACTTGATTTCCCTAGAGGTTGTACTGTTGGACTGAAGTTGACTTGAACTATTCCTTTTTGGGTAGGCTAAGGAGTCTTGGGAAATGAACACGGATGAGAAGCTGGAACAAAGCTCCATTGTGAAGGAGAGAGGCACTCAATACTTCAAGGTAAGTTACAGTCTCCAAGTAATAATAGCATTTCTTAGTCTGTGTCATGAGCTGATAATGATGATTACAGCTTTTGTCATTTCTGAGTGGTGTTCATGGTATTCTGTGAGATTTTACAGGGAGAACTAGAGGGAAAGTTGTCTGAAAAAAAGAAACTCAGTTGGATTACCCAAAGAACTAACTCTGCAGGGAGTTCTCTGTTAAAGCTGTTTGCTGTACCTACATAGGGCATATGTGAAATAGTAGCAAGGTTACAGTATTTGGGGTTCTGCTGTGGGATAGTGCTGTGAATGAACAACATTCATTTGTGTAGAGATTTGTGAAGAAGCTGTTTCAAGCAATTTAACCAGCTAAAGAAAGAGTTTCCCATTGTCTTCATAACACATTATGAAAATGCCCCATCTTCCTTTTTCTTTGTATCAAAAGTTGAATATAAGGTGGGAGTTCAGAGTGAAGTATTGTCAGGATTTGATCTGACCACTGCCCCTCCGGGCAGTCCTTGCCCACATTCTCCACCAAAAATGTCGTGGTTTTGCTCTGGGTCAATTTGTTTTCACACTCCCCACACAATTACTATAAATTGAGAGAAGGTTTATGCAGACAAAAGAGACTGGATTTGGGAAAATAATATGAACATTTATTACTAGTAAAATAAAAACTACTAAAGAACTGTATTTACAACAACTCTACTTAAGTAAAAAGTACTATGTATTTACAGAAATATTTCTTCCCCCCTTTATGTCAGTCCAAGGACTAGAAGCAGTTTCTTTCTCCATTTCTCGGAGCTCCAGGTCTCTTCAATAATTCTGCAACACTCTCGTCACAGCTGGAACTCTTTCTCTTTCTCTTGCTCTGTGTTGGCCTCCAGGGCTGGGCCTACCCCCTTCCTGGGCTAAGACCGGAGGCTGGGGGTTACTCAGGCCCTGAAGGTTTTTTCTTCCATGGGCTTGCAAGGGAACACTTGCCTACCATGGATCTTCTTCCATGGGGTCACAGGGGATAATGGCTTATGAGTCCACCTCTGTTTCTTTATGGAGGTCCCTCTCCACGGGAGAACAGTCCTTGATAGACGTCTCTGGCATGGGTCTAGCATGGATCCCACACGTGGATCTCAACATCCGTACCCGAGCCGTTTTCTGCTCCAGCGTAGGTTCTCTCAGGGTCACAGATCTCCAGCACCAACAGCATGGATCTCTCACTGAGATCCCAAGCTTACCCAAGCCGTCTTCATTCCGGTGTAAACCTCAGGGTCATAAATCTTCAACAGGACTCTGCCTTATTTCAGTCCCTCTCATGAAGTGTCTGTTCCCTGGTACATCCACAAGCTCCTCTGTGAGCTGCATGAAAGTCTCCTCACTCCAACAAACTTCTACAGGTGGCAGAGGTTATTTTTCAGTCTTTTCCCTGCTGAAGGGAGAGAGCAAAAAGGAGGGAAGAAGCAGGCCTACCTTCGCACTTCTCTCTCACGGCTGCCAGCTTTGACCTTGGAGGTCCCTTATCTCTTTGCTGGAATTCTTCTGCAGTGGTTTTTTGCCCAAGAAGTCAGTCTTTTAAAGTTGTTTTTTTTCCTCCACTCTCTTACAAGAGAGAAGGGGGGCTTCAGTGCTACACCTGCCCCCGGCTCAAGCTGGAGGAGGAGGGGACCTGGCCCTTCTTAGGGCCCACCGCCTCTCCTACATGGCTGCTACTCCTAATTTCAACTGCATAACCAACCTTCTCTTCTGTTTTCTTAAACATATAATTAGCAAAGGCGTCACTAAGAGTTTTGATTGGCCTTTTTGTCCGGAAATCCACCTGGACAAAACCATCCTCAGCCCCAGGGGCTGGCCGGTTGGGCAAAACCACGACAAGTATATACCCTTAGCTTTAGTGGGGAACTAGTAGGTATTCCTAAAGATTTTCTGATCCTATGCAGGAATGGTTTTCAGAACTAGCATCTTTCTGATGATAGAAGTTATTTTCTGATCAAATATTTTTTTCAGATCTATTGCTCAAGGTAAGCAGAAGGGGCAAGAGGGATATAAAAGTTACTGTGATGAGCTGTGTGATAATTGAACTGCCTTGTTTACAGGAGGGAAAATACAAACGGGCAGCGTTACAGTATAAGAAGATTGTGTCGTGGCTGGAGCATGAATCAGGACTCTCCGATGAGGAGGAATCAAAAGCCAAAAGCTTGAGGCTGGCTGCCCATCTTAATCTAGCTATGTGCCATCTCAAGCTAAAGGAATACTCACAGGCTTTGGAAAACTGCAACAAGGTAGTAGGGGTTTATTTATTCTTAAACTGCACAAGCAGTCTGATAGTTTATATTCTGTTTTAGAAATGTAACAAACAATAGGCCATGTGGTTTGGGGCCTTTCTTATCTGCTGGCATTTGGATAGTACTGAATACACTAAAAATACCTAACAGATTTACATAATTACTGTCCACATCTTTTTCTAACTTGCCATTACATGGAGAATATTCAAGTGTTTAGAAATTAGAAACACTTGGTGAAGGTAGTCATCTTGGCATACATCTTTCAAAGAGCTGGATTAGAGCCAGGACTAAATCTTAGACATGCTGGTTCTCTGTCAAATAGCCTACTATATTAATTCCTCTTTGTACTAACTTCTACTGTATTCTACTCCCCTTATTAGTAAGCCCTGACAAGACTCATGAGTCTGTATCAGAAGATACAGTTCCAAACAGTCTCTGTTGTTCTGACTGCATATAGTTTTTATAAAAGAAAAGTCACCACTGTATCTGTTTTGGTTTTGTTTTTCTAATGCAGGCACTCGAATTGGATAGCAACAATGAAAAAGGCCTCTTCCGGCGTGGAGAAGCGCATTTGGCTGTCAATGACTTTGAGCTGGCCCGAGGAGATTTCCAGAAAGTCATACAACTTTATCCAAGTAACAAAGCTGCCAAAGTGCAGCTGGTAACTTGTCAGCAGAAAATACGGGAGCAGCATGAGAAGGAGAAAAAGATGTACGCCAACATGTTCCAAAGGCTTGCAGACAAAGACTTAAAGGTAAGTAACACTACTCCAGAAGACTACGAGACGTGGTGTCATGTGTTAGACAAGGAACAGAGGTTTAGGTATTTAGCTTACTTCTTAGAACAGATAATTAGAGCAGGAGAATATTCAGGTAGACTCCTTTGGGGAGCAGAGGTTGAACTCAGAATAGTCACCAGTCAAAATTATGAGGCCATCTTGTTTGAAGAAGAAGCTAGCAGTACCAAGCACTGCACAGAATGCTTTTACTTATTTCAACTGACTTTGCAACAGACCAGTGTTAATCGGAAAGAAACTGAAGTGATGAGATACAAACATGATAATGTTTCAGTTAAAAAAGCACCTTTTTTCCTTGGACCAATTGTTCTAAAGAACAGGCTGTCTCTTGGTGCCTGGGTGGCCCATCTGGTGAGACCTCATGTCTGCCATACAGATGGTGCTGAGCACCATCTTGCCTCTCATGGAGACATTAAGATGTGGTTGATGGTCTCCATTTCAAATACCACAGATTGATTATCCTACAAATCGATGGTTTTCCTAATAAGCTTTCACTAGAACTTCAGTAAATACTTATTCAATTAATAATGGCAGTATGTGGATACAGGTTATAACAAGGTTGTATCAGCTAGTAAGGAACGTTCCAAGTTACTAGTGAAAGTCATATATCCTAAGACAGTGTTGTTTCTTTTCCTTAGATCTGATGGTGCAGAAGGACTAGGTAGAACTGCAACTTCTAAGATAAATCTGGGATTTTCATCATACTCAAATTGCCTCAGTAACATTGGGGAGTGCAGAAGCTTGCATCTTGTGAGGTTGTTTTTTCAGATCTTTGTGTCCACCTTTCCAGAATACGCATGGAGAATATAAAAAAATTGTTAGATGTTGGTATGTTAATTACCTGTGGTTAACTGTGTCATTGAGTCTTTCCAGAGGCCTGGTGTCCTCAGATGAGTGTATCCTGACAGTTCAGTCGTCTCAAACTGTCAGCTGACAATTTCCTGCATGAAACACTTCACAACCATCTCTTCTTTTTTACTTTTTGGCTAAGGCAGCCTGGTGTCAACAGTCCTTGCTTATTGGAGCTTGGAAGAAACTATTTTGTATTTCTAGACGTAGTGGTATAAAGCTACACAGTATCTTAGTTTTGGTAGGCTTTAATGAAAAAATCTCAGGAAGGTAAAGATACAGCAACTAACCAGAATTATTTCATTCTTAGGCATCTTCACTTTTGAAATGGCAGGATTTAATTGCCAGTTGTCAGGCTGTGTTGTGAAGGTTCCTTTCAGCTAGCACAGCTGCTGGGAATCTTGCTTCCTCCTCTAGGTGTGGGACACAGCAAGATCTGATGTTGAGAGAGGACGAGTGGGTTGCTGAAGCAAGCATAATATTCTTGGCAAAAGGCAGTCTCACAATCTTTGCATTGCAGGCTGTTTGGGATACTGGAAAGACATGGCACTTAGTTCCAGTTTTCCTGTCTGCTTGGGATGAATCAGCTTAAAGCCATAAAATCCTTTAGGTTGGAATTCTACTGAATATAAATGAAAGATCTCAAACAACAACTCAACACTGCCAAGTCCACCACTAACCCCACTTCCCCAAGAGTCACATCTACACCTAAATACCTCCAGGGATGGTGACTCAAGCATTGTCCTGGGCTTTCAGTGAAGGAGTTTTTCCTGATATCCAATCTGAACCTTTCCTGGCACAATTTGGGGCCATTTCATCTTGTCCTGTCACTCGTTGCCTGAGAGAAGAGGCTGACCCACACCTTGCTACACCCTCCTTTTCTCCAGGCTAAACACCTGTGGTTCCCTCAGCTGCTCCTCATCAGACTTGTGTTCCGGACCCTTCCCCAGCTCTGTTGCCCTTCTCTGGACTTGCTGCAGCACCTCAATGTCTTTCTTGAAGTGAGGAGCCCAAAACTGGACACAGTACTTGAAGTGTGGCCTCAGCAGTGCCCAGTACAGGTGGACAATCACTGCTCAGGTCCTGCTGGCCACACTGTTTCTGATACAAACCAGGATGCCATTGGCGTGGTGAATTCTTCTCAACAAGTTAGATAGTCTTGGGAATGTGAATTGTTTTTTTCTGTCTCCAAGCCATCTGGCCTACCTTAAATGGACATGGTTTTATATGAAATGGGGTTGATGGAACTGTAAACTGTAAAGGATGCTTACTCTGTAGGTCAGTCTTGAGGTCCTTTTCTTGCATGAAAAACTTGTTTTCCTATTAATGCATTTATAATTTTGCTTTACTCTAGCTCCAACAGTTTCTCCATTAGTGGTGGTAGTAGAAGATCAAAGTTCTGGGGAAGACTGTTTGTTTACCCAATGTGTTCTGCTTGCTAAGAAGGTAGCTTGGACCATAGTTTTGAAATTACTGAGACTGTGTGTCTTACAGTCTGTTGAATTCACCATCCACTCTTGCATCAGTAGTTCATTTCATGAATTCAAATAGTTCACATAGGTAAAGTGTGGACTTTTAAAGGGCAGGTCATTTATTACTTTATCTTAAGCCCAGGATTGCTAGCTAACAGGTTTTCTGTGGAGAGAAGACTTGGCTCTTGTGTGCTTTATAGAATGCTTCTAAGGATGAAAGGCTGACCTTTGATACCTGGATGTTCTTTTAACTGTGGTTGCAGCCAAGCTGATGTAACATTAAAGGATTCTGCCCCTTTTTCCTCTCCTGTTCACCTCTCCCAGCATTGCGTGCCTAAGACTTTGCACATTTTTGTCTGCCAACATCATAATAAAACAGAAGGTTCAAGGTACTAGGCTGGCAGGTGGAATAGCAATTTCATTGCACTAGTTTTTGAGATGAAAAGGCCAAGACATTTTTACTTCCCTTTACTGTGTTTGAAAATTACTGCAAGGTCAGGATGTGCTGGTTATGTCCTATTGAAAAAACTAACCTTGGACCCCTGCCACATGGCTCTCTGCCTTCTACACCTTTTTGTGTGGACTGGAAGATGCAGCAAGGGAGAGGGCTTTAGAGCAGCCACCTTGTCAGATCATACTTTCTTCCAGATGAGCTTTTACAGATGACATCCAAGTCACTGTTGAGTTGAAGTCACTCTTCATGAAACAAGTTGTCCAACGAAGATATTTCTTTATGTGCTGAGCCCAAGTGTGCCTCATACGGATTGGCGGGGGTGAGGGGTAGGCTATGGGAATGGCTAAAAGTGAATCACATTGAAACTGAAGCAGGACAAAAGCAGTTCTGTGCAGAAGCTTTGTAAATGAATTTTGGTTAAAAGACTTCTCTAAGAAAGTGTTGTATGGCAAGCATGTGCAGGCATTATGAATCATAACCACCTAATATCAGTATTATATCTCAGCCTCTTCTAAACTGCATCTGGTTTCTTAGATGCATGAAAAATGAAAAGCAATTTTTGGTTTCTCTTGGCTGAAGATCCTACTATATTAATTCAGTCTTGCAGGGGAGACTAGGCTTCTTAGCGATAAGAATCAAACAATGTTTGTGCTAGCAGTTTTGTAATTATATTAATATATTTTCTTTGTCTCTCCCATTTAGTCAGCTGCTACTCTTCAGACCAGCCACACTGAAGATGCAGAAATGAAAGATGAGCAGAATGGAGTTGAAGATAAACCAGAAGTTGAAGCAGAAGCATAAAAACAAACCCTATTCCATTAGTTTTGTAAATGAAAGAATTTCCAGTGAATTAGACCTTTATTTTTCTACCTGTTTGGATAGTGGCTTCAAGGGAGCAGAGGCTGAAGCCATCATGCCACAGTCAGTTACAGCTTTATGTGGCTGTTCAAGAAGCTGTGTGGCAGCATAAATCCGGTTTAATCCTAATGACTTTATTTATTCATTCAGCCTCTGTTACTGTTTGGGTTCTGTCTGGATTTACTCTGCTTGGTTTATTTGCATTTTCATAGAATCATAGAATGGCTTGAGTTGGAAGGGACCTCAAAGATCATCTAGTTCCAAGCCCCCTGCCATGGGGCAGGGACACCTTCCACTAGACCAGGTTGCTCAGAGCTCCATCCAACCTGGCCTTGAACATTTCCAGGGATGAGTCATCCACAACTTCTCTGGGCAACCTGTTCCAGTGCCTCACTGCCCTCACAGTAAAGAATTTCTTCCTAATATCTACTCTAAACCTACCCTCTTTCAGTTTAAAGCCATTCTCCCTTGTGTTGTCACTACTTGCCCTTGTAAATAGTCTCTCCATGTTTCTTGTAGGCTCCCTTCAGGTACTGGAAGGCCACAATTTGGTCACACTGAAGCCTTCTCTTTTCCAAGCTGAACAATCCCAATTCTCTCAGCCTTTTCTTGTAAGGAGAGGTGCTCCATCCCTCTAATTGGTGGCCTCCTCTGAATTCATTCCAACAGGTTGATGTCCTTCCTTTGCTGAGGACTCCAGAGGTAGATGCAGTGCTCCAGATGGGGTCTTACCAGAGCAGAGCAGAGGGGCAGAATCACCTCCCTCAACCTGCTGGCCATGCTACTTTTGATGCAGCCCAGGGTACAATTGGCTTTCTGGGCTGCCAGTGCACATTGCCAGGTCATATCCAGCTTCCCATCCTCCAGCACTCCCGAGTCCTTCTCAGCAGGGCTGCTCTTGATCTGTTTATGCCCAGCCTATATTGATATCAGAGCTTGCCTCAACCCATGTGCAGCAACTCGTACTTGGCCTTGTTAAACCTTGTGAGATTCCCGTGGGCCCACTTCCCGAGCTTGTCCAGGTCCTTCTGGATAGTATCCCATCTTTCAGGTGTGTCAAGTGCATCATTCAGCTTAGTGTCATCTATGAATTTGCTGAGGGTGCACTCAAACCCTTCATTTGTGTCATTTGTGAAGTTACTAAATAACACTGGTCCTGGTATGGACCCCTGAGGGACACAAGTTGTCACTGATGTCCATCGGGACTCTGACCCATTGTCCACTACCCTCTGGATGTGACCATCCAACCAATTTCTTATCCATCTAACAGTCCCACCCATTGAATGCATCTCTCCAATTTAGAGAGAAGGATGATGTGGGGGACTGTGTCAAAGGCTTTACAGAAATCCAGATGAGTGACATCTGTGGCCCTTCCTTTGTCCACTGATGTAGTCACTCCATCACAGAAGGCCACTAGGTTTATCAGGCAGGACTGGTCCTTGGTGAAGCTGTGCTGGCTGTCTTGAATCACCCCCCTGTTTTCCATGTGCCTTAGCATAGCATCTAGGAGGATCTGTTCCATGATCTTCCCAGGCACAGAGCTGAGGCTGACAGGTCGGTAGTTCCCATTTTGTCATTGATGTTTGTTTCTTTCTGGTTCCAGCTTACTTGAATCCCAGGTTCTGCTTTCTACATTTATTTCCTTGATTTCTTTCAAGTAATCAGCTTTTTCCAGGAGTCCTCACATGAGACTTCAGAACAAATTGGCACTCCCAGTTCTGCCCTAGGGTTGCCCTCTTTCCCCATGTTCAGTAGGGAGTCCCTTCCATTAAATATTGTAACTTTTCTTGTATGCCTCCTCTTTGCAAATTGCTGAAGGTGAAGACTGAAGTCACAGCTTAAGTAATAAAGCTCCAATTAAACTCAAGAAAACTGAACTTTTTGTGGGTTTTTACTGGAATTTGCACAGAATTGAGAGAATTTACTGCCCTTTGCTCATTCAGTGTTTTCTCATCCACATAGCCACAGTGTCTTGATTATTTTTCTATGTTGTTTGTTCATTACCATAGAAAATTCCTACAATATTTGATGAAATATTTACCCATATATTTGCAAGAGGAAAAAATATGTTGCTGAAAACTGTTCAAAAAGCAAGTCTGTAACCTATGCATAGAGCTTATTATCTGTTCATATTGCTACCTTCCTCTTTGCCCCCCACGTTGTAAAACTGGACCAGAGGAAAAACCCTACAATATTTATACCTGAAAGTGACTGGCTGTGAAGAGAAAGTTAAGTGATAATGGTTTACGTATTACAAATACTTCTAAATCCTAATGAACTATAAACTCCTGAGTGATTTTACTATCTGCTTATCCCCATCTCACAAGAAAGCAATTACTTGGTATTCTTCTTCTTTCTGCAGTTTGTGTGTCTTGTTTGGGGGTGGGTGTGCTTTTGGGTTTTGTGGGGGCTTTTTGCTGGGGTGGGTTTTTTGTTTGTCTGCAGGCATGGAACATAGTACTCAAACTCAGCTGTTCTGTTTATCCTGTCGTGTAGTGTTAAACTCAGCATCTCCAGTGTCCTGTTTTAAGACCATTTTAGCTGCAGGGGCACTTCTTGCCTCCTCGGCAGAAGGAAGGTAGATAATCCGTTCTTCTCAGATAAAAAAAAATGGTTGTGTTTTGTTTTGTTTTGGTTTTTTTTTTAATGGTGAGAAAGATTTGCATGGCATGCAATGGGCTGGAATTGTGTATATATTGCAGAGAGTATCTCTGTTTTAACATGAATTATGTTGGAAATCTTAATTTGAATTCCCAGTCTCCTTTCCTGAGACAGAAATACTGTATAAGTGCTTACTTATGGGGTTCTTTGGGGCTGGGATATTGAGCTCAGAAACGGCAGCTGTAAAACTGCACTGTCACAAAAATGGCAAGAGCTGCTTGACACATTGTACTGGGTCCAAGATGATAAATTCACCACCTGCTGCTCGGCTGTCTGGCTTAGGGAGCTTTGAGCTGCCCTGCTCTGCACAGTATAGCAGTGCCCTAAGCTTCAGTGGTGTGGGGGTGGGATAGGAGAAGAGGCAGGATAGAGTGTTTGGTAGATCATGTTTAAGGAAATGCTGATTTGATTTGCCTAATAAAATCTTAGTGCTGCCAGGTAATACAGGTGTTTTTCATGAGTTCTAACTTGATAGCAACATGTGTATGTGGAAAAACTTGTACCAAAGCATTATTGCCTCTTGTGGGAAACAACACAGTGTGGGTGTCGACTGGAGTTACAACAAGGGCTTAATAGACATGGAAAAGTGTGAAAGGGGGCAGGAATGCTAAGCAAGAGTACTTTCTCTCCAGCAAGTAAATACCTTGATTTGTTGGTAATTATTACTGGAAATAACAGCCTCTGACGGAAACTGTTGCTGCTGTTAAAATAACCATAGCACCAAGTCCTAATGATAAGCTGTTGAACAGCAGTTTTCTAAAGTCTCCCACAGGCACGACAGTTCTACTACATGTTTGTGAAAGCAAAAAAGTGAGATGATTTCTGTAGCACATCTAAAAAATTCTAGAGTCAATGGTGGATATGTTAAGTGTGAGCCGTCTTAAAAGTACTGCTTTGCCCTCATTGTTACTACATAACGAACTATGAAATGTTTAAGAATGTAACCTACTAAGGACACTAAACATGCTTTACTCAGGCAGCTGAAAGGATGTTCCGTGCTGTCGTTAGAAATGGGTCTAGTTGCCAGCAGAAGGCGGCATACTAGTGTTTTATCAGTGAGGTCATGCATGTAAACTTCAAATATAAACTATTCGTTATGTATGTCCTTATAGAGAAAAAAAAATGCTTAAAATAAAGAATTACGATACTGACTTTGTAAACCACACCCATCTGTCTCTCTCGGTTTATAAAAAAAAAAAACCTTTCATCCCGGGCGGTGTTCGTGTGATAACCGTGCGCTAATTTTGGGAGTAACAGGAGCATCCCCGGCTCGCTGTCGCCTCTGGAAGAGGAAAGCAGGGGTCTTTGCCGGGAGCTCCGCCCCGCGCTCCCGTGATTCCCTCCCGCGCCTGCGCTTCCCGGCTCGCTGGGTGCCTGCGCTTCCCGGCTCCCTGGGTGCCTGCGCTTCCCGGCTCGCTGGGTGCCTGCGCTTCCCGGCTCCCTGTGTGCCTGCGCTTCCCGGCTCCTGTGTGCCCGCGCTTCCCGGCTCGCTGCGTGCCCGCGGCTGCGGCGGGCGGGATGCGCTCGGTCAGCTACGTGCAGTGCGTGGCGCTGGACTTCGCGGGCAGCCTCTTCCCGCACGCCATCTGCCTGGGGGACGCCGACAACGACTCGGTCCGCAGCGCGGGGGCGGCGGGAGGCGCTGCGGGCGGGGCGGGCCGGGGGCCGGGCTTGGGCCGCGCTCGGACGGCGGGCGGCGGCCCCGGGAACGCCACAATGGGGCTGAGGGAGAAGGACCGGGCGGCTTGGTGCGGCCCCAGAGGGCTGGCGGGGCTTCCACTCTTAGGAACAGGGGGAGTTCGAGCCGTGTCAGAGGTGCAGGGTTGGGGTCCAAATGCCCGCTGGAGTTCCCTCGCCAAGGGAATGTTTCCGTGGCTCCGGGCTGCAGCTGCTCGGGGCTCGCACCGGCGTTGGATGGGCTGGTCACCCCTGGCGTGGGGCCTGGATGGTGTCCATCCAGAGGGGAGGTTGGCTTTTGGTCCCGAAGAGAGACACTCTGCCGTCGCGGTGGTGGGGATGTAGGGGTGTGGGAAAGCACCTTGCTGGGGCACAGCAGATCGCAAACAGGGCAGAGCCAAGCCTCGGTGTCTCTTAAACTGTGCGAGGGATGGATGTGTATTGGGAATGCTGCTGTCAGCCCCCACAGATGGTTAGTTTTGTTGTAGCTGATTTGTCTGTAACTAGGAAGGGGTTAGCTTAACCAGGTATATGTAAACTGTTCCTTCTCCTCAACAGTTAAATTTTATTACGGCCTTATCCTGAAAAGTGCCTGGCTAGGTATGAGGTAAATAAACAAATACTCCCACAAGAAGTTATTTTATATAGGGTAAGGAGTGCAGGGAATTATGGAATGCATGCAATTTGAATACACAGAGGCATGATGCAGGAGGTGGGATAGTGGGAGTAGGCTCATCAGCAATGGTGGTTGGTGATTTTTAGCAGTCATCTTTGAAGAAATAATCACCATTCTGAAAGACCTTTGCCCCTTTATCAGTGAGACTGAACATCGAGTGTAAATCTTACATTAAGTGTTCTTGCAGCCTCTTTCTGGATGGTTATGTTTTCCTTGTTGCCATCATTTTCCTTGGGTAATTTAAGTCAATCAAGGTTGGAGGATGGAAGGTGGTGTGATGATGATTAGCAGAGCAGGATGTTAAAATGGTCAGTGTCACAATGCTGAAACAGTGAGTAGAGAAGCAGCGGGTAATGAGATGCTGCTCTAAGGACACACTCTATCTCTTCTATCTGCAAGAGTAAAACTAGGGCTTTTATATTTTTCCAGACTTTCCCTATTGATTCAAGACTGTCCCTTTAACTCTTGTTTTGTTTTGCTGCTTCTTCCCACTGAGTGACTTTTAGATGTGAGTTCTGATTGTTGTTGGGGAATATTGTTACTGTAATTGTGGACTTCTTCCTACTAACCCATTTCTCTTGTACAGCTGAATGAACTAGTGGTGGGAGACACCAATGGAAAACTCTACGTTTACAAGAACGATGACAGCAAACCCTGGGCTGTGCGATCTTGCCAAGGAATGGTCAGTTCTCAACAAAATCTCTAAATGGTCGGGCCTTTTGGTGTATGTGCAGCCAGCTATCCTTGTCCATAACCTAGGAATATGTAGGGCAGAGGGGAATGACAGGCCTGAACTGGATCTGATGCCTTTCATGTAGTTATGCAAGACCCTGCTTTTGCCCACAGCTGGCCCCATGGGCTGAATAAACACAGGAACTGGAATTTTGTCCCACCTTGACCCTGCTCTGTGCGCTGTGGATTTTGACCCAGGGCTCTGACCAGTTGTGTGACAGATGTGTTTCTGTCCCTGAGTCTCCTCTTCTTGTCCTTCAAAAGGCTGTTTAGAGTTCAAGAGACGCTTTATGAGAGAGGAGGGGTAGGGCAGAAGCTTAGCCTAAAGTGCTGGGTGTTGTTGCCTTCTCTCATGTATGGCCTTCTTTTCTTTTGCAGCTCACGTGTGTTGGTGTGGGAGATGTATGCAATAAAGAAAAGGTGAGAGGAGCCCAGCTCTTCCCAGCTGTGTCTGTAGGGCATGTGGGAGGTGCTTAGGAGAGCAGGGTCATGTCATGTACTGAGTGTGGAGGAGGACAGATTGCTGGTGCTTTCACACCAGGATCTGCCCTTGTTCAAAGAGTTTTAGCACTACTGTTTTTAAACTGTTCTTCTGTTTACATGTAATTGGTATATTTCTATGAGTCATGTGCAGGTTTTGGTAAGCAAGGAAATCCATTTTATATTCAGAGAGCACTACTCATTTCCATGTGCCTCTCTGTGAGCACCACAAGGCCTTGGTGGTTTGAGGGTTGCTTATTTTGCTCAGTGGCTTTTGCTCTGCTTGTGCTGATGCCTGCTGTGGGCCATGGCCCTTCTGCCACTTGGCTGTGTGCATTTAAGGTCATCTAAACAAGACTGAGACACAGAATAGTCTGGACTCCCAAGCCAATTCCACTGGCTCTAATATGACTTCTTTTGTTGGATTGCTGTTTCTGGAGGTTGAGCCAGGACCAATGAGTCTGAAGGTCCCAGTTTAGGCACCATGCCCAAAATACTGTCACTGTGTTTGCCCTGGTGCAGAGCAGAACTGACGTGAGCATTGAGAAAGCCACACGTTGTTTGAGGATTGCATGCACACATCAGCTTGATAGCACAGTCTGACAAAGATGAACAAGAAATTTTGTCCCTGCCAGCGCCTGAGTAGTTTGTATGCTGGCCAAAAACCTCCTGTAGCAGTCATTGATCTTGATGGATCTACTCTTGTATATTCCCTTGCCCTGCTGTGGGACAGCTTCTGCAGTTCCTAAAAGAGGAAGAATCAAAAAGTTTTTTTTCTTCATGTATAGAATTTCGTGGTGGCAGTGAGTGCAGAAGGCTGGTTTCATCTTTTTGACCTGACTTCTCCAAAACACCCAGATGCTTCAGGACACCATGAGTTGGCAGCAGCAGAAGAGCAGAACCCAGTGTTCAGGCAGCACATTCCAGCCAACACCAAGGTCATGCTGATCAATGACATCGGTAAGCCACGAAGTTGGTGTGGGAGTGCAGGGTGAGGGAGTTTGTTTGTGGGGCAGGAGGGGAGAGAAACTGTGGGGGACTTGCAGAAGGAAATTACTATCTTGCTGAAAAAAGATAACTCTAGGAAACCACAGCCAAGTCATGGAGAAAAGAGGCAAGAACTTTAGGAATTTTTCTGAAGTGTGAGTTTTCATTACAGGATTGGGATCCTCAGGGATGCTACCTATAGAAACCAGCACAGTGGTTTCTGAATTCTGGGGCTCTAGGGGCTACTGAGCCTGACAGAGTCCATCTTCTATTCCCTGCAGATGGAGATGGGAAGTGTGAGTTGGTGGTGGGTTACACTGACAGAGTGGTGCGTGCCTTCCGCTGGGAGGACTCATCAGAGAATTCAGACCACGTCTCTGGCCAGCTGCTCCTGTTGAAGAAATGGCTGCTGGAAGGTCAGGTAAGAAAAAAGGATGTTCAGAGCAGTACTTGTCATACAGTCATCAAGAAGGGTCTTTTCCAAGGGAAGAAGTATGAAATCTCAGTCCTATGAACAAAACAATTGTCATGTTGATGGCTTAAAAGGGAATTTGCCCAATGGTTGTCCTGTACATGTGGAACAGCTGCTGGGTTGGTCTGGGAAACAGTTGCTCTCGCCCAACTAGAGAGCATTAGTAGAAAGTACTGCTGTTGTTCTAAAGTGGTTTTTGGTAAGGAAACAACCTTTTACTGAACGTGGACATTTTGCTTCTAGCTGAATTTGTTCAGCTCCGGCTCAGCTCTATCAGAAGATTTGCCATATCCAGATTTAGGGTCAAGGAGCACTGTAAACTTTTCGGAGGTGTTCAAAGTTCTCAAAACACTCTGGCAGTGTTTTGTCTCTGCCAGCGTAGGTGGACAGCCTCTCTGTGAACCTGGGCCCTGATGGCTCCCCGGAGCTGATGGTGTCGCAGCCAGGCTGTGGCTATGCCATCCTGCTGTGCACCTGGGACACGGAGCAGCGGGACACATCCACGGGAAGGGACGGCTCTGCCTCAAGCAGGTGAGGGGCGTTCCTGCCGGGCACACGAGGAAATGCTGCTGTGGAGGCCCGTCACAAGGGGGTGCCAGCACACAGCTGTTGTGAGGTGGGCAGTGCTGTCACTGTCCTTGCTTCGGTGTCCTGCTGTACTGCTGGGAGCTCGTCACTTAAGCCCACCTGCACCAGAGCTTCCAAGGACACCCTTCATGTATGTCACAAAGATGGATACTACTGCTTTCATTGTATTCCACTCTTTTGGGTTGGGCAAGGGGAGAGACAAAATGAGATCACTGAGGAGGGGGTTACTGGGAGCTAAGGGAGGGACATGAGTGACCTTGACCTCCAGAGAAAGGGTAGTGTGCAAGCCAGTGACCTATCTAATGGTGGGAAGGGCAACAACTGAAAGGCTGGGTCAAGCTGAATTAGTCTGAAGCCCAGAATGAAATTTTAGCTTCGTTTGCTTGGTTTTTTTCCTGATGAGGCAATTAGAGGCTGTCCTAATGAGACAGACCCCTGGCAGCCAGTCCTATAAATGACTACAGAGCAATCAGAATGGTGATGAGGTGTTTGTTACTGTCTTGGTGCTGGAAGGATCCTTGTGGGGAATTCAGGTGCTTCTGTGGTATTCTGTAAGACTTCAAGGCAGGGACAAAAAAACTGCAGCAGCAGGGGAGCTAGGCAAGTCTCCTTGATGTCTTAAAAACCTCACTGGAATGGTACCCTCTTAGGTAGAAACCAGGCCCAGACAGTAGTCACTCATGAACTTACTGAACCCTGGGCAGATGCTTCTGGAGTGAAAAGCAGCCAGATTTATGTGACAGTAATAATAAAAATTGTCTTTTCTTTCTCCTTCATTGGAATACGTGCCTTACAGTTTTTTCTTTTTGAGCTCTTTCTGGTTTTTTTCGATGCATAAAATCATTCTCATTTTAGATTTTTAAATATTTGTGAGTTCCTTTTGTACCTGGGGTGGCACATACCCTATTACTTAGCCTTTACCATTAAAGGGCTAACCTGTTCAGAAACTCTGTCAGTCTCTGGATTTGTGGAGCTTTGGAGTACACTGCTCTTGAGATTGTTGTGGCATAGACTCAGGTATGGTTCCCTAACCTGTCCCTGATGTCTTTCTCTTTTCCCTAGAGAGGCCCCTGTTCGAGATGTTATCCTACACCAAACATCTGGACGGATTCACAACAAGAATGTCTCCACTCATCTAATTGGTAGCATTGCCCGAGGTGAGAGATTATCAGCTTGGGGTCTGTGGCCCAGCAGTTGCCCCTGATTTTCAGGGGGCAGTTTTTCATTACATCAGTCCAAGAAGAAACTGGATTTCCTGTGTTAGAAAAATAACAGTGGGAGGCAGCTGCAAGAGCAGAGGGATCTTGCCCTTAGCTGCTCCCAAAGGACCACAGTTGGATTTTTGCATGTGAGCTTTTTATAGCCTTTGTCCTTTCCTAGGTAGTGCTTATTCTTCACTTAGCACAACAGTTTCTCTGCAGCCTCCACTGACCTGCATTTAGTCCATCTGAATGGCTACCATGCTGTGCTCCTACAGATGTCCTTGGTCTTTGCTTTCTTATGACTGCAGCTTATGCCTTCTTCTTATTCCCAAGATGCACCTCTTCCTTCCCACAGCCTCACCTTTGTTACTACCTCTTAGCGCTGGAATCTCGATACCTGGCAGCTACATGCTGCTCCTCCTTCTCCTATGCAGTCCCAACATCTCCAGAGCTGCTTCCATATCCCATATTGTTGTCTTCTGTCCCCTTCCACTGTGTTCTGTTCAGCAGTTGTATCTAAACTGTCCACAGCTGCTGGCTTTTCTCACTCCTGACACACTGCTATTGCATCCAGACTTTTCTTACACACTTCCACTGCTTTCCTTGTGTAACTGCTTTGTGCTCTGACCTGTCCCTGGTGCACTTGCTGAACCCTCTCTTGGTACCTATGGAGAGTAGGCAGCTTTCACTCCCCCTTGGAGTGTGTATGCACATAATTGAAAGCAGAAAATTCCAAATGGAGATCACTTTCTCTTGTTTTCTGCCCAAGTATTGCCCCCTGCAGTGCTGACTGAGAATTGTTTAGGTTGTCCAAGGTAATTAGAGCTTGGGGAGAAGAGCTGTCCACTGAACCCCGCCCCCTTCCCCTTCCTCAGAGTACCTTTCCTTCCTGATTCCTAAGCTTGTCATGTTTTCAGCATCTCTGATGCTGCTGTGAGCAACATAGTCAACAGAGCATGAAATCAATTATATCACTGCATGTGAAGCCTTGCATCAATTGAGAGATGTCTGTGAAAAATGAAGGCACACAGTAAAAGGGATGAAGATGCTGTAAAAAAAGCCCACTGATGCTGGACCATCAGTGAGGAAACAGCTGAGGAGTGCAATGCTGACCAGTTTGTAGGGGGGACATTGCAGATCTTTTGGATTAGAGCCTGTCTGGGTGAATGAGCAACAAGAGGCAATTGAGCACTCAACCAGCTGACTTTGCTTTAAGCTGATCTGTGGAAACAGAGTAGTTTGCAACTCAGGAGTGTGCAGAGGGCTGTAGCTTGGAGCTGTCTGTGGGCAGTGGAGGTAGTCTTGCATTCCAGTTATTCTGGGGAGACTGCCTATTTGCTTTCAGCTCTGTTGGCTTGTCCCTGACTGCTCCTGCAGACCTCAGGGAGCCGGTGTCTCTCCTATGTTGTCACTGAAAGGATTAAATGCAGCTTTAGTTGAACACAGCTCCAGTCCCCTCTCTCTCCAAGTGTGATATCATTTTTAAAACTTGACCTTGCATGTGTTTGCTGGTTGGTAGCTAGGCAGAGGTTTACTGGAGGGCTGAAGCAGCTGAGTGGTCAGGGGAGTCTCTTTAGATTTAACTAGTCACATTTGTCAGCGCTGTCTTGCACACAACTGGGCAAATAAAAAAGAGGGCAAGATGGATCAGCTTGTTCTGGATCTTTTTTTTTTTGTTTTCAGGAGAAAGAGGGGACAACACTTAAAAAGTGGCATCAACTCCAGCAATTTTCTTTTGTACTTACAGGTGGCTCCAGTGAGAATAGTGGCTCAGGTCTCTTTGCCCTCTGTACTCTGGATGGTAAGTCCTGCCGCTGTCGTGAAAGAAAGGCCTGTGGTCTGGACAAGGCCTGACACTAATTCAAAGCAGGGAACTAGGGGCTCAGTGCTTTTGATTTTTGAAAGAAGGAGAAACTGGGCTTCAGAAACCCTTCCTGGGTCAGGCAAGAGAATTTGACCCAAAGACTCCTTCTGCTGACATATTTTTTATGAAGGCATGGAGGCCCCTATGAAAACAGACTCATGTTTATGTTCCACTCTCATGGCTGGTCCCCCCTGCCCAGTACTGTCACAGTGTATCTGGGTAATAGACGAATGGGGTTAAGTGTCCAGTAGGGATTCAGCAGCCAAGAGGCCATGCCTGTGCTGTTCGCAGCCAACTCTCAGCAACCCTGAGTGTTGAAGGAGTGTGTAGGGCCCAGCATAAGCAAACATATTGCCCCCCTTTAATGTTTTCAAGACAGTATTATTTTTTTCTTCCTTCAGGGACACTGAAACTCATGGAGGGAGCAGACAAGCTGCTCTGGTCTGTTCAAGTTGATCACCAGCTGTTTGCTCTGGAAAAGCTGGATGTTACGGTGAGCATCTGAATAGGGCTGGGAGGGATGAAGGCAAAAACTCAACACAGCTTTGTATATATGGATTTAGGAAAGGCAGAGTGAGTGTGACTCAGCTGAAAAAGGCTGGGATTATCCCAGGATGACGCAAAGTGCTCTGACTGTGGCAGTACATTCTGCACTCTTGTCAGTCTGTCCACCTGCAAGAGGCTGAGCTGTGCCTGCCAGTTAGACCTACTGAGCTTAGTTTCCATTGTTCCATTCAAAAAATGTTTTCTCCAACTGCTCTCATATCTTATTGCAAAGTTGAATGGTTTTGCACACTGCTAACACCCTGATTGTCTACGAACTCTTAAGAATTGCTCTTATGATTACTACAGAGAAGAGAGATGATCTCAAACTGCAAAATATCTGGACAAGATGTCCCAGAGTCACATTTCGTTCAGACATTAGTGTTCTGTCTCTGAGCAAGCAAGAAAGATTCTTGACAGTCCCTGGGAAAAGGTGATGTTCTTGCTAATATGCAGTCTTCTGGTTCCTGCAGGGCAATGGGCACGAGGAGGTGATTGCCTGTGCGTGGGATGGTCAGACATACATCATCGACCACAATCGGACTGTAGCCAGGTTTCAAGCAGAGGAGAATGTCAGTGCATTCTGTGCAGGTGGGGAGCCTGACTGCAAAGCCAGCCCTCACAGCATTTTTCCCTCAAAGCTAGTATCCTGTCTTGGAGTCCTGGAATCCTTTGTCCGTCTGCAGTGGAGAATAATTCCCTCTGTGTGTACTGCAGAAGGCCCAGCTAGTCTTTCCTCTGGTGGCATTGGGAAAAGTAGGGGTGAGAGGAGGTGATGCTGAGGTTTTTCTTTGATGGTTTGGGGTTTTTATCCTGTCCTTTTTGGGAGTGCTACAGGCGTCTCTCGTCCTGCCCACTGCTTTTTGAATTTGCAGGCTTCTAAGCTGTTCCCAAGTAGAGATAAGGAGCCCCATGGAACCAGCCCGAGCCTTGGCTTTGCTCAGTCCCCTCTCTCAGACCTGCAAGAAGCAGCTTGCAAATCCCCAAGCCTCCTGCAGTTTAGAGACACTTTCTTGGTTTGTCTCAAAGGGGTATTGTATACCCAAGCCCATGTCTCTGCTCAGATGCTTGCTGTTTTCTGCTAACAGCTTTGGTATCTCATCATGAGACGTTACCTGTTTGCTTTCACTGTCCTTTCGGAAGTAGTCAGATCTCCACACTTCTGCTTTCTGCAGGCCTCTATGCATGCAAAGGAGGAAGCAACAGTCCCTGCCTGGTTTATGTCAGCTTCAGCCAGAAGATCTACATCTACTGGGATGTGCAGCTGGAGAGAATGGAGTCCACCAACCTGTTGAAAATCCTGGAGGGTGACCCAGAGTTTGCAGATCTCCTGCAGCAGCTGGGTGTAGGTGAGTGCAAAAGAGTGGAGGGTGTACAGGAAGAAAGAGAGGAAGGGCTGCTGGCAGGTGATATGCTGGGAACTAGAGTTACAGGTATTTTTTGAGGAAGAGGCTTTCATACAGCCTGTTGAGAATCCCATTCAACTGTTTTTCTCTCTTTCCCATAGATAAAAATGACGTTTCTGCCGTCAGAAATCTAATTCACAAAACCCTCTATTTTCCTGAGAAATATCACCTGAGCAGCCCCTCGCAGAGTCAGGATGATGCTGGAACGGATTCCTCTGCCCACTGCACTGCCATCCAGGATCCCTTATAACAAGTCACATGGACTACCAGCACAGGCTCTTCTGCAGCTGGAATGGGGCATCTGATGAAGATGACTGTTCTTTTACTATCTCTGTCAAAAGTTCCAAACAGGAAAGGGTGTACAGGCTGTGGAGGGATGGTCTTGGCTTGTAGGCTGGAGCATAGGTGGTGGATTGATTTTCTGTTAGCAGAGGGAGCTGTTAGAACAAGAAGTGGCAAGGGTCTTGCTTGTTGTCCTTCTGTTGCCAGTTTCCATATTCTTTACTCGCTGAAGTGCTTTATGGGTCACTGTGAAGAAGCACTGAGGACATGGATGGAGAGAACAGCTGAGCTCAGGCTCCATTCTGGCTCCAGTGATTACTTCTGAATTCTCAGCAGGATTACAGCGCAGGAATTGCAGGTGGAGGAATTGAATAAGAAGCAGGCAAGGGCCTTCTCTCACACTTGGGTGTGTGTTAAACTACACCTGTGCATTGATTGCCTTTGCTTTGCCACTGCTGTTCTAGCAAGCAGTTTCTCATAAATCACTTCCTGTCCTGAGGAGTTGGAGACAGGTGTGAGAAGAGCCACAACATGCACTAATAAGGTGTGGAAAGGTAACAGCACCAGCAAACCCCATCTGTACTCGAGAGGCATTGCTTATCTCCATCTTCGTGGGCAGAGTGATCCCAGAGAAGGCTGTGACTTAGCAAAGCAGCTGTGAAGTGGACAGTAAGAGGAATCTGACTTAACCATGGATCTGTGGTGCTGTGAGAGCCTGGCCATTCTACAGTATGCCACACTTGCCTCTTGTTGTGGAGAATGTCATGCTGTTTTGAGTCCTGCACAACTGAAAGAGGTGGACTGGAGGTGAAGTTCCACTGGCTGGCTTGAGGCATCTGGAAAAGGGCATTGCTCACCAAGGCTGCTCATTTGCAAAGGCCATGGCACAAACCTTTACATGTGCTGCTGATGTTGTGCTTTTCCCTATCTTGCTTGTCCCTTGCCTAACTTAGCTTATTAGGATAGTGATGCCTATGGATTTCTTTAATTTTTACCTTTTTGTAGGTTTTAGAAGTAGTTGTCTAGTAAATGTAGGTTTTAATGTAGTTGTATAATTTGTCACTCTCTAGCACAGTAGTTTACGTTTACCCAACCCTATTACCCCATTTCACATCAAACTTTCTAAATTCCTTTAAGTTTTTTTAGACTTCTCTCAAGGCAGGCCTTCAGTCTGTTTAAGAACATTTGCACCGTGGCTCGAACAGCAAGATACACCACAGTCAAAACAACCTTCAAATCCTTACCCTTGAAGGAGCTCCAAAAGACTGTATGTGCTGTGGATAAGAAGAAGATGAGGAAGAAGCGGTCTCAGGACCCCTGACTCAATTTCCAGAAGGGCGTGTTGGGGGCAGAACTGGGGAGGATCTGGGGGGCAGATAGATCTGGGATTGGATGGACGATACCATAAATTGTGGAACCCCTGGACATGTGGGGTGCATCTCTGTACTCCCAGTGGTTGAGGGCCTTCATTAAAGAATCTACTCTCTGTCTTCTCTCTACTAATAATTGCCTGATGAGTAATTTTTTGCTCCCTAGCAATCTTAAGGCATGAATAGGGGCAGCAGGCTCACCTGCTGGTTTGCATCTATTATCCCCTCTCACTTGAGTGATGTTTCACCAGACATGAGCAATGGAGGGAGGTGTCCCTTCTTCACTGTTATGGCAGCCTTTGTTAGAGCAAAGGTAATTCAGTGATCTGTAGCAAATGGTAGCATTTAAAGATCTTGCAGGCAGTTGAAAACCTGCTGTGCTATACTCTGCAAAGGGCAGCCCTAATTGGGAGAAAATACTTTGTACAGAGGAAAGGAGCATCTTGCTCTTGGGTCAAAATGACGGTTGTTGGAGTAACCCTATGTGGTAGAAGGGCAGGATCTTTACATAATAAGCATTAGCTATTTGTAGTTTCCATCTGTAGATTTATATAAGCTCTATAGAGGACAAATGCTGTCCTCTGTGTTTGGCAGCAGGGAAAGTTGAAACGTGAAGCAGCAAAATGGTATGACCTGCTCTGTATCAGCTTACTTGCTTCTCAGGCCACCATATCCTCTGACTCTAACTGCAGTGGAAGTTTCTCTCCATTTTAGTGACCTCACTGAGAGGCATTTTTAAATGTTCCCCTCTCATACTAAGTGCTTGTGTAAATCTGGACCTTCCAGGCAGGAGCTTTCAAGTCGTAATAGAGCTTATTAACAGTGGTGTTGAGAGCAGCAGGGCTTGAGCTGTGGAGAGCCACTATGGAGACCATCTAGTCATGGTTTAAAGCAAGGAGTTGTCTTGGAGCTTTTCAGATCTTGACTGTCACTTCAACAAATTGTCAGCTCTCATGATGTTGAGGTGTGCAGCCACCCATCCCAGCAGGCAATCACCATTGCTTCTGGCAAATAGTCAGGGCCTAACAGGGAAGCAGGATTGCCTACACTTGTAACAGAACAACTCAGTGCTGTCTGTCCATGCCAAATATAAACCTTTATTAGCAACACCAAATATAAACCTTTATTAGCAACACAAGCGCAAGGGGTGTACAAATGGCTGAAACTGTTTTATGCAGAACAATCTTGGCTGTACAGGTCAAATGATTTCCAAGGAAAGAAGGTCAAACTGCTCCACTGTTGGACTGTTAATTGTTGAGAAAGGAAAGGATCACCAAGGGAGAGATGACATTTATCTAAGGACCATCTTTAAAAGAAAACAGGGCAAAACCATTGTATATGTTGGGCAGGGTCATCTGTGCACCCTAGCCCTCTTCTCTTGTTGGCCTGAGGATAACATTGCTGTGTGCTGTGCAAGCCCAGGCAATGTGCACTGTGGGAAGCAGAGGTGAGAAGATACGGACACTACAAAAACATCCATTCCCCAAAACTCTTCATCTCTTAAAAACCATTGGAGAGGAAAAATACTAGCATTTGAGGGTTTCCCTGACAGTTTTATATTGCATGCAGCACATAGTAACTAGCAGATGCATTTTACTCCTGTGCCCCTTGTGCACACAGGGATAATGAAAAGAAGAATTAGTTGAAGATCCGTACTGTTCCTTGGCCGACAGATGACTTTCCTTTCTTTTTCCTGCCCTAAACTCTGAAGTGCCAGATACTCTGGTTACAGCCAGTACTTCCTGAAGTGAGTGCTTCAGGCTACTTCCATTGGCAACAATTTTCCTGTGAAGTCTACATTTTCTCAGGAAAGGGGCCAGTTAAGGCTCTGTCTTTGGACTGAGTTACATTATACTTTCATTGTAACTAATTTCTTGTTTGTCCTTGCCAGCAGACGCAAGCCACTGAGTTGGAATTAGAAGTGGTTCCTTCCCACACAGCAGAAAATGTTGTTCGCTGTATCCTACTCTGTAGCAGATTGGCATACCCACTGGTGCTGGGAAGCTTTTCAACTGGCAAGATTGGCCAGACACCTTTGTATGTCCCAGTGCCAGCGCACAGCAAGCGAGGAGTCTGACAGCATTCTCAGGCACTGGGGGTATTTGCAGATAAATGATTTATGGCTTTGGTTGTGATGGCCAACTTACTAGCATAAAAATAAAGGGAGGGGGTTTCCTTATTTTCCTGAGACATAATAAACCTGCTGGCCATCCCTGCCCTCGTTTTTATGATAATTTTGCTGAATTTACTTATTTTTCTAACTCTTCAGGTGTATCCTGGCATTTGCCGGTGAGGTCTCTTGAAAGAAGGAGTGACTGCAAACATACATATGTGACTCGGTGGTCTTCAGTTCCATAGGTCACCTTCTAGTAGTGAAAGAAGGAGCAGGTCTCTGGGAATGTGGATGGCTGGAGCTCCCACTCTGTTTGAAACCAAGTGACCCCAAGCTCCTGGAAATGGTCCTGATTATGGCTTAGGCAGATTGCATATTCTCAGGATAGATTTACACGTATTTGCACATAGGCCTTGGAGGGGACCTCAGAACTCCATCTCCCCATTCCTGAGCAGGTTCAGCCATGTGTATCTCACCCTTTCTTCTGTTTCAGAGATTTGCTTTGGCAGATGCTTCCCTACAGAGTGTTCCACAACTGTTGTGCCCACTCCATCGAAGAGTAACCTTAGTAGGAGCTGACCACCAAGGTGGTTCAAAGAGTTCGTCCCTCAAATAATAATATTCCATTGTTTATAATGAAGGGATGGGCCTCATCGTGAGGAAGCCAGTGTTGGACACATACAGGATGTGCCTATGCCCTGCTCTGAGCTGGCAGTTTGTACTGAATTTCTACTTTCCATGTGAAAGTATGGAAATATTTTTTGGTTTTCAGTGGAAAAGGCCTTTAGATAGCTCCTTCATTTGCTTTGTCCACCCAAAGTGATAGAGATGACTAGGAATGGAGTAGGGAACTGTATCTGTATAACAGGCTTACCAAAAGAAACTACATTTGAGACAATCTTCAGCCTTGCCAATCCACTCAAAACTTACTTACTGGGCTTCCCATACTGGAAGACTTTTAAAAATTACCATGTTTGTAGATGGAATTGAGTTGGCTTCTTTGAGATGTTGTAAGTCCTATTTTCGAATCACGTTTTTTAAAGCCAAGACTTCTTTCTTTCACAGTGGAAACTGAGATTTCCATGTAATGACACAAAAATGCTGATCTTTGGAGAGAATACCAGTTTGGGCTAGAATGTATGTGCTCAAGTCAGTAAGAGCATGTCATTTAATGCCAAGGAACTTTGGGAGACAGAAACCCACCAGAAGTTCTTTCAATGAGTAAAGCAGGTACTGGCACTGTAGGATGAAACTGATTTAGGGAATGAGTTGAAGTGAGGTGTCTGCTATGGCATTATCACTTGCAGTTCCCAGTCATATAAATGTGGTTTTCTGCAAGCTCTGCCTGCAGCAAGGCTTGATCACAGAATATTCTGAGTTGGAAGGGACCTACAAGGATCCCTGAGTCCAACTCTTAAGTAAATGGCCCATATGTGGATCTAGCCCACCACCTTGGCATTATTAGCACTGTGCTGTAACCAACTGAGCTAATCTCAGGGAGATGGAGATGTTCCAGGATAACTGTTGGCAACAGATTCCTCAGTGTCTGGGTGAAAGAGACCTTTACTGCGTGGATCTGCATGCTCAACGAACATGGACAGGAGGAAGGTGAAAAGCATGTCTTCTGCCCTGGAGCTGATTTCAAAGCTGAGAGAACTCTCACATGCTAATTTAGTGTGTTCTTGGAAGCATCCTCTCTGTCATTGAAAAGTGGCACAGTCTACATTTATACATCCAGCTGTTAACAGCAAAGAGGAAAGGCTGGCAAGATTGTGGCACAACATGCAAGTGTATGAGCAACCAGTGTACAGGAAAGTGTTAAAAGGGTTATGTAAAAGGAAAGAATTCCTTTTGGAAGAAGCAAATTTGTTGATTAGTGTGAGGGGAAGGAAAGGAGGATGCAAAGAAGGATTCATTAGGCAGAGAAGAGAGAGACAGATAGGGCTGGAGATTTTCTCCTGCTGTAGCACATTAATTCACAGAGGAACCTGAAGTGTTAGTGTTTTGAGAAATGAGGCATGTGAATCATGGAAAGGCTTCAGAAGGACTGGAGAATGTTCTGAATGTCAGCAAAAGCAGTTATCCCAAGACAGACATGTAGGAACAGAGCCTCATGAATTCAGACAGCAGCTAGTGTGCAAGTATCTGCGGGGCTGTGACAGTCAGTAGTCAAAATAGAACTGTCAACTCAAAGTCATGCCAATTTTCTGTAGAATCCCATCCAACACCCTTTAAATCATTGGAAAGATTCCTATTGGCTTCAGTCTAAAGACTCCTACTCACCTACACCCTCATCCTAGCCAGAGCCCAGCTCCAAAAAGGACACCCATCGGGCACGGCTCTCACAAGGAGCTGGCCAGGATTGAAAGCTATTACTGACCTTCTCCTTCCCATGACAGCCACATGTGAGCACCAGCAAAGCCCAGCAAAAGCTGTCAGACACTTTGGAAGGCAACAGAGACCTACCTGAGCAACAGCAAAGTCCAGCAATAGCCCTGTGGTGCTCTGAAGGGAAGCAGAACCTTGTGTGGGCCTCACAAAGCCAGGCAAAAGCCCCAGGACACTCTGGAAGGCAGCAGCACCCCTTGCAGGCCAAAGCACAAGGCCCAGGGCACTCTGGAGGGAAGCAGGGCACTGACAAAAGCCATCAGATAAGGTTAGGTAGTTGAGGTCAGGTGTAGACTTAGGAATATGTTTAGAGTTGGGGTTAGGAATTAGGTTTAGTTATGTAGTTTGGGATTTAGAGTTAGGTTTAAGCTTTAGAGTTTAGGTTTAGATTTGGGGTAAGGGTTAGTGGTTAGAGTTTAGCATTGGGGATTATGGTTAGTTTTGGGATTAGGGTTTATAGTTAGTGTCTTTATGATCAGGTTTATGTTTTAGGTTTAGAGTTAGATGGTTAGAGTTGGGATTACAAGGTTAAATTTAGGGAGTTATGGTTAGTTTTATAGTTAGGGCATAGTGGTTTGGTTTAGAGGTTAGGGTTAGCATTTAGTTTTAGGTTTAGAGTTTGGTTTAGGGGTTTAGTGTTAGGATTTAGTGTTATGTTTAGCCTTATGGGTTAAATTTAGAGTCATTGTTAGGGTTTAATGTTTGGATTAGGGCTGGAGTGAGCTTTAGGGTTATGGTTTAGAGTTTGCCTTTTAATAAGAATTTTAATGGTTATGGTATCTATCAGATAATTAACAGATTATTTGCCTTGTTCCACATGCCAGTTTTAGAGGGCAAGGAGAGTTGGAAACTGGGTGAGTTGCTGCACATAGGAACAGGTGTTTCATCTATCAGTAACAAGATTTTTTCAGCAGTTGACCCAGGTACCACATAGGTTCCAGCTGACACACAGGATGGTTTAGTACAAGTCTGAGCTGTCATAAAGACCCCTGGGTTTGAGGAGCCAGTCAGCCATGCAAGTGATGAAAATCCAGGAAGAATTACTGGTCCTTTGGAAAACAGGCTCATCAAGTAGGCATGTTTCCTGACTAAATGAGACAACTGTTGGTGCTATTCAGGAGATTCATCGAAAGCAGTTCATGCAGAAATAATCAGATATACAAGTAGAAGAGTGGAAGTCATGGAACAGATCAGAAGATGCAAAAGTGATGACTAACAGTAAAAGTCAGTGGTCTAATGCTCCATGTAGTAGGAGCAGATGACAGTCACACCAACTAACACTGGTAAGTGAATCTCAGATCATATCAGTCAGGCTGTACTTTGCTATGCTTAGCATGTGTTAAAGTACAGCATACAGCATCTGACTTTGGAAAGAACTAACAGAAAAAAAGTAAAAATGCATACACAACTTCTTTGAGAAACACAACACAAACAGTTTGATAAAAAAGGAAGAGAGTCAGCACTGTTTAATTCGGAAAGAGAGGCAAAATTGGGTTGTCATGACATTTTAAGGGTGGAAAAAGGTACATTTTGCAGAGTGTGGATAGTGAATCAGTAGTCATGAGGCACGGAACAAGCCCTGATCTAGTGCATCTTTCCTAGAGCTAGTGAAGAATAGACCACGTATTTATAACACAGCTACCCTCTAGGATGGAAATTTAAAAAAAAAACACCACAATTATTAAGTGACTTAATAATCACCCTTGACATCCCAGATGAGTTCACAGTTCTCTGACCTGAGCAGGTACTGCAAGGAAGTCTAGTTCTTGTTTTGTGCAAGAGTAGCAAAGTTGGTGGGCTGTGTGATGCCACAACTTAAGGCTGATGATGTACCTGTATTCAGTCACTGGATTTCATGTTGAATGGAAGGAGGTGACAGAGCAGAAGACTTGGTGCTCTAATTCACTGCAGCACTTCAAGTGAACAACGGGATCTCTGATGAAGCAGCAGAGGTAACAGAATGTAGCTCTAGCAGCTGGAGTGCCGAGAGGAAAGGCATGTTTAGAACAGGGTCTGCGAGTCTGGCTGCTATATATGACACCAAGAGATGATTAGCATTGCCATGCACATAATATAGCTTAGTGCCCAAGGATGCACTGGCAAAGCCCAAGCCCCTGTGTGTACTTTAGGCATCTACACTCAGCATTTCTGCAAAGGTTTCTCAGAACTGGGAACTCTGAAAATGTTCTTGCTGCAGGGTTTTCCAAAGAAAATACTTCTGTTCTGCTCTGACCCAGGAAAAAGTAACAAAATCCAGCTTCCCAGAGTACAGGCAAGGGGAACAGGGCCTCTCCCACAAAGAAACAGGACGGGTATCCACTCAGATTGAGACAAAGAGAAGGGAAACACTCGTGGCAATCTTTGGAGGTTTTTGGAGAAACACCATCCTCTAGTCCACAAAACAACTGGAGATTTTTCAGAGACTCTCTTGTCTCATGAACAGAGGGTATTGTAGTTATTAAAGGGATAGGGTAAATTTACTGTAGAAACGGAAATTGGAGTGACTAGGGACAAATAGAAAAGCAAGAACAAAATGCCCACTTGGCACATTGGGACAAGCAAGAGGATCCACTGAAAGGAGGGACATCTCTGAAGTTGAGGCACTCACAGTAACAACAGCTTCCAGTACCTACTTGCCTTTTTCTCACTCCCCAGTGAATGCCTCAGCCTAGAACTCAGCAAGGTTAGGGGCATGTGAGCCTCACCCTCATCTCTCTTTCATGGCAGCAAGTCTTCTCAGCCCCAGCCATGGGGAACACAGCCAGTCACTGACCAGGCTCTTCAGAGGCGTGTAGAAAAGGCAGCTCTTGTCTCAGTGCTTTAAATCTCAGGACTCCTTCCTCCAAGTCGATGCAACACTAAAGAAGGGGAGAGCCAGTTACTTGCTGGACATTTCAGATCACAAATCTCATGCTATCTGTGACTGGGGAAAACCTGTAACACCACCTTGGGTTTGGAGAGATTTTAGTTTCCCATTGTGTTCCCCATGCTGCCTCCTTGGTCCTGTTTCCTGCAATGGATTCCTCTCCAAACCCTTCACAGGGCCATTCCCCTCCCTTCTTCCCATGATTCCCTCTGAACTGATGTCCTTACACCACTCAGCCATTCAGCCCAATGCTCTTCCTGTTTTATGAGTCTGACATGTGGCTACAAATATGTGACAGGCAGGGGCCAGGTTACTGTAGCCACATTCTGAGCCACCCAGAATCAGGCTCAGCAGAGCACTGACCCTGAGCTGAGCTGATAAAAGGAGAGGACTCTTTCCACTCATGGCCAGCTAGTGTTGGACACTGAATATGATTGTACAGCTTCATCTGGCTTAAAGCAAAAGCAGAGCTTTTCACTTCTGCCATCAAAAGGCAACACATATCTCATGACAGTGTTAGTACACTGCCTTTTCTTGTCTCCAGTTTCTTCTTCCTGTTTGTAACTTGTACAGTCAGGAATACAAAGAATGGGAGATGTTATAGCATCCTATTGGGAGTTTCCTTTCTTAAAACCCTTAGGAGGGAGCGGAAAGGAATCAGTGACTCAGCACATACTGCAGCCAGTCAGGCAGCTGTGTGACAAGCATTGCCCTGAAAGACCTGGATGTAGGTATTTTGGATGCTTACAGCAACCAGATCTTGGAGAACTTCTTGAGGTGAGCCCTGCAATAAGCAAGGAGCTGTTCCTTACCTTGAGAGACCACAGAGTCTGGAGACCAATGCAAAACTCCAGCATTTCATCATCTGAGAAGACAGAAGACACTGATCAGGCTTAGGATTATACAATACTGCCCATCTAAACAAGTGTTTCTTCTGTAAGACAATATGGAATACAAGAACATCTGATTCAAAAACTTAACGTGATTATGGTCTCTTCAGTATAAAGTAGATAACAAACAATGAGGAAAATTATGAGTTAAACACACAAACACTAACAAGCAGGTGGTAACAGTGACAATAATAAATCAGCACTCTTCTGGCACTGACTGATAAGCCATTAGAGGAGCTATTTAGGCACAGTCCTGAAGATGGTAAAAATTAACTTTGTTGCTTATAAGAAGAAGAAACAAGATCATCTTGACTACTATTGGATATTTGAGTGGGGTTGTGGGATTGTTTGCAACTTAATATGAGATGTCAGAAGGGGCTTGTGGAATCCCATAAAACTTACTGTGGGTTGTGTATGGGAAGGACCAAAGGCAGGAGAAGGCAAGCAGAAGGGTGAATTAGGGAAAAACAAACATGGAAAACTGGAGAGGAGAAGGGATAAGGGGGCAGTCACATGCAATCAGGGCTGTTGATCAGTTCACTTGTCTGACCAAATCCTGCACCCCATGGCTGCAATCTATCCGATCTCATTGGACAATTTTATTAAGTAATTCTTTTCTGTGTAACTTCTCTATCCTACATTTGACTGCTGCAAGTCTTCAGTGTAAGCAAGTGTAGAAGATGCCACGGGTTAAAGGATAAATAGCTGTAGATGTCCCTAACTTGAGGGACTGGCAAGGGAGGTGCCAGTAACTGAAGGGACTACAGGCCATAGGGCTCAGAGGTGTGTGTCAGCAACTGGAGAGAAGGACATAACTCACAGGTGCCAGCAAGCAGAGACACCAGTGTGCAAGACAAGTCTGGGTGCCATAGAGTTTATACACCTGAGTGCCAGCAATGGAGGGATTATGATGTGTGCTGCAAGGTCCGAGTTCCAGTAGCTGAATAAAGACTGTGGGTCACAGAACTTGTAGGTCTCAATGCCAGCAACTGGAGAGCTCAGCATGCGAGAGAGCTCTGACTACCAGCTCTGACTACTACCAGCTCTGACTGGGGTCACAAGGGCCTTAGGTTTATAAGTCAGCAACTGAAGAGGACATGGTAGGACTACGAGAGGTCTAGATGCCACTAACTAGAAAGACTTGGGTGTGTTTATATTTCCCCAGTGAATTTGATCTTCCCTGCAGCAGAAGTAGATGAATACACAGAGAAACACTCTGGGGAATAAGCTGTACCCTCTGTTGCCTTCTCTGATGACTTCCAGCCAGAGATACAAGTGCCCACTCAATAGAACATAGGGCACCAGAGGACTAATCAAGTCTTCTGCATAATTTTAAGAAATGTCCATTTTAGAATGTAAATGAGAATTTTCTGCATCCTTTGTTAAGACCAAAAAGCACATAATCTCTCTCCACTTTCAATGTCTTCTGTCTTTTCTGTACTCTTCCTATGCCCTTTGCATTTGGTTAGATTGAGGGTATTCACAGCACATAATGATGCTGACCAGCAGTGGAAGTGACCACATCACCAACCTCCCACCATGTTATGCTCTTCTTAAAGGTCCTTTTAAATGCCCTTGGCAAGGCAAGAAGGACACAGGAAAAACTAGGAGATGAGGGGCTGACACTCTCACCTACAACCAGTGCCGAACACAGAACTGTCTCCGGGCCAAATTGCAACTCCATATGTTCTACTCGGCCAACAACGCTGGGGATGGGAAGAGAGAGGTCTCCACAGTCCATGGCAGACACTTCCTCCAGCCTGTGGGACACAAGAGGTGTTATTGCCTCGAGTGGAGGAAGAGTAGGAAAAACAGGACTTCCCACTGATGCCAGTTCTTCCTGTTCTCATTGGTAACATGTCCACAGGAGGAGGAATTTCTTTCACACCATATGTCTGGAGGCAGATTCAACAAGCAAAACCTCACCACTAGCCATCAGCAGGACAGCTTTGCCTTGTACTACACACAGAGAGAATGACACAGCTCTGCCTCCCAGTCTGGGGTCTGCACACAACTTTGCCAGTGCTTCTGATGCCTTGCCCTGTATCCCACCTTCTGCACCTTCTCCTAAACAACCGTGTGCACATGCAAAGCTGCTACTAATGATCATTGGGGCTGGCAATCAAGAGTGCCTAGGTTCTTGCCATAGGTTTTCTTTTAGCCATCTCTCCTCTTCCACTGTGCAAAGACTTACCCCAGCTGGTTTAAACAGCTCTTGGAGATGAGGTTTGGTAGACACCCAGTGTTAACAGTCGCTTTCAATACCTGACCTTGGCACTAGAAAAAACAACAATAGATAATTACTGTAGGCTCAAATTATGCGTACTCACTCCTCCAGCTTTCTGAGCAACACAGCCAAAGATATGGTGTTTTAGGCAGTAGTCAGAAGGCAGGAGACTTATCCAAGACTATGGTGGTCTCCACATTTGCTCTGCAAACCTCTGTCAAAGACTTCTTTTTGAATGTGTCTTCTTTCATTTCTATTTGATTGCCCAGATACTTATCTATTATTAGGGACTCTACCTTAACAGTGTTCCACCCAAGAGATGCATAATTAGTGAATTTGTTCAGAAAATCCCCATGGACTTTATTAGCAGAGCAATAATTGATATGACAAAAGCTTCTAAAGGAATACAGGCCTGTGCTAAGCCTTTGTCATCTCTCCATTTCTTCTGGTGTTGCAGGTAACAATTTTCAAGGGCTTGACATTTGCTCTCAGTTGAAGAGCTTTCAGAGGGAGAAGTCTGAAACAGGAGCACCCAGGACAAATATCCCTGAGATGAACTGACTAATTCAAGTGACTCCTGAATCCAAGACACAACCTAATCAAGAGGTGTTTATTTTGTGTAGGGTTTACATTATGTTCCTATATAGCTCTTCATGGATATCTGACATGATATTACAACTACAGTAGTCATATCTGGTGTCATTTAGTAAAGGGAGAGACTGGATGCCTTGCACCCCAGTCACCTGGGCTTGATCTTACTGGAATAATCCCCAGTGCCTTGCTCACTTCATTTCTTCACCTCTTTGCACTTGAAAGGGAAAAGGAAATGTGGCTGCCATGTGTTTTCTGCCCCCTTTGCACAGAGGTTCTTAGTGGCAGGCCAGAGGTGATGAAGTAACAGCAGGTCTCACATATGTTAGGGGTCTGAAAAAATAGGGTCATAAAAGACATTGATAAGAATTATGTTCATGGGGAAAAAAGGAGGAGCAGGACTTAGTAAAGGAATTGGAAAAGATGGAGTAATTGCCATCTACAAAATATGTTTTTCACCTATCTCTAGTGCCTAATACCTATTCTTGATAGCCTACTTCTGCAAGGCTCTGTCTTGCACCGACACCCACAAAAACCCATGCACAAAGCTTCCCTCTCGGGAGGCTCTTTTTTTTCCCTACTGTCATTTGTGGTTTTCCTGTGATTCCCTCTCTTTCATCCACTGTGGTGCTCTGTGCCATTAGCCACTCAGAAGCAGCAACAAACCTCCCACTGCTCCTCTTCCCTTATGCTCATTCCTGACAAGGTTAAATGCTTATTCACGTTAAGCAGACCAGCATGGTTATGAGAGACTCAGTGCAGCACCGTTAGGGTCAGGGAAAATGTTTCAATTCCATGATTTCTTAACTAAATCTGTTTATTATTATTAATCATCACAGAGAGCTACATTATTTCCAGGATTTCTATGAACTCCAGTATTTGCAAGGTTTCATTTTCAAAAACTGACTATTTTTCAGCAGTGATAAAAAGAAAGAACAAAATACCATGTGTGAGAAATACTGGAATGCTGCAAACAGACACAATATCAGTAGGGTCCCTTTCAGCCCAAATCATTTTGTGATTCTATGACAAAATGCCTCCCTTCTGATTTTAGAGCTCTGCAATGTCCGTGCTGTCTGGTCCTCACTGATGTATCAGCCCTGCCTGCGAGGACTGTGGCCAGACTGAGCAGAGAGGCAAGATAAAGGCACAGAGTGCAGATGCATCCTAAATGTTTGTCTCCTTGTGCTCTCTGCTGTGCTTCACCGAAGAGGCTTCCCTGTGCCTCCTCACTACCTAAGTGGGCATATTGGCCATGAGTCTCAGGTCAGGTATGCCACCACATCAGCCCAGTCTGCAACCTGCCAACACTGTCACTGAGGAATGTCCAGCTGAAACAGCTCTTCCTCAGTGACAGACGTGGGTTCTACTGGGAGAGCATTAACCATCCCTGTGGCTCACAGAACCCAACTGTTCATTGCCCAGCTGCGGAAAAAGCATTGTATCAGCTTCTCAGAAACAGAATAGCTGGAGCATGGATAGCAGTTGCTAAGGAATCACTTTGGGAGCAGGCTGACCTGAGAAGCATGAGCTGTTGTTGTTATAATAAGCCTAAACTGTATCACCAGGCAGATTCTTGAGTTTTGTTTCAGATCAGGCTGGGAAAGTTGCAAGTTAGAAACTTGCTAGGATATAACAGGACAGTGATTATTCTGTAGAAAATGACATTTGATCTCATTCATTGTAGAGAGCCCAGCTACAGTTATCAGCTCCAGCAGCCTCACAAAAGTTACCCACTTTCAAATTACATCACTAACTGTTTGTCCAGAGAACTCACTACCAGGAGCCTGAGGAAAGTCCTCCATCCAGCATACCACAAATACAATGAAGATGAGGTAAGGACTACGCAGGCAGCTGATGAGCACTGCAAGCCTTCTTGGACTAAGAGGACTTTTCATCACATTACCCACTCTCATCTCTGTTCCAGGATTTTCAGTTTGTTACTGCCAGTCACCATTAGTCTTTATCTAAATGTCAATTATGAGGATTTCCAAGAAAGAGGGGAATGGGAATCAGCAAGGATCACCATTTATAAAGAGTTATGTGTTCCAAAATAATGTAAATTCCAAAGTCTAAAAATTTTAACAAACAAAAGGCTGATTAACCCCAGGTTGCTTTGGCATAGAAGAAAAGTGGCCTGGGACAGCACTGGAATCTTTCAGCATCTATTTCCAAGTCAACAAGATGCAAGCCCCACAAGAAAAAAATAACAGCTTGATTTTATGATGCGGCTGCCTGTCATGATAAGCTTTCCAAAGTGCTTTGCAAAAGCTGTCACAAGAAGGGACAATTCTGATAAAACACAGTGTGGGCAAGCCACCTAAGTAAATAGGAGGGTGAGTGACTGCAGTACAGCTCTTACAAATTGCGTCTGTCTCTGATCTCTGAAACTTAAAAAGGCCTTAGGCACAGGGCAACTATAACCTGTTAGAATGAAAACACTTCTTGGCTGAATCTCCCTGTAGCACTGAACTCTACAGATATTCGAGCTTATTCCCCAGGCAAGTTCAGTTCCAAGTCAATTGATGCATTTGTTAGCACTTTGAAATTTTCAGCATATTTGCCTGCATGTAAACGGCAGCTTTTTGCTCGTAGACTATCTTTTCTTAGGAGGTGCTGTCAGGGAAAAAAGACTTCACTGGGGTCGTGTTCCATTTTTAATAAAACTGCACCATAATCAAGTTCTCCAAAAGGTACCAGCTCACCTCTCTGGTTAAAATGAACTGGCAGCCTGAGCCCTGTTTCCTGCCACAGATCTGTTACTGACAGGAGAGGCTTTTTGAAGTTCACAAATGAGAACATCAAAAGCAGCAAGACTGAAAAGAAGAGGAGGAGAGCTTCCCTTCCTCCAGTGTAAGAAGATTAAGCGTGACAAACAGTGACTGGCTCTTAAGAAGGGCAGAAAGACAGAAATGCTTGTGCATAATTCAGGTAGTGTTAGACCTGTTTCCTTGACTGTGGTGTTCATTAACCTTCCTCTGTGAAGGAAAATAAAATGTGTGAGACAGCTGGGGTCCAGTCCATTAGAAACACAAAAGGTCCACCAGTGGACCCTGCCATGACTTAGCTACTGCCCCTGGGATACAATACCTGTACACGCCTGTCATTGCTCAATGTACATGCCTGGCAAAAAAACCTACCCTTTGTCACTGAATTTCTTCATACAGAACAATAAAGGGTGATTATCAAAGAAAAAGAAACACCTTTATTTGCTCAAAACCAGGCTCCAGGTATTTGGAGAAATTACATTAAAAAGCCATTTAACCTACTAGTCTGTTCCCAAGTATGGTTATGTTAACCTAGCTACATTGAGGCCTAAAACCCAGGGTAAGCAGTGCCTGACTGCAACAGTAAAGGCTGCAAAACAAACTAGATAGTGGCTTTGTTTGCTACCTTTCAGAAACTTGCTACCATGCTGTGTTTATATTGTAATTTATTGTACCAACTGAATTTTAAAAGGTGTATGTGTTTTTCTTGGAAGTGTAGCCTTTACTCTGTAACATGAGAGATGTTTTTAGGACAGTTAACTGAATTAAAAACAGGTTTAAAGTGTATTTGTATCCACCCTGTACCAGGTCTGTATCTTGATGAGTCTCATATCTGCATATTACTCAGCAGCTTCAACCATGCAGCCCTCTTTCATGGAGCATAGCTTTTGGATGTGCTTTCTTAAGTTCAGGGGTCAGGGATTAGTGTGCTCTGCTGCATAGGGAGGTATAAGACAAGGGAGCTAAAAATACTGCTTCCATCAAGAGACTCAGCAATGCTAATTTGGAGCACAGTTAGCCACTCTCTGAGGAGGTCCTTTGACACCCGAGGGAATCAGACCAGACTGGATCCAGGAAATGTAAATCAGCTAGGGGCACCTGTCTTTTAGTGATAAGGAGACATTCCTTGGTTCTTCTGTATGCAGTTACGAAATACCTCATATCATGAGAAAGCTGCCCTTCAAAGAAAGGAGATGTGATTAAGGTAATTTATCCTCTAATAGGGACAGCTAGAATGCATGTAGGAGAAAGGCTTTCCCCTGGCTTTTGAAAGACCTGAATCCAGACTCTAGGAGAGCCCATGCATGAAATCTGCTCTCTCTGGCTGCAGCTGGCACTGCAGTTTATAACTCAGCATGGCCCTTAGGAGGGGGGCAGCTGGAGCTCTGAGCTTTTGCCATCACTGTGAAATCAGCAGCACCGTGTTGTTGCCTTACCTGGCACTGTATTAGCAGGGGTGAGGTCTCTTTTCTCCTGTTCTCTCCCTTTTCCACCTTTTCATCCTGGTCTTTTGCCAGCGGAGATTGAACCCATGCAGACTGAACCCGCAGCTTGTTCAGATTGCCTTCCAAGAGGCGCCGCTGGACCACACTATGTGGCTGCTGTCTCCATCACAAAGAAAGAGAAATCCCAGCTAAGTATGGAGCTAAGGACAAGGACATTTGCTAGCTCAGGGAAGCAGGCTGCAAATGCCTAACCCAACCGATCATTCTGATGAAAGATAGGCTTATCCCAAAAGAACTTACTTTAAGTCCTAAGATTTTTTTTCTGTAGCCACTAAGGTGATGTTAAAGTGTTGGGATGTCTGTGACAGGCAGATCTCTGGAATGCAGCTATTGGAGGAGAAAAACATGCCCGATGCATGGTCTCCCCACACATATCTGTTCCTTCAGCTAAACATGCACTGGGCAGTCTCATACCTGTTCAGGTACTGCCATACACTGCTGGGGGTGTGTGTGTGTGCTGACAACCAGCCAGGCACATTCACACCTTCTAATGTGGGAGGGGACAGAGAATGTAGCATGTGTGTGATGTGTTCCTGTGGGCAAGAAGGCAGGACTCCAGAAATTTTAGGTGTACAAGCAATTATTTGTAGCGATGCAGAAAGCTTCCCCTGAAGAGGAAACTAAAACTGGCTTTTAATGTTCTTTGGAGTCTTTCTCTGCTCCCCCACATCAGATGCTCTACTTTTTGCCCAGTATTGATCCAGCACTGCTACTGAATCAACAGTGGGCAACACCAATGAAATAGGCCTGTTGGAGGCAGCTTTGTCTACTCTCCATGTACTTGGCCCCATGGCCCTTCTCCAGGAGAGCAGCTGACCATGCCATTCTCAATAACAACTGCCTAAGTGAAGAAAGGCAAAGAATCCAAAGGGGTTAATGTGCTACTACATAAACTGTTGCTTTTATCTTTCTAAAAAAAAAAAAAATTAAAAGATAAATTAAACCCCAGATGGTGCAACAGCTTGATGTAGGATCTTGTCAATGTGCAGGCCAAACGCGTGAATTACACCAGACCTGCCAATGAGATGGGTACCCACGGGGTACATGTGCTTTGGACCAGCTTCATGCTTGGTCAGAGGGCTGAGGCCAGGGAATTGTGTAAATTGCCACTTGAAGCACCCAAATTTGCCCAATGGTTGGAGCAGGACAGATGTTACTGGCTTTTTGGTCACACTCAGTATTTCTCTTTGCAAGATGCCAAGTCCCTCATGCCTCCGTTTCCTTGTCACTCAAGGGGTGAGGGTCAGATCATTCACATGCTGCACGGGAGGCACTGAAGTAGTTGAAAAAGTGAGGTAAAAATATCCCTCTGTTCCCAGTCTTTCCCAGCCTACTGTGCCGGCCCACAGCACAGCTGACCATTGTACTTAACTTTCCCTAAATACTCTGAGCACAGTGCCAGTTTGGCTGCCAGCTAACATCTGGGCCATGGGAAAAGGGCAGGGAACAAACAGCAGGTCTTCGAATTCCCATCCTCCCTCCTATCTCTCACAATCTGACATGCAAAGGACCTTTCCCTCTCCCTGCAACTTTTCCCACAGGAAGAGCAGGCCCTTTGGAGCTGCCACCTCTCTCCCCATCTTGTCACTCAGGCTAGGAAGAGGCCGAGTGCTGATGGGGATTTGCTGGGACTATGGAGTCATTTGATCAAGACCAGGCTGCTGCGGCCCTTCCTATCTTCTCTCCCACCAGTAAGATGAAGAATAGGAGACTGTTGTCTCTCTTGGACTGATCAGAAACAATTAGATTTAGAGGATGGTGAGGGAGGACCTGAAGGGTGTTTTGGCCAGCAGCTGGAAAGGAGGTCCTCTCAGGGCACTTAGAAGGGTCAAAGCAGGTTCCCAGTGCAACTTAGGGAAGGTTCAGGCTCACTGGTATGAAATCTCAAGGCCTTGATATGATTAGTGACATTGTATGAGCTGGGTAACTTGATTTTTGGGAGGCAAGAAGCCAGACCTTCAGACCTTCTTGGTACTTTCCAAATATGTAGTTCATGTAGTTACTTACATGTAGTTACTTATTTTATTTTGGCATTAGGAAAAAATAAATCATGCTTGTTGCTACAAAACTGGAAATGTGAGGTCTCCACAAAAATGTATAATTACTCATTGTTGGAGACATGATGGGCCCATCAAGTTTCAGGCACTGCTGGATGCATTGCATAAGCTGAATCACTCCCGGAATACACAGAGAGGAGTGGCAAAAAGTAACAGCCTGTGACTGCAAAAGAAAACACGTATTTAGTTTTAAATTACATGAGAGCCTTGCTCTAATTTTAGGACATCTGGGAAGGCCACAGCTGGAGTCTCTGGTACTGTCAATGGAAACCTGTTTAGGAGAATCAATTAAACTCTCCTCCCAGTGTATGTGCTATAGGACTCTAGGGTGTTTTGCTCTCTCTCCAAGATCAAATCTCGAGCACTTCCTTTTGTTGCTTTGTTTTCAGTACATTCCTTTTTTGTATTCCTGTCCTCCAGGAGGGATCCAGATAAATTTGGGAAACATAGATGGGGTTTTCATAGGGTTGGAGAAATGTCTGGAGATATATACCAAAAGCGTATTTTGGACTCTAACTTACAGTCTCCAAAATATCACAGGAATATCAGAGCATCCCATCAAGTTGCTGGAACTTCTGAATTGCTCTTGGAAATCTAAGGCCTGGTTCTCCTCTTTCTCCAAGATAAAGCAGAAAGGGAGGTACCACATGGATCCCATGTGTGCAAACATCACATAGGGGCCATATTTTATTTTGTGCCCTCTAATGCCAGAGCAAAATCTCCATGTCAGAAAAGATGTTATGCTTTATTTACTGCCCCCTAGCTCCATGGTAAAAACGTTTCAGCTATTCTGTTATGGACCAAACATGAAGTGTTTTGCATGCTGTCTACACACAAGGAATTCTCCTGCTTAGAACAGTTAATTCAACCAGGAGAGCTGCTCATGGCAAGTGATTTGGACAAGGACTGTCTTGCTCAAGCATTTGTGGCTTCAGGGTGCCAGTTGTCACTCTGGGGCACGGTGTGACAGGAGTCAATTTCAGAGCAAAGCAGGTAAACATATTTCTCTCTGCCTTGGTGGCTGGGGTCAACAAACACACACTAAAACACTCAGAAGTGGCTCCTCCCCGTACCCTGCCAAAAGCTGTGCAGGGACAGGCCCAGGGGTGTGTCCGGCTGTGCCGTCCTGAGGGGATGTCTGAGCTGCAGTGCTGCAGGCCTGGAGGGCCAGCGCCTGCCTGCCTGTGCTGCCAGCCCGAGCGGAGCCCTCCGGGCTACAGCGTGGCCAGACCTCCTTCCCTGCGGGGAGGAGAGTCCCTGTTCCTTGCTAAGACAACACTTCTGTGATTTCCCCCTCGTACTTCAGCGGTGACAGTGTGCAGGGCCAGAGGGACACTCCAGACCAGGCCCTGCTGACGTCCATGTGTGTGCAGCTGTGAAGGGCCGGCAGAACACGAGGCGACAGCTCAGGGTGACTTTGAGGAGCCACCCTTTACCCTGCTGAGCCACAGACTCTCAGCAGCTGCTGAGGCAGCTGTGGGGTGGGTGTGGGAGATAGGAGGGTGTTCCAGCGTGGGAATGTGGCACTGACCACGTCTGCACAGGACAGAGCTGCTGCACCTGAAGGGTTCAGCAAGGTGGATATCTCCCATTCAGCCCAGTGCCAGGGACCCTGCCCATCCCACACACATGTGCTCCTGTGTGCTTTGCTTCCAGCAGCCTTGAAGCCTGTCACAGGAGCTGGAAAATGATGGGAGACACACACATGAGCATCTGCGGTGTGGCGATTGTCTGAGGATACAGAGGGAAGCACAGACTGCAAGGAGCGGCAAGATCTTTTCTGACACCCACAGGCACAGATGGACCTAGGCACTCTTTTGGGAAAATAGTTTAGACCTCTGCATCCTTGAGCAGTTAAACTCCACAGTGGAAATAAGTTAGACAAGAAAACTGCCAGAGCAAGGAGAGTATGTGTGCAGTTGAGCCAGCAAGAGATCCTGTGGGGAAACTGCTTCTAGCCCTGGGCAAGTCCCTCGAGACCACAGATTGGCCAGGCTCCTGGAACAGATCTCTCTCCCTCATGCTTCCTGCTCCATGTCTCCACAAGGAGATGCCCACAGGCCGCACTCCTGTGCCTCCTCCCCAAAGGTGTCATCCACAAGTGCCAGGTACTGCATCTGCCTGAATACCTGGTTATTGGTCCTGCCCTGTGCTTGTGTCTCCACAAATCCAGAGAGCGGGGGGAGAGAAAATGATGCAAAAAGGTGACAAGGTCAAACACAAGCCTCTCAGAGTTTCATGAACTGTACTTCCCTCCCTGATGAGTCCAGGAAGCAGTCTGCGTTTGAGCTGGATCATGCAGGAATACATGGGGGGTTTCAGAGATATCCCACATGGAAACACACATGTCACATGAACATATATAGGTACTAGTGAGTGGAAACTTGGATCCTGGAGAGTCCTTCCAGTCCATATCTGCCTGCCTCTGCGAGGAGTTTGGTTTCTATGGGGATGCATGAGAATATGGATGAAAACAAATGAGTGATTGACTCTTTCCTTCCACCCTGACCTGTTTCTAGCTGATCCTGAAGGGAAGTTTCATCTTTGCCCACGACCCTTTCACAAACCCGGCAGCAGTTCCCAACTGGAATTAAAGCTATTAAAAGGATTCCCTCCCAAATGGGGTCCCACTGGACTCACCAGATCCTTGGAGGTGCCAAGCCTTGTCAAGCCATCCAGGGGCAGCAGATCAGCAGAGTCCTTGTGCACAAACTGGGTGGCCTGTTTAAGGCGCCTCTTCTGTTGCAGAATAGCTTTGTTCCTCAGCTCCACCTCACAGTCCTGGCGCTCCAGGTCAGGAGTGCTCTCACTCTGCTTTTCCTCCTGGTCTCCTTGCCCCAGTGGCAGGGGGCAGCTCTTCCTTGTGCTCATGGTGGAGATTCAGACAGAATCGGTCCTTTGTGTTATGCTGGGGTGTTCCCTGAACTCGTCTCCTGGTGTTTGCCCTCTGTAGGCTGCCTCAGTCTCTGGTCTCCTTTCCCTTCCCTACAGCTCTCCTTCTCTTGCTTTCTCTGACTTTCTTCCTGCTCTTAGTTATAACTCACCCATCTCTGAAGTGTCTCCGTGCCTGTTTCTCTCTCTGTCCTCTCCAAACCACCGTGTTCCTCTGCTCCCCGCCTCTTCCTCTCTCTCACTTCTCCTGCCCTGACTGCAGCTCTGCCTCTTCCAGTCCGTGGGTCCCTGTCGTAACAGAAAAACCCCCGCATCAGAAACCGATTTCCATAAATCACAGCAGAGCCTGCGAGACGCTCCGGCTGGAAAAATCCAGCATCAGAAGGATGGCCCCGCTGTCGGGGGCTGGACTTACCTCCTGGGCTGCGCGCACGCACCCGCGCGTGTGCCCGCGTGTGTATTCCTGTATTGCCTGTTCCCGGCACTTTAGGGACACACTAAATCTCCCAGGGGCAGCCTGTGCGGTCCAGCGGCTCTGCCGGGGGGCTCTGACGCATCTCAGAGTATCTGCAAATACTGGCAGAACCACGGTTTAGCCTAGAACATGATGCAGTACCGTGGTAAATGGGAGAGAGCATCCTCCTCAAGGCTCCTGGCAGGCATGCCCAGTCTCCTTTCTGCAGACAGTGCCATGCGTCTGTTTGGAACAGGCTGCACTGAAGGATTTTCCTGTGTAGCTTGAATGAAATGCTGAAGGTCTGGTCTCCGCTTCCAGCCAGGGCAAATGTATTGGACCTGACTCTGCCCTCATTTTCACCCCACTCCATCTAAAGCAATCCCCTCCAGTGTTGCAGAAGCCTAAAATCATGGGCTTGTTGATACCAATGGACTTGACTCACTGTTTACACTAAGAGAGTGCTGACACTGCTGCAGTGTGGGATGTCTGGACCAGGGTAAACATCCCTCCCCTCAGGGAAGAAAGGACATGGCAGAGATCACTTTTTCAACTTTCTGCCTCCGTATTGTCCTGCTTGAAACAGTAAATTTCAGCTTGAACCAAAGATGCTTTATTTTGATTCCTGTTCACTGTTTACTACAATGACCTGGTTCTGACACGGACAGAGGATGAAACCAAGTTTTACTCAGCTGTGAAGCTGAGGACAGCGCTACCTTTCCATGAAAGTCAGTAAGGGGTGAAACAGCTTTCACATGCAGCATAGAAGGACTTGCAGCAACTATGAAAGTCACAGCAAAAAGAGACTTCCTGTTGCTCCCTTCGTTTTGTTTTCCAGCTTAGTAGTGTGTAACATTCCTCTATTACTGATACCAACTATTTCTATGTTCTAGATTCTATATAAAAATATAAGAGTGAATTTCCAGTATTAGGAAGCAAGTCCAATACAAAGACCCAGAGGGAAGTCCAGGCAGCCCACTGTGAGACCTGAGTGTGGCTGTAGAAACTACCAAAAGGTTGTCCTCAGTGGAGAGGAAACTATGGTGTATATCTTTTACTCCCTGGTAATCATTACATTGTTAGCACTTGTCTCAGGATCTTTGCTCCTGAAATGTGAGAAGGGAGGCTGGTCATTTAGAGTAATTCTAAAATTTGGAGAGATTAGCCTTTTTGTTCCCATTATGCTATCTACTTTACACAAGGTGTTACGGTTGCCACAGCACCAAATTG
Organism: Myiozetetes cayanensis; assembly: GCF_022539395.1. Classification (NCBI taxonomy): domain Eukaryota; kingdom Metazoa; phylum Chordata; class Aves; order Passeriformes; family Tyrannidae; genus Myiozetetes; species Myiozetetes cayanensis. The sequence goes on along the minus strand of NW_026087742.1, from coordinate 28,379,026 downwards.
CAGAACTAGATTTGGCAGGAATGGAAGTAGTAGTACATTCTAGATGCTTTACACTCCAAAGCCAAACTTCAATACCATAATGCAGGCAGAGACCCACCAAGAGCTCAAACAGAGGTGTTTTCAACTGTCCTTGTCTATCTGCAAATCGAATTAGGAAGAGAATTTAAATAATGGATATTCTCAGGGAAACTGTGTTCCCACAGTCTTACCTTATTGCTTCTAGGTTGTTATGATTCATGATTTACGCACACTTTTGACCTCTTGTGGCCTTGCTGAGTATACTCTGAGTCTTCTTATCAAGTCCTTTTAGTATCCCTGTAAACCAGTACTGAATCATGTACCTCTACTCTCACACAGGGCCAGGAGGTGTTTCCCCTCCTGCTGACTGTGAATACCTCAGCAGGCCAGCCATGACAAGGTAGGTCTGCTTCTGCTTGTAGCAATGGCAGGGCCAGTTTTCTCAAAACCTCAGAGCAAACCTTAAGACTGTAAAGTAGAACGGAACATTTTGGGGCCAGATCACCTACAGTCTCTGCCTTGAAACCTATGGGCAGAGCTACCCAATTTCTGACAAGATCACCTCCCACCGTGGATGTGCATGTGGGCATGAAGAGGAGGGAGCACTCCCAGTTCCCAGATCCAGTACTTCCTTGCAGCTAGCCACCCTTCATTAGTTTAGTTGGCATAGCACTTTGACAAAGTCCAGTCAACATCAGTTTGCTTTGCAGCAGTGCTGGAGCCATTGCTGGAGTACTTCTGCTTTAGGGTCTCACCAGTTGATCCTGATCCCTTACCCACAAAATATTTCTCTCTGAGCCTCAAAGAGGAGAAATCTTCAAATCTTATTTAAAACTTTCTCCCTTCCTTCATGCCTTCTGCTTCTAAGTGCAGGACACTTAACTCTTTATATCCTGTGATGTGTTAGTTAGTTGGCAAAAAACCCTAGCAGTTTTGTGGAGGTGAAATCAGCTAAAACACTATCTTCTCCCTTCAGAGACATGTTAGGTTCTAGGTCACTGGGTTTTTTTCTATTCAGCTATAATTTTTTACATCCTGTTCTTCTTAAACAGAGCCCATTTACTAAGTAGGTTATGTGCTCTCTGTTTGGTTGGGTTTTTTTGCAGAATGGACACTCTTAAACAGACACACTGTTTTCTACTGGAAAATCAGATCACAGTGCAGCAAATTTAAGGGTTTTTTGCATCAGTTATACTTTTCCTGGTCATCTTTTGTAGGCCCTGAAAAATAGTATATGACTCACTGAGGACCTTTGTTAGAAAAATAAAACTGATTTAGATGAAAATATCGATACGCCAATCCCGTACACACTGAAAAATTATTTTCCTTTCTTGATCCAGTCACATGCAATGATCATAACACATTTTACCTCACTATTCTGCACCCTTCATACAGAAATCCTTACAGGATGTATAACAGATGTTACAGTTGAAGTCCTGATGGAAGCCTGCAAAAGGATGACCAGTTACGGGTGTCCCAGGAAGAAGCCTTGAAGTGACTGGGCAGGACTGTGTTCGCTCCCCCACGCTTTGTAACCACACCTTTTTTTGAATATAGGAACTTGCTCAGTTTTAATAAAGCAGTCTCTCCGTTTTCACCATCCCAGGAGGGTCGTGTTTTTATTCACTGCCACGTAACAGTGCTATTCAGACAACAGAAGAACCACTCTGCTTCCACAGAAGATAAAAACCCTTCTCTCTACTCCACAGCTTGACCTTCTAGCTCAGAGCTGTTACAGGTCAGTGACAGCTCCGGGGCAAAAGGTTCCAGGTTCTAACCACAAAGCTACAGCACTCTATCTATGTTTATGGATGTTGGTTCTTGATCCTGACCACCTCCATGTCAGAAACACTGAAGAATTGAGAAGCAGTGCACATATTTCTAAGGAAAAACACTGAAAAGCAGTATTTCCCAGTAGTCAGTTTGCCAAGCCAAGAAACAAGACAGGATCAATATTCCACTCAGCCACTCCTTTGTTGGAAGAAATTCATGAAGAGTACCTGCAGTAGTGAAGGGGACGGAAGTAAATCACAGATTTACATGAGACTAATATTTTACTGAATACCCTAGCTATTTGAGGAGCTGCTCTGTTGAGGGCTTTCACTGGTTCAACTTAAATTTCACAAGCTAAGATTTTTTCACCAGAGATTTTCCTTATATCTCAGTTCTAGGAAGGTTTATCTTTTTACTATTTTTTTACTTTTTTTAATGACTAAGTTAAACCATTCCTTAAAATATTCTCCTGCAAATTTTGCAACTTCCAATGGTTGTTTCTTTCTTAGATATTTCTCTTCAGTTTTGAATTTTTTTCTTTCAACAGTTTGAAAACTATTATTTTGTCCTCCTGAGAGCTGACACAGTGCAGGTGCGAGGGTGGATTGTAGATAAAGAGCTTTACATTTCTTTTGTGACAATTTGGACTGTTACAGAGCTCAAACAATAACGCCCACATAAATGTAACCAGCCCAGAGGTTGTTTCTACATTACACCAGTTTCCAATGCACTGTCTCAGTTTGCTCATGCAAGCTCCAAGTGGGTGTAAAAATGCCCCTGATGTAGCAACTATGTCAAGACCGGGATACTCCTTGTGGTGGCCCAGTGCAGAATCACAATGAGGTGACTTTCTGCTCATTCTCTTTCATTGTCACAGCCTGTGCACAGTCTGTGGATGCACAGATGGTGCAGAGGAGTGATGAGAGGACAAACCTTACTCAGGCAAACCATGCATGCTTCTCTCTCCCCTTCTGCCTTTGGAAAAAAAAAGCTTCCTCTGCTTTGAGTTCCCTCCAGTTTGTCTATTTGTATAATAAAATATCTTCCTACTCTAGAAATAATAAGTAATAAATTACAATATTTGTATCTGTGGATATGTCTGGCAAGTCTCCTTGAGATAAATGTCATCTCAGATGTACATAACATTTAGCTCGGCTGTTGGATAGCAAAGTGTGTCCTGCCAGTAAGGTCAGTCAGAAAGTAAAATAGTTTCCTTAATTAGGTAATTTACGGTCAATATGTAGTCATCTGCCATATGGGCTAGAGTTATAGTTACACCATAGCAAACTTAGAACAACACTGTCCAATATGAAATCCCTCTGCTGTATAAATATTGCTCGTAATGATTTATGTCCTGTCTGTATTGATTTCCTTGCATGAGCTAAACTGCACTGAAAAGGGGCCTTTTCTGTTTGGTTAGTATAGTTAGCATCGCCCCAGAACAGTTGCTGATCATGCAGGAGGCAATACAAAATTCCCCCTTCCATTACACAGCTTTATGAATTACACTGGAAAACTTTGGCTTTGTTTTCACAAGGGAAAGAATATCCACTTCCGAGTGCTAATGCACATAGCAATGGCAACTGCCTTACTCGTGCCAGAGCTTCTCTGTGCTCATGAAGAGGCTTAAAGCAGAAAATAATTTTTGGTAGGAATATACTTACCAATGAAAGTATGCAGGAGCTTGAGATGAAGGATAGTTGTGTATTTAAGGCCAATTTAAAACACAGTACTTGGAAATGTGCAGCCTCAAAGGTGTCTCCAGGTGGCTGCTTTCTTCACTGTCCTTTCACTTTCTCTCTGTAGGGAGAACAGCATTTCCATTATCCACTTAGCTTGAGGCTAAGAATAAACTTGCCATTAACACAGACAATTTCTTTTTAAGTCTCTACATAGTGCCATGAAAATAATAATGACAATTTTACACCATTAAATCTCCTTTCAGAGGATGTCCTCAAAGCTGAATACTCAAACAGTAAAACTGAGCACAACTGGAGTTGCCTTGAAAAGCTTAATTTTGTATGTATATGAATGGGTTTATTTCTAAAGTCTTGACAAGGTGCTTTGAGTGGTTGTCAATGGGATTCTCTCAAAACCTCCTATTTTTTTTCTCAATAAACAACAACAGAAAAAAAAAATTCAAGCACCTATACACTCTTTGCCTGTGCCCAGCTAGTTGTAGAATCAGAGAAGATCTCATCTTGCTGAAAATAAAGCCCAGATGTAGTCCTTGGAAGGTAGGAGTCTGTTGGCTGTCTTTGCCTCCAGTCTCATTTCCTCTGGGAATAGGTTTCACTTTTAGAGTGCCCCATCAGACACTGCAGAAAACTTTCCTATCAGCGCTTGCCAGGTGTACTGCAATGTTTCCTGTTGTGTTTGTTTGTAAATGGCTTGTTCTGTATCTTAAGCAACTGAGACCAGTCAAATTCTTGATCAGTCAGCAGTGTAACTTGCTGAAAATAACTATAAAATCACTTAACCAGGTGTATTTGCCAGTATACACAGTTGAAGCCTTGTATGTCTATGTGTGTAGCATGTCTCTGGTTGCTGCAACATGACTGGAGCAGTTCTACTGTGGCAGGGCTACGCAGACACACCCAGTTCTAAGGGAAGTCAGCCACTCTGATAGGTGTTGCAGCCCACCTTTTGTTCTCTTGTTCAGGCAGACTCTTATTTAAGAGATGCAGTAATTCAAGCTTCAGTGCTCGCAGACTAAATCTTTAGTCATGCTGCAGTTGTAGATGGTTCTTCAGGAGCAATACCTCAGTCCTGCTTAGTGAATCGGCACCTTTTCCACATTGTGTTTTCTCCTTGCTTCTCCTCCCCTTGTAAACAAATCAAACCCAACACCTAAAATAAGTATTTCACATCTCATGCTTTTCTGAGGTGGTTGATCATTTTGCCCTCGCCTTAAAACTGAGGACTGTAGAATCTATGACTATGATGGTCCTTATCCAACCTTCTTCTGTTCTTTATTCTCTCAAGCAGCCTCAAGTTGAGCCAGGGGAAGTTTAAAATGAATATTAGGAAAAATTTCTTCACCAAAAGGGTTATCATGCATTGGAGAAAGATTTCCTGGGGAAGTGGTTGAGTCACCATCCATAGAGGTATTTAAAAGATGTGTAGATTGTAGACATTTATGTTTAATGGTGGGCTTGGCAGCATCGGGTTAATGGTTGGGCTTGATGATCTTAAAGGTGTTTTCCAACCCAGATTATTCTATGACTCCATGATTCTTTGTCTTCTGAACCCTGTCTACATTTGACTCTTTGAGACACCTTCTTCTCATCAAGGTCTTCCTTTGCATCATCCACTCCCTGAAGTCCAGTACAAATCCATAGGACAAAAGAGAGCTCGTGCTGCCATTCTCAGCTGCTGGCAGTCATAAAGAGCAAGTTCAGAAAGAAATCCCCATACACTCCAGTAGGTCTGTGCTGGAGCACACTCTGTACTGAATAAATCTCTTCTCAGATTTTAGTTGCCAGCTATGATTGGGCTAAGGATGTGAAATAATTTTTTTAAAGAATGCTTGTAACAGCCAAAAATCATAAAATTTTCATTCAGCTCGTAAAAAGGGAAACATCAAAGCCAAGAAAGACACCCTGACAAAGTCCTTCCAAAGCAGGGAGACCCTAGGTCTTTTCAAGAAAAGATTTGCTAAAAAAGTTTTTTTTTAATCTGAGCAAAACATTCTTCTGTTCTCATTTATAGAAGCAATTGGGCTGCTTGAACTGCCTTCTCTGTGTTTCCTGCCCCTTTTCTCCCCAGCAGAATAACTCTACCTTGAGGCTAAATTCAGTATAGTTATTTTATTTACTGTTCAGACAACTCAGGATTTTATGATGGAATCAGCACAGTCACAGTAGTACTTCTGGTACAGAAAGAGTCTTGTGTACTCAATGCACTTACAGTGACAAGAAGACAGAGGGATGTGTTATCACCTCAAGGATTTGACAGGTAACAATGAGGCTTTAACAATGTAATTTTATTTTAGATTATAAATACTGGTTTCCTTTAGTTTCCTAGCCTTTAGGGTGCATTTGTACATGCACCAGCTGTTTGTTACATTCTTGATGGCTAAGCCTTGGCATGATTTGAATGACAACTGAGATTATCTCATGATCTCCTGACTCCGAGATTTTAATAAAAACAGCAAACAAATAAAAACTGAGATTCAGCCATGGGAAACAGCAAAATAGCTCTTATCACTGTGGCATGCCAGTCCCATGGGTATGCTTGCAGAGTGCAGACTGTCAAGAACTAATTAGCTACAGATCGGAGCTCCTCAGATCAGTCCATTCTGTGTCATTTGCCATCATTACCTGCAAATACTTGGAAAACCATACTGATGTTGAAGGCACCTTCAGTGATCCCACATGTTCCAAGCAATGTGCTTTATGGTTTCAGTTCTGCTGCATTCCTGACCTTTCTTCCCCTCCTGGAGGGTTTGGATTAGATGCTAAAAAGATCAAACATTGTTAATTGTCCAAAACTTTCAGACTACCATGACAGCAGGTTAAACTTAGGTGCTCCAAACAGAAGCTTTTCTAAAGTGAAGCTTAAAGTGAAAAATGCATGTTGATAACTCAGGACAGATTAAACCACAAGACTCATATAAATACTCTTAAATGAAGTGTTTCAGGGCTTTGCAATATATATGCATTATCCAGAATAGAAACTGCAGCTGGAATACAGTTCCACAATCCAAAACAACTTTGTGCATAGAAAAAATGTAATCTCAGAATTCAGAATACAAAAAAAAAAAAAGTGTATGAGTAATCTAAACATGTTACTTCATGAGAAAGGCATAGAGTTGAGATGGAATGTTCTGGCTTGTTGTATAATATTTTCCAAAACTTTGTCTTTATTAAAATTTACCCAAAAATGCATCAAATGTGAAAAAACACAGTACACCATGAAAAGATAACATACTGGTAGTGAAAACCAGTATTCTATAGAAAACACCAGCAATATTAGGAGATTCTTCTGAAGTCCAGTGAAGACAAGGGGTTTTTGTGTTGGAAAATTGGTCCATCCTTTGAACAGTAACAGTTCTAATGAGCCAGCCTTTTGCTTGTAATCACAGGTGAATATAAGAAAACTTACTTTCAGCAAGTTACATAACTAAATAAGCAAAGGCCCTATTGGCAGCAACCTCCTATACATCCATGAGAAGGTAATAGAGACCTACAGCAGGGAGGAGAGCATAAAGCCATGTGCATCAAAAAAAAAAAAAAAAAAGGAAGTAAATGGGGAAAATAAATTCTAATGACATACCTTTTATGTAAACAGTTCATCAGTGTGCTCTATATAACAACTTCCCACAGATTTTGCAGTGCAGAATAGAACCTGCTTTGCATAATCTTTTGTCAGCATTGCCTGTAAAGAGTGTATCAGGGTATACATGATCTTTATTTTTCCAAGGAAAGTCGTAGCTGAAACTCAAGGACAAATGTGTCATTTGACCTGCATCAGCAGTTCAGATTCATGGCCTTTCCATTCTAAAAACTGTGCTTGTTTCAAAGCAAGAAACTAGTCTGAGATGACTAGTGAAGCAGGACAGTTTCTTCTTGAGTTCAGGCAGCTAATATTTTGTTGTGCCCTGAATATCTTCTTATCCAGTTGTACCTCACCTCTGCTGGAAAAAGGGGAGAGGGAAGGGATGCTATTTCTGTTCAGGAACCAGCTCACATTTTTGAAGCCTGACATTTTGCTCTCTGAGTCCATAGTGCATTTTGAAGAGGAAGTCAGATATTTCACTCAAAAAGAAATTTTCACCTTTCTTTAGAGCTATTTTGTGCTCTGGTAGAAATGAAGCCCTGACACTATCACAAAAAGAACTGCTACATTATAAAACAGGGTTTCTTCTCTTCCATATGGGGAAGGGATCGAGTTCTTCCTCTGCCAGTCAGGCTGCAAAATCAAAGAGGTGTCAATCATCCTTGCTCACCTCATGTCAGGGGGTATCCAGTCCTTTTCAACTGACATAACATAGTAGGAGAAACCCCACTCAACCAATGAAGGGGAAATACCTTTCCCTTTGCATCTGTCACACTTCCTGCCAGGTGTAGAGAAGAATTTTCAGAGGAACAGAGCATCCACAGCACTTGCTGGCCCCTCTGTAGATTTGCATGTCTCAGGTCTCTAAAAAATTATATCTTAATGTTTTTTACTGGCTAAAAGGTGTTAAACAGCCTTCTATATTTTCAGAACTCAAGGGCAGTCTTGGGATGCTCCTGCTCCTGTACTTATGCAAAGGGTTTGAAGAGCTGTGCCTACCTGCTCTTGAGCTGCAAAAGGTTCATGAAAAGACAAGAAGTATGGCTCTGCTCTTACTGAAAGAAGGTGGACAGAGGCATCCACTGTCTCACAAGATCACACCTCTACATTATAATCCAAATACTGAGCCTGCAGAAGGACAGGTGGTAACTACCTTTCCTTAAGGAAAGGATCCAGGCAGAATATCAGGCAAACACAGATAGAGAAACAGTTTGTAACTAAATCCTCATCAACTGGGGCTTTGAACTAAGTTGGCCAAAACATTGGGAAATCTGATGGGGACCAGTATTCTGGAATTTTTTCTGTTGTTCCCCCACCTCTTTCATATAACTGCCCTTTAGCAGTGCTCCCACTGGAACACTTAACAGGAAGGGAAATTAAACTTCGGCACTACTATGTTCAAAACGTAATGTGAGGTGGCTATCGAAGCACCTCAGCTGACGGGGACAGCAGGGGATCACCTGCCTCGAATTGACACCAAGGACAAGAACACTTCATTATTTGCTGGAGACATGATCCTGTTAGCTGGCTCTCGAATGTCAGTTGTGTGCACACATCCTCTCAGGAGTGAGAAATGAGATCAAAGGGAGACAGGATGCCCTGAGAAAGCCAAGTAGAGTGCTGACAGCTGTGTAAGATGTGCCCAGGCCTCCTCTGCAGCCCCATAACCACAGAGAAACTGAAATAATAACCTTTAAACCAAAGTTCTTGAAACATCTTCTGAGGGCAAATACCCTCTTAACAAGCACACAAGAGAGCTGCAGTTCTGAAAACTACACATATCTAAAACCAGTTTTATCTCTTCAGGGGAAGGTAGAAATACAGAGTTTTGACTGAGATTTGTTTTGCATTCACAAGATAAAGAAACGCATCTGCTGGTGGTGTTGTGATGTTTTAGATTGTATGCTTCTGACTTGTAAAGTCAAGATTTAGCCACAAATGGCAGGAAAAAGTATATTGTATGAAGCAATGGGTTGAGTAACCAAATCTAATGTGTTCTGGTCAACATGGCCTGAGGAATACTGAAAGTGTCCCAGTCACCACTTCCTCAGTGATCACAAAGTACACACATGAGATGTGCAAAAATTGGTTGCTCATGCTATGGCCCAACCCGAGCACACTGCTCAGAGGGGTACAGACAATACTCAGCTGTGTTCCAACAGAAGCTTTATTGAGTATGTAGATACAGGAGTCACCATTGGTTTGTAAGCAGAAGGATCAGATCTTTTCCATGGCAATTTCCTACTTTGACCTAAGTTCTAGAGAGCTGGGAATAGCTGTTCTGTTGCACCAAGACATACATACCTTGTATTTCCAGGAGTCACTTAACAGTGGAAATATCAGCATTCACTTTATAGGTTCTTTTTTACATTTTCAACTGATGACTGTAATGAGAGAAGCTTTAACCATTCAATAGAGGTCCATCTTACTGCAACATTGTCTCTACCTAGTCCTCCAGGACTCGGGAATGAGAAGAGCTACATGGCTTGTTCTGAGCTCTTCTCCATAAGTATTTCACAGCTCTCATTTTGAGCTCTTATTTAGGGTAGAATACAGGAGGTGTGGAACATACGGACAACACTCTAGGTCAATCGCTTACCAAAAATGCCCGTAACCTTACAATAATAAAATTATTGTTATAATTAAGGGCTAATTTAAGAAATTTACAGTATTTACAGCCATTAAATCTAGACAGAAAATACTAAGTAATAGGGGAACAAAGTAAATGAAAATTAAGACAGAGCTAGGATGAGGTTCCCAGGCTCTTTCCTGAGAACACACTGAGGAGTGTGTTCATTTCCTCTGATACCCTGAGAAGCAAATGCCGTTCAGGGCCTACCTAGATGTTCTCTTGATAACCTTTCTCCAGGGATTCTTATCTCTAGCATAAGGCTAGAGCAGTTCTACTTTGTTCCACACAAAGTCTATAGCATCTTATAAAAGAAGCTCATAGCAGCTGACGGGCCTGTCTCCCAGCTTAGCAGGAGTCAGTAACACCCTCTTATTATTCCTATTGTGTGAATTAGTCAAAAGGAGTTGTCTTAGACTACTCATCTGAGATCTATTCATGTGGAGTGCTTTCTGTAACATCAGAACAAGCCAAATTCAGTCCTCAGGCCAGTTTACCTCAGTTCAGGTATCAGCTGAGACCAACTAATGTCTGTTCCTATATTTTCATCCTCAAGACCAGGAAAGCTGATATCCAGAAGGATTTTGCTCAGACTGTCATTCATGGTGTCCAGGATAAGGCCCTCCATGAGTGACCGGTTTTCAGTAAAGCCAGAGGTTGTCAGTTCAACAGATGATTGCTTAGCAGACTCACGAACAAACGCTGGAGAGCTCGTGAAGTGGGCAGGAGCCATGTCACTGGATTCTGTATTGAGCAGTTCCCGAGGAGAATCAAAGAGCGGGTTTTTAAGGGGTGTGCTGTTAAAACCCAGTAAGTCCTGGTTGTCCTGGAGGGGTGTGAATGGCAACTGAAGGGTTTTCACTGGACTGAAGTCCAGCTCGTGACTTCCCCTGGCTAAGGAAGCAGACTTCCAGAGGTCAAGGCCCTCTAGTGAGGGGGTAGTAGTGGCTGAGACTTTGCTGGGAGTGGAAGAAACGGGCAATTTGCTGAACATCTCCTTGACTGGTGTTTTAAAGGCTGCCTCTTCTCCCTGTGAGCAGCTGAGCTGTGATACATTTTCAAGAGGCTGGCTCTCCAGCGGGAAAGAACGGTCTGCCCCTAACCGGAAAGAGTCAAAGCTGTTGCTTTCTGGCAAAACAAGGACAGGCTCTTCTGAGCAAGGCAGTGCTAGGTGTTGTTTCCTTCTGGATCTGCCCATTTCCCGCCTTTCCCGCCTCTTTATAACTAAAGAGTCAGAAACAGCCTTAGGTGGGGACTTCAGTGTGGTGAATTGTTTTTTCTCCTTTGTGGATGAGTCTGGGAAGAATAAGCCTGGCTCTTCCTTTACTGTTATGGTTGAGGCAAATGGGGACAGCCAGTCATCCAGTTGAGAGCCTTCTTCCTCCTTTATACAGACACCTTCAGGGAAAGAAGGCAATTCGTCACCAGGCTGGGAGCTGTTCTCCTTTAGGGAATGGGCTGGGGAGAACAAATCTTGATCGCATTGACCCTCTTCCTTGACAGCAGCCGTGGGCAAAGAGGGTGACTCTTCTGTAGACAGTGACATCTACAAAGAAACACAAATGTCACGCAGTCAATAAGCAAGGATCTAACTCACCCAAAATGCAAACAATAGTGGAAAGAAGAAAAGAAAGATTGGCACTTAAGGTCAGCAGAAAAAGGTAAGAGGAAGTTCTTCAGAAAGCAGTAACTATAATAACAGATATAGATTGATCTTGGTGAAGTCAACAGAAGGCATGGGAAGTCAACAGATCACATGGGAAGGATTTTAGCTAAGAGACTGAAAGTCATTCCCTTCAGAACATTTCATCTATAAGCAACTTCTAGGAGTACAGGCAGAAGGAGAGCCAAATACTTCTGGAAAAAATGTAACCCCTTTGATTTCTTCTCACACTGTCTATATGTGAATAACAAAATGAATGAGGGCAGCTTTCTCAGAAACCAAGGAAAAGGAAACGAAAAAAATGAGGTTATCAAAAGAAAAAGAGCACAGGAGAAAGATAAATCATAGCAGGAAAAAACATAACGCAGCAGTCACACAAAGGAAAACAGAATTATGGTTAGATCAGGTAGAAGAAGCTAAAGCTTTACAATGTCTAAGTATACAAGAGCAGTCAGTGAGATGCCAAGAGAAAGATGTGTTTAATAGCTGTTTTTCTTGAGCCCAGAATAACTGGGAACTTCATAGAATTAGCAAACAGCAGATACAGAAAACCTCTGGGAAGAAACTACATAAATACTCTTTCAGAAAAAGTTCTTTATGTTACATGTCACTAGAGCTACCAAAAATACGAATGTTTTAGGATCGAAACAAAGACACTTCTCCCATTCTTTTTATTTTGCATCCAAGCGGTAGAGAAAAATTGTCTTGACCAATCCATAAGCCCCTTCCTCTAATCAATTATAGAAACATCCTTATAGCAAGTAAACTAGCAGGTAATAGTCAGCCTAGAGACAGTAAAGGATAGCAAGGATTAGCATGAACTTGGGAGTTTCAGAGCACCTAGAAAAGATGCACAAAGGAACAATATGAAGAACAGGTTCAGTGGAGGCAAGAGATATAGAAAAAAACCAAACAAAGAGAAAAACCACAGAAATCAAAACAAACAAATAAACAAACCCCCCAAACCACACCCATCCACCCTCCCTCCCCTATCCTTAACCACTCCACCAATCCCCATGCCCCCCTCCCAAAAAAAAAGCCACAAAAACAACTTGGAAAACAAGAAACCAACCTTTGGAGCAATGCGCACGCGCTTATTGCTCTGCAAAGTCTCCGAGCTGTTAAGGGACGCTCCCTGTGCCATGGATAGAGGAACTTTCATAGAAGGCTGCAAGACAAGAGGCTGACTCAAAGGAAACTGGATTGGAACCAGGTAGGAGTTGACACGGGGAAGTAAAGGCTTCATCTTTCGGCCTGCAAGGGAGAAGAATGGACTCACTAGCCTCTTGTCCTCTACAACTACCTCTTGAAACCCAGGCATCTAACAGAGTCCTTCTAAACCCCCCAAAATAAACATTCAATCAGATAGGCTCACCTGCCTTCTCTGCTAATTTTGAAAACACAAATACAAAGTCAGAATGCCTTATTAACAAGAAAATAGTCCTTCATACAGATGGGAGCCCTCAAGCTGGGGCTCTCACTCCATTTGAATACCCAAACCTCACCATCTCCCCATCACATCCTCTCTCAGACACAGCAATACTGCCTTCAATTTCAGACCTGACAACAGAGAGCATAAAAGCGGGCAAACCTGGATAACAAATTCAACTTTTATTCCTAAAGGAATGTGGGAGAGTGCCCCAAATTACTGCATTGATTCTCTTTGGCCTAAGCTGATGTAGACACTTACGTGAATTCTGGGGTTCAGTTTTGCTTCCCACATTCTTCAGGGTATCTGGAAGACGACTCTTTTGCTGTTGCAGTCATTGTAAAATAAGTAAGAGGAGAAGGAGAAAAGAAAGAGATTAAAAAAAAGAATCCACATTTATTCTTCTGCCTCATTCAGAACTGTGAAACCAGAAGTCTGGGCTGCGCTAATGTAGAGAGAGCAGCTGTTAGCACCCAGCTCATGCCAGCTCTAGGTCCCTGCTGCTTGCTATTTTGCAGTCATACCATCCCAAAGTTGACTGCCAACCAAAGGCTCTGTAGAAAAAGATCTGCTCCAGCTGCAGACTCTGCTGCAGAAGGAACCTGGTTTTGGTGTCCTCAGTGCCTGAGGAACAGTGATTAAGATAGCTTTACTGTATATGGGATCTCTGTACAAACCATAGACCAGGTAGGTGTTCCAAATGGAATAGTAGAAGCAACAGAGGAATCAGAATTCTGAGCAGATGGAAAGAAGGCCAGAGTTGTAGCTGCAAGAGAAGTGCTCGACCAGATACTTGCAAATCCATCACTGTTAAAACTGCTGAATGCAAGAGTGACAGCAAACAGATTCATCCTTCTGAGAGTCACAATGCAGTTGGGTTCCAAAATGAAAAAGCAACACAGAGAAATCCTATTCTCTCTGGATCTGAGCCCCAGAACAGATTGGGACTCCTGCCATGGAGATGATCATTTTGCCAGAAATCTCTGGGCTTGTTCTCTGAAGCCTACTGGTGACCATTGCAGCCTACTTCAGCAGCAGACTTCCAAGATGCTCAAAGCTGCACAGCTCTATCAGCTAGAGAGAGAGAGCATATCATCTGAAGGCAGTTAACCTTTCGCTCAACCCCTTTCCCCAAAAAGGGTGTTCATGGACTATGACTAGGTGCAACAGTGACCCAGTCCCCCTCCCCAAGCCTCTTGTCCTTTCCTTCAGTGACTGGCAAGAAGAGAATGGAAGATCAAGCCCCAAGCCAGAGGGTAATTCTTACTGATTCAGAGCATTCAGGCGATGTTGGTGACCCCAAGTCCAGCGGCTGGTGGCAGAAGGCGTTGAGAGGGGAAAAAAATGAAGATGAAGTTATCAACCAAAGAGAGGGACAAATGGGACATTTTAAACCTGCACAATCTGAGTGAACAAAAGTTAATCTGGCCACCTAGAAGAAAATACAGAGGAGTCTAAATACACGTATAGCAGACTCACAAGCTCTATTTCCCTCATAAAATAGTACTTCCTAAAACACCTAGTTGGGATAGGAGAATTCCATCCTATGCCTGACTTATCAAACAGCGTAGGAACACCTGGTTGGCTTCAGTGGAAAGCTTCTCATTAGCAATTTGAATCAGGTTCACAGAAAGAAGTTGAACAAGCTGACTATTACATTTGGCACAGCACCTGAAGAATGAACATGTCCCACAGAAGCTCCAGGTCAAAAGCACAACCACAGCACCTTTTCTTTCAAATGCAGAATTTGTCTATTTGTCCAGAGAAGTGACTGAATACAGCTTCTCCAAAAAGGCTGATGTCAAAGCAGCTTAACTTTACAGTTAAAATAAGGTGCATCTGCCTAGTGTGGCATTTAGAAACTGGATAACCTGTCCTATTTTCTTTGCATGAGACAACTCACCTTAAATACCTGGTCCAATGTTAGGCAACGGTTTGCATCAGGGTGAATAGTCCAGAACGAGATTTTACCATTAGCAGATGTCTCACGGACAAACATATCATGAAGGGACAGGTTGTGCCGAATGGAGTTCTGGGGAGAAAGAAGCGAGGGGAGTTGAAAAGCAGTAGTTTTGTTATCAGTACAGCAAGGGCTACATCAAGCATGACTGCCCTAGCAGAGGGATTGCATTCCAAAGTGTAGACAACACTGAACCTTCATATTCACAGTATACCCAGCCAACCCTGTCATCAGTCTCTTATTCTATTTACTCTTGAGATCCTTATTCTTAGTCCAGTGATCAAACATACCATAATCTTGCCTGAGTGGAATGAGACAAGGGATACAAGAAGTGGGAGAGTAAACATCTGGAATAGGAAGGTATTTGGGGTGGGATGTTTAAATGAATTTCCATCTTGCTCTGCAGGCTGGGGAACAACTTTTCATTTTGATCCAGAAGGTTTATAACATCACCCTGGGGCCTACAGCAACTTGAAGGCCTGCTTGTTACCTTCCAACCTGGCTTAGCTACATGTTTAAAGTAAGGAAAATGATCCTCAATCCAAGTATAGATGTCCTTCAGAGTCATACGCTTCTTCTCAGTGCTGTTGATGGCAAACTGGATCATGGCCATGTAGGAGTAAGGAGGTCGTTCTGACACTGAATCCTGCCATGACGAGGAGGCAGCAGCAGTAGGAATAGCAGCAGCAGCAGTTTCTTCTTCAGTCTAAGAGACAGAAGAAACGATACATGAATGCTCACAAATTTGACAAGGGCACATGGAACATCCCTGAATCCTCCAGGTTCTATTCAAATCAGTAAAGGCCCAACTCAGGTTAGTTAGAGACAGTGATGCCTAGTTCTTGGAAGTCTTCAGATCCACATAGATTACTTCCTTACCAAAAATTTTAGCACATGCTCATGTCTTCTCCTACTTACCTTGATTCTTTCCTGCAGAGGCACCTGGTTCTCTTTCTCTGTGTCTTGCTTCACGGAAGAGGGATTTAGCCCATCAGATCTCATCTTTCCCAGCCACTGGATGTTAGTGAGACTATTGTCCAACACAGAGCTCATTGTCTCACCACTGCCTGTTGGGATAACAAGCCCATATTACAGAGTCACAGAATCATTTAGGTTAAAAAAAGACCTCCAAGATCATCGAGTCCTTTCTTTGACCAAACACCACGTTGGCAACCAGACTAGGGCACTCAGTTGCAACCAGTTGTTTCTGGAACACCTTCAGGAATGGTGACTCTACCATTTCCCCGAGGGAGCTTGTTCCAACGCTTGACAACCCTTTTAGGGAAGCAATTCTTGATGATGTCCAACCTGAACCTCCCCTGGTATGGATTAAGGCTATGTTCTCTCATCCTGTCAGTAGTTGCCTGGGAGAAGAGGCTGACTCTCACCTGGCTATAACCTCTTTCAGGTAGTTGCAGGGAGCAATAAGGTCTCCCTTGAGCCTCCTCTTCTCCATGCTCAAGAAACCCAGTTCCCTCAGCTGCTCCTCATAGCACTTACACTCTAGACCCTTCCCCAGATTTGTTGCCCTTCTCTAGACACACTCCAGCGCCTCAGTATCATTCTTGTAGTGAGGGGCCCAGAACTGGACACAGCACTCAAGGTGTGGCCTTACCAGTGCCAAAAACAGGGGGACGATGACTGCCCTGGTCCTGCTGGACACACTACTTCCGACACAAGCCAGGATGCCATTGGCCTTCTTGACCCCCTGGGCACATTGCTGGCTCATGTTCAGCCACTGTTGACCAGCACCCCCAGGGCCTTTTCTGCTGGGCAGTTTTCCAGACACTCTTCCCCCAGCCTGTAGCACTGCATGGGATTGTGACCAAAGTGCAGGACTCCTTAGTTCTGCTTACTTACAAGTAACCCTCTTAACCCTTCACCTCAACTGTCAAAAGGAAGGCACTTAGTCACACTAGCAAAAGATAGTATTGCAATGCTAATGTTGTGGAAGGAATTACTCTTGAATTTCCGATTTCATGTGAAGTTGCCCTATTTCTGATAGAGAGCTGCAGCCTTAAAAATGAACACTCAAACCAGACTACTGCTTTCAACCAAAACAGGACAATGTTGATCTGGTGCTTCAAGGATATCATTAGCTAAAGGATGAATTTAGTAAGCAGAAGCCAAGGGTGGTGATGACAGACTCTAACTGAAAGACGTAGCACAAGACCCAAGTCAGAAGCTCAGATGTCTTCCATCAAAAACTTATGCACTCTGATCCTTCAGATTTCACTAGATATGCAAAGCTATGTAGATTATTAGAATAAAATCTATAGACTATTTTGTAACTAACAAAATCTTATTCGTTACTGCATACCTAGATTCAAGCACTACACTCATTGGCCCACTTCACATCTCTTTGTCCGTCAGAACAAAAAAACCAACCAACCAAAAAACTGGTAAAGACTACATACTGTTGCTCTCCTGTTCCTGTCCAGCTGCAGAACCAACTCCTGAATGCCAGAGCACTGCCCTGCCTGCAAGACCAGGCGTCTGTGTAACATCCTTCTCTCTTTCTTGACCATCTGCAGCCTTGACTGCTGCACTGGCTTTCTTCTCTGGTGGGAGATGCTGTGATGGTGCTGGACCTGCTGAACGGGACGTGCCCCCACTGCTAATGAGGATGAACTTGTTGGGTCCATTGTTGCCACATTCTTTTCCTTTTGCCGTCAGTGCCTCTATGATGCTCTGGATATCAGCATTTGTAGGGATGGCCACCACTTGTGTGTTGGGCATTGTAGGATGGTCAATTATCTTTATTCCCGCTGGGAATTTCTGCAGGCCACAGTCCCTTTTGTCTCTGGGTTGTCTGTTGTGTTGGTCCTCCTGGCTGTGCTCCTGCTTGGGAGTCTTTTCATCCTGACCTCTGCTCTCATCTCTCGCTGAAGTGCTGGATTCATCCTTCTGTGGGAGGGTCAGTTTCCGTCTTTTGAGAATTAAGGGCCTGCGAGGGCTGGTCCTCATTATTGATCTATACTGTCACTCTCCATTGAAAGGGAGAGGAACAAATCCTGTAAAACAAAAGATACAACATAAAGAGTGCAGCAAATCATCACGGGCCTCCCACAGAGCACACATTCTCAGCAATTGCTACAAAGCCAAAAACACAAAAGGGAAATAAAATCGAAAGTGTGTAATAAGGTTGGCAAGGCTACTGAAAAGACATACTGTACCTCCTCTACCCGCACCTTGTGTAAGCAGGACAGGAGAGATACTTGCACAATAGATAATTTGCATCACAAAGTACATAATAATGAGGGAAGTGTGTATTTGCACTTTACAGAAAGACTCAGATATATTGTGACTTGGCCAGCATCAGCCAGCAAGCAGGAATGGAGAGAAAGTAGAACATAGAAGTAGCAGTCCTGATTCTTATAGAATATTACACAACCTGAGTGAAAAGAGAATGTACTGATGGTTTAAGATATGGCAAGAAGAGATTATCCCAAACACTACAAAAGCACACAATAAATGCAGCAGAAGTTAGGTGCTTTAATATAAAGTAAATGCTCTAGTCCTTCTTTCTGTAGATTTGTCAAGTACCAGATAAATTCCTCATTAGGCAGCATACCTTTAAAAGTCAAACTTTTCCACAACAGGCAATTTAGACTATAAAGCAGGAAGCAGAGGAAATAAAATTTGTAGATGCTGCTTCCAGGGTAAGATGCAGTGAGAATACTGCTTATAATGCCATCAAGAATTCGGTGGAACCTGTGTCTTTCAGCAAACTATAACAGAACGAGAACACATAAATGATAAACTTCCTGTTTATCATTAGGGATGCCAGGCAGAATACAAACAAATAACAAAAAAAAACCAAAGAAACAAAAAAACCAAAACAAAACAAAAAAACCCACTACTACAACAACAACAAAAAAACAGAGAGGCCTTTTACATTGTTAGATTGGACTGGGCCAGCAGGTAAACGAGAAAATTGTCAGTAAGAGTCACCTACATTGATACAGAGCAGACAGTCCAGTGGAATAACAAACCGAGCTGCCCTACGAGCAGGGATCATCCAGCCCCGGGATCGGGGGCTGCCCAGTAGCGATGGGAACGCTCCGCAGTCCATGCGGGCCGTGGCACACATGCACACGCATGGCCCTTTGCGATCTGCTCCACCCCCCTAAAGAGACATCCCGGTTAGACAGCGCCCACAGAGGAGCCTGTAGCCAGCCTCCAGCAGACTGCGTTCCCCACAGGAGCGCGCCACTTCCTAGACAGGCCTGGAGCTGCTGCCACCAGTACAGGCCCAGGAGCGTTCCCGTACACGCAAGGCCCCAGGGACGGTGAGAGGGGCAGCGCTGAAGCGCTCCCCGCTGCTCCTCCGCCCGCTGCAGCCCCAGCGCCGCCGCGCCCGCCGTTCAGTCCGCCTGCCCCGCCGGGGTCCCTCCGCCCCAGGCCGGGCCTAAGCGCTTCCCTCTCTCGGCCGCCCTAGGGTCTTAGCGCGGCCCCCCGCGGTTGGCAGCCCTCGCAGAGGGATGCTGGAGGCGAGGCAGGCGCGGACGGGGACTCACCAGCTCCCGGGCGGGCAGGGCCGATGGAAGCGGCGGCAGCTCCGGCGCTCCCGGGGCCGCCCCGGTTTGAATTTGGCGCCCGGCGGGGCCCGGGCCCGGTCACGTGCCGGCCTGGGCCAGTGAGCGGCGGCGGGGGCGGGGCGGCCCAGCGGCGGCCAATGGGCGGCGGCGGGGGCGGGGCGGCGGCAGCGCGGGCCAATGGGCGGCGGCGGCGGGGGACACGGCGGGGGATACGGCTGGGCTGGCGGGACGCGGCGGGCCCGAGGGGTCGGGCCGGGCCGGGCCGGGCTCGGTGCCGGGGACCCAGCGCTCCTCCTGCCCTGCTCCGTCCCGTCCTGCCCCGGGAGAGCCGCCCCGGCTGCGGCAGTCCCCGCAGCTCCTTCCAGCCGTGCCGCTTGGGAGCCCTGCTCTGTGCTCGGGTCGCTGGCCGTGCGTTGGCCCCTGGCGAAGAGCCGCGGAGTCTCGCCGTTTAACGGGTGTCACGGCCGTACCGGGCTACGGGGGCCTGCAGGACGCCCCGAGGAGGCTGCGCCTTTGGTAAGCAGGCAGGATGGTGAACTCTTATGCACCTCTCCTAAAATGTTCTTCTTGGAGTTCCTGTTCTGAGCTGACCTGCGGTGATTCAGGCCGGCTGAACGTGAGCCAGCCGTGTGCCCAGGTGGCCAAGACGGCCGTCGGCATCCTGGCCTGTATCAGCAATAGTGTGGCCAGCGGGATCAGGGAAGTGACTGTCCCCATGTTCTCAGCACTAGTGAGGCCACACCTTGAGTGCTATGTCCAGTTCTGAGCACCTCAATTCAAGAATGACACTGAGGTGCTGGAGCATGTCCAGAGAAGGACAACAGAGCTGGGGAAGGGTCTGGAGCACAAAAGTTAAGAGGAGCGGCTGAGGGAGCTGGGCTTGTTTAGCCTGGAGAAAAGAAGGCTCAGGTGTGACCTTATCACTCTCTATAACTACCTGGCAGGAGGTTGTAGCCAGGTGCGGGTTGGCCTCTTCTCCCAGGTAACAAGTGACGGGACAAGAGGACATAGTCTTAAGCTGTGCCTGGGAAGGTTTAGGTTGGACATCAGGAATAATTTATTCACAGAAAGGGTGATTAGACACTAGAATGGGCTGCCCAGGGAGGTGGTGCAGCTGCCATCCCTGCAGGTGCTTAAGGAAAGACTGGATGAGGCACTTAGTGTCATGGTCTAGTTGATGTAGTGGTATTTGGTCATAAGCTGGACTTGATGATCTCAGAGGTCTTTTCCAACTTATTGATTCTGTAATATTTTTTTTTTTCAATGGAAAATTAAATTCAGTGTTGCTTCAATACAAATTTATTCATTAGGTAAAAAAAATTCATGCAAGATCTGTAGAATACATGAGAGAAATGTCAATGCTGTTCAATAAAAAAAAAACAAACTAAAGAACTTAAAAATTCCTGAAATTAAAAAGTACTTAATTAGAATGGTACTTCTGGTTATCTTGGCTCTATAGCATATTCTTGGCATTACAAACCAGAGTAAATTGAAAAAAGAAAGCAAATTTTTCTGACTTTTTTTTTTAATAGCTGACTTGATACAGCTGGATCAGTAGGTCAGCTGTTCCAATTCCTACTGTGCATTTCTAAATCTACCTGAAAATCAACAGAAGGTTCAAAAACTACTGGTAGGAAGAAGTCTGCTTAGAAACTTGTACGCTCTACTGCTGCATAAATGTTTTGCTTTTGTTAAAAACTAGATCTGAGGTTTCCAAACAAGTCAATCTTAAAATACATTTATTTGCCTTCTACAGAATTGAGAGCACTTCAGCATCTCCTCGGGGTGCTTCCCTCTTTCTCCAGCTGGCTCTAACAAGCATCATGAGGTTTCTAAGTGGTTTTACCACACCTTTTGATGCCTCCAAAGAAGAAATGTGCCCACAAGGCCAGGAAGGCAGAGCTGGTATTCCTTGAGAAGCCATGGGCAGGACCCATCCATTGCTATGAAACTCCACTGCCTTTGGCCCAGAACCCCAGACGTGTGCCTACAAAACCTGTAGACCGGAGCACCTCTGCTGCCTGGGTTGGTATAGATTATCCTTCCCCCTGTGTCCCACAGCCACAATTTTCATGTTTTTCCCATATGTCTCAACAGAAAGTTATCTGTTCTCATTACTGAACCAGACCTGAATTCATTGTAGCTTATGTGTTGCTTCACAGTCTTAACAGCAACTGAGGTCTTGGTTATTTGAAAGTGTAAAACTGTGTGCAGTCTGTACTGGTTAATATAACTATCTCTGGAAAAATAATTCTTATCAGGAAGATGTTTTTTTCTATGGCGACTGAAAGCCCTGCACGTAATAAACATGAAGGGGAATTTTATTATTGGCTTGCTGCTCGAAATAACTGCTGAACTCTCAATGTTACATGTTAAAGTAGTAGTTGCTTTGTTTAAATTTGACACTGCTAAATTTAGAGAACATAGGTTTTCACTTCAGGATTATTTGTTCTAACCTGCCCTCTTTTCCATTCTGTGTCTTTTGAATAGTTTCTCTCTATATCAATCTTCTTATGGGCCCCTTTTCTGGTCTGATGGGCTCCTGTTCTGGGACTGTTTGCAGTTTCCTAAGATACTCCTTCTATCACGTAAGGACAGGGTTTTTTTAAACAAAGAGGTGCTGCAATGACAGACTGTTCCTATACAACAGCAGTCATCACCTAGGGGAGCTCTGTTTAAGCATTGCTGCTGCTCGACTCTGCTATTCACAAAGCAAGCTCAGGAAGTGTGTTTCAAACCTGCATGAGATTTTCCTTTGTTCTCGGTCACCTGAAGTTATTTTTGTGATGCCTTAACCTTGAAGTAGAACATGTTCAATCTTTTCCTCTTCAACTTCTTTTTTTTCTATATGCTTGAGGCAATTAGCTCTGTGGCTTCTGAAATACTAAGTAAAATAACTGCTGGGAATAAGCATTCTTTTTGTTTGGAAGAGTTGGAAATATCTATATTGGTAACTCTCTGATTCTAAACAAACAGTGATTTTAAAATTTGTTTGAAGGGCTGAAATGGTAAGCTGTTTTTCAGTTTGAAAACTGTGGTAGGTTTGTAACTTCTGGAGGCATCCTCTGCAAAGTGTGTGTCAAACTGTTTGAGTGACAGCTGACTTTCTGCTCCTCCCTTCTTGATGTTAGATCTGAGTTTTTCACACCTTCTCAACTGCTAGGCTCCTGCATTGGTAACACCTACCATACGTGCTCTCTGAAGCCAGGAAGTCATATCCTCAAAGTCAGTGATTGACCTGTGTTAAGTATGTGCCAGGATACAATTATCATGGAACCACTTCCCTTTTCCTGCACAAAGGCTTTGCATTCAAGCAGTTCAGTTGTACAGCGGACAGTCGCTATCCTTAATTCAGTTGTACTTACTTTTTTGAGGAACTATGTTGTAACCTTGGAATGCTGAAGGAGAGTGTAGTTACCATAGTGAGAACCCAGTTTTGTGTCCCTTGGGGAAAAGCAAACTGCAATTTGAAACAGAATCTGACTCTTTTTGTGGATAATCAGGAAAGATACAGAACACAGTAAAAAAAAGGATTTCCGGGGTTTGAGTAAGAGTCCAGAAATCTTTCTAAGAAATGTAGATTGTTGAGCTTGGACTACCTCCTATAGAAAGCTGATTTTTAGAAGTGGATTTTGGGTAATCTGGATGTTTTGGGGGCAAATTGTGGATGCTGTATTGACATAATCTAAGGGGACTGAGCTAGTGTGCATCCTTTAATCACTCAATTCAACCTCTTCTTGTTCAGGGAGACTGAAGATTTAGTTCATTGAATCTATTTGGAGTTATGCTAAGACACAGAAAGAAAAAGGATCAATTTCTGAACTGTTTTAAATGTGCAGGGGTTATAGGAGTAGCTACCAGTTAGATTTCCTTTAAACCCAAACCTTGAGTTCTTTCTAAGTTGCCAGAGAACAGCTCACTTGCACCCCATTGAGTTATCTGAGAAGAGTAGCAGAATGTGATGTTCATGAGGCACCTCCTGCATAGCAGCTTTGTTAGTGACTCACTTTGCAGCAAACAAACTTCCTCACTTAGTGAACACACTGAAAAAAGATAGGACAGATGGAGAAGTAGAATCAGGTTGGCATTACTTGTCTGGAGAAAAATGGTTGGGGTTTTATCTTATTATTCTGTCTTTTCCTTCAGGTATGCCCACAATTTGAAACAACTAAGCCAGTGGTGTTGAAAGCGTGCCAGAAGAAGCACCATGGTCTTCACAAGCCCCAGAATCAGGATGCCAACTGCAGTTTGCTTCATGCAGGAGGACCTTGTCGAAGAGCTGCATCCTGCAAATTTCCTCCTTTAACTTTTGAGAATTTAGAAGGACATGCAGGCCACTCCTTGGATCATCCAAAGCGCTCAAGGAAGGACACAGAGTGTTCTCACAGCCAGCTCAAGAAAGGGACAGCAGCAAACGCCAATATCCAAGTGCAGGGTCCAGAGAACTGTAGAGAGCCTGCTCTCCAGCCTGTGGAGCGAGGAGCCTTTAGTCTGCCAGATGCAGAGGCTCCACAGGTGCCTTCCCTAAGGAGATGCAGCAACACTCTGTCACAAAGTACAGACACCTGGCATCCAGAAAAAGAGCTGGCATTTGGTGTTGATCCCTGTGGGAGAGGGAAGTCGGCAGCAGTGCTGGTTACAGACACTCCCGAACATGAGTATGGAGTAAAGGTCACTTGGAGACGGCGGCCTCACCTCATGAAGTACCTGCGGGAGCGAGGGAAGCTGAGCGCTGCCGACATCCTGGTGAAGGCAGACTTCGAGCTCTGGCAGAGACAGGCCAGCGCCTGACCCGGCGGGAGCGGCACCTCTGCAGCGTGCGGGGACACGCCCGGACGGACGATGGCACTGCGGCGGCTGAGGACATGGGCCGGGCGGGAGCGCCTTGGCGACGGGGGTGTGTTGGGCCGGGCTTCCTTGGGGAAAAGTGTGTCTGCAGTGGGGAGCGTTCCTGAGGAGAGCCCTGTGATTCCCGAGGCCCCGCGCGGGGGCCGCTCCCGCCACCCCGCCGGAGGCGGCACGGGGGAAGGGGATGCCATTGCTCCTCTGCGCCTGCGCGGCTCCGCGGCCAATGGGCGGGCGGCGTGCTCGCGGTCCGGGCCAATGGCGGCGCGCCTCAGTGCCGCGCGCCGTTGTTAAGGGCAGCGGCGGGCGGAGGCCCCTAGCAACGGCGGGGCCGCGATGGAGGCAGCGGCGAGACCGGGCGGTCCCGCCGCCCACAGGTGAGGGGGGCCGGGGTGGCGGCAAAACGGCCTGGGCCGGGGCTGCCTCACATGGCAGCACCCAGAGGCAGCGCCCGGTGCCGGGGTGAGCGGCCGCAGCGGGGCCCAGGCGGGCGGAGCCGCACGGCGGCGGCCACGCGGGTCGGCGCTGCCCCGGTAACGCCCGTGTCCCGGTTCGGGCGCCGCCGTGCTGCTGCTTTGTGTGTTGTTGTGTTTTGTGTGCTTCACTCTTCAGCCTTGTCTGTTGTGCGTCTTCTAAATAATTGTACATTAAACCGGTTTTGTGGGGTCTCGGTCCGCTCTTCGTTTCTGGGCACTGCTGTGAAGGGTTTTCGCGGTGGTGTTGAGCCCTTCTGTTCTTCGTGAAGCTCTTGGGCTACGTGGTGACATAATCCGTGCGCCTTTGCAAGGGAAAAAGGAGCAATAACTGAAAGGAATTTAGCTGATGTAATATGAAAAGCAGCTGTGAACTGTGGAGATTTTGGAAAGAGTTTGTGCCTGTGGCACTTGGCTAGCTCAAAACTGAAATTATTTGAAATGAAAGGTGAGGATACAGATAGACAGTGAAAACGGGTTTTGACAGAATCACCGTGATTGTAAAAAACGTAAGAAAACCTATTTCTTGTGCCTCTGATGCTTGGATGGGGAGAAGTGAAGAGAGAAACCTACACTTCCAACTGAGAGAAAGCAACTACTTCCAATAGTTGAATTATAAGGAGCATGATGTAGAAGAGAAACAGTATTTATTTAATACATTCATTATTAGATTTTGTAATTTTAGTTGAGAGCAAAAAGCAGAAAAAGAGAAAAGGTCCTTTAACTGCTTTGATTCCCCAAATGTGCTATGAAACAGTAGAAGATTACTTCTTTATGCAGACTTTTAAAGGCTGAGAGTTGTGTACCAGTTCTGGAAAGAATTTTTGCAAAACTGATGACCAGGTATATGCAAGTTTTCTTGCATAGATATTAGATGTTTAAAGTAAGAGTTGAAGCTACAGGAAATAACGCTGCTTTTCTGATAACAGTTCTACCGGTATAATTTCTTTCTGCTAAGAAACTTGTTTTGTGTACTTTTACGGGTGCCCCACAGAAATAGCGTAGCAATAATGGCAGTTCATGTGACAGCTGCTTCCCTCCCACCACAGTTTATTAAACAAACAATCCATTTTTTAACTTTTTTCATCAATATTCTTAGGAAGGAGATGAAAAAAATCTCTATTTCTGAGATGAAAAAATTATCCCTAAATCACTTATCTATTCACTAGAACTCTTGTTTGGTGAAATAATTGTCAGTTTTCCAAACAGTGCGTTTTATAGGAAAAGTAAATGTGGTATGCAATAAGTTCATAGCAATGAAGATACTGCATGGAAAGCTTAAAAAGGCTGTGTATGAGAACTGATTGGCAGCATTTTTCTTTTTTTGCCATTCCCCACCCTCCCCCCAGACGTGGAATACCTTTACTATTGGGCAATATGTAAAATATGTATAAAGATATCAAAAATATTTTATTTCTGGTGGATAGAGGTGAAGGATACAAGCCAAAATAAATGCATATGTTTTTGTAAATGTGCCGTGGGATACATGATGATGGATAAAGAGGAAAGATCTTGGATTCAAGCCATATCTGAAGCCCTGTGTTAATCTATCTTCTATTTGAAGTGGCTGCAACTGAAATTGCTCATTTTATTTTGGAGTTTTATTGACTTTCAGGGAGACATGGCACAACCATTCTAATGCTTTCGGAGATTATAAAATTTATAGTGCTATTTCATAGTTTTGATAAGTGCTATACCTCCTCTCTTCCTTTGGGAAAGTCCATTTTGAGACTTAACATGAAATTACTAATGTTGAATACAGTAGAAACAATCATATACAAGTAATTCTAAATCATTGTAAGCTTTTAAAATAGTGAGAAGGAAACTTGGATCTTATGGTAGTATGTATTTTAGAATCTCAGGGAACAATGGACCTCACCGTTTTGCACACTAATTACACCATATTTGGGAATTCTTAAAGCTTCCCACATGCTGCATTCCCATTGTGCTTCAACTTCTGACTTGCAGATGTCATGTATAAAGAACGTAATTTTCAAGGTTCAAAAACCTTGACTGAGTCTACAGAGACTACAGAACTGGATGTGAGCTACAGAGGTCCTGCAGTCATTTGGATCCTTCCTTGGGGTCTAGATATGCATGAGTTAGTGGCTTTCAGTTTGTGAACTCAGGAAGTCCAGAATACTTTCTCAGTGTCTTCAAAAGTTAATGAATAAAAAGAGTCTGTTGTCAATAAGCTCAATTTTCAAAATATTATGAGCCCCAAGACTGAGAAAGGTTCAAAACTAGTTTCAAAAGTAGTATTGATGTCCAGCCAAAAGCCATTTCCATATCTGAAAAACCTTAGCGTAGTTGAGATTGACAGGAATCTCAGAGGCTGCTGGGCTTGTATGTTTTGTATAGATGCACCATGATTATAATTTTGAGGAAAAAAGTACAAAATATTTAGCTAATCATTTTAGCTATACTTGTAATCCAGAGAAGTTTAAAATTGCTTTTAAAAGCTGATCATTATCTCTGTTAGTCCTTGGGTGTTTTTATTTGGCCACCAGTGAGCTTCTTCAAATTAACAAGCATTGTTTTGTAGGACTTGTAATTCTGCAAATCTTAGATAAAAGAGAATTGGCTTAATATCCTGTTTACTTCACCCTTTTCAACTCTAAAGATTATAATCAAGAAATCTGCCCCAAGTGAGATAAATCCATAAATATTTTATAAATATGGTTTATATTTACTTGTAGGAGTACAGATTCAACAGAAGAGAAAACCTTTTGCAAATTTATGCTGCTGGTGTTAGTATGAATGAAAAAGGAATCTCCTCACTTCCTACCAGCAGTGTCAAGAGAGAAAATGTAGCAACAATATATGACTGTAATTTCCAAATACAATTTGAAATTCACTTGGTAACTGCAATTGCAAAGAGGTGTCTTAAAGTTGAACCTTGTTTGAATTGTCTCTTCAGTTTCTAATAAGTTCTTCTTTCATCTCTTATCACTTAGATTTTGGGTTACTGATGACCCATTTTTTATACAGAACCATTATTTTTATCTTTTGCTTTTTTAAACACTGTTGGTGTGGCATCTGTAGGAGGGACAAATGCACTGACTTAACATAGTTTTCACACATGCAAAGTCATAATTTTCTGCAACCAGACTTGTACTGGGATAGCTCCAGAAAGCTGTTCAGAAAATTTCATGTTCTTTCCCCTGTTTTTAATTTGAAAGACTATAAACAAGTGCAGTTTGTGGTGTGAAGTGTGATGCAAATTATTTTCAGGGAACTTTGAGTTTTGTTACCTGGTCTGGGTTAAGCATACCACGTGCCATTTAACTGCTGGTTTTGTTGCTAGGAGAGAATAGAGACTGCTCTACATTTCACTGGTTTCATGTTGTAATGAGGTACAACATCAACAAAAGTGACAGTCAGGGTTTAATAATTTACAAACAGAAGATTATAAGAGTCAGAATTCTAAGCCCCTGTGGATCTTGCTTTGCCTTTTCCTTGGGCAGAGCTATATCTGTAAGTGAAATGACCATGGGGATTTGGAGCATGTATTTGAGAGGACATTAAATAGAAAGCTGGTGTTCTGCTTGTGGAATAAATGTTTCTTTTCTTTAGGAGAAACCTAAGTTTCATTAAGCTCACCTGAATAAACATGATTTTGGAAGCATAATACTCTGCATTTGTAAGGGTGGTTGAGCTGAAAAGTCCTTACTCAAGGATTCATCAGCTGTGAACTCCTGAAGGAATGTTCCTAGCAGGAGATTCCTTGTCTCCCTTTTCTTGAAAGTATTTAATAAAATGCCAGTTGAAAACCCCTGCTTGGCTACACACTTAAAGATAAGTTTATGTGAACATCCTTATGGTTGTCTTTGTGCCATCTTCCCAGCATCGGTGATGGGTTTAAATGGTTAATGAAGATCTAGTAGCTTCTGTCCAGAGAGTGCTGTTTATTTTCATTGCTCTGTTCCCTTGTTCCTAGGAGGAGATGATCTTTGGTAGTTTGAGTCAGTTTTTGAATAGCGTGAGAACACTAAGCAGTACAGTAGACAAAATAGTTCTGAGCTTAGAATGTAACCATTTCATGATGCTTTTGTTCCTGTTGCATTTTCTTGTGACAGTCTGTATTCTCCATTGTCATCTAGTTTGTTCTCTCAGACTCAGGATCTAAACTATCTCCATTTATCTTGTGATCTCTAGAACCCAAACAGACAGAATCATGGAGGTTGGAAGGGGCTTCTTGAGATACATATGTACCTTCAGAACACCAACCTTTTGGGGCTATTTTTTGGGGGGGAGGTAAGGGGAGTAGTGGATGTTTTGACTTGTGTGTTTTTGGCATACTTCTAGTCCATGTGACTTTATAGAAAAGTACCTGATAATTTCACTTCAAAGTTCTACTTTTAAACCTGGAGGTAGGTAGAAGCAGAAATTTTGAAGGACTAACTTACCCTTTTGTTTCTTTTGGATCTTTCTTAGTAACTTGTAAATTGTTCAGGTAGCTTGTACAAGTTATTGACAGGAACATGTAGTAGCCAGAGGATTCAGATGTATTTTGAAGTGAAGTAGGACATACAGATCTCCAGGCTTTTCTCCAGATGCTCCCTCCATCCAGCCTGTCTGACATAATTTGTTCTTATAATAATGTTCTTATTAGTTAATTTTATACTTATTTTCCAATATTCTGAGATAGGTCTTACTCAATCTGTATTATGTGGGACATAATTTCTATATTAAAGCATATCCAAGACAGTCTTTGTTAGCGACAGTTTGACTCATTCAGAATTGCTTCCAAAATTGTGTTAACTGTTGCTGTGTCATTGTTCTCAAATATGTTTAGTAGATGTAAAGCTTCCAAACAGATTCTGTCAATGCTTTCTCAAATCAGCTATTGGCATTAGTAATCTGTGCATGTTTCTTAGGGTAGGGAGAAATCAAAGGTAGAAAAAATTGATAATCCTCACTCTTATGGATGCTATGTTAGGCATTTTCCCAGAAATGTGCAATTACGATTGTGTCAGTGGGACTCCTCCATTTTGTGCACTGGAAGGTGCATTACAGATAAATTTTGCTCCTCAACCATCTCCAGAGACAGTATTGCAGTTGTTGTTTGGATTATATCTTATATCTTTCAAAATATAAGAATCCTTCTTCAGCTGATTTCTCTTCTACAGCTTCTGTTTTCCTTCATAGCTGTAGTTCACATGAGGACAACAGTCCCCAGGAAAGATCTCTGGAGGGTTAAGAGTGAAAACACTTTCACACCAGCTGACTCCACATTTCTTACTGAAGTTGCTTTTACTTACTCTCCTACAGCTAAAAATAAAATCTAGTGGACAAAGATATGTGCCACTAACCACTTTCTTCTCCTTCCCTGATTTTTAAGGTCTGGGGGTATTGCTCAGAGACATAACTGCTGCTACCGCTTTAAAAAAGTGTCCTGCAAAGGAAAAAGGAGCTACGTGGGCTTTGTAAGACTCCTGATGGAAGCAGTCCTCTTTAGAGTGAGAAATGAAGCACAACATATTGTAAAATTGGGGATATTTCTGGATAGAAATGGTGGTGTTGTGCCTTGGAGCTCCTTTAAAAAAAGTAGAGCAGTGGCAACAACTAAAAATTTAAGAATCTTGATTATTAATGTATAGATTCATATTCCCATTTAGATCAAAAGATTGTGTTTGTTAAAAGGCTTTATGCATCAGAGTGATATAAATATATCAAACTTGTTTGTAAAAGGCCCAGTAAACTAAAAATCTAATTCAGTTTATAGTGAGCTGGAAGTTTCTCCTGGACACTTTCCCTGAATCTCTCTGCCAAACTATGGACTTTCTGAAGCTTTAATACCTTCCCTAGAACTGTGCAAAATAGGTAATAATTCCTGAATTTCTCTGACCAAGAGTTCAGTGCATACACAGTGCTAATATAGGCTCTAAAGATGCTTAGAACAGTTAAAAAGCAAAACAAGCTACCTTTGCTTCTCTTGGGTCAGATTTTCTTTTAAGGTTGGGGTGGAGTCTGTCTCTGTCAGCTTGTCTGACCTTCCTCTTAAAAGAGGCTGGTACTCTTACTTTTATTTATCAAATGTTTGCAGGATAGATTTAGCCATCTGGGAAACTTTTAAATCTGCAAGGCCTTGCTGCATTGCTTGTTTAGGAGGAAAAACTGAGTATAGAATTTCTTAGTGGATATATGAGGAACATACATTTTGTTGAATGCAGGAAGAACTTTCTTGATAGTGTTTTCCTCTGTTTAACATATTTCAAATCTGTCTTTCCAATGAGTTCTTAGTCATGTAGAACGTTTTCTCTCTACAAGTTCCACTTTCCTGTGGCTTTTCTTACTTTCTCTGCTTCTTTCCTCTCATTCACAGCTGCAACCAGTCAGTTCCTTGCAAAACTAGTACATGACAGAGACAGCCTTTTTTTTGACTCCTTATAGCTTTAACAGTCAGTATATAAAGGGGATGTGATTGATATAAATTAAAAGAAGAATGCTTAGCTCTCCCATTCTGTGGGATAACCACATCTAAAATCTGAGGTAAAGATTAGCCTTCCTCTATGACAGCAATATTTTTAACATAACAGTCAACCTTGATTAAAACCCCTCGTTTTCTGTTGAAAATCCACAGATCCGTAGATGATCTCTATGGTTAATTAGTCACAGTATTAAATAAAAAAAATATTTGCAGTCTGAATTTGTATAGCTTCAGTTATGTATGGATGGATTTTGTTGTCTTCTCTCTCATCAATAGTCATTTGTGGCCTCAAATCCATGGAATGCTGTGGAACATATTGACTTTTCTTCTGAATAAACCAGTCCTTGGTCAATTTGTTC
Organism: Myiozetetes cayanensis; assembly: GCF_022539395.1. Lineage (NCBI taxonomy): Eukaryota > Metazoa > Chordata > Aves > Passeriformes > Tyrannidae > Myiozetetes > Myiozetetes cayanensis. The sequence continues at coordinate 28,347,623 of NW_026087742.1, read as the reverse complement.
TCCTTTCTACTGAACTCTCTTCAGTTCTTCAGAATCCTTTCTCTTGTGTGGACCTTGGACAGAATGGAAGACCAGTTTCAGGCTAATGGATTGCTTTCTTGCCCTGTTTTCTACATTCTCCTGCTTCAATATCAGGGTTTTTTATTGTTCTCAGAGTTGCATTATACTGTGAGTTTGTATTTGGCTGATTCAATGGTAATTATTGCCAAGAGTTTAGAACATAACTACTTTGGGTTTTTTTTTAAAGTATAACATGTTCAGACACACAGAAAAGTTGCAATGAAAACAAGAGTGTAAACTCTGCCTTTCCACAGTTTGTAATGCCAAAATTGCAGTGTTATTGAAAAACAGTATGTCCATTCTGAAAGAAGTGTCAATAGATGTAGTGTGCCTTTTTTACAGAAAGGAAAATAAACCACATGAAAAGGAAGCCTTAATTGCATATATGAATATCTGTTAAATAATTTGTGAGTTACCTATTCATTGTTATTGTTTGATATTCTGAAAATGGTTAGGAAAGACCAAATTAACATTTTTATAATAAAATTTGTTGCCTATTCCTATTGCAACACTTTAATTTCTGTTTATGAAATGGAAACCAGACTGATTCTGATTTCAGTAGGAATTTGAGATGCTATCAATTAAAAATAAAACTTTGCTTCCTGTTAGTCTGTGTCAAATCTGGAAATGGATCTTGCTGTCTTCTCCCACGTTCAAACATGCTGTTATATCTTCTCAGTTGAGTGTTTTTGTTAAATAGTTGCTTTCCCACTCTCATTTTTGTTCTGTGTCCTGGGTTATCACTAGTCTTTCCTTGTATGTTACGTTCTGGGTCATCTTTCCTTTCTCTGGCACGTGTCCATTACCTGTCACTCAGCTTTAGCAGAATTGTTGGTGGATTCTGATAAACACAGCAGAGAAATCAGGAGGCAAAGTCTCTTGTAGTCTGCTGTACTGCCGTGCTTGGGAAGAGGAAGATTGTGATAGGGTACTTGAATATTTTCAGTTCTTATTTGTCAAAAGTAAATTTGACAAGTTTACTTGTTTGGTGATTCGACTGGTCTGGTGGCTGTGGATTTTTTCCCTTTTTTGAACTGTGTTGCTGTAACTGTGGAATTGCTGCTCGTTTTTCCTGTTCCTGTTGGATATTTGTCTTCTTGCATGTAAACTCTTCAAACAGAAAAGCAAAGAGCCCAGTGGTTTTGTGTGGGCATGTCCAAAGACACTGATCTGTGTTGTCAGGCCAGCAGAAGGAGGATTCCTGTTTGAAGCCTGCAGCTGGATTAGCACACTACTTGCATTCCTTAGCAGTGAGTTGCAGGAGTGACAGGCCTTTTCCTGTTGAAGTTTGTAATACCACCAACCGTGCTGTGATGGGTAGGAAAAGGTCTGAAGTGTGGGAAGCTCTTTTTTTTTGTCTGGTTATTATGTTATACTTTGACTGAGTGCTGGAGGAAAGGTTGAAGGAGGAGTAAATAAAAATACTGTAAGATTGCTGGCTTTTTTAGCAACTGTTTATAGAGCCACAGTGCTCCTGGCTTTGTTTCTTTTTATTTTGCTCCTTGTCTGAATCCTTGCTTTTTAAAATAGGAAGGATGGATTGATGGCTGCTTTCCTTTTGTGACCTGCTATGAGGCAATTTTGGTCTGTGTTTAACAGTGAATTATAAGAGAGAATAATCTTGTAAGCTTTTTGCTCTGTCAAGTTCTGTGACCTGTTAGAAACTTTGTGTTTCAACCCTGTTTGAGTGTCAGTTAAGTGGCCAGAGGTGAAGCACTGTGTGGTCTGCATTATACTCCTGTTGCATTATGTAACTTTATTCCAGTGTGAGTAGAAAATAATCTAGCATATGAAGTAAATAATTTTCACTGAGGATTTCTGCGAGATATGTACGTGAGTCAACTTTCAGGTAAAAAGGAAAACCCAGAAACTTATTTCCTAAAATGGTAGTGTTGTATTTTTTTAAATTATTTTCTGAAGAAGATACTCAGATTGTTTGGGGATGCATTTTCTATTAGGAAAACCAACAAAACCACAAGCAGTAGCTTGTATCTACACAGGAAATGTTTGTGTCCATGGAATGTGTAAACCTATGGTTGATCAGAGATAGGCAGATTGCTTTATAACAAACTCGATTGCAGTTAACAAATATAATCAATTTCTTATATCAGTAGGTGTATGAGAAGAAAAGGAATATTCCCCCTCCTTTTTTTTTTTATCATGATCATCTTAAGTGGAGCTTTCAGGCGTTTTTCAAACTCTGCTGAAGATGGCCTTTTCCATCACCAATGCTATAAATGACAAATATGTCACATTTTATGCTGAGGTGTTGTGCAACAACTATTGTATATCTTGCTGCACTCAGTAGCTTCTGCTTGTTTCTTTCTTAAATTGTGGCTGTTTTCAAGGGAAGACAACTGTATTACTGTAACTGGTGTTTTGGGGCTGTGCATGAGCTCTGTATCCCTCTTCAAGAAAGACACTAATTTTTCCAGACCCTCCGTTGCCTTTGAATCCAAGATACTGTGTACTGCAGGTCCATGTAAAGAGTAACATCAGCTTTCAGAAACTAGATATTTTCAAGGTCCTGGACCTGTTGTGTGATGATAGTTCAAATACATTAGAAAAAAAAAGTTTAGAAATAAGGAAAATTGCATTAAAAAAAAATGCAGTCGTAACTTGTTTTAAAATACTATTAGTTCAAGAATTGGTATCAATTTTAGAGTATGTAAGTTGTTTTATATAGATACAGAACTTTTTCTCTGCATAATTGCACCTTCCAGAGCAGGGCCTGTGTTGGCTAGGATAGGCTGTCTCTAAGGACCTTGCATCTGTCATCTGCTTGCCTGGAAGCTGAGACAAATGTGGGTTCACTAAGGGTTAAGGGGACTCAGGCCTTTCTTCACTCTTTAGCTCTGTGTGCTGTAATCCAATTTCCATGGCATGTGTTTTGCAGAAACCCCACCCCTCCTCTCTCCCTGTCTCTCTCCTTCTCTCTGGTTTTCCTTGTTAGGGTTATATTCAGCACTGTCTGCCAGCTTGTGACTTCACATCATTGGACATTTTATGGATACCTAAACCAGACAGAATTTCCTGTTTAAACTGAAATTTTGGCTTGCCCTGCTTTTCTGTGTGCTATTAATAAAATATGTAACATTTGTCCGTTTCTCACATCAAGTATCTTTTTCCTGATGCTTTCTCATTTCCAGAGAGGTCTTTGTCAAAGCTGTGTCGGAGGAAAGTGCACAACTGTGGTAGGCAGAATATGTGCTTAATTGTCAATTAACATTTCCCCTTTGTAGGGTTAGCTGCTCTAAATTGCACTTTATGTAATAATCCATTATCATACAAAAGGAAATGAGAAGTCTATATGGAACACAACTTAGAATGAAAAACTAGAGTTCTTATTAAAAATTATCTATAAAACAACAAAATAGTGAAATAACTGTATTTTATCTCTAAGAATTAATATCAGATGTTGCAGATGTTGCAAATACAGATTCTCTGAGATATCAGCAGTAGTTCTGGAAAGTCTAATAGGAAGAGAAAATAATGTGGGTTTAACTCCAAGAAAAAACTGAGTTAATTTAGAATTGGGTGTCTTACGAAGCAGCAGGGATGTTACTGAATCAGTTTGAACTGTGTTAAGCTTTCAGGTATAAATTGTCTCGTAGCCCCACCTCAATAGTGGGTCATAAAATGTGGATGCAGCAGTAATGAAGCCTTTGGTGCTTACAAAATGTTTCAGAGCAGTTTACTGAGGGGATTCAACCACAGTTTTTGTCCTATTTCTGGCAGAATACAAAGTATGTTTTATTTTTAATTCCTTGTATCTTGGTCTTTTAGCAGGATAGCAGTAATGTCTAACAGTTGTTTTTAAGTCTTGATGGTGAAGTTGCAGTCTGAGAATATCCTGTGCTCTTGTAATGGAAACTGTTTAATAGCTATAATTAATTAATTTGTTTCTTTCCCTTTCCCAGCATCTTTGAGGATGAAAGCATGAAACTACGACAGCTGAAACTACAGAATCAGGTAAAAGATAGTACTGAAGCTGGTAAAAATAAGTATAAGAAAACAAACAGCCATCTAGAGACTTGAGAAATGGGGATGAAGTGCTAAAAATGTTTGGTCTAAAGAAGTTGTTGCTGATATTTTTCTTTAACGTTTTCATGGTTTTCATTAGTATAAGTCAACCTTGCCATGGCTTGTAGATTTGATGTATTTGATACATTTATTTTTCATATGTCCTCTCATTTCATTGGGATTGAGTCACCAGAGTGCAGGAATGAATCAGAAGTTAGGGACACTGCAGGAAATTATTGATTTTAAGCATCAGAGCGAAAAAACAAAGTTTCCCTGACCTACAGGAAGATCTCCTTAACACTGCTGTTCAGAAAGATTTCCAGCACCTTTTGTCTTTTTTGTTTCCTACAGAGGAAATATTTACAGCCAAGCATGGGTCAGATGTTAGGTTATAGGTCTCAGTTTTTGAAGTGCTGTTTGCTGGGTGCTTACATCACCATGTTCTTCAAAGCAATAAAGTATCCATCCTTCATATTCTTTCTCTGTGAAATTTCAAATGCTTATAAATAGCTTAGAAGATTCTCTAGCTGGCCATTTCATATGGACCACAAATCACTGTCTTACATTAAATTCATCTTGTTCAAATTAAAGTATGGTTTTTAGAAAGGCCTTTTCTCAGCTGAGGATCTTTAAATCCAGACACAACAGTTTTCAGGGAATTGTTGCAATGGCTAATAATCCTCTTTACCAGAACTTATTCATTATTTGTAGTCTGAGTTTGCTTAGCTTTGACTTCAGACAGTGAATTTATCACCAAATTTATCTGTGTCTATATAGGCTCTTACCTAAAACATTTCAAGGGGTAAAATTTACCTTTGGTCATATTTGTGGAAGCTAGGAAAGTCCTTTACTTGTAGAGTATCAACACTTGTTTAAAAACAAACAAATAATTAAAAAATAGAAATAATTATTTCAAGTAATCAGTAAAAGAGCATTTAGTGACAAATGGCACTTGGTAAAATGTTCCAAAACTAAGGAAGGTCTGACTGCTTGGTGATGAACCTCAGTGTCTATTTCGGGATTGCGGTCTTGGGTCATAAGCTGGTAGTAATCACTTCTCCTAGTGCTAGGCATCAATGTATGCTTAGTGTCAGACCTTGCTATGGGGATGCATGGCTGTTCCACCAAAACAAAGCTGCTGGGCTGGGTGGAATTCCCTCAGAGCAGCTGTCAGTTAAAATCACGAAGAGCTCTGTTTAAATTATTCATTCGCTTTTGCAAGTTTGTTTCCATCTTTCTTGGATTTGGTTGAGATTGCAATCATCTGCAAAACCAACAGCTAGACAGTAACTCTAAAATATGTTTTAACAACCCCCATACCCCTTGCAAATGACACTGATTGAGAAATGCTAGCAGTCTCTAATTTATGATTATATAATTGGGATTGAATATTACTTTTAAAGTCTACTTGTACACGAATAGTACTATGCCCTCTGAAGAAACAGAGATCAATAGAAGTTCACTACCAGATATGAGGGACTCATTGCTGGATGTAGCTGATGCCCTGCTTGATTAATTTGTCATAAACATTTATAGGTATTAGGATAAAATACATGCAAAATATTTTAATCCAGAGGGATCGTGTATAAAACCTTTGGTCAAACAGAGAATCTGGAATAAACATTTGCTGCAGCACAGACATGTGCCTGTCATCCATCTTTATAATGGGCTTGGAAACCATGTAATTGCAGTAAAATATTATTTATAATAGAGCACGACATCAAGTTCCATCTGTGGGCCAGCTCTGCCTGCCAGGATGCTTTTTTCTCCTGGACTTGAGGCAAGAGCCTGTGGTTGCTTAGTCAGTGCTTAGTCCCCCATTAGCAGAAGGTTTTCATCTGGCTGAGCACGAGGTGCCTGCAGCTCCAAGGGCAATGCTGCCATCTCCCTGTGCCTGGAGAGCATGGAGCCTGACCTGTTTCTGAATGCTTCTGGTGTGGTGCACTGCTTTTGACATGAAGTTTCGTTAGTGCTACTGTGATGGTTTGGACCTGGCTCCCTGCCAAATGCCCAAACTCACAGTAGCAGCCCCCCCTTCCCCCTCCCTTTGTCCCCCAGGGCAAAGGAAAAAAAACTATGCAAATTGAAGAACCTGAAACCAAGTTAGTTATATAAAATATATATTTTTTGTGTATATTACAGTTATATACAGTTAAGATGCAATGTATACAACAAAGGGAAATCCAAACACCCACGAAGGGATGGGGAAGGGACAAAAAGGGACACCGAACAGGTATACGCAATCAAACTCAAGAACTATACTAATAACTAACAAAACAGATCTCACCACATCCCTTAGAAAAAGCAGGATTGGCAAACACAGCCGAACCTCCACGTACCAGGCCAGCGGTCACTGCAGGCTTCAGCCTTAGATAAGCGAGACCAACGCAGGGACTCGCTGTTCCCAAACTTCGCTGGAAGAGAAGAGAACGAAGGCCTCTCCTCCCTTTTTATTTATACCCTGATTTACGTAAAAATTGTATGGAATACTGGGAACACTGCCCCTTCCTTGGTTACAAACTGGTCAGCAAGGAAGGCCTAGATTAAAACCACCACAGCCACCATCCCTAGCATTGCTACTGCTGCCCCAGCATGAGCTAAGGAGGAGCTGGAAGAATGGAGAGGATGCTTCTGAGCTAGAATCCATCCTCTATGGCCTGCTAAGGTTAGGACTATGCCAAATAATTGCACTTTTGAGGGTGAAGTGGTTTGAACCTTCCTGTATACCATCTTCCCATCATCACAGTAGTAGACAGAATACTAAACTAGTTTTTACTAGTCTGCTAGGATGCATTCATCTGACTTCTTGGAAACTCGTTAGAATAGGAGTTGGTGGCTTGTGATCTTTTAATTGTCCTATATTCTGATGTTACTGTTTTCTGTGGTGCCAAGAAAATGTTTATGAAAGTATTTGATGCATGGAGTTCACAAAATGATGAACAAATCATCATAATCTGTATCTGTTATTTAATTCATGGGTTATGTGTTTTGGTGTCCAGTTCATGAACTATCTAAATTTTATGTGGTAATATTATATGAACTTTTGCTGTAACACAGAGCTGGAGGAAAAGGCTACTTAGTAGGCAGAACAAAACAAAATACAGTTTCCTTTTTTCTGCTTCTATAGTGGAATAAGGCCGGGAATACATGGTACTGAAGAGCAGGCTGCCACCATATGGAGAGAGAATGAACTACTGTTTACTGTCCTGTCACTGGACTTGCAGATGTTTTTTCCATCTCAGTAAGCAAAGTATTAGAGAGAAGCCTTTTAAAAATAAATTAAATTATTGTCGAGTTTTGTCACTTTGATTATTCTGAAACTCTTGCAAGAAGAAGGCTGGTCACATCTACCAGCAGTAAACTATGTGTTTTAATATAAACCGATCCTGTTGGATTGGTGAGTCCTAGGAACCCTGTGATGAAACACAATGTACAGTAATAATAATAAATTTAGACTGGTGTGCTGCAGTGAAATAATTTAAAAAGCTTATGTAATAGAATAATCCATCAAGTAACTTTTAAACTTATTATATCCTATGTTGATCCCAAGTTCAATTTTGCATTCTAGCAGTAGCTGTGCATTTTCTTATTTTCTTACTGCCTTTAGGGTGTGTCTGTTTTGTTGGGTTTTTTTCTTGCCTGTCTACTTGTCAGGTAGAGAAGTCTTTACAACAATTCTCAAATCCTTATTCTGAGTATAATGTTCTGATTCCTGGTTTTCCTCTCTCCTTTTGAGGTTTATGAACTATCATGACATATTTTACTTTTCCTCAGCATTAATTTTAAAAATAAACGACACAAACCAATGTAAATTACTCAGGAAGGTTTGACTGCCTTTCTAAAGAACATATCCACAATTAGCAGTTTCTAAGAAATTGACTTCTACTGCTTATTTTTCTTTACTTATTCTAGACCAATGTAATAATCTCTTTGGAATTCTGTGTAATTCTTGCTCTGCAGGACAATCCTTGCAAATAATTCTCCAGCAAATAATTCTCCAGTAACAAATGCTACCTGTATTGCAGTCCAGTCTTCAAAGTGTATTTCTGAATTTAAAGAAAAGTTAATTTGTTTTGAGGTTTTTGTTTGTTTGTTTGGGGGTTTTGTATGTTTGGTTTTGTGTTTTGGGTGTTGTTTGTTTTCTGGGGTTTTTTAAATTTTTGAAGGGGAGGGGGGCTATTTTTGGGTTTTTTTTAGAGAATTGAAAAAAGCAGAAAGAATAAAGAAGCAAGGGCTGAGTTAGGTTGGAATTCCTCAGGGAGAGGTTGCCTGAGAAACTAATCTCACTTGAGACAGAAAGCCTAATAGGAGAGGGAAGAACTAACAAGAGCAAAAAATAATGGCAGAGGAAAGGGCTCTAAAGATGTCTGTGTCTCAAGTGGATTGAATTGTTGGTACTGTTTATCTGGTGGGTCCATCAAGACTCCAAATAATTTGATGGAGAAATGGTTTCTGTCCTCAAAAACAACTTTCAGAGGTGTTCAGGTACCTAAGAAGCAGCCGTGAATAAACTACATCTACAGTAAGGAGCTTGTATATTGTTTGCATAATGGTGCAGAATATTAAAATACAATTTCTTATTGTTCATGCATTGCCTTAGGTTTTAAGAAATAGGTGTGACTGTCTTTAAAATGGTACAATGACTCCATTTGCCTTGATTTAAGTCTAGAAGTTGTTTCTTGTTTAGTAGGAAATCATAAATATCAAATGTATGTGTATCTTGGAATTTTTAACAAGTGGATTTACCACTCTTTGCTTTCAGTCATGAATTACATGGAAAAGTTTAGCAAGGTAGATCAGTTTTCCTTTTAGTGGATCATTCCTATTTTAATTACTGTTGTTTATTGACTTGTTTGCCCCCTTTAAGTCTTATCTGTCAGCATTGGTTTCTGGGAACTATTTAATTTAAGTTCTCCCTGTAAGATAATAACTTTTGAGACAAAAACCTTTTCCTTTACAAGTGCTGACTGTTTCATATTGGATTATAAATGACTGCTGAATTTGACTAGTTGTATTAAGGATTGTTGTATTTTAGAGTGGATGAAAGGATTTCACATTATCTGCTGGTAGTCTCAGGATAGATCAGAAAGTAAGCAGGTGTCCATGTCACCCATCAACCTCTCATGGAGAATCAAAGGCAATATCTCACTCCAAAGACACAATGATATCTGTGTCTAGGATTTTTGTAAGAGATTATAAGAATATTTCAGGTTTATTTGAGTTTCTGATCAGTCAGAATGTCTTGGCCATGTTATTGCCAAGGGCTGAGGCATGTTTTCTGTCTCTCTAGATGTCTTTACTCATCTCTATTTCATGCTTTTCTTCAATCCACAGAGAGCTCTTCTAGAGAAGAAGCAGAGGAAGAAACGTCTTGATCCGTTGATGGTACAACCAAATCCAGAGGCAAAGCTGCGCAGGTCAAAGCCCAAAGGGTGTGAGGAGCAGACTCCTTTAGTAGAAACTCCTACCCCTGTCCACAGTGATGTTGTTTTACATGGTGAGTGATCAAGCTGATTGCAACAATGTTCCCCAGAGTGCCAGTACGTGCATTATATGTCACAGATGGGCACCTACGTTGCTGTGGCAGTGGTCAAGTGATAAACAAGATTGATTACATACCTTTCTATGTACAGAAGTAGAATTCTAGTACAGGATCACTGAGCAAGACTAAACTGCAAAAGCAAACAAAAACCTCACCTTGAATTTTTGTGACAGCTGGAAATCTTCACGTGCCTTTGAGTAATCTCTCCCTTGTGTTAGGCTAGAAGTACTGTAGAAATGGGCTAGGAACTTCTACAAAAGTAGGGAGATACAAGTCCAAAGTATGAAAAATTTTCTGAAGCTGTAGGACAAAGAAAAGATAGTAATTCAGTAGTGACTGCTTGTACTTTTCCTTATGGTGTCATGGCATACTCCATCTCAAGATTGCATATGACTAAATGATAGAGAAAAGCAAAAAAAAAAAAAAAAGGTATTATAAATACTGAATTAGGTCCTTGATGGTTTTTACCTCATCTATTATTTTCTGTGGGCTTCAGTGAGGCAACTGAAACATGACAAACAAGCTATAGTGGTCCACAAAGTCACAAGTACAAAGTGGTATCAGGGCCAAAGGCAATAACTTGGTGGTCTCAAAACAGTAAAAAAATTACAGTAAAATAGTGACCATTCTTTTAGAAGTGGAAAGAAATACAGTACTGAGAGCCTTAAGACTCCCTTGTTACAGGGAGGAAAAAAGAGCAGCAGTGAAATCCTTACACTTCAGTGGAAGTGTTAGGAAATTGTATGAGAGCCAGGATCCTATCAACCTATCAAAAAAGTAACAGGAAACATTGTAAGTCTTTGAGATGCATGCTACTGCAGGATTTTATAATGCAAGCATTACAGTAATAACAAATTAATATGCAGAGTAGAATTTTAAAGACCCAAACAAACTGGTATTACTGGGTTTGAAGATCACATTTGGAACTATGCTATCCTCTCTCTCTTGAATATTTTTCTCATTCTCCAGATGTCTTTCAGAATCATAGGATGCGGAGGAAACTGGTGATGTGGATAGTAGCATTTATGTGTTTAAAATCAAGTATAAGAAAGCTTCTATTAAAAGACAGTTTCAGGTCAAAAAGAGAGTGAGAGAAAAGATTGATAAAACTTCTAAGGTAGGAATCTTTAGTAATACTGAAATGAAAAGTAACTGCTCACTTACTAGCTTCTGTAGTTCTGAGGCTTCCTCGGTGCAAACACATTCTGTTAAGAACAGCTATAATAGCAGTACACGTGTCAGAAATACGATGACTAGATAAAGCAGTAAAGTTTTAAGAAGGAAAACAGTAGCAAAGTAAGAAATCCAAAGCTGGAACTTACATATTGTTTGCTACACAAGTGCATATTAGGTATTGTGCCAGACCCTGACATCAAGATGTCTCCACCAGTTACAAAGTGTGGTTCACAGCTCTGTTGCATGTTCAGACATGGAAATTTCATTTCTAACAAAAAGATAGGGGGCATCCATTTACAGTTTCTTCTGCCTGTGGCTGTAAATATTTTTATCACATTGATTTGTGATGTTCACTTTAGACCCCTCACTTACTAGCACAGGAGCAAACAAAGAATATGAAGGAAAAGAAAAAGGATATCAATGTGCATGACAAATACAACTTGTTTTAATTATTTAAGCCCTCGGGAAAAGGTAGATACAACCACTCTATTTATATAGGGAGAAACTGATACTTGGTGTGTTTAAAGTAATAGACAGTCTGTACCAGAGTCAGGCCTGACTCCTCCCAAGTCTTCTGACAAGAACTGAACAAATATACTTGAGTACTTTAAAGGGATGCTTGAGCAGGGGAACGTGAAAAGAGCCACGATCCTGGGATGCATTCTTAGCTGTAAAAAATAAATTTTATATTTCTGTTTCATTTTGACCTGCAGGCATTGATGGACCAGCTGCTTTCCTGAAATCAGAAGTGCAAGATCTGGGGACCAAGCTTCAAGCTCTCTCTGCTGGACCTACTGGAACAGAAGAAAATGCAGATAAGGAAAATGATGGAGAGGCTCTAACAGACACAGCAGGCAAGCCAGATCTGCAAGAGATCTTACAGAAACGAGGTAAGAGTTAATAATGGGCAAATGTCTTTTCAGGGCTCTTTCATGATGTTTTCAGTACCATTAAGATACCTAAAAAAATATGGGGAATAATGAACTAAGTGTCCATAGGATATCACTTTTAAATGCACAGCTAGTAGATTTTACATATGGAAATACAATAATGTAGTTCCTTCTTGTGACATGAATTGGAACATACCATTTATGTTTAAGGGTTTATCAGTGTGCTGTATAATTTCTGGCCTTTCCAAGGAATTGCTGACAAAATACTATACTTCAGATTTTGCTAAAGTTTGGGGTATTTTTATTCCAGATATGTTATACCTGAGTAAGATGCTTGAATACTTCCACAACAGCAGAACTGTCTATAGCCAGTAAATGCTGTAATTTAATTATTTAGGACACTAAGAGAAAAGGTGTTTTTTCTGAGTCAGAGGTTGTCACAATCAATGATTTTAGAGTTTTATATTCAATAGTTATATCCCATTGAGTAGTTTCCTAGTGGAGTGTCAAGCTCTATCTGCCAAGTATCTTAAGTTGCTGCCAATACTACAGGAAGCCTTTTTTTTGTTGTATGCAGCCTAACCACTTTGCAGCAAAATATTGGCTAGCATTCAATATAGTACACAGCTTGGTTTTGTTTTGCAGAGCTTGTCTCCCAGAATGTTTCCAATACACTTTATGTATTGAGACACTACTGTATATAGTACTCCCATCCACTTGTCAGGTGCCACAACTGCTTACCTATGGATAGCAACATTACACAAGAGTTAGGAAAGGAAGCAGAAGAGAATATCCAGTAACTTAAGGGGAAATTAGTGGAGGTAGAATATAAACAGTGAATTTTGAAATTGGCTGGAGTACTAGGGTTAACGCCTTTCCTCTTCCCAAACGTCCTTTGGGAAGTTTACTGACAGGTTGTTAAGACTAGATTTTTCTGTTTTATCTGAGACTTCCAGCAGTGCCCCTTCTATGCAGTGCCATGTTGGAGCACTGTTATAACACTGTCTCTCAGAAAATAATTCAGCTTAGCAGACTGAGTGTGTTCATTTTCTATAATGGTTTATGTACTTTTCCATTCTACAGCCAAATTAAGTAATGGAGTAAGAGAACAAAATGATGCAGTTCCAAGTGGAAGGAAACACCAGTGATATGTACAGAAACTCTTTATAAATGCTGTAATAAATCCAGAGTTATTTTAGTTATATACCTACAGTCAACTCTGTGTAACTGTGCTTAGGTTAAGATTTAATTAAGTCCTGGAACTAATCAGTTTGTGCTTCTATTTTAAAAATCAATTTGTTAAGAGTATTCATGAGACCTGAGTTATATTGGTACTGATGTAAGAACAGGAGGAGCTCTTACTGAAAAATTATTATAGTCCATTTCAGTGTGTGTAAGACTAAGGGGAAATAATAAAGGATGTCAACTGTACAGAGTCTAATTTACAGGATAGGCATCAGCATATTAATCTGGATTTACTTTTTTTTTAATTGTTCATAAGACATGGAGGAATTCTTTGCATGAAAATAGGCAAAATCAATTCAATGACAGCATATACTAAAGCAATATGTTACATCGTGTAATACCATGTGAAATATTTATTAAAGACCTGACAGCTGCTCAAACATCTGCACAGTGACAGCTGCAAAATGTCACTGTGGATTTGAGTTACAAGACTCAGGAAGCAAAATAGTTCATGAAGAAGATCAACAGTTGAAACAACAGAAATTAATGAAAAGAGTGAATAGCTATTCAAGAGTCATATATGAATTAGTGGTGCCGTGAACTCATGACACCTTCTTTCAGAGATTACATGCTTGATCTTGTATTTTGACAGGAATTTCAGACAGTTTGAATTTTGATGAGGAGGACACAGAAGAGGAAGAAGCTAGTAAGAGACCAGCATCTCATTCACCACACCCTGAATCTGAGAGGCCTAGCTCTGCATCCAGCGAGAAATCTTTCGCAGTAAGTGTCTTGAAATCCATTTTTGATAAGCGCTGGGCACACGTTTGGTTTTAGTACTAATCCCTCAAGCAATGGGTTAAAATACAGTAGTTGCAGCTACGGTAACCAGCATATTAATCCCTGAAGGCAGAGGAAGGTAGTGATTGTCAGGCTATCTGACTGAAGGGCTATTGAGTTAAACACAAAGACCTAGCAGTGATCAAAGGAACAATAGTGGGTGGAGAATCCCAAATCCTGCTCTAATCAGTGAAGATGGGAACACAGTGAATCAGCACTATGACCCTCAAAGGAGACAGATCGGGCCATTGTCTGTGGTGCCAAATCCACCAAAATGACTCAGAGAAGCTCTGAAATGCCATGGAAACTTAAAAGGGATCATTTCCTGAAGGATTGTAGCATTTATTGTTGGATACAAGGGGGAACAGGATTTTGGGATTGAACAGAGGATGCTAAGATTGAACAAATTTTTTATGAGGTGTTTAGGGAAAGGAACTTAAGAGGGAAAAGAGAGGTGTCAAGGTGGATCAGGGAGTAATAAGCATGGGAAAACAGGGATTAAAGGGTGTAAAACCCATCAGATGCATGTAAACAGCTGCAAGACAATGTGCTTGTCTGCCCTAATCTTGTGCCTGATTATGACAGTGTGTCCCACTATCTTCTAAGATTCCATTTCTAACTATGTGTGAGGTATATATACATACATATGTTGACAAATTATATGCTGTACTAGCCAGTGAGTTGGAAAAGACCAGCATAAGGGAGACCCAGGGTCTGAGCTAACTCAGACCAGATAAAGGCATAGGGTTTGGGTATGAATGCTGGACACCCGTGAAAGTCCATGGTACTATTCAAAAGACCTCTTTGAGTATATTTATGAGATGACTGTGTGTATGCTGTGTTACACTAGCGGGGGAGTAGTACAAGTGTTCTGGGTGTAAGATAATTAGGAGACTGGGCTGTGGGTGCAAACTGCTGGAAATATGAAGTGGGGGTGCTGGAGGTGGGAAAGGGTGAGAGCCACTAGTGAATCTCAAATCTGTGTGCATACGTCTGTGCTATTGACTCAGGCTTCGTACGGGCTATAACTGGGAACAGGGATAAACCTGCAACTTCATCTCCAAGGCTTAGTAAAGGAGGAATCTCTTGGGTGCTACAATTCACAAAATCCAGCTACCTCTAAGAAAAAATAACGTTAATGACCTATACCAGATTTTCATTAGAATTTCTATTCCTTTGGTGACCATAATTTGCTTCCTGTAGACTGTACACATTGTTCTAAGGCTCTTCCAACATTTAGTTGATATGGTTCCACCAGCAGCTTACTCCATTTCTGCTACTGTTCTGAACCAACATAATCTCAGTGCTCATTTCAGTTAAAGAAATTCCACCCTGTCTTACTGCAGAATCCATCAGTCCAAGTTTATCATACTACCTTATTTCCCAGAGAGTCTGAAGTTCTAAAAGCAGAGAGGCTCTTTGCTTAAAATATTTACAGCATCTCACCCTGTCTTCCCCTTCCTAGAAACTCACTCTGTCTGGTTAACAGATACTTTTCCTCCATTCCCCTTGGAGGGTTAGTCTTTTCTCAGAGTAAAAACCTTCAGCCATTTTCTTCAGAGAAACACAGGTGGTAGCTTGTTTAACTTTACTTTCCCCAGTATCTTCTGGTTATAACTTGTGTTTCAGCAAACTTTTATTTACTTGGGGAATACCAGAGTCTCTAGTCGGATATTAATTTGCTAATATGATGCTTCTTCCCACAGGAAACAGGTGCTTCCTGTAGTCCATCCCCTCAGGCAGATGCACAGCTGGGAGAAGTGGAGAACTTGGAGGATTTTGCATTACGCCCCGCACCCCGTGGTATTAGTGTCAAGTGTCGAATCACTAGAGATAAGAAGGGAATGGACCGGGGCCTCTTCCCTACTTACTACATGCATCTGGAAAGGGATGACAACAGAAAGGTATTGGAAACAGGACACATTCTTTGCTATTATACTCCTACCATATAATGTTTTTGGTGCAAGGGAGAGCTTCTGGTAAGAAAGCAGTAGCTGAGGGAAAACCATCATGCAGTTGAGGACAGCTTATATTCGACCAAAGCACTGAGGGAATTAGCAGGTTTAAAGGTCATAATACAATGAAAAATGAAATTTTAAAAAGTATAGAAATGTTGCATCTTAAAAAAGGAACAAGAAGACTGAGCTGCTCCAGAAGAAAAGGAGGGAAGACTAGGAAGGATAGTTGTGTTAAATCTAGACTGCTGAGTGAGCTGATTGGAGGAATAGGGACATATTAATATCGGCATGGAACAAAAAGGGGAATGGATATGGCAAATGGAGAGATAACAGTTTGGATAGTAATGCCTGTGCATTCTTACAAAGCACCAGTCTTGATCAAAATTTTGTATTTCCAGACATTCCTTCTTGCAGGGAGAAAAAGAAAGAAAAGCAAAACATCGAATTACCTCATATCAGTTGACCCAACTGATTTATCCCGGAAAGGGGAAAGTTTCATTGGAAAACTCAGGTGAGGATCACTGATGAAAACTATAGACAGACAAGATAGGATTTTTCACTTAAATTGTGTTGTGGTTTTGACTGGCGGTCTGGTATCAATTGAGAGAGAATGAGCTCACATAGTTCTGCTGAATGTAATCTGTATTCACTTGGGTTGACAGCCTTCTTCAGCATTACCATTCTCTGTGGCAATTCAGAGAAGAAATTCTGTCTAGATGCTTTTCCAGGATAAGTTACAGGCTTAGTTCGCTGTGGGCACTGCATGAAAGCTCCTTATTGAGCTGGCAGTAGGAAGATTCAGATGGCAGGAGATACACATTTTTGCTGTGCTGTACCAATACCTTCAGAAGAAGACAAAACTTTCCACTGATTCCTCTTTCTCTGTTTTTTCATAACCTGACATTAGGTCAAACCTCATGGGAACTAAATTTACAGTCTATGACCATGGAGTTAACCCAGTCAAGGCACAAAGTCTAGTGGAAAAGGCTCATACAAGACAGGAACTTGCAGCTATTTGTTATGTAAGTACTGCCTTTCTCTTTTTGCCCCTTTCTTCTTTGTGTCTGGTTACTGAGGAAATGGGGCTTACAAAATCGTGCTTCTGTCAGCCTCCCCCACTTAACTTTGGAACCAAGTGACCAATTTCAACCAGATACAACAAAGGACAGAGACCTCAAAAATAAGTTCTTAAGAGTTTAATGAAAAAAAAAGAAGAATCAGTGCCAGAAATCTCCTGGGAGGGAAAAGACCCAAACTAACATCCCGATGACCTTCTTACCTGGCCTATTGTTCAGTGTATGGCCAGTCAGCATATCATTTACATGGAGCCAGCCACAGCATGAGATGCCCCTTGCCCAGCTGCTATCTGGTGGACACTGAGAAGGAATTGGGAGTACCCTGTGAAGTAGAATTGTATTTTACTGAACCAAAGGCATCTGGGTGATAGCAGAGAGCTGGTATTAGCTTGGTGTTGGTGAGGATGTGGTTCTAGGGAAATCATGGTTTGCTAGCTCTGTACTTTCTTCCCAATTTGTGAATCACCTCAGGTGAGGCCTCAGAGTGAGGAGACACTTGAGGACACTCTAGAATTATGTGAGGGTTCTCATGTTACATTTGTTTCATGTTCCAGTCCTACAGTTTGAGTAAAATTTGAGGTTCTCTACAAAATGATGGCTGCCAAGTGGAAGGATTTTTACTTCTCTCTATGGCAGCAGAAATTTAGAGATGCATTAGCCTACTGGAGCATCATCTTGAGTTTTGTTTTTGCTGTTGATCTTAATGACACTTAGAGGGGAAAAAAATTGATGTGATAATGGCAGTATTGTCATGTTTACAGAAATATTACTGGATATTTTCTTTATATACAGTTTTCTTCAGTTCCCTACCTAGTGGGACGCAGCAAGGTGTTAAAATGAGCACAGCAGTTTTAAGTCAGCTTTTCAAAATTTTGAAGAAGTAAAGTTTATATATGAATCAAATCAGTACCTTCATTCTTATATGTGCCCTTAGATTTTCTGAAGTGAAATAATAGATGGTGCAACTCCAGAGACCTTTGTCTGTGTCTGCAAAATGCACTAACATGTTAGAAGAAGCTGTATCACTTCTATCAATCAGTTTGGTACTTCTGAAGGACTCTGGCTTTTTAATTGGTCTTTGGGAATTTTAAAGGTTAGCACTGACATTGTTACTGAACACTTTAAATGGACCACTGGATTTTGACTGACATTATTAAGTGTGTGATTTGAGAATACCAGAACTTTTTTCCTTTGCTTTTTGCACTTGGAGCGGTCTCCTGCAGTACTCTGGAAAAATCTGCTTGACTCAAGGTTGAAGATGCTGAATACTTCTGTTTCTGGGTCTGTTCTTAATCATTTACAAAACAGTATGATTTCAGACAAAATTGTAGGCAGTCTCTTAAACACAAATAGCAGCACAGAAGAAGAATGTTGTTTATTGTTCAGGAACATTTTAGACTAATTGGTAATATAGAGATAGCATAAACTCAGGTCAAAGATATTTGCCTTTTATCATACTTAGGACATGTTCACTAGCAAGATTTCAGTGCGTTATTGCCTCACATGTAAAAACTTATGCCTGGAAATTGCACTTGTCTGATTTTGTTATAAATGTTTCAGTGAGGTAACAGATCACTCTAAATTAGTTAATACCATATATGTCTTATAATAGTGTTCTCTAAATGGGAGAGAAAGCAGTTCTCAGTGTTTAAACACAGAATTAAATAACTGCTACTACTACAGTTGTAGCCAGCAAAACTCTAAAAAACTAGTACAAATGTGGACGCAAGTTCCGTTTTGCTGTCTTTCCTTCTTTGAGATGGAGTATATAATTTACTGAAAATGTCTTTGCTTGTCTTTCAGGAAACCAACATCTTAGGATTCAAGGGTCCCAGAAAAATGTCTGTGATCATTCCAGGAATGAATATGAAT
This sequence comes from Myiozetetes cayanensis, assembly GCF_022539395.1. Lineage (NCBI taxonomy): Eukaryota > Metazoa > Chordata > Aves > Passeriformes > Tyrannidae > Myiozetetes > Myiozetetes cayanensis. The sequence goes on along the minus strand of NW_026087742.1, from coordinate 28,329,001 downwards.
CATAAGCGCATTCCAATCCGTCCACGAAACGTAAGTTATGGAGTTTGGTCACGTTTCAGGTTGGAGGAAGAGGTTAAAACTTCCCTGTAGAGGTGTGTTACTAATAATCAGGGTTTGGAGCAACTTATTAGTACCCTGGGGTTTAGTAAGTCTCATGGAGAGTAAATACAACATAACCTAAATGTGTTGATTAATTCAGTCTTGCCTTTTACCCAATCTGTATCCTTCTGAATAGTGTTTGTATCCTTATGTGTCCTTTGGTCAGCCTAAATATTATTTACTTATCTATATGTTGTTGCTCTGGCACTTTCAAGCCAACCTCGTGGTGGGACCCTGTTGTGCTGAGGGCTGGATGAACACAGGGCACACTTGCTTTTCCCAGGAGCTTGCATTCTCAGCCAGGGTATGAATTGCAACAGATAGGTAATGGATAGATAAGGTAGTAGGCTGGTGTAGTAGCAAGAGAGTAAATATATTTTTGATCAGAATGCTGTCAGCTTCTTTGTAGGAGTCACAGAAAAGGAGAATTCTTTAAGAAGAAAGAAGGATGAGAAGGATGGAGTTTTGTCATGACTCTTTAGTGGGTATTTCTCATACATGTGCAGGACATTATAGCTAAAAGCTTACAGAACTGTATTTGAAGATATGATGAAAAGCATTTGGTTCCCTTAATGTGGGTTTCATGCTTGATGTGATAGAAGAACAAAAGGCAGAAAGAGCAGGTGCTAACTAAGACATGACCAATATTTTAGGCTAGAAAATGGTTTTTTTGCAGCCATGCTGTAGTAGAAATGAGTAGAAGAAGAATGAATTTCTTGATATCAGAGAAAAAAAAATCTTCAAGAATAGAAATTCAGACTCATGAGAGCCTGGAAAAGAGATTTAATTTTGCGAATGGGCAGGAAAATTGCATCTGTGTGTGGTTATTTATTCACTGTCTTTCAATTGGTATTGTTATCTCCCCCATCAGTACAGTAATGATTCCATTGCCCTGCCTTTATTTTTCTCCCCTATTTTCCCAACTGTTTTGCTATCAGACAAGGATACTCGCAGTGGACAAGGCTGAAACACAAAGCTGTTCTGGAAAGTTGGCAAAGCTTTCAGTGTAGAGGTTTGACTCTGTTTTTATCCTTCCTTTTCTGTAATGTGATACCACTAAGATATACTGCCTCCACTTCAAAGGAGGAAAAATTATGCCTAAATGCACTGTGTTGATGCCAGTATTCAGTCATTTTAAACAGTAAATAAAGATAAATTCAAAGATAGAAAGTAACTAAACCAAACAGCAAGTTTCACTTAGGTTATCCTTAAAAATCCATTATCAAATCTGTATACAGTATTACTACTAGCCCTATCGATCAGACCTAAGCAGGTTGTTTTCTGAGGATTTTTTCCTGTTAGTAACTTCAGCTTGGATTTTTTTTTCTTCGTATATATTATTTCAGTTTGGATTTTATTTGTTGCAGAACTTTGAAAATTATATGTCATGTTTCACTACAACTTGAACCTTCTTGTAATTCATTGTTTGTCAAATTTAATGTACTGGTTTACTTTTTTTTTTCTTTTGTTTCATTTATCTCTGTTTTTCATATTGTGCATCACTTCTTAGATCAAACAGGATGAGATTTAACCTCAGAGCCTGCTGCAGCCTTTGGACTTTGTACTGAATCACCCCAGGACCTGGCACTGTGCAGTTAGTTGTAGATTATTTTATTTTAAAGTTCAGAATGTTAGAAATGTAAGCTGGATGCAACAGGATCAGAGAGAGCTTATGAGACTCAGAAGGGATTCCTGTCAGCAGGATGGCAGTCATCTCTGGCCTGTGAATTGCTCCCTTTCCTGTACACACACTTCCTTCTCTCTCATTCTTTTTACCTTTTTTTGAATGGAAATAGGATGGTAGCCTATTGAGTGGAAAAAAATGCCTGGACTGGCAATCTCTGAAAATATCTTCCTGGTCCTTGCAAGAAATTTTCAGTAAGATTAAATTTAAGTGCTGTCATTGTGTTTCTTTAAACAGGGAATGGCCTTCAAGTGACAGATCATACACGAGAGGCAATACTCAAAAGCAGAGCAATTCCAAATCTGATAAAGATATTTCTTTCTTCTGAACAGGAACATGAGGGTCTGCTGTCAAAATGGCAAAACAAAAATTTGGAGAACCTCATTGAGTTGCACAACAAGGCTCCAGTCTGGAATGATGATACTCAGTCCTATGTCTTAAACTTCCATGGGAGAGTCACTCAGGCCTCAGTGAAGAACTTTCAGATTGTGCATGACAATGACCGTAAGTCTGATGGAGAGTGTGTGGGACTTATTTGAACAGGGAGAACCCAACTCATTTCATGAGGGTTGGGAGGAATAGGACACCCTTCCTGGAGAAGGGAAACTGGGTGAAGGAATTTAGCTCAGGATTACTGGGGACTTCCAAGCTGTCGAGAAAATTATGTAAGGCCTCCTTTTTTCCAGGATGGGTGCAGACACTGCTCTCTGTTGCTGCAGGAGAAGAGGGGGCAAATGCAAACTTCATGAAGGGAAGGAAAAGGATTAATACAGCACTTTCAGCCTAGCAAAAGTGTGGTTTGAGCTTTAGATCTTGGAAGAAAAGTAATCTGTAGAACAGCACACTAACTCTAGAGAACAGATTTCAAGGCCACTCTGGTGGGAAAGGATGGAAAGACCCACCACATATATTTGGGACTGCCAGACGAGTGGGTTTTTGTTTGTGGTTGGGTTTTTTTGTTTGTGGGGGTTTTTTGGGTTGTTTGTGGTTTTTTAGATTTTTTTACTTTTTACTTTGCTGTGAAGTTGTTCATCTCTGAATCTTTCTTTTCTCCCCAGCTGACTACATTGTGATGCAGTTTGGTCGTGTAGCAGAAGATGTATTCACTCTGGACTATAATTATCCCCTCTGTGCTCTTCAGGCCTTTGCTATTGGACTCTCCAGCTTTGACAGTAAATTGGTCTGTGAATGAGACAACAGACTTGAAACATGGAACTCATTCCCATGCCTGCATCTTGTAGAAGTTCCAGGTGTAGTAATGAAGAGCATATTGGAAGGGAAATGGAGGACAGATTTCTACAGGCTTATTAGAAAGCACATTCCGGCCCTCAGAGCATTGTGAGTGTTGGCAGTAGACCGTCTTGGGAGCAGCCTCTGTATGCATTGTGGAAGAACAAGAAATATAGGTGATGCTTTTGTCATTGGTTGATTCTGCTTTCAGAATCTTTGTTTACAGATGCTGCATGACAGCTAAGCCCACTAATTGGAACTCCTTGCATCTAGGATAGAAAAATAATGGCTAAGTGTTCCTATACCTTGAAACTTCCTTAAAGCCTGGAAGATGATGCTATGCATGAGTTTCTGATTGGATGAATTCAGAAAAAGAGAGAACAGCTGGAATAAGACATTGGCTCTAATACAACACTTTTAGTTTGTGAAATGATTATCTGTTAAGGCTGATAATCCATTTCCCTTTCAGTATTCTAATTGTTCTCTATCCCTTGACAGTCTTTTTACCAAATAAAGAACAGTCAAATCTCAAACACTGCCTTTTCACATAGTGATATTGTATTCATTGCTGCTTCTGTTAAAATGAGACTGAATAGACGACAGAAGGTAATATTGTAACAAAATACAGTACTGTTCCTGAAAAGCAGTGTTGTGATTGAATTGTCCATTGTTCATAAAATTTGCTGCATTTCTAGGAATAGATTTGTGACCAATTTAACTTTTTAATGTGAGATTATCTCAAGTCATGACACATTAAAGTAGATTTTATATAAATAATTTTAACCTGACTATAAGAAGGAGTTATATCAAAAAGAGATTACAGGTATTTTTAAAGGTATCAGTAAGTTTAAAGCAATTGTGTCATGATGCTTTGCAATGTGTCCTCCTTCGAGTGTTCCTTTTTTAATACTGGATGTACAATATAGAGTCTGTAGGTCACAGCATGGAACACCTCTTGATTCATATGGCCTTAACTCATTAGAGTGGATTGCTGCACGGTGTGACATGGAGGCCTTGTAGTGTACACACCTGCTGTCTACTGAAGCAGAGAGCAATCTTGCAACAATCCTATCTTGGAACAATCCTATCTTGCCTGTTTCATGGCCATTACACATATTCATGATGGTCCTGGAAAAGACTGTCCTTCTCTTGAGACGAGAATTAGTTGTGCTTCAGCTTTGGGTATTGTTCTTGTCAGCAGACTAACTCTGTTTTAAGCTGCAAAGATCAGATAGATTGTTTTCGGTCTCTGGAGTCTTTGCAGTGGTGAAGATCACTCACTCTTTCAAATTAACAAAATTTTGTGGAGACGTTTTCTGATATTGCCAGAAAAAAATAGTTATGGTAATCATGTGTAAACTCTGTATTTAACTGTAAATTATGAATTGATGCTGAGAAGTCCATCTCGGGTATCTCTCAGATGACCATTCTGCATTAGCTGGTGAACCATTGTCTTGAGATGATCTCATCAGAAAAGCAGTCAGTGAAGAGAACTTGAATCCTGATGGATCTCTTTTGTGCCTTTGTGTACTTCCTGCTCATCAGCTTAGGGATGGCAATGCTTTCCAGCTGTGTTCTTCTGAGGTCTTGGCTGATGGTTCTGCATTCCTGCTACCCATCCAGAAATATGATGTCCATTTGTGTACCTGTCTGATTATTTTTCTGACTAGGAATGTGTGAAAGAAACTGCCTTATGTTATTTTGGGATGACCCGAAGTTAGAATGCTAATTTCCAATTCAAGATGATTTTCTGTGTGCTCAGAAGGCCACAGTAACATCCCTTTACTCAATTAGGCCCGTCAGAAGTGGCTCTTCAAGCTATTTGTTGACATCAATGATCCTGTCAGGGCCTCTCAGTCAAATTATACAGACAGATGAACTGATTCAGTGCTCTTTATCAGATACCGTTTTACATTAATTGTATTTATAACTTTTATATCTAAATGAAAATAAACTAATTTATATATTGAAAAATCCTTAATTCTAAATTAGTTGTTTGGGGTTTGGGGTGGTTTTTAAAATTTATTTTATTTTATTTAGAATTTTGCTGTCACTTGTGGATGTTCTTTGTTCCTTCTGTATGAGATCCTACCTCAATTTCTTTCCATCTTCTTGAACCTCATCTCTTTTCTTACTCTCTCATCCTTTGTCCTTTTTCAGTTCTCTGTGTTGTTTGGTTTTACTTCCATACACTTAGAAGTCTGGGAATAAATGTAAGATTAGTCTCTCTAATACTTCCTTCCCTGCCACCCCTCCCTATTACCAGGTCTTCCCCTAAAGTTCTTGGTTTCCATTTGATTCTCTCTCTAAGCGAGTTCCACTTTCCTGTCCCATGTTTTTAATGTTTTTCCCAGTGTCCAGTTAAAGCATTTGAGATGCATTTTCCTACCTTCCATCTGAACCCATTCAAGCGTGGAAGTACAGTAAGGTTTTTTTTTCAAACAAGAACTGAAGAAATACAAGGGAAGGAGGAACATCAAGTCAAAGTGGTTATTTTTTCCTATTTCCACTGAGATATGTATAAACCTCAGTAAGTGGAGATATGATGGATCTGATAATCAGAAACTGGCACAGCTCTCAGTGTGTAAGTCCTATTCTTTGTGCATCTCTATTTTTCCCACCATTTTGATCTGAGCCAAATTAGTCTTAGTTGGGAGAGAAACTAAGCAGAAAACTCTACTGGGCATTTGTTCTTAAAGCAGTAATATTAGTTACATACATGTAAATGCAACATTCTTGAAATCCCAAAGAGATCTTAAAATAAAGATGGAAGCATAAGAAACTGTTAAATATGAAAACTAAAGGCAGGCCTAGTGGACGGAAGCAGCTCCTAGGCTCTTTGGTTCAGAAACATAAAAGACAGGGAATGATTTCTGGTGCTTTTAGGGGTGAGTCTCACTCTCATTGAAGTTCTGCTGCTGAATTTGGTAGCAGTAGGGTGGGGGTTTGTTACTGTTGGCATAATCATTGTATGTTGCTTAGTGTGCTCCTCTCCTTGCTGGTACTAACAGCTCTCTAAATCTCTCAGTTGTCACTGAATTAGGTTTCCTGTTCCTGGTACAAAAGACAAGCAAAGCCTTCCCTGTGATTTACAAGTTGAGCTAAGAGTTTGTGTGTAGTCTTGTGAGATAGACCTATGGATAGATTCTTTTGGCAGAGTCAGGAATCTCATCTTCTCTGCTACAGTGTCAAATTGTTGTACATAACTGCAGTTTGGAACTAGGTCAGAACTAAGACCCTTAAGTTATTGTGGGACTGAAAGCCCTGCCAGGAAAGAAGGCAGAGACCCTGCACCACTCTTATATCTCTTGAACCGTACAGTCTATAGAGTTTGTCTTCTCATTTCATTCCCTAACATGTTCTATATGGACTTACTATTTTCTCACTGGAAGCTGGAATTCACTTCTTTTGTCCCAAAATGGGAGAAAAAAAACAGAAGCAAACTAACTTCACTGGAATGCATTAAGGTAAAGGCTATGGTAACCATAACCTACTCTGGTAATTTGAAGTTCAATTTAGAGACTACATAAATAGGTGGATGCATTCCAGAGGCTGAAATTTGTGATCATTTACATTGATTCAATTAACATTTCCAAAGAAGGTCGAACTGTTGCACTGTCTGTAACAAAACAGCTGAGAATCATGAAGAAAGCATGGGATTGATATTTTTTTAAGTTTAATTTAATGGAGCCCTTTACTAAAGGGAAAGCAACACTAATTTACTGTGAAAAAAAGGCTTAATTTTATAAACTGCATAACAAAATTATTCTGATAGAATACAGATAGGTTTGGGCAATTAAGTCTTAAATTTGCCCAACTCTCTCTGCTTTCTGTTCTAAGTGAAATAGTTTGCTTCCCCGTTACCTCTAGTAAAGGAAAAAAAAAACAAACCAGCACTAAAAAACATTCTCCTGAGTGAGTTTCCATCTGCAATTGACTGGAGTCCTGCAAACAATCTGTGTGATGATTCACAGGAAGGAATAGGTTTCAATTCCTTCTCTTTGAGCTGTGTTGATTTGGCAAGGAAATGGGAGCAAAACAATACGTTAGTCACATAATTATGAGACCTAGCCTTGAGTTCACAGTGAATATATGTGATGAGAAGTGAACTACCTTTCAAAGATATGTTTTTTATTAAACTGCATGTTTTTAAATAGGCCTTAGTAGAAGTAGTGGCTAGATCAAACCGTTACAGGGCTTTATATAACAAACAAGACCCCCTCAAAATAATTTCATTGAATTTTGTAACATCATCTTAGTTATCTTGTAGGTACTCTCAATTCCTACAGTTGTATCAGAAAACCTTATTTTTATGAAATTGATGGGGTTTGTCATTTGGTTTCTGAGGCCTTAGGCCACATTAAGGACCTGTTTTCAGTCTTTTCTCTGCAACTTGAAAGAGTTAATAAACTTTTTTAGCTTTGGGTTCTTCCCAAAAATTGAGATTTTCTCTTAATCCATTTCTGCAATATACCGAAGTTTTAAAGAAAGCCAACTCTTCGCAGGTAGTTATATGCACACCAGGCATCTGTGAAAAAGTTACCTGCTAGAGCGTGGAAAAGTGTATTTTGCTGATGTAGCTCCCAGAGCTGCTACTAGGATGTAGTTATATTTACTAAACTTGCTTTTGTTCTGGGGAACGTGGCTCTCACCCTGGTATCAGCATTTCCTAGCGCAGCGCGCCGGCACTCCTGTATGAACGGACAGGGGAAGAGGAGCTTCGACGTGAGGCTGAGAAAACCCACACGGGACATCGCATTGCTCTTAGGTGAGTAGTTTGCTGCCTGCGATGATCCCGGGACAACCACTCTGCCCTGTTGGCGTTGAGTTGTTTGTTTCGCAGGGGCTCAGCTATGCTGGGTGGAAATCACGGCACGTCTCTTAAGGGACTTGGATGCAGCGCTGCCGGCGGGCCGGGACCGGCTCGCAGGGATTACCCAGGGAAGCCGTGTCCTGCCCGGACGGCCGGGGGTGTCCCCGGCACCGGAGCCCCCTCGCCGGGCGCTCGGCCCATCGCCGGAGTCCCGCCCCTGGGAAAGCACCAGGCGAGCGGCGGCGTTCCCAGGGATCTTCCCCCGGCTGAGGTCGGCCCTTCGCGGCCGCAGACTCCAACTTCTCCCGGGGCCGGGCACCGCGCCCGCTCTCCATCCCTGGAGGAGGCGGTGGCAGCCGCGTCCCGCCCGCTCCCAGCGCTCCCGAGCCGCCCCCTTCCCCCGCTCCCGGAGTTTCCTTCCCCCGCCCCCGCGGGCCCCTCTTCCGGCCATTGCCCGCGTTCCCTCCGCCCCGGTCACACACGGCCCCCGGCCGGGGACCGCCCGGCCCCGCTGGGTTTTGTTCCCAACTCCGCCTCGGCCCTTCTCCCGCTGCCCCCCGCCCCCCGGCAGTCCCCTCCCAGCCCCGTCCCAGCCCCTGCGCTAGCCGGCAGTCCCCTCCCTCCCTCGGCCGCGTTCATTTCATACCAACTCTCATTCCTAGCATTCCTCACTTCCTCCTTTCAAACTCCAGGGGAAATAAAATCCCTCCCTTTTCCTCCCAAACTCCTGCCCGGCCGCCCCCCCGCCCCGCTCGCCGCTCCGCCGGCCGCTCCGCGCTCCTCAGGTGAGTGTGCGCTTTGTGCCTGCGCTCCCGCCGGCCCGGCCGCCCCCCCGCTCCCATCCCATCCCATCCACTCCCGGCCGCCCTCCCGGCCCGGCATTGTTCGCATATCCCCGCCGCCTCGGGACCGAGGAAAGGGGAGCCCCGAGGGCCCACCCCGGAGCTGCTCCTCGCCAACTTTTTTTTCTTTCTCTCGGACTTAGCGGCGGCGATGCTGAGCGGGAGGCTGACCCGCCCGCTCCCCCTGTCCCAGCCCCCGCTCCCACCCCTGCGGGCTCGGGGGTGGGGATCGGGCGGGAGCGAGGGGCAGGCGCGCAGTAACAGCGCTCAGTGCTCTTTTGGCAGAAAGTCCTGGAGCTGAAGGAGGATTTGAAGCCGGTCCCCGCTGCCCCTACGGAACCGCAGCCGCTCTTGCCCCGCTCAGGTCAGGACACGCTGTTTCACGGTCGCTTTCGCGCGGGGCGAAGGGGAGCGGGTGCCTGCGGGAGACGGGCTGGAAGGGAGGGTTCGGACCCGGTTATGTGCAACAGAGGAGGCACAGGCGTACAAAGGAAGCGATGGGAACATCCTCAATGGAGGCTCCGGCGGCTTCTCCCGTCGGGAAGGGGCTGCCGGCGCTGGCACTTCGGGAGCTCGGTCTCTTGTCGCATCGGCTGAAAACTACAGCGCTAATGTGAAAAAAAACCCCAAACAAACAAGGTTTCTGTACTGTTCGTAGAGATGTGCCTGGGGAGAGTGGAGAGGAGAAGCAGTACTTTCTGTAATAAATTTTAATGTAAATTTTGGAAGATGTTTTTTAGAAAAACAAAACAAAATTTCCTAAGGAAGCCTATCTGTGAGAAGGCGTGTGGGTTGTTGCAGAGTATTTACCAAAAGATGAGGGAATAATGTTTTTCCCAGTTCAGTTTTTCTGAACTTTAGGGTTCAGTTTTAGTGGCATGCCGTCGGAAAGGATTAAAACCAACAAACAAACAGACATAAAAAACAAACAATAAGCTTTCCCAAGGAATCTCTTATCTTATGTAGATAATTCCGTTTAAACAATCTCTTGCATGGGATGCTAAAGATGGGGCTTTTTTGCAGAAGAATGTAACTCAACGCGCTTAAGGACTTCTGTTAAGTATTTTAAAGTGAATGGTCATATGTAAGTTAAAAAATACCCCAAACAAACAAAAACCCAGAACTAACCACAACTAATTACCAATTTTGTCTTTGTTTAACCTGAAGTTACACTCATGTTGCTTTCTAGCCTTAGAAGTTGAGTTCTGTGGCTCCTTTACAAATAAACAGCAAAAATACCTTTTCAAACGCGGGGGGCGGGGTGGGAGAGAAGGAGATTTAGGTTTGGTTTTTTTTTTTTCCCCCTTTTCCTATTACTGCGAACAGATCGGTTTCCCCAACACCTTATTGCGGTGTCTGTGTGCAAAGTGAGCGGAGCATTCGTTCACCTGTCTGTCCATCTGTCTGTGTAGATTTAAGAGGTTTTATTGTTCTCCTGCAGAAGGAAGTGGGCAGTAGGACGGGGCAGAGAGTAACGGGGAGGAGCGAGAGGAACAGAACGAGGGGGAAAGCAGAGTGGATATACAGCAAGTGGTAGGGCTGGGTTGCTGTGTTATCACCTGTGCAGTTAAAGCATTTTGGTTTTGATAGGTTTCTTTCTCACCACTGAAAAGCGTGGATCGTCCTGTAGTGAATACAGGGGGACATTTTTATTAGAGCTGCTGAATGTTGAGGGACTCCAGTTTTCTCTGGAACTTGGATTGGCAGAGTGAAGGTCAGCCAGTCAGTAGGTGCAGTCACCTTCTGGGTTTTTGCTAAATCCCTCTGTGGATTGCTCCCTCAAACTCAAGCATGAAACAAAGTCTATCAGTCTCTAAACTGGACTATCAGCTCATTGTTTGTATCCTCTTGGAGGTGATCTTGGAAGCAAATAAGTGTGCATGAGCACGGGTGCTAGGAATTTCTCCACTGTCTCCGTTCCTGATACATCTTTTGGATTTTTAAATTAGTTCTACCAATTGCTTTGAAATATTTTAGGTTATTATTGTGCCAAGTGCTTTAATGTTGGTGTTTTACAGAACACTTGTGGAAATATGGTATGAAAATAGTACCGCCAAATTTTAAAGAGGAAAAAAAAGGGCTCTATGGCACCCAATGTTGCTTGTGGCTTACATAAAATCACAGTTGCTGTTGGCTTTCTTACTCAGGTATTTGTTTCATAGAATTCGAATACAGTTAGTAGTGTTTTGAGAGCGTTGCTGAAAAGTACAGTCTCCAAGAGATGCTGCTTTCATCTCTGTTTGGAGTGACATTATGCTCATTCACAGCTTTCCTTCCTTAGTATTATGTGTCCTTTTCTGATTGTATCTTTCAGCTCTTGGTTTTGTCCCACCATAACCCAAGGGGTGGGTCCACAAAGACTTGAGGCTGGCACTGCTGTGGAGTCCCCACAGCCTCAAACCGTCCATTTCCTTACTTGTCACACCTCTGTGCTTTGTTGCTGGCAGGGACACTGGCACTGCTGGTCACTGGCTCGGGTCAGGGGGCCGATCCAGATGAAAAGTAACACTCTCTTTTAGCAAGTTCGTTTCCAGCCACATCTGTTCGCCAGTCAAGTTAATCGTACGGCCACGTGCTGGAGCGTCTGGAGGAGGGGGTGCAATGACTAGAGGGTGAGCAGTCGGGGAAGAACTGGGGGTATTTTCTTAGCAACGTTGCCATTTTTCCGCACCTTAAGTAGTTCCTTGGACCGTGTCTACAGTAGTTCCTGTGATAGTGAAATGAATTTCTGGCCACAGCTGTATCTTAAGAAAGTGAAAATTCGGTGTTACCTTTCTTTAAAGATCTATTATGCTTTCGCTTTAGCTCGGGTTTGTCTTTTGTTCATTTGTTGGGTGCGGTTTGGTTCCCATTCCCTCAAATATTATGTAAAAATTTTCTTGGGCAACTTTTTCATCACCCAATGTACTTTAACATCAGGAAAGTTTTTGTTACTCTGTTGGAACAGTTTTTGCCTTGCTATTTCTCTGAAATGATTGTTTATTTTCTATCTCTGCATTTGCATCTTAAAGTTCCTAAAAGCTATTACTGAGGCTAAAATTTCAATATTTGTCAATGTCTATTATTCTAGTCCTAATGTGGATTTTTTATACTCTTTTCACTTTCTTCAGTTTATCTGTGTTCCTTCTGCAGAATGAGATAGGATATTTCATGAATTGGAGGTGATTCATCTCTCTTTGTTGCCTGAAGTGATATCTGAGCCCAGGCAGATTAAAGTCACATTGGTCATTTTGTAGAAGCTTTTGCTTTGCAGACAACTCTGTCATTTGTACAGCGTTCTCACTCTTGCATGTCTTTAGCTCCCGCTTCTGGCAGGGCTTTTTCCTTGATTTTATCTCTGGGGTATTTTTCATTCTTATTTCTTAATTTTCTTTGCATAACTTTTTCCACAGTCTCATTTCTCTCTCATGCTTCTTTCATTTGTGTTTATGCTGTCTAACTCCCTTTGAGTTGTTTCTATCCCCCAGTGTTTGTAAATGTCATTCTGTATCATGCAAGTTTCATCAACATTACCTTTATTCAGCCTTAGATCTTTGATTCAGATGTCAAAGGCAACTGGACTAGCAAAGATCCCTTCAGCAACCCAGGGGATGCACACTCCCTGTACCTGTTGGTTCTGTTTCTGTATCATTATACATCATATCTATATTATATAACATATATATCATTATGCTTATTTTTGAAGCTGTTAATTTTCTAATAATACGAACAACCAAAGCCAATTTTTAACTATGATTTCCTTAAAAAATAACAAATAGCATTCTAAGTCTAAATATACTACGGTGTGCACTGTATTCTTTCCATTCTCTACCTTCATGCAGTTCTATCCTCCTTTGAAGAGCAGTCAAGTTTATTATTAAGATTTACAGTAACGGATGCTCCTCTCTCCAATTTCTGTCAACCACCATGTTAAATGAGTGCCCAACGTGTCCCTTGGTAGAACCTTGTAAAAGAAGTCAGGAGTTTGCATGCTTGGAGCTCTTTACAAGATCTGAGACTACATGATTAGAAAGAGTTCTTTAGAGTTTGGAGGTGGTATTTTGTGTTCTTGGGTTTTGGGCTTTTTTTTGGTGGGGGAGGGTTTGGTGGGTTTTTGTTTTTATTGTTCCTGCCCCTCGGGTCCTCCTTTTTCTGGAGATGATGCAGTCACTCCCCTTTGTTTTTAACACCGTATGAATTAGACGTTTTCCTGCTAGGGAGGGGCAGGTTTTCCAGTTCCTGGTGCCACTGGCTGAGTCACTGGCTCTGTTTTTCTGTTCTGTTGTAGATTTATAATTACCTTGTTCTTACCTTTGTTAAAATGTGATTGCCAAAGGGTAGGTGTTTTGCTTTGCTGTATTTCTAAGACATGAGCGCCAGTGGCTTTCAGAGCCTGGGTACAATCTTTTGAAGCATCCACTTTTCTATTGCCAAAGAGAAAATAAATCAGTGCAGTCCTCAGAGTGCCTCCTTTCCAACGGTATGGTAACCATTAATGACAGATGTCCAGGTAAAGTCTAATCTCTTTATAACCAGGACTGCTTTAACTGAAGCAGGAAATGTCAAGAGAGCACGGAGCATGTGTGTGCTGAAATGGAAAGGGAGGATTTGCTGATGTGTCTTAAGTTCATTTTACCTGATCATACCTCTCCATAGCAGGTCCTCAAAATAAAGCTCATTGGTACCAGATTAGCCAGGCTTAGACTGGTCTTTTGGTCTGAAAATCTTGTCAGCTTAGGGAAAAAAAAAGGGAGGTGTAAAAGAGAAGTTGGTATGAGAAGATTATCTCCAAGCACACTCACTGCTCTTTGAATTATTTTTATTAAAATAAATTAATAAAATCCTATTCATTTCTCTGCCCTATTTGTTTGTGAAGGGTCTATGTGGTCAGAAGAAAAGAGCTGTGCAGGGGAAACAATGTAAATCTCTGTTTTTATCCAGCTTGAAAGGTAACTGAAAAATAGAGAAGAAGTGTCTTTTTCCATTGCTTTTGGTCACAGGTTTTATTTATAAGAACATGCTTTAAAAACTGTAGTAGAGTCTGTTGTTGGCTGTGTCCCTTTAAGAATTTAGTTTTGCTTGGCTAGCTGCCCTTGTTCTCCTGTAGATTAATCCAGCAGAAGGTATATAACCTGTTGACCTTCCTGGCGAGAAGGGTCTGGAAGGGCAAAGAGATAATTTAGAAGGTTCATGCTTTCCTGTAATATCTGGGGACAAGTTTAACTGTTTTTCAGTTTGGGCATTTTTTTTGTGTTTGTTTGTTTTTTTCGTGTTTGTTTGTTTTTTTCCTCACTGATACCTGTTTGAGGGTTGGGGTTGTAATTACAGAGTCTCATTATTTTCATTTGCTTTCTGTGAAATCGCTCTGTGTTCAGCAGGTTGGAAATAACAGCCTGTTTATGCCACATGTAGAGAAAGGAAAGAGTTCTGAACTCAAGATTACACCAGTCTGAATTGAGGACAGCTTTACTGTCCCATGTACCAAACTAATAGGAGAACTGGAATCTGATTTAAATGGCTGGCATGTGTTTGTCTGCTAGGAAATTTCAGACTCTTACAGGAAACCAAATCTGTTTGACTTTCCCCAGTGTCAGCCTTAAGAAGTGACCAACTTTTGCTGTAAGCTGTGAATGTTCACCTGCTGCATGTTCCAGATGGAGTGTGTGATCCAAAAGTGAGCTGGGCTGGTGTCTGAATACCCTGAGAAAGAGCAGCTTGGTTGGCAGCCATGAGCGGGGTTCATTTCATATGATGAAGATCTTTCATCACATGTGTTCTTTACTTAGTCATTGTGTTATCACAAGTTTCTAACTCCTTTAAGCTCATGTCTGACTGCTACAAAAACCAAAGCACACGTGTAATTGGTTGACTGAAGGAGGAAAAGCGAAGGGAGCACTAAGCATTGCTCCCATTTTATATATCTTTTCTGCCTGATTGTGGCTTGCATTTGTCTTGAGGCTTTAGTAGAGGGCTTAGCCCTGTCCAGGCAGGTCATGCCCACAAAACAGACCACCTACAAGCACCACAGAAGTGGAAGTCACAGGTTGTGTGATCAGTCTTTCTGTCTACTCTCTTGTAAGTCTCTTAGCCCAAGTTCACCTGCTTAATTTCTTGGAGACTAACTGTAGTCCTGGAGCTAAACATTTTCACTGCTTTGGATGAGATTTGCAAACATCTGTCTTCTGTTTGAGTTCATGTGCAATTCTGCCATTAGTGTCATGGGAAGCTAAGTACATCACAGTTTTGAGTTTTTTCTGGAACATCTACCTTTGAGCCCTAGACAAGAGATTGAAAGATGTCATGAACAGGAGGCAGGACTAGGAAATAAGGATTTGATTTAGATATCATAAAATGGGCATTATGAGTCTCTCAGTTTAGTGTTACTTGCCAGTAAATACTCAAAAGATGCTCTATTTCCAGACAGTGTTGAACATGAGTCCGTCTGAAGTTAAAACATATTCAGTTGAAAATCGCTTTTAAAGTTAACCTTTTCTTGTCTTGAAGTTCTTGTCTACATTTTAACCCCACTCTGATTTTGCTGTTGGGTGGTTCACTTACATCTTTGTGCTGTATTTTTTTCTATAGGTAAAATGGGGGCTTTTGAGCCTGATGGTGAGATTTTCAGGACAACTGAGTTTTGGTGGGTGTAGGAGCAAGGGGTTTTTTTAGGTTGCTATTAAAGTTTCCCAATACTCTAATAATTAAGTGAATAATACTCTTTGAGAAAATGCTCAACTTTGTTTATTTCTGTCTCTAGCTTCGTTTGGTAAGACCTAAGTGATTTTAAACTGCCAATATCTACACTCGTCTGTACTTAAAGGGACAGTTATAATTTTAACACATTAACTAACATTACCAGTGATTTTGTGATAGAAAAGGGACATGATTATCTGACTTCCTCCTGGGTCTTTGCTTTCTAACCAGCTCTGTGCTTGATGGGAGAATGACTCCTGGTCACCGCTGCTGCCAGCACAAGGGTGACTAACCATTTTCACCCTGCCACAACCTTCATCTGTTTGGGAAGCTGTGAAACACATGCCACATGTCTTGGAAAGTCAGGGAGAACGGGAGCTCTGGGAACAGTTCCCACATGGGAGACAACAGTGACTCCCCAGGAATTCCACTGTTCCTTTGAGAGCTGGGGCCGGCCCACTGTGTGGCTCAATCCCAGGACAACCTGGCAGTGTCAATCTCTGCTGCCCTTGCTGGCTCGTTTTTCCCTCCCAGCAGAGACATTAATCACGCAGTAGTCATTTTGTCAGTCCAGGGCTGGCGGCTGTCTGATGTGGCCTGTGCCTGGGAGCTGTGCATCAGTTACCCGTCACTCAGGATTGATCCCTAAGCCGGCCACCCCTAGACTAGTGGGATCAGAACCAGCCTTTGGGTTTTTGTTGTCGGTTCCTGGGTTTTTTTTTCTTCCCTCCTCAGGGCAGCAAGGCCCTGTGCTCTGTTTCCTTTATCGCAAATGTAACTGATTGGATGGTGTGCAAGGCCACACACAGCCTTATCTCATCGCATCCTGTTTGACTGCATTATCCAGGGCTGCACTGATACAAGCTCTGCTCTCTCCTTGCTTTGATTTATATCACTCTGCTGGACACTACATCCTCTCTCTGTTTCAGCCAGAGCTAGCTACTGCAATAATTTAAGAGTTGTTTTGCTTTGCTCGGGAAGTCAGGTGCCTTTTGAACAGCAGCTGCTGCAGGCAGTTTCGGTGTAGCAAACAAACCAAGCTTGATTTTGTGTTAGGCAGTGTGACAGTCATTCATCTGGAGCCCAACCTTATGCTGGATATGATCTGAGGCTAGTAGTGCTTGGTCCTTTGTAAACCAATCTTATTCAGAGGTGAGACAGAGGCAAAAATCTCACCGTGCAGCTTTTAGACGTAGTGAGTATATTACTTTGCCCAATACATAGAGGAAAATATCAGTTCTTTCCCCTTTGTCTGGCACTGCTGCCAGCTAAGAGCTTTTACTTCACCTACAGCAAGTATCACTTACCTTAACTGGTTTTATTCATTGGATTATGCAGTATTACTCTGGTGTCCTGGGTGGATAGGGCTATTCACAGGGGATAGCCAGCAAGGCTCAGGATTGCAGGATGCTCTGGGCAAAAAGAGAGATTATAGCCAGGCTCACCATTTGGCTAAGCTGTTATGGAGTGCTTGAGTGAAGTCCCCTCAAAAGGCTCAGTGAACTGCACCTACCCATCTGCATTGTCCCTGGATCTTCTGCTGAAACTGAGTGGCTCTGGCTCCAGGCTGGTTTAATGATGGGAGTGCAGCTTAACCTTAGAAACTTGTTGCTGTCTGGTGCTGCAAAAATGCTGTTACTTTCAGCATATAGTTCAGTGCTCATTGGTCTTACTACAGTTGCATCTTTATTTTTTTCTGTAAACACGTCCATGATTTTTGTCCTCTTATGCCTGCAAGCTTTAACAGACCTTGAGTTATCATTGAATAGCTGTTTTCCCATCTTTTCCCTCTCTAGTAAGTTTTTCCTGCAGTTTTTGAGTTGAACTATCTTGGAGCTGCTCATCTACTGATTGCACTCATTCTTCTCTTTCAGAGGAACTAAGATACTATTGTAGTATCCCATAGAATTTCCCAGCCTTCTTCCTCTGGTAAGTTGGAATGCTCTCTTCCATCTTGTACCTTGTGCAGTAGGTTTCTTGGTATCCCAAATCGTTGTTTCCCTAAACCCAAATCTCCTTGTATGACTGCATTGTGTAAGTTCATTTGTTAGCTGTTCTGGATAGAAGTAATTGACTGGTTGTTCCTTTTTCCAGGTTTTCTTACTGTTGTAAACTACTCTATCGTTTGAGCACCTGTTCTGGCTGAACTAATTTTTTAAAATTCACAGTTTGACTGCTGATCAGATATGAAAATGTTGTAGTTCAGATCCTCTGTAGTAGCAGTATTTGGCTCACGTTACCAAGGTAGTGAATACCGGAATTGTTTGGTTTTGTTTGCATTACAATGACACCAAGGAATACCTGTAAGGGGAAGCAGCCCCTGCCCCCACAGCTTGCGGTTCCACTGAATGACACCGAGGATGATGGGATGTATGGGATGTTCTCAGTAAAGCACAGTGACTTTCTCAGAGCGCAGCCAGCTCAGGAGCAGGAGTGGAACTGCACTGTCAGACTCCACATGGCTGTGCTGGCAAGCGTTCCTGCCTTGGAGGGGTGAGTGAACAGGGACCTGGCTGGTTAGTGTGTTGTGATCAATTCCAACAGGGAAAGGGAATGGCCATTGAGTAGGGGGAGTTTTTTTGGACAGAGCAGCTCTAAGAAAACTGAACAACTGGAGACAGCTGGATGCAATTTTTCAGATCCTCAGGAAAGTATGATTTTGTGTTGAGCAGCTGCCACAAACATTTAAGAGGGAGCTGTTACCAACAGTAATGACTGAGGGATTAATATTAGAAAGCAGATGTGTCAGACTATGGAGTCTGTTAAAGATGTGCTCCCTGTCAATGAGACCTTGCTGAAGGGCTCTTGGCAGCTGTTTAGCCCTGCAGGATCTCTGAATCTCAATGAGATACCATGTGTGAAAGGAAAGAGAGTGTTGAAGTTACCAAAATTGGAATACTTAAACCAAAGCTGCTGGAGCTGAAAGATTTTTGTGCTTTCTCCACGGTTTTGCTTTCCTCAGACCCAAACCCCTGCCTTTGTGAGTGACTCGTTAAGAGATGGGCCATGGCAGAGAGAAGAACAGGGAACAAGAGTCAACAAGAAACAATAATTTGACAGAGGGAGACATTAAGAAGGAAATAGAGATACTGTGGTGAGGAGGTGGATGTGCTGTGAGGAGATTTGTGTCTTTGATCCTGGAAGAGAACCCATGACTTGACCCTACAGAAAAAGATTATTCATCATCTCTCAGTAAAATAAGTGTGGCATCAGAATAAGGAAAACTCTAGGATACAGTTGCAGATATACAAGAGCCAAGGAATGGAGCATAAGTTTTAACTGAGGGAATCTGAAGAGAACAAACACCAAGTCCTATGATCTCTGGCAAAACTTGCTATTATGAGAATGGGACAACATCCTCTGACTCCTGTGACCTTCAGAACTGTGCCTGTTGAGGGAATTCACATGGGGAAGGAATTGTCTGAGCGTGTCAGGGATGTCTGTTCAGTGCTTTCAAAATTAAATTCCCTCCATGTCAGAAGAAAGCTTTGTGATTACAAACTCTACCACAGGCAAAATTTAAGAAAAAAATGCTAGCACTAAAATATTTAGCAATATTAGAACATCAGTAATAGAAATCACCATTAGAGTAACCAAGCTGTATGCATACAGCAACTATTGACTGGATGCTAACTGAAACATTTTGTTTTGTTAAAGTAGTTACTAATGAATATTATTCAAACCTTTGTTATGAATAAGACACTCAACACTCTCATGTTTCTGAAAAATTCTCTGTTTTTCACCAGATTGCTCATTCCATGGGAAGTGATTCCATTGCCAGTTTTTCAATTTGCCGTACTAATAAAGCCATTCACCACAGGGTTTAGCCCCCAGATTCTTTAGTTTGCTTTGCTTATTTTAATGAGTGGCATCAACAATGCAGGAAACAGAAGGCTTGAAGTGTTCAAAGCAGAGCCACAGACCCCAGATAGCACCCAACCAGGACTCCCTGAATTACTGTTTATTGCCTCTGAGCATAGAGTATTGCTTGGAATTGCACATGGATCTTGCTAGTTAAGCAACATTATTTAAGAAAACTTGACAGGCCCTTTCAGCCCGTGGTATCTTACTGATCTAGAGGCATAGAGTTATAAGGATTTTCATGGCCATTTCAGTCTATGGAATTTCTTCAGAAGTTATCAAATAAAAGTCCAATTTGTGTTAGTGTCTGGGTGGTTACAGAGTCTTCAGCTGGAGATGGCCAAACGTCCTTGATTTCACAGTCTGTACTGTTCCACTTTTCTCATCATCCATCATGAATTGGTTTCGTCCCAAGAAGGGAAAGCAGAATCAGGCCTCAAGGTGTAGAAAAGTTGGGATTGCCCACAATAGCACATTTCAGTTCCTACTGACCTAACTGTAGCTTGAAACAGGACTAGCATTGCTGGTCGAGGCACAAAAAGTAAGAAGCATAAAAAAATATCTAGTCACTTCTAGATTTATGTAATTTCTTTTGTCACTGCTATTATGTTCCATATCTCTTGATTTACACCAGTATGAGAGAAAGCCCACATATTCAGTCTCTTGCTCAGTGGATTTCCCTGAATGTAAAAATGACATCTGCTCAAGTTGGTGCAACTTTTCTTTCATGTTTGGAGAAGAGAGCCTGGAGAGCTGACACTAAACTGAATAGAGTGTGTTTTCTCCTCCAGTTATTCTGGAGGAATGGAAAGGACTCAGAGATTCCTTTGTCACCAAAAGCACTTAGTGCTAGGGCAGATGCAGAGCCCTGTAAAACATGAAATGATCAGGCAACGACTCCTAGGGTGTGAATGTGGGAGGAGGAGAGTTGTGCTTCAGATATATTTACTTAGTTTCAGCCTAGGAGTGTGCCATGATGAAATCATCTGCTAGGTATTCATCTGTGTCAGCATGGACATTAAGGAGATGAAAATAACTGGATTCAAAGTTGGTGCTTTTTATGGTCATGATAGTCCTTCATTCCCTAGATGACTTTGTCTGCTTGTATGCATCGCTAGGGGATTTGGCTTGACAGCAGAGGAGCAGCTTCCAGTGACCATGGCTGTGGGAGTCACACAGATGAGCAGGCAGAGCATGTTTTCACTTCGTGTGGAGCCTGCTGGCTGTTATGAGACTTGCAGCTCCCAATGCAGGTGGTAGGATGAATACACTTGCTGTCATACCTTAGGATTCTTTCTGAACCCTTCCATTTCTCGGTTTGTCAGCCTGAGTTAAAACTAGTCTGTGCCTTGTGTTTGTGAAGATTTTAATGTACATTAACTATGGGAGGGGTCTCGAGAGCCTCCAGGGACTGGGGATGGTTGGGGAAATTTCAAAAGAAGAACATTTGGAACACATAACTTCTGTTTTTCTGTCAGAGTCTCCCCGTGGAAAGCTTACTCCTCAACACTAATTCTCCAGCAGGACAACCTCTTGGATACCCATGTAATGTTTTATTAGGCTCTGTCAGTGAAAGGTGATGTGTTAGTGGTAGATTCTTGGTACGGGAAGCAATTATTACCCTTAATTTCAGTGTCTCTTAAAGTCACATTGTCTGCTTTGGTGCCACTGACAGTGTGCTTGGAATGCCTATGCCATTGGTAAAGGCCATGTGTGAGCTACCCTTTCTGCCCTGCCCCCCTGACCTCCCATTTCATTTTTTCTTCTCATGTTCATTAGAGTTCTGAAAATATATACTATGGGTCAAGAAGACTGAAATAATCTGATATAGGGGCTGAAATGGATGGATGGAGAGTGGTTCACATGTTCTAACCGGAAATAAGTTGTATACTGGGTTTTCTAAATGTCTTTGTGAAGCACTTGTTAAAATGCTGCACAGTACAATGTGTCTAGAAATTACTAAAAGGCCTGGTGTTGTCTTACTTGTTTCCTTAACTTTTGGTGGGCTATGGAGACATAAAATATGTATCTGCTGCTGCCTAAAGTCATTAAGGAGCAGAAAAAACTGAAAGCCAGTGTTGTCAAATCTTTTTACAACTTCAGCTCTTGAAATGTTAAAATTCCTAAAGACTTTCAGTTTTTCTTAATAAAATCTTGTCATTATGGTCTCGGAGAAGATTTTTGTAAACACAAAATCCAAGGACTTAAAAAAAAGTGTCAGAAAAGTTTCTGGAGCCAGGAGTCCTGAATTCTTAAACTTCTGAAGTGTAACGAATGGACTCACTTTTCCTTTTATCAACTAGGGCATAGCATAACTGCACAGTTTTATTTTCTATCTAGTTTTTTACATAGACCATGCTCCAGTTTCTCCCGAGTCCCCCTTTGTATTTTTAATGTGATATTTCTGAGCTGGAGACTTGGCATGTCAGAGCCCTCTCCTTACTATTTTTCAGCACAGGTTTGATTCTGTTGCTCTTGGAAAAAAATCCTTGTTCTGATTTTCTTGCTACACAGCTCAAAGTGGTGATACACAGGGAAGTTTTGAACTCTGGAGGGATTCTCAAATGCTGGCTTGTGAACATTCTTTGTAGCCCAGATAACCTAAACTATTAAAATGGTAAACAAACAACTTTGGGATTAAGGAAGGGGAATGATCTGTGTCTTTAGAAGGCATTTGTCTCCCTGATGGTTGACTGGAAGTGTCTGTGTGGTCTGCAGTCTTTCTCAGTGAGTGTTTCATCAGCTCCACTCAGTGGCTTCAGCCTCTACTCTAGGCATTTATAAGTAGGCTGTAATTTATTGTAGTTTCCAAGATCTCGCAGCTACCTGCTTAGGTCCAGTGAGAAACCAATTTCTGCTCCTGTCCAGTGGCAAATCTAATAGCCTGGGATCGGTAAAGGATAAGGGGGCAGAGAGGCAGAGGGAACTGAAGGAATTTGCCATAGGTCGATTTTAAGATGAGCAGTAGGAACAGGCTAAGCACCCAGGTTCTTGACCTGCAACCTAGTGCTTTTAGTTATGCCTTTACTCATGGTGCTTTCTGCTCCTGCCAGGATATGATGCTGAGATTTGGGAGACATTGCATTAAACTGTCTGGCTCCAGGAATGGCTTTTGAAAGCGCAGATGATCCTTGAGAAGAAATGTCAATGTTAGAAATGACACCGACTACTAACTCTGATCCAGTGAAACAGTATCTAAGAAAATTTCAACCCCAGTGCTCAGTGATGATTAGATAATTCATCACTGCTGTATTTTGTATAGTCTTTCACACAGACTGAGTCCCTGTATGTGTACTTCAGAAAGTTAAATAACAGTTACACGGATAATAACAGCAGAGGGAGAAAGAAATAAGGAGATAAAGACATAGACAAGAAGACACATCTGAGGAGAACTGGGAAGTGACAGAGAGTTAATAAGCCAAAGAGAGATTGGAGCAGGCTGTTTTGTCAGAAAAGATTTTCATCTCAACATAAATAGAAATCAAGCACATGGTTGAGTTACCGTTTAAGGTAAACTTGAAGTAAAACCCCTCCTCACTGAGGTTTTTTAACTTTTTTTTGTTTTCCTTTAGTATCTCCACATTTTCCTAGAGAGGAAAATTTCCAACTGACGTGTGATGTGCTTGCCATTACAGGTTCTGAGTCTGCTTCTCCACGTGGCACCTTGGAGTTTCTAGCTGGCACCATTACCTCCAACGAGTGGAGTTCTCCCACCTCCCCTGAGGGGAGCAACGACTCGGGGGGCAGCGAGGCCTTGGACAAACCCATTGACAATGACGCTGAGGGGGTGTGGAGTCCGGACATCGAGCAGAGCTTCCAGGAAGCGCTAGCCATCTACCCACCATGTGGTCGGCGGAAGATTATCTTGTCAGACGAAGGCAAGATGTATGGTAAGGAGAAAGAAAGGGCACATCACGACACTCCGGGCAGCCTACCCCATGCAAGCCACTTGTCTTTGTACCAAGAGACGCTCTGAATGAATTCTCTCCTCTTGGGCATTCCCAAGCTGATGCAGTTGGTTGCTTCAAGTTGTATTTTGGAAAATTGGTGAAGATTTTAACATTTACGTATCAGAAAGGGTTACAGATGTCTTTTTCAAGGGACTATCTATAAGGTAGATCCCAGAGTTGGGCACACTACTGAACTAATCTTTAGATACATGTAATCTAGTGGCTTCATGGTATGCTAAATCTATTTTATATAGTATCTCTCTCTGCTGTCCCCACCTTTCTTTTTGGAGGTAGGAATAGGAAAAGGTCTGCATCTCTGGTGCTACAAGGCAGAAGTTCAGCTCCTGAACCCCTGCATAGCTCTGCCGATGTGTAAACACCTACATTTTGTCAAGTAGCTACACTTTTCAGACCTTAAGAAGGGTAGAAAGCAGATCTTTCTGTCTACTCCCCTTTGTTGTAGTTTGCCTTCTCATAGTCCTGACACAAATATCTTTCACGTGGCTGCTTCTCATCTAGCTAGCTAGATACCCAGCACTGAATGCAGAGGAGCACTGGCTTGAAGCTGTAGCAGAATTCGACTTTGTAGGTTGTACACATGCTTTTGAATTTGATTGTTTACCTTTTCCACAGCTGAAATTTCTCTCTTGATTTTGTCCACAAGAAGTTGTTCTGGCCTGGATTCTCTAGCTTAGCACTGGTAGAAGCCACCTGGTACTTCTGTGACTAAAAAGCAAAGCGAAGGCAGAGTGCCTAACATTGGTTACAAGTCCCGAGGCGGACTGTTTCTCAAAGCACAGTAGGAAGGATCTTATGGAAGGCAGCCCTCTAAACTACCCAGCCCTCTGAACTACCCAGCCAGTGCTTGTCGGGTTTCCCCCCACCCCCACCTTGCAATCTGCTCTCTCTGCAGGCCCCATCAAGGGATGCTCCATGCATGCCCCGAAGCTTCATATGGAGCACTTCCCAAGTCATTGTGCAGGTTTCTGTCCACCCATCAGGCTATTGTTCCCTGAGCAAGGAAACAGATTGCTCTGACTGTGGGGGCATGGGTGGGGCCTTGTTTACATGGCCTTATCTACAGTGGATGGTTTTACTGGGTACACACATCATTGTATCTGCAAAGAGCAGTATATGTTGGGTAACGCTGATCACCCTGAGGCTAAGCAAGTGTTAGCATTCTCAGCCAGACATCAATTCCGGCTCTCTGCTGGCACAAACACTTTTTGTGGTTGTGCTGTGGAATCAACCGGGGGAGTGATCCAACTTAAAAGCAGCCAGAAAGGGGAAAAAAATGAACCTCAATTTGGATGCTGCTCTCCTGCTTGGGTTTACAAGGATGATGAGAGTGGGAATGAGCAGCCGTTGTTGAGGTGAGGGTAAGACTGCTTCTTTCGGGATCAATACTTGCTTAAAATGTTACTCAAACTAAAATATAACTTGAGAGTCCACCCCATGGTTTTAAAGCATAAATTAGTAACATAGTCCTTGTTGCTCTATGTTTGCATTACTTTTCATGACAGGTGACTTTTAAAATTACTGGTGAAAAATTACAATTGTGTTTTAAGACTGTAATAATTTACCAAACATTCTGCGTGGTCCCTGGAATATTTCGGCTTTGCAGTGAATGTGTCAGAGCAGAGAGTGAAATGAACCACAAAAGAAATAAATGAGAGCAGAAGCAAGGTGCAGTGGACTACAGAAACCAATGAAACTTAGCTGGGGCCTGACCTAGCGTGGACTGGTGCTTAGTGGAACACATCTAGTTGACTGGACTGGTGGTGAGCTGCAGGAGGTAAATAACTCACTTGCAGGGTGAAAAATTAAGAGTAGGCACCAGGAGAAGAACAGTTTCTCTGCAAGCCCTCCCCCACTACTCCAAATGGGACAGTGTCCCTGCTTGCCTTCAGTGCACCTGTTCCAAGTATGGATGGTTGGTGCAGTGTGCTTCTGACAGAACCCGAGGCAATGATTTATGCCCTCCTTTTCTTACTAGTCTACCGGATCCTGTTCAAGGAAGCAGGGCCCAGCCTGGGATCTATAGAAAGATATGACCAGGCACGGAGAATAAATATAGTCCCTGATTTCATCTTCACTGCTTACAAGCCAGCTGGTGGAACAGAACAAGCTCAATGTGGAGCTGGCCCTGCCTCTGAAGGGATGGTTGTTTAGCTGCCCTGTGACTGACTTGCACAGAGCTTGCTGAACCAAGGGGTGAGGTGTTACAGAGAACTGTATATGCCCATTTTCCTTGGCAAAACTGGGACCATTTCACTTTTTCCCACTAAGGAGTGGCTCACGTGGTACTAGTATTTTGGCAAGATGTTCCAGGTCCCAGTATCTCTTCTATGTGCAATTCATCTGTTGTGAGGCAACCTATTTTCCATTTAAAGTTAGTAGCTTTTTACCAGAAAACATTTTGAACTATCTAAAATGCCCTGAGCCGATATGAACTTTCATTGTTTTGCTTAAATACCTTTAAAAATGCACAGAAAGGTGTGTTTCAGCCTATGCACAGGCTCCATGCTACTGTTTCCATGACTCTTCAAAGCTGGCTGCTTAACAGCTCTTCAGGCAACACTCTGCTGATTGCTGAGTGGACCTGGTTCCTTCTTCACCTGAAAGTCAGCCAGCTCCTCTCTGTACACTGATGATCTGTCTCGATGCCTTTGCTGCCTTTTCTTTCATTATCTTTTTCCATCCTAGGCATGTTCCATTTCTGCATGGAGGCAACATGCTGACTGAATAAGCTCATACCACAGCACAGCTCCAGGTGCAAGCCCTCACTGTCCTCTCCAGCAGTCTTTGCTTACCACCTGCTTAAGGCACAGGCAGCTGTCTTGTCTGATATGGAATGCTGTCCTTTCTCCTAATCACTGTGTTGACATTAGAAGCATTGAGTCTGGGGCCTTGCTGGTCTCATGCCTTCTGGTACCACTAAGGTCTTGCAGAATAACTTTTTTTGGTACGTGTTGCCTGCTAGAGTAAAATAGGGATATTACAAGTCTGTTGTTCACATTTTCCAAGTATGTTTTTTCCGTGGGAGAAATAATAACTGTAGTATTCGTATGAAATCCCAAACACCAAATTCTGTCATAGATTCTCCTGGCATCTTCAGGACTGATCTAGAGAAAGCAGAGGGAAAAAGCTTAGTACCTTTGTGAGATTTGCATGGAGGTGCTAAATAGACCAGGTTTCCCAACACTACTAAGGACAGGGAAATTAAAAATAGTAACTTGCACAGTGATACTTATATTGACAAAACACTATTAGGGCCTTGATTTACAAGGGAGATAGCAAAAGCTTAGAAGAAAGGAGCTACTGCCTCAACTATCCAGTGTTGCCTTCTGCTGCACCAGCACCTGTCTTGGAGCACCTTTTTGCAAGAGGGCTAGAATGGGTGGCTGTTTGTTAGATTGCTGTTCGGAAGGAGTAAGTAGTTTAGCAGCTGCTTTACGAACAGCTCAGCCATTTCTGTGCTGAGCAGGGAGGGGCAGACAGCTGGGAGCAGTCATCCATCTCCCAGGCTGGTGCCATCTGTTTGTGAATTGCTGATAGGAAATACTTAGAGATGTCCAAAGCTCAGAGGCTGAGTGATAGAAGGATAGTCGACCATGTTAGTAGTTTAAACCTGGAGCAGGCAGTGGACCATGAAGACTTGAGCTTGCAACATGAATTAAGATGGGATAACAGGTCAGTTTGATGCCAAAAGCTGCCATGTCACAGGTGGTCCCTCTCACCTCTCTTCTGAAATTACTAGCTAAGTTTCTGGGATAATGCCTTTATCTCAAAGGGATAGGCTAGAAATTCATGTTTTCCCCGACATCAAAGAGTCACTAAAAGTAGAACTGAAAAGCAAACACATAACCCTGAAGAAGCATAAAACGTACACTGCCTGTTTCAGTTCCTAAACACTTCTCTTTGATGCGAGGGAGGAGCATGGTGGCTATTCAAAATAGGAAAATCTTCAAGGTGACAGCCTTTAAATGCTTTCTTCTATGTTGTATTTTGGCATCTCACCTGATGATGTTTCAGTCAAAACAATTGAAACATGCTGAGAATGTGCTCAGTTGACACTGAACTGTATGGTCCAGGTAATTGCAATATTGGTATTTCAGCTGTGATATCCCTCAGAGTGGTAATTCTGAACTTCCTGTCCCTTTCATTATTGTGACCTAGTGAACTGTAGAACAGCCCTTTATCCTACAGTTTGGGTAAAAAAAGACAAAAATTCCTGTTTTAAACACTGCAAGATAGACAAAACTTGGATTCATGGATAATTGGTCAGGATGCAGACTTTGCCCTCCCCTCTGGTGGTAGGTGATGTTTTCAGGGTTGCTCAATAACAAAGTTTTGTTTCACTGCGTCATCTTTCAGTTTTGCTTTTATGTGGTTCTAGTTCCTTGTTGTTGACTAGATGAAGCCAGATTTCTGGAGATATTTGCAGCAGGTTAAACTTGTGCTGGAGTTTGCCATGTTTTTCATTCTATCTCCTAGTAAGCAGAGTTTAGGGTTCTTTCTGTTAACCTGTATGTCAGTTTAACTGATGTTTTCTCCATGCAAACATAAAAAGAAATATTTTTTTCTACGAATTGCAAGCATTTCCTGAATATTGAGACGTTTACCACTTGTAATGCCAAACAACCAGGAATCTGCTTGCTGTTACAGTTATTAGAGTTAATAGTTCTGGCTGTGGCATCTTTCCTTAACATACTTCTGAACATAGATAGAGTAGCAATTTTATTATGTACTACATGTTATCAAAATTATTGTGACTATTTTGAGAGGCTTCATTCTGTTGTTTCAATAAAGGGCACACATTTTTTTCCTGTCCCTTTTGATTTTTAGCAGGTTTGTAGTCCCATATTTATCTGTCAGGCTTAAAACCAAGTGTGCTGTTTAGTACTACGTTTTTCTCATGGTATATGTCTGCAGCCACAGAGTTTTCATCACATTGAAGTAACTTCATTAGCAACATTACATTACCCTTTTGGTTCTTCCTCTGAGGTTTTAATTTTTAAATTTCAAATGCTTAATAATTCTCCAAGATAGAGTTGATTGGTAGTGGTATATTGTCAGAAAGGCACTTGATCTGAATTTTTTGCTTTATAGATAACACATCCAGATGAATTGATTTCTAATTTAGTAAACCAGCTTTATGTTTTTTAGATGTATCCACTCATCTGCCTTGTAACTGAGAGACTGTTTCTATTTCATTTTTCAGCCTTTTCCTTTGTTGCAAGTCATTGTTTTGCTTCTCCTGTTCTTATGGATAACTATGCATTTCCAGTGGTTTTCTGAAAAGCTTACTTAAAAAGCCTTAGTGTTCTTTTACATTTTAAACTCCACTGCATTCTTTCACAATTTAGTTCAAATATTACCATTTGCTAATCTGCTCTTATGCCAAATATTTATTAATATTTCAAAATAGTAATTGGATGAAAAATCTGGGAACAAAATCAGATATGGAAAATGAAAATTAGTAGTGTCCAGTGACTTGGGTTTCTTCTTTCTTTAAAATAGTTGCAGGTAAAGCTCTCATCTGGACAGGTTTTTGCAAACACATTACCAGAAAGATCTCAAAAACATGGAGTGAGTTCTGAAAAAAGCAGCAAGCATACCAGACTTAACATTGAGCTCTGGGAGTTGAAGGGACTGATTTAGGAGGAAAGATTAAAGTAGCTAAATATACATAGCTTGGCTAAGCGATGACTGAAAGGTGGAGGGTGGGGGGACACATAATAACAGTCTAAAAATATTTGAAGGGTGTTAACATTTAGGAGGGAGAGGGATTTTATGTGGAACATGTGAGCATGACTAGGATTAATGGGGGAGAAAGAAAGAATATAGGATGGATATCAGCAAAGACTTTGCAACAGCATGGTGCTCAGTGCTGAGAGATCTCTAAGGAGATAGAATGGAAATGCAGTTGTTGGGGACTTTAAAAATTTGATCAGACAAAACTGTTAGGATTGTATTTGTACAGCCAAGTGTACAAATGTGCACATGTGTATCTGTGTTTTATGTGAATGAGAGATGGATTCCAGATTGGAAGTGTTATGGTTTTACACAAGAAACAAGACAACAGTGGGCATTAGGTAGCTTTACACTGTAAATATCTGCAGTTTTTTTCTAAATTGTTAGTACTGTGATTCATACTATCTGTGTTTCTGTGACATGAATATGTTTGTGAGACTGAATGTGTTTATTGACACAGAAGCCTTTTCTTAGGTCTGAAATAGAAACAGCAGACTTCTGGATAAACACTAGGAGTGCTTTCTCAGAATTTGCCTTCTGTTGGTTAGCCAAGCACTGGACAGAGAAGGGTGATAGTATTTCTCAAGAAAGGGTGTGCTTATACATAGAGGGAGCTGGTAAGTGTCAATATGCAGTTTGTGTGGAGACTTGGCATAGGAAAAAAGGAGCTTTCTTATTTACACAGTGCATATAAGCAAAACCTATTACATGAGCTCTCTTTTAAAGCCTCTTTCAAAGGCATTCCTTAAGCAAAACCAGTATAAGACAACACAAGCGTTCCGGGTTCTAGTGCCTTATAGGGTGCCCCAAAGTGGTGGAAAGCTGCTTATTCAGAAAAAGACAATAATATTACAGCTAGAAGAAGCAGCAGTATTCTCATTCACATAGGATCCAGATAATGAGCACAGGAGAACTAGGACTGTCTATTGGTTTAAACAGTTGCTCATTAACTAGTCCATAACAAACCCTGTATTGTCTGTGTGTGGTGAAGAACTGGGCAGCAAAACTGGGAAGGCTGTGTGCAGTTTGTGCCCAGACAGATGGTCTTGTAAATCTGTTGGTCACTGGCAGAGCTGACTTAAACCTCTGGGGCCTGGGTACACCTGCTGCCAAAGGGTGCATAGCCAGCAGCTGTTCCTCATTGCTGTCACCTTGAACTTGTGACCCATCCGGGTCCTCCTTCGCATTCTCAGCCTCACTCCACGCACGCATACAGGCAGAGCCTCGCTCTGTGTCTGCCTCCTTGAAGAGGAAATGACACTGTTTCCATGTAAAATGGCTTTAGAATCACTCTTCTTTCCTCTTGAATGTGATTTGTACAATAATTGCACGTGCCTTTTCAGGAGCTTAGGTTGGAGCCCGTGGGCTGGAGTGCGAAGAGCGTAACCAATGCTTGATGAGGTAACCCAATAGCAATGCTCCAAGCTGTTGACTGCAAGTGCTGTAGGCACAGGCCTGTTTCTAAGTGTGCCAAGTATTACAGGGAAACACACGTGCATGTGTGGCATTTAGCACAATGTTGCCTTCAGCCTTGACTGGGAATTATGAGCATTCCTGAATGTAAAGGCTGCATCACCATCTTTAGTTGTAGAATTGTAGAAAATGGTGCTGGGAGGGACCTTCAAAGATGATCTCATCTGCTTCTGGGCCCAGAAGCAAAGCCAGCTCACTTAAGCTGTTCATGTCTAGTCTGATCCTTTATGGCTAAGGTTAGGGGAAAGTGGTTTGGCAATTTTAGATACAGCAGCTTTTATTTAGAAGGTAGTTAAAGCACCTAGATATTTGCAAATTTCTTTCTGGATCCACGTGAGTTTTTAGGTATCTCAGCAGCTTAAACAGTTTTGTCATCCTCTTGTTCCTGCTCTCCTGTTACTGCCTGAGTCATAGTTGCCCAGCTATCTATCAGACTTACACTGTAAACTCAGTCAGGGAACAGGTGTTTAAAGAATGTGGAATAGAATTGCCCCAGTGTTAGGAGCTGGAAGAAAGTGGGACAGGAAGGGGGAATATCCCAAGCCACTGTAAGGAAATTATATGAGTTTGACAGAATTCAGCTATTATCCAGACCAGTTCCTGGGTAGCCATTTGATTATGAAGACTGTGTTTCTGATAGACTTTGCTGTCCACATCCTCTTTACACCTGTTACAGAGCATGACATCTTTTAAGAACTATTCTTGCTAATGTTTGGATGGTGTAAAACTGTTCTGTGTTGAGACCAAGAGTATATTTCTTTCAGAAATGGTGAGATGACCTAACAGTTCACTGCAGAAAAAAAGAGAGACTTGTCACTCCTGTTTCCTTGTTCCTCTGCTCTGCTTCCAGTTTTGTGCTCCTACTCTTTAGGCTAGCTTCAGTTTCTAGCAGACTCCTTGTGGATGCATTTTAGCTTCCTAAACTGATAGCAAACTATGTTGGCAAAATGAGCTGGGCAGATTTCTGCCAAATTAGGGAGCTGAACTGACCCGTGGAACAGTCTGGTGAGAGGTAGGTAGGTAGGTGTGTTGGGGAAAAGGCTTCTTTCAGGAGTGTCCAGCCATTTGTTTCAGCTGAAGCTATAACTTCATGGTTTAAAGTAATCACAGAGAATGACTGCACTCTAAATTATGGTGGCAGAACCTGAAGCTGTGTGGTAGCAACCATTCCACTTAAAAAAATCAACATTCATTTATTCATACAATGCAAGAACCCAAAAGTCTCTCGCTTCTTTCACTCTTCTTGAAGCTGCTGTGTGATTTTCAGTCATTTGACTGGGACTGGGTTGTGGTGTAGTTTTATGTGTTAAATGAAGCAGTCATGACTCCTCACAGGAATAAGCCAGACCAGACCAGATGCCTTGAGAACTACACGGTCTGTGCTGGTCATGCAGCATATCTGCATAGATCTCACAGGCCCCTTTAAGCTCCAATTTTTGTCATGGCCGAAGCTTTGAGTACTTGGTCAGCCTGCCATCTGGGCACATGCATAAAATTAGCACTTGGGGCAGCAATCTGCAAGAAACTCTGTACTAGTGATACTGGCAGAGTCAGCTGACCACAAAATCAGGAGGAAGAGAGGTGCTGAAGTTTTTGCTGCCCTTGGAGACATCACCAAAGCAGCGTTGAGAGTTGCTTTCAGATGCCCTACCATTGGTTTCAGTGCTACCTTCAGCAGTCATTTTCTCTGACCCTGGGCATTAGTGAGTAAAGTTGTGCCTATATAAGGTGGCCATTGTCAGGTGTCCCAAGAGACTGAAAGCTGTTAGTCTGACATGCCTTTCCATGTAGGATTGTTATTGGTTCTTTCAGGTGTTATCTGATACACTCTAGCATATGAAGGACTCATATTAGTATATGCAGCTGCTTTGGTGTGATTGTGGGATTTCCCAGCCAAATTGAATCTAAGCATTTTTAATAAGATTCCCATCAGTCTTAACTCTGGAAAGCACCAGAACAAGTCCTGGCTCTGTTGCTTTTGTGGCCCTTCCTGTGTATATGGAGGAGTACTTATTGGATGGATTAACTTACATTTCTATGGCCTGAGGTGATAATGTGGGAAAACAGAGCTGATGAGGACATTCAATTTATGCACTTGAAAGTACTATTAAAAGATTGAGGTGTGGTGAAGAGCTGCATAGCCTGGAGCTTCCTATTAGGCTGATTAGGCTTCCTTCCAACATGCACATGTTGTTGTACCTTAGTTAAAGCTCATCTTTACAAGGAAAACTCCCTATGCCTTTGGGGCAGTAATTAGAAGGCACTTTAATGCTGTTTAGCCTTTAGACAAATAACGCAAGCATGGGAAGTGCCTTGCCCATTTTTTTACCAGCCTGTATGAGTGTGAGGGTTAGGTGGAGTAAAGTTCCTGGTGTTTCTCTGGTGGTAAAACTGGTTTAAGAAGTTCTGCACTGATTGTCTCCCTGTTCTCTCTGTAGTGCCCATGCAGTGGTAAATGTGACCACAGAATGAACTAGTTCACCAATCCAATTAAAAACAGGCTGATGGGGAAAAAACAAAACAAAACCACCAAAATCCAAATGGGGGTGGGTAGGCTTATTTTTGATATTGGTAATTAGAGTGGTGCGTGTCAGTCTTTCCCCTCCGCCTCCCTCTCTCCTTCTTCCATTTAGTTGGTACAGCTGCCCACAGGAGTTGATAGAGAAGGAATGACCAGCTAAGAAGAGGGAAACCTCTTCAGATTGTATTGCTCATGAAAAATTTGTTGCTGTAAGTACACCTGCAGTGGCTGACTTTTCATTTATCTCTACTCCTTGTTGGGAACCAATAAGATGCTTCTCCAAACCTGAGGGGTCTGTAATTGTTATCTCTTAGCCGTACACCCTTGAGTGAAGCTTCTTAAAATAACCATCAAGAAACAGTGGTTTCTACATGGTGGTAGCATTTCTTGTGTGTCTGACTGTGAATTTAGGCTATACATTGAGAAAGGAGAGAAGTAAACACTAATCTTTTCAGCAAAAGGTCTTTTAGACAAGAGAGGGTTGAAGTCTTCAGACAAGTTGGTAAATCAGACAACTGAGTTTTATGATCTCAGACAGACTAATCACCTGACTGCCATTTCTCCATGTGAGGGACTTGACTGGCACATTCTGCCCAGCAAATGAAGCTTCATCTTTTTCATTTTAGAAGAGGAAGGAGCTCAGAACTTGCACAGTTAAATGATAAAAACAGGTGTGTTGGGGAAGAGCTGGCAATGTGATGGTACTAATCACTTCAATACTGTGTTTTCAGGGATCTGACAGTTTTCTGATATTTTTCAGAAGTACTGGCTCATCTTTCTTTGATTGTTCATCTCAAAATCCCCCTATTGTAGGGGCTGCATAAACTCAGAGAATCGTCTTGTGAAAGGTTAATCCTGAGCAAATTCAAGCACAGAATAAGTGATCAGAGCGAGGAAATTTGCTTCTGCCAGCTGAATATAGAAATAATTCACTGCTATGTGTAACTTTGCTGTGTGAACTCGAATCTGACTATTGAGCACTGAAGTTCAGTAGATCCAGAGATGCCTTCATAGGATAGGCTAGTGCAGTAAAATGGTTTTCTGTGGTCTCTTTCATGGAAAATGATGACACTCTTATGGTCATAGTGGTGTCTGAGTACAGGAACCTAGCAAAATCTTCTCATCAAGGCTTTAGTAAGAAATGTTGGTTTGTTATGAAAGAAAATCTAATGAAGGTAGGATTAAAATTTGATTATGTCAGTAAGACTTGTCTGTGCATCTTGAGGAAAAGATGGGATTAGCCCTCAGAAAGACTAAAATGTGTTTTCTGACACATCTAACCCTATTTCTGGAACAGCTGATGCCCAGGAAGGCCTTTAGCATAGCTGAGAGGAGGAAGCAGTGGAATGAGAGATAGAAAGTAAGGCTGTGCATGGAGTTATGGATGGGGCAGACCAGATAGCCCCATATGCACACGCAACCAATCACACATTGCTTTTGTCATAAGTGTCCTTCTGGTAAGAGCTGGTTGGCAGTTAGTTTTGCTTTGTGTGCATAGAGAAACGTTGATATTTGGTGGACAGGTAAGGTGTCCTTACCTTCCCTCTTTTGTCTAGATGTATTTGCCTGATGCACAGTTCATTCTGGTTATGTTGATTGTAACCAACAGTTAACTACCCGTGAGGTATCAAGTGACATGAAGAAATAGAAACGATAGTTGAGATGGCTTTCTTGACCTCACTTTGATCCTTTCACTGGATCCAGCTGGATAGTTGCTTCTGTAGTTCTCTTAATGAACTGCTTACAGATAGATGCATATGTGTGCTTTGGGTATAGAAAAGATACAGTATCTACTAAGACACAGATACTTTCATGCAGTTCCTGCCGAATGGATTTTGCAGAAATCACTGCAAAAATCCTAATGGA
Organism: Myiozetetes cayanensis; assembly: GCF_022539395.1. NCBI lineage: Eukaryota > Metazoa > Chordata > Aves > Passeriformes > Tyrannidae > Myiozetetes > Myiozetetes cayanensis. The sequence continues at coordinate 28,294,233 of NW_026087742.1, read as the reverse complement.
TTTTGCAGAAATCACTTTGCTCTCACCCATCACAGAAGAGAGGCTTTTGGTTCTTCTACTTTTCTTTGGTAACGGGTATGAGGAAGTGAAAGTCTTAAATAAAGATGCTGTTTACAAGAAGCAGAAAAATTAATATACCTTTACTAACAGAAAGCCACCATGAAGCTTTGAGGTAGGACTGGGAAATGCTTTCTGTGGTGGTGGGAATTCCCTTGATTATCCCCCTTCCTTACAGAAAGACTTTTGTCTGCCATTACACTGAAAGGTGCACAGGTATAGAATGGAGAATCAAAAAGCCTCCTCATTCACTTCTCCTATCAACTCCTTCCTAGGTCACTACTGAATGCAAAGTTTTGCAATTTAGTGTAAGACTGAGTGAGAGCCAAATTGATGCCCTTGGAAATGTATCTGTTAGGAGTGAGAGGTAAAGAGCATAAGAGAGTATCTCTTTACTACTTTTTTTCATGCCGTGCTTCCAAGGGGAAGGCTGCAGGGAGGATAAAGGTGCTGTGCTGCAGTTGGTATGTTGGCTGGAGCTCCCTGAAACCCAATGCGAGGTTTCAACAGAGGAGTCACAACTGTTGGCAGGTTCTGGTGACCGTGGCAGACCTCAGCGGGAGTTATTCTAAGAACACAACATATGATCAGATTACTGAGGGGCACTTTACATGGCTCTAAAAAATGAACCATCTGACGGTTTATGACAGCTCTGCCTGTTCCAGCCAAGTGAGGAGTGTGAGTCGTTGCTGACCCTGCAGCCAGGGTTGAGAAACAAAGAAAGTGCTTTCCAGAGGCTGTGAGCCTACAGACTTCCAGCCACATAAAACCTGCTTGCATCTGACTTCTGATAAGAGAAACAAAAGACATTTAAGATTTGCTTCTCTTGCAGTTTTGATTCATGGTAATTTAATGCGTTCTTGCTGCATTTCATTGGGCTTGGCAATTTGCATAGTTCTATATTTAGTAATCCCTGTGATGAATGTCTTTGTAGAGTGATCTGTTTGTTTATTGGTTTGGGGGGGTAGGGGAGGGTTTGTGTGTGCTACCAGTACCTTTATTAGCTTAATATAACCTGCCACTTTTCTGTGTTTCTCTGACTGAGGACACACTTGTAGAAGAGGAAGACTGAATGAGAATTGGTAGCAAGTGGGAAGTGAATTCTAAAACTGGAAAATTTCAGGATCTACAATTAAATGCTCTTTGTGGAGAGTTTCTTTCTAGAGAATTTCCATTCTGGCATCTCATATCAGCAATTTGTACAACAGTTTCCCCTCCTACTAGTCTTTTCCATTGAAGTACATGGCCTGAGAGAACTTTGCAATTTTTGCTGATGTTGTCAAAGACAAACATTTAAATGCACACTTACGGAAACACCTCCCACTTTTCCCAGGCTTGAATACAGTTTATTGTTCCTCCTCGCTGCTTCCTACCCAATTTCCCTTGTTTTGTCCTCTCTACTGCTTAGTCCCTCTTTGATTCTTTGAGGTGCTGGGTGACGCAGAAGGTTGGCATCACTGTGTAAAGGTCTCTTTCTGCTAGTTCCTGCTTTTTTGTTTTGTTTTATTTTGTTTAGTTCTTTTTCCCTTTTGGTGCTCCTTATTTCTTGCTTCTCCTCTTCTCTGCACAGGTTTTCAATGGGCTGCAGTCCTTTCAGAGTTGTCTCTGCTCTGGCATGGTGCTGCAGTTGCCTGTACTTCTGTCATGGAGCACCTCTTTCCAAGAGTATTTTTCCAGCCACATCCCCAGCAATGTCCCCTATCGTGTTTCCTTTTCTCCAAATTTGTCTTTTTACATATCTTTTATTTTTCCTTCTGTGCATCCTCATGTCTGCTTTTGTGGTTCCTTTTGTGTCTCCTCATGTGTCTCGTGTCCCTACTGGCTCTTGCCCTTTCCAAAATATATTTGAGCAAAGGTAGTTTGTGCTTCTCTGACTGGTTGAGGTTCTAATGGATTGATTGTCATTTTCATCCAGTCTGGGGATGGCTGGAATTGACTGTGATTGGCACAGAGCTGTTGATGTCATCCTCTCACACAGATTACTCCTTCTGCCCTCTGTTGCTGAAGCAGAATAGTTCTCTGTCAGACTGCTCAGTCTGTATGATTTTTTTACTTTCATGGAAACACAACAAAACTAAATTTACTCCTTAATGCTTATTATATCTCACTGAGAATCCATTGAAATTAGTTTTTCAAGGCTGACCCATAACTGAGCCAATGTCTGGAGAGTTCCATATATTCAAATTTTCAACGTAGCCCGATATGCACCCTTTAAAAGTTTGCCTGCAGTCCTCCAATATCCACTTCTTCTCAAGGCTAGTTTTTCATCTCTCTCACACTAACTCATTCCCCTTGCCCCTCAAAGTGTCCTCTTGGTGTGCAAAAATTCTCATTCTCATTTCTTAGTAGGTAATAGGGTTTGAACACCTTGTTTTGTTCTGCCCATTTCCCACTTCCGATGTGTGTCAAACCGTCCTTCTGAAATTTCATGTATGTCGGCATCTGCGTGAGAAGAATCACTTCAGTTGTTTCATACCTTTCAACTTGGATCCATGTCTAACAGATGGAGGCTTTGAAAAGCCATAAATATTATTGTTGGCACTAGAGTAAGGTGGTGTGGGTATGTGTTGCTAGTAATTGGTCTCGGCTTTGTAAAAATGGTTCCATGGGTTGGAAGAGCAGCCAGGTGGAAGGTAGCATAATAACATCTGCTCCCATCAAACTCTCCTGGGCATGTCACCATGCTAATGCTGAAACTGTGGGAACTGAAGAGGTCAGTGGTTACATGCTGGGCATTGTGTTTTTGGCACAGAAACAGTTCCTAATTTGTGTATATAGGAGCTGGAACTGAGTTCTCCACTACAGACCTGTTTCTTCTCCCACGGGAATAAGGAGAGCTGCTGTAATGACACCATTAGGAAAACATTAGGGTCTGTAAATGTAAAGTGCTTTCCCGTCCCTGTGTGTGCTTTGGTTATGTTTCATGAACATGGCTTAAGTGCAGTCATGGACATTTGCATTCTTCTGTTTCAGAAACAGATGGAATTAGGAGCTTTGCCAACCCTTCCCCAAAAGGTTGAGTGGTCAATTTTGGCATAGAGTCTTTCCTTGCATAACTTTTTTCAGGTTTGAGCGAAATAAGAGTTTAAAATAAAAACAAGAGACAATTTTTCCATGGAATATTAAACCACTGGAATAAATATTGTGTTTGATTTCACTGCTTGCTTTTTGATGTCTCTCATGTCCTAATGTATAAGTTCTCCATTCAACCCATAAACTTTCCATAGACAACACTGGAGTTTTATAATTTTGTTATAAACCTCACAATAGATGTGGCTTTGCTTCCCAGTTCATTCCCGCTTCATTCTGCAAACACTTGCAGCCATATAAAAATGTCTCACAGCCTTGCAGTTCCCACTCCCAACTTTTTATTGAGGTACTGTATTGCTACTAGTGTGGTCACTGCAAATGTATTATTTTGCAGAGCCTGTTCTTCCTGTCATGTTTTCTGCCTTGAAGCAGCCTAGAGTTCAGATGTGTAGCTGCTGCCTTTATGTTTCCGCTCTTTATTCCTCCATCTCCAGGAAGAGAATAAAATGTGTGACTGCTTAGATTTGATACATGGAAGCCAGTGTATGGAACCTGGATAGTCTGCCTGCAAGAGCCGGAAAGCATTTGTAGTTCACTGTATCACGTCACACTGATAAACTCTGTGTAACTGTTTCCATGTACTCCCCCCATTGCTGTTTATTTTTGTGTACTTAGCTTCACAAAATGACAGACTCATCTTGGTTGGAAGGGATCTCTTCAGGTGGCCTAGTCTGGCCCTGCTGCTCAAGCAGTGATAGATACAGCTGGCTGGCCACGATTCTGTCCACTAGGCTGTGACCATCCTTCTAGGATGGAGGCTGCAACCTCTTTGGGCAGCCTGTGCCAGTGTTTCACCACCACTATGGTAAAAAAGATTGGGCTTTTCCTTTTTTTTTTTCCCCTTTCTTGTTTTTAGACAGAATTGCATGTGTTTTAGTTTGTGCCATTTGTTTCTTGTCCTATCACTGAGCACTACTGAGAGGAGGGTAGTTCCCTTTTTCTTTTATTCCCTCCCATCCCAGGTACTTGCATGCATTGATTAAAAGCTCCCCCTCAGTCTTCTCCAGGCTGAACAGACCCAGTTCTCTCAGCCTCTCCTTATATGAAAGATACTCCAGTTTCTTTAAATTTTTTCCTGGACTCACTCCAGTATGCCCACATCTTTTTCATGCTGAGGAGACCAGAACTGACACGGTATTCTAGATGTTGCCTCAACAGTGCTGAGTAGAGGTGAAGAATCAAATCCCTTGACCCGTTGGTTACAATCTTCCTATGAAAACTGGGATTTGCCATAAGAGTGCATTGCTGGCTCATTGTCAGCTCGTTGTCAGCCAGGACCCCATCTGTTCAGCCAATTGTCATTCCACCTCCTTGTCCAATTATCTAGCCCATACTTTGTCAGTTTGCCTATAAGGATGTTCTAGGAGACTGCTCATAAAACTCAAAACTTCTACCATGTGAACTAATAAGTTCCTTTCTAAGAAAGAAAACAGTGTGACAGGGAATCATCCCACTGCTGATCTCTATAGATACAAAATTGAATTATCTATCTTCTTCACTGAGGTCATAGCTTTCTAAACTTGTATTTGCATTTTTTTCTCTGTTTCAGGCCGAAATGAGTTGATTGCCCGCTATATTAAGCTGAGAACAGGGAAAACACGCACAAGGAAACAGGTAAGTGCACAGTTTTCCATGTAAGCATTAGCTTCTCTGGACCATTAGAGATTATGAGGGCTAATGAGAGCAAACCCCTTAGTGTTCACTTGCTACTAGTTTCTGGCTTTGCTGGAAAGAGGTTTTTGTCCTGAACTGGTTAATAAGAGTGATGGGAAGAGTCAGCTCAGGCATTTTACAATTGGATTATAATGCTCATGCCTCCCAACCACATAGTGATCCACAATTCTTTTTTCTACTGGTAAACAGTGTGTAATTTTATTTCCTTGGTCTAGTAGTGAATGTTTCAGTGAACATGAGTGATTATCTACATGAAGACTCTTTGTTCAGCCCAGGCAGACCCTCAGCAATGCTGATTTTGAAAATACCTGTTGCACAAGATGAAAAAGAGGAATCTTTGTGATTTGGGAATGACAGTCCAGGCTATGCTGGACAAAGCACTGAGCAACACAGACCTGCTTTGAGTAGGGAGCTGGTTGCTGACATTCAGGAGTTCCTTTCAACCTAAATTATTCTGTGATATGTTTCAGCCCGTATTAGATATGGGAAAAGTTATGATATAGCAGCAGAGGTTTCTCTTCTCCCAGGAGGAGGCCAAGATGGGGAAACAAAGAGATCAGAACTCCCAGTCCCTGGTTTCAAGGATGGGTTCTTTTCTTTTCTAGAGGAGGTCTCTGGCTTGATAAAGCCATTTGGACTGAAAAAGGCCTTAAATGGCCCATCTTTACTGTCCCTCCACCCCATTTCATGGCACTTCTGAACATAACTTCAGTTACGTTCAGAAAAGCAGTTCATTGCTACCCTCAAACACCTCTCCTTCCAACCCTAAATAACTCCCATTGCACAAGGTGCCTTAAGTATATTCACTTCTACAAGAAGCTACTGAGTATTCCTCTGGAATGAAAATGGGCTTTGTCTTTCTATGCAGGTATCTAGTCACATCCAGGTCCTGGCAAGGCGGAAAGCTAGAGAGATCCAAGCCAAGCTCAAGGTAAGATGGGTATCCTTTAACATATCACACAAGCCCCCCCCCAAGTCAGCCATTCCCTTAAAAATGCATGAGATTAGTCAATGAACTGTAGTAAGCTGGAGAGGAAAAGGTACTTCCCAGGAAGCTTTATGCAAACATTCATTATTGTTGAAGCTCTGTGACGTCTGGAGCAATTCTATTTAAAGAATAAAGAAACAATAACTTTTTAAATTTCATGTGTCTTGTTTCTACCTCCAGTTTATGCTGTTGTCATCCAAGTCTGGAAGACCCTTAGACTTAAGTGTATGCAAAGAGTCCTTAACTGAGAAGAAGGGGTTTATGGTTACAAATGCTGACCAGTAACCAGTCCTTGGTGTTGTGGTGGCCTTAGGAAAAGGTAGCCTTATAGTTCCTACAGCATCAGTTCTGACTCTAGTTGAGGTAGTGGTGTGGAGCTGTCCATTGAGAGGAAGCAATAAGCCAGCTGGCATCTTCTCAGGTAAAGTGATGCCAGCTTTACCCCTTGATTAATTCAGAGCTGATTTGAAGAGGCCTGGGCTAATGAGAAAGAAAATGGTTGACTACTTGCTCCAGAAAATCTGTGTTTTCATTTCTATAGGAACAGCTCTGAGATCACACTAATGAACTGATACCTCTTGACATTTATTTCCACTCACATTTGATGCAGGGAGATGGTTTATGTGCTGTGACTGAATTGCCAGAAATATTGAGAAGGTCAAGTGTGTGTGTGACAATTGCATAAGAGGGCGTCCCCTGTTAGAGTGTGAGCTGTCCAGAAAGGTCTTGCTGAGCAGGATGTGATGTCTGGGCCTTGTTAGGTTTCACTAAGACAGCCTGAGAAGGAAGGTGAATGCTGACCTTTCTGTTTGGTATGGCAGTTAGTAAAGCAGTTAGCAGTTGGAAGGGTGTTGCCTTCCCTGATTTTCAATGCTTCAGGTGGCAATGATCTTGACAGCCCATTCCAACCCTGACTGTTGAGTAGATGGCTGTTAGTATGTGCTTCCTCTTGGCTGTCTGGGCAATTCCTCGCTGGGCACCAGCGGAAACAGACTGTCCTGTGAGGGAACTGTTGGCACTCAGTCTTGACTGATGCTGAAGTGCATGCAACTCTTGCAAGAAGTGATTACCTCTTAGCCATGACTGCACCCCCCCATCCCATCCACAGCCACATTTTAGAAAACTGTGCTATGTCTGTTATTAACCTGCTGTGTTTCCAGCTGGTCTGATAAAGAGAAAGAGCCACAAATTACAACTATCTAATTCAGTGCACCTAGGTAGGGCTGCCTAAGCTTGAGACCTGTGGTGCTGTTAAGTGGTCAATTCAGGTGGAGGCCTGCTTGAGAGGCAAGTTAGAGCTAGTAGGAAACAACAACTGCCCAGGGTGTTAAAAGCTTTACTGCTGCTTATATCTGTAACCTTGTTTCTGTTCCTTGCGTGTCACAGCTCTGGGATTTGGCATGATTGAAAAGCCAGTCAGCCGAGCCTGTTTCCACTTAGCACACAGGAGCTGGCTGGTTTTGTTCTCGGGGAGCGAAGGTGTCTCAGGGAGCTCCATGGAGCCATTGGCTGTTGTCCTTTTACACCACCCAGGCCATGCTGTGAGCTCTGCCCAGCTGCCCGCAGTGAACCCTTCCCCAGTACCAGCCTGTTCCTTTCCGCCTGCAGGAGGCCAAGTCGGTAGCACCGATTTGACTCATTTACTTCTTTGCTTTTGCTGGTCATTTCCATAGAGCAAGGAAATGAAATCATGAAAGATGCTGCCCTTCTTCCAGGTTCCTGCTGATAGCTGTGTGTTCTTCTATCACTGTTCACTTTCCATAAAAGTATAAGTTTTCATATTTGTATCCTAGAGATCAGAGCCGCTATGTGATGATTTTTCAGAGTGATTTCTATAATACTTCCGTCTCCACACGAACTGGGGTGTCTTTTTAAAATGTGCACTGTCTGTAACAGATAGAGATTGGAAATACGGTAAAGCTTGATGAAAAATCTGTTCTCTGAAGTCAGTAGTTTTTCCATGCCCTGGGTGGCTAACACATATTACCTGTACTAAGGAAAAAGTGGGAAATTGTGGTGGTATGGTGATATTATTATTATTATCATCATTAAGAAGAAAACACAAACATTGCAAATGTTTGGTAAAACTTTTTCTTGATTTGTTTGGGTTTTTGTTTGGTTTTGTTGTTTGTTTTTTTTCCTGGAAACATGAAATGAATACAGAACTGTTAGCTGAAACAGAAACATGCTCTTTCCAGCAGTTTGTCAGGCATTTAAACAACACAGAAAAACATGACAGGGATTAATAGGTAAAATATGTTCCCTACTTAGTTTTTTTTTCCCTTTGAACTTTTAATATCTCCACAAGTAAATGCATCTTCCCCATAAACTCATGTATAAACTCAGGTAGATACTTTTTCCGGTGAGCAAGTAAGGGAAGGAAAAAAATGGCAACTGGAACATGGTCCTGATGTATGTTTTGAAAAAAAAACCCAGAGAACAATTTCTCTTAACAAAATGTAAGTAATCCTTGAATTATTTCCTAAAGCATCGTTTAAACTGGATTCTGAAACCTTCCTATGGCTTTGGATAACGTTAGGAACTTAGCAATTAAAATGTTTCCCTTTCATTCACGTGAATAGTACTAGCAGGAGTAACAGATGCTGTAAAAAAAGAAGATGCATGTTTTGCTCTTCCTCCTGATCATTCCACTTGAACATTAGCATTTATTCTTGAGGGGTTTTTATGCCTCCTCCACATGATTTTTTTGTATTTGATGCATTAGAATCCCTGGACTTTAAACTTCAAAAAAAATTTAGATAGATTGGAGGAGTTAGAGAGAATGGAGATCCAAGGGTGAGAACTTACTGCAGTTCAATGAATGCAAGTGGGAAGTGAGAATTCCTGGAAAAGACAGCAAGAGTGTACCTCTTTCAGCAGTTTCTACAAGCTATGAATTCTTCTGTGCCATTGTAATTACAATATCACAGATAAATGTGTAGTGTTTGAAGGATGAAGATTAACTGTAGGGGATGTAGAAGGAAAAGTAGAATTTGGGGATGTGCTTCTGCTTGTCTATTTATTCCTTGGAAGAAGAAATGCAGAATGCCATTTGTTTTATAAATACATCACTCACTTCACTCACTAGTGGTTGCACTGTCATTGCATATAAAAACGTGTGTAAATTCACAGTCTTGTTAAAATAAAAAAGGAATGTCCTTGCCTTGCATATGTGCTCTGGAGATTATTAAAGTTTCAAGTTTCTCTGGAGATGGGAATAAAATTATCAACTCTACCTGATACTAATGCAGTCACACATTAAGGTAGTCTTTTTTGCAGTGTTAATGACAATCTCTTTTTGTGAGCTTGTTTTTAGAGGGATTTTTTTCTTTAATTGATAATAAAAAGTCTTTACCATTGAATATTTTGACCAATTATTAAAACACAAAAGTCAACTAGGGTTGTACTTTCCACAACAAAACTTTTCAGCTATGTGGCTGAAAGCTACAGAGTGGATAAATGCTCAGCAGACTTTAAACCAGCATTTCAGAAAGGATGATAATTCACATATGAAGCTATAGTAATGAATTAAAGACTTACATGGTTTGAAATGTTCTTAGGACAGTTATTGGGGAATTTGCTGGCCAGGTTTTCAGAGATGCTTGTTTCCTACAAAGAAGCTGATGAGAATCCTGGTTATACAGCGTTAGAGCAGGCAGCTTGTTAATCATTATAATAACTGTTTTTTTGGTTTCTCCTCTTGCCCATAGGATCAGGCAGCTAAAGATAAAGCCATGCAGAGTATGGCTACAATGTCATCTGCCCAGATTATCTCTGCAACTGCCTTCCATAGTAAAATGGCCTTGCCTGGTCTTCCACGACCAGCCTACCCTGCTGTTTCTGGGGTGAGTGAATCAATGTCTTGGTGGAGTTTGGCTGAAGACATTTGAATATTTGAAAGGGTGGTGGGACCTGCTCAGGAAAATTCTGAGAACATCAGACAGAATGGGCCAAAAGGCATTGTCTATGTAAAATAAATCTGTTATATGGCTTCAACAGTTTGAGTCTGATTCTTTGCTCACACTGATGTAAAACAATAAGGTTTCACTATATGGTTTTTAATGATACAAGTGAAAGAACAATTAGTTCCTTTGGATTTTCATCTGCCTGAAATATTTTTAGGTGTCTGTATCACTTTTCTTAGTACAGAATCTTGTTGAATTAAAACAGTTTAGGCTATCCTGACCCTTTCTCAAGATAATCATTTGCAAACTCATCCTGACTGCTTAGATCACAAACAGATGGCCATTACATAAAAACCTTAATGGAGAAGGCCTGTCAATGTCCCCTAAACTATAAGTAGGGCCTAGTGTGCTTTTGCTGAGCATTGATTTCTTCTGAAATACCTTCTAGCTCTCCTGGGGAAAACGGTCCTTTCAAGAGAGTGTGTATCATTTAAGCTTTAGAGATGGAGGCACAAGGCCCATATATAGGATTTAACATTGAAGCCCACTATCAGTTTCATGCATGTCAGCCGTAGCAGCGTGCAGAAAGAAAACAAAAGTGAGTTAGTACCTCCATAAGAATGAAACCAGGACTGTAGAAAGAAGAGATGTAGCTCAGTCACATATTTTAAAGGCTGGGAGCTTGCAGTTTATTTCCTCTGAAAGAAGCAAGCCTTGCTTTTCATGACTTTCCTACAGTGGTGACTTTTGTCTATATGTTGTTCTCTTGCAGTTCTGGCAAGGAGCGTTGACAGGCCAAGCTGGATCTTCCCAAGAGTAAGTATTCCTTCATGTCAGCATCCAAAGCAAATGCTTCTGCTGCTTTCTCTGCTGCCTGAGGAACAACCATTAGCTATTACAAGATCTATAAACCACTGAGATAATGTAGTAAGGCAGATGCAATGACTGTGAATCTGAGACTTAAGGCTCAGGGTTGAAGACAAACTGAGAGTCATGAGAAAATCTTAAATAGATAAAACCCTATGTCTTCATATCATACCTTCAACGTGAATTACACGCCTTAATATGCCCCATGACTCAGGCAGCCTAAAATGGATTATTTTAAAGAGCTGTGGAATAGAGGAGCCTGCTAGAGGTGAGGGTGTTGCAGCTCCATGCTCCCAAATTGAACCAGTAGCAATGCTGAATGTATTCCCTGTGGTGTGTGTACACAAACAACTGTGCACACACACCCCCTATACACACATCTGGCTGCACAGAACAGCACAGACAACACTCAGCACTCACATAGATACAAACAGCACCTACAGTCTTATCCTGTACCCTCTGGCTGATGAGAATGAAGGTGTGTTACTTGAAAATAAATGTGTACTGTGGACCCAAGCAATAGCTGCCCCGGGTTCCCTTGTCTCCCTGCGTGCTGGCACCCAGGCAGGTGAGCCCCTGAGGCCACAGCCCCGCTCCAGTTGCTGGTGCAGGCTTCTCACTCACATACACAAACAAATGTGCATAAACACACACAAACACACACTGTGAATCTCTCCAGCAACTGAACTTAGATATACAGTCCACCTATTTGCTGGATCTTCACTTTCCCCAGTTTGCCTCCTGCAAACGTGCATACATAGACTCCTCTTTCAGCTGATCTCCAGACTCCACATTGTCATTTGGCCTGAACCTCCTGGTGCCTCTGAAAGCATTCTTACCTCTGGAGACACATGGAGCTGACTCCCAAACCATCTCCTTGCTGTCTAATCTGGCTTCATAACTGCTAGTGATCACGCCTTCACTTGCTGCTGCCATTCCAGAAACAGCACAACATAACTGAAAGCTCCTCATGAAGAAAAACAGTTAGGAATAGACTTGAGTGACACTATAGGAAAGACTGCACTGACAACGTGTGGGGCATTCACAGACAACTCGCACCTTTTATTGGCATATTCTCCCTAAACATCCTGATAACAAATTTTGTGCAATCCCAAAATGCTTTTCCTTTGCATTTCTAATGTGTCCCATACTATCTAGGCAGTAACCACACTCAGTTTATAAAGTGACTGGTCTGTGAGACTCCCTAGCTGTCTCACTGGGTGGGTTTCACAGCTGGAGATGAGCCTCGGATGGGCTGATGATTCACTAATAATGACCCTGAGTGTAGTGGTGTCAGTGTTACTCAGGTTACTCCACCTGCCTGTTGTTTCCCTGTGATAAAGGCACACCTTTTATCACATAACCTACTAGGAACAATGTAAGTGACATTTAAGGAGAAGCAGCTGAAAGGGTGTATCTTCTTTGCCTATGGAGGTACTATTGCTAATGTTTGTGGTGCAGATCAGGAAACAGATACTATAAAAATACCTCGTGGGGAAAATGTCTAGTAAAGGAATGGAAGCCATCCAAGGAGAAATGATAACCTTAAGCTAGAAAGCGAACATGGAAGCATCAGGTTCTTTTCAAGGCTGATGTATCTACCACCCTGCTGTCAGATGATGTCTCCTGATCTTCATTTTTCCTTGCAGTAGTGTAAAAAAATGAAGCTGAGCTGTCTTGAAAGCTAGCTTCAGCTGTGGGTGTTGATGTTGAATATCTCTAAATTTGGGTTTAAAAGTCTAAGAGGCATCCAGCCCAGAACTATATATCCACCTGCATAAATTTAAAAGTATTTGTAGTTGAAAGGAAAGGATAATTAAATGGGCACCAGCATATTAAGAGGCTGATAAAAGGATCTCAAGAAAACAAATCTGGTGGGAGACACTATTGAACACCTGCAGGGAAATCTTAATTAGTCTAGTCCTGGCCCCTTACTGTTTTTTGAGTCTTTCCCCATGACCCTCTTTTGCCTAAACAGAAAGATAATTTTCAAAAGACAATTATACCACTTTCTCCTTCAGAAGAAATATTTAATCTAATCTGTGCAAACAGCTGGTCACCTGGAATATTTTTGTTTGGTTGGTTTGTATTTGTTGTTTTCCTTTTTTAATAACCACCTTTCTTTGTGTACTTCTGTAGTGTGAAACCTTTTTCTCAACAACCTTATGCTGTACAGCCTCCACTTCCATTACCAGGTAGGTAAGGAAATGTAGTACCTTTGAAATCATATTTCGATTCCAAAAACAGCCAACATTTAAAAAAGCCTGAAAATTAGTTTAAAAAAATTACCAATTAAAACATTTCAATGAGCTGAAGCTTTTTAATATTGCTTTATTTTACAAAACTTTTTTTCCTGCTTTATGTTGGTTGTGTTGTTTTTTTTTTCTTCCTGGCTCAGCAGAAAATAAAAGTTTACTGCTCTTCCACCATGTTTCATGTTCTAGAACATTTTTCTCCATCACAGCATGATTGCCTTCCTAATTTCTTATTAAGTGGAATAACAAATGTCTTTTCCTTCTCAGCTTCCCCATTTTGAGAGGTTAATGGTGACACTTCATTTTGATACTAAGCCGTTTATTTCACTGCTCCTCTAGGGCTCAATCTAGGTCCTTTCAAAATTACTGAACATCTTTTCTCTGATGTCAAACCCCGAGTAGATTGTTTTTTACATCATTACCTACCCTGATAGTGCTGTCTTAGCAGAGGGCAATTGACTGGCCATTTAGACTGAAGACCTTGCGAATGATATTTTTGCATGATGAATGAAGTCATAAGAAAATGTAATGAGTCAGCTTTGATATCAGGTGCTCTACTGGAAAGCTATTACTGGCTTTTCTCTTTCTAAATTTTGTTATATAAATTCTGTGTGCTTAGGGTTTGAGTCTCCTACCGGCCTCTCGCCTTCCCCGTCAGCACCAGCTTGGCAAGGACGAAGGGTTGCTAGCTCCAAACTTTGGATGTTAGAATTCTCTGCATTCTTGGAACAACAACAAGACCAAGACACAGTAAGAAACACACCTGAATTCCACCCCTCATTATATTTTTGGTGTTCAGATAACTCCTGTTCATCTCATCATGGATATGTTACACTTCCATATGTCTATGGAAATACTTGCTTCATTGCTCTTCAAAGAATAGAAAGCCATCTTTGGGAAACACCACAAATCCTTCTTTTAGAGGATAGATAGTCGTAGAGCCAGCTCTGTGCAATGTGCTTCTGGCCTCCCTCTCTAGGGTCAGGGATGTTCACACACCAAACCTCAAGGCACTGAGATTATAAACCCCTGCTGGGCTGTTCTAGCTGTCCTGTTCAGCCTTGTAAGAAATATTCCATTTTAGAACCCAAAATCAGATGATGGTAAGATCACATAAAGCCACATATTTCTCTGCTGTGCTGGGAACCTAAATCTAGGGGCAACTGGGATGAATTTGCATCAATGGGTTTCTACAGTGCCACCTATAAAATGGAAGTAATAAGATTTTCCTGCCTCACTGGACCTTGTGGTACTGCGTCTTAAGATGCACTTTAGTGATGGGCTGAGATAAGAAAGTTCAGAAAAAGTAGTATTATTTGGCTGGTACCTTGCTGTGGAATTTCAGGCTTTTCATAGGACAGGAGCATTGATGTTTGACCGAGTGACCTGTCACAGGAAACACTCTGTATCTCAGGTATTTCAGACTATATAGCAGTGGCAGGAGGCAATGGTTTTGGAGTGAGTATAGAAAGAAAAAAAACAACAATAATGTTTCAGAGAAGGAAGAAGCATCAATGTACTGATAGGAAGGAAAGAACAGCATGAGCTGGTACTAGCAGGAGTATTTCTGTTAATTTCTTCTGCACTTTTAGAAAATGCTATCAAATCTTCACTGACTTCCAGTAATCTTCCATGAAAAACAATCCATGTTCAGTGTGTACTGAATGGTACTGAACAACTCCTTAAATCCATGTTTTTCCTCTTTTTGCAGTATAACAAACACCTGTTTGTGCACATTGGGCAGTCAAGCCCCAGCTACAATGACCCCTACCTCGAGGCAGTGGATATCCGGCAGATCTATGACAAGTTCCCTGAGAAAAAAGGGGGCCTGAAGGAGCTCTTTGAAAGAGGGCCAGCTAATGCCTTCTTCCTTGTCAAATTCTGGGTAAGGGAAGGACCCTTTGTAGGGTACCCATTTGCTATGAATTTCCCACTTTAAAGGCAGTGACCTCGTTAGCTGTTAAAGATTGCAGCCAGTCTTTTTTTCCTATGCAGACAACTTAATACAGCCATGACTGTCACTGGAGATCTTTCTTTGGCTGCACAAGGCACACTTTCTGGCCTGCAGCAAGATGTATCTTTCACATTATCATCTTTAGAGTTGTTCTTAACTGCTCTCTGGAAATTTTATTTGCTAATGGTGACTTGGGCCCATTAGAATTTTTATTTATAAGTAAAGAATTCAGAGGAAATTATTCTTTGCATACTCATATGTGTTCACTTCTCTCAGTGTTGTGTAACTTCTGAGTCAGAAGCAATATTTTTCCATCTCTTCTCCTGTCTCATTATCTGCATTTTGTGTTATGAAGTACTAATGATTTACAGATGCATGTTTACTGCTGGCACTAGGACAGACAAAGGGTAAGAGACACATAATGAAATTGGATTATGCTGATAATATATTACTGAAATGACTTCTGGTAAGTTGGAAGAAATCAGCCTGGCAGAAGCTTACTCACTCAATTTGGATATTTGTGATTTAGCTGAAATTTGCAAAGCTGTGTGATTGTGTTTCAGGGTACTAACAAAATAGTTTTGGTGACTGATATTATCATAAGTATTACAAAATTAAAAATAATAGCATCTTGGGGCAGTTGCCTGTTAAAAGGCTGAGGGAATGTGTAATGGTATTTGGAGGATTTCACCTTGAGTTTACCACTTATAATTCAGGATATATTATAAGTTTACCACTTATAATCCTCAGTAAGATGATGAGAAATAAGCTTTCATGTCACATACTCTACGTACAAACTGGTGCTAGAAAGCCTCCTCCTAACTGGTGCTTTCAGGAGAAAGAATTAACTTAAGTGCCTTGAGATGCAACTTCCCAGCTGTCCCAAGCCTAGCCTTTCCAGAAATGAGTTGGAGAATGCTGGCTGGGAGTCTTGCTACTCAAGTGTCTGTGCCTGGAGCGTTGGTTCCTGGTAATTCTTGGAGACACATAATTTTACTATCTGCAGACTGTGTGCTGCTGAGCTGGGCCTCTCATGGGATTAGCCTCTGTCGAAGTACAACGAGCCCTACTTGGGAAGGTCAAAACAAAAGGTGAAAAATCAGCTCTGTTCTGGCTGGGAGAGACAGCAGCACCTTACTGAGAAGCATATCCTCTGACAGGGTACCCTCTGAAAGGTGGTGATTGCCGTTTGTGCTTCAGAAGTTTCAGGAACCAAAAGGAAGAGCACAGAGGGAGATGTTACCTAGTGAGAGAATAAAACACTTTGAAATTCCTTGACTCGAAGAGAAAGAAATCTTAATGAAATTGTGGTCTGGTGCAACTGTGATTTGATTTATCAAAACTGACAGTGTACTTTTCTGCTTCTGTGATTCGGTTTGGGGATTGTGATAATTTGTTTTTCAATATCAGAAGGATAAATGTGGCCTATGCTTCATGTCAGACCAACCTATATGAGGCTTTTGAGAGATTTACATGGTGAGATGTCATTAAGTTGGACTCCTTCTGGACCCATGTGAGGTGTCTGGTGTTCAGAGGGTATCAACTCACTGGCATTTGACTTGCATAAAGAGGTGTGACATAGGATTTGAAAGATATTTACTCCAATGTATATATGATATTGTCAGGCTCTGCAATTCTACACTTGTAAGGACAGTAATATTTCTGGCCTTGGTTTAATATTTTGACTTTCTGATTCCTTTTTTGGTACCCTTGCATTGTTGAATCCCATCTGGAGTTAACACTGGGTTTTATTGATGGCAACATTATGAGTTGTCACTTAGCAATAAACAAAGTTTACAAGTCAAGTCATTGGATGAATGGAAGTATCTAAACCTTTTAAGAAGTCAATAAATAAATAAACACTTTTCACAGATAAGGCAATGTGATTTAAAAAAACATAACAGAAGAAAACTAGATTTCAGTAGAAAATTTTATATCCCTCTGCATTTTTATAATTGTAGTAGTATGTGCTAGGGTGCTTTTTAATTTTGCTTCCTGATAGCTCTGGACAACTATACAAATATGCTATTGGTATTCAAAGATGCATTGAATAAAGCAACTACAACACTGTTGAATTTATAGAATCACTTTAGGATAAAACTATTATCCAAAGGCAAATTACTGATAACCTTAACCTTGGTGAGTAGAATTAAATACTGGAAGGGGTGTTTTGAGACATGAAGTTATGAATGATTTTTCAGTGGTTCCGAACTGAAGTTGTGGTTGCAGGTGACAAAGACTTTAAAACCACAGTGAGTAAGTTGTGTTTGTATATGTGCAGTTTTAGGCTTGAAGAAGGTGAGGCATGAACCTGCCATTGCTACACTAAGCACTGAATATACCATATGATCTGTTGTGCACCAGAAACCTAACTGTAAACAGCAGGGTTGGGGTTTCTTGACATCACTGGTAGCACTTAGGATCTACTATGACTGAGAAAGGGATGTTCATGTTTGTTCCTGTTGTTGCATTAAGTTATTTATACAATAGCTAAAAGTTGATTAGTTTGAAGCAAAAGCAATGTTTGCAATTCTTCCTTGATTTTGGCACTGGGAATTTGGTACAATGAACTGACTCTTGGACTTGGATTGGCAGGTTGTGTGTGACATCTGTGTGACATTTCTCTGTGCTCCAAGTGCATTCTAGCACATGACAATTAACGTGAGACATTAGCCTCCCAACACATGGGCAGTGGCAGCTCTGCTCTTTTCCAGTGTAATATTATCTCTGCCACCTGTTACTTGCCTCTCCCTGTGAACTCCTCCTATATGCATCGTTATTAATAGTTTGGGCAAGAGGCGTTTTCAGGGCTTTGCACATTAGTAGAATGGTGCACTTGCATCTTAAAGCTTTCAGTAGTTGTGAGACTCTGGGTGGAGGACAAAAGGAAAACGACAAACCAGGAGTTCAGGACAGGCAGTGCTTTGTACAGAGCAGCCATCTGCAGAAGGGTGGATTGGGGGAATTTCTTGGGAGAGCTGTCCTGCCAATGTATGTAGTAATTTCTTCTCGGTGATAGGCGAACTGAAACAGTCAAACCACTGAGTGTTTTCTTTCAGCTAAATATATTATACTTTTGTGGAAGGTGCTGAAGAGGTGGCCTGGAGACTGATGTCCTCCACTTGGCTTCTCTACTGTTGCAAGCAAATCTTGTCAAAGCAGCAGCAGTGCGAATTCCCCTTGGCACCCTGCCTTACCCACTGCATGTCTTCAATCCTGACCTGGCAGAAACTGCTTGGAGAGCAAGGAGATGGCAGTTCAGTCCCCATGTCCATTCTGTCCTTGGTACTCCTTCAGAGGCAGCAAACAAGGCAGCAGCTAGCAACACAGATTTTTATGATCTTTGCACACACTAATTTCTCTGCCAGCACCTCCTGCCCTATGTAAGGGGACTCTGTCAATATCCCTTCTTTCGTCAGAGTTATTCCCCACAGTGTTCAACAGTATAGAGACTGTTGGCAGCAAAGAGCAGATTGAAAGACTGAACTGCTGAGGGAATCTATCTGCTGGGTGTCAAAATAGCACAATTCTGCTGGGCCAGATAAGTCACAGCTCCCCATACTGCTAGCAAGGCTATCTTTGGCTAGCTTGGGAACTCTTCCCACTTTGTTGGAGGCTGAACCTGCAGTGGCTCAAGTTTTGCACTGTTCTTTAAGAATTGTTCAGCATATGCCTTTCCGTTGACCACATGGAACGTGTGTGCAATATATCAGCCATCTATTGTTTCTCATGGCATTTAATGCCACCTGGACTCTAATCCTTGCTTTTCAAAGCCTCAGATAAACTGAAGGCTGATTCTCAAAGGCCACATTTCCCTTTGTGAGGAGTTTCAAAGAACTTTTTGGAATGAGGCCTTTCTCCGTAATTGGTTGTGAAACTCACTCCCACCAAAGAACAGACAGAAATTTTGGTTTAATATGTGGTTAGGACAGTGTGCAGTGCCAGCTTTTCTGTAATTCTTTCTTGGGGTTGCAGAAGTTTCATGATATACTCAAGCTCATCAGAACTGTTTTCAATTGCTAAGACTCAGAGCACCAAAGATTAAAAAAAATAGAAGGCAATACTAACTTGTTGAGGGATACTATGCTTTTCCCTGAACAAATCCCTTCTCTTCCATCTAGAAATCTTGTCTTGTACGTATTTAAAAATTCTGCTTACTTTTCTGTAAAGGAGAAAATCTCAGGTGTTTCCCCCAAAGCAGGTAGGTCCACTTTTGCATATAATATGTAGATCTCTGATGTTCTGTATCACAGATACCTCAGTGGTTATAGTTTCAGCATATTTGGAAGTCATCAGGCAAGCTGTGGATAAGTGTGTCATCTGTATTGAGCTTGCACAGCAAATTGAATACATCACAGTACCTTCCTTGAGAGAGTGGGAACCATAAGTAAATAAGCTGTAACTGTAAGGCCAGCAGTGTGTGTCTGAGGTGCTGTGGCTCCATTGTCCTGTAAAACATGAGCTGGAGCCCTCAGCAAGCTGCTACTGTCATTCCCCAGAGTTGCTGATATTCCATGTATGTATGTTTAAGATCTGAGATTTTCAGAGGTGAGAGGAGGCGGGTACACAGCTCTTGATGACTCACCACCCTGCCTGATGGTCCTAGCCCATAATATGGAACAAGCTTTAGAAGAAAAGGTGCTGTGTAAATGTCAGGGAGTTCCAACATGATCCCACTGCTTCACTGCAACAGGACTTCCAGGAATCTGATTATACGTAATGTCGGTGAATGGTGATGACCCTTTAATTCAAATAGTATTACCATAATTTTTTCTATTGCCAAACAGTTTAATGTTGATTAATTAGATGTGAAATTCTAGTCTGGCCTTTTGATAGAAGACTTGTCAAATTGTGGAGGCACCTAGAGTGGCTTCTTAGGGCTAGTGAAGCTTTTCTCATGAAGTGGAAATAGCACCTTTCTGCTTTGCCTCATATTGACTGCATTTATTTTTTAATTTCCCAGTAAGTCTTAAGAAGAATGTAACCTTAACTTTACTAGTGAGATCCTGAAAATGTTTGTCTGGTTCTGCGGTGAGAGCCTCTGCTGTGTTTATGTAGCAGTGGTCTGACCAAGCCTCTGTAGCCTTGACCCTTTGTTCTTTTTGAGTCCGTGGGACAATTTCTTTGGAGAAGCAGAATCGGGTCCACGCATTGTGTTTATCACTCCCAAGGGAAATAGCTGAAAAATATTGCGAAGGACTCTTAGTCTAGTTCCTCTTTGGAGCAGGGAAGGAATTAATCTTTATTCAGACAGTCGGAGTGTGGGTGAAGTATACAATACAGTTAGTTGAATTGACTTGGAAATGAGTATTAGAGTATTAAAGTACAGTATTACAGCAACTCAGTAATACCTGGACCAGAATAGAGTAGCACTGCTATTTTCTAGTACAGGTACCTTTGTGGTACAAAGAAAGTAGTTGCATAACTATAGTTATTTGATATCAAGGTCTTCAGCATGACCATAATAATTCACTTGGCATCCTGAATTATGATGAAGCCTGTTAGGCCTGTGCCCTGAGCTACCAGGTAAAACTAGCCCAGATTTGCCCACATACGCTCTTCCAGTGTAGACAAACCATTGAAGCGGAACACTTCATTACAGTCACTGAGGTGGTCATGACAATGCACAAACTTCCAATCTTCCTCTAGCTGTTGTTTCCAAGTTTTATGCTGTTATGCTCTGTTAAGAACCCTGTGAGCAGAGTGAAAGCTATGTCCATCCCTAATGCTGCTATCTTTGTGCCCTCAACTTTTGTGGTGTCACAAAGGCTCACATCTACAAAAGAGGAGAAAGCTTGACTGGCACTTTCCAGATTGACTTAAACCTTTTGTGAACAGTATTATCTCATGGCAGAGAAGAGACAGGTATTTTGGGTGGCAGAGAAAGGGGGGCATTCATTTTTATGCTGATCCTATTCCAATTGTCCTAAGTGCTGCTCTAGGTCTCAAATAAAAACCCCTTCACTGACATTGGCTAAGAAAAACACGCTAGAATGACATGTAATGTTGTCCTATTCACACTGTATCCACTGTAGCAGGAACATACTCTCTTCAGTTTCTTCTTTCCCTTGCTTCATCTGGAAGAATAAAATAGTCTGAAGCAGCCTATGGGAACTGATTCTTGCTTTTATGCTGATATAAACTAGTGCCTGGGCTTGTAGAGCACAGAGAAGCTCTACCCTTTCAGTTTTGAAAGTAAGAAAGCTGAGCTGGGCATTCCCACACCCCTCCTTGTATTTCAAGAGCTTAAGGGAACCACCTCTTCTTTTCATAACTGTGGCTTGAATGACCCCTGGTGGAAGCTTCAGACAGCCAGGATTTTTAGGAGTTAGGTCCCAATAGGAGGCTTCGGTTGGCCAACCTTAGGCACCCACATTTGAAAACTGTGGCTGCTAATGGAGATGGGTTTGCATTCAGGTGGAACTGAGTTAGATCCATCAGCAACCTACATTCCTTATTATATTCTGCCCATTTGCATTCTTTATATCACAGTACCTGAGCCTAATGTATGTGTGTGTGTGTGTGCGCTCTTGAACTCACACATTCCTTTTCTCTGCTGCCTCTTTTCCCTTACCTACCTACATACCTAAGGGGGAAACACTTTATTACTGTTGCTTTTCCCTTATTTTTCCTTCCTTAGTGAGGCATCCCAGTCTAACCTGTCTATTGCACTGCTCTGTCTCTGCAGTGCCCTCCTTTCTGCTCTCCACATGCTTTAGGAGTACTTCCAAGCTGTGTCATGTGTTTTTAAAGTTAAAAAGATATTTCAGTGTGTATGCAAATCCCCACCACCATTTTCTGATGCACTCTGATCTGCTTAAGGAGCTTGGGACACTTCAGTATTTAACTATCTTGGCTGTGTAAAGTAATGGTGGAAAAATGCCACAACTATCTATTGATAACCACCTATTTCCCCCTTTTTTTTTTTGGCAGGCTGATTTGAATACCAATATTGAAGATGAATCTAGGTCTTTCTATGGTGTTTCCAGCCAATATGAGAGCCCAGAAAACATGGTCATTACCTGTTCCACCAAAGTGTGTTCCTTTGGAAAGCAGGTGGTAGAGAAAGTAGAGGTAAGAAGCAGACACCTGGGTGCAAGGTTCTGCCTGGTTACTGTTTTTTCACTTCAAGTATTTGCATCCTGCATGTATATCAAACTCATATATCCCATGCTTCTTCTCAGAGAGATGGATGCCATAGATTATTATTTCTGAAACATGCAGGTGTGTAAGTTTGCTCCAGTCTGCAGCGTGGCCTTATTTTAGGAGTTCACTGAAGGTCTGGGAGTGTTTGTTATCTTTTCCTTAAATCTCAGTTTCTGAAAAGATGCAAATATATGAGACTCTTAGCTCTGGTGATTCTCTGGTTTTTCAGGGGAGGCAAAGGAAAACTCGGGAACACACCCTTGTTTTGAACTCCAGGAAGGTGAAAACAAAGAGGCAACACCTCACTCTCACTAGTGTTTTTAAACAGATCATTTGTAGACTATAGCTATTAATTAATAGACTGTGGTAGTTTGCAGTCTTAAGGGTTTTATGAGACTTAGAGCTTGTACACTTACAGCTTATGCTGCAAAATGCATATATCTGGCATTGAAGAAATTCTTTCTGATACCACATTCATCTGCTAAGAGAGCTGCTTTGATATGCATCCTGCTGCTTTCTTTCCCGAGGAACCTTTAGATGTAGCAGAAGCAGCTATGTGTAGAACACCAGGTGCTCTCATGTCAGCAGTCAGTTCAAGCTGTATCCTTCCCAAGACCCATTTCCAGTAACATGACAGACATGCCTGAGGTCTGGTTAAGTATTTGCAGATGCGATAGGTAGGCCAAAGGAAGGTGTCATGGTGCACAGGAACAGAGACCAAGCTCCTGGGGTGAAAGGAGTAACAGGGCCTGCTGTGAAATTATAGAATCTGGCTTCAGGTTCTGTTCAAAGGAACATGAAATATACAGGAGCTAAGATGTGAATGTGAACAAAAAAAATCCCTCTCTGTAAGATTGGTCACACCCTCTCCCAAGGGGAGGAGCAGAGATACTAGGTTTTCTCTCTCAGGTACCAAAGAGCTTTAGTCTTCTTCAGCTGTTAAGGCATCCTGAGCGTATGATTACCCTCACTACCAGGAGCTTCCTGGTCTTGCTAAAGCAGTAGTTCTTAATTTTTTCAGTGTATTCATACCTAATGTTTTTCTAGTAGAGATGCTTACATTAGTATAGATGACAATTGGTCTGTTCTTCTTAGTTAACTTTCACAGCTCCTTGACGTTTGCTGCTTGTAAGCTGGAACCCACTGTTCTAAAAAAAAAAAAAAAAAAAAAAAAAAATCACGCTGAAGAAATTGGAGCTCTCAAGGGGACCGACCTTGGTACAAAGTACTATAGTTACTGTTAGTAAAGTTAGTTGAAAGTGCCACCATAATTTTTCTGTTCTGAATCCCTTTCTGTTACTAATGTGACGACATAACCCCATGTGCCCATTTTGTGTTGCAGACAGAGTATGCACGCTATGAAAATGGACACTATTCCTATCGCATTCACCGTTCCCCTCTCTGCGAATACATGATAAACTTCATTCATAAACTCAAGCACCTTCCTGAGAAGTATATGATGAACAGTGTGCTGGAGAACTTTACCATCTTACAGGTGGGACTTTCAACTGTTTTTGTTGCAGCTTGGCAACATGTAAGCCCCAGAGCAGGAGTTCACTGTTGTGAGTCAAAGCAGTTTTCCTTTTACAGCTCAGCATCCTAATTGAACTTAGTTTCTCTCATGTGTATTGCTCTTCAAGACCATTTATGGAGCTCTAGAGATAGTAACTCAAGCAGAGAAGCAGCAAAAGAATTTGAGAGACCTGAGTAAGAGAGAGGAAAAAAAAATAAAGGGAGATTTCATGAGGCAGAGAAATAAATGAAAGAGAATGATGAAGAAGACAGTAAAGGAAATGCTTATTCCAACACCGGACAAATGTTGATATCCTTTCTGTGCCCTAACCCTGTTTGCAAGGTAAAAATACTGCAAGAGCACTGTTGAGTGCTGGGATGAGTTCTTCACTGACCAGATTGGGTCGGGGTGGGGGTGGGGAAGTAGTTTGCTCAGTACCATCCTGGACCTAGAAGGAATCTTAAGACATGTAAAGGAAAGGGCATGTTGTGGGGAAGCTCTGTGACACCCACATGAAGCACTGCAGCCTCTAGGTAAGGCAGTACTACAAGGCTGCAGCAACTAGATTTGCATTAGTGTTTTCTTAACCAGGAGCCTTTCCAAACTCAGATGCAGCCTAAATTTGGGAAGAGGGCAGACAGTGTAAAACGTGGATTTTTCTAGTGGACTGAATTCTGTGTTTGCCTCTAAGAGGCATCTTTGCCTATAAGAGGCATCACAGATCTTTGCCCAGAGAACCTGAGGCTGGGTAAGTAGAAGAGATGCTAGTGGCTGAATGGAAATCAAGTGGTCTTCATTCCATTCTCTGGAGATTTCGGGAGAACTTTGGGTGACTCATTTCACTGCTTTGTGGCTCAGTACATCAGCTATATAACACAAAGTTAACAATATACCTCATAGAGCTTTAGGAAGTTTATTCTTTAATGTTTATGCAAAGATTTTAAACATCTAGGAGAAAAGAGGAGTATGAATGCTGAGAGTTCTTTTAGATGAGCAAAAACATGAAGTGGGCAGGGACAGAGATACAGAAGGTCTGTGTGCGTTAATCCGTACTGAGGAACACTGTGACTGCCCTCTGTGAATTTTATTCCTCAGTCAGGCCAGAACTTCCTATAAATTCTATCAAAAAGCTGTCACACAGTTACACTTCCTCTAGGGCTTTAAGTTTTGAGTAATCTCATGTCCTTCCCTTACCTTTTGTCACAGAGAAGCATGTCTCATGTGGGTGCTGGCACAACCTTTTATATATTGTCTTGCAGTCCTGCTCCCTGAGCAGCAGGCTGAGCATTTTCCACTCCCCATGGGGAAGCTGAAAAATGCATAATGTAAGGCATGTTGCTAGTCCTCAGACCCAACTACAAGCTTCTGAGGCAAATCTAATTATATTTTTTCTAGACCCTTTTATGAGCTTAGATACCCCTAATCCTACAAGCATGATTTATCTGGCTTTGCACATTGCCCTGGATCTAGCACTCCAAGATTTCAGTGCCCATTTTTCAGAAAAGGGTCTGGTGCTTTACTACATCTCAAAGTATATAACTCATCACACCCTGCAGAGAATAAAGGAGTTTAACTGCAAACCCAATCATGAATTAAGAAAACAGAATAGACCAAAATCAGACTGCTAAAATTAATAAGCAAATTTGATAACAGTTATTTTCTTTCTGTTTTCACACGAACAATTGGGCTTTGGTACAAACCTCCTGCTGGAACGTTTTTCTTCTGCACTTGAGTTGGTGCTGCTACTGATAAAAATCTGTCTCCTCCAGCAGGAGAGAACTTTAGCACAAACTCAGGTGACAAGGATGTGTAAAGTTGTGCAGTGACAGAAAGAGAGGGAAGCTGAGCTAAGAGCTCTGGGTGCAGTATTTCTCTTGTCCCTGCCATGTAGTGCATGCTTCTGAAACTTGGACAACACTGCTCCTTCACCATGTTTCTGACACTGATTCATGTTGTAGAGTAGCTAAGGTTCCTGAAGGACCATAGAAAAAGAAGTGGGAAAAAAGGAGCTTCTGTAAGAACGCATGAATGTAGCAGCCATCCTTCTCCAGACATCTACAGTGTATGAAGAAAGATAGCTGCTACATTCATGCATCCTCGCTGAATGTGTAATGGAGTCAAACCTAAAAGTCTCCTGTAAAATGAGGTATACTCTGTAATCCTCATGGTCTGTATCTACAGGAGCAGATGGAGGGAAAGAACTGTTTCTGGTTATGGTATATCAACATACATGTGAGCAGGACTGGATGTGCCACAGGAGTGGGCCTCTCTCTATATCCAACAAACGGCAACAAGAGATTTTTTGTGAAATGCTTTCCCTCTGCTGAAATCTGCAACGTCAGGGGGTAGGGAGTAGAGGACCTAGTGGACCTGTTTCCACTTATATGGTCACTGCTGGGTCACAGTGGACTTTTCTCCACAGTGAACTCTGCTCACCTCCCTGTCTCTTCACAGCCTTGTATTCAGATACTGTGAAAGTGCTTTGCTTTGGTGTGTGGGCACACAGACTGGCAATTGTGGTGGCCAAGCTGCATATCAATCCTGTGCTTCTCTGTTCTTTGTCTATTACTGATTTTTTGCTTTAGGCTAAATGGAATATGTAAGCAGAGAAACAACAGTTGCCATCTGAGCTTCTTCTCCTTTTCTGTCTAGGTTGTGACAAACAGGGACACACAGGAGACCTTGCTATGCATAGCATATGTTTTTGAAGTATCAACTAGTGACCATGGTGCCCAACATCACATCTACCGGCTGGTGAAGGACTAGAGACTGTCTGCCCTGAGTTGTCCATGGAATGCATGTATAAGAAAAAAGCCTGTGCTTGAACAACCCCTGCCCCCTCATACCAAACTGAAAAATAAACTGCAGATATTGTGTATTTTCAGAAAAGTACCTCTGAGCTGGTTTGTGATTGATAGAGTCAAGTGTCTGTCTGCAGGTTTGTGCAGATGGGAAAAAGACTTGGAGTTAAAGAAACAGCCAAATGACTGCTTAAGGGTCTCACCCCAAACAGCATCCTGTGAAAAGTACTTCCCACAGAGTACACACAGGGTGTGATCATACACATAAAAGGAGTGGCATGCATCTGGGTATGCAGGTATGGCAACGGCAGGAGCTTCCTCAAGTTTCACCACATATGAACAGGTTGAAAATGTTGGTGCTACATCTGGTCTGAGTGTGTGCACTCATGTACATTCATTTGTAGGTCAACTTGTGCACAGACATGATTATTGTATATTTTATATATACATTTATGTAGATGTCAGACACACGTGGGCACATGCATGTGTATAGAGAGGGCACATATATCCTACACAGCTGCCTGGCTGTCTACATTAGCAGCTGTGCAGTCACAGGCTCATTCAGCCTTCCTCTATTAGAGTCTGGTTACTTTTTCCCCTCTCTTCCATGCGTGATAGCAAGATACCAACCTTTCTTTTGCCTGTTAAATGAAGTTATGCTTAGAAGATTGGGAATGTTAAATCATGTTGTCTTGCTCAGCAGATTTCCTCTATGTTTCAAGTCTGCTGACTTGACTAAAATAATTCTTGCTGCTTTTGCTTCTGTTCTCCCTGCACAGCTAACAATGCTTAGGGAGCTAGGCTGTACTCTTTTCTTGTGCACCAGTAAAATAATTGTTTACCAAGATCAAATTGTTCTACCTGTAGCTGCAGACAGTGAAGTGCAGAAGTATTGTAAAGAATGCCACTTGGCCAGCAAACTGCAGGAATAGGAAGAGAGAGGTTAGTGAAAGAGGTTAGCTTTCCATGTTTCCAAGGCAATCAAACACAGCCTCTCTGCTTTACTGAGGTTGTTTACTCAAGAGTCGCTGAGAGGCAATAATCTTAGTCCCCACAATGCTGCTGATGTGGGGGAAGATCCAGCCATTCATGTTACACTGAGGGAAGGGGTGGGCTGCGTGATGCTCTCTGGCAGGCACTGAACAGGAAATTTACTGGGTAACCAGGCACAGTCCCATGGATGGGACAAACAATTTGATGTGGAATGGTGACTAAATGACTCATTTCCTCATTAAGCCAATTGATTTGTTGTAACTGTCTAAGTGCAGATTTCTATTTGCATGTAGGAGGTCCACCACAGGGATGAGTTTTCACCAGATATTACTGAGGAACATACTGCCTCTACCGTGCACACTGCACCTTGCTGCTCCTGGCCTGTGTTTAGGTCATAACCTGTGCTCGGAAGCATGGAAAGGAAAGGACATGGGTGCGAAGGATAGCAAAGATAATGCCAAGAAGTCAGAGCTGGAGAAAGATGTTTTGGTTCTTGTTATAGGAAAAGGTCTCAGCTAATTTTTTATATGTAATGAAGTATTTTTCCCCCAATCCTGCAGACCCTGCACTTTCAGAGGCTGCTTGTAAGGACTGTGCAGGGCTAGTGCTGTTAACCTTCTCTGTGCAAGAGCTAGAAGTGGGTGGTAAAGGACAGAAATGTTGCTTGCACTTATTGAGCAAAATCTACACCTTCATCCTGTACACAAAGTTCCTGCTCTGCCTGCTCTCTCCAAGACAAAGAAATGCCTTCAAGTTCTGACGGTCAAACAGCAATACAGAACACAGATGCCAACAGCTTTCCATAAGATCTGCATGGCTGGTAACCAGAATCAGTCAAGTTTGGAGAAAGAGGAACCAAGTACTTTAAAACACCTAGAAAAAAAGCATCTTGAAATGCCTGCTGTTTTGTGCTACACATGAAAAACCCATGCAAGCACAGCCTGCTCTTGCCCATCCAGTGCCCGCCTGGTGTTACTGCTAGTCACAGCCAAGTGACCAAACTGCCCAGGAGTAAATTAACTACATCTCTCAAAGCAGCCAACCAGTGTGGCCACACAGATATGAACAGCACCAACTGGCTACAGTCCATTACTGATGCATGCTCCTGCCTATTTTGGCCCTATGCAATCTCCTTCCTGACCTCTGAACCACGCGTGGAGTGGACAACAAATCAAATAAAACCTCACTAACAGAAAAACAGACTGACTCTTGGGAAAAGTATTTTTGGCTGACACAGACAAGTGTGCTTTGAAATTAAGCCAGGACAGAGAAAGACCCCAGGGATGGAAAATTGCCTGTGACGTGTCTCCTGCAAACATGAGCTTGGTGCCTTGCATGCATCCACTGCAGGTTTAGATCACAACAGCAGATCCCACGGAGTAGTTCCTGAAGGAGATGAGCCCTAGAAGTCCACTTAGTTCATCAGCTGATCATGAATAAAACTGCATTAACAAAGTTTTAAGATGTTATCAAAACAATTAACACAAGCCAACAGGCTGAGGAACAAATGGAATCTTTGAGCAGTTGATTTAGGGACACTCATGCAGGTGGTTTTTTTTTTCACTTAATAACAATGAAAGACTAGTCCCTGGCACTATTCCTTTCTGCTCTTGCGCTTGGACTTTACAGCTCTTTGGTGTCAATAACCACGGTCAGCAAGAGACATCTACCTACCTTTCAAACCCAGCAGAGAAACCAAAAGAAAATTCATGTGTCTGGGAGAGCTCGCTTTTATGTAGGCTACCAGATGAAGATTTAATAAAGCTGTGAGGCAAAGGGAGTACTGGAAATTTTGGCCTGGACTAAAAGGCTTCTGTCCCCTTGCAGAATGGGTGAGATCCATATAAAAATGCTTCAAAGACTGAAAGGACTGTAGATCTCTGTCCCTAAGGCTTCCTTTCTTGGAATTTCACCAGAAGAAACCAGACAGCACATCAGAACTAGGAGCCAGCTGCAATTTTGCTAAAAATAAAGCAAAGCAAACACCAAAAAGCAGCATAGGTAAAAAAAGAGATAGCCTAGTTTGAAGAGGAAAGGCTGAATTGAACTCCAAAGAACCTACAACAATTGAGGATGTCAGTGTAATTTCAAGTTCAGTTTCTGTTGGGGCAGAAATACCAGAAATATTAACCTTAGCCTGTGAGAACTTGCTGTAAAATCAAGGGGCAAAACAGCAAAAACTGATTCCCCTGGTCACTTCACAGC
Source organism: Myiozetetes cayanensis (assembly GCF_022539395.1). Taxonomy (NCBI): domain Eukaryota; kingdom Metazoa; phylum Chordata; class Aves; order Passeriformes; family Tyrannidae; genus Myiozetetes; species Myiozetetes cayanensis. The sequence continues at coordinate 28,264,785 of NW_026087742.1, read as the reverse complement.
TACAGCGCTGAGATATTAGAAGATAAAATGACAAAACAGGGATGCAAATATCTTCTTTATAAGAAAGCACCTCAAAAGTTTCTATTCAGCTGTGCCTACCTTTTTTCCTAATGTACATGCTTCAATTTATCAGCCCTAATTCGTGCAGCTACATCTGCTTGTGGAATCATGTCAAGCTGAATTGCTAAAATGATTCCACTTAAAGATAGTCTTCTGTGATAAGACAATACACCATGGGTCTGAACAACACAGAACTAGGTAAGACAGGAGCCCTCCCTTCATCTTTACTTCAAAGCCAAAAGAAACACTTCAGGTAAGACCAGTTCATTTGAATTCCCTCATTCATCTGCGATGAGGGGGTGGGAACTTCTTGAAGCTGACATTGCCAACAAAGAAAACATGTAGGTAGGCTTAGAGGCAAAGTTAGGGATTGAATTTAAATCTCTTTCTACTGCATAATCTAGACCCAAGGATCATTATTTCCTTGAGTATTACACTTGTTTCAGCCTCTGGTGCAATGGTTTCTCAGTGACCTTTTCTTCTCCATTTACCTGCTCATTTTTATCTTGGCTCTTTGACATCTTGGACCAGATGAAGGGGGTGAATAACTTGAGTGGTGACAGCAAAGAATAAGAACTAATTCAGACAGGTGAGAACACCCTCAAATTTGCTCTAGAGCTGTGGAAGAGACAGGAAGAACACGTGCTGAGCTTCCAAGAAGCTGCCTAGGAGTCATGCTCTTTCATCAGTCCTGCAAGCACAGTCTACATCAAAACCTAGCAGAGAGGCAACAGACAACTTGCATGCTTGTAATGGGATGGCAAGATCAGGGCTACTCTCTACAAGGATAGTCAGAAGCTTATGTTGATGACAGCTCTGTCAGTAACCTCAAAGACTGGGGTGCAGTCCCAATCTGTCACTTGGATACCAGATCCATATCTACTACACTGGTAGCCATGTTTGCCTGCACTTGGGTGATTTAACATGCTGATTCAGCAACCAGTCAAGACTCCAGATCTGTGATCCATACCATTTTTGACCTCTGAAATGAGCTACAAAAGTATTGGTGCTTATTTTGGGGAAAGCAATTAGAGCATCACTAAAGAAAAGCACCCTCATCACATTCAACTGGACAATATAGCAATAATGATGGGAAGAACCTGAATAAAGCAAAGCTAGAGAGTCTAGACGAATTATCTCATTCTGTTAAAAAGAGAAGAACAGACTTTCATTTTCAACCTCCCTAATTTCCCCGCTGTACTCAGCACTGTTGCCATGCTATTGTTTCATCTAAAATTGGTGGCTGAGACCCAAAGCTGTAGACTTGCTATTACTGTAGAGGGGATATGTCCTGTGAGTCACACTGGAAAGTGTGCATCCATTTATAGCTGCCTCAAATTCAGTTACTTAAAGTTGTTCTCAAAAACTGTATGTAGCCTTTAGGTTTGCTGCTCAGATGCCATGGGTTCAAGTATACTGCTGCTGAGGTGTAACTCTTTCTGTTCCTCACCATATGGACAACATCAGTGTTCCCATGTTACATTTGGTCATGTGGAAGACAGCTAGCTGAAGCTGAAACACAAGCCTACGAAGATTACTTTCCTCAACTTACTTGTATAATTGAGAAGAGACCTGCAGACTAATGCAGTCTCCTTGGTAGAAAATGCAGCTGCAGTATCAGCCACTCCAGTCCCCAGTTTCACAGTGATTCTCAAGCTTTTTCCCTAAATGATCAAGTTCATACAAAGCTACCATATATCTTTTATCTTCTTTATTTTTACCTTCTTTCCAAGGTAGATGCCAAGCGATGTCTTGATTTCACATATTTATTTTTTGCTTTGACTTGAACTAGAGAAACCCCATATACCTGAGTAAAAAGCTGCTTGTGCTTATGTCAACAGGTGAAGAACACAACATCTTGCTGTTCCTGTTAGAGTAAACAAACAACCAAACAACAATAACACTCCACCAAAACTGTCATGTTCTCATTGTCTGCTGACTTTCTGTGCTCCTGAGGAAGTAGCTGTTCATCTCCAAAAGGAGTTACTTAAAGATTGACAACAAGTCTGAAATGAAGATTCTTCAGTTCTCAGGTAGAATGGGAATTCCTGTATTAGAGGAGCATCCAGAAGATTGGCCTTTTTTTGGAGCCTAGAACCAAAGAATCAAGTAAAATTGTCTCCACAGATCTTTTTACTCCTGCTGCATTGCAAGACATATTTCCTTCATTGCTTGCTTTAAGGCAAACACACAGCAACATTTGTGTACTTTTTCACATAAATAAATAAAGAGCAGAGAGCTGCTGCACATACTTATGGGGAGAAAGAAACAAACATGCAGCAGATGACAGTTGTGTTGCTGGCAGCACTACCACCAGGATGCTTAGAGTCTGTTGAACCAGGCAGTTTATAAAAATCCACTTAGGACAGAATGGAAGGTATGAGAAAATGTATTTGATGTGAACATTCCCTTGAACTGAGAAGTGTGACAGCAGCAGCAGCACCAGAGAAGGGAATGAGAATACACAGGGGACCTTTGAATGTGAAACAGATCTTCCTTCTGCAAAAACATTTTTGGAAAAGCCTTGAGTTGCTGTTCAAACAGTGTAAAATACAGTTCCTTCTCTGGAAGCCCATGTCCATAACCGCATCGGTCTTCTTCTGTAGGCATCTCTGCCCTAATTTCCCCATCACACAATATTTTGCTTAGTGGTTCATGGCAGAACCTTCCCCCGCTGTGTTAAGAGAACTTAAGAGACTCTTCTGCTGGACACAGGGTTTGAAGTTGGCTTCATTAAGTTTTTGTTGCACTTCCACTGACACCCAGGGGAAGGCAGGTGGGGACTTTCTGTATGGTCTCCAAGGATCTCCCTCATGGCCCTGTCTCACATAGCATCACAGATAATAATCAGTAAGGTTGGAAAAGACCTCTTAAGGTCATCTACTCCAAGCATTAACCCAGCACTGCCAGGTCCACCGCTAAAAGATGTCTCTAAGCACCACATCCACTCGTTTTTGAATACTTCAAGGAATGGTGACTCCTGCTTCCCTGGGCAGCCTGTTCCAGTGCTGGAACACCCCTTCAGTGAAAAAAATATTTCCTAATATACATTCTAAACCTCTCCTGACAGAGTTCGATGCTGTTTCCTTTTGTCCTATCACCTGTTACCTGTGAGAAGACACGTACCTCCACCTGTCTACAACTCCTGCTGCGACGACGGCAGAAAGCTCAGGTGAGCACTCTGACATGCCTACCCTCTGTGCTAGAAGACGTAGGAATGTACTGGCAGTCGTGGCGGGCTTGGCACCACCGAGCATCTTAGCCTGGGTTTGCCGTTTGCAGCGGTGGTCCAGGAGCCAGTGGGCTGAGGCCACTCCATCCTGCGGGCGCGGACACTGCCACTGCCATTCTGAACCCAGAGGAGATGTTGAGCCGCGGGGCCCTCAGGGCAGAGGGGCAGCTGAGGGGGAGGTTGTAGGTGCCCCCCGCCCCGGGCGCATCCCTCCAGCTCCGGGATGGTGCGCCGGGGATGCTTCTGGTGCCCACCCGAGGGGGGCCCCGGAGGGTCCCGCGGGCGGCAGAGGGAGCGGAGCGAACGCCGGGAGAGCCGGCTCCAGGCAGAGCTCTGGGAAAGGGTCTCCTCAGGGTGGGGCGGATGGGGTGCGTCGGAGGACGCGGCCGGCAGCTCTCCCTCCTTCCCTCCCTCCCCTCCTCCGCGGGGCTGGAGCCTCCCCTGGGCAGCGCCCCCAGCTCCTCCCCGCTCGGTAGCGCCGGTCCGAGCCCCTCCTCCCGTTTCCGCTGGCAGGAGCTGGGGCCGTGTCCTGCCGTACCTCCGCCGCTCCCCCTCCACTCGGCCCCATCCGGCCCGGCCCAGGGACGCGCGGTGAGCCCCGGCGCCGCGGGGGGCGAGGGGCGGCCGGGACCTGCGGGCGCTTCCCGGCCGCGGGAGGGGGAGATGGGAGATGGCGGGGGACAGCCGTGGCGGGCGTGCCGGGGGGTGCCAATGGCAGGAGCCGGGGGTCGCCGGCCCGGCGGCTGGAGACGCTGGGGAGCGGCGGGGTCCCGGCGGGATGGGTATGTGTGGGTGGCTCGTAGGGGTGAGGAGTGTTTGGTGGAAACAGTAACCCCCTCCTCCCCCCCGCCCTCCGGTGCCTGTGTGATTTTTGCGGAAACAGGAAAGTTAGTTCAGTGGGATGAGACGAGCCTAGCGGCGTCTGCGTGCGCGGTCCTGCTCTCCGCCGGGGAGCCCGCGGTGCCCATCCCTCACTGGAGCTGATGGCTTCGGCCGGGGAGTGATTTCTCCCCGCCACCGCCTGGAACAGCGCTGCTGGCGGGCGGGGGGCTGCCTTTCTTCTGGCTTCAGCGGGGTGTGAGGGGGGTGGGAGCGCGGAGATGTCCCCGCGGGACAGAGGCTGCCGTCCAGGGTGCGATGGGGAGCGAGCCCACGGTGGGCTGACAGCTCTCCTCGTCAGCCGCCCGCGGAGGTGGTGCCAGCAGTTCCTGCCTTCCCCCTTCTTATGTAAAACTTGACTCCAGCTTTGCCTTTTCCCGTTCAAGCTTTTGGAAACTTTTCTTGCTGAATCTTGGATATCTGCCTGTCACTGTGCTCCTGATGGGAGGTGGGAGCTCCGTGAGCTCTGCCTCTCGAAAAGGCCTTTAGCTCCGGAGATTTCTCATGGGCAGAGAGGAGGAACTCGTATGGGGATGCTGTGTTGGGGGAAAAACTAGACTACAAGGGTGAATAACGCTGCATTTCTCTACTTTATCCTTTTATCAACTCTTTTGTTCTGTGCTTTTACTCTGTAAAGCAGAGCTTCCCCCCTGCAGGGCTAGGAATGGGGGCACCTGATTTTTCTACCTGACTGCACTGAACTATTTTAAGACTCGGGGGTAAGTTACCTGGGACATGTCTGGGGAAAAAAAGTTGAATGTTCTCCAGGACAGCCGTGAGAGTCGAATCACACAGCTTGTTTGTGCTGTGACTCCTCAATGGGCCTAAACTTTGCCTGTGGAAGCCAAACCTAACATCTTACTGTAGCAAAGTTCTTAGTAACAGGTGCCACAAAGAGTTTTAATGGTTTATTTGTTAAGCTGATAGATGGAGTCCTTTGTAGTCAGGATGAATAATTGCAAAGAATAATAGCCACTGAAGAAATTCATTCATGTGAGTTCTTTTGGCATAGAATATGGACCCAAAGTTAGGACTCAATAACTTTAAAAATGTCAAAAGATGAATTAGCAATGTCATGTTGAAAGCACCAAGGATCAGTCATAGTTCTATGTCCTTTGCTTCCATTTTGCATTTTTCCTAAGCTTCAAGGAGCTAATATAGCATCTGCCTCCAGATCTTTCCCTTTCATATTTTTAGACTTGTGATGATCAAATTGCAAATCCTACATACAACGCCTTTTCTATAATGGGGCCGTAAGACTTATGTCAAACTTGGTTTTGTGTGCCTGCCCTTTCTTTAAACCTAATTCTCATGAATAAAGTTGCATTAGACCTTGGGGTCAGAACATAACTAATGCAGAATCATTTGCATTATTTAGACAAAGCTCTGAGGTTTAGAATGATTCTGTTCATGTCTCTTGAGCAGGGTAGAGGGTTAACTGTGAATGTCAGTATTATCTTAGCTATTGTGGTTATTTTAACAGAAAATAGCTATCGGAGATGCATATCCTGCAGTCTTTGCTTTCCATGCTATTTTAAGTTATTTTCTTCCAAAGCATGCCAAACCTCAGCCTGTCCATGAGGGTATTTCCAACACAACTGTACGTTTAGTATGTAACCCCTTCCTCTTCAAATGCACAAACTAAAAATGGCAAAAGAAAAGTAAAACTTGAAAGACCACGGACTAAAATAGCAAATCAACACCGAGGCAGCAGCTCTGTTTGGAGTAGTTACTTTCGCATTTGTGTCACATATGAAACTAGCAAGTTTGCACTAGGGAATCCAAAACTTTCTACTGGTATTACTCTGTGGGAGCTGGTATGGAGCTAATTGTGCCTTGAGCAGAAAGAGACTGCTTGTTTTAGAAGCAGTATGGTAACATACCTGAGGCACTGGGGCTTTACAATCGAAAACCCATGTCAGTTTTTCACTTTAGTCATGTTTCAGAATTGTGCTGTTTGCAAGTGACTGATGCCCCATTAGTTTTCTATGTTGCAGGAACATCACTAGATTTATTGATGCATTAAAAAAGGAGATGAGATGCTTTAAAGAAGCTGAACATGAGCTGGTGGTCTGCTGTGGAAATGAAGGCAGCTGACTCAGGGATATTTTAGTAAGACTGCAGCCAGTGTACCAAAGGAAGTGATTATCTCCATGCACTTAACCTTTGTTATACAGAGTCTAGCAGACTGCATCCAGTTTTCTGCCCTCAGAGCCTAGAAAGGTATGGATAAACTGAAGCTAGTCCAGTGGAGGGCCACTAGGACCATCAGTGGCCAGAGCATGTCGTAACAGCTGGCCCTTGGTAAGGGATGGGGAGCTGGGAACTGAGTGTGGTAACCCAGCTGGCAAGGCAGGTGCCCCACCAGCCAGGGCCTTGTCCTGTGGTACCGAGTTTGACAGTGCCAAGCATGAGTCTGGATCACTAGGCAGGTTTGTGATGATAAGGCAGATCCAAGATCAAGTTCAGGTGTGAATCAGAAGGTCAGGATCAGGCTGACAGACGGTAATTAGGGTCAGACACGGTCACCACTGAGCAGGTCAACAGTGATGCAGCAGGTCTGAGGTCAAGTGGGGAATCAAGACCATGGGTCAGGGTCTGGATCAGTAGGATCCATGACCATACAGAGGCATGGTTGGAGACAGGCACACCTACAGCATGTGTTGGGCAGGCACGGAAGGCCACAGGCAGAGCTTAAATGGAGTCCCCGATGCCATGGGCAGAGAGCAGGGGTGGATGTGAGGCTGATGAGTGCATTTAAAGGCCTTTTAGTGCTCTCAGAGCCCTGGTACTGCATGGGGATTGTATGCTGAGGGAACTAGGCTTGTTCAGCCTCTAGAAGAGAAGACTTTGATGGGACCTATGGTGACCTTCCAGCAATTAAGAGGAGGTTCTGAAGAGGACAGAGAATAGGTTCTTGACCTTGGTACGTGGTGGCTGTGTGAGGGCCAACAAATATGGGTTGAAACAAGAGGTTCAAGCTAGATGTAATGAAAGTCTTTCCTGCAATGAGGACAGTCAGATCTGCCCTCACAGATTTTCAAGACTAAAATGGATAGAGTCCTGCTGGGATGTCATAGCTGGCCCTATGTAGAGTAGAGCAGAATGGAACCCCCTTAGACTTGCTCCAGCATGAGTACTTTGATCCTGAGATCAAGCAAGCATTTGGGTGAGAAGGAAGGAGGTCTGTAAAACTATGGCGATACTTGTAAGTGCTCCAGATGAAGAAATAAAGAAAGGTTTTAGAATGCTGATGTGCTGCTAAGATACTAAGAGGAATTTAAAAAAAATTAAATTAAAAATGTTCCTCACTATGCTAGGAGTTTATACTGAACTGCCCTGTGTGTGTGATCAGGGGTATACTTTATATTTGAAAACTTGCTTTCCTTTAGTGATTCTCAAAGTACGAAGTGCCTTTTTGGCATAACGTTGCTTAAAGATGCTTTCTGAAATAGGCAAAACAATGTTTTTTCAAAATTCATGTGGGAAGTGTGACGACAATAAAACACGGTGCTAAAAAAAAGACAGTGTATGATCAGGGAAGAGTTCTTACCTAAGGGTTACCTTCTTTGATTGTCTAGAAAATAAAACAAGCATGTCAGGTTCAGCAGAGCATTTCCCCATTTGTGCCATGGTTTTTAACAGATTTTAGGAATTAGTCAATCCTGGTAGGGCCAGCTTATCAATACCCAGAGAATGTGAGTGGATCAGAAATAGGTCTTTGTCTTCTCTACATGGCAGTGAAATTGTAAATTGTGAAGTAGGGATGGATGTGCTGAGGAAGTGCCTTCTCTTCACTCAGTACAATGCATGATAGAATTTAATTTTGAGGAGAAGTACTCATTGGGAAGATATAATCTTGTTTATATTTTACTCATGTGTAATAAGATGCTCTACTGGAGACTAAAGAGCTATCACTAGTGCACTCTGTGCTTTCTGTTTATCTCTCCTGGTCTCCTAAAACTGACTTCTGGAGACCATTTCTGCTACTCCTTGTAGCCTCTCTCAGATGAAACATGCATTGCTCTGTCAGTGTTATGTTTCCTGGGAAAAAAACATTAAATCCATCTTCTGGGTCACTTTCTTTGGTTCAGTGACATGTTTTCTGTGGTGTGTTTGTGATGACGCAAGATGTTGCTCTCCAGTGAAAGGTGTTGGATGCTTTCCTCATTGCACAAGTGTTTCTAGGAAAGTTGTGGGTTGTCTGCTAGCACGGTTTGACAGCACTGTTGCTTAAATGTCTTTCAAATCCTACCTCACCTTTCCTTCTGTTTTTTTTTTTTTTTTTTAATTTGTTTGTTTGGTTTTTGTTTGGTTTTTGTTTTGTGTTTGTTTGTTTTTTCTCCTGATATTCCAAACACTTGCATTCATTGCTGTCAACGCCAGCCTTGAGGGCTAGAGTTTGTAGAATAAGGCATGATCCTTGGGCAGAACCCAGCTGCTTTTGGCTTGTCTGCAAGCACAGTAGAAAAGGAGACATCTGACCATGCTTCACACAGAAGAAAGGATAGGAAATGTGGGATCCCCAGTAAGTAATGAGCTGTGTTTTGATGCCAGTGAGTTGTATTAGGCTCTTAGACTGCCTGTTGAGGAGGGGTGAAAAAATTCTATTGTTGGAAAGCTTTTAAAATCAAGAGTATAAAACAGACAGGCAGGTTCTAGGGATAGCTCCAGGCAGATGAGGCAGACTAAACCATAAAAAATATGCTCCAATAAGCCTTGAAGTGGACAAAGGTATTAATTAATCTTAGCACTTCTTTGCAGTGATGTGAATATGATGTTGTAATACTATGGTTACACTCAAGTAGTAACATAAATTTAAAAGATTTGAAGTTCAAATTAATCCTTGTTTCAAAAAGTATAACAGGAAAACTTTTCTTATTAAAGTTCTTTTGAAAACAATTTTCCCTTTTGCTGTCAGAGTTCTCCTTTCTAATGCAAACCCTGTCATGCTGTTCTAATGCCTGAATATTTCTGAAGGTGGAAGTGACTAATAGCTGGGGTGTTTATTTCCATGATCCCTGTTACAAATGCAGAAGAGGAAACAAACTGAATTAACTAGTGAAAAGCCGGTTACATTTTTGAGGCCGAGTCACTGTATGTCTCCGGAATCAGCTGAACTGTGTTACCTGAGCTGTAGCTTCTACACTGGTATTGCTCAAGTAGAGCTGCTTTTGCTGTGGGCAGTCTTCACTGATTTACAATTGCTTGGGCTGGTCTGTGTAAACTCAAAATAAGGATATGATGGAGTATATCAACCTCATGCAGGCATAGGACCACAAGAACTATGTTATCCATATGTGGCATTTTTGGGGGGGAGGAAGGGTTAGACTGGAGAAGAAGCTCAGGGAGGAGTGGGTGGGAAGGCAGGAACCTTGAGAAGGCAATAGGCTAAGGGAGAGGAAGTCTGGACCCCTCCCATGGGAGGAGGGGCTGAAAAGGAAGGATGAGGTGGTACACTGAACAGAATGCTGAAATGGCACACCCAGCAAGTCTGAAGGAGACTCAGCTCAAAATTTTGAGACTCTGTCCTGGGGAACAGGGATCAGTGCAAATTGTAGAGAACAGAGGGCTCTGTGAACTTTCCTGTGTTTGGTGTCCTTCAAGTTTACTCCTAATGAATTAATTTGACCTGAAGAATTGAGGGAGGCAAGACTTGAAGTTGAAGGAGTCCTGGCTTTAGGACACTGGTGGGGAGAACTCACAGAAAGGAAAATGTGTCAGAGCTAGAACGGTAGGTTAGCTCTATTCAGGGGAAAAGCCTGAGGGACAGCACTGTGTACTTAGTGTTACTAACCCAAATTCCTTGTCTTGTGCAATTGGGTGGTCAGTGCTGTCTCTTTAAGTGCCTTTTGACAGTATGCTGACAAACACTTTTTATGGTGATTGCAGCCATGCTCAAAACTCATGTTGAGCACAGGCAAGGAGACTTTCTATTTTGATTTGCACATTTTTAAAGGTTAAATCATTCAAGAATGCTTTTGAAAGCATATTTTCCTTTCTCTGTGTCTGTTGCTGTTTTTTACCCATAACTGCATACAGTTGAGTGTAAGGTGGTTCTGCCCAGGATGTTCAGCTAGCTTTATTTTAGACAGTTCCTTGATTTCTTAAATATATACTTATCCCCAAATCAGCTTTGCTTTCCATTTTATTTTAAGACTGTAACCATATGTGAATGAGGGTTGTTACTTGACTTTGTCTGAAGCAAGTGCAGCTGAAGTTTGGAAGGATAGAAAGCAACTTTCTAAGAATGTCTAGTGTGTTGTTTCCACTGGAGGACAGTCTGCACAGTATTGTTTATATGTATTTATATATATGTGGACAAAATACCATTAGGGGAATGGGATAATGGTTCTGGCAATAGAAGAGACCTGTACTAACATGCAGATGGGAGCATGTCTCCTTGTAAAATGAAAACCTAAATGGCTGGCTTAAAAGCCTGTAAGGAAACCTTCCAAATATAAATAAAGTTATTCTCTTTCATACATCAGAGCATTTGGATCTCTCCAGTGCTGCTGTGCTGTCTCACAAGGTTTTGCCAAGTAACAGTGGCTCTGAGTGTTAAAAAGGCTCTTGCTGATTTGGTTCCCAGCAATGGAGAAAGCAGCAGGACAGGCAAGACTGCATTCATAGCACCTGGGACACTGTGGACAGCAGCAGAGGCAGATATGGGAAGTGTTGATACCTGTTACTGAGGTGTTTGATGCCATCAAAGTTAAAGAGCAAGAGGGAAGACCTGCAGCTCTGGGCAATTTCCAATATATTCCCCTCACACCCACTCAGGATGGAAGATGAAATAAATCCTACCCTCTGAAACTTCTCCTGTTTCAGGTGGGTAACAGGGAAGACGCAGGACAGTATTTCAGGTGAATATGGTCATAGGTTAGGATAAGAAGACCGTGGTAAAAGTGCTTGTTGGGACCAGTGACCTGTAGAGGGATATGACTATTTGTAGAGGAAGAAACTTCATTGTGAAGAGGAGCTTTTCTATTGTGTTCTCTGTATTTCAGTGATACAGAGGGCAAAGTGAAAAAGACTGTGAAGCAGAGAGGGGATCTTCTGGGGAAAACCAGGAGGAGGAAATGAAACCAAACAGTGTCTTAGGTTCCCACACCAGTGTAAATTTATCTGCGTGCCTTTCAGTTTTCCAAGCTCCATGTTGTCCCACTGTTTCCTGGTGAATGGTTACCACAAAGTATCCCCCAAAACTTAAACAAGAAACTTTCCCCTTTTCATTCTGTTTTTCTTAAAATAATTTCTGAAGATGTCTCTTTGAAAGCAGTCAGTTTTCCCTGACAAATTCACCTTCAGTTTCCTACTCTCCAGGAACTCCCAAGAAGTCCTTATTGCATCTTGCTTTCTTTTATGAAAGAAGAAAGTCCTGCTTGTGTCTCATCATTGCTTGATTTTCCTGGTTATTTAGTCTCTATCTTCAGTTCTTCCTTCTTATTCTGATCTCTATCAATTCCTCTTCAAGGAGCTGAGGAAGTTCATTCTGTGGTAAGAGAACCACATATTCTGTTTCGCTGTCTTTAGTCCATTTCTTCCTTTCTGTTTCTACATTAAACTACAGCAAGGGAAACAAAACTGGTCCAAGTAATTTAGATATGTAGCTGTTTTTCTGAACTGCTTTTTAAAGAGCTCTTTAAAGAGGAATGTTGCTTTGTGCAGGAATCCCCACCTTTCTTTCTGCTTTAGCAAATAGTATTTATTTCAGCTGTTTTTAAAATTGGAAAGTGATTTCTCAAAATTTTCTTAAGGCTCTTGTCTGTTTTGAAGGTGCTAAGGTGTCCCTTAATTTAAGAGACACTGAGAGGTTATGTTCTGTGCTCAGTGTTCCTCTTAAGTCAGTAGAAGATTACTATCAGACTCTTTCTGCTTGGATCACTAAACAGTGCAATTTCTGTTTCAAAGATCTGAAAGTGGTTAGACATGTAGGTTTTAATTTTGTTGATAAAATCCACCCATCCCATACTTCAGGTGCAGAATATCCCCATAGCAAACTTGAAACTGTCAGTGGCAGCCAAAGTAGGTATTTACCTGGTGCTGATAACGTTAGTCCAAGGCATCCATTTACAAAAGCAAACAGACTTTTCTTGCCCCTGGGACATGATTTGAGGAACTGAAAGAAAAGTATGCTTTATTTTAGAGGATGAAGTGTGGTGATGTACCTAACAGTTGTCACGAGATGTGTCTACCAATCACTGAGCTTTCTAGAGGAGAAAAGATCTACATTTCCTTCTAGGTTTTGCTAGCTCTCCTATTGTAGGACTTATGCTTTAAAAGGTAGACCTGTCTCCTTACTTCCCCTCAGCTGTGAACTGTGAATTGGACAGGTTACCTGGCTGCTGGGCACAGCTCCCTACTCATGTAGGCACCATGGTGAAAGATGCAAATTTCTGAATGATGTGCAGAGTGGCTGTTCCTTACATCATCATTCATTGCAACAACCTTGTACCTACCTGAGCTCTGTAGTGAGTCTTGGGGGGCATGAACTGAGCTCTTCAGCTCATCTGCCTGTGAATTTTCATCTCGCCAGTTCTGGTCTGTCAGAAGGTTCTTGCTTCTTTGAGTTTGTTATCAATGTTAATAGCAGGACCTCTTTCCTCTAACAGTTTTCTTGCAAGTATTTAATTATTTTCCTTTCTTAATTTTACTGCATAGACCTGGTTTTGTCAAGCCAGTCAGTGTATCTCTGATGTGGCTAGGACTGCTGTCACTGGATTACATGACTTGAAGAACTCCTCTCAGACCATTTCTGCATTTGCTACAGATCATGCTGTGTTTGTAACAGTCTTACATCAGTGGTGAATGAAGTTCATCTCTAAATGTGGTTGACAGCATACTGTGTGTGACATCAGTTTGACTAACTAGCCAACATTTCTGAGTGGAACTGTGGGAAACTTGGATTATTTAATTCTTGATTTTTTTTTCCCCCAAGTTTTTATTTATTGCTGAGTCATGTTTGACTTCTGGATGAGTAGTTCAGTGGCTGAAATTGTTGTCACTTCTGTCTTTTGTGAGCTACTTAGGTTGGGTGGATTTCTGCGTGTGCTCGACATAGAGCCTGACATCAGTGATGAGCCTGGTGCTCATATAGGATTATTTCCCTTTAAGAAACTGATGTATATGTTATGTTGAGGTGTCCATGTGCTCAAGCAGGTAAGTAAATACATTGCATGAAATCAACAACAGGGTTTCATTATCTTACTTGATACAGTGAAGCAGGCCAAGGGAAAGCATTCATTTAAAAATTAACAACAGTGGAATAATGAAAACATTTCTGGTGACCAGGTTTGGTGAATAAGCACAAATTTTTGTTTTAGTGATCAGTCTGTACTTTTTTTTGTATGCAGCTGCAATAATTTTGATGGGTTTTTGAACACTGGAGATGGTACTGTTCTGTGTCTCCTCCATGTGGCTGGCAGAAGTCCTAGTCTCACTCTGGTCAGTTTACTATTTTTGTAGCACCCTTCTGACATTAGGGTGGTGTTGTTACAGCCCTAAAAGTTCCAGTATGAATTGGAAAAGGTGGGGTGCTTTTACATTGTATGGATTTGTGTGATTTTCACTCCATCAATGTTTTGTTGTACTAGAAGCAGAATTGAGACCAGTCAGAAAGTAGGGCTAGTGTGGGATGGTTCATTAGGAAAGGTCTTGCTTAATTTCTGGTTTTTCTGCTGTAGGTAGGTCATCAGATGCCATGGTGATTTTCCAATTTTTCCAATTAGTGTTTCTGAATTCATTGACACACAACTTTTGCTTTTCCTCATGGTCTCTGCTTTCCCTTTAGTTTCTGTAAATCTGTTGTAACATTTTGCCTATTGCTATTATTTAAATTCAAGTCCAGATAAAATCAGTATATTATGCCCTGGAGACTAGTGTTTAGACTTACTTCTTCTGTTCAGAAGCAGGTGGAATTTGACATACCTTTTCCTGTTTGGTTTTGTTTGTTTGTTTGTTTGTTTTTGCTTTTGTTTTTTTTCCTCCCTCAATCTCTCCTTTCTGTCCCCCTAAGCTAATTATGTTTGTGGTGGGAAATGAGTCCAAAAGGCAAAAAAGTTAATTTTATTCTTCTTCCCTCCAGGTTTGGTCTGTGACTTTTTCATTGACGTACATCCAGTTACCTCAAGTAAGTAAGATCTCTCTGAAGGATATGTGGAATCAGTCAACCTTGTCTTTCATACTGCTCACATTGACAACAGGGGGAGATGAGTTAGTCCAACACTAAGCCCTTATGAAACTTACTTGTAATCTGTTATTTTCTTTCCACAAATGCTGAGAGAGTCCACACTAACATGGTTGTTGATGGGGTTGTCTCCAAACGCTGCTCTAAGTACCAAAGGAAATGTAGCAGAGGAGGACAGTGCTTCATTATATGCAAATATTCTTCTTCCTCTCTTTTCTTACCTGTGACATTTTTTGGGAAAGGAAGCAGGGAATAACAAAACAGGGTTCAAACAGATAGCACTCTCGTTAGTACATCTAAGTTTTATCCTTCTGTGCAAGGGTAATTCTATAAACATCCTATTCTATAAAGGGTTGGAAAAAAAGACTTATGATAGAGGAGCCCACTGTTACCCTGGGGTTAGTTGTCTTAGTACAGCTGCAGGCCCATTGCTTTGTGTTTTTACATTCCCTGTGTTCTAAAGGGATTTAGCCTTGGCTAGAAGTGAGTGGAAGATGTGGCACTGCCTACTTTTCATTATGTTTCTGACACAGTAGAAAGAATTTTTACTCCTTTAGGAAAAGAAAAAGTGTGAGCCACCTCTCTGCTGAATGTCATGTGTTCTGCCAAAGGCTGCAGGGAGTGCAGGTTGGTAAGTCCAAGCAGTAAGAGCAACAGAGAGATAATAGTCCACTCTTGCACTTGGCTTGCCAAGAACTATTTCATACTTCTGTGCTGCTGTATAAAACTTGTAAAGACAACTGCAGGCAAAGAACATCTGCTGTTGTACATTTTGGGATGAGTGATAAGAGATTATGGTTTGTGAAAGGAAAGAATCTCCTTGCAATTTGAAAAAGCCAGGAAATATATTAGGTGAAGCTAAGATAAAGGTAGTGCTGAAACTTTCCTTTACACCCGTGTAAATCATCATTATAGGTGATGCCATACAATGGCTCAGTCCTGGGCATATGGCAAAGATGCATCAACCTTGGGATACTGTTTATGGAAGAGAAAACTGAGAAAGATACTGAGAGGGATTTTTCAATGTCAAGGCAATAGTTCTGTTGTCTAACTGCTGTGGAAAATTTCACCTGTAGGATCTATGTGTTTCCAGGAGAAAAATTAGTAATAAGATGCAGTAATACAAGTTATACAACTAGCTTAAAATCTGTACATTTCATATTGGACATGATTGTGGTTTAACCTCAGTCAGCAGCCAAGCCCCACGCAGCTGCTCACTTACCCCCCAACTTGTGGGGTTGGAGAGAGAATTGGAAGGGTAAAAGCTGGAAAATTTGTGGGTTGAGATAAATAGAGTTTAATAGGGAAAGCAAAAGACACGCACGTAAGCAGAGCAAGGAATTAATTCACTGTTTCCCAGGCAGGCAGGAGCTCAGCCATCTCCTGGAGAGCAGGTCCCCATCGAGATGATTTGGGAAGACAGACACCATCACTCCAAGTGTCCCCCCTTTCCTCCTTCTTCCTCCCACTTTATACACTGAACATGATGTCATATGGTATGGAATATCCCTCTGGTCTGTTTGGGTCACCTGTCCCAGCTGTGTCTCTTCCCGATTTCCCATGTACCCCCAACTTGCCAGCATGGTCGCACAAAAAGCAGAAAAGGCCTTGGCTCTGTGTAAGGCCTGCTCAGCAATAACAAAAACATCTCTACATTATCAACCCTGTGTTCAGCACAAATCCAAACATAGCCCCATACCAGTCACTGTGAAGAAAACTAATTTTACCCCAGCCAAAACCAGTGTGGACATGAATAGCTTTCAGGTATTTCTGTAGCAAGACAAAGAATGAAGAAATAGTTGGGGGTGTTAGGCATCGATACAGGTAACGTCTGTATTTTAGATGTAGATGAGACACAATGTTTCAGTATGTAAGATAAAGAACCTATAAAATTTCATGCTGTAGAATTTAAGATTGTTATAAAGAGTCTTGGCTTAGTCATAAAATGTCTCTGCTTAAGGCTGCTGTGTGTTTACATCTTGCAATGAGTTTTTTGACTCTTTTTTGCATGTGTGCCATGCTCTGAATCATACAGACTGGTGCTCTGTTGATTCCTGTCTCCTGGGAAAGCTGGGTGATGGAGTACACCAGGGAAAAGATAGCTGGGGAAGATTGAAATGGTTGTTATTTGTTCCAGGAGTTTTCTTTCTGTTCATGCTTGTGCCAGTTGAAGTTATTGCTGTACTATGAGCTCTTTCATCTTGTTTCCACACCTTTAAAATTTGATACTGCAGAAATTAATGTAACATTATCTATAATGTTTAAACTGCCTCATGTTACGAAAGTGAGAATTCCCACAGCAGCCTGAACTCTGTCCCCAGAAGAGAAAGCAAATCAAGTGAGTGTCTTAAGTTACACCATTGTGTAGCACTGGGCACTAGGATGTACAGTTTGATAAATATTTACATTTCAGATCTGGTCCAAGTCCATGGCAGTAACAAAATATCATATGTTAATTATGCCAAATGATCATATTACACTGGTAAATGGGAATAAGCTTGATTCCCAGAATGCTGATCTGTGATTCACATCATCAAGGAGTACAAAAGACTCCATGTTCCTTAGAGAGGGAAGATAAATAGGATATTTCAAACATTTTTTTTGCATTGATGGTAATATGCAATTTTTTCCCCTTTTCATTAGGTTCTTTAAATCAGTTTCACAGCAGATTGAAAAATTAGCATCCCATCTGTAATGGTGCTTTAGAAATTACCTCACTTTCTTTACCTTGCTGATCAGTGTTAGCTATTAGATTTCAGATACTCTTTGCCATTAATTCAGGGATTTTTCTTTTCAAAGTTGTCCATTTCTGCAAAGAAGATAGGACTTGGGCATGCTGAAGAGAATGGGAAACGTGCTTTTTGCTTTCTATGAAACATTTTCTTTTGTATTAAAGAGCTTGCCAGACTTGAATTTCTAGAAACTGAACAATAAATTGTTGTTAAAATAAAGTGATTGAATACCTTGCTAGTGTGTGGTGTAGAAGTTTAGTGAAATACTTCTACTTATCGCTCAAAATTATTGCAAAAGTTACAGTGTATTGTAAAAGCTATTGTAGGAAACTGCTCAGTAGAGAACTCAGACCTAGATTAAGTAGTGGAGATGGTCTTCAGCTTGTGAGATGCTTTGTGATGGTATGTTTTTGGCAGGCAGCCGCTCCAGATAAGTCGTTTGTGTACTTTGTTTTGGACTGTGAGCAGGGTCGTTGCTCCCAAGTTCGTTATTCTGCACCCAGCAGAGTGAGGCACAGAGAGGAGGGCCTGGGAAGTACTGTACAAATACAAGCTGTAAAGTTTTATTCAAAATGAGATCAGACAAGCAAGATGAAAAGGAGAAGTATGAGAAGAAATTTCGTTAACTTATTTGGATGCCTTACAGTCACAGAAATAACTTGATGACCCGGTTGTGCCAAAGGTGCATATTTGTAAAATGTGTGAAGCGTGCTGGGGAGTCCACAGTTGGACCAACACCTTGTTCATATCTGATTTGAATGACTTCTTGGCAGCCGTCTCTGTTCTTTGTCATAACTTGTCCATTTAAATGGATAATGTTAGATCACCTCTTCAGGAACATTTTTAGAAATTATGCTAAGGTAGCCTGAGGAAAAGAAAGTTGCAGTGGTCTTGGGGTTGGCCTTTGGCCAAGTCAGGGTAATTTTGTTTAGAGTCTCTGTTTAAAACAGAATCTCTGGATTCTGAAGTCTTGAGGCAGAATTGTAAATGATTCTGTCCTGCAAGTTACTAAGTAATATGATATAGCTAAATTTTAATGTGCCATAAACTTAAATTCCCATATATGAGAGCACCCTACTGGCAAAAGATAAATTAGTTATGGGGAAAGGAAAATTATTTGTCCCAGAGATACTGCTAAATTAATCGCTGGCTCTTCTCAGGTTGCTTGAACCTGGAATGTTTGTCCCCATCATTAATTAACATGTTTTCTTATTACTTCTGCTCCCTTGGAATATCAGGTTTGTGGCCCTCTTCCATGGGTGGATTTTTATTAAAGTTTTTTTAATAAGGAGAAAGATTTTCATCTGAGTCCTTAGTGACATGTAACCAAATCTCCTTATGAATGATAGGGTGAGGCTGTTTCTTACTTACTTATCATGTGAGAGAAGGTGTGCAGGAATATGATCACTAATGGGGTACAATTTTCTGCTCTTCCTTAGCTTGTTGTCTCTATTGCTTGACACCAAGCTCCCACAGAGCTGTGATCTCCAGCTGCCTTCCATAAAGCAGTTCTCGAGTTTGGCAGCCTCTGAAAGCAATCGGAGAGTCTGTCTCTCTGGTCGGACCTGGTCCATGGTACCTGTTTTTGTTGCATGCAGCATATTGTCTGCATCTCTGTGATGAAATTAAACTCCCTCCTTTTTAATAGTGATGTGTATATGCTCATATGATAGCCTGTTGGACAGCTGGGAGCTAAATGCAATTTCTTAACGCAGTAGTTTTCAGTTTTCCTACTATCAGACCTTTAACATTTTCTGCTGGGGGCTCTCTGTATACTAAATTCAAATCCACTTTGATTTCTGATTTATTGGCTGCTGTATTTAAGTTGTTTACCCAACTATTAATTTCTGCTTGGTATATCACACTTGTGTAGCTCAGCTTCAGAGAGGCTATGAATGGTCAGGTGTATTTATTTTAAGGAACCAAGAAAGTGAACTTACTAGAGTACCAAAACTTTCATTGTCAGTGTGTTCCTTCTTTCTTTTTCTTCTTTTGTATAAAATTGTTGCTCTTGTAATCCCTGAACGGTTTCTTTCAGTGTAGGAGAGAAATCTGTAGCTTCATGTGGGTGTAGGTGGGAATTTCAGGAACTGCACTACTTCCATGCAGGTAGCCCTGGTCTCTCCCCCATCATTTGAAAAAGCCCTGTTCTCTCCCCCATCATCCCTTTCTGTCACTGAGCAGAAGCATTTGTAGTATCACAGAGGTCAGAGATGGCAGTGAGGAAAAAACATTAAACTTCCCAGCCCTCTGCAGAGCCAATATCAAATTGCTCCTTATTAATGTGTTTCTTGGCACTTTGGTTCAGTTGCTGCAGATTTTCTGGCACCTGAGTGCCCCTCAAGCAGGTGGGTTTCTCCCTAACAGAAGTATGTTCCTGATACACTGGATACTTTCTGTGTAGTGTATAATTATGGATTTAGAAGTCATTGCTGAGGCCATTGCCGAGCTTGGGCTGACTGGTGCTTTTGAAAAAAAGTTGGGGATGTATGTAGCTATCAAGAATAGATGTTAATCCTCTTTATTTCCCTTTCATCAAGCTAATTAATCGCTCTTCCTTTGTGTGTTCCTGCAGTGGCAGTACTGGGAGTCTGTTAGCTTGTGCTCAGCCCTGTGCTGTTCTTGACTAAACTGGGCTACTCAGCTGCTTTATATTTGCCATCCTGCCAGTTCCTTCACTGCCTGCCTCTGTATTGCCCTCAGGCTGACATGGGGATTAATTGACCTAGTAATGTTTCCTGTTTTAAAGTCGTCACTCCAGGAACGTTTAGGAAGGAAAATGAGGGAGTTAGGAAAAAACCAGTCAGTTAGCTAGGATTTGATCTGAGGACAGGTAACACAAAGCAGTATTATTAATGGAAAAAATATGGCATAAATGCACTATTGCTATTTAGAGCGCAGGATGTGAGAGATGGAAAGGCTATTTTATTTCCTCTAATTTGCCCTCAATAGTGGGTTTCAGAGGCTTATGCAGAGATTCCCTAAGGTAACTCATCAGGAAACTTCTGTTCCAAGTGGTCTGCATCAAGCAAATCCCAGAACCTTCCTCGATTCAATTAACTGATTGAATTGAGGGTCGATAAAACCTTTTGGGTGTTTGATAAGGTAATCAGTAACACAGCCAGGCAATAAAGTCAGATGGAAACCGAAAGACACACGAACTGAGAAAAGCCTGTCACGAGGACTGTGGACTGAGAGGAGGTAAAGCAGTAAACGTTTTGAGGCGGCCTCTTTGGTGCTGTGCAAGATGGGTAAAATTTAAACCCAAGGTTGTTAGCATTTGTTTTGCCTTCGCGTGTCTATTTTTGCCTTCTGTTCCAGGGAAGCACATTAAGTCAGGCTTGACTGTACATTGCTAGCAGTGGTAAGGATGACAGGAGATGCTGTGGGCATGGAGAGTGAGCCATGCATGGCTGAGAACAGAAATGGAATTTGATGTCTGTTACTCTGAGCAGGACAGATAGCACAGATTTGTGTGGAGCAGTTACGAAAGCACAAACTCACCCTTACAGAAAAAATTAGGTTGAATTTTGGGAAGAAAGTAAGCTTAAAGCACAGTCAGACTTTGCAAAGGGCTCTGTCTCTGACACGAGTGTTTACACACAGTGTTGACACTGTAGTTATTTTGGATTGTTCTCAGCCTAAACAAGCTAAAGGATGATGGATTTGTCACGTAACACTGCTGAAAATAAGTATGTTAGTATCAGTTACTCAGCAGAACTCATCATAATGCATATATTTTTGTCAGAATAATTTTTGTAAACGTTTTAAAGTGTTTGTGCTATTTAAGGTGAAAACAGAAAACTTAGTTGTTTTTGCTGCCATTTTTTAAAAGTGGTTTTGATTTTAAAATGTATTTGCTTATTTGTAAGCATACTTTAAAAAATGTGAAGTCTAACAATTAGTTTATGTTGTCTCTGGAGATTTATTTTTAGCCTAAAAAGTGTTTATGTATCTAATTTAAGTGTTATGTGTTTCTCTAACAGCGTTGCCTACTTGTTTCTTACATGTCTTGTTCATATCAAAAAGAATATAGAAACAGTCAAGAAGAAATTAGTGAAGGCTGTGTGTTGTGACATGTATGGTTTTTTCACTGTTTTGACGGTAGTTTTTTACAATTAACATCAGACTTACAATGCTGTTACTATACAATTTCAACTTACAGCATTGTGAGTGGTATTTCTTAAAATATGTGTTATTAAACCTGTTTTTTTTTTCTTGTGGCTTGTGATTTCAAGTTCTGTTCACCTGGTAGAAAGTAAAGATGTGCTAAGAGCTGATTTTCGCATTGGGTGCCTCGCACAGAAAAAGTGTCAAGTGTCTTGTCAAGGTCTTTGTCTGGCCACACCTATAACACTTAGTGCTGTTAAGGTCATTCCAGAGACATGCAAGATGGGAAGAAGACTCCAGGAGTAAATTGAATAGATATTTGGCAGTTTTTAATAAGTAAATCAGTAGGCTGGAAACTTTCCTTGCAATTTAGTATTATAATCTTGTTACTTAATAAAAAAAAAAAAAAAAAAAGATAATTTCTGGAAAGCTGATGAGTATGGCTGTATAAGAGTACTAATTTTTGCCCTTTGCATTTACTGGCATTTGTATATGTCTGGCTTTCAAAGCTAATGGCTAAAAGAAAAATCTCAGGGACAACACTGACCTTTGTTAAGATTTTTTACTTGTCACAATTGTTTACTGCTTTAGTCTTCAGTCTGCTGGTTGGTTTGTTTGGTTTTTTTTTTTTTTTTTGCTATGGGAGGTTGCTGTTTGGTCTGTTTGATTTTTGTTTTGTTCTTTTGTTGTTTGTTTTTGCTTTAAAGCTGCTCACAGTGCACCTTTTATTTATTGGTGTGATACACTATGCAATGAAGACTTAAACTGGCAAAGGGCTGGTGCCACATAATGCACTTTTTTACTGTTTCCTGCTTTTGTATTTTCATGCAAGTGCTTCCTTTGATAGCAGCACAGAACAATACATAGCCTAAACTCTAATTTTTTTTTTAACAATTGTTACTTGTTCAGGAACAGTGGTTTACAGTTGGCTAGTACCAGTCATCTACAACTGGTGGATGAGTGTGCAGTTGAGGGAATCCAGCCAAGCTCAGACAAATTCCTGTTTGTTAAAGCATCCTGAGCTCCCAATTTGAAATATATTAAATGAGGCTGATTAATCTTTGATGGATGAGAAAATTCGAGACAAATATAGAAAGAAATAAAGTAGTTTGGGCATGGAATTTGTTTGTTTGTTTTTTTAAGAGAGGGTGTGTAAAGAGAGAGGAGTAGCATAGTAACTATGTCTATTCTTTGTTCCACTCGATTTACAGAAAGCTGCAGATCTGTTTATGTACCCTTGTTTCAAAATAACATCTGTTAATTCACCTTAGGCACTTTTATTTGCATTATCGTAATTCCATGGATACCCAATTAGAACAAACACATGGAATAATCGAAATTAAAAATATATAGTATTATTATACATACTGTCCTATCTTTAAATTTAGTAGTCTCCCACTATTCTTAAAAGAAACACAGGGAGGTTCACTGAAATACAGAGATGGGAAAAACACTGATAGAAAACTGTGCAGTTCCTGTCATACCTTGTATCATCATTATAGATTGTGGAAGTCATCATCAAGGTGATGACTCACAAGGGCTGTGAGTTAAGTGCATTTAAACCAGTTTGGGGATACAGTTAGGTAGTGAATACCACATATAATACACAAGAAATCCTATGTGGTGAGAGATGTTAAATATCAGGTTTCAGCTCTTAAGTCTATTCTGCACCTATTAAGTTCAGTTGGGGATTTTCTTGTCCTTTCCTGTTTGACCATAGCACTCAGCATTTCCAGACTGATCTAATAGTTTCTTGAGTGAGGCACCAACAGACTGTGCATCGTGGTGTGTCTGCTCTGATCTGACCACACTGCCCACAAACAGGAAGTTTGTGGGAACCGGTGACTTTCTGGTACTGTAAGGACACAGAACATGACTGCACCACCATGTGACAGGAAGGTTGTCACATTTGATTGGAGGCATGCTTATTATTCAGCAGAAATGGAGGCATTTTCCTCCCATTTCAGTAACTGCTGTCATGAAATGAGAGTGTATTAAGGGAGTGTCAGGAAAAGGAATGAAAGGAAACAGGCTGCAGGCCCCTGGGGAATTAGTCTGCCCACAGCTGTGGGATGGTCAACAAAGATGATGGGAAGTTGCCTTTGGGTTAGATGAGTCGTTTTGTAAAAGTGGGTGGATGTCAGACTAGATGCTGTATGAACTCAGAGATTCCCAAAGGATAGTACATGTGCTGGTTGTATATGAGCATGCCCATGCAGCAGAATTGTATTATCATGCTGAGAATGTGCTTAAAGCAGCAGCACTGCCACAGAAGTATGTAGCTGACTAAAGTGATTTTGAAACTTCTGTACTTTATGAACTCTGGTCTCCTTTAGAGACTTTCACATTCCTATCAAATATTTATAAACATAATTCTCTGCTTTAAAACTATATTTGTCTTTTTTTTCCTACATATTTAACTGTGCTTCAAAGATCCAGTGTGCTTAATGTGATGTAATGCCTACTGCTGATATTGGTGTGAACAGCATTGAATTTTTTGACAGATTTCACAAAACTGCTGAACAAAAGTATCTGTGTGATGTGGGTGACTGTTACTGTATGTGTAACTGAGAGTCATGGGAGCAACTCGAAGCCAAGTATTACATCAGACTCTACATTCCGGGCAGTGATTTGGTTTGGCCCTGCTGGGTTATTGCTGCTCTCAGAGTTTGTGTCAGCAAGTTCACTCATGACTGACATGAAGCTTTGATCCAGATTAACGACATTAAATGTGGGCCCCAACATTGACTACCGTGATGAGATACTTGACACTGCTCCACAACTGGCAGTCTTCATGCTAATGATGGCTCTCATGGAGCAGATACAGTAAGAGTAATGGCACTATAGGGGTGATACACAGGCCAGTGGTGACCATCTGCGTCATGGAAGCTTTCCAAAGACTTGCTTCCAGCCTGATTAAAAGTTTGTGTCTGTATGACCTTGTACATCTTGGCACCCGTATCAATATGTTTGTGCTGAAGGAAGCATACGGAGGGAGTGGGGACACTGTTTTAAAATTTCTTGAAACAAATGCTGCTAAGTAAGCACATAAGCTGGGGGTGAGTAGCTCAAGCATTCCTCAGTGTTACAAACATATGCTGGCGCTCCTTATGCATTGCATGTAGAACAGGAAACCCTGGTATAGGCATATGTCAGATGCTAAAGCCATTTCAAATACCACTTAATAAAACTGCATTTATAAATGCACCCAACAATAAATAAGTATTGATATTTGTGATGTTACTATCAGAAAGGGCATTGAATCTATGATACCTCAGATTCCCTTGCGCTTAGGTTTATAAGGTGATGTCACTTGCAGAATAATTCAGGTTGGAAGGGACCCACAGGAGTCATCTAGCCCAGCTCCTACTCAAAGCAAGATCAATGCTGATTTCAGACTAGGTTGTTCAGACTTTGTCCAGGTGGTTCTTGAAAATCTACGTGGATGTAGATGCCACAACCTCTCAGACACCTGTTCCAATACCTCAGAGCAGTGATTTTTTATGTCCTGTGGCAGCTTCAGTTGTCTCTTGTTCTCCAGCCACGTACTTCCATAAAGAGCCTGGCTCTGTGGTGTTGGTAACCTTCTCTTGGGAACTGAAAGTCTGCTACTGTGTTACCCAATGCCTTCATAGGTGAAACAAGCCCAGTTTCATCAGCCTTTCCTCACAGGCCGAGTGCTCTAATGATCTACTGAGCAACTTAGTGACTGCTTCACAGGACTTGTTCAGGTTTCCCACAGAATAGTTTGTGTTGGAAGGGACCTTTAAAGATCATCTAGTCCAGCCCCCCACAATGAGCAGGGATATCATCAATTACATCAGGTTGCTCAGAGCCCTATCCCAGCTGCCCTTGAATATTTCCAGGGATGGGGCACCTACCACCTTTCTGGGCAACCTGTGCCAGTGTTTTATCATCCTCATGATGATAAAACAAGCAAAAAACTTCTTTGTTATATCCAATCTAAATTGAACCTCCTTCAGTTTGAAACCAGTCCCCCTCATTCTATCACTGCATGCCCTTGTAAAATCTTTCAGGCCCCCTTTAGGTACTGGAAGACTGCTGTGTCTCCCTAGAGACTTTACTTCTCCAGGCTGAACAATTCCAACTCTCAGCATGTCTTCATTGGAGAGGTGCTCCATCCCTCTGATCATCTTCATGTCCCTCCTTTGGCCTCACTCCAACTGTTCCACGTCTTTTATCAATGTCTCTCTTTTGCTGTAGGCCCAGAATCGGATTTAGTACAGTGTTGAGTACAGGAAAACAATCACTTCCATTATCTACTATGTATGCTCTTGTGTACACAGTCCAGTAAGCTTTTAGTCTTCATTGCAATTCTGAGTCCTGTTTACCCTAGTTGCCACAGAGTTGCCACATTTCAGCAGAGGTCTGTTCCCGGTGACCTGTTGCTCTGGCCTGCTGAGGTCCCTCAGAAGGGTAACTCTGCCCTGGAGCTTATTGACTGCATCCCGTAGTTTTTTGTCATCAGCGAACTTGATGAGAGAGTAGTGTTTCACCTTCTTCAGGTCACTGATAAAGATGTTCAACAAGATAAGCCTCAAGATAGACCCATGCAGTACTCTACTCATTGCTGGGGCTGCAGCATAGAGTATGAACTTCAACCACTGTTCTCTGAGCCCAACCTTCCAAGCAGTTTTTTACCTGTCTAGTTGTTCACCCATCCAGACTGTAGTGTCATTACTTGGATAACAAAGGCACTGTGAGAGACTGTTAAAAGACTTGCTGAGGTAAATGACATCTAGCGTTCTCCCACTGTCCACAAATCCAGTTGGTCAGGCACAATTTGTCACTGATTAATCTGTGTTGACTGTTCCCACTCACCAACAACATCTGCATCTGCACAGAAATGTGTTCCAAGAATGTGTACCTGCTTCATGCACCAGTGCGTGCTGTGGGCTGACCTCTGGAAGTACCTCTGCAGTGTCTGGTTGATGACAAGCTGACCGTGAGCCAGCAATGCATTCTTGTGGCAAAGGCTGCCAGTGGCTTCAGGATTCTGTTAGGAAGAGCATTTCCAGCAGATTGAGGAAGGTGGTTCTTCTCCACTCAGCACTCGTAAGCCACAGCTGGAATACTGTGCCCGATTGTAGGCTCCTCAGCAAAAGAAAAGTATGGACATGTTGTCTCTAGTCCAGCAAAAGTCCACAAAAGTTATTAAGGGACCAGAGCATCTTTCATATAAGGAGTGGCAGTGAGATCTAGAACTGTGCAGCCTGGAGAAGAGAAGGCTCAACGGGGAAAAATCTTATCAATGTGTATAACACCTCATGGAGGGTGTGGAATCAAGAAGAGGGAGCCAGACCTAATACTGCCTACTGACAGGACAAGAGGCAGTGGACACACTTTTAAAACAATTAAAAACATTTTTTTAACTGTGAACACGGTCAAACACAGAATAGGTTGCCCAGAGAGGTTGTAAAGTCTCCATCTTGGGAGATATACTCAAAAACCAACTGGACACAACCCCGGGCAACCTGCTGTAGCTGACAGTGTGAACAGGGGGCTGGATGGTATGATCTGAAGAGCCACCTTCCAACCTCCTTGATTCTGTGATTTCCCAGGGATCCCAAGATCCCTGATCTTTCAAAGACAGAAGTACACCATAAACTGGGTTCAGAAAATCCCTGGTTATTACTGACCAAAGTTGTACACACCTGTGGTATCACATGGAGATATTATCTAAGTCCTGAAAGAAGAGTAGATGTGTTATTACAGTGTTACAGCTAAGCTAATCACCCTTTTTTCTCAGCAGAATAAATTAGATCAGGAACAGCACTCTCCTGATGTGATTACACTGTCAGTGGTTCTGCAGCAAACTTGGTCAGTACTAGCTCAGAGTAGAAGCTTTGTATTGCGTAGAACAAATCCACCCATGAATAATGATTCTGGTGATTTCCAATAAACTGTGTGCATTCAATCCAGCTTTAGACTGGGCCCTCACTCCCTCAGGAGTAATCCTTGCTGAATTTGATGTAGCAGTCCAAACATGGTGGTGATTTTTTTTCCTAGTCACTAAATCCCTGATCTGTATTTTCCTATTTTAGCCCATTATAAAACTTACCTGTTAGAACATTTCTCTTTCTTCTCTAAGTACCTAATATTCTTAGGATTCTCAGTTTTCACCATATTAACTTTGTTTTGTTATTGGTGATCAAGATATCACTTAATTAGCTGCTAAAGGACTCTAGGATCTTTAGGAAGGTTTGCCTCTGAGCTTTCCTTGTTGTGCATGCTGTTTAAACTCAAATTAAAATTTATATGTGGGGCCTGAGGAGGAAAAGGAGAATTTTTCAGCTATGGTTGTATTTTACACAATTTATGTTAAATGAAGTGAATTATAAAAGCCAGTATTTCTCCTTTAGTTTTAGTATTTGCTTATCTTACATCGGGGCTATGGAAATAAATGATTGATTCTTTTATCTTTTAAAATTCTAATAAATTAATCTTTTTAGCATTAAGCAGAACTTCTCCTTGGGCACTGTTTCCAGTTTTCACAGAAATATAAGGCTGAAGCTGAGTCAAAGATCTCCCATTATTTCATGTAGCCAGCTGCTGTGGGGCAGAATTGCAGATTACAGAAAAGGTTTGAAAAGCTTCGTGTTAAGACAGAAGTGCCTAGTGGTATTTTAAAAATCTATTTTATAGTTTTTAGTTTTAACAGTGGTTAAAAAGAAACCACAGTGATTAATTTCTTAACTCAAACATCTTTTCAACTTTCCTCTTGGCTTGCCTATGCATTCGTTTTAACACTAGAGGGCGGTTGAAACACTCGAGTTCTTTCAGAAAACCAGCTTTAGGAGAACAGCTTTCATTCTTCCTTACCAGAAGAAAGGAGTTTTGTTAGCTACCTATTATGTGATGCTTATTTTTAGCAACTTTTTTTTGCTTTAATTCTTTCAGTCCTTTTAAAGCCTAAAAATCTAGTTTTAAACTTTCTAGCTTTCTTTTTGCCTCTATCATGCAGTTAGACTGATCAGTAGTCAAGGAGGGAGAATAGTTTCACAATTTGTTAGCTCTGAAGACGTACTGCTTGTATGTCCTGTCTGATGGGTATTTCAAACCACCTTGTTTCAGAAACAAGGGGAGAGTTGCCAGAGATGGGAATGTGTTAAAGATTCCTTCTGTTCATTTTTCTCAAGAAAGTAAAAGCTCATGTTGTAGCACTTACAATTAATTTCTAAGTTTTTGTTGGTATGCAATTTTAAATTAAATTCCAAAACACTTGAGTTGATCTTTTCCTATCCTGTGCTTTGCTTTACAGTCACCTTTCTTCCCCTAGCAGAGCTTCAAAATGGCAACTCCTGTCCTTCCAGATGGTATTCTATCCACTCAGCAATTAGAAAGCATAATCCAATAAGAAGACTTTAGAAAGGAAAGGTCAAAACAGTTAAAAATTACTATTTTCACAGCTCACATGAAAATTGCCAAGGCAGCTCTTCTTTACTTAAACCTGAAATTGGAAGCATTACATTTCTTAATTAAAAAAGTGTGGTGAAATACATAGTGAAAAGTGTAAGCTGTTTCATAGGTATATTGTGAGAGATGTGATATTCATATCTTCTGATTCTAAAGTAAGAATTTATTCTGTTTTGTGAGGTGGTTACTTATCTATCTTTTTGGGGTTTATTTCCTTTCCTTCTATTTTGAATCCATTATGCTTACTGCAAGTGTTGAACAATATTTCTCAGCAGCTGAGTAATCAAATGTTTATTTGCACTTGAACTTTGAGTGGTGTTTAGAACAGTAACAAAATCGTATCAGTAAGCCTTTAGGAAAGAAACTGTGTCTGTTATGATTCGTGTAAGATATTAGGTTGATTTTTCCTTGACTTGGTGTCAGATATTTGTTTCCCTCTCTACAAATGATATGATCTGAAAAGTAACCTGCACCTCTCTTAAGAAAATCTTGTACCCTAGCAATTTTATACTGATGGTAAGGACATAGTGTTTTCTCTTTCAAGCTAATCTTCTGGAACTGTGTAGTTATACGGAAATTTTGTCTGTTTTTGTCAAAACCTTTTCTTTAACTTCAGGTGTGTAGAGAAGAATTAAAATACCTAAGCTAAAGGGACAATAAGAGACAAAAAAAAAAGAAAAATTCATTATATTGGAGAAAAAAAGAAAAGGAAAAGATGGGTTTCAGACAGTTGACTGCATGGTTTGGCTGCATGACGCTGACACTGATGCCAAACAATGGATTTCAGTTTTCTCGGGTTTGAGGAGAAAAAGGCCTCAGCTGGAGTCACTGTGAGTAGAATGACTATCACTTTTTGTTGTGGTATCCTGAAAGTACTGCAGGTTTTGTGACTTTGCTTGTTTTTTTCTGCCATCGTTTCCTTTTTATGTTGCAGGGAGTATCTGTTATCTCTGACACTTTTTTGGCAGTTTTGGACATAACATAAGCATTCATGCCAGCCTATGCTGACTGATAGGGCAGATTTTGAAAATGGTTGATGCTTGCTTAGTTTTTTTCATATGGGGTTCTGCAAAGTGCAGGGCTGCTTGGCTTTTGGACAGTGCCATACCATTACTTTAGTAAAAGCTGGATTTGCATAAAATTCAAATAAAAAAACAACATGCAGTAGTAGATCAGTTTTCTTTCTCTTATTGGTTCTGAATCCCAAGAAGGAACCAATTAAAATGAGCAAAACCATAGCATTTTTATTTTGTTCCTAGCTGCCAGTCTTGCAAATTGAGAGATTATAAGTAGGCTTTATTTGTAAACAACAGAAGAGGAGTTACCGAGGGTCAAATTTTCTCCCTGTGAGGTGAGTTGTGGTGTTGTGGTTATGCCCCAAACGGTCACTGTGCAATCTCATTGTCTGTAGATGTGCAGAAATTAAACTGGCTGTAAATTGTTTTGATGGTTTACAGTCAACAGTAAATGTCTGCTCCCTCTCTCTGAACTGCATTGCCTTCACAGGACAAAAGGAGCAATAAACCTTCATTGGCTATTTTTATCATATTTAACAGATGAAACTGCAGCTGTATGTTAGGGAATAGACCTGGGGTGGAAAGTCACTGCTCTTCTGATGATATTTGAGAGCAGATTGCATTTGAGCTTGACTGCTTAATAGGCCATACTTCTTCAGATGTGTCTCCTGTAAAAGAAATCACTTTGTAGTAGGCACTTTCTATATTCTAATATTAAGGTTTCGTATTTCAAGGTCCTAGTAGATAACTAAGCTTTGCTTTGGTATTTTCCCCTTTCTGCTTTCCTATTTAAAATACGAGTGATTGGAAGACTAGCCTCTTTCAGTAGCTTGCTTCATTTTATGTCTGGTTATGCAATGTCCTGGCAGTAGTTACTTTGTGCTCTCAGGAGAAAATTTCTTACAGAAGTTTAGGTTTTCTTAGTCCATTACAGCTTCCTCTAGTATGTGAGAATTTAAAGGGAAAAGTACTTTTCCAAAAATATAAAGCTTTGATGTTTTTGACATAGAAAATTGTGCTACCATTCATTCATTACCGTTTACCTCTCCTGCACCACCGGCTTTCATTTTGATCTTGTTTGGGCTGTGCTGATCAGCACTCTGCATGGCCTAAGGGCAGGCTAGACCTGAGCTGTCAGGAGTGAAACAAATCAAGGTGGTGAAAAAGTCCTGCAGTAGGCCATGAGTCTTGTTCTCTTGCACCTCAAATCTCTTCTCTGTGCGGTGTGAGGAAGATGTTTGGTATCTTCCTGTACTCCACTGCAGTCTGTTTGGGTGGGATGAGGACAGTGCAGCAATAGCCGTTTTTCCTCTGTTATGCAATACGGTGTGGCTGTGTGAGGAAGTCACAGGAGTAAAATAGGTGAACTTTCCTTCATAACTGTGCTATCTGTGGAAGATCAGGAGTTGAGAAACACTCTCCCAGTGGAAGAGTTGCAGCAGCCAGTAGGTACTGCTTGTTTGCCCCTGTGTTTCTTTCGGTATAAATGAATTGGACTGCAGTCTATAACGGCATCACTGTATTGGTTTGGCTGGTGATCTGAATGGCTTAAATTCTCCCTGTAAGTTAGTTAAGTCTGTGAGGAACTAATGTAATGGTCTCTTCCACCCTAAGGGTGTCAAGATCCCAAGAACAAACATGGAAGCATTAGCAATAACAAAGGCCTCCCCTGTCTTGCTCCAGTTTGTCTTAGTTTTCTGATGAAGAAGCATCTGGTGCAGCCTTTAGCTCTCCCTTTATAGGCCATAAGTCCTGATACACTGCCAACTGGCGTAATATTACATTTCGTTTTTATAGAGGATTTTGGGGAGGGGAAAGTGCATAATAGGTTTATTTGTTGTACGATAAGGTCATTCTTTAAGAATGAGGCAAAATACTGCCTCATCAAAAAAAAATTTGATCAGCTTTGACTTGTGATTAGTTACAGCTTCCCACAACCAATGCTGTCATAGCAATTTTTATTCTGGGTCATAAACAATGATTGTAAACCCTGTTAAAACAAAACCAGCAAAAAATCCCTAAAAAGAAATGTATTTTCAAGAAGATTTACTTCTGTTATGAGTCATACAGTGCATGAACTTCTCACAGATGAACTTTGATATGGTTGCTTAGTGTATTTCCCATATGTGACAATGTGAGAAATCATTAGTAGTAATGCTGGTATCTAAACCACTCAGATATTACCTGCTCCTGAGTGATATAGGGTGCTGTGTATCAGCACATCTGCACTATGAAACTGTGTTCCCAAAGTAATCCTATAGCTCCTTTCTTCTGTACAAAGCTAAATCTGCTTGTGATGTATTTACCCAGTTGCTTAAAATCTCACCTGCATGTCTTCTTAGTTGTAGGAGGTGTCTTAGATTCAGGAAATATCTGGGATAGTTTTTTAACTGCAGGTTATAAAAGTGAAGGAAAACAGGGAGAAAATGTTGTGAATGAGAAGAAAGAATTCAGTTTTTTAATGATGAAAATTGTTTTGAGTAGTTTCTGAAAAAGATGGTATTAGAAGATTTCATTGTAGAAGCATTTGAAGATTTATGAAGAGGTAGATTATTGCATTTTGATAGTACACTTAAACTGCATGTTTCTAGAAGAACAGGACAGGATTGGCAGTGGCACCTCTCTGCTTTTCCTGGATATGTGAACTATATTTCATGTTGAAATGGGCCATTATGTTCTTATGCATGAACCAAGAGATGCATATATGATGGGGTTGGATAATGTGTGATTTATGTCCTAATGATTCCTTTAGTGATTTCATTAATTTCTGGTGGGTGCATTGGTACAAAATAGATTTAAACATCCTTAACTGGAAGTAACAAAACTGGCAAGACTTTGCAAAACACCTTTTCAAAAACACAGAACTAGAAGTGATGACTTGCAGAGAGGAACTACTAAGTGAAATCCTGTGCTCTCAGTTACTTAAGTGGTCAGTTGAGATGTCCAGAAGATCTGCATATGTAAAGGGCATTGTTAAAAATATTTTGCTTGATAGGCACTTTTTATGTTGCCTAAAAGACCGTGGAGAAAAAGACTCAGAGCCAATGTAGTATAGGAGATAAGATAAGGAGAGCAGAAGCTTTAATGAGCCTCCAGGCCTCAGGAATACAAACCACACCGTGCGCCTTCAGACACAGGTTCTATGATTTTATAATGATGTCCTTCCAATCCCTGTTCGTCCACCCCCGGGTTCTGCTCCCTGACATGCCCCTTTGGGAATTGAATCTAGGGGAGTTTGGGGCCCCCTCTTCCTCATCTTCATCTGACGTGCAGAATTTTGAGGTGACAAGTTCATGCATCACTGTAGCAAGATGTGACTAGGCCAGCAATGACAGGCAGTAGAGTACAATGAGATGAAAATGAAAAATAGTTCTGTTTGCTATAGCCTCTAATTGACCCATGTTCCTGGCAAATTCTTACTTTGGTTTTGCTTAAGTACCCAATATATTGTTGTAATAGCATTCTTACAGAACTGGTTGATCTGAAAATTGCACTGGAGTTAACAACTTATAAGGAGTTCTAGCTAATGGTGTGGTAAGGACCTAAATGAGGATAGTACAGCTTTATGCTATATTAACTGTCACTGGACAGGGACATAGGATTTCAGGAGACTTGGAAAAAACTTAAACCACAAAAGTTAAAGAAGAAACATAGAATAGAATAGAATAATTTAAGTTGGAAGTGACCTAAAACTATCACCTAGCCCAACTGTCTGACCACTTCAGGGCTGACCAAAAGTTAAAGTATATCATTAAGTGCATTTTCCAAATGCCTCTTAAACACTGACAGGGATGGGGCATTGACCACTTCCCTAGGAAGCCTGTTCCAATGTCTACCACCCACTCAGTAATGATGTGCTTCTTAACATGAAGTCTGAACCTTCCCTGGTGCAGCTCTGAACCATTTCCAGCTTCGTTGCCCTCCTCTGGACGCCTTCAAGGACATTCACAACCCTCTTATATCATAGGGCCCAGAATTGCACCCAGCACTCCAGGTGAGCACAGTGGGATAATCCCCTCTTCTGACCAGCTGGTGATGCTGTGTTTGATGTTCCCCAGGACGTGGTTTGCCCTCTGGGCTACCCAGGCACACACGAGTGACTCACAGTGAGCTGATGCCCACCAGCACCCCCAGGGCCCACTCTGCAGGATGCTTTCCAGCCAGATTCTCTGAGCATCTCAACAATTGGATAGGAAGGGGAAAAAAAAGCAATGAATGGAAAAAAAAAAAAAAAAGGCCAAAAAAAAAGAAAGGTCAGTTTTTAGAAGTACAGTTAACTTTTATAAGTACAACAGATGCTGTTTTCTGTGGGTTTTCCCCTGTCTCCCTTTCTGTAGAACTGACCACCTACTTTGGAATTAAGATGTGGAACATGACCGGCTGATGGGCATTTCAGCAAATCTGTGTAATCTGTTATTAGTCTGTATGCGTGAGGCTATCAAAAAGAAATCAAAACTGCTTAGTTTCCACAATTTTAAAATGACTGATTTTTTAATTTCTTTTAACTAGAAATTAGACTGAATGAATGATTGACTCAACCGTCACTGAATACTTAAGTATTCAAACTATCTTTGGGGTCATGGATAATTCAGCTATAGCTAGGAAAACTCAATTTGTACCATTTTAAGTCTGGTCCTGGCTTTTTCCTTTAAGTTTTTTTTTTTTTTTTTTAGTCCCACTCATTTGTCCCTGCAGCACTCCATAAGTGGTGTCTTTCTGTAAACACCCATAGGACAGAAGTATTCAATTTGGCTGAAGCAGCATTCTCATGGGCAGTTGGCCAGGAACTCAAAGGCTTCACCTAAATTGCATATTGATGAGAATCATCTCACTCTCAGCTGTTCTTATCTTTTGTTTGTTTCTTGCTTAGACCTCCATCTGGCTTTTTACTGGGTCAAGTAGCAGTAAGTGGTGGTGTCTATAATTCATATAGTTTGTAGCTTCATAACGTATTTGGAGGGAGGTTCAGATCAGAGACACTGAAGCTAATAAAAGAAATTTCCAACCAGCTCCAGCATTTCTTGAATAGTCCCTACTGAGAGAGTACTGGCTGTCACAGCATAATAGAGCATCCATAGCTTCAGCTCTGATTTGGTAACAGTCTGATTTCAGCTCATTAAGAAATCCAGTGCAGCTTCTAGCCACAGTAATTCTAATGATCTGGGACATATGGTCTCATCAGTGTGTTCCCTGACCACGATATGAGGCTGCATGTATTTGAGATACAGGTTGGACGGGCTGGTCAGGAAATAGGGTTTGTCTGGACAACAGTTTAGATAGACTTTATATTACTCTTCAACATATCATCTAGCAAAAAGATTTTCTCAGGTAAAACATGTCTTTGCTTGGAAAATGGAAAGGTTTTTTAACACTCTGTGCTACTTATTTTTTAACATATAAGTCAGCCCTCCCTGATGTGATGGAACAACTTAAAATTGGTGTTTGTTTCCATAGATAGATCAGCGGGGGTTATTTTTTGTTGGTGTTGCAGCTCACAGAGAGGGCTTTGAAACAATGATTTGTGGATTCTGAAACACTTGAAACAGCATATCTAAACCTGTGCCATTGTGAGACTTCTTGAGCTGACCTTTGAGGAGAAACTGTGACATTTCAGTGCAGTCATGAAGACTGACAGTATAGAAATTCCTCAAATCCCAAATAGTTACTCTCTATTTATGGATAAATTTAATGAAAACAAAACTTCTGTCTTAATAAAAAGAAATGTTCTTGACAGCAGGGTGATTTTGACTTTTGATGAGAAAGGAACTCATTATCAAACTTCCAAGTAGGATTTTTAAATTTTTGGGTGCCTAATTATTAAGAGTAAAGAGCACATAGAAGAATAGCTGACTCAGTGTAGATGCTCTTTGCTCTGCTTTGCAGTACATGATTCACCTGGAGTGAACGTAAATTGAACCCAAAGCATACCTTGTGCTGCTCCTCTTCTTTCTCTCCCCTGCCTGCTGGGCATCATCTTTAATTGTGTAAGGATGCAGAACTGTGGCATCCTGATTTGTATAGATTTAAACCCTCTACCACCCCAGAGTTACAAGGAGAGAATCCAGAAGTCTTGTGCTTCAAATCAAATAGGTAGCTCATTGACCAATATTGTATCTAGCTAGGCAAGTCCTAAGAGCTTGAGAGCAATTACAGATAGAAGGTAAACTTCAAGAGTCAAGGACAACAGCTTTGTGGAAGTCTCAATTTTCTATTTATTGTGGATGGAAAATGGGGGAAAGCAGGTTAGGGAAAATTCTGTTATTAATGTTCCTTTATTAGAGATTTAGGACAGACATGTTCCCTATTTTAAAGCTCTGCATTTAGTGACTGCTGCTAATGTGCTCCTCGGGACCAGCAGTAACATAGACATCTGCATGAGAAATGTTAAAGCTGCAGCCGTTATGTTTTGTGAGCTTCCCAAATGATGAGATGCCCACCTTTACTACTTGTATTTGATCAGTCTTCACTTTTCCTGGAGTGAGCCCATAAATTAATTCTTGTCCTTTTATTTCCTATCTGTTGATCTATCAGGGTCCTTTCTAATTGCATCATAATGGAATATGCAAGAAGAGGGTTTAGTTGTCTATAGTTATGGCTGTGTTAGCTTGTCTAAGTAAGATAGGAAGGCTGTGAAAGCTTTTAGGTGTAACAGAAGACTGAGGGAAGTGCTAAGCAGATAAATGCACCTCTGAGTCACAAAATACAAGCTCAATTGGTTTTGAGAGCAAACACAAGCACCAAGACCAGTTTTTGGGAAGAAGAGACCTCAGGAAAAGTTAATTAAATCAGCCAGCAGATAGAGTAGGAATTGCTACTTCACTTCTGCTTATATAGTATTAATGGCAGTTACTGTAAGTAATATAAAACAAGTAAAGTTAACCCATGAACAACCAGGTGGATTTCAAGATAGACTAGTGAGCTGCAGCTGATGCTTCTGAACTTCATCAGATACAGGGGGAAAGCAGAATGTCTGAGGACATGTTTAACACTTTCAACAGTGACAAAAAAAAAAAGTCCTTGCTTTTGCTGGAAAGGTTTGTTTTTTGCTCACTGGATCTGCTGATGGTCAGCTGTTGTGCCCAGTGCTGGTTTATTTTGCGAGTGGTTTTATTTACTGGCTCTGCACTGACTGGACATGAGCTTTTTTACTAACAAGTTGAAAGTCATTAACTAAGCTTCTTCTCAATACTGTCATGTCTGAGTCAGAGAAAAGAGGTGGCTGAGTGTCAGCAAGATTTTTTTGAGGATTGCCCAAGCTATTCTGAAGATGCTACATGTCACTAATAGTAGTTTCTTTGGATTTTCTTCACAACTAGATTTCAATCTTGCCATTCTTCACCATTTGCTGTCTTGAATGTTTAAAGTTCACATTTGTAAGGTTCACAGGGTAGATAAAGTACCTTTAAAGCAGATAAGTAATACTCAAGGTTGTGTAGATGATAAAAGAAGCTGGGGATTGCTAATGGTTCTGCTAAGGCAGACTGAGAGAAAATGCAAAGTCGGAACTTCTCAGAAGAAATGAGATTATAAAGAAAGGAATTTCTGTGTGATAGAAGAACTTCATGTTTCTACAGGTAATCAGGAAAAACAGGAGGCTTGTGCAGACTGGAAAATATG
Source organism: Myiozetetes cayanensis (assembly GCF_022539395.1). Classification (NCBI taxonomy): domain Eukaryota; kingdom Metazoa; phylum Chordata; class Aves; order Passeriformes; family Tyrannidae; genus Myiozetetes; species Myiozetetes cayanensis. Next base: position 28,227,513 of record NW_026087742.1, on the reverse strand, counting down.
TAATTTGGTGGAATGTCAGTAAGCTACTTCAGTGTAACTGTGTCAACCAAGTGAATTATGTTTCAGGAGCTCCTGTGCAAGAAGTGGGAGCTTTCCAATTCAGTTTCATGGGAAAGAAATTGGAACTCTAAGAGCTGGGAAAAAAAAGCGTAATGCTGTAAATGCACTGTGGATATGCAGTAATAGCCATACAGGAGCTCAGTATTACAGTATATTTATTATACTGCAAGTCTTTTTATTTGTAGAGGTATATCAGTAAGTTTCCTGTTGGAGCTGCAGTTTAAATCAGTTCTTTAAGTGGCAAGATATACAGTGGCAAGTTGAATTTTGTGATGACACAGTATAAATTTCCAATCTATGTCAATTTGAGGGTGGGATTGAAGCAGACAGGATTGCCTATATGGGCAAAACTGAAGTGTAGACAAATGACCCCAAGTCTTCACTGGCCTATTGATGGCAGTACTTGCCTAAGTAGTGCTTTGTGGTCAGTCTACTCTGCCCGTGCAGTTAGTAGTGCTCATTAGAGCTCTAGCCTTGCTTTCAGCTTCTTGGATTTCTTTGTTTCTGTAAGCATTGTTAAAAGGCATTGCAGGCAAAGGCTGTGGCTTGAAGACTGTTGGTACGTGGGAGGCTGGATCTGTGCTGCAGAATACAACCCTAAGTGGAGAACCTTGAGGTAATAATAGAGACTGTAGCTTCGGAGTGTGTGACGTGGTGTGGCTTGGTGCAGTCAGTTGCTTTGGTGTGTGTCAGCTACAGTCCAGCATTTCAGTCCTGTGTTAAAATGCAGAGCTTCAGGAGATTGCCCTTGCACAAATGGTGTGAGACTTTCTTCATTTAAAAACAAAACAAAAAAAAATTAAATTCTTGACACCAGGGGGTCCAAGTTCTATTGAACTGAAACCAGAACTGATCTCAGGCTCAGTGGAGATGAAATAATTTAAGGGGTAGCTGCAGAAGTGGAAAAAGTCTGTAGTGAAAATAATCTCCAGCAGTCGACTGGGGATACTGTTGAGCTCTTGATTTAAACTAGCATTTCTCTTCCTTATGCAAATCCTGCCCTCTGGCCAAAGGAGTAATTTCCATGGTTGCTGTGTTGCTGGTTCTCCAACAAACAGTGTACATGGACATTGCTGTTTTCATTGGCTCAGAACTTCCAACTGTTTGTCAGCAACAAAGATGCTGCATCAGCTTCTTGCTCACTACAGCTGGAACAAGGAACTGCCAAAACATTCTTGAAAATAATAATAAAAAAAAGCCAATGCAAATGGGGTGGTCGAACAGCTGAGAAGAAAAAAAATCACTTAAACCTTTAATTTCTTTCTCCATCCTCCCATTTCCTTCTCTTTTTTCCTCACTCTTCCCTGTACACTAACTGAGCTTTAATTGCGTGAAGGACAGGAGCTTTGCTGGTGTGTAGAACTGAGGATCCCAAAGTGTGTTATAAAAAAGGATGCTTATCACCATTCCCCTTCTAGATGTGGGATCCCAAAGCATTGGTAGTGCTAAGTGACCTGATGTAGCTACCTGTGAAGTCCCTGTTGCAACTGAGAAGCCAAAGACCTCCTGCAGCCAATATGCCGTGGTTTCTGACTTGAACTATTGTAACTTGAACTTTTCTAACTTGAACTGACTTGAACTATGTTAAACTATGTTAAACTACATTCCTTCTTTTGAAGGTATAACTTCTCATTAAAAGCTTATTTACTATTCACCCTGCAACACTTGTCTTCCTGTTTTTTTTTATAGTCTTGTTTTAATAATAAAAATATGTATGGGACCTAGGCCATTGCACCTTCTCATAAGAATTTTACTAACACATAAGTGCTAAGCAGCACCTCCTTGATTTGAAAGACGAGGCAGCAAGGAATTATAATTTAGTAAACATGCTACACTACATTTATATATCTGCTGTGGAATGTTATCACATATTCCATAACTCCATGTAACTTGCATCAGAACACTACAGTGCAGGCTGGGATGTGTTTTATTTGTTGGCTACATCTCGGTAAGACTACAGACTAATTCTTTATCTCCATTTGAGGTAGGAGGGCAGTGGGAGCAAGATGAAGTGTTGCAGCAGTCCTCATACTTAATCCAGTTCCCAGAAATGACAAAAGGCAATATGCCATCTGATACATTTCATGCACAGTGGTCCCAGCGACCAAGGGCCTGGCTGATTGCCAGCGAGGACCTGAGCAGGCAGAGTTGCAGAATGTGCTTGGGGTGGTCATGAATGTCAAGTTTCTGATGCCTCTCTGAAATGAGATGTAGTAACAGCTGTGCATTCCTATCCTGCTGCAGAAGAGGAGTGGGATTCATGTTCTGATTCATATTCATTTGCTAGAGGGAGCTTCTGATTGCCTTCCAGATGGTGGTCAACTGAGTGTCACTTGGGTGTCTTGAAAAGTGCATTACATCAGGAAACTTCAGGAACTGGGAGTGAAGGAAGGAGGGGAATAGTCAGCAGTCTTAAGAGAGCATTTTCCTAGAAGCCTGGGCTAGTGAGGAGTGTGTTGGCTAAATAAGGCAGCTGTTGCTCAGTACACAAGGATATAATCAGGGGGAGTGAGGAAATTCTGTTCGTAGTTCTTTAAACCTCTTGGTGATGTTGTTACAGTAGTTTTACCAGCCTCTGTTTCGGTATTTCCATCTGCTAGATGGGATACTGCTTGGGAGATGTATTCAACTTGGCAAAATGAAGTTCCTCTCATGCAGCCAGTTAGTAGGAATTGTGTTTTTCTATTATAATTTTGTGTAGCCAGTATGCAGGAAAAGGGAGTTGATGTGAAAAAAAGAAGTAAAAGATAGTAACTTCAACATTTGCTGATTTGTTTCGTATAATGCATTATCACTACTACTTGTTGAACAGCTTTTGAACAAGTTTTTGTCTCTACAAATAAGATGCTGACATTCTTGTGGGAATTACTCTATTTCCCACACTTCTAAAACTTGTAATAACCTGCTGATTCATCAATGAGTGTCTTCCTTTGCCTTGTGTTCTTTCATGGCTCTGTCTTTTCCCGTCCTCCAGGTTCTCAGCCCAGTCTAATTACTGTCAGTGCAACAGCTGCTCCCTCTGCACTGCTGAAATCTGTGTCTGTCCATTTCAGTGAATTCCCCTCTCATATCCAGGCTCAGCTGAGAGGTACCCTCTGCCTGTGCCTCTTTTGTCTCCTACTAACTAATGACATAAAGTATTTTGGTGTGGAGTTTGCATTAATAAGGTGAAAACAAAAATTGCCCCACAAAAAAACCAAACAAGCGCTGAAAACAACTGTATTGTGTGAGACAGTGGCTCATTTGGAGCCTTATTTTGACAAACTTAGATTGGAAAAAAATCCCACTGTGCATCTTCATGTCTCACTGAGCTCTTTCTTTAGTGAGTTAAGAGCAGCTCCCTTTCCCGCCAGCTTATTGTTTGATCAGGAGCGTGCAAGTGTCTGAGATGCAGAACAACACAAAGAGATGTTGTGTCTGTTCATGTAGCATAAGTATATATATGTGGGGCAGGACAGCATAATCTGAAAATGTAATTAAATATAATAATAAAAAAAAAGGAGTGGCTGGTGAAAAACAGGCATGCATTATTCTAATCCTGCTCCTTTCATAACAAAGAACAACAAATGTGTCTGCTGCTACTCCAGTTGCAGTCTGTTTTTCTTAGTCTGTATGCAAGCATGAGAAGAATCAATTCAATAGAAAGTAAATGTAAAATCATAAAATAATCACTGTAATGTGTTTAAGGATTGCCTCCTGTAAGCTTGCTTTCTTTGTGCTTTCTTTGTCCACTCTAAAGCTCATATAAGTGTAATGTGAATGTATTTCTACACTAGAATTTCAGATGCACCACCAGTGCAAACAAGAATCTTGGAAGCAAGATTGGTGTTTGTATGAAGTGAGGGAAACAGATGGGAAATAAGGGGATAAGGGGCATCTTAAATCTTTGTCCTTTCTCTCTGTGACTCGTCCTCTTAAGCTATTTTGCCCTTGTTTTATTTCCCATTACAGCTCAGTTTTTCAAGCTAATTTTTCACAGCCCTGGAGACCAGAACCAGAATCTCCACTCCCTTCCCACCCCTGTAACTTTACTAGTACTAACTAGAATTAAAAAAAAATTCTTCGGTTTCAGAACATACAGCACAACTGAAAGTGGCAACAGGAGGTAACACTGGATACGTGTACTGGTGCCTCTAAGGAGTTCATGCCTAGTATTGGTTGCACATTTGATTGCATGGAAATGGCCATGAATTTGACTCTTCCATCTCTACCCTTTCCTACCCTTTCATCAGTAGATGATGGTTTCCTCTATTCCTACTTAAATATGTTGTCAGCTATATATTAGAACAACCATATTAGAAACATGCTGAAATTTGCAGATGACACGAGCATTTAAATTGTCTCCTTGTCAAGAGCTGTTTTTTGACTTTTGTTTTCATGAGGCAGAAAAAGAGAAAATTGCCATTAGTCTGTGATTTTATGGTGACCTGAACATATGAGTCCCCAAGGCTGCAGCCCTACTCCTGTTTCTAGTGTAGACCCCCTCATCACAGACATGGACGGACAGCCCCTTACTCCCACATCTCCTGCATTGTGGATTCCCCAGCTGTGGTGTCACTGCAGTTGCTGACACCACAGATACGTAGACTCTAAAACCTGTAGTCCCATCCAAGCAGCAAACCTGTTTAAACATAACTGGCCCATTTTATCCTCTTGTGCCTCTATTTTCCATGCTTGCTCCCCCCTAAATCACCTGGATCCTTCCTTTCCCCTTCTTTTGTTTCCTACCCTAAACATCCTATAATAATTCTTGTGCAATCCCAAAATGATGTTTCTCTACATCCTGTAAGTGCCCCATACTCCTGGACAGTAAACCCCCCTTAGCCTATAAGGTGACCATGAGTGCTTCTCCAGTTGACTCACCAAGTGGGTGTCACACCTGGGCAATTGGGCTGAGGGCTCTTCTGGGTCAGCTCTAGCAGGGGGCTGGGGCTCTGTCTTCCTGGCAGAGTTCTTTTAAGTCCCCATGCCTTTGTGCTCACATGTACATGTAGATGAAAGCCTTTGAGGGGATGATCATTCTCCTTTGATGGCTCCGGGAGTACCTGCCCAAGATATTACTGGGGTTCTCCACCTGTCCTTGCCTCTCTGTGCTCCTGTTTGTTGGATTGGTTGGTTATCACATAACCAAATCATCACCATCTACAGGCAGGTGAATAAGTAGGCATCAGCCTTTGGATACCAATCATTCCCACACAGAGTGGAAAAAATTAATTTTTGTTTCCCTTATTTCCCTTTTTGTATGACTCTTATTCAAAAATTCTTAACTGTTGGGTAACTGCAAAAACTCTTTGTGTAGGACATGACAGTGATTGATGCTTGGCTTTCTAGTCATCTTTGCATTTATTTTTCTGTTGAGAGGTTTTCTGTAGTGTATGTCATCAGTGTATTTACGTGCTTATATAAATAAGATTCATGATGTGATGACTGATGACCTGACAGGGTTGATATTAACAATTCTACTTAGTTTATTTATGTGCTACTATTTTTTTGCTGTAAGTGGTAAAATATAAGAGGGATGAAAAGGATATGGGAGCTCCAAAGATACCTCTCTCTTAGGCTGTTTTTACCCAACTGTTAGTTTGGCTCCAGTCCTTCCGTATCCCTCCATCTCTATCTGCTTTCGCTCTTTCTTTTTTCCCCTCCACCCTCCAATCTGCTGCAGCTGTCTCCAAATACCACATTTCCCATTAGCACCTCAGCCCCTTCTGTACTAAGGGGAATGTAATTTGTGTTGCTTTGCATGTGTATTATTGTTAGATGATCTGCAGGCAAAGCAGTACTTACACCTTTGACTGCGGCAAGGCTGAATTCCCTGGTGAGAGGCACACATAAGATACAGAAATATTGAAGGATCAGATTTGCAGACTCGCTACCAGGAAGTGGTTAAGCCTTTTTGTTCCCGTGCTCTGCTTTTCAGGTGCCTTTGCACCTGTAGTTAGCCTTATCAGCATTTGATTTAACACTGGACGCCAGCATATTTATTCCTTTTGGCAATTTTAGTGCTATGTCTGTCACTGACTGTCACAGCTGTATCGTATATTAGATAGCTTATCCTAAAATACAGTTTTCAGGTATGAAACTGCTGCTCATTTTAATATACTTTATCAACCTGTTGGGGTCTTTTTTCAGATGATTTTAAGGTTTGTGTCTGTTTTGAATCAAACTGCTTTTGTGAATTTCTTTCTGCTCGCTATCTTTAGATATCTATGATATCCATTTTGCACTTATCTTGGCTTCCCAACTAAACTCTGGCAATGCCCTAGTTCTTTCTGTACAGTCTTCTGTGATTACTGCAAGCCTGGCAGTGCATCTTAATTTGGACTCAGGTCAACTTGGAGTTCTAACTTACTTGTACCTTTGTTCTGTTTTGTTGTCTTGTTCTTCATATGTTTGCAATTCTTACTGAATCATTTGTGGGTAGAAGAGACCTTGAGCAAGTTCTTAGGTTTTTCACATGTACAGTAGGAATTGCATATCCCACAAAAGGGCCTAAAATAGATGTTAATTATAGTGTTCTTGTGCAACATTTGTGATCCACATGACTAATTCCCTCTGGTACTCTTTAAGAGGTCTTATTTCCTCAGACTGCAGTGCCTGTAGATTTAACTTACTAGACCAGCGGGAGGAGAACCTCATTCCAGGGAACAGAATAGGCCTTTCAGTCAAAATTAGTAGGAGACACATTGGGGTGTACCTGCACATGTAGCCTACATGTGTGCATCTGTGTGCCAAAATAAACTGTATAAAATGAAGTCAGGGGACATCTGTGATCACCGATAAAAAGCTTCTATTTGCCCACCTGAGAACACAGAAAGCATCTGTGTTCAGTTTTACATGTCATTGTGTGTTGAATCATTTCTACACTGGATGCATATTGTGAATTCTGTTGTTGCAAATACAACCTTACTTTGTGCAGTCCAAGGCAATTTAAAGCAAAATACTTCTGACTGGACTTGTCACCTCCTATTCTTCCCTCGTAATAAATGGCAAGGGTATTTGCACACAACTGACAATTCCAGATATTTTTCTTTCTGCTGTCGTGTTTGTTTCATTAAATCCTTTGCAAAGAGAGAGCAGATGCAGCTCCTTGTGCAGTGCTAGTTCTTTGTATAACGGGCTTAGGACGCTTTCCTGAGTGCAGGAGTTGCAAAGCTGAAGGTTTGCCAGGGTGCCGTGTTGAACACTGGTATTGGTCTGGGGTTCATGAGAGTATCAGCGAGGCTGGAGGGGACCTCTGGAGATCCTTTAGTCCAATCCATTTGCTTAAAGCAGGGTCAGCTCGAACAGGTTGCACAAGTCTGTGACCAGTTAGGTTTTTAATACCTCCAAGGATGGACATTCCATAAGCTTTCTGGGCAATCTGTGCTAGTGTTAGGTAATCCTTAGAGGAAAAAAAAGATTTTTCTTACGTTTAATCAGAATATCTTAGCATCTCCTCATATGGAGGATATTCCAGTTCCTTAAACATCTTTGTGGCCCTTCACTGGAGTCGCTTTGGTATGTTCATGTCTGTCTGACCTGACTCCCAGGTTTGTTTCTGAAAAGCTGATTTCCAGTCCATCTTCCCCCCAGCATATACTGGTGCATGGGGTTACTCCTCTTCAGGTGCAAGACTTTGCATTTCTCTTTGTCACTTTTCACAAGGTTCTTGTGAGCCCATATCTCCAGCCTATCATGGTCCCTGTGAAGGGTGGCACAACCATTTGGTGTATCAGCCAATCTTCCTGATTTTGTATCCTCTTCAAATTTGTCAAGGGGGGAAAATGGTAGTGGCAAATACAGCTTCACAAAATTCTCATTTACTTTGGTAGCTCAGAGTGAAAGCAGGATCTTGCCAGGTACCCCCAGAGAGAACGATTGTTTGCTGGATGCAGTATGACTCCACTGTGTAAAGCTTAAAAGAGTTTTCCCCCATGTCAGGGCTCTTGGATTTGTGTAGTGATGAGGACTGTATGTGACCTATCTGTGTTTTAATTATTCATGAAGGATGTCCTATACATCAGTGCCTGTTGATAACAGGTCTGAAATGAATACTTCAAATGACTACTTTTGATGCTTACTTTAGATCCTGTAAGTCAAAGAGATCCTGGTTGGAAATCCTTATGAGACTCTAGGGAGCCCTGAGGGATGCAGGTGTTGTCTCCCAGTACATAAGTAATGCTCCACACGTTTTCAGTTAAGGGAAATGTGATTTTTTTGTAAATAAATATGGATTCATGACTATCTTGGATGGACCTTTCTGTTTCTTACTTTTACTAGTCAGGAGGTACCTGCCCTCTTCAGCAATCTGCGACTTGTGGGCCACCTGATTTTGATATGCTCCATTCAGGACAGAACGCTCAGCCCTCCTCCACCTGGTGTTGAACGCTGTTGGTTGAAAATCACATCTGCTATGGCTAATATTCACAGTAAGCAGTCCTGAAAGTGCATTTTTACCTTGTTTTTTCTTGACTGAGAGTTTGTGGGAAGATCACTTTAAACGATGTGTTTAAACTCTGCAAGGCCTGGTCTGAAAACAGGTGTTGAAAACTGATTGCCAACTTGCTTTGGGGATGTGGACTTAATTGGTTCATTCTGTTAACAATGTTTTTAATGGATTTATCTATTACAAGTCTCATCAAGTCCTCTCTGCTTTCTCCTGCCAAATAAATATTCCCTAATAATCCCCAAATCTGTTCCTTCATTTTCATTATTTATTTGCTTGTTTAATAAATCAACTGGTTTTTGTTTTTTTTTGTTTTTTTGTCCCAGAAGCCTAAACTGACTTAAACATGAGCTGCTCCTTGGCTGAACCACAAAGCAGCTTCTGTATAGTGTGCTGTATTTTGTCAGTGTTCTTTGAAGAACCGCTGGTACTCCAGATAATCAGGACTACATAGTGATGTTCCTGAGGCGTGTGTAGGTGTCTTGGGAGAATAATATGAAATAGGTCTTACATGTCTCTACTAAGCTAAAGCAACAGGGAAACAGTTAGTTCTGGGCTTCCTGCATTGTACTGAGCTTCTCATTTCGAAAGCTGACAATTAAATTCTTGGCTATTTGCAGGGTGTGAGCTGGATCTCCCATAGAACCCCACTGAAAATACCTTCCTACTTGACAGGAGAACATTAGTAAATAATAACCGGTTCATTTAAATTGTTACCTAAACATTCTGCATAATTGTTTCATAAACAATCTGAATAAACATTTTGAATAATCTTATTTTAAAATTCTCTTGATCTAATTTATTTTGCATAAGTATATCTTTAGAATAGAATAGACTATTTAAGTTGGAAATTTGTTTCAGATAAAATTCTGCTCTGTCAGCATCCTAATGGTGGAATTGCACATACAATCTGCAGCACCATTCCCAAGGAAAGAAAAGGAAGGAAATGTAGATTTTCAGATTTTGTCCATGTCACTCACTCACAAATAGGTCCCTGCAGAATAATAAAGAGCTTCATTATCATTGGCTTTTCTTTTTTTCTTTTTTTTTTTAGCTAAATAGACATAGTCTTCACATACTATAGGGTTCCTCTAGCTGGGTACCATTTTAGGAGAGTTCTATATTATATTACATGTTTCTAGCTGGTGGTTCAAATTTCTAAAGTAGGATTTTTCTGATTACAAGCTAAAGTTTGAATTTCCAGCCCCACTGAATCCCCCTTCAAATTTGCTGACTCTGCCAGGCAGACTGATGTTTTAGTGGATTTGTTAATGTTTAAGCCACATTCTTACCATTCTTTTCTCACAGGAAAATATCTGTAAATAACTCTGTCTACAATTTCTTGCTCTGCTGGGTTTCCTGTCACTCTCAGGAACTTTAGTGCCTTCTTTTTTTTAGTATTAGTGTATCTCTAAGAATAACCAACTGAGGGTATGATGATGGATCAGTGCCATTTGGGTAAAGGAGCATATGCCCCTTTCTTACCTTGTTTTAAAGATACACAATATCATTTTATCTTTGCATGTGTTATGGGAAATTTTTATTTCTACATTTTAATCTTAAAGTAGGATTATTGCAGCACTAGTTTCTTCCTTTGTTTCCTTCAAGAGTCAATGAATCTATTGAGATTAAGTCCTTGAATCTCACCCGAAAGCCAGGTCCAGTTTAATTAGTAAAAAATTAAAATATTAAAAATTTTGTAACAAGATTGAGGATAGTTGAAAGTTTTACAAATTGACCTGAAATATGAATTTCAGAACTGTAAAGCAAACAAATTTCAAAAGTTAGCCAGTATTCTTTGTTTGGACCACTGCCAATGCTCGTTACACTTGGGATGTGAGGTTTCTATGTTTACCTGAAGAGTTCTTGTTTGACGTTTTTACCGGTTAATTTCTCTCAAACCCCCCCCCAAATCATTCATATGTTATCTGTTTTCAAAAACCTGATAGAACATCTGAAGAGTGCTAGGTAGTTCACATTATCTTGAATATGTGATTTTTTTTTTGTGACTTTTCACTCCTCTTAAGGATTGCTGTGGGAGTCAGTCAGCAAACTAGTGAGGACCTTGCACGGCACTGTGCTGGGGCAAGAACAAAATGGGTTATGCCTTGGTTTGAGAAAGTTCTGTTGAGTCTGTTAACAGCAGTGCTGGCTTGTGTCAGGAGTGTGGTTGGAGCAGAGTGTGGAAAGCTGTGCATTATCTCTACTCCAAGCATGTGAGGATTCTCCTCTTTCTCCATAGCTGAGTGCCTGAGCTGGATGAAAGCTTTATCATATGCCTCAGCTGTTGGGCGTGGAACTCTCTCAGTTGAAAGGGTGGGATACATGTAGCTCATGGAAGTCCGAGCATGGAAAGTTATGGTTTCCTTGCAAATGCCACCTCAGGAATTACAGATTTTTAGGTTTTCTAGTCTCCATAGTCAACCCTGAAAGTTAGATAGCTATATGTAAAGGGGAATGCGTGTAATTGTGCCTGTAATAGGTAGGCAAGCATATGCAATAAGTATGACACAATAATAAGAACTACAAGTGCTGACTGTTTTAAGGTAACGTCTTTTTGCTCTGGTTGGCTGGCAGTTTGGACTTAATTGGAAGTTATTTTATTATTGTGATAATTTATATTGAATTTAAATGCGTTGTACTGGCTGATAGGAATATTATAAATGTAGCAAATCTGCTGCTGGGTAGTCTGTAATACAAGGCATTTTCAAGAGCTGGCAGGTTTTGTACAGGCTGAATTATCATGCAGAATGTCTGGAAGCATATTATTTATGCCAAAGGTGCTGTAAGATTGCATAAATTTAAGACTTTTATTCTGAAGTACTGCCTTCATGCACTACAATAATTATAGGGTGCAGACGATGCGGCACCATTTAAGAAAATGAATGACTTAATTTTACTTAAGTCTATTGTTAAAGATAAAACTAAGCTACTGTATTAAAAAAAAGAAAAGAAAAACCCCGCACAAGAAGATGAAATGCTGTCAAGTCATAGATCATAACACTGCAATCGGGAGTTACTCTCTGATGAGAAAGTGTATTGGTTTTACCTCCTTTTTTAAAGCATCCTTACATGATCAAACAGTTCATTCAAATGTTGAAATTTGGTGAGACCTCTATTGCTGTTAACTTTTCATATTGACTCTCTAAGCATGGGCAGTAGTCTGATCTGAACTGATTCACTGCTAAACCTGCTATAATTATTTATTATCACTGTCTGTGATTGGGGGTGGGGATATCACTATTTGTGGCATGGTGATGCTCAGAAGCAGAAAATTCCTAGGTCTTGTGTATGCACTTAGTACCATCGTGGTTCACATGATGGTTACCACTTGGGTGTGTGCACCTACACTGTGAAGTAGAACCCAAGACTGTCTGCTTGACCATGTTCTGCCTGGAAACCAGCTTCCTCTGTGGGTGTCTGTGGGACATCTGGGAGGCCATGGTTTGTGCTGTAGAAGTTCAGACTATCTTCTGGACAGTAGGAGAGCTTGTCTGTGCACTTGGGCGGGGGGTAGTGAGGCCTGGAGGGTAAGGAAAAACTCGACAGGCTGTTGGCACAAAAGCAGTCTGTTCTGTTGTCCTTACCCTTACAAACAGGTTGGGTTTACAAGCAAAGTACTTGGTTTTCTTTATTTGACAGACCAGATGAAAAAGATTAGTAAACTATGAAAAAGACTTAAAAAAAAAAAGCCCTAACCAAGTTACATCTGCTGTGAAGAAGAGCCTGAAGAGGTAACTTTGAACCAAAGAGCTTGGACAGTCAGTTGACAGGACAAAGAAATGATGCTGAGAGATGGTCTATGTCAAGCCATGTGTCCAGCCTGTGTCAAATGGAAAAGTGGCACCCATCACTCAGCAGTCCTTCCTTGTGCAGTGCTGTGGCTCGTTAGGTCCTAATCCTCATTAGTTACCTATCAGTAGCCTACAGCTGTGTGGCACATCAATATAAGGCTGGGTTCGGTGTCCTAAGCAGAGGCAATGGAGCTGGAGAGGAGGAAGTGTAGGGAAGGGTAGATGCTATAGACATTCAGTTGTACTATTCTTTCACTTATGTAAGGTCCCCAAGTGCAAATACTGTGTTAACAAGAGAAGTCTACGATGCATCACGAGCAGTTGCCCCTTCATCTGTTTCTCAATCACCATCAACATTGAAGTGGAAAATGGAAAAAAGTGCAATGGGAGAGGAGTAATAAATAAATAGCTGATGCTATTTATTAGCAGTTCTTTGCAGGTCAGCATGACACTGACAAACCAAGTCCCAGTCATGCTAGAAATTTTTGATAAGAACTCAGACATTTAATATTTGAGGTGACATTTCTAGTTTAAATTGTGATAGATGTATCTTAGCAATTTCTATATTTTTTTGTGCTTCACATTAGCCCTCCAGTTTTATTTATTATATTTCCAATTCTGAGCATTCTAATCTTCTTTTTAAAGTAAGCCTGAAGTATTTATCTGCCAGAAAGAGTGGTGTTGATATAAACAGATATACTGGTGCTCTGTTTTCCCAGCCTTCCAGAAAACAGCTATTCAGCAATACCTACAGTGAAATATATGGTCATCAGGTAATTGAAGTGAGGTGTGAACTTAAAGGCTTTTGTGGAACTATGCTGGATTCTTCTAAGATAACTTTCATTCCAACTTTGATAAAGCAAGTGAAAGAACTGTAAAAAGCCTGACAATTGCAAGAGAGAGACCTATAGTAGGGTGACCTCTAAAGAGGGAAGAATGAGCAGCTTCACTTTCTTTTCCCTCTCATCTATACTGCTTAAAGAAAGCTTAGAACATAATTTCCATGTTTTGGCTACTCCTAGCAGTAGAAACTCAAATCTGACTAAACATCAAAAGACCTTTTCAGTAATTGGAGAGTAGTGGCATCGCATCTTTAGAATTAATTTGGAAATAAATTATTAGTTAAAGATCCCTATTTTTTTAATGTAAAACACTTTCTGAATTCATTGAGAAATTTAAGCATGGAAGAACCACAAGTCCACAGCAGAATTGTCTATTTTCAGAAAACAGTGAAAACCAAACTTTATAATTCTCCTGTATTAAAGATGACCAAAAGTCCAAAACTTGTTGAGAAAAATACTTGCTTTTTTTTTTTCTTTTTTTGGAGTGCAACTTTAAATTTCTAATGTTATGGTAAGTTAAATAAAATGTAAATTATCTGTTTTAATATTCTTTTTTCATTATTAATTTAGTTGCCACCCTCTGTGGAAAAACAGATTTGGTGTTAACTTTGGTGCTAGTTTTGTCTGGGAGAGTGGAAAATAGGAAAATGGTTTTACTACTTCTCATGGATTAATGGTCCACTGATTAGGAATTTTAATTTCCATATGGTTTGCATTATGTTAAAAACCTCAAAAATTACTTCTTAGCTGTTGTAATATTTAATTTAGGATTATGTAAAATCGGATGTGGTTTGAAATGTGGAAATGAGTTTAAACTATAAAAATTTGTTATATGGTTATATAAGGCCATGTTAATTGTGCTGGAGGCTTGAAGAATAATGTTTTTGAAAACATACTTTGCATTTAAAATTAGCACTACCATCTATTAAATATTAACCTTTATTTGTTAGTCACCGTGTTGAAGTATAAAAGTAGAACTTTTCATTTGTGTTTCAAGGTTTAGGGTTTTTTTTAGTTAGGAAGAAGCTATTTTTTCCTTTTTTTTTTTTTTTTTGGTTACTCTGCAACTTCATGTGAGGTCATGTTGGAGTTTAACCTCAGCCATCAAGTTAGTCCTGCGCAGCTGCTTTCTTACTCATTCCCTGCCCCCAGTGGGGATGGGGGACAGAATCAGAAGAGTAAAAGTGAGAAAACTCATGGGTTGAGATAAAGACAGTTTAATAGGGAAAGCAAAATCCGAGCACTCAAGCAAAGCAAAACAAGGAATTTATTCACCACTTCACACAGGCAGGCAGGTCTTCAGCCATCCCCAGCCCAGCAGGGCTCCATCACACCTAACGGCGACCTGGGAAGACAAACACCATCGCCCCGAACATTCCCCCCTTTCTTCTTCCTCCCTAGGGTTTTTATACTAAGCGTGACACATATGGTGTGGGTGATCCCTTGGGTCCTGGCTGTGTCCTCTCCCAGCTTCTTATGCACCCCAAGCCTCCTCGCTGGTGGGGTGGTGTGAGGAGCGGAAAAAGCCTTAATGCTGTGCAAGCACTGCTCAGTGATATCAAAAGAAAAATCTTTGTATTATCAGCACTGTTTCCAGCAGAAAGCTAAAACACAGCCCCATACCAGCTACTGTGAAGAAAATTTAACTGTACCCCAGCCAAAAGCAGCACAGGTGGTGATGAAACAGAACTAGTTGTTTAAGCTGAAATGAGAAAGTAGCTTCTCAGAAAATGTTGCTGCTGTCAAAGGTGGTATCACCCAGCTCTATTCTACACTGTATTTAACAGCAAACCTGGAATGCTTGAATATGTCTATCTAATTAAAATAGTTTTAATAGCTTGGCAATTTTTAGCTCTTAGAAGTTGTCATAACTTGTAGTTTTTGGTAATTTCATTTTAGATGAAAATATACTTTATACTTGCAGATGTATCTGGTTTACTCAAAGCCCTGAGAGACAAGGCAGTCTGGTCATAACCAGTACAGGTTCATGAGGGGAAAGTCCTTTTATGACAAGGTCACCCACCTTTTTTTTTTTTTTTTTTTTTTTCCTCTTTTTTTTTTTTTCCTCTTTTTTTTTTTTCCTTTTTTTTTTTTTTTTTTTTTTTCTTTTTTTCTCTTTTTTTTTTTTTTTCTCTTTTTTTTCTCTTTTTTTTCTCTTTTTTTTTCTCTCTTTTTTTTTCTCTTTTTTTTTCTTTTTTTTTCTCTTTTTTTTCTCTTTTTTTTCTCTTTTTTTTTTTCTCTTTTTTTTTTTTTTTTTTTTTTTTTTCTCTTTTTTTAATTTAGCAAAGCTTTTGGTACTGTCTCTCACAGTATCCTTCTGGATAAACTGTCCAGCACACAAATAGACAAGTCTGTAGGACATTGAGTGAACAACTGGTTGTCAGGTTGGGCTCAAAGGTTATAGTAAATGCAGTTACATCAGGCTGCCAGTTGGTCACCAGTGAAGTTCCTCAGGGCTCAGTTTTAGGGCCAGTGGTCTTTAATGTCTTCATGAATTATCTGGACACTGCAATCAAATGTACACTAAGTAAATTTGCTGATGAGGAGGAGCTGTGGGCACCCTCAAGGGCAGAGAGGCCTTACAGAGAGATCTGGATAACCTGGAGAGCTGGACAGTCTCCAACCATATGAAATTTAGCAAGGGCAAGTGCTGGATTCTCCAAATGGGATGGTTAATCCTGGTCCTCTCTCTGGTCACCAGTGACAGGACACGAGGAAGTGGAATGAAGCTACATCAGGGAAATTCTGCTCGGACATTAGGAGAAGTTTCTTCACTGAGAGGATGGTCTGTCAGTGCAACAGGCTCCCCAGGGAAGTGGTCACAGCATCAGGCCTGTCAGAGTTCAAGGAGTGTCTGGCCAATGCTCTTAGGCATACAGTCCAGTGAGGAGTAGGGAATTGGACTTGATGTTCCTTATGTGTCCCTTCCTTTCAGCTCGAAATGTTCTGTGATTCTATGATTCATTCTTTTACCTACTACATGGAAAATGACATGGCTCTCATTTAAAATGCAGCAACCACCTGCCAAGTTGTTAACAGAATTTTAATGAATTCATTTTCCTTCAGTTACTCTGAACACTTTAGCTTTTTCAGTCTTTGTTTTTAAGAAATAGCTGTCTGCATTCACTTACGATGATATAGATTTTTGCATTTGAAAGATGAACAAAGATCTCGGATAATGTTAATTTCTGCAAGGTCTGGTGTAAAAGTGCTGAAATGTATTTTTTGGCTGCTCTGCGAGACTTTTGGAGAGGCTAGTTTCCCATTAGGGTTTCAATTTCAGAATGGAAAAGACACATGTAGCAAGCAGTCTCTGCATTGCCATGTTGCAGCAGAATCCCATAATGTGAGGTATCTGCCTGTAATTCAAAACTTCAAGAGGGATCCAGCTGAAGCAACAAAGGTCCCACTTTTGGCATTTGTGCAGCAGCTGCCTGGGCATTGTGCCATTCATCAGAGGCAATACACATTCCCTCTCAATCCTGCTGTGATTCCCTTCCTCCCCCCTGTTCCAAATGCTTTCGTAGAGCTGAGCCACGTGAACTTTCATCAGAGGAGGTGAAAGTGGTGTTGCTCACTCTGAACATGCTGGCATTGTTTTCCCAAGTTCAAGTCCCGCTGAAGGTTTATTCCTGTTTTTCTCCTCACAGTTGCTCCCTTTTAGCCCTACAGTTGATTTGCTCCTTGGTGTAATTACATGAAAAAACCTAAAAGCCTTTTCCAGGCAAAGAAAATTAATGTCCTTTTATACTGAGCTGTACTACATTACCAGTAATCCGGTTATGTTCGGTCCTTTGCAAATGAAGACCATAAAAGACAAGCAGCTTTGATCCATCTCAGTTACAATTGCCATGATATCCCATCCTTGGAGTCAATGTGGAGTTTTTTCAGCAACAGTTGGTACAGTTACTGAATGTGGAACTTAATTTTCATTGTTGCATGATATAAATGATGGTTGGGGAGATTATTACATCATTTTGTAAGAAACTGTAGCTAAAAACATAAATATCATCTATCTGTCTTCTGGGGAAAAAAAAATTAAAATAAAACCAAAACTTTGTCATCATGAAATAAGTCTTAGGAACCTCTGCACAAGAGCAGCTGTGAAAGGGAATACCGGATGGGTGGTCTCTCCATCAGGGAAATTCTCTCTCTCTCCCTCTCCCTCTCTTTCACAAAAGCCTTGTTGATGCAAGGAGGTTGGTGAGCATTTAGATGA
The DNA here is from genome assembly GCF_022539395.1 of Myiozetetes cayanensis. Classification (NCBI taxonomy): domain Eukaryota; kingdom Metazoa; phylum Chordata; class Aves; order Passeriformes; family Tyrannidae; genus Myiozetetes; species Myiozetetes cayanensis. The sequence goes on along the minus strand of NW_026087742.1, from coordinate 28,210,170 downwards.
GGTCCTAAGGGATAAACCAACTTTCTATTTTAATATATATTGTGGTAAGATTGTTGTGTTTAAAGTTTGCTTCAACTGGTCTTGTTGGCCATGTATTAAAGTGAGAAACTGCCGTGATAAAATAGATGTAGAAGTAATGTTCATTATGAGTAATTATAAATTTTGGTGGTCGAAAGAGCCTCAGGGTCACCCCTGCCCAAGAGGAGATTCCACACGCAGAACCTTGAAGATAGTTCTCTGAATTGCTCTTAAACCCTTTAAGTTGTAGAGCATTGCAGCTTGGCTTTTGACCTTCCCCTTAAACCCATCCTTCCAGTGTTTAAGGGAAAAAATTCCAGGAGGACAGATGATATGTATGTAATGATCTATAATAGTTTCTCCATATCTGTATCGCTGGTTTGCATCCAGCCCAGGTGGTAAAGTATGAAAGCTGTTGCCAACTGATAGCTTTCTGGTGGGCTGTGAGAAATGAGCACCCATCCAGGACTCAGTGAGTAGAGACTTAGAGGGTAGAAATGCAGTTTCACTGCTTAGTACCTATTTGCAGTGTCAGCAGAGGTGCTGATGCAGAAAGAGGTTCAGGAGACTGAATTCCTTGGGACTTATGTGGCCCAAAAATAACTGTGTGTGTTTCAGAAGAGGCTGGAATGGAGAGCTATATTACAAATAGACTTTCTACAAACATGACAATTTTATTTTCACATAACAAGGTGTTAACAGCAAATGTAGTAAAACCGGTAATAGGAATAAACTATACTGGGTTTACATACTAAGTAGGAAACAAAGGATAGTACTGAGTCTGCTGTAAGCACTGACAAGAAGTTAAAAGCAAGGGGAGCTTGTGGTGGCTGCTGTGACAGTCTTGGCACAGATTGCCTGAGAAAGGTGCAGAGCTTTCAGCCTTGCAGGCTTTTAGGAACATGTATTGTATAAGCTACTTAGATAGAGAGTGCAGCCCTGAATAGTGAGTAGGTATTTCTGCAATTATTTTGAGGTCTGGCAAACGTGAAATATTTCCCACTGAACTGTGAGAGGTAGTGGGTTTTTTTCTCTGCTGGTCTCTTGGGAAGCAGTTACAGGCCATCTCTACTATTTCCCAGCTGTGAGTGTGGCATGAAGCATCTGGCAGAGCTGGAACTGGGACACAGCTTCCTGCTGAGCAGATGTCTGTATCTGTTGATACTGCTTTTGGAGAGACGGGTGTACTAAATGAGTGTTTGAGCCTTACTTGGCTCTGAGTCTGATTCTGTGAAAGTTGGGCAACAATGGGATTAAGGTACATGACTGTTGGTCAATTAGCTTATGTGAACTAAGTGTGATGCCACTTTGAGTTCCCTGAGGTGCCATCTCAGTGTCTTCTAGGGGAGTGTGCTGCACCATATAGCTAAGGATCACCTGTTCTACTTTTTACTCATTGTTCAGTTGTAATTACTGTGTGCTGCTTAAACTCTGCTCTGAAGACTGCAATGACCTTATTGTGATGATATTGGGCTGCTTCATAAAATTTTAGGACTTAATTTTTCAGAGCACTTGTTTGAGAGAGAGTGGAGGGTTGCCTTTTCTCCATTATAACACATGGGAGTTGAACACAACAAGGTTCAGGAAGTTTTTCTTTTCTGCCCTGTATTTTTTCAGGACACTTTGTGTTAAATAACAGCCCGTGTTCATGGTGCAGGTCCCACTGTAATTTTAAGTGCTTGGCCATTCTGCCTGTGGAGCAACCGTGGTCTGAGGAAAAACAACTAAGGAAAAGGAATGTGATTAGTAAGAACATGACTATGTGAGGAATTTTGCTATGCATTGCAAAATGATTCTGTGGTAAATGAAAGGATCATGTTGGATTTCAAGGACAGGAGTTGACTGGCTTGACATTAAGAGCATTGTTCCTGGCCTTCTCCCTTGCAGGACACAGGTCCTCAAGTGTTTCATGATTAGGTTGTACATGATACTGCTTTCTCCCTAGAGCAAGCTAGTCCATGCCCATGGAATATGAAATCCACTTCTATTTTCATAGGGAAAATAAACCTGTAATTGCAGGAATGGACCTGCAGTGGACTGGTAGTGGTGGTTCCAAGTGTCCATTGGGTGAATTTGCGCTTGTAATGTCCTTTTAATGTGGATGTCAGCATATAACTTCCCAGGTTTTAAACAAGTGAACATTTATCCCCCTCAACTCTTCCATGTATGTGTTGCTGCTATCATGGATTGCAGGCAGGCAGCTCTAGAGTCACAGAAGTCACCTTTACCCCTTTTGCTGATGGTTCTATTCCAACAATGTTTGACAAATGGTTGTCTTCTGTGTTGGTCACTTTGCCTTTGGGCTTTGCAGCTCTTACCTATGCACTGGGATATTTAAAAAGGCAGCTGGGTCTCGCCCTGCACTCTGGTAAGGAGTTCTTTCTTGGAGGAAGTTCCCTTTCCCTCAAGATAAGTTTGACTCTACTATCAAGTTTCAGTGGTGACTTGTGTATCTGTGGTCTTATTTTAGTCACCTTCTTCTCCTCTGGCCTTTTCATGTCTCTGTGCTCCACAGATTTTTCATATTTGTGTTCTTATTTGTTGCTGATATGTGCCACTGGTATTTCTGAGGGCTTTCAGTGTAAGCAGATGGGTTTTCCACACCATGCTGGTGAGCTTTAGAATGCCTCTTGCATAGTATTCGATAAACCATCATCTTATGTGGAAAGTGGACATGCAGGGACATGTCCCTGCATGTAGAACATGTCCCTGCATGTTTAACCCCCTTTGTAGACAAAGAAGCATTTTATAAATATATTTACAAATAAATGTATTACTATTTTCATCACTGCAAATACAGCCCATTCTTGGGATTGATTATGGTAATTATGAAATGATTGGCTTTTTTTCACTTGTCAGGTTTTCTCATTAAATCTAATGGTAGATACCTTTTTTTTAACTCTGGACAACATTTTGCCCAAAAGGTTATTGTGCATGAAGATAAAGTGGTGCTGTTTTGAATGTTCCATCCTTGTTCATGAGGTTGATTCATTTAAGTCCCTAGTAGTGTTATGTGTTCCTCTCTACTTTCTTCTAGAACTAAGACCAACCTGTTGAGTGCTTCTGCTGTCTCAGAGTAATTTCATGCTTACTTGCTCCTTCTATAGAGAAAGCAACCTCTAATTGTGAATTATTTCCATATATACTTGACATTTTCATGGTGGAGCTCACCTGGGCTTGTGTTCCAGCATACAAAAGAGCAGGAGCATATAGAGAAAGTGAAAATCATTCATTAATGATCTAACAGCCTGTTGTGATCAGAGTTGAGCTCTGTAGGCTTCAAATGTGAAAGATCGTATCAGCTGATGAGAACAACAGATCCTTACTGCAGGGGTAGCATGATTCCCATTTTCTGTAAATGGAAATGGAAAGCTACAGTTGTCTTGTCAGTAGGGTGTGAGACCTGGGATGAAGATGTATCAGTATGGCTATAATGTATGTATAGCCTGAATGTTCATAACGCGTTCCAAATGTGACCTCCAAAATAGTTATGCACTGAATATGCAAGGGTTTATTTTGTTTATTTTTAACTTTGGGAGAGGGCTACATGTAGAAATAGATTTTGTAAATTATGTTAGTTCTTATGTGATCACCTCCAAAAATCCGTAATTCCTGTCAATGTTTATTGGTATACTAAGTTCTCTAGGTGAAAGAACTGAAGAAGGCTTTTGGGCTCCAAGCTCTCTTAAGAATCTGAGGTTAAAACAGGAGCTTTAATGCTACCTCCTCTTCCATCTTTGAAGAATTAATGGATGTTCTCCTCTGTAGCTATTTTTTTTAATTAGTTTTCTCTGTGAATTTTATTCTAATATTTTATATGCAGTGTCTTTCAGACTAAGAGTGTGAGGTGCTTTCCAAACTCCCTTATAAAATTTCAGGATCTGCCTTAGTGTTTCCTTTCCTCTTTTAGACTAAAGTGCTTGTTCATTCTCTCCCCGCCCTCCCTGCCCTCCCCGCCCCCACTGCCCTGATTTCCTACTGCTATCTCAGGATGCAATGCTCCTGGTGCTTTGATATGCTTGGGCTTACACTTTCTATTTGAGCTGAGCTCCCTGTCATGGGATAGTTACGGGCCACATTCCTGTGCTGGAAATAGACACTTTTTGCATAACCTGCTTCCTTATAGCCTTTAGCATCTAAAGCCTCTGGTAAAGCACTGTCTCCACTACCATAGATGGAGCAGCATGGGAATCTCATCAGAAGATGAGAAAGGTGACAGGAAGAATGTAAAAGCTTGCTGAGTTCCTAAGAGGTGGAAGTTCAGAGTGTCTGTTTGTTGTGAGATATCTTCACTGTACTATTATTTTTATTTAAACTAAATAACAGAACCCATCTTGTTCTTATTAGATATAGATGTAGGAAAAACCCCAAATACCTTATGAGGCATAGAATGACTTAATGCATAAGCACTTGTAGTCTCTTCATTCTCCTCTGTGCCCTTAATAGGAAATTATTCAGCATGTTCTGCTTTTGATTTTACCAGAAGATGTCTTCTCAAGACCCAAGCAGCAAAACTGAAGTATTGCTCAGAATGTGTTCTAATGATCATCAACTGCCTGTTTAACTGTTCTTTACTTCCTCATTAAAAAAAAAAAAAGGAACATAAGGATTTAATTTTTTTTGATAAAAGGTTACTCTTCATTTCAGGGTACTATAATGTTAGGCAAGGACTGTCTTGTAAACGCAGATTTCTGTAGTTCTGAATTAATTTTTACCTGTGATTCTGTCAACAACTACAACTGACTTTGGGAAAGTCACTTTTTCTTATGAATATCAGCTTCCAGTCTTTAAAATAGCACTCCTTTGTCTCTTAGGATTCCAGCTCTTTGCTGCAGAGACAGCTTCAAGTGACAGTGTCCAGTTGTTGGAGGAGGCACTCCTTGAATGATGACAAACCTAAATTCAGCTCCCCACTCCTGCCAAAGTTTCCTGTGTGAGCTTTGGCAATTCACTTGACATCTCTTTGCTGTCCATGAAATGGGATAATAGGCAATGTCCTGCTGTACAAGAATATCCAGGAGGTGCACCTTCAAGAACTGAATTTCAAGAATTTAGGTTGTGGTTACACAGCTTTTAAAACTGACCTTAAACTGAGATTGCTGTGATCCAGTTCTTCCCTCCTTTTGCCCTGAGTATGCTTTCCTCTGTGTGCCCTGGCCAGATTGATGGTGCTTTTTCTTCATAGGAATAGTTTGTGGTTGTCTCAGCTTCTTGAAGTGTCTCACTGAATAGATACAAATGCCAGCACCTGGGAAGGGTGGGGTGCTGCAGGGCAAGTGAGGAGACCAGAGGAACCCAGGAGTTTGGATTTGCAATGGCTTTAAGTTGCCAAAACCCTGCAACCTAGAAAGAGACTGTAGTATCTCTATGTGGAATAATGATGTTGAATAAATAGCTACTAGGACAGAAACACCTTGTTCTCCACACGCTTGGTGTGTGGGTCCTCCTTGCTTGAAAGCTGGTACAGAGTAGTATCCTAAAGTAAGATTCCTAGAGTTTTCTCCAGCCCACCCTGTGTTGAGAAATAGTCATCCTCCACCCACAATCTATATTCCACTCAGTCCCAGGATTTCTTTTTGCTGAATGTACCTCCCTCTGCTGAGTCTCCTCCAGTTATTCTCCTATGCAGTTCATAGTATTTGTCTCTGATCTCCCGAGATCTGGTCTCCTTTGCCTTAGTCCTATTCTCTTGCAGGGCAAACCTAATGCTATTTATGTTCTTAATATGTAGGAGGTTACTTTTCCTCTCCCTTTCTTTTCCAAAGTACTGCAACAGGGTAGGTTCAGATTAGATATCAGGAAGAGACTCTTTACTGTGAGGGTGCTGAGGCATTGACCAGGTTGCCCAGAGAAGCTGTGGATGCCCCATTCCTGGAAGTGTTCAAGGCCAGGTTGGATGGGGCTCTGAGCAACTTCATCTAGTGGAAGGTGTCCCTCCCTGCCCAGGGAGAGTTGGTGTCCTCTCCCTGCAGGAGAGTTGGAACTAGATGATCTTTAAGGTTCCTTCCAACTCAAACTTTATGACTATGAAATGCAACCCCCCTCCCCGCAAAAAAAAAACCCCAAAAGGCAGGGAGGAATTAAAAATACTTGATTTGACTTGGTCTTTGAGACTTGTAGTAAGTCATTCTAAAGGCATGGGAAAGCGTGTTGGTAATGCAGTGCTTCACTGAAGAGTACATACTTCCAAAAGACATATCATAAGGAACAAATCACTGGAAAAAGTAACTCTGGGGTTGTACATTTATTTCTTTAGTGTCCCTGGTGGCAGCAGGCAGCAAAATACTTTAATTCATATCTTTGATATATACTGTAATATATGTGTGTGTGTGCATATATATATCTATCTATATACACCATAACTTTGGTGTAGGGAGGGATATATGAATTTCTAAGAGCAAGTTCTAAATTTTAAAGTCTGTGTTTAACAAAGGACTTACATTGTTTTTATCAATTTGCAGCATGTTCATGATAACCTGTAAGCCCTGCCCTTGTTTCCCTTGATTGATTCTGTGGGAGAAGTAAATGCAATGGTTAAACACAATGCACCACTGAATTCATTCATGCCAAATTTCAGAGGCTACTGCTAGGTTATATGATAGAAGGGTCATAACCATAAAGGAGCAGAATGTGAGAGAACCCAACTAAACCCACAGTCATGCAAAGGGAACACCCTGATTTGACTTCTCCCCAGGCTGTCACAGCAGAGGGATCAGCCTATGGTCTGGGTGTAAAACCTGTCAAGATGAGTCAACATGAGAGACTGGTCAGTACATTTGCAATCATCCATGGCATGGAATATCACAGGAACAAATGCCAGATTCTGCCCCTGGGACAGAGTAGCATCAGACACAAGTATAAACTGGGACAGGAGTGGCTGGAGAGTGCCCTGAAGAGAGGGACCCTGGGGGTGCTGGTGGGCAGCTGCTCCATGTGAGTCAGCAGTGTGTGCCTGGGCAGCCCAGAGGGCAAACCACGTCCTGGGGAGCATCATGCCAGCTGGTCAGAAGGAGGGATCATTCCGCTGTGCTCAGCATTGTGTGGCCTAACACGGAGTGCTGGGTGCAGTTCTGAGCCCCACCATTTCAGAGGGGTGTCAAGGTCCTTGAATGTGCTTAGAGGAGGGCAACAAAGCTGGTTGGGTGGCCTGGAAGGTATGTGTTGTGAGGAGCAGCTGAGGACTTGGGGCTTATCTGGTTTGTTTGCTACTGGCTGGATGTGGGGACAGGAACCTGCAGCAGCCTTGCCTCTATGGGGCTATCCGATTTGGCAGCTCTTAGCAGGTTCTAGTTACCCTTTCTAACTGAATAGCTGGAAATCTGACATTTAGATATTGGTGACGGGAATGGGGTGAAAAGGGGGTTGGTCTGGTGTGTATGGCTTTTTTTGTTTGTTGTTGGACATTTGAGAACAAAGTAGTTCTCAAATAATTCAGTATCTTTTATACAAATGAGTCATGACACAATATTCTTAGATGTTTGCCTGTGTTAGCAACTGGGATTAGGCTTGCACTTATGTGTCTTAGTTTCTGTGCCTCCTTCTGGCACTTCCAATTGGCCTTTCTCCATCTCTGACATCTTGCTGTTAAATAACAGCTTTGGTCTGTCCCCACCAAACTTTTCCAGGTCACAAGATGCCTGAACTCTAGAGCATCCTAATAAAATGGGTTGGCTAATCTAATTGTAAAGGCAGGCTGCAAAGTACACAACTGGTTCTGCTGACAATGCAGAATGCTGTTACAGGTGCTGAAAAGTGATAAAAGTGTATTTATTTTAAAATAACTTCCAGTGGATTTTGTGTCATCCACTTACATTGTGACTCATCTGGTGATCCTGAACTGTGAAGCTGCAATGTAAAACCGCTAGATACCACTTTGTGTACTTCTTGGTTTCAAAGAGCTCCCCTCTCAGTTGTCAGACCCCGTATTTCTGTTTCTCCTGGAGCCAGAGCTGGCATTCTGTCTGGCTCCCCAAGACACTGCTCCAAACAGCTGGCCTCTTGCAAGAGAGGGAACTTCTTTAACTTGTGATTTGTGGAGCATGTATACCTTTGTCTCATAATAGCCCTCAGATGTTTGCAAAGAGACAGTTTTCTAAGCCACTCTATTTTCTTACTGTTTGTTTTTTCAGCTTTTCTGTTAAGCCACTAGATCAATGCAATAAATACCCTGAGAGGAAAACCGACTCTGTGTTACTCCTAAACTATAACAGAACTATTCTGCATTCATCAGGCCATCGCTATTAAAGCAGAATGGAAGGCAGTGGCTGATGTATACATCTTAACACAGATCCATGGACTGAAATTGAAACCCAAAAAATGTGTACAATGCATATGTCCCAGGTCTCCTGGCTAGCATTCCCCCTTTATTTGTTTTTTGTTGCCACTGGAGCCATTGGTCTGTGCCGTGTACCAGGAGAGCATTAACCTTGTTTTATCTTCATTTGTGGCAGAGTGTGTATGTGAAAAAACAGCCCATCTTCACTCATTTCTCTATTCCACCTTCCGTATTTTATGTGATATACCCAGTATTGAGAAGTCTCTTTCCCAATCTAATATGAACAGCAGCACAGAAAGTGTTTAAAAGTGCAGCCAAGGTAAAGCTTTATCTTGCTGGGATTTAAGCATATATACAAGAAGGTCTTCAGTTTTGTGTGTATTTACCATTTCCTGACTTAATAAAATATGAACCTTCTAAACATATTGAAATGCTACAACCGTGTGCTGCTGTCTGCCCTGCCCTTTTCTCCCTCTTGAACAGCTTTTCCTCAGGTATAACATCAGTGTTTGCACTTTACAACATTGCTTTTTGTTATGTTGTAGGTATTTACATTTCTAGGAAATTCTAGGTCTGAAGTCCCATCTATCATTTCTTACCTGGCCTGTTTATGGCAGATCTTCTCTTCACTCTGAGTTGGTAGCTGGAGACTCAGCCTGAAGAACAGGCTGATTTGCATAGTCGTACTATACTTAGAGAGGTTTGTAGAGAAGACAGGTAGTCAGGTTCTTCTCAGAGATGCACAGGAAGGACATCAGACAGGGGTCGCAGTTGGTGCCGAAGACCCCAATGGAGGTGAGGAAAAAATTTTTTCCTGGGGGTGCTGCTGTGGGAAGAGGTTACTCTAAGAAGCTGTGGAATCAGCAGCCTTGGAAGTTTTCCAAATTCAGCTGGACAAGCTCTTAAGTAATATGATACAGCTTTGAAGTTTGCCCTGCTTTGACCATGGGGTTGGACTAGGTGATCTCAAGAGGTCCCTTCCACCCTGCATTATTTTGTGAGTACAAACAGTATCACTGAGTGCTTTCTTGTCAGCAGAAGGCTGACTGTTTAATTTCTTATAAATGGGAGTGTGTGAAAAAAAGGTTGATTTTTCTCTTTCTTAGCCCTGAGTTTAAATAGTTTGCATTCAACAAGCCTTCCTGCAGTGCCACTATTGTGTGATTATTGTTTTTGTGAGATGGTAGCTAAAATGAAGTGTCAGTGTGAATGAAGGCTGGCAACTATAGTGTTGACCTTCAAACGAAAGCTGAGGTTTTTCTTAGCAATTACTGCCCTGAAAGTATAACCACTGGTAAAATAATGGGCCTGATATTACAAGAGGATGCAAACTTAGAGTCTGCAGGGTGACAGAATTCTAAGCAATAACAACATGAGTTCATAAAGAATAAATCTTGCCAGACAATGTAATTGCTTTTTTTGATAGAATTGCAAAATTAATGATTTTAGGGGATCAAGAGGGAAGCAGGTATATGTTTACTTTCTAACATGAAGATTAATTGAAATTCGCTTGGGTAGGAAGAAAAAGTTGGGTGAAAGATAGTAAACAGGAGCTGATTATCCACAGCAGTGTAATGGTTATGTAGGTTGGGAGTTAGACTGGCGTTGTGTAACATTTCTGTTAATGATATGACAGAGGGAGAGAGAAAATACTCTTAATGAGCTTTGAAAACAAACTGGGAATTGTGAGCCTCAGAGCAGAAAAATAAGGGGGCGAAGGGTTTGGATACATAAAGAGAAAATAAAATGAGATTAAACTCGGAGAACTGTTAAATCAGAAGCATGCAAGCTATCTGGAGCGTATATCCTAAACAGAAGTGGGGAGAGAGGTATTCAAAAGAGATGCCAATCTGTGGTGCTGAAAATGGCAGCTAGGGCCCTAGAGCCCCTTTTGAGCAGGGGACTTGGTTTTGCTCCTGCCACTGGGCAGGGCCACTCTAAACCCCTTGCCCAGGCCATTGGGCTTGAAATTCACTTTCTGCTACTGTTGTGATGTTCTGCTACTGTTGTGGTGTGTGCTTGAGGTTACTCCACACATTGTTAGAGGTAAAGGTGTCTCTGCTCTGCTCCAGTTCAGTGTAAAATCTACTGTTACTGTTTAAAATTCTACCAAAAGCAGAACGAATGAGTTCTGATTTTCTTTTGGACTGTGATGGTTGAGCTCATTACAGACCTCCTCTCCTTCCCCACCTTCCAACCCTGCCCAGACTCCAAGGTGTCCCCTATGTCCCTCTGACGGGGCTGTGCAGGGTAAAAGCAGAGCGCACAGAATGCGAGCCCCGAGTCATGTGCGTGCCCGTTCTCCGTGCAGGCTCCACGTCAGCCTTGCACACTGTTCTGCCCTGCTGCTATTGATACTCCAAACACATGCTGCGGTGGGTTGGGTTGGGTTTCCAGGACTCCTACAGCACCGTGCCTGCTCCCTTCCCTCAGGTTTCGCTGAAGACAGTCTGGATGCATAAATCTTACTTCTTTAGATATCCAGAGTGAGAATAAGTTATGTGATTTTGGGGAGGGAAGAGCGGCCAGGATCTGTTACTGTTGCCACGTTGCAACTTTGTTTATAGCGAAGGGGGAGAATTTTTTTTTTTTTTTTAAAATAAATGTGGAGACAGAGAGGCCAGCAGGATAAAGTAGGATTGACCACTGAATGACTTAGGTTTATCACTGTCCGTATTTCTTTTAGAGCTTGAAAAAGAAGTTCAACTAATTTTCTGCATGTTCATCTCCTTGTATGTTCATCCCCTTGACTCTTTTAACAGCTTCATGTGTGCACTTATCTATACTGACATGTTGAAATGAGACTTTTAAAAATCTCAAAGAGATCTGATTCTGCTAGGAACAGAAGCACTGCTTATTACTTCTTAAATCCATAGGAACGATACCCTGGGTTTTTATTTTGGACTGTAGCAAGTTTTTTCCTTTGACTTACAGCCAGCAAGGCTACTTTAGCATAGAAATGGTCACTTGCTTTGGGAAGAAACTCTATTGTCAACCTGCATGGCTACCCTGATTAGCCTCAAAAAGACAACTCATGTCAGGGTATGAAAATCCATTAGATTCTGTAAGAATGAAAGGAGTGTACAACACTTTGAATGTTTGTGCATAGGATTCTTTAACTTCATCATCAAACTTAATTGTGTTTTATTATCATGTGAGTAGTAGAAGTTGGGAAGTTCAAAATATTTCAGTTCTTTCAGCAGTTCCATCAAAATAGCTCTTTAGCATTATTAGCACCCAATGATCAAAACCATGTTTGTTTACTTTCTTTGCATTTTATGCTCCTTGTGATGTAGCACAGTAAAGACATGAAAACACTGCAGAGGAGATGTTTCCCTGTGCTAATGCTTGCCATTAGAACAGCTCATTACAAAGAGGTTAGAGACAATGTGACTAGTAATCCTTCAAAATCCCAAGGGAAATAATACACCAGGTATGCTGCGGAATGAAACATCTAGGTGGGCTCAGCCCCATGACTGTCCGTAACTGTTACAGGCTCTAACAATACAGCAATTATTTGGGGATGTGGCCAGATGTAGCAATATTTTGCCTTTTTCCTTTGAAAGACTAGTCTTTTACTCAGTATTTTGGTGAAAACCTTTAGAATCAGACCAATGTACATTTTTCGTATACGTAATCTGATATCTCTTTTTAAGCACTTAAAGAATCAACAGCTGCTAAAGTCAGACTCCTATCCAGAAAGTTTTATTCACTCTTAATAGAGTAGCATCTGAAATGTCCTGAATGGTGTTTGAGTGAGAAAAAGGATTTTTCTCATTTCTTCTCCCTCTTCTCATCTCCACCGATTGTTTTTGTGCAAAGTTTCATGGACTCTTCTTTCTTCTTCAGTGGGGCTTTCAGAAGAAAACAGTGTGATAGGAAAGATGTAGGGAGAAACTTGCAATACAAGATGTATCTTAACTTTCTAGACTGTCTAGTGACATTATTTTATGTTGTTAATGCCCAGTTAAGGAGATGGATGCATCTAAAACTGTATCAGCTTGTCAGATCAAAGTCCTTAAATAGCTTTCCATTGTCATGACATAGTGGCAACACCAAAAGAAACTCCAGTATCTCTGTGCTCAAGGATCAAGCTTTCTTCTTCTATATAAGTAGCTTTAATTTAGGATCTTTCAGAAATTTACTCTGGAGGAGATTAAACCAGCCCTTCATCTGTGTAGCGGGTACGTCTCTAGGGGCAGATGGATTGTCTTTAAATAATTACTAATCCCTGTTTTTTGCAAATATATTACATTCCTTTCCTTGAGGAAGGTCCTTTATTCTGACAAATATATTCCGGTATGGAATTCACACTCCAATAGGAAAAAAAAAAAGGCAGAACATGGTGATGGGAAAGACTGGCATTCATTGTGTAATTTCTTCCGTTAAAGAAGAAATTTCTTCTGTTAAAAGAAAACATTTGTTACTAGATTAGAAAGGATAACTACCAAATTAAGTCACACAGATCAGACAGGCTTTATGATCTGCAGATAACTGATAGGATGAGGATGCACTAATTTGTAAAATCTAGCTATGATAAAAAAGACATCTTTTTTTTCCCCTCCTCATCAGTGTGATAGCAATTTCAATTTGCCACTTTTTCACTACTACTACAAGGAGTTCAGTGTCTGTCTTTTGCAGTCCAAAGAGACATTATGCTTTGATAAGAAATTCCACAGCCCACCTCTGGGACCAGTCGCTGACTTAAGTTTTGGATATTGGAATAAAATGTTAGAATCACAGCAAAGTCTAGGTTGGAAGGAGATGTGGAGAGTATGTGGTCCAAACTTCTATTGAAAGCAGGGCCCCAGTTCAGGTTATCTAGGCTTCTGTCAAGCCAAGTGAATATTTCCACTAAAGGAGATTCTACCATCTCTCTAATCAAACTATTTCAATTTTTAACTGTTCTCCACAGAACTTTTTTTTTTTTTCATTTATATCCAGGACAACTTCTTCCCTGACCAGTTCATTTCTATTGCTTGTCTTGCCAACATGCATACTTGTGTACCACCATCTTCTGTAACTGCTTTTTAGTTACTGAAAGACATTTATTGGCCTTCTGGAAAGTGAGAGTCTTTTACATATTAGGCAGTGCATCTGTCCTGAACTTAGTGTCTGCCTAAAGCCCTAATATTAACATTTTATGAGGTGAAAGTTTTATTCCAAAACAGCATATAGCATCTCTTGAGGGTATCTTAATTTGGAATCCTGTCCCTAAGCACGTATCTTTTCTATAACAGAAGGCAGTGCTTTAAGTTTTCCCAGTATTGAGAAATGTGTGTCAATAATGTGTATCTTGCTTTTCATTTTGAAGACTCCCTGGTTGCTTTAAAAATGCGGTTTACAGATTGTGCATAAGAGCTACTGGTGACCAGCCTGTGAAATCTGAGAGGGAATCTGGTTGACAGAACTTTGTAGCAGTGTACGATGTCAGGCCTTTAGTAGTCTGAGGGTTTTTTTTTTTTTACTGCTTGAGAATGCAGGACACTGTGTAGAAATCTGTTTTGGATTATTTGGCTTTTGAGCATTTATCTGTTATATTAAAATAAAAATAACTGGATTAAATATGAAGGATGTTTAAAATGCATGAAGATAGCTCTGTGCTAGACATTTTGAAGGCTCTGGTGCCTTCAAAATTCATAGGGAAGAATTCATTATTCACCTCTCCCCCTTCCCTGCCTACGCCTTAATATAGATGTAGTCTTTCATACTCAAGTATCATTGATATGTGATGGAGACTATACAAACACAGCAGATGTATTAAGTAGGTACAAAAGTGAGACATCCTTATAAATGGAGCTAGAAGTGCTATGGAGCAGCGATAGGCACTCTTTGGGAGGCACTGGACTGAAATAAGGTTTCTTTGAAATGATCCAGACGTTTTCTCAGTCTTTTATTTGCAGCATAATACATAAGCCTGTCATCCAGTTACAGGACAGGTGCAAAGCATCATTCTGTTTGGAAAAATATTCCATGTAAAAAAGAAACTGCACCTTGCAATTCATCAACTCTGTTTGCTTTGTATTTGTAACTTCTGATTCTGTTGATTAAACTTTCCTTGCTTTTTGTTTCCTTTAAACCTAGAGTTCTAGTGGTACACCTATTAGGGAGTGAGTAGAGTTTTTCTCTTCTCTTTTATTTTCAGTCCCAGGCCCAATTACTTACCATATTACAGTTTCTGAGCCTTTGTTTTCTTGTGTAGGGGGCAAAAAGCATTCAGGTTGATACAAAAAAGAAAAAAAACCACAGGGAACTGAGCTGACTTAATGTAGCAATCCTTGGAATACAAGAAACATGGGATTTCAGAGTGCAGTTCATGCACTCAGGTTTTGGTTGGAATTGTGTGTATTTGAGTACTGTATTTCTTCAAGAAAAGAGAAACATACAGAATCTTTTCATGGTTGCTAAATTATCTTGCTTCAGCTTGCAGTAGAAGGGAGTAACCCCATTACTGATAAATGTTTAATATAACAGTTTCCATGCTTTTGGAATAGAAACACTAAGTACTACACAAGAGAGTTCTCTTATTAAGACCATGGGCACAGAGGAAGGTGGGGGAGGAGAAGACTGAGACATGGTCAGTCTAGAAAAGTTGGGTTTCAGATATGGGATAAGATGATGAGTTCATAAAACTCTTCTGAAAATTATCTGGGTGGCTTGAAAGAATTTTCTGTGACTTCTGGGCAGATGTCTGGCAGGAAAGGGAAAAGTGCACATAAGAAATGAATATATGAGAAAAACAACACAGAAGGAGACCCCGTTGGCTTGATAAAATCTAGAGAACAAAGTATCTTTCATATTAGGGGCACTGATGTCCAAACCTGCATGGATCTGTTTTATAGATACTGGGATTATAGACTTAAAACAACAAGAAAAACAATCAAAACATTACCAATGGATTATATTATTGTAGATTTACCTTTAGCTTGTTCTCTTGAAGGGAAGATATCTGGAATACCTTTTCAGTAAATTAGTATAGGTTTTAAGTTGGTCTGGACTTGGACATTTAGGAAAAAAGAGAGAAAGATCAGATACGTATTGTTGCTGTGGACATAAAATTTGACTCCTACAAGGCATATTTGGACCAAAATGAGCACTGTCTACCCTTACATGATATTGCATTTTCTAAGCCTTTAGTTTAATTCATGTTGTTTAAAAACTCGTCTGGATGCACACCATTGACTGAGCATTTATGGCCATGTATTTGATAGATTCCTCTGAACCAGTCTGCAGAGCATAGCCTGAAACACCATGTTGATTGCTTCTGAAATAAAATGCCAGCATTCCAATTAATTTGTAAATGGAAAATATCTGCCTGTGATGAATTAACAAAGTGCTGCTTCTAAAGGCCAATTGATATTTCATACTATAACTACTGCATAGTTGTGACATACCTAAGTAGATCAGAGTAGACTGAAGGACACAAATAGTTTTCCCCTCCAAAAGACACTTTTTTTTTTTTTGTCTTTCAGATGCCTCTATGGGGAATTTTTGCAAGGTTCTTAGTTTCTGACTGCTGATTGAGGGTATCTATCTTGGTTTTCTCATCTCTGAGAGACACTGATGATACAATTAAACTTTTTCAAAACTGAAGTGAATGTGGGCTTGGCTTTTGGGAAAGAGTCAAACATGCTTGCATCTATTCTTTACACCCCATATTAGGCTCTGAATGCCTGGTATTGCAGCTAGCACACAGCATTCTCTCCAAATGTAAATGAGTTCTCCATAATGCAGATAAAGTTATAAAAATTATGTTTTACCATTATAGTTCTGCCTCTATAAGAGCTTGTTAATTAATATACTGTAAAAAGTTAAGTAGTTCCTACTGTAAGTCAGAGAATTGAACTGCTGCATTTTTTTGTTGCTTGACAGGCAGGGTCACATCAAAGCGTACTCTGATTTCTTCCCTTTTTCTTTCCTCCTTTGACATTTTAAATCTCTCACACTCTTGTAATAAGAGCTGACACCGATCACAAAGCTGATGAATAGTAGCACCGTTACATAAACCTGCTGGATTATAGTAAGAGGTTTACCTTGTTTTCATTATTACACCCTTTCTTGTATCTCATGCAGAATAGATGAGAGCCATTTAGCCTCGTTCTTGTGGGATGAGTAAGGTGGCTAAAATATCTGCCTCCTCTTGGGATTTAAATCTGACTCTGTTGTTGGCAAAGCAAAAAGCATTAATTGCATGACTGGTACGTTACAGGCACATCCTATTTTAAATGTTGAAGTTCACCACATTCCACCATTCCCTGCACAACATGGAAGAAGCTTTATTGTGAAATAGAGAAGCTTTATTGCAAGGGCAGGTGCAGATGCTCAGATAGGATTGTTTTTATAAATCTAAAGAGCTTCAAGACAGGAAGGAGTCTCTGGACTTTGCTCTGGGAAGAAGTTGAGGAAGTTTGTTGAAAACCATAAAAATGAGTCCAGCCCAAATGAGCAGGATGGAATGTGGCTGTCCTGCAGTGGTTTGATGAGAACTTAAGTGCTGTTAATAGCAGTTAAGGTATATTCCATTTACCTTGAATTACTCAAAAATTATTTATCACAAATTCAGGAATGTCTGCCTTCAAAGACAAAAGGAGGTATGTGCAGGGGATTGTTAGGCAGTGTAGCTTGTTGTCACAGCTGGTGGACCTCAGGGAGGGCCAGGAGTGGGCTGGGGACTGAATGGCTGTAGAGACTAGATCCCATCCTTGTTTCCAGACATTTCTGCCCCTGGGTGTTGTTGAGGGCCTAGCAGAGAACCTGGTACTGTGACTTGAACTCGGCCCTCTCTGCTGACAGTCTTCATCTGTGAGGCTACTGACCCTGGGCAGGGACTTAATTTATTTGGCAGTTTGACTCCTTTATGAAAGTTGTGTCTCTGACCTGAAGGTGTGACCTGGGATCAGGTTTTGCTTGGAAATGCTGCTGGTAAACAGCTTTTTGGTAATTCACACACATCTGAGGGCTGACTCTTCAGTAAGGCATTTGGTCTGCCACTTTCAGTGAGTCTTCATCACCTGCTCCAGCCTCCAATTTAATTAGGAGGGAAGGAACCTAAAATAATGGTGCAAGTTTGCTGCCCATTGAAGACATCTGGCTTGTTGCCAGCCCTGACACAGTGGTTTTAAATGTCCCCATTGATAGAATGACACCTGTTTTTGCCTAAGTGCCAAAAAATGAATATTTTAGCAATGAAGGAATTCACTCAATTGTGAAAGGAATGTGCTAGAAATGTTGCTTCATGGCATAACTGAGCAGGTTTCAGAGATGTGTGTTGCCTTTTAAAATGAATGCTTACATCATTCTTTTGGTCCTTTCTTTGCACGGAGCCATTTGTAAGAGGGTTTTTTTAATTTGTTGGTTTTTAAGTTTAGTAGTTCTCCTAATACATAGACACCAGCTGTCAGTTAATTCAAAACAGCAGACTGCTGGTGAAAGACAGCCTCTTTGGAACAGATGTTAGAGAAAATCCACCTGATTTTGTCCAAGGGACTTGTACACATTGGACACAGTTAGAAGAGTTATTGTATTAATGAAGTCCTGCTGCACCATTCAAGAGGAAGAAGGGATGCCATTTCTCATGATAGGCAAAAACCTTTGGCTATTTGGTACCTTTCTTTAATCTGTAGTCAATACAGAAAAAGTAAAAATCTAAACTGTCATTTAAAGTGGGAGTGGAAGAGAAGCATTTAGATCATGTACTTTACCTCTGCAAAAAATAGGTGTTAAATAAGAACCCTTCTCACTTTCTCGCCTCTGCTTTCTTTTTTTGGTCTTTAATTTTTTGAAGCATGGTTTTCGAGGTCTGATTTGTGATGTTTCGTCCCATGGGGCTATTGGGGATATGATGTTGTTGCCTCCCTGCCTCAGGTTGACAGCTTTCTGGCCCCTTGATCTTATATTCTCTGTATGTGAAGTAAAAAGCACTTCCTTGCAAATGATTTTTTTTTTATGTACCGGGAAGGGACAGCAGTTGCACCACACATCCATTTGCATCATTGATGGGCAAGACTCGATTTGGTTATTTTAGTATCTTCACAAGGAGTCCCTGACTTGAAGATGGTCTTAATTTCTTTACAAGAAATTAGTGTTAAACTAATGCTGTTGTAGTGAGAAAACTCTCTTTCCTCCTACTGGTAAGATACAAATTTAAACTACAAGGGTTTTCCTGTTAGGCTCTGAAAAGTTGAACATTTCAGAGCCAAATTTTGAATCTGAAATAGAAAAGCAGAATAGGGATGGTGTAAAAAGGTCTGTTGAATCTGAGTAACCTCATTTTCATAAAGATAAGGTGTTAATAGATACAGAATTGATTAAATGATTTTGAATTTGAATATTAACTCTTGTGTCCTTTGAAAAGATGATCTTTTTATCATCAGATTGGTAAAGATTATGGTATAAACATAGCTCAGTCAGAAAGAAACCCAAAGATGGTTAACTGAAATTATTAGGGAATTGGAGAGTTTTCAATAACAGGAGATGGTGAAAAGATGAGTGCTTAGTCTAATGAAGGATAAATGACATGAGATGTAATAGAGGATTACAGAATGATGAATTATGGGATGAGGATGAATACCAGGATAGAGGACAGAGCTGGAAGGCTTAATAATGATAGTGAATAACAGGAAGATCCTGGATTTTTTACCATAATGCGTACCTATGGAACTCACAGCCCTGAGATATTGAGGCTAAATTCTCAACAGAATTTAAGAAGGATTAGCTGTTGATGGAGATGAAATAATGTATTAATTGTTACAGAAGCGGAGATAAACACCCTACAATTAAAAAGGATACAGATTCTTATGCTAAAAGTCATAAACAGAATGTTCCAAAGCATCTGGTATTCTCTGCTGCCCGGCAGGAGATGCCTATCTGCTTGGGCACGTGCTGTTCTCTTGCCCCTCATATTTTGTGCTTTTTCTCACCTACTCGTGGAAGAGCTGGTAAGGTAGTTTTGGGACTTAAAAGGAAAAAAAAGCCCAATGTAGTTTGTTAGGTTTTTTTGTTTGTTTGGGTTTTTTTCAGAGTCAGGTGTTAATATTGGTACTGTCTCTTGTATGGGTTGACTTGCTCTGTTCGTATGTACAGTGACAAACCCAAGAGGACTCTGGTTTCCAGGAATTCTCAGAAACAAACAATAAAAAGACTTTCTGGATTTCAGTTCTCGAAGGTGAAACTAGCTAGGATGAATTGTATTCTAACATAGTATTTAGAGTACTTCTTTCAGATCTAGCATATTTCATGATGGTGTTTGTGAAGTGGAAAGACCTCTGTATTAGTGCAAATGTTTTGATTTAAAAGCTTAAATGTTGGTAGCAGGATTTCTATTTTCTGTTCTGTTTTTCTGTCACTTTGGAAACTCAAACATTCTGCTCAGTCTGAGGGCCCCGAGGGGACAACTGGTGTGAAGGTGTGACATAATCACAATTTCTTAGCTTTCAGACCTCATATTGCAGTTTAATCCTCATGTCCCATATCTTCTGTACATTAGCATATCAAGTCATCATCTGCATTTGATCACAGTGGGTTAAGGTTCCTGACATGATTTACAGCTAATTCCTTTGCACAATTTTGAGACAGGATCTTATTCTGTCTCTAGTGTGAAATCCTAAATGAGAAGTCTCAGCCACATATGCATTGTTGGCAGTAAATGATTTTTAATGGAAATCCCAGGGACCAAATGACACAGAACCTTTGGCACACTAGAAGGTCTTACAACAGGATTTTCTTGGTCACCCATCCAGTGAGGACTCCATGTAGAAAGGATAAACTCTTTTTATAAGTATACGTGAGTATGATCTTGTAAGTATTAATTTACTCCATTCAAGGAGGTTTTCCCTCTTTTTTCACCTCTTTTCCTCAGGGAGGCAAGGAACATTACTCATCCAAGGCAACCATGAACCATTATGCAAGTGTCGTTGTGTCAGAGGAAACAGATTAATTAATTTCCTTAATAGCAACAATTTCAAGAAATATAATTTCTCTGGGTCAGGACTGATGAAGGTGGGTGTTGAATTGAGGTGGCTAGACACTCAGTTCCTGTATCTGTAAGAACAGATTGAGTCCCCATAGATCACAAACTCAGTATCTCCTCAGGTGTGCTCCTTCACACGGTTCCTGCATCCTGGAGGGCTGTCTTACTCCTCTCTCTCTCTGCCAGGCCTCCCTTTCCTTCAGCTGTCCCAATGCTCGGTGGAAACCCAGAACGTGGCGTCCAGCCTCTAAGAACCCATCTGTGTTTTCTTCCCAATTTAGGCCGTATGCACATTTACCTGTCCCAGATAACTGAAGTTGCAGTAGTTCAGTCTGTTTCTAATGGAATACTTTTCTTCTTGGAAAATGAAACTCTGACAAAGGTTAAATATGGCTCAGGATATTTGGTTCTGAAAAACACAGGCAGGTTTCAAAACTTGTCTATCATACAAAGTTGTCCTTGAAACCTACCTTGTTTCTGTCCAATCCCATGATGGCAGAATGCTTTGGATTTGCAGAATGCAAGCTGTGAGCTTGGAAGGTCCTAGGATGTGTTTTACAACCCTCAGAGCATCCAGGATTTGCTTCTAAATCCTGTAGCCTTATGAGACCTAGGAACTCCAGGTATTTTGACTTACTGATGTCTGTAAGCTCTTTGTTGTGGAACCAGAAGCATAGAAGTCCTGACAACCCCATGGTTTTGTCTCTCATGTGATCCTAATTTCAGTTCTATTTTTTTGACACTCTTTTCCCTTTAAACTTATTCCAAAATCAGTGTAGTTTTTTGTTTGTTTTGTTTTGTTTGTTTGTTTGGGGTTTTTATTTATTTCTTTTAATCTGAGGTTTCAGCTGTATACAACTGTATGCCATAACCACAAGCTGTTCTTTCCAACTCTTGTTCCACATCTTTCTCGTGGCCTTCCAGGATTTGTAGTAGTGACTGGAAAGCTGAAGTCACTGAGTTTATACTCAGCAATCTTGGTTCTTTGTCTACCTAGTGTACCCTGAGGAAGGTTTGTATAATTGAGTTCTTGGTCAATATAATTCAAAAGAAAAGAATGAATTTAAGAACCATATCCCTCTAACACTTGGTAGCATATGCATTTGTATGTCTCTCTGCAGGGCTCAGTATTGTTCTGAAGTCATGTGGCAGGGTTACTAAAACTCATGATTTCTAAAAATAATTAATTTGGGAATGGTGCAGTGGTTAGTGTACTAACTGAGAACATGTGAGGCAGAGATTCAGTTTGCTTCTCTTCCAGCAATTTCCTATTCATCCTCAGCAAGCGTCTTGTTCCTCGAGTTCCCCATAATTAAAACAGTGACAGTAGCATTATCCTACCTAATGGAAATTGCAAGGTAAAATATGTAATATGTTGCAAAATGGCTTGTGTATTGTGTTGACTGGAGTTTTTGGTTTTCCTTTTCAAAAACTCATGGAGTTTCATATTTCATATTCAGGAATCATGGGAGACATAACAAAAGCTTAAGGTATTTTTGCTCAGTCTTCAGTATTTGTTCCTTTTCTTGCCTTCTGTAGTTACTCTCCCTCTCACTGACTCAGCAAGATCATTTAAGGGGAATGTCTTGTAAGATGGATTAGAAACTTCCAAAAGGGGAAAATAAGTGTAATTTTTATGTATTGCTGACATACTTTTAATATCTGTATTATGTTGCTATAAATACATGGTTATAAATATGTGTACAAACTTGGTCAGCTTTTGCTCAATTTTCAGCATGTTTCCAGAAACCAGTTGTGCAAAAACAGCTGAAGAGGGCAGAACCAAACAGAGGGGTTCAGGAGCACTCTAACTGGGTGTAATTGGTACTCAGGTTCTGGTGAGATTAAACTAAGGGCTGAGAAAAAAGATTAAATATTTTGTGCCTTCCACTGAAAAGTGAAGTTGCTGGAATCTATACTTTGAAGACTGTGGTAGACTGTTCTCAGGAGGGAACCAAGTAAATCAGTTTCAGTAGGAGAACCAACCTATGCCTTTCTGTCTGTAGTACTAATACTCTTCCTTTCCATTTTTTGACTACACCCTCTGTGACATCCACTTTTATACCTGGTATCTGAAAACGACCTAAATTTTTACCCTTAATATTTGACAGAGCCATTTAGATGGCTGATGTTTATTGCCTTGTCCCAGGCATGTACGTGTGGGACTGAAATTATTTTCTTGATGTGGATTCATCACTCAGCAACAAAATTCTGTGATTCAGTAATCAAACATTAATGATGTACAAAGGGAGCTTCTGAATGTTTTTCATGCCCTGATTGCTAAACAGAGGTAAGATCTGTAGTGAAGCAAAACGTGTTTGTCCTTGTGCTGAGGTTACACTGTCAAGTGGGACCACTCTAAGGTGCTGTTGAGTGGCCTGCAGCAACACCTGCCGCTGAATTCTCAATCAGAGTTAGAGTTAAGTGCAGTGGCTGGTCAAAACACAGCTGGACAGACTGGTTGCGGCTTTTTCACCGTGTATTTTTTCAACAAATAAGCAGTTTTGTGTGATTTATTAGCTGAGCTACCTAAACACTGAGTTAGAGTTCCAGCAGGAGGAAGTGGTGTCTATCTGTAAAGCTGCTCCATGGCTGCAAATTCAAGTGGCGGAAAGTTACTGAAGCTTGTAAAGCGTCCCTTGTGGCAACAGCATAACCATAAGAGAGTCATATGTTTTCTTGCTACGCAGTGGGAGGGGAGGCTGAGCTGGAACTGTGTTTTCCCTGGTGCTTATTGCTCAGGCCTGCATTTTGAAGCTGGCTATTGACTTTACGTGTGTCTTTGGTTGTTCGTGCTGAAGTAGAAACTGTGCTGTAGACCAGTTGTGGAGATCTCCTAATGGTTAAGATACATTACAGGTATTTATAAAGTAAAGTAATATTTTGTAGTATTTGAAGGTAAAAATAGAAAACTGGAAAACTTTAGTAAGGTCTAATAATGAAAACTTGCAAAAAATAAGGTTCAAGATATGGTTGTTTTGCCTTTTTTTTTTTTTTTTTAAATACCAATAGAAAGTTTCCACTATTTATGAACTAGGACTGATTTTGTGGAGATTTTTTACATATTACAAAACATTCTTTAATTTTTTTAACCTGACAAGGGCAGATTAATTATTATTGTCATATAGCTTCAATGGGGAGGTAAATATTTAAATTGCGTTAGTTTTTACAAGTGCACAGCAAGTTTTTTTTCTATAGCTAATCTATGTCAGTATAAATTTTATGGCAAACTGAAGGGTGCAACAGGAAAAAATGCTTTAAAATACCTATGCACTCTCATAATTTTTTGGTTAAGAACTCAATTTTGTGTGAGAAGTGAAAACCACTCTAAGTGTGGTTTGCTGCAGCATAGGTTTGCAGTGGCACAACTTTACACTTTCAGTAAGTGAATTTCAAACAGAAGGGTTTTTTCAGACTTCTAAATCTGTACTCAGATGTTTGCCTTGTGTTTGAATGCGAGTTATGTGCCAGGCTCCCGTGTCTGAGGCAGGTAACTGACCATGACCTACAAATCACTTCCATGTTTTCTTTTCTGGGAAAGTTGATTCTTCTTCAACTGCTCACGTTGAAGTTTGCATGTGAACCATAGACATGGATAGAAATGCCCCATTCTGCTTTGGTTGCTGCTAATTTATTTTTTTTATCTTGATGTTTTATGTGTAACCATTTCAACTATCATAGACAGAGCTGAGCAGTCATCTTGCAGTCGTCTTTCTGACGGACACATTTGATGCAGGCACTTCTGAAATTACTTTTGAAAAGCAAAGTAGTAAACACTGTTGATACAGGCTGGGACCTGCCTGTTGTTAAAATGTTATTCTGTAGCAGAAGAGGTGAGAGAACAATATTACACATACAAATGCTGGGTATTTTGTGGCATGAAGTACTTTACTTTATGGTGGAGGGATCTTTTCACAGAAAAAGCCTATCAAGAAGGGTGTAGCAATGCTATAGGGTGTTGATTCTGATGTTGGTACATAAAAAGTACAGAATTTTAAGAGGCTTTTAGGTATAGATGTCTAAGAATGCATAAATTTTATGTTATCTTTTCTCAAAGATACCTGCTGCAATAATTAACAGTGCATTTTAATGTGCACGTGAAAGGGACATTTGAAAATTGTGCAGAATTTTACTTTTCCAGGTGGCTGTATTTCTTTCATGGTGGCCTCCTAATGCAGTTTCTTTAGATACAAAAAGAGAAGAACAACCTGCATTTTAAATCAGCTATAGCACTTTGCACCATCGGTGCACTGCTTTTACGCTTATGACAAAATGACAAATTTGGAAGCACCAGGCGTGACCTGAAGTATTTCTCTTCCTCCCCTCCAGGCGCTTACACACATATGCACGGACACACATGTCCTCTGTGTTTCAGAGTCCTAGCAGGCATGTTGTTCTACTATGTGGAAAAGAAATGTGGCATTTGGGTCAGTGTTTCTAGTTCACAGACTACTTGTGATGTAAGATGGCTTATTGCCGTGCATAAGAATAATCTCTGATATACTAGTTAAATAGAGTGTAAATAGCTGCGGGTTCAGACACCTTTGCATTTCAGGAGTTTTAAGAATTGATCGATGACCCTGTAAGAGGCAGCAGCTCTGCTTTTCTGGTTATGGTTAATTATATCGCAGGTGAAGGTGTGATTATGTGCATGCATAACTGAGACACGTGTATGCTGAGTGCTAGCCTATTCCAGTTCCTTGTCCCATGACAGTTGTTTAAACCAGAAAAAAAATTGCACGTTACTGTTAATTTAATGAGCAGGGAGAGGTTAGCACCTGTCTATCTAATCCATACATTTTCTGTATTATATTGTATTGAAGGAATATCACTGCCTGACAGTTCTAGCGCGTAAACAGCTAAACAGTACTTGACATTTAAAGAGATTTTCTGTTGTGCACTTGTATAGTCAAGAGTAATTCTAATCCTATTAAAGATATTATGTCATGGAGGCGTGCCCTGCAGGAGAAGGCTTCTGCTGACTGGCCCGATGGAAAGCAGAGGGGAGGGGCGAGCGGGAGGGCGGATTTATTACTCGATAGTTAGGTCAGGGATTTCTGTGGGAAATGCCCAGTGGTTGCAGTTGCCGATGATTTCACGGCAACAGCAGTGAAACACAGAGCGCGCTCTGGTAGCTAGTTACTGAATGAGACACTGCAAATGGGTGGAAAGAAAAAAGACAGCGTGTGAGAGGGAGTCAGAGAGACACAGAGAGGGAAGCTGAGAGCAAGGAAAGTGCTCCGGCTCGAGGAGAGTCTCCCAGGTGTACTGCAGAAGCTTTTTGGAAATGGATGCAAGGACCATCTGCTGCCTATAGATTAGAGGGCTGTAGACTAGGAGTGCAGAGAAAGAGCTTATGGCTCTTTTGAATAAAAATCAAAGTTCTGCATAACTGATTCATCAAGATAAATCATGAGCCTTCTCTTGCATGGGATATTAACGTATAAATCCGTGCTTCAGATAGACAGAGCACAACCTACATTGCTATAAAAAATAAAACCAGCAAGAATGCAGTGAATAAATTCTGCAGTGATTATCTGATTTATGTACGAAGAAAAAGAGAAGCAAAACACAGACAGCTCTTATCGCACTGTGGCATTTGCAAGGCACTGCATTTAATGCTGAGAGATGCTATACATTAAATCTGACAACTGTGAAAAGAGAGATCATGGAGAAGTCAAGTAGTGAGGATTCTTCAATTCACCGGAGTCCATCTTTGGATAGCAAAGACTCAGATTTTGCTAAACCTTCTACCTCAGGGAGGCAATTTGGTCGAGGTTTTACTGCAGGAGCTTTCTATGGTACAACTGGATCACGCACACAGAGCCACACTGGGGTCGGAACCGGGACCGGCGTTGGGACTGGAACTGGCGTAAAAAGTGACAAATACAGTGCACCCAAAGGCAGCAAATACGTGGTCTTTTACCTGGATCTATCCTTTGTTTTCCTTTTAGAATTTAAGAAGTGCAACATGGCAAGAGGCTGCCTGTGTTGTTTGAAATACATGATGTTCCTTTTCAATTTAATATTTTGGGTGAGTACTGCCTTTTCGGTTGCCTTCATCTCCTAGCGTATCCTGTACTGCTGCATTCTGTGTATGGTGCATCTTTGAAGCAGTACAGTAAGTTCCCTCCTCCCCTCCCTCCCTCTCATACCTGCTTGGAATATTTTCAGCGTTAAACTTGTGTCTATTGGGAAAATGCACATGCTTTCTATATCTTTACTGCTACCTGCTTACTGTAGTTTGACTTCTAATCACTCAGACTTGCTGTTCTAATGTGTTTTCAACTGGGTTATCTAAGAAAGGGCAAAATTGTTGCCCTTTAAGGAAGAGCAGAATTATCGTAGCATTAAAATCCTGCAGTGGCTGGATTTTTGCATTCTGTTGTAATACCTTGTGTTGCAAAAAGCTGCAGGTTTATTTTTGAAGTACATTTTCATTGTCACCGTAAATCTTATTTGCTTTTTGTAAACTTCATTTGACAAACTTCTTTTTCATTTGAAGCAAGTTTTGTTCCATTTCTCCAATTAAAAACAGTAAATTGTGTATTCTAACCTCTGAAGGTCTCAGCATAAACGTGAAATGCCTTGAATGGGGAAATAATCTCGATTCAGTTTCAGCTGCAGTTGTACACATTGGTGTGTGAAGTTGGATACTTGCACTTGCTTCTCAGGGATCAAAATTGATTTTCCTCCATCAGCCAAGAGGCATGAGGAGTTGCAACAATGAATGCCTCAGCAAGCAAGTTAAAAGCTTAATGGCTACTTTGAGCAAAGTATTGTCATGTGTACAAGAGAGGGAGGAAAAGTTAAATCATCTAGCTAGGCATCCTTCAGTACAGTATTTTTAAGGAAATCACAGGCTAATTGAAATACTGAGTATGCATGAATATAGCCCAGTATGAAACAGTCTGCTTAGTTTGAAAGCAAAGGTCACTGCTTTCCTGATGGTTACAAAGCTTGGGCATGTGAACAAAATCGTTCATGGTTGTGATCCAGAAGTATACAGTAAGCTTCACAAATACGTAAAAACACTGTTCCTGGATTTATTTTGAAAAAAAGGGGCATTAGCAATCTGATTCAGATAACTACCTCTGTTGTATAGATATCATTGTTCAAATTAGGAATCATACTAGCAGGTCCTCTGTTTATCTTGACCCACTTACCGAAATAACCTTTAAGAGCAAGAGTTAATGGGAGATTTGGTACAGTGTTGAACCGCTCACGCAACAGTGAGCCTTTATCAGTAATAGACTGGAAAGCTACAATTACTGAACTTGTGGGCATCTTACTGAAATGGAAAGATAGAACTGATCACTGCAGAACATTGTATCAAAGTTCACTTAAGATTTTTAATTTTTTTTTTCCTTTTTCTGTACATAAACCCTACTAACTATTTTTGGAATAAATAATTTTAAACATACCAGATTTATATCAAACTGGCTATTTGATCCAATGCTGCATTATTGACACCTTGGAAGTATTTTTTTTTCATATCTGTATGTGGTGACTAGTTTTGGAAAAGCTTTTTTCTTATCATTACTCATGTCCGCTGTGATCTGTCATTTAGGTGTCTCTTACCCCTTACCTCCTTAGATGCAACATCTTTCTTTGATTTTACCTTCTTCCCAAGCAGCAATTTTCTTGACTCTGCATCAGACCTTTAGAGTCCATTTTTTCCATTCCTTGAACTCGTAAAAATATTTCAGACTTCAACTGTGTGCTCATCTCTGTCTGTTCAGCTCCCACTGGACTTTTATACAAACACATTGCTTTGTAGGTTAAGACTAGCCTACCATCTGGACCAGTTCTCTAGTGTCCTGTGCTTCTTCAGTTCTTACTCTTACCCGCTTAATCCCCCTCACACTCTCATCACCACGCATTTTGTTGTGAGGCTTATATCACTTTTCTTTCTGTTATTGAACTTTGTCACCACATCGCTAGCCAATATTCTAAAAATGCCTTTTTGTATGAGCCATGCTATACAGAATGAAAATGATACTCTGGCGTGGTAAATCTGAGAGATTATAAAAAAATGCTAAATGCAAGATGTCAGGTACTTTTCAAAGTAGTTTACAACAGAAATTTGATCCTCTGTCCTGGTTTAAATTGTTCAAAAGTCCCCCTTTCTTCAGTGTAACTGGCTTATACTCAATTTTGCAAGCTAGAATGATGTTACCATGCATCCTTCCAGTCTTGCTGTATTCTGACTTCTTTTTAACTGGGCTGTTGTATTTTGAGAAATTCAAATAAATAATATTATCATCTACTTTTATTCATGGAAACACAAGCTAGAATGAAGCATACTACAGGCAGGTGTTCTGTAGTTTGCCACATCTGGCTTCATACCTGGAATCTACATTAATTCTGCTATGCCTATCTGACAAGTTTTGAATGTTTGGCTCTGCACATACTCCTTGCTGATGCTGTGCACCTACAGTATCTCTCACTCCTGCCCTGAACTCTCCTGCTGGCCCAGCTCTGGGCTCCTCACACACCTGTGCCAGTGCCCTTTGCTCCTTCTCTGCCCTGAAGCACTCCCTGCTATTTCAGTCCTACCTTAAACTGTGTTTTCCATTCCCAGGTTTGCCCATTGTTTTTACTTCCTTCTGAATTTCTGTTAAGAAACCCAAGTCCAAAAACATGAAGTTGTGGCCTGCTCTTGGGCAGTGACTATCTTTTGTACTGCAAGGTGATTTCTTTTTAAAAAGACTAATTTTTAAACATGAAATTTTCTGAACTGTAACTTAAAGCAGAATGAGACTCCTGGTCTTCAGAGGTGAGGAGACCACTTCCTCTGGTAAACGTGAGAAGCATTTTGTTTTGGGCTTTTTTAAATACAGGAACTGGTTTAGGCAACTGGAAACAGAGGTGGGAAAACTGTGTTTCAGGGAGTCTTTAAACAGGTGCCAGTCTAACAGCTGTACAGCTGCAATAGGCAATCCAGCAGAGCAGTTTGATTACCACAAAGCTGCATTGTTCTGAGCCTGCAGAAGCTGAAAGCCTGTCTCATAGGAATCGTTCTGCCATAGTAAAATGGTTGTGAGATGCTTCCTCTGAAAATGAAATCAGGAGGTATCCTTTGGCATCCCAGAATGCTGGGCACTTTTGTCTTGAATGATTCTTAGTGTTGGCTCAGAGGAGTATATTCTTCTATAGGAAAAGAGGAACCTTTTTCCATTATTTGCTTCTTGACACAGAGAAAGAGACTGGGACCTGATCTGTCCCTTATGGACCAATGAGCTGTACTACTCTTTCAACCTTGCAGCTAACTCATATGTATCTGAAGACATGTGAGTTAAATATTAATATTATATATTACACACAGTATTTTATGTAGAATATGTTTTACATATATTAATATATCTTAATAGATATGTATACACATCTATAGGTTTTAAGGTGATAGAGAAGTGCAGTGGTTAGTGGATTCTCTCAGCATTTTGAAGCCAACGTACTGTCGCTGTGATAACTACAGTCGAGGGTTGCCTTGTTTTGCTTCTGCCCAGCAAAAACTCAGTGTTTGTAAATTAGACTACAAAATATAGCTTTTGAAAATTAGTAACCTGTGTATTATTTAACCTGGAAGGATCACATGTGATTTGTGCAAACCAAATTTGTCTAAATGGGGCCTAGCAGTAAATAGGAACAGAAGGTGTTTCTCCACCATATTACCAAGAGCTTCAGGTATTTCTCTGTGTCCCTCTGATTCTTAGCAGTTGTTCATGGCCATCTGGCATTGCTTTCTTTTAGAGATTAGGAGAGTCTGAGCTGAGGGTTAAGGAAGCTTATAGTATTTAATTGTGTGGCTGGGATGATGATTTATACTGAATTCATCCTAAGTGCATAATATGTCTTGCAAAGAGACCAGACAACTACAAATTTTAAATGATTCAGTTTGCCTTCAAGAATATTTATGTGCAAACACATACAGAGATTGCAAAGTAGCCAGTATCACTCTGCAGAAGAAATAAAGTATTGATTTTTGCTTCTACAGATAGCAGCTAAATTGTCAAGAAAGGTTATTGCCAAATATAAACATTAGGGTATATGTCTCTCTATGGTAGATTTCACTCCTCTGTTATTAGAGAGAAGGATTACAATACTTCATTTCACCAAATGTATTAGAAAATCTTACTGGTTATAAAATGAAAATTCCATTAAACATGACTTTTTAAAAGAAATTTTGCTCAGGAAATGAGGATTTTACAGACTCTTAAAAGGGAAATTTTGAAGTGACTGCAATAAGATAAAAAATTCATTAGAGAACTTTGCAAGTAGTCAATGGTCATGATTACATTTTGGGTGTTCTATTAATTTAACTAAGGTTAATGAGTCCACATACAGTAAAACATTAATAATATACATCTTGTTAGTTTTTACCATTGCTTAATTTTAATATAAAATGGATTTTATTAGGGGGAATATAAGGCAAGATTATTAAATCTCTGATGTTCTGTGTTTCAAGAAGAGCTAAGGAAAAGCTAACCATAGTCAAGAAAATCCTTAATGGGGTTTATCTGTCAAAGCATTTACTTTTAAACTACTAAAAAAAATTCTGATAGGAACAATATCTGTGTATTAATATTATAATTATAAACAGAAGTTATAATTTATCTAAGATAAATGGAGTCAAATTTACAAATTCATTACTTTAATACTTAGTTTCAAAGTAAATTTTGTTATAGGTGTGGAGTGGTTTCCTTTCACTGAAACATAAGTCTAGAAGAGTGATTCAAGTCTTCCAGAGAAAAAGTTGCACTGGAAACTTGATGGTCCAGCAGTAGCAGCAAAAAGTCAAACACAGCAAATTTTTCGCTGATACTCTGTTATTACAATAAGGGATATTATTGCTCCTGAAGAATATTTTGCTGCATTAATTGTTTGTCTAATTTAATCTTATGGTAGGAGTAATTAATATTTTTTTCCTGTAGAGTAAAAACAATTTTTTGTTTATCAGTGAGAATAAGGACAGTCTATTAAAGTCTCAGATCAGACTAAAAGAGAGGAGCATGTCCATTCTCTGGGTCTGGCTGCTGTCAAAACTATTGTTACTAAAGCAGGTAACAATCTTAGAATGGTTTGCATAAAATAATCCATACTTATTTATGCCATACAGGAATAAATACTGTAGTGCACTGTTTAGTTTGAAGTACAGAGCTTTAATGCCTAATTGAACTTGTTGGACAGACAGTTAAATCATGTGAACAGACTTTGTCCCTACACATAACTAAAACTTAATCTCTGAGGTTTAAAAGGGGTGGACAGTTTGTCCCTTAAATGGGAAAAAAATTGCCAACTACAGGCAGCTTAGAAAAGGAAGCACATTAAATTTCTTTCTCTCTTGTTGTCCTCCCACTGGCTGCATTATCTGATATTCCCCCCTTTTCTGACACAGGGGATAATGACAAGGGGAGACAGTAGGTGGCCCTGGGATGCTTGTCTCTTGACATAATAGTGATATTTACTTCTGTTGTATTTTGACTCTAATGACATAAGTGTGGTGACAGTGTGCTGTACAATCCTGTGAAAGTAAGGCTATTCAAAAACAACCAACCAAACCAAAACCAAATAATACATCCCAAACAAACAACCCCTCCCACCCCAACCTCAAACCCCTCCCCCCAAAAAAACACAAAACAAACAAAAAAAACCCCCAAAACCAAAAGAAACCATCAAGATAGTAAATTCTGGAAAAACTACGTTTTCAGTGACATTATCAAGAGAATACTTTTTTTTGTTTGTTTGTTTGTTTTTGTTGTTTTTTTTTTTTTGGGAGAGTCTTGAGAAGCTGGGAAAAGATCCCAGCTATTAGTTTTAGCTTCCCCTGCAAATGGTATAGCACTGTTGGGGT
Source organism: Myiozetetes cayanensis (assembly GCF_022539395.1). Classification (NCBI taxonomy): domain Eukaryota; kingdom Metazoa; phylum Chordata; class Aves; order Passeriformes; family Tyrannidae; genus Myiozetetes; species Myiozetetes cayanensis. The sequence continues at coordinate 28,178,055 of NW_026087742.1, read as the reverse complement.
CCCTATGGAAACATGCACCTCAGTGGAGGAGAACTATTAGATAAACGTTTTAGCATGACAATATTTTGGCTGGGAGGAAAAGGAAAGGTAATACTGAGTTCAAACAGTGTGGTGTCCTAATGAATATGATGTAAATGAAGCCCATTTGTAACCTGCATGATGACATTACAGAATAATATTCAAACATTATTGGAGACCTGAGACTAGGTTTAATTTAAAATAGTGAGGTTTCCTTGAGAGCTGAATAAGACTGGTTAATCCAGGTGGAGAGGGCCCCATGACTGGTTTTAGGGTCTAAGCTGTTTCAACTTGATAGGGAAGATATGAGAAATGGCATTTTTTGCAGTGGTCCTCTACTAACCACTCTTTGCTAGCACCATATTTTATTCAGGTTATTTCTAGGTGTATGGAGTTTTTTAAGTTATTCTGTTTCCTTTCAGCGTGGAAGTGTTTTTATTCTAGGTGTAGGTACTTATGAGAGCCATTTCTGTCTGTTATTTTGGATAAACGATGAGTTGATTCATCACTCAAACAGATTTGTTGTATAAAACTGTTGTAATGTAGCTTGCTGGACAGTTTGTTCATTTGTACAAGAGGAGGTTTATGGTGATTGAAAGTGAGAAGTGGAGTAAGAATTTCAAACTGGAAAACAAATTACAAATTAACCCCCTCCAGTCCTCGCTGCTGCCCCCTGTAATCCCAGAGTTAAATCTTTCTTTAAGTGTATGACTCAAATTCTGTTCCTCATATCCTTTCTGAGGATGACCTTTAAGCAAACTTCTTCAGCCTTCTGTGTCTCGATTCCCCTAACTTTAAAACCAATGATATATCAACTTCTATAAAGCAATGGTTATAATCATGGGATACAATTGTTGTTAACTTTGAATAAGCCTAATAACTGTAATATTTCCTACTTACTTGTGGATTTTTAGACGTTTCAGTAAGCTGCTTGGTTGGGCCTTGGTTGGCGTGTTCCCTTTTTTGCCTGTTCCTGCTACCCATGAGGGAAATAGGACTGCAAGAGGCCCATCCAGGGGAGTATAATCTTTCTCATGCGAGTAGGGGATGAGCTTGTAACTCCATTATCTGGCTGTCCAAGGAGGCATCTAATTTGTTTATTTAAACACTGCTGACACAGAATGAGACCTGGGTAGAAAAGATGGTAGGATGCATTCCAATTTGTGGAAAGTAAAGTATGGTTTATTGGGGTTTTTCTGTACACGAAGTTAGGATGTTCCTAATGGGCAGCCAAGTCCCAATAGATACTGTGGTATACTATAGCTCCTCTATGTTTATAATTTGTGAAATAACCAACCTTTCAGCAGCTTACTAAATCTGTGAATAAAAGGAAGAATTCTGCTGGATATCTTGGGCTTTGCTTTAAATATCTTGCAGAAATAAATAAACCACACTTTCCAAACAAAGTGAAGGAACCTAATATGGCTAAAGGTGTGTTATTAGACAGTGAATGTTTGCTGAACTTGTTGGAAACTTGTCACATAAAACTAAATCATTTTAATATCATTTTATAGAAATGACTGCAGACACAGAATGGAATGCAATTTCAGAACTTTCTGAAACAAATTAGCTTTAAATCAACTTACATCTCCACTCAGCTCAGTCCCTTGCTGCTTAGGAGCAATTTAAATTGCTGAATTTATTCAGCAGAGATAATTGAACTTCCAGTCGTTTGGAAATTTGACTGGAATGTTTGTTCTTTCCTGCTGTTTTTATTGAGCTGGGCTGAAGTTCACATGGCTATCCAAACCTTTTTCATTTAACTACTGCATCCAGTGTAGCAAGGATTGTGAATATTCTTGGGACCTACTGCCAGTTTGAGTTTTAAAAGTCATCTACAGCTCATCTTCAATAGTGTCTCTCAAAACTTGGTACCATGGCCAATAGCTTTATCACTGCTCAGATAATTTAGGTAGGGCTAGGTTTTCCACAGGGTTACAAAACATCCAGTCAGTGCCCATCTTTAGGTGTTTAGTTTTGCAGTTAACATGTTGGCTCTTGTCTCTTACCCAGAACCTCTGTGCTGTCTGGTAACAGGGCTGATGGTTACTCCTTAGAAAGCAATGCATCCCTTAGAAAGGGATGGAAACTGATGCACAGGAAGACTAGTTTGCCACTTCTTTTCTTTCTTTCTTTGCCTTCTTATGTTTGCTGTAGTTTTGTTTTGTTTGTTTGTTTGTTTTTTTTTAAATGCAGAAAATGAGAATTAACTTTTCAGAATTGAAAGAGTTAATACAGTTCGAAAATACTGCTTCTGTTTTAGTGGGGAAGGAATTCTGTCCTCATGGACTCCTGAATATACTTGGTTCTCATTGCAAGCAGCCCTTTGTACTCCTGTCTTCTGACTCTCCTGAATGAAAACCCCTTGTCCTGTTTCTAATCAATGCACCAGGGATATGTAATTTTGAAAATAACCTGGTGTCTTTATGTCTTTCTTCTCATATAATTCTGGCAAGTCATGAAGCATCAGAGATTGAATTTGTATCTTTTTTATTTGTCTTGTGGATTTCCCCATACTTCTGTTTTATGTGCATTCTGGTACAATTTCTACTGCTGTAGGTACAAATTATAGTTCTGCAGTAGGAAATGATCACATTGCTGTTGAATCTTAAAAGTGTATGACACATATTGAGTGTTGTTGCAAGGAACTGAAACCAACAGAAACTGGCATGCTAAACATTTGTTATAGAATTATTAATTTCTAACGCTGTCTTGTGTTGTGACTGATAAGTATTTTTTTACTAGAATAAGTGGCCTTTAATGGTTTTTTTCCTTTTCTTTTTCTTTTTTTTTTATGATGAAGACTGAAATAAGACAATAATGGGCTATGGATGAAGATAAGATTATGAACAGATGACTATAAGCTGTAGGGGTTCATCAGCTTAACGAATTACTAGTCATTAGCAGAGATGCATTTGTTGCTTTTGTGCATGTTTCTACCATGTTGCAAATGTGATGCAAAGCGTGTTAATTTATACCACACAGTTTACTCTGCAAATGATGTATGTAATGGTTAACAGGGGAAGCAGAAGGGCTACTTCTGAGTCAGAGGTTTGATCTTTTGGGTTTTTTAATTGATGTATTAATCGCACTTGGTTTTAAATGTTGCTGCTGAATACTTATATTTTGCTGGTTAGCTGTGTCAGGGCTGAGTAGCATGGATTCACAAGTCTCCTTTCTTCCTCTATATTGTCTTGGAGAGTTTCCAGCTAGTTATGATCTTAAGCAGGTAAGAGAGATGTCTGTCAATGGATTGTAGTTCAGAAATGTAAATATCTCATTTTGTCTCATTTCGTATTAGTTTTAAACTTGGTGCTAAGAATCTTACTACCCTTTACTTCTGTGCCCACTCCCCACATTTTCCACTTCATCTAGTTATTGCTGTGTTCCAAAGTTTGCCTTTTCTTCTGCAATGTCCTTCAGATGTAGAGACACAGTTAAATTAGAAAAAATAAACTTCATGTTCTCAATTGCTCTTTCCTTAGAGTTTTGATTGCCCCATCTTCTCTATTTTCACTGCTTTAAGGAATTGATATTACATCTGTTACCATAATCCTGGAGTGCCTTAGGACCACTTAATGAATTTATCCTCTTGACACCCTGTAAGTATAGGCAGTGCTGTTATCCTCATGATACAGATGGAAGGCTGAGACACCAAAACAAAGAGAATGTCTGCTTTGGAGCACAGGGTAGAGGGCTGAGAGCTATTAGAGACCAGAACTAGCAAGTTGTCATAGTTTAACCCCAACCAGCAACTAAGTACTGCACATCCACTTGCTCATTTATTCATTCCCCCCCTACCCCAGTGGGATGGGAAGGAGAATCAGGAAAAAGGTAAGTGGGTCGAGATAAAAGCAGTTTAATAATAGAAATAAAATAATAACAATAACAACATAATGATAATTGTAATGCAAACTGAGACAAGAAAGAGAGATAAATAAAACCCCAAACCCCTCAAGTGATGTAGAGTACAATTGCTCACCACCCACTGACCAATACCCAGCCCATCCCTGAGCAGGGATCAACAACTCCTGGCTGAAACCCCCAGTTTATATACTGAGAATTATATTCTATGGTGTGGAATACCCCTTTGGCTGGTTTGAGTCTGCTTCCTGGCCATGCTCCCTCCCTGCTTCTTCTGCACCTCCTCGCTGACAGAGCATGAGACACGGAAGAGTCCTTGTCTGAGGGTAAGCACTGCTCAGCAACAAGTGAGGCACTGGAACAGGTTGCTCAGAGAAGTTGTGGGCTCCCCATCCCTGGAGGTGTTCAAAGTCTGGATGGGGTTGATGGGTCTTTGAGCAACCTGGTCTAGTGGAAGTTTCCCTGCCCACAGCAGTGTGGTTGGAACTAGGTTATCAGGTCCCTTCCAACCCAAACCATTCTATGTTCTATGTTATCGACGTTATTTTCACACTAAATCCAAAACACAGCACCGTACCAGCTACTAGGAAGAAAATTATCTCTATTCCAGACAAAACCAGGACAGAAGTCCACATGCAGCAGACTTCAGCATGGAGAGGCTTGTGTTGAGTTCTGTATGGCAGTGCCCATGAGCTCAGAAATCCTGCTGATCACTTATCTTGAGCTCGGGTGTCTTTGCAGCAGCCTTCCCTGCACTTTCATTTCCAGATTAGCTTGTGCAGAGACAGCTTAAATCTGTCTATATCCATGGTGTAGATGTGTCCTATTAAGAGACTTGTACAAAGTTAAACTGAAATTGAATCTGGATCTCAGAAGTCCCTGGTAAGTGTCTTAAGCAACAGACCATCTGTTATGCTCCATGCCTTGCGAGAGACTTCAGAGGCAATTACATACTTGTGCAGCGTTGTCCACAGGCACAAAACTCCTGTCAGATTTAGGACTTACCATCCTTTTATTTGGCTGTGTACTCCAAAGGTCTAGCATTGTGTCACTGACATCCAGAAATACCTAGAAGAGTGGAAGTTTTCTCACAACACCATACAAATCCTAAACCTCTCCACAACCTAAAAAGTGTCACTAAGTGAAATGAAGGTCTCTTCTTGAGATTGTCGTGGAGTGGATGACAGTCAAGGTGAAAAATTTGCTATGGGATATCTCTCTTTATGGTGCATGTTGCAATATTATTTTAATGACTCCAAACCACCAGATAAAGTATATTCCATAATTAGTAAACAAATATAGGATTTAAAAACATAGGATTTAACAGTTACAGAAAATAATAAGACGACAAAAAAGTTACCTGTTGCGTGGCTGGCAGTAACAATTCTTCCTACATTCCATACCCTCTCAAACCATATGTTTGTCTTTAACTGTCTGAGCAATGTTTGCACTAACAGCTTTTTCAGCATGTGGAATTTAAAAAGAACTCTCAGGTGGGATCTTTTTTTCCACACTCAGTGTCTGGGAGGATGTTGGGATGTCTTTCAGTGTAACACTGGTTTTGTGTCTTATGGGATGTAGTTTAAAATGCAGATAGATGGAGTTATTTTTGCTCCTGTTGTGTTATTTTGTGTTTGTTTAGGCTCTTTTTTGGATGTAATCTAGTCTCTTCATAGAAGTGGCCTGTGGAGGTGGCTATGATGTATGATGACCTTAGTACCTATCTATGTATGTAGGATAGAGTTATCTATTACTTTGGCAGGTTGGAATCCCATTTTCTTTGGAAATTTAAGTCTGTCTTTCTGCCATTAGGCAGAATTGAAAGCTGACACTGTTGCTGGATTTTCTTCTTGTTTTGTTTCTTAGCCTGTTATTCCGTTTATGACTTAATTGAAATAAATAATTGTTGTGCTTTATAATTTACTAGATGTTAGTGGTAAGGTTTACCTTACTAGTGGTAAGGTTTCTATTGTTTTGTTTTGAATATTCAAATTCATGATCCCGTTAAACTGTAGTGGGTTTACAAGTGCGTCAGTGTGCTTGACTGCTGGTATTTTGATTTATCACTCATTCATGAGACTCAAATGCAAAACTGGTTATACTGGATCAGACCAAAAGTCTGTCTTTCAAAGTAGATGGTAAAGAATGCTTAATAGACACTAAAGGAATTGAACAAATTTATGGAGCTCCTTTTGGTCATTTATCCAAAATTCTCTGACAGTAAGTTCACTTGTTTCTGTGAAACAGAATTAAGTATTCTGTGAAAGGGCACTTGAATAGATGCTAACAGTTATTCTGAAAAGCAGTGAATCCTGCTCCTTTTGCCTTGTCATTATTGGTTTTGGGGTTTTTTTATTTTATTGCTGGAACGGGAAGAAAAGCTAAATTCTAATTTAAAATGTGTTTACTGAAAAAGTAATATTTAGCAATGCTTAGCATAGCATATGTTTAGATGACAGAATCATAGAAAAATTCGAGGTTGGTAGGAACCTCTAGAGAACATCTGGTCCAACCTTCTGTTGAAGGGAAATCCTTAGACTGTGTTACCCAAGGCCCTTGCAAACTCAGCACTGAGTATTTATAGGAAGACAGATCCTACTCTTGGTAATCTATTCCAATGTTTAATTGTTTTCAGTTTGTTTAGTTTGTTCTCAGTTTTCCTTATAGCCCCACCAAAAATTTTTTGTCTTGGTGGAACTATGTAGGATGGTCTTCAGTTTCTTGAGCTGGGATGACCTAACCCTGGATGAAGTAGTTGGAGCGTGGTGTAACAAGTGCTGAGTAGAGTGGAATAATGACATCTTCTGATCTGCAGGATATAGTCTTGCTGGTGCTGCCTGAGGCTGTATTTAAATGTTTATGCCGATATTTATGTTGTTCTGTGGTGTAGCTTTTAACATCAGGGCAACAGCAGGCACAGTACTCCATACAGAGTTCAGTGAGATGGATAAACTCTGTTATGAGGAGAGAAATATTTTCTTCCTCACTCCTGAGCATGTACACTCATATTACATTGCTGCAACTAAACACTTTCAGCCTTTTATTGTTTTTCTCTCCCAAGAGTGGGTCTGACTGCCTTCCCTCCTTGCCTCCCCTGAAGTACACTTCAGCTAAACCACTTCTGCTTGTTTGAGCCATTCAGCAGGTTTTGTAGCCCATCCTGCAGCTCTGTCACTGTTAGTCATACTCAGTTTTAAACTCTGTCCAGCGCAAGTGCTGACAAGAACAGAAACCCTGATCTTATCACTCCCCCATCCAGGTGGTCGCAGCGTATGATTGTGTTCCCTGGTACGGTATATTGATTTTATGCATTGCTATATGTGTTACATGGCTTCACAGTATTGTTGGAACTGCTGACTGGTTTTTTTGTTCCACATTTCAGGTCTGGTTAGGGCTCCTGAAGTCCACCTAGTGCTTGTTTTCTCTGTAATTCTATTTATTCTCATTAACAGAGTGTGTATCTCAGAATAATGAGATTTTAGTAGTTCATGGTTTTTACCAGCAGGGCTGGGAGTGGGGCAGGTTAATGGTTGTGGGGTTTTGTTTAGGCTGGGAGTATTTTTTTAAAGAAAAAGCAAATTTGTGTGTGTGTGCATTCTTACGTGTGACATTATCTTAAATGATACTTTATATTTTAGACTTACATTGAGGGAGGCTGGGAAACAGCTAAACCTTGAAAACAATTTGCCTGTATGAAAAGTAGTCTGTTGAAACAGTGGTTTTTTTAATAAAATGTTTTATTGAAGTGCAGACTGCATGACAATTCTGAGTGTTTCCCAATAGTGTATCTGTTCTGACATGTGTCCTAGTTTTAGACCTTTTCTAAGTTCATGAATGTGTTTTCTTCAGAGAGCTATATTAAAGCCTAACACTATTTCTTTCAGGACACTTCATCTTGCTTGTCCTCACAGAACTAGCTGGGATCAAGCATGTTTCCACAACACACACAGTTCTGGAATGTCCAAGAATGCAGGTTTCTCACTTAAAAGCTTCTGCAGCTGTGTGTGAGCAGTAATAAATGGTTGACACAAGCCTCTGGGGACAACTTTAAATGGGTGAACTGTTCCCTGTTTCAGCAGTCTCAGGGATTTTTTTCCCCACTGGTTGGATGCTATGTTATGAGCCTGACCCAATCCTTAGTGACAGCTTGTCGGGCTGATTAATGCAGACTCCAGAGAATAGCTCTTTGCTCTCTGATTGATTCATTTTACCAATAGAACTCACATTCCTGTAGTGTGAATAATAAACAAGTGATTTAATGAGTACTCCCCAACCTATTCCAAATGGCATATACTGGTTGAAGCAGTGCATGCTTTTGGAAAGCTGAAATACTTGCTGTATGTTACATGCTGAAGATCCACTGAATTATATACTTCTCCCATAAATCCAGATTAGAAAGTTATGGATTAATTTCCCTCTGTGGCATACCATCAGACACGTTGTCAGAAATGTCACTGATATTTAAATTGTTGCTTCCTTCAAATTTATCTGGTTCTTAACCACTGACTTTTTTTCTCTCTGCTTCCCACCATGAAATGTATTTCTCACAAAGCCTTTATTTCTTTGCAGCATTCTGTATTTTTTATCTCAAAAGTTGACATGCAAAAAGTAGGAAAAAAATTAGTTCTTCCTCAAGACTATCCTTACCTCCTGCATTCTTGATGTTGGTACTTTTTGATAGTGTCCCACCTTGTTCTGTGGCTCTGTGTGCAACTCCTCATAGGTATTGGCTCTCCCAGTTCCTGCATCGTGGGAGACTCTCAGGAGCAAGAAGGAACAGATAGCATTACAGCACTGCAGGAGGATGGAGGAGTGGAGCCAGAGCACTGGAAAGAAGGAAGAATTTTTTGTGTGTGTCCAGATGGTTTCTGTTTCCTTATTATTCAGGAACTTTTACTACTGCAATTACAAGATTCTGCCTCTGGATCTACAAAGAATTCTCCAACAAACATATTGAAGGAAGATGTGCATAAAATTGATGTGAAAGGAGAAAAACATCACTACTGTAATTCTATTTACTTGTGGGACCGTATACATAGAAGTATTTTTGTCTTTTAAATTTTTACTGTATGCTTCATAAAGAAATATGAGGGAAAATGAGAGGATAAAAACACCCTTAATTTCCTCCACTCTATCCCCCCACCCCTTTCCTCCTTTGTTTTTTTCTACCAGAATCCACAGCACACCATCTGTTTCTGCCCAAAGTTTAGCTGTCCACCAACCTATCTGTTCTCCGTGCCCAGCCTTGCCTGGTACTAATGTCATACTTGCTCTTTTGTGATTCAAAATTTGAGTAACTAAATGAGGGGAAGCAAAGATCCTGACGAGGTTATGATCAGGTTTCTGGGGAATAACAGCTGCTGGCTTACTTGCTTTCTTTCCCAGCCTCCATCAGAGAAAGCTGAGAGGGTTCATTTGCACTTGTGTGAGGCACCGCTTTTATAATTCCGATAGCACTGCTCCTGCGTGCACACAGTTCTCTGACGTGACTTCAGATTTTTGAGTGAATAATTGAGAGGTGTTTTTCTATTTTCTGTTGAACGAAGCTCAGCACCTTCTAAAGAACCTTCTTTCTGTCCTCAGCTTACTTGCAAAAGGTTCTAGAAGCTTTAATTACAATACTGCTTTAATGACAATCTCTGGCCTAATTTTTTGCTTCATTGCAGCTTGGGGAAGAGGGGGAGGCTTCTTCCTTCGCTGTTTCTGCCCTGTAGTGTCTCCTGCTTCTGTCTGTTGTTCCGAGACCGCAACCTGATGTGACATTCATTTCAGCAGTGGCTCTTTTTGCTGCAGTATCTGTGCAGATTTATGTCTGGTCATTGATGCAATGTATTTTATGGGTAGTCAGCTCAAGGTTTTCTGTGTTATAGGACATGCTGTGGGCAGGTTTAGCAAAGAAAATGTTCAAACCCAATAGCATGAAGAGAAAAAACAGGCTTGTTGAATTATGTCTGCCTATGATTATATAGACTATATAGATTTAAGATCTGTCTTAGGGCTGAAATGACCATGACTGTGCTGAAACAAAAGGCAGTGTAAAGATTCAGGAACATATGCTTGAAAGGAAAAACCTTTGGAGCACAGGGTTTGTGACAGAGACATGACAGTGTCATCACTGTGCAGGATGAACCCTAATTTTTGGGGTTTTTTCGAAGGATTAGGTAGTATTTATAGTGGCTGTTCTGCTTAATTCAGGTGTCCCATTATTTTAATCTAACAAAGGTTAAGAAACAGTGATAGTGTGACATTACATATGATCAAGTTTGGGATTGTTCTGATGATAAGTCACAGCGTTCTGATGATAAGTCACAGCGTTCTGATGATAAGTCACAGCTCAGCTCCTTGAGACTGAGCAGAGGCAGCCTTTTGCTTGGCATTCTAGGAAGGAGGAAGAAGAGGTTGCAAATGCTTTTGGTTCTCCAGGGTGGAACACTGGGCACTGGAGAAAGACTGAGTACTCTTGGTCACGAATATGCCTACCTTGAATTGGTTTTGAGTTCTTGAAAATAGTTGAGCCCATTAAAAATGCCTTTTTAAACAGACTATTGTTTTCAGTAAAGTTTTTATTTTGTAACACTCCTGCAAGCTCTTGGAAAATCAAACCTTGTTCTGTAGTCCTATCTGAAATCCATTGTTAGAAAATTATAGCTGAGCCATCAGTTGCAAAAAACCCCAACAAAGTAAGCAACCAAAAATCCACTAAACCAATAACTTCCAGTGTAGTCCTGAACTCAAACATTCATAATGAAAAGTAGGATTTTTGAAAGCTTTCATCACTGACTGGGCTTTGCTGCTGTTGGAGTCAGCTTTCTGAGAGAAGAATGCATTGATGGCCAGTTTTCAAGCTCCCAAATGCCTGGTACTCTATTCAGTCACTAGCCAGATGCTAGTGCCTGAGGATTTGTTAAGCTTGCTCTCAACAGCTTGTGACAGAGTTCTTTGTGTCATCAAAACTCCATTGTCTTTCCAGCTCTGTGGACAGGAGTCACCTTGCATAATTATCTGTCTATGCTAAGATATGTCTGCTATGGATTCTGTACCTGAAAGATTCCTCAGAAGCTCCCTTCACAGGTGACAGAGAGGCTATGGTTAAACTTGTTCTAAGGTAGATGCTGCAGATCCAACAGGTAAACATGATTACAAGAGCTTCTACAGTGTTACTTTGTAGATGGTTAAAGCAAAGTGAGAGCTTAACTTGAATATTCAGTTTAGCATTGTTGTGCCTGAGTGAAAACGAGGATGTTTCCATTTGCAGACTCCTAGGACACATTGACTTGTTTTAGCATTTTTTACTGCTTTGGCTTTTTTGGTTTTTTTCTTTCTTTTTTTTTTTTTTCGTTTCTTTTCTGTGAAAAGAGTTGTCTGTCATGCAGTGGGAGACTTAATTTAAAATGCCCTTGGCATTGAGCAAGAACTCCTACCTTGATTTAGTTACTCTTAAGTCACATGACTCCAGGTTATCTCTGTTTAAGGTATTAATTAGGAAGAGACTTAAAAGTTGTTTCCAAAGTCTAGTCATTCAAATATAGCAATGGAGATAGAAAATACATTTCAGCTGACAGATGACATGAACTTTTATTTAGCATGTCTCATTCAAAGGTACTGAATTGGGAAGACCTGCTTAAATGAATCCATTCTTCTACCTTCAAAATAGTGTGGTTTTGTAAAAGAGATTCCTGCTCATTTTGGACTGATATGCCCATGTGATCCCATGGCAAAAGCATAAAGAGCTCTGTTTATTCATGACTTCACGGGGACTTTCCACAGTGAGTGCAAGCCAACAGCACAGGAACACTGCCATAGCTACCACTGAACTGGAGCCTTGAGGCAATTTCTTTACAGAGCTTTCCTTTAATAGATTTGCTCACAAAAAATGCCTCACGATGATGCCTTCCAAGTAGGTTTGGCATACACTGGCAGAGCACGAAAGCATGAAAACACCTTATCTCTGCTGCAGATGAAAGACCATGGTGTTTTTTAATTTCTTAAGCAAAAACCGAGGGTCAAAAGTGAGAAGAGCCCAAGGACCTGGCAGATGCCGTGTTTGCTTTGTGGCTATGTGCAATTAGCTTTTTACTGTTGCTTTTCATGAGCATAACTCAAATAAATCAAGTCAAGACTCATGAGCGCTGTGGGCAGAATGGGACTTCAGACAAAGTTTATTAAAGAAGCCCTCCCATTGATTTCACGAGGTACACAAAGGACTCTCTTGCTTTCTATACTTTTCTCAAAAGGGAGTCTAGGTACAGCTGGATCCAACCTTGGCCCCAGACTTTGTCAGTGGTTTATGTCTAAAGCATTATATAGGTGCAATTGAACCTTCACAGAAATTTGTCCTGCAGGATTAAGGGTGGCAGTCCAAATATATATATATATATATATATAGCACATACACATATATATGTAAAATAAATTATTTAAATTTGTTATGATAATTATAATGATTGGACTAAAAGATCTTAAGATTATTTACTACACAGTACAGGTAGCTATAACTAGTGCACTATTTTTAAAGTAATATTGCAGCAACATATTAAAGGTAGCAAATTCAATTATTAAGAAGAGATTGATTTTACTCACCTGTACTGATAACTTTGGGCAAATCTCTTTCATTCAGCCTGGAGGAGTAATCTTGAGGGGTGTCCCCACTCAAGGGAGAAATTTCCACATACACTCTGAGAAAGGGGTATGTTAGAAAACCCTACAGTTAATAAGTGGGAATGGACTTTTACAGTATAAAGTAATTGACTGTCAGTCGAATACATCTCCAGGCCAGCTGTGCCAGCTCAGCATCTTTAGATAAGTTGTAAGAAGTATCACTTTTTGGTTCCTTTATCAGGTACTTTATCAGGTACTTCGTTCTTCCTCAGAGTGTTTAGCTTTGGGGTTGGTGAGTCAGGCTCGTTTCAGCATTCTTCAACACGAAAGCCAGCATGACATCCCCTTCTCCATTCACCACTGATAGCTTTGCAAATAAAAAAAGTTCCAGCTGGCTTACCCCCTCTCTAGGCAGAGCATCCTGCTACAGTGAGAAACCTAGTACTTTCCCTGTACTAACCCTCCTGAAAGGGAACCTAAAAAAAAAAAAATCCAAGATGAAGATAGGGACAAGGTGTGTTAAGACACCTTTCTTCTTAAAATTTCAAAACCCTTCATTAAGGATCACAAGGTAGGCACCTGAGATACAGAGGGTTTGACTGCCTTAACGGGCCCATGCAGGAGGACATGTTAGACCTGAGATCAGCACTGTGTACTTCTCTGCTAGTCAGGCCTCCTGTGTGCTATGGATCACCTCTCTGCTTTTTTCCACTTTTTGGTTTTTTTTGCTGTAGTTTGTAATGGCCTCAGAAGTAGCAAGCAGATGAGGTGACATTTTATTAGCTGTGCTGCTTTTTGTTCCAAGAGCTGTATAAAAGTAACCCTTAATGCAGCCATTTGTGTCTTACAGTTGTCCAGCTCTTCCAACCCTGTGAGACATGAATTAAGCTTCTCGGCAGTGGAATGCCACAGGGTACATACCTCCTATTTAGGAGAGCTCTGGGGAAGGGGGTTTCTAAGAGTAATTTGGGAGAGTGAGGTGACAACAGCTTCTTACAGGTCTCTTTGCTTAGTTGCTGCATGAGGCTAACCTGGGTATGTACTCAGATAGGGCTGAGTGTTACCTGCACTCCAAGCATTCAAGGCCATGGCTCAAATGCTGTAAGTTGGCCACCAGTGATGCATGTAGTCACATCTATTGATTTTGTCGAGTGAGGTAACTTGGAGAGCTTTTAACTTCTTGTCCTTCTAGTGCTTCTCCAGCCCAGAAGCAAATCTCCATGTTTCACAGAAATAGTGGGTTTGTTAAGTCAGTGAGACCCTACACAGCAGAACAGAATTTGCCTATGAAAGTACTGCTATGAGTGAAAGAGTGACAGAAGAAAATAGCTCAGTTTGTTTCTAAAACCCAGGGCTGATACTTCAGGATTCAGAGTCAGCAGAAAAAAATAACACATAAAACTGTATTTGATAACTGCAAACCAAACACGACTGATGCAGAAAAAATTGAGAAGTAATGTAACACTGGACCTCCCTACTGCGTTTTGACATTGACTTTTGGAAGTGAGCCATGCTCAATGCAAAACACGAGGGAGTATGAGTGGTTTAAATTTTTGATGCTTAGGACAGAAAATCTATTTGCTTGAAATGGAAAATAGAGCTCCCTGTAAGAGGGATTGTGTGTCATCACTGCCACATAAAATAATTTTGCCTTGATAATTAAAATTTTCTATCTAGGAGTCAGACCTGGCACTAGAAAATATCTGCTTTTTACTGTCTTGCAGTCAGGTTTTTGCTAGACTCATGGGAAGGTTGAAGTAAGTGAAAAATTGATAGAAGAGCTGCAAAGACTAAAAAAAAAAAAAAAACTGACTTAAACCCTGGTACATAGTATTTACCTGCAGCCAAGAAATTTGTCACAGGAGAATGCTTTAACTTATATTATTCTATCTGTCTATGTGACTCTACTACTCCTCTTGGGACCTTACAGGTAACTTTGAGTGGAGCACAATAGAGCTCTGCCCATGTTGCTGTATGCAGAGGTACCATCTCAGGACACCACTCAGCAACTGGTTCTACTTGATGAGTTTCTGAATTAAAAGACAGTAAAAGGTGCTTCCAGCAGCTGAGTATTTGTGATCTGAAGTGGGAAATGCTTCTCCATATATATTTACAGATGGTGAGCATTAGAGAGTGATTTATGAGAGAACTGAAAATTGAACCTGTGTCTCCAGAGGTTTGATTAAAGGCCTTGTTTGCAATACTGTTCTTCCTCCCCTTAGGGCCTCTAAATGATGATGGTCTTTCTCAGGTGTTAGAGATTTTTTGAGTCAGTGATTCTACAGACACTTTCAATAGTCCACAATGTCTCCATTCTGCAGTGACACTACATCCAAAGTGGTCTGTAGAGTTTGAGGGAAGGTAATGACTCTTGAAAAATATATGTCTGTGTTGGCTCTTTGGCTTTTCCAACTGGAGAGGAGGAGAGGCATTGCAGGAAGGGGGAAGCAGTAAATCTGTGCCTTTATAAAAAGCAGAGTCCTGTTAATGTCTCTCTAGTTTGCAATTGTTGTGTTCCATAAGTATTGTGGAGCAGTTGATTGTGAATATGTTGAGATCTCAAAGAGAAAGGTGCTTGAAAGGTGAAGGAAATATGAATCACAGTGAATCCTTACAGAAGGCAGAGGAACTTCACATATTGACCCCCAAACTTGGATATCTCAACCTTGGTGAATGGTCTGTCTGACTGTCTTCTTGGGAATCTGCAATCCAACCCCTCCACTCAATCCCAGTATAGAAATTTACTGTATTTTTTATTTTCCTGGCTGCTGTTTATCATTACACAAAGCACATACTCACCAGAAAAAGTGAGCCAGAGCTGTCGTATTCTTGGAGGATGGCTAATGAGAATGGAGTTTTTAATTACAGTGGATCATTACCACATGTAAACTGACCATCTGTTAGAGGAGAGTACTTGCAAAGGAGAGAAAAAGGACACAGTGTGTACCTTTCAGTGAGGATGCTGCTCACTGATAAACCAGTAATAGATGTTAGCCAGGAGGACTTGGGAAGTTTCATCCTGTTGCTCTCAGTAACTTCCTTATAAAAGGAAGTTTCCATTTGCATGCTTCCAAATAGTGGGGGTTGTCCAAGCTGACCAAAGTCCTCATGGTAAAGCCTGGCATTTTATTTAGCTCCTGCAGTCCTGACACTTCAGTGACCATTTTACAAGAGGTTCTTAGACCGGAATGGAGGACTTACCTTGCTTCTTTTACGCTCCATGGGAGTATATATGCAACTGATGTCATAGGAAAGAAGTCTTTGGAAGTCATGAATTCTCAAAGCAAGTGCACTGAGTTTTGTGCAATAAATTCCACGGATCATGTAAGAGATGAGGCTGTCATGCACACGTGGCCTTGAAATGATAGTAATGCAGGAGTGATGGAAGGTAAAACTTAGCTTCATCTGTTGCCCTTGCTTACTGACGTAAAAGTATTCCTCTTAGAATGCTGATTCAGCATGCCCAGCATCATGCTACATAGAAGCTCTTCTTCACTTCAGCTGTTGTTAATGAACCCATACAGTTAGCCAATTCCATGAAAAGTCCATAACCATTCTCTGCCTTACGCTCCTTCACTTTTTCAAGCTATACATAAGGGTAAGTCATGCTAACATGATCTATATCCTGGTTAATTTGCCTATTTTTTGCATTTAAATGCAGTTTTCTGTTGAATTTACTTCTTGGTGGCTAAGATTTTAAAAATTAATTATGTAAACTATTTTTTTATTAGATTAATAATATGGTAGAAATCTATCATATTTCTGTTTGCTGAATGTCTTCAGCTATGCTCTTTGGAACTGCTTTACCAAAACCTTTCTTGATCTATTTAGGGCCAGTACCTGTTGATGCTTAAGAACATTAAAGAAAATTTCTAAGCAATTAAGCAGTGTTGTACTGTGGGGGAAAACAACTTTCCTTCATGACCCCTTATCTCAGTACTTACTGAAGCAAGAGATTTGATTGCCCATATCTTAGGATGAAGAGTCACACATTTATGTATTTTATATTCTTTTTCTGTGTTTGTGTTCATAATCTTAACTGATCTAAAGGAAAAGCAAGGTTGTTTAATTTCCAGTTTGCATATTCTGTTCAGTCCTCTAATTGCCAAAAGTAATATTAAATACTCCAGAGAGAAGGTCATTTAACAGGAAGAGGAGTTTTGGGACTGCTGAAGAATTAGGTTATCTTTACATTATGAAACCACAGAGTCAGAATTAGGTCACTGTTTCCTTTAATGTCTCTGTGTAACTGGCTGAAAAATATACAGAAAAACTAAGATAGCTAAGGGTGTGCTTTTGATGAACCAGGGAAGAACCACTTGGTTTTCTGGGTTGATACTGGTCCAGTGCACTGCTAAGGGATGCATTGATGCTGCAAGTCATTCAGGTGGATCAGTAAAGACACTTTTCTCAAATCTGTGTAAAAATGATGCCTCAGGTAGTGTTTGGGGGCCATCTAGCAGATGATGGGTTTATTTTCCTTTGGATGAGAGGCAAAACAGCCTTCCTGGCCACTTTTCAGAAGTGCTGGAGTGCTAATCCTGGCCTCCTAGCCAAGACCAGCTCGGGTAATTATGCTCTGCCTTCTTAAATTCCACATCATGTCTGAGTGGGCAGACTATTCTTCAATTCACGTCTCAAACATGTTATCATAGGTACTTGCCCTCCTGTGCCTTGTGCTGACAATGTGGATTGTACAGTGCTGCTGCTATTGCTTCTGCCACCATTATTATTGTTCTATTATTATTGTGTTGAGGTTTGTAGAAAGATATGATACCTTTATTTGACCAAACAACATAGCTAGAGAGAAAAAGCCCTAATGTACATGTCAGAGACAATGTTAATGTCTAGAGACTAATATAGGTCTGGGCCTGGTTGTGCAAGGTTTTGTGTAAATGCAGAGTTAAAGGCAGAGCCTGTTTTGGATGCTTACACACACAGAAAAATTAAGCAGGTAAAGGGATAAAAGTATGCAAGCAGAGGGATTGATATGGTGATATTTGCTGGTGAAATATGAGTGGAATTCATTCCATGGAGGTGGTGAGTTAATTCACAAGATAGAAGAGCAAGTGGCTAATTGGAACAGTGGAAATTTTCAGGCAAAACTCTATGTGATCATCAGTACCATTTTGCCTACTGTGGAACAAGATGGGATTCATAATCTTTGCCCTGTCTCTGGTCAAAACTCCTGGTGCCTGTTTCTGCCAGGCTTGGGGCGAACGTGGAAGACCGCTGTGTGTCTGTGGTTACAAAAGTGGGAATAGTACTTTGTTCCAGAGCTTATGTTTAAGATGCTTTGGGGAATACAGATAGTCCCACCTCGGCCTCTTCATTCATTTCCCACTGAATATTGTGTGATCATATGGAGTGGAATGGTGCTGAGATGAGCATCTCACATGGCTGGCAATTGCTATGGTCAGTGCAGCTACTCTGCCACTAATCAGCACAGTGCAGGGCTTTTAAGACAGCTTAGGTGGGCCAGCTTTCTGTGCTTTGTCCTCTGCCTTTGAAAGCAAGGAAAAGAGCGCTGTTAGCTTCAGATCAGAGTTGGTACTTTGAGAGGAATATCCTCTGATTGGAAAAGTCCTGAGATGACAACCCTGGACTGTTCTTCAAACCATCTGCTTGCAAAATGGCTCTCTTCCAGCTACTGTGGAGATTTCGCTGTTTGTTTGTGATACTGGGGAACACTTGCCATAAACACATCTGCTGTTCATGTTAGTGTCCTAGAGTTATTTTTTAGGATGCTAGTTTATGTAAAAATTATCCCTGCCAAAGTGAATTTTTTATTCAGCCATTCCCTGCATAAGTTGTCGACTCCTTGTCTTTGAGAAACCAAATATAAAAAGCAAAGTGTTTTGTCGTTGTGTGCAAACTACAGAAACTGACCTGCCCATGGCCCAGCAGTGAGGTAGGTATAAGATCTCTCCCCCACAGGCTTCTCATGTCTCCCCTACCTGATGTGAGTACAAGTGGAATTTGAAATAGCCTAGCCTGAGGAACACAATAATTCTTTACCTATTGCAGTACCTGTGCTGAATTAGGAGAGCTCAGCACATTTTATTTAGTGCTTCTTTTTTGGTCAAAAACCAGACCGCTGACAAAATGCACAGGTCTACATTTATTTTTTGACTGCTGAGTGGAAGTAAGTTTTATGTTTTATTTAACTATGTTCTTGCAGAGATGAGCCATTCTAGCAGATGATGGGTTTATTTCCTTGGATGAGAGGCAAACAAGGATATTTTCACTGTTTCAACTACTCAGGCTCTGATTTTTTTTTAAAAAAAATTTTTTTAAATTTTTTTATTATTCTTGTCGTCAGTTCTGAATCCTTAGTTACCCCAGTACTGAACAGCTGAACATGATCACCCAAGAGAACAACTTTCCACTTTTTTGTGTTCTGCAAATGTTAAGTTTTAAACTTTTAGAAGGATATATTATATTCTAATCTTAAAATGTTCAGTGAGCAAATATGCAAGGAAATATGCAAGAAAAAGAGGAGGAGAGACAAGTTCTTATAACCAGGGAGTTTGGCTGGTGTTTGAACCTGCTTATAGTGTTCTGACTAAATTAAGCAATGAAGAGTCTCTCGAAGTTATATTAAAAAAATCAAGTTCTATTAAACCCTTAAAGTAATGAATTCTCATTTTGTGCTGTTTGTTTTCATCGGCATTAGTGTGAATTGGTTTTGCTGTTCTGCCTTCTTGATTCAAAATAAACTCCTTCTCTTTGTGCTAGTACCTCATTTTTATTAGGAAGTGTGTGTGCTAGCACTATATGGATAGATGAGAGACATCTCATGATGTTACCTTCCTTGACTGGATTAAAGCTCCATTTGAAACCAGTAATGTGATGACTTTACCAGCAAATAATAAAATAGGAATGTAGGAGTTAGAAATGGAAAGATTTAAATATTGCCAAATATTGTGACTTTAAATCTTTAAATCTTCAGTTATCTTAAAGCCTTGATCCCAGAGTCATATGATTATTAAAATGGATAATTTTAATTATTCATAGCCAAAAGGAAACCAAACTAAAATGCTAGACAGAGCATTAGCCCTGGAAATTTTGAGAAAAGCTTGAAAACAGGAGTAAAAATTATAGGGGGAAAACTATAGACAGAAAAAGAACCCTGAATACACTACCTAATAAAAAATAAGTGTGGTTTTTTTCGCTTGGGGTTTTTTTTGTGTGTTTGTTTTTTAAGTTCTTAAGTACAAGTTTTAGAGGCACCCGACTGTTAATGTTTACTGTAAACAAAGGTCGTAAAGAGTAAAAGACAAAGTGTACATTTGGAAAGCAAGTAGCTGGGCTGTTGTAGTAACAGGAATTGACATGATGTTGGAAATGAAAGAGGCTTCTCGTATAGTAACAGCTAGAAGACTTCTAAGTCCTTCCATTGACTGATTACGCTCAGCTCTTTGTATTTTCAGTGGGAGTTAAGTGATGACTCAGCACTTTGCTGTCTTTTGTTCAAATTGATCCATTTATCAAGGGAGCTGAAAGGGGTGTTCAGAGAGAGGGATTTAATACAAAAAAAGCGAATTAAGAACTCTAGAGGTCAACAGAATGGTTCCTGCTTGAAAGGGTGAGGAGCAAGTTTTAACTGTGGAGGAGACAGCAAGGCAATATACTCCACATTTTATTAAGTGTCTTCAGCGCTCTCTTGAAATGCTTCCTAACTCTTAGTAGTTGTTCTGTGAATTGAAATTGCAGTGCCTGTTTCATGTGGAGGTTTTGGGGGCAAGAGTTCTGTCTCTCATGCATTAGAACAGTGCTTTGCCTATCACTGGGTGCTATTGCATGCAAACAAACAGCAATGCCAGTAAAGTAAAACTTGTTCTCTCCTACTCCCCACACAGCAAAATTCCCTACAGAAACCTAGAAGAGTCTGGGTTTGATTTTTAAACAAAAAACCATTGCCTGTGCTGTGTTACTTTTGAAATCTATTTCATTAAAGGAGCAAATGCTTAGTCAGCACATTTCATGCTAACTAGGAAAGTACCAGGGAATAGAGATGTATAGAGAAGAGAATACCAGAGATGTATAGAATAGATAATGTGTAGAGAGAGATGTACAGAGATGTATGGAATGGAGAATACCAGATGTAGTGCTTGTCTGTCATACACATTAGCAGTATCTTGAAATTCTAGTCTCTAAACAGATTAAATTTTAAATACATTTCTGAATACGTTCCTTGGGTTATATGCTCAACTATATCATAAGCTACCTTGACTGCTGTCTTCAGTTGTGTACACCTTTGAATATAACTGAATTAACAGGGAGATAGAATTTGTTGCAAGCCAGAGTTGCTCACTGTATACTTTGCTAAATAAGATGTGCCTGTTACTGCTCTCTCTGGAAGACTTTCTATTATTAGGAAAGAACTCAGTTGCCCAGTATCTAAGGCATATACTTTAGGACAGCTACTTTGTAGCTCTGAAATACTTCAAGATCAGCTACTGCGTGGGATGTAATGCAGCCAGAAGCAGGCTGATGGCTGATCCAGCCCCTGCCTGCAGAACGGAACAAGTTACCATATTTGGGAAGCTGCCCAATTTGGAAGTTATGGGGTGCATCTGTATGCAAAGCCAAGCCAATTGTGTGCTAAAGAAGGGGGCTCTGGAAAGCTACTGTTGTTCTTTTGTTTTCTACTCTCTCTGTAGTGCTTCAAAAAAGTCAGAAAATACAATATTTCTGCTTTTTAGATTGTGACACTTGTGACTGGCTATTCTGCACCAAGGGGTATTTCAAAGCTGGTTGTGAAGCAGAGAAGGAATGAACTTTTCTCCTAGTGCTGTAGGAATGAATTCTTACGGAATTTTCTCTCATTTATGCCTGCTCTGAAAAATATCCAGAGAAAGGGTTTCTAATCAGAGGGTTTGTAAGAACCATTGTGTAACCCCTCTTGTATCTGATGTACACACAGAGAGGAGTCAAAGTCATGGATGTGCTGGAATTTGGAAGTGTGATTGTCCTTCAGCTGACATTTCACAGGGGCAAATTAATGTTTCCTGGTATTTAAACAACCTGAGATTTCAGAAAGAGTTGAAGAATTGACTTGAATCAGCCTTTCATCTGTCTTGGGTGCTTGTGTAATAGACTTTGGAAAACATTTGAGTAAGACTGTGTTGCCAGGGAAATGGACTGAGCTAATTTTTTTACCTCCTTGAAATGGCAATTCCTTTCTCTTCTTCTATGTTGAAGCTTTCAGTATCAGTGAAAAGTGAACTGTCTGCTAACCTTAGTGTAAGCAGGTTTTTAGCTGCAGAAGAGAGGAGTTTGAGTTCTGTCAACCAAGCTTCCTACAACTGTACATCCCATCCTGATGGGCATCCATTCCAGGGGCAAATGGTTGAGGTCATCTCTGGGCTTGTTCATCCCCTAATGTTGCTGATTAAATGTTAGAAAAGCTACCAGTTGCTGGGGGAAGGGGGGGTGGTGACTGGGATGGGCCAACAGGTCCTTTCCTGTCAACTGGTAATTTTTTTTAGTCTGTTTCAAACTGTTGACCTAGATAAGGTGAAAGAAGGAATATCCCTTGACCAGGCTGTCATCCCTGGAGCCATCTGGCTTCTTCCCATCCCTGTACATTTGCATTTGTAGTTCAGATGCTGAAAGACTGAAGAGTGCCTTGCTTTAATGCCTGTATGCACTAAATGGATAAAGCAAAAAGCCTTTATTAAGTGGCTTCCTTAAAAACCTCATTTAAACTTAGATGAAACTTGTCTCCCCAAGTTATTACTGAATTTCTTGTATCCTGTTAATACATTTTTGTTTTAAAGTAAGATTAGTAGTGATATATGAGCAGGGTAGTGGAATGATAGGAACTCATTTCTGAATTATTGTACAGCACACTGATTAGTGTAATAGCTCAGTGAAAGGTTTGGGAGTATTTTTGTTTTTAATACCTCAGTTGCCCATGAGTTCGCAACTTTCCAGAAAGCATTTTAGAAGTAGACTAGTCAAAGTTTCCTACCTGAAGCCAGTCATTCAACTAGATTAAAAAAAAAAAGAGAGAGTAGCATTACAGAAAGGCTTACAACAATTCTTGATAGTGCCTGCTGACTCTTTGTGTGTGCACATGCGTAGGTGTATGTTTACAGAACAACAACAAAAAAAAGGACAGGGATGAAGTGCTCAAATGTTATGTAAGCTTCCCAACTAACACCTGCTTTGGCTTTCTTGTGCCTCTCTCTGGCAGCTTTATTACTTTAGTAAGGTTTGGTAGAACTCAATAACTCTCCCATTGCAGTGGTCATTAGAAATGAAGGGAAAGAAAACAACCCTTGCCTCATAAAGACTGCATTTAAGAAATTTGATGAAACGTAATGGATGATGCCCAGGCAAAAAGGGAAATTGAGGGAATGTAGCAGGTTCACTGATATTAAATACTTAATGCTTTAAGTCTTGGTTAGTGACAGTCAATCTAACTGGGGGCAGTTGGCTGCTATTTTTGTGAGAGAGTTTAAAAGAAGATCAGGCATCTCTCTTTACAACTTTAAGTGTTGAATGTTTGTGTGTTTGACCGAAGAAAGCAAATAGGGTTTGGAAGATAAGGCTATCAGTGAATGCTTGGGTGAATCATTCACATTCAAAACATGACAAAGGAGTTTTTACAGTCAAAGAATAGAGGTGGTAGGTGTTGTAGGGATGTGTTGCCTACTAAAAATATGGAATGATGTGAAGGTACCTTATATAATAAATATGCCACTGCATGGCTGCTGAGCTGCAGTGGCATTACTTCTCACTGAAGCAATTTTTTACAGAAAAAAAAATCATAGAATCCCTCATCCAGTACTGAGTGGTAGACACATTGTCCTTGCTTTTATGTCGAGAGTTGTTTCATTTGTCTGTGTTGACACATCAATTACTTCTACATTTAGAGTTAGGATCTAATTAATTGGAAAATTAAATGCCTTGCAGTTATTGCCTGGTTAGAGTGCAGCTAAAAAGTCTTCTTTCTCTGGTACTGACACTCAGAGGAAACGTGCTTTTACCCCCCCTTTGTGTTTTTTGTTTTTTTTTTTTCCCCTTTCATTCTTTCTTTTATTTTCTTTTTTCTTTTTTCTTTTTACTTTTTTGTTTAGTGGGATCTTGGCACCTGTTTCTTGAGGACAATTTCTTCTGTCCATCTGCTGGGACTATTGAAGAAGATATTTCCTCCCTCTCCAGTATACCTGATAAACTTCAAGACTCCCCTCTTGGGAATTAAAAAGCAGCTCTGTATATTCTTCCCACTGAGCAGGGGTTTGCTTGACTGGCTGCATATGCTTCCACCCATGGCTGTGTGTTAACCACATGTTTGAGAGCACCAGAGCACCTTTGAGACCTTTCAGTGTCTATTCAGAAAAAAATGTGTCTGTGTAGGGCCTGGGTTGTCTTCAGCCTTGTACCTCATGGAAAAGAGAATTGTGGGCACCTCTGTTATGTATAAGGCAAAAATCAGGTTGCTAGCACATCTCTTAAGCCTTTCATTTTGTGCTGGACACGTTTGCTCAGGTATGGATGACAAGGTGTCAGAACCTAATTTTAATGGGAGTCTTTTTCTGACTTCATTGCCTGTTTCTTAAGTATATGCTATTGTAAGCATCCAAGTTTAACCATAAAATAACTCTAGTCTTCTGAGCAAGAAACAACTAAACATAATTAATTTATCTAGTTTCATTGGCCTAACAGTGCACTGGAGGCTTGATGTGTGCTGTTAGGAAGCGTTTTGTTATATTACACAGAAAGATTAATCTAATCACATCTTAGATCAAGTAATTATCACTTACTCGCTCAACATCCTACTCTTCTGTCATTCTTTCATGGCACAGTGGTTGGAGATTTTAATACCATTTCCACTGTATGTGAAAGGCTTGTAATGTTAAGCAAATGGCTCTGCTGTGTCTGCACTTCTCACCCTTGGAGAAGGAAGAACCTGCAAGTCATCTTCAGTTCTGTGTACATGGACTAACAGTGAGGGACACAGCAATAAAGCTACCATCATTCAGCAATTCTCTTCCTAAGTCACGTGAATGACACAAAGCACAATGTAATGGGTGCTAAAGTCCACAGATTTAATATATAGAAATCTAAAGACAGGTCTCCATAGTTGTTCTCTATTAATTTGCTCATGTTTGGCTCCAACAGTGACTTTAACAGTTTGATTTATAGTGCTGATGTTTTGCTTACAAATTGGAGACGTTACTGCGCTAAGTCTGCATTTAAAATCAATGCAGAGTAATTGCAGTGTGCTCATAGTTTAAAAACATTAACAAGAGAAATGTGCTATAGCAGCAATACTTGGCACAAACACAAGCTATTACAGCTAAATTCCATGTCCGTTTCCAAGCTAATTTGAACAAATTTTTACAGTATAGTTCTTAGACTTTTAAAGCTGGTCACTGTAGAAAAAGGGATGAAAAACATCCGGCTGAGCTATCTTGAGTAACGATATTGCAACAGCATTCTGCTTAGGACCCATATACTGTTTATCTGTCCTCCAGATGCAGTTTTTCAGATGTCTCTCTCCAAGTATCTTCTGCCCCTTTTGTTTTAAAGTATAAAATCTTTGTTCATTTTGAGACTCCTTAGGATGTTATCTGTTCTGTGGTAACTTTACCATTTGGCCCCATATTGTTCTTATTTGCCATTTTAGCAACACTGCTGTGGAGAAATATGACTGGTTGTATTTGGTACACATACATCAAGACATTCCCAAGCTCTCCCAACAATTGGCATGTTGCCTACTAGCAGAGCAAGTTGCTCAGTCTAATGTAGAGTTTTCCACTAGAGGTGAATTTTTTTTATTTGCCTAGTTTACATATAGGAGAAAGTTTATGGTACAAGCAATGAGAACATGCTGTTATGTCTCACTTTCTCCAAAGGTGCTTGTAGGTCTTCTTTTGGTAGACTAATAAACAATGGTAAGTGCAAATCCACAGAAGTAGTGTAAAGCCTCTGGAATAGCTGCTGAGGGGTTGGAGATTGCTTCAGAATTGTACTGTTGCATTTTACCTGGCAAGGCTTAAAGTTGGCTGAGGCCCAAGGAGTATTTATACTCCTGGTAGGAAAGAAGCAAGAGGAATTTCACTTTTAATCTCCTACCAGGTATCAATTAAAGGTATAAGAAATGTGCACAAGAGTTGTCATGAAAGCACTGAACTAGTCCGTAGCTTAGACAAAAGGCTGTATGTTCTTCAACTGGTATCATAGTATGGCCTAATGTTCTCTGATGCGTGACAGACAAATAGTGACAGTTGTCACAAAGCATTTAATTTTAGGTTTGGCCTAATTCCAAAATCAATTTGCCCAGCTATGTCTTCTACACACCTCCATTTAGCAAAAATGTACAAAATGGAAGTCACTTTATGGCTCTATCAGGTGATTGCTCAGTTTGGCTCTATAGAAGTGTGTGTGTGTATGTGTGTTACGACTTCAATGCTACATTTAAGTTATGCAGCGCAGCAACTCCAGTTATTTTGTTAGAAAGATAAAGGAATATTCTCTGCAGATGAATAGGAAGTTAATAATATGAGTGTCAAATGTATAAACTTAGAGCTAAGTGAGTATGTCAGTATTTTATTACTTTTTTTTCACTGTTAGAATTTATTTCTCTCTTTGGTCTCATTCAGGTGGAGGGAAAAACACCTTGATTATTACTCCTAGTATTGATTAATGTCAGCAACTGTAAAAATGCCATTAATGTTGTGTGTTATCTTGATCTGAGTAAAAAATTTCCATTATTGCTATTGTACCCTTCAGGTAATTACTAGTTTTCTTGCAGCACTCTTTCTTGGTCCTGATGTCCTCTCCAGGGCTGAAAAGGTGCTTGGAAGTTCAGGTGGCAGTATCTTCATGCACACATCAGTAACAGCGTTTTACTATCACTTTACATTTCCATAGAGCCTTTCATGATGGCACTGTGACATCTTTACTGTAAGAATATTTGGATTTAGTGACTTCCCATGCCTGAGAATTACAAGCAGTGTACAAGTAAGAAAGATGGGAATCGATATGATGTGTCCATGGTCACACAGCGAGTTGCTGGCCATTGAATATGAGCACCAGAGCTGGGTGCAAGTGTTAACACTTAGTGGTAGACATAAGAATCAAAGCCAGAAGCTGAGGATGGAAGTATAAACCTGAAGCTAACTTACTTTATGTCTTATTATCCTGCTGCTGCTATCACACATTTAATATATTTTACACTTGAGAAAACTGAAGGGCTTTAATAAAGAAATGCAATGAACCTTTCATTGTGGAAGGGAAAGATGAAGGATATAAACAAATTCATGGAAGTATGTAGTGCATGCGAGAAGGAACTGTAACACTCAATACTGACATCAAAAGTATGGCATCATTCTGTTTTGCAGCCTTTAAAGGTTTGCTGGGGAGTGCTAATATAATGATAGTAGTGATCTGCTAGTGCATCTAAAGGATGTGTGGAGTATCATAAGAAATTAATGGAAGATGCACGTTCTTTAATTAAAGGGTGCACATAGGGGAGAGAAAGGACTTCTGTCTTTCATATAAGTTCATGTATATGAGAAAGGATGCAAAAAAAGGGATGTAAAAACAGTCTCTCTGTTGCCATCACTCTTGTTGTGCTCAAATGTGGTAAATTCCTGAACATTTAAAAGACATGAAATGTCTACTGCTCATGAACATTGCTCCATAGATGATGATGGGAAGAAAGGAATGGGTCCAGGATGCTCAGTTCTCCAGGGGAGTGCAGTAAATGGTTCATCTGTTGCAGGGACAGATGCTGAAGGTGACACTGAATTGATTATTATGGGTGAAAACTCTCATCTTATTCTAACCATGTAGAAAAGCATCAGAGATAGAGAAAAGAAGATTCTTTATGACTGACGTCTGTTATAGATGCTTACCAAAGGGGAACACGAGGGTTAAAGAGTTACTAGAGGAACTGTTGGAATGAATGATCTGGAGATCCTTGAGGTGTTTAAACAATCCAGAGACCTTTTGTGGGAAAATATGCATCAAAGCAAATTTATAGAATTTTAGTGAAAAACAATTTCTTGTCCCACCAGATTGTGGAATCTTATACCACACCATAGTGGGCTGAGCTGATCTCTCAGTCTGTGCTGGAGTTGGGCATGGCAAAGGCTCAACTAGGTGATCCTAAAGGGAGGCTGTTTGCTGTAGGATTTGATGTTGGGAACCAGCAGATGCTGCTCTGTGTTCCCGTTCACAGATAGTTAAATATGCTTTACTGCAGTAAGGCACAAGATCCTGATGGGAAGTTTGCTGGCATGATGTGTTGGTTTTCCTTACAGCTGCCATATTTTCAAGCTGGATTACTTTCATCGCCTCTATAAGATAAAGTCCTTTTTTGACCTGTCTAGTTTTTATTCAGGGTATTTATGTATGTTCCTTTAAGCCTTCTCTGGCACAGGAAAGACCCAGAGAATAGCACCAGGTTCTAATCTCAATGCTACCATTAGTTACATGTGCTGTCTCAACAACAGATGTTTGAATTGTGGTGTGATTTATGATGTACTAGGAAAGGTTGGCTGGTCGGCTTAATGGCTGGTTACATTACTGTCAAGAGTGTGAAAGGATCACACACTGACTGTACTAAGATGTAGCTCCTACATAAACCCATTTCTCTTTGGTGTGAAATTGAGGTATCCTGATGATTTTCTGCCATTATGAATCAGACTTTTTTTCAAGATGGTCTGTCTGATGGGGAAAGGGGGAGACATTCAGCTACTGTTTGAATCTGTGTCTTCCCTGGGACAGCCTGAGCTGTGTCATCCCCAACCTGTGCTGCTTCAAACTCATTAAGTGTGCCTCTGAACATTAATAAGTTACCTTAAGAGAAGTGGTGCACCTGAGAAGTGCTACTTGCAGCTAGCTGGTGTGTACGATGCTGAAAGTTCACAGATTATTAAATGACATGGTGATTTCTTCATCCTCCAAGTTATATGGACATCTGTTTGGTGCTGTTTCTGGGGTCCTTCTGATGACAGATTTGGTTTGGACAGGGTGAGCCCACTTTCTCTGGCTTGATGATGGGATAAGAACTCAGGACAGAAAATGTCCATTAGACTTGTTCAGGCAGGCAACGTGTGATATGTGTATGGTGCTGAAAGGCTTGTTGAACACGCATCCATAGATCTGCCCTCCACATGTGTAAGCCATAAAGCATCCTGGTAGATTGAATCAAACTAAAAGTCTTTCAAACAAAAGATGAAAAATATTAAAAAGCTATCACAAGCTTCAGGAAAATTACCAGACTTTTAAGTCTGTACAGTAGTATGGATGTTGTTATTCAGAAATGACCACGTGGTCCTTGTGAGTGGACAGCATTACAGAGTAAGCAAATTACCCCCATGGATCCTAGAATTCCTGCTCCAAGGAAGAATTCCTTTCTGAGTTTAAATCTGTGTTTCTATTTACTTGGCTTTGATAGCTAGGAGCACTATAAATCCATGAACTCTGTGTTTTGTATTCCCAAAGAAACAGGACTCCCATCAAAACCAAACTATAAATATTCTTGGTTACCAGTGTCATTCCTAGTGTTATTGGGCTGTTTGTAGTGGGGGAATTTCTAATACAAACATTGAGTTCTTTCCTGGTAGTCTAGGATGAAAATCAGGAAAGATTAGCATTATGGTACTGTGAAGGTCAGAGGCCATAAGCAAGCAGTGCCTTGTAGGAAAGCATATTCCTTTTATTATAATTGATTCCTCTCACCCCTTCCCCCTCCAAAAAAAAGGAAAAAAAGGAGAAAAAAAAAAAAAGAGATGATTAGATGATTTCAGGCATACAACTTCTTTGTTAGATTTCAATACCTCTGATGCCTGCATTTCTTCAAATCACCTCCACAGATTTTGTTAGGAAGCAGCTAGGTTTGACACATACCCATCCTGGATTTAGAGTTAATGAAAAGTGATCATTCAGGGCAAGGACTCTACCAAATCTCTGAATTGTAGACTGATGTTCTCTTTGTTCCTAAATGCTATAAACTCTGTATGAGCTGCTGCAGAATTATTTCTGTATTGATGAAAATAGCCTCTGTTACTCGGCTCTGTCACAGCTACCACTAGCAGCAGTAGGGATTAGTGGGACAATTATCATATAAGCATTTTGCTAAGAATATTGGGGATAAGTGCATCCTAATGTATTTGTGGTGGCATGACACAGAAGATCTTAACATTTCATGGTTATTTCAGTCAGAGGTAATAATTTTGTTTCAAGCTTGAGAAGCTAAAGATCGTATTACTGTTTCTCTTTGACTTCTGTTCAGTCAAAACAGCATGAGAGGAAGGACAAGCATGGGAGGAGACACAGCCAGCCCATGATTTGGGGAGATTTTTGTTCTGATTATCATTGTTTTATAGCCTTTCAGTGGTTGTTTCAGACTTTCAGACTGACCTTCAGAAGTTCCTTTGTTCCTTTGTATATCTGTTGTTCACTTCTGACCTGGAGATAATCATGCTTATTTGCAAGGGTATTTCCTGGGATAATTCATTGCTGCCTGTAATATTCCTTAGTAACGCAGTGAGGGAGCCATAAGTGTCTAATAGATAAATAAATTCAAATTATGCTACCTACAGATGAAGTTACCTGGATACTCACAACAGATGTCTCATTGTAACATTTTTGAAGTCTCAGCATACACTGATGTCAGTGCTAAGTGTGCTGTAAGGTACCATGTGTTGTGTGCACTTCTAATATTATTCTGAATATCAAGTATTTTACTTTCTGTGGTGTTAGGGATTTATGCCATGGGAAGTGAAAGTAAAAGGTTTGGGCAACAGTCACAAGTTTCTTATAGGGAGTATTACTGTACACTCAAATTGTGTATTTACCCCTGGGGACAAGGGAAGGAACCAAAAGAAAGAAGTGGTACTTTCTCTGTCTTATTGGCTCTTGGACGATAAATAGAGTTGCTGAATGGAGAATTCATTTCACTTGAATTCCAACTGCTTTGAATATGTGTGGGGTCCAAGTGTCCCACACTTATCTGAGGTTAATAGACTACTCCTGACATGAGAAAAATAGAATCTGTCCAAAAAGTATCCCGAAAGCCTCTGGAGGTAAGTGAAAGCCTTTGCATAATTTTAGTGCTCCTTCAAGCAGAACTGGTGAACTGAATTCTGTTCCAGTAGCTGTAGAATTTTTCTAGAAGACCCAGTGCTCATTTTCAGGGTACTTTGTGTGCTTATTGCCAACTTCTTAGAAATAACAGAAGAATAAATACTGCTGAATGGAAATTCAAGAGAGTCTTGGGTAATGGTAAAGCTGTGGCATACCTCAGATCCTGCAACTGCTATTTCTAATAAAATAGATGTCTTTAGTCAATTGCTTAACCATCAAATAAGTGATCTGTTTCTCCTGCAAAGGTGTTGAGATTGTAAACTGATTGTACAACACTGATTGTAAAAGATGTCTTGAGTGTTTAACACCTAACTTATTTTCATTGTCCTGTGCCAAGCAGAAAAAAAATTGGACTGTTCTAAAGTTGCTGTTATAAATTAATTGAGTCTGTGTAGCTTTCATGGTTTGAAGCAGCTTTGTGTTATTTTGTAGGTTAGTATCCAAGTGCACAACTGAAGCACACAAACTAGAGTTTCTTTGATGGAGAAAGCTCTCTGAATTATAGGCAAAAGATGCAGTAATAAGTGCTCCTGTGGATTGTTTAGAAATGTCATACCTCCTATATTTATCATCTCAAAATTTGTTCTTGTAACATCTTCTGTACTGCCTGGGAAGAGAAAGTCTCGTGTCACATTTAGATGCATTTGGTTTCCTTTGAAAGTAAAAGTACCACAACTCTGAACAAAATCCACCTTTTCCTGGCAGCTTTTCAGGTATTCCTCCTTTTGACAGCTTCTTTTTGTGCTGTGCAGGAAGTGAAATGGACTTCTTGATGAGTTTCTGGAAAAGCAGTCTCCAGTTGTTTCACAATCTGATGCATAATGACAATAATATACAGACTTTTCCTCGTTTAACGTTCATATAAAATTCTGTTTCTCTTCTATTCGAAGAAAAAGTCTGCAGTTTAATATTAAAAGTTCAAAGAAATTACACCATGTTTTAAATTTAGAGCCCTTGTTAACATTGAAGATCATTGTAAATACATCATCAAAACATTTTTGGAAAAGAAAAATTGTGAGGAGAGCTTGTGTTTCATATATAATGAAAACACACTGAAAGAGCTGTTAGTTACATAGCTGAGACTTCTAAATGCAACCTTAATTATGCAAGCTCTTATCAGTTATATATAGAAGACAGTCCATAGATAGAGCAATCTAATATGCCTTGTGACAGCAATGACTTTATTAAATTGCATACTCTGGTGGCATTATGCCAAGCAAATGAGACTGTAAAATTGAAAGAATAAGATTATTTTAAAATGCTAAATATGTCCTACACCCATTGCTACTTTATCTCTCTAGGGATAGAGCTGGGCACGTTGGTATTGAACGTTACAGAAAGCAGCTTTGCATCCCAGATCAGTAGTAGCAATATTGCTCTTATGCTATAAATTATGACATTCTCTTCATATGTTTTGCATATTTGTTAATGACATAGTTGCAGTGACAGCTTGTTCAATGACTCTAAACAGCTGAGGATACCCGTTTCCTAGGAAAATTTTGGAAAACATCCCATTTAGAGAAAATATTTCACATTAACTGGTTATATATTCTCAATATCTATGCAGTTTCCCCCCTTCTGACTGGATGAACCATATCCATGAAAATACATTTATTACTTGGCTATTCCATCTGCTTTTTCATCTAGGACATCATCTAATATACCTGTCCAAGAGATAAAAATCAGGAACAAATTACTTGCTAAGTATGCAACTTCTGCCGTGAAATGGGTTGTCTCTCGTTCCCCAAATAAACTGAAAATTCAAATATGATCTTCACAGTTGATGTGCAATCTCTTCCTCTAGTGCCGAATTTTATTTCAGCTTTCAGGGTTGGATGTTGCCTAGAGAACCATTTCACTTGGCCTGCCAGCTTCCCATCTGTAATACTGTGCAGGAAACACAGAGCAGAATGCAAAGTGTGCCAGTCAATAATGATTACTTTTCCTTGCAAAGACGTAATCCCCATTTTGGGCTCCTGTGTTAATTCAAAGGAGGGAGAGGAAAGTAAGGAGGGAGATTTTATTGGTAATTCTAATAGAGTTAAAATGTCTAGAGGTAAGTCAATGACATAGGTATGGGAGGAAGGGGAGGTTGATTCACAATGGAAAATTAGTAATCTTTTATGTCCATCTTTTATGAGGGGAATGTGCATCCTTCTGTGTAAATGATGGCATGCTGTTGGCCAAGAGATTTTTTACTGTTTAATTATCAACTGAAACATTGCCTCAGCAAAACTTTTGAACTGAGAATAAAAAGTTATAAACACACTTAATATTGGCAAGTTGTGCAGGGACATTAAGAAAACCCTGAAACCAAGATAAGAATTTTGTGAAAACATGCTCTGTGAATGCAGGTGTTCTGAATGGAATGTGGCTTCATTCCTTCCTACTATACTTCAGACAGCTGTGGAGGAATGACTGAAAGACTATTCAAGTGGTGAATCCATAAAAGTGTTTCTGGTTTTTAATTACATTTTTTAATATTAAAAACCAGAAAAAAGTGAGAGAAGTCCACATAGGAAACTCATCAGGAACTTTTTAGTTTACTCTGTTTGAAAGATGGCGTCAGGCCTCTCTGATGGTCTTGGCTACTTTCACATGCCACCAGTGGCTTGAAAGACCCATCTGTTCCTCAGGTGTGTCTTTTGTCAGTGCTTACTGACTATCTCCATGCTTACAAGTTCATCATTTGCTCTTCATTTCTTCTGTCTTTCTGCCCTTCTTTATTTTGTCCAACTAACATGAGACCTTAAGCACTGCAGACTATGAGAAAGTCATTTAGTTTTAGAACATGCAACCTTATTGAAAAAGGAAATATTTTCTGTGATGGGGAAGAGAAAGGATCTTGGGCAAAAGCAAGTGAATTTTACAGGTGTATTTATTTCTGGAGTTCAGAAATATTGTCTGTATTTCCCCTCATGATTAAGTTAGATACCATTGGGAATTGATTATTGGTGTCCATCTGTTAATTTCTTTCCTGAGTCTGTTTCATCTCCAACATTTTGCTACTGTTTGTCAGACCTGTAAATGCCATGTCTGAATAATCAACTTTCCCAGCACAGATTCACAAAATGAAGTAATCGAAATGAAGTAATCTTGTTTCTGCAACGATGTTCTTCCTAAGATACAGTGATTGTAATGATATGCAAATATTCCCTTGGTAGTTTAGTAGCTACCCTTTTAGTAACCAGCCTTTTAGAGTGCCAGAGCACAAGTGGCGTTAATTTTTACTTAGTCTGCGCATTTCAAGACCTGCTTGTTACTTCTGCACATAAAATCATTTTCAGTATTTCTGTTCATCGGACCTGATTGTGATTGGTATTTTTGTGTGCCACGTACACTGAGGTATAGGTACATCTTTACCTAAATGTAATGCTTTTATCTGTGCATTGATCTCCTCCGAATTTCTGGCTTTTTCTTAAGTGTGTAGATTATGGGGGGTTTTATTACCCTAAATCACAAAAAAACTTTCATTGATTGCATAATCAATGTACCATAATCACTTGTAAAATGATGAGCATACCCATATCAATTTAATTCAAGCTAATGGGCTGACATTAAAATGGCTTAAATGGTAATGCTTCTGATTTGGATAAGAACAATGTGGCATTATTTGTGCTCAGTCAGACTTGTGCTATTCAGCATGCAGGTTATCTTGTGTGTTGTAACTGAAGTGATCTATTTGGAATGGCATATTTATTTGACAGCTTTCATACCATACAGTACTTCTAGCTTACATATTTAGTTTATAGCCTAACTTTACTGTTTTGAAGCATCATCTGGGAAAAGGAAGTTTTAATTCTATACCCAACAAACTTGTAAACTGTGCAGTTAAATCCCGTGTTATGAAACAGAAAGTAACACTATAAAGTATATGAGTCTTAGGCCTGAACAGAATCACTTTGAAATTACGAGTCCTTTAAGTACTTTTCTGTATTTGGAGACTGCTCATGTTTCAGATTATTGCACATTTCAGGTGCACTGGGAAACATGGAGATGCATGGACCTGAGGCAAAATGCACAGTGGCCTGGGTGCAGGGAGAGCAGGCCTATTGGTAGCCATCTGGAGGTGTGGTGCATCTTCCAGTACAGTTCTTCCAAATGTATAGTTTTTTCTGCTCGTCAGGGGGAACTTCAAAAGAAAAAATGGGGCACCACTGATTGCTATAAAGGGGAAAAGAAGCAGGGTTAGGACTCCAGTCAGTGCATCCAATTCTACTTGCCCGTGTGGGAACAGATGGTTTCTGTCATGTGAGGACATACCTGTATAAGGATTAGGTCTAAGGAGCCACTGATGTTGGTGCAGAATTCAGTGATCCTAAGGTAACAGCAGTGATAGAAATATAGACTGATATTACCTTTGCTGTCTATGAAAGGTGTGATTGCTGTGAGTACAGTCCCTCCATCAGCACCTCCCTGTGCCTTGCATGTTCTCCTGGATGCATGAAAGTTATAGGTCTTTCCTTCCTCTTTCTCATCAAGCAGTCACATCATGGCTAGTTCCATCCATGATGTTATGGATCAAAATGGTCTTCACGTGTGATTGTTCTGGGCTGGAGGAGCATACATTTCACTTAATGTGTTATTCCTTTGTTTTCAAGGGAGTGCTGCCTCCTTGGTTTGATTTGGAATAGAGCAGAACAGAATCACAGAATAGAACAGAGTACTTCCACTTGGAAGGGCCCTGCAGTGACTAGTCCAACTGTCTGACCACTGCAGGACTGATCTAAAGTTAAAGCAGATTATTGAGGGCATTGCCCAAAAACCTCTTAAACCCTGACGAGCTTGAGGCGTCGGCCACCTTCTCTAGGAAACCCATTCCAGTGTCTGACCAAGCTTTCAGTAAAACTGAATGCTTCCTAAAATGCTTCCTAATGTCAATTCTGAGCCTCCCGTGAGGCAGTTTTGAACCATTCCTACGCATCCTATCACTGTAAATATCTCTTCTCACTACCAGGTAGAAAGCATCAAACATTTTTTAGTTACAATGCAGTCTGTCCTATGGTGGGTCAACATATGGGGATAGACTTGTACCCTAGAAATCCTTTTTGGACAAAGGATTCTGGGGTCCAACTATTGTGAAAGCAGTCTGCATTGTAAAGGAGAGAATTCAAGTACTGTCTCTTTTTTTACAGGAAACAGGCATTCACTTAACAGTTGGCATTGCAGTAATGTTGTCCTGAGTAAATAGCTGGTCTGGACCCAGCATTCCTGAAATTCACCTATCTGTAGAGTTACTGAGGATTTTTTATGACCTTCCTGTGAAGTTCACTAATGTGAGTTATGTAAGAAAACACGAGTTCTGAGGGTGGGACTTACTTCTTTATTTGCGGAGTCTTTATTTGCAGAGGTGATCCCAGTGAAACCAAAAGCTTCGTTATCCTAAGTAAGGATGTACGGGATAAGATTCCTTCTTCTGTGCTCAGACATGTCATACACTGTCTTTCTTTGATAAGAGAAATCTTCTTCAGAAATTTATTAATGAACATCCTTCAAAGATAAAGAAGTTTGGAGTTATCTTGTCTGTTTTCTGACTAGTCTGTGTTCAGTTGGGGATAATTCTGCACAGGAAGGGATTTACTCGTATTCAACTAGATATGATTGGCCATTGCCAGAAGCAATTGAATTTTCTGGCTGAATAATTATCTGATAACTTAGACAATTCCTGCTTATAATGGAAGCAGAGGAGTGTGAGAAATGCCCACTTACTCCAGTGCACAAAGGTCCAGTTCACATTTCTTTTCAGTGGTTATTTATTTATTTATTTATTTAAATGCAGTGTTTAGGAAATATGATGAAAAGATGAGTGTCAGAGAAGGTACTTAGAATCATAGAATATAGAATACCTTGAGTTGGAAGGGATCCACAAGGATTATCAAGTCAAACTCCTGGCCCCACACTAGACAGCTGAGAGTCTTGTCCAAACACTTCTTGAACTCTGTCAGGCTTGATGCTGTGACCATTTCCCTGGAGAGTCTGTTCCGGTGCCCAACCACCAGTTTCTAGGGTGAAGAACTTTCTCCTGACTTTCAGCCTAAACGCCCCTGACACAGCTTCGTGCTGTTCCCTCATGTCCTGTCACTGGGGACCAGAGAGAAGAGATTGGTGCCTGTCCCTCCACTTCCCCTTGTGAGGAAGCTGTAGAATGTGATCAGGTCTCCCCTCAGTCTCCTCCAGGCTGAACAAGCCAAGTGCCCTCAACCTCCCCTCTAGACCCTTCATCGTCTTTGTAGCCCTCCTTTGGACACACTATACCTTTCACATAGTGCCCAAAACTGCTCACGGGACTCGAAGTGAGGCTGCACCACTGCAAAATAGAGTGCTTGATGAATTTCACTTCAGCTCTCTTACCTTGTGATTGTAGTACTTAGCTTACATAGGATGTGGTCATATGAGATGTATGACAAATTGATTTTTTAATAACTTGGTGAGCGTGTTTCTGTTGTCTGGTGTAATGAGTTATTATCTTTAATGACTAAAGGAACATTAGTACTCAAGTTGAACCAATGTTAGAACTAATTTTGTCTTGAAATCTAATTTGCTGATGTTAGGACAGGAGTCAAATACATTAAAATAATATCATTAATTATAGCAAATATACCTTCTCAAAATAAGATTAAATCTTGTAGAGGTCTATAACTCTTGCTGAGTGTGATGGACCCAGATGCAGTTTATTCTGAGTGATCTTCCTCCCAGATGCATAACTGAATGCAGTAGTGCTGTATGTCCAGCAATAGTTCTGTCTACTCTATAAATACTATTTTATGGTATGTTTTTGAGACAATAGTCTGAAGCTCTTTGGAAGGTTGATTTTGAATTAGTTCAGTTCTGCTTTGTTCTGATTTATGTTTTCCTCCACATTCTTTTTGATTCTCAGATAGAAGAGATAGTATGGTTGTCCATAGTTTTTACTGCTTGCCTTGAAAGTGGATTCCATCCAGCTGTTTGTAGTTCACACAGCCAGCTGTTGCAGCTGGGCTGAAAGGTATAAATGTTGCCATCTGTAACAGCTATGAATTTTGAAAAAATCTTATTAATAGTGTTTATGGACTGTAAATGTGTTCGTTGTATGCTGGAATTTGAAAACTGAGAAACTAATTAGCTATAAAAATTACAGGTTCCATATGAACCTCTAACTCCTTTTTATAGCTCTCTCTGGGTTTTGTTTTGGGCTTTTTTTTCCAGGATATTGGTTGGGTTTTTTCCCCAGCTTTTTTTTGCCATAGAGTGGTGATGGAAAAGGCTGAGGAGAGAGAAACATATCAATGTATTGGAATATTTTAGAAATTAATAATATCAAATGTATTAGCATCACAAACTTTTTTTTTTGTATTTGTGGCAAATATTTTTTAAGTGACTCATGACAGTATGTGGTATCTTTCTAGATATTTTGCCCCCTTCTTGCTTACCCTTATGGGAAGTTCTCTTTTGACATTTAACATCTGCATGTAAAATGACTGTTCTTAGAGATAAGGTTTCAGACTATTTCTTTGTGGGTGAAGAGAAAATAATCTCTGTATGGTATGTCACACTTCAGAATTAAATAGTTCTCATGATTCAGCGTGCGTGTAGAACTCCGCTTCAGTTCTGGTAGTCCAAGGTGGTTTAATTTCAGCCTTGCTAAACGCTGACAGTATTTATGTTCTGGTTATTCTACCAGTGCAGCTGTTGTCACATGTTTGCCTAACTCCACTTCATAAAAGCAGCTAAAGAACACTCACCGTAACTATGGCAAGAGCACGGATGTGTTCAGTAGCTCTCAGAAGGAACCCCAGGTCCATAATGAGGGACACAAGGGAGGGAGGATGTCCCCATAGCCTGCCTTGCTGCCCAGGGTAGGGTTGTTAACTCCCTAATAGCAATTCCCTTTCCTTTCCTTGACTTGGCACCCACAGACTGGGATCTCCTCTGCCCTGTCTGAGAATTGTTAACAATCCATGTATCTGTGTACTAGCTAAATACCTTCGTAAAGGATGGGCAGTTTCTTTCTCTCTTGTGCAAAACAGTCCAGTAGTATGTGTTGAGGGGACAGAGGAGTCAGGCAACATGCTTGTAAGGGAAGTATTCAGGAAGGGAAATAGAAAAGGTTGAGTGCCACAGAACAGTAAAAAACCATAATAATAAGGTAGTAGGAGGACTGCAGCAGCAGATTTGAGTTGTTTAAAAGAAAAGAGGAGAGAAAATAGGAGGACGAAGAAGAGAAAGGGTTTGGGACGAGGCTGAGAAGGGAAGGGGTCAACATGATCCTTTTCCCATTGTTTTCTTGAGATTGCTTCTCCAGGAAATAATTCAGATAGGCTGGCATACCCTTAGGTAACATTTTCTAACTGGAAACTTCAAACACATGTTTTTTTATTCCCTTCATAAAGCTTAATAAGAAAACAAACACCATCATGCAAATAAGAAAACAAACCCTGCCATGCACTATAGCAGCACCCAGCATCCTCACTACTGGACCATTGGTTTGATGGTTTAAATACAATGACATTTCATTTCAGGTTGTCTTTTGAACTGAAAAGCTGGGAAGGGAGAAGTGATTGCTGGTTTGTGACTGATGTTAACTCCATAACTCAGGTGTCTCACAGCTCTATTTCAAACCCCTAGACTCCTTCACCATTTTATCAGCTGGTTCAAGTGCTGAGCTTTGGCACTTCTAAAAGCTGTGTGTTTTTAGTGATATGTTTCTTTGTACCCATATCTGTGTGCTGTCATCTGTAGTTAACCATTTTGTTCACAACTTGATATGCTTACCGTCATGAAGTGGCTAGACTTGGTTGTTCTTTTCTTGCACCAAGCCTATTGCAGCCTGGGAGAATATAGTCTATTCCCAGTGTTTCCTTTAGCTTCTCTCTCCCTCCTTCCTTCTTCAATTTTTAACTCTCTGCACATGCTGTTTTCTTTTACAGTCCTATCAGCAAGTGTTCGCTGGTAGGGTTTGATATAAATGATGTGGTATTTTGGTATAATTGCTGAACTCTGTTGTTTATACTTGCTGTGCCAGTGCTGTTGATGTATATCTAGAGGAAGACAGCATTTCTGTTTTAGTCCAAGTCAGGTGCACAGAGAGAAAGGCAGTATAAGATAGTATCCCTAGCATTTACTTCTCTTTCAAAGTGGCACATGAATTTATTGCTTAGCACATCATTAGTACCTTCTTCTTATTCAAGATGAATGGAAAAAGATCTGGTAGAAAATCAAATACAGAACTCCTTATCTTTGTATAAGAAGGCAAGGTCATTTTTGTGAAAGAGAGGGCTTTGTGCACAAAGAGTGTGTGTTCATACGTCTAGTGTGATTTTAAGTGTAGAATTATGAATACAATTGTGTGCATAAATTCTGGTTTATGGACAAACTCTATTCCGTATTGCAGGCAAACTCCAAACGTGAACACTTCAGTAGGGGAGAGCAGCAGTTGTCCAGCTCTACATTTTCTTCTTGGCTAGACTCTGCTGTAATTCCAATTCCCTGCAGGAACGTTTCTCCATTTCTTGCTGATAACGCACATGTGTAATCTAAGGGGTGGATGTGTATCTAAACATCTGAGAGGAGCATAAATAATTCACAGGAATTAAACTGGGAAAGCTCTCTTTATTAAGGCATGTCCCTTTTACTCTCTTAGTGGAAGATACAGGGTCTGCAAGGGACTTGTATGCTTTCTTAGTGCCATCGTTGCTCATTGGGAATAATCTGTATGTAATTTAAATTCTGTAGTAAAGAACTTCTGAAGCGTCTATCTGAAAGGCAGCTGTTTGGTGGTGTGCAAAGAAATAAACTGGACCGAGTTTTTACAAAGTGGATGATAACACTGTGGCCCATACAGCTTGTAAAAAGGTTTAACTGCTGTCATTGGTATATGTACCTACACTGCTTGGGGGTGAACAAACAATCAGAGCAAAACACGGAGTGTGGTCTCTGTCTGATTATAACTCTGGAAAGAGAGGAAGCTTCAGGCGAAGGAGTGCTTCAGCAGAGTGTTTTCCACTGTCACTGTTAAATGGGGCAGCTCCGCAGGTGACCTTGTTCCAGTAGTGAAGACAAAGGAGAAGCTGAAATGTCAGAGTCAACTGGTAGCTTTTTACATGTGACAGTGCAGCCACAAACCGAGTAAACCATCAGCACTAACCTCAAGACCATCAGAAATGGGCTTTGAGAAGTGAAAGGCAGTCCTGTGGCAAAGCTGAAACGGATGGCTTGTACAGGCTGTTTACAGAAAGGTTGAAAGCTGCTTTTCCTTTTATCCTGCTTCTTTCTTTTAATGAATGGTGCCTACCATGCTAAGATAAGAGTGAGACATGCGTGGGGTAAGGACATAGGAGACAGTCTGGTACAGTGTCCTTTGCCACTGTGCCTTTCTCCCTCATTCAGAAGGTCATCCCTGGTGGCCAGAGCACTCGATGTGATTAGTGACGAGTCTGGCTGCTTGCTTGGGTAAATGTTTCGGTCTAAAGACCACACACTCCCAATCCTTCTAATACTTTGGAGTTTTTTGCATTCTGGATTATTACCTTAGGGTTTGTTTGGTCAGGATTTTTTTGTCTGTCAAAAAATACAACTAAGAAAAAGCAAATATCCCAAAATGTGCCCAGCATTTGAATTATCTCAATTATTAATCAGTGATACTCAATTCATTCCCCCACTTTGCTGAATGACAGAATCCTTTCACTCTCAGGTCACCAAGGTTATTGTGACTGAAGTTTTCCAGCATTCATTCTGTCTAGTACTTATTTGATAGAAATAGCTGTTATTTCCT
Source organism: Myiozetetes cayanensis (assembly GCF_022539395.1). Taxonomy (NCBI): domain Eukaryota; kingdom Metazoa; phylum Chordata; class Aves; order Passeriformes; family Tyrannidae; genus Myiozetetes; species Myiozetetes cayanensis. The sequence continues at coordinate 28,136,711 of NW_026087742.1, read as the reverse complement.
TTTTATTCGCCTCCATAGGACAAAATAAATCTCAAATTTAACCTCTCTGCATCAGCCTGATCAAACTGGATTCCTAATACTGTTTCTATTGACTAATGGTTAAATGAGATTTTCCTTTCTCTTTTTTAGTAAGCCTTCCACGTTCTGAGTAGACCTCTCAGCTGTGCATATATCATCTCTCCTTTCTAAATTTGTTGTGTTATTGTAACCCCACATTTACTAACATTACTCAGCATGGAGTTAGCGTAATTTAAAGAACCAAAGACTCGCTTAAGGGAAAAGGAATGAAAATATGAATTTCTAAATGCAGAGGTTTTGCCACATTTCATTAAGAAAGGCAAAACGTGAAGACTAGAAAGTGAATACTACATAAATTAGTTATGAAAGGTCAGGGCAAAAGCAATATAAAGAGACTTGTACAATAAATAAGTGTAAGCTTAGTTGCACTGCGGAATTGCTTTTCACATCTAGGAATTTTTGAAGTAAAATACTTACTGAGATTTCCAGGCATGAATGCCTAGGGAGGCAGTTCGTCTCCAGGATTTGGGAAGCTGAACTGCCAGCCTGGAGTCCCAACTTATGCTGGCTAGATAGCAGACCATCAGAACAAGAAGACCTCTATCTTTTGGTTGCCATGGAGGAAATGAAAACCGATTTGTCATGCATTTTCCTTAAACTTTAAAAAGTAGTCTACCCCGATATATTGATTTATGTTTAAATAAATAACTAAACGCACTGTGCTGGTGTTATCAGCTGAGATTACTGACCCCCACTTCCATTTTCCATTTTGGGAAGATTAACATCTTGGCATTCAAATTCTGTATTCAGTTGACTCCCAGTCTGACCAGTAAGATCTGTCTGTGTGAAGCATCTGCCAAGCCAGTTAACCCTTGTTCTGTTTTTGTGCATTAGAAAGGAATAATCACTCTAAATCGCTTCCCATTTGTCTCTATTGTAGTTCACTTTAATTCACTTCTGTTCTCTCCTTCAATCTGTCAGTTTTATTACTAGATTGAATGTTAAACCTAAGCTCCTTGGCAATATCCCAATTTTAAAGGTACATTTTTATGAGATGGGTGTAATTTTAAAAATAAATTATGAGAAAAGCCAGAAACTCTCTTTACTTTGAAAAAAAAATTCTGATTTATTATTTTTTTCTACCCCTATGGCTTGTGACAGTATAGAACTGGGAAATAATTTTGTTTTAATCTTTTTAAAAGTTTGTGGCTCAGACAGATAGAATCCTTAAACAGTAGCATACGGGATGTTAGCACAGAGTAGTATTTTTGAGTATGGCATTTTGAAATATGTATTGCTGGAGGATTATTTCTCAATTTGTTCAGCTTAACCTCTCCATAATTTCCTTGAACATAATTTATGCATATCTAGTTTTAATTATTAATGAGGCTGAGCCCAGCCTTTCCTTATTGGAGCAATGGACCAAAAAAGACAGAGAGAATGCTTGTTCAGCATACACACTTCCCTGGCACAGGACAGGTTTCGTTTTGCTGGTATTTCACCTCTGAGAGCAGCGCAGGGGAGAGAGAGAGAGAGACTCAGCTTCCAGGGTTCATTACTGTGGTTTATGTCACCCACTGAATATAGAACAGAATTCTGCCAAGCGACACAGTAATTCCTATGTGAAAATAGATGCTGTGCTGTGCTTTCAGGCTAGCAGCTGCCTGCTTTGATATATGGGCTTCAGCAGGGAGGCAGTCACATGACCTTGATATAAAACTGTCCAGTTCCTTGAAAAAGTTCTCTGTATTTTCAGTGCACGTCAGCAAATGAAGCCAAGCAGCTTTACTTCATAAAAGGAGCAGGAAGCAGTCTGTGATACCATTTTGGTATGGATTAACCTCATAACTGTCTTTCTGGTTTGTTTTTAACATTGCTGGCCTTAAAAACTGCCAGTTATCACTTGTCTATGCTCAAAACAAATGTGTTCTCTCCCTTTGAGGCTTTTAGAGTCGTGAATTGCAGAGGTTATTTGCATTGCAGTTGTAACTGCTGGTGGTTGACTGAGAATGTGTCAGAGTGAGATGCGATGCTGGTCTTTGTGCTGTGCTAATGCTCAAGTTTCATCTGTACTGAGGACAGGCTGGATAAAAGACTCTCCCTTCCTAGACGAAGGGAGGATCCTACTTCTTTTCAAAGATACTTTCAGCAGTGAAGCGGAAAGCTTGCTCTGTTCTTTGCTTCAAAGAGATACAAGTATGGAGAGCCTGAGAAGACTGTCTTAGAAATAAGTTGAATAATGAAATTACATGAGTTGAATAAATAACACTGTAACGAATAATGAAACTTGATAGAGAAGAGAATCTGTAATTTCTCTTCATCTTGTTTCATGGAATGTGGTGAATCAATATGCAAAGCACTTGAAACTCAAAAAATTCCCGTGAACTGCAGTAGCAATGCTGCTCTCATGGCACTTGCTGTGGCTGGGGAATTCACTGCTATAAGACGATAACAACAATAAGAGATTCAAAGATCTTTTGGGTTTCTTTGTGAAAAGATGTCCACTGGTCAAATCTTAGAGCAAAAAAGCACATCTCACTTGCTATGTGACTTAATCTCACCTTTGTCTCTAGGGCAGCAGTTGACATTCTTAAATTGACTTTCATTTTGCATTTTGCCTATTGAGCTTCCTTTGGATGTGTTTGGTTTTCACATATTGTCAAAGGCAAGATCTGGCATGGTGGGGACTTAACATTTTATCTAGGATGGCAGTTCTTCTGTAATAAAATCCTAGAAAATATGGTACCAAACTTGGAATAAGAAATATGATTGACAATTTACCCCATACTTTCACATTGTCACATGGCCTCACTTCACTGGCAGCTTTTGATCCTACTAGGATTTGTCCAACCCCTGTGAGGTAGTTATAGAGTACTTCAGTCATTGATCTTGGCTAAGTCCTGTGCTGTTGATAGTAATAAGGGAAAGGATCTTGGGTTTTGTTTTCTTAGGCACCAGTAATTGCTGTTAGGGGCAATCTAGACTAAGGCTGCTTCCATTAAGCTTTTTACAAGTAGTGGTAGTGCAGCTTCCGTGACATAGAATTATCTAACACAGGAAGAATGCCATGGCCAACTAAGGTACTGTCAGGCTACAGCATCACTGTTCTTTAGCCAGGGAGAAACGAAGGTGACATTTGTAGCAGAATTCTCATACTGGCTATGAAGCAATGCTTTCACAGTATCGCACACTTGCCTCGTTCTCTTGAATTTATAAAATGGTCCTGTGTGTATATTTTAAAATAACACTGATGAAGAAGGATCTTAATAGAACAAGAGGGAAATAAATATCCTTTGAATACCTTTGTGAGAAAGCATGGCTCAGAGGTATTACTACTAAAGTACAGTGGAAAAGCATACTGAACAAAGTGTAGTCATTTTGAGGATCTCTCTTGTTCTTCTCCCTATTGAAATGCAGACAATAGAGGCTCAATGATCCTTTTTTTTTCCTTGCTCTTCATTTATTTTGACCTTTTGAAAGTACTACCTTTTTTTTAATTAAAAAGGGAGGAAAAAGTATTAATTTCTGTGTTTATCCTTCATCATCTCTAGTTTTGTTAGGTTCTTATGTAGTCTCTTTACTCTGACCTGAAGGTTAATAGCTACACAGGACCCTAACAAAATTACAAATAATAGTTATGGTCTTCAAAAATATTTTTCATCATAATTGAAAGAGTGGTTATTTAACAGTACTTGGGCTCCCAAGTCTCACTGTAAATAATTTGGAGCCTTTGTGTCTCTTATAAGGCTCTCTTATGCGACTTACGCATGTGTGGGAGCAGTAACAATGGGTTGCTCCATAAGGGGAGGTGAACTAAGAACTTTAATTTAAGTTGCAGGATTAGTGTAAACTAAGTGTTTGAGAAACAGAACTAAGGATGCACTAGCAAGGTATCAAGTGAGCTGTAGATGGAGATGCTGAAACCACTGTGAACACACTTGGGATTGTAAGGATTGTATCCTCACAGAAGAGCCAGCAGTTGGTCCTGTCATAAAAGGAAGAATGTCATTAAGGTGACTGGGAGAAAAAATCCTGCTGTTCTTGCACTGGAGCCTTCAATTTTGTAGGCTCTTAAAAGATGGTGGACATCATTTCCATTGTGTAACTTACTTTTAATCAGTAAGTGTATAAATGGACTATTAAAAAAAGCAGCTTTAGCTGCAAGAATTAAGGGAGAGAGATAAAGGGGAAAAAATCTGCTCATCTTCCATTCTCTATTTTATAGGCAGAAAGTGAAAAATCAGGATTATTTTTCCTTCTTAAAAAGAAATGTCATGGCATTAACTTTTGACAAACTAAGTCTCTGATTGACTCTCCTGTTGATTGTCTTTGAAGATGTTGGAATCTTCTGACTTTCTCCTTGGCTGAGGAGAAAATGTGGAGCTATTAGAAAAGGGAACGTTCCTTAGCACATTTACAATGAATTAGTTGAGCAGATGTTAACAAAAGAAATTAACAATTAGACGTTGAAATTTTCTTAGTCCTATGGTTAAGAGTTTTGTTGGCCTTTGAAATGGCAGTCTCCTGTCAACTGTATGAACCTATTGAAATAGAAAGTGTAATTTCACTTTTTACTTACGCGAACACACGTTGCTTGTGCGTGTACAAAACAGAAACAGGGATAGATTAATTTGGGTTTTTTGTTTTTCTTTTTTTTTTCCTTTACAAAGCATATGGCTTACTCATTATGTATGCGTGAGCCTGTGTGGACAGAGGCGTGAAATAGGAGGCAGAAAAGGGACACCAGCTGGTTGGGTTTTCTTGACCAGTGTTTGAACTATCGCAATAATGTTTCTGTTCTAATCCACAGACATTTCTGCACTCTCCTAAATTTTACAGAAAAGACTGCAGGTGTACACTTCAATCATCATAAGGGCTTTTCATGAAGTAATGCAAAATGAAGACCAGTAATAAGCCAACCGTGCAGTCTGTTAATCCTCTACTAGGCCTTAGAGACTTAAAAGTATCCACATACTACTTAGATGTGCAGGGCTTTTCTTTCTTTTAACATGATCTGATTATGCACGTGCAAATTGTCCATTATCAATATGTATCTTGACTAGATGCTGTCTCCACAGCATTTTCATAGAGACAGACATCTGGCAAAGGACAATGGATGTCTAGGTAATGAGGTAAGATTCAAGAAAAAACCCCGAAAAAACAGAAGGAATACCACTATAATACTTTCTTTTAATATTTCTGGGATACAGGAAGAAGGGAACTGCCTATCTGAGATATAAGGCATTGTATGGCAAGTCACAGTTTTAAATCTAGCCCAGGCTGTTAGCAACAGACCTGTTTCCATCTAATTTATATTTTCCTCTATGTGTAAAAACTTATTGAGGAGTCAGCCCAATTCCCATTGAAAAGCAGGATATTGACAACTTCGCTTTGTTGTTGGAGCAACCAAGCAGGTTTGGACCTAATGGCTGTGTGGATGGCAGATCACCTTTGAAGAACTTTACTATTGTTAAGAAGCAGATTAATTGATTTTGTTTCACTTTTAGTATTGTAGCATAACGTAAACCCATGCAGGGACTACTAGACTTCAGATGGTTGGGGTCTCCTTTTTGAAAATCAAGTAGCAATGACTGTCTTGATTAAATCTTTTCCTGGTGATTATTATCATACTTACTTTGGTTTTCACTGGTGTAGAACCACTGACTCCTAGGTAGGTCCTTATTGAGCAAATAAAGAATCAGAAAATGAGCAAGACTCATTTTTGTAATGGTTTTCATCAGCAGATCAAAAAGTGCTTTCAAAAGAGCTAAATACTCAGACCTATTTTATTAATGGAGAAACCAAGTCACGGACAATGAAAATACTCCTTGCAGGCCCTCCAGCAGACCAGCATCACACTGAGGATAGAATCTAGGTCTTGAGGGTCACACTGTTCTCTTGTTTATGCATCCACCAGCAGATCAGTCCTGATTTACCAAGAAGCTGTTTGCCTTCAGTTTGTTTTGATTTCAACCAAACTTCTGAAAGCCCAATACTGAAAAAAAAGAAGCCCAGCTTAACAAAAGTGCCCACAAGTGACAGTATTTTGACATAGAAGGCTGTGTTCCTTTTATGAACTAATGTGTTTTTTCTGTAAATGGTTGAATATTGGAAGTGTTCATACCAGAGATGGATGGGATTTATATGCATATGCTGTTATTCCTATTGTAACAGGGAGAAAGGCATTGTAAGAAGTGGTGAAGATTCAGGAACCCTTATCCAGAAATTAGGTGATAATTTTCATCAAATCTATACTATGAAATTGAATATTTTAGTAGATACAGTATTAGCAAAATGTATGACTTGTGATTTATGGGTGTTAATAACATGGAAAAATTCAGATGGTATATTCCCTCTGTTTTCATGTTGTATGTATAAGTCATTCATTAAGTATAAAAAAGTTAATGTAATTTGTCTGAAAGGGATCTCTAATGCTTATAAAAGAACAAGAGGCTGTTGCTCTTTCTGATTTCCCTTCATTGATTGACTCTTCATTTAGATATCAGGTTGTTACTAGAAGTTCCTTTGGGTTTAGAAAAAATTTGGGAAGGTTTTGTGAATAGCTGTGTAGAACATCTTCATTCTTCTACCTAGCTGGCAAGAAGGAAAAAAAAAAAAAAGGAGAATTTGCTTTTAAGGTCTTTCTGGGACTGCTTTGCACATCTTTGCCCACAGAAAGAGCTACAGGTTTGGGCATGGTCAAAGACCTTCTACTTCTCTCTTGGCTGCTTGTATGGTCCACAGAGAAGATCTAAAATTAGGAAACTGCAAATAAGGTCCTGTCAAATCTTGTACCACTCTTAGCACCTCTAGGCAGGGACTAGCATTTAGGGCCAGAAAATCCAAACTATTGATGTGAGTATCTATTTTAATTTGATTCCCTGAATATTCTAAACAGCCACATAGGGAATGGAAGGGTATCAGCTGCCCTTAGAGGGAGAAGTTACAGAAGTAAAAATGACAGGCTGGGGTGAAGATATAAATTAAGAAATGTGCAAAGCAGTTAGAGAATTATCCATATGTGTAGCAGAATACATTTCTGCATTACTTACAGTAGCTTGTAATTTTACTACAGGGCCTAAAAGGAAAAAATTTAGATCTGATATGAGGTTTTGTTCGTTCAGTTACGCTTTTTAAGTGGAACAATTGATGCCCTTCTCTGTCAGCTGCGTAGCATAAACTTCATTCATTCGACATTCTTCTTGCAGAGCTACACACTGTAGGAAATATGTGGTCATTTTCTATCATATTTAACCATGTTGCAGCCACCTGACAATGTATTTAACACATCTGAGCTAACACTTGGCAATGCTTCATACTTCAGAAGTGCTTGAAGTTCTCTGAGTGCCACTAAGCACCCATATTACAGCAGACCTGTGCTGTGTAGATCAGCAATTCTGTATTCGAATTGCTACGTTTCTGTATTTGAAACATCTGGATTTAGCTGCTTTTGCTTTTGTCTAGCTGTTAATTGTTGCACTAAAAAGGTAATGTGTGACTCTTGCTCCTTTGATAAGTGTGAGGAACATGCCAAGTAGAGATTAGGCCAAGATCTTGGAACACATTATTGCATTTCTATCTTGGGCTTTCTTGCCAAAAATCTTCCAAGAGGCAAGGTTATTCCAGTCACTAGTCTCTAAAATGTGAAGAAAATAGATAACTACAGGTTTGAAGCTGAGTGCATAAGACTGTTTTTCTGTATCCTTTTTTTATGGCTCCCCCAAAATGTTTTCCTAAAAGCGGTGAGCAGGAGTTAATCTATTTCTTGAAAAGCAGCAGTTCAACTAATATTTGAGAACCTTAGCTGTGTGTTCAGAAGTGGGGCAATAGCATTGCTTGGATCCTGCTTCCCATGGTAATGGGTCCTTGTCCTTCTTAACCATCTCCTTCTTCTACTCTGATTTCTATTAATTTTGTGTTATCTATTATTACATTATGAAACATTCAGTATGAAGAGGATCAGGAAGGCTGGCTTCCATCCCTCCTTTCTGTGACTCCGTTGAAGTCAGCAGAAGCTATAATATTGATTTCGCTGTAGCTGGAATTTTATCTTTTCTATTCAAGAAAACCATTTATGCTTAGACTCTTTTAGCACTTATTTTTCCTACTATACTCACAGCTAACTGTTCTACCCGTAGTTTGTTGCTATTCAGGAGACAATAGGTCAGTTTATTTTTTTTTCTTTACGAGGAAATTAAAGTAGATGTGAAAAAATGTTTTTAAGTCTTTGTCATGTATGTAGCTGTTTTCCAGGCCTAGACATTTCAGATACACATGGCAGATTTTCACACACATGCATGTATGACAATGAGATCAAAAAGACTACTTCAGAAATAAGTTTGAAAAAGTGGACTTGAATATAGGACCTTCCTAAAAATTACTTTTGCTAGCTTTCCTCTGCACAAAGCACATCTGATCTCTGGATTATGTCAACCAAGCCTTAATTAAATCTGAGTTAATTTAGGTTGAACCTAAAAACTGTTTGGAAAGTGATTTACAAACAGTATTACTAAGGACACTAGTCTTTTCCTAACGAAAGTATTCCTTAACGTTTTTTGCCAACAAAATTAGTGAAATTACTGCATTGATATTAAGTGGGAGCCACTGCCACCTTTATTAAAGAAATATTTAAGCTTCTTCAAACATTGGGCTTGGACTAAAGGTCCCTTCCAATGCAAACCATTCTATGATTATATGATTTCACCTTCTTACAAGGACTGTTGGAAAATGACCCAACAAACCATCCTTCCCTAGAAACTGTTCTGGAATTTATGAAGGAAATAGCCTTTGAAAATTTTTGCTGCAGCAATCACCACGTACTGCTTGTCACCAAGAAAGGATTCATTTAGCCAGAAATTAATCCTGAGCTGCCTCCTTATAAATGTACTTAGACAGATCTAATTCTTGTGAAGCACAAAGCAAGTGATGCATAAACAAGAATCCCAGCTCATTTCATTTATGATTGCTAACCCTGCTTCATTTCTGACCTTTGTGTTCCTTGAATGTTTTATGTGGTGTCAGTGGTTCAGTTTGAAGCCTTAGTGGCCATTTTTTGTTTCTACCTTTTTTGCAGATGTCACAGAAAAGTGAGAGAGCTGTCTATGGTGATTCAGTTTAAATTTTGCTGTACAGCTGCTAGCAAGTGGTTTAACATGTGCACAAAAAAATCTGCATGGGCTGAGAATGAATGGAGAGATCTCTATAATGACTTTGGAAAATATTTAGGAGTGGCAAGGCAGAAAAAAACATTATTGCTGTGCAAAAGTGTGTCTCTGTGTTTAGCAAGTTGTCCTTCTTAAGGATTTCCCAACTGCAGGCAAGCTATGCTGGTTCATAAAGTCAAAGCAAAAGACCTCTGAGTTAGTGTTGGTCTGTGCCATTAAGTACACGTATAATGCAGCACAGCCCTCCTGGCCCGTATCTAGAGTCAGTTTAACTTTATAACTGCATCTTCTGAATCTGGGACATAGGTGTCCCATGTGCCCAGTTGCAGGGGCAGCTTGCTTAGACTGTGCTACCACTGTACAAGCAGTGCACTGAAAAGGATCTTGGATTTTCTTCTTGCATGGGGTGAGTGGAAGGGAATGAGGAACAAACTGGAGGTGAGTTTTTAGACAGAATGGTCAACCGCATATTTGCATATCCACATCTGTACTTTGGTTTTGTTCAACTTTGAGGCAGTACATTAAATGTTTGAGGCAGTTAACATGCTTATATGGCGATAAGGAAGATGCTTTGCAAGTTCAAGGATCTTCTAGTTTTACAGGTCAAAGAAAGCAATACATCTAGCTCAGATTGTGAACTGACTAGTCCGAGGTCATATGACATGTCAGGAGACAAATTACAAGTTGATTCTAAGAATGCCATGTGCCTGACGTAATGGCTATATAGCCTCTACCATGACATTTGGGTTGCATTTCTTTGCAGCAATTAGGTTGCTCTTTTTGTGTTGCTTAAAATTGGGCACAGCAAGAATGGTAACATGACTAAGAAAGACCTCTGGGTTGATGGCAAGTTGAATATGAGTCAGCAGTGCCCTGGCAGCCAAAAGGACCAGCTGTGTCCTGGGGTGCATCAGGCAAAGCATTGCCAGTCTGTTGAGGGAGGTGATTGTCTTGCTCTACTCTGCACTGGGGTGGCCTCATCATGTGTGCTGTGAGCCATTGTGGGAGTCTTTATATAAGAGGGACTTGAGACTATTAGTTGTCCCCACGTGGGCAGCCAAGATGGTGAATGGTCTCAAGGGCAAGACTTAAGAGAGCAACTGATGTCAGAAAGGAGAAAAGAGAGAAAAAGAGCAAAAAGAGACCACGAGTCCTAGTTCCAGCATTGATCCAGTTGATGGCATGTTGATCTTGGTTCCAGCGTTAATCCAGCTGATGCGATGTTGATCCTGCTTTCAGCATTGATCCAGTTGATGGGATGTTCAGCATTGATCCAGATGATAATCCTGGTTCCAGTGCCAATGCAGCTGGGTTGGCCCAGTCAGTGAGATGTTCAGGGTCCTGGAGATGCTGCCTGGGCTTGAATACCTTTTTATGGTTAGGTTTCTCTGCCCTGAAGACAGGTTTCTTGCTTTCTATGCAAATTAGTTGTCATGTGCAGTCCTTTCTATTAGGCCTTTCTGGGAAAGGATCGGAGAAATTCAAGAGTCTTTGATGGTCTTAATCTCACCCTTTAGTCCATGCCGACTTCTTGGCCTCATTCCTGCACTTGTGCTGTACTAAGTTGTGGTTCTTTCTCATGAAAAAGTGCTACCCTATTTCCGCCTGCTCCCTTTCTCCAGCCAAGTCTTGTTCTTTCTCATTGTGTGTTAATACCAATAGTTCTTGGTTATTACCCACAGTTCTTGTCTGTTATTACTAACAGTCCTTGGTTGGCTCCACAGCCATCCTCTTATCAATTATGTTAGAGACATACACATTAACCCCTAACCTTCTGGTAATTGAGAGCTCAAAAGGATCTCACTTTGGACTGCTGTTTATAGGGTCATAAGAGAGTGAGTAGTCATAGTAATTTTCCATCCTGGCCACAATTTGAGTCAGTAAATTTCTTTGAAGGTTCAGTAACAAAAATATTATTCCACTTGAGCTGTTATACAGGCAAGAAAAATAAGTTTCCAAGGCTGTTTGTTAAAAAACAGCTGCTCATTAGACACCTGTTAGTTCCTGGGAACAGGCAGTGTTTCTGATAACTTCAGGAGGGGCTTAGCCCAGGTGCAGTTTGTCAAGGCTGAGGCCTAACAAGGATTTCTCAGATCATAGTGCGCCACCACAATTCACCCCACAACTAAAGTCAACTTCTTTGAGCCTCTACAGTAAGCAGTTTCTCTTTGTGAGGTGACAAGGGCAATAGCAACTGGCTTATCAGTGGCAGAAGTCTCTCTATGCTCTGCCCTCCTATTATGCAAGATACTGTTCTCATTTTCTGTTTAGTATTGTTTTCTAATACAGCTTTAATTTGTAACGTGATGATGATACAGCTAAAGCTATTATACATGGGTATGACCCATAAAACACATGGAATAGAGAGCTTGTGAACTCACCAACACTATCATATACTTGAATATAATTGTAAATAGATAAAGAAGTCCACTGATCAAGCGGGATAAATTTTCAGAGTGAGAGGAAAATCAGTACCCCATGGTGGTCAATGCTTTACTAGATATTTGATACAGGTTCCGTCTGTGGCTTTGGAAAGTGAGATCAATACTGCATATTTTCCATGTTTAAGTATAGAAATAATGGTGAACACAATGGTTTGTGGCATTGTTCATACCTGTACATTATCGTTCATCTAAATATGCTTGTTTATGGTCCGCTCAAAAGCAAACTGAACTTAACAGTGACTTTTTGATGATTTTAGAGGCGTGTGAAGATTGCATCAATGCAGTTCTGTTAATTTGCCCGTTTCAGTAAGCAGCCATCAGAATTAGTCGAGTTTATGGAGTTATGGAACTTCTCACAAAGAGTGAAATGTAGTTTAAATGTGCCGAACTTGTAACACTGGGAGGTCTGTTGGAGGACAGCAAAAACCCACCCTGGTTATACCCAAAGGATCTCAAAGCAAATGTCTGACTAGCAGCTAGCAGCTTCTGCTGCCTGAGAAGAAATCAAATCTCTGCTGTCTGTCACCTGTTTTGTGACCACCTAGGAGGGAATTAGTGTAGAAGGAAGACCATCAAATTCAAGCCAAAGTTCCCCCAAAAATTTCTATGTGAAGCAAACAGTGTCAAACATTAGGAACTGGGTTCCAGTAGTCAGCAGAACTGCCGAAAGCTTGGATGAGTGAAACAGGGAAGTCAAAGGGATAGATTTACATGGCTGCTGCGTGTGAGTGGCTGTTGAGATTTGGAACAGAGAATATGTGCGTATTTTGTTTGAATTATAAGTGTTGCAGACACTTATACATCTATCTAATACATCAATCTGAAATTTCTTACGCTGGCTTGAAGTGAGAAGGATCACTATGTTTGCACAGTATTGAGGCTTAAGGCATTTAGGATTAGAGACATGATGGTTTCTGTCAGTTTTTCCGTTCCCTGAAACAAGCGCTGGCTTTTCATTGAGTTAGTTTTGCACACTGCAAATCTGAGCTCAGTTAGTATATGCCTGCAGGCATACATGGGCTTTTGAGATGCTTCTCCAGATTTCGATTTATAAAAAAAAAAAAATCCTTAAATGGAAAATGTCCAAAATAAAGACATTTCGGCCTGCAGGCAAATTTTATGCAAATTAGTCGGTAGGCATGAATGACTGTCTTGCATTATTGGTGGTCTTGGCAAGGCAGGAATAATGTTGGGAATGACTGTTGTCTCACGTCTGATGAGATGGGTGGAACATACCACCCTCTGGTTACTGTACTGTCTTTGGCCCATATATAGTAGCTCTTGCAATCAGATGGTAGTTTGGCTGGGTCAAGCTGATGTTTTTAGTAGGCCTGGGACAGGGCAGCTACATCACTTACCGTATGATCAGTTTAGCAGACATGCATGAGCTGCTTAATGACAGACTACTGCAGAGGCTCAGTTACGGTGCTTGTTTGGCAAGGAAGATATAATTAATAATGTCATTGCATAAAAGTCAGCTGTTCAGTAGTCATGTTAGCTGCCAAATGTTACACGATGCAGATTCAGAAATATTTCATCCATCTGCCAATGCTTTCAAATCATTCTGGCAAGGTTTTTTATTTCTATTTTAAACTGTGTAAAGGGAAATTGCTCTCATTCTCTCAGTGCTAAGGATGGTGCAAGCCTTACCCTACCTACTTTTAGAGAAATAGAAAAGGGGAAGAAAAGTATTAGAGGTCATCACAGAGGTATCATTTAGTGTCTAAAATGTACTGGACTTATGCCAGAATGATTATGATGGTCTTTTTTTTTTTGGAGGGGGAAAAGAGTGGTGCATCTGAGGATCAAATAATGTGTGCAGCCAGGAAACATTCCACAAAAAATTGTGAAGTAAATTTATCACTTCATATTGATAAACCATAGGAATTTTCATTTTACACCTTCCACTAATGCTGTGAAATGAGTGTCATTTTCAATTATGTCCTGCTCATTCACTGTACTAGGTATTGAAGTTTTATTTATGCAACTTTGATTATTTTTCTTTATTTGAAAAAAACCTCAAGATCTTTCATCTACATGTCCTTTTTTTCTTCTCACACTTGGTGAGCCAGTACAACCTATGGTGTTCTCCTGGTTAGTAATGGCATAATGGAACTGTCACTTGTAGTTTTCTCTCTTCTTCCCCTTCTGTTCCTGACCGTACCTGTAATCACAGCTTTAAAACTGCTCTGTATAGCTACAACCAATCCTTTAATATCAGACATTTAATTTAGTGAGATCCCTTAACTGGTAAAATGATAGGTAAATCAATGATGCAAAATACTACAAAGGCCAAAAATTATTTATTTCATTACTTTTGTTCTCCCTATGAATTACACTCTTTGTAGTCCCTTATGTAATGTCATGTAAGTAGTCCCCACTACTAGGTTTCTCGCTTGCTGTATAATCAAAATGATTCATGGTTTTACATGTAAAATCAGTGTTTTATTCTCTTGCTTATTTGCATGTGGGGATCAACTCTCTCTGGTTAATGCAGGATCTGGAATAGTTTGAGAAGCAGAATGAAAAAAATGAAATAGTAAGAATATTTTTGCTTGGGGGAAGAAGGAAGAACTTTGACTTTATTGGTGAATGAACCGAATGTTAACTGGTGGAAATACTGTGGTATTTCCAGAGTAGTGGGTTTGGCTACATTTTTAAGGGACAGACAGGAACTTGTGAAGTTGTGCTGCAAAATCATCACTGGGACAAAAACATAAGAGCAAACTGAAACAGTGCTGTTCTGGCAGTGGGAGAGGAGCCTAATAGACCAAAGTGTAGAGGACCAGTGTAGACCGATGTCTTTACCGTTATTCCCAGGTTGCTGCTTTTTATGGAAGTATTTTTCCTTGTTTGTTATAGCTGATGAATTTGCATGTGATATTCATTTCATGCTGCTATTTTGACTACGGTATGAAGAGATATTGTTCTATTGCTACTGCAGTGTGAATCCTTATAGCATCTGCTCTGTTATCTTTGTGACTTTCCAGCATAACTACTACTGGAGTTGGGCTTTTTTTTAAATAAAGAGGAAAGTGAAAATATTTTTTTTTTTTAAAGGGGAACTTGAAATAATAAGTCCAACACAAAGAATTACTAGGATTCCTTCATGCTTTGCCAAGAGAGTGCTCTCCATTTTTTGCTAATTGTTAACTAGCATTCTAAGCTGGAGGAGAAAAAAAAAGATACCTTTTAATTTAACTCCAGTTTCCTCCTTTTGAAAAACTAAACATATTCAAAATCTTCACAACACATTTCATGACTATAATCTCTGAAAATGCAAGTTTAATAAAAATATTCAAGGGTATTTGCTGTCAGTTTCTACAAAGAAGACAAGAAAAAAACTGGTAGAAGTCTTAGCAGCTGGAAGCAAAGCTGACTGAAAGACTAAACCAGTTTTTGAAAGCCTAAATCAGCAGTAGCTTTTATTTCAGATTATTCATTTGCTTCTTCTAAACATCTAATTCATTTAGTATTGAAAAACTGGCAGCTGAAAAAAGCAGACAAACTTGCTTTCTATTTTTGAGCACAGAGAGAATGAGATATTAGCATATAAGAACTACAGTTTCTATGCTTTTAATGAGTTTGGTCATCAGAAGTGTTCAATTCTTTAAGGGTAATACTGCCAGTTAAATCCATTTAAAATGAAAACTATGATGGATTCTTGATAAGAAACCATCCCTGTTTCTTATCCGTACAGCACACTAGATATAGTACTATGTAACTAATAGTGTGTAGCTTTGAAATGTTGTGGCTTTTGATTGAATGCCAATTTCTACTAAAATTCAGTTTCTATTAAAAAAAAAAAGGTAAATAAAAACATATTCACTGCTTCCTGGCATACTAAAAACAACAACAAAAGGTGATTAAATGTACAGACATAGATTCTCTTCTGTCCTGACAAAAAGATGCATTAATTATATACAGAAAAGTATGAGCTAGGAGTTCATGAGGGCAAGGCACAGGGCTCAAGCCCTCAGTAAGAGTTGAATTGGGAACAATGCAAAGAAATCACTGCATGGGTTTCTGGATTCTTGTAGTGTGTCTGAGGTCAGAGGATAATTGGAGAAATATGTCAGCACATATGAAGTCAAATTGGGAATTAGGTTGGTCTTTCCTGACTTTAAGCTCTTACTGGATGGATTTCACAATGGCACCAATAACTGAAGCCACTTTAGCTTCTCTTTGATGTATGTGATAAAAGAGATAGAAGCATATGGGAAGGTAAGTGAGCAAGCACTGTGTTTTTGGATGTTCCAGCTGAAGCAAAAGCTATTTTAACTTGTGGAATGGGAAGTATTTTTTTGAAAGCTTTCTGATAGGGACTAGAAAGGTCAAAATCCCATGACTGCCTCTCTGCTGAGAGATTATTTTAGTCAATGTGTTCATGTAATCCCTGTTTGTATTAAAATCTATAGCACAGCTTGCAGTTTAGGATTACCTATATATGCCAGTGAGATATCTTGTGTGAGGCAAGTCAGTACTGAGATACCATGTCAGGAAATTACCCCAGAATGATTTTATCATTACGAGCAGTGCTATGTAGGCAGATTACACTGCACGGATTTACGGTCAGCAACTGGAGCTTTACTATGAATTTTACAGACCTGGTAAAGGAAACTCAAGATTCATATATGATCACAGGATATCCTGACTCTATAAGAAGGTAACCAGTCTCAGCATATGTGTTGACCGACACATCCCTTTGATACATCTGCTTTTATCAGAGTGTTTAAATGCTGCTGTTCTTACAGATTTGGAATTTTGTTTATGTGTTGCTTACACTTTCACGTTTGGCTCCTACAAACTCTTCTTTCTGTCTTTTACCTTCTTATGCTTGTCAGATTGTGAACTCCTCATGGGGTGCATAAGTTATGAGAGTAATTGTGTGACAGACCTATCTCAGTGTGCCCTTGCAGGAAGAACAAGTTGCTTAGGGCTTATTTGGTGGCTTTTACTGCTTAGCTCAAAATATACCATCTCATGTTTTTTGGCTACAGAGAGGCTTACTTTAGTTTTAGGTGAGTTCCTTCTGCTTCAACCAAAATGTAATCATGATGTGAAGATGGTTTTCATGGGCTGATAGGAAACTCATGAAATTCAGTAAGGGAAAATGCAAACTGGGGAGGAACAGCACCACGCACCAGTACATACTGGTGTCACCTGGCTGGAAAGAAGCTTGGTGGAAAAGAACCTGGGAATTCTGGTGAACACGCAGTTGAACAGAAGCCAGAAACGTGTCCCTGCTGTAAAGAAGTCTAGCAGTATCCTGGGCTGCATTAGAAGTGTTGCAAGCAGGTCAAGGGCAGGTGACTCTTCTTCATTCAGCATTGGTCAGGCCACACCTGGAGTTCTGGGTTTCTCAGTACCAGAGAGGCATGGACATACTGGCCCTTTGTTTGACTCTTTCCATTAATATGATGAAGCATCTCTCATATGAGGGAAGGCTGATTGAGCCAGGACTGTCTAGCCTGGAAAAGAGAGGCTCAAGGATCTAACTAATGTATGTAAATACTACACAGGAGGGTGTAAAGAAAACCAAGCCAAGGTTTTTTTCATTGGTGACCGTGACAGCACAAGAGACTATGGGCAAACCCTGAACGTCAGGGAACACTTATTTTACTGTGAGGGTGACCAAGCACTGGAACAAGTCACCCAAAGAGGTTGTGGATTCTCCGTCATTGAAGATATTCAATAACCACCCGTGGTCCTGAGAAACTGATTCTAGGTGTCCCTATCTGAGCAGTGGGGTTGGTCCAGATGACCTTCAGAGGTCCCTTCCACCCTCAACTGGTCTGTGATTCTGTGATTCATCTTTGTGCCATTTTGAGTATGTTGTCTGTGCATAATCATAGATAATTCTCAGGTCTAAATATAGTAAATGAGCAGCCTCAGCACAACCCAAGGTGCCTCCAGATGGGCTTTAATGCATAAAGGCTGATGACTTCGCATACCCATGTGGGAAAGGACATTCCAGGTATACCAGGCTTGAAAGGAAGACCAGAGAAAAAATTGTGAGAAGATCAACAGACCTCTGACTTTGGAAGTTGCCATTTCTGGACAGCTGAATTTGTGCTATGCAAGTTAATCACTGAAAGCGTAGAAGGTTATCTACTGTAAGACATCAAGAATTCAAACTGATGTTGACAGCTCCATCATCTGTTGTCATGTAGAGCTGTATAAACAAACACATTTCCACATAGTGGGTGTTATGAATTGTCACCTTCCAGAGAATCCACTAGTCCTGTTACATGCACACTGAGGTATCCTGTGGCAGCCAGTAAAGACAAGTAAGCATACACCCTTCACAGCAGTAAACTCAGCTATTTTTTGTAAAAGACTGGCTGCTTTTGGAGACTGTGTATAACCATGCATTGCCATTGGCTTCATAAGGGAAAAACATCATTCATAGCGAAAATACATATCAGAGGAAAAATGTTGGTGGTGACTCCAGGCTTAGAATAAGTTTAGCCTGATATGGTTTGGGGTTTTTCTCAAGAAAAAAATGAAAAACTTCATTTTGATGGAGAGTGTTATTTTCTTTGTGTTTTAAACTCACAAAGATATCCAAATTTGGATTTAGGAGCCTGTAGTTGCATTTTACTTTAGTTTAGACCTCTTAGACTTTTCATGGCTTCACAGGCCTCAGTTATCCACATGGCTTGCGTGTATCTCTCCTTGTATAAAGCCAGCAAAACCATCATTAGTAACAAGGAACCAGCTTGCTAGAATGACTTTTGATAGCTAGTGTTGAACATTAGTTTAGCCATGGAAACAATGGGCCAAAAAAACCCACAAAATGGCACCAAGAAGAGAAGCATCAAGAAAATCCAGGGAGTGAAAGAGTGCTGCTCAGAAATTGTTCTTAGTGAGGAGTGGTCCTTTAAGATGATTCCCAATGTAAGATTCATGAATAGTTGTACAAGTAGCATAACTAAAAATAGGTGTGGCTTAGCTCTTGAGGGATTCTGTGCTTGAAGTTTGTAGACACTACAAAAGTGCCATACAAGTGGAAAAAAAAAAAATCACAGAAAAGTGCAGTTTGTGGGGTAATAAGATGGAAATGTTATTTGTATTTTATACTCTATGTATTCTGTTTTTGCTTCCAAGCTTTTCCCTGATTTTTTGTGGTGCTTTAATTGTTTGCTTTTCCTCATAAGGATGCCTTAATTAGAGAAAGAAGATACCTCTGTAGGGTAGAGAAGTGTTATTCTCTAATCTTCCAAACGGGGAATCTTGTATTTCAGAAATAATAGAAGGCTTTTGACTCACTTAAGTCACAGTACTTACATACAATAATGCCTTTGTTCCCATTAATGGGTAATTTATATGTAGTATTCAGAATGATGGGAAAAATTAAAAGATGGATGTGAGACTCCAAATGCAATTCATAACAGTCTGTTTCACACAGGGTCTCATCCCATTTAACTGAGCTATATTTTTTTTATTTCTATCTGCGTAAGTTGTGTCACCTGTAGTGGTGGAATACAGATACTTTCAGCACTCCAAATCAGCACACTTTCTGAAGTGGGATGTGTTCAAATTCTAATTACACCTGATATTACATTTTGCAGTACAACTTTGCAGTTTTATACCACAATGTTATTTTAAGGCAACAACACTTGTCTGTATGAATGGTCTCTGTCTCTGCTTGGGGGCTGTGTAGGATGCTTTTACCCACTTTGTGCATAGCTACTTCTATGTGGTGTGAGTCTTTTTCTAAAGGCATGCATATTTATACAGGCAGCCCAAGATGATGAGATTTTAACTGAAGAGCCTTAGGAAATACATAAAATTATAGGATGGAGAAATTCTAACTGTTTTGCCAACAGTAGGGACTTGAATTGAGGTCTCCTGTGTAAATTGCTGAATCTTTCCATGCAATGGAATGAGATTTCTGCAAGAGGTTTGTTTGTATCTTTGGATTTGGTCCTTGAGTCAGCTCCCACCTGGAGGCAATACTGCCCTAAATTTAGATGTTAATCTCAAGGGTAATGAAGCTTTTTGCTGAGAAATAATCTGAAAATATATGTATTTCTCTTCATCATGGATATAATTTTTGCAGCCAAGTAGTTCCATTTGAGTTTCATTATTAGAGTATGAAAATGTGAAGACACACTTCTCATTAGCAGTTGTGAATCTAGTCAATGACATAGCTACAGAATATATTCTTAGCTCGACAACTTGAGCGGCTGACTTTGGTAAAAACTGAAGTAATGTAACATTGCACTTGTGCTTGTAGATGTAAAGAGTAGCTATAGTTAGTCTCGTGTTAGGTTCTTATCAGTTACTTTTTTTGATAACAAAGTTAGATGAGATACCAAGAAGGGTGATAAATCCTTTATTTGGAATAAATTTATTTAAAATAGGGGTTCATAAGTCATTGTCTATGACTGTATTTTGTTGGTTTTCTTCTCAGTGGTTAACCGTTAACTATTTCTGACTCCAGAATAAGTGTATCAGTTAGCTTGGTCTTAGTAACATGCAAGTCGAAGAGATTACTGAAGATTACAATCTGGATTTACTAAGAGAGAAGCCTACTCTTTACCTAAAATGTTTTGTTTCTTGATAAATTACTTACAGGTGACTTGCAGAAATTAGAGGAAAAAAGTGTTTAGGTGCAGTTAACTTGTGAGTAAAGAATTAGAGGTAGGGAAATGAAGGTATTTTTAGGCTATATTTGAGGGATTTAAGTAACACCACCTGTTAAGTTTTTTGGTTAAGCATCTGTC
Source organism: Myiozetetes cayanensis (assembly GCF_022539395.1). Taxonomy (NCBI): domain Eukaryota; kingdom Metazoa; phylum Chordata; class Aves; order Passeriformes; family Tyrannidae; genus Myiozetetes; species Myiozetetes cayanensis. The sequence continues at coordinate 28,116,353 of NW_026087742.1, read as the reverse complement.
CAAACCCCAAACAAATAGCACCTGGGATAAGAAAAAAATCAAACCTAGTGCATTTACTTTTTGAAATGACCTTTGAGTCTAACTTTCTCTGTATATCATGACTAGCTCTAAGTGGCTGTCTATTTTGGATATCTGCATAATGCAATGGATGAAATTCCATTAACAGTCTTACGTTTTCTCAGTAGAACGTAATTTACATTTTAATGAATTCTGCAGGGACAGAAATAAAACTGAAGATGTGACTGGATAGGGGATACACACCCTGCTTCCCTTACAGCAAGCCTGCAGAATGAACTCCAGCTTTACTAGATGCCAGATAATGCACACATGAGCAAATTGTTCTACATGCCCCCTAAGAGGGCAAGCATTAATAGAGGTTAGCTCACATAAAATCAGAAAGCCAAGATTCCAATCATGAGTCACAAATCTATGGGAATCCAGGTTTCATTATGCCTTCTGTGGCAAAGTTGTTTGCTTTTTTTTAGGCCCTAGTCAAGTGAGTATGAGTTGTTGAGGACATATTTCCCTCCTGTAAGCTAAAATAAGTAAATCAGTCTGAAGAACTGCTGGAGTTTTTTGCATGCGGAACAAATCACACATAGGAAATATTATATTGATTCAGTGTTGGCATGGAATACTCGAGCCCTTAAGAGTAGTCTCACTGCATCATACCCAGATGTAGCTCATTGGCACAGATTTTTGTTCCCTACAGAATTTAAATACTGCTTTTCTTTTTCTGTGTGCATATGATGCAGTTAGATAATGATTTTCTCAAATAGTGAAGCTGCTGCTAGTATCAATGTGTTGTTACCAGTACTTTAGCCTTTTAAGCAGTAGAATATGCTGAGACAGGATTTTGCATTTTACATTTCATTTCTGGTATTTGGTACATTTATTTTGGCTTTCACACATGTGAAAGTGGCAGAGCAGAGAGAAGAGATTGAAAGATGTCCTACGTGATGTTGTGGCCCACAGCTTTTTTAATCTTATTCTGAAACATTTTGTAATTAAGTGTGTCTTTTGCTACCTTCATTGATTGCTGAAAGGTTATTTTAAACTGCAGTCAGCTATGAAAATGTTTTTAAGTAAAAGCATAAAGTAAACCAAAATAATTTTGAGTACAAATCCATGCTCTAGTGAGTATTAGTCAGTACACTTTGTAGCTCTTGTCAACACAAAAATTAGAGGAAATTGTTTTATGCTACTGCCACTCATCTGGCAATCACCTTCTCTGTTGATGGCTGAATTTTGACTTGCAAAATAAAATGCACTTACTCCTCTCAGTATGGCTGGTGTAAAAGCTCTGTTACTGTTCTGATCTGTGCAGAAGTGAATACAAACATCTATCAGACAATGGGATGGAACTGTCTTCTGTAGTCCCAGTATTTCCCAGCTGTGACCCCTGCAGTCTTGTCAGCATGTTCAAATGTAATGCTGTCAGAACAGCAGCTTTTGTCTTTAGTGGGCTTGTGTGGTGGACAGAGAGGCTCACTGAAAGGGAGGGAAGGGTGAGGCAACACCAGTCTCACTTAAGTCTTCCTTGCTTCTGGTAGTATGTTTTGTGAACCTAATCCAGCCCCAGAAATAAGAACATATGGGAGGTCTGTGGAGAACCTGCAGAAACCAAATGATTTTTGTGTTACAGTGGGAATCAAGACCTGTAACTTTACTTTACAGATTGTACAGCAAGTTATTTTTATGTATTTAGATATTTTTGAGAATGTAAATTTCTGTTAGAATCTAGAATTTTCCAGTACATTTGTATCCATTGCATTTGTGTTTTGGAAGACTAAAGTGCAACTGGACTCCAGTGGGAAGCACTTTTCTCTGCTTCACACCATGTTCAGTTAGATTGTAAAGGCACAGAAAACACACAATGTCTGCCACCTGAAATATTTCATCCATTGGTCATGTTAGCAGACTGAACATGTAGTAGGGAAAGGACAATCTAAACCACAGGTAAGCCTAACACCTTGCACTTTTCCCTAGGTATCAGGGACATCAGGTGTCATTGTTAGATGTACTGCTTGCAGAGTCCCCTCATGTTAATATTTAAAGTTGTAAATTTTATTACTTGTGAATCCGTGCGGATTTGTCTTCGCTAACCCAATTTCCTCTCAATCTGGCATGTGGAAAAAAAGAGATACACGAGCTTATCTTCCGCTTCTCATATGGCCTTGTTTGTCCTCCTGTTCTAGTCACTTTCTCTCACCTCTTCTAGGACTGTTCCTTTTAGATTTACCTCCTAATTCATTTGAAATCACTGCATCACAAACTATGCTGTGTCTTTCAGTAGCAGTGCCCATCTGAAGACTAAATATGTACATATCATGAATACTCATTTGTTTGATACAGTAATTGCCAGAGCTAATTTTTAGAGCTGGTTACTAGACGTTCTTTTGTCCCAGTCTCATTTTCCAGCATTTCAGATACCGGGATAACATCACAGCTCCTATTTGGCAACAGGGACTTGTTTCCTAGCTTTTCTGAAAGCAAGATTGTTTTGTCATTATATATGAAAAAAAATACCATAAAAGTGATGAAACAGCCCCAGATCTTTCTCCTTGTGATGGTAGCTGGGCCATAGAACTTAATCAACACTGAGCAGGATCAGATGTGACCTCAGTACTCCCTTAACTAAACCATTCTGGGATCTGTTCCTCTGCAGGTTCTTTCTTCTTACAGTGAATTTGGCATGAAAATATTGTTAAAATATTCTAGATATAAATTGGAGCACTTCCTTTTTTTCTTGTTTCCACAATAAGTAGTCCTCAGTCTCCTTTCAGACAAGTCAGTGAAAGCTTTTAAAAGGTGTTTTCTTGGAAGCAATGCAGGACTCAGAGACAGTTTGCAGTGTGCATCTGTATTTGTTAAATGGTCTAGTGCCACTGTCCTGTGTTTGCTTTGGGATAGCGAAAAGTATTTGTCCACCTGTTACTGGCTAAATTTTCTTGTGAATTTCCATGTTTCCTATTGAGCCAGTGTGAGCCTGTTCTTCATTTCCCTAAGACAGATGTCTGGATGGAAGGGAAAAGTGAGATTCAGTTAACTAATGAATCATTTGCCTACTCTGATGCTTATAACTATCCTGACTGTAGCTCATGGCTGCTCAACTACCCCTTTTTATTTATCTGATCTGGCCCCTTTTTAATAGCAATCCTTGTTAGTCTATCTGAAGAGAATTAGGTTCAGCCTAGTAGTATTTCCAGCAACCTGCAGGTGAAAGGTTTCACTTGCTTGAGGTTTTTTTACATCTTGGAAAGTAACGAGATAGAGATGGTTCAGGCAATGATGGAACACATAAAATATTTTTAATTGAAGGCCTCTTGACAGAGTATTTAACAGTAAGTAGGAGGTGTTCTCTATCCACTGGGAGATGTTATTTGCTAGGTAGTACCTTCAAAAGAGAACATATTAATGGAAAGAGGTAGAATAACTTTAAATACTACCAAAGAAATATTAAATCTGCACTGAATTAGTCAATTTTAATGCAATTTTTGTCTGGTAGATCTAATAGAGTTATTGATTTACTTTTTTCTTAAAGAATGCTGAGCAAAACTGTTCCTTTTATTATCATTGCTATTTCACTATTTATTTATTATTGCTATTTATTATCATTGCTACTCACAAAATTCTACTTCAATACCAAGAAGAGCAGACAGTGCAGAGGACAAAGAACTTGTCTTCCTGCCTTTGTTCCTGTTGTCTGTTGTATTTGAGCATTGGCATGCTTGTTCTACTGAAAGCTTAAGCAACACAAGGTCACTGGGCACTGGAAGCCATGCTACTATCTGCCATAAATAAATAAAACTGAAAGTCAGTTTTACTCCTTAGTTATCAGTGGTGCAAGAAGATGTAATGAATTAAAGAGGGGACTGAATCCCCCAGAGTTTTGTGCTGTTTCAACATACAAATTGACCAAGAGTAGAATGCTTATAGCCCAACAAGTACAAGGCTTACTTCACACTTATACAGTGATGGGTTTACAAATAACTTCTGTAGGTAATTGCTTCACATTGATTCCTTGCACCTTTTCTCAGAAGCGCCTCCAGCATCTGAAAGAGAAGGGTGCAAGTCAGTTTGCAGAATGCAGTTTAAGCCCCTTTTGAGCAGATGGAGAACCCTAAGTGTTTGAGATGCAGTGTTCTTGCTTGTAGCTTGTAGTACATCTTCAAGATAGTATCTTAGGTCATGGTAACTACTTTGGGGCTGCACAGGTCCTCAGTCCTTTCAGACAAATTTGGGTGAGGACTGCTGACTGTTGACCCACCGCAAGTTCTTTGAACATCTGATTTTTTAAAAATATTTTTTTTTGTTACTGCTGCTTTTATTTGGTGTTAAGAGATAGAGCAGAATTAAGCAGCTGTGGTTAAAATAAACAAAGAGGATAAAGGGGCTTCATGAGAATTGGATCAGGAAAAAAGAGACAGATTAACATCATGTGACCGACAGAGGTGCCTAAATTTCATAAAGTTAGCCAGTGGATGCTAAACATTGTAGATGTTTGTTTGATGGTAGACTGACCAGAATCTGACTATGCTCCTTTTGGGCATAAAGTGTCCACGCATAACTAGCAGGGTCTTCCATCTCAGAAAAAAGTACTGCAGATGCATGCCCCTGCATTTGTGCAAATATATGCATTTACCATATAGTTTTAAACATCCATACAGTTCTATTTTCAAAAGACTTTTATGTCATTGCCCAAAAATTAGAGCACTGAGGGGACTCAACTGATAATGATTACATTTGTTTTTCTCTCTACTAACAGTGGAATAAAATATGATTACCTGTCTTGTCTGATACATTTCTCTTGGGGCTTTTGTATACTGGAATTTGGACTGTGATTTAGATGTTTGTTACTCTGGAAACTGTCTTGTTAAAACTGTCTCTTCCTGTTGACATCTGTGAAAGTAGTTGAAAAGTCTCCTTCAAAGCCTTGAATGCTGTTTTTGAGTCTGTGAATCAAATGGTTTTGAAAAGATGTTTTAATAGTGAGGCAAACCAAAACATTTTTATTAGCCAAATCATGGTTGCTAACATGTAAAAATCTTGTACTTTGTTATGCTTGCACAGGGATTAAGAATTGCAGTAAAATATCCTTCCAATTTTTCCAAGAACTGGAATAACAAAATTCACTTCTCTTTCTGTTCTGTAGGTTTAATGGGGTTAAACAGCAACATGCATTTGCTTTTCCTATCCAACTCAAATATAAATGTTTCTGTGGAACAATAAATTCAGGAGATCTTTCTGTCCAGCTGGTTTTCAGATTGGATTTTCATCTCAAGTGAAATTAACTTTATGGAAATACATTGGAAAATAAAATAAAAGCATTTTAAAATCATTGCACATTTCCATTTTGTAATTACTGTTATTACATAGGGAAAAGCCCTAAACTTACATCTCCTGACATGTAGCTTCAGAAAGTTTTGCATTAAAAGACAGCATTGTAATTTGCTGCCTGTTTTCAGTTTGAAGTCTGTAGATAGGGTCATTTGCAGGAATTAAAGATAGACTGAGTTTAATCCCCAAACTTTGCGTTTCAGGAAGATATCTTTTCACTTATGTGTGTTTAGGAAATGGAGCTTAATGCTCAGAAGTGCTTTGTTAGGCTGATGGATTCTCATTCATTATGATGAATTGCTTAGAGAATTTTTCAGCTCTTATCCCCTTGCTTACTAATGAGAACACGGTTTAATGTGAAGATTATGTATAATGCTTTGTTACTATATTTTAAATGAGCTATTATTGTCAGTCTGTTATCAAGGACAGCATAACTGCACATTCTAATGTATGCATAAGGTTCTGTAGGAACCACGAGTCCTTTATGGGTTTTATGAATTACATACATAGCCTTCACAAATTACATAGCCTTTATGAACTGTATGTTAAATACCCTTCCAATCAGGTTTCCTCTTTGGAGTGACTGCATAATTCCTTTCTCTATATTATGCTCTGGATTTTATGTATGTTGTCTTTGACATTTTGAACTCTCTGTGGTCTTTGATGTTTTTCCGTCCAGCAGATGAGTAACTGGAGTCCTGCCAGTCCTTTTGATTTCAGGAGTCTCAGTATTTGATCTATAATTTTAAATTTTTTTTTCTTTTTTTTTCTAATACTGTTTCCAAGTTCTGCCTCCATTCTCCTTCCTGCCCTCTTAGTTTAGCTGTCACTTAGATTGTAGTACACATTCTAATCCTTCTTCATACATCATCTCTGAATCCTTTTCAAATGTTCAGTCTTCTTTCTTGCCAACTGCACTTTGGGCACCGTGTCTTATATACAAAAATATTATAGTGCTGACATTGGCACAACTAAATTTGACCTTTCACAGCTGCAGGCAGAGACAGTTTTGTTGTTTTTTGCTTTTTTGCCTTTGTGCATGCCACTCAAAATAACTGTGAAGTTTTGGAAGAAGAAATACTGCAGTCCAAAGTAATGTCTCATTTGCTTTGAGACTTTGCTTCTTTGTATCAGCTTTTCCAGAAACATGTTACAGAAAGTCTGTATTTTGCAATATAATTCTGTAGGTGTATGTTTCCTTTAAATTAATCCTTTGTTTCCTTTCTATTGCTTCTTTTCTCCACACTTGTGTTTTAAATACTGACAATTTATCACCTAGAGTTTCATGAAGAAGATTTTTACCCCCTAATAATTAATGACAATCATTAGCATATCAGTGCTGTGCTTGTGTTGGATACAAGGTTGAATAATGGAGAGGACTTATTCCTTACCTGTTCAGGCAGACACTGGTAATGGGGAAAAAAAAGAGGGGGTATGTGTGCATATTGGAGAATAGAGCTGGAATATAGTTATTAATTGATATCTGAGAGCTTATCTCCTAATGGAATCATGGAATAGGTGTGATAGGAAGGGACCTGTTCAGGTCATCTAGTCTGCCACCCCTTGCTCAAGCAGAGTTGGCTAGAACAGGTTACCCTGTACAGTGTGTAGTCAGGTTTTGAATATCTGCCACAAGTGTAGGCTCCACAACCTTTCTAAAGTTGAGTTAAATAACATCAGCAGCTCTCCTCTCATCCACCAAGCTAGTCGGCTCATTGTAGAAGGCTATTGGGTTCCTTAGGCGTGATTTCTCCTTTGTAAATCCATGGGGACTACTACCTATCACCTTCTTGTCCCTCATCTACTTGGAAATGGTTCCAGGGTTAGTTGCTCCTTTATTTTTCCAAGGATTGAGGTGAAACTGATTGGCATGTGGTTCCCTAGATCTTCCTTGTTTAAGATAGGAGTGACATTTGTTCTCTTTCAGCCTTTTCAGTAACCTCTCTGCCATGACATAACAAAAGTAACCAAGAGTGGCCTTGCAGTGACATCAGCTGTCAGATATCCCATCAACATGGAGAAGCACAGATGATAGCTCTTCTCCAAGTTACACTGCCATGCTTTACCCTGCAGTGCTGTTTTGAAGACAGCATCTTTGCTGATGTTATTTCAGCTGTGTGGTTTCCATCAGCCCCAACTCCCACTTCCCTTAGAGTTCTGGGGGCCTCCCCAGCTGTGCAGTGAAGTTCAAGCTGATGTTTTGTGGGAAGATGCAGAGGCCTCTCAGTCCACTCGAAGGATTGGGCTCTTTGCCTGTGACAGGCTTTGCACTGGGACGCCTTGGTGACCTCCTAGGAGGGGTCTGTAACGCTTGGACATCTTTCAACTTTTCTATGTCCATCATCCTTTTGGTGCCCTTCTACCTTCTTGAAGTCTTACCCCAGCTCAGACTGCTTGTTCTGCAGTCTGCTAAAGTGCCTTTTGCTTTTGTTTATATTTAAACTTGAATTATTCATTCCATTAGCCCTTATTAAAGAATGTTTTATGCATTCTATAACTGTTTTCAGCCAATCACAGAGCGGTGATATTAACAAAATGGCAACTCCCTGCCGTAAAAGGGCGATGCCCTCTCAAAACAGTGGTCAAACCAAAGGCATGTTCCCTGTGTAGGTATGCAGGCATACATAGGACTCCTAACTCTTAACTGACTACTTGTCATCCATCCCAAGGCAGAGCACTGTGCATTTCCACTGCTCTCTCACATAAGGTGCAGTGCCCCTTCTCTTCCCAGCCTGATCTGCCTGAAGAGCCTATTTTTATCCATCACAGCACTCCAGTTACGTGAATTATCCCACTGTCTCTGTTATAGCCCTGTAACTGTGCTCACATAAACGGTTCCTCCTCGTTGTTCACTGTGTTTTATGTGCTGGTGTGCAGATGCTGGAAAGAGACAAATGTGCTGCTTCCCCAGCATGGGCAAGAGAGTTCTCCCCATAAGGTTTCCAAAGGTAATAGTTTTTATGTGTTCATTAGAAATGACATGGTTGTTGAATTTTTCACAAATGAGAAAGAACATGGTAGCTGAGGAAATTATAAAATCACAGAAATGTTCCTTGACAGGAATTTCTGCAAGTCATACCAAGTGGTACTGTTGCTAGTGCTAGGTCAGGTCAACCATGATTGCTTCTAGCAAAGCATTGCAAACCTCTGTGACTGGAGATTTTGATACCTCCTTGGTTACTTCCAGTGCTGTACTAATTTCTCAGTGACAGTTTCTCCTAATGTGCAACACAAAGTATCCAAGTTGTCCTTCAACTAAATAAAGAGGTTAAGCTGTCCTTGACAAACCAAGCAAACCCAGCTATTACAACTTTGTTTTACAAAACATGTCCTTTATTGAAAACTCCAGTGTGACTGGGGAAGAGCATCTAAGCCAAAGCTTGAGGCTTCTGCCTGCAAATTTACACATTCCAAAACCACAGATTGATGAAAGTGTCCAAATTTAATGCTCCTCGGGGTAGCTCTCCCTCTGCTAGCCCCACAAAAGATCACAGTCTCCGATAACCTCATTTCAGTTTTTCAGGACCATCCTAGGAGTACTGCTGGGGGAATGACTCTAAGAGGATAACTGCTTTCTCTGGCAGATGAATTAAGGACATTCAGCATTTGCACAGATTTTAGTTCTTTAGCTTCTATTACTCACAGGCTGTCATTACAGGTGTTACAGCACTAGACTCAAAGAAGAAATAAAAATTATTCCTTTATCTTCCATCAATGTCCAGTTCATAGGAATCTAGTAGAGGAGTGTAAATTTGCTATATTGTTATGACAGTAGCATTTAGTAGGTATTTTTAAGTATATTGATCTACTTCCATACCCCATTCTCATTTCCTAGTTTATGGCAGAAGAACTTCTCAGATTTTGATGTTCTTGCTATATTTTGGATCATGTGTAGAAGGATGATCTTGCTTTGCAAGAAACCTCTGAGATTGTCAGCTGTTAAGCCCCAGTTTTGATTAATCCTGTGGATTATCTAGGCGGTGTGGGAAAATTTATCTGGTCTTACCTGAAAATCTCCTTTAAGCACCAGCCCTTTCCAGAGATGGATTAACCACCCAAATCCAGAGATGGCAATTGGCATCCAAAAACTTAATTTGCAGACAGCATATCTCTGGTTTGGAATGTATTTTGAAGTGGTAGAAACCATGTAGTTCTCATCCCTGCCTCCTCCCAGAACAGTTATTCTGATCTATAACTCAGAGGAGGATACAGCAAAAGCAAAAGGTGAGCACCTCTGCCTGATGGGAAATGGATGGAATGACTCTTCTGCTGAGCTTTGAGTCCTCTTTCCCTTTTAAGTCACCTCCCCCCACACCCCTTTTGATTAACATTCTGCTCTCAACAGAGCAGTTAATCCATTGTGATAGTTTGAAAAATCCTGTTAATTCTGATGACAATGTGTCCCGGACAACCAAGTTAGTATCTTCCAAAACTGAGGTTAATTAACACGCATTGAAACAAGACCAGGGACCGCTATGTCTTTTGAGACAGGATGGGGGTTTTTTGAATGGTATCTCTTACTGGTTTGAATCTCTATACCAGGCTGCTTCCAAATGAAGCACCAGGTCCAAAATGCTCAGAAGATGTGAACTCTTCCTTCTGATCTGAAGAGTCTTTGAATCAGGTTTTCAGCTGCTAAAGAAGATGATGACCATCTTTATGTCTCATATAAGTTTTCTTTTAAAATTCCTGCATGGTGTGAAAGAACAGCCTTTCAAACTGTTTTCCAAGATGTGCTGCTTCTTGATTTCATAGGAAACCTGTGAGGTCATTAAGATACCATAAACGAAGGAGAGGGGAAAATATTAAAAAAAATTCAAACCAAAACCCAGGATCAGAGTGAGAAGACTTTACTGTTTCATTAGGGCCATTGCCTTCCTTATCTCATCTGCACATTGACTGGTCCAAGAGTCAGTTGGAGAAAAGGTGGAAAATCTTTCTATCTTGAAAAAAAGAGCTAAGATAGGTAACCTTTATCTTGTAGAACTTACCAAACAGAAGGAAAATATTACTGGCAGCTTTTCCAAAGTGTTGCTGACGCTAGCAGAAGGGAGGGTATTAAGAGCCACCTGGACACTGAAAAACCTTTCTGTGCTAGGCTTTGGTGGAGCATTGTGCTTGTCCATGTGGCTTTTTCATTCTTGTCCTTTTGGTGCAGGTCATCCTTCTGTTAAATTTTGTTTAAATAAAGGACTGTCAAAGCCTAATTCTGAGTGTCTTTCTGTCACTGCAGTTGTCCTGAAATTAATTCCCAGCACTGACACTTGTTTTTTCAGTCATGCTGTTAGTATTTCCTGGTAACAAACCTCCTGTGCTTATTGCCACTTTATGGGGGCCATATTTAAGCTGCTCCGTGTATTTTTCATTGTATCATTTTTGCTTCAGGCAAGATTGCCTCTTTTAACTCAGCACAGAGTAAGGTGGGGAGCTTTCTGTTCTCTGTAACTGGGCCACAGACAGCCCAGGGCATGTTATTCAAAGTGGAGTACAGAGACACTTGCTTCTTCTTTGTCCCTAGTGGTTGTCTCTCAGTGTTTGGTTTCTAAATGTCTCTGTTCTATTCCAAGTGCATTAAGAGTTCTCCTGGTGTTTAACCAGCACTAGGAAGTCTGATGTCAAGAATAAATCTTCCCTCTACTCTTTCTCTCTCACACGTAGTTGTGCAGCTTTTCCATCACTCATTTTGTGCATGGCATGGAATGATGGCAAGTCAACAAGAATATGGCCTCATCCCTTTTCCTGATGCTGTTCAATAACTTCAAGAGCAAGTCTATAAATATAATTCTATTAATAAACCTTGCCAAAATGACATTTCCTACCCCTTCTTTACCCTACCTTGTTTGCTGCTTGGTAGTTTTGCTGGATTCTACATTCATTATCTTACTCTGAGAAGCAGGAAATGTCATTATTTACGTATATGCTAAGAAACTACAAATGCTATTACCAGTACATAAAATCATCTAGCCCTTGCTGACAATTGTGCGCCCACAATGCTTGATTCTTGTAATCACCTATGGCATAATTTATCAATTTACTTCTAAGTTATGTGAAGCAAAATATACTAAAAATGCTTGCTAATAGTCTCCTTGTTCCTATTATTGAAAAAGAGTGAAGAGACAGGCTGTTTGGTTTTCATACTGACCTCTGGAGTTGTGAATATTTCATTCACATCCTGTCTAGTAATACCTCCCAGGCTAGATAATCCTGTGCACAATCTCCTTCTGTACAATATGTCAGCCTTGGCATACCTCTGACCATCTGTGCTGCCCTTTCCTAGGTCTTATAAACTCTTCCTCTGTCTTCTTTTTGATAAGGCAACTAAACCTCGATATAGTTCTGTATTGTGAAAGTTTGTATTGCATTAGCTCACGCAATGCTCAAAAATGTAGAATAAAATAAAAGAGCCCCTTTCCCACTCTGGTGATAGCATTTGTCATGGAAAGACTTGTTTTGGAGTTTCTCTATGTTTGTCTGGACTTCTCATTTCTCTTGAAGCATTTGAGATTCTTACTGTTTCCTAGAATGTGGTAGTTTTTCTGGGCACAGTGATGATGATGGATAGACATTGAGGTATTGAAAACAGTTCAGACTTTGGTCAGTGAAACAGCAAAGTGTGGAAGAACCTGTGAGGAAAGTTGATGTTCCTTTTGTTTTCCTTTAAGCTCAAAATATATGTACCATAGCTTGGCTAAATTACTCCGTAAGTAAAAGTGACTGACTTTATGATAGTGTTCTGTGGTGACATAAACACCGGGGGAAGGAGAGATTTGAGGGTTGCCTGGAGGATGATGATTTCTAATCATGCGAGGGAAACAAGCCAACATCTTTTGAGAAGAAAAATCCAGTGAAATTTATTATGCTGTTGAACCATTTCTCTAGGGAAGGAATGTCAGTGCCATCACTCTCACACAATTAAATACCAAGCAGCATATATTATTTCATTATATGGTGAAAAAGGAATTAATAAGATGACTTGATATATTTTTTTCTCCTTTCACTCTCCAGAATTCAGTTGTTCCAAACAGAAAGAGGTGGATCCTGTGAGAATAAATGGCTGTCAGAACATTTTTTTACAGTGTTCATGTAGTATAAAAAATGAGAATGGTATAGAATAAACTGTCAGGGAAAGGTATTTTATTGCTAGAATGCTAGCTAGCTTTGGTTGGTATGGTGTATGCAATTAAGTCCCATGTCAGTGGCATTATTTGGGATTTTTTTAAAAAGCACGAGTGAAAAAAGCATTTGTCATGGGACCTGAGGTTTAAAGCATAAATTTTAGCATCAACAGTACTGCTACTCAGTAGAATGGCAGAGAAAAACAGAGAAGAAAGCACAAAAATCGAGGAGATGTGGAGAGAAGAAATACTCAATTCGTCTTAAACTCTTAGAGCTATTTGGTATGGAATGCCCCCTTGTGGAAATTTTTAGGATGCTATGTCTTTTTATTAAGTCTCTTGCAAGTCTTTCTGACTTTTTACTCTCTTCAGTCACTGTAGATAATCCTGCTTGCATATATCAGCCTTGGTCTTTAATACCCCTTCCTCACCTGATTTTTTATGTAATCTGAACTTTCAGTGTAGCTTAAGGGTGGAGAAATCCTACTTTGGGAGGTGAAAAGTAGAATTTAGCTTGGAAATCAGGCATGGTAAGAACATGATCAGTGCAGATACTGTGGTGTAGTTGTAGTACTGCACTAAATAAATGTTTTCACAAAGCTCTGGATGATACCGTAATCACACTGTGCAATTTGGCAATCACTACAGAAGCTGGAAAGGAAAGTTGTCTTCAGTGGGACATTAGAATTGCAGGAAAAATTAGCAGATGTCGATATGTCTGCAGCCTCAGCTGATGTAGCAATTCATTTTGCATTGTAAAGGACTCTTCTCCCAGCATGTTCATATGCCTTGCATTCAAGTTGCATCCCCACAGTGGTCTGCCTAGGGACAGCACCAGACCTTTGTTGCAATCATTTCACATCAAGTATCGAAGACGTCTACTTAATAAGGCACTGTGGAAAGGTGAAGGTGCGGGTGACCGGTCTTCTGCCAAAAAGCAAAGTGTTTTGCTCCTGAGTTTACCAAAATACTGATGTGGCTACCACAAGCAAGTGGAGATAGGATCTGTATGGAAGTGTATATAGAAGGTCTCTTGAACTGAGGGCTTGTCAAAAGGACAGAAGCCTTCTGTCTGTTTTTCTGCCCTGCAGCTTTGATTCTCCTTCTGCTCCTGGTCCTTCTTTTTAGTCTTCACGTCCACCCCATGGAGCACCAGTGGGCCCATCACTTTTCTAATTTCCTACACTTGAAGATAGCTCTCCCCTCATCTAAGCAATTAGCTGCTTCTGACTTTGTCTAATTAAACACAAACGTGAGCCTTGTAATTTCCTAGCTACCCTTATCTTCTAGACTCAATCTCAGTCAAGACTGTGCTGCAGAATTTTTTCAAATATAAAGAGATGCTGGTAAGGGCTTCTTTCTTCTATCTCTTTTGCTACTATCTCATAATTGGCATTGGATCCCGAGGTGTGACTCTTCATGGGCTGATCTTTCTACTGATCACATATTTGTCCTTTACTTGCCCTTCCTCTGTAAGCCTTTTGCCCTGATCTTGCTCTTACCACCACCTTGTTTATCTGCAATGATCTATTGCTTTTGGCCTCATGATTCCAGAATTCACTGCACTGTTTCAAAACACTTGAGCTAGGGCTGTGATTTCTGAGCCTAATAGAGTCTGAAAGTCCAAGAAATACATTTGTGAATGGCCTTTAAAATCTGGATTCAGGTTCTGATGGAAAGTTACACTTAACAATTTCAGACTTTGGTAGAAACTTCTTTGGAAACATGTCAAGTCTCAGCCATGGTGTATTATGAAGTCATTGATTGAAGTGCCATCAGCTAATGGCAATGGCAGCCCTGGAAGCTTAGAAGTGCCATTTAATATCTTAAATGAATGTTGTGAGTTGAGAGCTGCTTCTGACCTCCTGAACCTTTAAGGTCTCAGCCCAAGCAACTGCCTGCAGTTCTCATCTAACGGTGAAAACAGCTGAGCCACAGAGTGGATTCCTCAGTGGGCTTGAGGCACCAAAACTGCAGCAGTTCAAGGACAGAGTAGATGAAATTTAAAGCAGGAGCAGTAGAGTGGCTGGTTCCATGAACTGCAGGGAGTTTAAATCTGTAGCGTTGTCTATTGGGTCCTGCAGCAGCATATGATCAGGAGGCTTCTGTTTCACATCCCCTGGCAGCTTTTTACTACTCTTAATTCACATTGACCTTGCTGATATACATGCAAAGCAGTGAGAAATCAATTCAAAATTATTAATTGGAGAGGACAGATTTGAGGGAAGAGATGAAAGTCCTGTAGCCCTCCCCTGCCACATACGCGTGTGTATGTTTTGTGCCATTCTTTTCACAGGATAGTAGGTGTTTGACTTTTGTCTGCACACACTCATGTTGCAGCTGCATCCATGTCTATGATAGGAAACAGATGTTGACATTTATCTTCACCCAGTGATGCAAAGCTCCCCAACTCACTCTGGAGAGTTACTGTGTGTTGAGTTTCAAAAGCAGAGGTGCTTCCCAGTCTCCTTACAAGAATGCTGAAAATTTCCTCTGTGTTATTCAATACATGTTCTTCTGAGCTTTAGACACTGAGTTTTCCTCCAGATTGCTAAACTAAAACTTAGGTGCAAAAGGATGTGGAAATTACCACCATTGCAATATAGTTACTCTCCATCTCTCATTCTCTTTTTCTGCCTTCACAACCCTATATTTTTATGCTTGGTACATTGGGAGATAATTTTATGTTTTATTAGCAGCTATGCATTTCCTTCAGGTTCTCTCACTGATGGAGAGTAGCAGTATCTACTTTCTGTAGATAACGAACATAGAAATCTGATTTTTGTGACACTGAACACAGGCAAACAACACTAAAGCTATGAAAACTCATACTAAAACCCAATATGGCTACTGGGACTGGGTATTTTATGACAAATATTTATTGAAAAGATGTTATTGATTAAAATTGCATTAGGTTTTGCTGTTGGGAGATCAATGAATAGCCCTAGTTTCATGTGCTAAGTCTTTAAAAAGAGAATTCTGCCATCCAGTGGCTTTTCAATAGAATTATAAGTATAGATGACATGACCTAGTCTAAGTAAGAACATTTAATTTCACTTTGTTTCTGCACCAAGCCAGTGAAAGCATTACTGCAGAACACTTACTGAGAATTTACCTGTGAAATTATTTCTTTTCAGAGTTGCTGTGAAAGGAGACAGTGACATTTTTTAAAATGGTTACACCTTTCTTTTGTTTATCTCGTTGCAGTTATGTGGCTGTGGTCTGCTGGGTGTGGGCATCTGGCTGTCGGTGTCGCAAGGAAACTTCGCCACATTTTCTCCTAGCTTTCCATCACTTTCAGCTGCCAACCTAGTCATTGCCATTGGCACAGTGATCATGGTGACCGGCTTTCTGGGCTGTCTAGGTGCTATCAAGGAAAACAAGTGCCTCCTGTTGAGCGTAAGACATCAGTACTCCTTTTCACTAAGACAGTGACTGTTGCTTTGTTATTATTTTATTTGAATGATCAGTGCAAAAATAGCCTTGTGGCTCACTGTAATATTGCCCTTGGCTTTCAGTCTTCTGTATGCTTGCAGTATGACCTCCCACAGCTTTGATCACAGTGATATTAATGGTGTATTAGCAAATGTATCCTTGTTACTATGTGCCCTAATGTATTAGATAGCATAGAAAATTACTATCAGTTACCTCTAGTTAAGTAGGAACTGTAGGATCAACCCAGAGAGCCCTTCTGGAAATGTCTCCTAGAAAGATGGACTGAAAAAATTATAAGCGCAGAGGGGCTCAAAGCCTCTCATTGCTATTTTCTATACTGCCTATATCTAAAGGAAGAGGATGATGGAAACCATCTGACCCAAACTAAGAAGTCAAGGTCTCTACCAGACCTTATCAACTAAAAAAAAAAAAAAAAAAAAAGTCTGATCCTCACCAGTCTTTGTTCAGCACTGAAGCTCAGAGGTTTGTATCCCCTCAGAACACACAGTGTGGATCACTCCTCTTGCATGAACCCAGGAGAGCTCATCATGCTTCTCCCCATCCCAAGGAGAGAGGTAGTGTGGCAGAAGGTGAGAGGATGGCTTTCAAAGCAGACAGGTTCCCATTCAGTCACAGCTTATGAATACAGATGCTGTGACATTCAGGAGCATGTTTTCCTTGTGCAAAAGTCTCCCTTATATGATGCTAGGGAACAGCTGGGCAGCATTCCTGAGACCACCTCAGAGAATAAGTAATGAGGTCCATGTCATTCATCCACAAAAACTGCAACACCAGCTTTCTTTTTTCTTTTTCTTTTTTCTTTTTTTTAAGAGTATTTGTATCCTACAAGGTTCTGCAAAAGTCTGTTTATACAACCATGACTATCATGAGTTTTCAGTTGGAGAGCTAGCTGTGCTGCATGTTGCTTCTCCCCGTGTTTGGGCAGCTGGTGCCATGCCTGTCTGACAGTCTGCTAAGGGCATAAAGGCATGATTAAAAAAAGGCATAGTGGGCATGAAAAGTAGTGGGAAACTACTAGAAGTCACACTTGGGATGCCCCTGCAGAGAGAGATTTCAGATACAGAGAGTTGGGAATGGAAGTGCTGAGTAATAATATAATGACTGTTCCACAGTCAGATGTGTTTAAAGCCCACCTGCCAGGGAATCACTCCTGAGGCACATCACATTGATCTTTATGGTAAGGGGTTTATCATCTGTTCTATAGTCTGTATGAAGGAAAGAGGGCTGTGTGCTGTGACAGCAGTCAAAAGGAGCAAGACAAAAGCGTAGCTGAAACCTGCAAACTGGTAGTAGGCCAAAACCTATGATTCTGAGAATGACACAATGAGTTTCCTCACTGATGGCAAGACCCTCAGAAGTGTTAGTGGCAATATAGTATCAATGTGCCTGAATAGTTTGAAATCAAATTTGCATGGTTTTGGTGGTACAGGAAAGGTTTAGAGGACAAGGCCCACAGTCTTCATAGTTTCTAGAAGCCCCAGGTTTGCTCTCTGGTTGGCAAGTGTGTATACACTGTCTGTTTTTTCTTTGTTCTAGTTTTTCATCGTTTTGCTGATAATTCTTCTGGCAGAGCTGATATTACTCATTTTGTTCTTTGTTTATATGGACAAGGTAAGCAAATATGCCACATAGATTAATTATCTGTACTAGCATGTAAACCAGGTTCAGTTTGTTTTTGTTTGATAAAAGTATGTGGATTGTTCTTGATCTTCACTTTGGTGAAGGTTTCACTTTAAATCTTGGCTGTTTTCTGTGAGCTGGTTCTGAAGTGGGGGAGGAGGTGATGAGGAGAACAAGCAGAAGAGAAATCGCTGACATAAAATTGTGTTCCAGGATCTCCCTTTTAGTCTTCTTTTAAAATCTTAGATAGCCTTCAACATAGCTGTTTGATGTCTGCAAGAAGCTGATCATCTTGTGGACCTGAGTTGTGGGAGGTCCTAGTTAAAACCTGCTTAGCTTCTTAGGGCCAACCCTTGGAACAGGACTGGAGGAGAGAGGCATGGGATATTCACAGGTTATTCCAGATGCCAGCAGTTGTCTCAATTGACTGGGCAGACCCAGAGAGTTTGGCAAGGGTGCAAAATGGATCAGGAGGCAGGTTCTCATAAAGCTTATCTGTAGGGAACTGCTATCTCATAGAGACCAAGTGAACTAGGCACAACTGGCTGGCCCATTGGATATGTGAGACTGGAAAAGTGCCTGAGGAACTGGAGAACTCTGCTAAACACAGGGCAGAACCTTGCAGTATGAGCATGTCCAGACTTATTTTAAAACAGCTCCTATGAGACCTTTATCTTTTCTCAGGTTGTCATTATTTCAGGAAAGACATTGAGGTGCTAGAGCAGGTCCAGAGAAGAGCCACCAGGCTGGTGAAGGGACTTGAGCACAAAGTCCTATGAGGAGAGGCTGAGGGAGCTGGGGCTTTTTAGCCTGGAGAAGAGGAGTCTCAGGGGTGACCTCATCACTCTCTACAACTACCCGAAAGGAGGTTGTAGCCAGGTGGAGGTCGGTCTCTTCTCCCAGGCAATCAGCAGCAGGACAAGAGGGCACGGGCTTAAACTGTGCCAGGAGACGTTTAGGTTGGATATTAGAAAGAAGTTCTTTACAGAGAGAGTGATCAGGCATTGGAATGGGCTGCCCAGAGAGGTGGTGGATTCACCGTTCCTGGAGGTTTTTAAGATGAGGCTGGATGTGGCACTGAGTGCCATGATCTAGTAATCACAGTGGGGTTGGATCAAGGGTTGGACTTGATGATCTGGGAGGTCTCTTCCAACCCAGTTAATTCTATGAGTCTCTGATTCTATAATTATAATGCCTGCTACTTCAGGGAGCTGAGACGAACTTCTGATTTTGACAGAGGTGTCAAAGAGGGATGAAAGAGATCCTCTGATATAGGTGACCTTTATGCCAGGACCATAATCCTTTCTCTGCTGCCAGCTCACTAGTGTCAGAAGCAAGGTGCGTGCTTACCTGCATCTGGGACTCCAAGCTCAGACTGAAATTTATACAAGAAATGAGACATCTCAAATCTCTGGTTAAGCATTCCAACTTTATCCTCTAAGAAAAGAAGAGCACAGTTGAAAGTGACAGATCCTGAAAGTCCGTTCCCACAAGGAGAACAACAATAATGTCTTTTTTCAATTGATTTTGTATTGGCTGTAAACTATAGCCTGCCTGAACCCAGAACCCATGCAAAGATAACTCTGTTAGGGTTGGAAGGCCAGAACTCTGGCCTTAAAGTAGGCCATAGGTTACAGGCAGGAGAGACTGCTGTGCGGTATTGACAACAGCCGTCACTGGCAAGGTTACAGTAAGATCAGCAGATTGTTAATGTTCAATTAGTTTGAATCAGATGATGACTACAGGATGGACTCTTGGCAGAGGTCTCCTATCTCAAGAGAATTAATCCAGTATTTTGCAATCTGAGGGAGAGACTAGGCCTTGGCAATTGCTTAAAGGTCCCACTGACTTGTGAGAGTCTTGAAGCTTTTCTACCTACATTAAGTTTGTGGTGAAAGAAGTTAAGAGACATGTTCTATATGTGTGTCTATACCATTTGGTCCTTTCCTCTGAACAGCTTTGATTCTCTATCTTTTACATGGTGCAGGTCAGTGAGAGTGCAAAGAAGGATCTGAAGGAGGGTATGAAGCTATATAATTCAGAAAATAATGTTGGACTGAAAAATGCCTGGAATATCATTCAAGCAGAGGTAATATATTTTCTCAATATAAAAAAAAAAATCTTTGTTCATGAAGCCTACCGCAGTCTGTTAAGTATGGCATCCATGCCAAGTCTAAAAGATGGCTAATGCAGGTTTTGGTTTCTGATTTTGCACTCCAGAACATCCAGGGAGTATTGTGAAACCAGGATCAAAGGGTACTCTGTAAGGTGAAAGATGCTCACCTGTCTGAGATTCTCTGTGCCTGTCACAGATGATCTGAAGCAGCAGAGAGGCAGCAAAACCTGCATAGATGGAACTGAAGCTTTGGCAGGCTTTTGCTGTTAGCAATTGAGGGCAGATTACCTTGTGTTTTGGTGTTTGGGCTCATCTCTATGTGACAAGAAGACTTAACATACCTTGGACATGGAACCATTTATTTTCTTTAATTTTGTTTTTCCTTTGTGTTTTTAAGTATTTGCTTTTAGAGGTCAGCAACCACAGAACACTTTAAAACTACAGAAGTGTTGTTTTGAAAATACAGAATGGTTTAGTGGAAGTACAAATTTGTGGTTGTGTGTGATTCACAAACTGTGCTAGTTAATTTTTTAATTCTTTACTTTTGCACAGATGAAATGCTGTGGTGTGAATGACTTTACAGATTGGTACCCAGTCCTGGGAGAAAATGTTGTTCCAGACCGATGTTGTACAGAAAACTCCCAAGACTGTGGAAGGAACTCTACTGAATTAGTCTGGAAAACGGTAAGGCTCACTTTGCCCAGGTCAAGTCTTAGGTAGGGGTGGGAAGGAACAAAATAGAGGGAATGCGCGTGAAAGAAAATGTGACCTTGGGGTTTCAATTTTCATCTTTCATCATTTCAGGGATGTTATGAGAGAGTTATGACCTGGTTTGATGAGAATAAACATGTCCTTGGTTCAATTGGGATGTGCATCCTCATAATGCAGGTAATACTGGTATGATGTTTGTTAACGTGGCTTTGATTTGCTGTCAACATTCTTGATTCTGCTGTGTGAAAAGTGATGCTCAACTGCTTTGAGTTGGAATATTATTTCAATAATGTCAGATTTGTTTTATGAGTTCATATAAGGCCATCTACTCAGAAAGAAAGCATGTCAGCAGTGAGTCCTGCAAAGAAGACTGGACTTCTTTGCAGTGGTGTTTTGCTTATCTGTGTTTTGACTTCAGAGTACCTCTTTGGAGTTCAATATTTAGCCATTTGTTATGCTGTCCTTTAGGGAACTGGTTGTTTTTTAATTTTGGAAGCAAGTTCTAGAAACTTCCAAAATTATTCAAGTCATGACCACTCAACTGAGTATGTCAACATGTTTTAAAAAAGGAAATGCAGAAGTATCATAATAATCTGTTAAGGTTTTGGGGTTCCTGTTCCAGGGATGTGGTCATGGCACTAAGCTGACCAGAGTTCAAGAAGCATTTGGACAATGTTCTCAGGCACATGGTGTGATTTTTGATGGTTGTCCTGTGCAGGGCCAAGAGCTGGACTCGATGATCCTTGTGGGTCCCTTCCAACTCACAATGTTCTATGATTCTATGACTCCTGTTCTTCTGGGAGATGATACCTGGATCTGATAGTTTCAGTCACAGTTACCTGGCTAAACAAGCACAAGTTGTTGCGTCAAAGGAAAGAGTGACTTGAACATATAGATTCTGAAAAATGGTTGCACATATGACAAAGAGCCCTGAGAGCTTTTTGTCTCCATCTGGGCTCTGACAGATACAACCCTGGACATCACTGTGTGCCTGAACAACATACATTCAAGTTTACTGCTCAGTGTTGAAGCTTGGGAAATATGGCTAGTGTAGAATGGCTGTTAGAACTACAGCTGGGCCATGAACACAGGTCAGCAGTGCAGTCCTGGAAGCCTTCCTGTATTAAAGCCCTTATTGTTTGTTTTCCTTCAGATTCTTGGCATGGCCTTCTCCATGACACTCTTCCAGCAGATTCACAGGACTGGCAAAAAATATGATGCCTAAAGCCTCTGAAACATTATCACATCAACCCTTCTGTCTCATCATAAAAATGAACACAAGGAATGACCACAAGGAGCATCACACTTAGCCCTGCTGAGGGAATCCGTCCCATTGACTGATCCACTTTGTTGTTACTTGTCCAGTTATTATCACAACTTATTTGACTCTTTTTTTTTTTCCTGTTTCACATTTGCCATTTATTTGCCAAAGAGGGGGAAACCCCCCCAAACAAATGGATTTTCTACACGAAATCATAGATC
This sequence comes from Myiozetetes cayanensis, assembly GCF_022539395.1. Lineage (NCBI taxonomy): Eukaryota > Metazoa > Chordata > Aves > Passeriformes > Tyrannidae > Myiozetetes > Myiozetetes cayanensis. Next base: position 28,094,513 of record NW_026087742.1, on the reverse strand, counting down.
TGCTCTAAGAATGTTTCTTAACTTAAGAAAATGTTTTGCTCTACTAATCCATGCTATATGTGCAAAAATTACATGTGTTCAACTTCAAGTGAGAATTCTTCAAAGTCTTCCATTAAGTTTTCAACCCTTATATCCAATTTACTGGAAGACTCGGAAAAGCCACTCTAACTGAGAGTCCTAGGAATTGGAGCTGCTTTGCTTTGCAGCTTCTTGTACCTTATGGTGTATACTTTTTTATTATAATAATGATGATGATGATTATTATTATGATGGATATAGCTTAGAATTTAGTTGCCTGACTTATAACTTCTTACTGTTTTTGGTTTTACACATTTATTGTACATTAATTTCGGAACCACTGTGCGATCTCCAGAGGACATGTTTTTCAAAGTTGATGGTGCGGGCAAAGACACAACTTTTCTCAAGTCCATGGGGAGGCATTGTCTACCTTTATCGGGGCCTTGATGCCCTTACTGTAACAAAGGTGTCCCTTTAAAATCAGAGATTCTTTCCTCAGATGGAATGCAAAGCCTTCCCACTGGACCAGATGATGAGCTTCCTACTTCTGTGAGGCAAAGTTTCAATGCCTTTACTCACCCAAAGCAGTGCCTGGCTGCTTTGATGTCATGCTACTTTGAAAGCTTAAAGCACTGACTAAGCAAGTTACTGTTAGCGCAAAGGAGAGAGATTGCAGTCTGACCTACTGGCAGCAGACTTCACAGATTGTGTTGTCTGCTTCAAAAAAGTTTGCCCAAGGCATGGCGTGCTGCTGGATGTGAAGGAAGGGGAGGGCAATTTGATGGCAACATTGTCATGCCATGCCCTTCACTGTAGGGGTTTCCTCAAGCTAAAGAGAGCTGTCTCCCTGAAGTAGAAAAGGTGGTTTGATTAAAGGTGACCAGATGATGCAGGAAAGGGGTAATTTCCAAAACAGCACTCAGAGATGGATTGTGTTGTCACACCTTCAGTACAGATTGATTCTTGCTGATGGATTGCCAAGTCATCATAGAATCACAGAATCATAGAATCAGCCGGGCTGGGAAGGACCTCTGAGATCATCAAGTCCAACCCTTGATCCAACACTGCCATGGTTACTAGACCATGGCACTAAGTACCACATCCAGCCTCATCTTAAAAACCTCCAGGGATGGAGAATCCCCCACTTCCCTGGGCAGGCCATTCCAATGCCTGATTACCCTCTCTGGAAAGAATTTCTTCCTAATATCCAACCTAAACCTCCCCTGGCAGAGCTTAAGACCATGTCCTCTTGTCTTACTGATAGCTGCCTGTGAGAAGAGACCACCCCCCATCTGGCTACAACCTCCTCTCAGGTAGTTGTAGAGAGTGATGAGGTCTCCCCGAGCCTTCTCTTCTCCAGTGAAAACAGCCCCAGCTCCCTCAGCCTCTCCTCATAGGCCTTGTGCTCAAGTCCCTTCACCAGCCTTGTGGTTCTTCTCTGGACCTGCTCCAGCACCTCAATATCCTTCCTGAACTGAGGGGCCCACAACTGGACAGAGCACTCCAGGTGTGGCTTCACCAGCTCTGAGTACAGGGGAAGGATCACTTCCCTGCTCCTGCTGGCCACACTGTTCTTGATGCAGGCCAGGATGCCATTGGCCTTCTTGGCCACCTGGGCACACTGCTGGCTCATGTTCAGCTTAATTTTTTTTTTTTTTTTAAAGAAAGCATGCTTTTATTCAGAAGGATTTCAGAAGAAAGGAAAAAATGCATCAAGTGAATGGCATTGGTAAAATAGAAGAAAAAAATCTTACAATGTCCATCCCTTGGGTTAGTTTACTCAATGTCTATTTTTACCAACATTCCCGATTAGGAAACTTGAACGTGTATTTCTCTACTTTAAATGCTTCTTCATTGCAAGGAACCCCCATTTACCCTTTGTTCCAGGTTTTTGCTAATTTGTGAAGGAAGAGGGAAATGCTTAGACACTGGAAGATGTTCTGACTAAATTTCAGTCAGGGCTTGGCTCAGCTCTGAAAGAAATACAGCTTTTTGTATTAGCAACTGTCAGAGTCAACCTTCAGAGGTTACCTCATCCAGTGTCACTCTCAAAGGGGTACTGACACGTCTGTGAGATGGGGTTCACTATGATGGTATTGGACTGAGTTTCAGAATCTGCTGAGGATGGAGATATTGTGCCTTTCAGAGCCATGCCACTTCAACTACTCTGGTAAACAAAATTCTCTTAATGTCCAAGCTCTAAAAAGATACAATTTTCATTGTATCATTCAGCGTATCTTTTCCTTGTGGGCTGAAATAGCTGTTGAGCCACTATATCTGGGAGGTTTTAGTCCCATGTTTATATTCCTAGTAAGTCCTGCATGCATCTATACATCTGGCAGCAATAGTGTTTTGTCTGACCTATGTGTCACTTTCTTGAGTTCCTATGAAATCAGTGTGACAGGAAGGAGTGTGAATGTGTGGGTGATAGAGATGAATTTGAGTGTTACAGTGAAGAAGGTTACTATTTTTAGAGCACAGCCTTTGCCCATATGAGCACAATGCCCAAAGTTTCACAGGGCTCTTGTTTCCCACTGAAGCAGACAAGGCCATATGGGTTCAGCTGTTTCACTTGGATAGCCTTTGAAGGAGTTGGGGAAGAAGTAGAGGGAAAGCACAGAAACTGAATCCAGTTTTACTTCCATTTCTAACAAAAATTGGGACCAGGAGCATCTGAGCCTCACTGGAGATGGCTGTTCCATGTTGAAGAAGGGGCTCTGATGCCCAGTGTACTTGCTGCTACATGTAAGACTGTATCCAAAGTTGCTAAGATGCGTTCCCATTTTTGCAAGAAAAGATAGGATGATTTTCATTTGATGGCTCCACTGCATTCTCCCTTTGGGCAGAAGTGCTTAGCTTTCTCTAGCTTTCTCTGGTGCTTAAAAAGAGCAGGGTGCAGGGCTGAGCAGGAGCATCATCTCTGTCCTTTGGGGTCGCACAGTGGTACTTACCGCATCTTAAATTTTAATCTGCAGTCAGTTTTTGTACAAAAATGGTAAAATATATTAATGAAAGTAATAAGGAAATAAAAACTGTTTATGAGTAACTCAGAGATGAAATGTGTAGTTGCAAACTCAGCTACTTTGCCTTCCATCCAAACTTATTTTTCTAGAATGCTTCATTCCATTTCACGATCTAGCAGCATAGATCCTGAAATCTTTTTTTAATGACTACTTTTGGCATTTTAAGCACAGTATTAAGTGAGATAGTTACATGAGCTTCATGTATTCATCTCTATGAAGCCACCTACAGGAGAGGAGTCAAAAGCAGGACTGATTTGTGTCTCTAGCTGACTCTCTGATGTGGGAGGTGATGACAGACATCCTCAAAGGTGCAGAAAAGTAATACCATTTTCCAGGCAGCAGAAAACAGCTCTGGAAAGTGTGAGGCTGCATCAGTCAGTTTGTCAGAGAAGGCACAAATTATCCTGTAAACTGGTCGAAGGGAGCTTTGGCTCATGTATGTATGCACTTTTTTTGCTTATGCTGGTAGGTGGCTATCTGTGTGTTTTCCCCCAGTGTCACTCTGATTATTTAACTATAAGTTTTTAGCATGTTTTTAAATAAAACTGATACTGAGTAAAAAGTATCTTTAATATACACAAATATTGATTTGTATAAATGCATACCTCTCTGTATCTCTAATTCATGAAAGCACAGTTCAAGTCTGTGAAAGTGCTGTTTCTCTGAGTGTTCCTTCAGACTGTAGCATACCTGCTGTCTTACTGTCCTTCATGCTTGGAAGCTGCAATAGAACTTAAGCAGAGACAAAACAGGAGAACTGCCTGAAGAACCTCTACTTGAAAGCTGATGAAGTGTTAGCAGTGAATTCTGTTTCCTTCTGGACTTACCAAGGCTGTTAGCTACAGGAAGCCCAGGTGAAAGGTGCTCAAAAAAAGTGCCCATAGCATGTAAGACGTTAAAAACAATGACGCAAATGTCTCCAAGATGACAGAAGATGCCTTGGGTATGTCATGCATTGAGTTCCTGGACTATGGTCGCTTTAGGCCAACTCTCCTATCCTGTGTCCATCCCCCCCCATTTGTATGCATGTAATACAAACTCACACACAGGAGGGGTGCAAGCAGGGGGCAGCCAAACTGATCCTCATGGTCTTTCTTGGGCAACTAGTGGTCAGGCATAGAAAGGACCAAGGGGAAAAGAGTGTTTTCGCAGCAGATGGTTCTTAGAAGCAGCATGGAATAGGCCACACGTAATTCTGATGTAACTTCTTTCCACAGAGTTGAGCAGCTTCATCCTGTAGCTGGCATGGGGAAACCTGGAGATGTCTGGCTGTGGGCTAGCCATCTGTTGTGCAGTAGATAGCAGACACTAAGAAACAACATGCCATTCCCACCAGGTGATGTTTGCACCAGTGTTTCTTCTATGCAATACCTACTTTCGCCTTTATATAAAAGATTTTTACTAGGATGATATAAAAATAAAGCATTTTTTCAAAGGTGCCTCTTTGAGCTCATTTGTCTCCTAACTCCAGCATCAAAACCAAACAGGGACAAAAAAATTCCAAAAGGTGACTGACAGAGATCTATTCCAGCTCCACTGCATTTGAAATCCAGTGCTCTTGAAACTGTTGCATCTCTGAAAAGATTCCCATCCTGCCCCCTGCCCCAGTCCTCTCTCATCCTTCAAAACAATACTCTAATAGAACAGAAAAAAAGTGTGAAAAGTATCCAAAGAATGGAAAAATGGTTTTGAGAGCCTGTTAATATAGGAAAGAGATTGCAAGACTCCCAGAGAATATAGAATAGATGAAGAGAGGACAAAGTAGTAGAGCGCTTGAAAGACATCCAGAGGACACTGAGAAATCTCAGACAAAATGTGAAAACTGATTAACACTCAGATAGAGAAAAATTGCAGAATAGCCTTCCAAATGCCAGGAAAGTAGAAGATGGCCTGAAAGATCACCAAATGAAACAGTGGAGCCAAGCAGAAGGGAACAAAGCAACAGAGAGTCTGAAAGAGATTCAGAGTATATGAACTAGCCTCAGGGAAGGGAACAAAGCCTGTTAGTGCTCAAGGAAACAAAATGTAGCAATGTCAAAATGGCAAGAAAGAAATAGATAAGGCAGATAAGAATCCCTCAGAATACAAAAGATGCTGAGTGATAACAAGAAGGTCTCAGAACTATGAAAGCAATTCTGGAGTACTCAGTAGTACCAAGGGTGGCCTCAAGAGAAGACTGAGGAAAAAAAAGGAACTAGTAGAAAGCCTGAAAGAACTATGATAACACACAAGACAACAATAAGAAAGTATCAGAGATTGTGCAAGAGCATTGGACGTGTGTACCTGCATCTGTTAAAAGAGGAGAGAGGCTAAAAGAGCAACAGAAAATCGCCTTGGAGAAGCGAAGAAAGAAGCAGGAAGGCTGAAAAAGTCTCAGGAGAAAGAAGGGTAGTTGCTGAAATGCCATGGACCTTGAAGGGAAAATAAAGCAGCTGCAGAAAACCCAGTATAATGATGGAAAGGGGGACTGAGAGGTGAGTGAGATACAGAACAAGCAGAAAGACTGAAAGTGCTCCAAAGTCATCTCAGTGAGAGGAAGGAAGAAACTGAAAAGCAGCCATAGCAGCTTTGGAGAGTCTAGGGAAGAAGTGGAGAGGTTGAGAGAGTCCCAGAGAACAGAGAACCCTTGCAGAGCCTCAGAGATTAGAAAAGAGCCTGAAAGAACCTCAGAAAAGACAGAGTAGGCTCAGAGAAGTTAAGAAAATAGCATAAAGCCTGCAAATGTGAAGGATAACAAAGATTAGCCACAGAAAGGTGGAAAAAAGTAGGCCAGAAAGAGATCTAGTGATCAGAGTAGCCTTGAAGAGTTGAAAAAGCACAGCAGAAAGACGGAAAGAATGCTGAGAGAGCAGAGAGTGGCCTCATAGACACGAAGAAAGAAGTAGATGTTAAAAGAGTCCAAGGAGAGCACATGGTACCACTGGAGGGCCATGAAGTAGGAGAAAGACTAGAAGAATCCCAGTGCATGTAGAGTATGCTTAGGGCAAGCCCTCCTAGATAGGCTGGAAAGCCTATTGGAAAACATGCTCTTGCCCTTGTTCCTCAAAGCGGGGGTCCACTGTCACAAAAGCCAAAGCTCTGCCTGCAACACTGGCTGTGCAGTCAGGTGTTAACCCATAGGTTGGGCGCCCTCCTGCCCAAGCCTTGCCTTTCCACTGGCAGGACCAAGGAGAACAGCACCTGGGCTCCAGTGCCTTGTGGCTACCCTTGGTTTGCTAAGGTCTCCCTTGACAATATCATTGGTGCACACATGGATGAGCAGGCCAAGGAACAGGCCAAAGTCTGGACTCTGCAACAGTCTCAGATCTAACTTCCCTCAATCAACAGGTCATGTAAGGTGGCGAATTCTGTACAGATGCCTCTGTACCTTGTAGAAGGAACTTTCCAACTAGTGTCACAGTGCTGGTTCAAGTGTGGTTCAGATTCAGCTGGCTGTGACACATCCCTCGGCAATTCACAGCGCCTATGTTGTCCTGGGGTAAACAGTGGGGTGGTGAGTGACTGCATCAGAGCAGATGCTGGAATGCATGTATGTGCATACGTTTGAGTATGTACTGTAGCTGTGTGGAAGCCTGACTGTGTACAGCAGATAGACTCTGGAGGTTTTCTTTTCTCGCTTTGTAGCAGGTTGACCCTCACCCACAGCTAAGCACTACACGATATCTCACTCCTCCCACAAAACCACAGCAGGATGGGGAGAGCAAAAGCGAGAAAACTCATGGGTTGAGACAGATATAGTTTAGTAAGTGAAGCAAAAAGTGATGCAAAAGCAGAGTGATGTCTAGAGCCAGTCTCTGAGCAATGGCTACCTCCCAAAAATCCCTCTCTCCTCAATTTCTGTTACTGTATATGATGTTATAGGGCATACAATATTATTTGGCTCAGCTATCCTGCTTGTGTCCCCTCCAAATTTTTGCCTACCCCTGAGGACGCCTGAGTGGGAAAAAGAGAAAGCCTTGATGCTGTGCAAGCACTGCTCAGCAATAGCCAAACCACATGTGTCTTATCAGGGCTGCTTTAGTCACAAATCCAAAACTCAGCATCATACAACTTGCTACAAAGAAAATCGACACTATTCCAGACAGACCCTAGTACACTCTTAAGCATCACTTGAGTGCTGGTGGATAGAGACATCATGAAGATCCAGAGAGATGGGGAATGCAATTTTGCCTTTTCTTCTTATGGATGACTATCCTCTCCAGACTTCCTGGACAACCAGTCTCCCAACCCCACAGTTTGCAGCATGGCACTGTCTCTGATCATCCCAATTTTGCTCACTGCATTCTGCAGACACAGAAGAAACTACTGAAACTATAGTTGCTTCTGCTGCCTAATGGAACTGGGCACAAAAGTTCTCTGCAAATGCTTTTCTCTCCTCAGATATAGTCCAGCTCAGCACAGGGAGCAAAGGTGGAGAAGCCATTCCCTTCATCAGTGTTATTCACTAGGAGATGAGGTGGACAGGAATGCCATCTCCAGTCATTGAACAAGGCTGCAAGTAGTCCCTGCATCCTTTCCTAAGTTGTAATGAATGGTGGGAGACAAGTGCATCAGGCTATGTGTAAGTCTTTTTTTCCTCTCTATGTAGAATTTTTATATTGAAATCTTAGACTGATGGAGTCCAGTGCAGGTGTGATATGTACACAGAAGCACAGAAGGACTATGCAAAGTAAGGGAAGTAGGGTGATGAGTGAAGTTTATTCATTATAACAACACACAAGAAGCAGCACTGCAGGATCAGTGAGAACCAGCCCCATTTTGTTTGTGTTATACCTGAGAAACTGCGCTGGTGCTGGCAGACTCACTGTTTTTGAGGTTATCTTGTTCTCTGACTGTTTTGGCTGTTTGGCTCAGGCCTTGATGTCATTCTGCAATGCTGCAGTTAGCGGTACATGGTTGTGCTAGCCTGGAAAAGATAGGAATCCAAAATGAGTGCAGGTATCGTCTGGATACCTGGATCGTCTATGTCCTTCTCTAGAGAAAAACAAATAAAAACCTCTCTGCATTTCTCCTGCTGCTACAATTGCATCTATTTGCATTTATATTCTCTTAATGTCAGTGAAGGACTCCTCCTTCATAAAAACAAACAACAAAAAAAGACAAGTCGAGATACTGGAACTCAGTCTACCCATAAAAGGAGACAGAAAGGCAACTGGCAATTTTAAGAAACCAAATATGGTGAAGTATTGGGTATGAGAGAGAGACAACTAGGGGGAAAAAGAACATAAAGAAATATGAAAGAAAAGTGAAAGGAGACAAGGAAGACTCTTGGCTGTGGGTTGTGTTCTCCACAGGTACTGCTTTGGATCATAGGCATAACCGGGGACAGGGTTAGAAGACTATCTTCTAGAACACAGAAGGATGCAAGAGAGTCAGTTAAGAAAGATTGCTTGACACATCTAGCAGCTCCTTGAACAACAAATTAAGACAATGTAGACTTTCAAGGGGAGAACGCATAATGATTTGCTTCTACATCTTCCTTCACATCTCAAGACCAGTGCCATATTTGAGGTGGACAACCATTGCCTTCAGATGTGATGCTCTGTAATAAGTAGAGTATTTCCTCATTCTCTCCTCTTGCCTCTGGGCAACTGTATTTATGAGTTTACAAGTTTGTGGATACCACATGCATCCTACAACTTCCTTTATACTGCAGTACACATGCCCATGACAAAATCTTACAGTGTTCAAAAAGTGGCAAAATACTGTCAATATTTTATTTTAATGGCACAGTCATTGTATTGTTATGAGTAGTTTGGGGAGTGTGGAATGTTTATATTTCAATCTTTGGTTGTTCTGTTTTGGATTTCTGCTTACTTTCAGTTAATGGTGGTAGAATTATATTTCATTATCACTTACAATATCATTCCGTTGTATGCATGCAACATTACATTGATTATTAAAAATTACCCCTTAAAAAGGAAAAGGCTAGATTAGGAACTCAGCAATCTAATCTAGATTTGAAGTTAGACCTGCTTTGGTAAGGAAACTGGACTAAAGAACTTCATGAGACCTTTCAAACCTAGATCCTTCTATCATCCTACAGTTTACGTACCAGGCAGCATCAGGGAGTTCTCTCTTTCACTTCCATTTGACCATTCCCTGAAAGAATGGATTTGTAACTTAAGTCGTGTCCAAACCTCTCCAGTTTCTGGCTTTTTGCTACTTGAAGCTGATGAGAACCAATTAATGCAATTATGTCTTCTTCAGATAAGCTGTTAGACTGCACAGAGTACATAAGATATCCAGCAAAATGTTTGGATTTTAAAGGTTTTTAAGTTGTTGCTAGAAAGTCTGGCATTAGCATGTAGCTTCCTGAGAATACAGTCACTCCAACAAGCTATGTTTTCACTGTAATGAAGATATTTTTATCTCAAGAAAGGCTTACTCTCCATTATTAATTATCAGTGTAAACATACAAAGACAAGGAAAAAACACACAATATAAATCTCAATTCTATCCCATGCTTCAAGGCATAGCAGCACAAACTTATTTAAAACTTTCATCTCCTAGAAAACAGTGTGTTGTGCTAATGTAACTTCAGATACACTTATGTAAATTCTACTAAAAACCTGACCATTATTTTAAAAATCCACAACCAGCAGTAATAAAAATAGAAATAGATGACTCAAAGAGTCCCATGTTAAACATAAAGCATTGACAGCATCTTTTCAAGCAAAAAAAAAAAGATGTTCAACAGACATTCAACAGCTAAGGCGGTAACAGAAACCTCCCCTACCTCTATTCTGTGTATAGATTCATAAAGAAAGTCAGAACAGGCAGGATACGTCCCCACAATCTTTATGTGCTTTCCAACAACATCAATACAAATATCATGGCTGAGAAAAGATGTCTCGACTTCCAGAAGACTCCTTTATTCCAGAAGCATCATGTTCATGCCAGTAAAATAGCTCCAGTGATGCACCAGAGACTTTTTAACTCAGAAAAATAAACTTTTCTAACTCTGCATTCAGAGGCAAGGTCAGCACAGCCAGAATCTGGATACATATCCTGCCTGACACTCTCTCGGAATTTGTGAAATTCATTTTCAATCCACCTGTGTTGTTTTTGGCATGCTGCTCAAGGAAAATGCTTCACTGCAGGATGTGCTTCAGTGACTGCACACATGTATGATGATGACGTGGTTTTTTGAAGTTACCAGGCCCCTGGCTGACTGAAGACTGATGTAGCTGGTGTTACTGCCTGCTTTTCTGCCCAGCAGCTCCCATCCTAGACTATCTGCACCAAAAGGCTGGGATCAACTATATTTATGAACTGTCCTCTCTTACTAACTGGTCCTAGAGCTGCTGCTGCTGAGGCTTCTAGACCTCAGTTGTAAAACGAAGTTGTCCATGGGCCCTGAGTGCCCGCAACAGGCTGCAGCTCTTATTGCTGTCCTCTTTGCACTGGGTGACCATGCTCTGTGCACAGGGTGATGGTCATGTCTGCTGCCATGCCTGGCGTCAACATGCCATCAGTTTTTGAAAAAGCTGTCCGTGCAGAAATGAATGCATGTAGGGGCCCAAGTATATCCGTGCTTCACAGGAAAATGGTGGGCTGTTGTATTACCAAATTACCAATAATTATAAAAAATGTTTCTTGGTAAAGCAGAGGCCCATTACTAGCAAGGCCAAGAATCAAAGGAACTAAAAGACCAGGTGGTGGGATACAGAGCAGAGGAGGGTGTGTCACGGCTCTGGCTGGTGCAAGACACTGGTATTGGTACTGGATCTCTTACCTGTACTGGTACAGATACAGATACTGGAACTGGAACTAGTGTGGGGCCTGGAGCTGAGCCTGATACTGGTGCAGGTACTGGTATAGGTAGCTGAACTAGTACTGGTACTGGAATTGGGACTGGGACAGGAAATCGGTCTAGTAGTGTTATTGGAATTGTGACTGCAGCTGGGACTGGAACTGGGACTGCGACTGGAATCAGGCCTGGCACAGGTACTGCTACTGGTATTGGAACTGGGACAGCTGGTGGAACTTGGCCTGGGACTGGGACTGGGAGTGGAACCGGGACTTTTACTGCGCCTGGTACTGGTATCGGTACTGGTCAGTACTGGTACAGGTACTGGGACTGGTACAGGTAGTGGCATTGGTACAAGAAGTGGTACTTGTATTGGGACTGCGACTGGTACTGTAACTAGGCCTGGTACTGGTCTTAGCACCGGCAGAGTCTCCGGGACTGCGATTGGGACCGGAGCTGTGTCCGAGCCTCCCCTTCCCTCACCCCACGGCAGCGGCTCCGCCCCTCGGGGCCGGCCCCGCCCACCCCGCTGTCATTTGCATACCCGGCGCTGACGAGCCAATGGGGCGCGGCCCAGCACGGCTGCCGCCCCGCCCCTTCCCCGGCCGCCGGTAACGGAAGCGCCCGGAGCGGAGCGGGCCCCGCGCGCGGCATGTGGGGAGCGCGCCCGGGGGGGGCGGCCCATGCGGTGAGTGCGGGCGGGCCGCGGAACGGAGCGGAACGGGACGGAACGGAGCGGAACGGAACGGAACGGCCGCTCCTCCCGTCCTTCTCCCTCGAGCCCGTGCCCCGCGCGCCCCGCAGGCCGCTGCCCCTGCCGCCCCGCCCCGTCGCCGAGCGCGCTGCCAGGTTGCGCAAGGGGGTGGGGGGCGTTGGCCGCCGTGTGTGTGTGGGAGCGGCCTGCGGCCCCGATGAGGGGCTAGCGGTGCTGTGGTTGCCTCGATTGCCCGGCCGTGCCCTTGAGCTGCAATGGACTCGGCTCTGGAGGGTTCGGTGGCGGGTGTGACTGCGACGGTGGCCTTCGGCAGCACAGAGCGGGTGCGTGGGGGCGCAGGGGGGAAGGGCATTGTCATTTCGCCTGGTGTCCCGTACTGGTGCTGATGGTGTTCCTCCTTCTCGCCTCCCCTCCCAAGCCCTGCACGCTACCTCAGACAAGTCTCCTAATCAGGTGTCGTGTTCTCTAAGGAAAAGCCGGAGAATCCCTTGGCACTGCCTGTGTTTCCAGCAGGGAACTATACCATGTTGATCTTTGTAGGCACACTGTGCCAAGTGGAAGCAGATAGCACAAGAATGCAGACAGAGTAGCCCATTGGGATACTGTTATATTTTTTACCACGAGGGTGGTGAGGCACAACTTGCCCCCAGAAGTCCTGGATGCCCCATACCTGGAAGTGTTCAAGGCCAGGTTGGATGGGGCACGGTTTTGTACTAGATGGTCTTGTAAGTGTCCTGCCAGCCCAAACCGTTCTGAGATCTGCACACTGTAAAGCATGTTTATCATTCAAACATAAAGTACTTCTAGAAAAATGAGGCAGTGCATTACCTGTAGTAGTAAGGCCATTCAGTCACAGCACACAACAAGTATTCATCGTGTTTGGGATGATGTTTTTCCTACCAGAGTAATTTGTTTAATTTGAGCTGTTCTGGTAACTCCTAGACCAGTAGAAACAGTACTAATAGTCCTTCTCAAAAAGCTACTTGATGCTTAATAAATGGTGTGTGTTTGATATTAAATTAATCAGTAATTCCCACCAGCATTTTAGATTTGTGTCACCTTTGAGAACAGCTCTCTTGGGTTTATGGCTTTATGTGTTCATGCCTTTGGGTCATTTCTCCATGCTTCTGAAGTATCCTGGAATCTATCTGCTTACCCTAGACTTTGTGAAGAGGGCAATAGGTGGATTGAATGTAATATTTTTGAAAGCCATGGGAATAACTGTCTCCCTAGTAAATGGTTTATTCTGGATGCTGTGTTGCCCCTGGAGGACTGTGTGTTGACAGGCACAAGTAATTGTGCCTCTCTGCTTATAAAGACATGTTCTCTCTTGTTCCAAAGGCATTACTTATTTGATTGGTTAGAGTCAAGGCCCTGAACTAGCAGTGGGTTGGAGCTGAGGTCTGGCTCTTTTAGTGGGAACATGAGAAAACTATACCAAAAAGCCTGAATTGCTTTTGTCAGCTTTAAAAAAGTGCAGGCTACATCTGCCTCTCTGCCTTCTCTCTGTAGGGTAGAACATAGCCAAATGCTTACCTGAGAGAAAGAATGAACTTGAAGTTGAAAGATTATCGTCAAAAACTGTCAACCAGTTGTGCTTTTAGCACCAAGTGAATGTAGGTTCTGTGATGCTGTGTTGCTGTGAGGAATAGAAGAAATGAAGAAATGTTGGCAGATGCCCTCTGAAATGGAGAATGGTTTTCTTACCTCTTTCAAAATACTTCTTCCATGCAGCTGATGTACCTTTAGTGTAGTTCTGCTTGAACTTGAGGTAGCAATCCATGTGTGTGGCCTTGGGCAGGCTTCCATTTGTACTGAAGTGGGTTTGCCCTCAGTTCCTGCAATTTAGAGATGTGGAGGCCCACTTCTGATTCCCCTGTTTTCTGAACACCCTTTGGAGCTTTTGATGATTAGTATGCAGTCTGTAGCTGTTATCACAAAGAGGTATCTCACATTGTTTTTCAAACGACCACAGCAGGCTAACTTGGGAAAAATAGGGTGGAGGGAAGGGTGATGTTAGAAGTACCTTCTGCTCTCCTGCTTCTGCAACTCCTGCCCCAGTAGCACTGTCCAAGTGGTTCTTGCTTCTAATTTCCAGTATTTGTCTTCTTCTGGACTCTTCTTTTTTTCTGAGTTGAAGTGAACAGGAAACAACTGAAGCATCCAGGATACAAACTGTGTATTGTTTGACTTACTTGTACTGGTGGTTATTGTTTCACTTCTTGGAAGCAGAAGTGAAATTGAGGAAATTTTTGGGAAGAGTGCCAAAGTGTTTTGACTAAACAGTTAGAGTGGGCGAATTGCTGACCGTTTCCGGGAGTGGCTCAAGCTTCTTTTTCTGAAAGATTTCCTCCTAACTTACTTAGAATTTTTGGTTGGGGAGGTCGTTGCAGATGGTTGACTTGTTAGGAAATACATGCAAGTGGAGACAAGCACTTTCAGAGTTTTCAGAATTTTATTGGTGAGTGAAGAATGAGCTGAAACATGGCAGGGACTAATGGGTTCTTCTAAAGGCATTTTGGCACAGCTCTGGTTGGCTTGAACTTGTCTAGCCACTGTTTGAACTTCCAGTTTGCAGCATCCACACCATACCATGAAAAGGAATTCGTCTGGTTCAGGAAGTTTATCTTTCACTTTTTTTGAACTTGACATTTGCAGTCTTCAATAGGTGTCTGCTCTGTCTGTCAGAAAAAGAAGTGATTCTTTATTCCCTCTTTGGTTTTGTCATGATTTTGTAGACCTCTGCTATATCCTTTCTTCAGTCCTTTTTCTCCATCCTGCAGCACCTCAACTATCGTAGTCATTGCTTGTGTGGAAGCCACTCTGGCTTATGGTGTGACCCTTCTCTGTAAATACAAGTACAGAGTACCAGTAATTTTACATTGTGTCATTTTAAAGTGGGTGCATTAGAGGGGGAAACTGTCCTTCATGCATTGTGGAAGGATAATGTACTGTGCTCTTACACAGTTAAATAATTATATTCTTTGACTTAGTTTTGAAATTTTCTTTTTTTTACAACTTTTGATATGCAGTCTGATTTGTTCACTGTTGATGAGCACCTAGTAGATCTTTTCATCAAGCTGTTTGATGTAACCTGACAATGTCATTCCTGAGCAGTATGTAATGGAGAGCCCATTATATATATCTGAATAGCCTTGATTCTACAGCCATCAGTGTGAAATTTAGCACCTCTCCTTGATATGTTAAAGCCTATAACTTGCCTTTACTGGCATACTTGACAGACAATTAAGAGAGTTTTGAAAATGTTTAACTAATGTAAAGGATTTAATACTGGAAAAGTAGCAAATTGAGAATTTTTCTCTTAAAGAGAAAAAACAAATATGCCCTCGTTAGCCAGGATTTTTTGTAGGTATTGCAAATGCACTTTATTTTGCTTCTTTATAAATTTCTCAAATCAAAATTTTGTGTGTGTGTGTGTGTGAATGTTTCAGGAAGTGCTCCAAGGGCCATCAGAAGATGTATTTCCAAAGATGGAAAGTCCGGTTGAAGAGATGGATACCTCTGATACCCAGTGGGGCTGGTTTTATTTGGCTGAGTGTGGTAAATGGCATATGTTTCAGGTAAATTCCTACCAAGTTATATTGTGGTGGATTTCCATACATCCAACTACCTATTGCTGAATTTGTCTAAATGTGCTTTTTTCATTTATTTTATTGATTTTGAAGACTGATTCAAACAGTCATTGCTCTATTAGCAGTGAAGATATTGAAAGGAGTTTCCGAACAAACCCACATGGTTCTCTGTCTTTTACGACTGCAAAGTTTAACTACATGCTAGACTTTTCAGGTATGTATCTTTTCATAGAGTAAATTTAAATAATGGAAGGTGCCAGATACACGGCACATTTGTTCATTCAGGAAGTTACTGTCCTCGTATCTAGTGCCAAAACATGTAATTGAAAATGCCACCTTTATAGGAAGTTCATATGAGTTTTTAGAAGCTGCTGCCCTGTTACATTTTTTTGGTATAGTTTATTACTGTGTTAGCATGTCTTGTTTCATAGCACTCCATCATGTTACTTGCTGCTTGCCTCAACTGCAGACAGTATGTAGCATACATCGATTAAAACAGGAAGTTTGAACCGTTTTTCTTCAACATGCAAGATGTGTTCTAATAACTTCCTTTCTTTTGTTTGTTTGGTTTTTCTTTTCAGTTTTTCCATTTGTAGATTGTTTGTTTTCTGATTAAATTACAAAACGGCTATATGTTTAAATATAGGAAATCAAGGAAATAAATATATATTCTAATATACTCGAATTTCAAGTATTTCAAATACAGAAAGTGAGGACTGGGGAAAATAGCAATGTACTGGTAGTAAAGTAGTATGTAACAACACAAGGAGTTTTTATGTTTACTTGTGTTAAAATGTCTGTTTAAAAACCTGTTTTGCATCAAGAATAAAAACACTAAATGCAAATATTAAAGAGCAATTTTTGTCACTGTCTGTAGGTCATAATATCTTACATTAAGGATAGTAGTAATATTCTTTGTCATCCTATTAAAATCAGTGGAAATTTTGCCAGTGATTTAGTGAAGCTGAATTTTAGATGGGTATTTTAAAAATAATAATTTTGTATATGTAATATTTGTGCATTTTGCCAACTCATGTAAATGACAATGCACTTAGAAATATTTATTGAAAATGCTGATTTGTTAATTGCTGAAAAAGGAATCCCTGTCAAGCAACTTAGAGTGTAATAATGTTATTTTTAAAAAAGTCACGTAAATGTTTCAGATGATATAGATGAATTCCAGAAACTTTCATTTTAACTTTTGTTTTATGCTCAGTGATGAAACAAATCAACCTAACTACCCTTAAGCAACGTCCAATAAAGCGAGCTCCGTTTTCTATCAATTCATTCAGGTAAGGAAATAAAAGGAAGACTCCTTATTTTTATTTTATTCCTGATTCTTCTAAGTAAAATGAAACAAAAATGTTTTGTCTTTATTGTTTATGTTTATTTGCTTTTTGCATGAAACAATTTGAGAGGTGAGCCAAGGTGGGAGAGCTAGTCAAGTGAAGAAGGAAAACATTTCATCAGAGAAGAGTGACAAGAGAATTTTTAGTTTATTTTTTATCTTTTGTTTTCTGAGAAAGCAAGGAATTTGTATTGGGAGAAGGAAGGCGTGCTGTATACTGATATCCTTTGGCAGGATTCTTAAAACTGTGCTTGACTTTAGCCACTGGACTCACTTGCTCTGAATACCTGTTGAATCAGAATTGCTGCGGGGAACCAGCAGCAAAAAATAGGGCAGTTTGTTCCATTGACTTCATAAATTATTTAGAAGTATTATTGTAACAGCGGAAAAGATTGAGTTATGTTTTCTTGCCTGTGTTTTAGTCATTTGCTCTAAAATGATTTGAAGTTAAAGAAATTGTGTTGTGACAACCGGATGTTTTTAGTCTAATTGCTTTAGATTGTAAGTTTTCTACCATTTGATCAGTTATTAGGTGTAAAGCCCTGCTGATGTAAATCTGATACTCTCTAAACAATAAACTGAACTATGCAGTGATGCTACCACAGGTCAAATTGACTCTGTGGAATATGTGGGGTTTTTTCCCCAGATAGTTTCTAAGAAATAATTTTAGTTCTGAATTGTAGTCTGGTTATACATTCAAAAAGAAATTTGTCATTTGTCATAAGAAATGTAGTAGCCATCTGTTTACACTGACTTTCAAGAAGGCCTGTGTTTTTTTTGAAGTGTTAGCTGTTTTTTCACTAGATATTTGCAGAATAGTGCATGCAGTGATGTGGCAATTTACCTTTTTTTGTTTCTTGAATAATTGCATTCAGTACTCTTGAGTTCCATGTGATGACATTGTTCACTTTCAGGAAATTCCTTCTTTTAGTCCCAGTTTTAAGGTTTAAAAGCTCTACGTATGCAGTGTATATGTGTAAAACACTTTTTTTTAAGGTTAAGTTTTGTTGTTTTGGGTTTTTTTTAAAGTAAACTGTAATTTTCAAATGTGTATTTTAAACATGATGCTTTTAATTACTTCAAATGAGGACTCAGTTCTCAGACAGTAGGCAAGCTGTAATTCCTGATAGTTTGGAGTGTTCAGGCTGCATGTTCACCATCACATTTCTAAATCAGTGTTGCTCTCCTAATGTTGTGGAATTTTTTGACCACTTCTTCTGCTTTATCTTCCTATCTTTTGTTAAGTAGATGGTGTATTAAAACTGTTCATTGCCATGGTTTAGTTATAAAAAGCTAAGGCAGAATTTGAATACAAAGAAAACTTCTTGCCTTTACCTGCTGGCAACAGCCTTTTATTGAAATTAAAACCCTGAGTAGTTCTGTGTAAACCTTGTGGGGATTTGTTTTTTTTTTTTGCATACTATATTGTTTAGAGCAGGAGTTTGACAGGAAACAAATGCCTCATGTCTTTAGTGTTATGTATTTTTACCTTTTTTGTTTGAAGTTTCATCTGTGAAAATGAGGCTATCCCTATGCCTTCGCACTGGGAGAATGTAAATACTGAGGAGCCATACCAGGTAAGAGTTGGTATGCAAGTTGGTCAAAAATGTGGGATAATGAAATAATGCATTGAATTGAAATCGTACTAACCTCTTTTTTTCCAGCTTATTCCATTGCAAAAGAAAACAAATGAATATAATGAAGTTTCTAGTCTCTTTGGAAAAACAATGGATAGCCACCGAATTAAAAGAATTAAGAGAATACAAAATCTAGACTTGTGGGAGTTTTTTTGCAGGTGAGATTATTTCTAAACCCAACAGTCTTAGGATTGTTAATGCAGCAAGTTTTGAAGTCATGTACCAGAAATATGTTAAATTGTTTTTATTATTAATGAAAATTTGTGTTACTTTTTATCTTTTAAAATTTTTCTTATTTGTTATTTCTCTATTTAAACTTCCATTTTTAAGACTCTGTAGCTTTTACAGGTGCATTGTTGTAATACTTGTAGAAATGCATTAGTTACAGTGTAGCACAGATAAGACTAATTCATTAAAGATGTTCAGAATGTCCACAGTGAAGTAAGGAGAACAAAACCAAGCTTTTTGTAAAATAACTCCTTGAGAAGATTGTATTATTTTAATCTTTACTGAACGAAGCAAATAAATATTTGTGTCTTGTTGAGATCCTCAACTTTATGAAACCCAGGACAGAATTAAGTGTCTAATTACCACATATTTCTCCAATTTCCTTAAATTTAATGTGCTACAAAATCTTGTTCTGAGTTCTTGGCTTTTCCCTCTTCATGTTTTGCTGACCTGGAAGAAGCTGGAAGTGCTCAGTTCAGCATCCACTTATTTTGTAGTATCAGTCTTAAGCAGTTGTATTTGACAAAAGTTTTTTGTGTAGCCTCTAAGAAGAAGTACGTATCAGAAGTTTTAAAGATGTATTACACTAATAAAACTAACTGAACTAAGTTAAATAGTGAGGAAATAACTAAGCAGATGTATGTTAAAATAAGTTTTGTGATTTTTTTTGAAAGATATGTAATTTATTGAGAGCTATATCACTAATATGTATATGGAAATTATTTTCCTTATAATGTTGATAGTTAAGTGAGTTATCGTACTCTTCATTAAGTTCGTTTATTCTTGGAGAAGTAAGGAAAAAAGTCACCAGAACTGCTGCCTTGGACTTCAGAGGTCAAACTTTGGCTTGTTTAGAAGACTGTTTGACAGAGTCCCTTAGGAGGCAGTCCTGAAGGGCAAAGGAGTCGAGGAAGGCTGGACACTCTGCAAGAAGGAAATCCTAAAGGCTCATGAGCCAAATGTCCCTGTGTGCTGGAAGACAAGTAGTCGAGGAAGAAGATCAGCCTGGTTGAACAGAGAACTTTGGATGGAACTTAAGGAAAAATAGAGTTTATGACTTTTTGGAAGAAAGGGCAGGCAACTTTGAAGGATTAAAGGATGTTGTGATATTTTGCCAGGAGAAAATTAGAAGGGCCAAAGCCCAACTAGAACTTAGTCTGGCCACTGCTGTAAAAGAAAATAAAAAGTATTTTTATAAATAAATCAGCAACAAAAGGAGGGCTACAGAGAATCTCCATCCTTTACTGGATGTGAGGAGAAAAATAATGACTAAGGATGAGGAAAAGGCTGAGATACTTTAAATACTGAGGCAAAGAAGGCATTAATACTAAGAGCAGTTGTTCTCCAAGCACCCAGACGCTGACCTGGAAGATAGAGACAGGGAGCAGAATGGTACCCCCATAATTCAAGGGCAAATTCTCAGTGACCTGCTACACCACTTAGACACACACAGCTCTAGGGGACCAGATGGGATCCAGCTGAGGCTACTGAGGGAGCTGGCAGACTGCTCACCAAGCTATTTTTTTGCCAGCAGTCCTGGCTCCCCTGAGGAGGTCCCAGTTGACTGGTGGTGAGCAAATGTGACTCCCATCCACAAGAAGCATCGGAAGGAGGATCCAGGGAACTACAAGCCAGTCAGCCTGACTTTGATGCTGGGGAAGGTCATGGAACAGATCATCTTGAGTGCCATCACATGGCATATACAGGACAATGAGGGGATCAGGCCCAGTCAACAAGGGTTTAGGAAAGGCAGTTCCTGGTTGACCAACCTAGTCTCCTTCTATGACAAGGTGACTCACCTAGTGCATGAGGGAAAGACTGCAGATATTGTTGACCTGGACTTCAGTAAAGCCTTTGGCATTATTTCCCACAGCATTCTGGAGGAGCTGGCAGCCCACGGCTTGGACAGGTGCACTGTAAACATGGCTGGATGGGTGAGCCCAGAGAGTGGTGATGAATGGAGTTACATCCAGTTGGTGGCCAGTCACTCCTGGGGTTCCCCAGGGATCAGGGTTGATGCCAGTCCTGTTTAATATCTTTATTGATGATCTGGACGAGGGGATCGAGGGCACCCTCAGTCAGTTTGCAGACAATACCAAGCTGGGTGGGAGTGCTGATCTGCTGGAGGTTAGAAAGGCTCTGCAGAGGGATTTGGGCAGGCTGGATCAATGGGCTGAGGCCAGTTGTATGAGGTTCAACAAGGCCAAGTGCCAGGTCTTCCACTTGGGTCACAACATGCAGCACTACAGGCTTGGGGAAGAGTGGCTGGAAAGCTGCACAGAGGAAAAGGACCTGGAGGTGCTGTTTGACAGCTGGCTGCATATGAGCCATCCGCTGAGAAGGCCAATGGCATCCTGGCCTGTGTCAGAAATAGTGTGACCAGCAGGACCAGGGAAATGATTGTCCCTCTGTACTGGGCACTGGTGAGGCTGCACCTCCTGTGTTCAGTTTTGAACGCCTTACTACAAGAAAATAGACACTGAGCATGTCCAGAGAAGGGCAACGAAGCTGATGAAGGGTCTGGAGCACAAGAGTTACAAGGAGCAGCTGAGGGAACTGGTATTCTTGAGCCTAGAGAAAAGGAGGGTCAGGGGGACACCTTATTCAGCTAGAAAGGAGGTTGTAGCAAGGTGAAGGTCAGTCTCTTCTTCCCATGTAAGAAGCAATAGGACAAGAGGAAATGGCCTCGAGTTGTGCCAGTGCAGGTTTAGATTGGCTATTAGGAAAAGCTTCTTCCCTGAAAGGGTTGTCAAGCATTGGAATGGGCTGCCCTGAGCAGTGGTGGAATCACCATCGCTGGAGGTAGTTAAAAGATGTGTAGATGTGGCGCTTAGGGACATGGTTTAGTGGTGGACTTGTCAGTGTCACGTTAATGGTTGGACTCAAGGGGTTTTTCCAAACTAAATGACTGTAATTCTAATTGCAAATTTATTTGCTTATATTTACCTTGTGTAAATATTAAGGCTTATTTGCTTGGCCTTGTGTTTCACCATCTACCTTTCTAGTATTAAGTTTCTGAAGAGGTATATTTATACATACCTTAATTTCTGACAATAGGAGTACCAAGCAGGCTTCAAAGTAAATGTCCTTTGAGTCTCAGTGTAGATGGCAGAGGCAGGCTAAGGAAGACCTTTTTTGCTTAGTTTAGCAACTGATACCATTTGGACACTGTACTAGTTTTCATGACTGGTCAGTGAATAGAATTCATGGTTTAAGAACTCTGAATCTATGGATGCTGTGCCAAAATACTCTCAAGGTATGAAACTGAGAGTGGGAATTAGAATTTCATATGCCAGAAGTATTACAGTATCACCATATAATTGACTACAAACCAAAGTACTTTTTAGTACTTGTACAGTATAAAAGTATATGGAGAAAAGTAATTTCAGTTCTAAAGTTTTTTTCCTGTATAAAAAAAGTACAGGTAACAACGAAAATTGCTAGAATAAGTGTGTACAATGGAGGCTTAGCTGCTTTTCTGCTGAGGGTAAAATACAGCCTTGAAGTAGATGGGCTTACAAAACATTGGTGAAGAAATCATTCCCTGGTAGTATATTAGAAAGTAATAGGTATTCCAACATTTCAAATTCCCTAGCAGTTCTTTTGGTTTCCCAGGTTGGAATGTTAAAAAGAAGATGAAGCTTAGTCTAGCATATTTCTGTTTATGCATCTCAGTTTGGAGTTGCAGAGGAGTACAGCAAGTAAAAACGTTGTTGATCAGTGAGATTACTTAGGTGCTTGCATGTGTACAAAGAGCATGTCTATGGGTATTTAGTTTTGCTGTAGGTTTTTCCTTTTATTGACCAAACCAGCTGTACAAAGACCTTGTGAGTGGTAGATTAATTTTGTTGAACTGGATTAGCTGGTCACTGCTGGTGAAAAGTGCTAAGATGATGCTTTTTAGAATAGTTGGGCTCCTCAATTTCTGTTCCAAATTAACAAAATGTCCTGTTGTAGCATTTCTTCATTCTGCGGAACCAACTTCCCAGTGTGCCCAGTATACTCTGCTACTTATGAGGAACAATTGCTACTTAAACTTTGATGGTTTTGAAAAAGTGTTTTGTTTAATTGATAAGATCAAGGATTATGTTTGAGCATTGCCTGAATGATTATTTGCATCATTGTAGTGGTCAAAACACATTTGCCTCTTTCAGTAGTTCCCATATTAATGACAATTCCGAATTGGTTTTAGGAAATAAACTGGTCAGAGATAGTGAAGGACTGTTACAGAGCATTCTTTGACAATTGAATATTCACTTTTTCTGTAAATTTGTTCTGTTGCCCTGCTTCAAGAGAAGTTAGGCTACATTTATGTATTGCCAGAGATCATCAGCCAACAATAGAGGGCTAATAATAGAAAAATTTCAAATGTTCAGCATTAGTAGCCCTTAGATCAAAAGATGTTTCCTCACACAGGTAGTTTTCTCAAGATGAAGGGAGTCTTGACTCTTAGGTTTTGTTGAACTGCTAATAAAGTAGAACTTGAGTGCCTGGAGCCTGTCTGCCTCTGATAAAAAAATGTTTACTAATGAGATTAGTAGTGAAATCTCCCAGATGCCATTCAGATTATACTGACATTCTTCTGATTTGACACAGCTGCAGAGTCAGCTTCTTCATGGATCTTAGGAAAACCCAACTGACAGAAAGTCACTTAAAAATGGATGGAAAATATATCTGCTCTTTAACTGGAGGTGTGCTATGGCTTTCTGCCCATGAGACTGTGATATAGATTCACCTGTAGTATAAGTTGGGTTTTTGGAGGGATTTTTGTCCAAAGTTTTAAACTGATGTAACCCTGCCAATGCACAACTATGTCTTTTAAAAAGTATTAGTGAACCATAAATTCAGGAAATCATTATGAAGTGATCATGTGAAAGTAAATTTGACTAAAACATTAGGTGATTTTATTTTTAATATTTCTGCTATTTACCTAGGTAGTAGTACTTTATAATCTACCAACTTTGCTATGCCTCCCACCATGCTACTCAAGTAGGAACCAAATGTGAGAAAAATGCACTTTTTAAAAAAATGTATCTGCAGAAAATGACCACAGTAAAACTAATGCCAAATGAACCATGGTGATAAATTGGTATAATAGACCTTTTTTCTTAATCTTGGACTATGTCTGAAAATAGTCCACAGCATTTAGAAAAGTGTGATTTCTAAAACTGCACCTTAAGAATTCTGACCTGTTTAAAAACTAGAACCATCTAGGCATTTGTCAAAGTGGAATGTGTACGGTGTTTTAGGTCTGTCCCCTGTGCAGTGTTTTCACGATAGCAACTTAATGTGATTGTACAGCTGTTTGTAATGCTGTATTGTGTGTTTTCTGTAGGAAAAAAGCTCAACTGAAGAAGAAAAGGGGTGTCCCAACGATTAATGAGCAGATGCTGTTTCATGGCACCAGTAATGAATTTGTTGAAGCAATCTGTATTCATAACTTTGACTGGAGAATAAATGGAATGCATGCTGCTGTATATGGAAAAGGTAAGTATAGTTGTCACATACAACAGTTTGGTAATCTTGACAGTTCTGCATTGTTAAGTGTTCCTTATAGATTATATCTGGTGATGCACATCCTCTGTTTATCCAAGAGCTGTTTAATACAGCTCTGCTTTTACATCAAGTGTAATTAAGAAAGTTAAGATGCAGTAATGAATGTAATCAAAACTGGCTAGTAGGACCAGGGAGCACGGAGAAAGGATGCTCAGCAAAGCAGTGTTGATCAAAGACAATCTCCCTACTAAAATGTTCCCTCTAAAAATATTTGATCTTGTTGCTATAATTCAACAACTTAAATAAAAGTAAAAAAGAATTGCTAATGAAGATAAAAGAACAGACATTTTTCATCATCCTGGTACCTATATCCATGCTCTAGTGGTTAAGGTCTCACGGTATGAATGTCATCAGATTTTTTTTTTCTTTTTTATTTGAAAGGGACTTACTTCGCCAGAGATGCATCATATTCCAGTCACTTCTGCAAAGAGAGCATGAAGCATGGAGATACTTTCCAGATTCATGGCGTGAATCTGCAGCCTCATCTGCATAGACCAGATAAAGTCATGTTTCTTGCTCGTGTATTAACTGGTGACTATATTGGTGGGGATTCAAAATACATAAGACCTCCTTCAAAAGATGGAAGTTTTGTGAACTTGTATGACAGCTGTGTGGATAATACCTGGAACCCAAAGATCTTCGTCATCTTCGATGCCAACCAAATCTACCCTGAGTACTTAATAGAATTTTGTTAAGTTGGAACTGAGTATTGTTTGTGTCTTTTTGATACTTTTGTTTCTTTCATAAAGACAACAACATGAAAACATGAAGCATTAAAGGAGAGAGGTGAAAGAAAAGGTGGCATACATTTATGGAGGAGGCAAACTATTAAGTACATAAGAGAGACTGGTGAACTTTTTTGTAAAATCTGTAAACTTTATTAGTGCATTTTTCAAATGTAGAGACTGTTAGAAATTTGAGGTTGCATAGTGATCCTTAAATACGTTGGTTGTTGGGAAGTTTTCAAAGGCAAGATTTTACATTCTGATTTTTTAAAAATATATTAAAATTATTCATGTGGTAGAAATATGCCTCTAATATAGTATGCATATGATGAAACTAATCTTTTATAAAGATTGTCTATAAAACATAAAGTAACAACAACAGCAAAACCCCAGGGGACTTGGCTACATGTGTGTTTGTGTCCTGTATACACGTTGCTTTGTGTTTGGAGGTCTCCTTATTTGTATTCTAAACCTATAAAAAAAATTAATTTATAGCACCTCCATCAGTTTTCCCAGATGAAGTTCTACAAAGATGTTAGGTTTAACTTTAGGTACATTCTAATGTAAGCTCCAGTTATATACTTGCAAAATTACAAAGCCCTTGCTAGGATTTGAACTTTGGTTTTGACAGAATTGAGACCAGTAAACTCTTGTGGTTGTTAATTGTTTTGTATGCAACTGCTGAGCTCACTGTTGGGATATCAGCAGTGTCATACACCTTTCTGAGTTCTCATTCTATGGCATTTTTGCCATCTCGTTACAGTATTTATGTGCTGCTGTGGTTCCTGTCTCGTTGGAGTTTAAGAAGCACTCAGTGCTCATGTACTTACTGTTACTGAAAACAATGTTTAGATTAACTTTACTGGAAATAATACAGTTAAACTAACCATGAAAATTTCAAAAGATGCCATCCTTTAAACACTTTAATAGAATGCTTTCCATAACAGTTGTGTTGACCAGGTTTCCATAGCTGGTATAGTTAGAGAGTATTTTTCACATGTAGAAAGAGCCAAAGAGATGGTGTTTGGGTAAAAAAGAGACTTGAGTACCTAAAAGCATGAAGAACCCGAAGAAGGGGTTGTTGCAGTGAAATGCACTTACATGTTAAACAATTTGCTATGAAATTGTGTCCCTAGTGTTCTTTGTTAAAGGACCTTAGTAGCACTAAGAACAAAGTTGAAGCCTTTTGAGGCTTTTCCTTTGGCTATGACCAGTAACAATTCCTTGTAGAAATAATATGTATTTGTGGCAGATATAGAATGATCTATATTGGTCTATTACAGAATTGGTAATTGACGAATTGGGTCTAAGGCTCTGTTTAAAATCTGTTGTATTTAAAAGGCATTGCAACTGCTGGCATGACCACGTCTGCTCAAAGTCATATTAAATCGATGGAACTGGAAGCAGAATATGACTACATATCTGGCATCAAAACTGAGGACACAAATATCTCCTTAGTGCTGTTATTGTTGCCTGTCAGTAGATCTTACACAAGTTGTATGTTTGTTTGTATCTGTAATTTCGTTGCAAGTTTTCCTTTTGCCTCTATCCCTAAACCATTTAGGGCTAATGCATTTTCCTTTATTTTAGGAAGTATGATTTCTGATCCCAGTTGGGAACTCTAGGTTTTACTGTTGTAGGTATGATTTGTGTTTGATTCACTACTACACTAGCTGTGCAAAAGGCACTTTGTTCCCCACGCTGTATAAAATAATAGCAAATCACACAGGGAATTTGTGTATTACTGAGTCCTTTGTATTCTGATACAGTATTCTACAGAGCATACATTTTGTGAAACTAACAAATACACGCGCTGTTGTTCCTTTGGTTTGGTCTTTTTTTTCTTTTGAGGTCTGAACTGACCTTTTTAGTTAAGAAAATGGAAGTTTCTTTTTAACGTCTCATAGACACAAAACACCATAATCGATACTGATCTTAGAGACTTTTCCAGTTGTTTGTGTGGTGGTGTCTTGTTTGCTACTTAATTCAAATTGAATGGCAGAATCTTAATCTTACCAAATCGTTGCACAATTGAAGTTTTAGCTCTTCTTTCAGTGTAGTGTTCTGCTTTTTGGTGTCTGTTTTTGTGCTGCTGAATTATGTTATTGAAGGTGACTGTAAAGTAACCATCCTTTTTTTGACAAGGGGAGAGAGATTTTTATTGCAAAGTCCAGAACTGTACAGGCAGCCAATACAGGAGACAGTTGGACTTAATAAAAGAATCAGTGAGAGAGGAAGGAAGGAAAATAATTTCTTGGCCTATCGAGTGTTAAAGAAACAAAAAGGGATTTTGTTCTGATTCTAGGGAAGGTTTGGTTCTCATCACAGCCTCTCTTATGATGTCAGTCAGGTTTGCATCCCCTTTCTTGTTTATGTTTCCTCCTTTTCTTATTGTCCCTGTTGCATTAGAAAAGGTCCTTGACCAGATTCCCTTAAAGGAGCAGAGACTCTCCTTCCACATACTCCTACAGATAATTGCCCAATAAACCATGTCCTGCAATTCTGGTTTCACATTTATCCTAACCTGGGAATTTAGTTGCAGAGGTCACATTTCTTTCCTGTGGTAATGAATACACTTAGGATTGTTTGCACAGTTTTCATCCTGATCCCTGGACAAGAGACTGCCAAAGGAAACATAAAGACTGAAAGTTTGCAAGTTCTTTTGAGTGGATTTTTTAAGGGCCTACTTGGATGTACAGAAATAGGAGAGTATTTGCAATAAGCAAGAGAAAAATTGCATTGTAATGAAGAGACAGTGTAAGTATAGGTAAAGGATACAGAAAATAAATTCTACCCATTATGACAGTATCAGTTCCATGGAATACCATAAAATGAGTTTCTCTTCCTTGTGTGCTTTGAGCTGTTAAGAGTTTGATACTGCTGTCATGTTAAGGATGGCGAACCAGCTGTTCCTGGATGTTTGCACACTTAACTTGCAGACATTGGAAGATTAATTTACTGCTACTACTTATAGAGTCTTTTGCAAAAGAGGTTGCGACTCCACTGCTAGAAACGAGTCTGAAGCTATGCTCTTCTCAGCTACTGACTTTGTTAACTAGAATTGTCATTAATGTCTGTATTAATGTCTATTTTGTATGCCTATTGCCTTGGAATGTCTTTTATGTTTGTTTTTGTTTGTTTTGGAGTAGTTTTTGTTTTATTTTTGTTTGGCCTTTTTGTTTGTTTTTGGTTGGTTGTTTGTTTTGTGGGGGTTTGTTTTGGTTTGGGGTTTTTTTTCAGCATTTTCCTTCCTAGAAAAACGTGTTTTGTGTTTTTTTGTTGTTGTTTTTTGTTTGTTTGTTTTGTTTTGGGTTTGTTTTGGTTTGGTTTTTTTTGCAAGAGGAATGAAAGATGAACAGGAAAGGATAAATGTATTGGCATTTGGGGAAGCTGCTTAGTCCATGTGCTGAGAGTGCCTTTATCAGGAAAGCATGTAGTGGGAATGACATTATATTTCGTATCTGAAGCCAAAAGCAGCTATACCCATTTCCTGTTTCAGTCTTCCAGCCAATAAGTGCCAAATTTAAGTTAAAGGGAATGAAATGAAATCATATTGACACCGAAAGGAACAACCTTAAATATTTCTTCTCTTTACTCAGGTTCTCCACTGATATGGTTTTCTCCCCTTTGACTAATAAATCAGTGTAATATATAAACCAATACAGGTGGTATCTGACTCATGTTCTAGTTTCATGAACAATATAAGGCAACATAAGGCTTTAGCCTGCTCATCTCCCTCTTTCTGTTCCTATGCTTTGCTTCCATTCAAGTTGTCATAAAGTGAAACAGAAGAAAGATCTAGATTGTTGTTAAAAACTAATTTGGAGTGGGAATATGCTAATGCAGTTTACTGTATTAAGTGATATGTTTGGTTACAGACCTGGTGGTGATCAAGTAGCTATTATATGTAATTTTTTTTCTAGTCATTACTTACCTTTGAGCTGGTGAAAGTTGTCCAAGAAAGTAATCCCAACTGAGAACAGTGGCTGCAAATTAGGCTTTCAAAGGATGATTGTATATTGGATACACTGAGTTATTATCTATGTATTAACTACGGGGATTACTTTTTAAAGGCTTGTTTCTATAAAAGGACTGGCTGACACAAATACTTTCATCACAGATTTTAACACAGCTCTTGAGAATACTGTGTCCCTGACAAAGCTGTATCAGCTAGTAACTGCACGTATATTAGAGTGACTTAATAGCAGCTCCAGACTGATTTTTTAAATAATTTTGATTTTTATTTTTAGTATAAGAAATATGACCCAAAGCAATGGGATAAGACAAGGACAACAGATGGAAGTACTTAGGGGAGTGGGGGGAAAGATCAATTGGAGAAAAATGGTTACATAAGTGAAATGGTGCATGTTTGTGCATGTACACTGGGGCTGAGCAGTAGATGCAAGAAGTGGAGAGAACAAAAATATTAGTGCTTTAAATTTGTCCTTTAAAAATTGTAAACTCAGTTTTCGTGCTGATTATCTTCCTGAATGTTTGGCAATATTTTTATGTATTCCCAGTGGCACAGAGTATTGGATGGAGAGTCAGGGGACCTGTAGTCAAATTTTCATGTCTTTTGGCACTTTATGATGAGAGCAGACTTACAGAAGTGGTAGACAAATGATACAGAACTGTCAGAAATGAGAGACATAACACAGCACCTCTTCTGAGTGTGTGGATAGCAAAGTATTGCTGTCTCCTGTAAACTGGCTGGCTTCTCCTGAGGCTTCTTGAAATGTCCCCCTCCAGTGACATTGCATACATCTTGTCTTTGCATTTCTTCCATGGCAAGTCTGTGGTATCAAATTTACTGTACTTAATCAATCACTCTAGTTTGACAAAAAGAGCAAAAATGCTTTATTCTATGTTAACAAATCAGAGGAAACTGATATTGCTCTAAATCATATGCTCTATGAAGCAATTGATTTCTAGAAAGGAACTGTCTTCTGTTGTGTGCATATATTATTGGAATAGATCTCCATTTTTCTTGGCCTTTAGCTGCTGTGGTGATAAATATTTCAATGTCAGAATATAAACCTGCTCCGTTTTTTTGTAAAAAAACAGGTTTCTATCAAACTTGCTCATAAGGTGGTAAAATTCTGAAGGTTTTCTTTTGATGCACAAAATCCTTCATTGAACAGAATTCAACACTTTTTATGAGAACTGCATTCAGGAAGACAATACAGTTCTCTTTGTAATAACTATTCACTTAAACTGAAAGCGCCGAGTGGAAGAGATGTGACTAACAGAGCTTCTAGCTATCAGTGCACTTCAGCTGTTTCTGGGCTGGAATCTTTGTACTGCTTCATCACAGATGGACAGCTTGTGGACCAAAATACACAGTTTACCACTGCAGCATAACTGTGGGGGGAATTGGTAAGGCGGTATATAATTAATGTTGGATTTGATCCAGTATACTTTTCCCTTAGTAGAGAAGATCAAGATTTTTAATGACAGTGTTGCTTTTAAGATTGGTTTATGATTCAGCAAACTGTGGAATATTGAGTAAAATTAGAATTGTACCATAGCACAGACTGAGAGAGAAGTCCATCTACTGTACTCCTGGATCCACATCCTCACAGGGAAACATTCTAAAATGGTGTTATTCTTCTAAAATAAAAATTTAATTCTAATTCTTTTCAGTTTGAGAAATATGAAGAGTGCGGCTGTAAAATGTGATAGGAAAAAAAAAAAAACAACATGAAGAACTGATTTGAATGTTCCCCTGGGAATGTTGTGGTTTTTAATATTTCAGAAATGGGTTTGCTTAGCCCTGAGGGAAAGGGATTGGAAGAGCATGATAGACATGAGCATGCACAAAGACTCTATGTTCAGTATTACGGGGGAAGAAATAGGTCACTGTATATTAGATAGCTAATTTGGTCTCCTTTAAAGTCACAAGAGGTAGAAAGTCCTGAGCTGCAATTGGGAAGAGTGGATACTGTTTTCTGAGGGACAGGGCAAATAAGCAGTGTAGGTCTTAAGTTTCCTTGCTTTGTAAGCTCTTGGCATACACAAAAACACCTGTTAATTCATGCTTTATTATTGCACTGATGCGGCCTTATTGGAAAAAGTGCCATTTTATGTAACAGCTATAATTGTTCACGTGCCAATGCTGAGCTAGCTATGGTTTAAGGACAACATTTTTAATGCATAATGCAATATGGAAAGAAAGAATTTTTGTTGTTTTTTTGGTTTGGGTTGGGTTTTTTTGTTTTCTTTTGTTTTGTAATTTATTACATATTACGCTCAAGAATGGTCCATCGCAGAGTCCAGAAAGTCATGCAGAAGTGGCAAGATGCCTTCATGGATGAATAAGGAACTTCTGACTGAAGTCAGACATCCAAAGGAAGCACACGAGAAGTGGCATTGTGGAAAGGTGACCTGGGAAGAATAAAGCAATGCTGTCTTGAGCGTGCATGGACAGAGTGAGGAAAGCCAAAACTAAATGTTGTGAGGGATTTGAGGGACATCAAATGGGCATCCAGAGGTATATCAGTAACAAACAAATCAAACCCAAACCAATTTTGGGGTTTGGGAAGCAATAGGCCTGTTACTGAATGGAACAGGTGACCTGGTGACAAAGGATAGGGAGAAGGCTGAGATACTCAAATGCGTCAATGGTAAGATCTGCCGTCAGGATTCCCAAATCTCTGAGACAAGAGGCAAGGTCTGGCACAGTGAGCACTTTTTCTCAGTAGAATTGGATCAGGTGGCTGGTGTAGGGACTTGTGGCTGGGGTGCTGTGATGGGTGTTTGTCGGCTCTGCAGGAGATGCAGGCAGGGCAGGTGAGGCAGGGGTGGTGCTGTGTGCAAGGGAGGGGTTGGATTGTGCAGTGCTTATGGTTGGTGATGACATGCATGGTGGCCTTTGGGTAAGGATGAAGAGGAAAGCAACTAAAGCAAATGTCGTTGTGGGAGTCTACTACTGATCACCCAGCCAGGACAGCAACAATGATGAATTATTCAAAAAGGAATTGAGGGATCTCTCTAGATCAGCTGCCCTTGTCCTTTTGGGTGTTTTTAACTTCCCCAGACATCAGCTGGTTAATATCATACAGTGAACACAAACAGGTCCAGAAAATGGCTGAAGCACATTGAAGATAACTTCTTGGTACAGGTACTAAGTGATAGGATAAGTGCCCTTCTGGCTTTGCTGTTTGTGAACAGCGAGGTTTTCATGGGTGAAGTGGTGATCTGTGTCTGTCTTGATCACAGTGACCATGAAGTAGCTGAGTTTGAAATCGTTGGTGATAGGAGAAAAAACACCAGCAAAACTTTGGCCCCAGGTATGGGAAGAGCAGAGTTTGGGCTGCTAAAGGAGCTAGTTAGTATGGACCCCTGGGAATCTGCTTTTGAAAATATTGGGGTCCCTGAATGCTAGTCAGTTTTTAAGAGCCATCTCTTAAGAGCACAGGAGCAGGGAATTCCAAAGTAAGGGAAGTCAAGCAAGCAGGGCAGATAGTTGCCTTGGCTGGGCAGGGTTCTTCTTATAGAATTTAGGAAAGGGAAAGTGTACAGGCACTGGAAGCAAGAACAGGTGACACGAGGACTACAGAGATCCTGTTTGGCACTGCAGGGAGAAAATCCATGCAGTCAAAGCTTGACTAGAGTTCAAGCTGGCCTACACTGCAAGGGACAACAAAAACAGGCTTTTAAAAGTATATTAACAGCAAAAGCAGAAGAAGAAATAACACTGCTCTGTTGGTTGACAGGGTTGGTTGCCTCGCAAATAAAGATGTAGACAAAGCAGAGGCATTTAATGCCTTCTTTGTCTCTAAAACCAATGATGGGCCCTGGGACCCCAGGAACCCTGTGTTCGAAGACCATGACTGAGGGGATGATAAAACTCTCAGCTGTCCCTGAACTTGATCAAGAATGGCTGTTCCAGCTGCATGCACATAAATCTATGGGGCCTGATGGGATTTGTCCAAGGATACTGAAGGAGCTGGCCAATGTCATAGGAGGCCCCCTCTGCATTATTTTTCAATGGTCTTGGGAGTCTGGAGAGGTCCCAGTCAACTGGAAGCTGGCAATATTTCAAAAACAGTAAGCAGGAAGACCCTGGTAATTACAGGCCTGCCAGTCTCACTTCAGCACCTGGTAAAACTATGGAGAAGGTTGTTCTGAGAGACAATGAATGCAGTCATTGACTATAGTCAGTACAGGTTCACAAGGGGAAAGTCCTGCTTAACCAACTTAATTTCATTTCATGAAAAGGTCACCCATCTAATTGACCAAGGGAAGCCAATAAATGTGGTGTTTGGGGATTTTACCAAGCTTTTGACACTATTCTCACAGTATCCTTCTGAATCAACTACCCAGCACACAGCTAGACAAGTCCATTGCACGTTGGGTAAATGGGGTTACATCAGTCTGGCAGCCAGTCACCACTGGGGTTTCCCAGCGGTCAATTTTACAGGCAGTGCTCTTCAATGTTTTTATAAACTATCTGGACATGGGAATCAAATGTACAATAAGTAAGTCTGTCAGTCATACTAAACTAGGAGGAGCTGTGGACTCCCGTGAGGGTAAAGAGGCCCTGCAGAGAGATCTGGGTAGACTGGAAAGCTGGGCAATCACCAACTGTATGAAATTTATCTAGACCATCTGGGACACAGTAATCCTGGTTATTCATACAAATTGAGGGACAAGAGACTGGGGAACAGCATTTTGGAAGGGGACCTGGGGGAGCCTGGCAAGTTGAATATGAGCCAGCAGTGTGCACTGGCAGCCAGAAAGACCAACTGTGTCCTGGAGTGCAGCAGGCACAGCATCGGTAGCCCCTCGAGGGAGGTGATTGTCCTGCTCTGCTCTGTTCTGGTATGGCCTCATCTTGAGTCCTGTGTGCAGTTTTGGGCACCACAATATAAGGAGGATATAAAGCTATTGGAGCATGTCCAGAGGAGGGTGGCCAAGATGGTGAAAGGTCTCAAACGCAAGACTTAGGAGGAATTTGCTGAGGTCACCTTGGTTTGTTCAGCTTATAGGAGAGAAGGCTGAGGGGTAACCTCACCAGCTTCCTGAATGCAAGCTGTGGAGGGGGAGGAGCTGATCTACTCTCTAGTGACCAGCAATGAGGAAATGCAATGAAGCTGCACCGAGGTAAGTTCAGATTAAACATTAGGAGAAGATTCTTTATTGAGAAGGTGGTCGGTCACTGAAACAGGCTCCCAAAGGACCTGCTCGTGGCACTAAGCCTGTCAGAGTTCAAGGAGCATCTGGATGATGCTTTTAACTGTAGGGTTTAGTTTTAGGTAGTCCTGTGGGGAGTGGGGATTTGGACTTAATGATCCTTATGGGTCTCTTCTAACTTGAGATATTCTGTGATTCTAAGTCTATGGAACCTGATGGGATGCATCCCTGAGAAGGGAGGGAGGGAGCTGGCCAGGGTCATTGCAAGGCAACTTGAAATGCGAAGGAGTGTTTCTGGCAGGTTTGAGGAAGATGATTCTTCCTTTTTACTCAGTGCTTGATCACAGCTGGAGTGTTTTATGCAGTTCTGGATTTCCCAGTATAAGACATGGATGTATTTGAGTGAATCCAGAGAACAGCCAGTAAAATGATTAAGAGATTGAAACATTTGAGGAGAGACTGAGAGAACCATGACTGTTTAGCCTCAAGAAAAGAAGGCTTGGGGGGTAATTTTATGAATGTATATAAATACTTGGTTGGAAGATATAAAGAAGACAAAGCTAGTCTCTTCTTAGTACTGCGAAGTGAAAGGACAAGAGGCAATGGGCACAAATTAAAATACATGAAATTCCACCTAAATACAACAAAACAATGTTTTTACTTTGTACTTGCCCAAGCACCAGACCAGGTTGCCCACTGAGGTTGTGGAGTCTCCATCTTTGGAGATTTTCAAAATCCAGATGGACAAGGCCCTGAACAACTTGCTTCTAGCTGACTCTGCTATGAGCAAGGGTTGGAATAGATGACAACCAGATTAACTCCATAATTAAAATCTGATTTTTGGAAAAGTCTTGCCTTTTTTTTTTTTTTTTTTTTTTTTTGCAGTGTAGCATAATCATACTGCACTGTAGGTGACAGGAGCATGAAATCAACATGTATTTCCTTTACTCTGGTAAGTGAGATGATTTCAGAGCTGGAAAAGATGGAAGACCTCCAGTTTCCTAGCTGTCACTTAATACAATTTGCATTTTAATGTAAATTTCTGGTAATATTTACTGTAAATCTGTAAATTTCATAAACATATGACTCCAGTTTCTGTAGCTTTTCCTCTTATCCTTGAGCATAAAGAAGGAAAACCCAATTTCAATGTTACTATGAAGTTCCCTCAGGGTGGTGCAATTTCATAGGCAATTAAAAGCTGCATTAGTGTGGAAAGACAAAATAGGCCTCTAACAGCCTAAATGCAGAAGGAAATGACCCCCTGCGTGCCAGCAGTATGATGGCTTTCCAGACTGAAATCAACACACATCACCCTAAATAAACTGTGAAATATAACCTGTTTTATTTAAAGGGTGGTGGTTTTATTTTTATATTGCACTTGGCATTTCCTGACTTAAGAGCTACAAGCTGTCTTCTGCCTACCACATGTTTCTGTTTGTAGTTCTGGCATTTGTATAACCCAGTGGTAGAAACTGTCATCCAGTTTCTAACTCACTGTACATTAAACATAGCAGTCAGAAGGATTCTAGCTCCAGACAATATGTGTTGCACCCTAGTGTTTTTCAAAATCTCCTGCTTTTAGTCCTTGAAGAAAACCAAGTGGGTTTATGCCTGGATTTTAGAGAAGACAATTTTGGACCCATATAAAAGGGTTTAATTCTTTAAAGTATTCCATTTAGCACTGTAATTTAAGCCTGTGTTAAGAAGTAGATTCATGCCTATGTACCTTTATTCTTGGGCTATTTTTTCCCTTCACAGTTAGTGCCATAGTCTCCGACGTCACAGTATATGAGTTTACTGCTTTTCAATCCACTTACTTCAGGAGAGAGCTATGGTAATGGATTTGATTCTGGCTATTCGTGAAGAACAAGCTGTGGCTGCTGAAGTTTATCAGGCTCTCTGTCTCTGCCATCATCAACTACAAAATAGAGTGCATATGAAGGCATATGATCAGAAACTGCTGAATGAAATCACAGGAGTACAGGGAGTGCAATAGAATCCATGACTTTTTGCTGTGAGAGAGAATGAAAACAGAGAGCAATAGCCTATTTCTAGCTGGCTCTGTAAGGCTATACTCCAAAGTGTTCACAGATATATGTAAAAACTGCATTAGCTGTCTAGACAAGACCTAGAAAACTTTACTGGCTGCTCTTCTACTATTGCTTTGTAGGCCCCAAAACTTTCTTACAGAAACTTGAAAGTCTAAACTGCCCATACTAAATGGTAAGGAAGAAAATTGAATTAGTTGTTGCAACAAGATACCTAAGCAATCCTCAGTTTTAAGATATATTCCCTGGGGCCTTAATACATTAATGCTACCACTAAGTCTGCAAATGCTACTTCAGTGAGCTTTTTTCCCCGTGCATGTGGCAAATCCCCTGCTGTCATGAGACTTTCTATATGCTTCTTCAGTTTCTCCACAAGCTTCTGAATTATGTCTAGTACCTTGTGGCTGACAGTGTGCCTTCATTTCTCTGAAAGGATTTTGTAAAATTGTCCACACATTTAAAAGAAATGTAATTCCACCTTTTACCCGCTATTTTACTCACATAGCAAAAGGTTAAATATAAAAGTTAGCCTGAGTCAAGTCAGTATGTGCAGAGTATTATAGCTATTCAACATGCTGATGATTTCACGATAACTACCTGTGTGCCTATTTTAGCCCATAGTACATATAAGGCAGCTGCTGTGGTAAGCAAGTTTCAAATATTTACTTTTTTTACTGAGCATGAATGTGAGCAGTAACTGTCAAGTGGCCCTTTAATGTACTGTAAATCCTCATTCAAGCTTGCCTTGTGGAAAACTGTACAAGTCTACAGTCTAAGAATCATAATAATATGTGAAGAAACGTTTCCTATTGCAGAAGCTATCCTAGTTAAACTCACATAATCAACTTGATGTTTAATAACTGTTTTAAACGATTGCTTGTAGTGCTTTGTAAGTAGTTTTACTAGGCATACATACATGGCTGTATTTGGCAGACTACCTGCAGGTTGTCTTCACATTCCCCTTTATAGCTGCAAGATTTGCATTTTTACCAGTGCTCTGGTATTGTAGCTTACTTTAAGGAGATAAACCTGAAGGATTACAGCCTGTTCAGGAAAGATGGGTTGGGAAGGCAAGTAGAAGCTCTTGTTTACTGTGAAAAGGAGTGCCTTGGGTGCATGGAGCTTTACTTGGGACAGTTATTGAACCTGTGGAGAATGGGGGTAAGGACCCAAGAACAGACCACTGCAGTTGGGGGTCATAGATGTGTCTGTGACCAGATCACTTGATCAAGAAGCAGGTGAAGGCTTCTTCAGACATGGTGCCCTAAGAACTATTTTGCAGTCGGAATAGTACAGTGATGAGAATTATGTTGAAGATTTTCTCTTCCTGGGGGGACTACTTGGAAAACCTGATCCCAGAACAGATACTTTTCAAAATGCACTTTGGGCTAAGTGAAATTTTTGAACTGAATGTGAACTAATTCTGTCTCCCCATCACCACCTTCTGAAAGCAGAACTCGAACAGTCCAAGATGACAAGATGTGGAAGATCCTAGTTGGTCCATTTGGACTGGTCACCACCTTAAGATCTTGCTGTGGATGAGCATTCCTGCGCGCTTCCAAACTCTCCTGCCCTGTGCCGTTTAGGTTACCAACACCCTTACCCTGGAGAGCCGTCGTGCATGTAGTCCTGACTGCAAGAAGGACCAGGGAAGACTGAGGACCCTCAACTCCTCCGGTTGTCTGGTCTCGCCGAGGACGAGCCTCTCTAGCCCAAGGTGAGGTGAGACCGGGCGGGGCAACCGCGCTCTGGCTGCAGGTAGAGAGGAGGGAGGGAAAGGCCGGGACGGCCGGCCCGCCCCCGGGGCGCAGCCTGCCTCGCCCAATTATGTCACCCGTACTCAAAACAAAGTTAGGAAAGTGTTTTCAGCCTTTCCGCGGTCCCACTCCCAGTCCGGGGAGAGCCGGTCCGGCCAGCGCACCGGGCGGGCTCCTGCTGGAGGCGGCGGCAGGTGAGTGCGGGGGTGGCACTGCGGGACAGAGGAGCCGGGGCAGGAAGACGGGGAGGTTCGTGCACAGCCGGACCGCTCTCCCGGCGAAGCTGCCGCCGGGTAGGCACCCGCGGCTGCTGTTTCACCCTCCTCTGCAGAGCCCCGGTGTCCCAAGAGTGCTGAGCTCTGTCGCAAGCGGAGCTTCCTGCGGGGGGTGTCCGCAAGGGCACATCGCCCCGGCGGGGCTGGGCAGGCTCAGGGCAGCCGGCAGGGGAAGTGTCCTATCCCGCTGCCGCCCACGGGAGCGCAGCAGAGCTGGGGCTGCTCGGGAGGATGGCAGGAGCGGAGGGGCGGGCATGGAGAGCCTAGGGGTCACTGGGCGCTGCCCAGGCCCTGCCCTTAACTCTCCCTCAGCTCGCTCTCAGGCTGGAAGGCAGCAGGGAAAGTATCTGGATGAGCCGGGGTGGCTGCCGAACAGGCTGGTGCTGCCCCCGCATCGCCTGCTGCCGGCGCGAACGCCCGCACGGCGCCGCATCCAACCCTGCCGCGCTCCCTCCTCGGAGCAGCACCGGCACCGACGGGGGGCGAGGGCTGGCGTGGGGAGCGACAGCTGAGTGCGGAGGGTGCGAGCTGTCGTGACTCCTCCCACACAGGGAATGTTTCGTAAAGGTGGTGCCTAAAAGTGCTGTTGACTGACGGTCCTTGTGTTTGCAGTTCTGGCGTGCCTTATGTAACTTCGTGCTGAGGCTGACAGTCGCTGTCACAGAGAAATCTCTTTATGATCTGGTCACCTCAGGAGCTGCCCCGCTGGTTTTCACTTCCCGGCAGATACAGGGAAGATACTTGAGTTTGTGGCTGGTGACTGCCTTCAGGCTCACCAAATACTTGGTGAAGATGAAGGCAGTGCTGCTCCTGATGGTTGTAAAAATGATTCCTGTGCCCCCCTACAGTAGTTTGGTGTCACTCTTACACTGCTGTAGTACTTGTGTGGTACCTGATTTAGTTTTCTGTCTTTCTTGGTACTGAAGGCTTATGATGACTCTAAATGACAGTTATAGAAGAAACTTGCTGCTATCAGGATAATAGATTTATTAATATACACCAGTAGAACAGATTATGACTGCATGTAGTGAAAAGTGGGTAGTGTCACAATTGTGAGAATGGTGAAATCCCTCTGGAAACTTTGACTAATTTAACATGCTTTTCTGTTTTCTTAGTTGCAATTTACTTAGTTGCAAGGAAAATAAGACTCTTCTAGTTTCATATTGGTTTTCAACAATAGTTTTCAAGCTAGTTTCACTTTTCTTTTTAGATTTTGTGAATTATTCTGATGCATGAGTAAAAGTTTATTGGTTGGTTGTTGGATGTTCTAAGGTCGCAGGTATCTGGTCCCTGAGTTTATCATTATGGATTTCAGTACTGTTCGACTCAAAAAGGAACTGTTACACCCAAAAGAATGACAATTAAATTTCAATCTTCTTTATACTAAATTGTCTTTTTGTTACATCAAGAAAAGAAATCAAAAGTCAGTGTCTCAAGCACAAAGAGCAGATGTATTTCTGTGAATGAATTAAGTAGCAGATGAAATGTAGGGCCATAATAGTTTGCAGAATGCTGGTTTGCCAGCTCTTGGAAACTTAAGTTCACTGCTGCTGAAATGGAGGAGGAGTATTTGGTTCCCTGTGAGACACCTCTCCCCGCCCTTTTCCTCTTATCTTGTGGTGAACTAGAACTGTAAAGAAAGTAGCAGAAATGAATGCATTAAAGAGCGTTACTCTGCAAGCTTTTCTTGTGGTTTCTTTAGACCACAGGATATATGTGCTGCTTCAAACAGATCTCTCATTTCCTCTTGTTTCTGTCCATTGACAAATGATATGCTGTCATGCAGTATAAGTATTATATGAACGTATAGTTCTAAATGTAAGGAGGGAGTAATATATCTTTAGGGTTTTATTTCTCATGTTAAAACCAGCAGATTTAATCAGTTTAAGTTTAACCTGATGCAAAACCATAATTGATGCCGCTGTCCATGACTTATCCATGCAGAAGCACCAGGATGTCAGTGTCAAGAAACTGACTGAAACTGAGTTTGAAGACATTGGAGCTCTCGCCAGACAAAGATCTAACCAGGTCAGGCCTAGAGTTTTCAGTCTGAATTATTTTATTATCCTAAGAGAAAACAAATAATTGGTGATAAATAGCTGCCTGCGTTTCTTATGTAATTGCCACTGCCCTTTTCTAGGGTAGTTCTTCCCCACAGTCAGTAAGCTGAATCACCACAGGGGCAGCTTAGCAAGGTATAGGATAGCTTACTGGAAATCTTGTCCAATTTGTCTTGTTAGTCTCTCTCAGATTTATTATGTATCATGTCTCAGTCTAATTTGACTTCCTTCTCATGCTCTCCTTCTACTGTGCCTCTGAACTGTGGGTTTATTCTGTTGTGTCCCAGACTACCCCTTGCTTTGATGCCTTATTTTGCCAGACAGAAACGATGACGTAGCCATACCTGTTGCACTTGGGGAAGTCACCGCACTGCTGAGCCGTGGCCTGGATATGTGCCCCTTGGAAGAACCTGTGACCTCCAGAGGGCCATGCCAGACCTGCACTACCATTGCAATAGCCCGTTTTTCCTCACTGCTCATCCTATTCCTTAGCCTCACAGAGGGGGTGTCAAGGAAACTCAAGGAAACTTCCATTCACTAAAGATCAGCATTCAGTTAAGGCAGGGATCACACAACATTGCAAGAATAACATTTTGACTAGTTGACTCACAGAGAATGAGGAAGCTATATTTCTCCTTGAAAACAGTGGTGAATTAAAATCCAATTAAGAATCTGTAACAATGCATTTTTAGTTGTTTGCATTGCGAGCCTTTTTTTGTAAAACTGAACAGGATGAGGTACACCAAGCCTACTAATCAAATATAGATAAGTGGATTTGTTTATATGTTTCCAAGGCCTTGGAAGCAAGCCACGCTGAACAGATAGCAGGAAGGTTATCTTGTTCTGCATATAGGAAAATATGACTCTGCTAGTTTTGTATTGTACCATTACATCTTGCAATAGAAAAGCAGTGGACTAGCAAATTAAATATTCCTGTGCCTCCCTAGCATGCTCTTGTCCTATATAAACTCTCCCACTGATTCAGGTAAAGGTGGTTTCCAGGACAGAGTCTGTAGTTTTAGAAATTCTGAAAATTTTGAAAACAATAATTTTTGCAAACCAAGTGCCAAATAACTAAGGAAACACTTGGAACGTGTCTCTCAGTCCTCTAAGTGCAATCTGCACTAGCTTAGATCCACTAATATCAGTGGCAGAGTAGACTGAAATTTTCCACTGACATTTTTTCCATTAAAAATCAATTCTTATTGGAAGAGAATATTTAATTTGCATCTCAGAATCCTTTAAGTTGGGTTAAAGGTGTAACATTCCTTGAAAAACTAGAAATAGAGAGTGAATTTTAGACTTCAAGACAAAATTTTGCTGTTTTTCAGGCAGATAAAAGGTTTTGATTTTTTTTCAGAAGCTGCATTTTTAGCAAAGAGTTTTGGAGGAGGCAGAATATTTCAAGTTTTTCTTTCTTGTGAAAATGGTGTACATCAAAAATGTTCTTGTCAACCAGACTTCACCAGCTGAAAGTAGCTTCACTTAGCAGTGAGTCATTAGGAAAACCTGAAAGATAAGACAATTAAAAGGAATATATACTGCTTTGCTTAAACTTTTTCCATGCTTTTACTTTAGGGGGAGGGGGTCTGTTTCCAAGGCTAATAATTTGTAAACAAATGGAACAGCTCATATGAATCGGGAATATATCCTACCAGAACTTCATGTTACACCATTTAATAGTATAATTCTGTTATCAATATAGTTAATTGCATTTAATTTCAGTACTTGGAACAATGCAACACAATAAATCATGCTGAGTCTTTAGGTCTTTTCCAGCCTAAATGATTCTATGATTCTCTACAGTCAGATAGAGTCTGCTCACTTTTGACTTAACCATACTTCGAATGTATTGAGGTACTGCATATGTTGTAAGGTGCTCCTTCTTAATAATAGGTTTTACATCTCTGAACTAACATTTTATGTTTTAGAAAGAAATCAAAATAACGGTAAATTACGTAGTTCTATAATAGTTCTGATACAAATTCTGTAACTGTCTGTCCTGTTTACATGCAAATGTTTATCGAAACTAATGCTGCAGCCACAGATGTTAGCCAGAGTTTTAGCCCATAACTGGCCAAACTGCGTTTGTATGCAGTAATGATTTATTTGTACGTTAGAGAGATAGAGACAGAATTTGTAAGGAAAACACACACTCAGATGCACATACACACTTACACCACCATCCCACTCAGGTATTGGATAGGCCAGCAGTTTCTTGCAGAGTCAAAGTTCTTGTAGCCAGCAGGCAGGCAAGGAACAAGAGGGAGAGAGAAGAGTTTCTCTTGGAGTTAATGTCCTTGACTAAGGCAGAAAGAGGCAGGGGAGGGAGAGAAGGAAATCATGAGTCCTTGAAGCACGTAGGGACAGTGTGCTCTCACAGCTCTGATTATCCTGTGACTATTCTGCAACAGTGATTTCCATGATGACTGTTGCCCTTAAATTCAGTGTCCTTTTATGAGTAGTTTGCATTTCCAGACAGTTCTTAGCTTTTAATTTCTTAAATACATTAAAAGGGAAGTATCTAAGCAGTGAAGCAAGAGGAAAAGATGCATTTCTGCTAAAATCATAACTATTTGAAGTAACCTTACTTCTGAAGGAGCTTAGCAGTTCCATTTAGCTTCACCTTGCCTTTTCACTATGGATCCCTAAGAACTGCTAAAATTCAGGCAATAAAAATCCTGCTAGTCATTTTTCATTAGTGTTTTCATATTGAAGGGCACGATGGGGAATAAATTAATCTGCCTGTTTCTTTTTCTTACCTCTGTTGCTTTTGGACATCTGAATTCTAATACATGAATAGTTTTGCTTACTACTTCCATACAGGCCAGCAAGCAGCCAGGTAGGCAACTTTCTTCTTCATCTCTGGGGGAAAATGGCCTTTGCAAGAAGAAAATTTTCTTGCTAGCCCAGTGAAAACTAGTTGCTTGGATGGAGATGTTAGAAAAAAAAGGTCAATGAACGTATGTTTACCAGTCAGAGAGTTGGGATTCTGCATCATTGTGCGCAGGAGTGACATCATTTGGGTTTTTCCCAACATTTGGATTTGTGGATTCATCCGGGGACAAATGCCAAGTGGGGATTAAGTGGTCTCTGTTCAAAATCTTTGGTAGCCTGTTTTGGAATCATTAATGCTTTCACTTGAATAATACTTTCTGATTTTCTCCTGTGTCATACTTAATATTGTGCAGACTCTGCTTCAGATATACGACCTTCTTGTTTAGTTTTAGTTTGTTTTGTTTTTAATAAACGAGTAATCTTCTGAAAAGAAGAAATCTCATTTATATGATTATGATGCATGTATAACACCTCCTTGATTACTACTAACCTCCCTTACCTTGAAATAAATTGAATTATACTGGAAAATATAAAAATTAGTGGAAATAAATTGGAAGTAATCTTCAAGAAACCTAAAATGTTGTTGTGGTATAAGCTTTCAGATATCAAAGTAGGTGATCCTAAAGGTTCCCCTAATCTTTAAAAGCCAGTCAAGTCTGCTTGGAGAGTTTCTATTAAGACTGATTGTAAACAGAATTTGGTTCTCCCACACAAATTTACTCACAGGAAAGGAATTTTGACATAACTAAAAAGTTTTTCCTTTTATAGACCAGTGGATGTAGGATTCTTCTGTCATCTGCCTTTGCTACTCCCCTGAAATTATTTTCATGACACATTTCGTTCAGACTATCTTCTTGTGGTCCCTCGTAGGAACTGCAGCCTGCCTCAGATCTCTCCATCCACGGTTAAACTCCCCATACCCACTCCATGATGCACTATGTCCTACGATGGGAGAACCATGAGAGGTGGTGTACATCATGACACAAGCTGAATTCAGGCTGTGTGGAAGAGGTTTTGATGATACATTTCAGTGCCTTTCTGACTTACCATGTTTGTACTTTAAAGGTCAAAATTGGAGGAATGAAAAGTCCTGTTTTTCTCATCTAGTTCTGTCTAGGTGTTCATGTGGTTAGGTCAAGCTTTATAATGCTTCCATGAGACTTAAAGGGTAATTGTCTTAGTCACAGTTAAGAAAAAACCAGGTATTTTCTTGAGCACACAACTTTGTATCTCTGCTAGTTATTTTAAGTGTGGGGCCTGAATTTTTACATTGAGTGGTCTTTTAAGATCTTTTAAAATGGCTAAAGGTAACATTGAGGTACACTGCTATCTTCATCTTTCCCAAGTAATTCCTACCTCTACCATTATTTGCAGGTTTGTGTTTGGTCTGTTCTTCCATGCTGGCAGTTGCACTGCCTTTGCAGCCTTTCGCAGTCCAGTGCTTTATTTTCTTTATCCTTGGGTGGGTTTTCATGTCTAGCTTGTCTGCCAGGTTACAGCACAAGAGTTTTACTTTTTGTGTATTGTGTTATGTGCATAGGGAGCATTTTTCACCAATCCTGTATCTAACAAACTTCTGTGTACTTAAGGATGGTTATATATGGTACTCTGTTTTGCCTTAGCAGTCTCATTTCTCTGTCATTCTCTGGAGATCCTGATGGACCATTTAACCTTAATTGAACTAATAAACTAAAACTTTCCTGATTAAATTGGAAGAATTTTGCAGGGTTCGCTGTCTAACTGGATTAACACTTGTTTAAACACAAGGCAAAACAGAATTACTTCTTTCAGCAGGCTTGTGCTAACATAAAATACTTGTGGTGATACATTTTAGCTTTGGGAGCTTTTCAGCATAACGCTGGAAGATAACTGACTCTGACACTAAGTTAGTTCTGAAGAGGTCCCTGATGATGTGTAAGCATGCTACGCAGCAGCTACAGATTATTTTAGCAATGATAATTTGATTGTAGGAAAATATATTTCTTGTAGAAAAGATATGCAATCTAATTTTTATTTTCAGTGTTCATAAAACATAAATGTTACCTCTCATAAGAGTGTT
Organism: Myiozetetes cayanensis; assembly: GCF_022539395.1. Taxonomy (NCBI): domain Eukaryota; kingdom Metazoa; phylum Chordata; class Aves; order Passeriformes; family Tyrannidae; genus Myiozetetes; species Myiozetetes cayanensis. Next base: position 28,049,745 of record NW_026087742.1, on the reverse strand, counting down.
TTTTATAAATCCAGGTTGACCTCAGTATTAAGTAAGCTTGCTGCATTTTTCTGTGGATGATATGTTTGGAAGTGTGCTGCAGGAAGTTTTTACCTGTAGACACATGCTAAGAAAAATATTTTACTGATACCTAAAACCTCAGAGACTTGAATGCAGGTAAAACAGGTCTAGGTTTTTAACTATAATAGTTAAGGAGACTGGAGCTGTCATAAGTAATGACTTCTGAAATCTGTGGCTCAGCATTGCTCTATACCTCTAGAGTCTTTTGATTTACAGTAGACCTGACTGCAAATGATGAAAATGTCATTTAAAATATGAACAGGGCCCTGCCTTCTACAGACCCATCCAAAATTAGCTCATGATTAATCTACAAAAACCTCATAAAGCCCACATCCTTGCTTATTATTTGGAGCAATGCTTGTTTGCATCAGGTTGTGGTATGACCTGTTTTGCATAGTGAAGTGTGTAGCTGAAAGAACGGAAATCAAAGGTCTTAATAGGATTGATTTTGTAAGCCATTTGTTTTTTAGAGGAGATGGATGAGTGCGTTGAACTACCTATGTTATTTAAAACTGGCCTTGAAATAATTACATGGCTGATTCAGTCATGTGGGACAAATTGCAGTTTTAATCTTTCATGTTATTACCAGCATTTGTAAAGTATCAGGACACTGTAGGAATTAAGATGAACTCTGCCAGCTTTAGAAGCTGCCGTAAGGACATAAGAATTTTTGCCTATGCTCTAATATAATTTTCTGCTGTATTGAAGACATTCTGTATCAAGTTTTTATGGTGTGTTTAAAAGGTGGGGCAACTTGTGCAAAGGCGAGGCTCTCATGATGCACGTAATTTCATTTTGTGGTATGGAAGTATTTAGAAATCATGGTGATGTTTGCTGAACTGTACTATTTGCTAAATGCAAATAACTCTATCAAACTGTATAGACTGCCTTTTTGTTCCACTGTTTTTAATCTGGTTTAGTATTTCTGGTTTTTGTCACATGCACTTGGCTATCTATTCCTTGCACAGTTTTTCATTTTTCTTAAGGAAGTCTAATGGACTGTGCAGAGACCATAGGCATTAGTAGACTTACTCTTATGATTAACTGCACCTGTTCCTGCAGTTGTGGCCTATTGAGAAATTGTTGAGACGTGAAAAAGAATATCTCCAGTGCATTTGGAGTCTGTGTCAGATCTTGTCAAGACCATTATTAGGTGCACTTGTCCTGTTGATTTATTGTATTTTTAAACCTGTCTTTAAGTTAGCGTCACTGCAAAGCTGAAACAATGGCCTGATTTTGGTTACCTCATACACTGGTGTCAGCCAGGAGTGAGCTGTATTGACGTAAGGGAAGTTCAGGTGTGTAAAAGCAGTGTGAAAGGAGAATCTCATTCAGAGTATTACACCACTGTAGTCTGAATATGATTTTCTCTGGCATTTCCCTCTGATCCACTTGTGGATGGCTGTACAGAGTGAGAGCAAAGATTCATCTAGCTCTTTTACTGTTTTTAAGATTGTCTGTTATTTGAAACGTCATGAAAGGCATTAAGAAACTGGGCAGTTATGGAGCGATCTTTTCCTTTTTGTATCTTTGCAGCTACTGAAGGCTGATCAGACTTTCTGAGGTAGAAATTTTTCTCATAAGAGAAAGAGTACAGCTGTTTAGGCAGCTGTAATAGCCAAAAGCTCCTTCTTATGTGGGACCAGTATTTGCTATGACAGCATTTTCTAGCCTTGTTAATTTTCCAGGGCCTCCTTGGCTGCTGGTGTGGGTTTTCTGGTAGGCTCCAGTGCCTTTTGGGGGTCACCCTACACGGTGTGTTGAGTGCAGGTAGGGCCAGGGCTTGGTTTAAACTGCTGGTCTTGGGGTTTATAGAGCATCCCTGACTGCTGTACATTATAACTGAAGCAAAACCTGTTCTGAGGAGGAGTTTCCTAAGGTGGGATGGCATTGGATGTAGCCATTCCTTGGCTTCTCTCAGAGTTTTTCTTCTCGTGCTTGTAACTCTGCTTTAGGAAGGATTTGGACATCTGTGTTCTTTGGCTATTAAGCCAGAATTGTTTCAGCTTCAGAGAGTATTTGAGGAACAGTCTTGGGATGATGACTGTGAAAGAGAGGAGGGAAATAGAGGAAAATGACCTATGTGTGCAGATTTTTGTCACATGGATTCAGAGGGGTGGGTGATTTGCTTATCCAAGTCCTACTTCGGTTTGAAGTCAGTGGCCTGTTTATAGTGCATGTGTAAAACCATTACATATACTTACATGCAAGATGGGAAATCCAACTGCCTGGTCCATAGCTATCAGAGAAGTTGCTTTGTCATAGGAAGCCACTGCAAGCTCTAAGTGTGACATCTATTAAGTTCTTGGAATATACTGGTTTTAAACACTGCCAGGTTTGAACTTAAGCATAAAATAAAACAAAACAGGCTGTGGCTGAATTGCTCTGTCTATGTGAGCTTTTTCTCCTTAAGGAACTGCATAGACAAGCCTGAGGTCTTGTTTCCTCAGGTTCTGCCTTCACATCCATGCAATGCCAAGGCCTGTACTCTGAAGACAGTGTACATTTCAGATTTAAACAGTTCTCACTGGCTGTTCCAAGTTGTACATGGATCAGAATCAGGCTGTATTCCTTTATAATAGTTAAATGTCATACAAAATACTTTAATCTGTTAAAAATTTTCAGACAAATTTGTGGCTACTTTAGATAGACCTACTTAGAAAAGCAGAAAAACAAATTTGAGATGCAGATGACGAGTCAAGTATTTGGATGTCATCTGAGAGCTGATAACTATATACACGTTCTTAACCTGTCACAAATACACAGTTCTACAGTGAAACGATCTCCTGCTTGGTTTACCCACATGATAATGAGTTAAAATCATACAGGGAAGTCTCTGCATGAAGTTCACTAGCAATTAGTTCTCCTTCACAGGTGAAAGCCAAGACCCTAAGTAATAAGGATGAATCTAAGAAAATATTTCAGAATTCCATAATACATTATCTTTCTCTTAACTTTACTTAGTTGATTTAAACACCATGATCCATCATTTTCCTACAGACATCAATTACCTTCCATTTTATTCCTGTCATGTAAACCGTATCCCAAAACACTAGACGCAAATTGTGATATGTGGTGTTACGATGATAAGAGTCAAAAGGATACCAGTTTATTACTTGTAGTGGCTTTAAATTATTTTTACATTTACCCATATTTCTTATGTTTCCTTGTTCATATTGATTGTCCATATTTCTTGCCAAACAGGCTGCTTTTGCTTTGAGATTCCATTTCAGAGCTAGTTTTGCCTTCCTTCAGACTGCCTCCTCCTCATTCATCATCCCATTTGCAATGTCTTTAGTGCAGCCCATCAAGGGTAGGCATTTTCAAAAAGCTTTTTTTCTTTCTTAGCTTTAATGCCTAATTAAATAGATGGTTGCTAAGAGATTGTGGAAAACATCATTAAGAGGGTCTAATTTGATTTTTTCTTTACCTTCCATGCACAGGTTTCAGATCAGAATTTATGAGTAAATGGGATAGCAGCATCCCAAAACATTCCTGAGCTGAGATTGTGACAATGGACGGAATACCAGGAGATGCAGAGGAGGCAGGACTGGAGAACAAGACCCAGAACTAACTGTGTTGGGGAAAGCACAAGAGTTCTTTCAGATTTGTGATCTGGAAGGCAAAGGCTTCGTCACTCGTCAAGACATGCAGGTAAAACAAAATTGGTTGTGTGAAATGCACAATAAGAGAAGCTCCTAATGCCCTTAATGAGTTGAAACAGATTAATTTAGAGTTAAAAGTGTTATCACCCTCCTCATAACTTTAAACAGATACATGGAATTTAAAATAATATATTTGAAGTCTTACATAATGCCTAAATTTTTTTTCCAGTCAAAGCAAAAAAAAAAAAGTGGAAAATCAAAGTAAATGAAGTTTAAAAAAATTCCCTGGGAATTTAATTCCCTTCTCATCGAAAAAGTTGAAACACCAGTAAATTCATTACTTTGCAGTTTGCCATAGTGTCATGAATGTATTCAGTCCATCAATTTTATCCTTCTATATTTTCAGTAAAATTGTGTAAATAAAGTCTTTCACTTTGGTTTCACTGCTCGACTATGGTGAACTCTCAGCTGGATCACATAGAAATGTAGGAAGTATAGAGGAATAGTATTTTTAGCATAATTCAGTACTTGCAGTAATCTTAGCTCTTTGTGTTTAATTTGTTTCAGGATCCAAAATCAGATTTGCTGAAAATGTTGACAAAAAAAGCAACTATATATAACAAAATCTTTTGAAAATGTGATTGGGTGCGTACTGCAGAACTGATAAGATGATTTGAATCAGTATGTGGCAGAAAACAAGTATATACTCACGAGTGACGTGCAAATCATAATTTAATTGTGTTAATCCATTTCTACTTCAGTACTTACAGATAAAATAGAATTGAGGATTGGGAACAAAATGAATTACTTGCAAACAACTATTGAAGAAAGCAAGTAATGTAAAATTTAGAAACCTTCCATGTCCTCAGAAACAAAGTTGTGTCTGTATATAGGAAACAATTTTAACTATCTATGTTGGAAGAGCAAAAACTTTAGTTAAAAAAAAAAAAAGGAAAAAATCTAAGTAAACTGCTCAGATTATCAGCTTTCAAGAGGTTTCTTTGGTTTCTGTGGAGTTTTGTGTTGCTAAGTTTTCAGATGACCTTTGTTAATTATCCAAAGTCAAAAAAAGAGATTCTTGCTGTGCTGTAGGCTTTACAAATCTACATTATCTCATTGAAGTAACTGAACAGAAACAAATATATTGCCAATGGTAATTTTTGGTGAAACCAGACCCACGGAGAATTTAATAGATTATAATTTTATTGTCTTTCCAAAAACTGGATGGCATATATTTTTACCTAGTGGAAGACTCATATATGTGTATAAATACTTTTAATACCTGTTTTCTCAAGGAATGTGAAATTGTTCATTTCTGTTTGATTCTGGGTTTTATGCTTGGAGGCCTGATAAAGTTATACTTCAGGTTCTAAAGATGCAGTAGAAAAAGGATTGCAAAGAACAGATGAAGTACATCTCTTCTATTTCATCATGAGTGCTTGTTTACTATGTCTGACAACTTCAGTATGTATGTAAGTGTATGCAAGTTCATTTAAATGCAAAAATAAAGGTGCTCAGGGCACTTGAGGTGATGTTTCTTTATGCCTGCTTTTATTTCCTGTACTTTTCATGGTGTTTACTCCCTACAGAAAAGATGTAAATCAATAAAGTAAATAAATTTTTCTTTAAAAAGTACTAATTGTTCATCACATTTGCATTGTGCCGTTAGGTAGTTCTGTACTGCTTACTATTAATGAAGCTTTACTTCCAATACAGGATGCTGACATTAATCTTTTCAGTCTTTAGTCTTGTGATACAAGTGTGATTTTCAACAGAGTGTTGAGTATCTGATATCCACTTAATTTCAATGGACTAAATTTTGCAAAGTTTTCTAATGTGTCTATAATATAGTAATTATACTAAAGATTTACTTCTCCCTGATTATATCTTACTATTTATTGTGAGCGTATGTTAATACTGATATTTTTTTTAATTTTTTCCTTCCGTTTCAAAATAGCAAATATACTCAACTTTCAAACAAACTCGAGGTTTTCTGAAATTTCAAGAAAGCATATTCTACCTGAGACTTGAAACCACAACTTCATCCTTTGGGCCTTGAGGTTGTAATGAATAAAGAGAATTAGTGTTGTAAAGTGTATATAGCAGAACTGAGTTCAGATCTTGCTCTTAGCTATTTGATCTCTGTCTTTTTATTTAGCAGAGTAAAAGCTTGGTATTTTCAGATAATTAAAATGTAGATGTCATGAAAACCTGGAGGACATTTGGTGGCAATGCAGATAGTTTCTTTTGAAGTTCCAGTGATATCTCTGAATGTTTTATTTTTTTTTTTTCTAAAGTTTTCAAGAGCCTCATATTTAAAGGATTTTACAGTAACCTGAAATGAGCAAATAAACAAAAACACAATTATGAGACCAAGAACATTTCCTTTTCCTAACAACAGCAAAAATTTAATTATTTAATTAAGAATAAAAACAAGATGTTGGGAAAACATTGATTCAGTGTTAGTAACCATGGTAAGAGTGGCCATTGCTTCAGTTCCTCAAAGTCTGTAAATTATCCACAGGGAATTTAATGGAACATTCCTCAAAATCTATTATTTTCATATACTTTCCCAAGAAAATAGATGTAATTGTGGTGTTTTCTATTGTAAAATTAGTGTAATTCACATCAGAATCTGAGTGCTGCATTAGGGCACTCCAGCTGTATTTGGAGAAGTGTGTATTTGCCGGTCAGGTTTGCAGAAAGATCCACAAGCCATTGTACTGGAATAGCAAGTGGGTCTGTGCTGATGGCATGGTCAGAGAAGGACAACCAGCTCTCAAGTACTTCTTCAGCAAAAGAAGTAGTGGGGGCACAGTTTCTGTTTTTCTAAGTGTAAAAAGAGTAATTTGTCTGAAGCACCTCCTCCCTCATCAGTGCGTGTAGGCTGTAAAACTTAAAATGGAAGCTCATTTTTAGAAGTTTCCCTTTAGACCTAAGAGATTAAAATCCAAAACTTTGGGAAGATGGCTGTGTTTAAGTAAGAAACTGGTGACCAGATATATTGCTGATGAAATAAATTTTCTTTGTTTTTATGGAAGCAGGCAGCAATACACAATCCTGCTCAGAAATCTCTTTGTGACTGTTTCAGACAGTTCTGTGGTTTAGAAACTGTTGATTTAATTTCTCAAGACCACCTTGGAATTCCTTTACTGCTCTTCCTTCAGCTCATACAGTCCATTGCAGCCTTCATTGCAGCCAGGGAAATCCTGGTTAATGTACTCAGCCAATTCTTTTCTTTCCTATATGGCTTAGTATATTGAATAGTCTTTTCTATTGTACCTGGATTAAAGGAGAAACTTTCTTTGGCCCTAAATTGCTTCCCCACAGTGGAACAGTTCAAGGGTTTTAATCTGATAAACTTTATCAACTGACTAGCTTGCAATTTTAGTCTGTTTTATATACAACAGCAGTTCGAGGGGGGATTAAAAGCTTAACTAATAAAGTAGAGGACTTCACTGATGTGTATACTGCTTTTTAAGCTGTTTTTTTAATCTTCCTATTACTTGCTCCCACTGGAGATCCTTGCTGTTTTAGTTGTTTGCCATTCTAGTTCCTCTTATTTCTGGGAAATCTGTCTACACTGTCAAAAGAATTGGTGTAAACTCATTAGGATCAGTTTTACAGATTTTTTTCTTTTTTCTTTTATGCCTGTCTTTAGATTATCAGGGAAAAAATGTGACTTTGTGGAGATGGTTTCATAAAGTTATGTCTTTGGTGTAAGCATGCTGCATTTCAGAAGTAGACAGTCATAAACTACATTTAACTCGGTACAGGATCAGAAGGTCCTTGGTCTTTGGACCATGCAGCTTTCTTAACTTTGTTTTATTTATTTGTTTGTTTATGTAGTTACTTTCAAAATTACATATTTTGAAGCAGCTTTAGTTAGGACAGTATATCCTCTATAATGTAGTCATCTGGAGAGTCTCTTCCTTGACCTCATGATGTGGAAGGAACTAGGCATACAGTTCTGCTGCCAAGTTTGTCCAGTAGCTTGATAAATCAAGGCATTTCACCAGGATGCTGAGTCTCCTCTTCCCTTTGTGACTGGAATTTCTGTCACAGGGAGCTGGTTCTCACTGCCTTGTCATAATGGATTCATAAAGGCTAATAAAGAAGTTATTAAAGCAAATGTCCCTCAGTTGATCTTTACTCTGTAATGTGTTTGGATTTACACTCGGGGAAACAAAGGACCTATCCTTCTGTATTATCGGTATTCTGTAGAATCTAGTGTTCCTCTTATTCTGTAGTAATGGATGAAGTTGCTGTATGTTTTTTCATTTCAGAGACTGCATCCTGAGTTACCTCTTAGCCTGGAAGAGCTTGAAAAAGTTTTTGTCACATTGGATGCTGATGGCAATGGCTCACTTACCCCAAAGGAGTTCATCACAGGACTCAGTGAGTTTTGGAAAGCATGTCTCCTGTACTGAGCTTTATTCATGTTCTTCAGTAAAGAAGCATTTTGTTTTAATAGTACACTTAATAATGCACACGGGGAGCCAGACTATTCCCTAGATATAGCAGATATATGTAGCAAATGATGAAGTGGTCAGATAGTGTGAATAAATAAACAAAGGGTTCCAGGGTCTTTCTCTCATGTGTACAATGGCAGGCCATGACATAATATGAGACAAATGATATAATCATCTGAATTGCAACTGTTTTAAGCTGTGGAGTAGATCTATGTGCAATATTTTTGAAGGTTTACCTTGATGGGGGAGCGGGAGGGGGGAAATCTTGTGTTTTATTTCAATCAGGTAGTAAGACCTGAAAGATAATTAAGATTATCTCTAAGATTATTGTAAGACAATGTTAAAAATGTGTTAATACCACTGTCCTTACAGCTGTGGAGATGCTTTCTACAACAAATTAATTCTTCAAGTAATGTTAATTTATTTCAAAACAAAACAGGATGAGGCACTTATTACTGCATAATAGGAGCTGATAAGTTCTTTGTAATTGCCTGTTTTGCAACAGCACTCTTACTGTCATGTTCTCTGTGTTTGTCACAGGGTTGTTTTCTCCCCAGCTGTGACATTCCAGATAAGATGACAGTGTTAGGGAGACTGTGTTCAGTTGTTTATGCAAAATCAATTTTGTGCTTAAATTTTAGCATTTGCTCTAGAAAATGAAGCGTCTTCTATGCGGGAATTGAAACAATAAATCTCAATTTAAATACTATATATTTATACTATTTATTTATAGTATTTATATAATATTATATAATACAATATTAGGTCCAGGAAATAGGACCTTCATTTTTGCTTTCAAATCACCAGTTGTTTGAAATCTTAATTCTCTTAATCCACCTCTTCCATTGTAGAGCTAGATCAAGTATCCTAATAGAGTATGGTTTAATCTCAAAATTGCCATTATTAAAAAATGAAATAACTGATTACTGCTTTACTTTTCACAAGTAAATTATACATATTTCTTAGGTTAAATGAAGATTATTTTCATAAGTATTCCCTGCAAAACCAAAACTGTTTATTAAGTGAGGTTGTAAGTGGCTCCCATCTACAGCAGCTCCAGATCCTGGAGATTACTTCTGCCCAACTGCTGGAGCCCAGTCCGGAGAACAAGGTGGATGTGGCCACTGCTCTCCTGTTCACAGGTTCAGCTGGCAGTGAAGATAAACGTGTATCCCAGAGGCACCCACACGTGGACACTCACAAGCACACAAAGGACATGGTCACAGCACATGTGTATAGGATTGGCAAAAGACATAAGGACAGACAGTGTAAAGCATGGTACATTTTAACCTTCTACACAGCATTCACAGGTGTTTTCCAGGCTAGGTAGTCATATATTTGGCTAGGTGATGATGTTGGTATTCCTAGTAGAAGCAGAAGCTCTACTAGGTATAGGCTGCTATAGAAAGGTAGAGTGTGGAGAAAGCAGAGTAGTGTCTGGATAAAACTTGTACTGCACCAATTATTATGGGAGAATCCTGTTCATATTTGTGTAAGCAGTGATAAATCTGAAATTTACTGTAGCCTTTCTTTGCAACATATTCTATTCTGTTGTCAACATTCTGTGCTGGGTGCTATGAGAAAAAATGCAAGATGGTGTTAATAAGACCATAAAACCACACCATATTTCTGTTTCCTTGTGTCTGTGGTAACTTCTGTACTGGTGTTTAGGACATAACAAAAATCCTCTGCATGTCCCCTTTGCCTAGATTCTTTAAAAATTTTGACTTACAAATATTCAAATAAAATAGCTGGCACATTTAGAACTTGATGGAATGTATCTGGTCTGCCTCAACCGAGCACAAGTGTATTGATTATTCATGTGGCAGTTTCACTTCTGCATCCTCACTGTACAACTACTGTTAATAAAATGTAGCTTTTTCTGTATGCAATTTATATAGGAATTTGAAATGTGCCTTTGGTCATGCATTAAAAAGAATGTTAAATTTAATTTGATGTACATTTTATCAGTAGCGATGCTGTGGTTATTTTAGATTCCAAACATCTATTTTAACTTATCAAGAAATGTGGCCACGAATTTATGAAGTGCTTGTTACTACAATTTATGTTTTCTTTTTTTTGTATGGAGATACGAATTTTTTCATTAGGTTTTTGAATTTTGAGGTGAGTTATTTACTGAAGGTTAGACATTAAATTGGGCACAAAGTCAGCCACAGAACTCAAGAGATCCTCTTGCCATGCCTCATCCTTTTGTTATTTCATTATACTCTGCCTGTAAACAAGTGTAGGTGTTTCCCTCACAAATTATACTTGCTGTAAAATTTGATCTTTAGTATGCTTAGTATTACATTGCTTCTTATAGCTGAGTTCTGAAAATGCTAATGTGTGTAATTTCTAATTCTTAGGCCAATTTCTTTTGGAGCAGATTGCTTTGAAAAATGACATGATGCAGCAATCAGAAGGTGAAACAGCCTGCCCAATTATATGCAAAGAGACCATGGGTGATGATGAGGATGAAGAATTCCAATTCTCCAATCTGATGGATCGGCTTGGAGCTAAAAAGGTTTTGAATGAGTGAGTCTTTGCAGCAATAGTAATCGATCGTATGATTTTTTTTATAATTAATCTCTGTGTTTGATTTTAGTTAAATCCAAGGTAAATAATGAGAACTAAGACTGCTCAGTAACACAGTGATTGTTAAAAAAATTAATTTTCTTGGTTGTCAGATACCATTTAACCAAAATTTCCAAGAGTAAAACTATTGTATTCCAAGCATATGAAACTTATTTTGCTGCCATATGAAAGCTATACCACTTTATGTGTCATGTGTTTTGAATATAATTAGCATATAATCCACAGATGCCACTGATTTTCAATCAAACAATGCATGATGACTGTTTTTTTTTTGGCAAGGCCTGTGTTTAAAGTACACCAGTTAACCATAGGAAAGGAGGTTTCCTCCTGTTTTTCTGCCTTGTCTCCCCTTCATGCATAATTACACGTTGTGATTGTTCTGATAACACTATCTCTTCCAGGGCCAGGATGGCTCACTCTGAAACATGGAACATAAAACCTGCACTAGGATTTTTTTCTGTGTAGGCCTGACATTCTTTATTCAATCACAAGGAATGCTCTAGAAAAAAAAAAAAAAAAAAAAAAAGCATGGAGCAAAAATGGGAGAGAATCTGCACAGATGGTAGGAATATTTAAGATATACATCAGTGATTCTTACCATGAAATTAAAGTGCTCCTCAGTCTTTCTTTTGCTTCACCTGATTGCCTGTTACGGGTAACAGTTGGTTGTCAGTCATCCTGAAAGGCTTTCATTTGGAAGAGGTTTTCATCACCCACTTTTTCTATCCTTATCCTCAATTTGTCCTTTAAATATAGCACTCTTTGCTGGCTAGGTTCAGGCTTACAGTGCACGTGACAGAGAGTGAGTCAAGAATAAACAAACAAAAGAAGTTGTTCAGAAGAATATAGGCAAAGTATTAGAAAACCCGCTGTCATTCACAGTAGAGCATCTTTTTTCCAGCATCTGCTGAAAATATTTGGAAACAAAACATTATCTTGGTAAATCTTTTAATTGAAATTTCAAGATGTTTTATTCTGACTTTTGTAGCAGACTCACGGTAGAATCAAAATGTGTTGAAAATGAAAGAAGTCAGTACAAACACAATTTCTTATCGTGTCTAAGTAACTTATGAGGAAGGGGTTTTGATTCACTTTTGCGCTGCCCCCTTTGCCGTAGATTCGTGAGAGCCTCTTACTTCATTGTATCTCATCTTTCTCCTTTCTTATCCATTCCTGTTCAGAGGAAGTGTCTGGCAGGGCACCCACTAAACAAGCAGCTCCTGTGATACTCTGCAGCTGTGAATGGCCATACATTATGATGCATTTTTTTGAATAAATGCAATTTCCATCATTTCCCATCCACTTCATCCTTTTAAAGTCTGGCAAGTAGCCCTTGTTTATAATAAGTTTTGTATTCTGACTAGTGATGCCCTTAAGCCTCCATCTACTAGGATGCCATGAACATTTATTGCAGCCGGAGAAATGTTCTCTCTTAATGAATCCTTTATGATCTCTACTTTCAGTGAGAGTGATGTGAAGCAACTTTGGTTGCAGCTAAGAAAAGATGAACCTCATTTACTTTCCAATTTTGAAGAGCTCCTGGTCAGAATTTTCTCCCAGCTCCAAGAAGCAGATAATGAGAAGAATGAGTTGGAATGCGCTCTAAAAAAGTTAGTACTTCTCTTTGTCAGACTGTTTGTGTAGTTTTACAACTATCTTACTTACTGTTTGATCTTCTGAAGTAAACAAGGTATTTCAGTGGAGAATGGAGGACAAGAGTTCCCATTATGTAATATTTTATTAGTCATGAAGAGTACTGGTAAAATTATTCATATTGCAGGATTGGATGAAATTAGCTTTTCTCTTCCTGTTAACAGATTTTATTGACTGAAATTCTTTTGCAGATGTCTATTATTGCATTGAAGTTTTAAGACACTATTAAGCAATTCCAATCTAGTTAATCAGTTTGATTCCAGAGGACAGTCAGATTTACCAGTAAATCTGGTAAATTGTCCGTGTGCTTTGAAAACCCTGCGTGCAGAAAAGCTATAAATCTGGATTAACTGGCCAGAGACATAAGAGGTTTAAGATGTTAAAGCAGCACAAAGTACTGATATTAGTGAAAATGTAAGTTTACAAATATATATCTATAAAGCAAGCCTATGGAATATAGTAAATAATATGTATTTGTTTTATATGTAAACATCTATATATATATAAACAAATATATAAAATGCATATATAAATATATAAGAATTAAAAGTTAATAGATAACCCTTTAATATGTAGCTACCGAGGGGGAAAAAGGTTATGCTAAATCGAAACAGAATGCAAAATTATGGTTATGTTTGAAGTTCCAGTGTATTTTTATTGTGAAGTGTCACTTCTGAATTTCAGATTCTTACAGAATATATTGTTGAACATTCATTTCATTTGTTCAGCACTCTCTTGGCTATTCTGAGAATGTGACAAGGCATATTAAGAAGAAAAAGACCTAAAACTATATGGTCATTAAAGACAATTGGTTTATATTGATAGTAGCATTTTTATCTAAGTGTACAAGTGTAGTTTTAGCCTTCAGACAACTAGTCAGATGGAAACAGCATACAGTGGCTTTTGCTGTCTCTTTTAGACTAGAGATTAGTAACTGCCATGTGTGATGAGGGGTTTGTTTTGTGGTTTTGTTTGGGATTTTTGAGAGTGGTTTTTTTGGAACTGAATTAATAAATTTGTTCTGTTTAATAGCTGTGATCAGCACAGAGGTGCACAGAGAATGCATTAGCATTATCTTTTCTGGCTGATGTGAGATCTCTACCTTAAAAATGCATTGCATTTTTATATTTTTGTAGTAAAAACAGGTTTTAGCTAATTTTTTCTTTTTGTTGATCCCGACAACACCTCTAATTTCAGCAAATAGATTGTTGTTTTGTTTGTAGTCAATAGCTGGAAGGAGTCAGAGTAGTAATGTTGTCTTTAGTAACAGTGGGGATGAAAAACTTCTTTTCTTTTAAACCATGTACAAATAACAGCAAAGCTTAAGACAAGACCACATAAAGGGAAAATTATTTTTTTTAATACTCACTTATTAACACTAACATGCATGTATCTGGGTAGACTGGCAGGCATTTACTGTGGGGTCACAGAAAATAAGGGATGCTGGTTATTGAGGTCTTATAATGTCTTCTGGGTTGTTCTTGATTGGTGACAATAATAGCCTTTGGAAAGTGAATTTGAATAATGTGATCTTTTGTCTTTCCTTTCTGACTCACCTCCGTGAGTCATTAGGCAATAAGGCAGTCTACTTTCAGTCTTTTGTCCCCTTTCCTGGATGTAGGCTGTGCTTTTGTCTTAAGCTGGTCCTTTTTTTCCTATCCTGGGTGCCCTGAGAAGGTTCATGTGCCTGCGCTGGGATTTGTGCGCCATGACAATCTATGCTGTCAATCCATGACATTCTTCTCTATCTGTTTTTTGTCTTTTCTTCTGGAGCTTTCTCACAGGCATATTTTCATTCCTGAACTCGAGTCCCATGGTCTAAGAGACTCAGGGATTTCCTCCTGTTCTGGTCCAATACATACAGTACTCTGATGCTGTCCTGTTTGTAGGTCTGGGCAGTAGTGAGGCTGAATGTATATTCTCAATACCAAACATGCAAATACACCACACATGGGAGACAGTGCAGGCTAATCTTGAAAGAAAAATAAATTGTGATTTTTAAATCTAAACAGAATGCAATTCTTTGGATATAATTTTTTATTTTCCAGGATAAGTTAGTTCTGCTTGATTTTCTGGTATTCATATTTATTTTGAAGTGCTAATTTAAAATTAGATGGCTTCCTAAACTTAGTGGGTTTTAAATAATATGGTGATGTATTAAATGAGCAAAAAAGCAGTAGATGACTGTAAGGAAGATAAAATAAAGTCATGCTTACATGATGGGCAGTTATAATTCCAGAGAGAGCACAGAGAACTTCCTGAAATCATCAGTTCACAGTGCAGTGGCAGCCCAAAGACCCCACTAAACTTCTGTGCATTATCAGGGAGGGTACTGAGCACGTGACAAAGCATGTTTTTACCACTTCATGGAATTTTAGTACTGTGTGAAGTTTTGGTCTCTGCAACACAAGAAGAATATAGTGGGATGAAGAAAAGTACAGAGAATGGCAATTCAGCGGTTAAAGGAATAGAACAGCTATTCTGAGAGAGCTATTTTTAAAAGGTCGGATCTCTTGAATAAGGAGGCTAAGGCTGGAGTGGGATATGACAGACCTTGTTATTCTTCAAATCCCTGACAGTAGAACCAAGGGGCATTTAGTAAGTCTGATAGGAATTAAGCTGAAAAGAGATGAGAAAGAGCTTTTTCTTCTTATATAGTTGAAGATAAAATCTTCAACTGCCATTAGCTCTGTCTGCTGCTGTGCTTTGCATTTGAAAGAAAAACGAGTATAAACGTGTGCTGTGTTTCAAACCAGTTCTAAACTGAGAAGATAAACAAAAGTATAAAGGGGAAGTGGCAGGATGAACTGTCTTCTCATGGGCTTAGCATGGGACAGTGTCAGAGTCAATCTTTGTGGAAGAGGAGAATCAGCAGCTCAGAACATTAGTGCACAGTGTGCACAAATCTCTGTAGTTTTTTTTTTTTTGAGGAGAAAGAACAATTCACATTTCAGGTACATGAACGAGTGGAATTTAAACCCTTGTGAGTCTGTTGATCTTGAACTCTTCTCATCTGAACTTCGTGAACTCATGTTACGTTCCATCTCCTTTTGTCTCCATCTGTTTGTTCCACAGCATTACTGGAAAAAGATCACATTATCAAATATTACTGAAGCTACACAATAATTTGTTAAGTAAAACTAGATGGGATGATCCCAGGGAACAGAGATTTTAATCAAAACTTGCTGCATTTTTTACGTAACAATGATATACCCTTATGGCTTCAGGTTTTCCCCCGTGATTATATGTGGTGAATATTTGCCAGCTAATGTATTGGATTATTTTTCTGCTTCTGGTTAGTTATATTACTTATTATTGTGTTAAGCTTTTGATTGTAACAGGATATTAATTTCCCTTTCTGTTTAATTTGATCAGAGTTAAGAATGGTATAAATAAAATGCTTAGGGAGTATTCAGCCTGCAGAAATGGCATGTGCTCATGTGCCAGACCAACTAAAAAGATTCCTACATCCAGCAGTGCCTCCTGGGTGTAATCTTGATGATGCTGCCATATCCTTTGCTTCCAAACACATAAGAGGAAAGAAATAACTAAATCAGCAGCTTAATAATATGGGATTAAAGTTATTCTCCCTGTCACACAGAAGCAAAGAAAGTCTTTATGATTCCCATGGAAACACCGACTGCTGTGCAGTGTGTTCTGCCTGTGCAAAGTTACAGGGTTTTTCAGTACATAGTCAATCTAACCCTGGTCAAAGTGACATTGTACTGCATGAATACAGTAGGTATATGATCTTAGCATCTCTGTCACACCTTTTTAAGTAACTTTTATTTCTTTATGAATTTGTTTTAATTTTATTTCATTGATGAGTGCTAATTTCTCATGAAGGATTTTTGTATTTTGAAGAAAATAAAATTTAAGATCAGAACACAACCCATCTTTATACTATAAGGGCAGCAAAAAGGGCTTCTGGATTTTCTGGCACTCTCTATTTGAAGTATTGCAGTCAAATGAAGAGACCCTTGTCTGGGCTGCTTTTCTCACCTGGTCAGAGTTTTAAAAAGTTCAAGTGACAGCCATAGTTTTCCTCAAATTCGTATGGTTTGACATTTGTTTATTGCTACTGCAAATCCTGAAAAAATGTCTCCCCTCAGATTTTTTACCTGAAAATGCAAGCAGGCAGTGTCAAGTGTTCTGTTGTTTGAAAGGGGGAAGGAAAGACTTGTTTCTGGTTTTGCTCATTCTTTTTAGCTTAGGTAAGTCTCTTGGAGTGCCTTTCCAATTTGCTTTGCTCTAACTGAGAAGAGAACCAAGCCTTCAATAAGTGAAAACATAGAAATTGTGGAGCATTGAGAAAAAAAAAAAAAAAGAGATACCCTGATTACAAAATTAATGTTGGTTTTTTTTTTTTCAACTGTATATTTTTTGTCTTGCTCTTACTGATGTGAATACCCATGGAGATTATGTACTTTACTTGTAACAGATGTATTATGCAGATGGCTCAAGGAACATCTATGGCAGGAAGAATATGGGGGAAAATACAGTAATGTCATATAAAGACCCTATTAATGTCTATTAATAATCTTTCTAGGATGTCCCCTTAGTTTGATACAACGTGATTTTTGCTTTTCAGTTTCTGGGTTAATGACAATAGAATAGAATAGAATCCTTCATGTATCAAACTGCAGTGATATTAATTGCAAAATTCTCCTGGAAAAAAAGTGAACTTTGTTGGTACTTCTTTTTTTCCTACAGTCACATATACTTGTGCACAGCATATTAATTTCTATTCCTCATCTGGGCTTTTAAAATTTGTTCCGGCAAAGCTGTCAGAGAGGCAGTAAGGCAGCTTTCAAGAAAGTCTTTCAAGAATTCTCTTCTAGCTAATATATCTTAGACATGATAGAAGTACCTCATTCGGTGCTCTTGAGTGGGGAATAATGCACTTCCAGAGTAAAAAGAAATGAAGTTACAGTGAAAGTACTTTTAATTGGCAAACTTAGGCTCTGATATTCTTAGTATTGTCTCTTCCTTATATGTAAGATTTAGTAGTCATTATAACTGCATAACAAACAGGTGCTTTATATGGAAACATCAGATGTGTAGCTTTATGTGAGCTTTTCAACTGTTGAAACTTTCCTTCCACAAGAGAAAAAAAAATTAATCTGTGAACTTTGCTGCACAAAAATTCCTATTTCCTTGACACTAGAACATTTGTTAGAGTCCTGTGTTAAGGCAGAAATGTGGAGCTCAGTTCACAATGTGAACCATGATTTGAAGTAATGCTACTAAGACTCAGTCACTGTACTTTTATCTCTTGTTAGGAAAATTGCTGCTTATGATGAAGAAATTCAACACCTCTATGAGGAAATGGAACAGCAAATCAAAAAGGAGAAAGAGCAGTTTCTGTTGAAAGTGAGTGTATCTTTGTTATTGTGGGCCTGGATTCTGGTTCCCCTTTCAGTGGTTTCAGACTCATTCTGGGTGTCAAAGCCCACAAAATGCGTTTTACAACAGAATAAGAAAAAAACTTTTTTTCCTTCATAGCTACTTTTGTACTAATCTAGTCTCTGCAGCTTCAAACTAAATGACTTGTTTGATGAGAGGAACACTGATGTCCTGCACTCAGTGGTTGGCATACAGTAGCAGCTGGCATTCTTTTGGAAATCAGTTAAATTACA
Organism: Myiozetetes cayanensis; assembly: GCF_022539395.1. NCBI lineage: Eukaryota > Metazoa > Chordata > Aves > Passeriformes > Tyrannidae > Myiozetetes > Myiozetetes cayanensis. The sequence goes on along the minus strand of NW_026087742.1, from coordinate 28,031,721 downwards.
AACATTTTATTACTAGTGCTGCTATAGGTTCAACTTCTGGTTACAGTTTAGGAGAAATGCTCTTGGAGGTTGCTCAGAGCAGCACCAAACCTGTTGAATTCTATAGTCTCTGCTTTTTGGGAGGAGATAAGATCTCACTGAAGAGCAACAAGAGATGATTCAAGAGATGATAAGTTATTCAACTTATGAAACCACCACAGATATTTGAAAAATAAAAAATAAGTCAGACTCTTGTCACTACCATGGTGCCTCCAGAACACCGGAAAGTGAATTCCCTTTTCTTGCAAAGACTTATTTTAATCTCCTCCACTGCATTTGTAGTCTTTTCTTTGGATTTTTCTGTCCTACTTTTTTTTTTTTTTGGCAAAACAAGGAAACTAACAAGAACTTCCAGTATGCTTCAGGAAAGAGTAATTTTAGAGTCATGGGTGGGAAGGTGCCTGTGGAAATCCTAACTTTAAAACTAGATCAGGTTGCTCAGGGACATGTCCAGTTAAATTTTGAGTATTGAAATGCTGGAAGTTCCTCAGCTCCTCTGGGTGGCCTGGGACTATCCATCATGAGCTACTGGCTCATGCCTTTTTGTTGTCTTGGCATTAGCCTTATAAATGAAAGCAATATAGAGTTTCAGCAACACGTAACAAAATGTTGCCAAAATAGTGGTTATTGTCTCCATTTTCAATCAAATATGATATCTAAAACTTCATTTTTTTCCCCTAAATATATCAAGTATTTTTTTTTTCCTGACTATAAAAAAAAAAAGATGCTTTTATCAGCTATCTAAGGAATCATTCTTTTTACTTACCTCACACAGTAATGAACCTGACTCAAATTTTCAAGTTTTTAGCAATCCTAGCTGAGAGCAGTTTTTAGTGGTGGGTGAGATTAACCTTTTATATAAAGCTTGTGTATCAGCTGAAGGATAAAATGTATTTGCAACTTTGCCTGACAGCAGTTTTGTGGAAAAAAATAGTTCATATGCTTTTAATACCCCACAACTGAAGTGGTATTGAAACTCCTAAAACAACAAAGACTTTTCTGTAAGCAGTGATTGTTTGATCTCCTAATTAGTTGTATATTTGAGGTAAAGCCATTTCTTTCAGGCTTTTCCATTAAAGCTTCCCACTCAAGCTATTTACAGTGTAGTCAGCATTCACACTAAGGGTTGCCAGACACTCAAGAAGTATTGTTTCTTGGCATGACTAATTTGGGATCTGGGGGGATCTGGCTGTTAAATTCTTTCTCTAATGCAAAGTCTTACAAAGACTTTACAGCCTGGAGAGATGCATTGATGCCATATAAAGGGGAAATTATTATAGCTTGAATGAAGAGCAGCTCTTGAAGAATACATTTAAAGGAATTGGTAAGATGCAAATAAGTACAAATTGTAGCTATTTACAATACTTAGTACCCTGCTGACTGAAGGTTATATAAAAGGGGCAGTTACTCTGTCTTTCTCACTTGGATATATATTCTTCCACAGAAGAAACCAATTATTATGCATTTGATTACTACATTACATGTACTGCTGAAAGGGAAATGCATGTAAGAACCACTGGTGTATTGAGGGATTTTTTTATTTTTGTTTAGAAGCATTTTCCTGAGGATCTTGGGGAGTAGGAGCCTATTGTGGAGGAATAGGACAGATTCTCAGCTGATACATACTGCTGGAACCTGACTTTACTCAGAGGAGGTCTGACAATTTGTCTCAGCTGGGGAGTGTCTGAAGGAGTAATTCCATATATGACTGTGAATTCCTAGTGATTGCAAGATTTTTGGATACTGGACAGGTTGATGTAATTGCAAAGTGAAAGCCCCAATCACTTTTTTTATATCAGTGGAACATCTGTGACAAATTGTTGTTAGAGATGGATTTTAAACATGGCAGGTATTGTTTCTTTTTACCTTCAATCTGTGCTGCTGTACTGTATCCTGTATTTCCCATGTCAGACCCGATATCTCGTTACAGTATGACTCCCTAAGACTCCATAATACATTTGTCCAGGTTGTTTCCACAGGTGCATTCTCATCACTTCTCCATGCCAGCAGTGTCTAGTTAAGGAAAGCAAATGTGCAGGAATCTATCCACTCTGTTGCTGGGGTTTTTTCCAGTTTGTTTAGCTCTCAGAAGCAGCTCACTGCTGCAATCGATGAACATCAATGCTAGTGTATAGGAGCATAAGGGTATGTGTGGCTGGAAATGAGAGGATACGTTCTGGCTTCACTGATTTAGATTGGCTAAGCTCCTGAGGCTCACACCTAAGATAGAAGACTTCTGTCTGCTTTTGTAGACTGGATGCCTACTCATGTGCAATCAGCACATTCCGTAGCAACTGCAGTCTTTGGAGTTGCTGGGCTACACCAGTTTACAAAAGCTCAGAATCTTGATTCGTGAGTGATACCATCCCTAAACTGAGTTCTACCCATATCTCATTATTTTCACTGTGGAAAGCCTAAATGTTCTTTTCTTGACTGATTCTTTTTCTTCTTCTGCTGATGCAATTGTTCTGTTCTGTTAATCCATTTCCTCTTTCAATTTTGCAGGACACAGAGAGGTTTCAGTCCTATAGTAAGGAGCTGGAGTGCAAGCTGCTGTCAAAGGAACAAGAACTGGAACAATTGGTTCAAAAACAGAACAGGGTACTAACTGATGTCCTTCAGAGTTAAAATACAGATAACTCTTATTTGTTCATGTGATTTTATTTAGATCCTATTTCAGGTCCCAAAACTCCAAGTTGGTGTAATGTGGTTCTGCCAAACTGTCACCCCTCTGGTGCTTATGTGTCATGTGTTTAGGAAAAATGTTGCCCTCGATTTCTACAATAATTGTCCTTTTATGTGATATAATGAAAAAAATGTTTTTTTTTATTTTTATTATTTATTATATTACTTTTATATTATATTTATATTTTATATTTATATTATATATTTATATTTTATATTTATATTATATTATTTATTATATTATTTTTATTTATTTATTTATTCTCTCCAGGTAGAAGGTTAATTTTATGAAAATGTAGCAGAATTTCACTGTCTTCAATGTGCTAGGAACTGGCTTAATACCCAGGCAGCTCAAGAGCAGAAAGCAATGGTTTGTCTTCCAGTGTATACCTTTGCTCCAAACTTGTACCAGCCACTCATTTACTTGTTTTGGACTATTCAGCACTATGAACTTGAAGTGCTTCCTCCTGAACAAACTGCTCCTGATATATCTCTGTGATAACAGTTTTATGGCAGTGCATGGTTCGCTTGCGTGGTAACAGCTTGTCAAATTCCCATATTAAAACCTGATGTGTTTTACTTCTTAAAATGCATGGCCTGCTTGGGGAAGCAGAGTATTTCTGTATGTGTGAACTTCCTGTAAAGTGTCTTCAAGGTCAGTGCAGGAAAGACTAGCAATAGGGAAAGGGATTTAAGGGGCTGAAATGGAATGCTGTAAACCTAATTCCATCTGTAGAATATGATCATAAAATATATACAAAAATTTTTCCTAGCAGCAGTGCTTGCGAGTGCCAATCCTGAGAAGCAGAGGAGGGGAAGGGAAGGAAGAGGAAAAAGGAGTTTGAGGGCTGTTTCCTAGTTGTATGTAGTATTTAGGTCCTCTTTAGATTCATTCCTCTGAGGAATGAATCTAGGTACTGCTGAAGCTGATGGGAATTGTAGAATTGTACTTGAGTAAGAGGAGAGACAAATCTCTAGCTTACTGTAATCATGCAAGTTAGGGCTATCCTGAGGGGCTGTCACAAGTCAAATGAAGCACATGATTGGTAAAAGCCAGCATGGATTTACCAAGGGGAAATCATGCTTGAAAAACCTGTTTGCCTTCTACGACAAAGTAACCTGCTCAGCTGATGTGGAGCGATCAGTGGACACTACCTGGATTTCTCCAAGGCTCTTGATAAGGTTTCCCTTATCAAAAGGGGTTTTTTTGATAAGCATTCTTAAGGGGTTTTTTGATAAGCATTCTCCTGGAGAATGTGTTATGATCTGGGCAAGTGTTCCATGCGGTGGGTGGGGAACTGGCTGACAGGAGGTATTGAGGGGTGATGGTAAATAGCTCCTTTTCACACTGGCAACCTGGTACAAGTGGAGTCCAGCAGGGATTGATACTGGGCCCAAGGCTGCTTAATATTTTCTGAAGTGATCTGGATTATGACATAAAGTGTACCCTGACAAAGTTTGCTGATAATACCAAACTGAGTGGGGAAGCGGACACTTTGGAAGAGAGAGCCAACCTTCAGGAAGACGTGCATAGGCTGCAGGAATGGGCTAAAAAGAATCTTAAGTTCAACAAACACAAGTGGAAATACCTGGGAAAATAAAATTTAATCCAGGAGTGCAGAACAGGCTAGGATCTAACTGTCTGGGGTGCAGTTCTATGGAAAGGGACCTAGGGCTCCTGGTGGACATCAAGCTCAATATGAGTGAACTGTGTGCTGCTGCAGCAGAGAAAGGCAACCAAGATGCTGGGCTGTATCAACCAGCAGGAATTATTCTACTCTATTCAGCGCTTGTCAGATCACACCTGTAATACCATGTTCAGTTTTGGTCCCAGCTATGCAAAATAGATGTGGGCAGGCTGGAGAGGTTCCAGGGAAGGGTCACAAAGTTGATGAAAGGACTGGGAAGCCTGACATGTGGGGAAGAGCTGAGAGAACTGGGTTTGTTCAGCTTTGAGAAAAGAAGACTTGGAGGAGACTGTGTTCCAATATTTAAAGGGGGGCTACAAAAAAGGTGGACATTCCCTTTTTACATGGAATCACATGGAAAAGATGGGTGGTGGGTCCCTGGGAGACTTTGATTGGACACAAGAAAAAATTTTTCATGATGAGAACCATCAGAACAATTGAAACTTTTTTCATTCAGCCAGTTGATTGGCCCATTGTCAATCTGATATGCAGTATTTGATGGTTTGGGGTTTTTTTTGTCTCTGGTTTATAAACCTAACCTGTTGATCTGAATGCACTAATCAGTGTAGTTATTGGCAGTGTTTTCTACATATGTTTTTCTAATTTCTAATGAACTTCTCTGAAAGTGACATTCATCTTTATTCAGATCTGGTTTTGTAGTACTCCCACTCATTTTCTGGCATTACTTCTCATTCACCTGGATATCCATGTGTGCTGTCTAAGGCTTGCCTTATTGAGAGATCGCTGTCACTTTTGCCTCCTCTGGCATGAAAATATACTTTGATAATTAAATCTGTTCTTGCAGATAGTAATAGTAACTTGATTGCATTAAAACTTCCATGCTTGATTGTATGAGAGAACCTCTTGTAAGTAATACAAATGCTTTTTTCCAAACTTTGTTAATAAGTTCTTTTTTTTTTTTTTTTTTTTTTTAATACAATGTAATTATTCCTGTGTTGGAAATTATCAAAAATGTGAAAGGGAACTTCCAAACCAGATGACTTCAGGTGTTGTTTTTGCTGACACAGTGTGAGGGATTCTCCCTTATGAGGGTCTCCTGCCTGGCTTGACTGGAATATGGGTCTGATTCCATGTTGACTGGCCAGGATTCTTTGTCCAGGGCTTTTTGCTGACTGCCATGATGTTGAATTGTCAGTTTGCACTATATATGGCTTAGTTAATACACAAGGTATTCTCATCCCTTGTTCCTCAAGGGATGTGTGATGGAATGGCTCAGAAGGAGGCACTGGGGACAGGGGATGTCCAGCATAACATATAGGGCACATAATCTTGTATGAGGGGATGGAAGTAAGTTTGGACCAGGTAAAATGCAGGAAAGTTACTGGGCTTCTAACATAAAATGATGGGTACTGTGCTGATGACAGCCACTGAAGAGCATGATCCTGGGATTCTGAATGAGATCCAGGAGAACATGGATCAGTAGCACTCAAAAAAGGCAAATCAAGTGATTAGATTGTTAACAAAAGCATAAAGAACAAAATAATCCTCAGCCTTGTAACATTATAAATGTTTCACCTTTCACATGCACCTGAAGTAAAGGAGGGGTGGGGAGGGAAGAGAAAAACTTTGAAAAGGATGCTGGGCTAAGAACAAGGGAATACATGGAGAGTGTTTAGTGTATGTGTCTTTCAGGGACAGCAATAGCTGTCCTCAACAGCAGCTTCTTTGTATTGGACAATCCCAGTTCTTTACTCAAACTTGTGAGTTTTTCTCCTGTTTTTGTCAAAAAAAAAAAAAAAAGAATAGGCACCATTGGCTACTGTGTCTGTGCTAGCTCACCTGATGAGCTATTTCACTGTATTGGGAGGTTTTTAGATTAATGCTTTAAAAATAGTGTTTGACATCCCTCAAAGGATTGTGTGGGTATAGTTAAAGAAAGGAGCTCTGTATTGCTGTTACATAACCCTTTCTCCTCTTGTTGTGTCCTGGGGTTTATAAATTACAATTTTATTGTTTTTTTGACAAGAGTAAGCACCAAGATTTATAGCAAGTATTTTCTAACATCAGTATATATGATTCTGGGGGGTGTTGTTGACTACCGTTGCAGTTACATTTCCAGCACAGTCTCTGCACTAGTTTTCAGATTGCCATAGTATACTGCAAGTGGGATTTCTGCCTGCAATTTGTAGCTCATAAGATTTTTGAAAGTTCATCTTTTTACAGTCGCTTTTCACTTCTCCCAGAGCCTCTCGTCTGGATAAGAAAGTCTTGTCTTCTAGTACCTGAAGCATCTGGTCTTTTACTTAGAATAGATAAGTTTATTCTGTCACAGAGTAGAAACAATATTCAGGAACTGAAGTAATCTATCCATGTAAACCAACATTGCTCAGCAGTAGTGCGATGCCCAGCCAGTCAGTGTTCCATGTGAACTCTGAGCCTGCTGAGGACACAGTTCAGCAGATATGTTATGCTTCTGCTGCTGCTAAGTGCTCCCACTCTACTCTTGTTCCTGACTTCTCACAATCCCAGCTAGAAAGTATTTTCTGCTTTTGTTTTTAACTTGGGCCTTTTTCAAAACCAAGACTAGAAACAGCAGCACTGTGGAGGGGGAACAGACTGGCAGAGCTGATTGAGGACAGATTTCGGTTGAGTGAGCTCTGCTTGTTGGGATGGGAAGATTAGAGTTGTAGCAGTGTTGTGTCTCAGATCTGGAAGATTGAGATGGTATCATTGTAGTGCTCCTAGTACATTTTATATCCCTTGAAGAGCATAAATAAAATAAAATAAAGCTTTTATATTTTTAGGTCAACAGTGTCTTCCCTAATACAAACTTTTGCTCGGCCATCTAAATTTGCTCAGTTAGCCAGGGAGAAGCAGGTAGAACTTCTTTATATACCAGAGACCACTGTCATCTGCTGTTACCTGTTTCAGAGGGAAGGTGTATCTTTCCTTTGATGTACTTTGGAGAGTGAATATAAAAGTGAATAAAAAAGCTCTAATTCAGTTTTTAGACAGACCTCTGAATCACTCTGTGTAGGCCTTGCCTTTGTGGGAAATAGTCTAAAATAGCACTTGCTAAAATAGCAACTAAGTGCTGCTAATCTGTAGCACCTTTTCTTATAGTTTGTCCCGGTGCATTTCTGAACTGGATGAAATTCAGTCATAGAGTGGAATGGCTTTGTTTTTGTGTAACATAATTATGTCTGTACAAAGAGCAATGGAAGAGCACCATATGTGCTTTATTCATATTTTGGCTTTGATAGAAATTGCTTCCTTGTTTAACTAACCTCTAAGATTTGAATTGGAAGCCTCAAAACCAAGATGCCTTGGTTAGTTATAATACTTTCTGCTCTCTTTTCTTCCACCCCAGCTAGAGCATCAGTGTACAGAACTCCTCAGTGGCAAAGAACAAACCAAAGTAGAGAACACCAAGCTGAAGCTGACTAACCAGGAGCTGTTGAAAGATCTGGAAAGAACGTCTCACGAACTAAGCCTGGCTCAACAACAGTTAGAGATGCTTCAGAAGGAGGCATCAAGACTGCATGAGGAGAAGGAAATGTAAGTCTCCAGCTGCAGTAGTTCAGTGCATTTGCTTAGTGTACCAGTGAGCCTCCTTCTCACGGTATTCAGTGCAGTGATTTAAGCTTGTGTCATAAGCAGAAACCACCAGGAAAGCCCCATGCAGTTCTAGCCATTTCCCCCAGGTAATTCAACATGCTTTCTGTAGCATATCTGGCTTCTACAGAATCTTTTTCTATGTGTTCAAAATGTCATTGTTCTCCCCCCTGCTGTTTGTTGAGACTATTTGGAATTAAAAATCAGTTTAGTGTCTTAGCTTTGAAATACCAGTGGGATTCCTTACAGATATTATAGCTGTGGCACATGATGCTCCATCCTACTCAAAGCTAAGTCTATCTAAAACTTGGTTCTCAGAATGCACTCTGACTGTGAGTCACCAAGGATCTACTTTTTTCATCAAAAGTATGCCTAGTACATAATTTCTAACCAAGGAACCTGGCCAGCAAGGTAGAATGTAGCTTATCACAGTTCACACAAAGCCTAATAATCTTGGGTGTTCCAGTTCAGATGTGTGGATTTCAGATTCTGACTCTGAATTAAAAAAAAAAAAAAATCAAGAAGAAATATTTACAATTCGTATTTTGAGGGATAGAAATGACCTTTAAGTGAAATATCAATCTACCTGTCTTGCCTCCAGCCTTCTGCACAAAGCAGAAGTTATATTACCCTGAAGCTGTAATTGGCAGAAATGTTCACTGAAGTACATTTTAAATAAATGCTCAGGGATCTGTAAACCCTCTCACTAGTAATAGAGAGCACATGAATGCCAGACGTATCTGGCCAGACTCTATACATTTCAGCAATGAACTCTATAACTCAGAGCTTTTGCTGTTTGACATATTTCAGGGTAGAGCAGAACATGTTCAAATGTCAAATTCTTTTTCTCTTAAGCTTTATGCCAAACTCTACTTAGTTATTACATATTTATTTTTTTCTTGAGGGTTTAAATGATGAACTAGTTTGATAAATTATTATTATTATTAAGGAATGGCCACCATGTTTAGAACACACTATTTTTAGGTTTGCATGTTTGATGTGTGTTTTGGAAGAAGACAGTAGAAATATTCCTCCTCAAGGGGGGTTGTTTCCTCTTTGAGGCTTCTCTTTTCAGATCCAGAGCAAAGACTATGGAATGATCTGATTTTAAAGCTACAAAGGAAATCTGCCCAGTGGTCAGACTGATGAATAACACTACTGCATTTACAAAGCACTTTGGATTCAATAGTGGTTTATGGAATTAGAGTTCAGCTCTACTCAGCTGCACCTGCAGTGTTGCTTTAAACATCTGTATCAGTCTGGTAAGACCTGAGCTGTTGAAGCAGGTGTAATGTTCAGACAGTGCACAGGAAGAACCTGAGGCTTCACTGAAAGGCAAAAAAACATTTAAGGCCAAATGCCAAATTGCATTATGTCAAAGTAAATGGTGTTAAAACCACTGCATAGCTGTCAGGAATTGGAAAGAAATGGTAGGGAATGTAGATGTGTGTGAGCCTGAAGTATGGTTCCAGCAGCAAGATAAGCTCTAATTTTGAATACAATGTTACCTGTTTTTTAGTGACCATAAGTGAGAAGTATTTCAGCAGTGTATCTTTTCTGAATGCTTCAAGTGCTCCAAATGCTCAATATTGGCACATACTAAGCTCTCTGGATGAAGAAATAAAATACCCATCTCTTTTTATAAAAGAACCTCTATTCCTTCCTCTGCTACTCAAACTCCTGTGATACTTCTAGCCTTGTATTGAATAAAGTTTTTTAAAGTGAGTAACCATTCATGCAGAATATAACCTACAGGTTTGGAGAAGGTGAAATCTCAAATGTAGATACTCCTGGGAGGAGCATTTGAGCAGTCTTCTTACCATGGTTAGAACAGTTTATTGGTTTTTTTTTTTTTTTTTTTTTTTACAGGGAGGTGTACCGAGTGACAGAAACCTTACAGCGAGAGAAGTCAGGACTTCTGAAGCAGCTGGATCTTTTAAGGTAATGCAGACCTTACATTCAAAAATTTCTTACATCATTCTAAAGAGGTACATTAAAGGATGCAATTGTGTTGGAATATGTACTGAGTGTAGGTATCCAGGTGCTGACAGTCTCTGTACCAGAGAGAAAAGGCTGGGGCTGCCCCATGCTGACACACAACACAGGAAACAGCAGAACACTTACAGCCATGATGGTGCTTCTGGGAAAACCTCTGTAAGAAAGGGAAGCAAAGCACTTCCGAGAGGGGCATGAGAAAAAATGTGTGAGAAGCCCTTCAGACACCCAGGTCAATGAAGAAGATGTTGTAGTAGAAGGTGCTCCAGGCACTGGAGCAGACAGTAGAAAGGATCTGTGATGGAGCAGTTTGTGAAGGACTGTAACCCGTGTGAGGGAACCCACACTGGAACGAGAGAACAGTGTGAGGAGGAAGGAGCCACAGAGGGAAGCTGTTATGGACTGACTGTAAACCCCACTGTTCCCCATGCCCCTGTGCCAGGCAGGATTGGTAAGGAGGTAGAAGACCTGAGAGTGTAGGAGTGAAGTTGAACCTGAGAAGAAACAGGGTTGAGAAGAAGGTGATTTTAGTTTTGGCTTTGTTTCTCATCATCCTATAGTTGAGTCTGTTTTGTCTGTAGTGGTATTTGCTAAGTAATCTTGTCCTTATCTTGATCCACAAGCTTCTCCATCTTATTTTCTTCCCTTGTCATATTGAGGAAAGAGAGTGAGAGAGTGGCCTGACTGCACATCTGGCAGCCAGTCAAGGTCAACTTGCCGCAGGATAAAGTCACAAAAGACAGCAAAAATGGTTACAAAGTACTTTTTTATGCCCTTTTCTGGCATACGGTAGAAGGCAGCACACCTGAAAGGTATGCTTTCTTTTGGCAATTCAGTATTGTAGGACAATCTCCTTTTCAAAAGTCAAATGTGAAATGGAACAATAGTGAACTGTTCTAAGCTGATTCTGTGGCAGAAGGCTGGCTGCAGGAGATGAAGCATGCTAAAAGGCTCTGTTGTTTCTGAAGCAGTAGGAGTTGAGCCAGAGTAAATGTTCTTTCCCCAGAATGCTTTTTTGAAAAATGCTAACAAAATAAAGTTAGGTAACATTTCCCTTTATTGATAGACTTCAAAGGTTGGAACTTTGTTCGGACAACTGTAGCCTTCTCATTAATGTGCAGCCACGTTAGGTTTTGTTTGCTCAGTAGTCAGTTTGTATGGGCTATGCATTGCACCTGCCTTCACTGACTGCACTTCCTTCCGGAGGCCTCATTTCGAAGTTACCTAAAAATTTCACGTTTTTGAGGGAAGGCTCTTATTTTGCAGTGTGTTTTCCATAGGTCACTCTATGTGGTGTGATCTTGCCCACTGCAGGTAGTGGGGACATAGGTAGAAATACCTGACAAAAGAAGTTGTTGCTGCTCACTCAGGCTATAGTGGCTGCTCATTCTCTTTTTGTGGCCAGGCCAGAACAGATGAAGACAAAGGATGATATACTAAGTAGGTGTATTGTCAGATCTGATCAGAGCTTGCTGATTGCCTGGAGTCTCAATTTCTTGGCATTTTCGTTGTTTCTGCATAAAGGATGGAAGATGGATGTTTTCCTAGGGAGACTTTTCCATGGCAGCCACAACTGTAGCCCTCAGAGGGACTTAACTGGCCTTCACAGCTGTCACCAGATGAACAAGCGATGGTGTTCATTACACCCTCTCCAGATTAAGACATCGTCTTTACTGTGAAAATCATTAACCATTCTAATTTATAGTAAGTGAAGGCACATTGACTAGAACTGATTTCTATGTGTTAAGGCATTTGTTTAGATAAAGTACAGAATGAGGTCCAGACACCATCTGGCTTTAATCAGCCCTACTGGAGAATCAATAGCCCAGACAAGGAACTGGCTGTGGGGAGAATATAAATAAAGAATGATCAAAGTTTTACACTGCCAACTGTCCAATCTGTCTGTTAGTGTGGAGCAGAAAAGTCAGCAGTTCTAAAACTTGGCTTCAGTGATTCTTTTGTTCTCTTTACAGAGAGATGAACAAACATCTCAATGATGAACGTGACATATTTTTACAGGTAACCAACTATTATTTTCAAACCCAGTGTTGAGCAAACACATATCAGAACAGCCTCAAAAGAAGGGGATCAGGAAGCTGTACCAGAGATAGAATTTTTGTGCTACTTAAATCGTGCCCCATTTTTAATTTGTATTATCTCTTATTCTCACTTCAAAAAAGATTTTTAAATTTGCTGAACAATTTTAAGAGCTACATGTTCAAAATTGTAAAGTTGGAGCTAGCTGGAGAAGGATGAATGTGTTTAGAAGAAACTAAGAATGCAGTCATGGGAGGATGAAATAATCTAAACATTTAATAATTAAATTGTGTTAATCTGTTTAGTCAAGGGTAGCTAATATCCTGAAATGTTTATACAACAGTACTATAACTGAGTACCTGAATCAGGACCAGAATACCTATTGGTACCGAGTAAGAGCAGATCGTATTAACTTTTTAAACAGCAGCAGAGAATGGGCCCCTAAGAAGTTCCAGAAGAATGCTGGTGTAAGGAGACTAAGGTCACTTAGTTTACAGTTGTTTGTTTACTTAGTCCTACGGGAAGCTGCTGGTGTAAAAAAATGTATCTATTGACTTTTTTTTCATGAATTATGCTGTTTTGTTGTAGTCCACTCAGTTTACAAAGCAGATGAATTCTTGCAGGATCTGGAGTTTCCGTGTTGTGATTGTCTATCAATCAGGATTCTGAAGCATTTATACCTGTAGGATTTTTTTCTACATTTTTTTCTTTCATATGCATTGCATTATTTAAGCATTAGGAATGAGGGCAGTTAACCATAATGAAAAAGAGTAAATTAGTAAGAAGTATTATGTATTTCTGCAGAAACGCAAAACAAGTGTTCCAAAAGCCAGCTGGAAGCAAAGATCAGGGTCTGTCATTGGGAAATACATAGAGGGGAAGATGCTACCTAACAGGTAAGAACTTCTTTTTGATGTGCTTCCTATTTGAGTATGATGAGGCTTATAGAAAGAAGATGAGGAATGTTGTCTTTCTGATACCTTTGGACTTCTCAAAGCATGCATTTCTAAAGTGTCTGTAAGATTACTGTGCTCATTAAGAAATTTGAAAATAAAGTGACAAGTTTTAACATAAAACTGCAAAGGCAAGGAATTTCCCCATTGTGGATGACTATATGCTGGGAGGCACAAAAGCTGTCCAGTTATCCCATGTTAATGGGTATGGTTTCCTTGGTAACTTCCTGAAAGAGTCCATCTCCTGTCATTGCAGAGAATGGCAGTCCTGTTGTAAAGTATGAGATGTGCAACTTTTAAAAAGAGAATTTAATTCTCAACTGTGTGGTTGTAAACTTGAAATCAGCAGGAACGAGGTGGCCATCTCAGTGAAACACTAGCACTTCCTTTGAGGCCGGAGGAGCTGGAAAGTCTTAGTATTTCACTGTGAAATAGTAGCTAAGACAATGACCCTGCAGGCACAGGGTCATGAACTCTAAGGAAGGAAAGGTTTCTGAGGTACAGTTTAGTATGCTCAGTACTGAGGAGTGGAGCATCATTGGAGAAGCAGCTATGGCACAAAAAATCATGCTAAAATTTAGGTGGGAAGGACCTCTGATGTCTCCAGTGCAATACCTTAAGCAGGTCCAACTCCTTAGCTAGCTAAGATTGCTCCAGGCCTTGTTCATTTGAGTTTGTGAACACCTGGATGGAGGTCCCACAGCCACTTTGAGCACCTGTTCCCTTGCTGCAGCAGTCTCTTGAAGAAATTTTGTTCCCTGTATCTGGTTGGCATTTCTTTTATTGCCACTTGCATCTGTGGTCATTGCACACACTTGAGAAGACTCTTATACATTTTATCTACACTCCTCCTTCTGTTGAATCTCCACTTAGCCTTTTTTAACCCCTATTAAACAAACGCATGTCCCTCCTACCTGCTAAAGAGAAAATTAGGTTACACATAGAAAGAATCTGGATTGGGGGGCTGTTTTATTCCTCCAGAATGGAGATGGGGAATGGCAAATAAGAAAATCACAGTAGAGAAACTTCAGCTACTCCATGAGGTTAGAATTGAGGTTAATCTCATGTCTAATTCTGCTTCAGTAGACATTGGATGGAATCTACTATTCCTGATGTGAGTAGTAAAAAACCATGGGAGATTAAATTCAGTTACACTACAATAAAACAGTAGGAACCCAACTCCAATATGTTTTTGTGGTTTACTTTCTTTTTTTCTCTGTCCAGCCATTCATTTGAAGAAGATGATATTTTCAGTAACTCAAAGAGAAGGAATTCTACTGGACTGAATGGAATTCTCTCTGAAGAGCCAGATGCTGGAGTCACTGGAGGAATGTCTAAAACATCACGTCTCCAAAGAATAATATCAATTGAAGAAGATCACCTACCCCAGCTTCTTGACAGGCTGGTTGATAAGCAGCTGAACAGGTGGACTGAGGAAGATGACAGTACTTCTGAGGTGGAAATGCATAAGAAAAGCACAGAGCAGTCAGTGGAACACTCACCTTCATCTTCTAGAGAGCAACCTGTAGGGAAGGAAACACTGTCAAATGTAAGAGGACAAAGGGAACCTCACCTTGAATATAGTGTGAAGTTCTATGATTTAAGGAGGATGTGAAGGTTCTTGAATGCATTCAGAGGAGGACAACAAAGCTGGTGATAGGGCTAGCATGTACTGTGAGGAGAGACTGAGGACTCTGGGCTTGTCTAGTTTGGAGAAACAGAAGCTGAAGGGCAACCCCTTTGCTCTCTACAGGTCCCTGAGAAGGGGAAGTGGAGAGGGAGATGCTGATCCCTTCTTTCTGGGACCAATGGTAGAACACGTGGGAATGGTTCAAAGCTGCCTCAGGGAAGGCTCAGACTTAATGTTGGGAAACATATCTTTACTGAGAGTGTGATCAGACATTGGAACAGGCTTCCTAGGGAGGTGGTCCATGCTCCAAGCCTGTCAGTGGATAAGAAGAATTTGGATAAGGCCCTTAATAACAGGCTTTAACTTTGAGTCAGCCCTGAAGTGTTTAGGAAACTGGACTAGATGATTGCTGTAGGTCCTATCCAACTGGAACTGTCCTGTTCTTTTCTATTCTACAGGACCTTGGAAAGCATGAAATGGTGTTGAAGGGTAATGTTTTATTCTTAGAGTCTAAAATCATTTAGTTTTCTGTTTTTAAGTTGAAGCATGACAAAATAAGCCAGTGGGAGATGGAAATATACTGCAGCCTGTGTGCATAGACTTATGTCTGAAGGACTGTTTAGGAAAAGTGAAGTTAAGCCTTGTAATAGATGACACAGGAAGATCCACTGAAAGGTAGCAATGGTCTTAAAAAAGAAGCAAGACTTTTTTTGCAGAAATTGTTTGGTTGGGTGGGTAGGTGTTTTTTTTGCTGCAAAGTGGTATTTCTCATATTCTGATACTTTTGAGTCAGTTTTGGTAGCTTTTACATTATCTGAGAAATAATGAGAGAAATATCATTACTTTTTAATTATTTTTTGAAAAGATTTTTAATTAGCGAGTAGAAATCTGATATTTTTTTCAGCTTTAGCTTGTATATGCATGTTAGCAATGAATTCACAATGCGGTAATAATCCTTAAAACAATATGCTGAAAGGAACATTTCTTATGAGTTTAAAGTTCTGCTTGCACTGCTATTGCTTCAGAGCTAGCTGTGCTTGTTTTCTAATTTTAGTATCATTGTTAGGTATTACTCATTTTTAGATTCTTGAAGCACATATTAAAAAGATTAAAGTATAGGAAAAATAGGTTTGCTTGGTCATAATTATATAGTTCTTTTAGAAGAAGCAAACATATCTTAAAAGTTATGGTAGAATTATGCCATGGTTACATAATAACTTCTAAGTGGTACCTTTTAATAAAAAGTCTAGGGTACAGAACAGAGCTTCATCTTTTGAAATTATTTAATTCAGTGCATGCTTTTTGCTTGCTGTATGACTTATTTCGTATTGGATTTTCAAAGTATGGCATCATTGGACTTTAGGACAGCAAAAGTCAGGTACCTCATCCTGTACAGCTAGGACAAATCCTGCCTACTCTGTTTCAGCAGTCATGCCCCTTGACAGCACATCCTCTCAGCTAGGTAGGAACTAGATCTTGTTTCTTATATTCTTTTCCCCGTAAACAGTTGACAGCAAGCAGTCAGGGAGTGGAGAGAAGAAACCATAAAATTTCTCATGCCTGGTTGTTGAAAACATTTTGTTTCAGTTTTTAAAGAAACGTGGTGAGGGTAAACATGAAGTTAGTTTCCAAAGGTTATTTCGAACTGGGAATTATTTGTTTGTTTTCTCTCTGTGAAATGCCAGTGATTTAGCCCAGCCTTTATTTTGTGTTCGGTTTTTTGCTTGTTTGTTTTTTTTTTTTGTTTGTTTTTAAAATTTAGTTTAAAAACCCCCATCAACACAGCAGCATACTCCTTTCTGGTAAGCTCTGTCCATGTGGCACTGAAGGCATGGTGCATGTGCATGGTTCTCTTGGCCTGCCAAGGACTATTCAGTTGATGGCATTTCATTGCTCAGAGCAGTCTCTGTGCTGTGTAAGTGTCTGACTCCTGCCATTTGGTGTGAGTAGTGCATTGTCTCCTTCCATACATGCTGCAGCTGCAGTCAGATGAATTTCTCATACAACTTTGTATTTGTATATACAAATTCTGTGTTTCCTAAATGATGGTTCCTGGGTTCACACTTCTTGAACATGAGATTTAGACATCAAAAGCGATCTTGTTCCATACAGTCCTTGCACACTTATTCCCACTTCTGACAGCATGCCTGAGCTAGAAAAAGCGGTATTCAATTAGTAAGTGTTTTGAGGTCAGCTCTGCATGTAATGCTCAACTGGAGCTGAAGAAAACTTCAGGAAAAGGTAACTCCCTACTTGGTGCATCGTGAGTTATGAGGTGTGAGTCTCAGGGCCACATGTCAACTAGGCTGTCTTCTGTACCCAGTCTTTCTCTCCCCTTACATTTTGCTGCCCAAAAGCTGTGCAGTATAAAAGAGTGTAGGATCTAGAAATACTTGTGCAAAGGGGGCAGAATGATTCCTTGCAATTGTGTACAATGGCTTTGTACTACTTCATTCCGTGATCTCATTGCTTAGTATACAGGACTCGGGCTCCTAGCTGCTGGCATTAAGCCTTCCTATTCACCACATATTCACAGTAGTTCAGCTGCTAATCCTTTATGCCCCACTGCATCTTACAGGTGAGTAGAACCAATGTCTGCACCAGCCAGGTACTGGCCAACAGCTGCCGTTTTATCTGGGAGTTGACAATCAGGTAGAACATTTTTCTGAGTGGCTACACAGATGAAGCTGCAGTTAGCATTAGCAGAAATGTGTTTGGGAAAACACCTGAAGGAAACGTAATGGAAATTAAAGCAAAATTTTCTGTCCAAAACCTCTACCTGAGATTCATTTCCTCTGCCTTCTGTTATTTCAATATGGAATATGAACCACTGAGTTTATGCCTGTCATCTTCCACATTTGTGTTAGACTGCACAAAAGCTAGGTGTGTTACTTGACCTGGCTGCTGTTTAGATAAAGACCGCTCAAAAGACCCATCTAGGGAACACTTTTTCAGACTGCATTGTAAACTAAATTCACATTCTACTGCTATTCCATTTTCCCATCAGCACTTTGTTGAAGCAGACTGTGAAGCAGCTTATTCCTTGGTATAGTGTTCAGATGCAGGTTTATAAACAAATTTGATTATTAAAGTTATTTTCATCAGTGGAGTTGATACATCTCAGTGAAAAATGACTTCTTATGCTGGGAGTTGAGCTGAAGGCCTTTGGAGTCTTTGAGTCTTAGTGCTACTGAGGTGTGTATGACCACTAGGGACAAGGTATTACAGGTCATGTAGTCCATATATTTAGTTATTGTTCTCAGAAGCCCTGTGAAAATGCTGCCAAGCTGATGATTGTATGTTAACTTTTTTTAATTTCCCAGAGCACACAGTCTAATAAGCTGGGAATGTTTTTCAGCAGAATGGAAAATGTGCTTTATATAAATGTACGTGTACTACTAGTAGCCTATAGTTGCACTGGGGTTTGGGGTTTTAATAGAAAAGGAGAATAAGAAACCTCTGTATAATTGTAATGTGCTATTATCCCAGCTCATGAAAGAGATATGTCCTTTTGTCCCCAAAATTTACAGCAGTGAATGATTTTAATTTTTTTTCATACTTAGGAAAACAGCAGCTTGAGGTTTTGTTGCTTGGGGTTTTTTCACCATCAAGTGCAGCACTCTGTTTCTGCTTTCTGTAAGACTTCAGTATATTTGTAGAATACACTTCCAAGTCCAGACTTCAATGTCTTATTCAAAGTACTGTTGGGCAGTGAATTCAGTTCTTATGTCTGCAGGAAGGCAGCAGTCTTGAGAGTTCTGCACCTCAAATGACTGGCAGAGGGCCTTTCCCTCCCTCCTTTCGCTCCTCACAGCCCCCAGCTCAACATACTTAATGCCAGGACCATCACAATCTTGCTCCCCTTCTGCAGCATTGAAAACAAATGCTCAATCTCCCTTTTTCTTCACCTTTATGTAAAATAGAAGAGACCAGCTAGGGCACCCCCTGCAAACCAGCTGGTGCTACAGTGTTCTTCCCTAAGCAACTCCTGATCTACATACAAAGCAATAATGACCTACTTGACAGAGGATATAAATATTCTCTCCAGCATCCACTTCGCTTAGCCTGCAGTAAACAGGACTTGGATAAGCAGAACAAATCGTTGTTCCTTCTGCTTAAAAAATGAAATGACAGAAACATAGCTGAATGTTTACAGCCTGATTAACTGGTCTAATTCCCTCTATCTCTCTCTTTCCCCCCTGCTTCTGCCTGTAATGTTGAACGGATGTAGAAATGCTGTAATTGTATGGAAGCTCTTGGCTCCATGGTAGTAGCAGAGAGAAGAGTCTGGTGGCATAAGCCAAGAAATTATGACTTTGCTTCTGTTATGTAGATGAAGATGTGCTGCTTCCTCTGTGTCATTGGTATAGGGTGAGCAGAGCTGTGTGAAGCTTTATAAATTTTGATTTGTGGCCATGAACATAAACTGTTTTATTTAGGCAGTTTCATTCATTTTTCAACACAGTGTCATGCAAAGGTTCATATTCGGTATACTTCCAGAGCTCAGTGCAAATCACTGCACTTCAAATAATCTGGAATGATGCATAGCAAACATCTGAAATGCTGAGTTATTTTAAGAAACAGAATATTGCTTCATGAGTAATGAAGAACATGAGAGGATTTAAACTATTCTTTTTCTCATCTCAGCCTCAAACTGGAGAGGCAACAAGATTTATAGAACAGTTTGAGACTAATTTTTGCTCTTACTTGAAGGAGGAGAGAATAAACTCTGTCCCAGAGCACTTATTCAAGATTATTTTTGTGGGCAATTCGAGTGTGGGAAAGACTTCATTCTTAAGAAGATTTTGTGAAGATCGTTTTTTCCCAGGCACAGCTGCTACTGTAGGTAAGTTTAAGAAACATGATTCCTATTATTGTTTTTGTTCCAATAGTACTTAGCGGCCTCTACTGAGGTAGGCCCTGTGTTATAAAACAGAAGCATACAGCTGTTGTATAAGTAGGACATGCAAAGTGAGTTCTCCTAAACTGGGAAGCAGATAATTGATGGAGATGTGAAATCCTGGCAGCACTGAAATAAATCAGAAAAATCCTACTGATTGCAGTGAAGCTGGAATTTCCTTTTAGATCTGACTATTCTGAAATGGATATCCTGTCCTCCTGCTGCTTTGGAAGAGAGCAGGTCTCCTGGGTGTTCTGCCATATGGAATATGTTGATTACCAAAGAGCATCTCAGATGTTGTATAAGTAGGACATGCAAAGTCCTAGGTGCCTGTGAGGAAGGAGTTGTTTTCTTCCCTCCCATCCTCTCCAAATTAATCCAGTCAGAAAGAAGAGCCTAGGCACCAATTAACCTGACCTTTGATGCCTACTTCAAGGTGAGCTTAGTAATTTCCTAGACTTCTAGGTTTTCATTGACTACATCTTTGTTAACTGGAATGGGAGCTTAGACACCCATATGCAATTGTCTATTCATACATCCTATAGACCTGTATGCTGTGTCCTATTCATGATGTTCTGTATGTGGCCAATACACCTGTCTGTAATCTGAGGGTTTACACAGCGTGTGCAAGTTTTCCAAAAGAAAAGGAGTGAGTCTGACCTTTTTCATCTTTTGGCTGGACATCCAGGGTTCTTGCAAAGAAAGTGGCAAGAAAGTATTTGTCATAGCTTTGATTTTTAAGGTTCACATCAATGAGTTTCATAGGTGTGGACTATGGCTGGCAAGATACAGACAGTTGAAAAGTCAAGTGAACAATCTGGAGAAGAGTGTTCTCATTGAATTTCTATAGAACAGTTCAGATTTCTTCCCTTGAGACATAAGCAATGGATATGTCTTCCATGCAGATTTTGTAATTGTCTGTTGAACGAATGCAGACGTAGATGCTTTTTCATTACTGTCAGTGGCAAAAATCGCACTGATGTGGAAAATGGCCCAAAGAAATGGTTGATGCCCAACTGAGATCCCTTCCAACCTGAATTATTCAATGATTTTGTGGTTTTGTGATACACTACACTGTGATACAAGAAAATGCAGATTGTCATTAGGAGGAGGCAGTGATTGATTGACATTTAAGACTCTAATTATTGTTATAAATATCCAGAAGATACTTACTTACATCTTCAGAGGTTAGGGAAACTGGGAGAGGATTCATTTAAAAGTTTAGAGAAATTAATTTTTATCTCACTTCCGTTTATCCCCTTAATTAGGGGGCTAATGTAACTGTACTGAGCTCATCTTCTGTATTCTGACCAGGGTAGGTAGGAGGTTCTCCAAGTATTCCATCCATTTATCTTCAGCATTTCTCTTAGGTTCCATTGTCCCCTGTGCTGTGCCTTGTGTTTTTCCACTAATTGTAGAAGGTGCTTATGTGGTTAGCTCTGACTAAACTAACAAATTTCATACAACTGAAGTTATACAGCATGAATTCCAGGCTAAATGGCTTGGACTGCTGTGGACTGTCAAATGGACCCTTGACTCATGTTCCCTGATTTGGAAATTGACTTACCTTACAGCTTTTACAAAATTGAACTATGCTATTGACGTTCATTATTTTATTACCGAAGAACTTTGGGCAAATAAAAGCTCTCGTTGTCCTCTGATAGTTGGAGACTATAGACATAATTCTTAATGTAATATCTATCTTGTAACCTTTCTGGAGTTTTTGCTATTTGCTGGATCCAGTTTTCAAACAGCATATAAAGAGAGAACTTACCTTGCATTTCTGTTGTAGGTGTGGATTACAGTGTGAAAACTGTCACAGTAGATAATACCCAAGTAGTGCTGCAGCTCTGGGACACTGCTGGCCAGGAACGGTGAGAACACTAGTAGTCAGCTAAGCTGTGTAGCTATTCCTTCACTCCCCCATTCAGTGGGATGGAGGAGAGAATTGGAGGGGTGAAAGTGACAAAACTCCTTGTTTGAAATACAGACTGCATGATGGAATTAACTCTATCCCAATCAAAACCGGTATACATTTGGAGGTTTTGCGTCCTTGAATCATCTGTTTGAAGATTAGTAAGCACGGACCTAATCCTGCTTCTCAGGAGAGGAACAAATTCCTAATAGAACCAGTTTAAATCCTTCCCTTGCGTCAATAGTGTGCTGATTTGCTGCAAAGTCCATTGAGAAACTGCCAATCTGTAAAAGAGATTCTTGTTTGAACTCTTAAAAGTTTAACACCGCACAGTTTCTTTAGGAGGAAAGACTGATTTTAAAATGAACCTAGATATTATTTATATGGCAGAAAATTTCTTAGCAGGTAACAAAGAGGGTTTTTTATCAAAACAATCCCGTTGTAGCCGAAGAACTCTAAATTTCTTTAAGTTTTCAATGTATTTTTTTTCCCCATCTCCTCACCTGTTCTGTAGTTTTCTGTTACTAAAGAGCATTTAGTGAAGGGGAAATTTCTCCTCCGATCTTAAAATAAAGAGTGTGGGAGAAGGTGAGATATGCAGCTGGTTATCCAGCTTAACCCAGAATCAATTAAAGAAGGCAGGAAGAACTTCTCCAAACAGTTTCTTTTAATTTTTTTTTTTGTCTGCAGTGAAAATCAGTATTACAGCTTCTCTCTTGTCTAGTTTATGGAATTTTAGAATGCATAGGTGAACCACATTAACAGGGCTTTAACCCTTACTAAGGTGATGATCAGAAGAAACTCTATGGCAGCATATTCCTTTGGGAGATGGAGGGGAGGGGGAGGAATTACTATAAATTTTTCTGTATCAGACTACTGCTTCTGTTGAAGAGAGCTATAAACACATTCTTACTTGTAGGTACCGAAGTATTACCAAGCAGTTTTTCAGAAAAGCTGATGGTGTCATTGTGATGTACGATATAACAGCAAAAGACACATTCACAGCTGTGAGGCAGTGGCTGATAAGCATTGAGGTAACGTGACATAACTTTAAATCTAAACTCTAGTGTCATTATTCTCTGCCTTCTTCTGAACAAGGGCTGTTAGCAGGGCAAATCACAGAAAGCAGCATGTTTCTTGTGTTGCCACAAGTACATTTCTTCTAGTGAGTTTGGTCTGCACAGTTACCATTAAAGGTGTTTTTAATCTCTGTGAAAAAAACCCCATAGTTCCAGGCTTTTAAGGACTTCAGATATGGGCGTGGGGAAATCTCAGCGTGGAGCCCTCTGATTTCTCATAAAGGTAATTTATCTCATGACTCCCATGGGATCACTGCTAGTGTGAGAGGCGCTTTGATCAGTGATGGTGATCTGATGATCACTGATCATCACTAGCAGTTTGACAACCAAGTCAAACCATGTAGCTCATGGGAAATTGACCATATTGTGAACATAAGCCGTAAACTTAAAAATACGGTTTGAAGTGCTACAAGGTACTACATTAGTGCTATAAAACTATCTCATGATAGACAGTTCAGTTTCCTGGAAATCATTCTTTCAACCACATGAAAATAAAATCCTAGACCATCCACTGAGTAACTTCAGTAAACTAAAAATTAAAATGTGCTAAGTGTGTAAGCAGCTGAATTTGCTGGTGGTCAGAACAAAAAACCAAAACTCAGGCTGCTGCCATAAAGGGCTGAGTCATAGCGTGAACAAAGTGTGACTTCCTGTTTGTTCACTGAAAAAGTAAGGGACAAATTGATATGTAAAGATCATTTAGCCTAATTTTATTGGCCATGCGCTCTAATATAATACTCTGTTTTCCATAAAGACCAAGAAGTGGCTTTGTGAGTTCAAATTAGGACTCAGTCATTCAAATGTTTCCAAACAGGCATAGTTATGCCACATGAGTAGTCTTACTTAAGTAATGTTAGCATGCATTTGACAAAAGCAGGCCCTTATTAAATATATGATCTTAATAAATCAGTGACTTTTAATTCAACATGGTAAAAGCTAGGAGAGCTTTTTAGATTTTGATTCAGAAAGATTGAATATTGTGGTTAAAACCTTTTTCCAAGCTGTAACAGTTCACTCTTCTTTACTGACTAATTTTGTTTGCTGCAAACTGTTGCTAAGTTGGACATACGGCCAAGTCCATTTACTGCTGTAGCATTCAACCCACTTTATGAAGGCACTGACTGTGATAATTATAACCCTTTTCAGAATGAATTTTGATTTCTGTCTATTCTCTGTATTTTTGGGGGCCTATTCTGTGTATTTCTCCACTGTTTCATGTAATTCATTTGGCATAATTGTACCCAGGTGTTGTCATTATTTTTCTTGGCCATGTAATTAGAAAAGCAATGGCAATAAACACACAATGTCTGAGCCTGTGTAGTATGGTGGTTTTCTCTCTCCCATTTTAATATAGTCTAATGAGCTTCTGTGCTGTTATTAAAAAAATGCCAAGCTAGTGTAATCTTAGCATTCTGTCTTTTTCATGTCTTTTATCCAACTTTAACTCCTGACGTGTTTGCAAGTAAAGTGCCACATACCTGGCTCATGTGTTAAATGGCTTGTCATAGTGTGACATTTGTTAGCTCTTATCCTCTTGATCTGTGGTTTGTTTTTTTTTTTTTTAAATACAAGGCCTCACTCAGCTGATATTTGTTCTTTATTCTGCAGGAGGCAACAGGGGAGAACGTGCCTGTCCTTTTGTTGGGTAATAAAACTGATAATGAAAAGGAACGTGAGGTCCCTATGGGAATGGGAGAGCATCTTGCTAAGGTAAGGTTCCCTTACAAAGCTTGAAGGTGAAGATTTTGAAATGGAGTCTCAGTGTGTCTAAATTCATAGAAACACAGATTAATTTTGATCAGATGAGTATTTTTAAGGATTAGGAACCCCATCACACTCATCAGTTCAGCACTCAGTGATGTAAGTGCTGATAATTATAGTAGTTATAACACTGTCTAGATTAAAAGAAAACATCCCAAAACCAAACCAACCAACAGAACAACAACAACAACAAAAAAAAACAACACAAAAAACACCCCAAAAAGTGAGTAGAGAAAAAAGTAATCTAAGAGTTTGCTCTCGTTGTATCTCTTCTGTCTCTCTTCTCTTTTTCTCCCTCTTTTTTTTCTCCCTTTTCTTTGTGGATGGATTCTTAAAAGAGAGATAATTTGGGGACCTTTTCTCCCTCCTACCTCCTGTAAAACCACAGAAGACCATCTGTTACTCCTGTGGTAGGAGTAGAAAACATGTTTACTTTTAGTAACTTTCCATCAAAGAGATAAAATGAGTTAGCATTCTGCATCTATCACAGCACTGGTTATCCATGGGCATAATTTAAGCATTAAAGGGACTGCAAATACTGGAGACTTGTTTATACTCCTGTTTGCCATGCCTATCAAATTTTCTTTTGAATCTTTCTATGCAGTGTGTATAGTTTGAACATCAATGCCTGCAGAATATTCATTTATTTAATAATAAGTCATTTCAATATTCCTGAAAAATTAACTGAATATACCTAAATTACACAATGTGCTGGATTTCACATATTTATGTGTTTCTCCTTTGAAAACAGATTTACAGCTCTGCTTGCTAGTAACCAAAAAGAGTGTTTTTGAAAATTGAAATGCAGCTGAATTTTTCTTGCAGGATAGATTGCTGCAAGGCACCTCTCTATAACTGAAAGAATTAGGGCCAGATCTCTTTTTATCTTAATCTGGTTATTCATACAGCCTTTTGAAATTGTACCTCCATGTTCAGGTTTGTATCCATTATTTTGGTTTTATAGGAGAGCAATATCAATCTGGAACTTTATCCCTCAAAGGTTCTCCCTATAGAAAATCAGCTTTATTTTCTTGTATGCATGGAAATGCTAATAGCTTTGAGACCTTGGAGGCTAGGAGGGACTCCAGGGTTTAACATTGAATCCTGCGAAAAAACAAGTGACACATAAATGCTAAATGGACAGCGAGTAGGTGTCTTACGTGTCATCTCACTCTCTAAAAAAATTGTACTAGTTAAAACAAAGATGAATCATTCTAGTATATAGAATTCACAGCCCACCAGGCTATTAATTCTAACATGTCATGCAAAAAAATAAAATGTTTTGCATAAGTAAAACAAAGAAAGTTGTCAAATAAGATGGTTATAATCAAATGAATGGATCTGAATGACTCATTTGTGTGAATGTGCTGCCTGAGGTAGTTAAGGAATGATTAATGACAATGGATTAGTTGAAAAGCAGCATAGATATAATTAAATTATAATAATTTGCCTGCTGAGCTAATAATAACCATGAGTTTTAATGAAATATTAATTCTTGCTAAATGACCATGTAATTCTTATGAAACCACATACCACTGTCTCTGTTAGTGAACGCAACTGAGCTACCTATTTTGTGAATAATCACTTACAGTGAATTACTCACAAATGATCCAAAATACACAGGACTGGATGATGAGAAGATACAAATAAAACCATATTTGGTGAAAACAAGCTGTTCTTGTGCAGACAAAGAATCAGATTAGCCTGTTGACCCTGAAGTCCGACAGTTTTAAGGACTGTTTCAGTGTCTCATGGGATAGATTTGGTTTGACCTAGCTTTTTCTGTAGTCAGAAAGAAACGTGTACTTTCAGAGTCCATTCCAGCCCAGCTGTGTTAACCCTTGTTTTGCTTCTTCTCTTCCAACACCTTGTAAGTCAGTGTACTACAAATTCACGTAACTCCTTTGCAAGGCAGGCAGCTCAGTTCATTGTTAAAAGGAAGAATGGCAGCCTGAAGAGAGTCCTTGTCATTTGAGAAGTCTGGTAGTTGCAGTTTGTGTTCCACCTTGTGAAAGGGAAATGGAATGACCATAGGGATTGTGGAAGTCCATTTGACTTTTTTAGACAAGGATCCAGAAAGAAAACTCCATTTAACAAATTTCTGTTTAGCTTAGCTTGATCTGGTGTGATCAGGAGATCATATAAGCACAACAACACATAGAGTATCCAGACATCTTGTGAGCATCCAGGAACAGCTAATGTTCTATTTGAATGGATTAGTGTAGCCACTGACAATTATTAAAATAAAATGCTTTATGATAAAGGTGCGGCTCAGGCATGCTCATACTCAGAATGATTTTATTTTGGCCCTGCACATATTTCCTGACAGATCTTAAATGGGTCAATAAATCCTTCTCTGTCACTCTTCCTCGGCTATAAAATAAGATAGTAATGCCTTTGTCTACCTTGACTGCAGACTATATATGCTTCATGGGATAAGGACTGTTTCTGTGTGTTCATACAGTGTCTCCTTTGTCAACCTGTCAGTGGCATTGTTACATAAATAATGCTAATGAGGGAGCTATTCTCAGAGTGATGCTACTTTACAGGACAGAAATCACCCAGCTCCCCTTGGTAATAATTAATTTTCCTCACTGTTCTTTAGATGTCTGCTGATTTGTAGGTAAGTTTTTAAAATAGAGTAATTGGCAGTGGTTTCCAAGGTTCAATAGCTAATTCTTGGATGGAGATGGATGGCGTTCCCTGGCTTATTCATTATATGTGTCCTGCCTTCTGCTACTTTGTGCTCCTTGTGTATGCTATCAGTTAAAGTTTCCTCTTTGAATCAAAGGAATGACACTTTGCATTTCCAGACTGTCTCCCCTTTCAGAGAAAACCTTTTGCCAGACAGACAGAATTAAGCCATTATTATCAATTGAGTTTAAATTACTCTCTTTCCACCCATGCAGTTTGTTGAAAAATCCATTCAGATTCATACCAGTGTAAATGATGTCATCACTGGGACTTCTCCTCTAGTGACATTCTGTTGTATGTG
Organism: Myiozetetes cayanensis; assembly: GCF_022539395.1. Lineage (NCBI taxonomy): Eukaryota > Metazoa > Chordata > Aves > Passeriformes > Tyrannidae > Myiozetetes > Myiozetetes cayanensis. The sequence goes on along the minus strand of NW_026087742.1, from coordinate 28,004,468 downwards.
GGGAAGATGTCAGAGGAGTATCATCACTCTCTGCTTGACTGACATAAAGTAGCTGGAAGCTGACCACTGTGAGTTTTCTGTTAGAGTCCTGACCAGCTCAGAAGAAAGAAGAGAGTGTAAATTTTATTTCAAACTTCTGTTTGCATAGCTAGCAAGAAATTTGACCCAGTCAAATTTTATCTTAAACCTTTCCTAAGAAAAGCAAGAGAATCATAGGATTACGTAATTGTAAATGTTATACAGAACACTGGTTTAAAAAAAAATAAAATAGCTATCCAACACTAACATTGCCTGATTTCTTCCTTCTCTGCTCTTCTGTGCTTATCTGGCCATCCAGAAATTCCTGCAAGTGGTTCAATCCTGTTTTTTACTAGAACAATGTAACCATTAACAACATATTCAAAACTAACATGTTAACACTGAAGGCCTTTGTTAATGATGCTAAAATAAACTACCATATTTATGACAATTCTTTCCTCCACTTCTTGTCTCTGGAATTTTGTGAAGACAACAAAAATTTACAAAAGTTGTGTGAGATTTGAAGCATGTTGTATGTATGTAAAAAAGCCTAAACTACAACTGGAATACCTGGTCATTTTAATGGGAACCTTTGAAACTGAATTGTAAGTGTCTTATGAAGAGTTGTTAAATAAGTACTAATGCAGTAGCCACAGTTTATAACAAACAAATGAAAATTTGCAGATGTGATTGTTATTTCCTAAAGTACTGACTTATTTATTTGAATTTTAAGCTAGTGCCATAAATAGCAATAAGACACATAGAAAAGTGGAAAGTGAATAGAACCTTGAAATCTGGATGGGTAAAAGGACATATTCTAATACCACAGAGGCAGTGTAGATGAGCTGTAATGTTGTATGTTGTAAAGTTAGACAGATGTCCATTTTGGAGGATTATCTGTCATTCCCTTTCAAACTTCTTTGCAGTCGCCACTGTCAAGTCATGCTTTTGTGCAGACAATCTCTTGCATTTGCATTTATGGTGATAAGACTTCAGCTGAAGTGATGAGAATCTCTCCAAGACTTGATCATTTATTTACTGTTCTTAATTGCAAAGCTCCCAGGAGGTACAAAACCAAAGGTGCAGGCTGACTGCAAGAGAAGGTGCAGTAAAAAGTCACATGTACAAAAAGATGAAACAAAAGTTACTGGAATGCTTTTCACCTGCTTTGTCCAGCACTCAGTGATGTACTAGTTGCCTGAGTGTCACCAGGAAAGTTCACAAGACTTCAGTACCTTACAAGGCATGTTTGTATTTCAGCTCTTACAGCCAAAGCTACTGTATAGAACAAATATCTGCTAAGAGACTCATATGGTTGTTGTTTGTGACCAGTGCTTGGATTTCTTTTGTTGCTCTTTACTGTTAGTTCTAGAATTAAATCATAATTTTTCCTAAGACGATCTATTTCTGTTTCTTTATTTGCATATTTCAGCTTATCTGCATTGCTTTTTTAAAAACTGGAGTGAGATATTGTGCAAAAATAATTGAAATGGTCTTTTTGTTTGATTGTAGGATTACAATTTAATTTTCTATGAATGCAGTGCGTGTTCTGGGTACAATGTGGAAAAGTCTGTGCTTCACTTAGCTAGGTAAGAAAAACACAGTCTGTAAGTTCATGTGCCTGACTGCCCTGCCGTTGATGACAGAGTGAATTCTCTTGGTTAAATCAGTTCTGTAGGAACTTAGAGAGATGAAATATTTGTTCCTTTTAAACTGGTCTGTAGCCTGACCCTATTGCTCTGACTCTTTATGCTCAGGTGCATAAAGACTCCTATGTTAAGCTAGGGAAGCTCTGTATAGATCCAGAAACACATGAATTGTTGCTAGGAAAGCCGAGGGCCTAGGATGTTGTGATAGGTCTTGCAAGAATGTCTTGAAGGTTTGGAGAAATAAACTTGAAAATGAATGCTGCTGACTCCTTGCAGCAGGACATTGGATATGCTTCTTCCCTCTGCTCATTACAGCTGAAGTTCTGCTGTCTGCCCAGGGGCTGGGAGACAGGGAGAAATGGATTTTTGAAGTTATATAAAGGCTAGAGGTAAAAATACAGGAAAATATGTCCCCTCTGAACTACTTACAGAAAAGAAGACAATGGTAATGAGTTGGCAGATCTTTAATATTGTTGCTGAAATGAGTGAAATTTTGTGAAAATGTCAGGTAATTGATAAGTGTCTAGGTAGCTGGATATGGTTTTGTTTTGTTCTGGCCTCAGAAATAACAAATAGAAGTCACTGTTTTGAGTCTCCATAATATACAATAAATGCTAACAATCAGCACTAACTAAATTTTTCTAACTAAGTGAATGAAGGCAGTTTTGTGATGGAACCACCATAATTGTACTTTTCTGTTTGTTTGTTTGTTAGTTTGCAATGTTCTATCATTTTCTGTTATTCTCTGGACAATTTTATAGGCTTGGGAAAATGCTTTTTGTTTGGTCTCTTATGGGTATTATTGGCTTTTTTCTCTAAAGCATTGTTTCTTTCCCCCAGGTTTTTAAAAGAACATGAAGATAAAGTGAAAGAGAAAACCATTGAACTTCAATCTGATACGAATAAAAAGTCTTGCTGTATCAGGCAATAAAATGCTGGGGCGTGTCATACGCTTATACGACACTACATAGCACTGTCAGATTTGCTTTTATCTTCCAAATACTCTGCTGTGTTCTGAGTGTAGGTGTAAGTGAAACTTAAAATCTTTGTGTGCTCTGATCTCCACTTTTATAAACAATATCTTTAGTTAATTGACAATGTATTTGGGGCAATAACAGTCTTTTAATTCTGTTTGATGCCTAACACCACTGAATCCTGCTTTATTATCAGGCTTGTGGAAGCTGCCACTTTCTTAATAATTAGAAATAATTTTATAGGAAGAAAACTACTTGGAATGTGAAGTAAATTCTTACTGGTGTTAATGACCTGTCTTCTGAATACTGCTTATTTCAGAGCTCTTTAGATCCTGATTTTGTGCTAACCTTTGTTACAGTTTTTTAAAAATTACTATAGGTGTAGTTGTGGGTAGTACTAAGTATGTTCGGCTGACTGAACAGCTCCTTGTCTCCAAAAGTCTGTCACAGAAAGTTTCATGCCAGATGTTGGAGGTAGAATTTTCAGAAATGGCAGATCTTACTTTGAGGAAGACTTAGAGAAACTTGCCAGCGTTTAAGGAGTGAAAAATCTCACCAAAATCCAGTGAGATATTGCTCTCTTTAGCAAAGTTAAGAAAAAATTCCTCTTCATGTACTTAAACATGTGACTGATTTTTCAAAAGCATCTGCTGCACAGTGTTCCCCCAGGGCCTGATCTCACTGAGATACAGTGTTTGAAGAATCAAACCCGCAGGGACATGTTTTAGAAAATCAGATCATAAGAAACGCAAATGTCATAATTAATTTTGAAAACCTTTGTAGAATATATATGAAAAAAAGAAATTTAAGAGTGGGTCACCCTTCCAGCATATGATCAACAATTATTCCTGTTGGTGTATGTCTTCACTGCATCGAGCTATTGTGGTAAGCATTCAAGAAAAATTATCCATGATGGTGAGGTTATTTGGAAACTAGAACTCATGGCATAATTTCTTGCATTAAAATATCAAGCAAAACTGTAGATTTCATTATGTGAGACTGTTAGAGACATTGTTTTTAATTCCTTTTCTAAATGTTTTTTAAAAATTATTTTTCATTGGAATAATGAATCAGTTTGAAACTAAAGATGAATGTTAAGCACTAGCTCAGAAAGTAACTTATTTTTGGATAAAAACTTTGTTGGTAATTAATTGTGCTCTTGCGATTTCAGTCTGATCAAAGATATGTATCTAGGTGCAAGAAGTACACAATAGAGGTTTGCAGACTTTCCCCCACAGCAATTTCTATATCCATACCAGCACTCAAATACCCTTTCCTATGAGTTGGGATCCAAACATGAGCCCTTCCCTATGAGGTAAAATAAGCAGGGTTTTAATTTTACTACTGTCAGTAATGATGGATGAACCAAGTAGCCCAGGATAAGCTGATGCTTAGGAGTTTTACCCTTGTTGATTCTTGAGAATCTGCTCATCCAAATAAAAAAAACCCCTTGGTTTCAGTGAGAGGCCTAAGAAGCTGTAAACCACAAAAGGACCAAAATTAAACATCCATTACTGAAAATCAGTAGGCTTTCTGTTCACTTCCCAGGATTGCTTCTTGAAACCATTACTGCTTGTGGAAAGATGAGTCATGTTATCGAGTGTTGCATATTATCCATCATGGAAATCTTCTCAGAATTGAACCATCTGTGTTCAGTCCTGGCTGAAGCTGAACTAGTGCAGCCCCTTAATTTAAACATCAACAAAACCAACTCTTTATCCCAATTTCAATTAGGGAGGAAGTGTCATCAGTTTAAATATTGGCTGTGCTAATTGGCTTTGAATGATCTGTTCCCCTGCAGTAGGGTATTTTCTACCTCATCAACATCAGAATGGCAGTATTTCCTCCAACCTCTGTCAGCCTCAGGAAGACAGTTTGAAGGCTTAATTTCAACTTTACTACTCATGACTCTAGCCCCACAAGCCCCCAAATTCAGATCCTTAATTTTTTATTCCCTTGAAGTTCATATCAATTTTGAAGGACAGTGACAGGTGAGGTGGATTTTCTTTATGTGACTTCTACAGGATCATTTTTATTTGGTCTTTTAGTGTGCATTGAGACTCTGCTAACAGGGTATACACAACTTGAGGACAAACAATGCTAAGGAGCAGCTGAATCCTGTGATGACAGGGATTTCTTCTACTAGAGACAAATTTGGTGCAGTCTAAGACCCAGGCAGTATCTTCTGTTTCAGACTGATAGCTGTGGCTGATGATGTTCCTTTTTGCAAAACCAAAGCCAAAACTCAAGCAGAATACGTATTGCAGAGGTGCAGATACACACACAACACTAACATCATCAACCACACAGACAACACAGAGATTGATGTCTTCACTGCTTGTCACTCAACATATACACAAACATCATTCCCATAAATAGGAGCACAGCCTAATCCTTCTCTTCTATTCCAACAGATCAAGATTGAAGTTTGCTAATGAAAATATAGATGTACACAAATCCTGTGACTTGCAGTGCTCTCTCCCTCTCACTCTGCCCTCACCCTCTCCCCAGAATCATGCAGAAATCTGGTAGAAATAAGGTTTAGAAATAACTGGTCCCTTTTACTCTACCTTTTCTTGATTTTTTCCCATGCTTCCACCATCCACCCTGACCTCTCCCTTTCTTTGCCCTTCGTATCTCAAAGAAACAACTTGTCCCCTATTGCCTTTTCCCTGTTAGTCTCAGGTTTTCTACATCTGTACCCACATACATATTTCTTCTACCATTTCCTAAGTTACCTCAGCTTTACAAGCTATTGGTATAGTTACTTAGGTGCTTCTGGCCTTGCAAGTTTCCACTTCCAAAAGAGTCCCTACTGTTCCATTCCAATTACATGTGAAGTTACTGCGTAACTCCCCCTTCTCTACCTGTCAAGTCCAGCCATTGCTCACAATGCTGTCTGTAACTGTGACCAGCGTCTCGCTCTGTTATTTGCAGTGTTCAGAGTTGCTTGTGTCATGCCCAGAGTTTTTCATGGTCTGTTTGATTAGCTAAACCTCAGGCTAGGGCCTAGTCACCTGTTAGCACACCTGAATAAACAGAACTTATGGATTGAATAATGCTTACAGAATACAGGTATGAATAACATGTGAAAGGACTCTGGTTTTGGACAGATTCTACTGTCCAGGTGGTCATCAGACCGGTGTGGGAATTGTCAGCTTTCCATTGTCCTTGATGCCATCTGATCTCTGTTGCTGGATTGCTGTCTTCTGACTCTTCACCAGGGTTTCATACTTCCTGTCAGTATTTTTCTCAGATCTTCAGAAATTTAATACTGGTTTATTAGCAGTTAAACTTTCTTTCTTCCCTTTTCCCTTTTCCTCCCTCTCCCTCTCGCTCTCCTTCTCTCTTTTTGAATTACCTTTAGCTTGCTTACAGTCTCCCCATCCACCTTTTCACAAAAGCATTTGGAATGAAGATAAACCAAGATCATGATGCAACTGTGCATCGTGGCCTCTGGGTCATGGAGTCTTCCATGAAAAAATTCATGGGTGGTGTAAGATCAGTGACAGTAGTGTATTCTTTTAGGGATGTATAAGGTCTTGAAAATTTCCATTACTAGAATGAAAAGTACACACAATAGAGAACGAGAAATTCTGCTGAAAAGTAGCTCCTTATGCTCATCAGGCTTCATCTTCTCAAGTTCACTGATGTAACTCCTTGACTCAGGAATGTTTCTTCTGATGGCACCCTGTGTACAGTAAATCAGCTCACAGGCAGCATGCACCTACGTAAACTCTTAGAGAAGATGATGACTTGGTAGGAGAAAGTGGGAGGAATTAATCTCAGCCTGGTCAAGTACCCAATACTAACAGATCTTTGGGTATCATCATGCACACTACAGAGTGTATTTGCATGGATATACAGTGCTCCCTTTGGAATGGGGAGATCATGACTTACTGTGCGCCAGTCAAAAGTGATTCCAGCCTGCCCAGATGCGAGCCGAGCAACAGTGGAAAAAAATCATTGCACGCCATAGACTTACTGAGAGAAGTGTAAAGCACCTCCTCCCATGACATATTTTTGGAGTAATCTGCTTAAGGTGGGAACTGTTCCACACACAAGGAATGTGTGAGGAACAGACCACGCTGAAGAAAGTTTGCCTCTGAAAGAACTGCAGTCAGTGGTCACTCCCCGTGCTGGAGCAGGGACAAATGAAGAACAGGACAACTGGAATCCCTATGCCCAGGACAACTGGAAGCGTTGGGCACTGAATGGCAGAAACCATATCACTTGGTTTGGCGCAAGTGTTACACACGTTGCCTGTTGGCTCACTGGTGAATTCTAACAGAGTGTAATAATAATAATGGCCAGTCTTCGCGAGTGAAGATCTGGGGAAGGTCTTTACACCTTCCAGCCTGCGCATTGGATTTTTTAGGTGAGACACAGTGTGCGCGGAACTGAGCCCACCCTTTAATCCTAAGGTTCATCTGCTGGGGCCAAGCAAGCTTGGACGGTGGCAGCGAGGTCCTTAGGACGTAGATGGGTTGCCTTTAAGGCTAACGAGCTCCATCTGCCCAGGAGTGGCCCTGACCGGGAATCGAACCCGGGTCTCGGTGGTGACAGCGCCGCACCCTTAACCACTAGACCACCAGGGGCTCCTAACAGAGTGTACCTCACTGTGGAAATAAAGGAAACTGAAATTTGGGAGCAGAGCAGAGGAAAAAATGTACATGAATATTTTTGTCGAATGGTCTGCATTCTTTTTTTTCCCCAGAACCTGAATCATCGATAAAATATTTGTGTTGCTTCATTGTAAATTAACTCAAGTAAAATTTCCCAACTTGAGACCGTTTTTGTTTGAAACATCCGTATATTGGCAGAATTTCTCACCATGTGAGATTGTTTTGGAATAAATCCACTTCATCATCTGCACAAGTGGAAGCTTGTTTTAGAAAGCAGAAAGATGCTCATAAAGCTAATCAGTAGCAACTTCCTGAATTCATCCACAGCTGTTGAAATAATGGGTCTTCTTGATTATTGAAATTACAGGAATTGCAATAGCATTCTCATACACTCCTGAAAAAAAGAAAGATGGACACTTTGACCTGTTTACACCTCAAACAACTAAAGTTCTTTTAATATAAAACTAGTAAAAGACAACTGATTATTATATGATGAAAATAGGCTTTCAAGGGAAAAAAATCTGTAGGTTAAATTAAGAGGGCAGGTATAAAAGTTCTTTCCTATTACTAATCTGAGATACTGTATGTAGTGATATTGATTCCTTCCAAATGTACTGGAAGTTAAAGGACGTCTGATTAGTCAGATAAGCATTGCTTCCTTCCTTTCAAACACTGAAGAGGAAAGCGTTTCAAACAAATCCAGCTACACTGCAAAATGGTGTTTAGCTTCTGAAGTCATCAGTCTCCTTCCAGTGCCTTTTCTGCAACATGCTTCTTTGGGGCACAACAATCATTGCAAGTCTTCCTATTCCTAGAAGAATCCAGATTCAGAGGAACTTTCTCACTGGAAATTACTGGTTTTCACTAAAACCAGGAAGTGAGTAGGGAAGCCTGTGGAACAGAGACATTCAGGTAGAATATTATGTGGCTCTGAGTCTTACTCAAGTACTCACATTACTTGAGTTGCTGTTTGTGTGTATGGGAGTAATGAACAGTGAAGACTCTGCTGTGTTGTCTGTGTGGCTGATGACATTATTGTGTTATGTGTGTATCTGCACCTTTGCAATATGTACTCAGCTCAGGTTTTGTCTGGACTTGCACAAAGGAACAGCAGCAGCCAGAACTGTCATACCTGTATGATATACTGTGTTGTGCCTTGTGTTTTATCTTGTGCCATCTTTAGCCTTTGCAGAGCAAATCAAGTATATGAATCATGCATGTTATATTACTGTGTCTGTATAGCTGCCGTTAAAGCTCAGGTGCCGTTTTCAGGGGGTAGAGTACAGGATAGGTTTGTGACCATCCCTGCTAGTCATTACTCCTCCATTTTACCTTTTCCAAGACATTAGAACTCTGTAGTAAATGCTTTTAAGTTACTCCCTTGTCAGAATCTCAAGGGGAGAGGGGGGTGAGAAGACAGAGTTCTCTACTGCATTAGTGAGCTGAACTAGCCCAGCAAAATCTGGCAAATATCAGAGTTAGTGGGAGGATATGGGCGGAAAACACAGCTAGGATCAGAGTTTTGAGAGAAGAAGTCTAGAGGGGTGGGCAGCCCATTTTCAGTATCAACAAGGTGTTTAATTGTCTTATCTCTTTGTAATACCGTCTTTTAAATATGGATAAACGGAACTGGATGTGAACTAATTCACCGTGCTTCTCAGGTGGTTTCGTGGGCCGGTCAGTATTGCTGCAGCCAAACACCAGTTTGCATACTTCTGCTAGGGGCTGAAAAGCCTCCAGACTACCACTGCACAGCTCAGAGGTAAGGCACTCAGCTTGAAAGCTGTGACTGTGAGTGAACTGTTCTGCCCTGTTCTGTTCCTGCATGGCCTCTCCCAGTTCTTACAGGTGCAAATGACTGAGCTACATTGAACTGCACTACTTGACAGTTTTGAACAAGGTCCTTTGAATCTAGCTATTAAGGCTCATCAGTTGTCATAGCAACCCCTGTATTGTATGGATTTATATTATGGAGCTGTAATAAGGCCGTTGCTCATCCCTTTGAAATGAGGCATAAATCACTAATGCAGCTTCTCAGTGACAGTGCTTCTTTAGGTATTATTCTAACAGAGAAACTGATTTGCATTAAATGACATGTCTGTCAGCAGAGAAGGACGAATGATAGGAGTAAAACTTTCTACAGGTATGCTATAGGCATTTTTTTTGTAACCGCCCTGTAAAGTCACCTTCCACACTGAAATCATTGGTGTCATTAGAAGCCCCAGGGGAGATTGTGCAAGGAATTACTAAACTCAGATAAGATGTGCAGTTTCTGCTTTCTACAGAGAAAAATACTGGCTTCTTCAACAAGAAATCAAAGGATGCGTTTATCTTCTATCATGTGGAAAACCATTTGTCTGCTCAGTTTTCTTATAGAAGTTCGTAAATCCCACAATTAGGCAGTTAAAGAAAAGTATTTCAGGTTAAAATGTTAGCTTAATTTAAAAGTACTTTTCCCATTTGCTTTTGCTTTCCATTAGCGGTTCAGAAGGCAAGAAGTCCTTGGCAGTGAATTACATTTGGTAGTTTTACACCTCTCCCCTGCATAAACATGCAAAGAACTTTTTTTGCTAAGATACGATTTATGGAGTTGTAGAGTTTTAAAAGGAAAAAAGGCCCATTAAGTCAATTTGATTTGTGTATTACCAGGCATTCCATTGCAACCAATTAGTCAGAATTAAATCTAAAACATTGTGTTTGGTGAACTTGATGTATCTCTTTTATCTGTATCTAATGTATCTCTTTTCATTTGTCTTGATTTGAAGACATTAAGAACTGACAACCTTAACTATTGAGACAAACTGCTCAGAAAGTTGGTAGTCTTCTTCACTGTTAAAAATGCTGTTATTTTCTCTATGAAATGAGTGGCCTCAGCTTCTGGCTGATATTCTCTTACGAAAGACTAAAGAGCCTTTAATATGTAATGGCAATACCTAAAGACTATAAGTCATCTATTCTTTCTCCCGTTACCAAACTGGATCAAACAGCAGGTTGATTTGATACAGTATCCTCTCTCTAGCAGTGGCCAAAACCAGATGCCTAAAAGAAATATCAATATGGCTGCAATTTATGATATTTTCTTCTATTCTTCTGATTCCCACAGCCTACTTTGCAAGCTCTTCCTGAGGATGAAATTGGTTTTATGTATTAAAATACCCTCCATTGGCTTTTCCTCTAAGACTGGAACGTGTTGAGTCTTATTTTGAACTCATATAAAGCTATCAGTTCTACAGCATCCTTTGCAAGGAGTTCCACAGCTTAATTTTATTCTTCATAGAGAACTACCTGTGTTGTTGGTGTTTTTTTTCAAATAACAAGCCCTACTAGCCCAAATAAAAAATCAGGACATCAAAATTCCATGCAATTACTGTGCCCATTTTACTGCTATGGTATACAGAAGTATCATCAGTAACTTGTTCTTAAGAAATATTGTTGCGCTTATCCATTGTGAGATTGCCTAACCAGTTTTTGCTATAGTCTCCTAGCAATTAAGATTGAACAGACTACTGTAACTAGCCTCTACATACTTTGAGAAGTCAGTACTTTACAGAATACATTCTTCGAGGCTGTATTTTTAACCCACTTTTTTAGTTGCTACAGTCATGTTATATGGTTGGGCCAAGAGGGTCTAAAGAAGAGAGAGGGAGCTTAGCAGTGTGTGTAAATACTTGATGGATATGGGGAATGAAGAGTAGGGAGACAGACTCTTCTCAAGAATGCCCAGTGACAGGAGAAGAGGCTACAGGGAAAAATTGAAACACAAGAAATTCCATTTGAACACAGGAATTAATTTTTTTTAATGTGTTGGTTGTCAAACACCAGAATAGTTTTCTCAGAGAGGTTGTGGAGTTGTCCATCCTTGGAGATACTCAAACCCCAACTATAAATGGTCCTGGAGAACCTGTTCCAGCTTGTCCTACTTCAGCAGTAGGGTTGGATGTTTTCAGGAGATTGATAAATCACAGTGGTACTTTCTGACTTCTAAAATTCTGACTCCTTATAAATGTTCCGAGTTCCATGGGACCGGCAGGATCTCCAGGCTGACTAGATTCATCCTCACTCCCATAGGCATTTGCATGAGTGGACCATAATAAAAAGAATACATGACAAACAGGCAAATAAGAGATGAGGACAGCTTAGTTGAAAAGTTTGATTTAGGTCTGGTTTTGATTTATAAGCAGGTTCCAGAATGGGAATCTTGTATATCACTAAAGTACAAGCTAGAAACATCTCAAGATGAAGGAAAAGAAACAGCATATTGTGCCAGTACTGTTGAAAGAACAAGGATGGGAAGAACATAACACAGTGTCAAATGTTCTGGCAAGCAGAAGTGAATTTTGTATTCGGACCAATGAACATTAGGTTGGAATAGTCCAGGCATTTGCTCAGATTGAGATCAGACATCCTGCTGCTTAACAGAATTCCTACTTAATGGTATCACTTAGCAATAGAATTCAAATTGAAATTTCTCACAGAAGATGTTATGTTTTAATGTCTCTGTGACATTTGTTGGTGGGACGAGTCAGACCAATTTATCTGGTCTTCTGAGTATTTTCTGATTATTTTCTTAGTTACCTCCACATCTTTACTGGTAAAGGATACCTCGACCTTTCGAATTCTGCTGCTTCCATACCCTCAATTCATGGCTCAGAATTTGTTTTCATCATGTGTTTTGTTGTCTATTTGACATACAGATTCTATCCATCACATGCTCCTGCTTCAGCTTGACAGAGCACTTATGTTGCTTGCCTACCTACACTCATCCCATAGAAAGCAAGCAAAATAATGAGCTTTTTTTTCTCTGAGATACTCTGTTGGTGGTGCTAATAGCAATTATTTTTGCTTCAATCAGATCTCATTAGCTAATGACACTGATTTGTCATGCCAATAAATGTGAAAATATGCCACTATGATGATAAAGTACTTCTGCTAACTGATCAGCATTGCAAGTTACTGTTAATGAGTTACACATGCCTTTCAGGGCTGCCATTTCATATTCCTGCATCAAAATGGCAGGGCTTCTATGATTTGTGATTAAATGCTGTTGTGACCTTAATACAGGAGTCCATTTCTGATTCTAGGGCTGTGTTGTACTGGAAATGCTGATGGTTCATGTGAGCAAATGGAAAATGGCCAGGCACAAAACCACAGAGTCAATCTGCAAAAGAGGATGTTCTGTTTTCCACATGAAGATTTAGAGGTCAGCTTAGGCTTGATTTTGCTGATGTGCCTCTAAAAGACCACATTTGGTGATTCAGAGGAATGACCTGGATAGTAGCCCTGTGTGCTCTGTGAGAAGTACGACTGATTTTGTGTTGTAGTTGTCATCTCAAAGCTAACATGGTTTCTTTCTGTTTCACAGTCACACTATAGCTCTCTCCAAGCTTTCTCAAAAAATGCTATATTTATGTTGTTTGCATCATCACTTATCTCCAATGTTTGTTTCCACTGAAAAATGAGAAAAATATCAAACATACTAAGAAAAGGGAAAATTCAGAGAAATTGTATTGGTACCTGCAGAGACTGGTAAGACAGGCAAAGAGAACAATGTTGATTGCAAAAATTTTGAGATCATAAAAACCTTTTCCTTTCCCTTCAGCTGTATTTGTGCTCTGGAATAATTCTTTGTCTAAAGGATGGGTGCTCTGCTTTAGCAGCTGTCTGTGAGCAGTGGTCTGCATCTTTCTCCATCTCAGCTGTGTAGAGCACGTCTTTTACCATTTTTTTTGTCTATCCCCAGAAGCAGCAGCTATTTTCAGGGAACACTCTTGTTCCCTGTAGGCGTACTACTGCCCTGGCTCACCTCAGTCAACATACTGTGCAGAAATATAATTTTTCTGGGAAATCTCTAGCTCATGATTCACATCTTCTTTAAATATATTGTTTTATCGGATCTGAAACACCAGGTTTATTTCTTTAGTTACTCTTCAAGAAGATTTGTAGGTGCTGTAAATTCACATTTAATTTTTAGGAAGTTTAGATCTAAAGGATTTGTCTTCCACCCACGTGCCTGTGTGCTATGGGGATTAACATCTCTGAGAAATGTTGAAAATAAATGTTTCTTCAAAAAAGACTAGAACCCTCCCACTTTTCCAGTTGGAAGTAGTCTGTGAATACTGAGTGCCTATTGAAAAAGAAATCATGTGGCTTTGTTGTATATTCAAACTAGGCAAGTGCACACAATGGCATAAACTTAGACCTTATATGCCACCCTGAAAATTACTTGTAAAATATGTCCTCAATGCCACCAACACAATGCAGTAAGAGAACCTGAAGTTGTCTTTGGGGTTATATTCTTTGCAAAACCCTTAGGTACATTTGTTAAAACTTGTGTAACAGAAGCAATATATACTTAGACTCTGTTAGAAGGAAAAAAAAGGAAGGAGGGATTATAGGTGGATATGAGGTGTAATTCATATAAAAGGCCAGGGTGCAATCATGGGTTGTATAGGGAGGAGAGGAGGTACCATGAGGGAACTAAGGTGGGAACTAATTGTATCTTCCAGTAACTAATGCAGATTACAGTGAAAACAGAGCCAGACTCTTCTCAGGGGCAAATAGGAAAATAACAAGGACCAACAGTCCCAAGTTAAAACACAAGAAATTCCAGTTGAACATAAAGTGCTTATGTGAGATTAGCCCAGCATTGGAACAGCTGCCAAGAGAGGCTGGGGAGTCTCTGTTCCTGGAAATCACATAATCCCAGAATGGTTAGGTTTGGAAAGGACTACTGGAGGTCATGTAGTCTAAATCCTGCCCAAGCAGGGTCCCTTAGAGCACATTACTCAGGTGGCTTTTGAATATCTCTAGGAAGGAGATTCCAGATCCTTTCCGGGCAATCTGTTCCAGTGCTCGGTCACTTGCACAGTAAAGTTTTTCCTCATATTCAGGTGGAACCTCCTGTGCATCAGTTTCTGCCCACGGCCTTTCGTCCTATTGCTCAGCATCTGGTCCATCCTGTTGACACCCTCCCTTAAGATACTTACATATTTTGATGAGGTTCCCCTCTCAGTCTCCTCTTCTTGAGGCTGAACAGGCCCAACTCCCTCAGCCTTTCCTCTTAAGAGAGATGCTCCAGGCCCTCAATCATCTTTGTTGCCCTCCACTGGACCTGCTCCAGGAGCTCCATGTCTTTCCTAACTGAGCAGCCCAGAACTGGACACAGCACTCCAGCTGTGGCCTCACTAGGGCTGAGTAGAGGGACAGGATCATCTCCCTGAACCTGCTGGCAAAGCTCTTCCTAAAGCACTCTGGCTGGCTCATGGACAACTTGTCCACCAGAACCCTCAGGTCCTTCTCTGCAGAGCTGCTTTCCAGCAGGTCGGATCCCAGCCTGTACTTTCTTATCTTCTTAAAGCAGGTATTTATTCTTCCTTATATACATTGGGCCACCTTTATAAAATTATCTTCTAAGTGAATGAAGTTTCTCTTGGTTATGTATAATCAAATCTGTATTTGTTAGATTATCAGTTAATATTAAATTTAAAATCCTGTAAGAAATTATCTCTGAGAAGGTTCTTCAAATTAGCTCTGTAGTAAAAGCATGCCACCTTGGGTAATACTATTGTTTATATTCTGAACTGTTTCAACCCCTATTAAAAGTCTAAACTGATGTAAAAAGGCTCTAAACTTCCTAATTTTACACATAGGAAGGTCCCTAGAACAACCTCTGCAAAAACCAAGCTAAGCCTGAATCTTTAATACATCTGTCAAGGGCCAGTTTGTGCTGGGAATAAGAAATGCATATGAGAATGGAGTCACACTGTACTGTTCTGTAGAGAACCTTGGGAATACAGAGTGGCCCTCCTAACATTACAGACTACTTCCTTACAAGCACTGCAAGTTTGAATTGCCCACTATGCCTTTCAGACCCATGCTCAGTATTTAAAGTTTTTTTGGATGTTTCTTTGTGTTTCAAGTGACAGGAAAATCCCTGAGAGGAGTTTTAATACTTTTGCCTTAGATCAGAGTCAAGGCAGAGGTGACCAGCTTTCTCTTTTCTCCAGTGCTGTACTACTCATCAGGGAAAGTTTTTTGTGTAAATACTGTATTTCAGTTTCTTTCTCATGCTCTGTCCTAAGCTCATGCTCTTCTTTTCCTGTCAGTGGGAGGGAAATTAAACGCTTTAAACATGTGTCTGTTTCAGTTGTCAGCAGTCATTTTGTCATTAATATTTTAATGTAAAGCTTTGAAAACCAGTGGCTTTGGTTCAACCCTGGAGTCCACAGGAGGCCTTCTTGTTCAAGCCTGGAGAAAATTAGGCTCAGACTCTGTGGTAGGTACCCAGACTTGCTGGATTGCTGAGCAAAACCTAAGAGCCAATTACACCTGGCCTGCAAGTTTTTGCGTACCAGTTTCACGAATGCTGACATAACAGATCCTATGTGTGCTGAACTTTTGGTGCTTTTAAAACCTTTGTAGTAGGTAACACCTATAATGGCCTTGGAAACCTGAATTTGCTTTTTGATCACTTTGATTTTAAAGACACTCAGCCACACTGCAGTAGGTACTCTCATTTCTTTTTGTGATGGAGAAATATGTGATATGTTTCAGAAATGAAGAAAAGCACAAACCAGTTTTCCAGGACTGAGTGTCCCTGAGGTCTGACTGCCATCCCAGAACTGTGCCATTAACAGTATCAGCCAGGACTTAATCGTGCAATGTTGAAGTGAATGGGCAGTTTAAGTACTAAGGCAAGGTGGCCACTGGCCACTGTTGAAGAGAGACTTTCACCTCACTGTCAGTAGTTGAAAGATGAGCCAGAAAGGGCAGTCAGTGTTCAACACTGCTTGAATGCCTCTCAAATTGGTTAATGAGTTGTCCTGATCAAGTTTGTTTTTTTTTTTTTCAGCTTCTTGACTAGTGCTGTCTGTCAGGCAAAATGGCACATTCTCTGTTAAGACCCTTGGGATTTTTTTTTTTTTAATGGTCTTTTCCTTGTTTCAAACAAGGTGTGGGATTTTTTTTCTTCTTTGTTATTCTTTTAATAATAAACTTATTAAAGATTCCTGCAGTGGGCAAGAGAAGTAGATGATTTGAAGTGCTGTCATAGTATAATTCAGGCAAATGAAGCAATAGTCTTTCTTCTTTCAGTAACAGCTCAGTGATTAGTGGCAAAGGAGAGGATGAAGACATCATTTGAGCATCTCTATATAAATGAAGGGGCCTGAGAAAAAATCTGGTAGAATTCTTTACCTTAAAATTCTAGAATCACAGAAGTGTTCCTAGAAAGGGAACTTGCAGAGGGGTTTTTCCCAGTCCATTACTGAAAGAGTAGCTGAACTGATTCCCTGAAAATGACAGCAATATTTGACAGATAAAATCCGAGTGATTTTGTGAGGAAAGTTGTTCATCTTCATTTAAAAAAAAATGAAAGAAAAGTGCTTTAAAACAACAGTGATGCACTACATTGCAAAAAGCATCTTTTACTGCTGAAATACAGTTTAATTTCATTCTACATAGATACCATGTGATACAATCCCTAGATCGTAATCTTTAGACCATAAGAAAATGGAGGCACTGTACAGTTTCTGTGAAGGGAAAATCAATAAATACAGGTTTCTAAAGCATGAGAAGTTGACAAATACTGACAAAATACATCTTCAAGTATGCTTTATTTGCAGGTGATTAAAAAGATTTTTAGGCAAAAAACTAGTCAATCTTACCCAATACATGATAGAACGATTTAGTGCCTAATGCCAGACAGACTGGAAAATGCGTAGATAGGACTGATGACGCAGTTGTTGATGAATTACATGTGATTAAATGGTCCACATTCATATAGTAAAAAGACCTGATACATACATATACGGAATTATAAGCACTTAATGTTTTAACAATAAGCGGGAGATTTTGTAAGAAAAACAAGGGGCTTAAGGGGATGGGGAAGCTACAGACATCTTAGTATTATCAGAAGCCATTGACATTTTTAAAGACATTAATCTGTTCCTGCAAATCACTGCACTCTTGAGAATAGTATTTGCAATTTAAAACTTATCTAAAACATCACCAAAAGGAAACACTAATTCCTATTTTTTTAAATTATTTTGTATTAAGAATCTTGCAAAGAACTGAAATATGGCATGGCTAAAAAACATGAATTATCCACCATTTCAGAGACTTTGCATTCATCACATTTAAATACTAGGTGTCTGATTTCAGGTCTCATGCAAAATCCAGCTATAAAAACTCACCACAGAATATTTTCAAAGATAAAAAGCTAATGTTTTTTAAAGCTCTGACAGACATCCAGTTGTGAAGGTGAATTTCAAAACTAATGGTCCACATTTTCCAGAGGACATTCAAAAATATAGTTGTTGAACTTCCTGTAAATGTCCAGCTCTTATGTACACTTTGCATGAAGTATTTACCAAAGCTGTAACATTGGATGGACAGTTAATGGAATATATCACTGCCTAGAGTAGTGCCAGAGGTAACACCATTATCTTTCCATAACTGCATAATGAGAATTAAATATTCACAAAGCAAATTCCTATTATGAAATTACTTTTTTTCCCCATGTACAATATATATATATTCACTTATATTGAATATAAGTCCAGTAATACTATCACAGTAATGTGCTGTAGTAGTCTTTCATAGTGAGAAAACTGCCCTACTCATCTTAACATGCAAAGCTTGGAAGAACCAGAAATTCACAGTAAGTAATACAATTTGTATATGCATCTTCTGCCATCCTGAAGTTAACCAGAACACTCAAGACTGTTGCTTAATTTTTCCTATGTTTGACAAAAGCTACAGTTCTGTATACTGTACATTCACAGTGGGATCCCAGCCCCCCTGTACTATCTGCAAGAAAGATCAGGTTACCACTCTCCATCAGAGTAAACATTCTAGTAGTTAATAAAATAATCTTGTGAACAGTTGCTCTTAGCTTGAAGCTCAGCAGTTCAAGACTCGATAAAATTCTCCTTTTCATCTCTCTGAAAGGTTTCCTGCTAACGCATTTTGTAGTCATTAGATACTGACATTTCACATAGCTGTCCTTTAAAATCCAAGTCTACTGTGAAATCCAGGTCACGCTGTAAAAAGATTTAAATGTAACATGTAAGTAAAACCATCAGTTTAGTGTATCAATTCAGTTATCATTGCTTGAGTTGAAAAGACCTGCAGATTCAAGAGATACCTACAGTGATTTCTAACTTCTTTTGGTTTTAAATGGTGCTAACACTGAAAAAGCAGGGTGTAGGATGTGTAATAGCATTCACCATACAATCTATGCTTAGGTCATATTTCTGTATTCTTCTTGAGGCTGATTTAATGTCCCGATTACTACTAGGAAGCTTCTGAAGTGCTGTTACCATACATATCGTATAAAAATTTCTGAAGGGTATTCCCCATTGAGATGCTCCTTATCTAGACTAAAGGGCTTTCACACTAGGGGTTACTCCAGAATAGATCTAATAAACTTCCCTGTAGTCGTTCTTTATCTTATAATGACATGGTTTTAGGAAAGAGGCACTACATAGCCCTACAAAAGGAAGCTCTGACTCTACAAGCTCTTGAAAGCCTTCATCTTTCCTTTTAAACAAGGTGGTCTCTCTGTTTGATGACATCTATCAAGAACACATAAAATTTTAGCATGTAAATCTGCATTCAGGTGCTTACTGCTGTGCAAACAAATTTGAGATATTTTATTCATTTCTGTCAAAGAAAATTGATATGCCTCAACCCAAAAGAAAATGTTCCACTCCCCCAAGGACAATATGAAGGTGGGAAACAGACTATTTTCCTCTCTTTCACAGCAAGCTGTAGCTTCGGGGCGAATGTGTTTCTTTTAATGCCAAGTTTATTTTGTGTTTATTTCTTCCCCTGTATAGTATTCCACTACTATGAAAACCATATCCAAGCTGTGTTTGGTACAAAAATGGAAAAGTGACACAAAAAAGGAAGACAATGAAATGTTAAGATTTGCTGCAATCAACAAATGCAATAGTTCAACAATTACAACTACTGCAGCTACGTCTCATAGTCTACTTACAAGTTAAAAGAAGTACTGAATAACTGACATGGAGGGATTCAACCCATAGCACAGAAATTGAGGAAGTTTTCACCTGTCGTAGTGTGAAATCCATCATGCTTTAGTTTTAGTCTTGAATAAAACACCGCATTGTTTATGGAAAGCCACAATTTTTAAACAACCCTGTCACTTGATTAGTGAGTTAAGTACATTTGATCAGTGAGTTCACACAGACATTCAAATGAATTGTGTCACTTGATTTCCTACTGGAGAGTTCTTGGGCACTGAGTGGGAAATCACGCAGTGGCCATAGATGTGGAACTGAAGTACTTACTCTTGATCATCCTATGTTGGCAGAAGGGATCTTACCACTGATTTAAGTGACAGTATGAAGAGACCCTTGCCTATGTGCTTCACAAAATTTGAATAAAGCAGATTGCAGAGGACAGACAGCTGACTGGGTGATGCATTTGAATCCTTTCTCCCCATGCTAGCTTGTTTGCAGGCTGACTTCTGTAACATTAGTACTGCTGTATCGTTGCAGTCATCAGCTCTGGTGAAGCTGTGACTAGAGCTTTTGCTAATAAACATGAATGCCTTTAGCATTCTCATGGTTTTTACTAGTATGCATTTTCTTTACTGTTGATTATAGTTTGTGATCAATAGAGTTGGAATTAGAATCAGGGATGCTGACTTACCACATTTTTTGCATTTGGTTTCATGGATATAGTTCCATAGATTTCTTCTCCTCGTCTCACAGTTAAATAGTCCTCTAAGTAGAAGACAGTTTGCTTCCAGTGAGTATAAGGAGCATCAGGTGCTAAAAAATATATATGGGTATTACTTATCAAAATTTCTTACATGTCTTGCAAATGAAATTAAGACTTGGGAACAATTGCAAAAAACCCTTTCTTCTCACAGAATGCTTTAACTTATGTACTATACTAGTAAATGTACTTTACACCAACACAATTAATTCTTCAGCTGTCAGTGGGTTGTCTTCTAATTTTTACTGGAATATGCCAGACATGAATCACACCCAGCAAGAAGGATTTCACAAAGGGGGTTACAGAGCAAGACAGGCACTTTTTGATGCTTTCCTTTCAACCCACACATGTTCAAATTGGGGAAATCTTTACCACTAAGTGCTTTGAATGTCAGAAGTCTAAATTAGTTCAGAAAAGAATTACACAAAATCATCAATAAATTATTATTTACAATGTCACAGATGAAACCTTTGATTCATGATCCCAGAACAACAGATTTCATAGTTTCCAGGAGGATAGAGCTGGTGAAAGGGTACTTGCACCTTGGTCTGGCTTTGGATTTTTAAAAGGCAGATAGTGTGGGCAATCTGCCAGAGATGGAAACTGATCTAAATTAATTTCTTGTCTTGCTTAGCAGAATCACTTTGACAGTCCTCTGCTATTTCAAACTGTAAATTATTTTTTTTTCTGATTTAAATTCAAACCTTTGAGCAGTGCCTAATGAAATTACATTGGTTACTTAGCACTTCTACCATTTCTGCAGTCAGGAGCATCTAGGAAGCTAAGAATACCTAAACAAGTTCAGAGACTTCCTGACCTGGCAAAAATCCTCTGATAAATTTATTTGTCTTCTATTTGTATCCCCAGTCACATGAGGCCATTTTATTATATCATACTAATAATATATTAACACTGTGTAATAAAATAATGATCTTATTTAATTTCAACATCAATATTAAAAAAATATTTGGATTTTGAAATTTTTTGTGACTGGGGAAATACTGTTGTTTTTTCAAAAACACGTTGGGACAGGAATTTTTAACTTCTTTTTTCCCCAAAAATTCTAGTATCAGAAGACTGATATAAACAAAGTTTTTCTCAGAAACCGTGCTGGCAAACTTGTATCTTCCAAAAGAAAAGTATTTTACCAGATAATTTCTCTCTCTGTGTCCAGACAGTTTTAATGACTCCTAATCACAATATTTTAAATGGAGAGATCTTCTTGTAGGAGTTCAGATCCAGACTGTTTACTATTTGGACATGCCTCTGTAAAACTCTTAAGTGAAAACATGTTAGATCAAAACTAAATGGAGTTTATATTTTAAATTGTAACTGCTACCTTGTACACACACATGTACATGTGTGTATACCCTTTTGCAGAGCTGTGTTCCTTAGAAAAGCCTGACATAACTGGAAACTTGTGCCCCATGAAGGGTGTATGTGTGTGGGGGTGTGGGTTTGTGTAATGTAGGCACAGGTCTTCAGGTCCACTCCAAATCACATACTTAGTTTCTTCATAATTAAAAAGACTACATATCAATCAAGGGGCACTTCATCATGTCCTACAAACTGGTATATTTTACTGAATTCAGTTTGCCAACAGACACCAGCTGAGAATCTAGACCAATCTTCCAGACAGTGGTGACCTTCAGCAACAGATGGCCAAATGACTTTTTTATGGAGTAACTTCTTCTGCACCTGCCTTATCATGATGTACTAAACAGAGGCAGAGAAACACTTCCTTCAACCTCCTGTATGCAGTCAGGCTAATACAGGATGAGGTTTTTGCATTTCTTACAACACTCTGTGGTTTATTCAGTCTGTTAAATGATGCCTTAAAGGAATGGGGTTATTCTTTTAAATTTCTGCTCACCAAGGTAAGTTAGAGTTTCACATTGTTAGAGATGATTTACATAAGCAGTGTGTGCTTGGAAAGAATTATGATTTTGTCCTAGAGTCAAGAGACAAGCAAGAGCTTTATTGAGTTTTGGATTTAGGGAAAACTAGGATGCAGAGCTGCTATCTCTCACTGAGCTGATAATTCTCTATCTAATCTGAAAACTTGACATGGGATTTAGATACAACTGGTGAGGGGCATAAACTCCTAGGTCATAATTCCCACTGAACCCTAAGCTTGGCAGCCATAGTGAAATCCTGCCTCTGTTTCTATAGAATTCCTATAAGCAGTTGCTCTTTGCCCATCTTGTTCACCTCCCCCAGAATCACAATTATTTTTATCACTGAAATTCAAACCTGGTGGTACATTAAACCTTTCTGCACCATCTGACCAGCAGAACTGCTAGACTGATAGCAACAGAAATGAAACTAAAAGAAATACAGATTACCTGTAGAAAATCCCATCTTCTTGTGGCACTTTGTAAATTCGATATTAAAATAGGTGACCAAGGCATGAATGTAATCATTACGTTGAATTTGGAGGCAGAATGCAGAAGTAAATGCCAATTCTTCAGTCTTCACTGTATAAATATCTACTTCCTGTTTTGAGGAGAAATAAAAAGGCATTTACATGCAGAAGTTTGTGACTCTCAGGCAAGTGTTGAGCGATGTACTTCAGCATTTTATTTAATTATCAGCCCCAAAGGCAACTGGCAGCCCTTTAATACTGTAAGAAATCAATGGTACATTGGAATATATCAAAAAAATAGTGAATGGTCCAGTTATCTGAGTAAGCTGACAGAACATGGCAAGACAGGCCACTCACTGAAGAGTATGTTGGGAATGGTAGGGAGGGAATCAAGGTAAAAACCTGCCTTGATGAATGCAGGCATGATGGACATTGAAATGAAGATACAGGTCCAAGTTCACAGACCTTTTGTTATCGGGGACTGTCAGCACTGAGGAAAGATGGCAGAGTTGGGTTTTTAATAAAAATAAACTTTTGATTTGTTTGTGCATCTCTGGAAGGGAAAGTGATTTGACCATGTCAAGCAGTTGAAACATTTGAGGTGTGACAGGGTCCTGCTTTCTAGTGGTAATGCTTTCTAGCCCTTTGTCAGATAACTGATTCCAAGTGGACAGTCCACAGGGATCTTACTCTTGAATAAGACAGAAGTAAATTATGTAAACTGTACTAAGTTTGATTGCAGTAGTTGGAACCAATGATGTAGTCTTTAAGATTCCATCAATGTTTAAATCTCCCTCTTCAAGGCTGAAACTGTGTTTTCCAGATGGATCTGATTTTCCCAGCTTTTGGTATTGCTTTTATCTGGGTTATTTCCAGAACTTGTAGTCATGATAAGGAGGATAATAAGTCTGCAATACTACTAATTGTGTTCTAATGCTGTGGGAAATCGGTGCACTTTTTGATATACTCATTGCTCATTCTGATACCCTCATTGCTCATGTGTACAGAGAAGTTTTGTAGGCAGAAATCAAATTTTCTCTACCAGCCTATGCCAGGAATTGTATCCCTGATGTCACCAGCATTTCTTCAGACCCACCCAGCAAAAATGGAGGACAGAGTCTAGACTGCCCATTGGAGGGCTTTTTTAGGCCTGTCTGGTTAGCATTATTGCTCAAGAACAACTTAAACATTATGAAAATTATTGTACTACATTACAATGACACCCCGAGGCACTAGTGTTTATAAGTGACCCATGCATATAATTGGTCATTTAAAGCTGTGATAGCCTTAAAATGTTTTGGGGGTTTTGCCCTTAAAAGAAAGTAAGAAAAAAGCACAGTAGGAATAAGAACTTCTGAGGTCTCCTAGCAGAGATCCACAGCAGACTGCAAAATTTGCTTTGACAAGCTAGACTGGACTGGTGAGCTGATAGCTGCAGATTTCTGTAATTTTTGATGTCTTTTTAGTGGTATCACTGTGGGGAAATTGTGACTTTAGTCTAAAAGTGAGGCACATAAAAGGGAACTAGCTCCCTCTCTCTGAGCTGTGTTGGCTCTGCAGGGTAAAGTGGAATCAAAAGAACCAGGAAATATTTTCATTAGAGAACTTAGTAGAAATTTATCAAAAATATTGAACAGATGGTCTGCCTAAAATGTTGGTCACTTTCACAGTCTTTTTTTTAAGGACAGAAACATGCCTTTTTTACTATGCAAGGTGGGAGACAAATGTGTGGGGGGTTTTATTAGTTAATATAATTTTGAGAATGGATAAGTCCAGTTTTGGTGATCTCTCTGAATTCTAGTCTGGCTACCTATATATTCTTATATTCAATTGTGCTGCTTATTACAGCTAACTGCACAGGGGACAAACACTATCATTGCATAAAATAAATGGAAAAGTCATGATTTACCAGGTTTCATTCAGGTTTCAACAACAACAACAACAATAACAACAACAAAATGGGCATAGTTATGCAGGGATCTGATAAAAATAGAGCTCTTTATTATCACAATACAAAAATAGAATGTTTTAAACTAAGCAGCAGTAAAAATGTCAGAATTATCAGCTGAATAAGGGGGTTCAGACCATGGTTGACACTGCATGAAAGACCATGAGACATCCCATGGTACATGTCCCTGTTGCACAGAGAGAGAGAGAGAGGTTCAGTTTTCACATTCCCTTCATAAAGAATGGTTCCTGGACTGTCCTGTGGCACAAATTGCTTTAGGGTTGAGCAAACAATGTATAGACGATCATTTGGAATCAACAGTGAGGTTGAGATGCCATGTTGCCAGCTACTGTGTATTTGTTGTTTGAATGGTATCACCCAGACAGCTCCCTTCTAATGGGAGAAACAGCTCTCAATCAGGTTTGCTCATAGAAAAAATGCTGACTTGCTGCCTGTCCCGTTTCTTCATATGAATTAGAATTAAGGTTGCTTCTAGAGTGCCACAGCACCTCTTTTCTGATCCCCTTCCCAGACAGTCTCCGATAAACAAGAATGTTGCGTAATTTTTTTCTTTTTTTTTTTTTTTGTGCAAGGAAGGCAGTTTGTGATTTAAGTATCATTAAACTGTGTAATCTTGAAGTGGTGTCTGATCTGCAGGAGCTGTAATCTGTACTTGGAAAGAACACAGAAACAGACTTTTTTTGTTCTTTTTTAGTTCTATGTCTAGATAGGGAAGGATATTCAGGAAAGCTTAACAGTATTTTTTATTACAAACTGGATGTGGCATGTCCTTTGTTCTTGTTTGGTTTTGTCAGTTTTTGCCAGTCTTTCATTGCAGGTTTTTCTACAGGTGTGTGAACCATGTTATTTTATTATTATTGTTATTGTTATTTTGTTATTATGTTTGTTATTATTGTTATTGTTATTTTAGTCTCTGGTGCTGATACCAAATCAGAATTAACAGGTAGAAAAAGTTTTCAGTCAATTCAAAACCATTTGTATTTTTCCGATATACAAGGGGATCAGAGAAGAAAACACAACTGTTTTACTGAGTTTGAAACAAACTTCCTTTTTTTTGGCAGTATTACTGAAAGCAGTAAGCCCTCAATAGGACATCTATACACTTATCCTGAGTTCAGTTATTGACTGATGGTTTCAAGATGCTTCGATGCCACTACGCTCCCTGGCTTGGAAGTTAAAACAGAGGACTCCCACTCCTGTGCCCCTGAGATACATTTAAGAGATCATTCAAAAGGGAGTGGCTTCCACAACACAGAACATGCTGTATTCTCTGCATACCACCCCCAGTACACCTGTGGCCTAGTGGCTAGAGTTCCTTAAAGGATTCAAGACTTATATGTTACATCCAGTTTCTGAGGAGTACAAAACAGGAAATTTTACTCAAGTCTCCAACATTTTAGCTAAGTGTCATGGTTACACAGCGTGCAGGGGCTGATGTCTTATTTTGCTGATTTTGTAGAAGAATTCAGAGCATCTAAATTGGGAATCAAAATAACTGCAGTAGCACAGGGCTCTGACTGGTCTCTGAGGAATGCATCTAGTGACTAGTCCATCCACTGACTAATGTAGAGAGAACCCAGACTCATCTGGTAGGCATCATAAGTTAGCTGGCTTTGGGTTGAATGCACCCCTAAAAATCCCTCTGTGAATCTAATATGAACAAGCTGTGCCATCTTGAAGTGCTGTAATAAAACATTTAAATAATTAAACATTATGGCTTTGTTTATTCTCAAATGTTTTCTTAGGCTAACATAATTTTCTGAATTCACAAATATTTTCAGGATGAAAGAAATATACTTTATATAAATACACCATGTGCAAAAGTAAATTAAATTAAAAAAAACACCTAACAATGCAGACTCTGTTTTTTCTGCTTCCATACTGCTAGCTTGAACATAGGCCTCCCTCCTTCATGCCTTTCATTAACAATTTTCTATTTTTTTAGTGATCAGTTTGTGAGATTAGTGACAGATTCTGGAATGGAAAGTGGTTTCTGACTGTGTAGTTATTACCTGCTTTGCTCCCACAGTGCCTCTACATGGTACAGCACCATACAATGTATGGACAAAAGATGTCAAAACTAAATATAAAACCTGAATAGAAACACTTTGAAAATTTCTGTCTGTCTTCTTAAAACCAATTACTTTCAAAACCCTTCTAAATAAAACACTTCATTTAAGGGTATGCAGCTTTTTATTCCAGAGAAGCCAACCCATTTTGTCCCTTTACCTCTTACTCTCTGGACATATTTTACACAGACTAAAGAGCTGTTTCTTTTGTGTGTATTGCAATTTTAAATTGCTCTGGCTCAGGCTGTTTTCAGGCACAACCATCCTGTGTTCCCCTCAGTGCAGATGGACTGTGCATGCATACGTTGTCACACAGAGTTTCTACTTCTGTTCCTTTCTGCTGCTTTCAGTAAAGGTTCTGCAGACTAGAGGTATGTCTTTCCTGGAATGCTTAATGCTGTGTTTGCTCTTGTCAAAAAGTGAAAGTGAAAAATTAAAACTGACTCTTTGTGATAAATGAACATACTCTTGGATTCATGGACCTGATCCTTCCACTGCTATTGACGCAGACAGCCTCATTTATGAGAGTAGTCCCACATGAGGAGGCTTCCTTCACGTGGAAGGAATTTTAGAGCTTTAAAGTATTCCTGCAGGCAGTTCCTATATTCTTAACGTGATCTTGTGAAAAGGGATCAGTGACCATTCTGTCTTATATGTAGGACAGGGTACAAGCTAACCTCTGAATGGAAACGTTGGGGATGGGAGAATACAGTAATATCCTGGATAAGGCTAAGAACTAGGAAGTTACACAAATAAATTAGGTTTCATTTCTGATCACATTCTGGAATAAGTTAGTTATATCATCAGACAGACAAGAAACTGATGCTTCCATCTTTTACTGCAAACAGAATTCATTTACCCCTTCTTCTCAGCAGCATTCCATCAGTAATTTCCAACCTCTGTTTACAAGAAGGCAGGGCAATTAAAATTCGTATCTAAAAACACCATGTCTCTCTTTATCCAGTATTTGCATATGTAAAATTTGTAAGAGTCTTGAGTTACAGCTTGCAGTAGCCAAATGAGTGGAGTCACAAGAAGCATCTTGCTTTTGGGTATTCCGTAAGAAATTAAGGTATCAATTTTCATGCTTAGCTCATGTGACAATATTGAGCATGTACAACATACCAATACTGACTAATTTAAAACTGCATGACTTTCCTTCTCAGCATGGTAGCATTCTATGATGTTGGCTTCTGCAGCTAGATAAAAGCATATAAAGATAGCAGTAAAACATAAGCAGCAGGTCTCCAAAGAATCCTACAGTTAGTTGTAAACATTCATAATTAAGTATATTTGGAATTACCAAACCTTTATTAAACAGGCATTGGTCACCACTTGCTTTGGATCTACTATGTCCACCAACGGCTCCTTCATGGCAACATCCCTAATACAGGTCATGTCAAAGCCGTACACATTCTCCCACCCTGCCAATGCAAATAGATGTGTCAAGATTAGCAGTAATAATAGAAAGTGCATTTTGTTTCTCAAAGCATCTTTCATTTGAAAGAATTTCTACCATCCCCTAATTTTCAGATTCCCTCTTTAGCTCTTTGCTCTCTGCCCCACTTGTCTTTGTCTTTATTGCTATTTTACAGATAATGCAGCTATGGTAAAATAACCCCTCAATGTACATCTTTGAAGAAGTGGCCTTTATTCTTTGGTGTCACCAAAGCCACGTTATATGAGATTTATTGTGGTTTTAGACATTTGGGAGTGTTGCCCAAAATCATATAATATATCAGGCCGAGTCTTTCGAATAGCTGTTAGGGTTATTCTATCCTTTCCTATCCATTCTGGTTAATGCTTTTTTTTTTTTTTTTTTTTTCATAGATTGCTATTCAATCAGCACTTTGCATGCTCTTTTGATTATTTAAGTAGTCTTAGTTTCAGCAAGTGAATTACTGACAGGAGTAGAATTACAGGTGTGTTTCAATATTTGGGACATCTGCAAGTACATCATGGCAGAAAAGCAAGAGAGAGAAAGTGGTGGTGCAGACAGATAGTGAGATGGAAATAACTGAAAACACAGGGTACATAAAGTGAGGGGGAAAGAGAAATTAGAGGTGAAATTAGAAAAGGAAGTGTCTTAAAGGAAAACAAAATTTTAGAAGAGAAAAAAGAACCTGAAATTTTTTTTAAGATTATGACAGGTCCCGCCCCCAAGTCGAGAACAGATGTATTTTCAGTCAGAAAAGAAAAAGGTTCAAGGTCTAGAAAGGAAAGGGTTCAAAAGCAAGGTGAAAAAAAGGTGTAGAGGATTTTAGGCCAAAATGGCTTTGATTCCTTTATGGAATGGATGCCTCATACATCCAGCTGAATCTGTACATTTTGTAAGGAATTTAGCTGTCAAGATCATCATGTAACCAAGGAGAAAAATCTAGGCTGTGCTTGAGGAGGAGATATAATTCTTCCTGGTACCTTCAGAGACTTCTTGTCGCTGCCACACTGCACTGGGCTCACTTTTGACCCAAAACAGCAAATGTGACCAATTGGCAGTTCTGTGTATTAGTACTGAATTTGATTACAGAAACACCAAACTTTCTTCTGAGAGACAAGGAGTTAGGCATTTTCATTTAAAAGTTGAACCCACTAAATTAGCACAAACTTTTGTATGTATCTTTGATTAATATAACTGTTTAGGAATTTTGTGATTTTTTTTTCTGTCCCCTAATGGAAAATGCCTTTAAGTGAAATTGTTTAGATCTGAAAAATAAATAAAAGCAAAAAAATTCAAAAGGAAAGGAAAACTGAAATAATGTAAAACTTACTCATTTCATCACAACTATTATGATGTAATGATCAAATAAATCCAAACATGTGTGAC
This sequence comes from Myiozetetes cayanensis, assembly GCF_022539395.1. NCBI lineage: Eukaryota > Metazoa > Chordata > Aves > Passeriformes > Tyrannidae > Myiozetetes > Myiozetetes cayanensis. Next base: position 27,975,228 of record NW_026087742.1, on the reverse strand, counting down.
CTGGGGACAACAAGCTGGACATGAACCAGGAGCATGATCTTTTAGTGATGAAAATGAACCACATGCTAAGACTTGAGGAGTGTCCAACAAAACTGGATTTGCTTAGCCTGGGACAGCAAAGACTAATGGTGGTATCTAATTGTTATCTGCTGCCACAGAAGCAAAGAATAAGTCAGATTCATTTCTGGTGATGAGGGAATGAAGGCAAATCTCAGGAATGATATTTAGAAACATGTTTACTCCTAGGGCTGCTTCACTCAGAGAAGTGACTGCAGTGCAGGGCCCTATGAGTGACTTGCTTTAACTGTGAAATCTGGCCTGCTTGTAGCAGGAGCCTGGACTAGGTCACCTGCAGAGGTCACTAACCAGTTATTCAATGATACTTCAAGGAAACCTTCCCAACATTTTGAAAGCAAAGGAAAAGTCAATTTTATGCATCTATATATAGATGCATAAAGAAGTATATATATATATATATATATATATATATAAAGTTGGAACCCTTTTTAACATAAAAGTAAAATTGACATTTCTAATCTTTATTTTTAATTTAAAAATTCGCACAGAAATTTTTTTTATAAAAGTTAAAAAAAGCATTACATCTTGTGGTGTTTTTTTTTTTCTTGACAAGCTTATTATGGAGATATAATTTTTTCTAAGTTTATTTCTTCACATTTACAATTAAATTGCATCTTATTATTTTTCTGTTCTTGTTATGTTAAAAAACAAAAACAAGGACCTGCATGGGAAAAGAATATTACCAATTTTCCTGGCTGTTATGATAGATTATATATTTATTGAAACAACTACAAAACTAAATCTCCTATAATCCACATTTTAAATACAGGTAGGGGTATTAATATAACTCCTAGCAAAGTCTACATCAACTTACTGATGCATCTTTATGCACTTTAAATTACTGCAAGTTTCCTGAATTTATCAGCAGACTAACATGTTCTTAGTGTTCACATTTAAACTGTTATTCTGGCCTGGTCAGTGAGATTTCTTGGCTTTTGCAATCCTTCTGCCAATAAAGAGATTACAGTAAGCCACTATAAATCAAGTATTTTAGGGAAATAACCATAGGAAAGTGTTACTTACAGTGAATTTTGAAGTCCTTGTACTGTCTGTCTTCAATTGCTACCACGTACAAAGCAGCTCGGTCTGGAAACATTAGCCCTCCAGGTTTCTGTTGATGAATTTTGGGGAAATGGATCTCGTAATCTATTCACCTGACAAAGACATCACATTTTGAACTGCACATACAAAAACCAGACAAGCACCCCTTGCATGCCTTTATTGTTTTCCTTCAGATTGTCACACCAGCTTTAATCTCAGCAATTCTTGCAGCCTGTAGCAATGGCATTAGGTAGTGCCTATACAAATTTCACCAGCCAGCAGCTAATCAAAAGCAAAGCTCTTTCACTGAGTTTCCCGTTTTTTATCTTAAAGCCTAAGAAATGGCATTTGGAGATGTAACTGAATTTGATTATGGTGCCAGTAGCAAAGGCTTGTAGTCAGAAAATAAATGATGATTGCTCCAGCAAGGAGTATGGCATGCAGAGCACCTACCAGCCACTTGTCTCGTGCGAAGATGACTGTGTTTAACATTGACTCATAGAACAGACAGTAACCCATCCACTCGCTGATGATGATGTCTACTTTATCCACAGGTAATTCAACTTCTTCCACTTTACCTTTAAATATTGTGATTACTGAAAAGAGAATCCAAAGAAATACGTTTCACATAATAAAACACCTGAACAAGTTCCTTACTGGTGAATGTCAGGCTGACCTTTTCAATGTGATTCTCTTCTTGAACGCCTGTAGATAAGGGGTGACTCCATGTGACTCAATGGATTTTAAACTATTTGAAAACTACTTGCAGTAAGTATAATAAAAAGAAGTTTTAGAATCAGTATAAAAGGGGAAAAAAAACACCAAAAAACCCACCAAAAAATCAAAAAAACCCAAACCAAACAAACAAAAAAAAACCAAAGGCCAAACAAAAACGCCCCATGTTTAAAAAACAGAAAAACAGGCCTTACCTGTTCACCTACATGATCTCATTTTACATGACCTTTGAAATTTGGAAGATTTCTAGATCATTGGCCAAGTAATGCAAAGAATTCACCTAGAATCCTTTAAACATGCCTTCAGGTTTACACATTCTCAATATTACCACTGAGATATTAGAGATTACTGAACTAGGATCTCATTCTCATCTGCTTTTCAAATATATGATGATGGATTCCCAATGAGGAAAACTAGGACTTATTCTTTCCATGAATTCTGGGGATCTGACTCAACTGAGAAAGTCATATCTAGCCTGACAGTACACAAACAAGAAAGTTTGTAAAAACAGTTCTCTCATGAAAAATAACTTTTCCTTCCTTTCTGCTTCATGATTGACTCATTCATCTCTAAATCTTCCATCTGTTTTAGACATGCACAACTTTCCAGAGTTACCCAAAGTGACTGCTGGGAAACACTGTTGTCAAGTACTTTGTCACCAAATTAGTTTCAAGGAAATTAAAAAACCTGCTAGGAGTTTGATGTAGTAGAATACCAAATCTTCAGAGACACTATTACTACACAGCACATTAAATTACTGGCAATACTGTATACTACTTATAGGACACTGATTATGCCCTGCAAAAGCAAATCAATGAGTAATGACAGAACTCTTCAATACCAGAACAGATATAGTGCTTAATGGAAAACTAAAAGGTGGTCCATATTCAGTTCAGTTGTAACAAATATTTTGTTCTAGGACAAGTGACACAAGTCACCAATCATTCCTCCTTTTTTAAAAAATACATTTCCTATTTACAAATGTATTTTCAGCTTGTGACAAATACCTTACCACTTGTGTTTCCCTGCTGTTTATATTGTTTGTTGCAGTACATAAAGTCTCATGGTCCTGGATTCTTCCTTGACCAGGTAACAGATGCACTTGAAATTTAGGAATAAGGTGGATAGGGAATATTTTACTTTCCATTACTAACTGATAACATTACTCTATTATTCTTAATTAATGGCAATTTTTATTGATGAAGTGGTCAACATTCAGTTTGGGAAAGATGAAGGTAATTTAATTTAGCTAGAACTATATTAGCTGGTTAAGAGTGGAAGTGTGGGTTAAGTGAATTTTAGAACTCAGTCTAGGAAAAATGAGGTTTGTCTTTCCCAAATACGTGCAGTACTAGTATGACTCTAACCAGATGTGACCACTTTATTTGCATAGCAAACTTTTAATCCAGACTGGCCCCTTAAGAGGTTCGGAACACTCTGATTCAGACTGGTAACACAAAGTTTCAGCTGGTAAGAGCAGCCTGATTGGAAAAGAGAAGAGTTCTCTTCTCTTTGCCATTCTTTAAACTTTCTTTAAACTTTAAACTTTCTTTCACAGTACTCAGTAGTTCATCTGTTGGTATACTGAAGATTATGCATGTCTATAAGCTCCAGTCATGAGTTCTCTTTAGTTCTCCTTTCTCCCAAGAATTTTCACTGCCACAATTCTTTCGGAGTGAATTTTAGCGCTGTTGACAGCTGCCAGACACACCTGCAGACTTCGAAGCCCTCTGTTTACATCTAGAACAGCCATAGTATAAGCAGCAGCAGCACAAGTTCCTCCCACCTCCCTTCATTTTGATGAAACTTCATAAGGCATCACGTGGGAACAGATTGTGCTGTCCCCAGCTGTATTGTATCTGTTCTGGGTTTTCTCTCGGTTCAGCCCCTTTTGCTGAGTCTGCATTTCTCTAAACATTTAGGGGAAAAAAGAGAAAAACTTCCATGAGCAGCAAGATCCTTTGGCTCGGTACCTGGCTGCATTAAAATGAAAGTGAATGCTGGTCAGTGTAGAGTGTGAAAGTGTAAATGTTAGTTCAGGTGTGTAACTTGTTTATACTGGAGGCCAAACTGCAGTCATGCAGACTGCTGAACCTGTCCAGGCAAGTCTCCTGACAAACGGGAGGGGTTTCTGCTTCTTCCTCTGCAGTTTCTTAGTGACTTGCTCCTTGCAGAAACAGGAGAAAGAAGCGGAGATAAATACCTTCTGCAACCTCTGGAGCACACTGGAACCTTCTAATTTATTCTGACAGTGGTCCCTTCACACACGATTTCCGTTGCTGGAAATCTAAATGCAAATTGATTTGTGGTATGCTATTTTTGTTCCTATCTGATAAAAGGCCACTCCAGGAATATACGAGCTGTGCACCAAAGGTGCAGGAAAGCCAAGCTAATATCACACCTCACTGCTTTAGTGCCTTACCCCTACTGTGAAGAAGAGTATTTCATGGTCCTTTACTTCTTTCTTTTCCTGAACCAAAAGTTGCACATGCTGACTGGCCTCTTATATCCCATGTCACTGCTGTTTCACACCACACCCCGAATATTCATACTGTACAATAAATTCTCCTCCCAAAGAGCTCCATGTTAGTCAGAAACTGCCAGTGACAGCACTAAAAATCAGAACAAATCTAAACCGGAACAGAAATCTATTCCTGTGCCTTTGCGAGAAGAGCATCAGTGCAGACAGAGCTAAAAGTGGGGGCACATGGAACAGCCCAGCCAGCTCAGACCTGACCTGCTCTGCAGCAAAGGCAAACTCTTCACAAAGAGCACTTTTTAACAGGAGCTGTCTCACAGCCTCAGTTAAAAAAAGACTGATTTTTTAGGCTGTTACAAAGATATCTTGTGTACTGTGATTTGGAGGAGGATCGAAGGCATGAAATAGAGCTGCTTAGAGATTATTTTGTGCTACGAATTTTCAGTAGGTTGGGGGTATTTTTAGTGCGTTTTTTTAGAGTTTCCACATTCTTGGAAATTTCATCAGTTTTTTTTTTCAAGAACAAAAAGAAGTTTTCTATGATAGTTTTATTTTGAGAACAGGACATTTTTGTTTGTGCATGTGTTTTGATATGTTTTGCTAAAAACCAGTATTTTTTTAAAGTTGAAAGTCAGAAATCTTAGTGAAAAATCTATATTGCTATAGAACACATTTTTGCTTTGAACCTTATTTCAATTTGAATGTCAGTGTATGTGTGTGTGTGAATTCTATTTAAGAGATAAGTTGGAATTCAAATGGCAGAATTAATTTGAAAAGTTCAGCTCTAATATGGGATCTTCTGTCTGCTTTGCTAAACCAAACTGCCTGTCGATAAGTCCTATTTGCTTCTATTATCTGTGAACCTAGAAGGAAATGTGGAAGCAACAGTAATTCCTGTGAAGAATTGCTGTAGTGCCTAGAATGAGGTTCTTAGTTTTGTATTTATGTAAGTCAATTCTGCAAAGCTACCATTTATACATAAACCACACAACATAAATTAATCAGAGAAAGCAAAACAGTTATCTTCTCTTTTTCCTGAAGATAAAAGTATTTATTTATGCCTTACTGTTGTCCAAGTGGTTGGCCTTGATAATTTTTTCTGAGTAGTCAGATATACTTGAGCATTCAATCTGGGAAAAAAAGAAAAAAAAGAAAATCAAGAGGAAGAGTAATTTATGTGTTAAAGATCTCAGCTATGTGAATAAAACCAGTATCTACTGAAGGCAGCAAAGGCTCTACAGAACATGGAACCACTGATAAAAAGTAAATCAAACCTGTGTGTGGAGAATCGTAACCCATAATATCCTAATAATTAAATTGCATTCTGTGTTTGAATTGAACTGGCTCCTACAGAAAAGATTTAAAACTGTTGAAATGTGGGGGGAAAAAAAGGTACTAAATAACAAAATTTATATGATTTATTAGTTGCATTATTTAATTTATTCCTGCCTCCTCTCCCCAAAAATTCAGCTGAAGGGAATGAATTAGCATGGTGCTATATTTCCACACATATTATAAAACAAAATACATTCAAATTCTGTGAATAATGTTAAATTTCAAACTATGCCAATACTGGTCTGTGCCAAGAAGCAATTATTTTTCTACATGAAAATTCTATAATCTTCATCAATGCATGCTATCCCAAAAGAATGTGGACATTTTACACATAAGAAATGACTGAAATTTTCTACTTACAAAAAAATCTAGGTCTGCATGTCTTTTCCTCTGATGAGTTCTGTGCTTTTACTAGGAAGATAATTACAAAGTACCTTCTAGTTTTAGATTTGCCCTTAAATTTGGTACAATCTGCGTACCAGCATAAAAGCCCATGTTTGCAATGACCTTTACTATCTTTTAGAGAAATACTACATTCCATTAATCTGTTTTTTTGTGCCCTTTGAAAATCACGAAGGCCAAAGTTGCTTGTAGTCACTGAATCAGTTCCTAATTTACCTCTTCCAAATTTGACATTAAACTGCCAATACTACTTTGCATAATCCTTGTCTCTCTAAATCCCTATGGGAATGTCAAATAGAACTGTATTATCTCTAATGAAGTGTTTTATATATCCAGCAAATCCCATTTAATCTCTAAAAGCTAAATTGTGCCTGACCTCTCTGATAGCACTCACAGATGGCAGGACAATGGATGGAAGGACACACAAATCCCTTATTATTTTTATATTGTATATGACACGGACATAATAGCAGGCACAATATCAATCCTCGTCCCCATGGGAACCTGACTATTAATTCTACTTGCCTGTGGATGTAAACTACTCCTTAAAATGTCTGGTTCAATGGCCTGAACATAAACTAAAACTGGCTTGAAGAAAGGAACACCTGAATGTCAGTCCAGAGAGTTCAGGAAAAAAATCCCCTGGGGACAGCACCATCCTTTTGCTCCATCCAACTTCTTCCCTTTACTTTAAACTCTATAGACTCTATGTCCTGTTTGTAGTTACAGCCACTATAACATACTCATTTTGTTTCAGACACATGATGTGACTCTTGGGGATGGTCCTGTGCTGGGCCAGGAGTTGAGTTTGATGATCCTTGTGGGTCCCTTCCAACTCAGCATATTCTGTGATCCTGTGATTTTCCCTGTCTCTATTCACACCTGTCTGGCATTTTCAATTCCACTGCACACTTTGGATGATTTTTAAATAAAGCATGAGCATGTAGGTGTTTGGAGGTGGCTCTCCAACCTTTCTAAAGAAAAAAAATGTGAAGAAATAAAAAGTTCTCTTTCATGAATGACCATGGGTTTCCAAAAATCTGCTTCATTAGCAAAGAAGCAAATTAATAAAAACCTTCAACAATTTAATGTTTCATGAAGGAATAGATATTTAATAAAATAAACTTCCTTTAGGGTAGCTAAAGCTGTTCACCTGCATTTTGACTTGGATTCTATACTGTGGTTGAATTTTATTTTAAAAAGCAACTCATTTAAAAAAAAAAAACAAACACAAAAACAACGAATTCTGTAAGTGAAGAAAAAGAGCAAAAAAATCAGTGTTGTCAGGTTTTTTCCCAGTTCTTTTTCAAGTCAGTGATCTGCTCAAATCTGTCCTATTTAACAAAGCATTTGGATTTTATGAAAACTGTGTGTTCCAATAAGATAAGTTTGTACCTGAATTTTCAGTCACAGAATTACAGAATGCTTTGGGCTGGAAGAGACCTCAAAGATGAGCTAGTTCCAACCTCCATTCTACAGGCAGGGACACCTTCCACCAGATCAGGTTGCTCAAAGCCCCAGCTTATCCTGGCCTTAAACACTTCTAGGGATGCGGCATCCACAGCTTCTCCAGGCAACATGTGCCAGTGCCTCACCACCCTCATGTAAAAAATGTGTTCCTTATATCCAATCCAATCTACCTTATTTCAGATAAAACAATTGCCCCTTGTCCTATCACTACAGGCTCTGGTAAATAGCCTTTCTCCACCTTTCTTAAAAGCTCATTTTATATATTGAAAGACTACTATAAGAAACCTTCTCCTCTCCAGGCTGAACAATCCCAGCTGTCTCAGGCTGTCTGTCTTCATAGGAGAGGTGCTCCACCCCTCTGATCACCTTTGTGGCCTCCTCTGGACCCACTCCAAAAGGTCCACATCTTTCTTGTGCCAGGGGCCCTAGAGCTGGATGCAGCACTTCAGGTGGGGTCTCACAAGAGTGGAGTGGAAGGGCACAATCACCTCCCTTGGCCTGCTGGCCACACATCTTACGATGAAGCCCAGGACACGGTCAGCTTTCTGGGTTGCAAGCACACATGGCCAGGTCCCATCCAATTGTACATCCACTGGTGTCCCCAAGTCCTCTTCTGCAGGGCTGCTCTCAATCAGTTCATCACCCAGTCTGTCCTGACATTGGGGATTACCTTGATTCAAGTGAAGGACCTTGCACTTGGCCTTGTTGAAATTCATGAGGTTCACGTGGGCCCACTCCAGAAGGCTGACAAGATTCCTCTGTGTTGCATATTTTCCCTCAAGTATATCAACTGCACAATGCAGTTGTGTGTCAGCTGCACACTTGCTGAGGGTGAACTCATTCCCACTATATTTGTCATTAATGAAGATATTAATTAGTAGCGGTCCCAGTATGGACCCTTGAGTTTCTTCAGCTGTGTCTAGTTCTGTGTGTGTATATTAATTTCTACTTTCATTTTACTACTCAGTCTTTGATCTAATTCTGCAAATGTCTCCTCTTATGCTGTGGTCTCTTTCGGGTACAATCACCATGTTCCCAGATTTCCCCTGGGTTGTGTCCTCATCAGCCCCTTTTTATACAAATCAGCTAACATCTAGCATGTGCCTTCATTTCCTGTGTCTGCTTAACTCCTTACCTGCACTGTCTTGTTTGTTTGAAAATAATGTAGAATTCAGGTAGTTTACTGCAGTAACTGTCCTGAGTTTTGTATGACTAAATGTAGAAGAGAAAATGAGGAGGCTGGTTATGTGCAGCTTGTAGAATAGACCCTCCCAATTCAATAGCTATCTACAACTATCTCAAAAGGGCTTGTAGAAGGCAAAGTCTAACTCTCCTCTGAAGTGCACAGTGACAGGACAAAAGTCAGTAATCATGAGCTGTGACAAGGGAAATTTGGGGTGATTGTAGATCTGGAATAGGTGCTGAGAGAGGGTTTAGAATCTCTATCCTTGGACGTTTTCCAAAATGGACTGGACACCCTTGGGCAACTTGATATAGCTTTAAGTCAGTGATTCTACGATTTATGTCTCTTGAAGACCCAGAGATGATTCTAGCAGTTGGCTTAGGTAGTGGCAAGGAATAAGTTCCACCAGTGAATAAGAGAGAATAAGAAGAACCAGGCAGGGTAGTGTATGAATTTGAACCCAAAGAAGAGAACGAGTGAGAAAGAGGAGAGGGATTTCAGTGGCACTGTAGTCAGAAAACCAACACTCTGCATTTGTCAACAGTTCCCACATCATGCTATTTGAAAAATCACATCTAACTCTAGAGAAGAAACTGGAACATCTCAGCTCTATGTAATAACTCATGGCAAATGTTTACTTTTTAAATGGAACACTCACAGTTTCCATCAGCACTCTTTGCCAATATGACCATAAAGTCTGAATTTGACTATAGGATTTCCACTGCTAGATCTTTGCAATATCTGCTCGTTCAACATAAATATCACTCTGCAGCTTGCTCAGTTACAGGGTTCATGGTGAGGTAGCTCATGTGACAAGAAGATTGAAATTCTCAGGCTGCAGCAGAGGAATTTCACACCTAAGAGAGTTCCCTGGATAGCACACCCCCAGCTTCAGTACTGAGCAGTCCATAGGTGAGCTGGCAGTGGTGCACCTCTGAGCTTTATGAAGGCCTGAGGTACAGCCTGAACTGTAAAGAAGTCCAAAGAAAAAAACCAAACCACTAAAAAAAATCACCACCACCACCAAACATGTGGAAAAGTATTTACTTTTATTTTACTTGGTGAATTTTCTGCCAGTGAGCTGGCTCACTGTAGAATTAGATAAGCATCAGTGCCAGCACAAGGGAGGGAGGAAGACCATATGGCCAGGGATCTGAGAGATAGGAAGGTGGGAGCACAGCATCATCATTTTGTATATACTTTTAGAGCACTGCAACATATTTGCATGAGACTTGCATTTCTGCATCAGAAAAAGCTACGGGTTTATCCTCCTTGAGACTTTGAGAAGATAAATTGTATATTTGATTTACAAAAAAATACATTTTAGCTGCCAGTTCTGTACACAAAATCTCATGCTTAAGCTCCAAAACTTTTGCCAGCACCTTTTGTTTTCATCTATCTATACTTCCACGCTTTAGTCCAATACTCAGATGAGACACTCAAAATTAACATTGGATTTTGAAAACATAAGCCTGAGAATTGAACAGGAGCCCTGGCATTTCATGTATCATTACCAGTAATAAAGACACACAGTTTGGGTACTTAGTGACATCAGTGTCTTCAAATGCACAGAGGTAGCCAATTAAGTTTTAGTAAACAGTTTTTTTGAAGAGAACTACATAGAGAAATAGGATCTAGTTCCCCTTTTCTATGTTGCATTGTGTCTGCAGGGCAAACAGAAGTCCAAAGCAAAAAGAAATCGTATTTGTCACTTTAGAGTCAGTACAAATAACTGAGTATACTTAAGAAGCAAATCTATGCTCTCTCTAATGACTTCTCTGCAGACAATTGCACATTCATGCTCCTAAAGTTCAATGTATTTAAGGTAATAATTTCCTTCTGCCTCTGAAAAGCATTATTGTTGGCACAGAAAACATGCACAGGCTTTCTTGCATGATTTGCTGAGTTGTAATATGCAGGGAAAAGTGTATTAAAGAAATTTGTTTCCAAGACTACAAAGTTGCAGACCTTGAAAATTTAAAAAAACAAGATAGCTCCTTTAACTTCTCTGAGTAGGAGGGAGTCTCTTTAACAGTTTTTTTTCATCCAAGAAGATATGTGGTTATGTACTAGGTCACCAAAGGTTCCACAGATGAAAAGACATTACATTTCAACTTGGAAAAGGCACACTAGTGCAACAGAACTCCACTGAAGTCCCTGTAAATCAAGCCATAGAAGAGCTTGGAGAGAAGAATTTCAAACCAAGGCAAGTAAGAAAAGGTAAATCACCAAGCCAAATTCTCAGGTAAAATGCACAAACAAATTCAAAATATGAGAGAAAGTCTTCTTACCCCATATACCTTCTTAGCTCCTGCCTTTGCAGCAAACATGGAGAGGATTCCTGTGCCGCTTCCAACATCAAGGACAATCTTATCTTTAAAAACATGTTTATTGTGATACATTGAGTTTCTATAGGTTAATGTTCGCACTTCATCTTTTAGCATTTCCTGTGATGGAAATAAAAGCATTGTGTTACTATTTGAAGAGCTTAGACGCATTCAACACTGCTGCTGAATGCATTCCTTTGTTATCATTTAAGCATTATTAATACACAGCACGAAGGGTTTTTCAAGTACTTTGGGGTGCACACATCAAAGCAACTGTAAAATGATAGCTACTTAAAACTGAATTATTAAGAAGCAGCATGTTGCCACTTGTACAATTTTCTTTTGCTATTACTTCACTTTTACAATTGACAATCAGAACATAATCTAACCGCAGCACTGCTTTGGGAATAGACAGAAGCCATACAGAAATCCAAACGCTACTCTCCTCCTAAAGCATGCACAACCCAGAGCCTCAATGAAGGGACCTTCTGAGGTTCCTCTTTGAACATAAAAGAAATTGTTCCGTAAACCATTGTAAGACAGCAGTCTTAATAGCCTTGCCCAAAGTGAGGCAGGAAGTCAATAGCAGAGCTTAGAAATCCTGTGCTGTATGGTCCTCCCTTACAACTCTTCGCTCATTTATCTGACAAATTTCCAGAAGATACTAATGTATAACCCAGACCCCTATCTCACTATTCCAAGTTGTCATTGTTGGGTGCTGATTTTTGTTTCACTGATAGCAGCAGTACATGCATTTAATTCCATTGATACCTTGCTTTCAGGTGTGCATGTCAGTCAGACTATATCAATAAAGAGGACTCAGGTCAAGATCCAAGTGCCATTTTCAAGAGAAGTGTAGGCCACTCAACACACACTTTTATTTTCTGAAAATGCTTTTTTTGGTCTAGAAGGCTGAACTTCTGTTTATACTACTGCCATAATTTCATAGCTGAATCAAATAGGCAGATGAGGTTTTGAATTTTGGGGTAAGAAGAATCTGTTCACTGCCATGCAGTCTGAGGCACTAGTGAACTGGACTATTACATTTATCAGTTGCTCACTTACCTGTCCTGGCAGGAGACTATCTGTATGCAATAACTGCAGATGAATAAAAGGGATTTTTTAATCATCATAAAGCATGGTTTGGCATCAGGCAAAAGACAGTCCCTCAGCACTGGAAAGGTGATAGACCACATCCTCATAGAAACAGTTTCCAAACATATTAAGGTCAAGAAGGTGACTGGGAGTATTCAGCATGGATTTGGAGATGACTGACCACTTGGTATCATTCTATGGTGAAATAATGGGCTCCGTGAATGAGGGAAGGGGGGGATGCTTTTATCTTGATTTTAGCAAGACTTTCAGTGATGTTGCCCATAACATCCTCATTTAAAAATGGATGAAAAATGGACAGTAGACTGAAAACTGACTGAACAGTTGCTCTCGAGATGTTGTGATTATCAACACAATGTCAGTCTGGAGGCCAGTCATTAGTGGTGTCTCCCCAAGAGTCAATACTGATGCCTTTTGGCCTGTTTTTTTTTTTTTTTTTTGGGTGCATTGCATATCTTCCTAGCAGACCTCAATACTCAAAGAGGGCGTAATAGACAAAAAACCTGAAAACTTATCATTGACACCAGCTGCACAACCAACTGTGGACTTGGGGGAGTACTTCTTCTCAAGCCATTTTAACTGTTAGGATTGAGGCAAAAAAACACCTGGCACAGCACACCTTGCTGTTGATTATCATCCTAGGAGCTGCCTAGTCACACTTGATATGCTCCGGGTCTCACTGGTGCTCATGTAAAAGAGCAGCAGCAGTAGTCTGAGGCTGGTCTAAGGGCTGGACAAATGTCAGCAGCCTCTACACCGTGTCTCAGATCCAAATGTTTTGACAAAAGGTCTTCTCAGCAGATGGGGGCCTCTGTCCCCTGCAGGAGAGAGCCTTCCGCTGCTATTACTTGGCACTTGCTTCCAGTGCTTCTCCATGGCTCAGGGCCAACTGGTTCTAATGGTCTGTTGGACAAAATTCCTACCCCTCATCTACAATGAAGACACTGACCCTGTTCTGTAGGTAGAGATCTGCAGGTTGATCAAGAGCCTTCCTCCTGTTACCAGAAGTCACAAGTTTCCAGCCTTCACCATCAGAGGACTCTCCACTTCCAAAGCTGGTAAATATAGACTCTGATTGCCCCTCCTTTCAGCACAGCTGGGGATTTAGGCTCTTGTATCTTCAGGCTTCTAGAGAAGATCCAGGCACTCTCTTCCTCATGTGTCTTATGCTCCAAAGTCTGCCAGCCTCCTTTAGCACCTCCTTTACTTGTTGGCACAGATCCTTCACCAGTGCACACCTGCAGGCAAGGAGGAAACCTCCCACTTCCCAGCCTCAGCAAGAGGCTCCATGTACTCCCTGCATTCACCGAGACCTACATGGCTGTATCCTTCCATCAGGAGATCCATCTGATTTGAGGTCTCTGATGTGCCTTCAGAATTTCTCTTAGGTCTCCTTCCCACTCAATTGTTCCTCTCTCTTCTTCCCTTCTTGGACTGAATTTCCGAATGCTACACTCGTAAGATGTTGCTGGCAGGTAGAAATCTTACTTGCACGTATACACCCCACAAACAATTACTAGAGTAAGGGAAATAGATATTGTTTGCTACGCAGTTTGTGAAAAGTGCCACTAATTCATTTCATATTGTTGCTTTTCTGCATCCTAGTCTTAAAGATCCTGTCCTCCTGGGATTTGCAAGTATCAGTGGGGCAAGATATCACTGTCTTCTTTAGAACTGGTTTACAGTAAGCTTTCTGAAGGTAAATATGGTCCACTGTATTTTGAATTATTTCCAGGAGTGTATTTACTGGAGGTGACTGAGCTTAATGCTCCCATCAATGCAATTTATGCATTCAGAAATTCAAGTAACATGCCAGGAGTCAAGAAACTACTCAGCTTCTCATGTCAGTGGAGTAGCTGTGCTGCTGACGTCTGTGACCAAATACGCGAGAGAACAGAAGACCTAACTTAGCAATAATGTGTAATCAGGTTAGTTTGCAGCCCTCATAAATGCACCAAATTGATGCACTTGTGAAGCTCACCACTGTACAGACAGCTGCTGTAAGCTCCGAGGAGAACTCATATGTAAGAATCTAAGTGGGGCGGAGGTTTGGGGTACAGGTCTCTAGAGATCTTTGGCATTTAAGCAGATTATACATTCATCTGAGGAAAGGGAGAGGAATATAGTCATAAGCAAATGGGATGGAGATAAATAAGAAATAAGTCAAGGAAAACATAATTATATTATTGTTATAATTATTACTATATTGCTATTTAATAACTGCTGAAATAAAAATAAGCATTACCTCATGAATTCCAAAGTGAGCATAGGAATCAAAGTAATAATCCCTGGATGTCATCTCTTCTGGATTGATGAGTTTTGCCATCTTGCCTCGGCCCGGGCAGCTTGGTTGCAATGGAACATGTATGACAGATTGAACTGGCTTTGGAACAACAGTAGGCTGTGGCGGCTGGGATGGAATTGGGCAAACCTAGGAGGACATGGAATATTGTAAAGAGGCATCATTAAAAGAAAACGTTTCTCTCTGTATCTAGCATAATGATATTATTTTAACCACCTAGGAGACAGCAAGTCCAAAGACACCTGGGGCATCAAAAGTGAAATTTAGGCTGCCTTCTGTTCCTGGATCTTTAACTTACTTACTCTGCCTTGGAAAATTGCCTTAATGGATTTTTCCTTGATGTTCCTCTGCAGATACCTAAATTAGTGCAGAGTAACAGCAAATTATTGGTGTTGGCTGAAGTGGGTTACTGCAAACATTGACCCAAGGCAGTGAAGAGCTAGGTTTTCTCCTTTAGTGTCGTATTCTGTCAAACTGCCACAGCACTGTGAGAGGCAAGGTGTAATAAATAAATAGTTCCCCTGAAAAGAAGAGCTCATAATCAAAGCATCTGGAACACAGCATTGCCAACAAGGAGAACAGGGTTCCCCATCGATTTTTAATTGTCAGGTAATATACCTGTCTGTACTGATGAGGTAGGGCTGAGAATGCTCACAGTATCTGAAAGTCCCTGATGCTATCTGAAGTTTCTCAGCATTTCCAGAAACCATAGGGGGCTGTGTGACATATGTGATCCTTTAATGTAGTTTCCTGTTGTTGAGAGATGCAGAAGTCATGTGCTACCAACACACTATGGCCCACTGCACTTAATTTTTTGATACGTATTGTATCTTCAATATCAGTATTTCAGTAGACACAGAATGCTCTCACCCCTTAGACTCAGATTTGATGCCTGTGGCATGTAAGACAGAAAATCGAGTGTTTTACAAACATGAGATAAAACAACCCATGGTCTGGCCCACGTGTATATTGACATCTTTGATCCCTAACATAAAGGAAAATGCTGAAAACAGGGAATGACTGAGCAGTATGATACAGCTTCACATATGCACTAAGTCACTGTAAATTATGGGTCAACAACTTCATATATTAAGGTCAATCCCACTTAAAATGTGCCATCTCCTCTTGTACTTTTTTTTGTTAAGACTCAGTAGTTTCCCAGTGGGGACCAGAGTTGCCTGAGCCTCTCCTAGCTTCTTTCATAAAGTTCACTCTATAGCTTGGTACTGTGAAATATCAATCTGTTGTACTCTCTCTGAATAGCATCAATTAGCCTAGTTCAGTTTGCTTCGATGTAAAAAAAACAACAAAAAAACTCTCACATTTTTCCCCTGTTCATTTGAAGATTTAAGTGTGCCATCTTTTCATGGATTTTTGGTCCATCTGTGAAAAATGAATACTAGTGGTTTATGTTCCTGTAACACCTTTCATCCCCAAAGATATAGAAGTGATTTATTTATATGTCTTTTCTATTTCTGACATTTTTTACTTCATCACCTCACCCAGTTCACCTCACCCAGTTCACCTCCCACGCAGAATACAATTGCTCCCAATTGGTGTTTGTATTTCTGCCTGGTCTAGTTTCAAAATGTGTCCATCTACAGTCATTTCTCCTTGAGACACTGCTTCATTGCCTGTTCATTGCCACCAGTAACACTTTGATAACTCTTTCTGTCAAAGTGTTGCTTGTAATAGTAACCCTTGACAATATGATCCTGCTACTTTTAATTACATACTCGAGGTTATATCCTAACCTTTTTCTCCATTGATGTACACACTATGTAATTTTTGCAGTTACCTTGCTCAGTAGTACTTTCTGTATTTGTCTGCTGGATTACAAAGACTTAAACTGTAGATGTTTGGAATTCTCTTTTAATATAATATCAGCTCTCTAATATCTTATACTTTTCTCCTAAATCTTGCCCTTTGCATCATTTTAAAAGCAAAATACATATATTTATATAAATTAAAAAATAAACCCATATAGAACAGTCACTGAATGTTTAATTCTGTTCCTGTCTTAGGTAAGAAGGTCACCAGACACAAGATAGTACATCACAGGCAATTGCTCAAAAGCTACATATTGGAGAGAAGATATATCAGTTTTTGTAAATGAAAACAAGGGGGTTCTAGCATTTCTGTTGCTGTAAAACAACAAATTCAAATGTGATTTGCTGTACAACAGAAAGAATTTTCTTCAGCAAAAGACACTAGTCTTGAAGGCAAATCTTCTATATGGGTCTCAGGCAATACTTGTTCTGCTCCTGGCTGCACAGAAGGATCTAGACAGCGTTGTGAGAACAAGGCTTATTGTGACTAAAGACACAGAATGAAAATAAATCCAGCAACTTAGGCTAGGAAAGTTGTCCGAATGATTTTGTTTCCTGTAAAAGAATTACCATAATTATTTCATAGTCTGCATAGACAGCTGAATTCTGCTACAGCCAAGGGGTGGCAAGATAACTTTTATTAAGCTACTGTGGCAGTACAGCCCCTTTGACTCACAGTCCTTTTCAGGTGTATGTATAGTATCTGAAGACTTACAATTCTGAACTGTGCATCTACATCTCCACCAGAAAGAACATGTCCTATGTAGCAGAAGTAGAAGCCTATTAGGTTGGCTCCTCAGATACCTTAGTTTGCAGCCAAGCAGCTCATCCTACAATGTGTTGATGGTGGTTGTGTGACAACATTATGCTGTAAATACCATCAGGTATTTACATCATTGTCCATCCTGTGCTATGGGTACCACAGCCTCATGCAGAAGGGGCCAAAGAAAACTGCACGAGGGTGGTTATCTTCTCAGCCAGCAGCACTGTCACAGGGACCTTAGATCAGCTGCTTCATTTCTGGTTTAGGCATATTAACACAACACAGACCTTTCGAATTAAAATGATGTAATTTTTTTGCAGCCTCTGTAATACCTACTGCTAGAATTTCTGTGTGTAGCACTGTAATTCTGGAACACCACAACAAGGTCACAATTACATGAATAATTTTGTGAGTGGGGTTCAGGAAATCCCTCTGTCATAAATTTGCTATATACTCTGTGAACAATTTCAGTTAAGAGTAACTCATGTCCTATGACACCAAATATCTGGGGAAGACATATAAACACAGTGGGCAATTACAGAATAAAGAAATGTAGAGAAAGCTACTATAGCATCAGAAACAATGAAGTCTTCAGGTGTACAGCTCTGTGATTGTAAACTAGAAACAACTAAGCTTTTAGGGATATAACTGCTTTAGGAGAAAACATGCCTCCAAGAGAAAAGCTATGAAGGAAAGACAACTTTCTGTATTCTTCCTGAACTGAACAGAATCCCTGATATGATTTACAAGTTTAGCTTGTACATACCCTACCTGAGAAACAACTCATCTTTTGAGTAACTCCTGAAAAGGCAAAGCATATGGGCAGGGGGAAAAACCTCACACCAGTTTAAAGAATCTAACAAACTCATAGATTCCGGTCAGCTGCACACAGTTCCAGAACACTAGCCACTGCTAATGCAGATGAAGTTTGAAAGAATGCAAGCAGCTGCCTCAGAATTAATTAATCCCAGTGCTAAACATGGTCTACCTTGGCCTCCAATCGGGAGGCCTGGAGAGACACCGTCTATAACGCTGCTGCTGCTTTTGAGAACACACACAGGATCACTCTCGAGGAGAAAAGACAACGCAGAAAGAATCACGTCTGGTCGATATCACCTGGGGAGTCTTTCTGCTGTGCCTTCTGCAACCGGACTTGTCTATCTCACATTGGCCTTTCTAGCCATCAGCGCGCTTGTAGCAAGCGTGGGTAGAGCCCTTTCAAATCTTCGTTCGCGAAGCCTAGCCATGATGATGATGATGATTATGATGATGATGATGATGAAACATACAGCCCTCTATTTTCCCACCTCCCATTTGCTACTGAAGGTAGAGTTGGAGGGTCTGAAGGATTTGAGAGGCAATCTTTTTCTACTACTTCTATGGGACTTAAGCCCCACTGCTCTGAACCATTCCAACATTTAAATAAAAGGAAATTGGGGAAATATTTTCCTGCTTTTAAAAATTAAATAATGTTTCTTTCTTCTTTTGTGGAAAAGGTTGGTACATTGCAGATACATCAAATGTACTAGCACAGGACTGTTTTTCTAAAAAAAGCTTTGAATGCTTACAAAAGGCAAGATTCATAACCCTCATTAATTTCTCAAAATCCCACATCTAAGCATCTTGACATAGGTTTCTAAAACACACATAAGCACCTCAGTGACAGATGTGACTTTTAGATAGAGTTGCCCATGTGCATCAGTGGATACTGCTGAAATGCTTCTTTGAAAACTCGACCTATTCAACACGGGCTTACAAGGTTATCTGGGTTTAGAATTCCCAAAATACTGGGTATTCAAAAATAATGGTCTATTTTTTAAAATGTGAGCCTTTTAAATATATCCATTTGTCTACAGAGAGGCAAGATTTTGAAATATGCACAACTCATTTTTTAGAAGGTTTGTGACAAAAGCTGTGATGTGTAGAGTAAAAATAAACCTGAATTTCAATTCTCCTCTCTTGATATTACTATGGAGACACCGGGCTGGAGGTTAAAATTCCAATCCTTTTAAAACTGTTGTTCAAGCTCCAGTGTTTTATTCCTGAAAAATTCTTAGTTATTTATGACATTTTTATTTCATTTAAGATGTTAACATAACCTTCTGCCTGGAAATGCTTACCTTTTCATTAAGAAATTAATTAAAAATGGAATTATAGTTTCAATTTCAGCATATAGTTTCAATTTCAGCATTATTTTCTTTTTAAAGAAATGGTTTTATCATATCTAAACTTTGGTTGTACTTATTTTTTGGGCCAGACAGCTTTCTCTGTCAGAGCTACTAAAATAGAATATGCCTAGCATCATTTTCATTAGTCTGAATTTAATAATCAAAACCTTTAGAGTACAAGAGATTATCAACTGATATGCAGTCAACACAAAAATTCCAACAATACAGCTTCTTCCTGATGTAGATATAAAGGCATAGCCAAATATAGGAGGTATTTGATATCCTCCTGCCAAAATTTAGGCTTCTATAACCACTCCTTGAAAATCATTACAAAATGGTACAGGTTAAAACCTCGCTTGGCTCCTTTATCTTGTATTCTTTTAAAGTAAGTCTTTGTCCTAGGTTTATCTTAAGTGATCTTTGGATTGAGCAAAGAATCTAGTCCATTATCAAAGAAATTTTAACCTGCTCTTCTGAGGAAATGAAGCTGCTACAATATCTTGTCTGTGTCCCCCAATGATAACTTTTGAGTTTGTCCAACCCAGTCTAATCTGACAGAAGAATGGAAATGTCAAACACAGTCATATTCCTATACATTTTTTGAAAACTAGGAATAAGATAGAAGGATAAGTGATTTGATGATACACTAAAATTTAAGCACCTAGATTTCAGTTGTCATGCTTTCTACTTGTTCTAGGTTTATTAAGCCCACTGATTTGTGTGACGTGTAATGTGCAGCCTCCAGACTAACCATACTGGATGATTGGTGATGAAGGTGTAGGAAGAAAACTAAGCATTGCTCTGAACTAAGCTGGGAGATGAGGGCATAAAGAGCACATACTTGCAGGAAACAAGGTTCCATTAGCTCCTCTACTCATGGGAAAACCTTTTTATGCTAAAGATGTGAAGTTCATAAGGAGTGAAAAATGGCCAGAAATCAAGGGGTTCCAACACAGGCCAGATGAGACAAACATTCAGCTGCAGACAGACATAACTGCTTGGAAACAAGGATGTTATATATGCCTGTATTAGGTACATGTTTTCAGGAAGTAGGGCCTTCAAAGACTAGTAAAGAATGTCTGCTTAGTGGAAGCTTTATGCTGTGATATGTCTCAAAAACAGGATAAAATAGCCAGTTCTTCAGCAGCTATAAATCCACTTTCTGTTTGATGAAAAATTAGGTTGAGACTGTTTCAAATTGCTGATAACCATGAGTTCAATGCAACTGCAAATATCTCTAAACTCTAAAACTGCAGATCTAGTCAGACAGACTCAGTAAGAAAGAGAACTGATTCTTAAAGCTGTTTGCTTTGTAGCTACCCCTTTTCAGCCACTTCAAAGTCAAGCGTTGCTCTGAACTTCCTACATGGAGTATCTGAAATGCCAGATCAACTTGTCATAGACAAACATGTCTATTTCTCATCAGCAGGAAATTCCCTGTCCTTTTTACAGACAAGCATAGCTTAGAGTACATTACAACTGCTACATCATATCCCTAAGGTAATGGTGATAGCAAAAATATTGTGAAAACACTGCCTTAAATGTACAAATCTTCCAAAAGTCAAAGCAGAAGATGCAAGCAGGTCTTCAGTATGATAAAGGTGTGGTTGAGGTATTTAGACTTCAGAAGAAATAGTACCGAGTAGCAAGAAGGAATGTAAATATCACAAAGGTTTGCAAAGTTGTTACTTATTGTTTAAAAGTTAAAAAGGAAATTAGATGTGTAAATTCAAGATAAGAGCTGTGATACCTTTGTGGATTTGACCCAAGGTAATGGGGACTATTTCAGAAAAACCAGAATCTTCTTACTGACGGGTGACAAATTAAGCAAGCAAATTTCCAGTTGGGTACATAGGAATAATTCTTCTCCCTAATAGATGCCAAGCACTGCAATAAATGCTTACACATCTGTGGGATCTTCAACCTCGTAGATTACAAACCTCATCTGAGACTGTCCCTTACTAGCCCAATCTGCCTAAACGTTAACTTTCATCTGAACAGGATGCTGGACTAGGGGACCTCCAGAGGTTCTTTCCACCCATATTATTCTATAATATTGAGATATAGAGAGTTATGTCTGAACTATGTGGGAGATATAGATGGCAAGGTTTATAAACCTTAGCCTAGTTTAGATTATAGGGTGAGTTATAAATTTGGATTAATAGATTTGTACACACAATACAAACAGGACCTGTTTTCATGAGGTTAAAGAATGCACACTATAAGAAGAGCAGGAGGACAGGACACTCATCAGTGAAAAACTTTTAAAGCTACACATAACAGAAATGGACTGAGATGATAGGACGTGAGTTGACAAAATGCAAGGATGGGAGTGATATTAAGTATCTGTAGCATCTATAAAATTCTGAGCAGTTTTAGACCATTCTGTGGACTAGTGCATGAAATTAAAATGCTCTTCATCCAGCCTGCTCTCATGACTGCTTAGTGCATAGTGCAGCTGCAAAAAAAAAGTGACAAATTGTAGTTACAGATGTTGACGTTGAATTGAAGTTGTGTTTCTTTTCACAGAGATGGAGATTTTGCTATGCATGTAGAGTAGAAGGTCCTGTGCAGGGCACAAACAGTCCTAGTTCAGCACAGAACAGTAGGAAATATGAGAGAAATGTATTACTATTAACTGAAACTTACTCTTTGCAAGGCACCTTATGAAAGGATGGCAAAGCGCTAATTTAAAAGTGCTGAGAGGTACCTTTCTTTAGGAGAAGGTTTCATTTTCATTGTCTTTGGGCTGTGATAGATCTAATGTCTATTATTGTTTTAGATACTTAACTGCAGCACCTTATGGTTTACAAGATCCCTGTGAAAAGGAACAGCTGGAGTAATGTTTTGTGCTTTCTCACCTGTACTCTGTGGTGTTGAGCAGATGGTCTGTCATTAGACTCTGTTGCCCATCTGTTTGTTTGAAACCCCTTAAGCCTCCTGAGGAGTGAGCTAAGTTGCACAGTGAGGGGGTCGTCAAATGCTGGCTAAAGTCTCAAACACCTTTCTATTGAAAACAGTTTCACAGCTTCAGCTCAGTGGGGGATTGTGTTTTAGAACCGTTGCCCTCTGGTGGATAATATTAAAAGTGAACTACAGCTGGCAAATGGCTAAATTCATTCTCCATTTCATGAGGTTAACTGCAATTAATAATCTGGAAACGGATCTTTGTGTACGACCATGCTGCTCCCTCCATATATACAACATAAGGGTTTGTTGTAGTGTAATAGTCTCTGTTGCATCAGTCAAGAGTCTGAAAGGTGGAGAATTAAATAGAGAATTTAAATTAAATAAAGAAAGAAAGAAAGAAATAAATAAATAAATAAAAGCTGTGATGATCTGTGGCTAGAAGTCATGTGGTTTTGTTTCCATTCTTCACTGTAATGAAAAACAGAAGAGGTGGATATCCTCCAGCATACTGGTTATTTTGTCAAAAGATTGACACCTGTAAGTAAATCTGGTAGGCTAAGAAACAAAGACTAGACCATCAGGGCTATGGTGTTTCTGAGAGACATTCCCAAATTCTCAACCTTTTTCTGACCCAGTACCATGTATCAGGACAGCTAGGAAGAGCACCTTTTCTAATAGAGCTCTTCTGAATTTGGTGCCTTGCTAAGAAGTACGGGCTTTTTGGTTGTTTTATGTTACAGCAGCCTTTCTCCTGTTCCAGAATCCAGTCTGAACAGTTGACTCTGGTGTGTGGATCACAGAGCAGCACAAACTGCAACCAGCAGTTTCACAAAGCCAGTGTCTCTTACAGGTGGAAGCTTCTGGACTCATACAGATTTACAGCTATGTCTGACACAGTAACACTGCAAGTCCCTGCTTTCCACTGGAGCATCCAGACCCTTTTAAAGGATTCATGAAAGGCAAATAAAATCAAATTATGAAGAAAAAAATATCCTTCCTACCTTCCTATCATTTTAAGCCTCTCCTTTTTTGACTAAAGAAGGTGATAATTTAATTTAATTTCATTCCTTATTCATCAGGTAGAAGATGAGTCAGTAGTGAAAAACAGGAAGGTGCCTTAATGCATGGTCCTCAACCTATCAATTCTGATATCATCAGGAGAATTTAAAGTTTAAAACTGAGGTCAACTGTGAGAGTTGATTGTTATTGCCAACCATAATTGGTATTACTTGTATAAAAATTTGAAGCCAATCAAGGCCAGGGAGCACTTAAGCTGACTGATCACCATGGAATACTTTTCCTCTTCCATGTAATTAATTACCCAGAAAAAAACAAGCAGTAGGTATAGACTATGTTGTATGTTTTCCTGCAACAGATTTTCCTTCTGAGTTTTCTGGTTTTGGGGAATTTTGACAGATCTCTTGTCTCTAAAAGGGCTACATCCAAAACTCCCTAGAACAAAAGCAATCCAGGCTCACAGATAGAAGGGGAAATGCCTGTTGTTCTGACAGAGCTGTTAGAGCCTTAACTTTAGTGGTTGTTCAGAGGGAAGGTTCGAGGTATGACTACTACCTGTCTATTATTGAAAGTGGAAAGAGGAAAAGCTGATAGCAGAATTTGCCATTTGAATTAGGCTACAGCCTCTGGGAAATAAAGAGCCTTTCCAATTTTAGTGTCATTTTATTTCTGATTTGACTTTCAAGGAGTTGCATAAGGGAACAAATATCTCTGACTTTAAAAAATGCATCAGGTCTTCCAGATGATTTTAACATATTGATCACAAACTCAAATAATCTTTAAAAAGTATCAGTTTAATCCCTGGGCATTCATTGCAGAGTCACCTCTATATTTGGCAGTGATAATTGTTAACATTAAATGCTTACTACTTGCACTGATAACAATACGTAATGTCTCATCTGGTCTGACTGGGCAAGCACTTCTACACCACCAACAAATAACACACAGCTATAGGGTGCTGTTCAGGGACTGAACTCTCCCTACCAATTTCGACTCCGATTTCAGGTTTGGTGCAGCAGACTGAAGAAGGTTGCAAAGGTGTCATATTGCTTGACCAGCACTGGTTTATAACTACAGGTGTAAAGTCTGCCCCTTCCCCTTGAATTCTGCAATACAAATAGTCAAATAGCACTAGTTCTGCCTCTTTTTTTGAGACAGGATGGAAACCCTCAGTTTTATATGTGGCTGAGTGGAGTCTCCAAGATCTGTCAATCCAGCGCTAGTTCCAGGGCACCTGGGTACTGTGAAGCAGTAGCTGGAACAAGAGTAAATGGTTCTTCCTCTGTGCACATAACAAAGTTCAGGGTTCCTGGTGAGTCATGCTCTCTGCTGCTTGGACAGATTTGGCACTATGCAATCAAACAGAATGAAGAAATCATTCCATGCTATGTTTCACTGGGAGTAGCTCAAAGCCTATATCGTTATTTAACAAGTCACGATTCAGCTCCTTTTCCTCCTGTAATGTGGGGCTCAGTATGAAACAAGCCAGTTTTCTAGGACTGCCTTTGCACAAACCTGGACTAGCTGGAAGGAGGATCTAGGTTTCTCATTGCTCTCTGCCCTTGCTGGCTCCTTCCCTTCTGCGTGCATCAGAAACGACTCATTAGTGCTACCTTAATACTCCTTTTCTACAGTATAGCTCACAGTGTACACAGGCTAAAAGACTCCCCTTGCATTTCTTTGCAAAAGTCAACATTCAGTTTGAAAGCCTCTACAAAACAAGGTTCCACAATGTGTGGTGGGTCAGCCACGTAAGCTGTTGTAATTCCACATAAATTCTGAATTACAGACAATTTATCATCATGGCTATGAAACCATGAATGGTGCATAGGGATCTATAGTCAGAGCATTAGAGGCCTGTTAACAGATGGTAATTAGTTCTATTTTAAGGATGGCTGGGCAAGTCAGCTCTTTTTGTGAAAAGAAAAAAAAATATTAAGGACAAGGTCATTTTCTGAGGCATGAAACCCTCACAGTTGTTTTCACTTTGTGATCAACTACAGGCCAGAGAAGACATGCCACTGTTATCTGGAAGCAGTACACAGAAATGTAAATGTGACTGAAAGTTTTTATTGATTTTCAAGTGAAAAGAGATAGATATTCATGTGCCAGATTACTTTAAAATGCCTCACATCACAAGGCACAGCTTGTTGTAGAAATAGCAACAGAAGTTATAGAAGCCTGCACTCAAAATACCAAAGTTGAATGCAGTGAAAAGGAAGAGTTTGTTGCAGATCATTGCATAAAGAGATATGAAGATACAAAGCCAGAGAAGCGTGAACTTTCCATTGGGATTTTTTACTGGTTTTTACTGTCAGTGCTGCTGCACAAGCACCTACCTTGCTGAACAGATCATGGTTCCAATGACGCACAACTAAATAATAAGTGATACACCCCCTTATGAGAAACTCCTCAAGATGGACACAAAATAGAATGGAAACAAAAGGAACTTGGTACTTTCAAGCTACTTTACATCACCCTGACATGTGCATGAAAATCAGTTGGGAAAAGGTTGGGGGGAACTATATCTCCATTATCAATGCTCATAATACATTTCTTGTAGGGAAAGTAGCTGTACCACTGGATGGACTCTTCTCCTCCCCACCATCGTCTTGACTGACTCTCTAGTGACAAAGAACAAGAACCAGAAAGTGCTAATCAACTATAAACCCAGTTATTTTTAGGCTCTTTTTCAGTATCAGGCAGTAAGCTGAAATTCACAAGAAAAAGTAGAGCTCCACTATTTTTAGAGGCTAATTATTAACAAAAATAACCAGAGTATTCTTTCTGTACAAATTATTTTCTTAAATTAGCAGAAAATTTAATGGAAGGCCTCCTCTGCTTAGCAAATTTCTAAGGCACTGATCTCTGAAAGTCACTTTGCTGCTGCTATCCCAGTCTTCTCTTCCTCTCTCACTGAGTTTCAGCTGTTTCACAACAGTTCTAGGAAGACATAATATTCTGTAGCCTTTACTGAGCTCTAGTATGAGGGAAGGGAAAAACATCCAACTGACCCCCTACTCCATATCCTAACCAAGCTTTTGATTTACACTTCAGTGCAGTTTCAGATGCACTTCAGCTCTAGAAGAGGTCTCTGTCTACGAAGTATCCAATTTTATTACTTCTTAGCCTCTGCAGGATAAATGAGGACAGAAAGAAGAAGACTGAGAAATGGTAATTCCTGAGCTGAAGTGCCAGACAAAATCAGCACAGCGACTTACAGGTCAGCACAGCTTCAGAACTAGCAGCAAACAGGCACCAACAGTCCCATATTTGGCACTTTCAATTGTCAATTGGCAAAAAACAGCCTGTTTCCCTGCACAGAACAATCACACCCTGCCACCTCCTTTGAAACTGTACCTCAGTGGATCTTAACATGTTACAGCACAGACTTTCTCTTGGTCACCTGGCAGTCTTTTTTTCTTCTGTGTTGATTTTAAGTCCATCTCATGGTATGACTTTGAAGGAGTCAGCCATCTCTTAGTGTGGGTTATCAGAGTATTGCTTCCTCTTGCAGTGGACGAAACCCCTAGAAGTGGAATGTAACTCTGAATCAACCCCTGCAAATGAAGAAGGCTCACTGGAGATGGGTAAGGATGAAGTGCCCATGAAATTCAGTGAATAATGCAGGGTGTGAATGACCACATCTGTTGCAAATAAACTGACTTTAAGTGGATCAACTTGTGCTTTAAATGAGCGTGAAGGTCTCCCTGGGTTACCCAGATTTGCATGGGGGGAAGTGATTACATGGCTCAGACCAATGTGAAGTTCAAAAGTTGAAAAAGTAATAGTTTCAATGAGAGCATTGGGCTTCAGCTTCCTTCAGCTCTTGTTTTCCTTCCTGGTAACTGGGGATACCCAGTGTCAGTGAGAATATTACAAAAACACACTGGTATTATGATTGAACCGCAATCCCGTGTTTTGCTAAGTGTAACATACATTTGTATAGCATTTTCAGTGTATTTTGTATCACTATACTAAATCAGAAATCCCATGTAAAGTCAACTGTCTTCAAACAGGACATTAATAAGTCATTTGATATTTAATATTACACACTCCATGCATGGACTATTGAAAAGAAACTGATCAAGAGCACATTAAACTCTAATGCCTATCTGCAATTTTTATTTTCATTTGTAATCATTGGAATAAAAGTCCTGTGAGGACATTCAAAGCTTATTTTTTTACCAGATGTAAAGGGCCCAACTGTAATTAAATCCCTGGCAGAAAGCCTTTAACTTGTGCTCAGGAGCCCCAGCTGCTAAAGGAAATCAGTAGCTTTTCTGCCTTTCAAACATGGTTAAGTGTGTGGTAGGAGGAAAATTCTGACTCTGTTCTCTCCTAGGCATCTTAAGTTCAGGAAGACACTTGCCCTTGAAACTTAAAGAGTGCATCTTCTCTTCCCTCTCCAGGCTTCTCTGGGGCTCACAATGTATGAATTTTATACTGAATGTTTTCAGGTTAGTTAAAGTATCACAAACAGCTGACTTTGAGCCACCTCATTGCTATACATTAGTGGGCTATCTCCATCTTGTGTTTTGCTGTTAAAATTTGCCTTCCCTTTCTTGCTTGCTGCCATTTTCATAAGGGATTGGCAGCACTTTCCCTTTGTGTCTCAGCACTTCCATCGATGCTGATTCACAAGGCAGCATATGTTACTGTGTGCTGAGAGCGGGTGCATGCTAAGACGGAATGGAAATCCTTGCCTGATTTATGGACACAATGTAGAATGCTTTGTCCACAAAATGCAACCTGTAACTGTCCTGACAGTTGCAAATGCCTCTTTTGCAACAAGCAACTGCTACTTGCACCACACGGTGTCAGCTGAAGCTGAATCCTTCCTGCAGGTCTCAGGATGCAAGGACAACTGCTACCCAGTTTCTGTACACATGCCCTTTCACGCTTTTCTGTTACCGTCCCTTCTGGGTTCTGATTCTTCCTTCTTCTGTGAGAAGATTTGGCTCTGCCAAATGCGTTCACAGGAGCAGCTGGGTAGCGAGACCTCCACGTACATGCATGAGTGGTTCAGCTTTCCCTTCACTTGTGCAGTAATAGAGAAGCAACACAAATGATTGGGGGTAGAATAAATACAGACAAGCAAAACAAATGATTGCTGTAGAATCAGTACAGACTGAAGTATTTCCACTTAGAAGAGCTGTAGATCAAAAAGGAAATTACTACTGACAACATGAGCAGAAAATGTAACTGACAGTAGAAAGATCTGTATAACTGGGCTTCTGTTCAAATTAGCCTTGCATTGATGCTGTGTAAATAGGCTGATTAGCATGAAGGCTGATGTTCTCTGATTGAAGTGCTTCTGACCTGTGAATTTCAATCATTCATGTGACTTTTCTGAACCTGAAAAGCTTAGGAGAGTGAGTCTCAACTTTAGAAATGTTTTTACTATTCACAGTTGTGAAGAAACCTTGAAAAAACTGAGTAAAAGTTTCTGTGTACTGAAAGGCCTATAAAAGGAACACATTGACGCAAATTCAGTGTCTTTTTTTAGCTAGTCTTATCACCTTTCCACATATAAGGTTGGCATTATTGTTCTTTAGCCACAGTATGGGCACAGCATGATGTACAGCAATGCAAAATTCTTTGTTGCACCAACTCCATCTGTGTTCTGATGGTGGAACAGACCTTAAGGTTTTTTTGCCTTTTGATGTGCTGTTGGCCAAAAAACCCCCTAAAATAAATAAAATTTTAAAAAAACCCAACAACAAAAACAGGGAGGTAAAGGATAAGACTGAAAGCTTCACTTGTTGGTTTTCTGAACATTGGCATGATCTGAAAAATGGAAAAAAAAGACCAGAGAAATAACAGAAGTAAAAAGAGTGTTTCATTTCAAGGTGATTCAAGGTTTTATTGACATGGAAGAGTGTTTATTTTTTTTTCCCTCCCCCCCTTTTTGGAACACATCAAGCTTCATGCAATTCTGTTTCTTTAAATATTTTTCCTGTTCATGGAATGATTGGCAACTGAATGGGATAGAGACGAAGAAGCATCAGCTCTCACTTCTGAACTGGCTGCACATTCAGAATTAATGGCTAGGAAGAACCTTCTGATGAGGAGAAGACTCTGAAAATGTGAAAACCAGAAAAAAGCTAGGACTTTTTATAGGTTTATGAATCAGGGGATTGTGCTTTCAGCACTGTTATACAAATGAAGAAACACTGTGCTTGGTCTGTTAATATTACTGAAGGTTGGCTGCCAGACCACCATAGGCTCTGTCTAGGATCAACAGAAAGAAAAAGGTTTCTTTAAAGTATGATTCAGGTTTGAGGCGGGCAGAGTTGCCATTCAGAGGTGTTTGTCTCTGCTGATTAGACAGGACAAGGAGACCACCAAGTCAGACACCTTGTTAAAGCATTTGAGTTTATGAGCAGATTCCAGGTGCTAGTTAACCCATTCAAAGAAAAATTAAAATCTTTTTTCGTAAGGTTTGTTGATCCAATGATAGAGAACATTGGGACTCTATCCAATGAGTTGTGCGTGTTTGTTAAAACAGCTTGGAAATTAAATTACTGTCATCAAGAAGATTCCAAAAGGGTGATTTGAATTTCAACTTTCAGACTTTTTCAGGAACTTAAGCATTTCAAAAGGGTTGTAAAAATGGGGTTTTTTTTAGCCACTGAAGCAGTGGAGGTAAAACCTTTCAGGATCACATAAAAAAAGAGCTTATTTTTCTCCTTTTAGTGACAATATAATCATTTTCAGCAGAACTCTGAAGCAGGATGCAAGTCAGAGGAATGCAATGTTCTGCCACCAGCAGAGTACAAATTGTATATTACGAACAATAGGGTTTGCTTTAAAGACCATACCATGGAGGAAGATCTAAACGATTAAAAGTTGAAGGAAGAAAACCAGAAACTGACAACAGCATCTCCCCTATCTCCTTAGAAAGGTCCAAAACAATAATACTACCTTTATGTAACCTAGGATTTCTCACTAAAAACAGATGATAAAGCAGGGTCTTGGGTTTTGTGTCAGTGAAGTCATATCCAGCAGTTAAAAAAACTTAAAATAATGCAAAGGGATAAAAGCTAAATATAGAATTGTTGGCTCGTACTTTAAGTACTTAATTGACATGACTTCCTTTGTTCTGGATCGTACAGACTGTACAATCCGGTAACTGTAATAAATCATTGGTCCTTTTCATTTTATTTAGGCCTCAGTTCATCAGGTATAAAAAACCCTGGAGTCGACAGAGATGTGAACATACTCAGCATTTCACAGAATTAAATGTCTGAGGAAAACCAGGGACTGTGCTCCTTTGTTACAGATTTACCAGATTTTTAAAATATCAACCAAGGAAAGGAGATGAATGTGATGTATAAAATAGATACATAAAACTTTGGGCTCTTCAATTTTATTTATAGCTTGTGTTTGATTTCGCAGAATCACATATCATTTGAGGCTGGAAGGGACCTCTGGAGGTCATCTGGTCCAGCCTCCCTGTTCAAGTAGGACCACCTCAGGCCAGTTGCCCATGTCTTTGCATGCAGATGGCTTTTGATTATCTCCCAGGATCTCCACAATCTCCCAGGACAATCTGTGCCAGTGCTGTCATCCTTACAATAAGACAGTATTTCCTAGTATTCAGATGGAATCTCCTGTGTTTCAATTTGTGCCTGTTGCCTCTGATCCTGTCACTGGGCACCACTGAACTGAGCCTGTGTCCATCATACAATCTCAGAATGGTATGGTCTAGAAGGACCTCAAAGATCATCTAGTTCCACCCCACTCTGCCACGGGCAGGGACACCTTCCGCTAGACCAGGTATCTCAAAGTCCCATCCATGCACGTGCGTAATCACCATCAAACTTTAAGCTGCGATAGCCAATGACTTGGGAGGCCTGAGGTCCAGCGCAGGGTTACCTGGGCAGGGGGTCTGTGCCGCTATGCCCGGGGAGACCTGTGAACGTGAAGCACATAAGGGACAAGTGTGTGAGTGCTGCGTATTTGCAACAAACACCAAGCTGGACTAACTGGCAAGTGGAGGATCCTGTGGGGAACTCTCCAACTTCTGAGATGGGTGTTACAGAATTTAAGAAAACAAGACCAATTTTATTTAATTGCTGAATCAAAGGTGTGAATGCTTGGAAGCGATCTAAACTGAAACAGACAAATACTTTTAAATACTCCCTTTCTCAACTGGGAGCCTGTATTCCTAACAGCTCACCAAGTTAGTTGAATTTAAACATATTTTAGAGCTCTGTTAGTACTATATCTAAAATATGAGTTTGTTATGTCAACTTGAAATGGAAGGGTTTATCCTCCTGTGATTCTCCATAACTAAACTGCATTTTGTCACAACACCCATACAGAGGAATACAGTGAATATAAAGGAGGCAAAGGAATTTAAAGTTAGGACTTTTTCATGAAACTTCTTTTTTAAACACAGAGTTTCTCTGTCAACAGATACATATATATATATATATTTGATGTGGTAAAAGACTTTAGCCAGGATTTTATTATGCTACAATGTATGAGCCCACATAGGCACAATAGTGTCTTCTCTGACAGTTTTATTAACATGGACAACATGGGTGCACAAAGGAATAAATGTTACAGCATAATTCGAATGTTGTGTAAATATAAAACATTGTGTGTATATGTATATGTATGCACACACATACACCTGGTAAGTAATTTCCAGAATCACAGAATATGCTAAGTTGGAAGGGACCCACAAGAATCATCTAGTTCAACCCTGCACAGGATCATCTCCAAGAGTCACACCATGTTCCTGAAAGTGTTGTCCAACTGATTCTCGAACTCTGTCAGGCTTGGTGCTGTGACTACTTCCCTGGGGAGCCTGTTCCAGTGTCCAACCACCCTCTGAGTGAAAAACCTTTTTTTTAATATCTAACCTAACCCTCCCCTGACACAACTTCAGGCCATTCCCTCTGGCCCTGTCACTGGTCACCACAGAGAAGAGATCAGTGCCTGTCTCTCCTCTTCCCCTCACGAGGAAGTTGTAAATACAGTGAGGTCTTCCCTCATTCTCCTCTCCTCCAGGCTGAACAGACCAAATGCCCTCAGTCGCTCCTCATACGGCTTCCCCTCAAGAGCCTTTACCATCTTCGTTGCACTCCTTTGGACACTCTCTAATAGCAATATTCAAGGATTTTGTAAGAAAGCGTATTAATGAATGTTTAAGGAACTGTGTGGCTGAAATGAAAAATGAACACAATGTTAAGGCAATTATTGAATTGTTACATAGCATAGCCCTGCTCACTCAGAACTACGGTTGTAAATCGCATTTGCATTTTAGTTTTAAGATGAGGAGTAGAGTAACTGTCTTGATTCAAAATAGTGTCAGAGTAGAAACTCTTGTGTCGGTGTGACTAAATATCTTTTGGTAATTCATTAATTATCAGACTCTAGAACTACACTGGATATTAACAGGTTTTTTTAATGGGGATGGTATTTTGTAACTGCTTTGAAGCAGTAATTAAACTTAAATCTCAAGTTTAAAAATCCAAGTAAAAGAAAGTTTCTCATAAGTCTGCCTCCTATTTTCAGCTAGGACAGAGCCCATTATCCTCCTAGTAGCTTGTACAGTGCCGTGTTTTGGATTCCGTATGAGAATAATGTTGATAACAGTGATGTTTTGGTTGTTGCTGAGCAGTGCTTACTCTAAGGTGAGGACTCCAGTGTCTCGTGCTCTGCCAGTGAGGAGGTGCACAAGAAGCTGGGAGGGAGCATAAACAGCATAGCTGACCCAAACTGGCCAAAGGGATATTCCATTGAACATCATGCTCAGTATATAAACTGGGGTGACATGAATGGGACCCACTGATCGCTGCTTGGGGATAGGATGGGCATCAATCAGTGGGTGCCAAGAAACTATACAGTGCATCACTTCTTTTTCTCACTCCCTCTCCATTTCATTAAAATACATATTATTAGTAATAGAATTAGCAGTTATTATTATATTTTACTTTCTTTCTATTATTAAACTCTTCTTGTTTCAGCCCATGAGTTTAACTTTTTTTTCCTCCTCATTCTCCTCGCTAGTCCCCCAGGGAGTGAGGGCAGTGAAGGAGCAGCTGTGTGGTACTTATTTGACAACTGGGGTTAAACCATAACAGTTTGCTTAGTAATGGAGAAAGAAATATTAATCTTTCTTCAGACTGTAAAGGCAATCATATATACTTTGAGACTAGTCCTCATTTATAGCAAGGCCAACATATATGTTCTTAACCACTCTGTAAATTTAGCCTAATGAAATATAGTTCCTCATATTTGGCCATTAAACATTATTTGGTTTTGTTTCACCTATTGTGAGAATGTCATTAGAAGAGACTGAGATTAATAAGCTATCAATTCCAGGCTTGGAATATTTGTTCTCAAGAGGACTGCAAATGCCCCAGTTGACTTAAATGTGTTTTCAGCAGTTATTTAAGAAAATGGATATGTACCTATCATTCAGAACAGAGGTAATACCACTAGTTCAGTGGAATTACACTTGCTCCGTATTATATAAGGTAGATAAGGAGGGCTTTTAAATACCCTGCTGGCATAGAACTTGATTCTACAATAAATAACCATGCTGAGTGTTACTGACACACATGAGCAAAACTGTGTTCAGCATTTCTTGCATTAATAATCAAACATTTACTGAAGTGTTCAAAAATCTTCAGTGAGCTACGTTAACTGCAGTGGGTTCTAAAACTCACTTGTTAAATGCATAGTGTATTTCAAAAGCAGTTGCTGATAGTCATGTTGATATTAAGCAGAGTTTTTTAGCTTTGTGTTAATAATCAAATAAGCTTTTGCTATTTTACACCCATCTTTTAAATACAGGTAAGAAAGGGAGACAAGAAAGTATGGTCCTAACATTTTTATACAATCACAAAACAGAATGATGAAAACTCTATTCATGAGCAAAACAATGGTGATTCATCATTCTATATAAAATTTTATATATAGATGTGAGCTGGTTTTGAATCTGTAAAAATCACAAATAATTCTACTGAAACTGATGCGTTTACATGAGGGTACACCTGTCTTGAGCTTAGCATGCCTTTGTTTCCAGTAGGCATGGTTAAATACTCAGTTTTACCTGATGGAAATAGGACTTGCAAAACATAAATACTTTTGCCTTCCATTTTACAAGGTGACAAAGACATATTTTTTATAAGCACTAAGGAGCACTATTGTTTTTTTGTTGAGAAAGGAACAGACCTAAAAGATAGAAGGATGGCACAGAGATTTTTTTCTTCAATAAAATAATGGTACTGAGGCTACAGGAATAGTTTTCATGAAAATCTCACAGTAATAAGTGAAAGCATGTTCTTTACTTAAAATCCTTATCTATCTTATTCCTCCATCAAGTTTATCTGCTTAAAACAAATTCTCTTAGAAAAGCAGGACAGAAATTCAATATCATATATGGAGAAAACAGAAATATAAACCCATTAGCTTAATTTTACAATTTTTAGGCTAACCTCCATTAAAACAGAACACACACTGCCATGATACTAGTATTATTTTATTATTAGAAAAATCTAAGAAGCGTGAGATGGAGTTTGGCACTGGAGGCTTGAATTAATCTCTTGGTACTGAATAAGAAATTTAGACAGGTAGCAGGACACATGCTTCAAACTGCCTTGAAAATTACAATTGGCTTTTTGATTTAATAGAATATAAAGATTCAGCAATTCAGATATTAATAGAAAGGTAATGTAGCTGAAAGAGTGAGCTAGGAAATGGATCTTCTCAGTAATATTTCAGGTTCAGCAATGACAATGCAACTGTGAGGTGAGGTGAGGTGAGGTGAGGTGAGAGCCAGAGTGTGTGCCTAAGGTGGAACTGAGGTGCTGCTCAAAATCCTGACATGGAGACTGGTGAGGAGTGTCACATGTTGTTCAAGCACCACTTATTTGAATGGTGATTGGGTTGGCTTTCATATGTATGTACAAAGGTGTAATAGTGGGTGAAAAGCTTTAATTGTCAGCCTCTCTCACTTTTTTATTGTAAATCTGTTATTTTTGAGATTAATAATTGATTAACCATTTGTGAGACAATGCTGGTAAAGGCAAATTTCAACAGAGAATTTCAAGGAAGCTTTCAAATACACACCTTGATAACTAATTAAAAACAGTCTTGTCTTTTTCTGCATTATATTCTTTTCTTGTTCATGACTGATGGGGGTGGATCACATCTCTTCTTATTCCATAGCTGACTAACATGTCAAAAAGCCATGAATGTTGCTTTTATTTTTTCTGACAGAGAAGTTGAAATTTGCATTAGACCTTACCAGCTGTTGCCAAACCCCCTATTATTTCCTTATTTACAGGCTGCAAATGGGTGAATTGATTCACTCTTCTGATGGCCTCCTGCTGCCTCAGCCTACAGCTCCTTGGTTCCTGACATGTATTGAATATGACAATGGGACAAGTACATATGCACCGAAAGGTAGGCTAGAGAAAATGTGGGCCTATTGCCAAATGCAGATGCCTACTGCATCCCTGGTGACAATGGATGTGGAGAAGGCCAAGTTATTCAGTGTGTTCTTCACCTTGGCCTTTACTGGTAAGAACACCTTTCAAGGCAGTCACAGTATGATTCTGTGACTTTTTGGCAGTAAATTTAAGTGTGGGCTTCTACTGTTCCTGCTTTTCTCTGTACTGTTGAGTGTATTTCCCCATCTCTCCTCTCGTCTCCCTCCCTCTCTTCTCTTCCTTTTCACCCTCCCTCCTTCCTTCCCTCCCTGCACACCTGCCCACCCACTTTCCTGCCTGTCTTTTTTCCCTGCATCCTTTTGTTTTGCAGCTTCACAAAATAATTTCACAATATACTTTGACTTCCAGCAAATTTCCAAACCACATTCTATTTCATGACTAAGTATAGTATTTTCTACAACAGGACTTTTACTTGAGCGTAATTTCATGTTTGCCACTTCTAATCCCAGAAATATAAGAGATCATCAAACTTACACCGAGCTGCGAAGGATTTAACTGAAATTTTAGTCTGCAACATATTTTTTTGAACAATAAAACAGGTTTCCTTTTTTCACCTTCTCCTCCCAATAACTGTTCTTGTATCTCAGTTTTCTATTTTGCATCCTTGTTATGCTTCAGGGTTGCAGAGCATCTAACAGGCTTTATCAAAGCAAGTGGGACTGAAGGGTAATGATTTTTTTAAGGCTCAGTAGAAGGCAGAGCATCCTTAACAATTGCTGAGCAGCCCCTGCTCCCAGTAAATTTGGCTACTCCTAATTAAGTTTAAAACACCATGAGTCCTAAGAAGCGTTGTGATATGGCTAACGCTATCCCATTTTATTTCCTTCTGAAACAGCTGTTCCAGATATACACTTAGCAAGATGCAAACTGTGAGTAAGAAGCAGTGCTGCTTTTTACATTTGACCTCTCTTTCTAAGGAAAAATAAATAAGAAACAACGAACCCAAAATACTGAAGTAAAACATGCCAGATACACAGCTGGGCTCAGTCACAAGGGATTTTTGCAGAATACACTTTACTGATACTATCTGGCCATGTGCATTTAATCAGTTAGTGTTCTGCTAAGTTCTTTCAGCTAGGAAAATATTCTTCCTTTCCATTCTCATAACAATTTCTGCAGAGCCTTTAGTTAAAAAGAGGTAAGCAAGATGCTATATAATGCAATGGTCATGGGCCTGAGAAGAAAGATGACCTGTAAGCAGAAATTACTGTGTGCTGAACTTATTTGATTTGTGAAAGAGTAGACTAAGGGACAAACTAGTAGCAGTCTGCAACTACTTGAAAGATAGTTACAAAGACAGGGGAAGCAAACTCTTCTCAGTAGCGGCAGATGATATAACGAGGTGCAAAGCTCACAACCTGCTGTTTTGGTGGTTCAGGCAGGATAAGAAAAACATGTTCACTGAGAGCTCTGTGTAGCACTGGAAGAGGTTGCCTAGAGAGGCAGTGGAATCTTTGTGCTTGTTGATTTTCAAAACTTCGCTAGAAACAGCAATGGCCAACAAGCTGGTGACTGTTCTACACTGTGTGTGAGGTTGCGTGAGATGTTCGATAGCAGTTCTTTCTAATTAACGTGTCTGTGTTTCTGCCATACCGTTGTGATCCCTATTTATATAGGACTCAGTGGTGTTATTCCTGGTATATCCTAATATAACCCAGAGTAAAAAAAAAAAAAAAAAAGTAGTATATATACTGTACTTCAGGCAGGCTCATGTCTAAGATAGGGCACGTCATGAAGTATACAGTTCTCAAACACAAGTAGCTCAGAATGTGTTACAGGCAGGGTAATTACTTCCCTGTTTGTGACTGACGAAAAGAAAATCAGCAGCTGGTCTTTAACCCACGCTCGGGTCAAGTTTCACAATGGATTGATGAATAGTACAAGGATGTAACTAGAAACTGAAATAGATGCCAACATTGCCTGTCTTCCTTTCTAAATGAGAAGGTCCATGACAGAAATATTTGGATTGGTGGATTGTTGCTGGAAGGCCCTGGCTTGGTCACATGTTATTCTGGCCTCTGAAACTGGGTTTGAGCTCTTATATTGCAAAAGGTAAGCTGTATGGCCAAAACAGGACAAGAAGGACAGGAGAACTGCAAGGCCACACATAGCCCCAAGTGTTCATTGTGGCCACTAAGAGAGCACTTCAATATTAGTCCGTGGAGACCACCACATATTACTGTTTTCCAACCAGTATACGTTTACTTTCATCATACTGTTACAAGAGAGGGAAGTGCTACTTTTTCTTTTAAAAAGACCCAGGTACAACGCAGTCCTCAACACACAAAATTCCAAGCACATATCTTAACTGCAGGGCATGATATTTTAGGTGAGGGAGAATATTATTCTCTTCACCTTCTTTATCGTGTCTCTGTCAAAAATTTTAACTGAACATTTTTTTCTCAACATAATACCCTTGCAAAGGTTTTGTTATTAAAACATTCTCTTCATTTTGGAAAGCAAACACATTGAGATTTTATTTATGATCACCTAGCATTTCAAGCTCAAATGCAAAGCAAAATTATCTTTAATTTCTGCTCTTAATAGAGTTTTCAGAAAACCGAACTTGGCAGTGAGGGCTTCCTAAAGTGAGTCTGCCTTATTTCCAATTCTGGTCTCTAAATCTCCAAATTGTTGATGCAATAAAATGAAGATAAATAGATTTTCTAATTCAGATTTTCAAATTGAGTTTTTAAACTGTTCAATTTCAATTGAGTATTTCAATCATCATCATCAGATCATCATGGCTAGGCTTCGCGAACGAAGATTTGAAAGGGCTCTACCCACGCTTGCTACAAGCGCGCTGATGGCTAAAAAGGCCAATGCGAGATAGACAAGTCCGGTTGCAATTTCAATAATGTCAAACTATTTTTATAGTTATTTAGATCATGGAAAAAAAACCCCAAAATTTACATATCTTTTAAAATTTTTTATTTTTTTGATTTTCACAACTGAGACCTCTTAAATCACAGAATCATAGCATATACTGAGTTAGAAGGGAACCATCAGGATCATGAACTCCTGATCCTGTGCAGGACACCACAAGAATCACACCGTGTGCCTGAGAGTGTTGTCCAAATGCTTCTTGAACTCGGACAGGCTTGGCCCTGTGACCACTCCCCTGGGGAGCCTGATCCAGCGCTCAACCACCCTCTGGGTAAAAAACCTTTTCCTGGTATCCAACCTAAATCTCCCCTGACTCAGCTTCATGCCATTATGAGGTCACAAGAGTGAACAGATCAGCACCTGCCCCTCTGCAAGTTCAATTTCAATTTAAAACTGAAATACTGAGGATGAAATGATGCCCATCCTCTCATAGTCACTGCGAAGTGACTCAGCTCCCATGCAAGAGCCTGAAAGCCACAGCATGCCAAGAGACTCCATGGATCCAGTTAGTACCCATTCAGGAATACAGGAAAGAGCCAGGTAGGCTGTGAATAGTCAGCAATTGCTCCGTTCTGGTGTGGTTAGTGGGGAATCTCCTCTTTGCTTTTTTGAGATGAGTGCTTCTTGTTTCTGTTATTTAGAGGTTATTCCCAAAGAAAGAAAATTATGGAAAAGACAATCCCATTTTATCAAAAACTCTAGATCAAGATAAAGATTGTATTAAAGCCAGTGAACAGGACAGCAGGTATCAGGATTCTCTGGGGCATCAGAGGTAGGAGCAACTAGTTTCATCACTCACCCCCTTCAGCTGTTCATGACCTCATCTGTCAATGGACTGAACTCCATTGCAAACTCAGAAAGGCTAAAGTAAAACCTTATGAAAAGAATAAAACTCAGTGCTTTTTTACCTCTTTGTATTTCTCTGCTCTGCCTGTACCAGTAGGCCTGTACAAGCCTTCATTTTCACTGTCAAGCTGAGGGTGAAGCTCCGGAAGGCATGCGAGCCATTGCTAAGCTCACTTCTGGCATGGATGTAGAACAAAGGTAACAACCTACAGAATTTCTTACTCTCTCCTTTCTAGTATTTGGTGCTTTTCACAGACTGAGGCTGGGAAAAGAGAGCCATTAGAAGCCCGGTTGCTAGCATGGAACCTCTCTTTTAGTATTGGCACAATGACACAATACGATCTGGCCCATGATGCCACAAAGATGAACCATACCCTTTCTAAAAAATACCAGTCTTCTTGACACTAAAATGCTGTTCTCTAAAACAAACCTTTGCTGGCACATGATGATCCATGCTAAGATATTTTTATCTTGAAACTCTGCTTTGAATGATTGCTGTTATTCTTTATTTAAGCATAAATTTTTCTTCATCCTATCTATATTATTAACGCCAACTAGAATTTAATTTTTCAGTGGGGCCAAAATATTATGGTCGATGTCTTAAGCATTTAATATTAAATTTGAGAAAGGAACGGTATACATTCAGCTATATGTTCAGCTGAGCTAAATTAATGTTCTACACAGCTGAAGTTGTAGAAGATGGCTCAGAGATATATTTCTACTCCTCCACTCCTAAATTGTCTAGAAACCCAAAAAAACCCCTATGACTATGTTAGTTACTAGCCTAAAAGCATGGTTTACATAATTCTAGTAGGAGCATTGTAAAGGATCAAAATGTGTTGAAGTAGGATACTCCCTGCATTAACTCAGAGCTGCCTCTATAGCCCTTGGGAATTTGGCTACATGCACAGTGAAAAATTCCTTTCTGACATTATGGGTCAGCTTTCTGACTGCCTTGTTAGCAGTGCAAAACATCTGGATCATGAGCCAGTGGTCTGGTCTCTGTAGCTCACCTGTACTACTTGCACACACCAGCTACCCTAAGTTTTCCTGCTCAAAGTTACGTGACACGGGCTTGTGGCACACCACTCAGTAAGACTGAAATTTATGTCATAAGCTGCTTCTTCTGATATCATGCCAGATCTTTCATGACTTCTGTTGGTCTAAGAAGTAGACACATAGCAGTGTTATTTCTCTTTTGGGTAAACATCACCTACTCATTAATGTTCATTCAAATACGGCAATTTAATAACACAAAATAATAAATTTTCTATAGCACCTTTCACTAATAATGGCAGAATTTAACAGTATGAATGGGGACGATCAGAGGGATTAAACTGTATCTCCAAAACAATCCAGTGTAATAGTCAGGAGCAAATCTTAGGTTTACTGAACAAATTCAGTCCACTGTTCTTTATTGGGCACACGCCTGCTCTGCTTCTTTTAATTTGTCCTTCGGTAACTTATTAGGGAGAAACCCCTCTTCCTACTCATGAATCACAAATAGAAGCTCATGATTTCAACAGATTTTATAACCTCTTTTCCCCCTCCTCAGTAGTGGTATAATGGGATTTCAATGGGATAGGATACTGCGATCTCCCCACTTCTGATAACTGAGCAGTTAGTTACTTTCACTGACCTGGACTGCATGAAACCAAACCAGTTCATCTGGAGGAGGAAGCACATCTGTTAATCATGATACCCCAAGTCTAACCAAAGCCCACTGTTTCTATAATAGGATGTTCAGTGAGGACTTTATTCAGTTTACACAGATAAATTACCTAATCTCTCCATTCTTAGCAATGATACAAGAATCATCTATTTCTGCAGACACTGCAAAGTCATCAGCACAGGAATTGCTTTTTATTAAGTTACTGTGCAAGTATGTTGTACAAAACCAGGCCAGTTTCAAGTTCTAGAATTGTTTCAGTCAGCAACTAGCCTCTTACATGTCTGTGTCTGTTGGATGTGCACATAAACCCTGGCACTTTGTGCTATTGCAGCATTTTGTGCTCATTGCGTCCTTTTCAGTATTTAAAGGGGGCCCGTAAGAAAGATGGGGACAAACTTGTTAGCAGGGCCTGTTACGACAGAACAAAGAACAACGATTTTAAATTAAAAGAGGATAGATTTAGACTATACTCATATCTAGACAAGGCATGAGGAAGAAATTTTTACAATGAAAATGGTGAAACATTGGCACAGGTTGCCCAGGCAGGTGGTTGATGCCTCATCCCTGAAAACATTCAAGGTCAGGTTGAGCAACTTGATCTAGTTGAAGATGCCTCTGCCCATGATTCTATGATTCTATTTCTTTCACGTGGCATAGTTTCACAAAGATACATTCAGGCACACTTGTGAAAACATACTTCTTTCAATTTTTTCACACCATTGATATCAGGCCTACTATTAATAAGGCTTCCACTTAATACATTTAAAATAAAAGCACCCAGAACCCAAAATCTACAGCAGGTCAGCACCATGAATCTTGTAGGATGGCCATGCATATGTTCTACAGAGAACTGTTTCTCTTTACTTTGTTTTCTGTCAGTGTGTCTTTAATTATTTGCAAAGAACTCAATTCTGCGTCTGTTATTTATGCAAACAGGCCTGTTTTATTTAGACAAAGTGTCCTTTCATGACTAAAGATACAGAGTTTCACTATTATATCTTGAGGAGAAATTCTACAACTTTTACTCCAATGGAACTTCTCTTACAATTCATGGGATGGCCAAGGGCTTTCCTTGTGTACTTCAAACAAGGATCTGAAACTATTTTAGCAAGTTTCCTATTAGTGGGACCCTGTAACCTTCAGTGAGGCTCTAAATAGAAAAGACTTATGGGTTTATTCCCGTTGACTTTTATTTTTATACAAACACTGTGTATTATCAGGCTACTATAAACACATACAAAAACCCCACTAGTTACACTTAAACCCTGACAGATGGACTAATATCAGGCTGCTGTCTGTACAATAAAATTACAAAACTATTCAGGGCCTGATCCAAGACCTTCCACTCACTTGACCAAGATATAAGGCTACAGGAATACTGGTAATGTAACTACCTGTACCACAGGAGCACCCTTCTCTAACTTTGCTGGTAACACGAGGTGTCTTCCACAACTGGAAAGTAATGCTAGTGAGTAGTAATGCTACTCTCTTGTATTCTTGCTTGAGGAAATAGTGAGCATTGTCTTACTGTAACTTTGGTTTTCCTTGTCTGTATTTGTTGTCATCATTTCTTTAAGCTCTTTAAGCTAAAGACTTAGCACTATGGTCATCAGAGTGTAGTTAAGGGAATAAAAAGTTTCTCATGTAGTGTCCATGTTCTTTGACTTAATATATTGTTTTAAACTGCCCTGCTACTGAAAGAGAATACTTGCCGTATTTGACCAAAACTTAGATTCATGCTCTTAGTTGTGTGGAATTTAAAAGAAAAAACACCAAACCTCAAACATAAAAAATGTACTATGAAGCTGTAACATAAGTAATTGGGTCAAATCAATCTGAGTAAGAACTGGAAGGTCTTTGGAATGATTTGGAAGTGGGGCATTTTGACCATTTCTTAAATGTTTTAATTCTTCATCTCTCACTGTGGCAAATATTTTTTATATCATGCCTATTACTATGACATCAAAGTTCTTCAGAAATTTAGTATCAAAATATGAGTATTACTGGTACCCCATTGGTTTCACATGAAACGAATTTATACCAATTCTGAATTTTCTCTCACACTACAGTAACTCCAAAAGTGAGATATCTTGTTCCTTCTGTCACAGAATATTTACTACCTTCAAGAGAAAGTTAGAGAAATACAGGTTTGAAGGTCAAACTAGTATCATACGACTTTGCTAAATATAGATGCTTGACAAGTGAAAGAGCTTCAAAGGTCTTGGCATATTTTGCTTGGTGCACTTCTACATCTGCACATATGCAAATTACTTCTCTCAGTATATATCAGAAATATGAAATTTATTAAAATAGAAAATATCTAGGCATGAGTTACAAATGTATCTCTTCTCATTTTCTTAAGGTAGAAGGGCAGCAGGATATGCCTAATCTGCAATATTTTCACTCTCATTTCACAAATCTGTCACTGATGGGTACTCCAAGGAGACGAAGCACAGCATTTTAATATTCTTCTAACTTGTATGCAGCATTGAAATGAATCTGTCATCATTTAAAAAATCCTTCTCCATTGCAGCATTGCACAAAGACAAGTATGATTAAACAACAAAAATGTGCTAAGAGTGAACTGACATAGAAGAGTAATGTTTAAAGAGCTCTTCTCACCTATTTTCCCTGTCTAAAAATGATTTCCATTGAAAAAAAATGGTTTCGAAAGGAACTGTCTATGCTTGTACGTTTCCCATTGCAATCCCGTCCTGGGATCCTGGGACCTATAATGCAATATGTGCTGTCAGGACTATGACAGTTTACAGATGTGCAGCCAGACTTCTTGCTATTTATAGATGCCTCTTCTGCAAACAGTACTCCATGGGGTTGTAGCGCAGTAACAGGCATGTTCTTTGACTAAGTGCTTACATCATATTCATTTAAGAAAATTTGGCTCTTCACCTGGCATGGCAGAGGAGGCATATTTATGAAGGTCAGGCAGAGAGAACATTATTGCAAAGAGAAATGTGGAATTCATGAGCGAGCAGGACACCTACTGGGAGGACTAACTGAAAGGAGGAGACATTTGGCAGAGATGTTGAAATAATAAAGGATGGAATAGTTACGTGTTCGTTCACTCACACTGAAGCGATGCTTTTGCTCTTTATTACCCCTGCAGGGCAGCTGGGGAGAAGGTTCAGTGCCATCCGTGTGTGTAAGGGCAACATTGTAAAGTTGGTTGGGGTACAATGTCCTTGGGGTCTGAGCATGGCTGTGCTGCATCTCGCTTAACCATGTGTTAAGTGTTCAGTCAGAGTGCTAGGCATGGTTTATTAATAGAAACAGGGAGTTTGGCACACGCTCACACTTTCGCCTGTCTCCTTCTCACATGCTCCCAGAGATGCTGGGACTGCATCCTGCATCCTTCTGCTTTTCCAGACCTGAGACTTCGCACACTGC
This sequence comes from Myiozetetes cayanensis, assembly GCF_022539395.1. Taxonomy (NCBI): domain Eukaryota; kingdom Metazoa; phylum Chordata; class Aves; order Passeriformes; family Tyrannidae; genus Myiozetetes; species Myiozetetes cayanensis. The sequence continues at coordinate 27,930,791 of NW_026087742.1, read as the reverse complement.
TGTATCCCTTGAGAAGTCTCAATGAGGTCAAGATAGCCCCAGTAAACAAGGGCTGCTCAACCCAAATGTTGAGGAAACAGAAGGTAACGGGCGGGGGGGGTGGTGGGGGAGTAGATTCCTTGCAGAAAAACCTGAGAGCTCGCAGGGTACCCTCCCGGCCTGAAGGCAATGCAAAGCTATTTTCGGCACTGCCCAGGCCAGCCGGACAGCCCCCGCCCCGGGCAGCTCCGCTTGGTAATATCTAGGATGCTGCAGACACGAATGCTGCTAAAGACCCCCCAGACGATCCTTGCCAAGGCTGCCGGCGGAGAGCACGGGGAGCTGGCCAAGGTGCTGCCGCAAGAGACAGTCTGTCCCTTTCGGCCTCCTCAGACACGCGAATTACCGCCGCTCACACCCCCCGCTGACTCCCCCAGACCCCTCAACCCCGCAGAGCCTCCCCTCCGCCCGGCCACCCAGCTTCCCGGGGATCCAGCCGTGGAGCGGCGGCCCCGAGCAGCCCGAGCGCCCGGAGCGCTCGGCGGGGTGCAAACTTCTCTGTCTACTGGGAACGGGGGGAACGGGGGGCAGTGTGTGTGTGCGGGGGACAGAGGGGGGCAAATGCAGGAAACTATAGCAGCAAGGCAGGCCGGAGCTGGACAGAGGGGCCGGGAAAGTTCTTCTGCACTTATTGCTGCTTCTGCTAAGGGAGCAGCACTGGGGTCTGGGGGGAGCGCGGGCGCCGGGCTCCGGCTCGCATCCTTACCTCGGTGCTGTCAGCAGCGTTCTCCGCCATTTTCCTCCTTAGGAGCAGGCAGCGGGAGGAGTGTTTCATTCCCATAAGAGCTAGCCAAGGGGTTGGGGCTTCGGGGCTGGTGTTTAGATTTGTGTTTTCAAAGATCTCCAAACACTGGTGTGCGCCAAAGGACAGGGAGAAGAAAAAAAAAAATACGGAAAACAGCAATAAATCAGTCAGCTTTGTCCTTTCTGCGTCGTCCACAGGAATGTTTGTCTCCTCTTAGCATCGGGAGCTCCTCGGGCACTTTCAAGTCCTCCTCTTTCTCCCCTCTCCTCCACCTCCAGCGAGTTCTTGGGGTGGGCAGAGAGAGGCGGCACACACTCTTCAGGTTACACTATAAGGCTGTCGGGCTATGAGTCCTCCCCTTCAGTAAAAGCAGTCAGGCTAAACAGGAGAGAAGCACCAGCTAAACTGAACTTGGGCGTGCAGTGACCAGCTGGGCATCTTTGTGTCCTGTGGCTACTCTTCCAGAGGCAGAGGGAGCCAGAGACAAAGCAACAGGACAAGGAAATCATAGCCCTTTATTTTCCTTCTTTGGGCTTCTTTCTTTCTATGTCCCAAGACACTTCCTTTAAAGATGGTCACAGAATTTGCCACCCTCTTTCTATGAATGTCTTCTGAAATAGAAATCCTTCTCCTCCTCCTTCTCCCTCCCTCCTCCCCCCCCTCCCGTTCCCTCTCCCCTCTCTTCTCCCCTTCCCTCTCCCTACCCCTTCTGCTGTTGGGCAGAGCTTGGTGCCCTTCGCTGGGAATTGCACTCACGTGTCTTTCGTAGAAAAAAAATATTATTTCAAGCTCCCCCCACCCATCGCCTACACCCTCTCACACACAAGCACGCATTCACACGTACACACACACACACACACACGTTGTCTCCCTCTCACAGACATGCACGATTTTTTTTTTCTTCCCCATCCCTCCTCTTCTTTTGAATCAGCAACACTTTTCTTTGCAAGGACTCTCGGCAAGGCTCTTAGAGAGCAACCGAAGAAGTCTGCTCCAGCTTCTTTCCTCCGAGTTAAGTAGCAAACCTGCTTTCTTAATATATCTTCTCGTGTGTGTGCTCCCAGCTCCTGTTTTATTTGAAGTTTTTCAGGAGGATCCACACTCCGTCAGATAGCCGTGAACTGTAGAAATATAGTCCCGATCCGGCTGCAGCTCCTGCTGAAAAGGGGGGAGGAGGAGCAGGGGGAGGAGGGGGAAAGAGGCGGAGGGAGAGGTCTTGCTGGGGCGGGAAGGGAAGAGGCTAAAGGTGATTTGAACTTGTTTTTAGCCTTTTCCTAATGACATCTTCCTCCGTAGGAGTGCATCGCCACCTTCCCCACACGTTTATTTTGCTCTCACTCCTCCGGGCACTTTCTAGTTCTGAGTTGTCAGCTCGGAGGATTGGGTTTACCTCACTCGTGTTGCTGTGGGTAAGGGCGGGAGAGGGGGCGTATTACATAATTAATCCTTCCAACTTCACTTTCCGCAGCTCTATCTCCAACCCACTGTTCTCACGTTTCTGTTTTGTTTTTATATGGAGGAGGTGACAAAATAATGCTGGTGTGTGGGTTTGTGTTGCTCGAAGGATTTCAAGGACCAGAACAGGATTGCTGCTCTCTGAGCAGTTTGAAATTATTTCCTCTGGGGGTGCCAATGGAGACCTGAAGAAGAGGTTTGAAAAATTACTTCTGATGCATATTTTAAGGACATAGCCAGCTCAGATGCTTCATCAGTAACAGATTATGATAGATCTGGGGTTTTGAATTTTGGTCCCTTGCAGCCTATTTTAATATCTTTCAATTAGAGTTTGTCCTCGGCTGACCTCTGGAATACTGACATACCATGAAGTACTGCCAAAAAAACAGGAGGTCTCTGGGCACACAGGAGGCAGAAATATTCCTGGGGGTGGGGTAATGAAAATAGAGAATGTGAATTAGAGAGTAGAGAGCAAAACTATTCTCCTGACCCATGGTAATGAGGAGGTGGGGCCAAGAAAATTAAACAAACAAACTTCTCGCTTTTACTTGAATGACCCTCACAAATTCTTGCTCAGACACAGATCAGTAGGTATGCAATAGATTCAGGAGTTTGTAAGAGATCGCCAAAAAGTAAGAAACCTGGGGAAGCAGAAGGTGTGTGGTATGCTGAAATGTCAAGTGACAATGACAGTATGCCATGTAGGGCACAATGGTACCATATGAAACGATTTCGGAATATGAGAGTATGTTATAGACATGCATGCCATACAGCTTGAGACTGGACCTCTGTGAGATACTTTGCAGAGCCGTTTGATCGTTCAGTTTTTCACAAGCTTCTGATTTCCCCCTATTCCTTTCAGCTCACATATATTTTAACATCTTGGGTTCTTTCATTAGCTCCATAGCACTGCTAATTTTTTCAATGATCACCCTCACCTCCTTTGTTTATATAGTAGAATTTAATTTCACACCTTCCAGGTGTGATGCTCAAATAACGACAGAAGTGGAAGCAGGACATCTCCCCTTTTCTTTGGGACATTCACAGAGCTCTCAAGGGTCTTAAAACCCTTCAAACATGAAAACCCTTATAGTTATTGCAGAATATTCTAAAGCTACCCTCAAAGTCTTGGGCTATGGACATCTTTCTCATCAAGTTCTTCAATTTCTAGGTGGAGGGATAAGGGAATAATAATCTGCAGTTTAAATTTTAATGTCTCTGCAATCTTTGTCACAATGTTTTTCGCTGCTATGTCGTGAGTATCTGGTGGTTAGTGAGAGCATGGATTTTTAGTCAACATGCATTTGGACTAACCTGCACAGTTTTAGTGCGTCTTTTCTATTTTCAGGTGATATACACAGCTTAACTTAGCCTAATTCAATATTTTAAAATAAACTGGTGTTCTATATAGAGATAAAGAATTAGATTTTTGCAAAACTACTCCATAACATATTTTCCAGTTTTCTCTGACAGCTGGGTTTGTATTTCTGGTACAGCTCAATCACTCTTTAGTCAGCTAAATGAGGCATCAGATTTTCAAAAGCACTCGGCAACCAGCAAAACTCGCAGGCAGAGATTTAATATATCCTTCCCTCTTCTGCTTCAGATACTGCATGAATTACTCTGGCACCTATTCTTGTCCTCCTCCACCTCTTTGTCAACACAGATGATACCTGACTGCTCATCCTTGAACGTGGTGCTGATGTTTTACAGATACTAGGAAAACCTTCCGGTCTTATAGTTTCCATCATGAGGATGAATGTTTTGGTCCTGAACTCCCTTGGGAATCTGCCAGATGGTTGGCGTCTTCACTCCTTTTATGTTCTATATGTGACTGAGGAAACTACTTTGAAAACACACACCATTTGCTCTAATCTTCTTTCTTCCAAAGGGAAAATGGTTTGTCCTACTGGATTTTATTTATTTATTTTTTTTTTTTAAGTCAGCCATCAGTTAAGTTATTCCTTGTAATATCTTTTAAGATACTCAAAGCAATTTGTTCACACATAGAGATATCTGTGTGCACACAGATACTTGGCCAGTCCTTCAGTTTGAATATGAGTCTCAGTGCAAGTTCCTGTTGATACTGAAATTCACAGCAGCACTGAACCTGTGAGCTTACATACTGTTTAGCAGACAAATTCCACTCTCACCATGTGAATGCAAATGTGAATGTGTTTGTAACAAAGCCAGATGTCAAAAGCATCTTCTGAGTTTAAATATATCATGTATAAGTACATGTGAAGGTCACAAAGTATTAGAAATTGAGTGGAGCGGTGCTAAAGGGAAAATGGAAAGGGAAGTATTTATTACTTCAGACATCTGAGTAATAGCAGCTGTGGTTGAGGCTGCTGTGCTACTTGCTGAGTGTGGCAATAATACTGTGCTGGCCCTCAGAAGATCCAGACTCATTGCCAGCTTTGTCATTAGCTTGGATGAAATCCAAATGTCTGCATTTGAGGTGGGGTAATCCTGTGCATGGGTACAGACTGAGAAATTGCATAGCAGTCCTGATGGAAAGCATCCGGGGGTTATGGGGTGGAGGTGTAGCCAGGCTGAATATGACTCATCATGCTTTCTCACTGCATGAAAGGCAAACTGTATAATTATCCACATTAGATGGAAAGTGGCCATTTGAATGAGGGAAGCATGATTCTCTCTCTGTTTGGTGCTGGTGACACTGCATCTTTGATTCTACATCCACAGCTGGGTCCCCTGATTCAAGAGGGAGGTTGACACACTGGAGATTGTTCAGTGAAAGACCACTACAGTGGTCTCTTAGGTCACTAACCTCTGAGGAGAGTTGGGTGTGTCAGGTTTGGAGAAGAATAGGTCGAGACACCCAGTAGTGGCTTATGACTAGCCTTAAGGATTGTAACTAAGATGATCCAAACTCCTCTAAGTACCATCAGGTCATTTGAAAAAGAGCAGCAGCTACAAGTTGTGGCTCTGGAAGTTCAGATTCAGTATTACCCAAAGAGTGTTCATCCACATAAAAACGCCTTTTCTTCATGCCTTATGAAGAAAAGGTTTTTTTGTTTTATTTTGCTTGTTTGGTTGGTCAGTTTTGGGGTTTTTTTGGTTATTTTGGTTTTGTTTTGGTTTGTTCTGTTTTGTGTTTGGGGTTCTTTTGTGTGTGTTTTTTTTTGTTTGTTTGGCTTTTTTGCAATTGAACGTATGAGCTTGAGTATAACAGCAGTGAAATAGGTGATCTGCTAAAGATATAGCTAAGGACAGGCATGAACAGAAGAACCTTTTTTTCCTTTGATGAAAACTTTCTCCCCAAAATATTTTTTCGGGGAAGAAGATGGAATGCAGTTTCTGCTGTGATGATTCTAATTGAAGTAGGTAAGAGTTATTTCAAACACTGACAATCTGGCATAATTTCAAGTAGGAGGCAATAGCAGTGATCCAGTTGAACAATGGACAGAAAATAAAAGGAAGAATAAGGAGAGTAAAAGAAAATATCAATAAGGAAGGAAGTTGGAAGACTAGCAGAAGAAGACCAGCAGAGAACAAGAAAAACTGTGTAGCAAGGTTTTGCATAGAGAAGCATAAGGTAGCCATGGAAGGCAAAGAAAAGCAAACATGAAATGCTGAAGACAGGAGAAGGTTAAATAGAATATCACTTTGTGTCACAGGTCATATTGCCTGGATCAGTGTTAAACTGTTGCATTTATTACACTGCAATGTTCTGTCATATAAAACAGTGTCCTTTCACTGGGTATTCCAAACCCTCCTGTCGTCCTCATTTCTGTAGCATTGGCCAGCTCTTCCCCAGTTCACAGGTCATAAGGAAGATTAATCCAGGAAATTTCATCTGTTTTAATAATTTGCACCTTGATGAAAGGAAGAAGACAGGAGCAGCATGGAAAAGACTTCTCCCGTTCTGTTTGACCTCAGACTTCAGCAGAAAAACCTGTCATGTGCTTTTGTTCTTTGTTTGTTTAGAAAAGTGGGGAATGGCTTTAGACAGAGACTAGGAGCAACTCTTGGGCTATAAATCTGCTTCCTAGTTGAATGAGAAAACATTGTAGAAAAAAAAATCTATTCTTACTCCAATATCCTCACCAAATTTTGTTTGTTGTCGGATCAAAGGAAGATATTTGGAAGGATCCTTTTGTAGCATCACTTTCCATTGTTCTTTATTGCTCAGGAAGTCCTAATGATTTCCTTTGCCTCAAACCATATGTTTGGCAATCTTTTCAATCTCTTAATACATCTTCTATTCCTACTATGCCTCTCAAAGTTGTTAGCAAAGTTGTTAGCCGTTCAAATATTTCTCTTATTCCTGCAATTTGCCCATGTTAATTCAGAAGATTTTGAAGTGAATTGTAAATTGACACTAGTGGATTTAAAGATCTTATTTTATTTATGCTGTTCCTTCATGGTCATTAAGATTTCCTCAGTAACTTTTTTTTCCTTGTGTATTATCTTCTTATCCTTCTTCATGAACACTCCATATTCCAGCCTTTTCCTGGGAGTCATTGCAATTTTAAAGCATTGGTCCTAGGTTTGAGTGAGGAAGGGTCTATCAGAAGCTAAAATGATCTGAGATACCCACTTCCACAAGCCAAGAATATATGTCCAGGGCTCAGATAATTTAGGGTTAAATTATAGACACCTTGTCATGAATGAACCTTTATCCATGCTTACAAGTAATGAAACAGCAGGGAACTATCTCTGCAAAGATTCATCACCAGAATTTCAATTTTTTTCTCTAAGGTTGTAGACTTTGTTTTATTTAACAACAGAAGATCCATTTTGCAAACTGAAAACTTAATCTAAATTTAACCAAAATGCTCCTTCCATTTTTTTTTTCGTTGTGAGTGCTAAATTCTAAAAAAGTTGAAACTAGGTCAGTTGGAAGAAAGTCCTATTCTGACAACTTCTATAAAGGTCACCAAAGTGGGTCTCCAGTCCTCTGTGGATTAGAGGAGCTAAGCAGGCCATTGAGAATTGTGATTACTACAATGGCAGAGATAAATGGACATAAGTATCATGAAAGATTATATGCTGACCTCATTCAGTTCTCACTCAACCTTTTGAACAATTACAAATCATGCACTCGGAACAGATAACAAAATACTTCTGAAATTTGATGTCAAAGTTATCCTAAAATTAAGAGGTCCCTAAGAAATGTCATGCAAAACTTCTTCCCTTGTAAGAAAAAACATGGATATACAGGAGTGAGTTCACTGAAAGGGACGCAACAGTTATTAAGTAACCAGGGAGCTCTCTCGTATGAAGACAGGTTGGGAGTGCTTGAAGAGGGAGGGTGTAAAGAAGATGAAGCTAGACTCTTCTCAGTGCTACCCAGAAAAAGAATAAGGGGAAATGGGCACAAACTGAAGTACAGGACACCAAAAAAAAAAAAAATCCTTTTTTTGCTAAGAAGGCATCCAAAGACATTTTGGAGTCTTCTTGCTTAGACATATTAAAAACCCAGCTATAAATAGCCCCAAGCAACTTGCTGCAGTTGATTATCCTGAGTGGGGATTGGACTACATGATTTCCTGATGTCTTTTCTAACTTCAACAATTCTGTGGTTCTGTGTTATTCTGGAAGACCTATGAAAATCACATGGATGACTCTGACAGATCTGGGCAATAGGCATCTGTCTTCTTGCTTTCTCTTCCATTCTTATGAAGCCTTGAAAAGATTATACATGAATAGTCTTACACTAAGGTGATTTCATAAGTGCAGCCAATAATTTCACAGAAAAAAATAAGCTGAGAGAAGTGACAGACTGTTGTTTGCATTCTATTCTTAAGTGCTCATAGGAGACAGAAGATGTGTAATGTTGTTTGAAAAGCTAAACCTCATTATAATGCCATTACCCATAAGCTATCACTGGGTACAGGATGTTGGTTCTGGGCACACAGCTTATCAGAAAGAAAGTGGAGTAATATTCTCAGAATCATGAATCCTTCTTTACTGAAAAGAAATGCGAATCACTAGCTTCCATCCTGTCTTGTCACTTTCTGTTCTTGTGTGATAGCTTTAAGAAACTTTCCTATCTGAGAAAAACTACCTTCTGCCTTATATTGTTTTCTGGAATCTGAGGTGAAATTTCTACACTTCGAAACCCTTTTCTTTTTCATCTGCTCTGCTTTTCTTTACTGGATTATAGCATGCTTAGCAAGTCTGAGGTGAAGATATGTAAAAATGTCACTATTCATTCAAACAAGAGGTTTTCTTGCTTTCAAAATATCAAATCTTAGCTGATCCTTTACTTCTCAGGATACAACCTGTGCTTAAACTTCTGAATTGCTATGTTACATGGGGTTAGAGGAATTTATCTGGACTGCAGATGAAGTTGTAACAATTGAAATTACACCCCTTTTTTTTTTCTTTGCCCAATAGTAGGCATTCTGTCATCTTGGTTTCTGTCACTTTCTGTTTTTCAGAAAATGGTAGAGGCATTTATTTGCCTTCTTTAGTAATACACATAATACTTTGGGAGCGCTCCCGTAAAGCATTTTAACTGGAAGAGCTAAGAAAATCACTTAGATGTCTCTGTCAAGTCTGGCAAATAGCTGTCTGTCTTCTTGGTTTCCCTTCCGTAACTGTCTTAGGGAGTAAGTAATTCTGCTACGAGTCTCACGTTTTCCTGTAGTGAGCAATTTTCTTCAAACACATGCACATGTGTTCAGCCGTCACTGTCGACAAGCAACCAACTGTAACTATGATAGTGGGTTGGCATTTTTTTCTTCCCAGTTTGGTATTTTCCTTTCTCTTCCATTAAGGAAAATTGCCAAAATGCTGCTGACTCCTTCTAAAACATAAAAAAAAAAGAAATTCTGATCAGTATTGTGTGTATTTCAGGAGCTGAGAACAATGTAGTTCATTTTCTAGAACTGTCTAGAACTCAGTAAAATTGAGGTCATCATACCTCTTTAGAATGTTTCTTGATGATGGTCCCAAATAAATTAAATACATTCAGGCTTTGGCCAGGTTATAGCATGGAGTCAGCACTCTGAGGTGCCTAAGATGATGATTTTTCTGGCTGCAAGTAGAGCTCAGCCTCCTGGGTTATTGATCTGGTAGTGGACTTTGGCAACTGCTGTGGTTCTTGGCAGAATCTAGAGATTCTGTTAGTTCATCTGGGGTCTCTGCCGGAGAGATCAACTTATTTATACTAAACTCTCCATAATAGGTATAATTGTGTGACCTATGGGTGTTAATGGTGCCCATCTTCTCTCTTTCTTCACACTTGATAAAATAGAAGGTGGTATAAACAAAAGAGCCAATATTGAGAATTACGTGAACTTTATATGTCATGTACTTCAAGGAAGAAAACATTTTGTGAGCAGTACACAATAGTTTTGCTCGTAGAGTTCAGAAACCTGCTTGATGTAACAAAAAACCTCTGGAAATACAGATGTATTTGGCATCATTTTTTAAGGTAGAGAAGTCAGTGTAGCAGAGTTGTTCACAGTTTCAGTGGTGGTGAGAGCTTGTTCTGAGAAGGAAAGCAGAGCTAGAGCATAGCTAATACTACTAAAGGTGAGGTAAATCTTCCTTAAGGAAAGACTTTCTGATGCTAGTGATTTTTGTTACAGAAGTGGCCTAGAGGAGCCCATCAAACTTGAAACCCCATTTTTCTAGGTATTGCCCTTCAGATCCTGCTTTGATATTTTGCCACTAAGTTGATGAAAGCAAAGCATTATTTCCCCGATTCTTGCTTTACACTTGTGCTGTGGAGCTCAAGTGAATTACATGAAACATAAAACATATTCCAGGATGGCTGGGCCAGAGCCAGTTTTCAGGTCTATTTCAGAAGCTGACAGGATCTTTCTGTCTGTAAACCTAAGAACTGGCATGCTGGAAAAAACTTGAAATGAAATTCAAGCTGCTCGATCAAAATAGTACATAATTAAAATGGAGGATTTAGAAAAAAAAATGCAGAATTAAAACTCTTCTTGTGACTAAGCTAATTTGTGTGTTCCATTCCTTTTCATTAGGAACACTACCTACTTCAGTGTGGAAACAACAATAATAGAATGGATGGGTTTAACAAGAAGGGTAAGCCACTGCAACTCCAAATGAAAATATTCTAATCTTTAGTGTATGAGGTTTGCAAAATATGTCATTTCTTAATGACAGAAAAAAATAAAAGAAAGTGGCACATTTTCTCCCTTGCACTTAGTATGTTCTGGAAATAAATAAAGATTGTGATTTATGGGTAGTAAATCCATACGTGTACAGCTTTCAAAGAATTACCAGCTTGGTGAGGAGGGAAAAGGAAACTACAGCAATCTAAACCACAGAAGATTTATATTATAAGCAAATTTAAGGCATTTTTTTAAAATGGCATCTGAGAGGTCATGCTCATTTTTGTAAGAGTATGAGCTCAGGAGGAATCTGAGCTGTTCTGTCTTTTGCTGTCAGGATAAATAAAAAAATAAACACCAATAACCTTATCACAATGAATCCTATAATGATCCCTGCAGGGTCAAACAGGAGCATAAACCTTGAAGAACATTTTTAATGGAAAAACATATTGAAGTTTTTAATGCCTATGTCAGAAATACATACATGGTGCATTTTGAGGTGTGGATAAGTAGCTAGCTGATGGTGGTACATGTCTTGTGTTGTGCATGCCTTGTGTTGTACATGTTAAGAGAGAATATAAAAGTCTCCCTCAGTGCAAAGTATTATTTAAAGCACTTCTTATATGTGACACAAGAATGGCAGAGACCACCTGGATTATCATTTCAGGTAGGGTATTGGGACATCATCAGGTATTACAGTGATATTTGTAATATCATTGTATCATATTAGTGGTATTATCATGCAAACACCTATAGAATGCAAATTTATATTATACTAATCATTCCATGCACTGCAAACCAAACATTTCATTATCCAGTACAACCTTAAAATTTGGAATAATGAAGAGGAAGAAGTCCTCAAACTGTGATTTGCAAAAGGAAGAGAACTAAAAAGACTGAGGGCATTGTCAAGTAGAGAGCATTGTCAGATACAGTAACCTAGTCATGGTTATTCCCTAGAGCTGAATGTACTTCATATATTTTTAGATTAGACTATTTTAAAATTATTTTGTCTCTCTGAGTGATTATTTTGCCTCTCTGTTATATCTAATAGCTGTTTTATCATCAGTACAAATATAGAAGGGAAAGACACAAAAATGCAAGCATCTGAAAACACACCAAAAGAAAAACAGTCTTGAATGCCTCTTGTGCCAAAGAATTGTGGATTTTAGGTTTTAATTGTGGTATAAGATTGAGCTTTGCATTTGACGTACAGTTTGTGACCACTGTAGAAGCCTTTGAAAACTGTAATTGTACTAATAAGAATATTCCAACGTGGCTTGTTGCTGTGCTCTCAAGCCTGGTCATCCTAACCTCTGAGCCATTAGCTCCATGTGTACTCAGAGCTATTTTAAAATATGGTTGTTAAAGACTGACAGTTCTGTATACATAGCGATAATGATTAGCATAGTATAAGTACAGATGATTAGTATAGTGTAAGTACCGACTCTTACCTAGAAGTGTGTTGCTGGTGGATGAAATTAGAAAAAAATTAGGTTTTCAGTTTAAAACTGGCCTGTTTTCTCAGTTTTCTAAGCACTGTCATTCCATCAATCTCTAATTCCCTAAGTGATATATAATACCTCAATACACTGATTTGTGACAGGTTACAGTCACAGTGTAGCTGTGTAAGCTGGCTGTGCCAGTGTGCATACTCAGCACAGTCACTAATTCTCTGGGTGGCTGAGGAACTCCACAGATAGATTCTGCTGACTGAGACAACTCATTTGAGACAATGGATTGACACAATATGAGGTGGTTGACCGAACTCCTAGTTGCCTTCACAACAAAGTATTTGACAAACCACTGCAGAAACTCTCCAAGTGGGAATTTCAGATAGTCCTAGAGGTTTCCCCAGGTTTCCAGAGGTTTCCCTGCTGTGTATAAGCTAATTGGCACTGTTATCTCAGAGGTGCTTCCATGTAGTTGGTGCTGCAGAATTGACCAAACTGTGTACAGATACTTGTAACTAGTCTTTAGAACTGTTCTTGCAGTTACAGAAATGCTCAAACAAAACACTTCAAAACAAGACATCTAGGCTACATTTACACAAATAGGACTGTGAACCAGCTGTGTTATAAGAATCCAGCAGACCAGCAGTTCAGTGAGTCTCATTTCATTCAGCTGAAGATGCTTTTGCAAAAAACTTTTGCAATGAAGACTGACAGTATCACTGTCCAAATACAGCTGACCAACCTGTTTGATTGATTTCCTATATGAGTTTTATCTTGTGCTAAAGATCCATATAAATATTATTTTTTTTAACAAACAATATGTATTACGAGTGTCTGCGCACCCATTCTAGTGTACATTACCCCCAATGGAATGTTCAGAATGGGGAACTGACAGAGGGAGAATGTGTGGGGCCAAAACATCATGAGAAATGAGGACTTGGCCCAGAAGCAAACTTTCTTACAAGGAGGTAAATCCCTACTCAGCTGAGATGACTAGAATAAATAGACTGGTGTTGAAGGCCCAGAGTTTGACATTTGGTATACTGCTATAAGGTTGTTAGGGATGTAACTTTTATTAGTTAAAGTGCACTTAGGTATTATGAAACACATGTAACTGGCAGAAATAACAGAACTTAACTATTCAAGGATATCTGTCTGTCAACCCACTACACTGATCAGTGTAGAGCACCTCGGAGAAGTCCATCAATAATCAGGTTAAAAATCCAGAATTTTCTCATCCTGAGGGGGAAAACTCTACCTTCTGGAGTATATAACCCTGGAGCCACCTCCAGGGACACCTGGGACCAAGCTCACATGGCCGGAACAGATACTCTTAACAACCTACTCCTCCAGAACACTGATAGTCAGCTGCTGTTCTTGTAATCAAGAAAAGAGGAAACTGAAATAAGCACTGCTCTGTAACACTGTAGTGTTTTATGCATTAGTAACCACTCTTTCACGAAGGCAATAAATACCAAACTCCTTCATGTGGATCCAATTATTGCATAATAATTTAAGAATGCTTTAGTCTGTCCTCATTTAAAGTGCAATAAATTTCCATGCTCTGTGTTCTGGGGTAGTGACAAGTTGGGATTTTTTTGTTTTGTTTTTGCAAAATGTGCAAACTTTTTGACATAGCTCCATACTGGTTTTTTTTACAGAAGGCCTGTTTTCCAGAAAGACGAGCAATTACTTCCATTGTGAAACCTACTTCAACATCACAAGGATCACCTTAAGAGTGCATGTCAGAGTGGAACAGTGGCACAAGAGATTATTAGAGGAACAGGAGATTTAATCCCTAGATCACAGAACCAGAAATTTGCTGAAGCTGGTAGTTATAGAAATAATTCTCTTCTAATGAGCATTTATGTGAAATAGTGTAAGAAAAGATTTGGTGAGCTCAAGACACAGCTCAACGTGACATTTTTCTCAACAGCAATGCTGGTTGCCTATTGTTGCATTTTTTGTTTGTTAGACCACTTGTCTGTGTGGATGCAGGTTGATCCAGACCAGAGCACTGACTAGAATTACAAAACCAATCTTTTTCCTTCTCTTGGGGGTGTGACATTGTTCTCTTGAAGGGTTTAGTTTTATTCCATTTCATTTACTAAACTCATTTACCACATAGTTGAAGAAAGAGCTGAACTAGCACAGTTTTGGGGCTGTTGCAGGGTAGATCCAAAAGGCAAGGTATAGGAATTTTGCCTTTAGTGCTGAGAGAAATGTAACCACTTCAATCCTGTGTTTATAGTGGAGGTAGTGACTCACTAATGCCTGTACCAGCAATTTTGGTGAAGTCTCTTCAGCTACTGGTACCACAGACAAATAGTCCCCTCCAACCTGTGATCTGATTCCAGTTACTGCTCTCAGGATTTCATGCCAGAACAGTGGGGCTAATGAGCCCCTTGGGGCAGCTACAGGACAGGGTGTCCCGTTCACAGAAGTCACCTGTAGGGAAGGCCTTTAGTGGATTGCTGGCTCTCCCTGCCAGAGGGGACAGAGGCTGCAGTGAGCACCCATTATACTTGACTAAGACTTTCATGCTGGAATAAGTCCACACATTATCACAGTCAGTACTGGTTTTATTTACCACTGATCTTGTATGATTAACTGTAGTAATCACTTACTGAATCTGCAACTTACAGTATCTTGAAGGGATCAAGGGCTGGAATGTAGTGATCCCAGCTGAAACGACATTGAGCTTCCAGGCTGGGCATGGAGGCAGCACAGCCTCAAGAGAAATGGAGCATGATGCTGGCCCGCCGGGCACAGCAGCTGTGGGGGTCTGGTGAACCACACCAGCATGCTCAGCTCCAGAGGAGGGGTGACCTCAAGGGAAATGGGGCACCACAACATACCCTGAAGACAAGGCATTCTTAAAGGGAACTAGCCCACCTGCCAGACCAAGGAGACAGGGCAGCTTCTCCAGAGCCAAATTGATCAGGTAGCCTTGAGATGAACAGACTTCCATGTGGAACTCCAGAAACAGAGCAACCTGGAGGGAAGCAGGCCTCCTTGCTAGACTCTGGAGGTGGGGCAGCCTGTAGTGGTGGAACTCAGTGCTGGGCATCCTGAGTGGGAGGAGGACACCAGTGCAGCCTAACAGACCCCAAAGCAAGGCAGCTAAGAGGGGAGTGAAACCCCTGCCAGGTGGGGTAGCCTAGAGAGAAGGAGGGTACGATGCTGAGCCCTGAAGGTGGGATAGCCTGAGAGGATCAGGTGGCAGGGTGGCCTCAGGGGGAGCAGGGCACAATGCTGCCTCACTCTGCCCAGGAGTTACAGTGACCTCAGTGGGACAGGGGCAATGTGGTGGTGTACTTGGTCACAGAGGCACAGCAGCCTCAAGGGGAACAGGGTAAAACCATAACCTTCCAGACCCCGCAGGCATGATGACCTTAGTAGGAGTAGACCACTATGTTGGCCCAAAATGCTCAGTCTTGAGGGGAGAGGGGCACCACAACGGGCCACTGGGTCTCAGAGGCAAAGTGGTCTGCAGGACAACACGGTACCTTGCTGAGCTTCCCTGGCCATGAGACACTCTGACCTTGTGGGGAGCAGGGTATCACACTGGTCTTCCTGGTCCCACAGGTCGGAGCTGATCTTACAGCTGGAGATGAGTTTGTTCATAATTACTTGAAGGGGAGTTTAGAAGGATGAAAGAGCAAAACTCTTCTCAGTTAGAGTAGATGGACCAAGGGGCTATGAATTGCTCAGGAATTTCCCAAAACTTGGGAAAAGCTGGTTTCATCTTGGAGGAAATGAAAACATTCATGGAGTAGGGCAGCACTAGAAGATGTCACTCAGAGAGCCTGGGCAATCTCCTTGTCTGATAACTTTCAAGATTCAGGTATGCACAGCCAGTCACTTCATACAGTGTTGGCAACAGTCCCACTGCAATAATGAAATTGGGGTGGAGACCTCTGAGGTTCATTCCATTCACTGCTTCTCTGGTTCTATAATTCTTGCATCATTAACTGCTGTCTAAGTGCTTCTTTAGTTCACTGATTCTTCTTGTTATATAACATTTATTATTAGTAGCTTTGAGCTTAACATCTTCTTACTTGCATCGCAAATTCTTGACAGGACACTAGTCCACTGAGCTTAGTATGGCATGAAAATCATATCTAGTAGATAGGGATATGGACAAATTTTGTTTACAAATAAAGCAGAAATAACCATAAAAACAAGTGGAAATACTTAATTTATAAGTATGTATTTGAGTGAATCTTTTGAGTATTAGGAAGATCTGGGCTCCAAAAAACCAGTAATTGCACACTTTAACATCAGGGTTTGGTGTCATTTAATTTGTGTGCCTAAGCATTCTTCTTGGTCCTATTCTTCTGAACCAAGGCTTAAAAAATTTTTTTAAGGATTATGGGCTTTATTTTCTCCTTACCTTT
The DNA here is from genome assembly GCF_022539395.1 of Myiozetetes cayanensis. Classification (NCBI taxonomy): domain Eukaryota; kingdom Metazoa; phylum Chordata; class Aves; order Passeriformes; family Tyrannidae; genus Myiozetetes; species Myiozetetes cayanensis. Next base: position 27,914,641 of record NW_026087742.1, on the reverse strand, counting down.
CATGAAGTAAGAATGATTTAGCAGGTTTTTTAGTGAGACACTGGTGGGCATCAAATCCAGTGAACACAAGGCCAACTAAATAAATTGCCTTTGTCTTATTGCCCACATTCAGCGAGCTGCAGAATGTAGGTTAAAAGTATGGACAGTGTAAGGAAACATATATCTCAAACTGCTCTGGTCATTTAACAAACTGTTATGTAATAGCATGGAGAGTATCTGTTAAAATATGGCTAATAAAGGGAGACACTCCAGTATGACTTTTCACTCTGGTTTCTTGACACAAAATATTTTAAAATTTGGCTTTTGATTGCACAAGGTTTCAATTTCAAAGGTTTCTAAGTGAAAAGAGTAATCAGTTCCTACAACAGAATAAAAAATCTGCCAATCTCACTAATTTAGATTTAGGAGTTTTCTTTTACAGGTTGCAGTTTATATTCCATAGTGATGTCTTAAAACTTGGGATTTGCATTTTCATAACTAGACACACTCTGTTGCTAATGTTTGTTAAGTAATGGCAGTGTATATTTACCCCAAGAAATTACACCAGACCACTAAAACTCAATTCACAGAAGCGATGACAAGTCAGTTTGCACCTTAACAAGAGAACATCACATTCCCAAAAGCAATGAAAAATTAACTCTCCTCTGAATGCCACATACACAGTGAAGTAGAGCTGTGTCATTCCAAATTGTATTATTTTTATAAATTCTATTACTATGAAATTTTTCTTGATTAAATCTAAGCAAATAGGATATGGTTTTATTGCTAAATGTTGATGCAGCTCAATTTTCACTCCCTTCAGCCCTGCCCCTCCTCTTTAAGACCTGCTAGATACTTTTTGCTTAGTGTTGGCTTCCTTCCTTTCTCCAAGTTGCCCTTGTTCCATACCAAACTTCTTTCACCTGCTACAATTTCTGGTCCAAAGGTAGATGACTGTGGGCAGGCTGACCTTGAACATAAATTAAAGCTGAACTACTTCGATCAAAAATAAATGTTGATTTACAGTCAATTGTAAATAAAAAGGAGACAAATGCAGCAATGCTAGTTAAACATGAAGGGCCTGATTCTCAGATCCCTTGAACTAAAGATCCATAGCATAAGCCAGGCAGCACCAGAGTGTTTCAAAGACAGCACTCCCGAGGAATCACTACCATTTAAACTAATAAGCAGAGGACTACAAAAGCTTTCCACTAAAGGATAGTGGGAATGCTTACTCTGTTTCAGGATTGCACATTTTAACACAATATTTTAAACCGTGAATTCTGCTTACATTAAGGACTCTTGCTTCATAGGGGAGATAAAGGAACCTCTATCTTAAAAATCATAAGTTCATATTTCTTTCTTATTTTGATTATTTCACTTTTTGACCTAGACAGCTTTAAATTCCAAGAAATCTGTTCTATCTGTTTATAAAGTGTCATATTAAAATCTGTCCTAGAGAATGCAGACTGACTGATGTTGCCATTAGACATAGTAGATCTCTGTTTTGCTGATATGAAGGGGCTTAGTTCTGGGAAGGTTTTCTTCCCTAAGAAATCTCAATGGGAATATGTGCTTGAATAATAATAATGAAAAAGGCCTAAAAATAAATTTAAGACTTGTTACCCTTTGAAAAAATGTAGATAATTCTGTCCCTTCTCTCTTTTAATGGTTTCTTAGTCAAGAAAGGCATATTTATATCCTTCTTCACTTATTCTTTCCACATAAATCAATCCCTCCAAACAGACCCATCAGATTTTTTTTCTTTTTCTTCCTTCAAACTCATCCTTTATGGGATTATCTGTCTTTAAGGACATGTCTGGTAGTGCCCATAGGACAATTCTGTTAGCTTCAGGGAGAGAGAGACTACTGCTGCATGTTAACAAAGTTCAATTCCACAGGCCTTTTATACTGGTATATTCCTTTAAAAATTTGTCTGATCTCTAATTCTTCAATTTAATATTTCTGAATTTAATACTGTTAAACTTTTTTTTTCTGAATATTTCCAATCACATATCTGCCTCTCTGAAACCTGTCTCACCCTTAACATACTTCTAAAGACTTTAATTCCCTTTAATATTTTCTGGTTTTATCTATATTTTGCAACAGCTCATAAAATAGACCTACTTTTGAATTTGACCAAATCCATTAACCCTTTTCATACAAACATGATCAAGGATAGTGAAGAATAAACATGGTAATGAAAATAAAGTAACTCAGAGACTCCTTTAGTGATCCTTAACTTTGTCACGTTTCATTAAGAGCCTCTTATATTTCCTTCCCACACTATTACAGTGCTTTCTTAATTTTAATCTCCATTTGAATGGAAATTTGCTTCTGATGTAAGAATGGTGCAGAAAAATCTACCTCAAAAAAAAAAACTGAGAAAAATTCTGGAGTCTCAAGGGTTCTACACTCCTAATCATAAAGCTTTGCCAACCAATGCTAGTACAGTGAGCTGGGAAGCTATAAATGAAATTTCTCTCAATGCTTTCATGGAAGTGAGATGACATATTGGTGGTTACCCTTCCCAGGTCTTTGAAATTTGTAGCTTGCAGATTTGAGTTTATGATTTCAACAGGGAGAGTTTAACAATACTTCCACTGTGTGCTAAGTGCTAAGGAGAGCTGAAAAGGGTCTCACTGCTATCTCACTTTAAGTACTCACTGAATACTCTAGGCTGGGACAAAATCTAATCTCCTCCTTTTTTTCATGTCAGAATTCATACCTTACTGCAGGTGGGTGAGCAAACGTGAATTTTAAAAGAATTAAAATGCAGTTCTGCTCTAGAAATGGCTATTGGAAAATTGCTTTTTCACAGCATATTCTTCCTGAGGATATTGAAGGAAAGAATGGGACTGTGACGCATAAGGCACAGATTCAAAATATAGAGCACACAGAAGATTATCAAATTCTCAATTCCTGAGACTGTTCAAGTCCCTGTGTCAGAATCAGTAATGCCTTGGGTTATTTTAAACCCAATACAACTTCAATACTGTTGTAAAATTGCATCTTTGATTACAAGGTGAAATTTAAATTCTTGGTTCTGAAAGAAAAATCAGGCCAACCCACCAAAGCTAACTTAGTCCTTAATCTAAGCAAATACGTTAAAGAATATCTGAAAAAAAGCTTTTTTTTTTTTTTTTCTTGAGAGACTCATACTTTTGGAGTCTGTGTGAAGACTGTGAATACAGTTTGTGTATCACTGTCAATGGGATAACTTCCACAGATGATGATTGAACATAAACTTGCTTTTGCAGGTGCAACTTATTATGGTCTTTTTGAGAGTACAAGTTTTCATCAGATTGTTCCATAAGAGAAAGCACATGACCCCAAAGGAACAGCCATTTATTAACACAGCAAATTAGCTAATCAAATTAGACACACACCCACGTTGCAATACGTAAGCGAATCTCAGAAAATCTTCAAAACACTACTCTTGTTCCTACTCCAACTATATATATCTTTGCTTTCAAAACCACTGTGAGTTCTGCTTAAAGAACAGAAGTGCAATCTACAGCATTAAATACTCATCAAATAAATAAATAATAAAATTAACCTATGTGCCATAAAAATCATCAGCTAAGGTAAAGAAGAAGTTGGACAACCATAACAGAATACTTTACTTTTTCAAGTTACTGCAGAACCTCAGAATGCAAAGTGACATCCAGTTACTACTTAGTTAAGAACCTGGGTCTTCCTAAGCATTTCCTTTGCTCCAGTGTTTCCTTCCTAAAAGGCGTTTATAGCATCACCCAGCTGCATTTTGTCCCTGCTGCTGGAAACTTTCCATTCAGCCACAGAACAAAAACAAAACAACGTGTCTGTTTCTTAAACTCTCCAGTTCATGGCATGATATTTTAGACCAAAACACTTAGCAGAATACACCAAGATACAAGATTTTCCACTGCAGTGGTTAGTATGAAGGCTCATGTTCCCTGTTATCACCCTTACTACCAGGACAGATGCAAATGGCATAGTGTCCAAGAGGGAGAGTTACAAGCAGGAATGTCTTGAACTGTAAAGCAATAGTCAGTAGATTCTTCTTTCGTAGACCTCAGACTCCACAGAAACTAGTTTACAGAGGTTTTCATCTCACATAATGCCAAGTTCAGTGCATCTTCAATAATGGTAGCCTTATCACATGCATTGTTTTAAAAAGTCTGATCCCAGCATATACTCTCAGTCATAAATAATCTGGGCACATTTTTACCTAGAGAACTACTGTTGTTAGTAACTCTTTGTGACTCAAAATGTGGAAGTATTAACTAATGTGAATCTAAGAAACCTTTTTTCTTTGAGAAAAAATATTCATCTATTGAAAATCACTTTTCTTGGGAAAATATATTGGGATATTTTGCTATTGTCTATGTATGCATCCCTGACTATTAACTCTTTAAAGTGTTAAATAAAAACTGAGAAAGCCATAAGTTAAATATTAAGATTCTGTCTGGAAAAAAAAGATATTATATAATCCAAATAATTCAATGACATTAGAAAATGCATTTTCTCTTCAGATACAACTAGACAAATAAAGCTTTGATCATAAAAATCTCCCCATGGTGTTGGAACTAGATGATTTTTAAGATCCCTTCCAACTAAACCATTCTATGATTCTGTGATCATTTTTTCAGATTTACTTTGAATACATCCCTAAAAATAAACTCTGAAATTAAAAAATTCTTCATGAGTGTTTTGTTCTGCTTATGAACATTTAAAAATGAGATCAAGCTTCTCATAATCGCATGAAAATCCATCAGTCAGTGATGATCAGATTCTGTGTAGAATACTTAAATGGTAATACTTAAATTCTTTTTCCCATCAACCCGCTAGTTGCCTTTGGCAACTGGTTTTGTATACTCTAGATACAAAAAGAACAACCATTTAATTTGAATCAGTTCATCTGGGGCTGCTTAATGTTTGATTTATCCAAAAGGGAGAAACTGACTGATCTTCCAAAACAAGAACAAAAAATCTCCAAACAAATCTACTTTTTCTTTTCTGTTAGATCAGGCGTGGTGATCCAAACCAATATAACTATAGATAATAGTTATCTTTCTTACTAGAAGTATTCCTTTTCAGTGAAAGTAATTTGATAAACTACTTTATTTTTATATAGCCAAAATCTTTGCAGGAGCTTCACTTAAGAATAAAATAAATTAAAATCCTTTTGAGTTTTGAGTTGAATTCCATTTCTTTACAAAATGTTGCTTAACATACATGGTGACTAAGATTTTCATCTACCGAATAGGAAATGCAGTGTTTCTAAAGACAGTGAAAATGACAAAAGAAACTGATCTGAGTGTTTTAGCAGTCATGTTTTAATGCATGATTGATTTAGCAAATTTACAAAAACCATGTGTCTTCTTGGCTATTGAAAGGACCATATTATATAAGAAAGAAATTATCCTAATAGGAGACAGTAGCTAAACAGTACAAAATGAACAATAAGATTATCTGAAACAGACTTCCTTTCTTCCAGATATTTCAGATACACTCAAAATGATTTGTTTGATTATTCTGGATTTAATTTGTTCTACTCTCCAAAACAAGATGACACAGTCTTCTTTACAGATCTCACTAAGGTATTTCCAAGTTTATTTATGTGAGCCTTTTAATGCTGGTGTTTCAATTCTTACATGAAGTAGATTCGACCATTTGTAGCTGTGGATCAGCAACAACGTTAGATAGAAAAATCATGTTACAAATTGGTTGAACCTGTTTAAGAATTGGTTTAAGTTTTCTTTGGGAAGCTGGAAAAAGGCCAATAAACTTCCATGTGCAGACTGCTGATAAATCTGTGGAATGGACACAGTGGAACCCAGGGTTTGCACAGGAGCACAGACTACATTTAAATTTAAGACGTGATTCTTATTTAAGTTTCAAGCAGAAATCACTCACAGGGTAAAGACAGAAAAATCCGTTTCAGCATTCTCAGAATTTGAATATTGCTTTATTTACAAGAACACGATTATCTCAGTGCAAACTTAGCACTCTCTACTCCCTCTTAAAGTCGCACTTAAGTGCATCATGAATCCTTGTGGTGGCAGAACTAAACCTTCAGTTGCCATCAGAAATGCCTTGGATGAAACAGGCTAGGAGAAAAAATGGAAGTTTCTTGGGAGAGATGTGATATAATAGAAACAAGACACTTTTGCAGGAGGGAGGCAAGAAAGTCTGCACAGCTGCTTCCTTTTTTATTATTGAATGATTTCAACCTCCAGAGTTGTCAGGCCAGTACAAGACACAATTCCTAAAATCCACTTACAACAGCAGTTGATTTTTTATATAAGCATGCTTTTCCTTGACTTGCTAAGAGTTCCGAGGGAGTTTCATAATTAAGAGACACAGTTCTTTTGATATACAAAGCCTCCTAGGCTTTTTTGACACCTGCTTCATGAAGTGTCTCTCACTAGGGAAAATCCAGTTTGTTTATCAGTATTGCCTTGCATTACCTTAAAATGGAATTTTTTTAAAGACATATTGTCCTCTTTTCAACTTCTCCATTCTCTGCACTTACAGTAAATGTGTTGGGATAATCATCCGCTGTTAGTTAATATTAGCTATAGATTTTATCTTGGCACTCAGCGTTCTTACATAGTTTGTCAGTTCTTTGGTTTTGTCATGCATCAAGTACCAGGGGTATTGTCATATGTATGTTTGACATAAGCATTAGGACAGGAAAGAAAATGAGGCTAAGGACCTAATTTTTTTCTTTTGACAGTTCCTCCAGTTGTGCTAGGAAAGGGAAAACATCATCAAGCTATTTAACTGAAGAATGCTCTTTACTGTGAGAAGACTCCAATGTTATCTTTGTTAGTGGAGTATCTTCCACATATTTGGTTTGGGGGATTTTTGTTTGTTTGTTATGCTTTTTGGGTTTTTTTAGTATTTTTTTATCCATATTCATTTGATGCATTTAGGAATTCTGAAGCCATTAGCTTTTAAAAGTTTTTTATGAAATGTACCAAAATTTATCTCCTAAGAGACAAATTTCTTCCAATTTCTCCCTCCAACTTTTCAATTAAGAGTCAAGTATCTTCTGCTTTAAGGACCCTCTAGGAATAAGAAGTAGTAGTAAAGTGTTAATATGTGATATCCAGAAGTAAAACCATCTAATCAAAGTGCTGTGCCAGTAGTTAGAAAACACCAAAACCCAGAGTCTTTCATTAAGCACTTCAGTTTGAAAATTCTAAGGCATTTGGTCTTATACACTGATTAATTAACAAAGAACTTATGCAATCATGTACAGCTGATGATCTTTAAAAGTTAAAGAATGGCATATCTAACTTGTCTTTTGCAATATACCAGATTTTTCATGCTTATCTAGAGGGATAGACAGAATATCACTGGTCAGTTAGGTCTCAGTATATTTGAATGAGGTTTTGTGGGCTGCCTTGAAAGTTCTAGAAAGTTTCTGAGTTTATGCAATCTTTACTAAAGTCACTGCATCAAAATCCAAAGTTGGTATTTTTTTAGAAGAACTTTCTCCAAACATTTTTTTCTTGAGCATCTTCTCTCTTTTTTTTTTAATTCAGAGTTCTACTCAGATGTTAAGATGATTATTCCTATTTGACTTGCCATAAATTATGGTTCATAAGAAAAAAAATAGTGTCAAATGAAAGTATTTTCTGTTTATTAAAAATATTTCTTACTGTCTTTTTAAATGGAAATTAATTTTTTTTTTTATCGGAGTATAAAAGCAAGGATAATTAAAGGAAGTAATGTTCAAGATTTTTGTGATATGGAAACCTGCCTTTTCAGAGTACCTTGAGCAGAATAAATAGTTTGGGATCTTGCCCATGGGAACTGATGTGTGCTCTGCTTTTCCTAGAGCAAAATCACAGAATTTACAGTAATTGATTTCAAAGAATATTTTTACTAAAAGTCTGGAGGCAAACATCTCTTATTATTAGCAGAATTTAAATTGGATTGATTTAGACCAAAGTCAGGTTTCACAAAAGAGAACAGTGCAATGAAATACAAAAGGAAAATACTTTTTTTGCTTACCTCTTTGACTGATAATATGAGAGACATGAGAGGCAGAACTTCATCTCTTGAGAGACAGAACATGCAGTAAGATTTCAAATAAATGGCACACAAAAGATCTATGAAATATTTCTACAGTGTCTGACTAGCAATTGCATTTCCTATTTCTAAACCTTTATGATATGCTCCCCCAGGTTTTTAAGAAACAGTTAAAATTGGACGATTGATGTTATTTGACCTGTACCATGCAGGGATTGTCTACACTACAGTAAGAAAGGGATCTCACAAAGACAAAGCTAAGGAATGTCTAGAGGATCCCCAAAATTCTAAAAGTGTAATTCTGCAGGATGTTTCTGCAAATCCCCACTCCTCTCACGAGCTGTAACTGTTTGAGGGTCCTTCTAGTCAACCTGTATATCTCAGATTTTTGTTGAGCCCATAAAAATAATGGAAACATGCTGGGCTAAAATAAATGTTGGTCCCTATCCTTTCAGGATGTTTACATGAGAACTTGTTGGTGTACAGTTAGATAAAAGAAAAGCCATACAGTCCCAAGTGGAAGCTTCACAGAAGTTCCTCTGTTACACTGAGCAGTCTGAGCTCATCCTGGGTCCAAGGAATTTGTGTGGTACAACACAAACCTGAAGGCCACGCTGTACATGCAGCACATCACAGCACAAACCTGGGCCTATTCAGGAAACTGTTATGTGAATCCTCAATGTATAGGAGTCTCAATGTTCCTCAATGTATAGCAGTCTCATGGTCAGGATCATTACAGCAGGCAAGTTTGTTTTTTTTTTCCTGAGACATTAATAAAAAAAAATTAAAAATACATAAATGTTTACTGAGATCATCTGTTACATAAATTTATCTCTCTTCAATTACAGATACATTTTAGATAGCTAAAATGAACATAATCATATTTTACTTGCATTTCCCTCTAGACTTTACTTTTCGTAACACATCAATAAATATGTGTCCTTTCATTCTTAAAGTTACCTCTGTTCTAACATACGACTACTTAACCAAAGTTAAGCAACAGTCATTACACTAATAGCGGTACCTGGATAAGAGAATTCTTTTCCTTCTGCAAAGGCTAAAGTTTTCTCGAAGATAAATTGTCTGAGTTCCCTTTACAGTGCTTTGATTGTGAAGAACTCTTTAAAGCAACTATAGATACAAGTGATTTTTTTTCACACTGTACAAAAAGCAAATGCATGAGAATCAAAAGATGGTTCTTACTCTTCACAGACCTGATGAGTCAGAAAAAAATTGAAAAGAGAAGGGAAAAAGAAACAGGTTAAAGCAAAAACTGCATGCATGAGCAAAGCAAAAATAAGGAATTCATGCATTACTTCCATTCAACAGGCAGATGTTTTTCAGGAAAATAGGGCTTAATGACATGCAACAGTTACTTGGAAAGACAAACATTGTAACTCTGAATCTCCATTCTCCTTCCTTCTTTTCTCTGGTTTTGTAAACTTAGCATGATGCCGTATGATATGGGACACCTTTTTTGTCACTGGGCTCAGCTGTCCTGGCTGTGCCCTCTCTCAACTTATTCCACATCCCCAGCCTACTCATTGGCAGGACCATGTCAGAAACAGAAAAGGCCTTGATGTTGTGCAAGTGCTACTCAGCAATAACAAAAGTTTCATGAATTATTGGCAATGTTTTGGTCACAAACTCAAAGCATAGCACCATATAAGCTACTATGAAGAAAATCAACTCTATCTCAGCCAAAACCAGTACAATGTTTTAACAGGCAACTGCATTTACGTTCTATGGTCCACACAGTGAATTGGACTGAGTAGGTAAAGGCCAGCTTGTTCCCTTTCAAGGCTCTAGCAAGGCACTCTCAATCGTGGTTATGTGGTCTTCAATCACAGATGGAGGACTCTGCATGCTCCTTAATTAAGCTTTTTTAATTTCTCCAGTCTGCTGAGGTTCCTCTGAAAGGCAGTTCTATCCACCATCATAATGCTGTATATAATCTATGTCTAGATTAGTTTTTTATGCAATCCAAAATACTGCACAGAATTTGGAAAAAAACTCCCCACCTAAATAAGAAACAAATAATTGCATTTATAATTTTAATTTATGTGTATTTCACAGTGACTCTAATACTCTTTGCCTACACACAGCAATTTTAAACTGTGTGAATAATTTAAAATTTCCCTCCAGAGAAATGTAGATTCCTTTAAGTAGACAGTAGGATAGATCAAAGGTATTTGGAATGTTTCATCTGATAAAGACAAATCAAGAGAGGAATGATATAAGTCTTACTTGCATTAAAAAAAAATTCACTGGAGATAGTGGTTAGTTGACATCTACTGGACAAGAAGAAGAACCAAAAGCAAAAGCAGCAGCAGAATCAAAAAAGAAAAATAAGCAAAAAAAAGGAGAAGAGAGAGAAATAGAACCAGAAGAAGAAACAGAACCAGAAGAAGGAGAAGGAAAAAGAGAAGGAGGAGAAGGAGAAGAAGAAGAACAACAACACTGGAACAGGTTGCCCTGGGAAGCTGTGGATGATCCTTTCCTGGATGTTTTGAGATCAGGTTGGACCGGGCCCTGAGCAACCTGGTCTAGTGAAAGGTGCCCCTGCCCCCGGCAGAGGAGGGTGAAACTAGATGATCTTTAAGGTCACTTCCAACTCAAACCATTCTGTGATGCTATGACTCTATGAAGAAGAAGAAACAGATGCAAATGAAGAAGAAGCAGTAAAGCAGAAGCTAAAACATCAGAAGAAGCCGAAGAAAAAGAAGAAGGAGGAAAAGGAGAATAAGAAGCCAAAAAAGTCAGTTCCAGGAGAAGAATCAGAAGAAGGAGAAGAAGAAACAGAAGAACAAGAAGAACATAAAGAACAAGATATGGAACAGAAAAGAAGTAGAAGCAGAAAAAAAAGCAGAGAAAGCAGAAGCAGCAGAAGACAATGAGCTGCAGATGTGGACCTTGTATGTGGATTCTTTGTGCTCATGTGCTAAAAGAGAGTTGTTCTGTTCTCCACTCTGGTTTGTCTATTTTGACTGTAAATTCATCAGAGCATGGGCTTTCTCTTACCTGGCAACAGTGTGCACTAATATCATCTCACCTTCTTAAATAATAATTTAGAATAAATAATAAGCATAAATAAGAACTGATGTAAAGTGTAGCTTGCTCAAGTATGAACACAGTATTTTATACAACATGTGCCACTCCCTCACCGGTTATTTTAAGCAGGTGCATGACAGACTGGAAGAGAGTCCAAGGCACACTTACTGGCAGAGGAGAGATTCTTTTCATACTTAGCAGTGTGAGGGAGAACTGAGGAAGTTACCACAGTGCGTATGGTCTTTCCAATCCACACCGAGGAGTGTTAGAGGGAAAAACTCTGATGGGGTAGCATAGGTTTGGTGCCAAACTCTGCTTCACTTATTACACTTGCTGCTGATTTGGAAAAGGGAATTTAGAGCTTTTACATCAACAGTCCTCCAGTACATGGCTTGAAAAATCAAACAATGGAAACTCACAGGTTAAAGAAAAGGTTGTTACAGTAGAGGGAAAGAAAAACAGAAAGAGAGGAAAATGGGGAACACAACTTGGAGACATTCAACAAATTATAAAACCTTGAATCTTAATTAGAGTAAGATTTATTTTAATTGGAGTATGATTTATCAGTCAATTCTCAGTGCAGGGTTGGGGCACTTTTTAAATATCGTTATTCGTTACAAATATTCCATGGACAAAGAAACAAGGAAAACTCTAATACCAAATGATACCTAAAAGATTTTGTGGACAGCAAATTGAATATGTTTGAAATATGATATGAAGGGAAGGGGATTAAAGAATGTACTTTTGAACATTGAGTGTTTCTCAAAAAATTATTTCTTACACAATTATAGGCTATTATTCTTCAAAGTTCTTAAAGATATTCTTAAATTCAGGGCCCAATGTGGCTTTGACTAAAGTGGTATGTTTATATTTACCTGCAGGACTAAGAGTTTAATTTGTTCAAGAACTGTGGAATCTCATGTGAGTGAGGCTAAACCACACACCAAGAAAATAAACAAAACAAATACTTCATAGTCAATGTAAGATCAGAACCCAGGTCACCACATAACTAGACAGGCACACTTCATAATTAAGTTGGCTTGATACTGAGCATACCTGTCCCAAAGCCATTAGCTGTCTCAAAATTCCTGTTTTGAAGGAAAAGTAAAACCAAAAAAAAATGAGAAACCCAATACAGACCAGACCAAACCAACAAAACAGAAAACCCAGACACATTGATACTGGCTTTGAGAGCATTAGTGTCACAATAACCTGAGGTTCTGGGATTTATTCTGCAGTGCTGATACCACAAGAATAGAGAAAGAAATCACTTGATGTATCTTGTTAATATTTGTTATAGCAATCAGATTCGTGACACTGCTTGGAAGAAATATGAGAGATTTGACAACTGCTAGAAGGTGGGACCTTGAAAAGATGCAAATTATCTGTCATGAAATATTAAATTTGGTTATCATCTTTTGAAAACCTTTGCATCAGTCAAGAAAAATTCAGAGAATGTGAATCTTTGATTCTGCAAAAAGCTGATAGTCAAGTGTACTGTTTTTAATTACAAAATTAAGCTGGACAGCTATCCCCTACTCATACATCAGTATGTCAACATGTTAAAATGTAAGATTTCTTCTTGGCAGTTGTTTGTCTGAAATCATGATGGTTAGCAGCTCTTACACTTTACTGCATGAAAATAGGGATAGGCATACATGAGTGTCAGTATTTTTCCAGTCACAGTAAATGTATGCCACAACACTGTTCAGTGAGAGGAAATTCCATAGGACACAGTGGCAAATTTGCATTTAAATGGATGCCTTTTATTTCTGCATTCTAAATAAAAAGAACCATCTGCAGCTAGACAATGTATCTAAAGTTAGCACGATTCAAAGGGCTCTGAGATACAGGATAGCAGTTTCCTTTGATAACAGCAAGCAGTAGACTAGGTTTGTTCAATAGTTAGTATCTCTTTCTGATAAAAATGCAAAATCGGATCATCTCTATCTCCTTTCAAAATGGGAGTACAATTTGACTCCTGAGGAACTGCCAGAAGAAATGTCCTTGATTTTTATGAATATTCATTATTTGCAGATGTTCCAACTAATCGGATTAAAGTCCTCTAAGTACTCATTGTTTGGGCTAAGAGTTAATTTTCTTCATAGTAGGTTATATGGTACTATGTTTTGGATTTGTGACCAAAACAGAGTCAATAATACACCAAAGTTTTTGTTATTGCTGAGTAGCAGTTGTACAACATCAAGGCTTTTTCTGTTTCACGTATGACCCTACCATAGGCTGGGGATGTGGAAGAAACTGGGAGAGGACACAGTCAAAACAGCTGGCCCCAATGACCACAGGGATGTTCCATACCATATGGCATCGTGCTCAGCGACAAAAGCTGGGAAAAGAAGGAGAAAGGGGGAGGATCAGAGTTATGGTGTTTGCCTTTCCAAGTAACTGTTATGCATAACGGAGCCCTGCTTTGCTGGAGATGGCAAAATATTTGCCTGCTGATGGGAAGCAATGAATGAATTCCTTATTTTTGCTTTGCTTATGCACGCAGCATTTGCGTTACCTATTAAACCATCTTTATCTCAACCCATGAGTTTTCGCACTTCTACCCTTCCGTTTATCTCCCCCGTCCCACTGCAGGGGAGTGAGCGAGTGGCTGGGTGGTGCTTAGCTGCCTACGAGGGTTAAACCACAACAGTACATTTTTAGTTACTCCCTCCCCCTCGACACCAATATTTCTTTCATAACTGTTCCCAATCCTGCATTATGTTCTTGTACCAAATATTTTTGGTATGCCACATATGCTTGGATAAGGACACTGATAAATACTAATGAATTAATCAGTTACCTGGGCTACTGAAATTCTATAAAGAAAACAAGAATCCTTCCAAATCCTCATTCCATGCTTATTGTATTAAATACTCTTGCTTCACAACTCCTTCTGTGCCTCTTTCTTCTAAGCCAAGCGGGTCTAGCAGGTTAATTGCTTCTCACAAAGAAATCTTCAGCCTATGCTTCTCTACTTCCCATTTTTACTACATGCCTCTAGGTATGTCCCATATACATGCCATTTTGGAGTGACTAGTGCATTGCTGAGAAATGCACAAGACCATACTAGAAAGAAAACATCCTGTTGACTATAAGGTGATCTTACAGATCATCCCAGATTTTATGTCTCTTTGAGAGGGGAGAAGAAGTAGAAATTTCACCCGAAGTATAATGAGATCCTACATCTACTATGCTATCAATTCCAGGCCCTTATATCATGTTTTTACCTCCTAAACAGAAACCAAATACCACGTTCCTGTCACTGCCAATCATCTCACACAAAATATGAATTAACTTTATTAACACTCACCTCGCACTGCTATATTTCCTCTGTTCTTTATCCTGTGCTTCCCTGCTTCCATGACTGCATTACTGTTGTGGTTTAACCCCCGCCAGTCACTAAGTACCATGCAGTCACTTGCTCACTCCCCTCCCTGCAACGGGATGGGGAAGGGAGTGTGCAGGGTAAGATTCACGGGTAAAGAACACTTCAATACCTGAAAAACATAAAATATGATGATGATTTTAACAATAATAGTAAAAATAATTCTAAAAGGGAAAAGGAGAAAGAGGTATAAAGCCCAAAAAAAAAAGTGATGTGCAATACAGTTGCTCAGCCACTGACTGATGCTCATCCCATCCCTGAGCACAAATTGGTGGCTCCTGGACAACTTCCCTCCATTTATATACTGAACATGGCATTCCATGGCATGGAATACCCCTTTGGCCAGTTCAGGTCAGATGTCTTGGCCATGTTCCCTCCCGGTTTATTGTGCATCTGCTCTCTGGCAGAGCACGGGAAACTGAAAAGTCTTTGATTTAAAGTAAGCTCTACTTAGCAACAACTAAAACATCAGCATGTTATCAACATTATTTCACACTAAAACCAAAACACAACACTGTGTCAGCTACTAAGAAAAAAATTAACTGAAACCAGGACAGTATCCACCACTTATTCCATACCAGTTATGTCATGCCACACTTCAATGCCCTATCACCTTTCCTGTGTTTTGATATATGCACATTGATATATTCCCTTAGATACATTCCCTTAGTCTATGGACCATCCATTGAGATAATTTAGTCCATGAAATTAGGCTCTTCTGTCATAACAGTCTTTCAAGGCAGCAAAGATGGTGTGTGGTGTTAGAGGGCTGCATGTTGAAGTCAGTTCTGATTCCATCATTGCTGCACTTCTCCAGTTAATTTACATTAATGTGGTAATCAAAAGGGAGTGGGATTCCAATCCCAGTGTGATGATGAGCACATAGCCTCTGTAGAAGTGAAAATATACAGGAAGGAAGGAAGGATTAGGAAGCAGTGTTCCCCACAGGTTGGCTCTGCAAGTGGAAAAGGCGAAAGGTGTACTATTAATAGTTCCCAATAGATGGCTCCCGAAACACAGAGGTGACAGCAATGCTGAGCACACAGATTAAACTAGTTTTGCAACCTGCGATTCTATCATATCATAAGCTAGTATTGCATAGAACAACAAAATTATAAACTTAGCCCAGGACACAGGGAGTATAGACACCACAACCAGAAACACATACAGCAGTTAAGGTATTACATGAACACATATGAAGAAATTCTAAGAGCAAATAAATGAGCATTGTGACCAGTGACTTTTGAATTAATAAAATGGATGCTTAAAACAAATTGGGTTTAACACTTCCTTGTCAGATCTGTTGTTATGACAACCCTTTGTGCCCCACACTGGGCACTAAAAAGGACTGCCATGGTTTAACCCCAGCTGGTAGCTAAGAATTAAAACCACTTGCTCATGGTTCCCCCACCCCCAGTGGAACCAGGAGTGGAACTGGAAAAATGTAAAACACGTACATTGATATAAGAACAGTTTAATGATAATAGTAAATATATGGTAAAAATAATTTAAAAGGAAAAAGAGAAATAAAATTAAAACCCACAAAAAATAATTGATGCACCATACAATTTGCTCACCACCCAGTGACCGATTCCATCCCATCCCTGAGCAGCAATCAGCAGCTTCTGGCTAAACCATCCCCAGTTTATGTACTAGGCATGATGTTGTATGGTACAGAATATCTCTCTGGCCAGTTCATGTCAGCTGCCCTGGCCATGCTCTCTTCTAAATTCTTGTGTGCCTCTTCACTGGCAGAGCATGGGAAACTGAAAAGTCCTCAATACAGAGTAAGCTTTATTAGCAAGAACTAAAACATCAGAATGTTATCAACATTATTCTCATACCAAATTCAAAACACAGTACTGTGCCACCTACTAAGAAAATAACTCCCTCCCAGCTGAAACCAGGACAAATATCCCTCTCTGTCTTAACATGACCACTCTGTCCTTGTGTGGATGCTTAACACCGAGTTCCTGCAAAAGCCTTAAAGAAGCTAGAGATGTCAACTCATGTCGTAAAACATTATCAACAAGCAGAGACACCTTATCTCTGAGCAAGGTAGCTCCTACATTTCAACAGTTGATAAAAAACAAGGTGATGGGGACACAGATGGGACTTTTTGGTGGCTTTTTCAGGTAAAGATACAGTAGAAACAAAGCAGAATTTATTGTAGAAAAAACAACTGCTGTTGCAATTTTCTGCCATTTCCCCTTCCTTTCCACTGGTACTGTTATCCTGCACTGAGAGGCACTGGTTAAAACCAAATTCGCTGTATGTCTTTAAAATTTTACATCAAAAATTTAATGAAAACAAACCCAATCCAAATATTTGGAAGAATTTTCTGGAAAACAAATGCTGGGAAAAATTTAGTATTTTTGCTAAGTACACCACTGAATAATTTTTTTGAGTATTTTTACAATCCTGATATGATATGTGGTGCAAGAAAGTTTTGGGCTGTTTATAGTGAAGGTAGGAGGTGTTAAAATTACTTCCTGTGCTGAAATTCAATAACTATAGAACAAAAGACCTTTCAATTCCTAGTAAGAGTTGCACTGTCAGATAACTTCAAAGAAAATTCACCCATCTATCACTGCATTCACTGGCAAATTTGGGAATAAGGAATTAATGAATAAAACTTATTGGGGTCCATGTGAAAGACTGAAAACAGACCAGAAGTTGGGGACAAGTGCTTTATGTTGAATTTTGTGAGGGGAAAATTATAATACCATTAATAGTTTATGTAAATTAGACCATGTAAAATCAGTTAATGCTGCATTTAAAAGGAAACAGATAAAGTCAACCAAATGTAGGGAAATGAGGCCAACAAGCAGATTTAGAAGAGGAATATAATGTTTTATTGAGAGTTGTATGCTTGAACACAATAAATGCCCAAAGGTAAATATAAACAGTTGTGGCCTGTCAAATGCAGTGGGAAATAGGAAGAATTTGCATGTGGTGGTACACTCAGATTTTTGACTTCTGATCTAAGGCAGATTCTCTAAGAGTATAGAAAGCAAGTGCAAAGAGTACTATCAGAACACAATGCTCTCAATCCTAGTGGCAGTTTATTCTTTCACATGAGTTACGTGTTATTTGAAAGACAGCATGAATTTTCATTGGGCAAACAAAAACGAGATAACAAGCCAAATAAAGTGATAAAGAGAATAGATATACACTTCAGGCTGGGCACACAGTGGCTGGAGAGCAGCCAGGCAGAAAGGACCTGCGAGTTTGGATTTACAGGAGGATGAACATGAGCCAACAGTGTGCCCAGGTGGCCAAGAAGGCCAATGATATCTGGCCTGTATCAGCAACAGTGTGACCAGCAGGTGCAGGCAAGTGATTCTTTCCCTGTACTCAGCACTGGTGAGGCCACACCTTGAGTACTGTGTCCAGTTCTGGTCCTCTCAGTTCAGGAAGGACATTGAGGTGCTGGAGCAGGTCCAGAGAAGAGCAACGAGGCTGGTGAAGGGACTCGAGCACAAGTCCTGTGAGGAGGGTCTGAGAGAGGTGGAGTTGTTTAGCTTGGGGAAGAGGAGGTTCAGGGGTGACCTCATCACTCTCTACAACTACCTGAGAGGAGGTTGTAGCCAGGTGAGGGTCGGTCTCTTCTCCCAGGCAATCAGCGGTAAGACAAGAAGGCACGGGCTTAAGCTCTGTCAGGGGAGATTTAGGTTGGATATTAGGAAGAAGTTCTTTACAGAGAGAGTGATCAGACATTGGAATGGACTGCCTAGGGAAGTGGTGAATTCTCCATCCCTGGAGGTTTTTAAGATGAGACTGGATGTGGCACTGAGTGCCATGGTCTAGTAACCATGGTGGTAGTGGATCAAGGGTTGGACTTGATGATCTCAGAGGTCCTTTCTAACCCAGCTGATTCTATGATTCATATTAGAGTCAGGAAGAGAGATATTCTTGAGAAATGCTTAAGGAGAGATGACAGTAATGAAGTCCTGAAATCCTAAAAAACATGACGGTAAAATTTAAACTGCTACTGTGAGAACAAGGAAACATGAAAAGAGCACTTAAGTTTACATTGAAAGGTCAAGTGGTAAAGGCGAATGCATTATTTTAGAGAAAAGATTTAAAATGGACATTTCTAAAAGGTACTTAAAGTCCGATTGTACTCACTTAACTTAAAAAATGGATAACTATATAGAATATTGGAAGTTCTATTCCAAAAGTGATTACATAAAAATTGCACCTTCCTACTCAACAGATTTCATTGCTGTGTTTATTCAGAGTCAGATCTATTTACCTCAAAGACAAAAATATGCCTTTACAATTTTTATTCCTGTCCTTTCTCCTTGCAGAGCCCACACAATTCAGCCAGGGGTCTAGATGTTATTCATTCTTCTGCAACAGCTAAATCGCTTCACAAGTTTCAACTGAATATACTTGCAACAGTAGTTGAAACACTGATTCAGTGCAGATATGCTGGAGTTAAATCCTACAGTCTGAATTTTGGAGTAGGCCAGAAAAGTTCTTATTGGTTCATCCTGGTCTTAAAAGCTGTCTAATTTGACTAAACATTTTCTTAAAATACCCAACCCTAAAAGTCATGGGGTTTTTCCACTGATTTCAGTCAAACCTAAATATATGCAGACATAAACTAATTCTCAGTCTCTTTCTGTCATTTGTTGGCTTGAATGTAGTTGACCTTTAACTAAATTTTTTGGTTGGTGGAATTTTTGTTAAAGAGGTTTTATCTGGTTTCTCCAATATTCTTCACTGTTTGTAATATTAAAGGTATTAATGTAAATGAATACCTAATAATACCTAATTAATACATAATAAATACCTAAATGTAATATTAAAGGTATATATTTACAGAAAATATCTAGAATGGGCATTTCAGCAAGGTACTTAAATTCAGGTTGTACTCTCATATTTAGCTAAAAAATGGATGTAAGTACTCCAATTGCCTATGCTATGTGAATCATAGAGATTCAATTCTTGATTCTCTCCATTTTTCTCTATTCAGTCTTTTAGTCTTTCCAAACTGAAATGGGAACTTTTTCAATTCAACTTACACAAAGTTCTGGTAACATGATGTATGTAAAATTAAAGGTGAACAAATTTTGGATCTTTCAGACAAAAACATCTGCCTAAGAACAGGTCAAATAGATCAAATTAAGAGCATCTGAAAATACTGCTCTTGAGAGCTAAAAAAAGATGCAAATTTTGTGTTCGGAGAGATGGGTTGGTGACAAAAGGACAATTCGAATGCCATTAACGTCATGAACTGTGAGTACTTGACTAAGATGCACCTGAGACAAAAATCTCAAACTTTACAAAGGTAATTTCCTAAATGCTGCTAACATACAGGACATGGACCAAACCTTGGTTTGCTATATATTTAAAAAAAATAAAAATAGAGAGAAGCCTCATAAACTGCTTTTCTCTAATATGATGGGGGAGCAGAAAAGATCTGAAATTTATCAAATTGGCAACCATATCTTTGATTTAAATCTGAAAAGTTAAGGAGGGGGTCCCTATTTCAAAATCAGCAATTACAATCAAGCTGTTAGTGCACATTTTAAACTCAGGGGTTCTTTTCAAAAAACAATGTTAATTTCCCTAAGCTCTTTCTCCCTACCAATGAAAAAAACCCATACAAAAGCTAATGTGAAAAGTAAACAACCTGTTCTTCCTCAACATTACAGTTGCCTGTTTAAAAGCAATCTATAGCCAAAAATATTGTAATTTAAAAAGTAAAGAGAGTTTCAGAAAATTTCAGTGAGGTTACCAGAAATAAACATCTTTAAAGCAAATGCAACATAGACCTAAAAAACACTATGGCTAGTTGGGAACTTCTATTGAATGCTTAAATACAGGGAAAACAATTTTGCCTGCCCTTGTTGAGGAAGCCTTGCACACAGCTCTAGATTTTCCTACCTTTGAATGAAAATGAGGAGAAACACACAGATGTTCTGCTTTGTTAGCTGTGCAAGAAGGATGGTAAGGGATTTTCAGGATTTTAAGGGATTTTATCATAACAATTTCTGCATATGTCTGTCTCTGACTTGAGAGAGATCACCTCATTATTTTAAAGACACTACTAGAAAAGCAATTTAATACTAAATGATTCCTCTTTATTTAAGAGGATATTCAGTGTGCAATATCGAAAATGTTGAGTTACTCCAATGAGCTTGTCAGGTCAACATTAAAATCTTTTGCTTCAGAGGGCAAGTCTTGCCTCCTAATTACAAGCCTAATTTTCTTCTCATGGATATCAAGATTATATTCATTACAGTCAAAAGAGTTTCACTACAGTATAGTCATGAGGGGAACTATAGCATGGAAATCTGTTGAAGATAAGAAAAACTAAGAGCCTCCTTTTCCTTCATTAATAATTCCAGATAGCTGCATATGGTCAAAAATATGTTTTACATGGCATTTTTAAAGCTCCAACAAATCACTGCAAATTACCTGTTCTTACCTCCCTGCTTGTTATTGTGAGTTGCAAACCTTAATTAAGGCACTAACATCATCTTTTTCTGTCATGTGTGTCTTGTTTGCTGAGTTTTCAATCCTTAAATAGCTAGTGTCATGGAATACAGACTTAACCAAATATAGATACAGTCTACTGACTGTACTGAAAGTCAGAATGCCAGGTATCAGCATTTTGAGAATATTGTTATTAATATTTTCAAATTTTATGCAATTCTAGATTTATCAACCCATAATACTAGCAAGCCTTTTTCAATGCCTCAGCTAGCTCCAAAACTGCTCTGTGCTAGCAATTGAGTATGCATTTTAAATAAGAACAAATAAATGAAAACTGAGACAATAAAAAGAAAGAAACCCTGTTTATTTGTGCATTTCTAAATGAAAAGTTATTGCAAGATTAAGTGATAAATGAAGCATTATTTGAATCTAAAATAACAATGAAAAATAAAACTATATGTACAGAAATATGTGGTAGGCAGTGATGTATCTATCCCGATCTTTCTTTCCATCTATCTAATGAAAGATTTATCTTTCTAATGAAACAGATCCACGAACTAATTCCCAGAAAGAATGTTGTGACATAGTACATAAGAAAATTAAATTATATGGCTAAAGGTGGGTGAAAAAAAAACTGTATTAAAAAGCTGTCATATAAAATATTTCTTAATTTACCTTTAAAGATACCTTAAAACACCCTTCACAGCTTCAGTGATGTAAACTGAAACAGCACTTCTGATGTCATTGCAAATATGGTGATTTATACCAGAAGACAAGAATCCAATCCATTATTTTTTTTCAATGCCCTATGTAGAATGGTGCGGTCTATCACTACTGAAGTTTTTGGGCTATGTAATATGAGGGCATATATATAAAGGGATCATTAAGAATATATTACATTTAAATAAAAATGCCTTTTAGCTCTTAAGTTATAGGCTTTAAAAAATATATGTAATTTATGAACTCAGTGAATTTTCCAGTGAAGGATCCAAATTATAGAGAATAGTGCTAATACAAATCACAACTAATTAGTAAACTCTGCCAGTAATATATAGGAACACTAAATATTGTTGAATGGAAATGCTACAAAAGCAGGATAAGAATAACAAATGTGATTCCGATACGATAATCAAAATGGAATGTGATGATTTTAATATTATCTTAAGATGAGCTAGGGAGAAATAAAAGGGCTGATTATTTTAATCCCTGCAGAAATAGGCTTAGGTTGACCTAAACACTGTTCCTTGGTTTGATTACATTCCTCTCTGAAGGTATACTGCCTTTTCAGAAAAACAAAGCCAGTCAAAGAAAAGGAAATAAAAAAGAAAAGAAAAGGAAAAAACCTGAAAACATTCTGTACTAAAAATGCCTTTTTTTTCCCTATTTTAAGCTCCCTTTTAATTGACTACCTCAGCAACTGTTTTAATTTCATAGGAACTGAGCTGCGAAACATTAAGGTTATATTCACCAGGAAGGATATGAAAGCAGGATGTGTTTATCATACAGAGCTATTGTGGCTTAACCCCAGCCAGCAAACAGTTACCACTCAGCTGCTCACTCACTCCCCAGTGAGGAGAAGAATCAGGAAAAAAAGTAAGCCCTGTGGGTTGAGATAAGAAAAGTTTTATAACTGAAACAAAATAAAATATAATAATACTACAAGTAATGCACAATACAGTTGCTCACCACCTGCTGATTGATGCTCAGCCTGTCCCTGAGTAGCGATCAAGCCAGCTAGCTCCTAGCCAGCTCCCCACTGTTTTTATGCTGAGCATGATGTTCCATGGTATGGAATATCCCTTTGGTCAGTTCTGGTCAGCTGTCCTAGTCATGCTCCTTCCCAGTTTCTTGTGCATCTCCTCTCTGGCAGAGCATGGGAAACTGAAAAGTTCTTGAGTTAGAGTAAATGCTACATAGCAACAACTAAAATCTCAGTGTGTTATCAATGTTATTGTCATATAAATACAAAACACAGCACTATGCAAGCTACTAAGAGAAAAATTAACTCTTTCCCACCTGAAACCAGGACAAGAATGCATTTACAAAATGGTATAGGCAACTGTGGTGTTGCTGAGAAACTGAATACTTTTAATTAGTAACATGATAAAACTGAACTCTGCACATCATGGGAATAATTTAAGGGGAAAGAAATGAGCATAGCTGCAATCATCACTCTTTGGGGTTTGGCAGAGATGAGCAAAGAATGGCAATTTAATCTAATACCTAAAATTCTTGCAAGTCAGTAAATAGTGGTCAACACTACTGAAAATATTTGTAAGAAGTATACTGTTAAGAACAATGCTTTTCACATCTGATTTGTGTTATTCTATACCAAATCTAACACTGTCAGCTGGATTCTTGGCCCAGATCTGCAGTCCCATGCATACAATTCACTGACCCACTACAAGTGCTTTCTCTCAACACATTCAAGTTTCAATACTGACTAGAAGGCATCAAAGATGTCATGAAAAAGCTCAGTCTTTCTGGAGTCAATCTGTTGCCATCTTCACATAGGAACTCATCCAGTAAGTGTGAGATACTTGAGATGCACAAGTATATCCTGTGCAGGTTTAAGAGTTGGACTTAATGATCCTTTTGGGTCCCTTCCAACTCGGTGCACTGTGTCATTCTGTGATAATTTTTGAGTGATGAGGGCAGCACCAAGCTGAATATCACACACCTAAGAATGGCCAATATCTCATTGTTGATCCTTTGAGAAGCAACTATAATCTACATTGCCAACAGTGACAGTAAACAGATAGCTACTCCCTCTCAGCACTCTCCCTGTGCATTCTCACAGATGGAGCACTGTTTTCATTACAAGGTATAGAAAATTGACTGTATGTGAGTAAGTTTTCAGATGTGAATCATGAAATTTGAAAAAAAACCACAACAGAACCAGCCAAAAAACCAACCAACCAAACAAAAAAACCCCACCTTTGCACTTCCTTATGTTTATCAGAATCTAGAATAGGTAGGAATGGAAAGGGTAAATTCCACTACTAGACATGTCCAAGAGTCATCTGTCTGTACAGAAAGTTCCACTTGAATATGAGGAAGAACTTCTTAATTGTGTGGATAACTGTGTTCTGAAACAGGTTGCCCAGAGAGGTTGTGGAGTCTCCCTCATGGGAGATATTCAAGAACTGTCTGGATGCAATTCTGTGCAATGTGCTTTAGGATGACCCTGCTTGAGAGGGAAGGTTGGACCAGATGACCTACTGTGGTCCCTTCCAACCTGACCCATTCTGTGATCCTGTGTATCTGGGTCATTTTTCTGAAAAGACTTCTGAAGTGTTCTTCTTTTGCTTTTACCATTCCCAAGAAGAATGGGGTGTAAAGGTAAGGATGTCTCTCTTGGACTCTGTAGAGGGCGATATGTGTTGGTAGTATCATACAGTAAACAACATTAACAACAATTAATTGTTTGACCTATCACTCATTAAGTTTTGTTGTATTCTAATTGCACAGAAAATCGTATGAAGTACCAAGCTTAGGCTTCAGGTGAAAGAATAGTCAAAATAGTTTTTGCTTACAATTTAGCTGTCATCCCTTGAAATGCAATCTGGAATCTGAGCCAAACTTTCTATTTTTATTGCTGCAAACAACAAAATCCTGCAGAATAAATTAGGATACTTACTGGCATCTATGTAAATGTGTTAAAGAAATGTCTTCAGGTTTCCTGCAGCAGAGTCTCGGATGTCTGATTCCAGGAAGAAATAATTTAATATTTGACTGGTACAACAACAGGAACGGCTCAGGCTGGGTACCCCAAACAAAGGAATCCATGGGAATGACACAGTTACAATCTAAGTTTCCTGCCCATCATGCAACAGTTTGGTCCAATGGTATTATTAGGGTCTTCTTGTTCTGCATTGGTTCTCTTCACTGTCTCTAGGTGGGCTGGTTCTCCTAAAATCTCTAAGGCTTCAGCTTCTGGTGATGGGGGTAGTGACGTTCTTTGCTTCCTTATCTTCCAGCGTGAACCAGCTCTGGGGTCTCCCTTTACTCAAGATGAAAAGCTCAGCATATCTAGGAAAAGGTTCACAGCCTGAGGTCTGAGGCTTCAGCACATCTAGCTACTAATGGTAATATTAGTCACTGAGTGAGTAATTTCCTTTATTCCTTTACCAATGTAGCACCTGAGTCATGTTCTTGTAACAACTCCCAGGCAATTTTATTTAGTTTCTGTCGTAAACAATTGTCTACTAGGTCAAAAAGACTGATAACATAAAAGAAAGCATATCATCACTCTCTCAAAGTGCTCTCATTGCTCTTTTCAAGCTCTGAAAGAGAAATAGAGATAAAAACTAGCAAAAAGAGATGTTTCAGTAACAAAAGGGAGGACATGAATCTCTGAATATACTCAGAGAGCAAGTCTATTCAATAAGAAGATGCTATCTTCACGTAGTCATTTATCACACTAGATTTGCTACCTGAAATGCTCTTACAACATAATGAGGCTGGTGTAGAGTAACTAGAATAGATATGAGCCTCAGACACTCGTGCTTGTGGTCTGCTATTGTAGATCAAATCCCTTTTAAGCTTTTTTTTAAGACAATGCTAGACCAAGAGACAAAGTGACTAAAAATTATGCCTGTCCACTTCTGCAGACCGTGTGGGCAGTGTAGCTATTTACATGTCACAGCTTGTCCATGAGAATTAATAAAGTATGTTTTGGTCTTGCTTATCTCAACAAGATTATAATTTTAGTTAGATCACACCTCATGGCTGAAGCCAAAGTAGTGATAAATAGTCAGAAAATTATTTCTGGAATGAGGTAATTCAAAAATGATCAATGACGTCTGGACTTTTAGCTGCTATGTGTAATGGAAACTGTGTATGGATTAAATGTGAAATAGGACAATAAATAAGGAACTTGAAAGCTACACTGGCAACTGATGAACAGCCAAAAAGCCAGTGCTACTCTACAAACCCTTTCAAGAAAAAAATTATGAAATAAATTTCATTTTTGCTATCAACATGTCTCCTGGCTAGCTCTATATGCAGAGATTAACATTGACTTTGTGTGAACAATTTCATATTGCTCCTACATTTTAAACAAAAAAATCCTTTCCCAATACTTTGAAAAAAATTTTAAAAACTTGTATACTGATTTTGTAAATTCTTGTAGGATCTTTCAGGTTAAGGCACGTTTCTCTCTATATCAGTCAGACCAGAAGATGTTTCTGTCTGACACTAGTCAGTGAAATTAATCTCCTCTAAGCAGACACCTTCATTACCAGCTCTTCAAATGGCATATGAAGTTTTTCGGAACACCACCTTGTGACTACCTTGATATTCTGCTGTGCTGTACATTGCAAGAGTGGTCCAGGGTCCCATTAAGACTTCATAAATGGAAAAGGCAGCCCCTTATTCACCAGCGATTTCATAATCATCCTTAGCATAAACACTTCACATAATGAACATCTTTACAAAAAACTTAAATATAAGCAATATGATTGCAAAGCTGTCATGCTCCTGGAATACTGACTGCCCCCCATCTCTTTAAAAATAGTAAGGGAAGCCAGATGCAGTCACATTCCTCTCTTAATTTAGTGCTTGATTAAATCATAAGCAAATCATCAGACTATGATGAGCAAACCACCCTCTATACCTAATGATGTTATAATCATCAGAGCAATGTAAAAAATTAAAATCTCAAAGCAAAGGCTGACTGAGTCTAGTATTTTCTAAACATGCATGGATTGTTGATTAATATATCTTATACAACCACCAAAAGTAGACCAAAGCATATGATTCATTAAAGTCTGCTGGCTGGAACTGCTGATTGATTACACTCATATATCTGTGATCAAGAACTGATTTATGGTAGCTGTCTCTAACCCACTTTTTGAGAGATAGTATTGACCCTATTGGGTCAAGTAATAAGTACTCCATAGGCAGGAATACCAAAACACAGGAAATGACATCAAAGTTTATAAGCACATATCAACCTCAATAAAGGTACATGAAAAGAAAGTTTTTTTAAGCAACTGAAGTACATAAAAGCTATCCAATTGTAGGTAGAAAATTTCATGTAACTCATTGTTACCTCTGATCAGGTTACAGTGAGTTATGTGGCTTTATGGCAGCTGCCTTTCAGTCACTAGACCTTCAAGAAGTTGCATGAGACTAATATATATTCAGACCTCTATTCTGTATATTTTCAATTTGCTGTGAGTTGAATTCAGTATAATCAAACTATACACTCCAAAACAAAACAATCCAATAAAGGTTTACCATGCCTTTAGCAATTTGGAATCACATGTATAAAGATATCTGAAAAGGGAAAGAACGAAAACAAAAATTTGGCAGAATTTATGATATAATTAGACTGCTGCCTTATTTTTCAGGCTAGTGAGGTTTGGTATACAACACTAAGCAATAAAAGGGCACCACAATCTGCACACAGTATTACATATGCAGATTTTTACGGGTGGACAAACTGAGGAACGTGGCAGTTCTGTGATGGCTGCAGAGCAAACAAGCAAGTGCTAAGAGCAGAAATATAAAATTTCATCCACTCTTTTATTAAAAGGCTAAACTCCAAGACACTTTATTGTTGCTTCTTTTTCTTCTTGGTGCAAACCCTTTATTTTTTATGTCTTTCCTTACATGCCCATAATCATATTCACACTGCATTCTGCACAGCTGCATTTGCTCACCAGTTCTTTAATGCACTGCACCAAAGCAGTGGTTAGCTGAGCAGATTTTTTTACGCAAGGCCATGTTTGCATTCTGGTTTGTTGAGATGCTCCTGCTAAGGATCAATCACTAGAATATATCACAAAAATTATAAATATTAATATTTATATTAATTTAGGCCTGCAGCCTAAATGAATTAATACTTTATACTTATTTATATGAATACTTTATATTAGTTCAGGCCTGCAGCAGATTCCCAACAATTCTAGACATTCCCACTCTGTAACATTCCTGTACCTATAGGACACTCATGCTATTCCCTTTTTTTTTGATTCTTTTTGGAACCCCCTGCTGCAAACTGAAGACACTTAAGAAAAGTCCAATAGATTTATCAATAACAGTAGACAGAACTCAAACAAGGAGTATAATCCTTGTAACCAGGTACATAAGTTTGCCAGAGACATGGCAGACCTGACACCATGGCAAACCCATCAGACTTCCAGAGCTATGTACTGGAGAACACCAGAATTCTTCTGTTTCAAGGGCTATCAACATAATTTGGAGAAAAGCCAGGTGTGGCAAGAGGAGACATCAAGCTCAGGTATGTATTTTCTGAAGAAAAGGGAAACAATTATCCTGAAAAATCAAACTGGCAATGTAGACCAGCTTTTAGCAAAATCCTAAATGGTTTTTACTCAAAAAAGTCACCTTTTGAAAATATAATTTCTCATCAGCTTCATTATGAGCACTTGATAGGCCTGTATATTGGTGTCATGACCTTGCCTCCTATGTCACCAGGCTTTTTCTGCAATTCTGAAAATTGAAGAACCATAGAATAGTTTGGGTGAAAGGGACCTCTAAAGCTCATCTAGTCCAACCCCCTGCAATAAACAGAGACATCTTCAACTGGATCAGGTTTCTCAGAGTCCTACCCAACCTCACCTTGAATGTTTCCAAGGGTGGGCTGGAACTTTTTCAAGAAGTATAGGAGTTTAGAGCTGGAATACATATTCCATGATTTTCATATATAAAACTTAAAGAAAAGTAAATAAATATCCAAGGAATTTACACAGTAATGTGGTTTGCTTTTCCATTACCTTACACCCAGCTTCAATGTTTACATTAAGATGCTACTTCTCTGATCACTCTTTACATCTCACTCTGCCCTGATTAAAAATTGCCCAAATGGGAAAAGTAGTAGTTGCCCCCTAAATCCTGCAAGTTAATGGTGGCTTCTGATCTCTGCTGAGCTACACAGAGTAATGAAGCAAGGCAAAAAACCAAGCTGCTAAAACTTTTTTTAGGTGAGCTTGTGGCAAAAATGTTTTTGCTTGCTGCACCCCTCTTTTGCCCTGTCAAGCCTAGAAAATGCTACCAAACAGGAAGAATGGGGAGTGTGGGCATATAGAAACATTCTTTCCTGATTCTTCCAAATTATAGCAAAAGGAAAGTGTGGAAATCAGCCACATGGCTCTTTCAGTCTAATTTATATGCTGCAGGGTTTAGAGGGAGTAAATAGCTATTCTCAAATTCCCATTTTTAAATGTACCACCCTGAATGAAGGAAGCAGCAGCATGGAATAAAAAGCTGTATCAATACACATGGGGAAACATACTTTGCCAAAGATATGGAAGCACAGTCTCCTCAATGTACAGTGCTGCATAAAAAGTATGGTAGTTATCTTGGCTCCAGAAAGTAGTTATTAAAAAAAAACAAATATTGAGCCTACCAGGAGAATATTCCATTAGTGATGTGCTAAAATTAATTTTAGTGAGGTCTCTCTGCTTCTCTTGGCAAGAAAACCTAATGCACCAAATGATCCTTGAGTTTTTGATGAATGCCTTTAATCCTGTTTGTCTGGACAACTGCAAACTACTGATGCTAGAGAGCACAGAGTTCTGGAAGTCATAAAATATTCTTGGCAGTGATGTATGGAGCTTTAAAGGGGATCAAAATACAGGTGTTTTCTAAACATCCACTAGGTTAATGGATCTGAAGTGCGACATGATGATTTTCATCTTCGTTCACTGGAAACTGGACATGACATTTGCAAGAATAAATGCAATTTTGCAGCAAAATATGCTTGGTATTTATTTATATTTAAATCATAGTTTGACACATAAGGTGTCAGAGAATACAGTATATTTTTGCTGTAATTGGGAAGATACAGGAGTAAAGTCCATGTTTTTCCCACATCTTTCCAAGCACACAATCAAGCAGACACTGAGTTCATCACATGTTAAGGGTAACACAGAAGTAGTAGACTGGCCTTGAGGCAAATACCAGGTACTTCAAAGGGAGATGCAAGAAGCCTCAGATTTGAGAGCTAAAGAATGACTTTCTCAAAGGGAAACTTTATTAGATGCCTTTCACTCTTTCTCTTATCCTGGATGAAAGATGACTTTCATCTAGAAACACTTGGGCTTTGTTATACCTTTTGTATTTTTGTTTCTTAAACCTTTCACATGTGTTAATCAAAGCCACCATTTATCAAAGAAAACTCTTTATGTTTTGATTTGATGGCTTTGTTCAGTTTCTTTGGGGGCTTTTTTGTTTGTTTGTTTTTTAAATTGTTCTGCATGGATAAACTCGATTGCTGTTGATCATTATTGGCTAAAAATCTTGTGCTTTGACAGTTCCACTTTTTGTTTCCTGATACACAATGCCTCTAACAGTTCCCCAGCAGAACTACAGGTATGCACGGTTACGTACCAGTGATCAGTTGTGTAAATATGTAAGTACATTGGCTCTGAAGACCACAATCTCTTTTTGTAAACATGGATATTGCCTTTGCAACCTTTTCATGCTTTAAAAATAATGAAAAGTGGGAAAAAATTCTGCATTCAATCTCAAAACCTGTGTCCTGATCTGGCATTGACATCAACTTGATTGGACTGCTTATGTGTACTAAGAAAATTATATTCAGCCAGGGGAAGGGACTCAAGAATGCTATTTGCCTGACTGCCAGATCCTCCTGCCAGAGCCATCTGATCAAGGGACAAAGCAGGTTTTTCCATTACATTCTAGTTTTCCAAATAAAAGTGAGAATAATGTTGTGGTTTTTAATTGGTGTGAGTTTGCAAACAATCAAAAAAATCACTTCCCATAACTAGGGAAATCTATTAAAGGTTCTTATTTCAGGCCTGAAAAAGACACCACTCATTCAGTACATTCCTGAGCTCTGAAGAACTGAGCCAATATACACAGGGCTTTGATTTTTTGCTATTTTTTGGTCCAAGTCAGTTTCTCCTCTATGTTTCAAATTCTCTTGTGATTGAAAACAATGGTATCAAAAGAATAATTCTTAAGCAACATTAATGGCAGGGCAAACGTAAATCTTACTCAGTGTTGACTTCCAAGGTCTTTAGCCCTGTTTCAGTTGTTCCATCAGTCACACAATTCAGGAAGTACACAAAGCATATGTGTGACATGGCTGTAAGATTCAATGGCTTTCAACATGCTAACAGAGCAAAAGTCAAAGGAAACATTTTATTGACTTCTTCAACTCATTCCTCTCTGGAGCTAGTTTGCAACAAATGTTTTTAATGGATCAATAGTATAATTCAATGGGTATGAATAATTTCATAACTCTCAAGTTTCTGTGAGTTCTCTGAATGAATCCATTTTGCTTAAAATCTCAGTAAGTTATTGAGTCAGCAAGTGGAAGATTAAAGACCATATTCTTAGAAGGGAAGAAAAATGAAGTGCAGCAAAAAACTAGTAGAAAGCTGTGAGAAGAGAGAAGTGAAAGCTGTTCTTGAAGAGTATTTTCAAACATTCAGTAGGAGCATATAAAGAGTGGACATACCATAAACTGACCACTGACAAAAGCTTAACAACATGTGGTAGTTGCAGTAAAGAACTCTGTTTACTTGGACAATTTCTGTTCTCAGTTTTACAAGTGTAAAGCACATGATATGAACACATGACATTACAAGCTACCTAAAAAAAAAAGTTCTTCCTGTGACTACTAATAACAAGCTATGGTCCTAAGTGGTAATTTTCACCAAAAAATCCTGGGCACACTTTACCATGCAGATGCATTTTATTGGGAGAAATGGAAACACAGTCATGCAAAAGAAGTTGCTCTAAAATAAAGATTTAGTAGCAAGACAACCTTTTCTTGATTATTTGATTGTGAGCTAGGTCCTCTCTTGCCATGAACTGCCTTTGGATCAGAAGGCTTTTCCAGTCTTGAGATTACGTGTTTCTTTGATCAGGCTCAGTCCTATGTCAACGTGTATAAGTGGCTTTGGGAACACATTTTGCTTCATGTCCTGCCAAGAGAATGGGCAAGCCAAGATAAGAGTTGACCACTTATATCCAACTGTACAGGAAGCCCTTGTGAGTTTCTGCTCCAGCAAGACACCATCCTACTCAGAGAGCATCCAGAATCATTCATAACTGTGATCCAAATTTTGTTTTGTTTACAGTTACAGACATCCATTTTAGCATTCAGAAATGGGGAAATTAAGTAGGGTAACAGAATGTAAAGTGAACACTCCAGAGAAAAGCACACCCCAGATATTACCACATTCACTGGCAACTGCAATAAAACATCACAGCAGTGCCCTGCAGTATGCCCTGAAGCTGCAGAATGCTGCACAATAAAATATTTAATAATTATCACAGTAAGTTTTTAAAAGGCTAGAATAACATCGAGTGAAAGCCCAAACAGGGGGAACAACTCAAATGAGACGGAAGAACTCTGAAATCACAGGATATGATCCGGAGAGTATTTATATTCCAAAGGTATTAGTGTATTGCTCACAGTGATTAAAGTACCATCTTCCTGCTTCTGACTTCAAGGGAATTTCTATGGACCTTAAATAACAGAAGTTCTGCCCGACATATTGGGTTACAGTACCATACAAACACAATTATAGAACTCTGAAATCAATATAGAGCTGTACAGAAATGTGCGGTCCAATAAGAATGATATCTCCAAGTCCCATGAGCACTAGCTGTTAATACAGCAATAGAGAGAGCTAGGCATAATAAATAACCTCGAGTTTGATTCCATTGTTAACTGGCCTACTCTTGTAGAAGTGCAAATGAAAGTTTTCTCCCTCTCACAAATTGTTTGTGTCATAGTCTTTTCATAACTTTTTCATCTGACTTCTATGAGTGTTACCTACAATTTACATATACAGAATATAGACTAGCCCTTACAACTAAGATGCAGGCTAGAGTTCATATGGCTTTGATACCTTAAAATTACTCCTATCCTGAAGACTGAATTGCACTGAATTAATTACTGAGGTCTTATATAAGAAAATATACTTGTCCTTTGGAGGACAGGGAAAAATGTCAAGAACTGTTTCAATCTTTTTTCAGTGGAATTGATAGCAGTACTACCAGTATTCTGTGTCTGTAAGATTGTGTATCAATCAGACTTTGACTGGAATACTCTCCTTGTGTGGGGTGAAAATCACCAGAAGCATCCCAAAGGCGAAGGATTTACCTTTCACTGAATTCAGTAGATGCTGAGGAGCTTTAGTCCCCTGATAGATTAGGTCTAGATTAGAATAACCCCCACTGTGCTTCTGTTGATCACAGTCATGGAGCTTGAACTAATCTCATAAACAGACTTTGGGGCTTGAAACAGTGTGGACTAGGATAACCATGACTTGAATAAAATTTTGTAAAACACAGTCTGTGATCTGTGACACAGGTGTTGGAGCCATTATCAGAATCTTTGCATGTTTTAGCAATAAAACTGACAACTGGGCAGTGCCTACTGGTAGCATGCCAGATTCTGGAAGCCCATGCCAAATACTCATCTCCAGTGAGTGGCTTGCTCACTGTGCCTCCATGACTAAAAGCACTTAATGCTAAGAGACCATTTTCATGACAGACAACAAGACTTCTTGTGCTTTGCCCACCCACAGAGAGTGTCCTGCAGAATAGGTTATGTGCTTTTCGTAGAACAGTTTCCCCACTGCTTGAACTGCAGCCCTTGAAGTGACTGACATAACTACAAATTTCCATTCGAGGAGAGAGAAATCAGTAAAGTAAGTGAAAGCCATCCCACTTGAGAGAAATCTGCAGGAATACAGAAATTATGTATTGTAAGATGGAAAAAGGAGGGTTATGGTTGGAGTTAAGCAAGGTTAAAGATTGAAAAAAGGCTGTAGGAACTGTTTATATTAATGTCTTCACATGAATGAGCTGGGTCAACTGCAGGAATCATATTGAAAGTTTTTCTAAATGATGCCAGAATAACCTGTTCATTCATCTTTTATCCATCTGGCCCCTTCAAGGCAACATACATCTTGGAAACTGAGCAGTAATTCAACAGTGAACTGTCTACCAAATAGAGTTTTTGAAGAGACAGTGAAATGGGGGATAGCAAGGATCAAAATGGTTGAGCTAGGATTTTCATATCTATTTCCACAGAATCTTTCCTTCAAACTCATCCTGGTTTTCTACACACTGACTTCAGGAACCAGTGAGATGAATTCTTCATGGCTCTGTTCTCTGTAGGAAAATTTTTTCACCTGTTTTTATTTTCCTCAGGCATTTTGACAAGATTAAAGAGTTAAAAATGTAGAAGAGAAACAGAGAAGTGAAGGAAGAGCCAGCTTCTTGGTGAGTTAATGGTGACCCACAGGATATTTCCTCTTCCTGCTTAGAATTCACTTAGCTTTTAAGGTTGTTAAGTGGTATTTGTACAATAAGTTGTGTCTTTTA
This sequence comes from Myiozetetes cayanensis, assembly GCF_022539395.1. NCBI lineage: Eukaryota > Metazoa > Chordata > Aves > Passeriformes > Tyrannidae > Myiozetetes > Myiozetetes cayanensis. The sequence goes on along the minus strand of NW_026087742.1, from coordinate 27,880,401 downwards.
AAGCAAAGAATTTACACAAGCTTAAACACTTCAGAAGGAACCTTTGCAGATCTAGTTGTCTCTTCTGTTTAGCTTTTTCAAGAGAAAGCAAGCAGGAAAACAGCATTGGTATCCGGAGGGGACCTATCACTTGAGGTAGCCTGGACTGGGATACATATAGGTACAAAAATTTGAGGACAGCTTTTACGCCTTCAGGTTCAAGGATGAGTGAAGATTTAACTTTGCAGCACTCTATGTCATCTTTTATAGGACTAATGGAGACAGAAAAGACAGTCTTACTGATAAAATTGCACTTGAAATGTCTACTAGTTGACTTAAGGTCCATAAATGGAATATATGTTTCTGGTAGTTTCAGTAGGTGGTACAACTATTCCTATGAGACTAGGACTAGGATTTGCTTCTCCCAATTTATTAAGAGTTCTAAGAGAGCAGGACCTTGACCATAAACCTGTACAGTTTAATGGAACAATTTTTATTGGTTTTAATGTACCTTACTTCAGTGCACTGCAGACAGCATAACAGAAATCTCCAATAGGAAAGTTGAAATGTAGTGCAGAGTCTACTTATTAGGTACAGAAAAATGTATCTTCTTTCCTGGGTGTGTAAGATGCAATTTAGAAATTAGTGTTCATACGAACATCTCAGAAATTAAGAGAATATTTAAGACTCTTCAACTTTTAACATTCCATTTATGGAATCACACAGAATATCTTGAGGCTGGAAGAAAAGACTGTCTAGGCTAACCCCTGCTCCTGAACCATAGTCAGTTAGAGCAGATTGCTTGGTGTTCAATCAGGTTTTGAACATCTCCAAAGAGAGAATATCCAAATATATTCAAGAATTACACAACATAGTTGGGCACTCTGTTCCTGTATTTGACCTACAGTAAAAAAAGAGGGGGTTTATATTTAAACAGAATTTTCTGGAATTGAATTTATGCCTCTTACACAACTGATAATAGGTTGACTTTGTTTTCTTTATTCAGACATTCATACCCATCAATTAGATCCTCCCTGAACCTTCTTTTTTAAGATCTCTCAGCCTCTCCTCATAGGAAAGGTACTTCAGTCCCTTTATCATCTTAATGGCCCTTTACTGGACTTTCTCCAGCATGTCCGTATAATTCTTGTGCTGGGGAGTCCAGAGCTGAACACCTATCCCAGATGTGATGTCACCAGTGCAGAGTATAGGGTAATAACTTCCTTGATCTGGGAACACATTTCTTACTGCATTCAGAGATGCTGTTGGTCTTATTTGCATCAAGGGCACATTGCTGACTCACCTTCAACTTTCCCTTGAGGACTCCTACATCACTTTTTTATGCAACACTGCTTCCTGGCTTTGGTATATGAGGTTATTCTTTTTCATGTACAGGATGCTGCATTTCCCTCAACAGGTGTATCAATCAGTCCTCCCAATTTTGTATCATCTGCAAAATTGCTAAGGGTGCACTCTGCCCCACCATCCACCTCATTATTGAAAATGTTAAGTTGTATTCTACACGAGATAGATAGCGTCATTTATCATTTTCAGGCACTGCAGTGAAGAATGATAGGGGACAGAAGCACGTTTTCCATAGCAAGTAGTATTTCAGCAAATCTAGCGTAGTTTTTACTGACAAATACATCTTCTGTAGTGACAGAATTCTCTTGGGATCAGTCTCATAAATAAGAGCACGTTCCCCTCTGAAAAAAAAACCAAATCAACAAACTAGTGGGTGCAGGGCAAAGAAACTGTGACAAAGAACTGACTTTGCAGAAAACTGGGAGTCAACAACAACTACTCCAGGCAACTGATGTCCTCTGCCAACTTATGTACCTACACCAAAAATATATAAAAAAATAAATAATTGCTTATGTAAAATTAATTTCCCTTCAAAAGCTTCAGTGCATGAAA